>NC_090824.1:151455327-153955327 GCF_028021215.1 Eschrichtius robustus | reverse complement strand
AAGTTTTTCCAATCTTTTTGTCATTTTACATAGTATATTATAACATTTCCAAGTAAAATAAATACTTCATTTTGGATAAGGATATTTTTGAAATTTATGGTCAATTTTATTTGAAACAATTTCTAATGATATTCATAATATAAATTCAGTAACTACAGAGTACGGTGGATATCTTCGATCAAGTTCTTGGAAAGAAACACAGAGATTTTATGCAGAAAGTTTATTGAGAAGTGCCTGCAGGATCAACTCCTGTGGAGGAGGGAAAAGGGGACTATAGCAGAGGAAGAAATGCAATTTAGAGGGTATCAACCTCATCCCAAAACCCCCTGGAGAGTTTTGGAGATGGATCATCACTTCAAAAGTGCCTGCCTTGAAGCAAGAAGCCTGCACCTTTAGCCTCTATATTACCAATCATTGGGTCTATGCCAACACTCTAGGAAAAAGTGCAAATTTGGGCTCGGTAGTTCTCCTCAGCTGAGGGCAATTCCTGAATATGGAGTCAACAGAGTAATATTTCCAGCAGGTGGGAATGAGTGTCTCAGTTCTGAAGGATGAATACAAGCATAGATCCTTCTATTGCCCTTCGCTCTATTGTGCTTTGAAAATAATTGCTTGGTTGTTGTTGTTGTTGTTGTTTACAAATTGAAGGTTTGTGGCAACCCTGCATGGAGTAAGACTATGGGAGTCATTTGTCCAACAGCATTTGTTCACTTTGTGTCTCTGCATCACATGTTGGTAATTCTCGCAATATGTCAAATTTTTTCTCTATTATTATATTTGGTATGGTGATCTGTGATCAGTGAGCTTTGATGTTATGATTGTAATTGTTTTGAGGTGCCATGAACTGTGCCCAAATAAGACAGTGAACTTAATACATAAATGATGTGTGAGTTCCAACTACTCTACCAACCAGCTGTTCCCGTCTCTCTCCCTCGCCTCGGGCCTTCCTATACCCTGAGACATAAAAATATTGAAATTAGGCCAATTAATAACCTTAAAATGGCCTCTAAGTTTTCAAGTTAAAGGAAGAGTCACACATCTCTCACTTTAAATCAAAAGCTAGAAATAATTAAACCTAGTGAGGAAGGCATGTTGAACTGAGATAGTATGAGAGCTAAAGAATTAGTCAAGTTGTGAATGTAAAGGAAAAGTTCTTGAAGGAATTAGAAGTGCTGCTCCAGTGAACACACAGATGATAAGAAAGCAAAAAAAGCTTTATTGCTGATAGGGAGAAAGTTTGAGTGCTCTGGATAGAAGATCAAACCAGTCACAACAGTCCCTTAAGTCAAAGCCTAATCCACAGCAAGGCCCTAACTCTCTGTAATTCTATGAAGGCTGAGAGAGGTGAGGAAGCTACAGAAGAAAAGTGTGATGCTTGCAGAGTTTGGTTCATAAGGTGTCAAGAAAGACATAATCTCTATAAAATGAAAGTACAAGGTGAAGCGGCAAGTGCAGATGTAGAATCTGCAGCGAGTTATTCCGAAAATCTAGGTAAGACCATTAATGAATGTGGCTACACCAAACAACAGATTTTCAATGTAGAAGAAGCAGCCTTACATTGGAAGAAGATACCATTTAGGTCTTTCATAGCTAGAGAGGAGAAATCAATGCCTGGTTTCAAAGCTTCAAAAGACAAGCTGACTCTCTTGTTAGGGGTTACTGCCTCTGGCAACTTTAAGTTAAAGCCAATTCTCATTTACCATTCTGAAAATCCTAGGACTTTTAAGAATTGCGGACCCCAAATCTACTCTGTCTGTGCTCTATAAATGGAACAACAAAGCCTGGATGAGAGCACATCTGTTTACATGATGCTTTAACTAAATATTTTAAGCCCATTGTTGAGACCTACTGCTCAGAAAAAAAGATTCCTCTTGAAACTTTACTGCTCATTGACAATGCATGCGGCTACTCAAGAGCTCTGGTGAAGATGTACAATGAGATTAATGTTGTTTTTATGCCTGCTGTCACAACATCCATTCTGCAGCCCATGGATCAAGGAGTCATTTCAACTTCCAAGTCTTATTATTTATGAAATACAATTTGTAAGGCTATAGCTGCCATAGTGATTCCACTGACAGATCTGGGAGAAGTAAATTGAAAACTTTATGGAAAGGATTCACCATTTTAGATGCCTTTAAGAACATTTGAGATTCATGGGAAGAGGTCAAAATATCAACATTAACAGGAGTTAAGGAGAAATTGATTACAACCCTCATGGACGGGACTGAATTGCTGCAATCTCATGGTAAAACTTGAATGGATGAGGAGTTGCTTCTAATGGATAAGTAAAGAAAGTGATTTCTTGAGATGGAATCTACTCCTGGTGAAGATGCTGTGAATATTGTTGAAATGACAACAAAGGATTTAGAATATTACATCAACTTAGTTCATAAAGCAGTTGGAAGGGTTTGAGAGAATTGACTCCAATTTTGAACAAAGTCCTACTGTGGGTAAAGTGCTATCAAATAACATTGCATGCTACAGAAAAATAGTTCATGAAAGGAAGAGTCAACTTCACTCTTGTCTTCTTTTAAGAAATTGCTACAGCCACCCCAACCTTAAGCAACCACCACCCTGATCAGTCAGCAGCCATGAACATTGAGGCAAGACCCTCCACCAGCAAAAAGATTGACTCACTGAAGGCTCAGATGATGGTTAGCATTTTTTATCAATAAAGTATGTTTTAATTAAGGTATGTAAAAATTTTAAGGCATAATGCTATAGTATGTTTAATAAGGATTAGGACAGGGACATCTGATGTTTTGCATCAAAAACCTTGAACCTCCAAATCCACTGAACCATCTAGGCCAAAGGAAATAGCCTATTCCTCCCTGTTAAAAGCTAGACCTCTCTTTTTTTCATGAAAACTATGCAGGTTCTTCTGCCTTATAAAACAAAGTGTGGCCGGTTCAGGATCTGCTCCCTATTCACTCCTGACAATTAGGCCAATAATTAGGGATAATCCACAATGATATCTAGCCAGGGAATTGCTGAGCTTACCAATGGAGGAAAGGAATTTGCTATAAGATGTAGTCAACATGTACTGTCAGAAGCCAGGTGACTATGTAGAGGACAGGATTCAAAGGATACTGAAATAAGTGGGACAGAATACAATTTTGGACAGAGAGAGTTTACCAGAATGGGATTGTTCCTAGAAAAACTGGATACAACAATCTGGCAAAGACCTCAGATGATGATTTTAACACATTGTTAGGGTGTCCCTTAGAAGCTTGGGGAAATCAATTACCCTCAGGAGGTTAAGTAGAAATGACAGAACTGCCACTGCAGATTATGTAAAAAGGGATCAAATGACTCAGAGAATGGACATGCTAGAGTTGGTGTTGTATATAAGACTGGAAAACCCACCAACTGACTATATTCTGCAGAAGGGATCAGAGGTCACCCTGCTTATCAAACTGGCAAGCAGACTGATGAGAGGAACACCAATATCACTGAGAAGTTCAGTGGTGGCTGAGTGGTGTGGACCAGCATTGACAGTAGGAGATGCTATTATAGAAATGGGCTCAATGATAAAATGGAATCATGGAATTCAGAAATATTAGAGGATAGGTAGTGGCACTTAACCACCACAGCAAGTTCTATGCAAAGATCATCATAAGTAAGAAGTTTAAAATGATAGCTGGGGTTAACTGACTTGCAGAGAATTGTGAAGATAGATAATGGATCCCCACCTCCCTAGGAAAAGGATTGTTGAACAGTTAACAAGAGTACAATCTATATGATGAAAAGAAATAAAAACTGTATATAGTTCAGGGCAACCACCTCAATCAAAAATCACAATTCCTTGTTCAGATACTGAGCCTGACCCAGTTTATAGTCCAGAACCCACTGACTGAAAAAAAAAAAAAAAAAAAATCAGATTTCCAGGGGGAAAGACTATAGCAACATCAGAGTAAGTGTATGTATTAATGGTTTTCTCGGTCTCTTTACAAATTGAGCCACTTACATGGGTAAAACAAAGAAAATATCTAAATATTATGAGAGCTTTTGGAGATAGTATCTGAGCTGACATAGATATTAAGAATTCCAAAGAATCATCATGGAATCCTCTATTAGTATGGTCATATATGGGAAACAGGTAATAAATGAAGTCCCATATCACCTATCAGGTGATAAAAAGGCTGTCACATTTGTGAAGAGCCCAGAGAAGGAAAGAGCTTTGCAGCAGACCCAGGCTGTGGTGCAAGCAGCCCTGCCACTTGGGCCATGAGACCTGGCAGACAATATGGTACCAGTCGTTGGAAAATATGCCATCCTGGCTGGTGTAATTGACATTCATTTACACAATGCGGGCAGAGAAGAATAAGTTTAGTCACCACTTGGATATGTCTTACTATTCTTGTGCCTCATTTTGATAGCAAATGGGCAAGTGCAGCAACCATAGCCTGAGCAGAGCATGGTCACCAGACACTCACACTCTTCATAAATGTGAATATTTTACCCTACTCCCCAGGTAAGCTACCTAAACCAACAAAAAGGTCATTCTAAGGTGAAGGAAACCTAGAATGGATAATAAAAAATGAAATAATAAATATTGGTGATACAGCCTCATGAACAGTGTCAATGTGAGGGTTGTATATGTCCTCCCATCAGTTTCTTCAGGAAAGGAGCCCACCGTAATTCTGGGAAAGGAGATCCCTAAAGTTATATGAAGCATGTAGATCTTAGTAGTACAAGACACAGACCCTAACGGATGTTGTGAGGTGCCAACCACACCCTTCAGGATTGAATCACATATTTTCCCAGTCATTGGCAGTGTCAATGACTCACTTGCAGCTCACTACCCCCATCTTGACGTGGTGAGTTTCCTAGACCAAAGAGTGTTGCCTCATCCAAGCTCATATGCCCTTCCCTGGAGTAAATCACATGCAACGTAGGGTCTATACAAGAAGCTCAATCCCTTGCTTTAATTTGGGACAACTCTGCAGGATGATCCCAATGCAGCTAAGACTTATTCTATGTATGCATCGCAGTCTAATTTCTCCTTCTGTCAAATCCTGATTCCTTTAATTCCCCACAAGTATGGATCATGAGAGAATGTCCCAGTAAACTTCCAATCCACAAATCTCTGGTTCATTGCTTCCTGGGGAACCTGACTTGTGATAATCAAACTTGAATAAGCACAAAATTCTTAATAGTTATCATTACATAATTGATCAAACAAGACTTGATTAGGATCAAGTGGAAAATAATTTTATTCTCTCTCACCACTTGTTCTGAAGACTAGTCACTCCCCACTCCTAGATGATATTATCAGAGAGGTCTTTAAGATTTCTAATCCTCTTTAGTCATAAGAGTAATCTTATTTCAGGAAGTAAAATGACCATGCTCCTCTGCATCTCTTCACCTGTCCAGGTAGCCCTCCCAAGTGGTGTGTGGTGTTTCTTTCTGTTTTTTGACCATGTTGTGCAGCTCGTGGGATCTTAGTTCCCCAACTAAGGATCGAACCATGCCCTTTGAAGTGGAAGTGTGGAGCCCTAACCACTGGACCACCAGGGAATTCCACTCCCCCACCTTTTTTTTTTTCTTTTCCAAGTGGTGTTTCTTTTGGAAGGCTCCAGCAAACTCCCTCTCAAAGGGTCCGTATTTAATACTTGGGGAACCCACACCGTCATAGTCATCTGCAGAAGCTTCAGAATGTCCCTGAATTTGCCTTCAGACATCTCCAGGTAATGGTAACACACCAAGAAATTCTAAGAAGTAGGTCACTTGAAGGATTTTTTCTCTCACTCAGTCAAAGATAAGAAGAACACCTCTCTGCACTCCCAGAAGATGTGCTCCTTCTTTGTCTCACCAACCTCTACTCTTATGACCTGGAGATGGGTTATCAATAATTCTGGCAGATCAACTTTTGACACATCCTGCCATGGTAGACCCAGCTCTTCTCCTTAGGCTGGGACATTTCTTGGAACATTATATTTTTTTCTCAACCACTGGGGGACCAAAAAGGAGATGGGAAAAATTTCTCGCTAACATCCTGTTATAATTATTATAAATAATAATTATATGTAAAGACTAATGCTTACTATTTCCCAGAACAAATGCCACTCATTATTTACTGGAAAATTAATTATGTGAAAAATTGTGAACAAATAATTTTTAAGATGATATACATCACATAATTTTTTGTACTGAATGTGAAATACGATGTAGATCGAAAGTGAATTATTTCTTACCACATAAGTAGTAGATAAAACTGCTTTCCTGGACTAATTGGCATTTAAGGTTTTGAAGTCTCTGTCTTTCTGTCCCTCTTATACACACCCCCCCCACACACACACACACTCAAACACACAATTGGTTAACTTGTTTTATGAATATTATAATTTTCTTCTAAACTATGACCTTCAGGATGCTACTGGCAGATGTTATTCCATCATGGGTGCATAGACTATTTTATTACCAGTAAACTAAAAGACAAAATTTTAAAAAGACACAAGAAAATGTTATTGTATGTTTTTCTAACCTTTGGTTTTGATTACTAGATTACTAGAGACATCAAGATTGCTGGAGATATCTTTTGATTACTGCAGGCATCTTGCTGTAGTTTATACATATTGTGATTGGATGAATTCAGCATTATAGATCCATTGATGCTTACTGCACAATTTTCATACTGCTTATTAACTCATATTCTAACATCATTCTTCTAGGCTTCATTTCTTTAAACAATAGTCCACTATGAACATAAATACATAAGTTTAAGAATAAAAAGCAATTCACCTGCCCATTATGACTACCAAAGCATCCCAGGGTGTTCTCCTTCTAAGTGATGGAGGTGATTGTGACAGCATGAGCAGGGTTGGTGGAAACCCACCGGTACCAGACATGCATGACATTAAAGTCACCATTGGAAGCTTTCAAAGCATTTCAATTTTGAAGAGGGAATATTTTGGTAGTTTAGTTATTGACATAAAGTACTAATTAAAATAGACCCCATTACTGCCTTTAAATGCAAGACGTATCGGAGCCCCTGGGGATAAGCTGCTTCTGATGGAGAGGAACTAAGATAGGGTAGGGATTTGCACTAAGATAAGGCCTGATCAGATTTGCCACAAGATGGAGAATGAATGAAAGTTTGGGGGTTGGGGGTGGGAACAGTTTAGAAGATGGAAGAAGAGCTGAGAGACTACTGTAGCAATCTGAGGAGGAGATGATATTGACCTGAAGGAGGATAGCAACAGGATTTGGAGAACTAGGTAGATTCTAAACATAGTCAGAAGGGAACACCTGCATCGTTGGTAATTGCTTGCTTATGGAGGATATGGACAAAGAAGAGGACAAAGAGGATGTGAAAGTCTGGTTTGGGGTACAGATTAGGGAGTGGTGTCACTCACTGAAATAGGACAGGGAGAGGAAAAGGCTTTTCTGGAAAAAGACTATTTCAGCTCAAGATATTTTGAGTTGGGGGTATTTGTGGACAATTTAAGGAACCATGCATCCTAAGAACATTTCATCCGGAACCCTGGAGGGAAGACTGGGAGTAATTGGAGTAGGAAATCATAGGGTAGAACCCCGTGAAATGTCCCCAAAGAGGGGACGCTCTCATTAATTGTGAGTCACCACTCTTCTAGCATAATACTCATCTTTTATATCAAGTTAGGGGTTGTGACTCAAAAGTTAAACTTTATTAACATATGGTATGTGTGCTTATTATCTATCCCAAGCAATATACAAAAACAATTGCGATTAAAACAAGCTTTAAAATTTCCATGACTTGTACCTTACTGCATCTCATGAAATAAGATCCATGTCACTAAACTCTTTCAAAATAAAATCCGAAAAGTAAATTCTGACTCGTTATTCTAAACTGATTCAGGTAATGAAAATTATTAGCACAAATGAGAGTTTGGACAAAACTTCGTGGAAGGATCACATGGCCGTTCTCAGTGGCATCTCACATTTTTGCAGCATGCTCAAATACAGGCTGATGATTTTGCTAAATATAAAATCCTATATTAATTTTCTGTATTTAGGCTACTGCTTCATTTCTGCAATCAGTGGAGTAGTGGATAATTTAAAGTACTAACAATGCCATTTTTTCTCACACCAATAAAGCAAAGAAAAATTCACTGATAGAGATTATAACAGTGTAAAGAACATGACAGGGAGATCAGAATAGAGGAAATAACATGTTAATGGCATTCAATATTCTCCCTGTGTCAAGACATCAGCATTTTTATTGCCACTATTTCTCAGCATACACTATTAGAATTTATTGAGTAAATCTGTCTCCATCACCTGTGATATAATATATTTTATTCAATAAGCTATGGAATAATATTTATCTTTCAACTCCAATGACTGGCTTTCAGAACAATAACTGCTTATCAACCAAGCATTACAAGAGGAGAAGAGGTTGTACGTTTTAATATCTGACCCCAGGGTTATCATTTTAGCATCTCTACACTTGGTATTAAGAAGTGTGCAGACTTCAATCTAAGAAATCACTCAGATTCAGTAGTTATGGCAAATGATGGTATCAAATCATGTTTTAAAGTTCTAGCTTATGAAGCATATTGCAAGAAGTTGAGGGGAAAAAAAAAGACTAGGCTTTTAAGTTTACCCCACGAGACATTTGCACTGGGTTCTCTACACCAGAATGAGAATCAAACGCATACCTAAGAGCGTTCATTTCATAAGAAATATGGGAATAGAAAATGGGTGGGTTTTTTTTAATGCCTCAGATAGCCCACACTGAAAAATCAAAGTCGAAGTGAATCTGTAACTTACGTCCTCAAGTTGTCATTCTGAATGTAGGTGCATTCAGGGGTGGACATTGGGTCCTGATTGTCCATGTCATCAAGGTACTTGATACTCCACAGTGGCCTTTTGGAAGGAGAATTGCGTTGCTGATGGACGCTTGGTTCCGGGAGACATATAGGTTTGAGAAATCCTGCAACAGAGTTAACCAAATTCTCAGCTTTCTGCACAGTTTACGTTCCAGTTGCTCACCTCAAGTAATTTTGAAAAAGAATTAACTATTTTATTCTCCTATGTGCTTTGATAAACATTTATTTCATATCCGCTTCTTTCCAGCTTTCTCCCCGGAAATCCCTTGTCCCTGTGTAGACAAAAGGCTGTCATAACACTGACATGATTGAGTTGGTATTTGGTGGTTTCACCTCAGAAACGAAGGGGTCTGGAACTCCTGCTGGTAAAAAGCATTAATTCATCTGCTGTTAGCTTTGCTCACCAGGAAGTCTCCTCTCCCAGCCAGAGAGCACAGAACTGCACACAAGCCACTTCCTGTCAGGCACTTTATTGCTTGATTGTGTCAACTCTTACTGACCTGCACGTGTGGGTCAGGCAGCAGGTAAAACACAAAGATATCCACCTTCCAACAAGCACATCTTAACACGGGTCATGTTAATACCGTGCATGCTTAGCACAGCCATCTTTATTACTCCCTGCCTTTAAAAAAAACCCTTCAGTCTGAGCTCTTGTTATAATAATAATCAACTGCAGTCACCTTTCTCTGCCCAACCCACGCACACATCTTTATTTATTCTGTATAGCATATGGAAGAAAGTGAAAAGATTTGGGGTGTTGGAATCATTTGGTTTGAATCCAAATCCCAGTTGAGATACTTACTAGCTGTTTGCTATTAAATAAACTCATCGCTCTGAGCTGCAGTTCATTTGTCATTAATGCCTACCTTTAAGGGGCTGTGATAAAGATAAATGAAGTAATATATGTAAAGGGACTGCCCCTGGGTCTGACTCACAGTAGGTGTACTTGCTTCCTTTGAAAAAAAAAAAAAAAAAGAAACATCTAAACTTTTGGGTTATATTATGCTCTTGAAAGAACACAGAGTAGAGTGTTGCTTGTTGGTTCATTTATTTACTTATTACTGCACAGGAAGTGGGTGATGGGAAGGAGGAAGTGTGGTTAGGAGAGATCATGCCTTAACCCCACTGGGAATTGCTCTAAGTGTGTGTTTTGTGTATCCTACTTATATCTTCTTAGAGTCCCCATTTTAAAAGCATGTCCTTTCTTTACTTTGGCACCACGCAAGACAGTAACAATAGGATTAAAAGGAGTGTATCTGGTTTAAGATTTGTCTTGAAGCTTTACGGAAGCCCAAAGGAGGTGTTACATTCCCGGCTTAGCGGGGGAGTTCTTGGCACAGGAAACCTCAGCCTCAAATCCTTGGCTGTCCTACATAGATTTGAGGTTGCTTTGTTGTGTGTGTACCCTTGTGTGTTGGTTTTGGGGTGGGGGGAGGCCTAGGAAGGGGGTGTGACT
This sequence comes from Eschrichtius robustus, assembly GCF_028021215.1. NCBI lineage: Eukaryota > Metazoa > Chordata > Mammalia > Artiodactyla > Eschrichtiidae > Eschrichtius > Eschrichtius robustus. The sequence goes on along the minus strand of NC_090824.1, from coordinate 153,945,058 downwards.
TTGGGGAAAGTAAATGGAGTGCGGACATCTGATGAAGAGGTGTGTGGGTCTGGATCAGATCCTGACTTCTGTGCCCCAGTTGACGGTCTTGTGCAAAATGTCCCATCTACCAACCTCAGCAGGTCTGTCTTCAGGCAAGATTTTTAGCCTTAAGTCGCTTGATTTATCGGTAGAGGGGGAAGGCAAACATATATCTAAGGGAAGACAAATGAGGAAATATGTATAGAGTATATAGAGCAATGACTATTCATTATTCAACACATATTAGTTTCCTTTTATCATGTGGCTTCTTACCTTACTTATATGCTGAGACATCTGCACCTGGGGACTCACAATGTGATATCTATTCCCCATGCAAAAGAGTTGAGCAATGCAAGAGCCACCTTAGACCTTAATCCATTTCAAACCTCTCCCATTAAATGGAACTACACTTCCTTAGACCATATGTCCTGATTGAATGTTCAACTATATAGTGGTTCTGTGAATGTCACCTGACTCTCTTCCTTGTGTATATAACAACAAGCAACCCAATTCAGCATCAAGACCAAAGTTAGCCCTCAATTGACCACATGGCCCTAATAGAATGTTAGTTTATTGAATATTCATTTAATTCATTCATTAATTCATTGAGAACTGACTAAGTGCCAGGCACTGTTCTAGATGCTGGGTACAGTGGGAAATAAGATGTACAAAGTTCCTGAACTTCAGACCTCATATATCAGTGATGGAAGAAAAGAAAATTATCAAACATACACATGAAGTGGCATCTGGTAGTGATAAAATTCTCAGAAGCAAATCAAGGCAGGGTAATGGGATAGAGACTAAAAGATGGAAGGTCCTAATATAGACAGGAAAGTTCAAAGAAATCCTCTTTGAAGAGGTTATGTTTCTGAGCAGAGTTCTTAATGAAGTGAAGGAGAAATCCAGGCAATGATCTGGAGGAAGAAAGAAGCCAATCTGATGTGTTAGAAGAATAATGCTGTGGCTGGGGCTGGAGACAGCCTGTGTCAGACAAGGGAGATCAGACAGGATGTGGGTCAGAGAGGTAGTCAGGAGCCAGGGGAAGCCCAGTCTTGTAGGCTGGATTAAGGAGTTTGGGTTTTTTTCTGAGTATGATATGAAGCCATTGATGGGTTTTGAACCTAAGAATGCTGTTACCTATTTTATATTTTGCCAAAATTATTCTGGGTACTCCATGTACAATTGACAGTAAGTGGGTAATGATGGGTAAATTACTATTTTAAGCATTGTTTAATCAAGGCAACGTGATTCCATGGTGAGCATGACAGTGACACAGAGTGGATTGCGCAGCCCACTCCTTACTAGAGGGCCAACTCTAATCAAGTTACCAAACTTTTTTAAAAATTAATTTTATTGGAGCATAGTTGATTTACAATGTTGTATTATCTTCTGCTGTACAGCAAAGTGAATCAGTTATAAATATACATATATCCACTCTTTTTTAGATTCTTTTCCCATATAGGTCATTACAGAGTACTGAGTAGAATTCCCTGTGCTGTACAATAGGTCCTTATTAGCTATCTATTTTACATATAGTAATGTGTGTATGTCAATCCCAATCTCCCAATTTATCCCTACCCTCTTTCCCCCTTTGGTAACCATAAGTTTGTTTTCTACACCTGTGACTCTTTCTGTTTTGTAAATAAGTTCATTTGTACCACTTTTTTAGAGTCCACATATAAGCAATATCGTATGATATTTGTCTTTCTCTGTCTGACTTACTTCACTCAGTATGACAATCTCTAGGTCCATCTACGTCGCTGCAAATGGCATTATTTCGTTCTTTTTTATGGCTGAGTAATATTCCATTGTATAATTGTACCACATCTTCTTTATCCATTCATCCCCCGATGGACATTTTGTTTGCTTACCTATCCTGGCTATTGTAAATAGTGCTGCAATGAACATTGGGGTGCATGTATCTTTTCAAATTATAAGTTACCAAATTTTGAACCTCAATGCTCCCATCCATAAATTGGGAAGAAGACCACCCACCCACAAGGCTGTTCTGAGAATGTAATAAAGGGCATATGTGAAATGTTTAATGATGTCACTGGAAAATAATAAGTGCTCAAAAATGTTAACCCCCCCTTGCACCTCACCTCACTTATTCAGTTAGTTAAGCCTAGTTAGCCTTTACCACAGGCCAGGTGCTGCAGTCATCACAGAGTGCAGGGACTCTTACTCCCACCCTGAGAAGGGGGTGAGTAACATGGAAAAGTAGCAGGACAGTCCATAGTAATTGCTAACTGCTAAATGATGCCTGCAGTGAACTCTGGAGAAGCTCAGTGGAAGGGGAGTGACCATGCTGGAGTTGTTAGGGATGACATCAGAGACCCACCAAACGTCAGAGCAGTTGATGAGGAAAGGGCAGCTAAGGGTGACCTTTTGTCCACGTGTGGAGAAATCTATATTTTGCCCAGCTGAGAAAATGTAACCATTGCCCTCAAGTGCCACAATGTGAGGGAATTCTATCACTAGTGATGTCTTTATCTGAAGAAACATGTCTCTGATTCTGATGTCTTTTAGTTACACGCAGTGGAGTCACACACAGGAGGTGTGTGGCCAGGGAAAGCTAGGGAGAGAAGGAAGAGGGTAGAAGAGCATGTAAATGAAGGAGGAGAAGGCACTGCCTGGCCTCAGAACCCCCTATATAATCTACCACAATGGGGAAAGCATAGTCAGGAGGACACATTGTAGATTTCAACAAAGGAAGTGGTCACCACTTATGAAATGTCCACGGTGAAGAGAATAGCCAAAGATCCCAGGTTTAATTTCTCAGATGCACATTACCCATCACTAGGCCAAAAACATCAACATGGTTTCTTCTAACACAAACTTCAAGATGCTATGTACTCTGGAATGACATCCACCTCCTAATAGGTGTCTGGAAAATCCATTTTATATTATATTTGTTAATAAATCTTAGTAAAGCATGAATTATAAAGAAATGTAATGTCTTAGCTCGAAGAAATCAATAATGCTTTTAAATAGAAGCTCATTAGTATTAAAGATTATTCCCATTTTTCATTATATTGAGAAAGAAGGAAAATGATAATCATATCAATGTGTGTCATCCATTGAACTAACATGATGTCAAATGCATTGCCTAAAAAATTGAAATGTCCCATACAGATCAAATATTATTTATTTATTTACTACCCTTCTTCCCAGCAATCCTTTCACCCCCCCCAACACAAAATTCCTACCAAAGAACATTTGAGACAGCTTACCAAAAATGCATATAATTCATTAAGACAAAAATAGATCAAGATATCAGAGAGCCATATATTACTATTAAAAATAGCATGTCATACAAATGATAAAATGAACAATGAATACATCATGTTCTATAATAGTGGTTGCCTTTCATCCTATAATCTAAAAGGACTCTATAGATATCAACCTATGAATAGTCCTGTTATATTTGCCCAGGTAATCCATTTTAGAGAAGATTAATATTCAACAAGATATCAAGAAATTTGAGATTCCCATAGAAACAATGAATATTCTAGAAAACTGTTTTCCATCTTTTAGGCCATTTTCACAGGTTCATGGAAGAATTATAATAATAATTCTTTAACAATAAAAACTCACTGGAATATTGTCTGTGCATGTCAACCCAGTTTTACTCACACATCTTCACATTTATTCACACATATACATATGCTTTTGTTTCAGTGCATGTAGATATATGTATACTTGCTTTGTAGAGAGAGACAAAGATATTCCCAGAAGGCAACTTCCGAAGGAGGCTATCACATTTCTTAGTTCTTGTGGTGTGCAAGCTAGTACTTCCCCAAGACAACTAGATGAATGGCCATTTGCCAAGCAGGATTTGATCACTAGGAGATACTTGTCCTCAACTGTGACCACACCTCCAAGGTAATTGTAACAAGCACTGGGATTCCTTATGCGTAAAGGTATAAAGGTGAGGTTACCCATGTCAACTGGGAAAAGGAGGCAGGAGCTTGGGGACCATGCTTTTACAAGGGATGTAAATCCACAAAACATTCCAACGCCAACCAGACCTCTCACTCCTTGTATAAAAGAACACAATCAGCAGAAGTCTCCTAAGAAAGCACAATACAATTTTTTAAAAAGCACTCTAAAGTATGTTTTGCATTCTACATAAACATTTCACTCAAATATTTATTATAGATTATTGTTATTTTTCATTTTCCTGGTTGTTCTTTAACGGAGAAAATTTCATTAACAAACCATGGATATAAAATATGAAATCAAGATCGTCTACTGCCTAGGAGAAGACAAACATCACTAAAAAGGATTAGTTACTTTCGCTGTCTAGAAATTTTTCATAGAAGACCTTGGCTGGCCTTTTGATATTAAAACTTCCTAACAAGTATTACACAGGAGTTTTAAATTAGAACTTGCTGTCACTGAGACAGTTATAAACTGTTAAATATGTCCTTTCTATGCTAAGCTCCTGTAAAGTATGCACATGGCCATGGCTGGGACACTCTTCCTGACAAGTAGCAGGGTGAGATCACAGAGATGTTTGCAAGCTGCCTGCAAGTCCATGCAGGTGGCCCCGTTAAGAGTGTGTGTGTGTGTGTGTGTGTGTGTTCCAAATAAGCCATACTTCTCTGCTTCTCAAATCATATACTTCCCTCCGATGAAAACTTCTCATGGAAATCACGTTGTATTTTTCAATGATATCTACAAACCAAAGAGTGATTTTCAAGCTAACCTTTCATCCATTGGATTAATTTAACATTGAGTTTTCTCAAATAGTAAGACCTTAAAAAAAAAATCATTCTATTTTATCATTATCCATAAGGTAGATCATGATCCATAGGGTCTCATAATTTTACTGACTCTGAAAAACTGAGTCATCTCTTAAAAATATTTTCCTGTTATCATTATTTTTCACAAAACAGAAAAGTAATATATGAGGTCAATGACCACATCCTAGAAATTGGGGGCTGGGGAGAGGTAGAGAAAAAGGAAACTCACACTTCCACCTTTTCTCATTCTTACGTTTTATTTTGTTTATTTTATAATATTTTTCAACAACAAATATCTCCTTCCAAGTTCTGTTCTGGAGGTGGTATAATGAACTCTGCTTTCTCCTATCTGACCAGCAAAGCCCATAATTAGTGCTTAATTATAGTTTATATGGCCACTTTGGCCAAGAAGAAAAGAGCAGCTTTGTTACAGTGAATGAAGTATTTAAAGCTATGCCCAAGACAGGGCTGGGTTTATTAAACACTCGGGTAAGCAATAATAAACCTACATTGATCGGGCAACTCGGTAGATCTCTTTTACGTGCTGCTTTCAAAAAAAAATCCAGGTAGAATTAAAAATAAATGGGGGTCCTGTATGCTAAAAGTGGCCACTTCCCTACAAAGCCAACAGAATGGGAGAAACATAATCCCTTCCTCCAAGAAAAACTGAGTCTCCAAAAACACGAGATATTCCTGCTTCACGTTAACTATGACAAAAGGGGTGGACACGTCTTATATTCTACGATAATAGTTATATGCCTTGAAAGACAGGCACGGGCTCTGCACTTTCCTTGAATATAAAGGTTAAATAAGTTGTCCAAGGTCACAGAGCAAGAATTCAAATCAAGGGGGTTTTGTTTCACAACATGAGCACTTAAATCCCAAATTCTAACCGTTCTCAGCTTAAGCAAAGAAGGATGCTGCTTGCGTGGACATTTGCCTTTTACGATTTTTAAACTAAAAAAAATTATTCTTGGCTGACCTTCCTTCCAAAATTAAACCTTGCTGGGAGACAGAATCCTCCTCTTACTGTAGAGACTAAAGAGACAGGCTACTCATTGCCCCAGCTTCTCCTGCAGCAAGGGCATGACCATGTGTCCCAGGACAGCTGGTAGCATCCTGAGACTTGAACTGGGAGCCAGCAATGCCCAGGAAGGGGAGCAGGGTGAGGCGTCATTCATTTTGGCTGCAGCAGGTACACTGGCAGCGACATCTAATTTTCCTGAGTGGAGGGAATTGTGGTGTCAGCAGTGGTGTCTGGGGATAGGGGACAGTGCCGAGTGGGGCCTGGCAATGTGTGTTGTCGCGTCTGTGCTCATCAGGACAAGAGCTATGTAATTACTGGCCAGGTCCTGGCTGCTGCCTGCCTTCTTTCAGCTTCCTTTTGCTGAGCCTGCTTCTCCTTACTTCCCACTTCTCTGGTGGCTTCAAAAGTATGTTTCCTCTTTAAACTTGTCAGAATTGGTTGTTGCTTGCAACTGAGCGCTCTGCTAAGCACTTGATGATAAGTTGCTGTTTCCATGTATTTAAGCATTCAGCAAAGTAATTGAGCTTGTTATATTTTGCAGCACTAGGTGAATTTCACATTATGTCTTTGGAGAGTGACATTTAATGTTTTATTATTTCTGGACTGTACCTCACTACTGTCAATCTAGCTCAACACATGCATGGATAAAGGCCAGTAGGCTAAGCCCACTGCATCCAAGGCTGCACACCCTCTGTCAGGAGGGAGGGAGGGAGGCCTGCATTGTCATCCTTGTTCGTTCTCTCCTGGGATCATTGCTCAAGGCAGAGAGGGTTAAAACAAAAATGAAGCTGGATAATACAAAAACCAAACTGCCTCCTTCTGCATTTTTTCTCAACTCTCACCTTTTCTTAGTACAAAAATAATCAACACCACTACCTCTACAATACTCATGCATTCCTTCATTCGCTAATTCATTGTCTTGGATGAACCATGACCTTGCTGCAGGACAGCTACACAGGCAACGGGGGAGCAGTCATCAAATAATCACAGAAATTCACAATTTGTAAAGGTGACAGTTGCTCTTAAGGAAGGGTCCTGGGTAGTTTGAGAATGTAAGATGGGAGTCAGGATCTGACCTGATAAGACATGGCATAAGAATATTGGGATTGGTTAGGTAAGGATGTAGGAGGGGGCGGCGTGTTGGTTGCTGCTGAACAAATTACTACAAACTTCGTGACTTAACACATATTTCTTACAGTTCTGGAGGTCAGAAGTCTGAAATGAATTTCAGTGGACTAAAAATCAAGATATCAGCAGGGCTAGTTTCTTCTTGAGACTCCAGGGGACAATCTGTTTCCTTGCCTTTGCTACCTTCCAGAGGCTACTTGGACTCCGTGGCTCATGGCTCCAGCCAACAGTGTAGCACCTTCTCTCTGACTTCTGCCTCCAATCTGACTTCTTCTGTCTTTTACTCTGATCCTCCTGCTTCCCTCTCATAAGGACCCTTAGGATTACATTGGGTCTACTTGGACAATCCAGGATGATCTCCTTATTTATCTCAAAACCTTTGAATTAATCACATCTGCAAGGTGCCTTTTACCTTGTAAGATACCATATTCACAAGTTCCAGAGATTAGGGTGTGGATGGGGGCATTCTGAGTAGAGGGAGCAGCCTGTGCAAAGACACTGGGGTAGTCTGGGGCATGGTTCATTTGAGCAATTGAGGGAAGTCAAATGGAGAAAATTGGGAAGAGAGTGGCATGAAAGAAGCCAAAGAGAAACAAAGAGTACTAATCACACAGGGAAAGACTGGAAGTCCATGTCAAGGACTTTGCTAGGTATCCTAAGCACAGTGAGGAGCCAAGGTTCAATTTGCAATTTATACATATATAAATTCAAATATATATATTTGAATTTTTGTACATAGTTTGGTTAAATCATAGACCACTATAAGATTTCTGGTTATACCTGACTTGCATTTTTAAAGATGGTTGTGACTCCAGAGTGGAGAACTGGTTGTCATGAAGCATGAAAAGAAGAGGAAGAAGGAAGAAGGAAGAAGGAAAATTATGCACAGTACGTACCAAGAGAAAGACAGGGCATCAGATCCCAGGATACGTTTAGAGAATCAAAATGGGAGAAGGAGTCTGATGCCCTAAGGAGAATTGTACCCTTCACACTCCATCTTATCTCAAGCCTGTTAGACCACAAGCCACCCCATCTAGGGTGAGGAGTCTCTGAACAGAAATAGGTTTTTAAAAATCATGGTTAGCAAGGCAGGGACATATATAACCTAGGGAATTGAAATAAAGTGTTCAAATAACATTAATTTTAAAGCAAAGTCAATTCTTGAAGAAACACTAAAATAAATAAGAATCAGCAGTGTTAAGTCTTTTAAAAACAAACAAACAAACAAACAAACTCTTGTCGTGGTAGGTTATCCTTCATCTTAGTTATTCTGGCATTGATTCTCCCAAGGGTTTTAATTATGCAGACTCATCTCTTTCTTAAAGTATCTAAGTTCCCTTTTACTGATATGAAAGTTAAAGTCTTTTACATTTGCCTCCTCTCTTACGTTATTTATATAAGTCTTGAAGAAAGAAAAAAAAAAAAAAAAAGACATGTTTTTCTATACCAAATGTTAAGTTACCCTTGTTCTCAAAATATAGATAAAATTATTTTAAGATTTATTATGCTTTCTATGGAAAGTCTGCCATCTTCTACAAGACTGCTACACTTTCTGGAGAGACGACATTTGCCTGGTTACCTTTGGCTTCGACTTCCTTTCTTAGATGAATTAGTTTAGTTTAGAGATTATGTCACTTTTCTGTGTATGCTCCACAAGCCCCTTGGGGCTTACGTGTGTAAAAAGCTTTGCTGAAGTTTTCTATTGTTGGTTAATTTGTTAATTTTTAGTAAGAGAAGTGGTGAGTAGGGTATAAAATGTGTTTGGACAACAAAATAAAATAATATTGATGCAATATTTAAATTGTTGCAACTCTGAGCCTCTTCCCATAAATCTAGGGAAATCAATTCTTCTCCAGATATTCTCAAAGACTCACTCCAGAAATATTTACTCAGTCCAGAAAGGAAGGCACTGGAGACCTTTTCAGGAAGCATAGTCATCTCCCCAAAGAATCTACTCTCCTTTTCTCCTCTGCTGTAACTTGACTCATGGGGTTGCCACTAAAAATCCACTTGAGATCATTATTACCATTTCCCACAGTAGTTTCCGAGGGCAATGGGCCTGGAGATGTTTAATCATTGTGATGGGTCTCTTGTTTAATGCCTTAAAAGCATATCGGAGAATGTCTTTCTCCTTCCAACACTCTCTTCCATTGGTTTTTGTGAAATAATGTTCTTCTAGTTTGCGTTGGCCCTCTCATCCTCTCCATCCCAACTATTACATATTGGGAGTCCTCAAGACTCAGTCCCAAGACTCTTCTCTCTGTATATTTTCTTTGTACATACTCTTATCTATGCTGATTACTCAAATTATACTTCAGCTCAAACCTCCCTCTGAGATTCAGACTCTAATCTTCACTGAGATGTTCACCATGTCTTTAAATGAACTTAGGCTCTTTATGATCCTTTTGTCCAAACATTATTCTCTTCATGTACCTACTTCATCAACCATCCATCTAGCTGGGCAAGTCAAGAACCTAGGTGTCCTTAATTCCCCTCTCTTGCTTACATCAGTCTCTTATCTATTACCAAGTCCTCTTGATTTTACCTCCTAAATCTCTCTTAAAATCATTCATTTTCATCTTCACTGCTAACTTGACAGTCCATGTTCTCTCTCACTAGGACGACTGAAAGTCTTTGATTTCTTTATATGTAACATGCTTCCTTCTTCCCCGGGCCTTTGCACATGAGACTCTCATTACTGGGTTAACTCATAATTCAAACCTCAGCTCTAGAATCATATCTTTATGGAAGACCCAGTTGACCTCCCATTCTAAATTAGTTCTCTTCATTATGTGTGTTCTTTGCCTCACATAACTATGAAATTTTTGATTCATTTAAGAGATCATTTATTTAATATCTGTCTTCTCCACTAGGCTATAATTTGCATGAGGGCAGAACTCTATTTTGCTCATTATCACACCCAGCATCTTGCATAGAACTGGACACTTAATGGTAAATATAGACATATATTTATTTAATTGATGAATAAATTTGTGACCCAGAAAATCATAATAACCTTTAAATTTGGTCAAAGGTCAACAAACTTTTTCTGTAAAGGTCACATAATAAACATTTTAGGCTTTGCAACCCTGCAGTCTCTGTGGTAACAATTCATCCTACCACTGTAGCGTAAAAGCAGCCATGTATCAACGGGCATAGCTGTGTCCCCCAAAAATTTATCAACAAAAACAGGCTGCAGTCTGGTTTTGGTCCAAGGGCTTACTTTGCTGACCCCTGATCTAGGGTGTCAAGTTTTAAAGAACTCCATGTAAAGGGCACTGCATCTTTCTTTTTGATCACTTTTCAACCTTTGGTAAGGGTTAACGATTTCTCCAATTCACTTTACTAAATAGTACATTTAACATGTCCATCTTTATAACAAATGTATGCCAATTTCACAGAATCTCACAGTTTTCTCCTAGAACAAAGGCTACAGTTTGCCTTTACTCACCTCACTAAATGGCCATACTTGGTTTCCTAAAGCAAAGGAAGTTAACATTGAGGGCAGAGCGGATTTTACTTCCAGGAACTTAAGCTAGCAGCTACCCCAAATGACAGCTCCTCAGTTATACTAAACCGATTGAAAATAATTTTTCAGTAATAGAATTGTTCATGAATGCCCACTTCCTCTCACATCAATGGTTGAAGATTATATTCCCCACTCTGTGGCCAAACGACTTGCTTTGGCCAGTGAAATAGGTTTTGAAGTGTTGGGTATCAATTCCAAGCAGAAATTTTCAGTCAGGTTGTGCTTCTTTTCTCTTAGACTCAATGGTCTCTAATGTTCTAGATAGAAACTGGTCTATGAGCCTGGACTCAAAGAGAAGACAGCCTGGAACACAACTGCAGCCTACAATGAGTACATAATGGAAGTACATTTTTTGTTGTTTTAAGCCGTTGAAATCATGAGGTCAATTGTTACTGCATCATATCTTAGGCCATCATGATGAATAAACTGGAAACCTCTCACCCAAACGTAGAACATCATTGTTGGAAAAGCCACTGTTAATAAGGAATAACTATATTCTACATTGATGTGATAAGGATCCTAGTTGCAGTCAGCAATAGCTCAATGAAGTTAAACTGAATTGATGGACAAGCTACATAACAAAGGGCAAAAAACACATTTCGTGAAAATGCATTTAAAAAACGAAATCACCATAAAATTATTTTACAGTTTCTCATAAAATTGCCAACTTTCTAAAATCTCAGAAGATCTGGGTGATTACCTAGCATTCGTACATAGCAATGATGGACTGGAGCCGATTTCCGACTGCTCTCTCTAAACATGGCGCCCCCTCTCCAGTTTGCCACAGCCCTTCCCTCTCACGTAACAAATACAAATGCCCTTCACCAACTTCCCCTGGGCCTGCTCTTCCCATCCACCATTTCAGGCTTTGTACCTGCCAGACACTCCGTCTATACCCTTAGTCAGTGAGATTATTGAGACCAATGACTGTGCCTTTTTCATCTTTGCATCCTTGGATCTCATCTTTGCACAGTGCTTGGAATATAGTATGTGCTCAGTACATGTTGGCTGAACACACAACTGCAATTGAACTTCTGTACTAGAAGCTTCCACAGAGTTAAAAACTTAACAATCAACTAGGCTTCAGATTCGCTTTGAAGCAATGAGTGTATCAATCCATCTAAATATTCATTAAATCCAAGCAAGTATTAAAGAGAGTCTATATCCAACGTAGGAGGAAAAGAACAGAGACTGGAGCGGTCAAAGGAATGTATGACATTGGTAAGTTCTGAAGCCTACAGTATGTTGTCCAAAATGCAGTTGAACTTCTAAGGTTTTTTAAAAAGCAGAAAATTTAAGGACATGTTCATCCCTGATATTTAGTATCACTTAATATGAGACTCTTGCTCCAAGCCAGGTGTGGTAAGGTTCATCCAAATCTCAGGAAGAGAGAATAAAAGTTGATGTCTGTGAACCCAGAACTTTAATATTAATCACAAAGGCTATATCCTTTTCCCAAACCTGTTGTATTTCACTTCTCCATCCTTCCCTCTCTCCACCCTTTTCCTTGCTCCATTACACTTTATTCTCTTCTTGGGGGACAGGTGACGGGGGGAGAAGTAATTCATGCTGCATCTTCAGACTGTGTGCAGAATGTCGTCTCCCTTGAAGGTGAACAACAGTAAGTCAAACTCTTCATTTAAAAGGTGAACATAGGATCCGCAGTCAGCAAAAGAATTATACCCACAGATCAGCAGAATCTCAATCCAAACAGATAAGGTACGAAGAATCACTTGGCTGTAGTATTTATTTACTTCTTGATAAACTTAAGAACAGACTTTCAGACGTGCACAATGTTTTTTCATTTACAATTTTATGTCTTTACGACAGTAAAGAAGTGATGGAGTTGCACTGATTTATTTTAATGAAAAAGAAATAGATATAAAAAGCTGTAATTTTAATTATATTTTACTTTCATGACATACTTGATTTAATTAATTTAACACTATTACTGCTTACAGTATGACATTTTATAAAGAACTGCTCTTAAGCAGGACTCTGCATTCAACTTTACTCTCTCTGGTGGTCTTATCATTTATCTGCATTATGCACAGTTTTGCAACAGGAGAATAACAATATCTTGTAAAAAAATAATAAACTCAGTGAAAAGAACTTGCTCAGAGTGCCTGTACTTTATTCCTAGGTGAATTTCTATTGTCCATTATCATTTATATCTAATATGAACCATTCTACACTGCTTGCCTCTAATCCCCACTCTTGTTAAGAAGCTTAAGAGGAGAATCACTTGATTTCAAGGCCTTTTGGAGTTCAAGGGCAAAGTGATTATTTCCTTAAAGGAAAAAAATAAAGATCACGGACTCATCACAATTTCCAAAGTTCAGCTCTTTTTGCTTCACTAATTAGAAGCCAGACCAAATGCGTATCTGGAGGCTTTTATACAAGCGATCAGCCCTTTGCTCTGGGACCAATTATAGAAAAGTGTCTCTTACACATTACTCTCTGTGAATATTTAGTGTTCACATAAGCTGTCATGTTTCACCATGAGTCATGCTAAGACCATATAATCACATAGTTGAAGAGCTAATGATATGTTTGCTCTTCTCAGTTTAATTTACAAGTATAACTGCACTTAAATGCCTATGGCTTATCTGTAGCTTAAAAATAAATGCGTAAATATACATATATGTACATGTCAAAAACAAAGGATGCTATTTAATCAGTAAATAAGATCATGCTCTTTCATCTGAAAACTATGTTTCTTGTCTAATTCCATCCATAACAGTATTTTGTCCTTGCAAAATGACAGCAACAGTTGAGTGTATTTATTGAGAACTTGGTTTGGATACCAGACTGAAGTGGGTAGTCTTTTTTGATGTGTTTCAGAGAATTATTGGCACATTGTTTATGCATTGGGTTGGCCAAAAAATTCATCCGGGTTTTGCCTTAAGATGTTAAATAGATCTATTTTTTAAAACGGCTTCACTTTTCCAACTTTATTTATCCGGTAGAGAGAGAGAGAGAAAAAGGAAGAGATTGATCCTTCCTGACTGAGGAATTTGCTTATGTAATTATGGAGGCTAACAATTCCAAGATTTACAGTTGGTGACCCAGGAGAACCAATGATGTAGTTCCAGTCCAAAGGCCAGCAGGCTAAAAACCCAGGAAGAGCCAATGTTTCAGTTCAAGTCTGAAGGCAGGAGAAAATAAAACAAAACAAAACAAACAAAACAATGTCTCAGCTTGAAGGCCATCAGGTAAGAAGAGTTCTTTCTTACCTGCAGGAGGGTCAGATTTTTATTCTATTCAGGCCTTCACCTGATTGGATGAGGCCCACTCACATTAGAGAGCACAATCTACTTTACTCAGTTTATTGATTTAAATGTTAATCTCATCCAAAAACTTCCTCACAAAAACACCCAGAATAATGTTTGACCAAAAAGTCTGAGCACCCTATCGGCCCAGTCAAGTTAACACATAAGACTATTCATCACATCAACCAACACTATTGCTGGTCAAAATCTTCATATGTTTGATTCTGGTGGCCCAATGATGTCTAATTTATGTAAGTCATAATCTAAAAGAGCTTAGCTCTTGTCAGAGCTTTGAAAATTTGAAATGAGAAAACAGGAAATACTCACCTTTAAGAACTAGGCAATGGTACAATCTTCTCACAATGTAAAGTCTATGGAAAGAACATAAGAGGTCTTTTAGAGATATGACACTTAGAAACCTCTGAAGGATTTGTATTAAATGCCATGTGTGTTTATCAACAATTCCACTTTCTAGAAAGGGTCACCTAATTGTGATGTTACAAGTGACTGTTGTCATTGAGTATTATTAATGGTTGAATGGTGGGAAACAATGCTCACAAAATAATTTTCTGTGTCCTCCACTGGAGAGACTACTTGATTATAGTTGACAGAGGAGAAAAACATTGCTTCTTCTATTAACTGCCAAGGCTAGAAAGCTAAGTTAATCTTTTTTTTTTTTTTTTTTTTTTGAATATTGCACTTAAGTCCACAAAGCACTTCAACATATGCTGATTTCCTATTTTTTGCTATGGGGGAAAGAGAGTATTAAACAGAGGTTAAGGAAAGAGGAAGGGGTCATCTTGTCACAACTATATAGCAATGTTGGGATGGTTAGCTGGGGCTTAAAATAGGATATGTATTCTGAAAACAAATACTTGTATATAGTTTTAAATGGCTTGGTTCTGTGTAAATGTTATACATGTGAAGGTCTCCTAGGTTCAGGATTAGACTGACCCCCCAAGATTGATGGTGGATTTTGTTTATCAGGCTGATAAATAAGGTACCTTCTCTTCTTCACATCCTACCCTATATCTTGTATGTAAGTTGGATGCCCTTCCCAAAGAGAGAAAAAATTAATTCTTTAGTTAATGGCACACAAGTAAAAGTCACCCCTTCCTAGAAGTGCCAAACAAGCACTCCAGGTTTATTTAGCCACCTTGTTAATTGTATAATTGTAGTTTATGTATCTGTCATGTAGTTTTAAGGCAATCAAACCTAGAAGAGGTTAGTCAGGGTTGCTAAAATTTTCTTATGTCTATGCGACTATGTCCACTTTTGTAAAATTAAATATTCTGGCTTTGATTTTAGATAGATCCAAATTTGGGTTCTGCTGTAATTTCAAATAATAGACTTCCTAATTTAGTAAGTCACAGTTTATGGTACTAACTGCTAGGTAATGAGGTTAGACGAAAGAGCGTTCTTTCCTTTGAGATTTGAATAAAACTGGACTGAGTACTCTAGGAAGTGCTTCTCTGGGGGAAGCACAGTGCCTTTTCAGATTCTTACCGACAAAGATATTTACTTGGCTCTCCTCTATTCTCTCTCCTTCCTGCCGGCACATTTTCCATTCACTCTGTGTTTCAAGCAGTTTGGCATCTCTTCAGTTCCTTTGCCCCTTCAAACCATGCTCTCTAGACTTTACAGAGGGCTCACATGCATTAAAAAAACAAAAACAAAAAACCCTGCTTCATTGAGTGTTAAGACATTCAGCTGAGCCAGAAGCTTCACAAATCTAAGTTTTCAAGCATTGAAAACAGAGAGAATGACACCATTTGGAAGTCCAGAGGAGTGTCTAGTGTAAGAAGATAGAGTACGATAAGCTGGTGCAGTCAGCTCAGGAATTACAAGGTTGGCCAACATGGAAAAAATATATTTTTCACTCTACAACTTCCTTCAAATGACCCAGAAACTTAGCATTCAAAGAAACTAAATATATAAAATTGAATATAGAATCTGGTAGGAAATATCAAAGCTGGAAGTTTTTTTATCACCATTCAAGTCATGACAGTCTCTGGGTTACAGATGTGGAAATAAGAGATAGATTCAGGAATCAGTTAATGAGGATGTTAATAAATATTTTGAGGATGTTTGGTCAAGGAGAGAAAACAACACCGAAAAGAAATAATATAAACCAACAACCCACACTGTATAAAATCTTATTTTGCTAAGAATGACAAACAATAATAAAAATTAAAGAAACAAAAGATTCTAATAAGATTTTCTAATTTAATGTATGCATATTATAATCAAATATAATATTTGTTAACTTATTCATTTGCTTCCTAAATGTAAATTAGCTTATGAATTGATTTGTAAGCCAAAATAAAGGCACAGATTGCTTAAATATATACAAAGTAGATGCTCTGAATATCCTTATATGCAGATTCTATGTATACTTGGCAGTGCCTGAGTTATGAATACCCACTTAAGAATACCTGTTCATAATTTAGGGATAAATCCCACTTGAGACCATAACTCTGCCTCTGTGAAATATATGAGAAGGTGGTCAACATTAGACGTTGTGAAGGAGCGGCCAAGATTTAATGAAAGTGTTAACTCATCATGATGCCATTTTTGCCAAGTTTCCAGCAAGGAATAATCCTGGTAGAAGTTTGTGGGGAAGCCCTATCTTAAGCTGATAAACTGGTTGTGTTCTTTTTCTCCCAACATAGACCTCAGTGAAACACAGTAACGTCGCTACAGAGGGACCATGTCCTCCAACAATCACTACCACTAAAACCTAAAAATTTCTGCTGTGACCACCCTATCCTGCCATATTCATGCTTTGGCTGGCCCCAATCTACTTCTTAGATTCCCTAGAGTTTTTCTTAAACTGACTAATGAAGAGTAGCGAAAAAGACAACTCCTCATTTCAAATGGGGTCATCAGGATGGTCAACTTGTTGTGCAATCTCTAATCTCCTTTTTTTTTTTTTTTTCCCTGCTGTGGCTCATTCATTACACTGGAGAATCCATCTTTGGCTACTTTTGGCACATAGAGGAACTAACCAGAGGAAAGTGTTAATTGGGAAAAAATGTTCTTTCTTTAAGAGAATCCATAAAGATGGAGTGAAATATAGCTGGGCACTGGAGTGGCCTTGAAATGAATGTAGCTTAGATGAATCCACGGAAAAGAATGGAGATATTGGTAGTTTTGAGTAGAGTTTCCAGGAAAGCATGCATTATTTATAGAGGAAAAGGTAGTCAAATACAGACCAATGACTGACTCAGGCAGACAAAAAGAAAGAATTGTGGAATAAAAAGATAAAAACATAGTCTTAGGAACTAATTCAGAACAAATTTGATTTCTTTAAAAATACTATTATTATTATTTTCTTTAAAAATTTTTGTAGAATTAGCAATAGTGACATGGAAAACTAATATACAATTTTAGTTCTCACACCTTACTCTCTGAGCTTCTCTTTATCCCAAGGTCCTGGTCCATGTGTAGATTATCATCCTGGCCCTCTAGCCATAGATCATTGAGGTATGGATGACAACCTGGCTGAACCTAATTCAGTAGGATTTTTTTCTCTTAGAAATATGGAAATAATACAGTGAAATGCTAATAACTTACTGTTAACTGATTGAACATGTGGTGGTGGTACAGATTACCCATTTGTTTACCTAAACTGAGGGAGTTATTCTACAAAATAGAAAGAGAAAAATGAAGCAATGGTGAAATTTCATGGATCCCACAGAAATAGTAAGTTTATATTGGTTCCTGACTATCCTTCCTTGTTCCAATATGGAAATAAAATATGATTTCATATCTAACCTTTGATTCCATGACCTCTTTTAATAAATTACCTTTTTCCTTTGTGTATGTGAGTTCGAATGGTTTCTCTTCCTTATAACCAAACAATTCCCAAAATATAAAAATTAAAGGTCATTTAAAGTTTCTGTATACATTTATTCTTTATACAACATTTCAGTATGCAATATATGTCCAGTATACAATATTCTAAATTTGTTTTGGGGTTAAATAGGTTTTTCTGAGATGTGCTCACCACCAACTCACACTATAATAAATGAGTAGGAGGCAAATCCTGTAGAATGTTGAAAGTCATTCTTAAATTATTTTAAAACCATTTCTAAAAGAGGATTTTAAAAAAAACTCTTTTCTCTGTTAGGCATAAACATTTTCCTGACTAACTCTATATTTTCTAAATAAATTTCAGGAAAGAGATAATCCCAAGTACCCCCAATTTCCAATCATATATTTGCTGTTTTTTAAGAAATGCGCTAACTTCCCTAATGGGTAGCTCAGATCCATGGGGAAATGCAAGACTCTTTTAACTGACACCCACAAAATTGGAAATAATTTATGTTTGACCGAACAGAGAGATATATAAATTGTTAAAGCAGTTAATTAAAGTCCTTCACAATATAGAGGGTTTTAATAAGTATAAATTCTTAACTGGAATAAAGACAGTAAGTTTCCTCTTTTCAAAGGGAAGGACTAAGGATAATAAAGTTATCTCATAATCATTAGGTATTAATGTGGGAGAAATGTTATTGTCCAGGCTTCTGGTTATAGTGCACTAGTTTATTTGGTTAAAATTTCCTGCTGAAGATAACTAGAAAAGCTAGGTAAAATATAAAAATCTATCTACTTGAAGATTCTTCAAATCAACTTCAAATCGTCTTAATTTTAGAAATATCATTAAGATTGTACTAGAGTGCCATAAAACCCCAGTACCTGTCAAAGAAAAATATAAATTATTTTGGAGGAAGATGAAATCATGCATGTTTCAAAGTATTTCTGCAAACAATTTTCAAATAAAATATCAGGCAAAAACATGGCCAGGCCCATGAAGAACTCAAGACTGTATGAACAAACCCCGGAGAAATAGTTTAATAGGGATTCTAGAATCTGGAATCATCAGAAACAGATTTGAAAGTGGCAGCTATGTTTACTTTGTTCCACAAAATAAAAATCTAAAATATTTGAGAATTTTGGAAGACATCTATAAGACAAAGATGGAAACAGAGAAGAAAAAGGAGAGGAAGAGGAAGAAGGGGAGAAAGAGAAGGAGCAGAAGAAAGAAGGAACAGGAAGAGGAGGAGACAGAGGAAGAAGAGAAGGAGGAGGATAAGAAAGAGAAAGGAGATGAGAAAGAAAAGAAAAAAGAGTCAAACTGAAAGTCTAGATTTGAACAATAAATAAACAGAATTAGACAATTATTGGATGAGATTAATGGCAGGAAATGACAAAATGGAAGAGATAATTAGTGAATTGAAAAATACATTAGACAAAAACTTTCAGAACGGTGCCAAATAGAAAAATTGAAATAGAGCAGAGCAACAAAGCATAATCCATGTAAAATTAGATTTCCAGAAGAAAAAAGGAAGGAGGGAGAGGAGGAGGGAGGAAGAACGAAAGAGAGAGAGAATAGTACAGAACGAATGTTTTGAGGAGATAATGGCTAATAATTGCAACACCAGTGAAAGATCTCAAACAAATTCAAGATAGTCTATAATTATAATTAGAATAAATAAAAATAAATTTGCACCCAGAGATATCATATTACAACTGGTGAAAACAGGAGATTAAGAGAAAATCTTTAAAAACATAATTCCAAAGAAGGAAAATACAATTTCCTAACTTCTTAATAGAAAGAATAGAAGGCAAAGAGTAATGGGATATTTTTTGTTGTTGTTAAAAAAATATTAAGTGTTAAAATGAAATAACATCCACCTGAGAATTTAATATCCAGTAAAATTGTCCTTTCAAATTAAAAGAGAATTATAACAATTTTAAGACAAACATTAAGAATTTAAGAGATTTATCACCAGCATTCCTGTACAAAAGAAGAGCTAAAAGAGATTTTCAGAGAGAAGGAAACTAACACCAGATGGAAGATCAGAGATCCAGGAAGAAATGAAAAGCATAAATAGATGAAAATTAATATCAACTGTAAAAAATAGTGTCCTGTGTTTATATATTTAGAATTAAATTTTAGCAATAACATATGAATAAGGAGAGTGAAATTGATTTAAAGTGCCCTAAATGTCTTGCACTGTCTGAAAAGAAAGTAAGAACACCAATCAATATGTCCTTGATAACCTGAGAAATGCATGTTCTAATCTCTAGGTTAGCCACTAACAAAAGAGTGAAAGAATGTATGACTTTCAAGCTAACAGAAGATGAAATGATAAAATTAAAAAATATATATTTCAAAACACTACATGTATATAAAGAAATAAGAAACAGATCATCAGAAAAAAATAGAAAGCATTTAATAAAATATTTTACACTCAAATATATCCACTAGTATATAATATATAAATGTAGTCAGTGTTCTAAATAAAAGAAAAAAATTCCTACTGTATTAAAAAATCCAACTATATTCTATAGTAAGTGATATCTAAAATATAATAAAAATATTATAATAAATTTGGAAACATTGAAAATAAAGAATGGAGAAGGATATAACATGTAAATATTGATCAAAAAGAAAAAAAACAATTTTGTTTGCCTGTATTAATAGAAGACACAGTAGACTTGAAGGCAAAAAAAGTTCAAATGTCATAAAAATAACAGTTTCAATTCACCAAGAATTCAAGTTAGAATGCACCTAAGAGCATAGCCTCAAAATATATAGAAAAATGTGGACACAATTAAAAGGAGAAAAAGACAAATCCACAATCCTAGTGCGATATTTTGAAATATAACTCTCACTTGTCAACAAAAATCAAAAAAACATAAAACAAGCAAATTGAAAAGTTTCAATAACAATACCCACAAAATTAACCTTGTAGAAATACGTAGACCACTACACCTAATAGCTGCAGAACACATATTTTTTTTTTGAAACATACATGGAACATTTTTTAAAATTGACTGAATAATGAGCCATAAAGACAGTCATCACAAATTTCAAAGGATCAAAATTATATGGAGAATATGCTCTGATTGCAATACAATTATTAAAAAAATAAGTAACAAAAAGCTAGAAAATACTCTTATGTGTGAAAATTTAAAAATAATCTCTTGTAACTAACCCATAGGTCAAAGAATAACTAGAAATAGAAATTTTTAAATATTTTCAACCAAAAAAACCCTGCATATATGAACATGCATGTAAAGCTTTTGCCAAATGGGATATTTGTAAGTTTGGTCACATATATTAGAAAAGAAAGAAGCTAGAAGTCAATCATTTAGCCATTTATCTAATAATTTTAGAAAAAAATGGCAAATTAAGCCCAAAGAAAGAAAAAGATGGAAATAATTTACAAAATTATTAAATAATGTAAAACTAATATAAAATGACCAATAAAGTCAGAGTCTGTTGCCTGGATACACTAAAAAAAATAAATAAAAAGACCTATAGTAGAACCAATTAAAATGAGAGAAAGTGTGCAAAAATAATGTTAGAAAGGAAAATATCAATATCACTGCAGAGGTTATACACATTAAACAGAACACAAGAAATGTTATAAGCATGTTTAGTAATTTTTAAAATTTAAATAAAGTGAATACATACCTTAAAATAGCAAAACTGACACAAGAAGAAATAGAAAAAAATAAATCTATAATTAAATGTCATTGCACACCAAAAAAATGAAAGGATGGGAAGGGGAAGAAAAATGAAGGAAGGAAGGGAGGAAGGGAGGAAGGGAGGGAGGGAGGAATGAAGGAAAGAAGAGAAGGAGGAGGAAAGGAAGTAAGAAAAGCAGGCCAAGGTCCAAATGGCTTCACTGTTGAATTCCATCAAAATTTCAGGAAAGAAGTGCCAATCCTATCACAGAGGAGTAAAAGAGAAACTTACTCTCCAAATCTTTTCTTGAGGATAGCATAACCTCATTACTAAAATCAGATTACAAGAAAGTAAAATTATAGTACCTAAATGCTAAAATTTTAGAAACTGAAATACAGCAAAATATAAACATAATAATCCATGATAACTAATTTGTGTTGGTTCAAAGTAGGTTTAATATTTAAAGTAATCATTGGATTCGCAACATTAATCAAATGAAAGAGAACAATTTTATGTACATTTCAATGGATGCATAGAGAGCATCCAGAAAGCACTTAAATATGTATCAATGGTAAGTGCATTGTGGTATGTTAACACAACAGAATACAATTCAGCAATAAAAATGAAGAAACTGGAGCTACATACACACAAGAATGAGTTGTACAAAGATAATGCTGATCAAAGGAAACCAGACACAGAATAAATGTTGTTTAATTCCATCTATATAAAGTGAAAAAAAAAAATGTTAAACCAGTGTTTAGGATACATGCTTAGGTGGTATAAAGAAAGGAGAAGGTGGTTATATAAGTACCAGGATAATGACTGCTTTTGGTAAGAGCTATAGGAGGTATAACTGAGAGGAAGCAGCTTCTGAGATGTTGATCATGTTCTATTTCTTGACCTGGGCCAGGATTATATGGATGTGTATTTTGTGATAAATCATTGAGCTGCTTATCTTTGTCTTGTACAGTTTTCTGCACAATTTTTGTCTATGTTTCATAGAAAGCCTTTACCAACCATATCCCACTCACAAAAAATAGACGTAGATTATAGTATCAGAGGTCTATATCCCAAATGTGAAAAACTGATATTTAAAGAATCATTATTCTAATGGCTCATGTTAACAAATACAAAACATCACTTATTTGGCCTTCCTTCTTACTTGTACCTCAGGTAAGGACAAATTCAGTGTAAGGACATACAAAAAGTAAAAGCTATATCCCATATAAAGGGAAATTGTTATTTAATATCATTTTGGCATTCTGAATACTTCACAATTTAGAGAAAAATGACCTTAGCCACTGAAAATACAGCAAAAGATTTTGTTCACGCCTTAACTTTAAGAACTGTGCTTAAAACATGAAGCATAAACATATAACCATAGCAGATAATTCATAGTTAAATTACTGTAATAAATAACTTAGTTTACCCATGTAATTTTAAAAATTAACTGTACCAATTGCATACTTTTCATCTACTTTGTTGTGCAAATACTTTAGCAATTAATCCATTCATTAGTTAGATTGTCACTTTAGATCTATCAAAACCAAGATGCTCCTCAAGGAAAGAACCTGGGCATTATTTTTCTTTTATTACTTCTAAAAGCACCCATCAATAGATTCTTGTTAATGGTTTCACTTAATTTTGAACAAACCAAATCTGATGCAAAATCTGAGATAAGAAAGAATATGTAGGCAAGGATGGCATGAGTTATGAAAGTCATAGTTGAAAAGGCTAGTGTGGAAGGAAGGTCCCATCCTAAGAAAACTCTAAATTTGAAGGAAAAAAAAAAAAAAAATGCTGGTTCTGGAGAGGCACTAAACAAACAGACTCTGTTGGTAGATAGGACCAACATAGAATTCCACCAGATACCAAACATTTTGGAAACATATAAGCCATGCTTTAGCTGTGTAGAGTTAACCCTAAGAAAGTTGAAGTGGGTGTAGTTAGAAAGAAGAAGAGAAAGTAAAACTGACAGGAAAAGAACAGGAAAGGAGGAAATTGGGAGGCTCTGGAAAGAGACACAGTTTTTGTGAGATTCACTGCAGAGGGCAGGTACACAGAGGAATAGATACTGAGATAGAAAACTATTGTGCGCAAAGCCAGACATAACTCATTCCACACACATACATAGTGATTTTAATGTTTGGCATTTTTCTCCACTCCTTTTTAGATTCTTTTCCCATATAGATCATTACAGAGTATTGAGAAGAGTTCCCTGCGCTACACAGTGGGTCTTTATTAGTTATCTATTTTATATATTGTAGTGTGTATATGCCAATCCCAATCTCCCTGTTTATATCCCTACCCTCCTTCCCCCCTTGGTAACCATAAGTTTGTTTTCTACATCTGTGACTCTATTTCTGTTTTGTAAATAAGTTCATTTGTACCATTTTTTTAGATTCCACATATAAGAATATCGTATGATTTTTGTCTTTCTCTGTCTGACTTACTTCACTCAGGACTAATGTTTGGTGTTTTTAAAAGTTGTCTTCAATTCAGTCAAATGTCTTGTGGAGGAGGTGAGCAGACATGGCACGAATATGACATTCCATCAGTATGACCCTCTTTTTTTGCCTTTATACCAATTTTTTCAGAATCATAAAGATGCAGATCTGGCCAAATTTTATCAGCCAAGAGAACTCCCCTCTGCCCAGTTAATGGAAAGATGGTTTAAAATGGCTCCTGGCAGGGATATATAAAATTATTTAAAAAATAGAATAAGAACGAGAACCACTTAGCAGTTCAGGTCAAGCCCTGTAAGCCGCCGAGCAGTCTATCCCTTCAGCAGAGAGATTAGGGAAGCTCTTGGTCCAGGGGCAGCAGAGGGCACTCCAGGCCACATCAGGTTAAGTTGTGGTCACTTTATCTCTTGTTGTTGACGCAAAGTCCCGAGGCCATGGCCCAGGGTTTTCCTGCAGAAACGTGTTTACAAGCAGGTCAAGGACTTGTAGACAGATAACCATTAGCAAAACAACTTTTCTATTGACAACAGAGCAAAGAAAGGTGTGTTTGCAGATGAATTATCACTTGCTTCTTAAAGGAAAAGAAAAGAAAAGCTCAACCAAATCACTAAATCCCAGCTTTCTTACCCCAGGACTAAATTCTCTTGTTTTTCCCAGTGTTACATTCATACCTTACCAACTTCAGAGAAATCTGCAGTGACACCTTTTAGCCTTCAGCAATGCCTATAAATTATCCATTTGAGTCTTATTGAGATGAAGAATTGATTTTACGCAGGAATTAAAAAAAAACGAAGTGAATATCAAGAAAGTATTTAAATCTCTTGAGCAAGTCTTGGGATTGCCTTATTGCCGGGGAAGGAGAATTCTCAAAAAACTGCTGACATTTTCTGGTTTGAACCTGTGTCATGGCCTTTAGGCTGCAGATATTTTGGGTGAAATTCTAAATTTATAAGGATTGAAGCCAGAAGAAAGGAAGGATTCTAGGACGTGGAGGCAAGTGGAGGAAAAGCAAAAGAAAACCAATCAACAAACAAACAAACAAAAAGATTTCAAATACGGTGACCAGAACTCACAGGAATGAAAAGCTTAGCTAATGAACACGTTTAAAGCTTTGAAAACTGTAGCCTATTTCAGCTCAGAGCGTGATGTAACTGGTGCATAGAAGCTGGGGAGAAATAAGCCTCTCCTGACATGGCTACTCTTATGCTAAAGAAGGGAACTCACATTTTCACTAAAGGAGAAAAATCTGAACTTGGAAATCTGCGAATGGGTAAATATGAGCTGTCTCATTAGAAAGATACTTCTCAATTAGTTTTCTTTTCATCCCTCTTACTTTCGGCTCTCAGCCCTCTTATGCACAACCCACACACACACAGAGTTCTGCACTAGCCAAGGGTCAGAAAGGTTCCTGCCCATTTCTCTCCATAGAAGTCCTGACAATGTGGCATGTGCAGTGTCGACAATGACATGCCACTCAAAATCCCTCCCTTCAGATTGTCCCTCCCTTTAAAGGAGACAGCCAACGTGAATGAAACACTTTTTTCCCCCCCGGGGACGTCTGACTTGCTTTTATTAACCCAGATACAAAGTGCCACTCAGAGGCCTCGGACAGTCGAATTCTTTATTCCCTTAACTAGCAATTCGTTTGACCCTCAAGAATAGTATTAAAGCTCCATCGTGTTTTATATTTCTTATTTATTTAATGCTCCCACTGCTTCATGAAGCATGCTTCTAAAAACATTGTCATGTACCGTAAAGTCTTCATATTAAAAGGACGTTTTAAATGGTTTCATCTTAACATGCTTCTGTCACTCAAATTGGAAAACTTTATGCTAGTCCCTTTCCAAGCTGTTAAAGATTAGCTTGATGTAGATAAGACTATTCCCCAAACTCATTATCTGTCTTCCAAATGCACCTTAAGGACTCCTTAATAAAGTCAAGGTTACGCGAAGAGTATTTTACTGAAAATCAGTGAATGACTATTAATAAATTTGCATGACAGAGGAGTTATTTCATCGCCGCCTTTCATCTTTACAATGAATGATCTTTCTCTTTTATTAGGTTTTTAAACAATAAGGCTATTTCTTAATTTTATATCACCAACAAATCAGTAGCAACTGGTTGGAAGCAGCTAGAAAATATCTCCACCAGTTTATAAACAGATGTACGCCATCTATTCTACTGTATACGTTGCACAAATATCTTTGACCTCTACATCACCCCAAAATTAAAACTCTGCCCCACCCTGCGTCTCTCTTACTAGCATATAAAATACACACACACACACGCACACACATCCCTTTCCCAAATAAAAACATGAATAGTTCCCATCTGATCATTATGTTTTTAGTTCTGGTAGAAGAAAATTCCAGTATGTATAATTAATATAACAGGTGTCTCTCTATCTCATACAGATCTTAAAGGTACATCGAGTTGCAAACTCAGTAATTCTGTTGTCACCCCTACCTCTACGTAACTGGAACTCCACACAATGCTGTTTCTAGTATTTAGTTGTTCACTAAATCTGCGCCTTTCCTACCACACACAGCAAATATCACATGTTGCTTATGTAAGAATCACCTCTTTTATTTTGGAGTCAGGGTTTCTAACTACCCCACATTCTCCTGCTTTCTTCACCAGACTCAGGATCCCAGAGTTATTTGGAATGTGGCATTATAATTTATTCTAAGTCACCATGAGGGTCTCTCATAAGGTAAGATTGTTTTGTAGTGGAATTTTTACAAATCTGCTTTTAACACATACAACGAAGATGTAAGCAAATCTTTTAAGGCTTGCTTTGTAACAAAGAAATGTTTTATCGGTGGCTCCTTTCTGACAAACCTGAGCCACACTCATGTCTTTTGGTTGAAACATTTTTACCAGGGATCTTCCAAGCACTGGCTTTCCAGGAGTGATGTTCTCACCTTTCTGATGTAAGTCAGATTAAAATCCAGTGTACGTGAATCATCTATCTTTATTGATCTTGTCAGCTCAAGCCAAAATCACCATCTGCAGACTTGTAATCATCGTAATAGTGGTGCAGGAAGCCAATGAGATAATGGACCATTTAGAGACTACTCCATCTTGACTCCTGAGAATTATTTTGGGCCCATAATAATGTTGCTAAACCTATAACTTCACATACTTGAATATGAGTAAATGGAATTTTTGTTCCCTGGGCCACACCTTCTCAATAGAGAGACTCTTATACTGTTTAGTGCCTTCCTGGTAGCCTGAGCTCCACACCTAAATTTAGAGCCCACAATCCGCAGCTTTTCTAATGGTAGAGGACAAATCTGGCTGCATGTTGCAGGGAAAAAGGATGAACTAAAGATTTCTCAATGTTTCTTCCATTCCTTTCTTTGTAAAACATTCTGGGATATTTTGTCTCTGTAGTCCTCCCGAAGGAGGCCAGCCTTACCTTCTGTCTGCCTTCTCTCCTCTTTTCCATCCAACATGATTCAGGACTGATGGAGTGGAGGGGCAGAGGCCAAGGAGGCCTACAGTGTGAGCAGCAGGGCAGTGTTGTCACTGGCTCCAGTTGACAGCAGCCCCTGCCTGCAGCAGGGGGCTACCAGGGGTGGGGATCAGTACGGCCACTCCAGATGGTCACCACGCAACTAATCCCAGTGACGGTGGGGGGATCTGTCCTAGTGGAAAAATTAACAATTCACAGGAAAAATGAGATTTAAGAGACAGAGGTTGCAAATGAACCTATAACTAAAAGCCTTTAAAATATTTTTATGTCTTGTAAAAAAGAATCAAAATGAAATAAAAGAATCAAGAATCAAAAGAATCAAGAATGAAATAAAATATCAGTGACATTTTATACATTTTAAATTAGTGATAATGAGTACCGTATATTTTAACTTCCATTTGCCATCCTTTACTTGCTGTAAATTTTCAGGATCTTCCTCTGGCTTCTGTTTCACTGACACTTGGAGATAAAAAAAAAAAAAAAAAGAAAGTATACCAAAATGTACTTAAAACCAAAAACAACTCAAATATCATGTATATGTTCAGTTCCTTCTTGAATTTATGACTCAGATTTATTGGCTTCTAACTTGAGTCCCAGTGGGGTCCTGAGACCAACCCCTAAATATGAGCTTTTCTTCTGGGCTTCAATTCTGGTTCTGTGATCCATTTTTGAACCATCTAACAAGAGATGGCAAAATACAGTGATCAAGTAACACACTTTAGATTTAGACCCAGATCCATCATTCGCTAGCCATTTTAATTTCTATAAAAGTGAATAATAAAAGTAGTAATTAAAATAAAGGAAAAATGACACTGTACATTTTATACCACTATTTAACCATGTACGACTCTGTTTTCTGATCTGTAAAATTAGACAACATTGCTAACTTCAAAAACCTATTGGGAGAATTAAATTAAATTATTTAACAAATATTTGTCCTGTCTCACTCATCATAGCCAACAACTAATGACTGATCTTTCCCACACATACATGCAAACATACACACACACGGCATATATATGTATGCAGATATAAATACACACAAACACCATTATATGTAATAGTTGAATGATAGCTAGCTATGTGTGTGTGTTGCATATAGTTAGACCAAAATGCTTGATATTTCATAAAAATATATCACTGATTAATGTCTCACTTACTCGATCTTAGGCAGGATGGTTTGGGGCTCCTGTGGCTTCAAGTACCTCCTAGGTACTTGGTATTGGAATGCTTAATTTACTCTTTCAGCCCAAATTGCAGAAGGCACAGCTCACAGTAACATTCCTAATAAGCTATTTGGTATCTCTCTATGATTCAGACATGGTCATTTCTCTTGGTAAGTAAATATATATATACTTAATATATATATTTATATATATTACATATATTAAAATATATATATAAATTCAAAGCATTTTATTTTTAGCCATTCTAGTGAGTATAAAATGATACCTCATTACGTTTTAAATTTTTGCCTCATGATTAAATATATTGAGCACTTTCTCATACGTTTATTAGTCATTTTCTTATCTTCTTTGGTGGAGTGTCTGTTAAAATTCTTTACCCATTTTCAATTGGGTACTCTGTCTTTTTACAGTTGATTTGTACGAGTTCTGTAAAAGTCCTGGATACAAATTTTTGTCAAGTATGTGGTGTATCATATACCTCCAGTATATAACGGTGTCTTTTGAAGACCCAAAATGACTAATTTTGAAAAATTCTATATTTGTTAATTTCATGGTTAGTGCTTTATGTGTCTGTGTAAGAAATTGTTTTTCATTCCAAGGTTGTGAAAAAATATACTCCTTTATGTTCTTCCAGAAGCTCTATGGTTCGGAGTTCACATTATGGGCTTAACTCAAGTTGATTTTTATGTGTAGAGTAAGATAGGGATTGAAGTTAACTTTTTCTTATAGGTATCAAGATGCTCTAGGAATATTTGTTTAAAAGGTTTTCCCATCCCTCATTGAAACTGGTCAAAAATCAATTGTCTGTATATATCTAAATCTAATTGTGTGTAGCTTATTCAGTTTGTTACCTACATGTCCATTCTTAAGACAAAACTACAATACCTTGATTATCATAGCTTTATAAATCGTTAAATCAGATAGTATAATTCCTCCTGCTTTATCGTCTTTTACAAAATTGTTTTGACTACCTAGGTCCTTTGAATGTACATCTACACCTTTAAATTAGCTCGTAAATGTGTACAAATCAACTTTCTGGGACTTTGACTGGGATCATGTTTTAACTATGGATTAGTTTGGGGATAATTGATATCAACTTTGTAAATCTTCTCAAAAAACTAGCATTTGACCTTACTGATTTTCTATATTATTTGTCTACTATATCATTGATTTCGGATCTTGTTTTGATTAATTCTTTCCTTTACTTACTTTGGCTTTAATTTGCTTTTGTCTTTTCATTTTCTTAATGAGGAAGTTTAAATTATTGATCTTACATCTTCTTTAATTTGTGCTATAAACATTTAAAATTATAAATTTTTCTGCAAGCACTACTTTCACTATAACCAACACATTTAACATATTCTGTTTCATTATTATTTAACCTAAAATATTTTGTAATTTTTGCCTGTGATTTTTTATTTTGGATCCATGGTTTATGTAGAGGTTTGCTGATAAATTTCCAAATACTTAGGAATTTTTAAGAAATACCTAGCAGCGCTATCTTATATCTTATCACTATTAATTTCTAATTAAGAACCAATGTGGTCAGATGATTAAAACTGAATGATTTCAAATTTTCAGTATTTATTAAACATGTTTCAGTATCCAGTCTATATTCTATTTTAATAAAGGCTCTATGTATATTTGTTGAATAATATTCAATAAACATCAACTAGATCACATTGGATGATAATGCTTTACAAATCATCTATATTTTTACTGTTTGCGTGTTTGTTTGTTTTTTGGTTTGCCTGTTTTATCAGATACTGAGAAAAGGTTGTTAAAATCTCAGACTATGTTTTGCATTTATTTCCCTCTTTACTTCTGCCAAATTTTCCCTCATGTATATAAAAGTTTTAAAGGTGTATACACATTTAATATTGTTATAGTTCTTGATGAACTTGATCCTTTCAACATTATGAAAAACAAATTTAGTACTATTTTTCAAAGTCTACTTCGTGTGATATTTTTATAGGTAGGCACACCATAGTACACTTTTTTCCATACTTTTAATTTCAAATTTTCTGTTTGCTTATAATTTTTAAAAATATAGTTGGGTTCTTTTTTCTTTAATTTAGTTGGAAAATGTATGTCTTTTAATTGATTTTCTAATCAAGTTACAGTTAAAGTAATTATCAATATGATTCAACTGAGCTCTTCCATCTTGAATTTTTTCATCTTTATCCCATTTCTTTACTACTTTGTGTTGTATTCTTTTGTTTTCCATTTGTCTTATGTATTAAGCTCTTAGCTATATTTTTGTGTTATTTTTGATGAATGTTCTAGTGATTACATTATTTATCTTTAAGTAATCATGGTCTACCTCCAAATAATATTATACATTTTTTAAAAAAATGCAAGAATCTTAAAACTATGTAATTCAATTTACCTTCCTCTCACCCTTTGTTCTCTTGTTTTCTTACATTTTATTGTTATATGTGGTATGTATCACACAATATATTATTATAATTTTTTGCTTTAAAAAGACATTAGTCTTTCAAAGCTGTATGTATATATAAAATGAAGGCTTTATAAAAGGCTTTTATGTTTACCAAGATCTTACCCTTTCTGGTATTCTTTAATCTTTCCTAAAGAAGATCCTCAGTTCCATCTGCTGTTATAATTTTCCTTTGGCTAAAAAACACACCTTATTTTAGCATACATTATAGTGTTAGATTTTATGTTTCAATTGCTTGAGATTTAATTCCAGCTGAAAAATATTTTAAATTTTTTTTGGAGAAAACTTCTAGGTTTAGAATACAGAAGGATAATGTGGATTACTATATTCTCCTCTACCCTTCCATTTGAAGACTCGGAAAAAGTGCTCCATTTCACCATGACTCAGAGCAATGAATATTAATCAATGATATTTCGGACACCAGGAGAATACCCACCCTCCAGGCATGTAGGAATCCCTCTGGCATTTGGGTATCTAACTTTTGGGTGGCAAATACCTAAATGCCACTGAGGTCTCAGTTAGACATAAGAGACATCAAAAGTGTCAGAGGATGTCTGGCCAACTATTGGTCTGTGCCCAGCAGGGACATATCTGCATAGGAAATTAAAGACTTCCTGGAAAATAATTTACCTGGAAAAAAGAATAAACTAAGCACAAACATCATTAGCCAATAAGGGAGCTCATTCCCTCAATTTTTCCAGGAGAAAGGATGATCACTCTGAGTCATGAATTTTTTCATGAGTATACAAGGAAAATCTCTAAGGATGCTCATAAGAAATTTAGGGATATGTGCTCATAAGAATATTATTCTGAGTGTGATATTTGTATTTTTATGCTCATAACACTAGAGCTATTTGGATTATGTAAAGATAAAGACAGAAACCCTGAAGAAAAAAGTATTAGATTTGGCTGAACACTAATGTAAACTTCTAAGTTCTAATTAAAACTTGGAAATTAACTAAAAGGAAAATGATCAACTCAAGAAAAATCAAAACCCCAAAAAATAGCCATTATATTCAAAAAGCTCTTAGGAAAGAATACCTCTTCTAAAAACAAGAGAAAGCATTAAAAAAAAAAAAAAAAGTCCTTCACAAAAGAAGACCACATAGAAAATAAACATATCAAGAGTGTTTAAAAATACCTGGTAGTCAAAATAATGCAAAGTAATATAACAATAAGATAAGCTATTTTATTTATAAAAATGGTAAAAATGTTTTAATGATATATCCAATATTGTGAAAGTCCATTCATAAAGAATTAAGAAGCTTTAAGAAGTTATGTTTTGATTTATTCATGGGAATCTATGCAGCCATACAAAATAATTTAAAAGAAAATATAACAGCATAGAAGACAAACCTATAGTCTGATGTCAAAGAAAAAGCAAGTTACAAGAGACAATGATCTCATTTTAAAAAGTATAACTATATACATCCAGAAGTCTGTAAGGATATATGCATGTATCTTTTATCAATATGGAAGTTAAATTTCCAGGACTCTAATGAATGAGAAAACTGTAATTATATTAAGAGTTAATGGGAAATAAGGGTTTTACTGGAAAACAATAAAATGAATTACACTTAAAGCATAGAAAGTAACCTATGTAGAGTTAAAAAAAAATCTGCTTTGGTAATTAATCATACTACTGATTTGCCTTCTTCAATCTTCCTGTGAAATGTTATTTTTAACACCGTTCATCAGCTAAAGGCAATGTGTTCCACTAACTTTGTGTTACCCACACACTATTCTGATTTGAATTTTTTTAACTTTTATTAGTGTTTTGTTTTCTACCTTGTGTTTTCCTTTTGTATTGTTTCAACAGATATCAGCAATTTAAATACCCCCTTGGCTTTTGTACACAATCACATTTTGCATGTCTCTTCCTTTATTTTATACATAAAAGGGGTGGAATTTAAAGAGATCTCATCATTTTACACATATTCAAGGAAATTGAACTGAATGCCATATATGTAAATAGGTTGTGGATTTTTAAATTTGGCATAATAATACAAAACAGTATCAACTCAAACCTTTGGTTGGCAAAGCTGAAGTTGGCAAAGAATTATGACATCTCAAAATATAAATCACAATTTTCTGGGCAGAATTATAAAGATTTTTTTTTTCCCACTGTAATTTTATGTAATTTTTCAAATTTCTATAATAACATGTCACAATCAGAAAAAATAATGAATGCTATGAAAGAACATATATATATATAGACTTGTGGTTAATTGGGGGGATAGCTCTAGAAATTACTTTTGGAGTGCACTAGCTGGCAGTAACTGGGTGGGTTTTTTTCCCTACAAACCAGAAGACACAGCATCTTATAATGTCATTTGGGGGTAATAGAAAGAGACAAATTTGTGTCTTCTAGCCCTGAAAATATCTTATTTGTCTGGTTTCAAGAAGAAAAGTGCAATAAAATAATTTGAGAAGTCCGTAGCAATCGCTAACATAGGTATGCCCAATTTCATGTTGCACTTAAAGCTTAGAAAAATTATTTAACCTGATGCTGGCACAAATGAAGTTTGATGTAAGAGTATGCCAATTCCCATCGAGACTGCCATTTTAAGAAATAGGAATAAAAACCCAAAAGGAGAAAAAAAAAAAAAAAAAGGAAAAAGGAAACATCCCTTCCTTGGAAACAAAATTGGATTTTCAGCATTTTGCAGTTTTGAATTTCACATGAAGATGACCTTAAAAACAGTGACCATTAAAACAGTTGTTATAAAAGTGTATTATTTACGCGACATGCACTTTTGAAATAGAGGTTACAGGAAGACATAATCGGACCGTACAGTGTATAACCTACTTTGAAAGGTGTAGGCAGCATAGCAAAAAATGTCCTTACATCACACTTGTCAAGAAACAGAAGTTTTATTACCAAGGAATTTCACTTTTGCTGCTTATTCTTAACACTAGCCCAGGGACTGAGCGGATTTGTTGATCTAATATAGATAGCGATGTCTTGGGTTTGTTCAGATTTATATGGACAGCATCTGGGGATCAGGAATTACATTTAAAATGTAATAAAATGTCCCCTTGCACTTTAACTTACAAATACTATACTTAAAAAAGTAAACATCAAATAATCTCAGGTATCTTTCAAGAAAATGTTGACATAGCTCAAGGAGCTCACACAGATATCTTTGAATCATTTCTAAGTAAACTTAATACACTCATTTTCGTATTCTATAGCAGTACAATAAATGATCATACCTGGGAGAAAAAGAGATGTCAAAGCATATGGTCTCATTTACTCCAAAATGCGTGCTTTTCTAGTTCAAAAAAAAAAGATGTATTTCTAACACTATCAGAAAGATTCATTCAAACTAAAAGTAACCATATATAAAGGACAATCTATTACCAAGAGACTACAATAAAAATATCAGTAATCACAGATAAAAGAGCAAGAATGTTCATAGTATTCTTGAATTATTCGCCTGAAGCACTCATAGCATGGTCAGAGTTACCATTAGACTCTGGTGCTCCAGAACAAAGTCACTTTCATTTAATTTTTTAAAAAATCTTTGGACTAAAAAACTTCCTCCCCAAATTTCCTTAATGACAAAACTAGGAAATTCACTTAAGTGGGATTAAAATACAACTGAACTAAAAACAAACAAACTCCATTTTTCAAATTGCAAGTTCTACTTTTTTTTTTCATATCTAAGATAGTGTTAACAAGAACCTCCCTTCTTTACTCAAATCTCAGTCTATTCCTATTTCTGGTGTGTTTGGATTCACAGCCAGACCACTGAGAATGCACACTTCACTTAGGAAGGTAGTAAAATGGGCTGGGAAGAAGGCTATAGTTTTATAAATTAACAGAGTTGAAAACAGAATTTTCTGTTAGAACAGTTAAATGCAAACAACTTTAACAAACCACACTTTGAGAGATGATATTTTCAGCCACAGTTTTTAGCGTATGAAACCTTGCAGCACGGTGAATAAGTGCAAAAATAAAAACAAACCAAATTTCCTTTATTATATTTGAAGATTTTGTTCCAAATATTTTTTCATTTTAATTAACATTAATAGAAGATTGCTTACTCCCAGTAAACTGTTTGTAGCATAGAAAGTTACCTTCTAACACCAAGCTGTGGACCACCATCATCATATTTCAGCTAATTCCATTAACTGGACTTAAAAAAAAAAAAAAAAAAGGCTGGATATAAAGATTATAGATTTATATTATATACAATAAAACATAAGCTTACTGATTATATGATTTCCATTTTAGGCTATAGATGTAAAAAGGAGTTTGATAAAGTTTATATACCCTTAGTTTAATTTTCTCTTAATGGAAGGAAAAGAAAAGCACTGTTTTTCGTGTTTTGTGTGTGTGTGTTCTTTCTAAAAAGACATTGAATGGTGTGAATCTTTGTGTGTAAGTGTGTGTTGGTGTGTGAGAGAGAGTGAAAGCAAGAATGAGAGGGAGAGAAAGAGAGAGACAGACAGGAAGTTTTCTTAGATTTTCTTCAATGCCAAGCCTTTTTCAAAACATTCCACAAAATGATTTTTCATTTTGCCACATAGGACTGGGAAACCCCACATACATGGTATATGGCTGAACTCTGTGTGGCTTAGAACACAAAAGCACTAAAGTAGCACATTTTTCAAGTAGGTCCTATCACCTCTGCACTGAGGACATTTCTTTCAATATATGGAACCAAACATGGAGAATCTGGTAGCTAAGTTATTCCTCTGCAGAACACAATAAAATGAAATAACTTCTATCTCTAAATGGCAAGCTGCAGGTTTCCATCTGCTATGGGTACAGTTGGCACTCGGTATCTGAGGTTCATGCATCCTATTAGTTCAATGGGTGTAACAATTCCCTCTGCAGTTGGTTGCATCTGTGGATGTGGAATTCGGGGATACTGAGGCCGACTGCACCATGCCATTTTGTATAAGGAATTTGAGCATCTGTGGATTTGGGTATCTGTGGGCGTCCTGGACCCTATTCCCGTGGATGCCCAGGGATGTCTCTACTCTGATGACACCAAAGAAGCATTCTTATTTTTGAGCACCTTTTGAAAACTTAAATAAACATAAATAACTTTAATATGGTTAAATATTTATTTGGAAAACATGTCTTCCAAAGGCTTGTTAGGCAAGTTGCCACTCTAGGAGTGAAAGGAAACAAGGATGCCAATGTCACCTTGCCTAGGACATAGATTTCTGCTAAGCAGAAATAAGTGCCAATTCCTTTCTTTTATTCGTCTAATTTTTATTGAAATTCAGCTACGTGCCAGGCACAATGCTAGGTTCTTTTCAATATCGGACAGGAGAAATCTGCAGAATCCACTTGAAGTTCACATCTACTCAGATAAGAATGAAAAGCAGATTTATGATAATTATCCAATGGGTATAAGGATGTATATCCATTAGTTCATTTTTGCATCATTAATTCATTCAAACTATTGATTTATTCAAAAACTCTTGGAAATTCCTGTGTCCCTTGAAACAAGCCTACTTTCCTAGGCAAAGCAAGCCATAGGATCTTGGCCTGTCTGTTGCTATTACCAACGTTGTGGACATGATTTTTGGTATTCGCTGCTATCAAGATGGACAAAATGTTAAAAATGTCAATCATGTTATCATTTCCCAAACAGTCCAGCATGTCAACCTGTTACTGGTAGCCCAACAGCAGCAGCGTCTTCAATTAATTTAACTTTTAGCATAAGATTTATTTTATTTGAATAAAATTTTTCTATAAATGTAGCCATCAAGTTTTTTGCATGAAAAATTGAGTAAAAAATACAGTTATCAATATATTAATGCAGTATCGTTATATTCTGGGTGTAATTTTCATGAATATGTTTTATGAGGAGATAACATTTTTCAGATTGTTGCATTTGTGTCCCCAAAATAATTTGAAAAATTATTGTTTTACAAACACTCTTTTATTTTTTTAAAGAAATACTTTCAGAAATGTTCAGTAGCCTTCTCATCATTCCTTAACACTTTCTTAAACTGTTAGTCCTAGATTAGAAAAATGTTAGTATCTGGATAATTTTTCTCTTCATCCCAGGGACCAAATTACAACCTTTCAATCATATTGAAATCTATTCAAATTCCTGCTTTGTATCATACTGCATATGTGACCATAAGCACCTTTCTTAGCCTCTCTCAGTCTCAGCTTCCTCGTCTGTAAGATGGAAATATGAATGCCTGCCTTCCAGAGTTGTAGTGAGAATTAAATAAGATAATGTGTATAAAGCAGTTAGCATGATATCTAGCCCACAGTAAATACTCAGTAGGTAAAAGATGGGTAGGTAAACATCAGCAGCACTAATAGAACTAATGACCTTTAGTTTCTACAACTGTGAAAAGTCAATCCTCAAATTACTTAAAGGCAAAGTGATATTATTTTCTAATTCTTTGAGTGCTTATATTTATATATGGTATAATTCACTATTGTTGACAAATACTAAGCTCTTCTTCAGCACAGCCCATTGGACTTCCCTGATCACAGGAAGTTAGGTTAGGCTCTGTGACTACCCTCCACCAATGAAATAAAAGTGAAAGCCATGTGTGCTCCCTTGGGAGTAATGACACTTTCTGATTCTTGGTGTTGAACCCTTCATTTACTGTGGCAGTCATTGTGGAAGCAAGTGACGATATGGAGGTGCCACAGAACAAATTGAACTGGATGGCTGAGCCAGCAT
Source organism: Eschrichtius robustus (assembly GCF_028021215.1). Taxonomy (NCBI): domain Eukaryota; kingdom Metazoa; phylum Chordata; class Mammalia; order Artiodactyla; family Eschrichtiidae; genus Eschrichtius; species Eschrichtius robustus. The sequence goes on along the minus strand of NC_090824.1, from coordinate 153,907,591 downwards.
GTGGAGAACAAACTGCCTAGAAATTTCCTGGACTCCCTGGCCAACTTTCGATGAAAAATAAACTTTGATTATATGATACTAATGATATTCTGAAATTGTTTGTTACTGCAGCCTAACATAGCCTGTGCTCACAGAGAGATAGACAGACAGAGACATGGTAAAGAAATTACATAAAAATAATTGTAAGGTTCCCTTGCTTTGTTAGTATTTGTACTGATGTTTAGATTAAAAAAAAGAAAGAAAAAAGACCAAAGCCCCTTGTTCCCTTCCTCTTCTCCCTGCTCCCCATTCTACTCTGCCCAGAAGCCACTTGCTTTCCCTCTAAAAGGCAAACTGGAAAAAAACATGTCAATCAATAGAAAGAATTCAGGGAGCTGAATGGCTGTGCCAATTCAATATCAGCTTGGTTTTACCGTTGCGATGTATTGGAGCTTTGACCTCAAAAGATTTGTTGTTATGGTAAAAATTAATAGTAGATATATTTTTAAACTTACAAAGCATTAGGAGTAAAGGGAATGATGAGAAGAGACACTTGGTACTGAAGTGTCCTTTTGATACAGGTTTTATTTTCATCTTAGCGTTGACCAAAACTTGTGATCCATTTACCAAATTCTCAGGCCTCCTGGAGAGAATAACTAAACTCAGGAACTTAACGCGATTACTAAACAATAGATCCAGAGGAAACAAAAATCCAGAGCCCATGTTCTTGCCATTATACCTCAATACCTTTACCTTAAAAGAAAGGTCATACAACACTTTATCTATCCTACAGAGGAGAGACGTGGCTTCTTCTTTACTAAGAACTGATCATTTACTTCATTCCCTCTGCTGATATTCTGTCTTTTTCCATAGGATTTCTCAGTTTGGATCCTTGCTTTTCTCTTTGCAGGACTATTGGAATAGAAGTCTCATACTGCGGCTAGAATCGCCATTCATTGCCAGACTCTCAGATTTCAAAGCCAAGTTTATCTGTCCATAGCTCTCTAAATTGCAGTCTTTTAAACCTTGTTTATTTAGCCACCCATTCCTTGGATTTTTCCAATGTCAGGTATCTGCTGAATATTCACATAGTTGATGCCACCTTATTCTCTCTGTTTGACAGGGAAACTGCCTGATGTGATCCAGCCTTTTATTCTGAAAATATAGCAGTGAAATTGAATGAAAAAAGGAAACTGTATTGTGGTATATGCCTAAGCCATATTGAAATGACAAGATAGATAATCCTAAATGTGTAAAATAATATAAAAGTGTTCCATCTATATCTGTCTTTTACTGATAACACAATCTGGAATCAAAAATCGTCAACAATTTAACTAGATTAGCAGAATTGTTTAAAGATTTGAAATGGAAATGCCTTTTTAAAAATAATATAAATATGAATCAACCTGAAGTGTTAAATAAAACTTGAAACAAGCACTGATTTCAAGAAAATAAAATAAAAATATAGGTTAATAATAGAAATAGCTTTATATAAAAACGAATCTATTACAGAAATTAATTTGGGAAGACTATAGTTCCAAGGGCAATCAAAAATGTATTTATTTCCCCCAGCAATTTGATATGTAAACTGTGCAGGCAGCCTCAGACACAGCCCCCTGCCGCTTTGGTAGAAACCCTCTTCAGATTAAAGCAGTGTTCTAAGCCTACAGATCATCATAAACTAATGAGCTGAAGGTTATCCTTATAGTAACTAAATAGCTTGTTTCCTTCTTTCTTTTTTTTTTTTTTTAACATCTTTATTGGAGTATAATTGCTTTACAATGGTGTGTTAGTTTCTGCTTTATAACAAAGTGAATCAGTTATACATATACATATGTTCCCATATCTCTTCCCTCTCCTTATTTCTTAACGTGTCTCCCCAAATAGTGTGTGGCAGACACTATGGGCTGACCAAACCCTGATTCCAAATCCCCTGCTCCTTGGTCATTTTCCTATTTGAGGTGGCCTCAATGCAGAGTTTTAGCCAGTGAACTGCAGGCAGGAATTCACTCTGTGTTTGCCCAGAAATCTGTTGCTTTCTGAATACAGGGACCACCATTTCTCATTCCTCCTTATTCCTGCTATAATCCAGAGTTGAGGGTTAGAGTTTCAGCGGTCATCCACTACCCATCAGGGGAATAGCCATGACCTCAGCATTGAAATCATCGAGAGGTTGAGCTATTTGTATTACTCATTGTATAAGAAAAAAAAAAAAAAAAAAATCCCCTAATTTGGAAGCCACTATAGACATATTTGCTGTTACTTGTAATCAAGATGTTTCCTCATTGTTTCAAGTGTCTTAACACTATTTTACTCCCTCTAAGGACATTTTTACAAAATTCTCAATCTACTATTTTATCCAATAACTTATGATTATTTGATCTGATAGATTACTTGACTTGTGTAAAAACTTGACTGATTCTGAGGCAGACATCGTTTCAACAACCCCTTATCTGATCATACTACTGTAATTATTGCTGAGTATGAATCTCCACCAATTTCTATCTTAATTTCTACTAGACTAGAGAATATCACTTGCCAATGTACAATCCGATTTTCTCAAATTAGAGAATAGACTTATTCTCCACAGCTGCTTAATCATCCTCATTACCCTGAGATCCAGGAAACCCATAAGCTTTCCTTAAGTAATTGATTGACAGTACGGTATTTCAGTACATATTATTAATTCAGCCTTTTCAAGGTTGGTGTAGTTACTAAATCAGAAGCTTCATGATGATACCATCTTAAGTTCAGACTTGTAAATGCTGCATTCCATGGCCTTAAGATCCTCAAAAATAAGCCTTCGATCACATACACAAACACACAAAAACACTCCCCTGGAATACGGTAGAAAGAGGGAGGATATTTAAAAATCTTACTTGTGTAGCTCTTTTGGACTTCCATATCATTGTTTATTAGAGGTATGGAAAATAACTTTTGCCATGTTCATGACTTCAGGCAACTTTCTTATTTTACACGGGACAGTTATTTTGTTGATGGAAACAATGGGCTGGTATTGTTAATTCAGATAAGGTCAGAAAAATGATACTTGAGTTTATGATGAATATCAAAAGTTAAGATGAAAAACTATTCTACAGATCCAAGATGGAAAATAAGAAACCGGACACTACTGTTTTAGAAAATTTCAAGCAGAATTTTGAGCTATCAACTAAAAATTAAACAAAAATACGGGTGATTAAAATTAACCAGTTAAGAATCTCTATCTCTGTCTGGATCAATCTATCAACTATCTATCTATCTATCTATATATCTATCATCCATTTACCTATCTATCTTATCTATCTGTTATCAGGAGTGTAAAGGAAGCAAATCTTTTAAAACACAATAAAATTCCATTTTAGTTTCAAAATTCTGTGGAATTTCATTAAATCATGATTAATGATGGATTTATGATATTCTCTTTTTTACTTGTGAGCCAAGACAAGACTAAGCACTCATTAGTCCCTGCCTTGGACACATTTGAGGAAGACATCAACTGATAGGAAACATGGTCTCTACCAACAGAGAAATTATAAAGTCCCCAGACTCTCATTTAATGAGATTCCATTACTCTTGGGTCATGTGCAGAATTTAATAGATTGTGACTTACAAATATCTAGACGTGCCTTGCAACAGAACAGTTCTGTATTCTGTGTTTCTCTATTGATATATTACCGTGAAAAATCCAGTCTTACTAATGCACAGTGCTGCTAAAATCAGGAAAATTAAAATTGAAAAAAAATGCAGAAAGTTATGTTACTCTGAGAAAAAGTTTCCCCTTATATGTTCTTTTTCTGTGCTTGCCCATTTGTATGCAGGCATACATTTGCATTTGTAATCATTTTATAGATATAATTTTTGTGTTCATCTTTTTAAATTTAACTTCCATGAGAGTCATTTTCTTACATTGTTCTGCATTTTCTCATTTCTCTTTAAGGCAAGTTCTACTACTCAAAATTACTTTCTGGAACTGAAAATATCCGTCCATGGTAGCAGTTAAATTTTTCCATATTTTTTCCTTGCCCTTACCAACATTTTCGATACATTGCCTTATTGAATAGAGATAGTTATTCCAGTAATAGATCAACAGGTATTTTAGACCTATTCCAACTTTGGTAGTACTGTATCTAATTTGCAGATACATATTTTAAAAGAGATAGGAAAAATTAAAGTAGGTACACATGTAAACAATGACAATGATTAAAGGGTGGGAAAATGGAACCTCTGAGGAAAGAAAAAAAGGGGATGAGATTATTTTTTCTTCAGAAAAGAAAACCAAAAACTGAGGGGTAGCTTTATAATGTTCTTAAAGAATGTACAGAATTATCACAAGAATGAATGTTTCTAGGTTTCTTCTATTTTGTAGTAGAACATGCAAAAATGGGTTTAACTTGTGATTAGGGTGGGCATAAAGATCCTATGATGGCTGGTCTGGGCAAGATGGCGGAAGAGTAAGACGCGGAGATCACCTTCCTCCCCACAGATACATTAGAAATACATCTACACGTGGAACTGCTCCTACAGAACACCCACTGAACACTGGCAGAAAACGTCAGACCTCCCAAAAGGCAAGAAACTCCCCACGTACCTGGGTAGGGCAAAAGAAAAAAGAAATAACAGAGACAAAAGAATAGGGACGGGACCTGCACCAGTGGGAGGGAGCTGTGAGGGAGGAAAGGTTTCCACACACTAGGAAGCCCCTTCGCGGGCGGAGACTGCGGGTGGCAGAGGGGGGAAGCTTCGGAGCCACGGAGGAGAGCGCAGCCACAGGGGTGCAGAGGGCAAAGCGGAGAGATTCCCGCACGGAGGATAGGTGCTGAGTAGCACTCACCAGCCCAAGAGAGGCTTGTCTGCTCACCCGCCGGGGCGGGCGGGGGCTGGGAGCCGAGGCTCAGGCTTCGGTCTGATCGCAGGGAGAGGACTGGGGTTGGAGGCGTGAACACAGCCTGAAGGGGTTAGTGCACCACAGCTAGCCGGGAGGGAGTCCAGGAAAAGGTCCGGAGCTGCCGAACAGGCAAGAGACTTTTTCTTGCCTCTTTGTTTCGCGGCGCGCAAAGAGAGGGGATTCAGAGCGCCGCCTAAACGAACTCCAGAGATGGGCACAAGCCGTGGCTATCAGCGCGGACCCCAGAGGCAGGCGCGAGCCGCGGCTATCATCGCGGACCCCAGAGACAGGCGTGAGACGCTAAGGCTGCTGCTGCTGCCACCGAGAAGCCTGTGTGCAAGCACAGGTCACTCTCCACACCGCCCCTCCTGGGAGCCGGTGCAGCCCGCCACGGCCAGGCTCCTGTGATCCGCGGACAACTTTCCCGGGAGAATGCACGGCGCGCCTCAGGCTGGTGCAACATCCCGCCGGCCTCTGCTGCCGCAGGTTCGCCCCGCATCTGTACCCTTCCCTCCCCCGCGCCTGAGTGAGCCAAAGCCCCCGAAGCAGCTGCTCCTTTAACCCCGTTCTGTCTGGGCGGGGAACAGATGCCCTCAGGCGACCAACATGCAGAGGCGGGTCCAAATCCAAAGCTGAACCCCGGGAGCTGTACGAACAGAGAAAGGGAAATCTCTCCCAGCAGCCTCAGAAGCAGCAGATTTAAAGCTCCACAAACAACTTGATGTACCTGCATCTGTTGAATACCTGAATAGACAACAAATCATCCCAAATTCAGGGGGTGAACTTTGGGAGCAGGATATATTAATTTTTCCCCTTTTCCTTTTTTTGTGAGTGTATATGTATATACTTCTGTGTGAGGTTTTGTCTGTATAGCTTTGCTTTCACCATTTATCCTAGGGTTTGGCCCATGCGTATTTTTTTTTACTTAAAAAATTTTTTGGGCTTCCCTGGTGGTGCAGTGGTTGAGAATCTGCCTGCCAACGCAGGGGAAACGGGTTCGGGCCCTGGTCTGGGAAGATCCCACATGCCACAGAGCAACTAGGCCCATGAGCCACAACTACTGAGCCTGTGCGTCTGGAGCCTATGCTCCGCAACAAGAGAGGCCACGATAGTGAGAGGCCAATGCACCGCGATGAAGAGTGGCCCCCGCTTGCCGCAACTAGAGAAAGCCCTCACACAGAAACGAAGACCCAACACAGCCAAAAATAAATAAATTAATTTAAAAAAAAATTTTCTTAATAAATGATTTCTTAATAATTTTTTCCTTATTTTCTATTTTTAAAAATTAAAAAAAATGTTTCTTAAATTTTTTCTTAATAATTTTTTCTTATTTTTTATTATAATAGCTTTATTTTATCCTCTTTCTTTCTTTCTTTCTATTTTTTTCTCCCTTTTATTCTGAGCTGTGTGGATGAAAGGCTCTTGGTGCTCCAGCCAGGCATCAGGGCTGTGCCTCTGAGGTGGGAGAGCCAACTTCAGGACACTGGTCCACAAGAGACCTCCCAGCTCCATGTAATACCAAACAGCGAATATCTCTCAGAGATCTCCATCTCAACATCAAGACCCAGCTTCACTCAATGACCAGCAAGCAGTGCTGGGCACCCTATGCCAAACAACTAGCAAGACAGGAACACAGCCCCATCCATTAGCAGAGAGGCTGCCTAAAATCATAATAAGGCCACAGACACCCCAAAACACACCACCAGACGTGGACGTGCCCACCAGAAAGACAAGATCCAGCCTCATCCACCAGAACACAGGCACTAGTCCCCTTCACCAGGAAGCCTGCACAACCCACTGAACCAACTTTAACCACTGGGGACAGACACCAAAAACAACAGGAACTATGAACCTGCAGCCTGTGAAAAGGAGACCCCAAACACAGTAAGATAAGCAAAATGAGAAGACAGAAAAACACACAGCAGATGAAGGAGCACGGTCAAAACCTACCAGACCTAACAAATGAAGAGGAAATAGGCAGTCTACCTGAAAAAGAATTCAGAATAATGATAGTAAAGATGATCCAAAATCTTGGAAATAGAATAGACAAAAGGCAAGAAACATTTAACAAAGACATAGAAGAACTAAAGAGGAACCAAGCAATGATGAAAAATACAATAAATGAAATTAAAAATACTCTAGATGGGATCAATAGCAGAATAACTGAGGCAGAAGAACGGATAGTGGAAATAACTACTGCAGAGCAGAATAAGGAAAAAAGAATGAAAAGAACTGAGGACAGTCTCAGAGACCTCTGGGACAACCTTAAACACATCAACATTCGAATTATAGGGGTCCCAGAAGAAGAAGAGAAAAAGAAAGGGACTGTGAAAATATTTGAAGAGTTTATAGTTGAAAACTTCCCTAATATGGGAAAGGAAATAGTTAATCAAGTCCTGGAAGCACAGAGAGTCCCATCCAGGATAAATCCAAGGAGAAACATGCCAAGACACATATTAATCAAACTATCATAAATTAAATATAAAGAAAACATATTAAAAGCAGCAAGGGAAAAACAACAAATAACACACAAGGGAATCCCCATAAGGTTAACAGCTTATCTTTCAGCAGAAACTCTGCAAGCCAGAAGGGAGTGGCAGGATATACTTAAAGTGATGAAGGAGAAAAACCTACAACCAAGATTACTATACCCAGCAAGGATCTCATTCAGATTTGATGGAGAAATTAAAACCTTTACAGACAAGCAAAAGCTGAGAGAGTTCAGCACCACCAAACCAGCTTTACAACAAATGCTAAAGGAACTTCTCTAGGCAAGAAACACAAGAGAAGGAAAACACCTACAGTAACAAACCCAAAACATTTAAGAAAATGGGAATAGGAACATACATATCGATAATTACCTTAAATGTAAATGGATTAAATGCTCCCACCAAAAGACACAGACTGGCTGAATGGATACAAAAACAAGACCCGTATATATGCTGTCTACAAGAGACCCACTTCAGACGTAGAGACACATACAGAATGAAAGTGAGGGGATGGAAAAAGATATTCCATGCAAATGGAAATCAAAAGAAAGCTGGAGTAGCAATTCTCATATCAGACAAAATAGACTTTAAAATAAAGACAGTTACAAGAGACAAAGAAGGACACTATATAATGATCAAGGGATTGATCCAAGAGGAAGGTATAACAATTGTAAATATTTATGCACCCAACATAGGAGCACCTCAATATATAAGGCAAATACTAACAGCCATAAAAGGGGAAATCGACAGTAACAAAATCATAGTGGAGGACTTTAACACCCTACTTTCACCAACGGACAGATCATCCAAAATGAAAATAAATAAGGAAACACAAGCTTTAAATGATACATTAAACAAGATGGACTTAATTGATATTTATAAGACATTCCACCCCAAACCAACAGAATACACATTTTTCTCAAGTGCTCATGGAACCTTCTCCAGGATAGATCATATCTTGGGTCACAAATCAAGCCTTGGTAAATTTAAAAAAATTGAAATCATATCAAGTATCTTTTCTGATCACAATGCTATGAGACTAGATATCAATTACAGGAAAATATCTGTAAAAAATACAAACACATGGAGGCTACACAATACACTACTTAAGTGATCACTGAAGAAATCAAAGGGGAAATCAAAAAATACCTAGAAACAAATGACAATGGAGACACGATGACCCAAAACCAATGGGATGCAGCAAAAGCAGTTCTAAGAGGGAAGTTTATAGCCATACAAGCCTACATCAAGAAACAGAATACATCTCAAATAAACAACCTAACTTTGCACCTAAAGCAATTAGAGAAAGAAGAAAAAAAAAAAAAAAAAAAAAAAAAAAAAACCCAAATCTAGCAGAAGGAAAGAAATCGTAAAGATCAAAACAGAAATAAATGAAAAAGAAATGAAGAAGACAATAGCAAAGATCAATAAAACTAAAATCTGGTTCTTTGAGAAGATAAACAAAATTGATAAACCAATAGCCAGACTCATCAAGAGAAAAAGGGAGAAGACTCAAATCAATAGAATTAGAAATGAAAAAGGAGAAGTAACCACTGACACTGCAGAAATACAAACGATCATGAGAGATTACTACAAGCAATTCTATGCCAATAAAATGGACAACCTGGAAGAAATGGACAGATTCTTAGAAATGCACAACCTGCCGAGACTGAACCAGGAAGAAATAGAAAATATGAACAGACCAATCACAAGCACTGAAATTGAAACTGTGATTAAAAATCTTCCAACAGACAAAAGCCCAGGTCCAGATGGCTTCACAGGCGAATTCTATCAAACATTTAGAGAAGAGCTAACACCTATCCTTCTCAAACTCTTCCAAAATATTGCAGAGGGAGGAATACTCCCCAACTCATTCTACGAGGCCACCATCACCCTGATACCAAAACCAGACAAAGATGTCACAAAGAAAGAAAACTACAGGCCAATATCACTGATGAACATAGATGCAAAAATCCTCAACAAAATACTAGCAAACAGAATCCAGCAGCACATTAAAAGGATCATACACCATGATCAAGTGGGGTTTATTCCAGGAATGCAAGGATTCTTCAATATACACAAATCAATCAACGTGATACATCATATTAACAAACTGAAGGAGAAAAACCGTATGATCATCTCAATAGATGCAGAGGAAGCTTTTGACAAAATTCAGCACCGATGTATGATAAAAGCCCTGCAGAAAGTAGGCATAGAGGGAAATTTCCTCAACATAATAAAGGCCATATATGACAAACCCACAGCCAACATTGTCCCCAATGGTGAAAAACTGAAACCATTTCCACTAAGATCAGGAACAAGACAAGGTTGCCCACTCTCACCACTATTATTCAACATAGTTTTGGAAGTGTTAGCCACAGCAATCAGAGAAGAAAAAGAAATAAAAGGAATCCAAATCGGAAAAGAAGAAGTAAAGCTGTCACTGTTTGCAGATGACATGATACTATACATAGAGAATCCTAAAGATGCTACCAGAAAACTACTAGAGCTAATCAATGAATTTGGTAAAGTAGCAGGATACAAAATTAATGCACAGAAATCTCTTGCATTCCTATACACTACTGATGAAAAATCTGAAAGTGAAATTAAGAAAACACTCCCGTTTACCATTGCAACAAAAAGAATAAAATATCTAGGAATAAACCTACCTAAGGAGAAAAAAGACCTGTATGCAGAAAATTATAGTACACTGATGAAAGAAATTAAAGATGATACAAATAGATGGAGAGATATACCATGTTCTTGGATTGGAAGAATCAACATTGTGAAAATGACTCTACTACCCAAAGCAATCTACAGATTCAATGCAATCCCTATCAAACTACCACTGGCATTTTTCACAGAACTAGAACAAAAAATTTCACAATCTGTATGGAAACACAGAAGACCCCGAATAGCCAAAACAATCTTGAGAACGAAAAATGGAGCTGGAGGAATCTGGCTCCCTGACTTCAGACTATATTACAAAGCTACAGTAATCAAGACAGTTTGGTACTGGCACAAAAACAGAAATATAGATCAATGGAACAGGATAGAAAGCCCAGAGATAAACCCACGCACATATGGTCTCCTTATCTTTGATAAAGGAGGCAAGAATATACAGTGGACAAAAGACAGCCTCTTCAATAAGTGGTGCTGGGAAAACTGGACAGGTACATGTAGAAGTATGAAATTAGAACACTCCCTGACACCATACACAAAAATAAACTCAAAATGGATTAAAGACCTAAGTGTAAGGCCAGACACTATCAAACTCTTAGAGGAAAACATAGGCAGAACACTCTATGACATAAATCACAGCAAGATCCTTTTTGACCCAGCTCCCAGAGAAATGGGAATAAAAACACAAATAAACAAATGGGACCTAATGAAACTTAAAAGCTTTTGCACAGCAAAGGAAACCGTAAACAAGACCAAAAGACAACCCTCAGAATGGGAGAAAATATTTGCAAATGAAGCAACTGACAAAGGATTAATCTCCAAGATTTACAAGCAGCTCATGCAGCTCAATAACAAAAAAACAAACAACCCAATCCAAAAATGGGCAGAAGACCTAAATAGACATTTCTCCAAAGAAGATATACAGATTGCCAACAAACTCATGAAAGAATGCTCAACATCATTAATCATTAGAGAAATGCAAATCAAAAGTACAATGAGATATCATCTCACACCGGTCAGAATGGCCATCATCAAAAAATCTAGAAACAATGAATGCTGGAGTGGGTGTGGAGAAAAGGGAACACTCTTGCACTGTTGGTGGGAACGTAAATTGATACAGCCATTATGGAGAACAGTATGGAGGTTCCTTAAAAAACTAAAAATAGAACTACCATACGACCCAGCAATCCCACTACTGGGCATATACCCTGAGAAAACCATAATTCAAAAAGAGTCATGTACCAAAATGTTCATTGCAGCTCTATTTACAATAGCCAGGACATGGAAGCAACCTAAGTGTCCATCATCGGATGAATGGATAAAGAAGATGTGGCACATATATACAATGGAATATTACTCAGCCATAAAAAGAAATGAAATGGAGGTATTTGTAGTGAGGTGGGTGGAGTTAGAGTGTGTCATACAGAGTGAAGTAAGTCAGAAAGAGAAAAACAAATACAGTATGCTAACACATATATATGGAATCTAAGGGAAAAAAAACAAAAGTCATGAAGAACCTAGTGGCAAGACGGGAATAAAGTCACAGACCTACTAGAGAATGGACTTGAGGATATGGGGAGGGGGAGGGGTGAGATGTGACAGGGTGAGAGAGTGTCATGGACTTATATACACTACCAAATATAAAATAGATAGCTAGTGGTAAGCAGCCACATAGCACAGTGAGATAAGCTCGGTGCTTTTTGACCACCTAGAGGGGTGGGATAGGGAGGGTGGGAGGGAGGGAGATGCAAGAGGGAAGAGATATGGGAACATATGTATATGTATAACTGATTCACTTTGTTATAAAGCAGAAACTAACACACCATTGTAAAGCAATTATACTCCAATAAAGATGTTTAAAAAAAAAAAAAAAGATTCTATGATGACATACCTCTGGGATAGTGTTCTGAGAAACAGTCAACCAGGAAACATTTGAGGGGTATGTAACACTCAAGTGTTTCCCACCTTGCTAAAGGGGATATGTGTTGCCGTATGTTGATTTTAAGTGAGTGGTTCCATTATCCCTTTCTTCAGGACACTGCTTATTTTCCAGAGGGTCCAGTATCTATTCTCAGTAATTATAGCCTCTGATTAATGTATCAATGCTGCAGACACCTAACGCTGCTATGAGGTATTCTCACAATGGATACCAAGCTAGTCCCCCCAAAAATATTTGGTCTTCAATCCCTACTCCTTTTACCTGGATGGTTGGGTGCCTTTGCATGCCAAGATCCCAAGAACAAAAAATTCCACTTAATATTGTTCTATTTCCCCACCATCTCTCTTCTGTTTTATCCAGTCTAATCAGCATATTCAGCCAGCTGCTTAAATGTATATTCCACCAATGAAATATTTTTGGAGATCTTATGATAGGAAAAAATACACCAACTAGGTAATTTTCTTATATGGTATAATTTTTTTTAAAGTAATTATAAACTGTACTTTTATGAAAATGACTCTCTTGGGATCATTTCTTATTTTCCTTATTTTTAATCCTTAGAATTATCTAAGGTCTCTAATCTTATCCACAACTGCCTTGCCACAGGGAAAACAATCTTTTTGACAGAGATCTATGACTTCTCCTCTTTAGTGGGTCAAAAATTGTTCTATTTCTGCACTACAATTCTTTAAGTTCTTAGAAGCAGTAATTATCCCACCAATTTAGAAAGGCTCCATTTCATAACTATTTACCATACAGACTCTGGACTCAGACGCCATGAGTTAAAATCCTGACTGGAACACTGAGTGGTCTGGTGGCCTTAAGAAAGTTCTGTCTGTGACTTAGTTTCTTTATTTGTCAAATTGAATTCATAGTAGAACCCATTTCCCATCATCATGGCTCTGGGATCATAATCCGCCATCCTGAGTTCCCATATCTTTTCTAAGCAATGTTCTCTATTCTTACCACCTCTACCCCATTATAAAATTTTCTTTCCTGTGTCCACCACTAAAAACAAACAAAAAACTATATTCATAGACTGTGGTGATTTATGATCAGGATGTCCATCACATATTGAACAAATTTTCAGGTTTACCTCATTTATTCTCTCTTCTCTGTCCCATCACTATCAACTACATCATCTGCCCCTTGACATCAAGAAGTCTTATTTCATCAAGACTTTAACCAAACATAATCGTTACTATATTTCTCTCCCTGGGAGAATTTCAGTGCCAGATATTAAAATAATAATGCTGTCTCTACCTCATTACTTTAGGTTTGAGGCCTGGCTCAGCCTCTCTGTGGCTTTGTGGCTCTGGTCACATCATTTCTCCTCTCTAGACATTAGTATTGATATCTTGACCTGGAAAGCAAGAATTATAACACACAAGGTTTTAAATGGGTTAACATAATACATGTAAAGTGCCCAGCAGAATATCTGGCAATGGCACAGCCATAATAAAGTTTTAGCCATCCTATCCCTGAATTCACTGAGTTAATATAATAATAGGAGCTTGGGATTAACATACATACACTGCTATATATAAAATAGATAACCAACAATGACCTATGTAAAGCACAGGGAACTCTACTCAATATTCTGTAATAACCTATATGGGAAAAGAATCTGAAAAAGAATGAATATATGTACATGGATAACTGAATCATTATGCTATACACCTGAAACTAACACAACATTGTAAATCAACTGTACGCCAATAAAATTTAAAAATAATCATCAAATTAAGTATATGAGAGAATTTTATAAATGGTAAAGTCCTGACTGTTACTGATAATGTCTTAACCATTGTTGGAATTTACCCCCTTTCCTGCTTGCATCTTTTTGCTTCTGTTGAGCTTGATTGTTGTGAAATTTGTGTCAATCTTCATGCTTCAAGTAGATTTGCCAAAGAGAATTTGGGATGCTTCTGTTTTGCAGAGTCTCTCACCAGCCTTTGGAAAAGGAGCCTTGACATACCTGCTGTTGGGTTCTCTCTCAGACATAATAAAGTTCTAGATAAAGACTGGAACTACCTCACAAAACAAAGTGCAAAACACACCTTCGTCTGTTCCTTATAAGTTAATTAATAACTCAGTAAACGTAATTAACCTAACTTGGACTTGTGAAAGTACTGGGCTTCTATCCCTAAATTAGTCTTTACTCAATTTGAGATGATTGCAAATTAGCGAAGTGAATTTAACGGGATGGGGGGACCAGTGAAGGGGTCTTATTGTGTCCTGCTACCTCCCGATATTAAAGATCAAATATTTAGGAGAGGGTGAGTAATGTCCACAAGACTTAGAGGTAAATCTTAATGGTGTTAGGCTGGGTCTACAAGGCATGTTGCTAAATTTCTTTGAGAAACAAGGGGAGGAAAAATGTTGCTTGATATAAATTCCTTTTAAATAGGCTTGATTTGGCTGTGATTGAGAAAAGAAAAAAATGCACTAGCAAGTGAAAAACAAACAGTGGAAGCTGTATTTTAAAAGAAAATTTCTGCTTTAAAGGCATGTTTATAGTATCAGATTAAATTAATATTTATCATGAGCTAAAAGTTTTTGTTAATGATTTCTGGTGTAAACTTTAGAAGAAACCTATGCAACAGAAATGATTATTCTCGGGTTAGAGATGAAAGACTGAAGCCCTGGTAGGGAAACCAATCAAAAAAACAAAAAACAACAACAACAAAGTCCCATTATTTTGATACGTGGTCCAGCACAATTCAGCCAACCTCCCTCCTTCTCAGTTTCCTCATTTAGCTCCAGTCACAACTGTGTCCTTGACTGTGATTATCAACAGCCTCAAGAAATGATCCTACAGTAAGATCCAACAGTATGGAGCAATATGGAGATACAGGATGCGATTCCTAATTCTTTATAGGCACTTCATTTAAATGGCCTTACACCTTGGACTATATATGGAGTGTCCAAATTATACACTAATGTGCCTGGAGTATAGTAGACGGATAGCAAGTTTTATTGAATTATGATGTACATCCTTCACAATTTCATCTATCTTCTGTCTACCTTAAAATATGGATTATAAATATGCATACAAATTTTCATAAATTAAAAAAAAAAAACTTAAATAGGAAGAAACAGTGTAATTCTGACTCCAAAATACATTATTTTAATTTTCTTGTATATGCTTTAATTATATTTTACATATATGTGTTTTTAAACACAAAACTAGTTTACGTTATACTTTCTCTTTTAAATGAGCTATTTTCACTTACTATGTCATAAACATTTCTCCATGTCATTAAATGATTTTCTCTGGGGTGATTGTTAATATAAGCAAGTTATTGTATGTTTTCTCCATAAAAGTTAACATTAGAGGCTTTCTTTTTTTCATTAATTGCTTTCAAATTATCAAGCATTGTAATGGCTGGTACATTTTCATTTTTTTAATTTATTCCTTAATTATCAGAGATTTTAAACATTCATAAAGTAACCAAGTTTACAACAGGGTTAATATCCAGTGTGTGTGTGTGTGCATGTGCTAAATTTAGCATCATCAGGATTATGTATATTCTGAAATGAATTGAGAATTTTTCCATCTTTTTATCTAATTCCTTTACTTTCTTATAGACCATGATGTTTCATATTTCTTGATAAATTTGAAAGAAGCTACCCTTCAAACAATCTTGACTATGCATTTTTTTAGTCATTGTTTGTTACATTGTTCTAAAGTTGTTGATATATTAATATTTATAACTGCAATTTTGGTAACTTTTACTTTCTTATAAAATTCTCTGTTATATTGAGGTTTTCAAATTTATTAATATTGACTAATAAAACTTAAAATGTGTATTTTTTTCTTTTCAAAATTTCCCCACTATGTGTTTATTGTCCCTTTTCCATATATAATTTTACATATTTTCACCTTTCATTTATTAAATTACAATTTCTAGAGAGGCTGTTACAGCAAAAACGTCAAAATCTATGATCTCTGAAACTTCTTTTTAGAATTTTGAGGTATTTTATCACCAATGTTATATACATTTTGGTAAATTTTGCAAGGAACCTGAAAAGAAAAGGTACTCTCTGGTTTTGGAAAATATTTCTCTATTAAACTTTCCGATTTTTCTGTTTCTTTTCTCTTTTCTCTTTTTGGACTTTTTAATGTCCCAATTATTTGGTTCTAAGTAATGTCACTGTATTTTTAGTGGTTGCCATTATGATTACCCTAAATCTATTGGAATCTATTTTTCTCTAATTATGCACATCAAGATTGATGGAGTACATATTCAGAAATTTAGCATGCTTTTGCATCTTTTTCCCACTTCTCTCTCCAATTATCAGTTTTTATTTGCATAATCTGGGATTTTCCCAAACTATAATTAAGAAATCATTACTTTTATATGGTTTATGCTTGATTTTTTTCAAATGTTTTCTGATGTAGATGTTCACTCAAAGCAAATCATTGAATACCTCAAACTTTCCATTGTAGCAATCTTTATCTTGATTCACCTCTGAATTATCTGAGCTACATCTCAAGTTTACCTTCTTCTCCCCTGAATTTACTGTCTGCTGAATTCATCAAGTCAATACCCTTCTTCCACTTACATTATCTTTTTATAGAGGGATTTTTCTTTAGTAGCTCACCCTTCCTCCACACTCAGCTGTCTGTTTCTTATTGGCCTCTGCCTCACAAACACTACTCACCTCTCTGGGTCAAGAAATCTTATTTGTTTCCTTGTTTTCCCACAGGGTCTGTAGCATTACCTTCTTAGGTATCCTGCTTTCTCATGGGAGAAGAATTGTGACTCACACCTCTTTGATTCTCTTAAGTCCTTCATTCTTGTATCGTTTGCCCTTCGCTTACAGAAATTCTTCAAAAGTCCTGTTATGGAGCTATCAGTTCCCTAATTTTGAGTACTTCTAGCTGCTTTCTCTGTATCTTATTGATTATTTCAATGTAGGACTGCCAATAAACTACAGGACACCCAGTTAATTTGTATTTCAGATAAACAACAAACAAGTTTTTGGAATAAGTATGTCCCATGATTGTTTTCTGTTGTTGTTCTGCTAAATCTGGCAATATTATTTACAGTGGAAATCTGAGTGGGAGATGAGGAGTTACAAACTGTGCCATCTACCCGGAAATCTACCATATTTCCTCTCTTTTTCCTCTTTGATTTCTCTCCCAATTTAGGTAGTCCATTTAGCATTTAATATTTAACTCATAAGAAATTACAAAAGTAATGTGCTTGCACAGGCTACTAATGAGTCCATTTGCCCAGTCTTAAATCAAGGGTCAAACTCCACTCATCTCAACTGAGGGAGTACTGTGCCAGGCAGGAGAGGACAGCAGCAAACTCGATTTCTCCCCAGCAGTGTCCATAATTGCCCCTTGGTCACACAGTTCCTTCTTTTTCGTACAGCAAGCACTGAAAACCTTGCTTTGCAAAGATCTGACGTCATTGAAGAGAACATAGCACACTCCAAAGTTGAGACTGTGAGCTACTGAAAGCTAGAAGAGCACACACTGCTCCACAGATCTCATTGTGGTGTCCCCCAAATTTTTAAATATGCTGCTGAGCGCTTATGATTTGTCTGCAGTGCACTGACACACCTCGTGTTGGTTTGGGAATATCACTCTTAACTCATCCCTAATGTGATTGGACATTAATTTTGCCAAACTAGTGGATGTCAAATGGTATAAGATTGTTTAATTTACACTTCCCAAAATATTAAGGAGATTTAGTATCTTTTCAAGTGTTTCTTGGCCAGCCTAATTTCCTGCTCGGTTGAATTACCTGTTAATTCTTTTTGTACATTTTTTGGAAGTTTATCTTATTTTTGTTATAAGAGTTCTTTATATATTCTACAAAGTAATCCCTGTACATTATATACAAACAAATATATTCTCTCAATCTCTTTAACTTAGTTTATTGGATCTTTGTTTACTAAGATTATCCAAGTGGAACTCAGACTAAAGTATAGAATTTAAAACCTGAAGATTCAATAGACTTATCTACTTTAAACTTCTCATTTTATGGAAGAGAAAACCGAGGGTGATAAAATATGTATCTAAGATTACCCTACTGACTAGTGGTACAAAAAAAAAAAAAGAAATTAGATCTCTTGATTTCTAGGTTAATATATTGGAATCATACCAACATATTCTTCACTGGGCTCTGGTTAAAGTTGTATTCTTAGAGGAAAACAATAAGATACACACAGGTATACCCACACCCACATCCACTACTAATTCAATGTGTCTTGAATTACTCATATGCTGATTTTTTTCAACAAAAGTTATACTCAAGTGTTAAGTACCTTTTTGAGAGTTCTCCTTTCTTCCTCTGTCTTTCCTCTCTGCTAGGCTTCATTTGATAGCCATGAACTGTGGATAAAGAATAAATATGGCTTTTCCATATCCTAGGACTATCCTCTGCCTTATTTATGTCTGACCTGGTACAGCACTGCTGACCTTAGAAAGTTTAATTGAGGCTGGAATTATATGGCACAGCTTGAGGCCACCTGAATTTAGAGGGTGTGACATAACACAAAGACACACACACATTGACGATGGAACAGTCTGATGAGTTGATGTGTGTGTGTGTCTTTAGCTCTGCTGAAATGTAATTTTTACTGGGCAGAATTCTTATGAAACAATAAAATATACCTACATTCTTCTATAATCAAAACAGAGTTTATTGGTTAAAGAAATGCAGAATTACTTAAATATGGAAGCTATTAAGGTGAGAGAAAAGCATAGACAGTTGTAACTAATTCAAGGCATAACTATTCTGTGAAATATTTCTTAACTATTTTAGTAACAGTTCGAGTGATTAATAAATGCTGACCTTTCCACTATGTCATTAAGATAATTTAATAACATAAAAGCAAACAAAAATTTCACTAATTGATTTATTTTAGATAATCATTTAAATTTTTTAAAGATATCTTAAATGGTCAGATATCAAAAAATGGTCTATTATGTTTAATAAGATTATGACCAAGACTATAGATCTGATTTGTACATGAAACCAAAGACATTGCTATTGAGAAGAAAATATTAAGTTAATTTTTTGTTTATTAATTAACTAGATTTGTAATCAATTGCACTCCTAGCCATATATTCCCTAATTATCATTTTACTAATAGTAGGTTTTGAACAATTTTAGTACAGATGTTGTTGCAGGTAAATCTGAAAATTAAAGTAGGCAGTGTTATTGATGGTACATTTATCTAATTAATTAAATAATTACCCTGTTATTTTCAGGGGTATTATTACATATCCTAGGTAATTAGTTAACAGCATGCTAAAGGCCAAAAATATTTAACAAAATATTTCCACTTTAAAGAAGTACAAAACCAAATTTTTGTTTCATCCAACACAACTAAAACTAGTCCCAAAAGTTATCTTGAGATAACTACAGAATAAGGTTAAATGGATCAATATACAATAGTTTCATACATATAATATATATATATTATACATAGCATAACACACATATATATGAAAAGACCTCTAGAGAACATGCTTTTTAATAACTAAATATCTAAGAAAAAATTATCTTTCAAAAAATATATATATTTACAGATATATAATTTTTAAATATATATATTTTTTCCCTACAGATAATCTCATAGATATGAGCAGTGCTCGGAATTTGTGAAACACAAAGGAGGAACTCAAGTTTAGCCACAGGGCATTCTAAATTCACACGCACAGAAGCTGGACAGATAATTACGCCCATATGCACCCATATAAACTCACCCACAAACGAGGTTTATAGCTGTAACTGAAACTCAAGATGTCACCAAATCACAGCATAGCTTCATTAATCAAAACATTAAATGAAATTATTTTAAAATTAGTTCTCAAAGGGACAAGACTTCCTTTGGTTGCCAATTATTTCTCATAAAATATAAAGTTATGAATATATTAAACATATCAATAATTTTTAAAAACTAAAATCAATGATCAAACCAATTTAAGTAAGAAAAGATTAAGAACTTATATCTACATTCTGCTACGAGTTCCAGTATCGGTAGATTTTGTTTTGCTAAGAGACACAGACAAATTAGACTGCCCTAATGATTGTGTTCTAACTGAGAAACCTGAATTGATAAATAAAAATAATGTTAAGTATGATTGTCAGCCCTTACATAGCATTATGTGCCAGATGCTATTCTAAACACCTTGTACATAGTAATTCATTGATTGTAGTTACTCATTAATCAAATGTTCTTGCTTGCGCTAGGAAGGAATTTTACCTGACTATTCAGAGATAATGTTGAAGCAGATTTTTCACATAAATAGTAGGAAACATGGAGAATAAGGTGTTCAACCTTTATCCAACCTCACATTAATTTCTTATTCTGGATCATAGCCCAGAAGCCACCAAGATTTATGAGAATTCAGTTTTAAAATAAATGGACATATTTTTTGATACCACATCTTAAATTATTTTCAGTAAGAAAACTAGATAGTTTGAGTGGCAAAAAAAAAAAAAAAGAAGAAGAAAAGAAAAAAAGAAAAACAACGTGACCAGCATTAGATGTTCTAGTTGTAAGGATTCTCTCAGCATCTTAATAATTAATCTGGGGAGATTTGATCTTCATTTTCCATGTTCCATATATGCCTGGATTCCTCAGTACCTTCTGAACACCAACAGCATCCTACGGCTATAAAATTTTATATTTAATAATGTAAAGTAGCAGGATATTCAAAACTTAAACTTTTCTTTAAAAATAGGTATTGGATTATGACATTGTAACTGTCACAACTGTCAACCTATTCCTAATGGATTTCTGATTTTGCTTGTGATGTTTATACTCACTAACGATTTGATACCCAGAGCTATATGTGTAATATGTGACCCATTTATTGCACTGAATCTACTATGCCTAGGAAGGATTATTGTCACAGTCAATAGAAATTATTACTGAAATTCGATAATACTAGTTCCCCCTCCCAATGTGGCAGAAACTCCAGTTATAAAGAATTATGTAAGGTTTGCTCTATTCTTCAATACTGAGATATATACACAATGTGCTCTGAGATTATCTGTAAATAAATGCTTTAAAACAGAAATTCAACTAGATACAGGTATATATATGCATATCACATAAGAACAAAGGATAGAATCAAATAAAATGGCTTGAATATCTACTATCCAAATAGGGTAAGCTTTTCCTTCCATGAACCATCCCAAGACAGATATAAACTGAGTGTGTGGGATGCTAAGGCTGACAGATGTGCCATATTATGCAGGGAGACATTTTATGACTTAAGGCTATTGCCCTCTAGAGATGGAGCAGACACCATGGACCACTTCACCTGAGACCACAGATTACACTCAAGTTGCAGGCCCCAGAGGCCTTATCATCCCAGGGAACCACTAAAGTCCATTTTTGTCAAGATCTCAATCCCTTTCCTTTCCCTGGGGTCAATAGAACCAAAGTCACTGAGGTGGTCTACATAGATCTATGCAAATTCACTTTGGGGATGGGATTCACTTTAGTAAAACCTATCTGCTTTAGGTCAATTTAAATTCCACGGTGGAACATGAAATATCAGTAAGTATCCATTACTTACGGAACCTTTGAATCCTTAGAGAGTTCTATACATTTAAAATAATTATAAAGTGATAAGATAAAAACACTATGAATTTTCCCTAAAGAGCATCATAAGCAGGGTTCCTGACACTACTTTTTTTTTTTTTTTAATCTGTGTTTTGATTCCTGGTGATTTCTATTGAGTCACTCCTGCTTTTATCACTAGGCTTCCATGCGAGTTTATGGGATTACTTCCTTAAGTGTGTAAATAAGGTCTATTTATTCAAATGACAAACTTTACTGAAGGATTCACAAGGCTTCAATCTGAAGCTGTCACATCTTTAACATGATTCCGGCAAAGTTTATTTTTGCAACTGTGAATAGAATTCCAGCACTGATGAAGATTCTATACATTTATGATGAGTAATATAGGGACAAAAGTACTGGGCCTGGAAAGAAATATTTTTGGATTTCTTATTTATTACATTTTTAATAGAAACGCAGGGAAAGCCTTATCTGCTGTCATTTGGTTTAAATTCCACAGTACTTTTTGTATTTGACCAAATTCCCTTATCTCTTATTTCCTTGCATTCTGCTGTGCCAGCCTCCTAGCAGCTGATATACTTATCTATGGTTTTATAATAAAGTTTTAGCTTCTACTCAGGGAAAAGAGAAAAAAAAAAAAAAAAAAGAAAGAAAGAAAAGGAAAAGCTGCTCCTTAGATACTAAATATACCAGCAGCCTGCGTCCATTATATGCTTTTGAAATAGTTGCCTGTTCTTGGCTTATTTGGGAAGCTTTGGGGGTTAGTTCTATGCATCCAATTTAGAGGTGTACACTGTGCCCAGTGTTATAGCCTCTGATTTATAGAACAGGAGATGGATATGGTGTACAAGGTGTAAAAAGGGAAGAAAATATATGTACACACACACACACACACACACACACACACACACACATACCCCCGCAAATGGCAAAACAGAAATAAAAAGAGGATCAGGCCAAAAAGAATGGATATATATACATATAACTGATGCACTTTGCTGTACACCTAAAACTAACACAACATTGCAAATCAACTATACTCAAGTAAAAATTTAAAAATTAAAATAAAATAAAGGAGATTAAAGGTGAAAAAAAAAAAAAGAGGATCAGTCCAAAGCAAGCTATTATCTCTATTTCAAAATTGAAGGAAAACCTGGATAACTTCTGGCACACCAACCTAATTTGATATTAACTACTTTAATTATTTTAATCCCCATTCAAAAGGTAAAATTTAACAAAAATTCAAAACCAGCTTACAACAAAATGTGAAAACGTTAGTTCGGAATCCAAACTGTCTAAAGTTGTGATAAGGTGTAGATTCTAAAAGTCTCACTGTCCTCATGCAAGGAGATGAGACATAAATTCATAAATAAATGAATACACTGCTTGAAGTAGTTGTAGACAATGACATTCTTTCTCAAAGGATTTGGGAAAATGAGTTTTTCATGCTGCTTACTGGTCTAGAAAGATCCAATCCAACAGGCAGTTTGCTAAGCACCTACTATGTGCTGGACCCAGTCCTCAGTACTACTGGCTCTTACCTCGATCAGTAAGGTATAATCCTGATCTACAATTTAGAATTGCTATGCCATATATTTTATATATGTGTATACATATATATATATACATGTCTATACACACACATATATATACAAATATATATAAACTCGTACGGCCTATGAACCTCACTTACTTCATCTGTAAAATGGAGATCCTACTACCTCTAAGAAAAGAAGAACTCATGATATTTTGGAGTTCTTGCTGAAACGTATATGACTTGAATTATTTCATTGGTTCTCTGGATCCCTATAATCTTCTATGAAAAATGGACTCCCATTGAATCTCCTTGGGGAAACAGCTCTGCTGTCCAGGAAGCAAAGTTGGATTCCATGATTGTTCTGAATTATGGGGACTCAAAATACTCTAATTTTAGGTCCCCTCTAAAGCATCCTGTCTGTGTCCACTTGGCCCAAGGTGCAGTTACACAGTGTAGAAAGCACAATTTGTTTGCTCCCAGGCAGGAACTATTTGGTGCTGCCCCAAAGCTGCGATCTTGGAAACGGACAAGCTGCCACTTTTCACTGGCAGTAAATTCACCGAAACTTCTCTGTGAATGTGCATAGGAAAGATGGAGCGTCTCCTCCTTCTTGTCTGTCCCAACAGATGTTTTGCCTCCGCGACACAGTACAATAAACCTGCGAAATAAGGAAAGCGGAACTCGCACTGAAACCCTGGGTGCTTTTGCAGGGAACAAACCGATTGGATTATTTCCACGATCTTCTACTGTGACAGAATGTGACAACTATACCTTTTCATTTCCCATCCAGCTTCCAGGAGATGGAAGATTTACTATCCTTTTGCACACTTTAAGTCTGAGAAACTTCTCCTTATGGCTTCTGATGAACCCTGGAGGCTGGGAAAGAAATAAAGTTGCTTGAGATTGACGGCAAAGATTCATACTAAGTTGCTTCCATTTGCAGCAGAGACGCTGGTGGCACTTTGCAAATATTGTCACTGTTGACCCGCAGAGGTGGTACATCTCCACCTCTGAGCGCCGCTTTCATGTGAGCAAATGAGCTGTTTTCAATCCCTGTTCCACATTTTTTTTTTTTTTTTGCTGTTTTGCCAGGTTCCAAGCTGAGACTGTCAGCATTACTATAACTTGTGATCTCGCACAGCCATCAGCTGAAAACAATTTCCATGCACATTTATTCAGGCCGAGCCACAAGCAGGAGGTCCCAAGGTGGCAGGTTCTTGCATTACTCTAATCCAGTTACCACTGAGTTAAAATGCTTTCATTACAGTTTCAAACCCCCGGGAGAAAGTAGGTATGACAAGCTGGGTTCTGCTTATTATGTTTTAAACCGAGATTGACTCCAAGAAATAGTAGCAAGACTGAACTAATATATTTTTACCTACTTTCCTTCTTCTGTCTTTCTTGGTTCATGTTTTGAATGCTTCTTAATTTGAACTCTCTTCAAGATTCCTTCAGCCCACCTTGCTGGAGATTTGGAGAGCAGAAATACAAGCAATAATTATAAACACATTACTTATTTCTGCAAAGTCCCTTGGAAACCATAGGTGTCTTGGGCAGGCTTTAACCTGCCCCTCACCCCTTCCACTCAACTAAGATATTTTGAAACTGTCTAAACCTATTCACCTAAAGCATTGGTGAATTATTAAAAATTAACTACTTTCTTAACTACTTCCTTAATCATTACAGACGAACACTCTAAATCAAATATTTAAAGTACAATTTGATATAAAGCAACTTATTTATTCAATTAATATTTATGAAACAGATACTTAAATGCAGGTACTGTGCTAAACCTGATATCTCAAAGGAGGAAACGTGGCCATAATATCAACCTTTTCTGAGTTTACAATCTTCATGGGGAAACATGGGGACAAGTAAGCGTTTAATACTTATAATTTAAGATATGTGCTATAACAGGAGAAGGAAAGAAGCTGTGAAGTAAAATCTCAAGGTCCCTTCAGAGACCCATCTCATAGAAAAGCTATGAAAGCTTCCTGCAGGAAATAACACCTATGTTCTCGCTTAAGGGATACAATATGTTTTAGAGGAAAAATGGACCACTTTCATGCGGCAGGATCAGCTATGCTTAATAGAGAAAGACAAGGAAGGATTTTGAAAGATATTTGAGAAAGGAATTTAAAGTAAGGGTTGCTATGTTCCAATGCATATACCTCCAACTTCATTCACTGCGCCACTGAGGATGTCAATTGTCTGAGTATCTGAAGCTTACACTATTTAAGGGTCCAAACTTTATTACTTTATTCTTGTTTCAGCCATAGACATCCATCCGTCTTAAAGGCACCACCTCATCCCTTGTCTTCCCAAACAGGGAACCTCCGGTAACTTTTCTGTATTTGTCTAGTGAAAGAAATGAGAAATAATTATGAAAGTGACTTATCTTCCTATCTAGGTTTTAAGATCTTTGAAATTCTGTATCTTATTTTTTATGCTTTCTATACTCTTAGCTCATATCATGTGCTCAATTTATATTTGTGGGATGAATAAGGCTTGAAGGAATGTACACATGAATATGTGAAATTAAAAATAACAAAAAATAGGAAAAATTGATCTGCACAACAGCTTAACTTAAAGAAACATGACTATAAGGTTTATATTTTGCATTCCTTTAGTATTTGGCTTAATTATTTAATTAGTCATTTTAATAGATGATTCTGAGTTAACTCCCGTTTATGCTTTTTGAAATACATACTTTGGAATCTATTAGAAGTTTGCAAGTTAGAAAAATTTTGTGTGAAATTCACAGTGAAGTAATTCAGCGTCTGAATTATTATGATGTAACGCACTGCAAAAATATACTTTTTTGTTACTTTCTTTTCAATACGTTTGCATCCCGGTATTGGTAGGAATTCATGGAAAACTGATGTCTGTTTTCTCCTTAATGTGCAGTTTATATTTGCAATTGTAAAATTGAGTTTGCTTACCACTGAGTGTGAATATCTCTGAGAAGGCCATAATTGGAGTCTAAGTCTAGACTAAAGTTGATTCAGCTCAAATCTATAGTTTGGAATGTTAAAAGCAATTGGTGGACAAGGGGAAACTTCACAAATTCTCTTAAGTGGGTTACACGAAAATTTGAATTTCTTAACACCAGCGGATGGTAAGCCAGTCAACCATAGTAAATTATCCTTGTTATTTTGAGTACCTAAAACTATTGTTAACAATCTCAAAATAATACAAATTTCTTCTTTATCTGATGTGAAGGACATAAGTAGAAAACTCTTGGATGTGGAGGTATATAAAATTTGTTGATTCCACCAATATTTAGCAAATGCCTACTATGTGCAAAGCAATGATACAAGTGCTAGAGATACTGTTGTAAATGAAACAGACACAAATTCCTGCCCTCAGGGAACTCACATTCTCCTGGATGGAAACAGACATCTAACAAATAAATAATTAAAGTCTGCATACATTAGCTGGTGATAAGTGCTACAGAGAAAAATAAATATGTGTGTAGTATTTTAAATATCACAGTCAGAGGAATCCTCACTGAAAAAGGGAGATTTAATCAAAGACCTGAAGGAAGTGAGGGAAAAAGCCCTGCAGCTGTTCTGGGGGAAAGTATTCCTGTCAGAAGAAATGACAAGTGCAAAGGCCCTGAGGCAAAAACATTTCATGAGTTGAAGGGACAGAAGGGAGACTGCATGGCTGAGACAGAGTTAGTGCATGGCAGAGGAATAGGGAATGACATCTATCAGAGAGTGGGTGTAGACAGAAGAGGTAAATTGTGCAGAGCTGTTGGAGAGACTTGGTTTTTTATTATGAGTGAGATGGGAAGTCGCTGGAATTGAAGGCAATGAGTGACATGATTTGACTGCTGTTTTGAGAATTGTCTGTCGGTGCACAAGAGTGGTAGGTGGGGTTGGTGGGGGAAAGGGTGTTAAGGAGGAAGGGCATTGCAACAAGCCAGTGAGAACTGATGGTGGCGGGGACAGGAGTGCTAACAGTCGAAGTGATGAGAGGTGGTGAGATTCTGGACATATTTTGAAAGATGACAGGATTTGCTGATGGACTAGAATTTGGACATCAACAGAAGAAAAGACACAAAGAAAACACTGGGATTTTTATTTCAGCAAACCATCAAAACACTATTTTTCTTGGGAAAAAAAAAAGGCATAAGAAACCAAACCAAATCAAAACAAAACTTTTGTTATCTCATCTTGGAGAATAAGGGAGAAAACAGATTTCTTCACAAGAGTACAGTGAAATGGAACTTCTGGGCTTCAGAGTTCAGAATCTTGTTCTGAATCAGGACTATTCAACGGACTCATGGCACATAATCATGGAAGAGTTACTGAACTGTGTTCAATGTTCTTATGCATAAAGGAGTGATAATAATAGCACGCACTTCACAGAAGAGTTGTGAGTACAAAATAAGAAAATCTGCGTAATGTGACATCAGAGTGACTGACTCATAGTCATCGCTCAGCACTTCTCAGAAAAACAAACTGTTTTTCTGTGAAACTAGAGAAACTAACCATTTCAAAGGTGATGAAATTTCCCATAAACCATGAAGAAATTGTCCTAATATTAGCATGTAAATCATTTATTTTTTTTTGCAAAACAGATTCTTAGTAACACTAAGTGGAACACCTATAATGGAGAGGTGTTAATGGAATATAAAAATAAACAGCATGGTCCCCATTTTCAAAGAACATACAACATAGTGGAGGAGACAGATGTGTGCAAAATATAACGTGAGAGTGAATGAGAATTGAACAACAATAGTGATTTTTTTCCACTGAGAATGGAATTAGTTTGACTAAGTTTTCTAAATAGGAATAAAAGCTTTAGACTATAGTGATGGTATTTTCTGAACCAAAAATCAATACATGTGACCTGAGAAACATAGTCATGGGGAAAAACAGAGCCAAGTATTTAAAATCCGGACTATCCTACGAAGTTCAACATTGATAATAATTTTAATGTGTATCACATCGTAATAATGATTACACACGGTAATATGAAAAAATATCTGCCTTCCAACATTCGAGCAGATAATCTCCCCTGTAGGAATAGGCCACATTTTCCCTAAGAGAAACCCAGAAATACATTAAGCCAAGTCCTGAATCTGGAGTGCTTACCTGAGCTAAAATCAAACCTTCCAGTTTGTCACCATGCCATTATTAATGGACGTTTAACACCCTGTTAAGCTGGTCTAGCACTCAGCTGTTTTCTTAAAGTTGGTTGAAAAACTGGTATTCTTCCTGCTCACAAAGTCTTTGTTAATGTGCATATTGCAAAATCATCCTGAGTAAACAGTCTGTGTCATCTGTATTGAAGGGAAGTAATGTATGGATTAGCATATAATAGTATGGGTTAGGGAGAAAAATGAGTCACCAAAGTAGCTGGTTCAAAGGAATAAATAACTAAATCATTATCTTGATGCCTGACTTAGAAAGCTTTAGCTCTCAAAGGCATAATGTCTAAAATATAAAGACCATTGTGTAAAGCCCCATGATGGACTGCAGTTTGGTAGTTTATGATAGAAAACTATGGGTAGGCATACACTTAGCAAAACGCAGGATTTAGAAGTAAAAAAATGGAAAGAAACTATTATGATTTTCAGCTAAATTTCTTGTTCCCTAAAGGTGAAAATTAGAAGCCATTGCTGTGAAAGAGATATGGTAGGTAGGAATAAATTGCTTTGCATATCAGGTATTGATCTGTCTGGAAGCATCTTCTTGAAAATATTTTTATTCATTTATTGTACCCATTCTGTGTTTCTGGTGCACAGGACCCATAGACATTTGATATGCCTGTCATCAAGGACACAGCTAGGAGCAGGTATGGTAAATGGATTTTAGGGATGTATCAGTGCCAGTGGTTAGAAGAGGCTACATCTGGCACTGTTTTGAGAGGAGTGCTGACTCAGCAGGAGAGAGTATTGTGATCAATTAATCAGGTCTGGCAGGGATGCTGTAATGGAAGTGAAGACTCAAGTATCAGATGTTTGACAACAGTGATCAAGTGGGAGGGGTAGACAAAGATGTTCAATGAAATGCTAAAGGAAGTGCTATGGGGGCATAAGAGAGGTGAAGTGGGTCAGGGAAAGTTCTAAAGGGGAGATTACATTCGGTTTGAGTCTTAAAGGATGATCAGGCATATGCCAGTGTTATGGACTGAATGTTTGTGTTCCCCAAAAATTCATGTGTTGAAATCCCAATCCTTAATGTGATAGTATTAGGAGATAGGACTTTGGGGAGATAATTAGGTGTAGATGAGGTCAAGAGGGTGGGGCCCCCATGATGAGATTGGGACCTTAGAAGAGGCGACCTGAGGGCTAACTTCCTCTCTCTCTCTCTTAGCCATGTGAGGATGCAGCAAGAAACTAGCCACCTGCAACTAGGAAGAGTGTCCCCACTGCACACTGGATATGCCAGCTCCTTGTTCTTGGACTTCCCTGCCTCCAGAATTGTGAGAAATAAATGCTTGTTGTTTAAGTTACCCAGTGTATGGTGATTTCTTGTAGCAGCACAATATAGGATAAATAGGTAGATGATGTTGCAAAGGCACTCCTGAGGAACCTGGAACTATTAAGCACACAGAGAGATAGATGAGAAGGGGAATGGATTGTTCAAGTATTTACAAGCAGTTTGACATTTCTACGGGACAGAGTATAAGCCAAATTTGCCATGCCCAGTCTTTCCCTACTTGTCTTGATTATAAGTCCTAATTATTTCTCAAACCTATTTCACTCTCCTTATGTAGGCCATCACCCTAGTCTCAACCATTGTCATCTTTTATCTAAGCTATCCAAGTGACAACCAGTTTTGCATATCCACAAGTTATTTATCTATTTATTCATCATTCAACAACTTTATTGAGGGACCATTTGCATATCATAAAACTCATTTTTTTTGAGTGCACAATTCAGTAATTTTTAGCAAATTCAAAATGTTCCAGTTTTAGAGCACTTTCATTAACCCAAAGATCTTTTGTGACTATTTGCAAGCACTCCCTATTTCCCCCCAATCCCCTGTCAAATGCTAATCCACTTTCTGTCTCCATAGGTTTGTTTTACTGAGACACTTTACGTAAATGACATCATGCAATAAGTGATATATTGTGCCTGGTTTCTTTGACCTAGCATAGTGTTTTTGAGGTTCATCCATGTTGGGGCATGTATAACTACTTTGTTTTTTTATTGCAGAATAGTATTCCATTGAATGGATATATCATATTTTGTTTACCCATTCATCAGTTGATGGACATTTGGACTGTTTCTACTTTTGGTTATTATTAATAATGGTACCATAGACATACATGCACAAATTTTTTGTGTAGACATATGTTTTCATTTCTTTTGTTTAGATAACTAAGAGTGGAATTTCTGGGTCATATGGTAAATTTAAGAAAGTGCTAAAATCTTCAACAGTGACTGTACTATTTTATATTCCCATCAGCAATGGGAACAATATCCTCTTCTCCAGTTTTTTCTCCATACTTTTGCCAGAAGGTTCCTTTCAAAATTCTTATGGCATGTTATTTTACAGCTGTGAAAATTTTCAATGGTTTCTAGCTGTTCTCAGAGTAAAGGACCAAATTCTTAACAGAGCCCATGAGGTCAAGGTAGAGGTCTGGTCCTTGGTCACCACTTTATGTCACCTCTTTATGCCTTCACATCCCCTTCCTCTCTACTCCAGCCATAGCAGTCTCCCTTCAGTCCTTTAAACATAATGCATTCCCACAAGAGAGTCTTTGTAAATGCTATTCCCAAACCTTGACTGCTTCCCCCACCTTTGCTGTTTCTTTGCCTCCTTAATAAAGCCTACCCCTCATTTAGATGTCAAATCAGATACCATTTGCTCAGCAAAACCTTCCCTAACTCTTCAGACTAGGTCAGATTTCTGCATGCTATATTTTTGCATTTTATTGATCTCAGTTTATAATTGTGCTTTCATTCGCATCAGTAAATATTTATTGAATGAATGAAGAAAGAAGAAAATGGAAACAGAAGATTGGAGAGGTAGAGATGAATGAGATCACAGAAGGGCCTTGGGCATCTTTTGCAAGAATATGTACTTTATACAACAAGTGATGGAGAGCACTTAGAAAGTATTTAAAGAAGTAAAAGTTAGAAACAGAAAAACCTACTTAAGAGGTAAGCACTGAGAGAAGAGTTTAAATTCAAGAAAAACTAAGATATCTTCAGTTTTCTAGCTTGCTTAGGCAGATATAAGCTACTCATCAAAACAAGAAAATGATTATTGTACATTTGAGTATGTGAGTCTGTGAGTTTGGACTGTATATAGATAGCATAAGTAACCTATAGATTATCATAAAAACCTTGAAAGAAAGAGAGTATAGGTGAATAAACGAAAGAAGTTGGAATGCTGGGTAATCCCAATATGTAATGTGTACCAAGAATTGTAAGAAAGAATGAAAGAGAGCAAGCCAAGAAAAGTCTAAGAAGAACCATGAGAGAGTAACATAGGAGAAAAAAACACTATGACATGAATCTTGGCAATGATTTTTTGGATGTGAAATCGAAAGTGTAAGCAACAAAATAAAAAAGTAAACAAGTAGGACTACATCAAACTAAAAAGCTTCTGCACAGCAAAAGAAACAATCAACAGAATGAAAAGGCACCTGACGGAATGGGAAAAAATATTTGTAAACCACACATCTGATAAGCTGTTAAAGTCCAAAATATATAAGGAACTCATATAACTCAATAGCAAAAAACAAATAATCCAATTAAAAAGAAGGCAAAGGACCTGAACAGACAATTTTCCAAACAAGATATTCAAATGACCAACAGGTACATGAAAAGGTGCTCAACATCACTAATCATTAGGGAAATGTAAATCAAAACCACAATGAGATGTCACCTCGAACCCATTACAATAGCTCTCATCAAAAAGACAAGAGAAGCTACCTAAATGTTCATCAACAGATGAATGGATAAAGAAGATGTGGTACAGGGCTTCCCTGGTGGCGCAGTGGTTGAGAGTCAGCCTGCCAATGCAGGGTACACGGGTTCGAGCCCTGGTCTGGGAAGATCCCACATGCCACAGAGCGACTAGGCCCATGAGCCACAATTGCTGAGCCTGCGCGTCTGGAGGCTGTGCTCCACAACAAGAGAGGCCGCGATAGTGAGAGGCCCACGCACCGCAATGAAGAGTGGCCCCCACTTGCCGCAACTGGAGAAAGCCCTCGCACAGAAACGAAGACCCAACACAGCCATAAATAAATAAATAAGTAAATAAATAATAAACCCAAAGTTTAAAAAAAAAAAAAAAGAAGATGTGGTACATATAAACAATGGAATATTACTCAGCCATAAAAAAATAATGAAATAGTGCCATTTGCAGCAACATGGATGGACCTAGAAATTATCATGTTAAGTGAAATAAGTCAGACAGAGAAAGACAAATATCATATGCTATCACTTATATGTGGAATATAAAAAAGTGATACAAATGAACTTATTTACAAAGCAGAAATAGACTCACAGACATAAAGAACAAACTTATGGTTGCCAAAGGGGATAGTGGGGAGTGGAGATAAATTAAGAGTTTGGGATTAACATACACACACACTACTATATATATAATAGATAAACAAAAAGGTCCTATTGTATAGCACAGGGAACTCTACTCAATATTCTGTAATAAACCATAATGGAAAAGAATTTGAAAAAGAGTATGTATATATATATGTATAGCTGAATCGCTCTGCTGTACACTTGAAACTAACACAACATTGTAAATCAACTATAGTTCAATTTAAAAAAAAAAAGACAAGAGATAACCAGTGTTGGAGAGGATGTGGGGAAAAGGCAGCCCTTGTGCACTGTTGGTGGGAATGTAAATTGGCACAACCACTATGGAGAACAGTTTGGAGGTTCCAGAAGAAATTAAAAATAGAGCTACCATTTGCTCTAACAATCTCCCTTTTGGGTATACATCTGAATGAAATGAAATCACTATCTCCAAGAGATACCTGCACCCTATGTTCATTGCAGCATTACTTATAAAAGTCGAGACATGGAAACAACCTTTGTCCATCAAGAAATAAATAAATAAAATGCATATATATGTTTATATATATATTTACTCTCTCTCTCTCTCTCTCTATATATATATATATATATATAGTAAAATATTATTCAGCCATAAAAATAAAGAAACCCTGCCATTTGTGACAACATGGATGGACCTGAAGGGGGTTATGCTAAGTGAAACAAGTCAGGTAAAGCAAGACAAATACTGTATGATCACACAAGCAAAATCTAAAACAACAATATTCATGGAAACAAAGATCAAATTTGTGGTTGCCAAAGGCAGGGGATAGGGGTTGGGGGAATTGGGTGAAGGTGATCAAACGTCCAGTTATAAAATAAATAAGTCCTGAGGATGTAATGAATAGCATGGTGACTATGGATATCAATACTGTTTTGTATATTTGGAAGTTGCTAAGAGAGTATATCTTAAAAGTTCTCATCACAAGGAAAAAACATTTTGTAAGTATGTGGGGTGTTGGATGTTAACTAAATTTATTGTGGTAATCATTTCCCAATTATACATATATCAAATCATTATGTTGTACATCTGAAACTTGTACAATGTTATATGCCATTTATAACTTTATAAAACTGGGAAAAAACAAAACAAAGCTAAGGAAAGTCTAAGGAGAACCAGGAGGTAGTAATGTGCTGAGAATCATTGTAAGAGAGCTTCAGTAAGGAGAGAGAAAGAGGTCACCATTTCCATACGCAAATAGTTGTCTCTCAAATAAGGACTATGAAGATCCATGGTTTTAACTGAAGGGGGGAAAAATCGATTAATAGGATTTTATCTGCCAGATTATTTAGTGGTGCAGAATGCTTTCTGATTAATTTTCTGTGGTTTAGTAAATGCTTTATTTTGGTTCACATAAGAGTTTGTTTAGGAGATAATTTAGAATAAAAAAAAAGAAACTTGAAATGGAAAAGCAAGACTTCTTAACTCTGCCCAAGTTTCTGTCTTGCTTTCTTCCTTCCAAATCTGTTTTGACATCAAGATTACCTTGTTTTGTCAACTGAGCTGGAGACAGATAAGGATGGCAGGTATGCAGCTTAGTAAGCATTAAGTCTCAAGTTGTCTTGACATCTGCCAATAGCTAAAACACTTTGTTTTTAAGTCTGAATTATCTGCTCATTCACTTTTCTTGCTATTCAAGTTTAGTGACACAGCCAAAAACACCACCATCACCCATAAGAAAACTACATTGTAGAAAATAACAAATGCACTTTCAGAAAGCCCAATTACTTTCTATTTATTTTTAGTTTTATTTATTTTAAAATTAGTTTTGCAAAAAACTTATCAGTCTAAGTCAGTCAAATTCAGATTTAAGGCTGTTTTCTTATGAACTCTCAAAAATTAAAAATCTTATACTCAAAAAGAGTGATAGCAAGTTTAGAGTGAAATTCCATAGACATTTTAATAACACAATTTGGTTTAGCAATCCTTTATGTAGTAAACCTATGTATCGCTAATATCCTCATCATTTGGACAATCTCTTTAAAATTTGAAAAAAAGTTAATATTTAAGTAAAAAGTGCCATTTTAAAATAGCAGCAACTGATAATTCTATAGATGTACTATCAAGTTACATAGATAATATCTACTTATTTTCCAGCTTAATAGAGTATTTAAGTTAATCATTAGGTACAGTATAAATCAGACAATTATTTCCAAAAATAGATAATTGTTAAACATTTTTAAAATTCTCCTTGCTAATATTTCTCACTTTGGGAATTACATTTTTGAAAGAAATAGTTTTGAAGTGTTCTTTTGGGGCAAAATTTAAAACTACCTGTAGCTCTCAAAAATTAGAATAGGTATATTTCAATTCAGCTGGCTATGAAATGAAATTCAAACTTAGATTTTTAACTGGAGCCAATAGAAAAATTAAAAATGCCCATATAAAAGAAAGAGAATGTCTATATATCAAGTCAAATATTTATTTAACTCTATGTGAAGAACTTGTGTGCCCAAACCAAACTACTTGAATGTGAATCACAGTTCCTCACTTATAACATGAATAATACTGGGAAAGTGACCCTACCTATCTGGACTTTAGTATCTTTCTCTGTAAAATGCATCTTATAAGTATATCATAGTGTTTTAATGATGTATATTTGAACTAAATGCGTAAAGCACTTAGAAAAATGGTAGCACATATTTAATATTAATAATTATTGCTTATTAATATTATTGCCAGAGGTAAAATTCCTCAAAATTTTGCTTGAAATATCCTATAGCAAGGACACTTTCAGAGTCATGATTTAGAAACTTAAAGTAGAAATTAAGTCTAAATATTACCAGAGCCAACAAATCATACAATGTAGTTTCTGAGTGCAATACATTATTTATCATATCCCATATATTCATTTATTTTAGATGAAAACAAAATTTTACTTTAAAATTGTCAATGAAAATATAGTATCAATGGTGCTAACTAAAAAGAGCCAGAGTATACTTCTGGATATCAGGGAAGAGTGTGTAGCAGGCTAACTCTCT
This sequence comes from Eschrichtius robustus, assembly GCF_028021215.1. Lineage (NCBI taxonomy): Eukaryota > Metazoa > Chordata > Mammalia > Artiodactyla > Eschrichtiidae > Eschrichtius > Eschrichtius robustus. The sequence goes on along the minus strand of NC_090824.1, from coordinate 153,871,990 downwards.
TGATGAGGACAATTCAAAAATCTGGAAGATATATAGATATCAGCATAGATATAGATACACACATGGCATCATATATAAATATATACATAACAATCAAATGAAACACACACACACACACACACACACACACACACACACACACACACACATCACACAATCCAATCCAAGTATCCAAAGGCTAGTCAGGCAACAAAGATGAGGAAGCCAAGATTCTAGAGATAAGGGAAGCACAGAGAAATTAACCTCTCATTTAACAATACTTTTCTCCTTGAGGCAATTTCTGATTCCCAAGACAAATTGATATGCAGAGCCGAAAGGTCCACTGAGAGACTTAGAACCTGAAAAATGAGCAAAACTTCCAGCAGTCTTCTGTAGCTGGGTTAACAATATTGGAGTTCAGAGCCCATAAAGTCTAGGGGCTCTCATAAACAGCCAGGGTGCTGAATTGGGAACTCAAAATAAACAAGCCCTAGTATTACAGATGAAGTAGAAAAAAAACTAATTCTTAAAAAGGCCTAAGCCCAGCTTCGAATCAACTTAACTGATGATTGGATTAAATGAAGGTAATATGCCACTTCGCAGACAGCTTGCTAAAGCAAAAGTAAATTCTCACTGGAAGAAGATAGCATCTTCCAAAGCCTCAAATTGTTTCTAAATTTTTTTTCATATGCAAGATCAAGAATTCAGTAAAAGAATTTGTTAGGTCCACAAAGAGAGAAAACCAACTTAACAAAAGCCAACAGAAAAAATATACAATACAAACAAACCATAGGAGATCCAGATATTGGAATTATCAGTCATGAATTTTAAAATAATTATACGTAGCAACCAACAGGGGGTTAATATCCAAAATATACAAACAGCTCATAGAATTTAATATCGAAAAACTGTTAACAAGTCCAGGCTCATACTTCTCACTGTACAACAGGCCAGTAATTGAGAGATGAGTTGTTGGGGCAAGGAATAGTGACTTTATTTGGAAAACCAGCAAACCGAGAAGATGGTAGACTCATGCCCCAAAGAGCCAACTTGCCTGAGTTAGAATTCAGACTTATTTTATACTAAAAGGGGAGGGAGGAAAGTCAAACATTTCCTGGTTCTGGTCAGACTCTGAAGGGGATGTGTTAATTTCTTCCTCCCTGCAGTCATTGACAGGTGGGCCTGGTCAGGATGTTTCTTGTGAGCTAAACAAAGTTATTTTAGCTTAATGCTCATTACCTGGGAGGCAGGGTTCCCAGAGATGGGCCATTATGTATAATTTAAGCTTATAGGCAACATCCCTTTAGTGATTAACTTGTAACAAAATACAAAACATTCTTCCCTATTACAAAACAACCTAATCAAAAATTGGGCAGAAGACCTAAGTAGACATTTTTTCCAAATAAAACATACAGATGGCCAACAGGCACATGAAAAGATGTTTGACATTGCTAATTATTAGAGAAATACAAATCAAAACCACAGTGAAGTATCACCACACACTGGTCAGAATGGCTATCATCATAAAAGTCTACAAATAATAAGTGTTGGAGAGGGTGTGAAGAAAAAGGAACCCACATACACTGTTGGTGGGAATGTGAATTGGTGTAGCCACTATGGAAAACTATGGCGGTTCCTTAAAATACTAAAAATAGAGTTACCATATGATCCAGCAACCCCACTCCTGGGTATATATCTGGACAAACAAAAACTCTAATTTGAAAAGATATACGCACCCCAGTGTTCATAGTAGTACCATTTATAATAGCAAGGCATGGAACCAACCCCAGTGTCCATCAACAAGTGATTGGTTTTTAAGAAGATGTGGTATATGAATACAATGGAATATTACTCAACCATAAGAAAGAGTGAAATACTGCCATTTGCAGCAACATAGATGGACCTAGAGAATATTGTGCTTAAGGAAGTAAATCAGACAGAGAAAGATGAATACTATGTAATATCACTATTATGTGGTATCTAAAAAATAATACAAATGAATCTATATACAAAACAGAAAAAGACTCACAGATGTAGAAAACAAACTTATGGTTACCAAAAAGGAGAGGAAAGGTTGGGGAGGGACAAATTAGTAGTATAGGATTAACAGATATACATATATGTATGTATATCTACTACATATACAGTAGATAAGCAACAAGGATTTACTATACAGCACAGGGAATTATATTCAGTATCTTGTAATAACCTATAATGGAATATAATCAGGAAAAAAAAAAAAAAAACTGAATCACTACGCTGTATACCTGAAACAAACACAATACTGTAAATCAACTATACGTCAATTAAAAAATAAAATAAAATAACTATATGTAAATATTAGTACTGTTCAAGATTAATATTAATATGTACAAGATTTTAAAATTAAATGAAAAAGATGAAGAAAGAATAAATAGAAATTCTATATGCAAAGAGTAAGATAGCTGAAATTAAGAACCCAAATGATGGGTTTATCAACAAATTAAATACCATTTAAAAGAAGATTAATGAACTGGAAGGTAGGTTAGAAGAAAATATCCAGACTGGAGCCCAAAGAGGGAGAAACATGGACAGTACAAAAACAAAAAATAGTGTGAGAAAGCTATGGAGTATAATAAAAAATCTAACACATTTGTAATTGAAAGCCAGAATTTAAGAAGCAAGAGAAAATGGGACAAAACCATAAATGAAGAGATAATAACTAAGAATTTTTCAAATGTGTTTAATACATCAATCCCCAAACAATAAATACAAAGAACATGACATTTTGGTATATCAGATCAAAATTTCTGAAAATCAAGAGCAAATAAATCATCTTAAAGGAATCTAGAGAAAGGATATGCATCTTTAAAAAGCAACAATAAACTTGAGAATAAACTTCTCAACGGAAATAGACATCCAGAAAACAGCGGACTATGATCCTTAGAGTGTTACAACAAAATTTCTAGCACCAACATAGAATGTTATGCCCAGTGAAAGTGTACTTCAAGATTGAAAACAAAATAACGAAAATCTCAGATGAAAACAGAAAATTTATTTCCAGAAGTTCTGCATTAAGGAAAACATAAAAGGGAGTTCTTCAGACAGAAGACAGATGAGTCCAGACTGGAGGACTGAGATTCAGAAAGGAAAGGAATGAAAAAAAGGATAATATGTGGGTAAATAGATATGATTACAGACTGCATAAATAATTAAAATAATATCTTACTGAATTTTAAATATAGGTTTAAGTAAATATAGGTTTAACATGTCACCTGTAACACAGATAACATGTACAACAAGTTGAAGAACTCTACGGTTCTTGAGTGGTCCAAAAATTGTTAAAAGTACTATTTTTAATAAGAATGCATGTTTGGTAGGTCTAGGTAGCCATGACATATAGGAAATAAGCTAAGAGAAGGAACAGGGAATTCTTTAGAAAAGAAAAAAGGCAAAAATAAAAATAGAGAAAGAGTGAAATTAAAATAAGAGAAAACAAATAATAAGATGAGAAATAAAAGGCATAGCATAATAACAGCTACATTAATTGTAAGTACAATAAATATTTTAATTAAAAGATAATTTTCTCAAACTGTATAAAGTTCTATATACTGCGCACCAAAACACATTAAAATAAGAATACATAAGAAACCAAAAAAAAAAATGGTGCTAATAATGTTAGAAGTAAATTTTTAAGGCATGAAATAGAGTATTTATCTAAGATAAATAAAGCTATTTCATAATGTTAAGAAGGCAATTCTATCAAAAAGATTGACATTTATAACCGTGAATGTAACAAATAGCATGACTTCTAAGTACATAAATCTAAAATTGACAGCACCAAAAGGAGAAATAGATTTTAACACATCTCTCCCAAAATCTAATAGAACCGTATGACAAAACTTCAGTTAAGATACAGGAAATCTGCACATGATTAGCCGACTTGACCTAATTGAGATATACAGAGAGCATTGTATATAACAATTGTGTTTTTTAAAATACTCTTTTCAAGTTTATGCTGAACTTTTACCAAAATTGCCCGTATCATGGACAAATCTAAAAAATTTGGAAGTTTTGAAATAATTTAGAGTGCACCTCTGACAATGTTGTAATTAAAGTAGAAGTTGATTTTGTAAAGTGATAACTCTAAATGATGCCATTAATTTATAAATAAAGCAATGCACTTCTAAATAACACATGGGACAAAAAAAAAATCACAATATAATTTTAAAACATTTTGAACCAAATGGCAGTGAATATATGACATTTCCTAATTTGAGTGATGATGCTAATGTCATGCTGAGAAGAAAAATTTTAGCCTTGTATATAGACTTTAGAGAGGAAGAAAGGCTGAAAATTTTAAGTATCTTTATATATAGCCCAAGAAGTTAGAATACTGAACCTAAGGGCAGTAGAGTATAAGGAATAATAACAAGAGCATTAATTAAAGAAATAAAAAAGAATAAACGTACAATAGAGAGAATCAAATCAGCCAATTGTTGCATATCTGAAAGCAGTATTTAAACTGTTGAAATCGTTACAAGATTGATCAAGAATAAAAGAGAGAAGACACAAGAATCAATATGAGAAGTAAAAATGGAAAATGCATACATATGTGTACTAAAGGGCATGTTTCACAGGATCATCAAGACATTTTTCATAAAAGCCCCAAACTTTGAAACCGTCCAAAAGTCCATCAATGGGGAAGTAAATAAATTATGGAATATCCCTACAGTGGAATAATATACAGGAATGAGATTGAAAAACTACAATTTGTTATGTGGTTAAATTCAATCTTGGCCTCTTTATCTTCATCACCTAAATAGCCCTTGGATGCTTGGATTGTGCAAGGTGTGTGTGTGTGTGTGTGTGCGTGCGTGTCTGTAAATATATATTTATAATGTTATATTCAAATGTTATATATATTTATAGATGATGCCATGTGTATATTTATATCTATTTGTATATCTTTATGTATATTCCAGATTTTTGTGTTTTTTTCAGAACAATTAGCCTGAACAAACTATCTACTTCTATCCAGACACATACTCAGAATCTTTTTAACCAATACTACATAGACATATATCTTTTGAGGATTTTTAAATAAAATTTTATTTTAATCTAAAAAAATTCCCTTTATTTCTGGAATTTTAAATATCTGGAATGTGACAAATAGCATAGTCACAAAATAATGGGTTAAACAAAAGCAGAAATCGAAGAATAGCTACTGTATGACTGTAGTTACATACATTTTGTACAAAGGAAAAACTAATATACAGTTTTAGAGTTTGATTATCTTTGTAGTAGAGACAAGAAGAACACTTCTTTGATGCTGGGGAAATTCTATTTCTCAATCTGGGTGACAGTTACCTGTGAAAATCTTGTGAAAATTTATTGATGTGATCACTTATGAGTTAAGGACTTTCCTGAATTTAAGGTACACAAACAAAACACCTTTAAGAAATAAAAACTTTTCCAGAGTATTAGTCTTCTTTTAACAGTGTGAAATCGCAAGTTTAGTTATAAAAATAAGAAAAAGCATATAAAACTTATTTGGCAAAATTCCACTTCTGATTCACATCCTAAACTATCATTCCTATTATTTCTAAACAGCATTATAAGTAAGCATGATTTTAAATTCTGCTAAAATATCATCACAGTGACTATTATAGAAAGCTGTGCTCTCAAAATATGAAACTCTCATATTTGCCATTTTATTATTTTTAAAGGAAAAATATATAGTGTTGGCAAATAATTTACATTATCCAAAATTTTAGATAGGTGTAATATTGTGTATATGTGTATATCTGTATATACACATTACATGTTTGTGTATTTGTATATGTGTACATGTGATAGATGTGTGTATGCATATGTATACATGGACAGATATATATATGTATGTCTATGTGGGTGTATATACACACATACAACATTCACAAATGGTTATACATATGGTACAGAAACATGTCTTACTCTTTTCTGAAACTTGCAATTTTCACTGAAAAACTCTTAAACATTCTTTATGTCAACTGAGTTCCCCTTCATTTTCACTTTTACTGATTTATTTATTTATCTGTGGCAATGGGACTTTTAACTTCCTAAGTCCCTAGCATACTACTACCAGTGATCAAATTCAGTATAATAGTATTGTATAACAATTGTACAATGGTATAATACTATTGCTATACATGCTATTCAACTGCTTACTTTTTCCTCCTCAGTATGGACGTTTTATATCCATATTTCTGCATGCTATCTCTTCTGTTTTTGTCTCCCTGCCACATGGCACTTCACAGTGTACAGCCACAACATTTTAGCCACTCAGAATCCCAGTGATATGCATCCAGATATCCAGATGCTGCCTCCAACTTCTCACGCCACAAATAACACTGGGGGAAAACAAAAAAGTTCACACATACCCACATATGGACCTGAATGAGAATTTTCTCCAGTATAAAGCAGAACTGCTATTTATCTAGTATGCACATATTTAATTTACCTAAGTACCACCAAGTTGCTCTCCAGAATGGCTACATCAATCTGTATTCCCACTAGCAGGGCAGAGGGGTACCACACCTCCACATTGCCATTTGTACTTGAATACCACCAAGCTTTCTAGACTTTGGTCAATTTATAGGTAAATTGGTATTTAATTGTTGTTTTAATTTGAATTTCATCAACTTGTAAATTTTTGGATTTCCACTTAAGTACATTGCCTATCTACATCTTTGTCTGTTTTCCTCTTGGGGTTGAAGTAGCTTTTCTTGTTGATTTAAAGGAGCTCCTTGTACCATATTTTCAAGATACTAGTTTCTTGAGAATTTTTGACGTTGCAAATCTCTTCTTTCATACTCTCTTATCTATCACTTAACTTTATGCATATTATTGTTTCTTAATATTAATTTCTTATTTTTAGTGTAATCAAATCCATTGTTTCTTATAGTTTTGTCATTTGAATTTTTTTTAGTGTTTCCATGCTCCTAAGTCACAAAGATTATCTCATATTTTCTTTCATTAATTTTAGTTTTGCCTTTCACATGTTTTCCACATGTTTTTACCTTTTCACATTAACCTATATGGAGTCTATGTGGTGTAAAAATATAATAATTTTCAGTTGGTCATCCCTTATTCTTCTCAATGGCTACATAATATCACATTATGACTACATTTCAGTGTATTTAACCAGTATGCAATTAATGACTATTCAGATGACTTTTTTAGGCTTTGCTATTATACTCAGTGATGTAAGGAGTATCTTTGTGGAGCTGCTAGGTCATTGTGTATATATGTTTTTAGTGTTGCTTGTTTTGATTTATTGTCAAACTGCCCTCTAAACTACTGTTCTGTGATGTCCAATAAAAGTACCCTTCATATTTCATGCATATAAATTTATAGACAATCAAAAGTTATCTACAATTGGAAGAGATTGATCAAGATGGTGGAGTAAAAGGACCTGGAGCTCACTTCCCCCATGAACACATCAAAAATATACCTACGTGTGGAATACTTCTCACTGAAAACTAACTGGAAACTGGCGGAAGGATTCCTGTACAACAAAAGCTATAAGAACGATAAACACGTAATACAGTAGGAAGGAAAGAAAGCAATCAGGTCAGGATCTGTGCCCCTGGAGTGAGGACTCAGAGGAAAAGGGAGATTACACCGGTGGACACCTGCCCTGGGGAGCAAGCAGTGAGAGCCACAGGTTGGGTGCCCCAGTCCTGGGGCCCTACCCAGGGGAGGCAAGCCCCCTTGGGTGGTTGGAGAGACTGGGACTAACAGGAGAGCTGTGGGAAGCCTGGATTACACTCACTAGGAGCATGCGCTGGCTTGCCCACAAGGCAGAGTGGAGAGAGTTCTATTCTAATAGCTGCCAGGTTTCCTGCAACTACCTCCGTGCAATTGTTCCAGCCCCACTGCATATCACAGCGTGGCACTGAATCTGGGGTAGCCACTACCAGAGAGAAGAGTCAACCCTAGGACACAGAGGTCACCCGGTCCTGGGCTAGAGCCTGGGTGGTAGGTGGCGGTCATTTTTTGTGCTTTACTCAAGCAGCACATCAGGAGCAGCCCAGGTCTCTGGCAGCAGCCATTCCACCACAGCTCACCTCCTGATACATGCCAAGGGACCACTCGAGCTCCACCCACACTGCAGTGTGGCTCCACAACAGGGTGTGAGTGTGGAGGCTGCAGGCAGTAATAGGCTTTGAGGGACAAAGGGGACTTGCACCTGAGGCTGCGATTGAGTGGAGCAAGGGAAACTAATACAGGCACATGCATGGGCAGTGGAGACAGGTCAGACCTCTGTCTTTGGTCAGCACAAGCCGAGAGCCCATATGGGCCCCAGTTGCTTCAGGACTCCCCCACTCTAAGGCAAGTGACACAGAACACAGAGAAAAGAAAACATGCACTTAAAGGGAACAGAGTCAGCTCAGGCCCAACCCTCAGGTATTCTGCTCAGGCAATTTGGGATCAGACCTCACTCTCCATAGGGTGGTGATGGCTACAGAACAGAGGGGAAGTCCTGCCTCACACCTGTCTCTGGCCTTAGCCCCTCCATCTTCAGCTCCACACCCTACCAAGGTGACAAATGCCAGCACACCCTGGGGAAAGGCATGACTTGAGTTCACATAAAATCCAGCTCTCCCACCAAAGGCACTGGGCATATGCAGTCTGTATAGGGAAGCTCCCACATAAGGACACCCTTTCAAGACCACAATAGGTAACTTTCACCTAAATTCACCTGAAAAGATGCTCCTAAATTCATAGAGGAGGAGAAAGTTAAGCAAAATGAAAGAACAAGAGAAACCCCCTGGAAAAAATAAATAAGGAAATAGAAATAATTTACCAGATAAAGAATTCAAAGCATTGGTTATAAAAATGTTAAATGAATTAGGGAAAAGATTAGATTTACACATGGATAATTTTCTTTTAATTAATTAATTAATTATTTGGTTGCGTGGGCTCCTTAGTTGTAGCTCCTGGGCTCCTTTGTTGTGGCTCACTGGCTCCTTAGTTGTGGCTCACCAGCTCCTTACTTGTGGCACACGGCTTCCTTAGTTGTGGCATGCAAACTCTTAGTTGCTGCATGTGGGATCTAGTTGTCTGACCAGAGTTGGAACCTGGGCCCCCTGCATTGGGAGCACAGAGTCTTATCCGCTGCGCCACCAGGGAAGTCCCCTACACGTTGATAATTTTAACAAGGAATTAGAAAATATACAAAAGACCCAATCAGAAATGAAGAAGTCAATAACTAGAATAAAAACACATCAGAAGGATTAGCAAGTTTGTAAATGGACTTATTTTATTAAACTAACTTTTGGAAAAAAAAACACATCAGAAAGAATAAATAATAGACTAAGTGATACAGAAAAATGAAAAAGTGATCTGGGAGATAGAATAATGGAAATCACCCCATCAGAACAGCAAAAAGCGAAGCAAATTTTTAAAAATGGAAGCAGTCTAAGAGATCTCTGGGATAGTGTTAAGCATACCAACATTCACATTATGGGGGTCCCAGAAGGAGAAGAGAGACAGAAGGGGATCAAAAATGTATTTGAAGAAATTATGGTTGAAAATTTTCCAAACCTAAAAAAGGAAATAGATATCCAGGTATAGGAAGCACAGACGGTCCCAAACAGAATGAACCCAAACAGACCCACACCAAGACATATAATTAAAATGGTTAAAGATAAAGAGAATTCTAAAGGCAGTAAGAGAAAAATGAAGAGTTATATATAAGGGAATTACCATAAGGCTATCAGCTGATTTCTCTGCAGAAACTTTGCAGGCCCGAAGGGAGTGTCATGATATTTTCAAAGTGCTGAAAGGGAAAAACCTGTAACCTAAGATACTCTGCCTAGAAAGATTACCATTTAGAATACAAAGAGAGATAAAGGACTTCTCAGACAAGCAAAAATTAAAGAATTCATAAATACTATACCTACCCTAAGAGAAATGCTAAAGGGTCTTCTTTAAGTGGAAAAGAAGTAAGAATTTATAAGAAAGGAAAAATCCCACTAGGAAAGGCCAATATATAGTAAAGATTGAGGATCAACCACTTAAATAAGGCAGTATGAAAATTAAAAGACAAACAATTGTAAAAACAACTATAACTACAATAAACAGTTAAGGGATAAACATGAAGTTGTAAAATATGACTTCAAAAACACAGAACAGAGGGGAAGGAAGGGGAGTGTAAAGTGTAGATCTTTTAGAATGTGTTTGAACTTAAATGACTATCAGTTTAAAACAAGTATTTCATAGATATAGTTATAGGTCAATGTATATGGACCCCATGGTGACCACAAATCAAAAACCTACAGTAGTTACACAAAAAGAAAGGAACACAAGCATACTACTAAAGAAAATATTTGCAAATGATATGATCTACAAGGAGTTAATATCCAAAATATATAAGTAGCTCATACAACTCAGTATCAAAAAAATAAAAAGAAAAAACAGCCCAATCAGAAAAGTGGGCAGAAGACCTAAACAGAAATTTTCCAAAGAAGATGTACAAAAGACTAACAGGCACATGAAAAGATGCTCAACATTGCTAATTATTAGATAAATGGAAATCAAAACCACAATGAGGTATCACCTCACACCTGTCAGAATGACTATCATCAAAAAAGTTTACAAATAATAAATGCTAGAGGGACGTAGAGAAAAGGGAACCCTCCTACACTGTTGGTGGGAATGTAATTTGATGCAGCCTCTGTGGAAAACAGTATGGAGGTTCCTCAAAAAACTAAAAGTAGACCTATCATATGATCCAACAATTCCACTTCTTTGTATATATCCAAAAAAATGAAAACACTAATTCAAAAAGATACCTGCACTCCAATATTCATAGCACCACTATTCACAATAGCCAAGATACAGAAAATATCTAAGTGTCCGTCAGCAGATGATTGGCTGAAGAATATGTGGTATATATACATATACAATGGAATATTACTCAGCTATAAAAAAAAGAATGAAATACTGCCATTTACAGCAATGTGAATGCACCTAGAGAATATTATGCTTAGTGAAATGTCAGACAAAGACAAATACTGTATATTATCACTTATATGTGGAATTTAAAAAATAAAACAAACAAATATATAAAGCAAAATATAAACAGACTCCCAGGTATAGAAAAGAAGCTAGTGGTTACAGCAGGGAGAGAGAAGGAGGCAGAGGCAATATAGGGGTATAAGATTAAGAGATATAAACTACTATGCATAAAAGATAAGCAACAAAGATATATTGTATAGCACAGAAAATTATTGCCATTATCTTGCAGTAACTTTTAATGGAATATAATCTATAAAAATACTGAATTACTATGCTGTATACCTGAAACTTTGTAAATCAACTATACTTCAATTTAAAATGTTATCTGACATTCTATTGTGTTATTAAAGATTTTTAAATTAAAATACTTTATTCCACTACCCATGCTAAGGATTGATTTTATTTTTGAGATCCTTAATTTTTTCTTTACATTCTTTGATGTGTCATATGATATTTTATACATTTTCCCTAAGAAAGAAAACATGGTGGTAGAATGGTAGCAGACACTTCAAAAGAAAAAGCATCTCTTGGAAATATAGTAATTCATTATTATATTCCTTCCTCTAGGGAGGTACAAATAAAAATAGACTTCTGAAAAACCTGCAACCTAAGATACTCTACTTTGATTTCATATTAATAGACTTCATACTAAAATCAGAAATATCACTTGCAAAGTAATTCTCCAAACCTAAGCATATTCACAATTAATTTTTGTAAGTATTTTCACCAAAGGGCTCTTGTCTTATCAAATAAAATGATGATAATTATTGCCAAATATTTTAAAGGTACTTGACTGTAATTTTGGCTGGAAACAAAATATTTGCTAAAACCAGAAAGCATTTAGCAGTTGGTCCTATTTTTGAAAGAGAGATTTTAAATTATCTGTGGGGAAAAACGCACTAACTGATTTTTAAGCAAAATTAAACATTTTATTTCAGGGCAGGAAAAAACCTCCTGTATGAATGAAATATTTAGTGGCTGAGCTAAAATGAGACAGCCCTGATATACTTTTATTGTAACAGCATGTTAGCTAGGGTGTAACATGATAGGCCTTTTCATTCATTGTTGGTGGGACTGTAAAATGATATAAACTGGTTGGAATAAAATTTGGCAACACATTCAATACATTAAATATAGGATGTTGGTTAAAATACTGTGAGGATATTCAATAGACTGTTCTGTGGTGTTATCGAAGAAAATATTTAAATATGGAAAAATCATTAAAATTCGTTAAAGAAAAAATAAGTTTTTTAAATGAATGCTTTACACATTTTACTCTTTCCTTTACTCTCCAGTGATTAGAAAATTATATATTCTGTCTACTCCTCTATTAATATCAATCATGAAATAATATTTATTTAAACCCCAAAGTATGTTGACTCAACTCTCTCACTTCCAGTTTCCTTCTTCCTTTATACTTTATAATAATTTCAAATTTGAGACAGATTATTATTGATAAATTACTTTTACTTTATTAATCTCCCCTTTCAAGAATAATTTTAATGTTTTCATTATATTCCTTAACTATATTTTGTAATGAGTGTTTGAAAAAAAGCTCTAAGGTTTATAGATTTCATTGCTCACCACTCTTCTTTTACCTCATATTCTTTTGTTCTTCTGTCTGTTATTTTGACTCATTTCTCATTTGGTTAGAACATGTCCTCCAGTAATTTTTTCACAAAAGTTTCAATGGTCTGTTTTTCTGGGACCCTTTGGGTCTGAGAACATTTTTTCTATCTCACTTGTTAATGACTCATAGCTTCTCTTTATTTAGAAACTTTGAATTACAATTTTTCACACTCAAAGCACATGTAGATGTGGTTTCCTCGGTGTGAAGCATTTATGATGAGAAGAAATTTATGCTAAATTTTCTTCTCCTCCCTTTCTCTGTAACCTTGTGTTTTCTATGCTATGGTTCATAACATTATTTTCAAATGCTGACTTTTCATTAGAGTAAGATTGGCTATAATTCTCTTTCCTTTGATATTTTTTGTAGGCACTTGGTGAGTATTAATCTGAAGAGTCACTCTTTCTTCACGCCAGGGAAATTTTCTTCTATTGTTTCTTCTTACTGTTTCTCCATCTGCTCTATTCTTTTTCTGTCTGTAATTCCTTGCCTTTTTCAGCTTGTACTCGCATACTGAAATGACCTATTTGTAGACCAGTTTGGCTCTTCTTCCCTCCCTCTTTAACTGGAAGAGAAAACAGTGAGGGAATATAGGGGTATAATGGGTTTATAGTCAGTGATCTTTTAGTGGTAGGATTAAAGGTAATGTAAAATTTGTAAATATTTTAAATTTCATGTGTCCAAGTTTTAAAAATATCAACAAAGAATATATACTACTTTTGTAATATTAAGAATAACTGTTTTCAAAAATAAAGAAATCATTTGAAGAGGAAGCATGTAAAAATTACAGGGATGGCCTTTCATTGCAATGATTGGTGACCAACTCTGGCCACACTATTATGGATTCTTGTGTTTTACAATCTGATAGAGATATAAGATCCAATAAATGATTTAGTGATGCTAATAATTATGGTTATAATACCAGATAACAAACGTGTGTAAAATTAGAGAAGATGAGAGATTACATTGCCTGAAGAGGTAACATTAAGATGAGCTTAAAGAAAATTTTTTCAGAGTATGAGGGGCTTTCAGACTGAGGTCATATATTTCCAACCTATGATACCAACCCCCGATGGAAAGTTTAAGATACTATAGTTTTTTTCCCCAACAATGAGGAGTTGATTTTAGGAAACTCCCACAGTGGAAAACTTGGCATTTAAGGAATTTATGATTCAGTGTGAGAAATAAAACTAGAATAAATCCCTGAAATCCCTCAAAAATATATTTAGTTGCAATAAAATAATAATGACAGCACAGTAATAATGACAGTTGACGATATCCAAGCCTTAAATTTATAATAATATATACTGAGCTTTTAATTTCCATTTATTATTCCAAACACTCCAGAAGTATTTTAGAATCTCCCGCTGATGCTCCAAGTATTTGTAAAGTGTTTGTTTTTGATTTGTTTTGCACTAATAGACATGTTTACAATGAGAGATTTTGTGTGTATGTTCTTGCCTATGTCTGGGTCTTCTCCAAAGAATGATGCCTTTTGGATTCTAATATCTGGAATTTTGCAGCTTCGTCTACCCCGACACTGGGTCCTGCCTTCATTAGCATTTATTGGATTAGTTTCACCCTTTACCTTCTCGTAGATGATTCCAGAGTGTGGCTGTAAGGGCTGCCTTGGAATTCCTTCAGTTTTCTTACCTCTTTTCCTCTGATCCTCCAGTCTTTTTTCTTAACTGCCCTGAACAGCTGAGCCCAGAAATTTGGCACTGCCCATAAATCTACACATATTCTCAGCTCAGACTACTTTTCCTGCCACAAAAAGTAGCTGACCAGGTAAATCACTCAAAGCTCTGCTCCCTGGGAAGAGCTTACCAATGGCTTTCAAGCCAACCTTGACTATGGCTTTGATGCAGCCAACCATCCTTTTATGGCTTGCACCTTGTAAGATAGCCCATCTGGTAATGATCTTTGAGATTTTGGTCCTCCATCAGCTTGTCTTACAGGAGTCCCCATATGGCCATTTATGAGAGTTGAGATGGGGGCACTGGCTCTCCTGCAGCATATTTGTCGCTAGGAAAACTGTCCCTATTTCACGTGGTTAACAATATCCACAGTTCTCTGTGTGTCAAAGCACCATCTGGTTCTGCTTGGGCTCCATCTTAGATGTTCCTTTGCCATGTTATGATAGATTCCTGTGCTGCCTGCCTGATCAATATATGACTCTGAAAGAGCCCAGCTTGTGATGAAAGTCCTGGATCCATGGTCACTTGTTCTGAAACATTCCATCTCTTTCAGGGTACAGAAGGATGATGATATACCATGTTTCATTGCAAATGACATTTCCTTGTTGCAGAACACTGGGGTCTTGCACTGTGACTCTCCCACTGGCATTTGTCATGAACTCCTCTCTGCATCACTTTTCACCACTGGCATGTGATTGCATGACCCAAGTGTCTGGAATGCAGGCACTGTAGCCTGCACCTGGGATAGATCCTTTTCCTACTCCGGGTATCACGCAAAGATGATAGAATATGGGTCAAATTAATGTTTCTAGTTGTGTGGAATTTATTAAAATGATTATATGTATTAGGCAGTACCCTCATTGATTGCCCATTTATTTTGTCTCTAGGAAAATTGTCCCTATTTCATCCAATTAATAATCCCCTCAATTCTCTGTGAGTCAAGGCCCCTTGGGTACCACTCTGATCTCACTCATTACACAGTTGTCCCTGAATGCTGGTAGTTAGTACTACCACCTTGTATCTATTGCTTTGGGACTCTGTCACCCCCACTGCTTTCAATGAACAAGCTCTGTGTCAGGCCACAGAGGAGAGTTAATGATCAGATGCCTTTCTCACTGGTACATTCACAGCAGCCTTGTGAATACTGAGTCTCCTCTGGGCCTTGCCTTGGAACATAATCTTCCATCCCCTCCAGCATGGCCGCTTTGTTGAGCCTTTTACTTCCTTCTTCGACCACCTGCTGTAGCCATTCAGCTTTGCAACTTCACTCAGTGGGGTCATCTTGTTTTCCAGGCTTCTAGGAACCAGTCTCCCAACAAGTTTGCATCAACCCCTGGTGTTAAATCCTGCATCCTGATAGAGCGACCCACTCTCTTCACCCCTTGCTATGTTCCAAACACCTTGATCAAGCACCCTCAAAATCCAGTCCGTAAGTACTCCCATCATTTTCGCCTGTATATACTGGATTTCTTACTACTCTTTTGGCATAAAGTCCTCACCAGGCCCAGCACGCCTTCAGTAAACTATGACTTAACTTCAGTTTTTGGCTTGGCAGCCAGCAAAGGAGGTGGTGGACCTGGTGGCCTTACAGAGGTGACAACTCATGGTACCTTCCCATACAGGGAGAATACTAGCTCTTAATAGGGAGTGATAAGCCACATCTTCAGGCTCTGAGGACTTGGGGGGGAATCAAATACTCAGGGTGCGTGAGGTTTACTGGGGGCTGATGCATATGAAAGATTAAGAGAAAAAAGGAAGAATTTGGCAGGAGAGCCTCTGACTGCGGTAAAGATCTGACAAAGAACAGCCAAGCCAACAAGGAGATCCAGTGCAAAGATTGCCTATTAGAAGGACCCTGGTACCTTCTGCCATGCTTGGGCATTGGCTGGGGCTGCCTGGGAGAAGTGTGATCTCAGCTGGAAAGCTGAGGTGGACCTTGGAGGGGCAATAACGGCAGGTTGTCAGCTAACTGTGTTCCTTGCCTTTGAATGTCAAGGTCTTTATGGAAGAAAGATCTCAGAGGCACAGTCCATGGCTGCCGCAGTCAACAAGGTCTTCCCACGATGAGAACTTAGTGAGAAGTTATCAACTTTGTAGGTTTCATCTCCCATTTTCTTCAAGACATGTGCTCATGGAGAGACACACTGAGCAAAATAGCCCAACACCACACATTGTTCTCTCTCAGGAATCTATCGTCTAATTTTTCGCAAGTTAAATATATGCTCACAGGATTCAACCGCAGCATAAATACAAAAACTAAAATTATTTTCTTTAATATTATTCATTCACCATCTATTTTTTTTACTACAGGCATAACTTGTTTTATTGTGCTTTGCTTTATTGCAATTTGCAGATATTGCATTTTGAAGTTGGTGACAATTCTGCATCTAGCAAGTCTGTCGGCTCCATTTTTCCAACAGCATTTGTTCTCTTCATGCCTCTGTGTCACATGTTGGCAATTGTCTCAATATTTCAAACTATTTCATTATTATTGTATTTTTATGGTGATCTGTGATCAGTGATCTTTGGTGTTACTACTATGATTCACTGAAGGCTCAGATGATGGTTAGCATTTTCTAGCAATAAAGTATTTTTAATTAAGGTGGGTACTTTTTTATACATAATGCTATTGCACACTTAACAGACTACAGTAAAGTGTAAACATAACTTTTATATGCACTGGGAAACCAAGAAAATTTGTGTGACTCTATTGACACATTTGCTTTATTGCCATGGTCTGAAACCAAACCTGCAATATCTCTAAGGTATGTCTGTACGATATATTCCAAACCTCTATATCGTAAATCATAGAAAATTACACCTAGATGAGACTTTGACGCTCATCAAGGCAACCTTCACATTTTATAAATGAGAGAAATGAAATTCAACTCAATTAACCAGCTATAAGTGGAAAACACAGTTTCTGGGATTGAGGGTTGCTGTATTTACCAAATAAAAACACAGGATGCCCACTTATATTTTCAACCCAGATAAGCAACAAATAATTTTGTGGTATATGTATATCCATGCAATATTTGAGACAAACTTATACTAAAAAGTTATTCAGTATGTATCTGAAATTCAAATTTAAGTGGGTGTCCTGAATGTTATCTGGCAACTCTATCCATGCTTCAAAATCACTATGTCCCCTCATCACTTACAGCTGCAACTCTAAAATTCTCTAAGGGTGTTGCAAATTTCTGTTGTGCACTGAAACTAAAAGATGTCATGTGCTAGACTGCAGAGAAGAGATTGGTAAAGAAGAGACAGTGGAACAAGGCTACGCATGGCCTTTGTAAGAAAAACAAAAGTACATTTAAAAAACTGTGTTATTAAAAAAACACACACTGATCAAATACTCTATGGGATGTGCCTTGCTGGGTGCCAGGCCTGTACTTCTACCACTCTAGGTCATGATTTATCAGTGGACTGAGAAATCAGTTCAGTGGGTTGTGACCAGCATTACTTCTTTTAATAGAATAAGATAGACTGGAACAGAAAATATCATCATGTAATTTTACATAGAAAGGCTAAATATTTTGTGAAAATTTTGTTTCCATTACCTATTTGTTTGTGTGTACTGGATCACACTGTGCTAGGCCCACTGAGTGCTGGCAACAGAAAGTTCATCTGAAATCAGCCACAAGAACTGACCCTTGCTCTTTCTTCACAAATCCATTTCCACAGGGTCTCAAAGCCTAGGGTCATTCTAACTGATACAGCAACACACTACATCCCATTGTCCATCCCCATCAGAGAAGAAAAAGGGCTCTATCTACAGGCACAAAGAGGTTTATGACAAGTAGACATAGCCATGAGGTTTTAAAACACTCTTAAACAGCAGGCAATGCATCCCCAAGAATAATGGTTAAGAGCCATTGGACTATGAAAGTCAGGGAAAGTCAGGGGAGACCTTGGCAACTATTATAATGAAGTCACATGTGCACCAAACTACCATGTTAACTACAAGCATTTCTTCCAGCACGAACACATTATCAATTCCTCTGGGCTACAATTTATAAACATGCAGCCTTTGAAAAAGCTCCTTTGGAATTCTGTGCTTTTATATAGTTAAAAGTGGTTTAAGTTTTAAAATAAGTTTTATTTTCCTTCCATGAGATAGCAAAACATGACATCTTGCTAATGACATGTTAAAAGAGTATGCTGATTATAAATATTGGTTTTGTTTTCCTTACGGGAGTGGCATTTTCAAGAGGAATATGATTATTTATAAAATGGAAACAATCAAGACATAGAAAAAGTTTGCAGTCATGACTTAGCCGGCACAACCTTCCTTGGAAGCTTGACTCTGTCCAGTACCCTTGACCTGTGGGTAAGACTGATTTTTCCAGCCCACACAGTTACCCAGCAGGATTTGAAAGGAGTTGATACTTACTTTTCTGTAATTTTTTTCCTCTCAACTAAGTTGAGGTTTTCTAGTTATAACAAGTGATCAGATTGCAACTTACGTTTTCTTTTCCCCAAATCTACCACATCTGATTTAGTGAAAACATAAAAAAAATTACCAAATTGCATCTGGGCACAGTACCTTATTTTTGTTCTTTTATTATTGATGTTATTTGTTTGTTTGCTTTTGCTTTTTTTAATCCCAAAGTTGAAGCTGCATCAGAGAAAAATACCTTCATTCCATGTGGTATCCTATCCAATCCAAAAAATAAATTTAAAAAAAAATCTCTGAATTAGGTATTATATCAACTAAATTGAATCGTGCATACCCTTTTAATTTAATGCACTAACAAGTTGAAATATTATAAAGGAGCGTAATGATCTATGTCAAAGGTAAGTAAAACATTGGACTCTGCTGTCTATATTTGTAAACATTATGCACAATAGAACGAAGAGTCAAAAGAGTGGTACTTAGGAATAACCCTATAGCCATAATGTCTTTGAGACACATCTCGTCCTTTTAAAATGACTCTTCTTCTTTTTAAGGGGGCAGAGTTAGCAACCATAGTTGGAACAGGAAAAAGAAGAGCACCACACTACAATTTTTAAGCTCACCTTTAGAACTGAGTATTTTTACAGAGGGCAACTTTCCATTTGCTGAGGAAATAATATCCTAGAAAATGAGTAAGAAATAAATATCCTCAGATTAATGCTATATAAATACATTTGCCATAGGTTTCATTAAATATACATGGTGCACACATGTACAGGTCAAATTGCCTTTAAATATTAAATTTATTTCCAGTGGTAGAAAATTTCAGATTTATTCCGTGTTTATAAGGAACAGCGATGGAACCCATGCATTATTATCTGTGAGCAAATTCAGCTGCTGGTTTCACTGGGTCCCTAAAGTTAGAAGGGGCTTAACTCACCAAAATGTGAAATAGCCTCAAGTGTCTTGTCTCCGTCCTAGAAATCACAACTGGAACTTAAAGATGTATTAAAAACCTAAGTATTTTACACATACTTTAAAGAAGAAATGGGTTGCTTGGTGCTTCCTGTGTATCATGCCTCAGGCACGTTATACAAATCTCACTTAATACAACCAGACTGCTGAAGTAGCAATTATTATCCTTCCACATGATGCAAGTGATGAAAAAAAAAAAAAAAATGGTTCAGAGAGATAAGTTGCAAGTGATCATAGGAAATGGCAGGATCTGCATGGAAACCTGGTTCAAAAGGGTCCAGCAGTTCAAGTGCATCTCTGGTAATGTCAATTGTCACATGGGGCCCTGTAAATCACAGCGTTCTCCAAGCATTAACAACTTGAACAAATCAAGCCTTGCCTAGCTTTCCCCTCCTGCACAGCAGTGGAGAAACACTCTGGATTCAAGTCTGAAGGATTTTTTGGTCTGGACACTCTTCTTTCTCTGACTATTGAGGTACTTGCATATTTCACATTCCTCTGATTTTTTTTTTTTCATCAAGGATAAACCAGGAATAATATTACAGGTACTGCCAATCTCATAGTAGTGTCAAAGGATTGGCTGAGATGGTATATGGGGTCATTGTGTAGGAAAATGCCACGTCCAAAGTCGATGTAGGGCTTCTGTGGATCCCATCAGCCACCCATCCCTGGGAACAGGCTAGTCCAGATTCTCGCACCTGTTCACCACCTCAGCTTCTGGTGTCACCTCTATGGAGATGACTCCCAAATTCATTTCCAAAGACTATTATTCCCAAAGCACCTCCAATTGAGAATTTTGATGTTTCTGTAAATTGGCTTTATAGAGAGTTACTGAGCAACTTGGGGACCGTGATAAGAAGACATTCAGCATAGAGGTTTAAGCATATTGCTAAGTTGATTAAACAATTTATCATCCAAACTGGGAGACTCTTTGAATGCTATTAATAATTATGCTGAGACAAAGGGTTTACACCAGGACTGTCCCAGGCGCAGTGAGAGGAAGGATCACCCCATATATACCCCAATATAAAACCGTCCTACTTAGAGAAACATTAGTGGATGTTAATTGTCTCCCCACCTGTGTTTATGGGTGTTAGTTCAACTGCTTTGCTAGTTGCAAAGCCGTATTATCAGAGTAAAAGTGTATTGGTAAACTGTATGGGAACTAAAATTAGGAATAAAACCATTTTCTTAGAAAAAAAAATAAAAATAAAACCATCCTACTTAATCCTCCATGCTTACATATATTTTAGGAACTACATCTTAATTTTTTTTTTTAAAAAGGCAGTTGGATTGTGTTTACTGAAAGTGTTATTTTGATAAATGTAAAAATGTTAAATATGCCACCAAGTTTCTAAGCTTGTTCTCTTTATTTTTTTAAATATGCCAGTTATGTCAAAAAAAAAAATAATCGGAAGTGGTTCAGAACTCTCTGAACCTCAGAGAGGCTCTAGGCACACCCCTAGACTTGACCTTTCCCCTGGTTCTGTCAGTGCAGTTTAAACTAACTGGACATTCTCAGCTCAGTGTTTTCTCAAATTCAGTACAGGGAAAACCAAACTCCCCTAAGGCAGGTTCATCTTCATTTCACTATGCTAGGGAACATTAGGTGACTGCGCCTGGTTCCACTGTATTTGGGTCCAACACTTTCCCAAGATATCATAGTGTGACACTTTGCGACTCTTGAGCTACAAGGGAAGCAGAGGAGAGGAGAGATGTAAATGAGAGTCAAGGCCAGAATCCCTGTTTGGTGGCACTTCCAACGGCTTCTGTTGCCTGTGATTTCTCATCCTCCATGGGGCAGGGTGCACAAGCTGCAATGTCAAAGAGAACTCTAGGAGCAGGGCAGAGAGCCAGGCACCTGAGCCTCGGCTGGCAGCACAGAGTGACTCAGGCAAGTGGCTTCTGGGGAAGGGAAGGTGACAGGGACACATGCTGCTTCCCCATCTGACACTTACCTGCAGTACCATCTGTAGCACCTACTCAGAGCTGGGAAGTTTCATGGCCTCTGGGGGAAAAGAGGGCCCTCCACTGCAATCTTGTAGACCCTGAGTTGATGGATGCTTGCGCTGAAATAGCAGTGGCAACTCCTGGTTCATAAAAATCCACCGAGATAAAGACGTCCTTTAGAATCTTCCAGCAGGCTCTGATCCCAATGCCTGTGTAATTGGCCTCCCATACAACTGTCTCCTGCTGCCTGGTTGAATGAATTGCTTTACACATCCACATCAACACTTACACCTGCATCAGTACACACCCCACAAGTGATGTTTTAACATCTTCAGGGATGAGTTTCACACTATTATAAGGTGACCTTTAGCAGAGAAAGTGCCCTCATGGAAGGAAAATCACTAGCAATTATCCAAATTATGCTTGGTCCTGTAAGGGCAATGCTATAGGTACCCTGAGGGATGCTATATGAAGAGACCTGCAAGGCGATGACATGTTGCCCGTTTCTCTGAGGTGATCATTTCTCTGAGGATCCTCTGGCCGTGGGGCAGATGGAGGTCCCTGGATACACTGATGCCCTTGATCAGACCCTCAAGTCACTAAGCAGTGTCCTTCATCTCTCTAGTCTATCTGTCCTGCTGGCATCCATGATGGAAGTGGAGTTATTACAAACCATGATGAAGCCATGACCAGTCACCCAAGTGGCTCCGTGAGGGAGAAAGAAACTTCTGTTTCTTCAAACTAGTCTTTCACGGTTTCTTTGTTGCCAAAACCTAAGCTGTTCTACAAATATTTTTATGTTTCACCTTTAAAATAGGGCATTGTTTTCCCATTTACACGTCAGAAAACTGAATTTCCAAAGGCTCAGTTCCTGTCTTAAATCACATAACTATTAAATAAAATAGCCAACCAATGTTTAAGTACCCTTTTCTTGACAAGACTACATTTGGAAATTTTGCCTTAAACAATTGAATATTTGCTCTTAATAATAAAAAATATTTCCGGGCTTCCCTGGTGGCGCAGTGGTTGAGAATCTGCCTGCCAATGCAGGGGACACGGGTTCGAGCCCTGGTCTGGGAAGATCCCACATGCCACGGAGCAACTAAGCCCGTGAGCCACAACTACTGAGCCTGCGCATCTGGAGCCTGTGCTCCGCAACAAGAGAGGCCACAACAGTAAGAGGCCCGCGCACTGCGATGAAGAGTGGCCCCCACTTGCCTCAACTAGGGAAAGCCCTCGCACAGAAACGAAGACCCAACACAGCCAAAATAAATAAATAAATAAATAAATAAAAGTGAAATTCTTTAAAAAAAAAAAAAATATTTCCAATTATTATTTGAAAATCATTTGGGTTTCTAGAAAAATAGAGAGAAAAGCAGCCGGATTCAGTGTCTATCATTAAATTTCCAAAATGCCCTGAAATTACTTAATGAGCAGAATATTGCTTTTTAAATAAAAATGAATAATTTAAACATAAGTTTAGAGGGAGCTTATCTTAAAATAAGCGATATTGTCTGTTACATGGGTTATTGCAAAATCAGACTAAGGATCACAGAGAATCACAATGCTGATGGCCTTGTCTGGCAAATAAACTACTTTATAGAAAATTTTAAGACAACTCTATAGCTAAATTTATGTCTTCTCCATGACTAAATTATTTTCTTCTCATAGACTCTAATTTTCTTGAGTATAGAATCTCTGTCAGATTAGTCTTTTTATCTACAAAACTCCTCACACATTTCTGAACATAGAATACATGTTTAAAATATGCTTATTCACTTAACGTATACAATATTCCCGTCCTAGTTTTAGCCTCTGAGAATCAAAAGTATTTGCATAGTGTTTCACATTATAAATCACTTTTATAAATGATAGCTTTAGGTACAATTAGGAGGACTATGTCCAATATAAGCCATAGAAACTAGACCTGAGATAAATGTAAAGAGTTTCCCAAGATGACATGGCTTTTAAAATCTGTGTCTTGACAAGCCCAACTTACATCTTTTGACTTGAGCTACTACAATCTTGCTTGTATGCGATTGAAGACTTTGCTTAATGAATGGATGCATCAATCAATCAATCAGTGAAATCATTAGAAAGTGAGCAGTAAAATCATGTTGTGAAGCAACCAGCTAATTGATGATAAGTACCAAGGTTATTATTTATGTGTTCTTAATTATTTTTTTCAAACAAGAGTGACCCAGATGAAACACAAACACAAAACAAACAAAAACGATACCTCCCCAAAACAATAGTCACACTGTTGTCAAGGGGCATATATGTTTCTTTACACTCAAAGAGGTTCAGAAGTGCTTGCTTGATGAAGAGGACTCACAAAGAACTGAATAGTTTGGCATCTCAGTCCAAGTGATTCCTTGTTGGCGATGACCATTGTCACAAGACTGGATTTAGCTTCAGACGTATTGCGTGCCATCTGGCTCCAAAGAGCAAATCTATTTTTATAATATCATATTTGCAATAAGGGAAAACTACACACATGCTCAGAGTTGGATGAGCTTCCATTTTTAACACTACTGACTTTCATTCCGTCTTCCTGGGGGCCCCGAACTGGGTGGGCTCTTTTTCTCTGCTCCAAGTCTTATCTCTGTTAAGTTGTATGATTAGGATCCCAAAGTCACTGAACAAACAGGGTAGGATTCTCCATAACAGACCTTTTGTTCATATACGTTTCACTGGCTTTTGTTCTAGAAGTCAGAAAACGGCTATCATCTCCACACTAATAATATCCTTCAGTAAATGATAAAGCCAAGTCCAAAGTAAACCAGGAAGCTTTATCAGCATGTCAAAGCGATCCCCTTACAGCTCTGTACTTGCCAACTTTGCATCCTTTCCTAGACACAGACTTGATGCACATTAAAAGGCACTTACCAGAGTGGGTGTTTGTTTGCCAAAGGAGGGCCGGCTGCCCTCTGATTCCAGTCACCCCGGTTGTCACTCTCATCAGAGGAAGAGAGGTGTACTTTACAGTAAGACTCCTTCCTTGATGATCTCTTGACTCTGGAGTCTGGGGGAAATTCAGAGCATCCTGCCAAGTGGTTCTTTCTCTTTCTGTTGGTTAACATTAACTGATGGACTTCTCAGAGGGAAAGTATATTTCTTACTGCAAATCCAGAGAATGATGCACTTACTCTTCCACTCCTGTTGTCAGAGAAGATGAGTCAAAAGGGATTTACACACACAGTTCATCCTAATGGATGACCCTTCCCCTATATTCTGAGAGAAGTTGAAAAATCAATCCACATCCTCTGTAATTCCAAATTAGGCAAATTAGCACGCTGGCCTTGATTATTGGGAGCAGATTTAGCAAAATGGACCCAGTGAAAAAGGTGAAAGATGTAAAATATTTAGAAAGGCCCATATCTCACCTCATTTAAAATTCTGTGCCCCTCCCCTCCCCCACTTCTGACATACAAATGATGCTTATCTGTGGAATGAAAACAGTACTATTCTTTCCTTTCCTTTCGTTTTCTGTGTGTGTGTGACTTACCACCCTATGTCCAGGAAAGGTTGCTGTATACATGCATATGCTTGTATAATTTGTGCAAGTGAATATGTAAATATAAAAAAAGTGTCTATTGTATGTACATCACACACCAAAATAGCATGTGGGTCTGTGTAGCCAATAACAGGAACAATGGAGGCTGCTAACATTGGGTAATTTGTTTTTGTTTTTGTTTTTGTTTTTTACGATTGTAGACAAATATTCCCCTGGGAGTGGATGGCTCAGGGAAGGTGTGATGGGATATGAAGCCTTTTGTCATAAAATCCCCATATAAAAATCCTGTCAAGATTGATAGGGACTGAAGTGTGTATAACACTGTTGTTGTGCTGGTTTCATTCCAAACACAGCATGCTCCTGAATGATCTGTCATTACCATCAGACCTGAAGAAAAGAAAAGCTGGAGAGAGAAACCTCTCATTGCCACCTATAGGCTGCAAGAGGAAGGTCCAAGTGACAACCACGTTGCTCTGGGAAGCAGCAGAGAGAAAGAGATGTTCTGGACCCCTCAAGTTTGTGCTCACATTTACTTTGCCTCACTTCTTCTTTCAAACAGCATTTCTGGTGCCAACGTTTGGTCTAGATGCAGTAGAGGATACAAAGGTGAAAAAAATATATTCCTCATCTTTGGATACAAAAGTGAAAAATAAATCTGTTCCTCATGTTCTAGACACTGGAGAGAGACCACAGTGAGCCGAGGACTTGATTGATGCTGGGGACCGAAAGGTCTTCCTGGAGGAGGTGATATTTGAACCCTGCTAAATGCTCTAAAAGGCCAGGTAGAGGAGAGGGGTTGCATTCTGCGTCAAGGAGCATGGTATAAGTAAAGGGACAGCAGCACAGGGGATATGCTTCACGTTTAAGGTTGCACAAATTATACAAGCATATGCATGTATACAGCAACCTTTTAATACCAGAAGTATTATGTGTGAATTTGTTTACACTACAGTCCCCTGCATATGAACCTTCAAGTTGCGAACTTTCAAAGATGCAAATGTGCTTTGGCATGTTCAGTCACGTAAGTTAGTTCATGTGTCTGGCGTACATTGTCACATGCGTGCATCCTCTACAAGTGCTTGAGTTTTTGTGTCCTTCACTGTACAGTACTGTATAGGGTACAGTAGTACAGTAGCGTTATTTCAAGCCCAGGATGTCCAGAAGCAAGCGTAAAAGCAGCGGTGATGTAGCTGGTACTTTTCAAGGTACTGAACTATAAGATTAAATATCTTTTCTTTGTTTTTGTTTTTTACGTAATATTTGTGTGGAAAGTATTATAAACCTATTACAGTATGGTACTATATAGCTGATTGTTAGTTGGCTAATATTGTTGGACTCAGGAACAAATTGGACTTACGAACGCACTCTCAGAACGGAACTCATTCGTATGTAGAGGACTTACTGTACATATCAAGGGAATAGTGTGGCCTGAGGTGGGGCTAAAAATACTGAAGAAAGACAGACTACGAAAGGCTCAAGGACCATGCTATGGTATTTGGAGTTCATTTTAGAGTCAAGATTCCTTCCTCTTAAGTGGGATCAGCATTTGCTGAAAACAAGAACCTTTCTTATTTTACCATTGTAATTGACATATTTGGGGGGTGTCTATCCAACTCACGCTTTTCCCTTTCTTTTGACCCTCCCCCTACTCCACAGCAGGCCACTTAGAGGTCGGTCATGTGTGAGTTTTACAACCCTGCTCCTCTGACTACCTACCATATGTGGAGTTATCAGACCCCTGACCCAAGGTGGGCCAATCAGGCCCATGATTTCTTACATGAGTTTCTTCATCGTAACAAAAAATTCCTGGGAACTGAGTTAACTAATGGTAGGTCTCAAGAAGGAAGACCGAGAGCAACTGCAATCTGAGTTCCCAGGACCTCCATATTGATGTGTTTCCATCCTTTCTGAGGCTGCTTGATTCAGCCCTTTCATGACAACTTCAGTATCCTTCCAATGAATATCCTTTTTTGAACAAGCTAGCTCAAGTTACTTTCTGCTGATTTGCGAAGCAAAGAAACCACTAATACAGTTGATTTTATTTTTAATGTTTTATTATTCTTCTGGGTGATTCTCCCTTGACAGATAATGATCTCTTCCCCAAGGAAAAAAAAATATTCCAGGTATTGCACTCACACAGTTCCCCAGAGCAGTAACTAACTAGTTATGCTCGTCATTCAACAACCCACTCAATCAAAGCCTCAATTTTTTCATTAAGATTATATCACTAGGTAACCTACTAGAAGGAAGATCCAAATACCAAAATCCTACTTAAGAATTAGAGAGATGTAGCTATTTCTGTGTTTAAGTCCATTTATATGGAGCTGGCTTTATCTGTTCATTCACGTGTTTAAGAATGACCAGTTGCATTTTGCATCTACTTAACAGCTGAAAGTAAATTCTGAGCAGCCATATTTACCATTGTCAAGACCTCCGTAAATTAGCTTTGCCATTAGAGATCACTTGTACCCGGGGAAGACATTCAGTAGCTCTCACTGTGGCTCAATATTTCAAATGAAAAGCTTTGCCCATCAGTATGATTCCTTCTGCCCTCTCACCTTCCTGAGCTACCATCTGGGTAGAGATGAATGAAAGCATTGCCAAAAAATGTTTTACCGAACAATAGGTGTCACTATATGACAGCATCCAAAGATTAAGCTGTTACCTCGGTGACAAGACCAGAATAAAAGGGTCCCATAGACTTAGATTTAGTATAGAGAGAGACCTGCTGGTTTGGTTGGGTGTGGTTTGTATTCCAGCCAAACTGACACATGTATCACAATCTCTGCTGTCCAATCAGTCCCTGTGATTGGGAAGAGTCCACAGGGGACGTCTTGCTAGTGTCCAGGAGCCTGAGAAAATGAACTTGGAAAGCCTTTGTCTAATAGGCAACTCTAAAACCCTTCAAGTCAAAATGCAAGTTTCAATTCTATACTCTCACAAAGGAACAAAATATTACCAGCTCTCATCCATTATAACTATTAATATCATCAACTCACGTTTGAAAAGGTTCCAGTTCTGAACCTCCTTTCTCTCTATCAGATGGAGTCCGAGATAGGTTCAAATGAGATTAAGAGTCCAGACTGTAGAATTTTCTCTGGCCATCTGAGTCACTCAGAAAGCCCTAAGCACCCTTCTTGTCCATGTATTATAATAAAACAAATTATTCTGGTGTCACAGACCTTGAATACCTGCTAACCTTGATAAGCACTTACATCTAAACAAAAAGGGAATCAATTTGCATTTTCCTTTCTGCTGGCTAACATAATGCTTCGTTTTACAGTCTCCATTAAGGGTTATTGCTATCTTTACGTACCACATTAGTCAGTATGTGTCCATTGTTCATGCATAGTTCCATCAGAATGTTTCAGGTTGAAGGCATTCTTACAATGATGTGGCTTTTGTCCTGCTCCGATGCTATTATCTTGAATGTGTATATCCCAACAGATCTCTTGAAACCTGAAAACTGTCTTCTGTGAGAACATGTCAGTGATCACCTTCGTTCACAGTCAGAATTAACAATGCTCACTACTGTATATAAAATAGATAACTAATAAGGACCTTATTAGTTATAGATAACTAACAAGTTCCCTATAGCACAAGGAACTCTACTCAATATTCTGTAATAACCTATATGGGAAAAGAAACTGAAAAAGAATGGATATATGTATATGTATAACTGATTCACTTTGCTGTACACCTGAAAATAATACAACATTGTAAATCAACTATACTCCAATAAAAAATTTTAAAAAAAGGATTAACAATGCTCAAAGTCTCACCGAGCCTCAGTGAGCTAGCACACACACACAAACACACACAAACGCATGCACACACATGCATGCAGCTTGCCTGGGTGGGCAGATAGATCAAACTGCAAAGATTCTTGGGCTGACCTTAATGAATTGAAACCTGCATAAACTCAAGAAATCCCTTGAAGGAATCATAGCATTCTAAACCAACTTACCAGGCTGAAGCTTCCGATCAATCCCTGCCCGGCCTTTGAATTAGCATTTTCTCCTCTGATCTATGGCCTCTTAATTTTCCAGGGCCGAGGAAACAAACCACAGACATTCATGAAACAAGCAACTGTGTATGAGAAGAAATCGGAAGCGTACTCCTGCTGGAAACCACAAATAGTTGAGTTAGAATAATTGAGAAATGGCCACTGGCAGGTAGGGTAACACAATTATTATAGATGTAACCTTTGGGGAAGTAAAAACCAAAAGTCTTAACCGAGAAAGATAGATGCACTCCGTGAAAAAGAATGATCACCAAAGACTCATTTCACAATGAAAAAGCATATAAGTAGTTGCTGCAGAACACTATTCCAACAATGACAAATAGCTTGGTCAGAGATCAAAAATTAATGCATAAAATATTGATATTTTAAAATTGAGTTTTCATAATAAAAAACATGAAAGAACTGTTTTCTCTTGGTATGTTTGGCAATCATATTTTAATGTATATTCAGCTTTTACTTATTTTATATTAGTCCTGTGCTCTTTTTATGTCTTGATTCCATTTCAAATCAATAAAGAATAGGTCTGGAATATTTTGACATTGTGAAAAGTCTGAGTCTTGAATGCCCAATTC
This sequence comes from Eschrichtius robustus, assembly GCF_028021215.1. NCBI lineage: Eukaryota > Metazoa > Chordata > Mammalia > Artiodactyla > Eschrichtiidae > Eschrichtius > Eschrichtius robustus. Next base: position 153,842,204 of record NC_090824.1, on the reverse strand, counting down.
TTAATGTTTTTATTACTGATTAATCACATTGTGTTATGAAGAAACTAGATTCTAAAATTCTAATGGACAGGTAAAGTATCTTTAAATTGTGTTCAGAGCCTTGTGTGAAGTAGTTAATGATGATAGAAGAGATGCTGATAAATAAAAATAACAGAAGCTCTGGCAGAACTATTGTTTGTTTTTTTTTTTTTTTTTGGCAGAACTATTGATCCTTGGAATATAGGGGCATCCTCCAAAGAGTTTAAAATATAACAGCATTCCACTTAGAAACTAGTCCTTTATGTGTAGGTCCAGTGAAAGGAAGAAAAAAACACATATTTATAAAACAAGGACTCTATGCCAGTGTCTGGAGTAAGCCCCGGGGAAGGAAAAGGGAATGAGACTTTGCACCTGCTCTGTAGACTTTTACAGCCTGGAATGGAGTCTGACAAGAAAACAATCAAAACACATATAATGTGATATGTGCTTGATTTGCCTGTGCAAGACTGAAAATCATTTCAATATCACCATCACCTTAATCTTCATGATTTTCCTATGAACCTGGTGTTCATTATTATCTTAGTTCACTGGGACATTTTGAGACATTGAGAGATGACTTAGATTTAGGTAGGAAGTCTAGACATGGACCTCAGTTTCCCCACTCCTAGCATCAGGGAGTGGTTGTGATTTTCCACAGCGTTTCTACAGGAGTACAGAGCCTCTGGCTATTTCTCAGTTCCTCCCAGAAGAATGCAAAGCCCAGGCAAAGCTGCTTAATTTCACTTGTGCTGGTTACTCCACCTCTCAGCCCCACACGAGGTTGGCAATGCCCATCAAAAGGTTGGAAGAATATTTATGGGATTCCATAAATACCAATTCAAAGAATCTGAAGACCAAGCACTGTCATTCAGAATTTCTCCACATGCTCAGCCCATCGTCTTATTACAATGCCAAATTCAAGTTTACTAAAGAAGGCGGGGAAACATGTACTCTGAAAAAATGGGAGTCATATTTTTTCAGAAGTAAAAATACTCTTATGATGACTGGAAGCTCTGCCTAGAGGATTTCAAAATAAATTTTAAAACCAGTAAAAAATTATTTAAGGGTGAATATCTGTTTTATCCAAAGACTTTCTCCTCTACAAAAGGGTTCCCTATAGATTTCCTCTAAATGACGAACTCCCATGGTGCATTTAAATGGTATTTACAGACCATTAACTACTCACAAAAAATGCTGATGCAGAAAAACTGCCAAAGTATGAGAATCTCCCATTGATTAACCAAAATTAAGAGGAGGATGACTGAAAGATGGAATTCAGTTTGCCAGAAATGAATTTTTCATAATGAATTTTGGAATATGTCTATGATGGCAAGATTTCTTCCTTGAACGCAAACAGAACCCAAATTTTAAGAACATTATTTTTAATGCTAAAGTATTTGGGCATGAAAATATTAAAATTTGTCAAACTATCACCTGGGTATCGATAATTAGGTGATTTTCACAGTTTTTAAAATTCAATAAATAACATTATAATTAATACACAAGTGTACAAAGTTTTGCCCACATTTGCCCACATTTTGCTTGATCCCTTAGTATTGACTTGTTGAAGTTATGGATAAAATGCGCACATTTTTTTAATGTTCCTGATGTAAATTGTTCAAATACTTTTCAGAAATATCATTCTGACACATATTCGCTTCACCACAATGGCCTTCTTACTGAATCGTCCCCAGAAGTGGGCATGAACATTGTGAAAGGGTTCCTAATATTTTAGTTGAAAATGGTACTTTTTGCTATTTTAAAAGAGTTTGATTACAAATAAAGTTGAACACATTTATTACTTTAATTAGTGATTTGTATTTTCTTCTGTAAACTATCTGCTTTTGCCCTTGTAGCATTTTCCTGCTGAGGGTCTCAGTACTTTCCTTATTGATTTGTATGAGTTCTTCACATATCAGGGATGATACTTCCTTTCACACTGGTTACAAATGATTTTTCTAGTTAGATGTGTGCACTTTAATTTTGTTTGTTAAATTTTTAACATGTGTTTTTTGTTTTTTCACCAATTTTTACTTAGAAAACTTTTTCTCCATAAATTACATAAAGAAGTCATTTATGTTTTCTTCTATTGCTTTCAGTGTTTTTCTTTTAAATGCCTTTACCAGCTGGATGAGTAAGGCTGCTCTCCTAATCTCTCTGAAACTGTTTTCTCCTTCATAGTGTGGAAATTATAACTATCTTGCAAAGTTCTGGGCATTCTATGAGTGATATTTGAAAGCTTTTTGTCCTCAGAAGCTGACAAAAATGAAATTTCAATAATATTTATTATTATAGCTGACAGAATATGATATGCTGAAAAGTTCCAAAATATCTTAACCAAGCAAAGCAAAACAAAATGCATCTTTCATAGCTTTGAACAACGCAGTAGCCAGTATGCTTTGGCCAGATGTAAAATAATTAAATTTTATAAGAGCATCTTTGAACCAAATCTTATGATGACTTTTTACCCTTTTGTTTTCTTTGTTTTCATTTTTTTCTCCTTAAAAACCTTCTCCAAATAATGCACAGTAAGAGGCTGCCCCAGTCCCCTGCCTCACTGCCTGGTTTAATATGGCTTGAACTGTCTTCTAACATCCCCAGGTCCTATATGAATCATTTTCAGCACTGAGTTCTGATCATTATATACAAGGTCACTTTTTAATTAGAACAATATAGTAAAACATATGCTTAGAAGATAAATGAGGTACAAAGCTAGCTGTGCTACAGTGAACCCTTTTATTGGAAAGCCCTTAAAAATAATAAGCGTCATGTATAGTCCAGGGGCCTTTGCAACATATTTCAGTACAGCAAAGTGCCTGCCATAGTGAATGAATACCCTGTTATAGTGAACAATCATTTGGCAGCATAGGTTATTTTAATGGACGCATCACTTTTAGCGAAGCCTTCGCCATCTGTTCTGCCCTCTAATTACAGATGCAAAAGGAACATAATTCACAATTGCATCATAAAAAAGTAAGATATAAGTGATTTAAATGCATGTGGATCTTCCTTATTCAATGCAGCATGCAGCTGTTATGTTGTTTTCATGTTTTAAACACAAATGAGGATAGAGATCGTTCTTCTCTGATGGAGTGAATTCCCTGATACAGGATATTGTGGGGTGTGAATAAATGCAAAAGTGTTTCCTCTTCTAGCACCTTCCTGTCACATGAGAGGAGAGGCTATTGTGTAATGCACTCTGTGATCTGTTACCATGTGTGATGGAGGGCATGTTTCTGTTAAAATCTAATTTTTGGTTGATTCTTTATTAGGCCTTCTCATCTCGATGACTGCTCATGTACGTGTACTTTTGTAATAACCAAACAGTTGGCTACAGGTTGATGTGTTATAACAAAGGAATCCTCCTTCAGAGTAAGGTGAGTACACTGGTTACCCCAATATCAAAGAGGCAACTCTTGGCATAAGTCTACGTATATCTTACTTGAATCATTTTTGATTTTTCAAGACTAACTCTTTGGAGTTATAAGCAGAAAGATGGAGCTCCTTCCCTTTTCTCTGATGTTTCAAAAATACTTCAAGATTCTCTTGTGGATTTACAAGTTAATGATTATTTATTTGGATATCTTAATATACAAGCTTGAAGGTGAATTTACTTCCTCATTGAGAATCTGTAAAACTTCCAATGTAATTTAGTGCTGACACAATCACTATGTATCCAGAATACAATTTTGCTTCTTCTCCTTTTTAATTTTTTGGCCTCGTTGGGTCTTTGTTGCTGTGCATGGGCTTCCTCTAGCTGCGTCAAGCAGGGCTACTCTTCGTGTGGTGCATGGGCTTCTCATTGTGGTGGCTTCTCTTGTTGCAGAGCACGGGCTCTAGGTGCATGGGCTTCAGTAGTTGTGGCACGTTGGCTCAGTAGTTGTGGCTCGTGGGCTTAGTTGCTCCACAGCATGTGGGATCTTCCTGGACCAGGGATCGAACCTGTGTCCCCTGAACTGGCAAGTGGACACTTTTTTATTTTATTTTATTTTAAGATTTATTTATTATTTATTTACTTATTTTATTTATTATTGGCTGCATTGGGTCTTAGTTGAGGTACGTGGGACCTTCATTGAGGCATGCGAGATCTTTAGTTGTGGGTTTTCTCTTCTCTAGTTGTGGTGCGCAGACTCCAGGGCAGGTGGACTCTATACTTGTGGCGCTCAGATTCCAGGGTGCGTAGGCTCTGTAGTCTGAGACACATGGGCTCTTGCTGAGGCTCGCGAGCTCAGTAGTTGTGGTGCGTGGGCTTAATTGCCCCACAGCACATGGGATCTTAGTTCCTTGACCAGGGATCGAACCTGCGTCCCCTGCAATGCAAGGCATTCTTTACCTCTGGGCCACCAGGGAAGTCCCGTTTTGCTTCTTAAAGACAAAATTTGTTAAATTTTTTCTAGAGATGCTCAATTTGTTTTCAATCTATGAAGCTGGATAGTTAAATGAAATGTTAATAATGTAAAATATTTCATTCTTAGAACTAACTACTGGGGTAATGGTGCTAAAAATAAATGGAATTAATTGGTGAAGAGTGCAAATAGCTTAAAAAGCCAAGCACATTATTTAAAATTCCATGCTGTAACCCTATCAGGGATTGGAAAATTTTGTCCTGCAAAACTTTGTGCTTCAGATTCTCTGTGGTTCTACTAAGAATGATTTACACTTCTATAGTCATTGCTAATAAACAGGTGCTTTGAAGATGTTTGTTAAGTAGTTTAAAAATCCATCTTCCCTCCAAAATAAAATTTATATTTCTAATTTACCGAACAACTAATTTTTTACAGATTAATGAGATAAATAGTTAGATAATCTAAACATCAACACTGCAATTATTGTTTTCAGAATGTATAAATTTAAAAGATTGTATATTGTATGTGCATGCATTAGAACTAATATACAAACAAATAAATGTTACATTATTTATGGACATACATTTATGTACATACAACAGAGATTATATTCAGCAAAACAAGATGATTCACCCAGTTCAATTCTTTACATCGCATTGCTTCCCATTGGTCAATGCCTGTGTAAAATTGATTGTTAAATATTTTTCATGCCACCTTTACATGCCATTTATAAGAATTAAAATATAATGCTAACCAGGGTTGCTCCTGAAAGATTATATGATAGTAATCCTCTTTATATGGTCTTTCCAAATTCTAAGATTTTTGTAATTTAGTACTTATAATCTTTTAAATAATCAGAAAAAGTATATTTTAAAACCCCAAACAAAAACGAATTTGAGTGTTACTCTAATCCATTTTCTAACCTACTACTGAATTCATGTTTTTATGAGACTCTGTCCTAGTTTGGTATAGACTTTGTAATTCCTCTGCATGTCATATAAAACTTGATCACACATTGAATTAGAAATAACCAATCAATTCATTATATCAATTAATTCATAAAATAGCCTGGTAATTACCATTATTCATAAAAATTATCACCATTTTTTTTGGAAAAAATAGCATGCAATCAGAAATTTCCATCAAATGCACCTGAATATTCTTTCATGTTTCAATGACACTCTCTTTTAGAAAGTACTAAAGGGATGCTTCCTTATTGCAGGGATTCCCAAACCTCAGGTAGCAATAATATGAAAGATGTAAAGACAATGAATTAAAAAATAAAATGTATTTAATAATTTTAAACTTATTCTGAGATTATATTTCTTCTATCCTTTTGTAATCTTTAGGTATTTTTATGTTAATTTTTTATTTTTATTGAAATATAGTTAATTTACAGTGTTGTGTTAGTCTCAGGTGTACAGCAAAGTGATTTAGTTATACATATACATATAAATATATATATTCTTGTTTTACATTCTTTTCCATTATAGGTTATTACAAGATATTGAGTATATTTCCCTGTGCTATACAGTAAGTCCTTGTTGATTATCTATTTTATATATAGTAGTGTGTATATTTTAATACCAAATTCCTAATTTAATTAAAAATTTGTAATAAATGATGGAATAGGAAAACTTCTGCTGCCCCTCACACTAATTTTTATTTCTTTGTAAACTTCAAAGTCTGTTTGGGAATTTTTAAACTATAGTTTGAGAGGAGGTGAGCAGGGGAAATTTGGAAGGTTAAAAAAAATCTGTTAAACATCTTTTTTACTTTTCTCAGTTAACCAGCTATGTGGACATATCTTTTAAATCCAGGTTATAACTGAGTAGCTCTGTAACTGTAGAACATTAGGATGGATCAAATATAAAAAAAACAACAAATCTGGTGTTAACAACCCATGTGTTCAGACATACATTTAAATTTTTTTTTATTTTTTAGATTCTTTTTGATAGCCAATAAATTTTACTAGAAAAAAAAGTGAATTTCAGGAAAGTCCAAATGAAAGGAATCGTGTCCTTGATAATAGTGTCTACACCTAAAACCCTTTACATTATTTTTACTTCAGAAGATATCAGAAAAAAAAGTCAAATTAATATTTCTGAACATGCTGCTTTCTGGACAGATTGCCTCAATAGTTGTTATTCAAACGATCAGTTCTTTTACTTAAATATGTGTTAGTTGCCCTTGGGAAGGACAAATGAATCATCAGCAAAATATGTCTTACCTTAACTGTATTTTTCAATTAAATCACAAATAAGTTCTCTTTTTTTTTTGCACAGTTTTAAATTGCATTTAGTTTAAAGGATGTGTGATTTGTGAAAAAAGTTGTTACTGGTCAACCATAAATTCAGTTTCAGTTCAGACATTTCAGAGGAATCAATTGCTAGTAAACTTTAAAATGAACTTAAAAATAAATGTATTTATTGAATGGCCTGTAAGTGAATCCATTTTTGCATCAGGGATGCTAAGTAAGGCCCAAATTGGAGGTGAGAGGTGGTCACAGATACTTTCCCCACTACGGATCCCCCTCCCCAGAAGAGTGTCTCATGTGCTACATGAGAAACAATGATTCCTAGTTGTATATTAATGAAGTACAACAAAGTCTTTGCTCTGGGAAGATTAACTGAGTCTAGTATTATAAGTCCTTTACTAAGACCACACAACCAAATGTAGTATCATGTTAATACTGGGACCATGGTCGTCATTTTGGTCACAGATAGCCAATGACGTTTAAGGAGGTATGGATATGAGTGGTGATGATGAATGATAGATGATGCTGATGATGGTAATGGGGATGATGAGGATGATGCTGATGATGCTGATGAAGGTGATAATGATGATGAATGTGATGCTGCAGAATATGATGATGGTAACATTTAACACACATAAAACGACCATGTGTTGGGCTTCCCTGGTGGTGCAGTGGTTGAGAGTCTGCCTGCCAATGCAGGGGACTCGGGTTCGAGCCCTGGTCTAGGAAGATCCCACATGCCGCGGAGCAACTAGGCCCGTGAGCCACAACTACTGAGCCTGCGCGTCTGGAGCCTGTGCTCCGCAACAAGAGAGGCCACGATAGTGAGAAGCCCGTGCACCGCGATGAAGAGTGGCCCCCGCCTGCACAACTAGAGAAAGCCCTCGCGCAGAAACGAAGACCCAACACAGCCAAAAATAAAAATAAATAAATTAATTAATTAAAAAAAAAAAAAACGACCACGTGTTAAGCTCTTTTCTAATTGACTTTTGTTACATTTAATTCTCTCAACAACCCTGTGAGAAAGTCACTGGCACATTAAAAAGGACACATTACCAGAATGAGAAACTCTAGGGAATAGCACTGGTTCTGTGAAAATCTTTAGCAAATTATATCAGCTCACCTATACCAGCCCTAATTCCTTACATTGTAAAACCATTCTTGCTTGGCAAATACTTGTGATTAGGGTAATTGGAGGAAAACAGGTTCAAAAGTAATTTGAAATTAATTAAAATTTTTTAATGTTATTGTTATCTGAACTATATAAACATATACACAATATATATACTAAGTAACTTATTTCCCCAAAATCAAAATAAATGACTAAGTCAGCATATAAATCCAGAAACAGTGAAAACAAAACAACAACCAAAAAGCCCTGAAATGCAGCATCTCTGTGCTTAAGACAACAAAAGGTAATTAAGCTTCTATCAACTTACAGCTGCTATGTGAAAAACACTGGGTTAGATGCTGTGGTGGAGATGAAGAGAATTAACATCCATCTTCACGAGCTTCCCATCCAATTAGGAGTACAAAGATGAACTCAGAGAACTACAACAATATAAGACTGAAAGATGGAGCATTTCTAGTTAATTAAATAGAAAATACCAAAACACTTTCTTCTTCCTTTTAAACTTCCTTCATAACCTTTATCCCAATTGGACGGGAGTCATCTCTCCTACCAGGGTTTTCATAATCCTTTGTCATTCTTTTAAAACTTGTTCTTCTTTGGACTGAGCCTGTCTGCACCTCCATTTTCACATCTGTGAAATGGGATACTAAGTAGCAGCCTTACAGGATTATTGTCAGTATTACATGAGTCAATGACGATAAAAACTCAGAATATTTCCCGGCACATAAGAGGCACTCCGTCAATAACTAGTGTCATAGTATTATTATTACTACCTACTTCTATACCTAACTTCCTGACCAGATGTATAAGCTTCACACAGACTTGTTCACAATTCTAACAGCTTCTAGAAGACTGCATTAAGTATTTTATGTGTTTTTTCAAAGGAGAATAATGAAGTATATGATAAATGCTAATGGTGCAATTAGTATCCTGAGGGAAAGTGTTCACTGGTCTCTAGAGAAATCAATGCAGGCTTTCTGAGGAATGTGAGTTGAAATGTACGAGGGAACAAAAACTATCTCCTTCTGGGTGGAAAAACAAGATTGAGGCACAAGCCACGGGAACATAAATAGAAGAGAGGTGGCTGGAAGAGAGAATTATATTAGGTAAGTGATGAAAAAGGGAACTCACCTAGGGTGTTATTGCAGTAATTCAGGCATGAAATCTGAGAGCCTCAACTAAACAGGGCAACAGAAATAGGAAAGAATCAGGATGTAGAAGCAAGAAAAACTCAGTAGGACTAGATTGCTGCTAGCATACAGGGAGCAACAGAAAAAAGAGAAGAAAAAATTCAGAGTTGCAGCTAAATTTCTGAGTGTGGACAACAAAAGCAATGATAATCATACAAACAGGAAAATGAAAGAGAAAGCAGAGCCCAATTTTCTAAGGAGAGACCAGAATTGAGTTTAAGATATGTCGAGTTTGAGGTTCACAGGTCATCACATTGGACATGTTTACTAAGTTATTATCATATGAGTTTGAATCACTGAGGGGAAAACAAAGTTAGAGAATTAGAAACAACAGTTAACGCCTTAATTCAAGTGATGCATGTCCTTGTAAATTTGTTATCAAGATGCATAGTTAGTCACAGGCCCTCAACAGAAGTCTCTTGGGGCCAGCATCAATGACAAGAGGGACAAAACCAAGGCAGCCATTCTTTTCCTGATCATGTTCCCTTGGCCTTGGTTCTACAGGGGTGCAGGGTATGGGGGCTGCTGCTGTACTTTACACAGAGGGAGTTCTTCAGTCTTTGGATCAAAAAACAACATCCTTTCTTTTCTCCGCAACCATAGTCTAGCTCTAGGAGACAAAGTGAGTGAGAGACAAAGGAAGGCCTTGCTGGCTCAGTCCAGCTCACAGTACACACACCGGAGGGACAATGTCGCCCACAGCCTGTATCAGCATAAATACAAATGGATTGAAATATCTCTTTTACCTAAAAGAAAGGTTTAATAGCATGCAAATAAAAATAGATTATTTTTTTCATCAGAAAGTAAGACCCTGGACAAGCCAGAACACAAATATTTATTTAAAAGAATTTTTAAACTCTGATTCAGACTAGGAAAGCCAAGCCAGTCACTGAATCCCGTGGGGCAGCCCCATGCAGGGGTCTCTGCCTGGAAAGTCCGTTTTTAACGGTGTATTTACAAAACCATGTGTCCTCAACCAGAACTAAGAAAACCCCAAAGACATATCAATTCCAAGTCCATGACACAGGTCTAAATAAAGAGTAGAGGAAATGCTTGGTCCTGTACACACATCAAATTCACGGACGTTTCCAGATGTGATACCAACAATACCTTAAATTGAGATTATATTCTTTAACGTTCAATTATTCGATTAAACATTATCTTATTTTTTCCCATGTTTACTTATAATGCAGCTCACTGTTAAAATATAGGGGACAAGAGAGAAAGAAAACAATCATTTAGATATGTGTAGTTTGTCCATCTTACAGATAAGAAAACTAAGGGAGATGAAATGATTGTCCAAGTTCAATTAAGAGAGCACTAGACTAGACTAGATTAGACTAGAACAGAAGTCTTCCCAGCACCCAACCCATGAGTTTTCTCAACCAAATTGTTGCCTCTCAGGTAGAAGTGCCTCAGAAGGAAACATTGAGAGACATTCCCCACACCAAGGTTTGCCAGATAACCCTTAATGGAAAGTTCTTTCTGTGTTTTGAGTCAGGGGATAGGAATGAAATGGATAGAGTAGAGAAAGAGGAGAATCAAGACCAGTCACTTTGCTGCATTTGAGAAGATCTGCTTAAAATGTTCAGTCTCTATTTTAGACTTTGGCAATGAAAACCTGTGGAAACAGGTGTCCTCTGGAAAAGAATGGGCTAGAAGAGGCAAATCTGGACATAGAAAAGTAGAACAAATGTTCCAGTAGCTCACATCTCATCATCCCATAAAAATCCCCCAGATATAACCTACACTTTTCTCTTTCCCACAACTTCAGACTGGGTTTCTGTTTGCTCATATTCAACTTTTTTCCTGCTACAAGGAAGCTTAGCACTTCACATATGAGAGCTGCCAAATGACAGACTACGTAGATCGTCAGAGAGTCGGGAGGATGAAGGATGAAGAGAACCCAGAGGAATGTCTGAGAGCCTAGAGGAATGAAGACCCAAAGGCTCTGAGAAGAGAAAGGGGGCAGTTGATTAGGCAGGGGCAGAGGGACAAAGTTAGGCTCACTTTGCTGTTTTCCCCTGAAACCAACCCTGAGATATGAAAATGGAAGTGGCATTCTGAGATAACTTGCAGGTTTCTGGAAACAATCAAGGCTCTACTGAAGTATAAGTGAACATAACTCTATCTTGGAAATAATGAATTTGGGAACTCCAAAGCAAAAACAAAAGGCAATGAATGAAATCCATCTTCTTCAAGACATAATGCATTCATCAATAAGACAAAATTATTGCCACATAACTATTCAAAAGCAAATCATGGTAAGTTCAGAACAGCTACTCTAAGTTCATGATATGCATCAGCTACAGGATTTCCCTAAAGGGGAGGTTAAACCAGTGTGAATGGGAAGCTAGTCGATATGTCCTCTATTTTCAAAAAACTAGGTTCCCAACTTGCAACTATTAGTTTTTAGAGTAAATATGTTTACTTAAAAGATTCATAGAAAGGAACTAGTCTCAAATAGTTTCCCATCAATGTGATATCTTTAAATCTTAGCCTCGAGCAATGTTCTCTGAAAGGAGATTGGAGCAGAGCTGTAGAGAATAGAGTTTTTGAAATAACTTGGATGAAGAATATATTCTCAAATGATGCAAAGAGGTGTCATCAATAGAAGGAGACTCTAAACTCACAAACTTGAGAGGGGAATGGGAAGGGAAACTCAGATAGATGTTATAAACTGGCTAATGTACAATTGATCTGAGTTCCACTGTAGGGGTTTAAGTGGAACTCCCTCTGGCATTCATATCCCAACTGTAACTTTTGTTCAGCTTGAAAACAAGGGAACTGTAGGGAACAAGGGACCTGTAGGGATTTGAGCTACCACACCCTTCTCTGTCCATATATAAAATACTCTTGGATAGCTTTTTAGAACCTCTCTGCTCTGAGACCCTTAAGTCCACTCTGAAGACGGAGAGGTCTAACTTGAGCGAGATGCTTGTCATTGGGGATGCTCAGATATCATCGTCCAATGAGCCTTTTTAGAGGGTGAAAAGACAGATCTGAAATGGCACTGTGCACTCAGCATATCTAGAATGACATTCAGGAAAAGTGATCCTCTCTAGCTAATTGAACTTGGCCATAAGCCAACAAGTCCAAATGGGTTCTGTGTTCTGTATTTCAAATTCCTTCTCCACTAACACAAAAAGAAATACTACAAAAGGTTTATCTTTGCTGATGCCCAGTCAAATAAAAGCTAATGATTAAGAAAATAAGAAAAAAACCTAATGGTTACAACAATCAAATGCCAACAGACCACACAGCTGATGTGTCCCTGCCTTCAGCACATAGAATTCTTAAATGATTGCATTCTACTTATGTGCTTGTTTTAAAGTCTTATTACCAAAATGTTCCCAGGAAAGCATTGTATTGTCTGGCCTTGGAATACCCAGAAAGATACCAACGTGGGTTTTTTTTAATCTTTTAGATCATATCATTGTACATGGTTTTCAGACTTGCTTCCTGCATCCGTTTTTCCCCTCTAGGACCATTTCCAGGGATCTCAAGAAAATGAAAGAAACCATTGTGACCAAGCTAGAATGCATGAAAACCATACCACCTCCTCACAGAGGACAAGGAGCGGATCCCATGACTCTGTACCTGCCCCTTATCTTCTCCCTTTCCCTCCAGCTACACGTCCACTCTGCACCCTCATTGCTACCCAGGCCAGCTCTACCCTGGCTCCCTAGCCAAAGGGAAGATGGTTATATCTCCTGGGGCCATGATGTGAGACCTGGGAGGAAGTGTTGTCTTTGGGGAAATAGCAAAATTGTGTGACTACCTTAAAGTCAATACTATTTATCTTCACCTCTTGTCCTACGGGCTGACAAAAGGACACCACTGTTAGGCCCAACCCCCCTGCACAGCTGTAACAGAAAGAAGGCAGGGACTTGTACTTTCAAGTGTCAGACCTTTTGTGCCTGACTACTAGTTTATGAGGCTGATGTCAAGCATGGCAGTCAATGAAGTCTTTGTCCTAGGTGTACAGGGCAGGACAGTGGAAAAACTGCCCTCTCTTATATACCAGGCTCATCTATCTTCCTCTCACCCTGGTTCTCAACTTTTCTGTCTCTTGAGCTGACAGAGAGAGGATCCCTCCTGGGTTAATGTACTGGAAAATTGCTCTGCATGTTTATGAGGAGGTCCCTTCCAAATGAAAGAAAAAAGGAAAGGAAAAAAAAAAAACAGGGAATAAGAGTCGGTTTTTCCCACTGAACTCATTGGCCTTATGCATGTGGGTCTGACCCTGATTAAGAAAATCTCAATGGCCTGCTAGGAGGTTTATTGTCCAGTTTGGCAGAACGCACTTCCGATTGAATTTTTTTTATTATTTATAATCACGGAGTGGTTTTGAACAACGACTCCCATCATCCATCCCACCACCGACTAAACACACACACACACACACACACATCCAAGCCCTTAATTTTGAAGAGGCCCCATGCACTCACATCCAGTTTTCCTCAGAACAATCTATACTCCTCTTTAGAGCTGGTTTCCCCAAGGCAATTCTTTATAAATAGCAAACATGTTGTTTTCATACAGTTACATGGAAGGTTGGACTGTGTGAACTTTGCCATGGACTTGGACCCCAAAGGAGACCACGTTCCGTGAAATCATATTCGCTTATTTTAACTCTCTTTTTTAGCTGAAAATAATATCCTCAATCTCCAAACTCTTCCCTCACTCCCAAAATTTATTCCTCCATTCAAGTCTTGAGGCTAAAACAAAATGTCATGTAAGTGTTTAAGGCATCAACTAGGTATCAATTATGTATGCTCGTGTCTGCAGTGGCACCAAGAGAGTTTTACAAAACCAGGCCAAGTCCTTCCAGAAACTTCTAAACAAAAATCATGGCAAAAGGGATCACAAGAGTCTGGATAATTGTAACTAATGCAAAATGTGTCCTCTAGAAGCCGGCAGACACACAGCAAGTGTTGTTTTTTTGTTTTTTTTTTTTTTTCAGCAAATGAAGAAAAAGAACTTTGCAGCTCAGAGCATTTTCTTCTTTCTTCAGCCCAATTTCCAGAAATTGCTTTATGTTTCCATTGATTATTACTCTGGCCAGAGAAATTGGAGGTGGGGGAATATTTGCACATAAAAGCTCTAATTCATTGGTGACAGAAGGAAACATTTTTAAGGGAAATTTGTGGAAAAGTCACAAAAGTGACTCAAACGAAAAAGATTAATCAAAGAGTAGAATTAATATTACATCCTCAACCTCCCCTCAGTTGTGAGTTCTGTCCTCATTTTGAGTTGAGGACCACAACCTCTGAGACGAATCCCACATGAAGTTATAATTCCCTCGTAACTGAATGACCAAACCATCTCTCCTGTTAGGAATTGTTTTTGCAGAAGGTGACAGAACACAATTACAACCGTTTTTTTATTCTATGTATGATGTCCAAAACCGAGACCGTTCTGTGAAAAGATTTGATTCTAGCTTGGGAAGAATTTCCTGGGTTGTTGATTTTTACTCTCTTTATCGTTCTCACTGTATATTTTTCACCAAGATTTCCCCTGCTTGAAATCTAACTTTCTTTTCTGCAGTTTCCAATACTCTCCCACTGACAACCATGGGGCTCATTTAAATATTTAGCAAGATGATAAAAAGAAATGGGGTGAAGCTGACAAATCAGGCCCAGGAGAGGGGGGCCGTTAAGTCTGACACAAACATTAATAGGAACCCCTAATCTCTTCTCCTGCCCCCTTTTGTAGAAGGAGGTCAGAAGTGCCTGGTCCTCACGCCTGCTCCCTGAAGACCGATAACAAGCAGATGTTACTGTAACATGCTCAGGGAATCAAGCATAAATATGACCCCTGACCCCAGCTGTCAGCTGATCCACTGAGTCTCTTAGAAATAGACTCTTCACTTTGCTAAATTCCCCCTCTTTCCCACCATCCCCCTCCACTGGGCCTGGCGCCCCTGTCTCGGGTTTCTATGCCCGTGGCTGCTGCCCTGGCCCTTGCACAGTTGCACTCGGTGTGACCTTTCTCTTCAGGGAGGTCAAAGGCCTGAGACCTCAGGCCGGCCTCTTTTCTTGCTAAAGGCCAGCTGATGAATCATTCGCAACTTGAAGGGAACAGAGGAGAAGGGAGGGCTCTGAAGGCCTTTTGAGAGAAACAACTGTGGCCTATACATCAGCATTTACACTGTTCTGACACTTTCAAAACTCACGTTCCTCTCTGGGAACCACAGAAATAAGGGGGGACAGAAAGGTCTCACTGGCCAGGATGGAATAAATAAGAAGGAAAGAAAAAGAACATGATACCAGTCTTCAGGATTGTGTAACGGGAGGCTGTCCAGGAAAAGAAAGAGAGAGAGAGCAGAGAGAAATGTAGGCACACACACACACACACGAGCACACACACACACACACACATACACAAATCCTCACCCAGATTTCAGTTGGATCAGAGTCACTTTTTACAAAGTGAGAGAAAAAGATAGCCTGCATGTGCTTTTCCCCACTGCCATGAGAGTTTGGTCCTCAGGACTTTGTTGAATGACTCAGAATTCTCTTGCTTATTATTTAGAAAGGTAGCAATCATCTAACTTTGAAAAAAGAAACTCTATATATGTCTCCTTTAAGACAACCCCCCGTGAGTAGACTCAAGAGGGAGGGATGGGGTTGGAATCTAGGATAGCTGGCTAAAACACCTTAGAAGGTATTTTGTTTTTCACTGCCCGATTCATCCTACAAAGTTCTAGTTCTAGTTTACACTTTGAATCTGTGAGCAGTGTATGTTTACTCTGAGGTCATTTGGGGTGTCTTCAGTAGCCTTACAGGATGGCTAAGGTTTGGACCTTAGAAGGGAGGTAGCATGGACCCAGCTGACTGTTTAGGGCCCCAGAATGAAAGGAAGTATAAGATGCTCCTAAGAGGAGCTCTATGGAAACAGCACGCCTTCGACTAGAACTTGATTTCTCAGTATGGAGTCCACAAATTTATAGGTCTTCAAAGAATTAACCGTTGTGATTATCTTTCAGCATTTTAAGAAATTTAGAGAGTAACAATGGAATAAGCTATAGGACTCAACCTAATAGGAATTTAGAAAAAAATTTTGGTTCAATCTGTCTTTATCAAAGCTTCTTAAAAATGGCCTCAAAGCAGCCTTTGCTAACTTCAAATTTCTCATATTAAATTGTGTACACTAAGATGCAAAATAAAACATAGAAATTATGTTTCCATCTTTGCTTAGAAAGATATTAATGTACATAAATACTTGCTGGCTTGCTTTCTCTTTCCTTTCCTATTTTATTCTTTCCTTATATCTGTTTCCTCTTTTTTGACAGGGAAATGGGGAGAACTGACAAAATGCTGGAGATATGGTTTCCCAGATCTTATTATATAAAAACATAAACTGAGACAGTGGGGGAACCAGTTATGCTTAGAATCTCTATTACTGGACAAGGCAGCCCACAGATGACACTTCATCTTTGTTCCTTTTATAATTTTTTACCGCCTCCATCCAAGTTCCTAGGAGCTCACCTTTAAATACAGAACCACTAAAGATTGTTCCTTTGCTTCTCTGAACGTGCTTTGCTCAGGAGTCTTGAATAACTCAGGAGTTCTCAAACTTGGCCAATCATCAGAAACACATGAATGTCTTTAAAATATGCAGATTCCTGGGCCAGATCCCATTTTGGCTGAATAAGAACGTCTGTGGATTTTTCTAGGAAATAGTTGTGTTTAATACATTATCGAGGAGATCCTTATAATCAGTTAAGCTTGAAATCCACTCCCTTAAATAACACATAATTAAATTGCACAATCATGACTAGGCTGATACATTCTTTCTCAGGGTGAAATCTATACATAAGTTATCCCATTATACTTGGCTGAACTTTCCAGAGCCACAGTGTGAGGACAGAATTACCAATTAAGAGTTCTACAATTACCTCAATCCATACACAAGATTTATATTCCTCTAACTCCAAGAGGTTTCCATGTTTCAATATAGAAAAATAAAGATTCAATCATACATCCCTTCTTCTTGGTTCTAAAGAGCCAATTGGGCCCAACTTTCTATTCTTTTTTATGGCTCTTCCCTCTGGAGAAGAAAAAAAACCCAGGAAATAATTTCTCCCTAGCCTGATAAGCAAGCTATTGCCACCAAGATGGTGCAAATGACACGGATCACTAAAAGGACAACTGTTTTAGACAAGTTCACCAAAAATCCATTCCCTAAAGGCCCATGCCCCTGATTTTCCCAGATTGATTAATTTAATACAAACTTTTTAAAGTTCATTATGTTTAGACATATTCTCCACTGCATTTTGCTGAAAGATCATCACTGTTTCACCTTTCTTTCTCTTAGGTAAATAGCATCCTATTCAGGTGTCCTTACTTGACGTTTAATTCTTCATTAGCACATGCCAACACTCTCCCTGCTCTCTCTGGTTCTTTTTCTCTTGTCTCTTCTGCACCACAGTTTCTCTAAAATCTCCTAATTTGGACACAACACTGACCCTGCTATTATTGACCCCATCTGGAAGACAGAGGACTATCACACTTTAAATTTTGTGTTTAACTTCATTATATAGTCATTCATTTACTTTTCCATTCAATAGAAAAAGCACACAATGCCTTTTGGTTGCTGTAGGGGACACAAAGATAGATATAACATAAACCGACAAGAGTTTGCATCCTACTAGAGTAGATCAGGCAGCAAACAAATATAAAATAAGATAACAAATGCAGAGTGTCATAACCAAGGTGCTTACCAACTTCTATGACAGCTTG
The DNA here is from genome assembly GCF_028021215.1 of Eschrichtius robustus. Lineage (NCBI taxonomy): Eukaryota > Metazoa > Chordata > Mammalia > Artiodactyla > Eschrichtiidae > Eschrichtius > Eschrichtius robustus. The sequence goes on along the minus strand of NC_090824.1, from coordinate 153,824,514 downwards.
AAGGATGATATCATTTGAATGATGCATTAAATAAGAGTTAAGAATGGAACCCACAAAGATGTCTGTATAATGTTCCAGTAGAACATAGAAAACAAAAGACTGAAGGAACAAAATATGTGCAAGGAATGCCAGCATATTTGATCTGACAATTACAAGAAGGGGCACAGAAGAGAATGACCAGGGAGAAAAGACAAAAACGACATGATCACCTGGAATTGAGGAAAGGTGAAGCCAGAATATCTGAATAGATTGAATGCCTTTGGGTCTGTCAGGAGTTGGGTATCCTCCAGTTCCTACAAACATCCTAGTATCACTGAGATGTTTTTTCTTAAGATGAAGAGCATTCCAGCCTCATAGACTGAGAAGCAAATCATTATTTATAGGTCAAAAAAATTAAAGTCCTTATACAGGATTTTTGATTATCTAATCCTATGAGATTTCCCATTTATAAATTAAAAGAAAATGAAGATCCAATCATGGCTTCCCTCTTCCGATGTTAGAGTGTTAATTCACAGAATGTGTCCTGCCATGTCTCTGGGCTCTGATTCCTACCAAACAAGCAACTTTGACTTTCTATAATGCTTCTCCACAGCAAATGCTAGCATAATGATCTGCTTGGCTATTACGGTTTTTATTAACTTTATTCATGGGCATCATGTTTAACATACTATTTTTTAAAGTATGTTTAGAGTTATTCAAACATGAGAAATTGAAACTGAATATATCAATAAAGTAGAAATTGTGGCTTAAAAAACTGATGACCCATATTAACAAATTTAGAAGCATAGAAATCATACAAAATACATTCTCAGACAATGGAATTAAAGTAAAATTAATAAGAATATAATTAGAAATTAAACAATAAAAATTAAACAAAATCCATGGATTTTTAGAAACCCATAGGTCAAAAAGAAGTCACAAGAGAAACTTAAAAAATTTTTTGAACTGTATGAAAATAAAAATACATCTTATCAAAACTTGTAGAATATAGTGAAAGCAGAGCAGAGAGGGAGATTTATAGCATTAAATAGGTATACTAGAAGAGGAGAAATACCTGTAATTAATAACCTTAGCTTCTATTTTAGGAACCTAGAGAAAGAAGAGCAATTTAAATAATCAGTAGGAAAGGAATATAAATAAGAACAAAAATCAAAAAATTGAAAACAGGAAAACAATACAGAAAAATCATCTGTTTTTTTGAAATTTTAAGAAAAAATAAAATACCTCTTCCCAGGCTAACCAAGAATAAAAGAAGAAACAACACAAATTATCAATATCAGAAATGAAAGAGGGGCCATTATTATGGTTTCTATGGGCACTAAAAGACTAAGAAAGGAATACAATGAGAAAATTTATGTCCACAAATTTCCTAACCTAAATGAAATGGACTGACTTCTTAAAAGACAAAAACTATCAGTACTTACTCAAGAAAATAAATAGGTAACCTGAAAATCCCTAAATCTATTAAGGAAATTATATCAGTAATTTATAGCCTTCAAAAAAAAAAAAAAGCACCCATGCCCAGATGGTTTTACTGGTGAGATCTGCTGCATATTTAAAAAGAAAATAATACCAATTCTCTACAATCCTTTCCAGAAAATAGAAGAAGAAGGAGCCCTTTCCACCTCATTCTATGATGTCTGCATTACCCTAATCAGGTAATTATCACTATCCTAATACCAAAACCAAACAAAGACATTACAACATAGGAAAACTATGGACCAGTATCTTTCATGAACATAGGTGCAGAAGTCTCAACAATACATTAGCAAATCAAGTACAATACTTTTTAAAAAAGAATTATACATCACAACCAAGTGGGATTTATCCTAGGTATGCAAGGCTGATTCAACATCAAAAAATCAATCACTGACATCAAGAGGATATGTTGGTAAAATCATATAATCATATCAATTGATGCAGAAAAATATTTAACAAAATCTAACATCATTCATGACAGAAACACTCATTAAACTAGGATTAGAAGGGATCTTCCTCACTTAATAGAAAAATTACACAAAGCTTGCAGTTAAAATCATATTTACTGGTGAGAGACTAGATGCTTCCCCTCAAGATCAGAATAAGGCAAGGATGTCCCCTCATCACTCCTATTCAACATCACAACCAGAAGTTCTAGCTAGTGCAATAAGACAAGGAAAAGAAATAAACAGTACATAAATAAGAAAGGAAGAAATAAAACTATTTTTATTTGCAGATGACAGGATCATCTATGTATATAAATTGCAAAGAACCTAAAAACAAACAAAAAAACAAAAACTCCTAGAGTTGATAAGTGAGGATAGCAAGGTCTTGGGATACAAGGTGAATATACAAAAGTCAATTTATTTCCTACATACCAACAATGAATAATCAGATATGAATTTTTTAAATACCAAAACAAAAATAGAAGTATTTGGCTAACAAAATATGCACAGGATCTATATATGGAGAATGACAAAACACAATGAAAAAAATCAACAAAGATCTAAAAAAAGTGGAGAGATATTACCTGTTCATGAATTGAAAGATTCAGTAATGTTAGCCTTTCAAATCTACCCAATGTGATTTAGAGATTCTGGACAATCCCAGTCAAGAATCAAAATCCTAGCAAACTGTTTTGTATATATTGACAAACAGCTTCTGAAGTTTATATGAAAAGGCAAAAGACCTATAAGAGTCAACACAATTCTGAAGAAGAAAAGCAAAGTTAGAGGACTCACACTATCTGATCTAAAGCTTAATATAATGCTATAGTGTTCACGAAAACATGATATTTGTGAAAGGAATAGATACCTAGATCAATGGGAAGAATAGAGAGCCCAGAAATAAACCCATACAAATATAGTCAACTACTTTTTTTTTTGACAATGATGCAAAGGAAATCCAATGGTTCAAGGAAAATTTTTTCCACAGATGGTATGAGAATAACTGGCTGTCCATATGCAAAATGATAAATAAACAAATAAGGAAATAAATTAAAAAGAATAGACAAATCTCTCTAAATAATTTATGTGATACTCCACTTCTCAATGAGGTGAATCATAACTCTCCACTCCTTTAGTGTACACCATGCATAGTGATTTTCTCCCAAAGAGGGCAGCATGGAAAGAGGGGAAAACTAATTACAGTAGAGAAATCTAATGAGTCATGTTGATAGTAGATACCCTTGATAAGATGTGGTGAGAAGGGCACTCTTTCTCCGTTGTCTTCTTGCCCAAAACCTGTAATTCCAGTTTAACCACAAGAAAAACATTAGGCAAATCCTAATTGAGCAGCATTCTCTAAAATACTTGACCAGTACTCCTCAAGCTTGTAAGGTCATTAAAAAGATGAAAATCTGCTTTATGAGAGAAAATGTCACAGCCTGGCATAAAAAGGGCCTTAGGTAAAAAATTTTTAAATTCTGATAAAGCATAATTTCAGTTAATTATAATGTATCAATATTGATTCATTAATTGTGACAAATTTATCATACTAAGGTAAGATGTGACTCAGGGAAAACTGGGTATGGGGTTCATAGGAACTCTCTCTCTCATCTTTTCAATTTTCTATAAATTTCTCTTCCAAATATCAAAAGAAAATTGTGATGAAGACTCACTTCTTTCAAGCAAATGATTAAATTATTTTTGCTTTTCCCTTAGCCAATCTTATGAAGTACTCAATTTATTTTTTTCTACACTGAACGAATAAACAAGTGAATAATTGAATAAATAAATGCTTTAAGAGAAAATTTGAATTTTGAAAAAAATTAACTGATAACTGTAACCTTTACCATGGTGACCCAACCAAGATATTGTTCATGAGGGGGCCTTTCTGAACAGGCAACCAGTTCTCTAAACAATATATTTAGCACACAAATAAAAAAGTAAGTTGTAGCTTCTTATTTCCACCCAGAAAATCTGGCATAAAACCTTTTCAATAGATTCTATTTTTATTATAATAAAAAGTTGGTGCCAAACACCCTATCTTTATTAACAAAAAAACTCAATTACTATATTAAGAATATAAAAAGAAAAGAGAAATGCTATAGACAAATAAAAAAACATTATTGCAATGGATCTAGTGTTTTTTTGTCCCATTACTCCTTTTCAGGAATAACTTGAAGTACAATCAGGAACTCAAGTGGAGGTGAGAAATTTTCATCATCTTGTTCTGGTCATTGAAAATCTCCCAGTGGCTAATAACTCAGAAAATGCATTCATTCATTCAACACAGTTTCCTGATCATGCATTATAACACAGGTACTGTAGTTTGATCTTGGTATGAAAAAATTGAGCCCATCAAATGTTCTCAAAGAGTTCCTGAGTATTCACTGATAATGCTACAATATTTGCAGAAAAGGAGACCAAACCCAGGTCCAAAGAAAGCAAGGAGCTTGGAGGATGAGGGAGTCTTTGGCCATCAGGGAGCCAAGAAAGCGGTGAGAACAGAAGAGAGGCCTTAGATTGTATTATGTCACTCCTAATCCACGGGGTGCTGAGTTCCTCCTTAGCAGTAACTCCTGTGCATGTGTGACCACTACTCCTCCCGGGAACTGGCCTGGCTTTTCCTCTCCTGGTCTAGGTTATAATGGTAATGTTCAGAGTCCCCTAAAGGAGTTTCTTGTTCTCACACAGCAGTGATGATCAAATAGATACATGTACTTTTTAAATTACGTTGTATTTTTTTCTACATGTATATCTTCTGGATGAAAAATGTAAATCTGTTCAAAACACTATCTGATGGATTGTTTGCCAATAGTGAATTTGTTAAATAAAAATGTTCTTACAGGTTATATGTACAATTTTTTAAATAAGTTTATACCCTCTGATACAAAGGTTTTTCTTACAAAAAAATATCCTCTGGAGTCAAACGTAAACATTTAAAATAACCAGAAGACTTGATAATAGTAAAAATGTTTTTTTTAAAAAAACTGAATTTGCAACATGAAGAGAATAGTTAATTATATTATTATCATGCTAAATCAGGAAATCTTCAAAAATCTTGTTTTCAAAGAATATGTAAGACATGATGATATTTCAAGACATGATGTTAAATGGAAAGAGGGGAACCATGGCTACTTTGATTTCACACACACGCACACATAATATATATATAGCAGAAAGAATGCACCAATAATTGAACAAAATGAAATGAGAAAAATTTTAGTTCATATTTTCATAGTGATCTTGTATTTTCTAAACCTTTTCTCGTGAAGAGGAACAGCCTTAAATTTCCCTCATAATAAGAATTTTACATACACCTAAAAAATCATATTTATTGTGTTTTTTAAAATCACATTTACTCAAAAGAAAGTAATTATTCAAAATTAGGACTTTCTTATGTACTTGCTGTTGGCAAAAATTGCTTAGTCAAACCACAATAGAGAGACTGATGTTTGGGGAAAATACCATTTTCTTTTTTAAAAATATGATTCCTGTTCCATTTCATGGATAGGATCGATTATGAAGACCAAATGTGGTGAACTAGTCAGTCCTTTGGAAAATTAAAACAGTTAATTTATTATATTATAAACAGTTAATTTATTATGTTACTATTATTATATACTCTCTGTAAGTGGATACTCTAATGCATTTCTCCATGTGGTTTTAACCAATGAGACTTGCATATTTATCATGCATTTTGATTAAACTGCTCACCTCACTTTGATTGATTCCAATAGATTTTGCTTTACAGGTATCCCTGGCTTTTTGAAAGTTTGCTTTACACCAGTTCTGGTTTACGAAAGATCGTCATTAATACCTATTTTCGCTAACCAAAAGAAACTCGAAGAGGAATTTAGCTTTTACAAAAAAAAGACAAAAAGCAATAATGGTGTTCAGTATGTATTTTGCAGTGAACCATTATAGAGACTTCACGCACCCCAAGCAGTGAGAGTAGCAGCGTCAAGCTCCTTCCCCAGGAACAACACTCAGCATCTCAACATCAAGCCACCATAGCTTTGCATTGTGTCTGCGAACATCTGTGCTTTAATCTCGATTTATTTTATGCATCCATTAGCAAGTTGTGTCCTAAGGTAATTGCTTCTTTGCTTTACACCATTTCTGATTACGAAAGGTTTCATAGGAACACTCTAATTTCAAAACCTGTATTCATAGGAATGATTAAAAGTTATCCTGTTTCTGTTTTTGATTAGTTTCTTTGCAGGTAGGAGCAGACTTTAATGAATGGAATGGAAATAAAAGGATGGGCATGATCTTTCTTCACAAGTCTTCAGCCCTGGCAAAATCGCTTTGGAAAACACATTTCACTTTGTCACCACCCTTCCTTCTTTTGCCTCATACCCTGGCCAATGTTCACACACTTTCTTTGATCTGCTCTTTTGAGCAAATCTGAAGTGAAATGTTATTTAGAAGAAAAAAACTAATGAGAAGCTATTTGGCGGTGAAAACAATTTCCAGGGCATGGAAACCTCACCCAAAAGCCAAGATTCTTGTTAATCAGGAGTCCTTAGGGCAGCAGACTCGGGCTTAGACTCTCTCTGCAGCACTGGCCTTAATGTCTACCAGACCCAGTTCACTGAACACTTTTGGCCAGACTGTCACATCAGGGTCAATAACAGAACTGGTAATTTTTTTTTTCAACCTGATCATTATATAAAGGACACTCATTAATAAATGTTTCCATTCTTCCAGAATATACCTTCACATGGACATTTATTTCATCTGTCAAGGGCTGGATTATCTCCATTTTCCAGTTAAAATGTTTGAACTGACACAACTTGGAGATGATGAGCAGTAAGACTCATACCCAGGTTTGTCTGACCCCCAAAGCCTTTTAATATTTCCTATGTACCTGAGCTTCCTACTGAAGCCATCTTCTGTGTAGGGGGGAATGGTAATTGATGGCCATCTCCAATTCTCAACACTTAAGCAGGCTCTATCCACAGGGGAGGAGAGGAAACATAACTTGGGTGCTGGGTGAGGAACAAGGAGAAGGACGTGGTACAGTTGGAGGCATCCACAGGGTCAAACTGCATTGGGAAGTCTAGAGGTAAGATGTGGCTTTCATTATGTATGTTGCAGAATCCAAAAGATTTCTCAAATCATGTCTGGAAAAATGAGAGTTTCGGGAGCTGTATCTTAGGTAACTGTGTGGAGAATTGCTTAGAGAAGGTAGAGATTTGAAGACTCAATTAAGAGATTTGCCTAAATAGTAGAGTGGTCGTGCAGATCCGAACCCAAGCCATCTCGGTGAAAAGGAAATGCATGTGACACATGAAAACAAATTACCAAGGTGTTATTGAGGAATCAATGACAGAGTAAATATTGGTAGGATATATGCAGGAAACAAAGGGGATCTCTGAGGCCACATACCCATGAAACCGAAATGAGGGTAAAAATATTATGAGATAAGAAAACTAAGATGTTTCAGTGAAGAGGTCATAATTCTATTTGAGACTGGAACTGAACACTTTAAAAAATTACAACAAAGAACTAACCTTCTAAAGATCAGTGAGCTGTAGATTCCTTTGATATAATCTTGGTCATGTTCTATAATGATGATGATTTATAAGGGGAAGTATAACATCAGTCATTGTAAGAAAACCTAACTATGGCTGAGAATAGTTCTAGACTCATGGTGGTATTAAGCAAGAATGGAACACTATGTACTAAAAAGTTGGATATAGTTTCATGGGAAATGGCAAATAGTTGGGAAAGGACTTTGAAAAACAAATCCTTGGGGATGCAAAATAGGATCAATGAAATTCCTTGGTACTACATTCTTAAAACCCCACGAGGAAAGAGATAGACAGATGGTTCTTTAAAGCTAGGATGAGTGTTTTTTTATCTAAGAAAGAAAATCCACACTTGCCCTTAATTTACTCTCAGTAAATCCATAAATAGACTTGTCCTTTACTAAAAATAACATGGTAATGTTTAAACTTTGAATATCATCTTAATACAGCAAACACATCAATCTATTTGAAATTGTTACCTAATTGATTTGAACAAAGCGTATAAGAAATAACTCAGTTTGTAAAGTTTTATTTTTCCATAACAATGAAGCATGTTCACCCAACAACTCTATGTGCCTGTGTACATATTTTTCTTAAACAGAAATACAGAAATACATAAAAACTTTGTAGTCAGTCAATATGATATACTGAGAAGCTTTGTTGTACAGATTGTGGTGACCAATAGCATAGGAATATATAACATTGCCTCCTTTTCAAAAGCATTAACTCCTGAAGTTGGTGTGGAGTTCATAAAAATCTATCGCTCTATTCTATCAGACCAAAAATAATTCAACTCGAAAAGAAGCTCCTAAAACAAATGAAAACTTGAAAACTTATCTTCCTGAGGGAGGCAAAGATCTGCATAAGCACGGCATACACCTCAAAAATGTTGATGGATTCTATTTCTATATTTTTATTAATATCTGCATTCATGGATTGCAAAATTGACACGTACATTTGTTCAACTTATGATCATTTATACCATGCTTATGCATAGTATTGTTTTCTGAAGACAACCCAGTTGAAAGTAGCCAGTTGACAGCCCCGTCACTCTACCTCACAGAATTTGTGATATTCAGAGAGTTACTAGTTTATTCAAATTCATTAACTCAATAAAAACACTAACTCAACAAATATTTATTAGGCACAAGTTACGTAAAGCACATCAGACAAATTAATCTCTTAGATGACTTATCTGGTTGTTTGACCAAACTCACTGGAGGGATTTGTAAAAATGGTGAAACTAATTATGTGTGTAGAAACAGCCATGTAATCAATACATGAAAAGACCTAGATGTTTAATGTCAGGGGGCATAACGATCTAGGAGTTTTATCCTGATGATCAAACAAGTTTCAGATTATTTGTTGTCCTGAAGACAACTGATGCCATGTGTCAATAAATCAGCTGTGGAGTGGGGACCTGGAAAGGAGACATTTGCTCTTATATGTGCCATGGGAGACTGGGTGGGCATGCATTAGTTCTCTGTTTTGACGTGTCCTGCAACCATTTGTACAACATACTCTAATACAGCGGTCCCCATCTTTTTGGCACCAGGGACTGGGAGGGATGGTTCAGGCAGTAATGCAAGCGATGGGGAGCGAAGGGGAGCAGCAGATGAAGCTTTGCTCGCTTGCCGGCCGCTCACCTCCTGTTGTGTGGCCCAGTTCCTAACAGGCCGCAGACCGGTACTGGTCCACAGCCCGGGGGATGGGGACCCCTGCTCTAGTAGACTTACACTGCCATATGGCCAGTGAAAGCTGCCTTCAGTAATAAAGGCATCAACACAGAAGATTTCTATTATAGAATAAAATGTGGAAAATACACAATACATATTTTTAGGTAAGATCATAATCACTGCCAGACTCATATTGTTTCTGTTTCCACCGTTCCTTTCTATTATAGTTGTTCCTTTCAGTTATTTACTTAAATATGTATTGACACATACTGCATTCCTGGCATTGCATTAGGAGCTGGGGATACAGAGATGAGAAGAACATGGGAGAAAAATGACACCCACACAAATATCTAACCATTATGCTACATATTATAGTGGAGGTTCACAGATGACAATGTGGGACTGTAAGGAAGAGAATGTCAGTGCCAGGGAGTGGCCGGATGCCTTTGTGTTCCCAGGGGTCCTTTTAGAGCTACGATTTTATGGACACAGAGTTAACGACTGGAGTGGAGGGTGGGAAGTAAAAAGACCCATCCTAGGTATTTCATAGGATAGTTAGTGACAAACTGTGACTAGAACATAGGCCTAAAACCCAGGTATCATTATTTTAGGTCTAGTGTCATTGCCACTATACTATATAGATTCACAGCTACTTAGAGGGCCTAAGTTTTTAATCTATCTGATTTCATACTTAACCAAGGTCTTTGGTGCTTTAATCCAGAATTCTTTGAGATTTGTCTTTCTATATTCAGCTCTAGTGCTTTGCATAGTACCGGTCATAAAATATATGTTCCATAAATTTTTCTGAATAAATAAGTAAATGAATGGACTGAGTAATGTATGTACAAAGCAAGGGTATAAGAAGGTAAGTTGATGATAGATAGATAGATAGATAGATAGATGATCGATAGATATCAGAAACACGTTTTGTATCTCTCAAATTATTCCAGGAAAAAAAAAAAAAAAAAACAGTTCTAAAGCTGACACTACTAGAAGTATTGTAGAATATTTTATTTTATTATTTTACTCAAGATTATAACATACTAATCAATTATGACCATTGTTGTCAATCCCCATTGCCTAACGAAAAAATTAGAAGCTCCTCTCTTGTCATCTAGCTATTAAATTTCAAATTATTAAGAATAATCCAGAAAAGTCTTAGCACCAAAACTCTTTGGCAGAAGAAAGGCCACAGATGCATAAAGCCAAAAATGTGAATGAAAGGGCACTATTCTAAATGATAATAATTATTATAAAGAAAAAGTTACTGAGGTTGACTCAAGTTTTGCACTTTTTAATCATGACATTTTGGGGTAGTCGGCATGTACTTTTAATATAACTACATCAAAATATTATTAAATTAGACACAACAGTCTCACATACTGTTAATATTATTTCAAAGGAGTCACCATATCAGGTCCTAATTTTTACCTATTTAGTACATTTGAAGGAATAACGAAACAAATTCATCAAACTAAGCACAACAAAGAAAGAAAAACTTCTGTAAGAATCTTATGCCTTCCTCACTTAGTAATCTTGCAGATCAGAAGTTACCATCACATGAATATTAAAGTATATTTTCCAGACTGGGTGTTATTGGTAATATATCCAACTTCAATTAAAATTTTGATTGGCCTGTTAAATTTTTACTTTTATAATTTTTTAAATTAGCTGCTAAAGAGAACATTACTCCTTCACTTTTCACCATACATGTCACCAATAACATTCTTTCTTTCCCTTTACTAAAAAAAAAAACCCAAGAACTTCGATAATGTTTCCAAAGACTCACAATATTTTTCTTTTCCCTCACTCTTATGAGGAAAAAATGTTTAAATCTTCCAGATAGAATTTCTGCAGCTCACTTAAAGAATTCCACCTTCTCAACACCCTTGCATTTAACTTAATGTTTTTCAGATTTCCAAACTCTATTACCACAATGCTAAACAAATAACTAGAGTTCAAAGTTCAGAGAAAGAAACCTATTGGGTGAAAGGTTGAATAACTTGAAAGAAAAGTGTTACAGCTCTAAGAAAGAGGTTTAACAGGTTTGGGACCTTTTGCCTGCTGGCGACAGCCCATTCTTTCTTATTTTGGCTCTTCACCACTAAGGTGTTAACTTTTTAGCTGCTGGGATTTGAGCTTTATTATGTTTTCTCCTTCCATTTACTTATTAAGTTAGAGGAAACATTACTTCATGGCCAAAACAATATTTCAGATTTTATGAATTAGCTTGCCTTAGGGAAAAACCAAGTTAAGTTTGTAGCCTAAATTTGTTCTCATATTTATAACCAAATTAATTCTGTAAACATGATTCTTAAGGAACACATTGAGCCATTCAGGTTTAAACAGATGTTACTCATCCATGTAATAACCTCAAATGTAATTCTTTATGTGTCTATCCACTCAGAAGGAGAAAGAAGGCAACCAAGCATATCCCAGTGAGACCAAAGGCACATACAAAGAGTATTACTATCATATTTAAGTTTTTCCTTTCCCCTTATTTCCCTCCTTGAGATTTTGGCAAAGAGGAGAAAGAAAAGTTTGCAAAATCTGTTTTCTTTTTTTTTTTTTTTTTTAAAGATTTTTTTTGATATGGACCATTTTTAAAGTCTTTATTAAATTTGTTACAATATTGTTTCTGCTTTATGTTTTGTTTTTATGGCCCCGAGGCATATGGGATCTTAGCTCCCTGACCAGGGATCTAACCTGCACCCCCTGCATTGAAAAGCGAAGTCTTAACCACTGGACCACCAGGGAAGTCCCAAAATCTGTTTTCAAAGACTAGATAGCTTACCCATGACTTCAAATGAAGAATAACTAACTGGTAATAATAATAGTTCCTCATAGGGAGCCACAGACTAACTAGGGGAAGGGGGAGCTGATGGGTTCTTGCAGAGATGAGAACATGAAAATTCGGTGCTGATGAATTCATTCACCCCTTTCACTCACCTTTCCTTCATCCTCTACTAAGTGAGGTCCCCAAATATGTAAGACACAGTGCCAGGTACAAAATGTGACATCCACTGATAAAAGAGCCCTTTGAGACTGAATGAATAAAAGGAGAGGATTTATTTCAGATGGTTGAATGGAAATAGACCCTCAAGTTCAAAGAACGTTTCCCCTTTTAAGTTGCATAAAACTGGGCTGTAAGAAGTACTACACTGTCTTGGTTTAAAAAGATGTAGAAAGAGATTTCTCAGGTTCATCTGTGGCCTAGTTGTGTACATATATAGGTTTGAACACAGCATGTTCATCAGCTGTGCTAACTTTTACTTGCGGTTAAACTAAGAACAGCCTGTGGCTACTCCCTAGCCTTGTGGTAATTCATGGAATTAAAGCTAAGTTACACACCTAAGTCATTTTCACCCACTGGATACATTTTCATAATCCAGTGTAATAGCGGGAAAAGTTTATTCTACCCTACAGGTTGAATTTTTCCCTTGAGTAATTTAGAGATACAGGAAAATGAGGGTGGGGCTTGTTTTGTCCATCCAGGAGATATCTCTAGTGTATCCAGACTTTTAAAGAACTTTCTAGGTTATACTTTACACATCCGTTCTTAGTCAATTTTCTCACTTTATTATAAATATTTTTGCTTATGTCTTTGTCCCCTTTAATAAGTCCCATTTAGTATATGAGCTGGTTGAAAGCAGAAACTGTCTTACTGGCTTTTAGATTCTTGAATCTTAGCACATATTAGTGTGAACCGTTCAATATTTTTACCTGAATATGCCCCAGAGGAAGTGGACCACGATTTTATAACTGGCGTGGCCATCTATGATAACTTCAGACTGGAGTTGGTCTTACGAATATTTTTAGAGCAGAAGTGGAGCATGGTCCATGCCTTTCAAACTGAATCAGCCAAAAGTCTACATTTACCAAGTTATTCTAGAATTTATCAGTCCCCAGAAAGTTCATGCTCAACTTGTGCTTGGCTGACATTTGCAGGCTATTACTTCAGCCAGGACATGTGTACATGGTGTTGGTAAAACACTTTTCAGACAGGCCAATCCAGGATCAGATCACAAAGAAGCAGGGCAAGAAAGAATGCAGTTTTTCCAGCAGTATCTCTTCAGAGTGGCCAGAGACCTGCCTAACAGGAACTTCCAACAGGAGGCATCAGCACTTATTCTCCAAGAACCATGCCCAGTGTTTTACCCTTCATTGCTGAAAAGGAAGGAGCAGCTCACTAAGTTTACAAGCAGTTCTTGTAGTTACCATGAGTTATGTTCCTGGTAAAGGTATTGTAATTCACAATGATATAAGGAGAATCTGATTTTCCCATTGAAGCGATGCTATAACACAGGATTCTGTGTCTAAGAGCCTATTACTTGATGACTGACAGAAATGACAGCAAATACCACCTTTAATTAAATACACAACATATTTGAGTGCTATAAGGTGTAAAGCTTTCAAAGGTGTAGGGAAGGCATTTAAACTGGGAGTATGATGACGAGTTCTTTAACTTTTATGAAATGGTATTTCTTTAAGACAATTCCTAAAGAGGATAAGGGAAAATGTGGAATTTAAAATGTTCAAAGCTGACATTGGGAAAGATGATACACAAGACAGGCAGAAAGTATGTCATCATGCAGAAAAAACCCAGCAACACGATAGGCACTGTGCCTGCGGAAAGGACCACAAGTGGTGGCATGACGTGGCTGGACGAAGAGTATCGCACAGGAGAATCTCAGTCTTAAGTTTAAGTAAGACATAAGTAAAAAATAAAACAGCCCATGAGCAAGACATCTAGCTTCCCAAGATCTCAAGTTCAAAGCAAGAGCAAGTGAGAGAAAGAAAGAAGGAGGGAGACAGGGAGAAAAGGAAAGAAAAAGTAAACAAGAAAGAGAGACAGAAAGGAAGGAAGGAAGGAATAGAATGGAGGCAAGGAAGGAAGGAAGATTGATTGATTAAAAGACGCTCTGGCTAAACATACCAGATTGACTATTTTCTAGCAAAGATAACTAGTATTTCAAAAGTAAGTTGTAAATGAAGTGTGGGCAGAACAGAGACGTGTCAGATAAGTTTCTGTAATGCTGTGTGTATTTTCAGAATATTAGATTTAATGTGGTGGGTAGGATGAGACAGAAAAGACTTAGTTACTAGTAAACAAAACTAAAGAAAAAGTAAAAGAAATTCTTTGCAAGTGTGGAGAAGACAATTGAGAGGTATCTCACATCCCCCTTTAACCCCAATGTGGTTTTCAAAGAGTAAAAAGAGTGACAGAGAATCCAATGGATATTTCCCATAAATTCCAACCGAATCAGGAATCAGAAAAGCCAGGAAAATAGAATTCTTTCTTATAGTCTGATTGAAAAACAAACTGGTTTTTGTCAAAATTCTTTGAAATAGATGATTTTTTCCCATTAAAGAAGTAGAATCACAAAATCTAAATTACATCGAGGGGTGAACACTCAAAAATGGATACAAATACTATGATTTTAAATTATTTAAGTTTTAAAAAAGCATTTCCCCTTTACCTTTAAACTGCGTGCACACGCGTATGTGCATGTGTGTGCCTATGTGCGTCTGTGTGTTGGAGCTCTCTCTTTCACTACTTTTTTCCTAGTCATTTAAGAAGAAGCGAAGATTCCTGTGTGAATGCAGTTTGGTTTCTGAATCCAGAAGACCCACTCTGTGGATGACACATCTACTAGCATAAAAAGATGAAATCCAGGTGCTTCCAGTAAAACTAATGGAAAATTCTGATTTCTCCTTCCTCCTGGACACCCAGGTCATCTATGTTTTGCTACCTCCCTTGAAGGTGCCTGTGGACATATGGCTGGGATGACACCAAAGGAATGTCAGCACAGGGATATGAACCACTGCCAGGCTGGCCAAGAGAAAGACCCCAGCAACAATCCTCATGCTCTTTTCCTCATTGCACCCTTCTGGAGCAGTCGTGGTAGCAACACACTGACGAAGCTAGAGCCACAAGATGGAAATAAACTGGGCCTCTGACTTACTTCTTGGTGGACACCTCCTTGGAATTTATGTGGTCTAGAAATAAATTATATTGTATTAAGCCACTGATATGGGGGAGAATCATTATTTGCAGCAGCCATCATCACCTTGACCAAAACAGCTATCCCACCATTTTCTTTACCCTTTCCTATTTTTATACCATCTGAGGGCTTGAGTCCCAGGAACATCTGGATCTAAAGAACTCTGAGAAGCCTCACCCATGTCATCGGCACTGTCAGGTACTCACTTTGATGTCTGATACCTGTCACATAGGTATTGCATGAAGGGAAATAACTTTTTAAAGTCTCTGCTCTATTCCAGGAACTTTCATAATCTTCCCAGTATCCTCATGATTGTCATTTTCAGATCAGTGAGATAAGCTGAAGAAAGGTTAAGAGCTGTGCACTGTAAATCTATAGGAGACATGATTCACATAGGTTCATGTATGCATAATGCCCTCTAAATTTGCTCAGTGTGCAACCCACACAAACCAAATGTAACTTGATAGGTGGTATCAAGAGGAAATCTATTCTTCCTTCATGATATCTTTTCAATCTTCAGTTCCTGGCACTATTTCTCTGCTTTTTCCTTCCTGAAATTTTTCACTCCTTGGGAAGGTTGTGGCACAATTCTCTTTCCGTCATGGAGACTATTTACCACTGGATTGCTAGATCAGCTCTTAGTTGCCATTAAAAAAGCCTGTAATTCACTGGGAAATGGGAAATTTTTCCAGCCATAAAATTATTTTTCTGTTTCTCAAAAGCAAAGATTTCATTAGGGGGTTTATCAATAACTCAGATATCACCTAATAATGATCTGTTAGATAAAAACTGTAGAACAAGCAGGGAGAAAGCACAAAATTTATTTTTATATGATCTTATTTTTTATTTATCTTTTTTATTGAGTGAAATTTCAAGCTATTTATTTTTAAATTTTTATTGGAATATAGTTGATTTACAATGTTGTGTTAGTTTCAGGTGTACAACAAAGTGATTCAGTTATATATACATATAAAGTTATATAAAGAATATATATATATATATTCTTTTTTAGGTTCTTTTCCATTGTCGGTTATTACAAGATACGGAGTATAGTTCCTCATGCTATACAGTAGGTCCTTGTTGGTTATCTATTTTATATAGAATAATGTATATATTTTAATACCAAAGAATTTTTTAGAAGCAAACTTGTCTCCATTAAATTATCAAAGAATGAAAAAAACAAGCTGAGGCCTGATTTATCTGTATAAACATCACCTCAAGTTCTCAGGCAACTGACTTTCCAGTTGTCTTGTGCAGACCTGGCCCATTACAAAATGTCTGGAAAACTTCTCATTGGTCATAACTATCCTCAGGGCGTTATGGCCATGCCCCTTGGCAGGTTTCTCCTCCATGAATTGAGAATTAAGTGGGGGGGAAAAAAATCCACCTACATAGAAAAAATAAAATCTGTCAGCTTAGCGTTTTGCTGTAGGCATTACATAAGCAAGCATTTTACACATTCCAACATAAGTTGAAAGGTTCTAATGAATTTTTTTTTTTTTTACTTGCAATGATTAGGAAGGTGTAGTTAAACAGAACCCCACTAAGTGAAGGTATGAGCCATAATAGTCTCAAAAAGACTCATCAGACGGAGCCTCCTGCAGCTGGAAAACATCAGGGAACAGCAGCTCCGATTGAGATGCTCCAGCACCATGCACAGCTGTGGGAGACTGCAAAAGTGACAGGCTTCTCATCAGCAATCTGGAAAACTTATGATCCGTCCTCAGAGATCACTAGTGAGAAATGGATGGATCGCGAGGCTTCCACTAGGCAAAGAAATATGCAGTGATTCATAACAAAGGAAAAAGTAAATGCATGAGAAAGATTAAATGATCGTTTTATTTAAAGAGGACAAATAAGGCTTTCCATCAAATTCTCATTTACATGGGTTAAGCAAGTAAGATACTGAAATATTTCTTTTTCTTCAGCTTCCTTAACTAGCTGACTAAATTGTTAGCATTTGTTGAACACTTACTAAGTGCCAGACAATGCCCTGAGCACATGGCCATCATTATCTAATGTGATTATTTAATATCAGTCATTCAGACGAACAATATTTATCAAGAACCTTCTTTGGGCGAAGTAGATAAAAGCCAAATGCTGCAAGGGAATACAATAAAGATAATTTTCAAGCTCTCCCAAAGCTTGTCGGCATAAGTGGGGAAATAAATGTGCAGGCACACACGTAGAAAGTACAAATTAATATGACATTGAGTGATAATGACTGACAGGAGGCAGAGGGGTGAGCTGAAAGTACAGGCTGACCAGTCTAGAGAAGCTTCCACATTTGAGAACTTAGGAAGGAGTGCAAGCAGAGCATTCAGTTGGGAGGGTGTGCTTCCCCCAGAGGGCTGAAATCATTATGCAATATCAGAACAGAGGGGAAAGTCTAGTGCTTATCATTATGATGACCATTTTCACATATATTTATTTACATAAACAAAACCCAGACCTAACTTTCAACTTTTCATGTTTTTCCATTTTCACACACACACACACACATGCACACACAATTCACCATATTAAAAATATTACTTGTCAGTGATATGTTGACTAATTTTGACAACAAAAAAAAAAATCCAGGGATTTTTCTGTTTCCCACATTTGGCTATTTATAAAGAGAAAAATAATCAGATCATTGGCTATTTTCCCTTTATTTTTAGCAAAATGAACTCAAGTACTTGTCTAAAAATCTTGGATTTAAAAATATATGTCCAGTTTCTTGAAATGGCCAGATATTTGAGGCCCCCATAAAAAATGTTTATTTTGCAAGTCAGCTTGTCATGTCATTTTTTTTTTTTTTAATTTCTCTTAAATGTCTCTATGAGCTGGCATGGGGTTGAGATTCCCCACCTTACTATGTATATAATTAGGGCATAGGTGTGCGCTACTATATACACTGCATGTATGTGACTGAATTTCTAATGTGTTACATCAAAATGAAAACTCTTACCTTAAAGGATAATTATGACAATTTCCCTGTAAGAATAAAATACCACCAAGCAGCACACCTCAGGGAATAAATATGCATCATACTTTCTTGAAATTTTCACATAATACAGGTCAGGTAGTTAATGCAGCCATAAACTATACTATGTCTGAAGTTCTAAACATCACTTTATTCAGTCGGCCTCGTGGTTGAGAGCAGAAGATGTTTACTGCCAGCAGCCACCCTTCTTGCCCATTCATAGCCAGCTCGTTGTAAATAAACATATAACCTGTGCAAGGTAATTTAAGGATGCGCCTTAAAGAAGATATTAAAAGTGCACGGAGAGAGAGAGGGAAGATAAAAAATCTCATGAATAAAGTCGATGGCTGCAGGCTAGGTGGTTATTAAGTCTCAAGATGTTTTTCCTTCACTTTTCCTCACCACCGAAATAAAAACAATTATTTCTCTGTTGCTCTAAAATTAGAACACATTTGCCATTTTTAAAGGCAGCCACAACTGAACTTGAGCGCAGCAGTAAAAACGGAGGCAAAGAAAACAGTTGTGCCCCACGCCTGCCCTCTCCGAGTGTGGCATCAGCCAGGAAGGAGAACTGTCAGCCAACAAGAGTCTGGGTTTACACAGAGGGGCCTGGGCGAAGAGTCCTCGTAAAGGGGATTTAAGAAATCCCGTTGGATGGTTTCCTAAGGCAGGGGTGCTACAGCGCGCATCTCTATTACACAGCGCTGCTAGCACGCCCTGCGCGGGGATTGGCTGCAGCCCCACCAGAAAGGTTCGCTTTATTATTGCAGATGACCAGCCTTCAAGGACTGTGCTACCGTGTTCGAGAAAACCCAGGTTGTTAAACAACTTTATTCCCTGCTCTCTTCTACAGCTGCGCAGAGAGAGCTTTGCCTAAATAAAACAAATACAGTATGCTAACACATATATATGGAATCTAAGGGAGAAAAAAAAAAAAAAAAGTCATGAAGAACCTAGTGGTAAGACGGGAATAAAGACACAGACCTACTAGAGAATGGACTTGAGGATATGGGGAGGGGAAGGGTAAGCTGTGACAAAGTGAGAGAGTGGCATGGACATATATACACTACCAAATGTAAAATAGATAGCTAGTGGGAAGCAGCCTCATAGCACAGGGAGATCAGCTCAGTGCTTTGTGATCACCTAGAGGGGTGGGATAGGGAGGGTGGGAGGGAGGGAGATGCAAGAGGGAAGAGATATGGGAACATATGTATATGTATAACTGATTCACTTTGTTATAAAGCAGAAACTAACACACCATTGTAAAGCAATTATACTCCAATAAAGATGTTAAAAAATTTTTAAAAATTAAAACAAATAAATAAATAAATAATCAATTATTAATGACCAAAAGCCTCTACCTCACTTGAGCTAAGAGGAAAAAGTCACAATGTGTAATTCTTGTTCAATGTCCAAAGTGAGTTGCCCAAAGGAGGCTTTTATTCAGAAAATGCAATTGTGTCTGCCTCCCCCAGACCACATTTTCCTCAACTTCCTTAGACATCTCAGCCAAAAAAGGTTTGGCCAGCGCCCTTAATTACTGAGATAATTGTCTTAATTCTCTCTTCACTTTGCTAACGTAGCTCTGGCTTTGAATCTTAACCTTTAGATCATTGTAATTGGAAAAAAAAAAAAAAAAAACTGGATTATGACTCAAAGAATACTAATCTAGCCTTTTTAAACAATGTTGTGAAGAGAGGGAAGATTTTATATACATATGTATGTGTGTGTGTGTGTGTGTGTGTGTGTGTGTGTGTATCTTTGGGAGAGAGAGAGAATATATGTACAGAGACTATATGTAAGGTTACATTAAATTTATATTAAATATATAATTATATATATTCAATCATATACACAAGGTAAAAACAGATTTCCAAGGGAGAAATACTCTCATATTTCCAAGCACAAATTTTGAAATGGCTTAAATAAGGAAATTAGTTTTCTGCCATGTAAATATTTGTGCTTACAAGTAATCTAGCGTTCCGACATAAATGAGTTTAAAAGAATTTTAAAAAAAGCTAAGGCTGAGGGATGTGGACTCCGAGAAAGCCCTGATTTTGTGCCTTCACTAAGTATTGCTCATCGTATCCACGGGTCACAAGTCTTCCAAGGCTATGAATACTCATTCCTCGCCTGCCTCTCACCATCATGAGGTGAAGGGCAAGCTCCAGCCTGGGATGGGAGAGAAGGGTTGTCCTCTATTCCATCAGCCCACCAGCTTCCGCTTTTCAGGATAAAGTAGCAAACTGCTGGCTTTTAGTGTGAATCCTGTGGCGATTCTGAGAGAACTGGCTTTCGTTTTAATGCTATTGTAAAATGTCTAGAGATGCTTAGCTACAAGGCCCTATAAAAGTTTGATATTATTGTTAAAAGGACACAGCAAAGCTATTAATAGCAAAGTTTCAGCTGACTGCAAAAGCACAGGGACTGACGAGTAAGAGAATCCAGGAGGGTTTTTGTAGGAGGGTTTTGTTGTTGTTTTAATTTTTGTTTTAAAGTCTTTCCGTCAACAATTTTACAGGATATAGCTATTCGAGGTGCTGCAAATAGGGACTCCATATCAGCTTTTCTTTGTTCCAGAGAGGTTATAATTTGACTGAACTGAAAAGCATAAAAACATACATCATCCTCAGAATAATCAAAGAAAGATGAATTTATTAACCAACAGAGCAAATATCTTGTTCCTAATTCTAGTCCTTAATTCTTTCTAACTTTGATCCAGTCCATGGAAATGTTGCTTTGGGGATGCTTTTTTTACCACATCTTTTCAAATATCTATATGGTGTGTCCAGATCCATTTTTCTGGATAATTCAGATTCAAAACACTCTGGTAATTTAAAACTGTGTTTGAATGTTCAATAGCATTCCCTCAGCAAGCAGGTACTGAGCATCTTTTATCTGTAGTCATTGAATTGGCTTCTGGGGATAAAATACTGAGTAAACATGAGCATGGTGCCTGCCCTCATGGAGTTCAGTAAACCAGGGAGACACACATTCATCACGTCAGCTCCCAGAAAAGCATAAAATTCTAACTGATGCAGGTGCTGCGAAGTGGTTCAGGGCGCTATGCATGTATAAAATAGGGTATATGACTTAGCCAAAGAAAGCTTTCTTGAAAATCATAAGAGCTAATATTTATTGAAACTTACTATAAACTATAGTTCAAAGCACTTAGATGTATTTTTTTATTCAGCCATATGAGATGATACTATTATTGTTATTCCCACTGCAGAGCTGAGAAAGCCGAGGCAGAGACTCTCAAGTAGAGAACTAAACTTTGAGTGGACTAAACCAAGACAGGCAAGGCTGTGCTACCAATCATCCTCAAAATACAAATGTGTGTTCCTTGAATGGGAACACTTTGTGGCAGGCAGGTCCAGATCCTTCTCTAGGGCAACTGTCCTCCACCTGATGATTTGGCATTCCAGGATACTTCCATCTATCTTAAAATCCTTATCTCAACACGATGCACCCTGGTTTGCTGCAGTAGGGGGAGAAAGAATAGAGAACAGAATGCTGATTCTTAAATGCTTTCACCAGGGAGGGAAACATGTGGCTTATCCCTGTATTTCATTGGCCAAAGCCAATCACATGGCCATGGCTAACTTCTAGTGAAATCCTTTTGTGTGGCCAAGGAATAGAGGAGAAGCAGAAACATTAGCAGGTACCAGCACCATCTAGAACTATAGGCCAAGTGCAGGAGGGAAGGAAAATAATTTTTTTTTTTTATTGAAGTATAGTTCATTTGCAATGTCATGTTAGTTTCAGGTGTAAAGCAAAGTGATCCTATTATATATATATATATATATATATATATATATATATATATATGTATGTAATATATATTACTTTTTATATATTTCAGATTCTTTTCTTTTATAGGTTATTACAAAATAGTGAATATAATTCCCTGTGCTATACAGTAGGTCTTGTTGTTTATATATTTTTATATAGTAGTGTGTATATGTTAATCCCAAACTCCTAATTTATCCCTCCTCCCCCTTCCCCTTTGGTAACCGTAAGTTTGTTTTCTATGTCCATTAGTCTATTTCTGTTTTGTAATTAAGCTCATCTGTATCATTATTTTAGATTCTACATATAAATTATATCATCTTATATTTGTCATTCTCTATCTGATCACTTAGTATGATCATCTCTAGGTCCATCCATGTTGCTGCAAAAGGCATTATTTCATTCTTTTTTACAGCTGAGTAATATTCCATTATTATATTCCAATATTCCATATATATATATATATATATATATATATATATATATATATATATATATATATACACACCACATCTTCTTTATCCATTCATCTGTCAACAGACATTTAGGTTACTTCCCTGTCTTGGCTATTGTAAGTAGTGCTGCAGTGAAGATCGGGGTGCATGTATCTTTTCAAATTATGGTTTTCTTTGGATATATGCCCAGGAGTGGAAGAACAATTTTGACATAGGTGTCATCGTGTGCAGAGACTCTGGTGTGGGGATGGAGCCTGTATATTGTAAAGCATTGCAGAAAATCACTCTGGTGTGGCAGGAAGGAGTTAGACCATTCAGAGTCCATCCTACCATGTTTACCACATTTAGCAAGTATTCAAAATATCCAAGTGTGCCAGGTCTCATTCTAGTCACTTATTCCACACTGGATCTTCACCAAACTAATTCCACATTTATTATATCTAAGACACCATCAACTGTAAGTCAAATCTTTAGCTTGTGTATTGTTACAAAAGAAAATAAAAATGGAAAAGCCGCTACCAAGAAAATTATAGCATAAGATTTCTTATCACTTAGAATATTTATTTTATACTTATTGAGAGAGTACTTTTAGATCTAAGTATACCCATTTTATCATCTATTGTTCTGGAGTGTGAGTGTGTGTTTGTGTGTGTGTGTGTTTATGCAAAATAAATGAATTGAGGAATACCAATACTTCTTATTTTCAGAGCATGACTCTGCTGAATCATTTTTTTCTCCAAATCACTGATGTCCATATCTGAGTTTTCATTTCCAGCATTGTATACGATGCTATCAAGACAGATGGTGAAGTATCTTCTAACAAAATAACTAAAAGCCATTGGTGCAGGACCTCTAGGCCAGCTCTGCAATTATGAAGAGTTAGCCTACTCTTGACTCCCAATTCAGGAATGTAACTAAACATGTCTGATTTGTTACCTCACCACCCGCCCTCCTCATACCTATTTAGTTCCTAATGATTAAAAAGACTGCTCACTATTGTTTCTAGATTTTATTAAAAGTCATTAACAACCATTCTGCTAGTTTTGATGCTAGAGTCTTTGATGTTTACACATGTGTATCAATTATATCACAACTGCCATCTGGACAACAGCAATTATGAGATACTGTCTATTGTAAGACAAGGTCCAATTTCAAGAATGTGGGAAGATCTTGGAATTGAATAAATATGGTAGTAGTGTTTATTATGTCCTCACTTGTGCCAGATATCGAATTCAACACCATCTACTAACTCATTTAATCTTTGTAACAAGCCCAGGTAGGTGTTATTTCTATCTCCACTCGGCAAAAATGAGAAATTCTTGGGGGCTTCCCTGGTGGTGCAGTGGTTGAGAGTCTGCCTGCCAATTCAGGGGACACGGGTTCGAGCCCTGGTCTGGGAGGATCCCACATGCCGCGGAGCAACTGGGTCCCTGAGCCACAACTACTGAGCCTGCGCGTCTGGAGCTTGTGCTCCGCAACAAGAGAAGCGGCGATAATGAGAGGCCCGCGCACCGCAATGAAGAGTGGCCCCCGCTTGCCACAACTAGAGAAAGCCCTCGCACAGAAACAAAGACCCAACACAGCCATAAATAAATAAATAAATAAATAAATAAATAAATAAATAAATAAATTTTTTTTAAAAATGAGAAGTTCTTTTAACACCTTGTCCAAATCATGGATCTTGGTGCAGAACTGTGATCTTTCACCCTGATACATTCAGCTCTCAAATATTGCAATACATGGCTGAAGGGAGAAATTTTTGCAAGCCATCTACTGGTGGCCAAGCAAAACTCAAGGCTATTGAATGATTTTGCTTACTCTAATTGGCAAAACTGAGAATACTGTCCAATATTTTTTAATTGGGCTGCATAGGTACAATCCAAATCTCTGTTTTTATATAATCGCCACCAATATTCGAGGCCTGGATTTTAAACATTTCCTAAATGGAGAAGTTGAACAGGTAAAACATGGTTGTTTTTTTCAGTAGGATTCATTGCAATGATGATGCAAAACTGGAGAACTAGAAATATTCTTCTCATTGCTGAACATAGTGTGCCCAGGCTCCTAGTGAGCTGTCCTTTTCCTGAACATACACTTCTGGGTCAAGTGTAAAGATAGTGAGAGGGTTAAACAGATCCTGTATACACTCATAAGAGTTTTTGACAGCTTCTGTTACTCCGTAGTTCCAGCCTACCATTCACATTACAATGAAATGAATACTTACACCCTTCATTTAATCTATGTTTCATCCTGATGACAGGGTGAAATTACCCATTAAGAAAAACCTAGCTAGAGGTGAAAAAACAAAGTTTTTCTACTTCTCTTTTAGACCCCACATGAACCTGATGAGTTCAATCTCAAACCCAAATTGAGACTTTTAAGCTCAGATTATATTTCCTTTCAGCCCAAATCTGACATCTTTATGCAAATAAAATAAGGGCTTAAAGATGCTTTTTAAAAATATTCATTGGGGTTTTTGGACACCAAAAATGTTTTATTTAAAAAAAAAATGCAATGAGTTAAGTTTAAACAAATCTGAAAATATGGGTCAAATTTTCCTTAATGTACACTTGGGCTTAAAAATTAAGGGAAAAGTACTAAGAAAAAACTTTCCCTGGTTGTGCCAAAATAAGAACATTTGGGCAAAAACTGGCAACAACTGACAAATCTAAGGTATAGCCAGTTTCACCCATCTCTTGGTGACAAAACCATGGGTACCATACTGTTATCATTGACGAAAGCGTGGAGGATCAGGATGGAGGATGTTGGAGAAATAAATACTGTTTCTTTTTCTTCCAGAACTTAAACTCTTATATGTACACACAATTATTTCATTCTGGTAAGAAAAGGATAGAGACATATTCTAAAAACATTCTGACTTGGCTTCTCATGGTATATTAAAACATACTATAGAGGCACAGACTCAAAGTTTGGAGGTTTAACCCCAGGGAGAGAAAATTATGGTTCTCTCCATTTATCCATGAACCCTACAGCTGGTAAGACTGCACTCTGTTAGTAATTACACTGAACAGATGAGGGACTTTTTAATTTTTTTTTTTTTTTTTTTTTGACCTGCCGTTAAACACAATTTGCTTGTTTTATTTTTGGTTAAAAAATGATGAGGCAGCACCAACCCCAGTTTCACCCCAGAGCTGTTGATTTTTCCCCCTCTTTCCTAATTTGTTTCAGACGAGGAGTGCAGAGTCCCATTTTAGTGGGAAACATTTGCTGCCAAGACCTTCAGGGGCTTTATCTGCAGTTTATTTTGTTAACTACAAGTTTTAGATTGTTGTGAGTTGTTTTTTTTTTTCTTCAAACTTTACAACGGAAAAGTTCATCTTCTGCTTTTAGGAAACCAATTTAAAGCAAAAAGAAAGGGAAGGATGGGTTTGGAGTAGTCGAAAATTGTCATCAATGGTCTAAAACCAATGATATTTATAAAGAGGAATCATAAAATAATACAAATGAATTCACTGTCTTAAAGGTTTTAGAGCCTGGTCCACTCTCCACTCCCACCCTTCCCCTTGTAATTCAAATTTAACACTAATAAAAGGGAGGAACTAAAGATAATTGGCTAGAATCAAGCATTACATAGCAGGCATTTCACAAGCTGACCCAGCTAAGCAACTGCAACTCAATGCGTTTTAACTTACGAGTTCAGAACAAAAAACAATGGTTCATGAGGTGGAAAGAATGTGGTACAACACCCGCATTGCCCTAGCTGGTATTTATAAAGTTTTGGCAAAATTTCATAACAAATTTTAAAATAATGTGAAAGTGTCCTGTTTCCGGTTTCTACCCTGCACCATGCCTGTCTTGAGGATGTTGTGGTTAGGGCAAGTGGCCAAGAATTTTGCCTGGCAACAGGAATGGAACAGACAAGCACTAATAATCCTCACGTTTGTACAGGACTGTCTTATTTGATGTTTCAAGGAACTTCATATAGATCCTCTCATTTAGTTCTCATCACAAGCCTGGTAGACCAAGATTGTTTTTATTTCCCTGCTGATGAAACCAAGATTAAGAAAGATGGGGGACTTGTCAAGGCTACATAGTTGATAAAGATGACTGTAGAAATTTCAATCCACTTTTCTGACCCTTAGACCAAAGAATTTTTCATCAAGAATCAAATGTGGAATAACTACCCCAAATCGTCTTTGTTGCCCTCTTTCTCTGCTTCTCTATAAGGCTTCCACTGACCTTCCCCACAATCACACAGGGCTCTGTGTGTCTCCCCAAGAGTACCACTGGAAGAATGTGGAACTCCACTGGATATACCACAGCAAACGATTTACCTGAGGCTGACCCACCTAACCACAGAAATTATAGCTCTCGATCACTGATCAATATTTGTTTAAAAACACCAAAGCAAATCATCTGATTTAAAAACCCATGTGAAAAATTCAGGCTAATGGCATCTTTTGCTGCTATCATTAAAATCCCAGGTAAGCAGGCCAATCTATAAAATTTAGCTAAATAGATGTCTTCTTCCGTGTTTTACATTGTATCAGGTGAAATGTGTGCTATGCCTATCAGGTGAATAGCAGTGCATCTGAAGGAGGAACAGCGGACTGGAAAAGAAAGGCTTGGGGCAAGAAAAACCTGGGTTAGTATCCTATTTCTCCCATTTAACAGTTACGGGACTTTGGGCATGTTATTTCACCTCACTGAAACTTAGTGTCTCCGATAAAACTGTTCCTTTAATCTGACAGGATTCTTGTGAGGATTAAATTAGACAGCACCTATCTTGCATCCCCACAATTTTAGCCCCTTTGTCGAATTTTGTTCCAAATATTTTAACTCACTGATGCTTCAGGAGCTCATTCTTCAGCTTTGGTTTTCCAGATGTAGTCCTGGCTTGTAGCTATAGCAGTTGAACTGTCTTGTGACCAAATTAGTTATAGTGTAATTTGCACAAAATAAAATGGCAGAGAGTTGGAGAATTCTGTGATGCAGATTTTTTTTTTTTTTTTTTTTTTTCCTACAGGAGAACTGCCCACTCACTGATGGGTTGTGGTAAGGATTGAGTGAAGTGGGAAAGAGGTAAATACACGGAGCAGATACTACTAAATTCTTTAAATATACTATTTCGTTGAATCTTCTCAACAACCTGGAGCAGAGACTTGAGCAGTTATATAATTGTACAGCAAATAGATCAACTATTTATATAGCCAAACTCAGTAATTAGTAGTGAAAACATTATTAACTGAGTTTGTAAATGAATCCTTCAGGTATTTATCTTAACTCTCTTCTTCTCTTTGTTCACTGTAAATTTTCAGCCCTACGATAATTTATTCTGTTGACTTAATTGGCACTAAGGCCGAACCAGATAATTCAGATCTAAATTATTCACATTGTCTTTCAAATTATCCCAACATTAAAAGGATATTCCCACTTCCCCTTGTTTTTTTGCATGGGGTTTCATCTACAACATGACAACCCACCTACCATAAAATTGTGAGCATATGTTCTGTCTGGTTTGTCCCATCTTGGGGCTGGAGGAGGATAAAACAAATTTTTCTAGTTTTAAAAATTAGATCATTGGCCTTGTAAGAGTGATACACATTATCAGCTATTTTAGGCCCTTGAGCCAAAGGACTTTCTGTAGGTTTAGATACAGGATTATTCTAAGATCTTAAGAAACTAAAAACTTTAGTGAAATTTGGCAGGCAGTTATACTGAAAAGTTAAGGTAGATGTGGGGTCATGTGAGGATGAAGGGGTATCCACCTAAAATATAAGCCGAATCTTCTATTTTAGATGACTTTTCAAAGTTGAGGTTTCTTTCAAAGCTAAGTATTGTAATACAATTCTCAAAGAGAAAAAACAAGATAGAGCTAAAGTTGTAAAAATTTTTAAAATTCCCTATAGACTCATCATCATTATTTTATTCTCCTCCATCAAGTCCTTTAATTATCTGTTTAGATATTTTTTTTTCCCTTCTTGATATATACTGGATTTAATATAAAAGTAATATGTACATGGATATTAATACTTCTTTGAACTGAAGACTATTCAGCAAAAGATCAAAACACATTGATAAATACAGTACAGATTTCATATGTATGAAATGAAAGAACTAAGAACTTCAAGAACTTCAAGAACTAAGTAGAACTAAAATTAAAGCTGGGAGATTCTACAATAAACATATGTCTTATGAAAAATAAAACTAATTTCATACAATCTTAAAAGCATTACTCAATTTTAGAACCACAGGAATGTAGAACTTTAGACCACCCTATGCCATTTCAAATTTGTGGGTTTGAGTATTTCCAGTTTACACTTCCTTCCTAGATTAAAATTAAGACATCCGTGTACCATTTGGCTGAAGTATCCACTTAACTTGAGATGAAAGGTGATTCCTTCTAGAAGCATGCAAGTATATGAGGTTTTCCCCAAAACATACCAGGTACATGCCACAAAGTGGTAGGAACTGGGCCAAGAATTTAAAATAGAATTACTATGTTTTCTCTTCTCCTCCTAACTGTATTTTTCTTACACACACTGAACCACCAAAAGTTGAGGGTGAAAGGATCCCAGACCTACCCATTTTAACTTGTTGTAAATTGGATCAGTTCAACCAAATTTTCTTACATACAAGAACAGATGGTATGATATTTTATCATAAAATGACTTTTCCTTTGCTTTACTGTAAAAAAAAAAAAAAAATCCAACCCCAAATGACAGTATATTTTTCACAGACCTGTGGCCTGTTATAATCTGAGCTTGTTTCAGCTCCCTGATCTAATTTATGGTTGAGTATGGTTTCTTTTGTGTCCGCAGATGTACAAAACGAAAAAACTCTTTTGCAAATGGAAATATCTTTTTCTATTTGCATGATATGTGTGTGTTTAAGAAGAGGGAAAAAAGAGTTTACCCACATTTGTAAAGAAGGTTCCAATTGTTCAGATAATGGGCTCCCTACTTTACTTGTCAGCACATTGTCCTTTCACTTAAAATTAATTATAGAACATTCTCGAATGTGTACCCTCTGCCCGTGTGTACACAGAGTGGACAGTTGAAGAAATCACTGGAATATTTCCAGCAGAAAAATACTTTATTTAAAACATACAATTGATTAACAAAAAGTAGAGGATTCTGTTTGAATTATTAAGAGAATTGTATGCTGTTAATTTCCTTTTTGTGTGAGTAGGGTCATCTTTTAAATAATTCATGTTCCCTTGTGACCAAGTTCTTCCTTTGCTCATATGTACTTTAGAGATGATTATAGAATCTGAACCTGCAACACTTTACCATGAAAATTTAAGAATAGTCAATGAATTTCATAATATCCCAATATTTTTATTCTTCCCTCTCTCCACAAGGTACGTTCTCTCTCAGTCTATATCACATTCCATACCATCAAACTGACAGAATTTGAAGAAATTCAGGTTTTTTGGGGGGGAGGGGTTTGCTGTGTGTGTATGTGTGTGCTTCTTGTTTTCTCTCAGAGAAATGGAAAATTTAGTTTTTGTTTCTGTTTCACATCTAGTTTCCTTAGAAGGGCCTGGAAGCTGTTACCATCTGAAAGTCTGAACCAGGGAGGGGAGAGCGAAGCCAAATCAAGGTATCCATTTAGCATGAATCCCTTTACAATCGTGTTAATTGGCAGTCGTAGGTGGTCTTGGTAGAGAGACTAATAACTGAACGGGAAAGGAGTCACAATTCCCAAAGTGGACTTGTTAATCCCCAGGCAATGTCATAGTAACAAGAATGTACCAGGTTGCTCTGCTAATTCCTCAATACACCACCTACTGCTGAAGGGAGAAGGGGATTCAAGCTTTGCAATTGGGGTGCTGTCTGTCACCAGCACCAGATTTAGTCCCAAGAAACCAAAGTAAACTATGTCAGGCTCGTCTTGAAGCATCTTTCTGATTCATAGCCAATTCACAATGTTCCATGAAGGGTTTGCAATAAAGAGTAATATGCTGGGGAAATTAAATCATGAATTGGAGCTGTTAATTACACACAGGTTGGTTTAAAGCTGAAGCAAATACTTCTATCTGCCCTTTGTTGCCCATTTTGCATGCCTGCCTGTTCCTCTACTGCGGCTGCTCGGTCTGTTTCTCTCTAATCTACTGCCCCGACCACTTCCACTACCCAATTCTAAGCGCTAACACAAATGTGAAATGTAAATTGTGGCCTAGATTGCTGCTACTGGGGTGTGGAGAGAGATGCCAGATTCTGTAAGAGCCTAGATGTGCCTAGGATCAACTTCCATGTCCTTGCTGATTGAGAGCCTTTTCTCTTATCCATCACTTTCCTCTCTGGTTTCCTAACCAGTTTCATTCTTTGGCCAATCATGTGGATTTCCCATGCCTATTTACATGTGTTTTTCTTGGCATAGAAGAGAACACATCTACATTTGAGACCTCCATGCCAACTTACTTTGCATTGAATTTCCCTTCTTTATTTTTCTTCCTCATTATAAAGCCTGAAGGATGATTTAGCCAACATTTCCCTCCAGCAATAATTATCTATCTAACTGTGTCATCCCCCAGTTGTTAAGGTATGATTGACCATGGTGGTGTACTAACCTAACTTCCATCCCTGCCCTCTAAGAGCTTTTTATCAAAGAAGTGGTTTAGTAATTCTGAACTCTAAGGCTACTGTCAAGTCAAAAAAGAGAGAAGAACACAGGCCAAGGCATAGATGCGCTGGCCCAGTGTGCTTGGAGGATGGTGAGCAGGTGATGCTGGTAAATGATGGTGCAGGATAAGGTATAGCAGGAGATGAGCTGAAAAGAAAGATTATGTTCCAATCATGATGGCGCTTAGGCACCAAGAATTTGGATTTCATCCAGTAAGCAGCAGGAGGAAATCAGTGGACATTTTTATCCAGAGACAGTACCCACTTCATTTTTTAGAAGGAAAAAAAAAAAAAACAAAAGTACTGATGGTTGTTACAGAGAATTAACTGGGGAAGAGAAAAATGAGTGAGAGAAAATCTGTTGCCACCATCAGGACAAGAGATGATGTGACCTAGTTTGAGGCAGTGGGAGTGTGTGAATAGAGAGGAGGGTGTGCTTGGGCACATTTCTGAGGCAAAGCGATGGATGGTACTTAGTGTTCTATTGATGTGATGGGTGAGAGGGGAGGGTTCAACGTGGATAGGTAATGCCTTAACTAAAAGAGGGCAGGAGAAAGAACAGATGTTGCCCAATAATATCCAAATTTTTAGACAGTGAATCTGAGGTACTTAACGAGCCTCCAAGACAAGATGCCTGTAGATAGTTGAAAACACAGCCCGGTTTGGAGTAGTCAGGGCTGAAGAAAGAGATAGGTGATCATCAAAGCCACAAGAGTTCTTGGAATTGCCTACAAAGAGAGTGGAAGATGAGCAGAACTGGAAACAGAACCATCAAGACTACCAGCGTTCAAGGAGGAAGCAGTGGAAAAAAAGCCAATGATTGAATCTGAGAAGAAATTAGTTGAAGAGAAATCCAGGGCAGGAGTTTGGGGTCAGTAGATGCAAACTGTTACATATAGGTCAGATAAACAACAAGGTCCTACTATATAGCACAGGGAACTCTATTCAATATCCTGGGATAAAACATAATGGAAAAGAATATAAAAAAATGTATGTATAAATAAATAAATAAATAAATATATATATATATATATATATATATATATAACTGCTGCATATATATGTATGTATAACTGTTGTATTTTTTTTAAATTAATTAATTAATTTATTTATTTAGGCTGTGGTGGGTCTTCGTTTCTGTGCGAGGATTTTCTCCAGTTGCGGCGAGCGGGGGCCACTCTTCATCGCGGTGCGCGGGCCTCTCCCGTTGCGGAGCACAGGCTCCAGATGCGCAGGCTCAGCAGTTGTGGCTCACGGGCCTAGCCGCTCCGCGGCATGTGGGATCTTCCCGGACCGGGGCACAAACCCGTGTCCCCTGCATTGGCAGGCAGACTCTTAACCACTGCGCCACCAGGGAAGCCCTAACTGTTGTATTAATTTTTGCTTACTGCAGAAATTAATACAACATTGTAAATCAATTATACTTCTATTAAAAAATAAATTAAAAAAATAAAATAAAATCCATAAGCAAAAAAAATCAGGGCAGGATTCTTGCTATAGCATCTAGAGAGTAAACTTGCCAGCTGAGGGACTGGAATACAGGCTACAAGGGAGTGTGTAGACTCCACTGCAAAGTGGCAAAGTGGGCATTACCTGGTCTGAAAGTTTTTCCTCACTGAAAGCTGTTACAACCCCAAAGAGGCTTTGGGAGTCAGTATCTAAAATTTTCCATTTGAATGGGAATGTTGTTGTTTTTGAAACCAGCAAAGTAGAGTGGGGATTTTCCAGAGTATTCATGTTATTCAGTCCTTAAGAATGCACTCAGCAGCGAATTGAAGCAAAAGTGTTCTCAGCTTAAATAATGAATAAAATGATAATTGGTTTTTGTGTTTCATTTAACAAACATCAACCTGACCTAAGTGTTTTTGTCTGTTTTTTTGTGGTTTTGTTTTCTTCTTACTGATGTATATTTCTACTTTTATTTATTTGTTATTAGCTTGGAATTCTGGGGACCATTTACTGTGGCTGATGAACATTAAATCAGAAAATCATTATTTAGTCTGTACTGAGGACAAATGCTATGTTACATCTATGGTGGATACTTCTGTTCTCAAACTAATGCTTTATTTATTTAGCTGTTCATTTTAGAAACATGAAAAGCATGTTTAAAAAAACCCCAAATTAGCCTTGGGAACAGATGAATAAATATGAAAACAATTCATCCCTTTAACAGCCTAATAAAATATGTTTTCATTATGCTAACTGACCCTGATAAATTCAATAGCCATCAGTTAAATATATCCATCATCCTCAAGAAGTACATCCAAATGTTTGCTCATTTTCTGATCCTCAGTGAGCCTTGGTCACATGATGATCATTAATTGTGACATCTATAATGTAATACTTTTTTGGCTTTCAGTTTTAAAAAGAATTGGTAAGGTATCAGTTCACTTCAAAAAAAGAAATGTTTGCAATCCTACTTTGAGCCGTTTTCCAAATTTTTATTTAAGCTCACTTGATTTCTCTTCGGTTCCTTTAGATTTTCTCAACAGCCACTTTAATTATCTTTTGCTGTTACAGAAGTAATAGCATCAGTTGCGTTTTCTAAGTAGGAAGCACCAGGTACTGACTTTGCTCTCACGTGGTAGGGATTGAAGTTGTGAATTCGGGTTCTCGCTGTTAGTAGTGACAACCACATTTTTCTAAGGATGCCCAGTGGATAGCATAGGGCATGGGACATCAGTTTTTGTTCCTCATTCTGCATTTCAGGAGGATTAATACTCAGGATAAATGAAGGAAAAGAGAACCTCTCTAGATGCGGGATAACCAGAGCCCCTCAGATTGCCTCTGAAAGTGAGTGCATCACTCAGGACCCCGAGACTGATAAGCTTAGAATGAGCTTTCTCACAGCCAGACCAAGGCAGCCACCCTCCGTGGGCCACACTGCCAGGCCTGGGGGACATCGTGGGCCGCTCTCCCCAAGTGAGCAGAAATTTATGAATACCTAAACATGACTAATATGCAACCCAAGAGAGCCTTTCCAGCCATTTCTGGTTCTTCAGTCAATAGCCTGTCACATGGTTTTCTCTTCTAACCCTTCCCACAGGGCATTGCCTCCAAGCTCTAAAACCAGGACCACGTGCTCTTGTTTGCACATCTGGCCTGGGCAAGCCTGGCTCCAATTTAAAACCTACATGTTGGTCCAATTCCATTATTGGACAAGGAAATGCTGTTAACTGGTGGGCTCATTTGCATATTATTACCCAGAATGCCTACCCAGCTCACAGCTGTCTCCCAGACACTGAGTGGGGAGACGGTGGGGGAGAGGTGATGCTTTGGAAACAGAGAGATGTGTGTATATGTTACTCAAAATTCTTTTCCCTCTGTTTTCTATTAAGAAAGAAAATGTAATACAAAATTACGAATTCTTACCTGAGAGAAAATTTTCACCTTATTTTCAGGAAATTTAAACAAATGGAGACCAGAAAAACTAAACCACCAGGTAATGCTCTATTTATTTAGGCAGATAAAAGAGAGAGTAACAAACTTCCATACTTTATTTCCAACATTTGCCAAAGAACTTTCTTTTTCCTTGGGGATCAAAACAATTTTTTTTAAAAGTGATGTTAAATTGATAAAAATGGAGGGCCTCTGTGGGACTAAATTTTGATAAAAGCCACAGTCAGGAAGGATTTTACTTGGATAAATGGAAGCCACACCATTCTTCACTTCAAATCTGAGCTCACTTAGTCACAATGTAAACTTCTCTATTGTTTTCTGAAAAATATCTAAAGGATTCTGGGCAACAGCTGGGAAACTAGGCTCTCAGTACAAAAAAAAAAAAAAAAAATGACTACGTAGACTGTCCACAGTTAAAGATTTCAGGGTTGGTTTTTATGCTTACATTTTACATTTTTTTATGCTTTACATTTTATTTTACAAAAGGAAGGAATGCTTCATTCACAACAGAAAGACCAAAAAAAGAAAAAGAAGAAAGAAAGAAAAGAAAAGAAAAAGAAATGAAATAAAATAAAATAAAAATACTATAATTGCTTTGGGGACTGAAGTTAAAACACAGGTGTTTTGAGGGGAACATAAACATTTTTTCCTAAATGAGGCGTTGAGGGCTGGGAGAAGGGCAGTAAAATTAGTGGAATTACTGCCTGATTTTAACCAGATGATTGCTGCAGTTGGACACCAGCGAGTTTTCATTAGGGACTCTAATTTACAAGCCATTCAACACATTCCAGTGGAACACAACAACTCCCCCAGGTCCTAAAGAATGCCAGCTCTCCCACTTTATGGCAGAGATGCCGAACTGAAAGGGTTTTAAAGGCCAGCACGACTAGGAAATGGAGCTCAGGCTCTGTGAACTGGAGATGATCACATCATGGTCTCCCTGAAGGAGATGGTCACAGGGAACCGACTTCTTATACGCAGCTCACCCGCAGTTTGGGAACATGTGGTCCCTCGGTGCTGTGCTAGCAGCCGTGGTGTGTCAGGAGATGTCCATGTGGTACTCCAGGAATGTTATTTGTTTGCATAATCCAGTGATAGATTCGCTTCTAATCTGCGACTATAAAATGATGTCTAACCTTGTTTCCTTGGACAATCGGGATTGCTGGCCGTGCAAGATAAATAATTTTCTAATGTTCCATGGCTTTCATATTCCTGGTGGAGTCAGGATTTCTGTGGTCTCCCCCTCATGTGTTGCACCTGGACAGTCTATGAATTTTTATTGTGATTTGTCAGGGCTGGAAAACAATGTGGCAAGGTCAGGAGTTCAAGTTCTGCTTATCGTCTCAACCTGCTCTAACCTCAACAAGATGAGAAATTGTATGAAATCATCCCAAACCAAGCTCATCTCTTGAAGAGGAGAGAGCAGTCTCTCGGGGAATCCTAAAGAGCTTTTTTATGTAACCCAGAAAACAGACCAAGCAGGTCTAGACCGGTTTAGATCTTGAATATCTTGGGATTGAAGGCTGGTATCTTTAAAGCATTAGAAGTGAAACTTGCAGAAGTTAACACAATGTTAACCAGAAGAGTTGGCCGAGATCAAGCCCCTGAATACTTCTACAGTCACAGAATCTCTGCAACTGTAGAAAATAGCCTGAAATTTGCAGGGTTGTAATTCACTTAGTGAGCACTGGTTAAACTTGGCCATAATGTTAGACCAAGTTGGCAATCCATTTGTCGGATCATATTTTCCATGTTGTACCTAAAACAAAACAAAACAAAACAAAAAGGTTCTTTAAAAAACTAAAAATAGAGCTACCATGAGATCCAACAATCTCACTCTTGGGCGTATATCTGGAGAAAAACTTGGTTCGAAAGTATACGTGCACCCCAATGTTCATTTCAGCACTGTTTACAATAGCCAGGACACGGAAGCAACCTAAACGTCCATCGACAGATGAATGGATAAAGAAGATGTGGTACGTATATGCAATGGAATATTACTCAGACATAAAAGAGAATGAAATAGTGCCATTTGCAGCAACATGGATGGACCTAGAGATTATCATACTAAGTCAAGTAAGTCAGACAGAAAGACAAATATCATATATCACTTAAATGCGGAATCTAAAAAAAAGAAAGAAAAGAATGATACAAATGAACTTGTCTGCAAAACAGAAGCAGACTCACAGACTTAGAGAATGATCTTATGGTTACCATGGGGGAAGGGAGGGAGGGAGGGATAGACTGGGAGTCTGGGATTGACAGGTACACACTGCTGTATTTAAAATAGATAAACAACAAGGACCTACTGTATAGCACAGGGAACTCTGCTCAATATTCTGTAATAACCTAAATGGGAAAATAATTTGAAAAAGAATAGAAACAAATAAATAAATAAAATTAAAAAAAAACGAACTCAGGAATGCATCTAGCAGTCCTTCAGTGTCCTGCAAATGTCCTTATCATCCACACTTGATCATTCCCTTTTATCTGTTTGTCCCTGCTGGTGGAGGTTAATAAAGACAGTGATATAGAGAATCTTAGCACTTGTCTTTGTTTATATTTTAGCTCCACAGGATTCTATACTGTGGTTGAAACTTAATTAAAGATTGTTCTGCACATGAATCAAGTACTTCTTTGGTAATTAGCCAAAAACAACCAATGATAAACAACCAACTGAGAACCTCTTCCAGGGTCACAAAACCTCAGAGCCTCATTTTCTGAAACTTGAATCTTGAGAGCCAATACTAGAAGAAACAAATATTAAATACATATCTAGATAGGCCATTGAAGGTACAAAACCACTTTCTATAATTCATAACTGAGAATTATTTGTTTTGTTTTGTTTCAGATTATATTGGGGAGAGAACAAAGTTAAAAGTTTTTCATTATTTGGTTTCTCCAATTCTATGCTAAAACCAAAGAATTTGTTTCTAATTGCATAAAAGTAATGAGTCCTTATCTTTCAAAAAGTCATGAAAATCTGACTTCTAACTCATCAAAGAATCAGGTCATTGTGATTTTCATATTTGCCCATAAAAG
This sequence comes from Eschrichtius robustus, assembly GCF_028021215.1. Lineage (NCBI taxonomy): Eukaryota > Metazoa > Chordata > Mammalia > Artiodactyla > Eschrichtiidae > Eschrichtius > Eschrichtius robustus. The sequence continues at coordinate 153,787,130 of NC_090824.1, read as the reverse complement.
TTCAGGACTTTTAGTGAAAAGAATTCTAGATAGTGAATTTTGAGGTTATCATTACCTACTCCACATGACATGAAGAATACCATTAACTTGAGAAAAATCATCAGATGTCCAGTTCTGTGGAATAGTTTTTGATTATTCATATTTTTGGAAACATCTTTAAAATACTTGCCAAGACTTTATTCATGTTGAACATGATGTCTCTTTATGATATTTTATTTAGCTGAAATTTAAACCCAAACTGTTCATTACAAAAAAAAAAAAAAACAAGAGTTTTATAATAATTATTTTTATTATTTTCTTAGTCATTTCAACAATTGTACTTTAAATTTGGTAACTCTGCTGTTAGGAAATTTGTATTTTGAACATATCTATGTCAAAAGCTATCCAGGTGGTAACAGGTTTCTGGGAGTAGGGGTACGTAGGGCAGTAGGAGGGGGGAATTAGGACAGTGAATGAACCCTTGAAATGAAAAACTAACAGTATTTCTCTTTTATGTTCCATTTTAAAGTGCCTTTATACAGAATTTGTTAACTTTTTTAAAAAGACACAAACTCTAAGAAGAATAAAAATAATTTGTAATCTCACAACCCAGAGAACTGCCATTTCACCATATATTTTTCTAGATTTTAGAACTATTGCTCTTGTTACTTCTATGCTGCTTCACAACTGTTTTGCTTTTCTAAATTTAACAGTATATGACAAACACTTTACCTTATCATGAAAGACTTTTCTGAACCAAGATTTCTGATAACTATAAAGCTATTCCATTATATGTATAAATTCCATCCTATTGTTTGGTTTTTGGACGTTCACTGTTATAAATAATACCACATAATGGAAAAATACATTGTAATGGATATTTTACATTTGCTCTTTGCTTATACTTCTGATTATTTCCTTGGGGAATTTTCAAATATAAAAATTTGAATTCTTAGGTAAAGTATGTGCACTTGCTTAGGGCTTTTGACTTATATTGTCAAATTGTCCTCCAGAAATGTTGTACTGCACCAATTTTCGCACTCATCAGCAGTGTCAGGGAGAGTATGTTGGCCCACAGAGGTTGCTGGTTTTTTTTTTTTTTTTTTTTTTTTTTAATATGTATGTTTGGTAAGAAATCTATGAAAACTTCAAAAATACATTTTCAACAGGATAGCCTATCAGTTCTGTTTGATCAACCATTATTTATTGCATGCTTGCTCTTTGGTAGACTGTGTTGTTCATTTACTTCACATTCATTATTCAATGTGATGCTTACAAGAATCCCAAGACATATGCTCTGTCCTCATCCTCCTGCATGCAGACGTGAAAGAGGGTACAGCCTGCTAGTCACAGGTCTACCAGGTATCAAAGCCTGGCCTCCAACTGTGATCTGTTTTATTTCTAACTCCAGGCCCTGAACTAGTACTAAACTGCCTGCTTCTGTCTTATACTGATAGCTACCTATTAACCAAAGGCCAAATATTTTGCTCTGTCACACTCTTTGGCTTTGCCACTAACTGGTTCATAACCCGGGATAGAGATGCTCTCTCTAAAATGAATGTCGAAAGGCGGATCGACTCCATCTCTAGATTCACGTTTTCACACCTTTTAAACTTTTGCTTCGGCCAGGGCACGAGCTACGTCTGGGTTCTGATCACGCTTCCAAGGACCTGCTGAGCACGTCCTTCTACAGGAACAACAAACACACTGAAGAGGCTTCTGCCAACAACCCTCTCTGGACTGCTGAAAGAAAAACATACCACTGAAGGCAAAGGAATGTGTAGTCTGAACTCAAAAAATGGAACTTTCTTTTCTTCTCCTGTTTTCAAGTTGTTTGCCCTGTGATATTTAAACTTTACCCAAATATATGTGCAGCCAGATTGACTATGAGATTATTGGAATTTGATTTTCAGATAAACCACAAACTTGGATGAGCTCATGTTATTCCAGATGCATTATCTCCTGATCTTCAGGAAGAGGCTCATTCAACGGGAAGGGGCATGGAAAGACCTTCCCTGAAAGAACAGGCATAGCCATGTCTAATCCCCACTCTGCCTGGGAAGGAAAACGTTCACCTACCTCCCATGTCAGGGCAAGAATCAGAGTTCCTCTCAAATTCTTAAAATGCTGCAAAGTAAAGACAGTCATCCTAAATATGATTCATCCCTGAATTATTAAAAAATGGAATTCATTGCACGGGAAGAAAAATGATAAATAATTTTAAATTCCAAAGGCAAGGGAATGTTTTTGGTTTGATAACCCCAAAGAGTATGGCTTCTGACAAGAGCTTAGGGAATGTACATGTAATATTTAAATCTAATTAGTTTAATCATTGGAATAATCAGGTATTTAAGAAAATAAACTGAGTAATCAATTATGAAAGTGATTTTCCATTTAAAAGAGAATGTAATATGTGTGCAAATAGTTTTCAAACAGCCAAGATTCAGTGGTCTACTTTCTGAATAATTTTTACCATGACTGCACTGCAGTCTTTTCATCTATAAAGGAAAAACAAGAGTGTTCATTCATTCAACAAGAACTTATTGAAAGCCAGCATTTTCTAGTCATGATTCCTGTACTCATGGTTCTTACAATCGTGTGGATTGTAACTTTATTGACATGTTTTATGGAAACAATTAACTTTTGATAAATGTTCTGAGTTATTTAAGTCTAAGAGAAATGGTCAGTGGACCTATTCTGAGAGAGTATTGTCTAATGGACAGATCCTTACACCAATCTGCCAATGTCTCACTATTTCTTCAATTTCAATTTTCTCATCTTTAAAATAATGAGGAGATGGAAGGTGGGACTAGCTGATCTCCAAGTTCCCTTCCAATTCTTATAAAATGTGATTTTAAGTATTTACTGAGCAATCGCATTGAGTAAGATGCTAACCTGCATACAACTCAGTTCTGTCCTGATTTTAAGAGGAAAGCAAGATGGAACCATGAAGTACTATATAAATGTGCCTTGGCAATTTTTAAAAGATTCTCCACAGAAATGATCCCCTGGTCATTCTTAGAGCAGTCAAAGCTCTCTAAAGCTCATACAAGAAGCAAGTTGCATTCTTTTAAACCTCCCCAATTTTGATGATTTTCGTAACCTGATAAAATCTTTCTGTTGTTATTTCTCAGTTTTCCATTCGCAAACCATTTCTCAGTGGGTATAATCATTTTATTTTACTGACAATTCACTCTTCAATTATTGCTGTCTTTAAAGTGTGATATTAACCACCTTTTGGGTGCACATTGCTGAGTTCAGAATGATTGAATTTGATTGTGGTCTGAAAGGCCTGTTCATTTATTCAACACGGGTTTATTGAACTCTTACCATCCTGTCACCACAACCCACACATCAGACAGCCAGTTCGAGTTATTAAACTTCTCAGGGCATAAAATAGATACATATTAGTTAAGTTAGTGACTCCCAGTCTAAACTAGGTTGACCCAATTCAAATCTTCCATCAGATTTTTAGTCTTATTCAGCTACTTTTCCTATTCCTGCTTCTTATTCACTTCCCATTGCTCTCTCGCTCTCAATTTCTTTTGTATTCATTCTTTTTTACTCTTGTTTTCATTTTTAACTTTCCTAACAGTTGACCCTAGAGTTTTTTTGTGCTTGGAAATCTGGAAATATATTTCTGTGGTCCTTGACAATCTCTACTGAAAATCAATGGCTCCAGTTGCATTCTCAGACATTAAGTTAATTGGATGCTCATTCAAATACCTTTATCTGAGACATGAGACAGACTTCTTCAAGGCCCATGACAAACTAAAGAATGTGATATAGCAATAACTCTGGTTGTTTACCTTATATTCATTCTCCCTTTCTTTCTTACTAACAGAACCCAGGCTCCCTGGTAAAGAAACTACATTTCTCAGCCCTCCTGGTAAATAGAGATAGCCATGGGACCAAGTTCTTGCCAATAAAATATCAACATAAATTTTTGTGTAGGGCTTGGTAGTGGGGTGTAACTCAATGAGCATACACCCTTGTCTGTGTCTCCCTTTCCATTCTTCCTGCCTGTAATGCAGATACAATATGATGGCTGTAGCTGCAATAAATCATTTTGCAACCATGAGATAACTCTGTGCTAAAGATCTGGAGCTCCCTTTCAAGTTTCTGGAAGTGCCATGTTGTGAAGGAAAAATGTATCAAATTGTTTAAACCACTGAGTTTTTGAGGTCTGTTACTTAAAGCCAAGTACAAATCCTAACTGATTCTAACAAATCCTAATATGTGTATGTTCTGTGTGTGTGACATCACATATGAATGTATATCCATGGCATGCATTTATTGATAGATAGATAAATAGATACATAGATAGATAGATAAAGTCTTATTGTAGGCAAAGTCTATTCTGTCTCTCTAAATGTCTTCTATATTTATCCGAAAAAATGTAGACCCTAATATGAGGTCTTCTCCAAAGACTTGTATAGTGTTACTTAATGTTTATTTATTTAAGTAATCCATTAATAGAAACACTATAACCCAAAGGGACCTTAGGAGTTTTATTTTCTTGATACTGTTAGCCAGCATTTAACAAAATATGATCAACTGATTACTAGTTTTGTCTTGCTGAAAGTTCCTCAAAACCTAAATGGGTTCTCTAGAATTTGAGAGTCATGGTATATATTAAAAATCTTTAAGGAAGTCTGCAATAGAGAAACTTGCTTAACTTTGAGTTTTCCGAAGTTATGTGGTTATAAAACACTTCTTTTTCCCATGTAACCCCAAATATCCCTTAGCGCAAGTTGACAGTAAACTGGTTGGGGGAGGTGCTTAGACCTCTTTGAATATCTGACAGGAAAGCACACAGTGAGCGGTCACTAAGTAATTGTGTTCTGGTCATGTCCCCACAGATGACATAGGTGATCATATTATCAAAATCTACCTCTAGGAGCTCAAGGACAAGGGCTGGGAAAGGGCCATCGGTGGTGCTGATTCTTTATTTGATGCTCCTGTGGCCTCTAGCCTAAGTTTAACCTATTTTGAGCCCCAAACATCTAGCTGATGTCTCCAAAATCATTTCTAGTGTCTTCTTTGAAGAAGGGTAAAAGAAATGTTAATAATATGCCCTTTGACTGATCTTGTTTGTAAATTTCCTGTAAATATATGTAACTTGAGAGTGGCTGAGCAGTTTCTCTGTCTTTCAGATGCCCTGCTTTGTACTTGGAGTGCTAGTTAACCTTGGCAAAAAAATTATTGTCAGCAATAAATATTTACTTTTCAAAAATATCCTGAGGAGACTTGAAACAATATGGGCAAACCTTTCTGGTACTGTTTTTTCATTTAGAGATGACAAAAAGTCTGGGGAAAAAGTGACAGTTTTAAGGGCTTTAAAAATATCGAATGCTTTAGGTTTGAAATTGGCAGTGAGCCAGGTCCTGTCTTAAAGGGACAGGCACTTTATTATACTTTCTAATTCTTCCAAAGTCTGTCCTTAGGATATATGAGCTGCCTCTAATATGACTACTCTCTTCTCATCCTCTAGTGGTATACTCTGGTCTCAGCTCATAAATTGAAAATTGAGGATCTGTAAATCAGGGCAGACTACTTCAGAGAGCCATTGTGAATTTCCAGTCAAATCTTCCAGTTTATCTCAAATATTTCATCTTAATGTCACCTTATGAAAAGTCTTTGATTCAAGTAAGTTACAACATCCAGTTCTAAACTGATTACACTTATCTACTGACCTTCCGCTAGGAGACTGCTTGTTGGCATTAATGTCACTTCTGCTGATCTAGTATTGAACTAAAGGGGGAAACTTTTTCAAAAACTCAAATTATTTGATGATTAACAGATAAAGAATAGTAACCCAAATGTGTACAGTCTACTAGCTGCTCTACAGGAAGAAACAATTAAAAGGATCATTTTCTGCCATTATGTGCTGTTTATATTTTTATTGCCATTGTGTTTTAAAAGCCCAGGCTATTATGAGATTCTGAGATCTGAGTTGAGTGATTCAGGTTATACACTAGAGCATCTACTCATAATTAGTTGCCAAACATCTGTTGTAAAAATTAAGTTTATTATTTTCACCTTCTCAGTATATTCATAAGTATGTGAACTTCTGCCAACTCTGATTGCCCTTGGATGGCGTCTGAAAAAAATCATTTCCTTCAGTTTTCCTTCTTTGGAACCACTGTTCAACAGGTTAAATGAAATTGAGGATATTTCCATGTCTGTTTGTTTATACAGGAATCAACATATTCCACCATTACTCACCCACTGACAAGTTGGATATTGAACTTTCTTGTCATTTGAGCTAACATTTAATAACCTGTCAGTTGAAAGGACTTTAAATAAACATTTTCATATAATATTTAATACAATTCAAGGGTACATGCCCTGAGGCCAAAGATGAATAGACAAACGTTACAAGCCTTCGTCTTTAGTAATATATATATATATTTCTACACATCTTAATCCTTTAGTCCTTGAGACTTATAGGAAACAGCCTTGGATCCACAAGAATCCAAAAATAAATAAGGTAGTGATATACGTGATTCAGCTTCCTGTACAAGAGCCTCTTAATTGTCTCTCTCCACTCTCTCTAGTCAGCTCCTGCCCACAGAATCAACAAAGAAGCAAGAACCAAGGTTATTCAATTTTTTGCCGAAATAATTTGAGATTAACTTGATGTTGAAACGTGAAAACTTGTCAGGTATCCAGTTTTCCCAGAAGCAAGAATCTCACTTGGGTCAAGGTTGGGGTGGTCAAAGTCCACACCAGACTTGAGAACAGGAGGCCAGCTTGATAGTGTATATCAAATCATAGAATCTCAAATGAATGAGGTGGCTGTGGTAACATTCATGTGTGAGCTGGGCAGGAATGTGATCATACAGAAGGGGAAAGACTAATGGCAAATTGGGATACTCATACTCCTACCACCTAATACGTTTCAATTTCCAATTTTGAAATAACTGTGCTAACCAAGTGAAGAGAACAGAAGATGCCAGTATGAAACCCTGGTCTTCATGATGAATGTGAGCTAGACCAACGACTATAAAATGCAACCCACCTGACCCAACCAAGAAACATAATAGATATTAAAGATGAGCTGTATAGAGAATGGGATGGGCCATCATTTCATATAACTGATTCACTGTTTTTCTGTGCTATTTAGGAATCCCTTTATAGAATTCAAAAAGTAGAGCAGATTTAGATTTTTAGACTTTTGTCTAGTTCAAAAGTTGAGCTGCCTAATAGTTGCTTTTGCAATTAAAAAAAAATATGCCACTGACATCACCAGAGGACACATAAAGCACTTTTTAAAATAAAAGGGAAATATATGAATCAGAGAGAGTGACAATGGAATATCATTTGTTGTCATCCAGATGTCTAAAATATCTCTGTAGGTTTCACTGGTTACTGCTCATTATTGGTATTTCAATTTTATGGTATTACAATTTCTTAACTCTCCTAAAGGCCTTTGGCAAACTTCTTGTCCTTATTTTGGGCTAATTGCAAAAAAACACCTCTTTCTTCTCTCTCCTAAATTTAAAAGAGTGAAGACACCACCTCATAACAGCTCAGTTGGCACAGCAGAAAAAGTACTCACTCCATCTATTGCCTGAGTTTCCACAGTGATCTCTGCAGTCCTCTGAATTTCAGGGAAAATATTTTTCAGAATTTATCTGAGATATTGGATAAGATTTCATTTCGGTAGTCATGATGTTAAGTAAATTTGCATTCAAAAAGACAAAGAGATTATTATCCAGATTCAACAAACTATAAATTAGAAAAAATAGATCAAATCTAAATTGTACGTTTATTTAAACAAATGAGAATTTCACTATTGACCTACAAACTTGCTTCCTATACTATAGGTAATTCTCAAAATTCAAAAATTTGATATGATATTGATATGTCAACTGAATCCACTCTTCCCTCCTCCATCATGTAGTCAAATGGCTTCTCCCTGAAGAAAGAATCCAGTGTCATCCTTATACTGTTCCCTGCTGGCAAGAACAAAGTTGACTTCAGAAGAGAATCTTTGCCATGAGCCATTTCTAGTATGGCAGCCAAAGAACATTTTTCTCTTCCAACGATAATGTTCAATAGGACTATTTTACATTAATAGGACTTGGTATCACACCGACAGTGGTTGTAGAAAGGACAGAGTCACACCCCACAGCAAAAATCTCAGAGAAAAAGCCCTGAATCCAACCTCCAGCTTGCTGAGTTTGATAGACCATGTTTGCTTAATTAAATACATTACAGATTAGATCTGTCAAGATTTATAATCCTTAAGAAGAACAATTCCGGATAACAACATTGGAGTTTAATAATGTTCCTGGAAACTCCTACATTACTCATTAAGCAAATGTACGCATTCAACCAACAAAACTGCTGGTCTTTCACACCAATGGTTGCCACACCATTGATACTTCCTAGTCTGAATTATGTACAGTACTCAAAATTGTTTTCTCTTTAGCTCTTCCAAATCCCTAACTTCTGATTTCCTTTAATACCCTTCATATTAAAAAAAAAAAAGATAAACACAAAATGTATGGTTTTTCTTTGGCTTTCTTCTTCACAGCTGCTTATCCCCTTTCCTATATTGGGTTGAATCAAAGATCACCCCACTATCCCAAGTGTTGATTACACCATTATCCCAGAGCCCAGGCCTTCCTGGAGAATATCCCAGCCTCCCTCATTTAGAAATGGCTTTAAAATCCCAAAATACCTATGTTAATCCCACTCAAGGCCCTTCATTCCTTCATAAAAACATGCTACATTATTAGTCCAATGTACCATACCAACAACCCATGAGCTGTAACATGGAGGCACTGGCAGAGAACACAACAGAATCATTTTTATTAGGTTTTGCCTCAGCAGGAAGGAGCAGAGTGACCCCCAGATGAAAAACTAATGGACAGCGAACAAAGAGGGTAAGACCGGGTTTTTCTTACAAATCAACAGGCTCTTGTTCCCTGGAATTGGTGTCTGCCTCACATCCAACCGGCCAAAGTGTTATACCTGGCTGGGTTTAATTTGTTATTTATGTCAGCTTTGCATATTTGTAAGGTTCAAGGGTTTATTGCCCTGGCCTGACCTTGCCAAGTCAGAGTTAACATGTGGTTCTCTGGTAGCAGTTTCTTTCTAATAAACTTTACTTGAAAGAACATGTGTGATAGATTTTGCTCATGATTAAAAAGAACAGTTCTATGTTCATTGTTCCCCAATTTGGTTTTGAAGTTCTGTTGAAAGTCACCTCTGAACTTAAAAAAAAAAAAAAAAAAAAAGGAAAATATTGGATATTTAAAATATTCTCTTTTAAATTTTATTGCAGACCGTTATTGTACTTTATGTTTTAGAATGTTGCCTTATTTGTGACTGTTCTAAAAGATTCATGTGATCTTGTAAAGCCAAGCTAAATAATAGGTTTCCAAATGGTTAATAACTTGATAAATAGTTTAATTTTGGTTGTGAGAAATATTGAAGTTCATTTAGCAGCCTCTGGTTTAGAAAAATTGAAACATAGTTCAATTAATATGCAAGTAAATATTTTGTTCGCCCAACAATAAGATATAAAACAGCAGAGCAAGTGAGGGTTATCTTTCATGTGCCAAGTTCCATATCGTCATTCATTTCTGGAAGCTACTTTGAAGAGTGAATATATCTAATATGTGGCAATTATTTCAGGTCTTTCAGGGTAAGAACTCAACTTCCATATTGTCAGAAATTGGCTACTGGAGAGGACTCCCATATCTAGGGTGACCTGATTTGATCTGGTTTGCCAGGGACTTTCCTAGTTTTAAAATAGAAAGCTCCATATTCCAGGAACCCCCTTGGGTACAGGCAAACTGAGATAATGAGTTATTCTACTGTCCCATGTCTAACTGGAGAAGTTTCTGGGTCCTTTTTCTTTAGTTTGATACAGGTACCTGTTAAATAGAAACATTGTCTTGAAGGTTACTGGGCAGAGACTCTAATCAAAACCTAAATAAATTCATCAGCCTGTTCATCAGAATGAAAATGAATGGAGCTTCAGCTTAACATGCTGAAGCAGACATCAACAGTAAATTGTTCATTTTGTTTCATTTCACAATCATGAAATTAGCTAACCTGGGTAAAAATCATCATAAATATTTTCTGCTTGTTAGGTTATTTCTTAATGTTTTTCTGTCCTACTTTTGATTCTGATTTTGAAACCCTGGATTCTTCATGAGGACCTCAAACCGTGGCACAAGTATCATTAGGTTTCCCTTAAAATCTAGGCAGTAGGGAGCAGTTATGGGACTTGTCTGGATAAGGAAAGGATATGCTTAGACAGAGCTCCTAAAGGTCTGCATTTTTGGCAAAACATTTATTTTCTCCAGAAAACCTGAACTGAAAACCAGCACATAGTTTTACAGACACTTGTTCTGATAGAGTCCTTACCTTAGATAACACTCTTTTCCGGTTGTGTGTGGATAAACGATGCCATGTTATGTCTTATTATTTAAAAATTAATATATGATTAAACCAATTATCACTTCTACAGTACAATAAAAGTCAAATTAGTACAAAGGCATGTGATCTGGGAATCAAGAAGAAAATCATTTGGAGATTTTAGGATATTTAGGAGACATATGTTTATATATTTATAACATACTTATTTAGGCTATTTCAAAGATACATACATACATACATATTTCTATATATGTATATATAAAATTTATACATACATGTAAAATTTGGAGACATTTGGACAGAGATACATATCATATAGTATATGTGACAAATACGTAGGGAAGTGAGAGATTGAACTGAGAGAAGATAATTATTTAAGTAGATTTGTGTTTTAAAATCTTTAAAAAATACTTCAAGATGTATCCAAGGAATAATTTTTTTTCTGAGATCTCTGCATAATATGCAGGCAATTATGCCTCAGCAGGGGAACTGGGTGACATAACCTCTCCAGGACCCTCCAGCCCTACCACCTATACTCCCATGGCCCCTTCTCTCTTCCCCTCTGCTGCCATCTATTTCTATAGCTGGAACACAAGTGCACACACACACACACACACACACACACACACACACACACACTTCCTCACTGGAACCCTGTACTTAGGACAGTGCATATTTATATGTTCCTAGGAGGTGGAGCCACACAGTGGGGAGATGATGAGCCGATGTGAGTTGGACCATAAATGTGTTATTGGAGGTTTATATGTTCCTTTGAAGTATATAGCATTTGCCACTGTCAGGGAGAAGATGCCAAGCCAGACAGTAATTGCAATAATGGAACAGACAAATGGTCTATGTCCCCATTAAAGTTATCAACACCTCTAATTTTTGAAAGGAGCTTGTTGGAAATACAGTAATTGTGATTATGTTGTCCATAAAGGCTACGGGTGATCAGCAATTGTCAGCATTCCCAGTACCTTTCCAATATCCTTCGGAACAGAGCTAAGTAAATCCAAACACTAAAGAACAATTCATTTCTGAATAACCAAATAGGGTATTTTATAGTGTTTAAAATTTTAATACAGTATCTAAATAATACCTTCCATTTGTAACAATTTCTCCTTTTTTTTCTGAATTTTTTAAAAATTTCTGCTTTCAAATCCTTTAACATACAGATTTGCTCCAAAATCAAAAAGTCTGGCCCTCCTTCATCCTAATGCTGTGTTCAACCCTCTTTTTAATTATGCTTCCTTGCCTTTCCTTCATCATTTCTCCCTGGGCTCTTCTGTTTTCCCTGTAAAGATCTCCTCTTTCTCCTTGGCCTGCCTTTCTCCTTCTCAGCCTAATAATTGTGTTTCACCAAGACCACAGTTGGAAAACAACTGACAACATAACATCTATAGCAATTTGCAGAGAGAACTCCTCAAGGTTTAAAGAGGAGGGTTCTCATTTTTAGAACAGATGCTTAGTGACTTTCTCAAAATCCTGAAGATCTAATTCTTGCGGTAAATGTGCTTACTTTCCAGGAGCTAAAAATACCAAGAAAGCTAGTCTCATTTTGTGGTCACTGGGAATGTTGAACTGACCATGTAGAGTGAAACATGAGCCATGATGTTCCTAGTTCATGCCAAAGCATGGAATCCTTCCAGCTAGGAGGAATGTCATCCCATAAATGACATAAATAACTGGTATAAAATTAACTTGACGTGAGGTGTCATCAGCTTATTCTCTGTTAACTTTCTTCTAAGTATGCAATTCTTCATCTGAGAAAAACTGTTGAAACTACTAGGAAATCTCATTATTAACAAGATTCCTTCATTCTGATTCTCAATCTATCAAAAGCTGAAATGCAACACTTTGCCATTTAATCTTTAACAAGGTCCTAGGCCATTGAAACCAGTATGAAGTGAAATTTATGGGCTAACATTTAACTGTTAAATTATTCTCCAAATCTTCCCAGGTTACTCTCCACTCCAGCGAACCCTCTTTTATTAGCAAGAGCAAATATAGAAAAACCTACTGTTAAAACACTTAACAGATCTCCTCTGTCTAGGCCTTGAACTGCAGTGTCCACTCTATTTGGAAGCCTCTGCTTCTCTTTTTTTCCCTTTGTTTAAAATATGCTGACCACGCAGTGACCCCTCCTAACCCATCGGTCGAAAATTACAACCAGCCACACAAACAAGCAGCTCAGGGTCAGAAAGAGCAGGGTCTGCTAAAAGTTAGTAATCATACATTAATTCCCTGACATAATTAATCAAAATGAACCACCGTTATCTAGCAAGAAACCTTTAACCTATTACAAAGGGGTCAATTTGCAAACCACTTGAGCCTGGGAGTTTGGTACAAATAGCATACGCCCTTCATCCAGGATGCCCTAAGTAGGGAAAAATGCCTTTGAAGTACCAAATCTATGAGATTTAGATATAATTTCATCAATCAAGTTAAAAGCCTGCCTCCCTCCAGAAGGATTCTGTGGAGCTCTGTCAACCAGCTTCATTGAGTGGTGACTGAAAATCCATTTGTAAGGCTTTTTTAGTCACAAGTTGGCGAGAGTTGGTCTGATCTGACAAAAGAGCCAAGGGTTTATCAAACTGAAGAGGAAGAAGAGAGATTTGTGGAGGGGCCTGTTTCCCCCTCACGAGAAGAGTAGTAAATGAGATGTTTGTTATGTGAGCGAACTGGTTATGTGTCTGTTGACCTTTCTTCATATATCTAGTACTTAGAAGATGAAGCCTGCCTGGTGTTTGAATCCATACTCACATGTGCAGTCAGAGAGTAGGAAAAACAGAAGAATTAAAACTGTCACTCAGAGAATTAGCTGTCACTCAGAGAATTTTTTGGGGGTAGTTTTACATGTGTATAAAGGAAGAGCTTGCTCTCTGTACTAATGTAATCACCCTGATGGGATACGCATAGGTGTCCATTTGCAGAAAACAGAGAAGCATGAACCATGGTCCTTTGGATTGTATGCCTCACACCAATTACTTCTTACATCTTCAGAGACTGATGGTGTTTCCAAGGGCCTCAAAATATCTTAAACTGGAATTGGCATCTTTCATGTGCTTAGAAACGTATTTCTATCATAGCATCATTTCAGAGTGTGAAAACGTTATAAACCAAGGAAAGGCACAACACGTTGACTCATCATCTATGCTTTGAAAAGAGCAAATAGATCAGTATCCCTGGTCACATATTTCAAAGGAAAATGATGGTAATCAATTTCAGAATGAATGTCTTTCAAAGCATTGATAGAACTCTAACTAGGGTCACCTGAGAAACTGATCCCGATAGGAAAGCCATGTCCTTTGTAATCATGTACCTCAATCCTGGATAGAAGGTTCTATCCATTACAAACAATTTTTTGTCCATTTCTGTTTTGTTTTATTTTACTTTCCTATTCTTGGAACAAGTACTTTCCACACTATCACAGTAAACATGTATTTTACTGAATTTGATCATCCCAGTGTGCCCCAGACATTTGCTGGGAGGTTCTTCAATATGGTAAATACTGTCACATAGACCTGTGGATGGGGCAGCTTGGACAATGTATTTGCTTCTTCCAAACCAGTAGATACTTGAAGACCCTATAATACTCATCTTGCCTTCTAAGTCTTGAATCTGTTTTCAGGATGAGGAAATGGAGGCCTGGAGAGATTAAATACCTTAACCAGGAACATGCATTTGTACGTGGCTGAAGAGGTGTTCAGATCTAGGCCAGTTTGTCTTCAAACTAACTTGTTCCCACCACGTCCAGCTCCTTTTATAATGTACAGCATCTGTGGCATCTATCCTTATATCAAATTCATTTTTAAAAAAAGCAATTTTCAAAAAAAAAGTTTGTGTGGAGATGAAACATAAAAAGAATGAGCCAGAGCATCCCCTCCATTTTTCTAAGTATAGCTCACCATCCAGAACAAGAAAGAGGGGAAGAGCACTCCTCCATATCCCACCTAGTTTATTTTTTCAGCTGGAACAACAGCCCTTAAAACCCATTCCGCTCTCCCAGGGTCAAGCCCTGCTGGCCCACTTTCTGTTCCTAAGAGGTATCAAGCTTGTCTCCCCAGGGTCTTATCCCTTGCTGTCCCCTCTACCTGGAATGTTCTTTCCCTCACACAGCTCTGCCGGTGCATTTGCACCCTTCTGGTTTCAACTTAAATGTCCTCTTCCCAGAAATGGCTTGTTTGGTGTCCCCATCGGAGTCCATCCTTTCCTCTCTCATTTGGCCATCACGTTATCCCCTAGTTAGGTTGTGTCCACTGCCGTGAACACGATTCAATGTTCAGTGCTTACTGCATTTGCTTGACATCTCATCCTACCCTCCCCTGTCCAAGGGCAGCATCGTGTCTGTCTTGCAAACCATCCAATTCCCACCTCCTCCCAGCACCACACCTGCATGAATGAGTGAATGAATGAATGACTTTTGGAAAAGTTATGCTCCGAAATGGTGTTTTTGGGGGGTTCATTCTTTATTCACTTGCTCATAGAGGTGTTGAGGAAGGAGCACCAATGGCTCTAAAAGATACTGTAACTTGCTAACCAGTAGCAAGGAGACTGACTCTCCTTCTTTGGCAAAGCCCTGAGGAATGTCAACCCATGGACTTTCTACTTGGCACAAACATCAGGAAGTTGTGTTCTCTCTTCTGCAAAAGGATCTCTGAGGATGTGGATGTCCATTTTCATGCTTTCTTTCACTTTTCACTTTATACTTTCACACTTTCTTTCACTGCTTGGATGGACAATCCTGCTTCACCAGTACTCATAACAAAGAACACAGAAGCTAACTTTTGCCAGAAGGCACCGATGTGCCAGGATTGTGACAGACACTTTTCAGGTCCTCCTGCCAACCCTCACGAAATCCCCTGACCCCATCCTGCAGATGAGGGAATAGGACCTCAGCAAGGATCAGCAACACCTGGGAAGTAGCCT
Source organism: Eschrichtius robustus (assembly GCF_028021215.1). NCBI lineage: Eukaryota > Metazoa > Chordata > Mammalia > Artiodactyla > Eschrichtiidae > Eschrichtius > Eschrichtius robustus. The sequence continues at coordinate 153,771,821 of NC_090824.1, read as the reverse complement.
AACTTCAAACTGCATGCCCCACCCCTCACTCCATGCCATCTAGTCACCATTCAGAACAGAAAACAAACAGCACCGACTAGCCTGGAAATGCTAGGCATACACAAAAGACCCTGTGGACCAGGTTCACAAGTTTCATCATTTGAACATAACCAAGTTAAAATCACCAATGATTCATTTTTCAGTAATATCTTACTGTCATTCACCCAATTAAATGAATACAAAAGTAGATTTTCCCTTTCCAAAGGGCTGCCTGAGAGCCAAAAACTATGTCATCACCATCCCATGGTGACCCGTCTTAGGATGCTAATGGGTCTGCCGGCAGAGAGCTCCTGCTTACACATCCCTTGGGCCCCTTCACTGCCTGCCTGTGAATGTGCAGCTGGGGAAGACAGGCAGAGTGCCTGGAAGCCACCTGCAAGGGCCAGGAGCAGGAACACACGAGAACTTTGACTCATAGAGGCCCCTGGAAACTGTTCCTTTAAAGCATCCCTGAATCCAAGATAAGGAGAACCCGTCACTGTGCTCCTTCTTGAGACGGGAAGATCACACGTGTTCCAACTGCTCCCACCCACACAAGCCCTCCCTCCTAGCCGGGGCTGGCTTGCCTCCTCACTAGTCTCTGGACCCCACCCTCTCCAAGTGTACTGCTGCCGCCTCCCCCCGCCCCCCTCCCGCCCCAGCCTCCAGTCCGTTGCTCCAGGGAGACATGGAGCCCCTGCTGGGAAACAGGAGACCTGGGTTTCCCTGCTTGCCTGTCAAACGGCAGAGGAATGTTGCTGGGAATATGTGTGGATGAAATATAGCGCTGGGTGACCTGCACTTCCCCAGGGCTGTCCAAACAAGGAGTCAGGCCAGAGTGGCCGGAGCTTCCCTTGCCCAATGATGAGAGAGGCGGCTGTGATCTTGGGGACTGTCTGTGCCTTCCCTCTGCTTCAGGTCAGGAACTTTCCAAGGATACGAAGCGGAAGACATGATTTATAAATTTGCAAGGGCTTCGCACCTTGAGATAAGATCCCGATTTTACTGTGGATATGCAAGGAAGAAAACAGTCTGGGAAGAAACTCTGAAATTATTACTATTCTCAAGGAAGATACAAATCTAAGCCCAAACGACTACTCATTACAACCAGCTCATTGGAGCCCATCTAAAAATGTCTAGTCACATGTTAACCCGTAACAGGGAAGGAGGGAATCATATTCAGTTCAAGTTATATCTTCCATATTCTCCCACTGAAGCAATTTATTTTATTTTTTAGGAACAATCTTAGGTATTTATTTTACAAAGTCATTAAAACCAAATGAAGGAGGCTTGCTCTTAAATTGTGAGAACTTTTACGTACACTGTAGAACTCTTAGCCCAGAGAAGAAATGTTTAGCACTTCATGATGAGTCATGGTTTTAAATACTATTCACAAAAATTTGAGGATACTGTAGTATGTAACTCCAAAAAATAAATGCTTTCTGCACACAGAGGTCAGGGGGCCTTCAGACCAATTTCAACACTGCCTCTCGGGAAACCTCCAGTAAGGTAGTGTATCATGCCAAAAGAGGAGATAAGATATTGATTGGTAAGAGATTTGCTAGAATCAGAAGAATTTGAGTTCAAATCCCAGCTCTCCTCCTACTAGCTGTTTGACCTTAAGATAGCTATATGGCTCTCTAAGCCTTAGTTTCACCATCTGTAAGATGGAGACATTAATCCCTACTTTATGGTCTTATGAAGGTCAGAGGGTGTGTGTTGCACCTAAGAGTGGAAAGTTACCCAGTATAAAGGCAGGATAGTTGTCATTTCTCTCAATTGTACATTTCTCTGAATTGAATTCAAGTTCTGACTCTCCTGGCCTACATTATATTGTTCTAACTGTTCACAGATGAGGAATTTGGATTTGAAGCTAAGCTACAGAATCCAAAGGGAATTCTCCCTCGGAGGAATTGGCTCCAGTTATTAAAAATACTTCTTTTCCTCTTAGAACAGCTATCCCCAGATGAGGTTACGTGACACCCTGGGGTGTTTCAAATGATCTCTAGAGATATTGGAAAATTCTCAAGTTATTCTCAAATAAAAATTATTTTTTAGTAAGTTCACCTGGGTTTTAGAATTAGTCGGTGCCCTATATGGACCTGACTATTTGGATGGGTGACAATGCTATAAAACGTAGAAAAAATAAAGCTGGGTGTCAAAGTCCCAAAAGATTGGGAATCCTTTTAACATATAGCTTTTCTGGTTTTCTTAATTGCTCACTGTAAGGATTTCCACATTTTTCAACCTGGCAAATCAAAAGCAGGATGTATTATGGGGCTGAAAACATCAGAAAAAAACAGGGACCTGTGCTGGTATCTGAGTGTATATTTAAAATCTAGAAATGTTAATTTTTCTCACTTAAGTAGTGGGTAATCATCAGGGTGATTCCTACATTAGTCTGTCACAAACCAGTGTAGCTGGTGGAAGCCAGTAGATACGGTGTGTACGGCTCCCTCCTCCTGGAGTCCTCTGTTCACAGCTCACCTTGGTAGTCTACCAACACAGACAGGCCCCAGCCCTGCTTACCAGTGGTCCCCCAACATCTCGTGGAATCACTGCTCGGGCAGCAACCTCAAGCTTCTCTGAGTAATGCTTAGCCTCTTGGCATTCATTGCCCCCAAATACTAGAGACATCCATTTTCCTAATTAAATCCAGGACAATTAAGAAAATCATTCAAATGCCTCTCAGAAATGAGAATGGGTTCTCCCCCTCACTCCAAAAATGTTAGTTTTAAACAATGATACTCTGCATAAAAGTAAAATCATTGCACAGCATAGAGATTCTGGTAAGTTTTTCAGAACCTATAGATGTTGAGGAAAGAGAGAGAGAGAGAAAGGAGAGAGGGAGGGAGGGAAGGAAGGAAGGAAAGAAGGAAGGAAGGAAGGGTGGAAAAACAAAACAAAGAAACAAAAAACTACTTTCCTCCAAAGCTCTTCTTTAATGGCATATGCAAAACAATGGCTTGCATCATTTTAAATGATTTCCAAAATCAAAGCGTTACTAACTTGGTTTGGTTGAAAAATATACCTAGGATCTTCCCTTTTCTGACTGGTAAGAGCTGAGTAGATTTCCCATTTGAAAATGTGGTGAGAATGCTTCTTTGTCAGTGATAGAAACTCTTTTCCGATACACTCACACCCTCCAGCTTTAAAGGGAGTGGACAACGAAGGAATTTTTAAGAAATGATTATTGTCAAAATTAAATGCAAGACAATGGTTGGCACAATGGTAGCTTTAGTTTGGGGGGCAATAGATTGTGGAAATTCATAAGAAAATCCATTTCTGAGAGAGGACAGGAGACTGTCGATGGTGAAGTGTGATTAATAACATTTTTATATTTATGAAGAATGCTGTAGATAGAAGGAGTCTCCCACCAAGTCCTGGGGGTGCTCAGTCTCTGTGGGTTGCTGGGGATTGTCTGAAAGTTCTCATTTTTATCCATTAAAAAACTCTCGCATTTTCCCCTCCACAACCAGGTCTCCTGGCTCTTCCTGGTTTGTGTCACAAGTTCAATTAGGTTATTTAGACACTTCGGACATTTAAATTCTTTGTTTGTGTATGTTTAAAATCAAGGAAAAATGTCATGGAAGGTTACCAAATCCGTGTAATTTACCCAAGAAATGAGTCTACTGGGTAAATACATATTGAGGCAATTTTTAAAGTCATATTTATTTACTCTACACACCTCGGTCTGTGGAATAAATAAATATTTGAGCTGCGCACTGTGTGTTAAAGCACCTCATGAAAATGTATGTTGACACTGCGTGTGCAAAAAGAATCTCTCTTCTAAGTTTTATATCTGAGCTGTTTGACTTTGGGGGGAATAGAAAAAAAGGAACAAATGGAACCGTTTTTTATGGATGTAATTACCTGGCCACATTCTTGACACCTCCACCTCCCAACCAACACCCATCAAAGCCTATTTAAGATCGGCATCTGAAACTTTCCACAGTTTTTCCCTTTTCTTTTCAAAGCAACTTCGACTGAACCAAAAAGTGTGCTTTGTAATTAATTCCTTTCAATCTGGCCCACACCTCTTTCTCCAGGAGGTATCAAATCATTTCAGGAGGGTCACATCTCAGCGTTAGATACATTTAAATGGATGGATCTTAAAATCTGGGGTCTGCTTTCTTTGTTCTATCCTGGAGACCTGGGAGTAGTACCCTTCAGATATTTTATTGATCATTCTTCCCCTTTGCCTCATACATGCTAATTGTACCTCTGTAGCAAAACAATCTTATTATCATGTTAATTAGTGGGAGGGCTGTTGAGGTTTTCCACTTCATTACCTACTAATTTCAAGATAAATGAATCCACAGGTTCCTAAGTAAATAAGGTCACCTATCAAGCACTTGTAAACGTGTTTGTAAACAGGGAGGGGGGTGGAGGCAGAAGGCAACATGTTTGGTTTTCAAATGAGTGGGCTGGTTGGGTTTTGGCTTTTGGTGGAGCTAGGGGTCCCACCATGGGGGGCCCTGTCCCTGAACTCATTTGTAATGGATAGGGAATGTTTGCTGTCCACCTGGCTTCTCAGTGGGGCATTTCCTTTAGTGCTCTCAAAGGGCTCTTTGTGGCCTGATTCATTCTGTGCGTTGGGCGCTCATCGTGGTTGCTTTTGTAGAGAAAGCGCGAAGTGAGGTTTACGCTGGGCAGGAGAGCTTTGAAAGGGACTGGCCAGTGGGTGGTGTGATTACAAATCACACTGTTCCCCGGTTTCCCACCCTTCTTCCTATTTGGGGCCGGGTTGTTCCTAGTTTCTCTGCCTTCAAAAGTCGAAGAAGTCTTACAACAGGAATTAGAAAATTAGGCCTGCCGATAGCAAAGTTTCTTTTTTAGTAGGCTTCATTAAGATGGAAAGGGGGAAAAAAAAAAAAAAAAAAAAAACTTTGGGAGATTTCACCTTAAATACCAAAGACTTCAAAGGCAAGCGTGCCTGGGAATGACTTTCTTTACCCTTTCATCCATTTGTCTTTTTAAAACATCAGTACAAACGAAGAGTTAACTGTTTTGCCTTTTAATCTGTTACTGTTTTGCCTTTTAATCTGGGAAATTATTTCACACTTGCAAAATACAAACAAAAGAAAAAGTTTTACATTTTTATCCACCAGGAGATGCCCATTTGGAATCTTGTGAGGGTTCTATTCTGTAAGTGGAACCTCCAGGGGCATCCTTGCCCAACAATCTAACTGGCATCTGAAACATTGAATTCCGCCTTTTTTTTTTTTTTTTTAATTAAGATAATAAATTGGTCTTAAATTATCCCTGAAATCAGACCAGTGTTGATTACAATAGGGCTCATGCTGTGACAGCTCAAGATGATGTTATTTTTATTCCTTTTCAACGAGAACTTAATCTCTCCCTGCGTGTAAACAAATTGTCACTGTAACCTTGTTCTAATCTCCCAGTCCAAGACCTTTAAAGCGTTGGGAGATAACAGATCAGGCCGAGATTTCATCAGCTCTTCAGCGCAGGCCGATAGGACGCGGTTCACTCCCACTGGCTCAGTCTTTAAACATTGAAGGAGAGTTAATAACTACATCCTACATGAAAAGCTCCACGGAAACCTTTGAAAGCAGTATGTGTCGTGTAGTTAGAGAGTTTCGAAAAGGCAAGCCAGAGGTCTGGGTGACAAATGCTGTTGCTTCCAGGAGGACCCAAGCCTGCCCGCCTCCCCATCCTCAGCGCCCCGTTCCCCTGGGCACGGTGGGGGAGGGGCTGCTTGGGAGAGGGATGCGGAGAAGAGACACAGAGAGGGACCACCGAACAGAGGCATTCAGAGACAGGGAGACACAACGAGAGACAGTGAGATCCAGGCCCAGAAAGGGAAAGAAGGAGAAAAGAGAGTAAAGAGACTCAATGGGTGTGAAAAAAGAGTGAGGAAGCTGGGGAAAACGTTTGACCCAGCAACTTGTCAATGCAACCAACAAACCCCTTTGCTGTCTTTTTCACTTTGCTAATGTGCAAAAACATTCCAGAGAGAAAATGGATCAGATTACCTTCCCAGCCATTTCAAAATACAACTGTGTGACTTTCTCTTCAAGAATGTTCTTGGGACTTCGCTGGTGGCGCAGTGGTTAAGAATCCGCCTGCCAGTGCAGGGGACACGGGTTCGAGCCCTGGTCCGGGAAGATCCCACATGCCGCGGAGCAACTCAGCCCGTGCGCCACAACTACTGAGCCTGAGTGCCACGACTACTGAAGCCCATGCGCCTAGAGCCCGTGCTCTGCAACAAGAGAAGCCACCACAATGAGAAGCCCGGGAACCGCAACGAAGAATAGCCCGCGCGCAGCAACAAAGACCCAAGGCAGCCAAAGATATAAATAAATAAATAAATAAATAAAAATTTTATTTGTTTAAAAAAAAAAAAAGAATGTTCTTGCATGCCATGAAAGGGACATTCTGTAAATGTCCCCAGACACTGATGAGCAAGGAGCAATAACTAATGAGATGCCTAGTGAACCCCAGCTCGGAGCCCCCTGATGAACTGTTTGACTTGTTTGTTTTGAAGTCAGTGAAGAGATAGGCCCAGGGCATTGCAGACCCTCAGGAGGGATTCTAAGAAAGTCTACAGCCAGAGACAGTCTTGTAGCCTGGAGAGGAGAGTGAAGATTCTCTTTGGAGGGCTTGCCCAGACTCCAGCAAAGCCCACGCAGCAGACATTTTCAAACCCACTCTTTCCCTCTTCAGGTCTTCCCAATCTGATTTCCCCTGTCCTCTGACTCCCCAAAATTTCTTGGCTAATTTGGTTAAAAAAATAGGACAATGAGGTTTAATGTGTGATTTTCTCTTCAATTAGCAGGGAATTTTGATCACCAAAAGGGGTGATACAACACAGGAAGGGTAAGCTCTGAGTTTGCCTGGCTCCTAAAGAAGATGTTGGGAAAATACATGGATTTCCTTGTGCCAGCATTTTTGAGTGGAAAAGTCATGGACTCTGTTTCAGCTGTGTAACCTCTGAGGATCTGTAAAATGGCGAAATAGTAACATCTTCCCCCTGAACTATCGCAAAAATTAGATAAGTTAATGTCGATAAAATATGAAAGACTGTCTTTCACATTAAAAAGTATAAAATGAAGCTTTTCAATGCATGTTAATTTTTAACCCCCCACCCCCCAGAGCACACCAGAACCTGAATTTAATTTAGCCATAGAATAAAAACATTTGCTCTGAGGACTGGGTAAACACCTTTGCCACAGCAAACAAATGAATAGTTTATAGGAGGAACTGCTTGGCAATTTTCAGGAGTGCTGTGAAAAATAGCCCTGCATAGAGGAAATTTGTTTCCTGGGTCATGGGTTTCTTTTTTCTCTAGTTTCTCCAGAGACATTTTTCCTCTTTAAGAAACACTGGCTTTTATAATATTAGGTGATGTTTAAGTACCTGCTGGGTATTAGTCTGCTTAATTTTATTTTTCATTAAGTCAAAGGATTTGCACATAATTGGTTTCCCTCCGGGCTTCGATACCCACCTGTGGTTAGCAGACACCATTGGGATATAACATCCAGACAAAGGTGGCTTTGCTTCTTTCTCCTTCTTTTTTTTTTTTTTTTTTTTAACAGCTCTTGGAGGCTTACACCAGGTCATTGGTTTACTTCGTTTTTGACAATAATATTTATCGCACTTTTTCTGAGTATAAGAGTAATACGTTCGTTAAAGAAAGTTTGGCAAAGAAAAAAAATATACATGCATTTCTACCTTTTATTGAGCACTTATTATTTGCAAGACCCTTGAAAAGCTTATGCCTTGCAGGCTTACCCACTTAATCTTCATAACGAGTCTGTGAAACAAGTAACCTACCCAAGACCACAGAATTAAGAGGTGAAAGAGTCAAGAAGTGAACGCGGATCTGTCTTTCTCTAAAGGGAATGGTTTTTATCCCTACCTGTGATATTATCTGTGATAGGTAGGTAGACAGGCAAGAGGCATGCAGTTATACAAAGAGGAAAAATAAAAGCAACAAATTCTCTGTTATCAACTGGGTGAGGGAATCTTTCCTTCTAAAGTGCAATTTATTGGAGGATGTATTTGGGTCATGCTGGTTGATAGCATAAGTTTTATGTCAAACATGTAAATATTGCAATCCTGCTCTTACCACTTATTAAGGGATAAGCCTTTGAGTGTCTTAGTTCATTCAGGCTGCTATAACAAAATACAACAGACCGGGTAACTTATAAAAGGCAGAAATGTATTGCTCACAGTTCTGGAGGCTTGAAGTCCGAAATCTGGGTGCCAGCATGGTCGTGTGAGGATCCTCTTCCAAGAGGCTGACTTATCTTTGTATTCTCATATGGTAGAAGGGGCTCAGGACCTCTATGAGGTCTCTTTTTTAAGGACACTAATCTCATTCATGAGGGCTCCACCCTCATGACCTGATTACCTTCCAAAGGCCCCACTTCCTAATACCATCACCATTGGGGGTTAGGATTTCAACATACACATTTTGGGAGGGACACAAATATTCAGACTATAATATTAAGTTATTTAACCTCCTTGTCCTCTCTTTCATAATCTGTAATAGGGCATTCAACTCACAGTTGATATGAGGATTCAATGAAAAAAATGTACAAAAACCATTTATCACAATAACATAATAGCTAAAACATGGAAGAACCCACTACACACACATACCATACATACTACCTACACACATCTATTACAAAATCAGAATGCACCCTATATACATTCATTCTCTAGCATGTCTTTTTAAATTTAACATTAACATTTTATTCTAAACATTTCTCATTTCAGCTAATATTCTTTTAACAGCAATATATACTTTTTTCTTGCAGTTTCACCATAATTAATTTAATTTAATGATTCTCTTATTGTTGTGCATTTAATTCATTTTAAATTTTTTGCCATTTTGAATACTATTTCAATGTACCTTCATACATGTATCATGGAGTATCTTCTGTATTTTTTTCTCAGACTAAAAATCATTGACTTAAAAAATGAATGCACATTTTTAAGGCTTCCTGTAAATACAATCAAAAGAACATTTTGCCTTGGTCAATAAAAAATTGGCAATATAATGTGTTTAAAAAGTCTCTTTGATACTTAGTTTTCTTTTCCAAACGAACATAGTTTTTATTTCTTTGATTACCAGTGTCAGTGAAAATGTTTTTATATTTCCATTGTCTAATTGCCTAAAATATATAAGTTAACAATATATGTCATTTTCCCAACTTCCGTTGGTTTATCTACTTGATTTTTTAGGACTTGTTAATAAACTATGTTTTTTCATTTTAATTGCCTTTTAATTATACATATGTATATCATATGCAATTTCAACATTAATGTAATTAAATATGTCTACTTTTATACTTTCTCACTTTGCATTTGTACTTAAAAGAGATAGAATATAGTCATCTATATTTTCTCCCAATTTTTTATGACTTTATTTCAATGGTTACTTGTACTTGAGTTTTGTTTCCCTTTTAAGGAAAATATTGACGTAAGACCTACCTAATACTATGCTTTTGAGGATGTACACACATTATCTCATTTAATTCTTAGAATAAAAACCCAGTAAGGCAGCTGTTAATATATCCTTTTCACAGATGAAGAACTGGACTTGCTCTGAGTCTAATAAACATCAATTGCCTGAGTTGTGATTCAAATTCATATGTGCTTATTTATATGAAAGTAAGAAGAAGATGGGAATTAGAATCATAAAATTGTCTAGTATCTTTATCATTAGGAAGTGATAGGAGTAGGAGGAGATGTATGGCTCAAGAAAAGCTAGAAGAGTGGATTGATGGATGGATGGATGAATGAATTAAAAGTCTAAAAAGGCAATTTATCAGCCTGACAAAAATGGCTTTCTCTGCTTGGTAGACCATTAGTCTGGTTTAGCCTATAGTCATTTCACAATCTTGAGCCTTCAGATGAGGCTGTATCATTCTGGGAGACTCAAGAGGGTGATAGAGTCAAAGCAACTGGCATGGATGAGAGAGTCCATACTTCCTGAGACCAACAATTAATCCTTTTATGCCAAAGTCAGTCTGCAAATGAACATTTTAATTGGATGTTTTGTAGTGGTTAAGAGCAAATGATCATGAGGCTGATTGTCCAAGTTTGAGTCTCAGCTTCCTATCTCTGTGACATCAGGCAAGTAAGTTACTAAACCTCTCTGTGTCTCAGTTTCATCACTTGTAAAATGGGGATAAAAACAGTCACTGGGGATAAAAACAGAGAATATTTTTTTTCCCCAGACCAATGAATTAATAAATACAAATCCCTCTAAATAGTACCTGGTATTCAATAAGTGATTAATAAATGTTACTAATTATTATCATTATCATTTTCTTCCTTAATATAGTTATATGTGATTTGTAAGAGCCACTGTTTCATAAACAGTGAGAAAATTGTAAAGGGATTTTCCTGGTTCAGTAAAGTGGCCCTACAAACTCCCAGGGGAAAAAAGAATGTAAGAACAGAGAACTACCTAAACGGACTATGATTACTCCTAAGAATTCAATCTTTTGGGACACACAGGATTATTCTGAGGTTAAGTGAGTTACATTTAAATTTTGTAAAATCACTAGCCACAGCATAGTTCATGTATAAAAGGTAGTGATTTCTGTACTTGTCAAGACTGCATCATAAAGATGATCACGTTTTGAATTTGGAACAGTTTTATAATAAAGACACCTGATGGGCTTGGCAGTATCTACATTTTATTGGGAAGTAAAACTTAAGGAACTGTTTATTTAACATCATTATGAGTCTCTAAACCTAATTCTCTGAAAAGTTAGCGTGCATGTGTGTGTGTATGTGTACAGTGTAGACACAATCTTAAGTTATCTAATGTTGGAAAAGCAGACAGTGACAGAAGAGGCAGTATAACAGTCATATGTGTAAGCACAGGAGACTTTATGGAGAGAATTCCTGAGATCATTCATCCAGAAATGCTTTCCCCTATCTTATCCCATAGAACCTCGGCTGCCCAGCACACACAGAGTGCAGACCGCACATTCAGAAGGCAAAAGAGACACCCACACAAACAAAAGTGGCCTGAGATAACCACAGTTTGAAGTTTACAATAGAGAAACATCCTATCTCTGGATAAGCAGAGTCTCTGGGTACTCTTATTTTTCTTCTCGGATTTCTGAAACCTTTTCCCCTCAAATGTAATCTACATCTTGCTCCTTCCACCTACCTCCCCATCACCACTATTCCAAACAAACGCCCAGGAACTTTGATAGTAAGAGAATGTTTGCATTGGTGAGAGGCTGGGTGATAAGTGACTTTACGCTGAACTGAATAAAACCAAGAAAATCACCATGTCCCTTGTTAGTGATTTAATTTATCAAAGTAAAAAGCTTAATCATTTAATAGCTTCATTGAAACAACACGAGAAGATGTTATAAAAACAATCATCCACATCTCATAAGAAATTGATTTCTTTCTGGTACTGCATACATGGCAAATTGAAACTATGTACTAAAAAACTTACAACTGCTCAGATGACAGCCAAAGGGAGAGGTGATGACAGTGAGTAGTTGAATCTGTATTTTAGCTGCAGATACACCTATGTTTATCAGAACATGAAAAAGCTATCAAAGAAAAAGACAATTTTAACAAAAGAATCTTGTATATTGCCTTTTGAAGAAAAGTATAATACCACAAAAATCAAATAATATATTTTATAACTGTGTATTTCAAACAAACACAGATGTTTAGAACATGATGTGATGTCTCTGAGTGGGTTAGGAAATAAAAACATTCTAGACTAATATGCACTATTGTATAATAAAGAGGGAGTTTCATTTTTTAAGGCAAAATCTCAGAGGACTGGATATACTAACAGGTTGCTTTGGGATAATGGAAAATATGATCTCATTAGCACCAGGTTTGTTATTTGTTCTACAACAAAAAAGTAAATTACAATGTATTAATGCAGTTAGTGTTGTTTTTAATGTGCATGGGGATACAATAAAACATTTATTAGGGAAGTGTGATGGCATGTTTGTGCTACAGGATCAGCATCCGGCACTGTTTCAACAGCCAATCATGTGGCCCAATGGAACATTCTCATAATGATGTAATAAAATTTGACTCTGATATTGTAAAATATGTTTATGGTAAGGCTATTGGGATATTTTTATGCAATCTTATTAGAGGAGGTGCCTAAACCTATTATATTTTGTAGTCCAATTTCAGTGGAATTTTTTAAATGTCAAATTCCTAATCTGGAGTTTGAATGCTGAAATGATTACATTATGATGCATAATCTGATATGCAGCCCCCCTCCTCCAGGACTTACTCATATGAGTGAGCACGCAATTGCCATCTGAAATCAGGGGTCTAAATGGGCGTTTTGTCAGTTGACACAGACTGTTGACCATATTGTGGAATTTTTCTTATGGGCCTTTGGCTATTTTCTAAAGAAATGACTACATTTTCTAAAATAATGTAACTCCATCATATTTTCCTGGGTCTTCTTGATCGAAAACATGTATTCTTAGTTATTTTGCTTCTCCTGTTGCTGGCCACCTTTCCCCTCTGACTCATCCTTTAGACCTCAGCAGCAGGTTTTAGGGAATAATACGTGCCCACGAGAGGCAAGCTGACCAGGAAATCCAAAGCAAAGATGAATCAGAACCAAAGGATTTTCCCTCCATGGACACACAAACACATGCCGTGGCCCCTCATAGAAGCCATATCAATGGCTTATTATTCATAGAGTGAATGTCATTAGGCGCTTCTACATTGATACATTAGAAAACCCCTGGCCTGGGAGACAGAAGCTATGAGTTTTAGAACTTTCCTTTGGCAAGTCCTCCCACCTCTCCTTCTGTTTTCCCATCTATAACACGAGGGCTTTAACTACTGGCAGAGTTCTAAGTTCCTTTAAATGTACTCTCTACAATGATTTATACATCCCATCACATTTCCTTCATGCATTGGCTTCTGGGAAAACCCAAACTGAATTTAAAGTTGATTCAACAAATAACAATTTTATATGAGCTCAAGTCGGTGTCTAGACACTAAACTCCACGACCAAAGTCCCTGCTCTCGTGGAGCTTATGTTCTAGATGATTCATGGAAATATCTCTATCTACATCTTAAGAATAAAGGGAATATCCATCTCCCACATGGCTTTGGAACTCTATGTAATTTCATCTATTTCTTCATTTAATTATCTTTGTTGTCAACAACCTCAAATTCGTTTTTGGGAAAGCAGGAAGGATCTTAAATAAAAATAAATGCTAACTTTGACCACTATAAAGAGCAATGCATATGTCTACAAGCCTGAAACCTAAGTATAAATTACGAAGAGGATTCTGGAGAAGAATGGTGTTGTTGGCCATGGCATCTTAAAAAATTTAAAAAATAAATTAAAACTAAAACCCCACATTTCTTTAATTGATGAGTGTTTTTAATGGAAGGGAAGAACAGGAAACTCAGGGTGGAATAGTTATTACAACTCCTACACTGAGGAAGGTCATTTAGGAAGCAGCATCAATTAGGCTTTTTAAATCCTTCCTACTTGTAATGCACAGAGCAAAGCTTATAGGAAAACCGAGTTACAAAAATTACAAGTGGTAATGCTATTATTTGGCATGTAGTTGCCAAAGGCATTCGATATAAAGATTTTACGGAGGTGTCAACTGATATATAGCAAACACACAAATAGTCTCAAACACTGTAAAATAGGCAAGGCGAGCTGGGGCAAAATATTAGGCATATGAATTATATTTTTTGCCATGTAGACTGAGAAAGTGCTTGTGAGGCACTGTAGTTAAAACGGGCAATAAATACCAGGGTTAATGCTGCCAGTGACTTGTTGGGATGGGGGGTTTCCATGCACCATAATTTTGGTTTTCCAAACCATGTTTCCAATCCCTACTTTGGATAACAAAGTGATTAGACTATTTCTTCCTGGTCTGTTACACATTTAAAACAGGTTTCAATGCTCTCTCTCTCTCTTATTTTTTTACCATCAGGATTTGTTTGGGGAGGCAGGCATGTTAAAGGAGAACATGGGGAGCTTTTTAGGATCCACCTTCCCCCATACATACACCCTCCCTCTCCAAGATAAGGCCTTGCTCTGGAGGTCAAACATCTGTCTGCCTCTCTCCTCCCTGTGACATTTCTGGATAAGGAGAAAGGTGGGGACATAACCTCACTGGGGCTGGAAAGCATCGCAACAGAAAGAAGTTGTTCACTTTCTCTTTCCCTAATTCCACTTTGTGGGAAACATCAGGCTGCATGTGCGTATAGTTACCTAGTGTTGAAACCGCAGACTCCACTGACTGCATCTCAGCCAAGGCGATGAAATGCCGAATATTCCCCATTGAAATCGTTTATATCAGTCTTTGGTTTTACTTTGTAAATCTAGTTAGAAGACACCATCTTTCTTTAAATTCAAGTAAAAGTGATTTCACAGTTAAAAGTGCTACGTTTGGGGAAGGGGGATTCAAATAAAGGAGACTTGAGTAGGAGACAGAGAGAAAGAGAGAGAGAGGAAGAGGAAGATCCTTTTATGTGTTGGCTATTTACTCTGAATTTTTGCAGTTGAAAGGAGAAAATGATGATGGGCATGATTCCAAATAGAAAAGAAAGTCATTTGGGGACTTCCCTGGTGGTCCAGTGGTTAAGACTCCACACTTCCAAAGCAGTGGACACAGGTTCAATCTCTGGTCTGGGAACTAATCCCCCATGTGGCCAAAAATAAATAAATAAATAAAATAAAAATAGAATTTACAAAAAGAAAAGAAAAGAATTTTGATGTAATTTTGGGATACATGTGATCATCCTGTGTCTGTCAATGTGTCTTCAGCTGGGTTTCATTTGGGCTGATATTAATGTGAATCAGTGAACCCTTGGAATTCACCTGACTTCAAACTCCCATTTTGCAGATGGAGAAGCTAAAATCAAGTCAGGAGAGATGATAAGGTTGGAACTCAAACCCAGGGCAGTGGCTTCCAACCAGAACTTTCTGCATGCAAGCTAGCACACAAAGACTGTGGGGGGAGGAGGGGATACTGCCTGGAGGCTCTCTGGGCAGGGCAGGGGGCACCTTCAAAGTTAGCATCTCAGCTCAGATCTGCAAGAAAACTTGAATTTTCAGATGAGACCAATTACAGGAGCAGCCCATTAAAGCCACATATATGGGACAGGAATGTTTCAATCAGCTGAGTTCTCTACAGACAAGACCTTCCCTTGGGTGTGCCCACAACTTGACAGTCTGTCACTGCAAGCTGCAGAAGAGGTCCAAGGTGACATACAATTCCGGGACCTTCCTGTAATTCTGAACTTGAGCACAATGGTCTCTACACAACTGTGCAGCCGTTGTCTGACCTGAGAACCTTGGCTATTGTTTGTATTTGTCTAGCCCTTTGGGGTTTACCCTGCACTTTCTATTATCTCATTTTAAAAAATCTTCAGAACGGCTTTGACAAATGCGGAAAGTGAGGCTCAGACTTGGAACTCCAGACGTGCAACTGATTCAAGTTCTGACCTTCAGCCTATTCACTTTAGAGGAGTGATTTCAATAGTGTGTGAGTTCAATAAAATGGAAGATGAAGTTTCCTCTTCTAATTAACAATTATTCTAGAATGTGCTTTTGAGCAAAGCAACTGCTATAGGAGGTAATACTTCATATAAAGGCATGCACTTACAAAGCAGATACATTTGAAAGCCTTTGTTTTGGACTGCAAAGGAACCCCAGCTCCAAACCACCACTGCCTTTCTCTAAACAGTCACCTCTCTTCAAATTTTGTCTCATTAAGGAAAAAAAATAATCTTACTTTGCTCATATTTTATGAGCATATCTGCTATACCAACTGAAACATATCTTCTGGAATTTGAAGAAGTAAAAAAATATTTTTATAAATATATATTGAGCACCTATTACGTGGTAGATTCTGTGCCAGATGCTCTAAATCCTGAGAAAATAAAACAGTCCTCCCTCACAAAGACCTCCAAATCCATTTCCATAGCTCTATTCCAAGTACAAAGTATGTTTTGTTGATGATTAGCCATGTACAAAAGCTGCTGTTGCATAAAATATCATAAGATTCAGATATTTACAATAAGGAAAGTCTGAATCATTTGAAAGTTTTAGGAAATGTCTGATAATGAAGGTGACATTGATTCCTAAGTGTCCATCTACAGTTATCAAAGTCAGTTTCCATATGTGGTACATGAACTTCATATGGGACAGACTTGCTTATTGGTGTGAGCTAAAGCGCGTTTTAAAAAGCATATCAGAAAGCAAGTAGGTGTGAATGCTGTTATTACAGGAAAAGGCAATCTCATCTGTAATATCAGTATGAGATCCACAGACCATAGCACTTTTTTGCATTAATAACAAATGACTTCGGACCCTCCTCGTCACCGAGGTGGGGAATGGTGGCTGTGAGAGCCAGGGTGTATGACTGTATTTTTAGAAGTTCACCTCAGGACCTGATTAGCCATTTGATTTTAAGATATTTTAAATCACACACACACACAAACATACACACACACACACACACACACACACACACACACAGAATGATCTCTCTGCCACCTCCTGTAGAAACAAGAAACGCTGCAACACAGAAGTCACCACCCTTACCAGTTCAGACCTCTCCCTCGCCTTATTCTTGGTAGTTCATCTGTTAGGCTCTCAAGGGCCTGGGAAGAGCTACTTAGATTCATGATGAATGAAGTCTGATGTCTCACAGCATTCTTGCAGCCCATGAGCTACTGAAAACTCACACTTCTCAGAACAAGGGGCAAGCAGCAGTCCTAGGGAAGGTGGGGCACCTGCCACTCAGCTCCCCGTGGGCAGGATTCAATTCTGATCTTGACCTGAAGGGTCAAGAAGGAGGGGTGCTCAGAGAGGCAGCACCTCAGCCTTCCTCAGCTCCTTTTTATTTCTAGTATTGATTATTAAGGTTGGAGCCAAACTGTAGGATAATAATAATAATCAAAACCACTCCAAGGCATTTCCCACCCCAAAAAGATAACTGCCATCCTGTGAATTGAGGAAAAGCAGTTTAAGGTGACTTTGTGTGTGTGTGTGTGTGTGTGTGTGTGTGTGTGTGCATGTGTGGTCATTTTAAGGATTTACTACATTTAATCATAAGGGATGTTGAGCAAATATTTTTATCATTTTAAACATCATTTTTCCTCATGACTTTATATTAATAATCCTCTGGAAACTCACATTTGAAATTTGATTCTTTCCAATTTCCTTTTTTTGTTTTTTGCCCCTCTTCACTTCCTTGTGGGAACTCACTGATTTACTGTTGCTGGATACATCCTGGGCTGTAGCAACCTCATCCTGGGAACTATGGGATGATCACGTGGGCTGCAGATCTGCTTTCTTCTTCTTAAATAAAGTTGATTCTCGTATCTACACAACAAGAGAAATGCCTAAGAAAGGAATTTGCAAAAATATGTGGACATGAATCCTTCTGATGAGTGAATGAGTCCAGCCCTACAAAAGGTGTCACCCCATTTTCAGATCTGCCATAGAAAGGCATTTCCATCTACCTGTGTCATGAAGGGTCATCCCTGTGCCAAACACATGAGACATTGCAAAGAATCAATACAGGAAAAGGGAAAATGTCATGTGCCAAGAAATAGAATTTGGAATCATTTCCTTATATACATGCAACCTAATGGATTATATGGGAAAAAAAGGTTATGATTCAGATATTCACTTGTCTATGCCTATTTTGATTAAAAAAAAACACATTACACAAACTAAGAAATAGTCATAGGCCTAGCACTGAATTCTTTGGATGAGCCAGGATTCCAATAGATAGGTTGTTTTGTTTGTGGCTTTGTTTTTAAGTCAGTACAATTGTCCTTTTGTTTCTTTTCATTGGACTGTTTAGAGCAAGTCGGGTCATTTTGTTTTGTTTTGATTTGATTGTTGTAAGAACATATAGTATGAGATCTGCACTTTTAACAAATATTTAAGTGTACAGTATAGTATTGTTCACTCCAAATAAAATGTTGACAGCAGATTTCTAGAAGGAGAAATCCTGGTTTTTCATTTTCCCTTTATTATGTCTAGTCTGTTTGATAAAGGACAACTCTGTTTGTCTCTGCCAATTCTTCCCTTTCTGCAGCCTCCAACTTATAGGTGAGCCCTTCAGAAACCACCTCGCACCCATTCCTACTCGGTCAGAAGAGACAGCTCTGTTTACCCTAGCGCCCCGTGTCATTTTGATGGGAGCCCTGCTCTGTCTCAAAGCTGGGGTGTGAAGGGAGGAATTAGTCAGCTGGGGTGGCCAGAGATCCCTCAGACATAAGGAATGCCCAACATTAAGTTTTGAGTTGTTTGCTCTGCTGTGAAGCTGTCCTTTGCTTCTAACGTCTTAAAGTTTGCCGTGTATGCCAATGCAAGTATGTTTCTGGAAAAGTCATGCAAAGAGAAGGTCCATGCTTACGTCACTGTGGAGCAGAGGAAAGAGCCACGGGGGTGAGATGCTAGTGAGAGCAAGAGTTCAGGAAAAGCCGGAAGCAGCCCAGAGCTGAAGTGATCAGAAGAGTCTCTCAGATTTCGGGGGGAGACATCAGATTTCCCACCATAAGTAAGATGGAGGTTTGGGGCAAATTGACTTTAAATGTCTGAGAATAGGACTTTTAATTCACACATAAATTAAAAGATATATGCAAACAATTAGCCCAGTGCCTGGCCCATGGTAATCCATAATAAATGGTTAATAATAACAATAATACTATTATTATTTATTATGCTTTTACATTCAAAGTGACAGAGGTTTTTCTATTTTCTGTCTTTATCATTAGGAAGTTCTGGCAGTGGTACACAAATATCACAAAAATAGTGTTGAGCACCAATTAAGTTTTCCCCTCCCTGTAAGCCTCATCACAAACTCCCAAACCTTTTCTAACTGGGCTTAACCCTTGTCACCCCCCAGCACCAGAAAGAAGTCATTCTCAAACTCCGAAGGACAGCAGTTGGGAAAATGGGTGGGAATTGTTGCTATTGTTTGGTGAATAGCTGGCTCCTCTCACTTCACAGTGAGTGGGAGGTTCTGGGTGGTGCCTTAGCTCGGGACATGGCTCAGGGTTTTTGTTATAGCAGGACTTACACCTACGCTTCCCCATCCCAGAGAGAAGACAAGAAGCTCAAGAGGAATTGGAATTCATCCTGAAGAGAATGATCTCTACCCTAAGTTTTACCACCAATCTGAAAGTGTCCAGTGAGCAAATTATTTTTTCTTCTGAATTTGAGTCTCATTGAAATCATCTCTAGACAGAGAAAAAGCAAAGAGCTAAGAGAAGGGATATATACAGCCCTCCCCAGGATATCCAAGTCAGGCAGGAGAAATAACTACCCAGATTTCAAATGGAGGAGTCATTGTTAATTTCCTAGATGCTGGACTCACTTCTTTGGTCATCCCAGCATATCACAGGGAACACATCATTATTAATTATGTCATATTCCTTTAGCAACCATATGTTAGCATTCCCACAATCTCTGTGCCCAGGCCAAGCATCTCCCCGACAACAAGAGCCACATTCATGCATCCAAGATATCACGATGGATTACTGAAAAGCCCAGGAAAGCCTTGGTGGTGTGTCGTGTGTGTGGTGTGGTGTGATGTGTGGGTGTGCGTGTTACTATGACTAGGGACCTTGGACTTGAAGACACAGCTTCAAATCACCTTTGATACATGACGCCCTATAAGCAACAGAAGAAATCAGCAACTATAAATAAACAACAAGATTCAAAACTAGGCAAAAATAGAAGAATGATGAAGAAAAATTTAAACCCAATATTTTAGAATCTACATTCCCCAAAGAATGAGCAGCCCGGGGTGACAGAGGAAAAATTTTTAAATAGAACGATGTCAGATTGTTGAAACATATTTAAGTCCCCTAAAAATATAAACGTTAAGATTTAGAGGGCTGTGATTTATTGCTGTAGCTAAAAATCCAATAGTACATCAACTGAAGACGGGAGCATGGTCATCAACTCTTGAAGGGTAAAAATTGGATATATGTCCAGGATGTCTGTCTGTTCCCTCCCCTGAGTTCTCCCTCTTATAGCTGAACAGAAATTTCCTCGACATTATCTTCCTCCTGAGAGAGGCAAAGGAGTTCTCTCTGTGGAACATGCAACCTGGACTTAGAACTATATAAGGTCCTTTACGTCCATCTTCTTTAGCCCTCATACAGCCCCGTGAGGTAAGGCTCCACAGTGGCCTCATTTTACAGGGGAAGAAATGGACAATCAGAGATGTTAAGTAACATGTCTGAAGTCACACAGCAAGGGAAAGGAAACTGGAACTCAGAGTCATCAACTCCAAATTTCTGCTGTTTTCATCACTCCAATCCCTTCCCCAATGTACTGGACTCAATGTCAAGTTGATTATTCCATAATCTCAGCTTTGATCAAATTTTAACCCTGTAGATTCTCAGACACTATTATGTACAATTGTTCTATCTCCCAAAATAGACTTTCGAATTCTTTATGCTAAAATAAAGAATCAAGAGCTCAAATATTGTCCTTTCCCTCAAACAGTCACCCAGTCGGTTACTTAAAATCTCAAATTGTTATGGAAACTGTGAAAATAATGAAGACTGTTCAATCAGGAAGGCCCACCTGTTTCAAGTGTTTTGTTCAAACTTTTCTGTTCTGATCTCACAGGGGAAAACTTCACATGATTTTCAAGTACCTTCAGAAGAAGCCAGCCATGTAGCTCTTAATAGAGATCCCCGTTTAATGCCCAAACTTACGGAGGGGAGCTGACCATTATCTAGGCAACTGTGTGCAATTCTTATCAGGCGAAGTCCAGCTGCTGTTGGCTAACTAGCTCGCCGAAGTGACTCCCCCGAGCCCCAGCTAGGAGCAACTAAAATAAAATGCAAAAGGCACAACACAGATAAAAGGCTGTGGAATATATAGACCTCATTTTAATGGGGCCTCAGCTAGGTCTCTGTTTTTTGTACCCATGGCTAATTGAAGGGGCAACTAGAACAGGCACAATTGAACACATAGTAAAGGAGCCACCCCACCACCTGGCTTGCACACACAATTAAATATTTGCACCTGCAGTGGTAGTATGCGTGAAAGTTATCCCTGTAATTAGTTGTCGGGTAGAAATAGATGTAATTTTTAAAACCGTCTCTAATTCCAATAGTTATTTTTAAATAGATATTTTTGTTGAACTAAAAGAACTCCAAACTAATTCATGCTTTTAAAAGAAACAATTTCATATTGAGTACTTTTCAGGTAATCCATGAAAAATAGAGCATTCTGTTTCTATATGTAACTCAATTACAGGAATATTATTGGCATGTATTTTCAATGGGTTTGGTGTGTGATTCAGTCTACTCAATTTTTCATTCATTTTTCATTTATGTCATTTTACTTATTTGTTCAATAAACACACTGAGCATGTATTATGCCCTGGTTCTTGGGATACGAATGTATATGTAAGACAGCACATCTGCCTAGAGACTCATGGCATGGGAAGGAACTAGGGTTGATGTTTTGATCACATAATTATAATTCAATATGAAGAGTGCATATCACTAATCAGAAGTGATGGTACATGCAAAATGCCATGTAGCACTTAGTTCTCTCAACAAGTTCCTCCAAGGGACATTTTTTAAACATAAAATTTGAGTTGTTCCTCATCTATGGAACAACATGGGGTGTGTCACAATTTTGACAATTACACAGCTTCTTCATTCAAGCAGATTCTACTGTTTAATTCACCTCGGATGTTGTTTAATGACATGAAAGAGTTGTCTATTTTTGACATGCTGGGTAAAGCAGAACAATACAGGATTTCAACAAATAAGCATATTGCCGTATTATGGGATATGAAATGCCTCTTAGTACTGATGAAAAATGAAGCTCCCCCGCTTCCCCCAAGAGAGACAACACGCCAATGTTTTAGTAAATGCTTTCCATCCAGATGCATATGATGTCTGTTTATCCATAATGGACTTCTGTACTCTAACTTTTCACCCCCATATTCCTTATATTATTGAAACACTGAAAGAAAATGTCTACAGCTTTGAGAGTAAATCCGCAACATTTAGATTTCACATGGATTGTTCCTCTTTTCTTCACTTTGTATTTGAACCAATGATTTCTTACCTCTAAGAACGTCCTGCTTTGGCCAAACACATCTTGTCTCCTGATAAGCTGCCCTGTTTAGGGTTGACCTGTAGAGGTTTTTTCAGCCCCCGTCCTATGATTACCACATGCTGTGGAATTTTGACCCAAATATTTTGAGTGTTCAGAAAATCGAAAAGTCCCTGAGAAGACCCACTCGTTCCAGCAAGATGACCCACGAGGGGGGGCTTGACTGGAAAGCTGGGGCCCCGGTCTCAGAGAATAAACATGGTGGGGGGGAGTCGGGGAGTGGGGGTTGGAGCAGCCCTCCAGACCTTGAGGTGCAGCAGCTGTGCATCGTCTTTGAGGCTGAGGATCAAGCAGAGAATATGAGATAGGCAAACGTTGGCTTAAACTTTCTTCTCTCTTTGATTGTCCTTGGACATCTGCCCCATCTCCTGTTAAGAATGTTTGGCAGCTGTTAGCTCAGAATAACACGGTTCTGCTGCGGCAGCCGCTACCCCAGTCTTCTAATACTTTAAGCCAACGAGTCTCTGTTATATGCCTGGCCTGATACACAACTATGCTAATGCCTTGAGTTAACCAGCTTTCCAGTGGCCATGGAAAACACAAGGGGAGCGTCTTTGGTTTATTTTCCTCACGTGCTAATTGGCTTTAATTGTTGGCCAATTGGATTTCAAGTTCAGAAAAAAAGTGGGCGACACAAAGGCAAGTGTTAACTCAAAACCGTGGGAGAGGCTGGCCGGCTCTTTTGGTCTCTAATGGAGCAGACTTTATGCAGATGCACGTGTCTCCTGGCCACGGGGGTCCCGGGAGGATTTTCTGGGCTATCACGATGGTTTAAGATTCATACTTGTCCCCATAGGCTAAATACCAAGCACGGGACAACGGACCAGAAATTGGGAGGGTATTCCTCCGCACTTGTGTGTCTTCGTAGTAAACATAAAACAAAGGATGAACTTAAGCATATTTAGCTTCTTTTAAGTCCCAAGGTTTTATTCTAAGAGCCTTCTTTTTGTCATTAAGAGATTACCATGGTGAGGAGAGAAAGTGCTGAGTTGCAAATACTGAAAATGGACATTTTTCTGCTTAATCTGTGAGCATGATGTGCCATGATTATTATCATTTTTATTAAAATGTATATTTCTTTCACCCATACTCCTCAATATTACCCTCATGGGAATTGATCTGTTGTAAAACAGAAGCATTGAGACTGGCTCCCTGAATACTTGGGCTTTATTAGGAGAGTGTAAACTAAGTCATAATAGTCAGTTGTGCAAGGGGTCAGGACAGGTAGCATTGATTTATTTCCAGTCATGATTATGGACTGTTTTTCAGGTAGTGCTTTGACTTAAATTTGCCACTGAATGAAATGGTGTTAGAAGCTGGTGACTTATTACCCAGTCTCCGAGTCAGAATGTACTCAAGGAGACCACTCTTGTGCTAATTCCCCAAATTCTCTTTTTCTATATTGGGTCTGAAATGTATCTACAAGCACAAATGGTTCTACTGCTTTGATGGAAGTGACCAGTCGGTCAGTCTAACAGCTGTCAGCTCAGTCACAGAATTTTTGACATTTTTGACTGAATTGGCCAGGTGTTAGACTAAACCCACTGGTCAATTTCATCAAAAATTGTCAAACCAGCTTTTATGATTGGAGAAAGCCAGAATCTATACCCTTATTGGTATTCCTCTATGTATATTGTTAACATACTTATTTTCTCATTTTTCTGGATCTAGATGCAGAAACATCACGATTTATACATATATTCATATTTGTATATATATGTATCTCTGCCAATGAACGGTCTTTCTATTTGTAATTCACAAATGGTATAGCATAGAGCATCCATCCATGTAGCTGTATTTCCAAATAAAATAATTTGGTCACCTATCTATTTATTCCACTAGTCCTTAATATTTCTAGCCATAATATACAGCATGTGGCAAGGGCAGGATCATTACTGCTTGGCAGGCCAGCCAAATGATTCCAGTTCATGTAGAGTAGCTTCTGGAGAAAGTTTGTCTTTTATTTTTTCCCTGTAAGTCTTACCAAGGTCAGAAATAATTTATTATGAATGTTGGTCATTGCCTATCCCCAACCCTCACCTCCCACGGTAATTTAAAGCCATGAGAGCAAAAATCTTCATCTATTTTATTCCCTGATGATTTCCAAATGCCTAGAACTAGTACATTACATCTAGCCCCTTGGCCATGGTGCTTGGAGATTTCAGGACCAGCAATGCTCATTGTAATGGGTTAGGTCAGGGAAGTTTTTTTCTGGGACTTCATTTTCCTCTCAACTTTCTAAGCACTTTCCATTTACCTAACTTGAATGACTTAGCTTACTCTGCATTACATTTATGGTGTTGTTTTATTTTTTTCCTAGACTGTGAATATCCAGAATACGGATACTGCCTTAGTGTAGTCCATACTAGGCCAACCACAGGGCTTTACAAATAGTGGACAAGGAGAAACAAGCACCAGAACTAAGAATGAAACAGCAGTATTCACTGCTAATGATCCATGCTCCTTAGAAGAATTCCACAAACTTTAATAAAGAACACATACCATTCTCAGGCAGTTCACTCTGGATGGGTGGGTGGAGAAAGGGAAGTGACCACCAAGTGATTAGAAATGGAGCATATGGTAATTCAAGGATGCTCTTGATTAGAACCCCAGAGTTAGCACCCTTCACTGACATTAAGGCTAAATGTTCTTAAAAACATATATCAGTGTAGCCACACACTCCCCAAATGAAAGCCAGATTATTTTCCAATGCATAATGTCTCTAACAAAGGACACGGCTGAGGAACTATATTTGTAGAGCCAGCTTGTTCCCACAAAGAGCATTTGATAAACAAGACCCCTCCAATCTCTTTTAGTGGATAGTTATTTTCCCCCTTCTGCCTATCTCCGACGTGTCTGATAGCATCATCCCGCAAGTCACCTGGCCGGTGACAGAGAGGAGGACACACTCACGCTATCATTTTGACACTTCTCGTGAGCTGCAGACACATCATTTTTAGACTCTTCACAAGACCAGCTCTGTCTGTTTGTCACCCTCGTTTTCTTTAAAGGGTGAAATCCTTCTACAGAGCTAAATGATATTTTGAGTGACTCTTGGACTGAACATCAATTTATAGCTCGGGAAACCATCCTCCTCAGGTGAAATACGATCATTATCTCACGCCTGGAGAAGGTCTCTGTCCACTTATGTTTTCTCTTTCCCAGTGTCTGTCCTAAGCCAGAGTCATCACCTCTTATACTTTGATCTGAGAAAACTCCTTTCCCAAGCCACCTAAGATGATCAGACTTGTGAGTAGTTTGATTAGAAAATCTTGATTCTCAAATCTCTAGCGCTCTTGATCTGTGTTAACAGATACTAACAGATAACGATTGTAGGGTACACTACCTACCAGATACTGAGCATGTTACGTGGGTTACCTCAGTTCAATCCTTCCAATAAACCTAATGAAAGTAATTTTTTTTTTCATTTCATGCCTCAAGTTCCTTCTAACATGCCCTACACCACCAGCACCAGCGTCACCACCCACCACCATACCCAGGACACTGGTGTAAAAGTCTGAGGATACAGGTGAGAGTCAGCAATTAAAAGCCAGCAGCAAGGAAAAATTCAGGGCCATTTCCTCCAAGACAGAGCTGCTTTTTCCAAACAATGTCAGTAAAAGCCTGCTGTTGAGTCCAAGGGGGAAGGGTAAGCTGGGACAAAGTGAGAGAGTGGCATGGACATATATACACTACCAAATGTAAAATAGACAGCTAGTGGGAAGCAGCCGCATAGCACAGGGAGATCAGCTCGGTGCTTTGTGACCACCTAGAAGGGTAGGATATGGTGGGTGGGAGGGAGGGAGACTCAAGAGGGAAGAGGTATGGGAACATATGTATATGTATAACTGATTCACTTTGTTATAAAGCAGAAACTAACACAGCATTGTAAAGCAATTATACTCCAATAAAGATGTTAAAAAAATAAATTAAAAAAAAAAAAAAGTATGGAAATGGGGCACGAAACTACAAACTTAGAGTTAGGAATTTGAATCTTCTCTCTGCCAAGGACAGGCCGTTAACTGAGCCACTTACCCACTCTCATTTGAATTTCTTTTAAACAAAGGGATTTTTGTACTGACTTGTGTATTGGGAATGACTATAAATGAGAACAGAAGTTACTAGAGGATCATGCTCTGTTGTCAGTGCAATCGTTCCCATTTTTTCCTATCCCCACATGCCTTTACTTAGTTGTGAAAAGTTAGTCCATGGTAGTTACCGTGTGGCATGCTGCCTGATATAAACAGTGCTCCACATTTACTGAATGACTAAAGAAAGCCACAGCGTGAGACTGTTAACCTACCCTGGTGCTAAGAGTTTCACTGTCTCCATATTACTGTTCCTGAACGCTAAGAAAATGCTACTAATACTTTATATTTCAAAAGTGAATATAGGAATTTATCAATGTAGAGTGACTGATAATTTGATTCAGCTTAAAGATGATCATAATTATTCTATTACAGGCAGTGTGTGCCTCTGTATTTGAAACGCCTGAAGAGACTTGGAAATCTTTTTCTGGATTCAACAGTTTACACAATTAGCATCTCTCCTCTGACATCAGGCCAAAAATACTTTTGAAAAGGAACAAAAGCAACCTTTAAAAGCTAAAAATCATTTATGGTTCAGGGCATCCGAACTCTAAGAGGTTTGCATTTTAAACACAATGATTTTTTTTTTTTCACTTTTCTCCATTGATATATTTCATGTGAAAAAATGCCAAGAAATTAGCATACAAAAAATTATCTTCCCAGCCAAAAGTGGAAGCCGGCTCAGCGGCGCAGCTGTTACGGGGCAAGACCTCCGTTCTGGGCTTGCCTGACCTCAGGATTCTGCCTCCCTCTGCCTCTTGGAAATGTCTTGTCCTCCCAGGTGGGTCATTTTCCTTTGAAGACTGATGCTTGCAAGAGCAATCTGGAAAGCCTCCTGCTATCTGCTTTTCTCTCTGCACAAGACAAGACCACCCAGAGGTTTGCCTGGAGAAATATTACACCAGCTCTCGGGTCTGTAGCACAGAAACTAGCCCAGGTTACACAGTGAAGCTGATGAACAGTCCAGGCGAGGAGAGTGAAAAGGATTAGCTTGGACAGAGTTTACCAAATAAGACAGAATGTCATATCTCGCCAGACACATCTCTGTGTCCCCAGTATTCAGCTCCACGACTAGGTGGATTTTTAGTAATTTATGTCGATAAACCATTTATCTTGTAAATGTTCCTTGCTATACTAATTCTTCATTACCAAAGTTTTGATGCCAAATTCAGCATAATAATTTCCTGCCAGTCTTTCATTCTATAAAGAACACCCATTGCTTCTATAGCCCCAAAGGAGATTCCGTTAAGACAACTGATACTTACCTTTCAATACTGAAACTTCACTAGGGTGGGAACTGGTCACAATGAGCTTTTCTCATTGATCCACCCCTTGTATGTCACCCTGCCTTCCAACTCCCATAAGATTTCCTCTTTGCATCACCAATCTCTTTACCTGCTCTTGCAAGGAAATTCCTGGTAACTAACCGATAATCCAGATGCTTCTTTGGTAAGCAGGATTGTGTCTCTCTGTAGTTTCCTTGCTGGTGATTTTTTTTTTTTTTTCCCCTACTACCATGTTTCATTGAAAGGAAAGACCTTCACAATTTTGTCTTGGGGCTGTTTCAATGAGTTTCCAAAGTTATGGGAGGACAGCCTGCACCCTACCAGTCTGCCATACTCACTTTGTGGATGGCTTACTCTCTCTGCAGACTTTCTTCAGGTGTACGTGGCCACAGTGAAGTTTCCTAAGTGACATTCAGAGCCACCTCTCAACTCTCTGATATCAAACATCATTGTGCTATTCTTTGGTCAAACCAAGCTATATAGAGAATGTGATACAGGTTTCACCAGCGGTTTATCTCTTAACCATGATGACAGGCATGCTTTTGTTGTTGTGGGTAAGAAGAACAGTAAGAGAGAGAGGGAAGACTCTCTCGCTCTTAAAAAACTGCTGTTCCAGATACACAGTATATACTTGGTAGCAGAATCTCTGCTTTTCAGCTTCGGGTTTGGTTCTTTAACAAAATATTCAAATACACAGTGACTGCTCCCTCAGGACTTACTAAGGGCAAATTACGAGTCATGTAGAGAGAGGTTCCCCATCCTCAGAAGACACCACTGAGACAGAAGCAGGTGCTCTATCACCCCTAGTCTGTAAGTGCACAGTGTACATCAACACAGAGACAGTTCTCTGAACTGAGGACTCAAAGGGATAAAGCATGGTCCCTGATCCGCTATTAAGTGATTACACAAGGCAGGAGAGCGTGAATCCCTATAGATCAGGGTTTCTCAAGCTTGACACTACCGATATTTTGGACTGGATAATTCTTTGTGGTGGGGACCATCCTGTGTATCATGGTATATTTAGCAGCGTCTTTGGGCTCTACTCACAAGAGTGAGTACTAAAAGTGGTACTCCTTTAGTTGTAACAATCAAAAATGTCTCTAGGCATTCTTAATATCCCCTGAGAGGCAGGATCATCCCTAGCTGTGAACCAACGCTATAGACTAAGAGAAATGAGGAAGACTTAAATTGATAAAAAAAAACCCATAAAATCTGCGGCAGGAAAAAAAAAACAAAACAAAACAAAACACACTTCTGGCAAGAGAATCAGAAGAACAAGAGTTCAAGGCCTCCCAAGGCCTACTGTATAAACACAACCTCCTTAGGCCTGCATTCAAGGTATTTTGTGATGGACCCCACCCTATCTATTCAAACTCATCTTGTACTTCTGCCCCTCCTCACAGCTCACACTCCAGCCACACCAAACAAATCACTGCTGCAGCAACACACCCTCTTTTTTCATGCAGCCATGTGATTAGCTACACACATACTTCCTTCAGTTCAAAACTCCATTCCATTCCTTAGATACTATGAAGGGCTCTATCATCTTCTAAGGCCAAACCTGAGCCCAGAGAGCAATTCCTCAGTGAAGTTTTGCACAACCCCCAAGCCCGTGTTTCCTCCTCTGGCACTTGTTTTGTTGGTCCTTAATGCCTGTCTGTCTTCTCCTAGATGAACTGCAGAGCTGTAACTATGTATCCTGTTGATCTTTGAAACCCAAGTAGATGACATCCTGTTCTGAAAATAGTAGGCTTAATATGAGTGTTCTTTGAAAGAAAGAGAGGCAGAGGCAAATATGGTTCAAAAGAAATCAATAATCTGTGTAAGTAAAAAAAGCAAATACAAACAAACAAAAGAAAAAAAACAGTCATTCAACCAATATTTATTGAGCAACTATTATATGCTGGCATTGTGCTAGCCTCTGTGGATAGGACACTGTTCACAAAATTGATCATTGCCATTCTAGCACTTACAGTCTAAGTGAGGAGAGGACAGATGATATACATTTTAACATAAATTTCATATCGTAATAATGTTGATAGTCATGGTGATGTGATGAAGAGTGACAGGGTGGAACTAGGTTAGATATGGTGGTCCAGGGAAGCTTCTTCGAGAAGGTGACTTTTGAGCTGAATCTTCGTAGGTAAGAAGGGTTCAGCCATGTTAAGAGTTGGGTTGAAAACATTCCTAGGAGAGGAAAACTGAGAAGTTCATGAAGCGGGAAATGGTTCATCTTCATTAAAAAAGAGAAAAGAGGCCAATATTCTAGAACACACGAAAGATGGGAATTAAGGTAGAAAAATGAGATTGATTATAAATACTTTTGAATAGTAGTAGAAGGGGAACCAGCTAGGAGCTCAAGCTACACACACACACACACACACACACACACACACATATGTGTGTGTGTGTGTGTGTGTGTGTGTAAAATGAAAATCATAATCCTTAAGCCCATGAATATAATAATATTATAAGTTGTAGTTTATAGAGTTCTGGCTTTGCAACTTATCTTATTGAATCCCAAGATGCCTCTAAAAGATGAGAATTATTATTTTCCTTTTTTTTTTCAAGTAGGAGACTAACCTGAACATAAAATTAAGTGATTTCTCCAAGATCATACAATTAATGAGTGACAGAGCCTAGTGTCAAATACACATCTGCCCCACCCTATACATTGATAAAAATTATTAAGAAAATAAAAACAGTTTCTTTCTTTCCAAGACATAACAGTTTCCTTATTGTTTTAGTAGATCTATTTGTTACATTTAAAATAAATAAATAAAGTAGAATAGCTGACTATGAATTGCCTAGTAGATTCACAGGTGACTCGGGATTCATGCATTTGCTGTAACTCCAGTTAATCACACACTTTGTGATATAGAAGTGTGTTATTATACCTCCAATAGCAACTTTCTTCTCTGTGGTTGTGAAGGGCAGGCTTCTTGGTACAAATGGCTTGAAATGTGGGAACACCCTTACCTTCAAATAAAAAATTAGGAGCTCACTGACTCCTCAATGGTGACCTTTTGGAAATGTCTAGAACAACAACAAAAACAATGTCAAAAAAGGACATCCCACCCTGATCATGGTAGCAAGAAATAAAGAGGAAAAAGGTCACATGAGATATCCTGTAAATGCTCAACATAAATCCTATTCCTCCGCTAAGAAGGGATTGTTAAAGAGATTCTATCTGAAACATTCAGTCAAAGATTGGAGCTTGAGTTTCCACTAGTGAAAGAAGGTTTGGTTTGATTTAGATGTGTTCATATGCTAGAATTCATCTCCACCTATATTCGGGTTTAGGTTAATAGCCATAAGACCTGTGTAGAAACTAAAACCAAGGGTTGGGATATTATTCATTGCTGCTGGGATGCCCTTCCCAATTTGTCCTTTCAGAATGAATTTAGCGGCAGCTCTAACTATCAGCTGCACCTTAAAACTACGAGTAGCTGAGTCCCAGACTGCCGATGGGGGGCTGCTGGCATTCCTCCAGGCGGTGGTCTCTTCAGAAGGGTGTTGAATTACATCGCCCAGCAGCCACCAGCTCTTCCTTTGGCCTCAGCAAACTTTGCGGTGGTGCCTTTTTTTTGCTACACAGCAGGCCCCACTAGTGCCTCTTCGGCTACTGGGACAGAATGCTAGGAGTCAGGGGGTGCGGGGCTCAAGTTGATAACTGTGTCAGTTGACTTTCCATTCCCTGTTTCACCTCTTTCATTCTGTTGGGGAGCTTTGTCCCAGAGAAGGAGATTATGCAGTGGACTGCAGAGGAGATGGAACTTCAGAAAGATAGAGCACACAAAAAAGTGTGACAAATTGCTATGACAGGGCTGCGATGGTTGCTTGTGATGGAGTGAAATTAAATCCCCCGCCAAACAATATTGCTTTCTTCTATGTCTATGGGGACCCTTGTTGGGCCTGGATTGAGAGAGAAAGTCAGAAGAAGAGAATAAGAAAGATGCATTCACGCAGTCAAAAGCATATTTTTTTCCACATTCATCGGATTTACTTTCCTCAACAAAATGGCACTATAACACATATCTAGATATACCATTGATGTATTAACATCCCTAAGCACTTTTGTAAGAGTTGAGGACACTCTTTGTGTCTCACTAGTAATTTTAATGGTAACCCCAAGTATAGGATGCAAAGCCACATTTTTTTTCTCACATCCAATGTCTCCATCCTCAAAATTCTAAGGAATTGTATTAGAATCCTGGTTAAAAAAAACAAATCTACATAAGCACTCAGGCCCTTGTTTTTCTAGACTTATCATGAGCCTGGTTCACCCAGAACCCTCTTTCCACTTTATGGCTTATTGCAGGACCCTGAGCAGAATTGTTAATCTGTGTTTCTGCTGATCACAAACGCCTGATAATGTGGATCCAGATTTCTAGGCCTCACTGAACTCAGAGCAGAGAGAAATTGCTGGGCACTTTGTCATGAATCTCACCTTTTGAAACTCCCCCCGAGTACCCACCTCAGCTCACTTCACAAAAGCAGAAGAGCTGCTCACCCAAGGCCTGGACAGGGAGGAGGCCTGA
The DNA here is from genome assembly GCF_028021215.1 of Eschrichtius robustus. Taxonomy (NCBI): domain Eukaryota; kingdom Metazoa; phylum Chordata; class Mammalia; order Artiodactyla; family Eschrichtiidae; genus Eschrichtius; species Eschrichtius robustus. Next base: position 153,739,750 of record NC_090824.1, on the reverse strand, counting down.
CATATCTCCCCATCTATGGGCACTCCCTCGAAAGGTATTGGTGTCAGGAAGGGAGTGAGTTAAGGTGATGGAAGCTGAGTGTTGGACATGAATCACATTTGTAAAGCATTCTTTATTGTGGCAAAATTCACATAACATAAAATTCACCATTTTAAGCATTTTAAAGTATACAGTTCAGTGGCTTTTAGGTCACAACATTGTGCAGCCATGACCACTGTATAATTCTAGAACCCTTTTTATCACTCCAAAATGAAACCCCATACCCAGGAAGCAATCAATCCCATTTTCCCCTTCCCCCAGGCCCTGGCAATCACTCATCTGCTTTCTGTCTCTATGGAGATGCCTATTCTGGACATGTCATATAGAAAGAATCATATAATATGTTTCTTTTTGTGTCTAGCTTCTTTCATTTAGAGTAATGTTTTCAAAATTCATCTACATTATAACGTGTATCAGTATTCCACTCCTTTTTATGGCTAAATAATATTCCATTGTATGGATATATCATATTTTGTGTATGCATTCATCAGTTGGTAGACATATGGGTTGTTTCTGCTTTTTGACCACTAGGAATAATGCTGCTATGAACATATGTGTACAAGTTTTTGTGTGAACATATGTTTTCAGTTTGGGGATGTATATACCAAGGAGTAAAATTGCTGAGTCATATGGTAATTCTACATTTAACTTTTTGAGGAATCACCAAACTGCTTTCCACAGTGGCTGTACCATTTTGCATTTCTACCAGCAAAGTAATGAGGGCTCCAATTTCTCTACACTCTCATCAACATTTGTTATTTGTTTTATTTTTTAATAGCCATCCTAGTAGGTATGAAATGATACCTCCATGTGGTTATGATTTGCATTTCCCTAATGACTGATAATGTTGATTGTCTTTTCATGTGCTTATGAGCCATTTGTATACTTTTTTTGGAGGAGTGTCTTTTTAAGCCCTTTGCTCATTTTTTAAATTGAGTCGCCTTTCTGTTGTTGAGTTAAAGCATTTTGACAGAACAGTGATAAACACTTCAGAAGACCAACACTGTAGGACAGAAGTAGCAAAGAGCAGAAATGAGACAGTTTTCATTGTGAGCCGTGGCATACAACCTGGATTGAATCCTTGCTCTGTCACTCAAGGGCTGCGTGAGCGTAGGCAAGTTCTCACCATCACCGAGTCTCAATGTTATTGTCTGTAGAATGGCAATACTATGACTCATGTTGGGGAGGTTAATATGAAAATTAAATGAGATAGTATACATAAAGCTACTGGTACAGTGCCTGGCATAGCGCAGTTGCTTGCAAGCAGACACATGGCTTGGCTATTCAACTTGCCATTGTGACTCGACCAGGGGAAAAAAGGGAAACTAAGGATTCAGTGCTAAGTAGCAGCCGCCCAGGATCAAACACGTTCTTGACAGAATGACTCTTTCTGCTCCCCTCTCAGTGGAAAAACCTGGAGAATCTATCCCACTGCCCCATGTTACTTACATACAAGGAGCAGCGGCAAGAGCCAACTCAAAACAGAACAAATGAACAAACAAACAAGCAAAAAAACTAAACTCGAAGTGGGATTTGGGGGGAGCATTTTAGCCCAAAGTTTATAGGCTTCTACTCTTAAGCAATTCAAGAGGTCAGTTGCTAAATACGTATTAAGCATCTACTCTATGCCAAGGATGCAGATATAAAGACAATATAGTGCCTGCCCTCAAGGAGAAATGGAGATGCCACGATGAATGGGGAAAGATGAGCCTTCCTGTTGCTGCGCTAGAGACATCAGCCCCGTAATAGGCTGAGTTTACATAGTCATTAATAGAGAACTCTTCGGGTAGAGAAATGTTAAGTTGACAATATCGACCCGTCTGCCTTCATATGTTAAACAGTTGCAGAAAACAATCTTTTGATCATTTTCTTAACAAAAAGTTGCCAGTTTTGCTTTGGATCTGTGGTTTGAACACATGTGGTGTTTTAACTTTATTAATCTATCATAAGAGAGGTATCAAGACACTATAATCACTTTCTTGTTTGAATTTGATTTGTTTTCTCTAGTTAAGGAATATAAAGTAAATGATTAAAACAGTAGCCTCCCAATTTAGAAATGATATCAACCACCATTTAATTTATTTAGAGGAACAGGTTGGTCCAAGGGGTATAAGAAAATACTGAGTTAAAAAGAGTTGATTTACAACATAGAAAACAAACTTATGGTTACCAAAGAAGAAGGGCAGAGAAGGGATAAATTGGGGCTATGGAATTAACAGAAAAAAGAAGTGTCAATTGACTAGCACATGAGTTGTGTTCAGTAAAATTGTAAAGTATCTCTAGTTTGGTTTTAGTCTGTTCTTTTAGATCTACAGGTTAAATTTGGGGAAATATGGCATGTAATTGTGGTCAATGATTGCTCCAGAGACTTAAATGCTGAAACAATGAGGTCAATTTTTTAGTAATTTTAAAGCATTCAGCATTTGTCATTAGGGTATCTGGATCTAGAAAATACTTTGAGACTTCGATGCTGAAACAAGGAGATGATACTTTTAGTATTTTTAGTGCATTCAGTATTTGTCATTAGGGTATCTGGATCCAGAAAATACTTTGGCCCTCTGTTCCCACTACCCGTTCCCCAATGTACACACATAGAGAAAGCTGAAAGTGAGTTCAAGTTGTTTGGATAAACAGTCAGGTAGCCAGGCACAGTCTCAGGTTATTGCATCATAGATTCTCTCTACTGAAGTTCACTCTCCCAGTTTGTGTGGATATTGTCACTATTATTATAACACTTTGGGTTTATTTGAATGCAACATTGTTGAAGCTGAGAACATTTTTATATTCCAGTCGCCCCACAGTTTCCCTCTCCTCTGTCCCCTCCTCCCTCCTGCGCACACCCTGGCTTCAGTTGCCATGGCCAGACTTTAAAAACATTTCAGACTTAAAAGGTTAAGATCTAAGGGCTGCTGATTTTATCTGGGCTTTTAACTAACACAGGCAGGTGGATTAGAGATATGTGTACAATCCCTACTCTAGACACTTGGGTAAATATGCACAAGCGCTGGGGCAGCCGAGGAAGCAATCCGATGTTATTGTCTATTAATTCCAAAGAGGAGATTAAAGAAATCAGTAGTGTAAATATCAAAAGGATTTCCACTTACATATAAGAACGTTACTCAAGCAGACTGCTTGTTCCAAATTATATGAAGGCTTTTGGCTTTAAGAAAAGTGTGAATTTGTTTTCACTTGAAATTTGCATATTTTTTGGTCTCTCTTTGTCTGCAAGGAGGGTACAACCCAACCAAGAGTTCTATTCACATGGTAGCAATTTGTGCTGCTGATAGTTTCCATGTAGTTTTACCACAATAACATATATTTGCCAGAGTTGTAATGTAGAGTCAAATTTTATTTTTTTGGTCTCTCTTTATGTAACATTTCCTAGAAATGCCAAAATACGGGGTAAGGGAAGCTGTGTATCGAGTTCAGAGCATTTCTAACTTTAGACAGGATTAAGTCCCCACCTTTCTCGGCCGACTTCCCCTGTTAGTTTCAGAATCCAGGCTGAAGTGAAGCCACCTCATGCCATCACAAATGAATACCAGCTGATGCCTGGAGAAGTTAAACGCAAACCCAGCGATTTTGCACCCTGTTGCAAGTGGGTGCAAGACCTTCCGAAGCTGTGCTTCAGGGAGAGAAATATCAATTAAAGTACAGGTGCCCCAATTTCAACAAAAGTCATCCAGAATCACCATTAGCTTTTATCATATGATACGTGCATTTAAATACACAACACAGGCTCACACGTCTTTTTAATCAGCCTAGCGGCACAGCCAACAACGTAAAGAGTTTCTGAATTTTCAGAAATTAGAATAAGAGGTGACTTTTCCACCCTGTTTTTTGAGACCCTAATCACAGATCTCAGGCCATCTTTAGATGATGCACCCAGAAGAAAGTCTCAGAATATAGTCTAACAGAATCCACAGCTACTCTATAACTTTCTTCTGAGTGACTATGCCCTGCAAGCAGAAAAAAGAAAAACAATAAATTATCAAAAATGCTATGAATGAGGATATAGGACATCACTATATAATAACCAAAAACCAACTAGTTCTAACTAGATACCTGTTCAATCCGTCGAAAAATACGCATTAAACCTATTTTGGCATAAGTTAGGTCAACGGTCAGAGACCATTTAAAAGAGGAGCACCCAGGGACGGACCCATATTCATCTAAAGCACAGAAATTGGGAGGAAGGAAAGAGGGGAGTGGCTGCCCTCCAGGAGAGGCTTTTAGATGACCCAAGGGGAAAGGGGGGCGTGGGAGGGAATCAATTAGGAGGTTGGGATTAACATATACACACTACTATATATAAAATAGATAACCAACAAGTACCTACTGTATAGCACAGGGAATTATACTCAATATTTTGTAAGAATCTGAAAAAGTTATACATATATGTATGTATAACTGAATCACTTTGCTGTACACCTGCAACAAACACAAGTTTGTAAATCAACTACACTTCAATCAAAAAAATAATAATAATAATAATAATACGAAGGAAAAAAAAAAGTCTTCCCCCATCAAAAATATGATTTCATCTACTCTACCAGCTGGAGTCCAGTGTGGACAAACATAGTCACTGGTTATCTTTTTAATCAAAAGTCTTCTGTTTTTGACCTAAGATGAGTTCATCATTTCTTCACATTTTGGTATGCTTTCTAGTCCTTTCATGCAATTAGCATGAATTTTTCTACAGAACAGCCAGATGGGATTAGCACACTAAAGAAAAGAAAGTTATGATTAGGAGTTGGGGGGGAGATGTTAACATGGGGGCAAGAGTATTTCAGGAGAGAGGAGGCGTGGGTAAGGTGTAGCAATAGGGGGCTTTACATGCCTCAGTGGCTGAGGGGTAGGAAAGGGGCAACAGGAGGGGAGAAACATGGGCAGAAAGGGGGCTAGGAGAATACTTAGGACTACTTTCTCTAGACTGAAAATTGGTCTAAGATTTGGTTCCACCAAAAATAATCTAACATTTTGTTGATTAAGTCATACGTACTTCTAATTGCAGAGTTTGAAACAAATATAAAAACCTGATCAACATACTAACATTTTAATTTTCAACCATTTATGTGGGATTTAGCACATAATAGTCATCATTTCATTTCACCACTGGACTACAGATTTGTCAAAGAACTTGACAGGGCTTCCCTGGTGGTGCAGTGGCTGAGAATCTACCTGCCAATTCAGGGGACACGGGTTCAAGCCCTGGTCTGGGAAGATCCCACATGCCGTGGAGCAACTGGGCCCGTGAGCCAGAACTACTGAGCCTGTGCGTCTGGAGCCTGTGCTCCACAACAAGAGAGGCCGCGATAGTGAGAGGACCACGCACCGCGATGAAGAGTGGCCCCCGCTTGCCACAACTAGAGAAAGCCCTCACACAGAAACGAAGACTCAACACAGCCAAAAATAAATAAATAAATAAATAAATAAATAAATAAATAAATAAATAAATTTAAAAAAGAAAAGATGACTACTATCTTTAAAATAAATAAATAAATAAAACTTGACAAATTTCCAACCCTAATATGCAAAGACATTCATTTGATTATGTTAGCATCAGGAATGTGGTAGGCTGCATGTAAATTGGCCAGGAGGTGTTTCTGGAAAAGATGGAAGGGTAGACATGTCTCAAAAAGATTCCCCAGAAAGTCAGGCCATATGCGATCTTTGGCAAGCTTGCCATGATTGTGGTAAACCAGTGCTGAATCCTGAGGAAATTCTAAAGAAGCAAAGTTCGCAATTTTATCATTTTCTTTTGAAAAGCTGAGTCCTGTTCTCATCTCTACAAAATGAACAACAACAATAAAAAAAACAACAAAAAATAGGGCTGAAAATTTTCTTGATTTAATATCATACCCTGAAGAGTACCATATTACTTATATTTTATTCAGGTGTGTGTTTTCAAATTAAAACAGAAGATAAATGTAGGGATATGCCTTTTTTATCAAAAAAATAATTACTTTAAAACATAAAATATATTAAGTGACTCCCTTATTTTTGTGCAGACACTTGAGTCTTTTTACAGAATGCTATGTTTGGAAGCCCAGTTGAGATCTACTGATATTTTAACACTGGCTCACAAAATCTGAAATAAAAAATAGTGTAATTTTAATCCTCATGAGGTTCATGTTGGTAATTTCCCCAATTTTCAGACATGGGAAGAAACATCAAAGAATGGAAATACTATTGCAGAACTCTGAGGGTGTTTTTTGGATGAGTGTCTGGGGTGGAGAGGTGAGGAAAAAGAGTGCTAAAATCAGTCTTTGTGACAAGTGATTAATAGTTCAAAGTCCTGATGGCTTTTCTATAAAAAGCAGACCCAAGGGGAACAGTATGAAATAAAACAGATATCCTCAATTAGCTTGTCCACGCTCTCTGGGGTTCTGAAGGAGTACGCTCTCAAGGTGGAAGGGCATTTCAAGCTCCAAACTCTCGGTACACCCCTCCCGTTTGGATGTCTCTGGTTTCTAGAATCAGAGCACCTGGATTCTGTTTGGTAATTGCATCTTTCTCTGAGCAGCAAGCAGATACATTGTTATAAAAAGAAGGGTGTATGAGGGCCATGCCATGTAGCTGAAAGAGTATTCCTTTCTAGTCCTGTGAATGCTGGCCAAGTCATTTAACCTTTCCTAGCCTCAGTTCTCACATCTGTAAAATGGAAACTGTATCTTGCTCTAGGATGAGGATCAGCATGTGAAGCTATTGAAGCCTGTAAGGCATTATGTGCATGGATGGAATCGTTATTATTCCAGGTTTCTCTCTCTGCTCTGTTTAGTTCATATGTGCCCACAGCTAAACAAAAAACCCAGGACATATGTTTTGTCTATTACAAAGGCTCACTTGCAGATTCAATTTCACTGTCCTCCATGTTGAATCCTTCCCTCTGTCTGCTTTTCACTTGTACCAGGACATTTCACAACCAACCAGGTTCAAAGAATCCAACTTAAAAGAAGAAAATTTTTTTTTTTTTTTAAAGATAGGGATCAGTACAAATCTCCAGAAAAAAATAAATAAACCTCACCAGCTTTCTACCACTAGACAACCTCTCTGAAACCCAACTCAAACTCAATGAAAAGACAGAGGATTCCTGGAGAGAAGGGATTGACCTCAAATGTGCACACCCTTTATGCAAAAACCAAATCAGTTTCAGTATCCAAGTCAACTTTAAATCAAAAGTAATTGATGGATAAAGAAGCTATTCCAAAAACAAGGGCCTACAGAAAACAAACAGAAAGTCGTCCCTGTGCACCTGCTGGAGATGCTGTGTTGCAGGCGCCGCATTTCCAGCCTAACCTATATTCGACATGGTGTTGATGCAGCTGTGGGACCAGGGTGGTTTATTTAAGTGGCTCCAAATGCCTGTCAGTGTGGCAACCAGCTGAATACATAAAACAGGCTCTCCAAACCCTTTATGGCCCAGGGTCAGAGTAAATGGAATAATAAAATCCAAATGCTTTTGTCTCATTTTCCATCACCCAACCCTTCCGCATAAATCTGCAGCTTCGCGGTGACCTTCGTGTTCCACGCGGGATGAGGCCGCGGGTTGGCGATGCATTTGGTCGGCATCTTCGGTCTTTAAAAGCTTTTTCCAATTAATTTTAACTGGCTTCCATAAGGATAAAGTACAGCTTCCTCCCGCCCACCACCCTTCCCTCCCACCTTTTTAACCAGCCAAGTGACAATGCTCTAGAGTCATACGACAGGTATCAACCCCATTATGCCCCAGATGGCCAAAAACAAAACATGATTCCACGTGCCAGGATGTCTGAAAGGAGCAACATATCCTTATTTCCAAACCACAGAGATCGAGTTGGGTTTTATCTGATGGCCTCACCTCCAGCTGCTGCATATCTATACGAAGCGGGAAAAGTATTACAAAGTCCTCACTGGAGACGAGGGTGGTTGTGTTTGGAGACAGCTGAAGAAATTCCCTGTTGGGTTATTTGTGTAGGCATTTGGAAGCACAGCAATAGAAAACTGTGATGTCTGATAGGCTTATCATCTTTGGAAGACTAGGAGAGGAAGAAAGAATGAGTATCGGAGGAACTGTGAGAAGCAGAGAGGGATGGAAGAAGAAGGTCCTGAAAGACTGTGACTTGACATCTCTTCTTGCCACCACTAGCCCCTGAACTGCAGGAGAAACCAACAGAACGGGATGCAGCAACAGGAGGCATGTTTATTTTCATTCACCAGAGAAGTTCAGTTTCATGCCACACATTTATTTACTGTGTAATTTCTTTGTGTTAGCCGTGATTCAGACCTAAATAAAACACAATTCCCATTTGTCCAAGTGTCCACCATCTACTGGGGAAGGCGAGGGTCACAGAATTTGACTAGAAAACAAATGTGATTCATACTGAAAAATATTATATTGTGGGGGAGGGGAAAATTTAAATAAGAACTTTCAGGAGGCAAGGATAAATTAGGAGTTTGGGATTAACAGATACACGCTACTATATATAAAATAGATAAGCAACAGGAACCTACTGTATAGCATAGGGAACCCTACTCAATATTTTGTAATAACTTATAAAGGAAAAGAATCTGAAAAAGAATATACATGCATATATGTATAGGTGTATATATAACTGAATCACTTTTCTGTACACCTGAAACTAACACAACACTGTAAATCAACTATACTCCAGTAAAATTAAAAAACAAAGAAACAAACAAAAAACAAATTTTAGTCCTTTCCGTCCATCAGCTATTTGGGTTCCCTAATCACTCTCCCCATTCTGGACCCCAGTCCCATCACATGGGACACACTTCCATTTTGTCTCAGTTTTGCACCTTTTCCTTCCTATTTTTAACTTTTATTCCCTTTTCTTTTATATGCCTCTTCCTCTTCATCATTTTTACCTCCAGAAAATACAAGGAATGTATAAGAAAGGAAACCTAAAAATGAAATCTGAAAATATATTTATCTAAAAATTCTATCGTGTTTCATAAACCTGTAGAATGCTGGAACAGGAAGTAGCCCTGGAGTTCATTTGGTTTTGACCTCCTTCATTTGGCAGGGATAAAGGAAACCTGAGGAAATAGGTCCTAAGCAAGAGATACATTGTCCAAAGCCATAAAATCAGTTAGTGGAAGGGCTGCTTGACCATATTCCACAACCACCTTGTATTCAACTTTTACTTGGAATTGGCACTATGGTAAGTGCTTTCTTTCCTTCTTTTTTTTCCTTTTTTAAATCCATTATATCCTTTATTTCTAACATATTTTATTTTTTTAACATCTTTAATGGCGTATAATTGCTTTACAATGGTGTGTTAGTTTCCACTTTATAACAAAGTGAATCAGCTATACATATACACATATCCCCATATCTCCTCCCTCTTGCATCTCCCTCCCACCCTCCGTATCCCACCCTTCTGGTGCTCACAAAGCACTGAGCTGATCTCCCTGTGCTATGCGGCTGCTTCCCACTAGCAATCTATTTTACACATGGTATTGTATATATGTCCATGCCACTCTCTCACTTCGTCCCAGCTTAAACTTCCCACTCCCCGTGTCCTCAAGTCCATTCTCTATGGCTGTGTCTTTATTCCTATCCTGCCCCTAGGCTCTTCATAACCTTTTTTTTTTTTTTTAGATTCCATATATATGTGTTAGCATACGGTATTTGTTTTTCTCTTTCTGACTTACTTCATTCTGTATGACAGACTGTAGGCCCATCCACTTCACTACAAATAATTCAATTTCATTTCTTTTTATGGCTGAGTAATATTCCGTTGTATATATGTGCCACATCATCTTTATCCATTCATCTGTTGATGGACACTTAGGTTGCTTCCATATCCTGGCTATTGTAAATAGAGCTGCAATGAATATTGGGGTACATGACTCTTTTTGAATTATGGTTTTCTCAGGGTATATGCCCAGTAGTGGGATTGATGGTTCATATGGTGGTTCTATTTTTAGTTTTTTAAGGAACCTCCATACTGTTCTCCATAGTGGCTGAATCAATTTACATCCCCACGAACAGTGCAAGAGGGTCCCCTTTTCTCCACACCCTCTCCAGCATGTACTGTTTGTAGATTTTTTGATGATAGCCATTCTGACTGGTGTGAGGTGATACCTCATTGTAGTTTTGATTTGCATTTCCCTAATGATTAATGATGTTGAGCAACCTTTCATGTGTTTATTGGCAATCTGTATATCTTCTTTGGAGAACTGTCTATTTACATCTTCTGCCCATTTTTGGATGGGTTGTTTGTTGTTTTGATATTGAGCTGCATGAGCTGCTTGTAAATTTTGGAGATTAATCCTTCGTTAGCTGCTTCATTTGCAAATACTTGCTCCAATTCTGAGTGCTGTATTTTCGTCTTGTTTATGTTTTCCTTTGCTGTGCAAAAGCTTTTAATTTTCATTAGGTCACATTTGTTTATTTTTGTTTTTATTTCCATTTCTCTAGGTGGTGGGTCAAAAAGGATCTTGCTGTGACTTATGTCATAGAGTGTTCTGCCTATGTTTTCCTCTAAGAGTTTATAGTGTCTGGCCTTACATTTAGGTCTTTAATCCATTTTGAGTTTATTTTTGTGTATGGTGTTAGGGAGTGTTCTAATCTCATTCTTTTATGTGTAGCTGTCCAGTTTTCCCAGCACCACTCATTGAAGAGGCTGTGTTTTCTCCATTGTATATTCTTGCCTCCTTTATCAAAAATAAGGTGACCATATGTGCATGGGTTTATCTCTGGGCTTTCTATCCTGTTCCATTGATCTATATTTCTGTTTTGTGCCAGTACCATACTGTCTTGATGACTGTAGCTTTGTAGTATAGTCTGAAGTCAGGGAGTCTGATTCCTCCATCTTCGTTTTTCTTTCTCAAGATTGCTTTGGCTATTCAGGGTCTTTTGTGTTTCCATCCAAATTGTGAAATGTTTTGTTCTAGTTCTGTGAAAAATGCCAGTGGTAGTTTGATAGGGATTGCACTGAATCTGTAGATTGCTTTGGGTAGTATAGTCATTTTCACAATGTTGATTCTTCCAATCCAAGATCATGGTATATCTCTCCATCTGTGTGTATCTTCTTTAATTTCTTTCATCAGTGTCTTATAGTTTTTTGCATAGAGGTCTTTTGTCTCCTTCGGTAGGTCTATTCCTAGGTATTTTATTCTTTTTGTTGCAATGGTAAATGGGAGTGTTTCCTTAATTTCTCTTTCAGATTTTTCATCATTAGTGTACAGGAATGCACAAGATTTCTGAGCATTACTTTTGTATCCTGCTACTCTACCAAACTCATTGATTAGCTCTAATAGTTTTCTGGTAGCATCTTTAGGATTCTCTATGTATAGTATCATGTCATCTGCAAACAGTTACAGCTTTACTTCTTCTTTTCTGATTTGAATTCCTTTTATTTCTTTTTCTCCTCTGATTGCTGAGGCTAAAACTTCCAGAACTATGTTGAAAAATAGTGGTGAGAGTGGACAACTTTGTCTTGTTCCTGATCTTAGAGGAAATGGTTTCAGTTTTTCACCACTGAGAACTATGTCGGCTGTGGGCTTGTCATATATGGCCTTTATTATGCTGAGGTAAGTTCCCTCTATGCCTACTTTCTGGAGTGTTTTTATCATAAATGGGTGTTGAATTTTGTTGAAAGCTTTTCCTGCATCTATTGAGATGATCATACGGTTTTTCTCCTTCAGTTTTTTAATATGGTTTATCACATTGATTGATTTGCATATATTGAAGAACCTTGCATTCCTGGGATAAACCCCAGGATAATCCTTGATAAACCCCAGGATTTATGTATGATCCTTTTAATGTGCTGTTGGTTTCTGTTTACTAGAATTTTGTTGAGGATTTTTGCCTCTATGTTCATCAGTGATATTGACCTGTAGTTTCCTTTCTTTGTGACATCTTTGTCTGGTTTTGGTTTCAGGGTGATGGTGGCCTTGTAGAATGAGTTTGGGAGTATTCCTCCCTCTGTTATATTTTGGAAGATTTGAGAAGGATAGGTGTTAGCTCTTCTCTAAATGTTTGATAGAATTCACCTGTGAAGCCGTCTGGTCCTGGGCTTTTGTTTGTTGGAAGATTTTTAATCACAGTCTTAAATTCAGTGCTTGTGATTGGTCTGTTTATATTTTCTATTTCTTCCTGGTTCAGTCTCGGAAGTTTGTGCTTTTCTAAGAATTTGTCCATTTCTTCCAGGTTGTCCATTTTATTGGCATTTATTTGCTTGTAGTAATGTCCCATGATCCTTTGTATTTCTGCAGTGTCAGTTGTTACTTCTCCTTTTTCATTTCTAATTCTATTGATTTGAGTCTTCTCCCTTTGTTTCTTGATGAGTCTGGCTACTGGTTTTTCAATTTTTTTTTTATCTTCTCGAAGAACCAGCTTTTAGTTTTATTGATCTTTGCTATCGTTTCCTTCATTTATTTCAGATCTGATCTTCATGATTTCTTTCCTTCTCCTAAATTTGGGATTTCTTTGTTCTTCTTTCTCTAATTGCTTTAGGTTGTTTATTTGAGATGTTTCTTGTTTCTTGAGGTAGGATTGTATTGCTATAAACTTCCCTATTAGAACTGCTTTTGCTGCATCCCATAAGTTTTGGGTCATCGTGTTTTCATTGTCATTTGTTTCTAGGTATGTTTTGAGTTCTTCAGTGATCTCTTTGTCATTTAGTAGTGTATTGTTTAACCTCCATGTGTTTGTATTTTTTACAGATTTTTTCCTGTAATTGATATCTAGTCTCATAGCACTGTGGTCGGAAAAGATACTTGATACAATTTTAATTTTCTTTAATTAAATGAGACTTGATATGTGACCTAAGATATGATTTATTCTGGAGAATGTCCATGAGCACTTGAGAAGAAAGTGTATTCTGTTGTTTTAGGATGGAATGTCCTATAAATATCCATTAAGTCCATCTTGTTTAATGTATCATTTAAAGTTTGTGTTTCCTTATTTATTTTCATTTTGGATGATCTGTCCATTGGTGAAAGTGGGGTGTTAAAATCCCCTACTATGATTGTGTTACTGTCGATTTCCCCTTTTATGGCTGTTAGTATCTGCCTAATGTACTGAGGTGCTCCTATGTTGGGTGCATAAATATTTACAATTGTTATATCTTCTTCTTGGATTGATCCCTTGATCATTATGTAGTGTCCTTCTTTGTCTCTTGTAATAGTCTTTATTTTAGAACCTATTTTGTCTGGTATGAGAAATGCTACTCCAGCTTTCCTTTGAGTTCCATTTGAATGGAATATCTTTTTCCATCCCCTCACTTTCAGTCTGTACGTGTCCCTAGGTCTGAAGTTGGTCTCTTGTAGACAGCATATGTATGCATCTTTTTTATGTATCCATTCAACCAGTCTATGTCTTTTGGTTGGAGCATTTAATTCATTTACATTTAAGGTAATTATCGATATGTATGTTCTTATTACCATTTTCTTAATTGTTTTGGGTTTGCTATTGTAGGTCTTTTCCTTTTCTTGTGTTTCCTGCCTAGAGAAGTTCCTTTAGCATTTGTTGTAAAGCTGGTTTGGTGGTGCTGAATTCTCTTAGCTTTTGCTTGTCTGTAAAGGTTTTAATTTCTCCATCGAATCTGAATGAGATCCTTGCTGAGTAGAGTATTCTTGGTTGTAGGTTTTTCCCTTTCATCACTTTGAATATGTCCTGCCACTCCCTTCTGTCTTGCAGAGTTTCTGCTGAAAGATCAGCTGTTAACCTTATGGGGATTCCCTTGTATGTTATTTGTTGTTTTTCCCTTGCTGCGTTTAATATTTTTTCTTGGTGTTTAATTTTTGATAGTTTGATTAATATGTGTCTTGGCGTGTTTCTCCTTGGATTTATCTTGTATGGGACTCTCTGCACTTCCTGGACTTGATTGACTATTTCCTTTCTTATATTAGGGAAGTTTTCAACTAGAATCTCTTCAAATATTTTCTCAGTCCCTTTCTTTTTCTCTTCTTCTTCTGGGACCCTTATAATTTGAATGTTGGTGCATTTAATGTTGTCCCAGAGGTCTCTGAGACTGTCCTCAATTCTTTCATTCTTTTTTCTTTATTGTGCTCTGCAGTAGTTATTTCCACTATTTTATCTTCCAGCTCACTTATCTGTTTTTCTGCCTCAGTTATTCTGCTATTGATTCCTTCTAGAGAATTTTTAATTTCATTTATTGTGTTGTTCATCATTGTTTGTTTGCTCTTTAGTTCTTCTAGGTCCTAGTTAAACGTTTCCTGTATTTTCTCCAATATATTTCTAAGATTTTGTATCATCTTTACTCTCATTACTGTGAATTCTTTTTCAGGTAGACTGCTTATTTCCTCTTCATTTGTTTGGTCTGATGGGTTTTTACCTTGCTCCTTCATCTGCTGTGTGTTTCTCTGTCTCCTCATTTTGCTTAACTTACTGTGTTTATGGTCTCCTTTTCGCAAGCTGCAGGTTCACAGTTCCTGTTATTTTTGGTGTCTGCCCCCAGTGCCAAGGTTGGTTTAGTGTGTTGTCTAGGCTTCCTGGTGGAGGGGACTGGTTCCTGTGTTCTGGTGGATGAGGCTAGCTCTTGTCTTTCTGGTGGGCAGGACTGCATCTGGTGGTGTGTTTTGGGGTGCCTGTGACCTTATAATGATTTTAGGCAGCCTCTCCATTGATGGGTGGGTTTGTGTTCCTGTCTTGCTCGTTGTTTGGCATCGGGTGCCAAGCACTCTATCTTGCTGGTCGCTGAGTGGAGTTGAGTCTTAGCGTTGAGATGGAGATCTCTGGGAGAGCTTTCATCATTTGATATTACGTGGAGCCTGGAGGTCTCTGGTGGACCAATGTCCTGAACTTGGCTCTCCCACCTCAGAGGCACAGGCTTGACACCCAGCCAGAGCACCAAGACCCTGTCAGCCACATGGCTCAGAAGAAAAGGGAGAAAAAAGAGAAAGAAATGAAGTAAACAAAATAAAATAATTAAAATAAAAAAATAAAAAGTAATGAAAAAAAACTGTCAGAACCCTAGCACAAATGCTAAAAGCAAAGTTATACAGACAAAATCACACAATGAATCATACACATACACACTCACAGAAGGAGAAAAAGGAAAAAAAATATATATATATATATATATACATATGTACAAATAAAGAGGAAGAGAGCAACCAAATCAATAAACAAATCTACCAGTGATAATAAACTCTAAGTACTAAACTAACATAAACATAAAACCAGAAACAAATTAGATGCAGAAAGCAAACCCCAAGTCTACAGTTGCTCCCAAAGCCCACTGTCTCAATTTTGGGATGATTCGTTGTCTATTCAGTTATTCCACAAATGCAGGGTATGTCAAGTTGATTGTAGAGATTTAATCTGCTGCTCCTGAGGCTGCTGGGAGAAATTTCTATTTCCAGTCTTTGTTTGCACAGCTCCTGGGGTTCAGCTTTGGATTTGGCTCCGCCTCTGCATGTAGGTCGCCTAAAGGCGTCTGTTCTTCGCTCAGACAGGACAGGGTTAAAGTAGCAGCTGATTAGGAGGCTCTGGCTCACTCAGGCTGGGAGGAAGGAGGGGTACGGAATGCGGGGTGAGCCTGCGGTGGCAGAGTCTGGCATGACGTTGCAACAGCCTGAAGCACACCGTGGGTTCTCCCGGGGAAGTTGTCCCTGGATAACAGGACCCTGGCAGTGGCGGGCTGCACAGGCTCCCAGGAGGGGAGGTGTGGATAGTGACCTGTGTTTGTGCACAGAATTCTTGGTGGCTGCAGCAGCAGCCTTTGTGTTTCTTGCCTGTCTCTCGTGTCCGTGCTGATAGCCGTGGCTCGCACCCATCTCTGGAGCTCGTTTAGGTGCTGCTCTGAACCCCCTCTCCTCGTGCATCCTGAAACAATGGTCTCTCGCCTCTTAAGCAGTTCCAGGCTTTTTCCTGGACTCCCTCCTGGCTAGCTGTGGCACACTAGCCCCCTTCAGGCTGTGTTCACACAGCCAACCCCAGTCCTCTCCCTTGGGTCTGACCTCTGAAGACCAAGCCTCAGCTCCCAGTCTTCTCCTGCTCCAGTGGGTGAGCAGACAAGCCTCTCGGGCTGGTGAGTGCTGGTCAGCACCTATCCTCTGTGTGAGAATCTCTCCGCTTTGCCCTCTGCACCCCTGTTGCTGTGTTCTCCTCTGTGGCTCCAAAGCTTCCCCCACCCCCGCCACCCCCGTCTCCGCCAGTGAAGGGGCTTCCTAGTGTGTGGAAATTTTTCCTCCTTCACAGCTCCCTCCCAGAGGTGCAGGTCCTGTCCCTATTCTTTTGTCTCTGTTTTTTTCTTTTTTCTTTTGCCCTACCCAGGTACTTGGGGAGTTTCTTGCCTTTTGGGAAGTCTGAGGTCTTCTGCTAGCATTCAGTAGGTGTTCTGTAGAGGTTGTTCCACATGTAGATGTATTTCTGATCTATTTTGGGGGAGGAAAGTGACCTCCACATCTTACTCCTCTGCCATCTTGAAGGTCTCCCCTGGTAAGTGCTTTCTAAGTGGAGCTCTCTTAACGACCAACTTTTCTTTTCAAGAATCCTCCTGCCAGTATGTTGAGACTGGGTTATCACATTTCATCACTTCCAATTCCACCCTTAACTAACCTGGAATCGGATAAACATCAAGAGAAAAGAATCTATGTGAAGGTGACATTTTTATTGTTTCAATGGCTGATGAACTAAATAAAACAGAAAATTTGAAACAAGCTTAGGAAAAAAGGTCCCCTGAATTAAAGTCAATATTTTCCTCATCATCTAAGTTTGATCTATGTAAGAACCTAGAGTGAGGAATTGAAAGGTCTAAAACAATGAATGCCAGAAAGGAGATTTCAACATAAATTTTAAAAAATTGATTAAAAGGCTTAGCCTTATGTAAATCAGCCCTGAAATTATTTAATAAAAAGGTCTTTGAAGGGAACCCTAATGGTCCCACTTAAAGGACCAGGCATGACAGATGACAGTCAAAAATGATGGGTCGAAAAGTGTAACCTGTGTGTTTTGCTGCTTTGGAGGGTGTTCACCCACAAATGAATGAAATAATGGAATCCTGTGGCCCTTGAATATCATCTATGTTTACCCATTGAATCGTCTTCATTCAGGCTCAGCATGGATAATTCCATTGGAAAGGGACTTAAAAGCTTTTATTCTAGGCAGCCACTAAATTTCATTTTTTTTTTTTGCTATTGTTACTTTTTTAAAAACAATTTTTACTTTTCATTCTGGTTTTAACAGCTCATTTTTTTCAAAAAGTATTTATTATATTATCCAAACGCATCTCTTTGGGACTTCGAGTCTGGCTGTGTGGTGTCATGAATGTAACGTTTCAGTGAAAATATCTCTGGGTCCAAAATCCACCTGAGCAAACCTGAATAGGCTGACTTAAAACTCTCTGATCATCATTTTCCTCACCTGTAAAATGAGGATAATAAAATGAACCTTGCAAGGTTGTCAATAAGGATTACATGAGGTAGCATAAATTATGGATAAATGGTGTATGTAACAGGTATATAGTAATAAATATCCCCCCCAATCTTCTCTCTCTTACACACACACACACACACACACACACACACACTAATGTGTGGTTTTACTCCTATCTTCTTTTCCCATGTAACACCCAACTAACTATTGGCAGGCATGGGCTATTTTGCCAGGTTAAACACTATGTTGTTTTGACTGTCTCATATTCCCTCAATACCTAGGTCTCCTCAGGGTTTCCACCAATTTTCTAATATCTTTCTCAAAGAAGTGGACATAATTTTCAACAGTGGGTTAACTAACAGAGAAAGGGATATTTAATAGGGAACTTTGCATTAATTCAGCCTAAAATACATCAAAGTCTGGTAGCTCACTGCATCCAGGAAGAGCACAGTCAATCTGTAACTTGGGGCAGTCAAAAAGATAGTCAGTATCATGCTGTCCCTTGGACATGGCCTGACATGGTCAGAGTTGACTGCCCACTGTCCACATTACACAATTAAAAGCACAAAACCTACCATTTCTGAATCGGAATCAACCATACACTTGTGTTCCCTACTTACTTCCTCTGGCACATATCTCTGTTGGTTTTAAAGACTTTGTCTAGCCTCCAGATTCCTTTGGTATATAAAGTAGTATTTTTCAGATGAGCTTTTAACCGAATGAAAGGAATCTATAACAGATGAGCCCAATTTCTCTTAAGTCAAACATAGATTTTAGAAATAAGGAACTAAATGTTTTGTCCAAAACTTGAAGTATAATTTTACTAGTTTTTCAGCCTAGAAATGATGAAGTTTTCTTTATGGTTGGAGAAAACTGTACACTATGTCAATAGATCCAGGCAAAGAGTCTGGGAAATCATAGATTCCTTTTGGGCTATAATTCTATACTTGTTCAGTGACTGCTTATCTTCCAATTCATTGGCATGAACATTCTCAAAGTTGAAGTTATTTAAGGAAGGAGATCACTTCCTTTGAGAGACTGGATAAACCAATATGAAGTCACAATGATAAAATAATATAAATCAAGCCAAAAATTAGTTATGGTAGCCATGCCAAACCTACTTATGGCTTCAGATGTGGGACCACCACAGATAATGCAAATATCTTGAAAATATCCACTGGACATCATGTGTCAACTTCAGATCAGAACAGTAATAGAAGCTTTCCAATGAGAAGAACTTTTTTTTTAAATTTAATTTATTTATTTATTTATGGCTGTGTTGGGTCTTCGTTTCTGTGCGAGGGCTTTCTCTAGTTGCGGCAAGCGGGGGCCACTCTTCATCGCCTTGCGCGGGCCTCTCACTATTGCGGCCTCTCTTGTTGCAGAGCACAGGCTCCAGATGCGCAGGCTCAGCAATTGTGGCTCACGGGCCTAGTCGCTCCGCGGCCTGTGGGATCTTCCCAGACCAGGGCTCGAACCCATGTCCCCTGCATTGGCAGGCAGACTCTCAACCACTGCGCCACCAGGGAAGCCCGAGAAGAACTTTCTTGATCAGAGCTCACTCATCAGTCTCACTGTTAACTCTGGCAGCAGTGAGTTTGAACATCATCATCTCTCGTCTCCCTCTATCATTCCCCAATCTGGTCAACACATTTCTTCTCTGAGCCATGAATGCACCTTCCATTTTGATCACACAGGGGCTCTCATTGCCTGTTCACTTCTCTTCTGCACCAAACTGAGAGTTCTGGAAGAACTGAGGCCATATCTGATTTGTTGCTGCCTCCCCAAGGGTCTGAAACATAGCAGTTGCCCAGTAAATGTTGAATGCATTTTTTAAGTGAATGAATGTTCCTGAGAACCTGGAGAAAGCCTGTCTATTTCTTATCCTTAGAATGTGAACTCCAAAAGTTGAATGCTTTATCCGTTCACCTAGCACACTGTAGATCATAGCACAGAAGCTCAGTAAATATCCAGTTAGGCTATTGTGATTTTTTAAAAAAAGGACAGATGAAATGAAATGCACAGAGGCAGGGTAAGAAGAATATTATGTAACACCTTCTGAGGAACAGTTGACAAACGGGATGCAATGACAGGGAGAAGATCAATGCAGCATCTGGTCATCCTACCATGCGTGGGTCGGTTTGCATAAAGGTACTTGCATACGTGGCCCAAAGATGCAGGCCTGAAAATTTAAGCTGGGAAAAGACACATACAGTAAAGCAAACCAGGCAAGGTTTTGGATGCAGGCAGACATGATTCCAACCCAACTCCCTCACTCTAGTGCATCACATGTGACCTTGAGCTTAACCTCCCTCATCCTCTGGTTTTTTAAATCTATAAACTGGGAACTGTAAGATGTGTTTTCCAAGGCTGTTATAAGAAGGAATAAGTTAAGACAAGTAATGAGCTTAACAGGAAGAAGGGCTTTAACATTATTATTGCTTTTAAGGGAAGCATGGATAATTGATGCACACACAAGTAGGACATGGGCAATAGAAACCTGCATAACAAGGCCAGACAAAATGCCATCTGTGGTCACAAAGGACAGTTGAATATGTGCTTGTGGAGACCAAAGTCTTTGATAAATCCCCCACACAAAGTCATAAATATTTCCTACCTTGTGAAATCATAATAGTTTTCAAAGAAACCAACTATGATACTAAACAGTGAAGTCCTTGGCCTCAGGTTGGGAAAGTAAAATTGGATCTTGAGAAAATCACGAAAAAACAAAAAGGGACTATTTTCACTAATATCTGAATTACTGATTTCTGAATAATAAAATATTTGAATTCCTATATTTATTGAATTTAAAATAACTTTGATTTTAAGATACACTATAATTTTATATGAAAAAAAGATACTATTACTTTATATGCTAAAAAAAAATATTGCCAATTAAATTTTGGTATGCTATAAGTAAGATGCATCTTTTTCACAGATACTGAAACATGAAAAAAAACAAATGTTCAATGAAATGCAGAGTTTAGGAATGAGGAGTCAGGAAAAAATGTGAAACACTTTATAACTAATATACTTTTGAAGTTAATTTTGACTGTGTGTGTGTGTGTTTCTGGTGGGGAAGGGGAGGTTCAAACACAGCCAGCAACTCCTCAGCAATATCCCAGCTGTTTGGTAAACGCTTTTCTTCAGAGTGAGTAGACAAATATGGAGCTCTTTTGCTTTCTTTTTTTTTAAAAGGTCATTTATTTATTTCTTTTATTTATTTTAATTGTATTTATTTTATTTTTGGCTGCGTTGGGTCTTCACCGGCGTGCGCAGGCCCTCCCCAGCTTCAGCGAGCGGGGGCCACTCCCCACCGTGGCAGCACCTACCCCCCAACCCTGCTGCGGAGCACAGGCTCCAGGCACATGGGCCTCAGCAGTTGTGGCACGTGGGCTCAGTAGTTGTGGCTCGCAGGCTCCAGAGCGCAGGCTCAGCAGCCGTAGCACATGGCCCAGCCATGTGTAATCCTCCTGGACCAGGGCCCAAACCCACATCCCCAACATTGGCAGGTGGACTCCCAACCACTGCGCCACTAGGGAAGCCCTGGAGCTCTTTTCAAAGTTCCCACCTTGCCTTCAGAATGTAAAAATTCCTTTGAGACCCAGGGAGCAAGAGCCTTCCTATCCTTCTAGAATCACAGGTGGGACACAATCTTGACACACTGATTCTGAGGTTGTATCTAGAGTTGTGATGTTTATGTTAATGCTAACAGACTTAGAGAAATGAAATGCTTTTAAATGGATTGCTCTGGGAAGGGGTGAAGCATTTGTGCTATAACTAAAATATTTAGATTCCAACACAATTAATTTTATGTGTTTCACAGAAAATTTTAGCTAGAAAATATAAATATCAAAGAGGCCATTCTCTTTCAGGCCTAGGGGTGTGTGTGTGTATGTGTGTGTGTGTGTGTGTGTGTGTGTGTGTGCGTGCGTGTGTGGTTGTGGTTGTATGTGTGGTTGTGTGTGGTTGTCTGTGTGGTTCTGTGTGCATGTGTGGAGTTCATGTGTGTGGTTGCATGTGTGTGTGGTTGTGTGTATGATTGTGTGTGTGTAGTTGTGTACATGTGGTTGTGTTATGGTTTGTGTGTGGTTGTGTGTGTGTGTGTGTGTACCCATTCATTTACTCATTTATTTAGGTTCATGTGTTTCACATTGACATGATGTAGCTCCAGTAATGCCCTGACATTTCACAGTGCTCACAGATTGCAAAACTTTTGCCTCCTTTCACCTCTCCTTTTATTTGATACTTTTAGGATAAAGAAAAATATCTGTCAGTGAATTGTTTGGGTATGGATAGAATTTCATTTCACTGATCATTTCTAATTATGTTTGTTTTAATTTAGGAAGACTTTGAACAAAACTAGAGTTCCACAGAAACAAACAACAGGACAGTGTGAAATCAAAACCTGGGATGTACTATGTAACACCTGCTCTACCTTAGCAGGACCTGTTTGACTCATGAAGGCCTCTGTGAATTTCAATATCTCACATAAAGTGGCTAACATTGAATCCTTGTTAGATATCAAGCATTTTGCATTAATGATCTCAGATAAATTCTCCCAATGAAGCTGTAGAGTAGGAGTTATTCCACCCATTTGTAGCAGAGAACATTTAATACAGAAAAGTTTTGTAATTTTTCCAATGTATCACAATTAGGCTGCAGTAAAGCTGAACTTCAAACTCTTTATCTCAGTGGTTTTAAAACCTATACTCTTGAAAGGTAAGCTGGGATGAAGTGAGAGAGTGGCATGGACATATATACACTACCAAATGTAAAATAGATAGCTAGTGGGGAGCAGCCACATAGCACAGGGAGATCAGCTCGGTGCTTTGTGTCCACCTAGAGGGGTGGGATAGGGAGGGTGGAAGGAAGACACAAGAGGGAGGAGATATGGGGATATATGTGTATGTATAGCTGATTCACTTTGTGGTACAGCAGAAACTAACACACCTTTGTAAAGCAATTATACTCCAATAAAGATGTTTAAAAAAAGAAAAAACCTGTGCTCTTTCTATCACCAAACTTCATCGCTCCCAGTAATCTCCTGAACTATGGGGGTGGATGTGCATCTCCCTCCTCTGCATAGTCCCTCAAGCTTCACTTTTGGAAGGAAGCTAGAAAACTTCAGCCATGTCAATGCGCCAGCCCCAAAGAGAAATTATTGGTTTACCTCTGCCTTCATTCCAGCAGTTAGATATACTTCAGAAAAGACACATCAATGAGTTACAAAAGTGATAAGCTCACTTGCCCATCACTACTTGATATCATCCCCTCGCTGGCACTATCCCTGACTCAGCCAAGACCAGCCTATACCATGCAAAAAGGCCTATTGGAGATCACATATCACATCAAATTCACAAGAATACTAAAAACAGTTTACTTGGATTAAAATATTTCAAATGGCCTCATTTTTCTCATTTTACATAGATGTTGCTTAACAAAATAACAAAAGAGTGCCATATTTTTTGCTGGGAAGTGGTAGCTTCTAATTCAGAAATGTCTTATTAATGTGGTGCAACAACATTGTGAAAAATAAACCAGACTATAATAAAAGAATATGACACAAAGAGGCAACAAGGATGGCTGAGGATGTCAGAGGCTATTACATATTCTTACCATATGATCCCATGATAGTGCTACTGGATATTTACCCAAGAGAGTTGAAGAATTGTGTCTACTCAAAAACCTGCATACAATGTTAACAGCAGCTTTATTCAGAATTGTCAAAACTTGGAAAGAGCCAAGTTGTCCTTCAGCAGGTGAATGGATAATAAACTGTAGTACATCCAGAAAAAGGAGTATTATTCAGCACTAAAAAGAAAGAACTATCCAGCCATGAGAAGACATGGAAGAATCTTAAATGCACGTCACTAAGTGAAGGAAGTCAATCTGAAAAAGCTACATCCTGTATGATTCCAAGTATATGACATTCTAGAAAAGGCAAAACTGTGGAGAGAGTAAAAATATCAGTGGTTGCCAGGAGTTATGGGGAGGGAGGGATGACTAGGAGAAACACCGAAGGGTTTTAGAGCAATGAAACTAGTCCGTATGATACTATAATGGTGGATATGTGTCATTATACACTTGTCAAAACCCATAGAATATACAACATTAAGAGTGAACCGCGGGCTTCCCTGGTGGCGCAGTGGTTGAGAGCCTGCCTGCCAATGCAGGGGACACGGGTTCGAGCCCTGGTCTGGGAAGATCCCACATGCCGCAGAGCAGCTAGGCCTGTGAGCCACAATTACTGAGCCTGCGCGTCTGGAGCCTGTGCTCCGCAACAAGAGAGGCCACGATAGTGAGAGGCCCGCGCACCGCGATGAAGAGTGGCCCCCGCTTGCCGCAACTAGAGAAAGCCCTCGCACAGAAACGAAGACCCAACATAGCAATCAATCAATCAATCAATCAATCAATCTTTAAAAAAAAAAAAAAAAAGAGTGAACCGTAATGTAAATGATGGACTCTGAGTGATTGCGATGTGTCAATGTGGGTGAGTGATTACGATGTGTCAATGTGGGCTCATGAGTTATAACAAATGTACCCCTCTGGTGGGGGATGTTGATAGTGGGAAAGGTTGTACCTGTGGGGGAACGGGGGGTATATGGGAACTCTCGGAACTTTTCTCCCAATTTTGCTGTGAACCTGCTGTAAAATAAAGTTGATGAATTAAAAATTCAAGTTTTCTTTTCCTCATTTCAATAACTAGTCAGTGATACTAAAAATAAAAGTGAAGGAATTACTTAACAGTGAAAGGAGACAACTTTGGTGATGGGGAACTCTCCCATTGCCTAATGCCCACTCTGTTTCGTGGCCTCGTTCCTGGACAGGGAGTGGCTTATAAGCCTCCAATGTAGTCCCCTGAGTCAGGGTATATGCTGCCAATCTGTCACACAGGCCTTCTGTCGTGCTCTCTTGCATTGCCAGGCCTCTTCAGCTGGTCTGTGTCAGAAGTCTAGTGACAGGGAGGCTTTCCAGAAGCTGCTTCTGGAACATCTGGCTGCCCAGATCAAGGGCGTTGGCTGTTTAACATCACATCAAGGGGCCAAACATCTGGTCAGAGCCCAATAGAAGGCCAAAAGTAAGGTAAAGGAGAGGAGGGGAGGATGAGGAAAGGTCCAAGAGGATGAAGGAAGTTGGGGAGGAGAAGAGAAGATTTTTCTGAGGTTTGGAGTTTTACTAAGTACCAGTAGTCAAAAGTACTGTGTCCCAATCTTCAGTGCTCAGGAAGTTCTGCTCATTATGCCCAGTACATGGACGGAAGTTTGGGGACCCTGGGACAAAGGCAAGCAGCAAGGAGCAGCTCTGAAGGGCCTATGTAAGCAGAGCTTAATTGAGAGCATTTGTCCTCCATCAAATTGCAGTTTTATTAGCCAGCCTCCACATGCTTCTCCTTAAGACAGATTCATATCAAGTTCATTGTTCCAGTTGAGATTGAGGAAAGGCAGTATGAGAACGAAACACATGGGAAGTGTCCAGGAGCCTCAGTGGGAAATCTCCTCTGCAAAGAATTTATGATCGAGCCCTGTTGTGCTTTGTGTCGATCACTTTCAACATGGAGGGTCAGACAGAAGAGGCTGGGAGACTTTTTCTCGAAGGTAGTACACATGTGTTTACTGTCTATAGACAACCTTGTCCTAACTACAAAAGGTCACCCATTCTACCTGGGCTGCACTGTTCTTGAGAAGACTCTACCTTTCTGAGGAGTCCATCAGGGAGCCAGGCTGAGGCATATGAACAGAAAAAGAGAGAATTCTAAGTACAAAGTTAATGGCTTCCAAATGACATGGGCCAGCAGATGATTAGGAAGTGGCCACCAGCCTCTCTTGAGAACAGGTGGTGGGTATCCAAGAACACCCCAAGAGGACACTCCTGTTCTCAATGACCAGGAGAAGGGGGTTCTGGGGCTTTATGCATTGGGGCTAATGAAATGGTTATAAATGACCACCATTTTGGCTTCAGCTGCATCTCAAAGCGACGGAATGTAGACACATCTATGAAATTATGCTGAACCCTAAGGATTATGGTCACTATTCCTGAACCAGGCTCTCTAGGGACAGTTTCACAAGTCCTATATTTGAGGGCATCAGAAGGACAGACTTACCCTTAAGTCCTTCCTCGGAGACAACACAGAGGGCTCAGAGCCTCTCTAGGTGTCACATGGTCCATATAGAATGAATCACCAAGACAGAAGTTCCTAGAAACAAGAACTTGAGGACAAATGCCCTGATAGAAACAGGAGGTGCTAATGTGGCCATGAGTACAGCATGTATCTGACATTGCAAGCCTCCCAGATCTCTGTTCTGCACAAAACTTGGAGTGTTCCCAGGAGCTGCTGGTGATGGAATGGGGCATTTTCTATTTGGAGAGGTGATTGTTATTATTATTACAGGCTTTTGTCAGTATTACAGAAATTGGTGGGAGAAACAGAAAAGGGACTAATCACAAATGCTATTTACCAAACCATGTTAGTCAAAATACTGCATTTTAAAACCCCTTAAGTTGTTATACATCATCATATAAGTCATCGCCAAGTAGTAATACAAATTCTCGAGAGTTATGTTGACATGAAATTTGTCAGCTGAAGTGCTGGAAAATTTACCTCTGCTCGTATATCTGTAGTCATATCCTCCAAAGAAATTAACATATCATAACGCTAATATTTCAAGGTAATGTTTTCTCATGAGGATGCCATATTTTATCAGTTAATATCATCTGTGTAAAAAAACTATTCAATTACAGTATCAAGCTGTATATGATTAATATTGATTTCGGCATGGTAACGGTGACTATGCAAGGCACGAGAGTCTTCCAGCCCACTCCTCAGAGAATCTGGGAAAAGAAATAAATTCATTTCTGCTAAGTAATAAAGGTGAGTGAATTTGGAACTCATGGGAAAAAATTAGATGCACTGAGAGCCAGCTGTCTTTACTAACAGTTCCAAAGCTTTGGAATTCTCCAAGGCAGGATTAGGGGTGGGGGCCCTGTGGAAGACCCCCGGGGTGGGGCTTGGGAAGGCGGGGGTGGTAAGTGGGAAGGGGTCCCTGTAAAAGTGCATGCAGATTGGGAGGCTGCAAGCATTCATCACCACAAAGAATTCAGGAAAATTGAAAAAAGAACACCTAGTATATATTTTTTTTTCCTTGTTGCTCATTCCTTTCACTTTTTTAAATCATTATCTTCTCAATAACTTTTTGGTTCTCTTACTTCTTTAACATTTGCCTGACTTCTTTGAAATTGTACCTTGTGCCTTTTACCCTCTACCTACGTTATACCTCCAATCTTTCCCTCCTGACACTAAAAATTACTCCTTAAATCTCACCTCTTCGGAAGGGCTTCCCACTACTTCGATACTTACCAGAGATACTGCTTCCTACATAGACCCATGGTTACTTCTCCAGCCCATTGACTTCATTTATAAATTTGCTTGACTGTAACTTAAATTCACTCAAGAAATATATGTACATATCCATGGACTCAGAACCCAGACCTAAAACAGGTAAAGGGGGTTATCACTGTGAGAGTCAGAAAGCTTTATTTTGCTTTACTGACAAAACCATGACAGTAACCAGTCATCATGCACACTCATGCCATTGGTCTTGAGAAGGTGAAAATCAAGCTTGAGAAGGTGGCCACCATAGTTCTGGTTTTGAACAAGAAGCCACGAGCTAGTATCCTGCCACTTCTGCATCTGAGGCAAAATCCGAGGTATCGGAATATGAGGAAACAACCTTCATTAATCTGAGTATGTCATTGAGAGGTGATGCTATAAACTCAAGTGACTTCTGAGTCTAGGTAGTTAACAAATTAAGTGTGCTGAGTCAGTGGAGGACTGTATAGTTTTAAATAGTCAGTAGTAACGTTTTTTTCTATATAGGAATATTGCAGTATTATGATATTTTCTGAAAAGGAAAATCTGAATCTGGATTTCTATGTGTAATCTTTCAACTAAATATTGGAATTTGGTATGGCTTAAACAATCCGTATCTGCAGGCTAGATCTTATCTATAGTTTGTAATCTGATCTAGAGCGCTTTACTCCCCGTTCCTTCCCATCACTAAAAGTGTTGACAAGCATGGACTGAGTACCATTGGTAGACCATATGTAAAGCAATTTAGACTTATTGCTTTACAATAGAGTAAGAGATTAAGAAATAATCTCTGCCCCTTTTCTCTATGTCAGTGTTTCCTAAAGTGTCTTCAAGAAGTACTACCTAAACCAACTGCTAACAATGTTGCTTAAAAAAAGTTTTACTGTTAAATAAGTCTTGGAAATGTTGATTAAAATACCAGTAAGGAGACAGGAATTCTGAATGACAGGGTGAGAAGGTCAGCAAACCCTCTTCCTAAAAGTCAATTATAAAACTGGGCAAAATTGTCAAAAACTATCATTTCAGTATTCTGGAAATCAACCAATGGCATCCAAAAAACTGAGAAGTGTTATTAAAGAACAACTATTAAAACTCGGGTAAGAGCAGTGTTTTCTCCTGAGGTTGCTTGGATCCCCTCCACCTCAACTCTGCAGATTTCATAATTCTATCAGTGGCCCCAGAAGGCCATGAAAACCAACAGCTTCACTGACAAAGAGAACTGACTTGGAGTGGAACATGGAAAAGCCCTCCATGTAGAAATTTCACTGACAAACAAAGGGAGAAGACCAGTATTACAGTAAACTGAGATTGCATTCTGGTTGGGGCAAGCAAAAAGATGTTAACCAGAAATTTAGCAGTAAGGTCTGGGGAATAAGATAGGCATAGTGAGCCTTGTGAAGCATCCACATAACCCTGGCAGTCGGGAAGGCTACGCACCTGCTCAAGGTTGCACACACTCAAAAAAAAAATACATATCTTTGGTTGAATGTGAAGCCTTGTGCATACATAGAGATGACATGAAAAATAAAAGCCAAAGAAGACTTTTATTTTATTTAAATTTTTTATTGGTGTGTAATTGCTTTACAATGTTGTGTTAGTTTCTGCTGTACAATGAAGTGAATCAGCTATATGCATACATACATCCCCTCCCTCTGGGATCTCCCTTCCCCCCATCCCACCCATCTAGGTCATCACAGAGCACTGAGCTGAGCTCCCTGTGCTATACAGCAGGTTCCCACTAGCTAGACTTTCAAATTAACTGAACTTTGAGTGAACATCCTAACCCCACACACAGGGCCATCAGCAAAGAGTGGAAGCCTTACTGGCTGAAGTGTTTGAGAACAACCTACGACCAGTCACTAGCTGAGCTGACCACTGGAATCAGGACAGAATTACAGATTCAGGACAAACTCTAGAAATCCAGAATTAAAAATAAAAACAAAATTTCAAAAAAAACCCAAAAACCTTAGAATGATCAATAGCCGTACACTGTGAGGAAATTGGAACCCAAAGAATTTTTACTGGAAAATCACTAAACAAACAAACAAATAGCAACAAGTGTGTGTGTGTGTGTATGTGTGTGTGTGTGTTTGGGGAGGGAAGGGTCAGAATCCAGAGTTGCTAAAATACATTATCCAACAAGTCTAGTTTTCTACAAAAATATATGACATGCAATAAAACATTAAACTGTGATCCATTTGTGGGAAAAGAGGTCAATATAAACTGTCTCTGAGGAGATCCAGATGTTAACCTTAACACACAAAGACTTCAAAGTAGTTACTTAAAATATGTTCAAATAATTAAAGGAAATAATTCTCAAAGAATGAAAGTATGAAGACACGGACTTACCAAAGAGAAAGTATCAAGAAACAGAAAAAAATTACTCCTAAAATACATATATATTATACATATATATTAATATATCTATAATACATATAGTGAATCATATATATATACACACACATATATATAAATAAAGAGCGACAGAGACCAAATGGAAATTCTGGAGTTGAAAAGTGCAATACCTGAAATGAAAAATTTACAAGAGGAATTAAAAAGCAAATTTATCCAGAAAATAAGAGAACCAGTTAAGTCAAAGATAGATCAGTAGAAGTTATTTAATCCAAAGAACAGAGAATGAAGAAAAATGAACAAAGCCTCAGAGACCTATGGGACACCATCAAGCATATCAACATATATTTAATGGAAATCTCAGAATGAGAAAAGAGTGAGAAATAGCAGGGAAAAAAATAAAGAAATTATGGGCAAAAACTTCCCAAATTTAGTGAATAGACAGAACACATAAAATTTTGGGGGCAGTGAAATTATTCTATATGATACTGTGACAGTGAATATATGTCATCTTATATTTCTTAAAGGCCTTAAAATGTATAACAACAAGAGTTAACTCTAGTGTTAACTATGGAATTTGGGTAATAATAATGTGTCAGTGTAGGTTCATCAATTGTAAAATTGTACCACTGTGAGGTGGGATGTTGACAGTGTAAAGGGGAAAGAGGTACATGGGAACTCTCTGTACTTTCTGTTCAACTTTGCTCTGAACCTAAAACTGCCCTAAAAAATAAAGCCTCTTTAAAAAAAATCCCAAATTTGATGAATAACCTTAATGTACACATCCAAGAAGCTCAACAAACTCTGAGTAGAATAAGCACAAAGATCCACACCTGTTCATATCATAGTCAAATGGTTTAAAGTCAAACATATAAGACACTTATAGAAATAACAAATAGAAAAAAATGGAAGTAAACTCAATCATATCAATAATTGCATTAAGTCACCAAGGTAGACCATGTGCTGGGCATAAAATAAGTCTCAATAAATTTAAATGGACTACAATCAACAAAATATATTTTCTGACCACAATGGAATTCAAATAAAAGTCAAAAACAGAAAGAACTTTGAAGAATCCCCAAATATTTGGAAATTAAACACACACTTTTAAATAATTCATGGGCCAAAGAACAAATCACAAAGGAAATTAGAAAATATTTTGAATGAGTTAGAATGAAGACATGATATATCAAATATATATGCCTATAATATAAAAGATAAAAATCACAAATCAATACCTAAGCTTACATTATAAAAATCTAGAAAAAGACTAACATACTAAAGCCAAAATCAACAGGAGGAAGGAAATAATAAAGATTAAATTAGAACTCAAATAGAAAACAAAAACAACAAATAGAAGAAAAACAGAGTTGGTTCTTTGGTTCTTTGAAAAGATCAACAAAATTGGCAAATCTGTAGCCTGACTAAACAGGAAAAAAAAAAGGAAAACACAAGGTATCAAATATCAGAGGAGACATCAGTACCAATCCTATGAAAGTTAAAAAGATTAAAAGTGTATACTATTAAGATGTTACATTAAAAAATTAGACAACATAAATGAAATGGGCAAATTCCTAGACAGACACAAATTCCCAAAACTGTTTCCAGAAAAAAAAAAAAAAAAACCCAGAAAATCTAAATAGGCCTATAAATAAATCATATTAGTAATTAAACATTTTCACACACAAAAAATCTCTGATATAGAGGGTTTTGCTGGTGAATTCTATCAAATAACTGAAGAAATAATATAAATCCTTTTAAAAAGACATTTCGCTAAAGAAATATGAGTTGTTAATGGGCAAAAAAAGTTGATTGATATCATTAGTTGTCTAGAAAATGAAAATTAAAATCAATAAGATACCATGCCATACCTCATACCCATTAGGATGGCTATAATTAAAAGACAGACAGAGATAACTGTTGGCAAGGATGTGGAGAAACTGGAAACCTCATTCATTGATGAATGGATAATGAAATTGTTTTGTACAACTAAATATTATTCAGCAACACAAGAAGGGAACTACTGCTACATGAAATATTTATGAATCTCATTAGGCTAAATGAAAGACACCAAACAACTAAAAAAGACTACATATTGTACAATTCTATTTATATTAAGGGTCTGGAAGAGGCAGACCTATAGCAAAAGAAAGCAGATTATTTGTTATCTGCCTCTGTAGGTGGGAGCAGGGATTGACTAACTGCAAACAGTCATTAGGGATCATTCTGGATGATGAAAATGTTCTAAAAGTGGGTTGTGAGGGTCACTGCACTTAAAGTTGGTGAATGCTATATTGTATAAATATACCTCAGTAAAACTGCCTAAAAAAACAACACTAAGGAGGTTAAATTTGTTTGCTGCTTTACTTTGCAGAGTAAATAAGCAATGTGCACTGTAAATCTCTAAAAGAGGGATAGATTACAGACCATTTCCCAAACTTATTTGACTCATGGAACACTATACATATATAAATATATAAAATGTAACATATATAAATATATCAAATGTAGCATGTATGTAGTATGTTATATATATGAATTATATGTAATATAAATAACATATAATAATAAATATATATATTTAACATTACATATGTATATATATAGTTTTTGAAAATCTTTTTCTGTTTTAATTTTCTATTCCATTTGTGATATATGGTGTAGTTCGTGTTACTAAAATCTCCGAGATACTTTTCAGAGTAGACAGTACTAGGGTTCATCGAGGTCTCTGGCTGTTCTTTTCTAGGGTGTCACATACACCATGTAATTGCTTTGTCCAACAAAAGGTGAGCTGAAAAGTGTTACTTCTGAGTGCTTTTAAAAGGCACTGTGTGACTCTCCAAGTTTTCTTCCCCTGAAGCCTGGTATTGAGATGATGACGTCATCAGATGGTGGTGCATCAATCTACCAGGGTCTCTGAGAATATGATAAGAAAAGCACCCCTCCTCTTTCCCAATATTCCTTGGACATGAAGGATGAGACAGAAATAAATCCTCATTGTTTTTAAGTCACTGAGACTGCTGGATTCTTTGTTATCGTAGCATACCCTAAACTGTCCTTACCAGTCTCTCCTCCAAGTTCACCTAAATTGAGACAGATACTATAAAGAGAAATTAAGAAATATGGGGAGCTATTTTTTTCATCCAAGGGCCTTAAACTGTGTACCCATCGTGAATAATACATGTCTACAAGTTGTGAACAATTTAGCAATAACCATCCTTCTCCCCACCCAGGCACTTATAGCCAACTTACTTTATTATAGGTGTCTAAGTCCAATTTGATCTTGGAAGAAATTAAAAAGGGAAGAATATACATGCATTGCCCAAACTCACTGGCAGCATTTGGTACAGATTACAACTTTGGCTCTAAAATTGCCCCCGATTCCCAGAGCCTGGTTATTCCAATGCAATGTGGGTCAGAGATTCCCTATGGGTCTGGGTGATAGGCAATAATCCTACGTTTCTAAGTCTTACCTGTGGAAAATAGAGCAGAGTGGATAGAGCTAATGATAGCAGCTATGCCACACTTGAGTCAACAAAAGATAAGCCCAGGGAATATTGAGTTTAGTTGGAGTACCTGTGGGAACACAGACAGCTAACCCCTGGAGTAAAGCAAAAACGGATGCAATACTTAGATATGTAACAAGTGTCCCAAGGGATCCACTAGTGAAATAGGCCTACACATCCATTTTGAACAAAACACCTATGAATTCAGCAGAGTTTTGACATAGGCTGGTCACTTTTACCTCTGTCCAATTCAATTGAAATGGTCAAATCAGTGATGCTTGCACCGAGTCAAATGTGCCTTTCAACAAACTTTAAGAAGAATGGGATGTTGGTTCTAAAAGAGCATCGGGAGATTCTGTTCCAAAGGTAGGAGGCACACTCATGGAACAGCAAAAGAAATGCTACATGAGTGACAGTTCTTATTGTAGTTATAAGCTATTGGGTTCTCCTCTCTGAGAAGGGCTCAGCCTGTTGCAAGTTGTTGGTGACTCATCAGCAATGAGCAGGGAAGAAGATGGTGAAAAAATAAAAGTCCAACATCTTTATAAACTATAGTTTTCCCTATTGTGGCACAACAATTAAATACCTATCTTGTGCAAAGCAGAGTACTAAGCTCTTCACATACTTTATTTTATGTAATTCTCAAAACAATCTTAGGAGGTCCATACTATTTCTATTTTATTCTTGGAGAAATTGAGGCTGAAGGATGGGCTGCTTTGCAAAATCACACAGTTAAGCAGTGACCTCAAGTCTTAACCAAGCCATCCAAGTGTGCACACTGGCAGTACTGGTTGTACTCAGAATCCTCACAAACATAGTGGTTCTCTGGATTTACTTTTTGAAAATTCAACTTAGGAACCGTATTTCAAAATCCAAATGTTTGGCCTCTAAGGGAAAATCTGATGACCCAGCAAAGTTGTCCTGTGCTTCCACATGGCAGTTTCTTGCCTGAGCTGACCAATAGCTGTTTCCTTTGGACAGAGTGTGTGCTTCCCAGTTTTCCACTATCTTGCCCAGTCTGCTACACTCTTGATCATTACCTGGCTGCCCACAGTAGATATGTGAGTTTGAATCCCCAGGTTTAAATGGTGTTGACAAGATAAAGTGAGAAGTGATTCACTGTGAAATCTATTATTCCTCTAAAGTGGGGTTTCCCAACCTTGGCATTCTTGATATTTTGGACAAAGAGAAAACTCTTTCTTGTGGGGGCTGTCCTCCTATGTACTGTGGGATGTTTAGAAGCATCCTTGGCCTTTACTCAGTAGTTGCTAGTAGCACCGTCTCATTTCCCAGTTGTGAGAACCAAAAAATATATCTGGACATTGCCAAATATTCCCTGGGCAACAAAATCACCCGCAGCTGAGACACTTGTCTTTGCAACACACTCTTTTTGAGACTCAAAACACTTTAAAATAGTCAAGCAAATAGGGTCTGTTTTGGAGGAAATATTATGTCCATTTCCTGTTTTTTTTTAAACCTTATTATGACTATGTATGATGTTTTATTGGGGGAAGCTAGTACATGAATACTTTCTGTGCTATTTTGTGATTTCTTATGTCTTTATTTTTTAAATGTTATTTAAAAATTAAAAGAAAGAGTTGAGCGAGTATTGGATCAATGAATGCATACTGAAACGTAGATCTCTTTATCATTTTTAATCATGTGTATTTGATTTCCTTGGGAGTAACAACCCTCACAAGTTATATTTCTCTATCCTGGGTACCTAATAAGGTATCTGATATAGAAAATGTTCAGGAAATATTTATGGACCAGGTAATTTAAGGGGAGTCCATAAGATTTTAACTCACGTATATCAGCCACTTGGAAAACTCCTGAAGAAAATGAAGTTACTTTTCTTAATAAAGGGATGGGCAAAGGAAGGAGATTGAGGCGATGATAAAATGAACAAGGAAGAAATTTGGATTGCCCAACTCAGTTGATCTGTTTAACAGAGGGAAGCAAATATCAAAGTAGAGACAGAGACAGAAGGGGGGGAAAAAAGGCAAGCTGAAATGGAAAAGAAACTATTCCTATAATGATTCTCTGTCATAAACACATTTTGAGCAGATTGTAAAAAGTAATTCAACTGAAATTAGATTACAAAGAGCACACAATACACTAAGTACAACTGTATTATGGAAAAGGGAAATTAATTAGTCCGGAATATGGTATTTCCCCTCATCTGTAGGAGGCTGAGTCTTTTTGGTGACTGTCTTGGGGCTTTGCCTTAAGGCCCTGTGAATCATGGTAGCATGGCATTTCTAGGCTTTGATGTTGGCCTACCAGTACCCACTGCAATTAGTCACTTGATCTTTAATTTCAGTCTAGGCAGTGACACGTGGATTCATGGGGGGATTACTATGTTATTAGCAGAAAACTGGTTACTTTCAGCTCGGCGTTCATTTAATCAGCCGACATAGGCGGCAGCATTTCAGCTAGACCAGTACAAAATGATAATGGATGGAAAAGGATCTGATAAAGAACATATATATGTGTGTGTATATATATATATATATATATATATACATATATATATATCTGAATCACTTTGCTGTACACCTGAAATTAACACAACATTGTAAATCAACTATACTTCAATTTAAAAAATGGTAATGGAATATCTCCTTGTAGGTTTTGTGAAATTCTCCCTCCAAAGTGGGGAAAATGGTTCCTAATTATACACGAATGCATTAATCTGTTCATTAATAATTCTAATAGTCAACAAGGAACAGATCCAAGGAGTGTTCCCATCACTCTTATAGCTTATGGGGCCAAACTACAAGTCTTACTTTATTTCAGTGTGGTAGCATCAGATTGGATTTCTTTGGGCTGATGGGAAAATGCTTGATGGTGATTTTTACGGTTGGGAATCATGGGCATGTGGCAGCAGTTTTTTTAAACGGGTCTACTTTTCAGATAAAAAGAAGGCTGGAAGATTGAGAGTTTGGGATTAACATGTACACACTGCTATATTTAATAAAATAGATAACCAACAAGGACCTACTGTAAAATAAATAGATTAATTAATTAAATTTTTAAAAAAGAAGGCTGGAAAGATGGTTAAGAATCCCTAAGCACTGCATACAGATATCATATGAGGAACTTAAATTCACAGTGAACAAATTTGACCAGAGCTGAGTGCATTTATGGTAGATTTTTTTTGCATCCTCCCCAAGATTCCATAAGTTCCGTATTGTTTTTTCCCATTGAACACATTAGGAATTGAACCATCAAAGAAGTTAAGTGATTTGCTTATGGATGCAAATAAGAGACAGAGCTGGATTTAAACTCAGGTTTGAACTCAAACTTGAAGTCTTTGCTCTTGTCACTTTCCATTGCTGCCTGTATCATGAATAATGCTGACATCTGTGAACAGAAAGCATGAAAAGAAGTGAAGTGCCCAAGCAAAGAGACACTCATCCCAGGACCAATGCCGCCTGCTCTCCTGCTCAGTTACCTTCAAATCCATTAGGAGGAACAGAGAGAGGCACTTGGCATTAGGACTCTGATAGCAATCTGATTTCCATCACAAGTACCAACGAGGAAATGCCAGCACAAGCCTTCTAAGGCCCTCCAACCTCATGCGTGATTTCCTGATACAAACACCCCCATGCCTGCTGCTCTTTTAATGAGAGCTGCTTTGTCACTCTGCAGTTTCTCTCATTTTAATTTCTGCTTTGCAGCAAGCTTTATCACCGGGGAGGCGCGGACTCGGCCATTCTCCCAGCATCTCCCCATGATCAAACACACTCCTTGTTCCCACTACTGGCTGCTTAGGGAGATGTTAACTGATTCCCTGTTTTAAATCTGCAGCACTTCAAAAGGCTGTTCTGTCTTCGCAAGCGCCAAGGCCTGGCGCACGGCCACAGGCAGGGAGCTGAGTTTTGCCCTTGAGTCCCCATGCAATCACGCACGGTCTGCTTTACGCTGCTCCCAAGTTCTGAGAGTGTTTTCAAAAATCCCCCAGTGTTTGCAGAATGACAATTGACTGGTGATAGCCAGAGCCATTCAGGTGCCAAGAAATGCCAGTCTGAGGCCGAGCGATTAAGGAAGAATGTTTTCCTGCCAGTGGAGTGGCTCTTGGAAAGCTATCACTGTCCTTCTGTGAAGGAGGAGAGAGGGGAGGCTAGGGCCATCTCTCTTCTCTCCACTGTGTCTCAAGAAGCAGTCACTCTGCAAGACACCAGGCTCTGGCAGCCCGGAGGTCCTGCAAAGAAACACATGTGCTCCCCAAGCCCTGGGGTTTTACAAACCAACAACCAGCAAAAAAGATGTTGGAGGTGCCTGGGCCAAGGCCTGGAGACACTGGAGAGAAAGACATGATGTTTGTCCTCAAGGAGCTCGTTTTCTCAAAGAAAGAAAAAGAAGGGCCAGATGAATAAATCATTGCAATCATGAGTGATAAATGCAGAGACAGAGCTACACGCCAGGTAGCCCAGAGAAGCAGCCTGGGCAGCTTGTTTGTGGGTGTGTGGGGCTCTGTCTCGGGCCCATGCAGGGTGAGGACAGGGAGGGTGGCACTGTCTTAAGAAGCATTAGCCTGATGGAGGAACTGGAGGCGGGGAGAACATCACTTGTGATGCTGGAGGTTCAGACCACGTGAGCTCCTAGTATATGCCCAGGGAGGTGTGGCTGGGAGCTAAGTCTAAAAGGAAAAAGTCATCTGCGAGGAGACTGTACCCCAGTGCTATATGATTGCACTAGATGTGCTCTCCATGGGGTTCTTAATTTTCTCTCTAGAGAGTGGTAAGTTTAGTTCTCTGTCTTAGAAATGTCCCTTGGATTGCCATACAGAGGCAGAATCGGAGCCCTTGAGACCCAGGTCAGAGAGGTCAATGAATGAAGTTCAAACATTTGTTCCAGCATGAGGCACCTGGGCCCTGAATGCTGGGAACACTGGAGCCTAGTTTGGCCCCCATCAGTCTTACAAGACACATTGATCGACTTGGTGTGAGACTTGCAGGGAGGAATGAACTGAGGGTGGTGACTCCTGGTTTCTGTCTTGGGTACCTGAGAAGAGAAGCAGGTAAAGAAGGATGGCAAATACCTTAAGTCTCCGCCAATAAGCAGATGATGGATTTAGAAGATCCTGGATATTTCAGTCATGAGCTTGGGTGAGACCTCGGGGTTTGTAGGTCTAGATTTGGAAGGCTTAAGAGTGAGCAAGGTTGCTCAGGACTTTGCAAAAGATAGAAATTTCGGGAAGCATATTTTTCAATGTGAAGGGAACGCATAAAAGTCTAATGTCCCAAAAAGGGTGGGGAAATGTGCCGTAAGACATGAAGACAGCCAAGGGGTGAGTGGAGGACCCTCAAGGCTGCCCTCCACATGATGTCCCATGAGGTCAGCTGAGCCTGTTTGAGTGTCCTCCAAAGCTCAGTGGTCCAATGCACACAATGACCCATGATAATTATTGCCTGGTTCACAGGGCTTCGGAGAGATTTGCCGACAATGTGTACAAAGTGTTTGGCACACAACAGGTGTTCAAAACTAGGCATTACTACTATTATTTTTATTGTGTGTATTTGTGTATGTGTGTGTCTGTGTATGTGTGCATGTGATCAGTATGGGCAAGCATAGAGAAACCCGTTTTTTTACCCTTCTCTCTGATCCATGGGAGTCTCAGCATTTTATTCCAACTAATGTAAAAGGCCATGGAAGAGAGAACAACAGAGTAAATTGTCCAAGCGCGACCCCCCGCTGTGGTTAACACAGGCAGCAAGGAGAAGGCAGGACAGATAACTAAAAACTGCACTTTGGGCTAGGGCACCACCTCGGTCCAGAGCCTTGGGGCCAACAGCACAGGGGCTGCAGGGGAAGTCAGCGGGGCGGGGGGGGGGGGGGTGGGAATTCCTTTTCCTTCCTGGTCTCAAAGGTTCGAGCTGCTTATCAGAGATCTACTCGTGATACTGAGAATGGCACACTGCTGATACCACTGTCTTGCAAAGGGGCACTTAAAACCAATTATAATTTTTTCTAAGAAAATGTAGACATAAGATTAAGGAATAGCCAAAGGGGAAAAAAAAAGATAAGTGTTAGCATGAAATTACTAACAAAACTGAATCCGTTGTCAAACTTTGAGACTGTTGATAGATATAGCAACAGAAATATAAAAGTGAATTCTTACCTAGGACTGTGAAAACAGGTACAAGGCCCATTCAGGTGCTACCCAAGGATGTTTAAAATTCAGCTGTTTCAAAGGAATAGACGCTGCATCTCTTAAACCAGCATTGCTGCTCAGA
This sequence comes from Eschrichtius robustus, assembly GCF_028021215.1. NCBI lineage: Eukaryota > Metazoa > Chordata > Mammalia > Artiodactyla > Eschrichtiidae > Eschrichtius > Eschrichtius robustus. Next base: position 153,700,888 of record NC_090824.1, on the reverse strand, counting down.
GCATCCTTTTTAGAACAGCAAAGGCATTAAGGAAGAAGTACAAAAGAACAATCCATAAGAGAAAGTAGCTGTACAAAAGAATTTTCACAAACACTTCCAGAAAAAAACATTACCTTCTTTGTTTGATGAGGCTGATCGAGATAAAAGATCCCCTAAATTAGTACAGTTCCTGGAAAATGCCATAAGAGAGACAATAGATGAGGAAAAAAAGAAATTTAAATCAGGCCTGGGTTATGTCAAAGAGAGATTGTCTAATTAAAGAAAGAAATAAGACAAAATTAACGTACAGGAACTTTTCCTCATACAGAAGGAAAATAAAGCCTGACAGTTTAAGTAGGAAACTTTATGGTAATTTTTAAGGGAAAAAAAAGAAAAAGGGAAGACAGAAGACTGGTTGATTTCAGATGGTTGATAAACTTGCAGGTAGACTGATATTTCTCAGTGCAAAGCATGAGGTCGTAGGGCCATGATGACTGAGGGGGTCAGGGGAGGAGGTCAGTGATATGGTTCCAAGGAAAGTTAAGAAGGCAAAAATCTACAAACAATAAATGGTGGAGAGGGTGTGGAGAAAAGGGAACGCTCTTACACTGTTGGTAAGAATGTAAACTGGTACAACCACTATGAAGAACAGTATGGAGGTTCCTTAAAAAATTAAACAGAACTACCCTATGATCCAGCAATCCAACTCCTGGGCATATATCCAAAGAAAGTCATAATTCAAAAAGAGACATGCACCCCAATGTTCATTGCAGCACTATTTACAATAGCCAGGATATGGAAGCAACCTAGATAGCCATTGACAGAAGAATGGATAAAGATGTGGTACATATATATATATAATGGAATACTACTCAGCCATAAAAAAGAATGAAATAGTGCCATTTGCAGCAACATGGATGCAACTAGAGATTATCATACTAAATGAAGTAAGCCAGAGAGAGAAAGACAAATACATGGAATCTAAAAACAAATGATACAAATGAACTTATTTACATAACAGAAACAGAATCAGATACTTTAGAAAACAAACTTATAGTTACCAAAGGGGAAGGGTTGGGGAGAGGGATAAATTAGGAGTTTGGGATTGACATACACATACATTATCTACTATATATAAAATAGATAATCAACAAGGACCCACTGTATAGCACAGGGAACTCTACTCAATATTCTGTAATAACCTATATGGGAAAAGAATCTGAAAAAGAATGGATATATGTATATGTATAATGGAATCACTTTGCTGTATGCCTGAAACTAACACAACATTGTAAATCAACTATACTCCAATATAAAATAAAAATTAAATTAAAAAAAAAGAAGTCAACCGGATGGATATTGAGTTGCCCACCAAAATCCATCTTTCTCTACCTCCTGGGCATGTGGATAAACTACATTTCATCACCTTCTTTGTATTTAGATAAGACCATATGACTGACTTCAGACCAAAGGAATGTGAGAAGTGATGTTTGTCACTTCCTGGCCTGGGCCTTGAGTCATCACCTCCCTCGTGTTTTCATTCTACCCTGCCAGCTGGAACTCTGAAGGGGTTGTGATCCAAGTTTCAACCACACAATACCTCATGGAATGAGCCTGAGTCCCTGAATGTCTGTGAAGAAAAGATCTTCCTCCAACCTGGACCACTCGTCGTCAAGCTGAATGACTTCTATAGTTTTTAAACCACTGTCTTCTTGTTTCTATAGCTTTGCCTTTCCCAGAACTGTGTACCAATAAACCAAAGATTCATTCAAAACTATTTATTGAGGAGTTACTAGGTCCTAAGTCTGGTTTTAGGCACGTAACACTCAATGCTAAGTCAGACACATACATAAATGACTCATTCCAGGGTAACCATCACTTTATTCTGGTGCCATGTACAGAGTAAAATGGAAAAACCAAAGAGGGGGCATCTCATTCTGCTTGGAAGAGGAGAAGGAGGAATCAGTGTGGCAATGGCATTTGAAATGAGCCCATGAACAGGTGTCCTCAGGATGGAGAAGTGGGGAAGGAAACAAGGGAGAGGACCTTCCATGGTATGGGCAGAGAGGGCAAACATAGCCAGTCAGCAGGGTGAGTGGATGCAAGAGCTGGAGGTAGATCCAGAAAGACAGATGAGGACAAGCCCATGGTGATGCTTATTTGGACTTGACCCTGAAAGACAGTAAGGAGTCTGCTGTGGTTAAAATGAAGTACTTGATGAGGCCAGATTTGTGCAGTCAAAGAAGGGTATGTAGAGTGGACCCAAGTGGGGAAAAGCCAAGACAGGGAACCCAGGGTGGAAGCAGCACATTAGCTTAGGCTGGTGAAAGTTGGTGGCTGGATGGGAATGTAACAGTGAGACTGGAGGGCAAGGGGCAGCTTTGAGAAACCCTTCACGGCGGAGATGGACAGAATGTGGCAACAAGGAAATATGGCCTGATAAGGAAGATGACTAAGTGGGCTGCTCCCCACGGCTCTCACTCTGCGTTCTAGACTGTGGCTCTCGGGTCAGTTCTGAAAGAATCAATCTGCTTTCCCTCTCCCTCTCTCTAGTATACTGTAGTCCCTCTTAAATGGGTCCTCATGTCAGTTACAGGCTATTTCCTCCCCTCTCTTTTACCATTGACCTACTCAAAAGCCTCAGGAACTGCCCCAGTTCAAATCCCATCCTCCCTTCATACCATATAGGCATGTCTGGCCCTACCTTCGAGAACCTGCTGCTTGCCCTTCTACAGCTGAGGACTGACCATGTTAGCTTGAAGGATGATAAGGCTCAAGACAATGAGATCTGGAAAAACAGAGAAGTATTTTTAAGGGAAGGGGAAGAGATGATGAAAAGGATGAAGAAGCAGAAGATGGCCATGAGCGTGGGCTGGGTTTTGAGCCAGGGCCTGTCACAGAACCTCTTCGGGCCTCCTGTTTGGAAAATGAGAGGATTGCAAAATATATTCTAAGGTTCCTGATGACCCCCACCAAACTAACAAACAAATGATTCTAGAACAATGAAAAAATAATTGTTGTTCATGAATTGTGTATTACAGAGCAAATAACAACTAGTTTAGATTTCAGATATGACCAAATTAACTTTGCAAAGCTACCTAACTAAATCACAAATTAAATGAGCTAAGAAATGGAAAAGTTATATGACTATGTGTTTTTAGGACCTAAACAAATACAATAGTTTTAAGATTTGGAATCATTTAGCAGGAATCAATATAGAATATGGAACTAAACTAGCAATAATTGCCACTCTTAAAGAAGGAATAATAATTCTGGTAACCAGAAAGGATATACAAAATTAATACTGATAATTACAGAGGAATTACTTAATTATCTGACTTATCCAGAGAATACAATCAGATGCTATTAAATAGAATTGAACCTTATATTACTTTACTCTTATGTGTCAGTCAAACTGGATGTTTTGGAACAAAGAAGTAATGTTGAATAGATGCATTATGCAAGATGATAGTTAGCTAGAATAATTATCTGCTCTAATTAATTTAATTTATTTTATTGTGTCCTGGGTTCAGAGAGGTACATCAACTGCAAAATATTTGGGGACATTATACAATGAGGCAAATGTTAAGGAAATTGAGACCCTTTCATGAACTTTCAAGCAAAAATGCCAATAAGAAGATTTATGAGAAAGTTGTTATACAGAATTCCAGGTGCTGGTAAGCATTTCTCAAATCCTTTGAAAAAAAAAGTTTTTACCTAAATATTGAAAATCCTCTCGAGAGCATTAAGTATAAGCACATAGTAAAATAACTTACAATCATTGAGCACTATATGCCTGACCCTCTTCTTCTTTTTTTAAAGTAGTGAATTTTAATTTTATAGTTATATATAGTATCTACCATAGTCTTTCTTTAAACTGAAGTATAGTTGATTTACAATGTGTGTTAATTTCTGCTGTACAGCAAAGTGATTCAGTTACACATACATACATACATATATATATATATATATATATATATATATATATATATATATATATATATATATATATATTCTTCTTCATATTCTTTTCCATTATGGTTTATCACAGGATATTGAATATAGTTCTTCCCTGTGCTATAGAGTAGGACCTTGTTGTTTATCCATTCTATACATAATAGTTTGTATCTGCTAACCCCAAACTGACACACTTCTAAGTGTCTTACAGAGATGAACTCATTAAGTCATCGCAACAACACTAAGAAATCGGGACTATACTCTCATTTTGTTGAGGAGATTGAGGTACAGGAAGGTTAAGGACAATGTAGGTCACAAATATCTGAGCCAGGATGTGAAGCCCAGCAGCCTACTTCCAGAGTCAATATTCTAAGCACTACCCTTGGCATCAATCTTGATAATTCCTAATTCACTGGTCAATAGGAAATTCATGCCTGAGTCTCCTAATGGCTGCTAGAAAATCAGGGTTTGGGAGAGTCAGTGGGGAGAAAGGGCTTCCCCTCAGCCTAACACCTTCACTTGGAGCATTTTGAGTACCTCTGTGAAGGCATATGCCGGTCAGTGGCACCACCAACTTCCAAAAATCTGGGTCAGGCATTTCAGACCTGGAGAGACTAGGTTTCCACCATTTACCTGAGGCACAGAGAGTTTACTTTAGGATAAATCAAATATTTAAATTTGCTTTGCTGGCACTGCCCCTGTCATTCCTGCCAAAGCGTCCATAGATGGCCATGGGCAGGAATATTATCCACAACAAGCCAGAGAAGACAGCCTGTCATTCCTAAGCCCAAATCCAATGACTCACTAGGCACCCAGAGCATGTTCATCTTGTCCTTAGGAAAGAAAAGTAACTTATTCCTTAGGTTTCCTGCGACAAGATAATTTATTGTCTAAATCAGGCATTTTTGAGACAGAAAAAGGACACTATTAATAATGACTGCAGGAAAAAAAAAAGGACAGAAACAATGCTTGCCCCATGCACACTGGGACATATCATCATCACACTATCCATGATTTAGTTTTTTCATCTCTATTACGATGCATTATGTCTTTTTCTGGTTTAACATTCCTTAAATTCAGTTTTAAGTTTTTCCATGGAGACAGAGACATGACCACAAGTCAACAAAATCATTTCTCAGCAGCAGATAATGATAGACCACAAGGCAAAGAGGAAATGTTTTCATAGGTCACACTGAGCCTTCAGGTGACTCTGGTATCACATGGCCTCTGGGTCAACGCTTCAGGAGAATTTGCATTTATTGCAAAGCCACCTGGAAAAAGCCTGAGAATCTGTCTGATTACCAAATCTATAAGTGGCTAATAACTAGCTTTCTTCCACATAGGATTCTCAAGATGTAGTAATTTGGAGAATTTTTAGAAACTTTTCATCATGGCCATGCAGATCCAGTAGGCACATTTCATTCATTCATTCACTTTCACATTGATATATTTTTAAATAAGTATTTGTCATAATTGGAGACCAATACTTCCTTTTACCCATGGAAATCATCTAAATTCATTAATTTATTTACTCACCCCAATCCTCTGAATGCTGATATGCCAAGCACTGTGCTAGGTACCAAAGAAGTTATCAGGTAAATAAGACAGGCATCATGTCTATGCCCATGGAGCTTGCAAAAACAGATAGATTAAGCCACCAAGAATTGAGATCAGTACTATGAAACAAATTGTAACTATATAAGATGCTGAGTTGAGAAATAACAGGAAAGACATTTTATTGTTTGTTTATTCTACAAATATATATTGAGTGTCTACTGTGTGCCAGCAACTTTTCTAGGCACTGAGATCCCAGTGGTTAAAAAAAAGGGGGCATGATTCCTGCCTCATGGGAAATACAGTCAACTGGAGAGGACAGACAACAAACACGTAAGTGAGAACAGGCTTTTTTTAGATTGCAAAAAATGCCATCAAGGACTCTAAACCCCTTAAAGCAATAGCACAGGAGTCAGCTAACTATGGCCCCCAAGCCAAATCTAGCCCACCTGCTGCCTGTTTCTCTAAATAAAGTTTTATTATAACACGGCCACTTCGCATCACTAATGTTCTGTCTATGGCTGCTTTCACCATAAAACTGCAGAGTTTCCCATAAAACTGCAGAGCTGAGTAGTTGCAACGGAGACTGTATGGCCCACAAAACTTGAAATGTTCACTCTCTGACCCTTTAGTAAAAAAGTTTGCTGACCCTGCAATAGAGAATAATAGCTGATGACAGATGGGGAGAGAGGGGAAATCCTAAATAAATTGAATAGTCAGGGAATATTTCTTTGCAGATAAGACTTTTAACCAGAGGACAGAAAGAGAAAGAACTAGTCCCAGAAAGGAGAAAGGGCCTTCCTGTCAGAGGAAATTACAGGAGCAAAGAGGCCCAGAAGCTGAAAGGAAACATGGGTGTCTCGAGTGGTGAGGGAGGGAAGGGATGGTGGAAGGGACCATTCTGAAGAGGTAGGCAGGTACCGGATTCAAGAGGCTTTTAAGGTTTGTGATGAGATGATTGGGTTGCACTCTGAAAGCAATGGGTAGCCTGGACGGATATTATATAAGAGAGTAATGTGATTTGTTTGGAACTTTAAAAGATTTCTCAGGCTGCAGGTCAGCAATTGTAGTTGGAGAGGTAGAAGCTAAATTAGGATGCTATGCCTGTCGTCCAGGTGAGGGTTGTTGGAGACCTGGCCAATAGAGTGGCAGAGGGGTTGGGAAGCTTGGTTACAGGGAAGCATATTGGAGCAAAGGGTTTCTATACCATTAGCGTCTCCATCAGCAAGAGTGTGGGTCTAAGACTAGTAAGAATGTTCAGCTCATATTGTTCCTGCTGCTTGAAAGAAACACCTAGAACACTAGAGCCAGTCAGATTCTGAGTCTCCTTGAACTTTATCATCCAAAGATGAGCCATATAGTTTGATGATTTGTCTTGATGGGAATATTATTGTGATCATCTCAGAGCCTAAAATATAGAGGGCTGGAGAGGCATGGTGATACATCGTGGTACAGTCCTGTCTTACCTTGGGGACCCCAAGAAAGCAGAGTCTGAGAAAGGGCTTATGGAACCCACAAACAGGAGCTAAATGAGAAGACAAGGCAAGGTCTTTATGGACTATGAAGCATTTGTATACACCCTCTCCCATTTGGCCTTCATAGAGACCTGTGAGGTTTTAATTTAATTCTTTAGCAAGACTTAACATCCCATTTTGTAGATGAGCAAACTGAGCCTCAGAATTACCATGGAAAATCGGCAGAGGTGGGAGTAGAATCCACATCTCATCTCCCAGCTAGTGCTCTTTGCTCTACATCTGCTACTTCCCCTAAATAACTGAAGAAAAAGCCAGTGCAACAGAGAAACAAATTCTTATGAGTATGAATGCAACGTAAGGAAGAGGATGTCCAATTTTGCCAGGAGGTGAGCAATGGAGGAGGCCTCTTGAGGAAGCCATCTTGTTCGAATGAACCAGTGTTTGGTAAACAAGCCCTTAATCACACATTTCAGTATTGTCTACACTTAGAATAATGTGATATTTCAACTTCCCTTTTCCAGCCTGAGTAATCCCAGGCTCTTCAGTCTCTGTGTATAATAACATCAGTTTCTCTTTCTCTGTCTATTCCCCAGTTTTGTTATAGCTTTCATGGGGAAGAATGCAGACACCACACAAAGTGCTGAAAATGCTAATTACAATTTATTATTTAAGAAAAACAGGATCAATCCAGTGTGTAAAGAAGCTCCCCAAGGCAGCAGTTGCCCCTAATTCTGGGCCCTGTCCCTTATCAGGTAGGTGATTTGCCTTGTGTGCTTAAGTCTACAAGTAGAGCCAAAGTCGAAATGGTAGTGATCGCAGAACCATCACCTATGTTCCCACATCTCATGAGAAATCACCTTTGGATTTTCTTACTCTCCTTAGCCATGACTCACCTGGCAAGGTGACCTGGAGGCACGGTGAGGGATCACACCTGAAGACTGCAGTGACATGGCCACCTGGTCTTCCCAGGCAAGAAAACAAAATTTGCCCCAAAGAGTAAAAATAGCTTTATTATAAAGAGCAGCCTAGATTCCATACTAGTTTACATAAAATGAAAGCAAATCACTAGAAAACTTCATCCCTGAACTGTCATTTATAATTAGTCATGAGAGACCTCACTCTGGATCCTGAGTCTTGTTTCTGAAGCCAACTTCCTCTACGGTTATTGCACATTTAAACCAGACATTAGTGCTTAGGATCCTCATTTAAACACTCTGACTGGCAATATTAACCTTGCCCCACAGGAAGACAGCACTATATATTGTGAAGAACATGGTTTCTAAGCGATTGTAAATTCTACAGCATGTGTGTGCCTCACACTGGATAAAGCTCTTACCCCTTTGAGCCTCAATTTCCTTCTCTGTAGAATAGAAATACAAAAGAAGTAGGTGAAGAGGGTCAAGCACATAGTAGGTGTTCAATAAATTTCCACTTAATATTATTAATAATAGCAGTAGCATTAGAATCAAAAAGAAAACTTGCCTGTCCAGTGACCCACAAAATTTCCCCAAATAAACATTCTGGAATCCAGACTACTCTGTGTCAACGAGGAGTTTACTGAACAAACACTTTCCCCTGAGACCGAATATAAACCAGCTTCACTCTCCTCCCAGCAAACCTTCTAATTATCTCCACTGTTTACAGCATCCAGCCCCTCTGCTACCGAATTCTCCATTATTCTGACAGCCAACAAACTAGACCTATTAGAACCCAGCACAACTTTTGCCTAGGGCAGGAACTTTGTGAGACCACAAATTGTCTTGGTATTAAAAGTCGGTGCATAAGAACTGCCCTCAGCTTTTACTCTAAATTGCTAGTTTGAAGACATTCATTGCAGTATATTGTATTTCCACTATATTTTGCTTTAATAGACTTCATGGTGAAGTGTACAAGAAGAGTTTTAAAGCCCGAGGTAGCACATAGCCGACTATTTTTTCTTTTATGTATTTTTCCATCTTTTGTTTGTCACCTTATATTGTTTTGTTGCCTCACATATATAAAATAACCTGGCAATCACAGAACAATCCCCAGCAGTTAGTTGGAGGCACATATTGACTTTACTATTAAAAGTTGAAACAATCAAGCTAAAGAATCTGTGGTGTATTTTTCTACTACTTGCATGAGACTTTAATTTTAAAATGAATGGAAAATATCTCCTCTGAAAGTAATAGCGCTTTCATCAACCTTGGTTTATTTCTATGCTTTTGCATTGCCTGCCTAGGACAACTCTGTAGTTAAAGGGAGCAGTGGAAGAAAATATTTGCCCAGCATTTTCATCTGAAAGTGCCAAGGTGCTTTATGGCCATGATTCTTTGATTTCAGGTCAATTGATGGGCTGAGTGATGCCAACTCACCTTGCCTAGCCTTGGTTTAGGGAGCATATATCATCCCTTTGTTCACCTTCATGATGCCATGGCAACAAGCCAGGTATTCTGTATCCATCACCCTACAGCACTAAGGATAGAGGCGAGTGAAGCCTACGTGCTCTGTCTTCATGGAGCATATGGTCTCATCTTCATGAACCATAGTCTCCTCTTTAAGTAGCATCAAGTCTCATGAGATAGAAGTGGATTTAATAAATAACCATGCAAACTCATCTATAGATATAGATACCTTTCTCATCAGAGTTATGAAGGAAATGTATTATCAAAGGATCAATAATGTGAGGGTCATAGAAGGTCATGCAAAAATTGACTGAGATGAGGAGATGGGGGGTTGAAGAAGAGTCATGGAGGAAATGCATCAAGAGAGGAAATCACACATGAAAAGGCCCCAGGGCAGAAAGGATCTGTAACCATTGAGAAACCAAGGTAAGAACTGCACTGGGGAGCAGAGGACCTCACACCCCGCAAAGGAAGTGGGAGGTGAGGCTGGAATGGTAGACAGGGCTAGAGCAAGGGGACCTTGGAAATAATGATAGAGATGGGGGATTTTATTCCAAGGACAGTGGGAGGGCATTGAAAGGGTTTCAGCAGGGAAGTTACATGATCCACTTTTGGAAGAATTTGTCTTCCTCTGTCTTTTGTATGGAGAATGAATGGAAGGAAAGCTGGAGTAGAAGTTGAGAAAACCGTCTTGAGAGAAATGGGTCCAGGTGAGAGAGAATAGTCACTAAATGAAGGGTTTGGAGAAAAGATACTTGGAAAAACAAAAGATTTCAAAGTGACTTCAGGACAGACTAGATATGATGCTGAAGAAGGAGAAGTTTCTAGAAAGATGCCAAGATGTCCAGCTGAGTGATTGGGGGTGGAAGTGCAACTGTTGAGACAGGAAGCACTAGAAGGTGCAGATTTGAAAGAATATCAAGTGCTCAGTTTTAGACATTTTAAGAGTTTATTCCGAATGCGAGTAATCAGAATCCAACTCCAACTAAAGAGAGATCTACTGGGAGAGTACTGAGATCTCTCAAAGAATTCAAGGGAGGAAAGGGAGAACCAGGGCAGCCCAAAGATTCAGGCAGCAGGAATTCATTGACTTTCTAAGCTCTGACATTGATATAACTCAGTTCAGCAACTCCTAGTCTCTGTGTCTCTCAGGCACAAGTGCCAAATATGGGAAGAAAGGATCTAATTGATCCAAGTTAGGACAGGGGTCCATTCTCCTCCAGTCAACAAGGATCAAAGAATAGGACCATATATCACAAATATGGCCACTCCACTCACACCAGTCAGAATAGCCATCCTTAAAAAGTCTACAAATAACAAATGCTGGAGAGGGAGTGGAGAAAAGGGAACCCTCCTACACTGTTGGTGGGAATGTAAGATGGTGCAGCCTCTATGGAAAACAGTATAGATGTTCCTCAAAAAACTAAAAATAGAATTACCATATGATCCAGCGATCCCATTCCTGGGCATATATCTGGGCAAAACTATAATTCAAAAAGATACATGCACCCCTATGTTCATTGCAGCACGATATACAATAGCCAAGACATGGAAACAACTTAAATGTCCATCAACAGATGAATGGATAAAGATGTGCTACATATATACAATGGAATACTACTTAGCCATAAAGATGACTGAAATAATGCCATTTGCCGCAACATGGATACAGCCAGAGATTATCATACTAAGTGAAATAAGTCAGAAAGAGAAAGACAAATACCATATGATATCACTTATATGTGGAATCTAAAATATGAAACAAATGAACCTATTTACTCAAGAGAGAGTGACTCACAGAACCTATTTATAAAACAAAGACAGACAAACAGACATAAAGAGCAGACTTGTTGCCAAAGGGAGAGTGGGGGAAGGATGGACTGGGAGTCTGGGGTTCGTAGATGCAAACTGTTACATACAAAATGGATAAACAACAAGGTCCTACTGTATAACACAGGGAACTATATTCAATAGCCTTAGATAAACCATAATGGAAAATAATATAAAAAGAAGGTGTATATATTTATAACTCTGTCACTTAGCTACATAGCAGAAATTAACACAACATTGGAAATCAACTATATTTCAATTTAAAAAAAATTAAAACAAACAAACAAATATGACCACTCCAGTTTCACCCATGCAGTTTGGCCACACTTCTCAGAAAAGGTTGTGAGTTGGAAAATGGGAAGACACTGCACATGTCTCTGTGTGTGTATCTGTATATACAAATCTATATCTGTATATGTATATATATTAATCTATACAATCTTATTTAACCTTTGCAAGAACTCTCTGAGGTGGATCCTTTTATAACCATGTTATGGAGAAGGTCACTACACCCAGAGAAGTTAATCAGCCTCCAAGGGCACACATTAGTAGATGGTGGAGCCGTGAGTTAAACCCACATTTGTCCACAGCATCTTCAAATTCAGATGGATTCAGTCTACACTCACAGCTACTCAAGATGTACTTTCCCAGTCATGGCCTTCTTATGCGGGATGCTGAGCACCGCAAAAGAGAAGAAAAGAGATTTGGTTAAGTTTAATTATGTTCTACTTGATTCATCAGACTTTTGGAGTCTGAAATGTATGCATTTCCACTGATGGGTAACATGATCATTAGAAGGACAAAAGTGCATTTGCCCGGAGTTAAACATAAAGTTTGTAAAACAGCATGACTGCTTCTATTCCCAAGCCTGGCCCAATGAGTCATCCACACTGTTACTTTAGGAGACCAAAAGAAAGAGTGGATAATCCTTCTGAAGCTGTCATACAAATTGTTCACTGGTCTTTCCTTGAATCTGGTGATAGACGGATGAGATTCATCTTGACTGAAGTGGAAAGAATGGATATACCTCCATCAACATCCAAGGGAAAAGAATGATTACACCTAGTAAAATACTCTCCACCACACATCGCACTCCCCTTTGTATTAAATGGAGTTGTGAATGGCAGTGGAAAATATATTAGTTATATCACAAAGAATTCCCAGACATGTGTAGTATGTTGACCAAAGCTTTCTCTACTAAAATATAAACTTTGCAAGAGCAGGAACTGTCTTGTTCATTGTAGTATTCGGGGTCAAGACCAGTGTCTGGCACTACCCAAATGTCTAGCACATGTTTATGGAAGGAAGGAACAATTAAAATTGTCCAAAGAGATGTCAATCTAGATGTCATTCTGTGAAATTCTTTTTTTCAGAGTTTTGTGAGTTTATGACACCACAGTAAAGGCAACCTCCACTTATATAAAATCCAGTTGAAAAGCAGTAAATAGAAAGGCAATGAAGTTGAATATAGGAATAGACAATTTATCCAAAGAAAATATTACAATTGTTTGCCCCCAAAATTTTCTTAGTTCACTTTATCAGCTTTTGTCCAACCCATCTACTAACCTAATAGCATGTATATATGGATGGGAGTTGGGAGAGGGTGGATAAATGCAAGCAAGGAAATATAAACAAAAAACAGATGAATCTAGCCACTCCTAGAGCATTGACACGTAAATGCTGATGGTCTCAAATCGCTCTCTCTCTCCTGAGCTGCTAACCTATATTTCCAGTCAACCTGGATGTTCCATGGGTACTTCAATCGAAAACAAAATTCATCATCTTGTGCCACACAATTTTGTATTCTAGTTTTTAATTAACCATATACCCTCCTCTCCCCAAGGAACCTGAACTTGAAGCTCAGGTCATCATTGAGTGCCCCCTCCACCCCCACCTCTGATTAGAGGCTGAGTCTTCTCACACCTACTTCAGCCATCTCTCCACTCTTCACACCCCACCTGGTTGTCTTTGAAAAGCCCTCACTCTGGTCTAGAGCATCTCTTTTCTAGGTCCATTGCATTAGCCTCATATGGAATCCTCAGCCTTTGATCTCTATACTCTATCTACCTGCTACATCTTCACCAAAGTGAAATTTCACGACACAAATTAGAGTGTTCCCTTCATTAAACTAATTTTATGGTGTCACAATGCTTTTAGGTACACACTATTTATCCTGGCCTTTAAATTCTTCTATAATCTCCTATAACCTAGCACCAAACTAAATCTTTCCAGCCTGTCCTCTAACCTGCTTGCCCTCCGTTTATTCACTTATGGGCCAACTAGAGAACGTCACTTACTGAGTTAGGGGTGAAGACTCAGTCCCTGCCCTTGAGAAGAAGTTCAAAGTCTTGCAGAGAAACCCTTGAGCAAATAGTCATGGCACCATGTAGTAAGGATGAAGATGGAACATCCAGAGCCTTTTCAAACCAACTGCTATTTCTCAAGCTTTTGCTATTAGGGTTTTGTTTTGACTACACACCTCACCTCTCTGACTGCAAGTTCTCCTTAGCCACCTACCACACCCAGAGGACTGTTCCTGGTCCTTCAATAGCCAATCTAGTCTCCAACAGCTGAATTGATTCAAGCAACTTATCCTTCTTTTTCAGCCTGAAATCAGATATTTAGGCTTCTGGGGAAGTTCAACTACTGGTTACCTAACTCAGCAAGCAACCTGCAAATACTTAAGTTGATACTGCAGAAAAAATAAATTTCCTAGAAATTGTTTCACTTGGAGCACTCATTTAAAAAAAGAAAAAAAAAAATTAAATGAAATAAAAATATTGGTTCCCAGGTTTTATCCCAGACCTACTAAATCACAATTTCCTGGAGAAAGCCCTGATAAAGGGTATATTTAACAAGTTCACTAGGGGAAGTTTGAGAAATGTTATTTTGAGTCAGTGGTCCTCAAAGTGAGGCTCCCTGGCCAGCCAATGATGACCAGGTGATGCTGATGCTTATCTACCAGGAACCACACTCAGAGAAACACTCTTTTAGGCCAAAATTCTCTTTGGCAGACACTCCCTGGCAGTGTCATGAGACAGTACTGTCACAACAACTTCATGGACGAGTCAGTACAGTGAATATGAAGCCAAGGCTGAGTGAGGCTACTTGATATACGGACATGGACACAACTGCACCACAGTTGGTAAAACAGAGGTATTGACATAACTGCTACTCTTCCTGTACATCCATAAAACAGCATGTGTGAAGTACCCTTAACAGTGCAGGAAACAGGAAACCTTCCACAAATGCCTTATGAGGACAGATCAAGAAGACGGCCGTCTACAAACCAGGAAGAGAGCTCTCACCAAAACCCAACCAAGTGACAACGCTGATCGTGGACTTCCGGCCTCCAGAACTGAAGTGGACATGATTTCTGTCTCCATCACCCAAAGGACACATGATCTTGACCACCCTCCACTTTTTCCTTCAGAATTCACAGCCCACCACCTCTGAGGAATAAAACAGGGGAAGTGGAGCAGACCAGCATGCTACACTGAGTTGAAAGAGCTTTTCATATGCACTTCTCCTACTGCAGGCTAGGTACAGACACTCCTCTGGAAGGGAAGATGGTGAACAAAGAACCAGCAAAAAACAGATACCTCTCCTTCCTATCCCTGTCCCTGAGCCTATCATCACCTGGGAAAGGGTTAAAAAATGTACATTCTCAGGCTTCACTCGATTTGCTGAATTAGAAACTCCTGGAGGTGGAGGGGTTGAGGCCCAGCCACCCATGTTTAACTGGCCTTCCCAGAGATGCTGCCACGTACTCAGGTGTGAAATCCACTCCTCCAAATGAGTCCCTAGGAGTAGAAAATTAAATGCTAGCCTGATAAAGTAAATGATATCTGTGTTGCCTGAAAGCATAAATACATCCTCATAAGGACCTCCTTTTTTGCCACAGTGTGGCCAAGGCTAAACTGATCAACAGAAACAGAAATTCAGAAAGGCCATATAGTCATTTGGGCCTAAAATCAGAATTTTCTATTACATTACATCTGGATATTTCAGGGTGTAGCTGAAAACAAGTTTTGAAAGTAATTGATCCAGGGAATCTTTGCTGCTACAGCCTGAAATACCCATATAATTGAAGGCTTTTGTTTGTTGTTGTTGTTGTTGTTGTTTATTTTCTTTCAGTTCCTTGGTATTGTTTCCTTTTTCAGTTCATTGTATGCATTCGGTCACAAGATGAAAATCTCTTTATATCTTCAATGGTTCAAAATATACAATAAGTTTGACTCCAATTTATAAAATAGAAAAGAGATTCTGATGTAGCCCTGCCCATGGCCTTCTTCAACGACCCCCCAAGGCCCCTATAGGCATCTCTATGGAACCCCACGACTATGGAAAAAGCAATTGACACTCCAGTCCTAGAGAGTATTGTCTTCTTAATTCTCATAGTCACAGACAACTGATGAGAGAAAACAGGAACTGAAGCACTGAAACACTCAGTACCAGCCAAACAGAGATTGTTTTAGTTTTGGCTCAGTTGAGGCCACTAGATGATGTTTGAAAAGATCAACATATTTAATAGGTTCATAAAGATTTGGAACTTAACAAAAAAAGAAAGGGGAGGAGGGAGAAAGGAAGAAAGCAAAGAGGAAGAAAGCAAGCAACTCTGAACCACTCCACAGTCTCAGTGGTTTTACTTTTCATCTTGAGATGCCTGGAAGCACTGACTTTTGTTGTCACTCTGGGCCCAGGGCGAGCCTTCTTTTCCCACGCTGACCTCTGCCATTTCTGGAGGTGGTTTACATAGCAGAGCACAAGGTTACAGCTCTTCTGCAAACTTCTTCACAGCAGAAAGGGCAAACAAGTTTTCACATCACTTCCTGTTTCCCAACAGAGCTGTGGGTCTTCCCCTTCCCCCGTGTTTTTGTTTTTCTGCTCATTCTCAAGGAGAAAAAAAAAAAAAAAAAACCTGGATATGGTTCAAAAAGAAAAATAACTTAATTAGAAGCAGGGAATAATCAGAAACTTACATGGGGTGAAATATGTACTTCATCCTTTTTTCTCTCTACCATGTACTTGAGAAGTTTGCATATATTATGTCCATTTTTGTAAATAGTGAGTGAAAAAGTTACATACGTATTGCCTTTTATTCATGTGTTTTAAGTTCATTTTTTTTTAGAAGTCATATGCCCCGGAGAGGTTTAACTCTGGGGTTATTGTGTGGAGAAGGGTGTTTGGGATTAAGACTTTTCAGATGAGGCTAAGGCCTTTTGGCTGACCTCTGACATGACCTTTAGCTGCAAGCACCTCCAGAGAAGGATATTAGGCTTATTCATCTTTATGGCCCCTGCACCCATCATCACAGCGCTGGGTACAAAGTTGACACTGAGAAAGGTTACTGAGTCAATGTGGATTGGATGTCATAACCAGAAATTTTCATTTGCCATCTGTAAAGATAATAGCAATAATACAGAAAATCGTGTCATTCGTAATTTCTTAAAGCCCTTCGAAATTAATTCCAGAAAGATTGTCAATGGCTCCTTGAAAGAATAAGAGGCAAGATGTAGAGTTTTAAACTCTGACCTTTTCAACACAAACTTTCTCCTCCTTTACATATGTATATATTCCCAACAAATGTAAAATGTTATGTTTCAGACAAGAAGGCATTATGCCAAAACAACCAGCCAATGATATAAAAGGAAAACAGACTCCTGGAAACAACCAGGTGGCTGACTATATTATTTTAATTTGCCAACAAGTGACGAGAAAATTCTATGTAAGTCTAGAAGATGCCCTCCCTCTCGGATAATAACCTAGAAATCAAAATGTCTCCTGACGCAGTCTCTGTAATCTTTAATATGGGCATGAATGCATTCTTCAATATGGAACTATTTAGATCCTCAAAGCTGGAAGAATTTTATATGAAGAGGCTTTTTGTCCTTAAGAACAAACAGGTAGGTAGAATCCCCTACCATCCCTGCCCTCAGATATTAAAATCCAAGGCAACTATGAATTCCTTTCCATATCCCAACATCGCATTCGTTGACAATCTCTTTTCTCCCAGGACAGACGAGTGTGTTCAAAATTCCACTGAGATAGTTTGCCAATATACACCCTTGGTGAAGCAGTTTGTGAATAATGCAAATCATTCGCATGTAATTAACGGGAGTGCGATTGTTTCTTTACGCAAGTGAGAGGGGAGATGGACCCTCACTTTACGAAACATCGCTTTACGAAACATGACCTTAACTAAGTCGTTCATTTAAGTATTGTTGGAATGAATGATGGGCTCACAGAAGAACATTTTTGCTCACACTTCCCTGGATACTGATTGGAATTCCATCTAAACTTCTTTAGAAGATAAAATTGGACCAGAACTGTATTAGAATAAGAGTTCTCAGATCAACTCTTGATATTTTACCCTTGTCAACCAAGGAATATAAAAAGAGATCTTCTTAGTTTCATTCCATCTGCAAGTAGAATCTGGAAGTGGGGGAAGGAAATATTTAGGGGGAAGAGAGTCAAATTTGGGTTTAAAAGAACGTGAAAAAATTTGATTTTATTTTTGTGAATCTGGGATTTCTGCAGCACAGATCGGACACCCTCTTACTGGCTGCATTAAACAGTCTGCAGAAGACAGAAGCTGCAGCAAAACCTGAGGCAAAACCTCCGATGGGATGTGGGAGAGTAAGAGTCAGAGAAAAGGGAAAGGCGAGCAGTAGAGGGTCAGAGAGACAGAAAGGAGGGTGGCCCTGGGAGAAGACATGAAAAATTAGAACAGGAGCTCAGAGCACTCAGGAGAGCCAGGGAAATGACAGCTGAAATTAGAACAGGAGCTGAGAGGAGCGGGCAGAAGGGGACGGCAGGAACCAAGAAATTTAAGGAGGGGAGAAAAAAACTGAGAGAAGTGGACAGAAAAAAGAAAGCTCAGCTGCACTAAGAGGACCCGGGACGCGTGTGTGTCCAGTAGACAAGCCCAGTACAGGTCAAAACAAATTATTTGTTATTCTGAAATGACTCTGAAAGGGGGAATGGAATATGCCCCAACAATCAATATTAAATTTTATGCCTGCTGCACCTTTCAAAAGCCTCAAGAAGACATTGATTCAAGTAAGTGTCACATTTTTAAATGACCTTTGATTATTCACTTTAACAGTTTTGGAGCAGAAGTTTGCACCCTGAGTTGGGGACCAGTGAACACGGAGGGGTGGTTTCTAAGGTGTGGTTGTGCGGCTGTGAAGATGGGGGAGGGGATGCTCCAGCAGGAAGAAGTGCTCTTTCCCATCTAACTGAAGCACATATATAGAAGCTGGGCGGGGGGGGGGGGGGGTGGCGGGGAGGGTGTCTTATGTTTTTCATTATATACATTATATAGCAGGCATTCTTAGAAAGTCAAGAGGCATTGTGCTTCTGGCTGGATTGGCAAAGTGGTTTGGGGTACTTTATAAGTTGTATTTTGTGGCTGGTTTTACAAGAGGAAAATATCTGATTCCAATGGAATGTTTTGGGAAACCTGATGGTGGGTTTCCCAGATGAGGCATTTGCAGAATTGGCCAATCAGTACTCTGGCATTGCAGGGTTTTTTACTGACGTAAACGTCTCTCTTGCAGTCAGACACTCATACCAGGTCAAATTGGTTATACCAGGCAAAGCTTTGTGTCTGCGACTGAATGAATAAGATTGCAAGCCGGGACACATGATATAGTCATGCTCTGTATTTCTCTATACCTAAATGCTAAAATTAGAGTGCAGGTTTTAGGCCTAGAATCTATTCTCCATTATATCGGAAATCTCCATGTACTGCTGATTGGTTTTTTTAAAGGTAATCTACCACCCTGACTGCTTCATGCTTGAATCAAATGCTACCTTCCCAGGAATCTGGTGCCAGCCATGGCTCTTCTTTGGTCTGATTCTGAGCCTTTGGTTCTGGTGACTCATTTTTATCTTCTAACTCTGATTGATTTGCTGGCTTTAGCTTCTTGATATCCCCTGATTTGGGAATCACTCTCATCAGCTAGTCCTGAGGAACCCGATCCCCAGGCCCCATCCCACCCAGGGAGAGCACCCCAGTCAATATCCCACCATGTTATTGGTGATACATGATATCTGGAATTGAGGGTAAAAGTCCAGGCTAGAGATATGATTTTGGAGTCATCAGTACTTAGGTGATATTTAAAACCAAAGTCAGGATGGAATCATTTAGGAAGTTAAAATCAGATAGAGATGAGAAGTCAAAAAACCAGTTCCTGGGACATTCTAATGTTTCAAAGCCAGAAGTATGAGGAGGTATCAGCAACAGGATGGATGTGGTGTCCAGTGATGTGGGGAGAGAGAACCAAGAGAAAGTGGTGTTCTGGAGGCCAAAAGAAGCAAGATTTTTTGAGAAGAGGGAATGATCAAACGTGTAGACTGAGAACTGAAATGACTCAGGAATTTAGCCACGTGGAAGGCATTGTTGACCTCGATAAGAGCTGTTTCCGTGAAGAGGTAAAGTGTGAGAAACTGATTTGACTGAATTCCAGAAAGAGGAGGACAAGATGAATTGGAGGTAGCAAGTACAGGCAGAGAGATGGAGCAGGACCTGTGGAAAGATGTGGAGTCACAGGAGGGCGAGAAATTAGAGCATTCAAGTACAAACAAGGTGAAATGGGGCGGTAGGAAAGAGGAGGAAACTGCCAGCGCGATGTTCTGGAGTAGGCAGGAAGGGATGGGACGATGCACACCAGAGGTTGGCTTGACGGAGGAGTTTAGACCCATCATTCATAGAAACAAAGGAAAAATAGAGAGACTACAATCAATACAGACACAGAGTAAAATGTATGGAAGTTCTCCTCTGATTGCTCTATTTCTGTCTCATTAATTTAGTAAGTTCATAAGCAGAGATTGAGGATGGTGGAGGAGATGTTAACAGTTTAGGTAAAATGACATGAACCAAGATTGTGAAGAAGGGAAAAAAGGGGAAATTGTAGAAATTGCACTGGCTATTACTCCCTCCTTTTCACAGCTAGGATTCTCCAGTGGGCATCTCCTGGTACTCACCCTGGCTTCATCGGGCCCCTCATCCTAGATCCCAGCATTTACAGCTGGATCTTCTGTCACTTCATCATGATCTCTGCACGCTTTTCCCATTGTTCTCAACATACCTACAGCAAACCATTTCACACCATGGACCACCCCAGGCTTCTTAAAATGCTCCCATTATCTTTGTGACCATGTAACAACTGGGATGTCTTCCCACCACTCTTTTCCATATTCTTCACTAAGTTTTCATCTTCCTCCTCTCCACTCCAAGAGTCTGCCTGTCCTCTCCAACCTCCTTCAAGGAGAAACCCTGTTCATTCCCAGAGTTAGCCACACCCCTATAATCAATGCTCCCAAGCCAGTATCTCCAGCCAGACCTTTCCTGCCTTCTCACACTCCACTTCAAACTACCTGGTAAACATTTTTGATAAACCACTCTGCCAAATTATGCTGTTGCTGGCTCAAACCAAGATATTTTGAGCCATATTTCTCACCTTCTTCCCCAAATCATTTTCTCATCCTGATTTGTCTGCTGTTATTAATAGCATCGTGAGTTCTTCAGATCTGTAGGTTGTAAATTAGAAGTTATTTTGATCTTTCCTCTTCCTCTCATCTTCACATCCCATCAGCTCCCCAATGCGCAGAGCCATTGTCTTCACAGCCTACACTTCTCAAGGAGTCTCACACAGGGTCTTTCAATATAAGAGATCCTTGGTTAATATGTTAAGTAGATACTCATGTAATATTTATATAACCTGATGGTTGCCTGTACTGTGCTGTCATACTTTCTCTTCTTTCACTGCTACCAGTGCATTATCTCCTGCCCAGTTCGCTTTGAATCTACCAGTATTGGCACAGCACATTGGCTGACCTAAAAGAGAGGCCATCCCAATTTGTCACAGATCAGAAGAGGTGCAGGAAATAGAGTGACTAAATTTTATAGAACTTAGTGTCTATTCAGAAAACATCCTTCATGGCTTTGCAAATAGGCAAAAATGTCAAGTCAGCTCTCCTCTGAAGCCATTTGGAGACATTTGCAACAATGAATGCATGATTAAGTTTATTGTTTAGTAAACAGTTTGCAGACATTAGCCAGAAAAGAGTTATGGTGGCAGTTTACAAATAATTGCAATTGAATTAGGCAGACTGCAATGCAAAAGCAGTGCAAATAACTCGCCAATTCCATAAAATGTTTTGCAAACAGATTCTGGGAGAAAATAGAATGAGAAAAGCAGAAAATCCAGAAACGGATGTTTTCTGAGTCTGCTCAGCAGATAGTGAGAGAGGATGCCCTCATATTTTACCACGAGACTGAAGTGCTAGTGAAAGGTGTTTATTTCTGCTTTGCCTCAGAGACAGAACTTGGCACAGACTTCAGAGGAGGAAAAAGGGGCATGACTCAGTGATTTGGCAGTTAACAAATTCAATCGAACAAAAGTGGCAGAATAATTTTAAAAGAGAGTATATGTGTTTGGACTGAGGGGGATTGTGGTGGGGAATCCTGAACTGTGGAAATGAATTAGTCATGGCAAGTACAATCCATCTCCAAGAGACACCTTTGCCCAATTCAAGCAGCCATTATATATCTGGGATATGCTTAACCAAAGATGTTTATTTTATCAAATATGTATAACATATGTATTCATATTTTATTAAATATATATTAAATATTTTATTAAACACATTATATAACATATGTATTTAATTAACTGATATATATTGCACATATGTAGTTATGTATATATAGTATATATATAATACAGCATATGTAAATATAGTATATGAATATGCATATGCATTTAATAATATGCATACATAAAAAATACATGACATTTAATAATATATAACGATAAATAAATATAATATTTAATGATATATATCATGTCAATATCAAGGTATCCTCTCCTATGCCAATGGGGCAAAAAGCATTATATTTGTTAGCCATGTTGTGTCTGCCTCCACCGAGCTGTTTTATTCATTTCTTGCCACTGACTCGTGAATTGAAGATACAAATGCAACTATAAACACATTGGAATGAACCTAGAAATCAAATGAATAAAAACTTACACAATGCTTAAACTATACAGTTACTCCCTGGAACTGCTTAGATAAGTATTCTTCAGCCACTTTAAGTTTGCTTTTATGTTTTTAAAAAAACCACAGAACATTCATAAATAGTGTGAACATGATTTAGTGAGAGATTTTCTGGGTAAGAAGTACCCAGGGGGCTCTCGTGGTTAAAGGTTGGACTTTTGTTTCAAAATGCATCCTGGACATGTGGTTTTCCTCTGCTAACCACACCCTTTATCATATGCTATTGATTTTGTAACTATCCAACAAGATTCTCAGATCCATGCATTTGGGGAAGAATAGATATCTAAAATAAACTCATGAGTCCAATCCTACATACGTAGTGATGGGACAGTTGGTTGACGTAATGACTCCTGTTCCTTCTGAAAGAAGGATCAATCACACATCAATAAGAATTTGAAGCGGTCAGAAGTATGGATTAAGAACATGCATTTCCAACCCTTCTCCACAACATTTTGAAGTGTAACAACAGAAGCATAATTTGTAGATTTAGCACAAACATGTTTTAAGCCTACAGATCTGCATAGTAGCTGAGGCTGGAGAAATGGGGTCAAGTATATCATAACTGGACAATTCTTAGCACTGAAACTAGATGCAAAAATCCACCCATCATTTCCAAAGACAAATTGTATTTATGCAGTGCCTAGCCTCATTTTGCCCATTCAAAAGTTTTACTGTCTGCCAAAATGACTTAGGGTGAGACAGATCATGCCCACAAGTGGAACTCTGGAGTTGAAGCATTTGCAGCATTTTAGTTGCAAAGCAATTCTGTAGCTTAGAATTTGGCATAATAAGAAGCTTCTGAGTTGGAAACTAAATTAAAGAGAACATTAGATGACAAGGGGTCCAGGCGCTGTCTTTCCCTTTTACTCTTTGCTCTTGTGTCCCTGAAAAGAGCCAGCATTTTCTCTTTGCAACAGAGGGGAGAGAAGGATGTCTAGTTTCAGCACTTGTTGATCCCATTAACATGGAAGATTGACAAGAGGCAGACTATTATATCTGACATGAATATGGATATGGAGGGGATTGTCGAAATGGAGACTCTTGCTAATGGAAGAAAGATGACCCCAACCTTTTGACAGATGTCAAGTAGATTGGAGTCCAGTGAAGTTACAACCATTTAATCTGCATCACAAGAGAAGACAAACTGTATGACTGATAACCTCTTTATTTTTTATTGTATAATTTTTTTACTCTACAGTCTAGAAAGAGATAGCATTCTCAGCTTGTTAATGTGGGTCAGTATTATTCATCCAGAATTTCAATGGCACTGAGGCTTTTGTTAGTTGGTAGCCTCTTCTCTGGGTCAAGGAAGAAAAGAAATAAATGAAAAAGAAGTGACTAAAGAA
Source organism: Eschrichtius robustus (assembly GCF_028021215.1). NCBI lineage: Eukaryota > Metazoa > Chordata > Mammalia > Artiodactyla > Eschrichtiidae > Eschrichtius > Eschrichtius robustus. The sequence goes on along the minus strand of NC_090824.1, from coordinate 153,677,296 downwards.
ATGATATAAATCAATACAAGAATCAAAACTTTTCAATGAGATTTTGACCTCAGTTACAGGAATGCAATTTCTGACTCTTTCTGAGAGGCATTAGTGACTTACTTAATGCATTATACGAAAGTAAGGTAAGTATGAAAAATGTACTTGAACTCCTTTTGGTTCTAAAATATAATGGAGACAGAAATGGGTTTTTTTTTTCATTTCAAAATAATCTTTTACCCTTTTGAGATGGATGTGTGTATATGTGTATTTCTGAGTAAAAATTGTTTAAACAACCAGTTTGGCCATGGGGTCTTCTGTAAGCACTCACGTGTGGAAAGTATGCATCTTCTCTGTGAGCTTTGGAAGATCTCAACTCCCTCCTTCCCTTCCTTACTTTGGTTTGTTTCAAATTTTCTTGAATTACACCTTATTTATTCTCCTCCCCTTAACCATTCCATTGAACTTGTTTTGAGTGCTTTCGTTAAACCAGGATGCTCTAAGGCTTTACATATATTATCTCATTTAATCCTTACAATAATCCCTTGACATAAGTAATATCATTCACCTCAGTTTACGGATGTGGAAACTGAGGCACAACTGGGTTAAATAAATTGCCCAAAGATAGAGCTGATGAGTTGGGGAGCCTGGCTTCTATCTCCAGACAATCTGATTCTAAGGCCACTACGCTAAAGCTATTTTTATGGATCTTATCTCCTTAACTAGATTTTAAACCTCATAACTTGTTATTTGCAGTTCACACAATGCCTACTCTCTTGACACTGTAGTTGGTCATAGACTATTTATTGAATAAGTGGGTGAATGAACAAATAAATGAATGCATGAACTCTACTTAGAAAGCTGGTGGAAAAAGTGGCCTATAGAAGACTGAGCAGGAGAGTGACTGACAAAAAGGATAAAATGGTATTTAAGGATGATAAGGAAAGCAATAGAGTATGAACTTTTCACTAGGGCTTAACAGTAGACAAAACACTGGCATAACGATGTGGGCCAGCATAGATGTTATGGGAATGAAACATGATGTCTGGATACTTGAATCATTTTAAAGGGAAAATTTGGTGACTGCATATAGAGACATGTAAATGGACATTACTCCGATGAAAAAAATCTAATTTTCTGAATGGAAAATATATGAGCATTTATTTAAAAGGACTAAATCACTCATTATCTTACTGTCTAACAGTAAACAGAATGAACATTTTAAAAATATTATCAACATTAATCATTGCGTGAAGATCAATTTTAAAAATTAGACCAAATAATTTGCCCTCAAAACTCCAGCCCCAAAATACTACACTATATTATCCACTTTGAATTGCCAAATGGCTGATCCATTTGATTGTATGAAAACTGATCACTGATGTAAATACCCCAGTAAATAATCCAGTAAATAACCCAGTAAATAACTGAGTTGACTCAGGTTGAGTCCAATTCCATCATCACAGGCATCAATTATGTGCTAAACTTTGAGGATTCAAAAGTTGGGCACTCCCAAACCCGATCTTCCAAACACTGAGGCATTCCAGTGAAACATCATCTAATTTGACTCTATTGATCAACAACTCTCTCAACTCATTCATTCTACACAGATAAACATTACTTATGCAGCTCTTTATATGTCCCTTCTGCCTAGTTTCTTAAGAAACATCAACATTTTCACATGTTCATTAATGTTGCAAGCATCACCTATATTCTATAATGGTAACTTTCTAAAAAATAGAAATTGATTGAAAAGTTGCATTGCAGATGCCAATTAAGTAGAGCATTTGTTTCTCAGCATAGTAATTTCAAATGCAGCCCACTACAAATTCATATATAATCATCTGGAATTATAAAACCAACACACAGAGAGGAGAGCTCGAGTTATTGCTTTACATCACATTTCCCCTGGAATTACTTCGAGAGATAAGCCTCCCCAGTTTCAGTAAAAAAGAAATGTATTGATATTTGTTCATGTTTATTTTTATATTTATTACATCTCTCCTCTGTGTTTGGGCATGACTTTTAAATAGTTTTTTTTTTTTCCAGAGATGCATCTGGCCATACATATGGCCAATGCACATATGTGCGGTTCTTCTATCAGGATAATTTATGAGATAATTGCTGTTGTATGAGTCAATCAGCTGGACAAATACTGTCATCAGGGAAGTATTTATTCAGCAGATATTTGCCATAGCTTCAGTGTGTTTTCCCACCTGTCTCCACCAGCAGATTTTATCTTGTAGAATTTCAGGAGACATTTCTACAACTTAAATTAGACTGTTTCTATAGTGTGAAAAGATACAACCTGAGTTGTGTTTTAGGTGTCAAGTTATTCCCAAATTTTATTAAATACCTAACATACACTCAAAACAGCCATTAGATATTAGGGGTCTGCTGTAGGAAAAGATTTTCCCCAGAAACTTAGACATTAAATTTGTAATTGACACTCACTTGTGGTTCTAGTGTTTGTAAACAGAAGACAAAGTCTATCAAAGATTACTTGAAAGTATTTTTTGATTATTCAGAGAATCAAAAAGGAATTGTGAAAAGCTGAAAATTGCACAATTTCCTGGTTGACTCAGAGCACCCAGGTTTGGACCTTGGTCTTTGGAGATCCAAGACCTAGTTGATCATATAACTTCTTTAAATCCCCAAAACTTCCATTGCAAAATGAAACTTTATCATGAAAAGCTGCTATGATAATGAGATAATGGATATGAAATGCTTTAGAATTTATTCTGAAGTGACAATAGTTATTAGTATTATACTTTCTTAATAATAGTCTAATATAAAGAGATAAATTATGGGACTTCCCTGGTGGTCCAGTGGTTAAGACTCCACACTCCCACTGCAGGGGTTGCAGGTCCGATCTCTGGTTGGGGAATTAAGATCCCACAAGCCACATGGTGCAGCCAAAAATAAATACATAAAAAATAAAAATAAAAATAAAATACTTAGGCTAAAGCAGCAATTAATTTAAAAAACGTAAAGAGATAAATTGTAACTAACCTTAAACTGTCATCATCTTTCCAAAATTCATAACCCAAATCATTTATGCATGATAAGGACAATTGCAAAAATTCTTATAGATGGGTTGTATCCTGGAACCTCCTATATTTAAAGTAGAATCACATCCTTTATTCTCAATATACCAACATCTTGCTGATCCATTACTAAGGAATGATGCATATGTGCTGGAGACAATATAACAGGGTCTGGTTTTGTCTTCTTTCCAAGGTCTGAGGTTAAGAGAATGGTTGATGAGGAAGGAACAGAGTGAAACTTACTAGCCCACCTAACACTAAACCATAGCCTCTCTAGCTAGCACCCTACTTTCCACCGAACATGTCTGTTTCTGAGGAACATTCCAACTGCAGCAACTTGAAGCAACTTCCCCAAAGTTAAATGTCTGTGGTGCTTACCTGTGGGCAGGTAGATGCAGCTCCCAGGGCCCCTAAGGATAGGCTGCCTCGGATAACCCAGAAATGTCTGAATTTTTGATGTAGCAGACACTTCCCTGGGAAAGCAAAACTCACTCCAGAGTCCCCACATACAAACTATAGTCACCATTTAAACCATCATCACAGTATTTGAGGTTAGTAAAACATATTGCTTGAGCTATAAAACATTCTAAACTAGCATTCCAAATGTCTCGCCTCAAGCAAGCACTTAAATTAAAGTTTCAGACAGCTGGCACTGGAATCAAAATAACAGTTTTACACAAAGGGATTGGCTAAACATGATTATTGTTTTGATAATTTATTGTCAACAGGCATTATTGTGCCCTGATCCCGATGCTTGGCTTCCTTTCTTCTCTATTATCAACAGGTGACAACGAGAGTTAGTTCTTGTTATAGAGAAGGAACATTCAGTGTCCTGGTCCTAAGTAGATCACACACACACACACACACATGCACACACACAGGAAGCACTGTATGTTGTGATTAATTTCCATAATCCAATCATTTTTACTGTCTCCTTCCTATGAATTGCTTTGTTTGTAAAGGGGAAAAATCTAAGGGCACTCTTCTTAGCACCCTTATTACAAGAGAAAAAAGAAAAAGAAAAGAAAAGAGAAAAGGTTGGCTTCTTAACTACAATCTATATTCCCTTGGAATATCTACGGAATATCTAATTTCCCATGCCTCCCTTTGTGAAGTAGATAAAAGCAGCGAATGCCACAGACTTTCTTTTGTACTTTGAAGCATGTACACAACACTGGCAGCCTTGTGTCCATTTAGGCGGATGGGTGCTGGTTCATCCAAGAGACAGACAGTACTGACAACAGCTATTTGCCCTTTAGCCAATTCGAAAACACAATATTTTGCAGCCTTATTAACATATTTTCAAGTATAAGAGATTTTCTGTTCATTCCAGCTTGACTATTTTGAGTGATTTTATTTCTACCACAGGGAAATATGTGTGACTGACATTGTCATTTTATTTTACTCAAACTGGACCCATTCACAGATTCCCTAACAGGATTAGAAACATAATATTATATTTTTATCATTAAAATCAAGCCCAACAAATTGTCCAGGCAAATTTGGCGCTCAGTCTTTGTGAACTGTTGGAAACAGCATGGTCATGTGCTTTACTATTTTAATGAGAAAGCAGACATTACTTGTCTTTGGGGAGTGAGATGGTTCTATAATGCAACAGGTTTTGTTGGTTTGTGTCTTTCTGTACACAAAACGCTAAAGAAATTGGAGAGTCAGAAACAGTATGCTTGGATCAGTCAAGAGGGAATGAAAAGGACACTTCTGAGTACATTTGCATTTTTTTATTCTGAACATGACTTTTCCATTGACTTTAATTAAGGTTTCATTAACCCTGAGTTTGGAAAGCTTTTAATTGAGAGAGAATTTGCTTACTGTGCTTTTTTTTTTTTTTTTTTTCCGGCTGCAAAAATAATCACTGTAACAAATGTCTCTTCCAACTTGATAGTAAAATTCAACTTTGTTCTACCTTTGCAGAAATTGGTTATAGATCCACTCTTAAGAAATGAGCCATGCCACATTGATGATTTTTATCTCATCATAAAGTGGCACAAATTTGGCTCCAGTACAATTCATAAGTATATTGCTTGCTGACAAATTAATCCAATTAGCAAAGGTGAAGGTTTATAATTGGGGTTAACTAGAATATAACTGGTCATTGCTAATCAAATCCCCCCCTCACCTCCCCTAGAGTGTGGTCCCCAAAGTTATTCGAATAGTCTCATTTAGTCTTCTAATCAAACCAGAAGTCGGACTTCAAAAATCCCTTTTCAAGAAAATAGGATAGAGCCACCTTTCCAAAGCCATGACAACAATGGAAGTTAGTGGCATGGTATTTTCCTGCTGTTTGGGAGAGTGAATATCCACCCCCCCACTCTCTCCCCACTCCCCTACTACTGAGAGTATTTTTATATAGTTCAAGTCCCTATTGGTCTGCAGTTTGCAGTGCGGTTTAAAAAGTAATACATCTTTTCTTAGATGTACCCCAGTTTCTGCTTTTTAATAGACATGATAATGAGCTTCTGGGTCTTCATTTCCCAGTGTGCAGAGAGCTCGAATAAATCTTCGATTGTTCACAACCCAGGAGAAGGTTCCAGAGCACTGGGATCCATTGAGGTCTCTCTAAACAACTATTGTTTTAAGCGTATTTTTTTCTTTTTTCTTTTTTTTTTTTTGATCTTGGACTTTTCTGGTGCCATTGAATTTTTTTCCCAATATATTCTTTAACATCTGCTTATAACGAGCTGAGACAGAGTGAAATTCGTTTTGCAGTGAATCTGAATGAATGAAAGTTCCCAACTGTTTTGGAGCGGCATAATATGCTATCTGTAATACTGGCTGTAGAAAAGATTTCCTGGTAGGTAAAAGGAAAAGAAAACTTTATTCGAGATTTTCACAAAATATGTCTGCTTGGGCAGTCTGGGTTTTGTTTCCTAGATTTCAAAATTTTGGAAGATGTTTTACTTTTGTGCAAGACCAAAGGATGCCAATGTGAAAATATGTTTGACCACACTGGGGACTATTTGTTGTTTTTGAAAACTGACTTATTTACATCTAGCATGATATAATTCCTTATTAACAAAGTGCTTTCCAAAAAAAAGCTAATTCAAAGGACTATCTAAAAACCTTAGAGAGATGCAATTATACATGTCTCTCAATTTTTCAGAAAATTAAAACATCCTCTGGGCAATTCCTGTTTTCAGTTTTTTTGACAAGTCTGAAAATAGAAATCGTGAGAATGCAAAGACCTAGCGTTGCCAGGTTTTTTCAATAAATTTAATGGAAAAATATATACTTCCTCTCTCCCTTTTTTTTATTGGGGGAGGTGGCACAATGGCATCAGGTATATATTTTTATGCGACCTCAGATTACGCTTAAAGAAATTTATATGACATTGACTAGAATTTTTGATTATAGTAGCTGAGGTGATTGATGATGCTTCTACTAATTCTAAAACAATCCAATGGACATTATCTTCATGTTACTAAAGATATAACCCCATCTATTTCCCTAGCCAGCTCGATCTGGTGGAGGTAGAAAAATAGTTTAGTTTAATTTTTTTATTTGTGTCCTTATAAAAATAAGAAGGAAAAAATGGTGACTTGAGCCCATCCCCAAAGCTTTAACCAACTGACTATGATTGAATACTTTTTCTTATTACTGCTCACTGGGATCTTCTTATGAAATGCACATTTCATTTTTATCCAGGACCTGGGGATATGGGGCAACAGAAGAATATTATTTGAAATTCGGCACACCACAGTCTATAGAAAGCTGCACAGCACGATTGTGGAAGAGTTATAATTTTAATTCTTTTTACAATGACAAGGTTATTCTGAAGTTAAATTATTATTCTCTGTTAAACAGCACTGTGGCAGTTTTAATAGGACAAGGTGGCTTATTCTAATTGGTAGGATCTGTAGATTCCTATGCTGAACTTTAAATCTAAGCATTTCCAAGTTAATAGGGTGATTGGAGAGGAGGGATAAATTTGCAATCTGTTTGGGCTGAAATGGATACTTGGTGCCGCGAATCCTCAGGCAGCAAGCCATCATTACCATTATTACTGTCTCCGTGATAGCCAGGTAGAAGCACCTGCTCTTTCTCTGGCTTCTCCAGGTAACCCCTAACAATCAATTCATTCCTAAAAAACAGTAACGACCAAAGATGTGGGTTTTTATAATATCAAAGGAGGATGCCTTTGACATCAGTCACTGGAAACGCTGTGCTTGCAGAATCCCAAAGTTTTAAGAGCACGGATGCTTAGCTGAAATGAGACAAATCAGTTGTGTAACATCCTGATACACAACAGAATCTGCTACAACTCTGTTTTTTGGTATGAGCTTCAACCGTGATAGTCTCTGTTTATAGAATCTGTGTCAACAGTAGGGTTTGATTATATGACTCATTCGAAGATTCCGGGCTTGCGATTTTGTTAGCAATATTTTTCTGGTTTTGCATAAAAAGAAAGAAGAAAACAGAGGAAGTTGTTTTTCCACAGATGATATAATAGGGGTATTAAAAATATATAAATAAGTAAGCATCAAGAATACATATATTCAGGATTGAAAAAAAGCACAAAAATTCAGAACCATAGTAGAATCAAAAGTACAAACTTACTTTGTGTACACTACTTAGCAGCTTATATTTCCAGTATGTAATATGTCTTTTTCCTGAAGGAAATTCATGATGAAACAGATCGAACAACTTGGCAAATCTTTCAAAGTGGAAAACTGGGAATTTTGTTCATGTTTCTCACAACAGCAACAGAGCAACAGAGATTTTTTTCACAATCGCTTTATACTGTCAGACCAAAGATAAATAAATACATTTAGATAAAGCCAAATTAATCAAATTAGAGCTCTCACCAAGGAGGATTGGGACATGCTCTCTGTTCTTTTTTTATAATTCATCTATAGGAAAGGGTCTGATATTTGAATTAGTGGCCAACATTTAACAATTGAGAGAGTTCAAAGAAAAAATATAGATTTTTAAGTTGTTCTTGAAAATTCAAATCTGGCAACACAGGACCTTCATTTCTACCTGTAAACAAAAGGCTTGGTTTGAGCGGCTGCCTAGTTAAACCAAGCATACTCTCTCTCACCATTTTCTACAATCCCCACCCAGCCCACTCACCCAGTTAAGTTACCAGAGTGATCACCTTGACCTTCCAGTTGACAGCCAATCTGTGGCTCAACACAGGAACAGCCAAACCCTCTGACTCTCTCACCTCTCTAGTCTTTGCCGCATCCTTCTCTCTCGGCCACATCAACCACTCCACCATCTCCCATCTTTATTTGCTGCTTTCTACCTCTAGAGTTTTCCCAGGCCATCCCCTACTCAGGAAAGCTCACCTTGCTCCAATGCAGTCTTTTCCTTTCCTGAGACAAAAACTCCCTTCCATGTAGCACTTCCCATCACTCTCAGCTCTGTCCTGGCCCTGATTCTATTTCACATCCCCTTCACGTTTTGATACATGATCCATTCAACAAAAGCCTATGGTATCAAAAATCGAATTAATATTGACAAGTAAACGTATTTTCAATTACATAGTTCTTCTCATCAATTTCTTACAATGACATTGCAGGAGACATGCTACAGGCACTCATCACTCCCCTTTGAGCTAGAATTTGGCCCCTGCCATCAGATATATATACTAATTGGTTATGTTCCCCTTTCAGCGTTTCTACATTTCAGTCTTATTTCTATACCTAGTCTCGCTACATAAGACAATTTCTGAAGTCAAGGACAAAGATCTTCCAGTTCTGGCACCCTTTAAGAACAAGGGATACAATACTATGAGCCAAGCACTAGAACCCCTATCTCTTGCCTCAGAGTTCTCATCACATTTTGCACCACTTGCAATGCACTTATCACATTTTATTTCATCTTAAATGGTAATAGTGTATACTCTCTTCAAGGGCAGGCATTGTACCTTATTTAACTTTGTATTCTCCTTAAAGGTACACCTTTAAGGAAAATACACCTTTCTATGTGTTTGAATTAATAAAAGTAAGCAGTCTTCAAAGAATATTGACAAATTCAATGGACATGAGAATATAAATTTCTGGTGCTTGAGATTAACACTTAAAATCACCAATAATTCATCCAAGACTCACACTCACAGCCTGAAATGTCTGCAGATTCCCCAGGACAAGGAATCATAGAAAGGAGGAACCTTCATAGCCATGAGCAAATGGGCAGGCAGCTTATTCACAGGACAATACTCCTATTTCCTTCAAGATCATACCCCCTATCACCACATCCCTTTATTGCTGGAAATATTAAATTGTAATATGAAGGCAGAAAAATGGAGACTAGTGCTTTACACCATTAGTCCTTCCTTTGATTTTAGACCTTAAATCTTCCCGATCAAATAGACACATCTGAAAGAGTTATTTTCTGATGGTACTAGAATGGGAATCAGTTTGTCACTGTATCTGGCCTAGAATAGTCCTTCAAGGAGAGGGGACACAAGATGGTTACATTTTGATTTATGAGTTGGGAATGTGAATAAAGTGAGAAGAGTTCTGGAAGGGAGAATCTTGATGGGATAACTGTTATATTAGGGCCAGAAAGGTATGGAGGGGTAATGTCTATTTTTATAAAGGGCTTTTATGTGATCTTGAGCATATTTGCATGTGATTGCTCCCCGAAATTGTGCCAAAGCTACTTGATTCAAGGTGTGTTGGGGTACCTCAAACACTCCCCATAATATTTTTTGTATTTTTTCCTAGAATAAAAGAAAAATAATTGCAAAATCCTACGTCAATTTTTTTTTCCTAGTTGTATGTTTCATGTATGACTTGAAAATAAGAATGTAAATGAAAAGAACCTCACTGGTCACTTATGCAAAATTCTTGGTGGGGACGGCAAATCTTCAAGGATGGATAAATTATTCATCCAGAGGGAAAAGAAAGACAGAGAGGAAGAATGATTGGGAGGGAGGGGGGAAGGGAAGACAGAAGATGAAAAGTTTAAGATGTTGCTTTCAGCTTTCCCTGTTTCTAATTGTTAACACCAAATTCCACCCATTCCAAAGCATGCACTTTTCTCTCAGGCTCTCCTTCTACTATACCATTCTGTTTCTTGATGTCTCTATACCCAATACACATGTATAACCCAGACACACACACACACACAGACACACACACTACAGAATTTAGTTTCCTTATTCTGTTTATTTCCAACAGCAGAAACATGAAGCAGTGACAAGATGGTCAGAATTTATATCAGACTACGAACTCTTGTGTGAATAGCCTCAAAATCAGGTGGACCCAGTTGTTTACTGGAAGACACTGGTGTTTATGTCTATGACCTTAGTATCCACCTTCAAGATTTCACATTTTGTATTTCAAAACAGGCTCCATTCGAATTTTTGGGGGGGAAAAAAGGACAATCTCAAAAAACACTGCCACTTATTTGGGGGACCTTGAACATGTTTCTTAGACATCATTTTTCCCATTTTATTGACAAAGAAAAATGAGACTGCCTGACAGGATTATTGCAAAGGTTGCTAAAACGTGAAATCACCAAATAGGGTGACAGACACATAGTGGAGACAATAAATGGCTGTTTCCTCCCTCTTCTCCAGCATTCCTTTACTTGGATATATATGTGTTCCAAGAGTCCCTTGCAGAAATAATAATAAACTTTGTATCTTTAACCAAGTCAATATGAATTTTCACTTTTGTTACATCAGGCATTTGAAAGTCTTGTAAAAGCAGAAGCACAATGAGAAAGATGCATAGATTATCACAGCAACCTTCTTGAAGAGGGCTTCTGGACAACAGAAGGAGAAGGTTCCATGGTTAGGCAGCTCTATCATTCAGAAGAAAAAGGACAAAGGAAGTCTCCAGAAATCTTTCTTGGGTAGAGACACTCTCTTCATAGTGTCAATATTTCTTGGATTCTTCCACCTAGATTCTTAAAAGAACACAGAAGAAATGAAAAACCATATAAGTATTCTTTTCCAAATACATTTCAATGTCCCTGTCAATATTCACTTGGGATCCACCATTGATTCGGAGATTGTCAGAGGACATGTGGTCCAGATTAATAGCCTAAATTAATTAATTAGCTTCATTGTCTCATTGCCTTCACTTCTCTTCCTCTGTCTTCCTTTCCCTCATCCCTCCCAATTGCTTTTCCTCTGTGTCTTTCCTTTCCCTTCTGGAGGAATAATTTATCCATCCTTTAAGATTTGTCATTCCCCTAAGAATTTTGCATATATGAGCTGTGAGAGGTTCTGCTAATTTACATTCCTATTTTGAAGTCATACATGAAATATACAGCTAGAGAAAAAAATTGATATGGGATTTTACAATTATGTTCCTTTTATTCTGGGGAAAAATGTAAAAAAATGATGGGGAGCGTTTGAGATAACAATGAGAAACCCCTATGCACCCTGAATCAATTAGCCTTGGCGCAATTTTTGGAGCGATCTCACGGGTCGGTCAAGGAATTTACTGTTCCAAGTGGGAGAAGACTCACCACACACTAAGAGGGGGGGCAGAGTCTGTGGGTCAACATTTATGTTTTCTCCAGGATCACCATTTTGAGTTTTCCTCAGATCTATTGATATTTCTACTGCAGTGAGACAGACAAGAAATAATTTACCAGCTGTACCCATGAATTAATTACAGAGACTGAGTCCTCTGAAGTTCCAGAAAGGCATTAGCTTTGTTTATGTTTCAAGTAAGCCATCCTATGTAGGTAAAGATCCTCTTTACCAGGCTCTAAGTTTTAGTAAAAAGTAACTACATCAGTCTTGCAGTTTTAAAATGGAGAATAAAATAATGAGGATGGAGAGGTGATTTAATACACGGAAATTGAAAAATATAGCTAAAAGCCTTTCTTTCCTCCTTTTTCCCTGCATCCTTTCTCCGTCAACTACTTATGTCTCCTCCTCCTGCTCCTGATGGGAAGGCCGCTGAGCAGAAGACAATCACCATGAAAGCAGCTAATCATGGGGGTTTTGCCAGTTAATCAGTATCTCTGTGGCTGACCATTGTTTACAGACGGAAGGGGCCCCAAGATTCTTGATCTCAGATACTGGAGGGCTGCAAGTCAGGGCCTTCAGCTCTCCAGCAAGCTGCTGCAGCCTCGATTTAATTAACTGCCTCTCCCTGCCCTGGTGTGACTTGCATGGCCAGGAAGGTGTTTCCCAAGGAAATCAGAATGGGGAGCAGAGCGGGAAAGAAGGAAAAAAAAAGGTGAGTTCAGGAGGGCAATGAGGCGGGGGTTAACAACGCTGCTTAAGATCAAGGGCTGGAGTGCTGAGATGCTGCCAGACTTGAAAACTTTAATTTACTGTCACTGTTAGCCCCCTTTGAGGTTTATGGTGGTATTTATATACACAGCATCAATCACATGAAACAAGGAGGGGATTTATAGTTTGTTTTAAAGACTGCAAATGCAATGTAATGCAAATAGCTTGCCTCATGGGCATTTACGTTTAATGGGAAAATTACAGATGCAAAAGATTGGTAGAACAAATTTTAAATTGACTTTATTACATCTAGTGCTTTTCAGAGAATACTATTAAAAAAAAAAGAAAGAAAGATATGGTAATGGAGTTCTACACTGTAGCCTGACAACTTAAATTCTACTTGACTTTTTTTTTTCTTATATCTTCCTGCTTACATTACTCTTACAATAACTTTGGCTGAAAATTCCCCAGGATCATAAACTGATTAGAAATTTGATTTGTCTTTATTTCATTTCAGATTACTTTCTTTCTAGGCCCAGCCAAATAACAGATCCATATAATGTATATTCATATGATATCATGGTGGCATATGCATTTGTAGCCCATGCCGTGACTCCTTTGTATATTAATATGTGAATGCCTTTAATCAAGATTTAAAGTTTTAGGATAGATTAGTTCTCTTGTCCTCATTTTCTTAAAACATATTTGTATGTGTGTTTGTGTGTGCACATGTATGCATGCACACATCTCAAGGGATAAATTGTTCTTTGACTTTGAACATTTTTGGTAAAGATCTTTTCCTGAGCTGTGAACACCAAAGGTTATCACATTATGGTCATTGAGTTGTTTGCATGGGATGAACAGGTGGTCTCAGCTTGTATTTTGGCCAATGCCTGGTGCTCCCTGCACAGAGCTGACATTTAAATTGGTATTACCACTTGATCAGAGGAAAGACAAGGGTTAAACAGGCAGGAGCTGGAGTTTTGCTCGTACTATTGGCTGCAGAACCTCCATCTTCACCTGTGCAAAAGCACAGTCTTCTTATCAGTTAATGAAAAACATTTCCATGGATAATCTGGCCATCACCAATTAGAAGCTTCATCTATACTATATTCCAAAAGGTTTTTTTTAATGTTGATTTATTCTTTATTCCTGCCCTCTTTCACAAAGGACTCGGGGTAGCTTACAAAGATGCACATGATTGTAAATACAAGAATTTTGCAGATATATTCTATTTTTTAACTCCGTAACTTTGCCTCATAAACCTCTAATTTTTATATATTTTGCTCATATATATTCTAGTAGTCACAGAAACCTCTTTCAGTAAAAATACTGTTATGAAGGCACACATGACCTGCAGAATTTTCCTGTTTTTGTAACCATTTGTTTATATTCTAAATAATGAGCAACTAAGCTTAGAAAGGAATATACCTTCTTCAAGAAACTTATGGTTTCTTGAAGGTGACAAGGAAGTTCCTCTAATGCTATGTTCATATTTGACCTCCAGATCCTTCTGCAATAAGACTAATAAGTTAAGGCTGAGTTTCATTGTGCTTAGCAGTGAAATTCAAAATAACAATGGTAAATGTAAGAAATTGATCTCTCCTGTTTCAGGCAAATCAAGGCAGCTGTGGTGGCCCTCTTCCACAAAGTTCAGAGGAACTCATATCCTTTCTACTTTTTTGGTTTTTCATAGGTGACTTCCATTCTGAAAGCTACTTCCTGTTCAAGATAGTGGCTCCATTCTTATCCACGATGTCTTTATTTTAACCAGAGAGTAGAGAAAAGCTCAGTCCCTGCTTTAAAGACACTTCTCAGGAATTGCATACACTTCTACTTTCACCTCATTTGCCAGAATTTTGTCACTTAGACACACTTAGCTTCATGGGAAGGAAAAAAATGTACTCTTATTTTTCCTGACAGTTCAATGAAAATTCCAGGATTCTGTGCTAATGTAAAATTTGGAAGATGAATATTAAGCAAAAAACAACAGTATATAACAGCAGTCTATACCAGAGTCGACAAGGTTACTTTTACCGATATTTTGACTCATACCAATCCTTACACTCAAGAGTTAGGTTATAATCTGTGTCTACTGATAAGATGACCAGAAGAAGCAATTTAGCTGTGTGAGGCGCCGATCATCAACTCTATAGACTTAACTCCATTCATGAGACAAGTATTTCTGTTTTTAGCATTAATGATATGCTGTGGTCTGAACTTTTTTTTTTATTGTATTTATTTTTTTTTTTGGCTGAGTTGGGTCATTGTTGCTGCACTCAAGCTTTCTCTAGCTGCGGCAAGCAGGGGTTACTCTTTGTTGCAGTGCTCAGGCTTCTCACTGTGGTGGCTTCTCTTGTTGCGGAGCATGGGCTCTAGGCGCGTGGGCTTTAGTAGTTGCAGCATGCGGGCTCAGTAGTTGTGGCATGTGGACTCTAGAGCGCAGACTCAGTAGTTGTGGTGTACGGGCTTAGTTGCTCTGCGGCATGTGGGATCTTCCCGGACCAGGGCTCGAACCCATGTCCCCCACATTGGCAGGCGGATTCCTAACCACTGTGCCACCAGGGAAGCCCCATATGGTCTGAATTCTTAAAATTGGACAGGTACAGGCATGATTTCAAGATTTGCATCATTAGCTTCTTAGTTTATATCTGAGTGCAGTTGCTCAAAGTTGCTTCAAAGCAAAACAATATGCATGAATTTTTCCTAATTCAGCAAACAGTTGTGGGGCGGGCATATTTGACCTGATATAACAACAACAAAACTGTCCGACTAGCTTCCAGTCTTCTGCTCCTTCATGCAGAGTCTTTGAGTATTTACGAAGACCCCAGCATTTGCAAGACATTGGGCTTAATCAATCAATTCATTTAATCCCCAGGGTGAGGGAGTAGGTAGTGGCAGGAAGGTACGATTCCCTGCCTCTATTCACAGATGACACTGAGGTTCAGAGTAGTTAACGAAATGCTAGTTACTGTCAAGACCAACATTACTGGATTGGAAAACCAGGCTGACTGAGAGCAAATGAGGGACACCTCAAAATGTTTATTTGAACAGAAATCAAAGAAAAAAAGCCATGAAATTTATATTAACAGCAGTAATGCAACTACCTTCAAATGATTAAGCAGCCGTTAAAATGCAAAGGCAAGTGACCAATTAAGACTTGAACCTTTGATCTGTGACTTTGCTAGTAGCCCTGAATTATTAAATTAAAAGCTAAGAGACACAAATAACTTCATTAAGTTGATGTCTCAATAGATAGCAATAGATCTATTAAAGATAAATTATGAGAGGATAAAACGCCTTCCTACGAAATTGCTTCCTGTTTTTGTTTTGCTTTCCTTCATAAAATTAAAGGAAATTCTTCAAAAAAGAGTGTACAATTTAGAGTGAAAGATGTAGTTTTCCCCCTTCATATTTATTTTACCTATAGGAGGCATTAGACCTGCATAAAATTTTCCACAGTTTAGGGGACAAGTATGGGGAATGAAGAAAATACACAAAATCTGTTAAGATACACAAATATCTTACAGTTTTGCAATGTTTACAAAAGTCTGTGATCACATGAACACATTTTTCAGGCTTCTCGCAGATCCTGGAAGGGGCCAGGCAGGTGAGGGCCCTGGATCATTCATTGGATGGCGAGTATGCCTCTCATCTCATCTCCAGATAATGAGGCCACGCCCACTAGAGCATCACTATAGCATCAGCACCTTCCTGCCAGCACCCTGTTTTCCAATGAATACAAATTGATCCACCAGAGTCAGATTTCATTTTCTACAGTTTGAGAGATACTTCTAAATGTTACAACTTTTCAAGAGAAACAAGAACAAAGTAGCCTGGATAGATGCTCAATCATGAATTTGCATCAAGAGAGAGGATAGGAGAGAACTTCATTCTATTATTCTAAATACTGCTGAAGTGTTCTAATTTTTTCAATAAGCATGTCTTATTTGTTCTAATTTTAAAATAGTTATAGGGGAAGTCTTCATCCTAAGAAAAATGACTATGATGCATTTTTAAAATTTATTTTATTGACGTATAGTTTATTTACAATGTTGTGTTAATTTCTATTCTACAGCAAAGTAACTCAGTTATATATATATATATATTCTTTTCCGTATTCTTTTCCATTATGGTTTATCACAGGATATTGAATATAGTTCTCTGTGCTATACAGTAGGACCTTGTTGTTTATCCATTCTATATATAATAGTTTGCATCTGCTAATCCCAAACTCCCAATCCATTCCTCCTCCTATGATGCATTTTTTATAGACTAAATATCTACCGAGTTGCCCTCTTTTTCGTCATGTAATTAGCTGTGGAAGTAGTTTGGTTTCTAAAGCAGGCACTCTCAAAATATTGGCAGGATAGAGGGTGAGGCATAGTGTAATTGCTAACTACCCTCTACTTTAAGCTTTCTGCCAACTATCAGAATCACCCAGGCCTTTGGGAAAATTTCTTCAGAAAAGCGAACTGCGACCACCCAAATGCCATTACGATTTCTTAGGGAGAGGTTCTAAAAGTAACGTCACAGAGAATCATAAGCATCACATGAGAAGTTGTTAGGAATGCATGTTCTCGGGCCCACCCCATACCAACTGAATCAGAAACTCTAGGAGGGAAGACCAGTAATCTATGTGATGCTGATGTACACTCAAGTTTGAGAACTATTTCCTAAGAGAACATCTAGGGTGAAAGCTGGCCTTTGATACATATAGTTCACCCCTATTATTCAACAATGGCTCTAATTCATGGGTTGTTTTCTATGATTAAGCTCTCCAGCCTTTTCATTTTGAAAATTTTATGTAAAATCAGGGAGAACTACAGGTTTACAAAAGATAGGTCTGTGGGTATGTTTATGCTTCCTTTGCTTCTTTCATTTTTCATTTTTAAGCACAAAAAGGTAAACTGAAATTAATTCCCATATGTCAAAATTCATTACAAAAGAAGCCTGGGAAGGATATACAGAAAGTCATTTAACTGATGACAGAAAGTAGGCCCATGACCATGGTACCCAGATGTTGGGATTTCAGGAGAAGCAACATTTTTTTTTTTTTTAACAACTTTATTGGAGTATACTTGCTTTATGATGGTGTGTTAGTTTCTGCTTTATAACAAAGTGAATCAGCTATACATATACATATATCCCCATATGTCTTCCCTCTTGAGTCTCCCTCCCACCCTTTTATCCCACCCCTCTAGGACAACATTTTTTTTGTTGTTAAGTATTTTCTTTTTCTTCTTTTGCTTTTCTTTCTTTTTTTGTTTTTTGTTTGTTTGTTTCCGAGTAAGGACATTCCATTTTTTAATAGTCCATTCAATAGTATCATCATTTTTTTCTAAAATATTTTAGTACCAAAAAAAAGTATATATTTTCAGTAAAACAGAATGGTTCTTCCCAAGGTAATATTGTTGGCAAACTTACATGAACATTTTGACCACAGATTATAAAACTTTAGTTAGTGCAGGGTCTTTGCTTGAAAAGAGGACTTTGACAATTAAAAAGAATATGTCTCAAGACTTTCACAAATACCTATGTTTGCTGACTAGCATTCCTTGGTTGTTTGAGTTTCTGGCTCTCCATTGAAACACAAGTCCCTCCAAAGCCCTTCATTCAACAAATATTTGAGTGCCTACTGTGAGCCACACAATGTTCTCCATGCCGAAATGCTACCATGGCCCTGGTAGCCAAGGCAGCCCTGCCTGCCCCCAGGGAGCTCATGTTCTAGTGAAAGAAATGGACAATTAAGCTAAGCCAACACATTGTACACTTTCAGGTGGTGATACCTGTGTGAGGAAGAACAAAGCAAAGGTGGAGAGAGAGTGTTATGGACTGAACTGTGTCCCCCTCAAATTCATATGTTGAAGTCCTAACCCCCCATAGCTCAGAACATGACTATATTTGGAAATAGGGTCGTTAAAGATGTGATTAAGTTAAAAATGAGTTCCTTAGGGTGGGCCCTCGTCCAGTCTGACTTGTGACCTTATGAAAGAGGAGACCAGGATGGAGACACACAGAAGAAAGACCTGTGAAAACACAAGGAGAAAACAGCAATCTGCAAGCCAATGTGAGAGACCTCGGAAGAAACCAATATGGCAGACTCCTTGATCTTGGATTTCTAGCTTCCAGAAAGATGAGAACATGCATTGCCATTGTTTAAGTCACTCATTCTGGGTACTATGTTATGGCAGCCCCAGCAAACTAATACAAAGGGTCTTAAAGTTGGTAAGAGATGGTCTCTCACAGGAGCATTTGTGTAACTGACATTCAGTGCAGGAGTGAAGCATGCATAAACTGGGGTCTTGTGCACTGCAGGCCAAAGGACCAGCACAAGTTTCTTATGTACATAGCCTTAAACCACAGGCTAGCCTCCTTTTCAATTATTCCCACAATTTCTTTATCCCTGGATGGCCATTTTTCATAAAGGAGCCAAGTTGAGAGGTAGATGCTTGTTTATCCACTAGACAACTCAACTACAGAAACAACTTGTTCTCATAGATTTTCCTAGTAATACTGGATTAAAACTTGTGTCTCAGTAAAAATTCTAATGGGTGCATGCCACCATCCTTCTGATTTGCTCAGAAATTATTGTAATCGTAAAAGTCACATCCAATTACACCAGTCTCTACTTTTATGGTAGAGTGGGTATATTAGTGCTCTATTTTATTTGATTGCAAAATGCTATTATTTATTTAAATTTTGTATAGAAAAGCTATTTTGATTGCAGGTTATAAAGTACCTATTTATTATTTTTATGATTTTTAGTTTCATATATACTTGGCTTGATAAAAACTCTGGTGTCTCACTATTAGGCTAGCCATCTGACGCCAGTTTATTCTGGTTTCTTTTTTGGGGGGTTTTAATTTATATTAATAATCATATCCTTTAGTGGTAGGAAGCTTCTTTAACAGACTGCTATTATGCCTGCTTCTTGCAATCTGGCATCAGAAGTTGTCAGTCTGCATTGCAGCACTATTTTGAAACTAATTCAAAGAGGCATTATTCCTTGCTTCTTCTCCACAGGCTGAAGGCCTGCTCTCATCTGGGAACTGCCCAGCAAGAGCTGCAGGCCAAATCTGGCTTGAATTTATCCAAAGAGTGGCCTTAGTGTTCACATTTCAACACTGAAAGGGCTATTGAATTCCACTACCACCCCCAACCAACCTCTTTCCTTCTTGAAGGTTGACTGTCTCCCACAAAGGAACTTGTAGGGGTTTTTTTATTAACTTGTTAAAATCTTTGTAACGGACTGTGATTAGGCATTTTATCTTATGCATCTAGTGACACAGCATTGAATAGAGCTAAAGACACAAGCGACTGGTCCATGCCGGAAGAAAGAAGGAAATAAACGATTTTGGTATAATTTTTGGATGGCCAGTCTAATTTTGAGACATAAATGTGATCCAGCTTATTCATCCATAAGTTGACCCAATTTTGAGTCCAGTTTGGGGTACACCAAGATATTTTTGACGTTGCTCAAGTGTATCAAGACCTGTTTCTTCTGCAGTTTTCTTGGGATATATCGACCCCCCATGGACATCTCCCTTTCATTATGGACATGGAAATTATAGCTGTGATTGAGTATTTAGTATTTAATGCTCTCTAATTGCTTCTTACACATACATTCTGCCTTCGCCAGTTGGCAGAGAGCTGTTTGAGTTCAGAGAAATATGTGATAAGCTCCTTCTGGACGATCCTGGCCTCTAGGAATTTGCTGCTTAGGCGTAAGGAAGCGGTTGGAAATTGCTAGTTGGTAAATTAATGAATCATTTTCTTCCCTGAGAGCTTTTGCAAACATTTGTCACTGTTATTTTTTTTTTTTTGCCTTGATGTCAGGTCCCACTATTATTGTGTCCCATGGAGGCTGGTGTATACACTTTATTTTTTTAATAAAACTTTGAGGAAAGATTGTCTATAAGACAGGCATTTAGAGCAATACTTCATTCTCCCAGCAACTTTAGGAAATGAGATGGTATTAGAAGATGAGCTCCATAAGGACAGGGATACACTCGCTTTTGAATTCTTAAGGCTGACCATAGTGCCTGGAAGATAGTAGATGCTTAAAAAAATATTTACTGAATAAATGCATGTGGAGAGGATTTTTATATGATTTCAAATAACAATACGTATGACTGTTTCTTATGTTTGCAGAGTAATATCACATACTTCTTCCTGGCATGAACCTCCCGCCACCACCCCATTTCTTCATATTTAAAGCAAAGTATTTTGTTGAAATGCTTTGAGCTAAAAGGTTGAACCTTTCAAAAGGCATATTAGGAAAGAGGCAGAGGACAGACAATTGGCAAAACTGATTTTCATGAGAGAAAAGTCAAGAATATTTAGGATTGGATACAGCATGCAAGATGTGAAAGAGCCTGTAAAGGAAGAAACATTCAAGCAACAGGACTGCAGGGTAAGAGCCTGTAGTGTCTACAGGCCAGGGCTGGGGCAGAGCAGTGTAGGAGAGGGGACTTTAATGACAAACAAACACATTTTATATTTTAAGTTGTTTTCTCTGCCGTAGTGTGAAGTTATTTCTCACATCACCCTGATCACCTCAAACCCTCAATAAAGTCTATGCAGTCCTAAAAGCCTACTGCTAATGCTGCTTGTGAAAAGAGCAAGGAAAAGAGACTGGGGGCCAATGTGTACAGAAATGAAACAATAGCCACTGTGGCTGAGATCTGGTGTTCTGTAGGCATAGAAAATAGGATCAAAAGAAACTACTCCCTGGGAATTGACAGAAATCTCAAAAGGGCCAATTTATGCAATCTGTATGCATAATTCTATGAAAGGGTGTTCAAATCAGTTTTCCTAAACTTTCCAACCAGAGGATTACCTTAGTTGACATTCAGGCTGCAAATGAATTAATGCTTTATTTTATACTAAGAGGTATAATTTCTAAATAATGAATATATTTAAAGTATACTTTTTCTAGTTATAGTAATCAAGTTCAAGGTAAAAAACTTATAAAACTAATATTAGCAAATAGGAGAAAGTGAAAAATACCCATAATCCCTTCCTCTAAATACAACTACCATTTGTAGTTTGTTAGTTACTTTTCCAGGCCTTTTGCCCAAATCCTTAAATTGTGGCTGCCCTTGTGACTTAAAAGCACTGAAAATGACAGGGTTGCAATTCCAAACCTTGTCTTCAAGAAACCTTAGACACTTCCACTCTTTCTCTTAAAACTTGTCATTGCCAAGTAGACAAGCTCAAGGCTTGTTACCATGAAGAGGAGATGCTGGTTGTCCTAAACAAAGCTGTCCTACCAGCATGCAGTTTGTCAACTCACACACATGAGAGAGCCCAGCCTAAATAAGCAGAACTGTCTCCCCAGACCACAATCAACTATAGGTACACGAATAATTCCAGTCTTATCCAGAATAACTACCTAGCTGACCTTCAGACTCATGAGAAATACTAAATGTTAATTGTTTCAAGGCAATGAGTTTTTGAGGAATTTTGTTACACAGCAATAGCTAACTGCTACATCTCATTTTATAGAGAACAAAATAAACTTCACTAAAGATTAAATTACTTGCTCATGTAACATACCATATAAAGACAGAATCAGAAATTCAATCCATGTCTTCCATGTCCCAACACAGTGAGTGATTTTTTTTCCTGATACATGTCTTTCTAAAATAGTTTTCATACATTCCTTTTTTTTAACTTAAGATACTGTATCTAATTTAAATTCCCCTTTATACTTCTTCTGATAGCTTCAATATAGGATATAATTTTTCTTTTATATTAAATGTATAAACTGCTTCTCTCTCAAATTTTTGCATTTTTTTTTTCTCTTTGGTAAATTCAGGTATTTTATTAGATTCTAGATGTTCTCTGAATAGTTCTATGTTAACTTGAACTCAAAATTTGTAAAATATTTATCCCCTAGTTCAACTTATTTTCCTTTACATACACACAACACTGTTCCTTGACGTCTGTCTTGTTCAGGGATATCCTCAACCCATGACCAAAATCTTGAAGCCATCTTTAACTTATTCCTCTCCATCATAAACCATTAACATAGCATGGATTTCTCCTTCAAGATGTCTCAGGTTGTCTTTCTTTCCATTCAAGTCCATGGACACACCCCTAATACAAGTTGTTTCTACCCATACATGATGCTTGCAAATTCCATGCCATCATCCTTCTAGTGGGAGAGAGTGGAAAGCTAAAAGCTCTAACCTCCAGACTATTTTTCAGTTATGGATGTGGATTAGTTCTGTCACTTGGATGCACTTATATAGGATTTGGAAGGCAGAAGGGAAGACATTTGTCAGATCCCTGACTCCTTTTTGGCTGTTTCTGTCTGAAAACTAGACTGTGGAAACTGAGGCTTGGTAGAGGCAGGGTTGTAGTTTCCATTCTCTACAAATTCCTGAGTTTTGAGAGGCAGTTGAAGCTGAAGCACTGGCCTCAGAAATAGTAGATTTGCTGCCAGGTCCATTCTTTGGTATTCTGGGAGCTTCCCTGGTTTGCCAACCTAGGTCCCACTCCTTCAATGTTTCCAATGATTTTGTAAACACCTAATTTCTTGTATTAAATCCTAGTTTCTTTAAAATATCTAGAGTCATTTCTAAGAATTTGAAAAATATAATGAAAACTGATCCTGGAATACAGATCTTTGTCCGCCCAAAATGGAGAATATAGATTTTATCCAAATGTCACTCCATCATTTATAGTTGTATTTCTCTGAAAATTGTTATACCAGGATCAATTAAGTATTGGTGGGAAATGAAAACCTTCCCCCCTAATAAATCACCCCTAATAAATCACAATCTTTAGAAAGGGCCTAGATGCATGCATTTCAGGAAGCACCTCAGGGATTCTTATGCACCTTGAAATATGAGAATCAGTGATTTATAATAATTATGCAAGTGTTAGACTTCAAAGAAAATCTCAGTAAATAGAAACTGTGTGTTCCATTTAGTAACCCACACAATTAAGCTATATATTAATAATAAAGCACTACATCATAAAAAAAACACGTAATTGAGAAGCTTATGTAGCCTACCCACTAAATTCTCTCAAAGAGGAAAGGAAAATAAAATTACAAACTTGTTAGGCAATCATATATATTACATCATTACATAGCATCGGGCAATGAAGGTAGCCAAAGATGTGTTAAGAAGGAAATTTGCAGATGCAAACACTTAAGTTATTAAACAGAAAAAAAAAAAAAAGTCAAATAAAGAAGTTAGAGAGAGAATAACAAAACAGAAACCAAAGAAAGTAGGAGAAAAAGAAAATAAAACTAAAGCAGTATAAATAAAATTGAATAAGGAAACAAAATGGAACTAAAAAATAAATATAAGAATTGATATTTGAGGAAAATATGCTAAAAACTGTCAAATCTATTCACAAATAAAATAAATACAAAAAATAAATACAAAAGTTTTTTAATGAAAACAAAATAATACAGAAAACTTTTTGATATTTTGAAAATATAAAAATTTTAGAAACTTTTATGAGGATGTATAAATCATCAAAATCAATTCTAAAAGTGTTTGTATATGTTTGCATGCAAACAGACAAAAGATAAAGGAAAAATGACAAAATTTTGATGATTAACCTCCAAGTAAGATGCCTACATGATTTTATAGGTATATTTCTATTTTATTTTTCCCATACTATAAGCTGTAAAAAGATAGAAAACTTCTCAATTCATGTTTAAAGGCAATAAATCCCTGTACCTTAAAAACTAACAAAGATAACACTAAAAGGAAAATTCCAAATGCATCTCAATAATTAATATTATTAAAAATATTATTATATAAAATCCCATTAAATCAAGTATATTATTACAGTAAAAGAAAATATAATCAAGAATAATTTAGTCTATGAATATAAGGATGGTTTAACATAAAAAAATATGCTGGTATTCATAACACCAATAGATCAAGGAAGAAAAAGTATGTGATTATTGCAATAGACTTTGAAAAGTCACTTGAAAAATTCAACACTTTTTTTTAATACAAGTTATTTTTCTCATGTTTTGAAGCTTCTTTCCATTTTCAGTTTTCTATGTCAAAGATAGCAGAGTTCACGTTTATTTACACAATTTTTGAGGTGTGCCTTTTAAGTTCAAGTAAGAGATTAGAATGTCCCCATATCACTAGTATTAATCTATATAACTTAAAAGGTTTTCACCAGTATTACATGATTTTAAAAGGAGGCAATAGAGTTATTTAAAGGTAATGTGAACAACTACCAAGAACCTGCAAAAAAGCAAATGATTCTTATAAGAGATTTACATCAACAAAATAAATAAGGAGGACATACCAATGTTCACAAATATCCCATTTTCCTCTACTTCTGAGTACCTCCCGTCTCCCTTAAGGGTAGTCATGATCATATGACTAGTTATTGGCCAATGCACTGTGAGCAGAAGTGACCCATGTCCATTTTAGGCTAAAGCATTTGCTCATCGATGCTTAATTCTCATACTCCCCTTTCCCTGGCTAAGGCAAGTGCAATTGTGAAAGTATTTTTTGACATAAGGGTGCCCCAAGGTAAATTCAATATGGTCATTGAGTCAGCATATGAAGGGTAACTTCCCTGGAGAATTGCTCAGACCCGCAGAGGGCTTTGCATGATGAAGAAATAGATGTTTATTGTGTTGAACTAAGATTTGGCAGTGGTTACTGAAAGATAGTCTGTCCCAGATAATGCAATAAATATTTAAAAATAACAACTTTCTTACATAATAGTTAGACAATACAGTGTAAATACACTTAGACAATACAGTGGGGGGAAAAAAGCTGTTACATTATAATAAATATTACAATAAATATTTAAGCATTAACAAAAATATTCATGACTCTATTAAAAAACATAAAACTTTACTTAAAATATAAGAGTTTAATAAATGGAAAATCATACCATATGACAGGAAGAGAAAACCATATTATAAACCTGTCTAGTTTCTCTCAAGTTCATTGGTAAATTTAACAAGTTAAATTAAAATTTCAAAGTGATGCTTTTTCTAAACTTAGCAAAATCATTGCAGACTACACCTGAAAGAATAAACATCTAAAAATAATTGAGAAACTTTTGAAAGTAATGATGAGGATTTGTGCTATCAAATACTTGGAGAAAATATTTGCTGTGCATATAAATATATAATAAAGAACATGTAACCAAAATTTATATTAGAAAAAACCTCTTATGACTTAATAATGAAGAGGCAACTCAATTGAAAAATGGACAGTGATTTGAACTAATACCTCACAAAAACACATGGACAATAAACACATGAAAAAATGTTCAATTGCAGTAGTCATTTGGTAAATGCAAAATAAAACCACAATGATATACCACTATTCACATACTAGGATAGTTAAAACTTTAAAAGATGGACAATAGCAAGTGTTTGCAAGGATGCAGAACACCAAGAAGTGGTATATAAAATGGTAAAAGCACTTAGGAAAAAAGATGGCAATTTCTTGTAAAGTTAAACATATACTTACCATATGGCTCTGCAATTCCACTCTTATATATTTACCCACGAGGAATGACAACATATTGCACACAAAGACTTGTACAGGAATGTCATGGCAACTCTATGCATGATAGCTAAAAATAACCCAAATGTCCATCAACAGGTGAATATCCAGATAAACAGATTGTGCTGTAACCATATGAGCAAATACCACCCAGCAATAAGAAGGAATGAACTACTGACAGATGCAACAATGTTCTGCTGAGTCAAAGATGGCAGACACAAATGAACACATACTTTAGGATACCACTAACAGAAACTTCCAGGAAGGTACATAAGGGAAATTTTGGGGGAAGATTGAAATGTTATGTATCTTGATCATTTACATTGATAGCAATACATCGATAGGACACAAAATAAATCCATTTTTACGTGTAAATTATACCTATTTAAAGTATTTTTTTAATGAAATCGTCTACTGAGATGATCTCAACCTTCTTGACCCTAATATTCTATTACATGAGTTCAATGATTTACGATAAACTAAGTTTTAAAAATGTTACCTGTCCCAGAAGGATCCCTCTAATGCCTCCAGTTTTAGAAGGAACAAAGTCTTGAGTCAAACGAACACATCTCCAATCGTGGAACATTTGAGAAAAGGAAAGCAGAATGATAACATCCTATCACACAGGGAAGCACTCACTGCCCCGGGAAAGGCAAAGAACAACTCCTGCTCTTCAGTTTACTCTGTGATTTCCAGACAGAACTTCCTATTGTTGAATTAAAGGGACAAGCGAACCATTCTCACTTTGTAGTGTTAGCAGAAAAACACATTCTGCTTTCTGTGTCCAACTTAGCTGCTTTCAGGTTTAAATTAATACTTAAAAGTTCTAACTGAAATAAAAGTCAATGTTTATGACAAATAAAGAACAATCAGAATCAGATACCAAGAGAAAGAAAGGAGAAAGCAGGAAAGGGAGGGAGGGAGGGAAGGAGGAAGAAAGAAGAGAAGAAGGAAGGAAGGGAGGGAGGGAGGAAGAAGGAAGAGAGGATGAAGGAAAGACAGATGGGATGGACAAGAGCATCATTTGATAAGTCAGAAAAAGATAAGGCAGATGAAACAGGAGAGCCTTTGTCTAGAAAAATTCTGTTTGACTAGCTTAAGGCTACCCTTTGTTATCATTGTTTATCTGGGAACTTTTTTGATGATGTCAGTCAGAGACCAGGGAAAAAAACCAATTCTTCTTTGGAGATGCAAAATTGCCAACAATTTTCTTTAAAGTTTAATATTTAAAAAGACAACATTAGAGAAGAGGAAGCCCAAAAACTGAAGCCAGATTATTTCAAAGTTTTCTTAACCCTTTCCCACTGGCATTTTTGTATCTTCACACAATTTGATAGGACACCATTTATAGGAAGATCTCTTTTAATAAAAAAAAATTAAATGTTTTATATATTATTTATTCACCAGAGTCAAGGCCAATGGTACCTACCAGTCATGCCTGGTCTCTGCACTTGCTCTTTGTGCCTCCTGGGAACTCTTTTCCTAGACTTGAGAAATTTTCTACTAATACCACTAGAAAGCCCAAAGAGACTATAAGGAACAAGTTAAAGAGGGGGCGGGATTTGAGGTGAATGCTCTTGATAGACAGGTCAGAATTAAGTTTCTTGTAATAGCTAAGTACCACTTCTGACTGCAAGGCTAGATTCCTGTGTCCATCACACCTCAGCTCAGGCTGAGGCTTGCAGCATCATACAACAAACCCATGGCTATGTCTTGAGGCAATTAGAAGATCAAACATATGGGAGAGGTGAGGGGCTTTGGCTGGGTCTGCAATTGAAACATAGGCCATAAAGTTCTAGAAATGAGGTTTCTCGGCTATCAAGCCAATGATTGCCACATGCCAAAACATAAACCAGATTGCATAATGAGTAGGTTTTTCATAATTTCCTCAAATTAGGTTTTTATTAATGCCTGTCAACAGCAAATGATAGGCATGTGTTGCATTAGCAGCTGCCATGGGCCATGCCAGCTCTGATATCACAGCTAATCTAAGGCTTACAGTAAGCCAAGGACCTATAGGCTCTATGTGCTCAAAAGCACATAAAAGCCTATGTACCTATGGGCTCAAATAGTTTGCAGTAAAGGAAAAAGTAGTTGAGTGGACATTTCATCATTAATGGTGAATAATTGTTGTTGAATATGGTTTTAAATAAACTAAATTGATTTTCATCCCCAACTGAATGTCCTCACTTTTCTCCATTGTTTGCACACAACCTGATTTAGTTCAGGGCCTCCGGCAACTTTTTGAGATATTTCAAGTGTTCTGGTCTATTTAAGGTCCACCCTCCTTTAGCTTCTCACACATAATCATGAAAGACTCATTGCCTCCAAAGGGGATACTGATGATGTGGTTGATTTCAGAAAGACAATGTCATGGTGAGCTTCCAGACAGAAGAGCTGGAATGCTACCATTTTTAAACAAGGTATCAGTCGGACAAAAAATGAGCTTAGCTGATTACTTTCACTGAAAACAGTAAAACAGAGACAAAGATAGTATTTTACCAAAAGCAAAAACATTTTTTATTAATATTATAAATATTAATATAAGTAGTCCATGGTTGGAAACATTTTCATTAAAGAAAATAGTTCCATGCAAAGGATTCACCTTAGTAAAACCTAGACTTCTGTACTGAGATGAACACTGTGAGGTGGCCAAGTCTCCAGGAGAAGGAATCCTGCCCACAGTTGTGAGACCAGAAGACCAGATAATGAAAGAAGAATTTGCTTGGATTTCAGAGTAGGGAAGGTGGATTTTTATGCAATGTACCCCAAAGGCAAACTCCTAAATACCTATTGTATCACGGTGGTAACAATTTTTAGCTAATTATTTAAAATAATGATGTCTTAGGTTGAGTTATTATAACAAAATATGATGGATTGGGTGGCTTTAACAACAAAAATTTTATTTCTCACAGTTCTGGAGGCTGGCAAGTCCAAGATAAGGTGCCAGCCCGTTCAGTTTCTGGCGAGAGCTCTCTTCCTGCCTTGTGGGTGGCTGCCTTCTCACATGGTGGAGAGAGGAAACTCTGGTGTCTTTTCCTCTTCTTATAAGGGCACTAATCCCTTCATGGGGCTCCATCCTCATGACCTAATCTAAACCCAATTAGCTCCCAAAGGCCCCACTTCCTAATACTATCACATTGGGGATTAAGGCACCAACATATGAGTTTTGGAGGGACACAAAACATTCAGTCCATAACCAATGACTTAAATGGACGAGAAGATGGAAATAGGAAAATATAGCTGGGAAGTAAATGTCATAATGAGGAGGAGAAGTGGAAAAAGCATGGATTAGAGTCAGGGTATGGAAATGGGTAAAAAAACCATAAATCTATGTGACATTTTAAAAGAACTATGGGATGTAGTGATCAAAAACAAGGAATTATGGATTGAGATGGGTTACACATAACTGAGACAAACCTGAGAACTGAGGCAATTGTGCAGTTTTCTTACCAGTTTTGTGTTTCTTTTTGTAGCAATGGGAAAGACAGATAGGATTGCCTAGTTGAGGGTAAACGAATGGGAAATTCCACTCTTGGTAGAATATTTTTAGCCAAGAACATAGATGAGAAGGTCAACTTTGTAACACACACATTAGGATGCATGGTGACTCAGGAATCCCTTCTACTACAAGGAAGGTCTCTTCCTCCACAGATGTATTTGTGATATACATGATACCATTCCACTGGCCACAGTCAAGTGAGTCATCTAAGGGTTCAGATTTGGGATCCAGAAATTCAAGTTAATCTCTGTTGAGTGCCTTGAACTGAGGATGGGTAAACACAGAAGTTTGAAAGGACACTTAGAAACAGCAAAAGCTTGTCACCAGAAAAAAAGGATACCCAGAGATATGAAAATGAAATACGGTCATCCCTAGGTATCCTTAGGGAACTGGTTCGAGGACCCCTAGGGATACCAAAATCCACAGATGCTCAAGTCCCTTATATAAATGGCATAGTACAGTCAGCCCTCTGTATTCGAGGTATTTCAATCTAAGTTTGGATGAATCCACAGATGCTGAACCCAGGGATCCAGAGGACCAACTGTAGATCCTCAGTGTTGAGCAATTACATGTGCCAGAGTGAGAGAAACTGAGAAAAAGGCCACCTTGGGTCCTGTCCTCCTTCCTAGCCCTTGGGTCCATCCCTTTCCCCAAGATCTACCATCCCTCTCCACCTTTCTCCCCTTCTCTTCTCTTCTTTTCTGTTGAGCCAGCTTCAGTTTGTTCCTATTCATGACAAGAAGGGAATCTTGACCGGCACAAGGCTGTAGATTAGCCCTGGCTTGAGAATTCACCAGTTTACGCGTCGTTGGTAAGGAGGTGAACACACATGAGAACAAATAAATATCCCAGGTTAGCAAAGGCGATAGAGAAAATGACATAAACCAGGAAGCAAGAGACCCAGCAGAAGCTGCGTTTTAGGAAGCCAAGAAAGTGGCAATTATAGCAAAGAGGCTAGGGCAGATTCCAATGGGAAAATTTTGCATTTACAATAAACTTGAGTGTTATCAAATATTTCTTTTGTCTTTTTGGTGCTGATGGAACACATGTATAGGACTTGAAGGGTAGATATACTACCCAAGTAGTGCAGAATTCCAAATGCTGATGCAAGCCCTTCTTCTCTATCAGAACAGAATTCTCAAAAGACTTTGCTGGCTTAGCAGCCAGATTCCATCTTGTTCTCAGCAAGTGTCTTTATGTCCAATAATTATTCAGGGAATAATTTCTGGTAGGTCCTTATTTCCCTAGGTCCCCCATTGCCTTCCAAACTGCTGGTCACGGTTACAACTTTACTAGCAACTCTTCAGGCAGATAAAGGTTGAAACTGGAAACCAATCGGTCAGACCCTTCAAAACTTTTGGCAAGAAAGTATGTTGAAATGATTGGCTAAAAAAGTTATTTATTCACTCTTATCCCTGTTTTCCATTAATACAGAAAATCATGAATTGACTTTAATAAGCATGACAACACCATTTAAAATATATAGAAAACTATATTTGTATGCATTAAATAACTTAAATTCAATGTCAAATTTAATTTTTCCACACTGAATGAAGTTGGCATATTTTCAACCATCAGCTGTTCATGTAAACACATTTTTACATCACTGGAAAGCAGAAAAAAACTGCAAAACTCTCCGAAGGCAGGATTGGGTTATCCTAATAGATCCACCATATTGATCATTTGAGTGCTCAATAAGTCGTTGCTAAATTGAAAGGGAAATAATTACATTCCTCACTTCACAAAACTACTGCGACTCTAGATATTCTCACAAAATTTCAAGTATTTTAAACTGCTAACGTTGCCAAAGGCAGCTGACTCAAGGTTAGATTGAAAGCCTTATAAACAAAAGTCAACAAGTATCATCCAAATTAATTCCTCCCTATGTTTGAAAACTTTTGCAGGAAACCTTGCAATTTGGCAATGTTAAGCAAGTATATATAACAATGGTTAGCTCTGGGCCCATGACCACAGCTCTGCTAATTGATGAAAATAATCCAATTTGCTAACAAGTAAGCAAACTTAGGAAGAAGGAAGAGGAGAGATAGGTAATAAGTTCTTAAGTGCCTGGAATAAAATAGTTTCTTTTTAAATACAGTTTCTTTTTTAAATGAACGAACCATGTATAGCATTTGCATGTAATAACAAATTAGAATTGAAATGTAGGTAATTTAGACTGCTTAGGGGAATAAGTGAGTTGACAGAGTACAGGACTTCTTTTCTCTCTATATTGGAAAGTCAGAAGTTGAAAAGACTTTAAAAGTGCTGAAATAATCATCTCAGCTTTGAGTAGTGGTAGGGAAATACATTTCCAGGAATCTTCAAACCTTTCAAAATGCCCTTGCATTTTTTTTTTTTTTCCAAAGGAAAGATCAACAGTGAGTTCATGATCTTAGCTTCCTTACTCTTCTATGGCAGGTTCACTTCTCGGCCTGCAGGCCAGGACAGGGATGGCCGCAGGAAGCTTAATTAGATAACCAAAATGAAGGATTTTGATCTGTTGGAAAGTGGACTCCAGGTAAAGTTTTAGTAATAATAAAGATGCCAAGATTTTGAACTTTCTCTCTCTCTCTTTTGCACACACATGCACACAAACACAAGAACAGAGGCAAGTTTCTTCCTGTAGAATCTTCATTCTGTCCAATTTGCACAGGGACATGTTTTCTTGGATGGGGTATAAGTGTAGCACCATAGCCAGCTGCCAGAAACTACCTTTCCTAAGAATTCATGGGAAAATGTAACTCACTTGTGTGCTAGCGCTAAAAAGAAGCTTCGTCAGAGAGAATTCAACCCCAGAATTTTCCTCTGGGGAACCTTGTACTGTAACTTGACTCCATGGAGCCCCATGCAAAGACCAGACTATCCTTGGATGGAGTGCAGCTGGGTCCTAGAACAATAGTCACTGTTATCTACAAACAAGCATTTATTAAGTGAATTTTATATACAGGGCC
Source organism: Eschrichtius robustus (assembly GCF_028021215.1). Classification (NCBI taxonomy): domain Eukaryota; kingdom Metazoa; phylum Chordata; class Mammalia; order Artiodactyla; family Eschrichtiidae; genus Eschrichtius; species Eschrichtius robustus. The sequence continues at coordinate 153,645,134 of NC_090824.1, read as the reverse complement.
TTCAGTCTGGAATAATATATGGGGTTTTTTTTTGACACAGGACAATATGGATGAATAGCTAATCACAACAAGCCTCGGATCAAGTTAAATTTTAAAAGTCTAGCTCTTCCTTGTATCTGGCTCCAAGCTAGAAATGGTGCCTACTTTTTATCAACCACTCATTTCAACCTTGAAAGGGGGTGGCATTGCCCTAACTGATGACAGGAAATTGAGGTTGAAATAAATTAACTAAACTAATGTCACTCAGCCAGCAAATAGCCAAATTGGGATTGGGGCTCCATCTGTGAGAAAAGCTGATGGTATTTCCACTACCTCATGCCACTTTCCAAACAAGACCTGGCATGCATCCATCTCTGAGAATCATAGGATTTTACAGGTGATAAAGATTTTAGGGATTATCTCATGATCCTCTTTGATGAATCAAATGCCCCTCAAATTCTTGCGTCCTGAAACAAATTCTTGATCATCTTCCACAAATCTGGTCTTTTTCTAGGGTTCCCAGTCTATAAATAACATCACCATCCATTGGGTCATTCCATCCAGAAACCAAGGGCCCATTCTTGAGAAAATGATCTCTTTCAATTTTAAAACCAACTCATCACCAAGTGCTGTCAGAAGTGTCTCTTAAATATCTCTTCATTCCGTCTATCTAGTACAGGCAACCATCATCTCTTGACTGGTCTACTACAATAGCTTGACCTGTTTCCACTCTTGGTCTTCTACTCCAAGTTCTCCACCAATCTTTTTCCAACTCAAATCTGACCGTGCCCCATTCTCTCACCATACACCTACCTCTGCAACCTTATCTCACTGCCCTTGCTCCCTTGACCCCTTGCTGTTCATCTTCCAATCTTATGCACTTGCCTTGCTTCATCCCCTGCACATTCCGTTTGCTCTACATTAGTTCATCACATCTCACCTCAAGACTTGCTTCCTCCCTGAATGGGTCAAATCCCTTCCACGCACTCGAACTGCCATTTATTTCTGGCTATTGCAATTTTACTGCATCAGAGTCACTTGATGAATGCCTTTCTTTCTCAATTGACTCAAAGCCCTGTGAATGACATGTGTCACCTCTCTTTGCTCACTTTTGAATCCTCAGAATCTACCAGAGTTCAAGCTATATGGTAGGTGTTCAATAAATATTAATTGAATAAATCCTCCCTCTCCATTTTATAGATCATAAAATTGGGTCCCTTTGAGGGTTAGTAAATCTCTCAAGGCACACAGCTGGTTAGTGGCAGAACTGGAACTGAAACACACCATGTCCCCACTCCAGGTTCAGTGTCCTGCCCCCTTTGTGCCCCATCCCCTCCTGTCAACACACACACTTCTGCTCTACCCTTATTCCTCTTCTTGTGCCCCATCACCTGATGACACATTTGTACACGAGCTGTATTTAGAAGGCACGACACAGCACAGCCATATTTTGGCAGGACAAAGATGGTGAAGACCGAAGGGCTCTGTCCTCAAAGTCACAGTTACAATAAACAACTCCAGCTTTAAAAATGAATCCTCAATAACTCCCTCTATCCAGGCCTTTCTTCATCTTGTCAGGAGGAGGATTTTACCAACCTGTCACTATCCAATCAATTATTGGCTTCAGCAGGGAGGGAGATGATAAGTGTGTCCTTCTAGCACACAGTGGAAATTGAAATAAATCAATTAGTTTGAAGGAACACTTCAGTGCCATCGTGATATGCTCTAGATGCAGAGATGAAAGATGGAAAGATGGATGAACAATGACGGTTATTTTCAGTCTAGTTTTAGGTTGGAGGTAATTTTCTGAGATTTGTTTTATCATTAAAATTCCATGCACTGATGAGACCCAACTGCTTTACTCTTTAAATACTTCCAGGCACACACACACACACACACATACACACACACACACACGCACAACTCCATAACAGGTAGATAAAAGGTTACAAAGGTTGCAAACAAATTGGTTCTAGCTTCTTTATTTCTACTTCAGTTTTGGTGACTCTGTAAGGTGGGATCTTTTATTCAGTGTAAAATATGTCACCAGAATGACCAAGATCAATTTGGGTGACTTGTGGTGAATGATGGCTTGCAATGAATACTTGGAGTTACACAAATACAATTTCTGTCCACAGGCTACCCTCTCAATGAATTATCCTATGCTCCAACACCTAGACCTGCCTTATGGATCTCCCCTGCATGCATTAGGAAGATCATAAGCATTTGGCCTCTGTTTCTAATTAATATGGCACTTCCAAATATTTCAGAAGAAAGCTGTCGGGACATTATTAAAAAATAGCGACTGTGATTCCAACAACTGAATTGAAACTAGAGAGAGAATACGTCAGCAGCTGTTTAATAATAGTTTGTATAATAAAATATTCATATCATCATATATTTCCCATCATAGAGGATGGATCATAATGTCATTTTAATATTTTTCCGACTAAAGTAAAATTTTAATTAAGGCGAAAGATATATCGCCTAAGGAAAGCTAAACTGTTTAAAATTATTAACTGCTTGAATACTTGTTGCTATACTACAAGCTGCCATAAAAGAAAAGAAATTAAGTACTCGAGGGATTAAGGCAATTTTGAAAGCTGTACCCACTCCTCCCTTCTCCTTTTAGCTACGCCCAACTGAGCCATAACTATTTTTCTCCACTCAGCCAGACTCCAGCTTTGTGGCTTTTTTAATAACCTGGCTTTCCAAGGCCCTGCTCCTGAGAAGCTTTTCATTTCGGCCGCACTACCTGCGAGCAAATTTCTTCCAGTTGTTCAACAGCCGAATGCCTCCCTTTCTGGGTTGCTGAAGCATTTCATTGCGGTGTCATTGACGGGGTGGTGTTCTGTTACAGTGGAATCAATAGCCCAGTGCTTTCCAGCACACCCATTAGCTTGTCCATCAGGGCCCGGGGGAGGTAGTGTAAATCCCGGAATACCAGGGGCCAGGACTTTGTACACAGAGGAATGCAAGCAGCCCCCGTGGTTGCCCACCACCTGTTGCTCCACAACATGTGTGAAGTGAATTAACTTTTTTGCTGAAACATGCCCGAAAGGTCAACTGCCATGGAAGCCTGAAGCTTTTGGAATATTTTAACTCATGACCCCCCAAAAAATCCCCCTCTCCTGATTTGGTCCTGGTTCTGGGACCCAAAGGGAATGGATTCTTTGAGAAGCTAAGTTGGACAAACAGGTTGGCCCTGGAGAGTGGGGAGCAGTCAGGAAGGTCATGGGCATGGGAGGGGGAGATGAGTTTCTTCTTTTATTTTTCAAAGTGAATGGTCTGCCTGCTTCTTGATTACACATTAATAGAAAACAGTTTCCATAGTTAATGTGAGCATGCTGCGGGTTTCTGTGTGTGTGTGTGTGTGTGTGTGTGTGTGTGTGTGTGTGTGTGTGTGTGTATTTCTTGCAAACTCCTAAGAGGACTCTGATAACTGAGGAGTCAAAAGGTTGTATTTTCCTCATCCAAAAGTTGGACACACGAGATAGTGAAATATATTTCAAGAAAGAAATACAAAATAATGATGCTTACCAGCTTGGTCCACACACCAAAAAGGAGTGTGAGTATTTAGAGTTAATAGGGGATTAGATAATTACTGTCTATCAGGACAGGATCACAAAGGGATGTTCCTTTTATGTAAAAAAAGAAGAAAAAAAAAGCTTCCAATTCCACTGTGGAAAGCTGCGAAATCAACCACTTCAAGTGTCAGTGATGCCTTCCAGTCAACCTCAGGAAATCTTTTTACAGATACTTACTATCCAAAACCATGTCACCCCAGACCACAGAAGGAAATTCTGTGCTTAGTACATAAAGGCTCCACGGTCGGAGAAAGGTTTGCTTTCAGCACTTGGAGTTTTCTCTCCAAACCTCCATAAACTCACCACAAACCACAATGTAAACCAGCACACTTCAGATATGACTGTTAACCTAATTCCACCAAATTAATTCACCGATTTTAAAAGGGATGTCTGACTAATGATGCAAATAAAAGCTCCAAAGCCATGAGAACACTCTGAATTCAAAGGTTGGAAGGGAAAATATTAATCATTTGAAAAAAAAAACACATGAGGAAAACACTGAATCCTACTGTACCACATGTAATTTCTGTAGAGTTTAACTTAATTTGATTAGAGGAATACATTCGTTTCAGAATAGAGAATGTATGTAGCACCCCAAGTCCATTTCCCTGAAGGGAAAAAAATAGTGTGTATTCTATTTTAAATTGATTAGTGGCTAGTCTTTCTTCTAGTCTATTTGTATACTTGCTAGAAATTTAATTCTTATTGATTTTTTTAAAATGTGAATATTTCATTTGTCCCCTCCCCACTAAGTTTGGTCAGTTTGTTTCATTCCATGTGCATTTCCTGCCAACCAACAACATACCCACCACTGTAGCTGGCAGTGTGGGGTATAGGGATACAGAGAAAACCCAAAGAAAATCAAGTACCTGGTCTGTGTACTCCAACCTTGTAAAGTCAGTAACACGCCAAGCCATGTATAGTTTAGGAACAGAAACTCATTCCCAGTGGGTAATGAACACAGCAACACCACTAAGCATAACTGTGTGTTGAATTTTTCAAAAGTATATTACCCTCCTTCTTTTCTACAAGCAAAATTTTCTCACCTTGCACATGTTTTCAGAAAAAGATTTGGTGACGTGAAATCAAACACAGCTTCACACTTCGACAAAATGGCAAGCACTGGGGAGCTGGTCATCATTTTTTCCTCAAGGGGTCAACTGTTGTTAATACCTGTTTTTTCCCAAACCCCACAGCTACCTTTAACAAATGAATTCAGGAGCTGTTACTCGTAACAACTTAAAACTTACGCCATTAAAAAAAAATTAGAAATAGACAAAGAAGAATGATGCATTTTTCCATTGATTTCTTCTCTGAGAATTTTCGCTAGCCCCTCCCAGATCCACCCACACTACTCTCTGGTTCCAAAGTGGACAAGTGATGTACATGATGTAGACAGATACATGCATAGACTTGAGAGCTGAAAACCATGTTTAGAAGCAACGCAGAACGATATTTGAAATTTCCTTATCAACATTCTGTTTAAATTTCTGTTTTCCATTCAAAGTATCTAGCTGTGTAAATTACAGTCTGCTTAGTACTTTAGAGTCACCACTGTTCTGTGTGAGTATAAATTTGTTTTGTTTCACAAGTACATGTAAATAGTTGTTGTTGACATCTCCTAATAGGGGCCTATAGTGAATTCTTACAGAAGAAGAATCCTCTGAAGTCTTGGCATAAACGATTAGACTTCACTGCAACTTTTCAAGTAATGTGGATTTTTCCAGCAGTTTTTTTCCTTCATGTTCTTTTTTTTTAACTTTTTTTTATATTGGAGTATAATTGATTAACAATGCTGTGTTAGTTTCAGGAGTACAGCACAGTGGTTCAGTTATACATATACATGACACATATACATATACATATACATATACATGTATATACATGTACATGTATATACATGTATTATACATATACATATATCTATTCTTTTCCAAATTCTTTTCCCATTTGAGTTGTTATGTAATACTGTGCTATACAGTAGTTCCTTGTTGGTTATCCATTTTAAATTTAGCAGTGTACAGAGTGAAGTCAGAAAGAGAAAAACGAGTACCGTATGCTAACGCATATATATGGAACCTAAAAAAAAAAAAAAAAATAGTACTGACAAACCTAGTTTCAGGGTAGGAATAAAGATGTAGACATAGAGAATGGACTTGAGGACATGGGGTGGGAAGGGGAAGCTGGGGAGAAGTGAGAGTAGCATCGACATGTATACAATACCGAAGTAAAATAGTTAGCTAGTGGGAAGCAGCATAGCACAGGGAGATCAGCTCAGTGCTTTGCGATGACCTAGAGGGGTGGGATAGGGAGGATGGGAGTGAGGCTCAAGAGGGAGGGGATATGGGGACATATGTATGCATATGGCTGATTCACTTTGGTGTACAACAGAAACTAACACAGTATTGTGAAGCAATTATACTCCAATAAAGATCTATTAAATAAATAAATAAAGCAGTGTACACATGTCAATCCTTTCCCCCATCCTTCCCCCCTGGTAACCATAAGTTCATTCTCTAAGTCTGTGAGTCTTTTTCTGTTTTGTAAATGAGTTCTAACATATGATCCTGCAATCCCACTCCTACGCATATATCCTGAGAAAAACATGGTCTGAAAGGATACATGCACCCCAATAGTCATTGCAGCACTGTTTACAATAGCCAAGACATGGAAATAACTTAAATGTCCATAGGGAATGGATTAAGAAGATGTGGTACACACATACAATGGAATATTACTCAGCCGTTAAGAAAAATGAAATAATGCCATTTGCAGCAACATGGCTGGACCTAGAGATTGTCATCCTGAGTGAAGTAAGTCAGACAGAGAAAGAGAAATATCATATGATATCACTGAAATGCAGAATCTGAAAAGAAACAATACAAATCAAGCAATGTTTTAACTACTCCCTGCTGCCTAGTAGTGCCTGCTTACTGTGTACCTTAGCCAAAGCTTGCTCCACTCACTGCCTGCACCCGTGATAGCCCTTTTTGCAGCAGCCCACACCCAAAACTATACTCCTTTGCTAACGGACAAACTTCTCTTGTGTATGTCCAGCTGGACCCTCCAAGATCGAATAAACTCACAACAAGCTCTGAAAGAAAAGTTCTAATGATGCTGTTCTCACCTAAACTTCTGACGTTGCTTGAAAAGGCAAGACAAGGACGCATCAGATGGTTACACAGGGGAATTTTTCTTCCCAGATCCTGGCAAACATGATTAAATTTTCTATTTTGCTTAGTTCAAAGAACATTACATTTGAAATATATTATTATTACCTTTCACAGTAGATTAAAGTTGCATGAATTTTGGAATAAGCACAAATGTTCCTCTGAACTTGGGGCCAGTGAGCCATTTTAAATAGCAGTAGCTACCAGTAGATGCTTTGAGAACATAGATACATTCTACAATATTTACTTATTTGCAAGACTATACCACTGCATCAGAAATTCAAGAGATGAGGCGATTCGACTCAAGCATCCTTTCTCAGTGGGATTAAAATCTCATCCAGCTTTTTAACTACCATGGGAAATCTGACACTGCAGGAACATCCAGAGCTCAAGTACCCTGTTCAGAACCTGTCTATTACAGTGTCTATTACACAGTGCCTATTACAGTATATTTTGTTTTACTCTGTTTTAGTCTCAAAAGGAGTTAACATGAACTCTAGTTACAAAATGAGACAACATAACAAGTACAGTAAACAGGCAAAGAGAGCAAGTGAAGAAGTCAAGAGGGAAGTTAGCGAGGCAAATGCACTTGAACCTGAAGTCCAAGTCCAAGTGACTACAAAATTTTCTCAATCGCTACCCACAAAGGTCTGAGGGTGACATTGTCTCCGCCTTTGAACAAAGATTAAAGAAACAATTCTTTGGGAAGTTGTAGCAGATACCTGAATTGAAAATTTATTTTGCCATCCCAGACCCATATGGAAAAAAAGTGGGCAGTACATTTCTTTCTTCTTTAGAAATTGTTATATAAAAACATGCTAATTAGACCTGCTTAAATATAGATTATATTTATCTAATTATCTGAATGACTTTAGGCTGAATTTATTTTAATTTCATATTATAATTGGCTTTACATTAAGCATTGCAATGTAATTGTGAATTGCAAATGTGAATTTCTTATCCTGTGCAACATTCTTCTTGTCATTAACAAATTTTCAAGATATCTGCTTTATATTATAGTTTTTCAGGAACCAGGTATAAATGTACATAAAATCAGAGTTCTACAAGTTCTGTTCAGTCAGGTATCGATCTTAATTCTTGGAGAACCTTCTCCAATTCCCTCCAACAGACAACACACACCCAATTTCTACCTCCATATGGAAAGTAGAACTTGCTTCTCATTTGATTATTTTGTTTAGTCATTTGTTAGAAAGAAGAGGGAACAAGAGTGACAGAAAAAGAGAATGGAAAGGATGAAAAGAGGAATGAAGTTTGTCAAGAGAGTACAGGTCACTATATTAACAGTAGTCATTGGTCCCAGCACCTTCAGAATTTTCTGTTTAAATATCAAACATTCCAGGCAGCACCTACAGCAACTCACTCTAATATCCGGAGTACGGTGACAAGGAAGGAGCAAAAAAATCGGGGATCAGGTGGACCTGGTGTTAAAATCTATCCTTGTTACATATGAACCTGCCTTGAGACCTTGGGTCAGTTACTTAACCTCTCTGAACCTCAGTTTAGCCTCAGCTGTAAAAAAGAGATAATTATATCAATTTTCAGGGGCATTATTAGGATGAGAAATAACATACCTCAGCACCTAGTACAGTACCCAGCACAGGTTAGGCACGCAATAAAAAGTCGGTGATGTTATTAAATTTCCTGCTCAGAAATAAATATGATATTATATTCCCAGAAATGAATTGCAGCATAACAAATTAAAACTTAATCGGCTAAGTCACACGATTTTTAGTAATTGTATATTGAGTCCCAATGTCTCTAAAGATGATTCTAACAACAGTATCTTAAAGATGTTAGAGACCTATTATCCAGGCCTCAACAAGGCACCCAGGTAGGATCACCAGGCTGTCAGTTCAAGGAAACCAGAATGCAGAGAGAGAGATGTGATATTTGTAAAGTAGTTCTTACTGAGCCTTTAAACATTAGGCTTAGTCATTTATTTACAATACCCTTTTTAACACAGAAAAATCTATATGGCAAGTACTATGGACATACCCACTCAAAAGTCAAGAAAACTGAGGCACAGGACCCCCAGGTTGTAAATGGAGCTGATGAGATTCTAGCTGGGCTCTGGAGCTGGGAGTTAGCATCTACGCCGGGATGAACATAAGGAGCAAAGTTACAGGTCAAGTGTGTGATGGAAGAGGTGTAACATTAAAGTGTTGCACAGAGAGAAGAACAAATGAATTCAAGGTGGCAAGACCATCACTCTAAAATCCAGACTTGAACATGCTGGCCTCTTTCAGTCCTAATCTCTTCTTTCCTTTCTTTCTCATGACAATTTCCTACAACTAATTATGAGGATCCACGTGCTTTCCGTCTCCACCTGGAGAGGGAGTGTGGGATAAGTCCTTTCTTCATTCTGAGTAGATTTTCTCAAGAGCTAAACTAATGTTGAGGCTGGGATTTCTTGCCACTGTCTGTGTGTAGAGCAGCGAACAGGCTCTCAACATGTTGGTAAGAAGCCTTAAACCCAGATTATCGTACCTTTTACTCCAGAGTGCTCTTTTTGGGTTGGGGTGAAAGGTCATCCTCTCAGACTGGCTAGTTGTACTCAACCAATTACAAGACCCCAGTGTTTCTACAAAAGAGATCTTTAAAGTTCCATCAGAAGATTTTTTTGCAACTGATTTACAAAAAGCACAATTAAGCAGATGAGAACATCATTCAAGACTATTTGGTGGAAGAGGTAGCATATTTTAAGCCTAATATAATTATTAGCAGCAAAAATATACATTTAAAAATGAAGTGAAGTGTTCATTATCTGTCCAATTGTAATAGACTACATAATATCTCCATTTATTTCATCAAGGCTCAAGTAGAAAAATAGGTGAACATCGTACCATTGAAATGCTAGAGCTCAAGAAATCTGAGCAGATACACAACGAAGCAATGCTCAGCAGAAAAGCTCTGGATGGCCTTGGACTCCCAATTACACATCTTTATTTTTTCTGTTTAACTTGAGGAATTAAAACTGCTCAAAGGAAAAGGAGGTTAGATTTTCTTTTTTTCTTTCTCTGGGCATCATTCAACCAAGGACAGTGACTTGCTAAGATTTTACCCATTCTTGAAGGGCAACTTTCAAATGTGAATCTCCAGCCTAAGAAGGTGTTGAGTCAGTGTGTTTTGGGGTCAAAAATTGCAGGGCCTATCTTGGGTCTAAAATACCCTCCTTGGGCCTTAATACAATCAGAGGGAATTCAGGTCACCACTTGTGTCATGATGAATAAGTTTATCCACAGATAATATTTGGCTTCCTTGAGTTTAAGGGCATGACATGTTGTTTTTGAAGAACTCTGCTCTTTTTTTTTTTACACAGAAAAAAACATATTGTTGAGAGGGAAGCCATTTTGACAAAGAGAATTTCAAAATCGGAAATATATGGTTCATTTTAGGCAATACATTTACTCTATCATCTTTGTTATTTCATCCTACAGTAAAACAATCAAACTCATCAAAAACACGTCCCAGCAACTTTTAAGAAATTCTGGATCATAATAAAGCAATGCGTTACCATTCTGTAGCTTGAAGTCTGGATGTTAGCCAGTTCACACTACTATGCTGTGAAATTGGGACACCAATAATTATTCCCTTGGTTTACAAATATTGACTGAGAACTTGCTTTGAGGGCTTGGTGACCTCATGGCAAAGCAGAGTGATGAGGTGTACAGAGTACAGAGGATTCCAACAGACCAGGACCAATATACAAAGAAGGAAGAAAGTAAAGAGATTTCAGTTCATCACATATTTTTAAATTAAACATCCAAAAAAGATCAGGTTTTATATATATACATATATATAATATATAATCTGATCTTTATATATATACATATATACACATATATGTATGTATATAACATGTACATATGTATATATGTGTATATATATGTGCATGTGTGTATATATATATAAAACATTTTCATGGGAAATTTCCAGGGTAGATACCATGCATCTGATGTCATCCCAGGTCCAGAAATTCAAATAAATGAAGTTGGGGCAGGGACTGTAATGTTCTCATGATCCTTGTAAGCTCAGCTCCTGAACAAAGTGCAGTAAAGTACCACTTCAGATGATAGAGATGTGATGTCTCTATTATTTACATTTTTATTGAGATATAATTGACACAGAACATTATATTAGTTCTAGGCATATGACATAATGATTCAATATTTGCATATATTGTAAAATGATCACATTAGCATCCATCACCACACATAGTTCCAAATATATTTTTTCTTGTGCTGAAACCTTTTAAGATCTACTTTCTTAGCAACTTGCAAAAATACAATACAGTATTATTAACTATAGTCACCATGCTGTACATTATATCCCCAGGACTTAATATTCAATTTTTTTTTTTTAATGAGGACCTATATTGATTTATTCCAAAGAAGCAGCAAAAAAGCAAAGTCCTTGATTCCATTCCGATCATTGAATATTTGCTCTGATAAACCTTGAGAAATAGCTGGTTTACTCAATTCTTCGTCTAATTCTTCAGGAAAATAGGCATTGTGAGTGGAAGAATACAAGAGACCCATCAGTGGCCATAAAGTATGAGCAAATCTTTCACAAACCACATGGAAACATAAGCATCACAATAATTGTGATTATTCACCCAAGTGTTTGTTGAGTGAGTGCCCAGTTTGTGTGAGGTACAATTCTTGGCCCTGGACATACAGCAAGAAATAAAAGACACAAACCTTGTCTTCCCAGAGTTTAGATTCTGGTAGAGAAGGACAGACCAGATCAATTAAGCAAATAATGCTTTGTTGTGTCAGGCAGCGATATGAAATGGTGAGTAGGAGAAAGTTAAATCAGGGACTAGTCAGGTGGGGGGCACTGATATTTTGCGGAGAATGAAAATGGAACATTTTTCCAAAAACTTAACTCTTGGGTAGAGACCTGAGTGAAACGTGTCTGGGCCACGGAAACACCCAGGGAAGAACATTTTGGACCAAGGGAACAATAGAGGTAAAAAATTCCCACCCATCCACCATTCATCCCAGCAGGAGTGTTCAAAGCACATATGAATAACAGAAAAGTAGTATGAATGAAGCAGAGTGAGCAAGGCTGGAAGGTTGGGGACAGAGGATATGGAGGCGGGGGGAAGTGGGCAGCAATTGAAATGAAACTGAGTCAGAGATGAACAGGTGAAAAGATTATGAAGTTACTGAAAAGATTTGTTTTGTAAAGATCTGTTGTTCTAATGAGATGAGCAGTCATAGGTGGGTTTTCAGAAGAGAGACAGGATTCCAGAGCAAATCTTAGGAGAGGATTGCAGGAGACCAAACATGCAATGGTGGTGGTGATGGGGATTTGAACCAGAATTATAAGGAAACACCTCCAGAAAAGCCTGAAGTTTCCTCCTTCTCCACGAAATAGTCTTTACAAGAACAGAAAGCGTTGCATAGAACTAATCAGAAACTGTGGTAGATATTTGGGAATTCAGTGCCATCTGTACAAAATCCCAGCCAAATGGGTTTCCCACTGCCCCACCCTAGTTCAATGACCCCACACAGGACTGGGAAAGTGGGCAAACAGTTTGGTTCCAAATTCCTCGTGTAGGAAGATTAATATTACATGAGTCAATGAATCTTCACTTCTCAAATTTGCCACAAATGAAAGAACTTCCTCTGCCCCCTCAAAACATCTGGATGCTGCCTGGTGGGCCTCAAATCCAAGTGGAAACATCTGGGTACCAGCCAAGAGGGAGAACTGTGTGGCATCTAAATATGATTTTGCCAAGTTGCTTCAGTAAAAGCATTTTTAAAAAAGCTTTAGCCTTCTATTACGTAAATCTACAGTCTATTTAGAGGTGCTCGTTTATTCTTTCTGACACCTTCACCCATGAGCACTGCCCACATCATGGGAAAGAGACCTGGTTTCATGATAAAGAAATGTAGTTGTGTGACCAAGCAGGTCTTTCCCAGTTGATCTATTAACTATTGAACATGTAGCCTTTTTTGTTCTTTCCGCCTTGAGTAGTTAGGTCTCCCTCTGCAAATCTGGAAATCTGGAATTCATGGATAATTTTGGCCCTGGCCAATCTGAACTCCCACTCTGCATGCTTTTTGTATGACTGGCTTTCACTCAGGAGGATGGAGAGAAAAATAGAAGTAGTGTGTATTAGAGGGAGAAATGTGTGCATTTGTCATTTTATGCAGTGCATACTATGTTGTCATCACTGTCAAACATAATAAAAGTGCAGCAAAAACACTTAACCACGCATTGATCTGCTCCCCCGTCTCCTGTAGGGAACTTGGAGTAACAGACCCACTCCTCATCTGCCCCCCCCCCCCACCCTCACTCCGAGCTTTAATGCAGAGGGGAGTGAGCTTCCTGTAACTGTTTATTTTGGAAACACTTGAGGAAGCATCTGACCTCAAACTTTCCAATTGTTCAGCTATTACCATAGAATCCTTTGTACGAACAGAAATATCTTATAATAAATGTTAAGTTGAACTTGGGTGGAAATGTTAGTTGAATTTGGCTGGTTTGTGATTAATAGGATGATTATTATTATTATTAAGAAGAAGCTATGACTTTTGATATGTGTTTTTTTTTTCTTTTTCAAACCATATACTTTCAGCCTTACTACTAGTAAGTGCAGTGAGAACCACCATATATTGAATGGCTCACTCCATTACAAAGGACTATACTAAGGGTAATATATATATATATATATATATATATATATATATATATATGCCTGTTTAAATTCTTGTCACGTACATCAAAGGTACATGGTATTATGTGTATTTTGCAGATAAAGAAGCTGAGATGAGAAAGAAAGAGAGGGAACAGGGCTTGCTTCCAGTCACTCAGAGTGTAACAGACAGGGCAGGGGTGTGAATCCATGGCTGACTCATTCTGAAGCCCATGTATTCTACCGCTGTTTGAGGTTGCAAGTTCATGTCTAGAATTGGGAAGACATATTCCTGCTGAATAAATGTGTATGCTAGACAGCAGAGCTGGGGAATCTGAACATAACCCCCAAACCCAGTGTAGAAACCAGGATTCAGATTCCCAGGCTCCCTTGCATCTCCCAAGATGCCACCTGCATGAGACACACTGGGATGAGAATTTGGTTCAGGATCCTGGTGGAGCTTCCAATTTTCTTGGAATGGGTGGCAACATAAGCCTCCAGCTCTGGGTTGCAAAGCTGAGTTCCCAGTGTAGACTTGGCATCCATCAGCGTGGGCAGCAGCTGTGGTTGCAGAAGAGTTCTGAGAGTCTTTTACTCATGAAGCAGCAATGACAACTGTCTCCTCATGCTGCAGCTTTGTGGCCAGATGCGGGATATGTTTCTGGAAACTTAGCCTCAAATCTGTTTCTCCAGTCCCCCCAGTGGTTCTGTGAGTTACTAATTTCCTTTATTAAATCCATTGTCTGCTTAAACTAGCTAGAGTGGATTCTGTTGTTTGCAACTTATCACCCTGAACAACACAGACAGAGGAAAGACAGAGGGAATCCATATACTTCCCTGTACTTGTAGCTGTTTCTCTGGTGAGCTGTCATTTTATGCCAAGACCACTCCCACCCCCACCCCCATAGGAACTGCCTTACTCCCTGCAGAGGGGACTGATTCTCTCCTGTGCGAAGTACATCTAACATCGCCCGGCATAGCATAAAGTCAGAAAGCAGAAGCTTGGAGCTGTGATGAGCTTCTCTATTTGGGCAAAAAAAGAAAGAGAGCCTCAATATTCCCAATGGAAGCCCCATCCATGATGAATATGGATCTGTTCTGTTATCAGTAGATTTGAAAATGTGGTTCTTTACAATAATGCCTAAATCCCTGGAAGTGAAAAATGGCAAAATTATACATAATGGTTTTCCACTTCCCTAGAGTTGTGTTTATTTCTCTCTGCTGGTTCCACACTTCCAGATAAATTCAGGCTCCATTTCATTTCATTAAAGCAAAACTTGTTCAGTGTTGTCCTTAGTTAAACAGAAGAAACTTTCCACTCAAATGTTACTCTTGTCTAAGAGCAGCAGATTAGGGCCAGAGCTGAGGAGGTGAAGTGTATGGTGGCCTTGACCAAGCCCAAGTAGAAAGCCAAGAGAACCTAAGCACAGCTGATGAGAAGAGACACAAGCAGATAGCATGGGCTATCAGGCTCAATGGGAACATCCAGCAGACCGTGGTCCAGGCAGATGGGTGGGGAATCAGGAAGGGCTTGAGTCCAATACAGGTAAGCAGGTAGGAGGGGGCAATCCAGGAACTCTAACACCAGGTGATAGGTCCTTTTTCTCCCTACCTTAAAGAAGTTATATTGCACACTGTCAAACGTAACTTCAAAGTAGCAATGCAAATTTATTTGGGCATAAAGCAACAGAAAGTCAAATGTCTTAGAAATCCATAATGTCTCTTTTTGGCCATCAGAGCGTATTACTTAATAGTGCATTACTCCAAAGTTTACAAATTCTGATGAAAGTTTTGTATAACAATCTTCTGTTCTTCCTATCCTGTGTTCTTGGAAAATACAAATGAGACTGGATACTTGACAAACTAGAATATCTAAACGCCCTTAGGGTAATTCCAAATCACAGTGTCTATGTTAAGCTCCAACACTCCCACTATGATCTTTTTTATTTTTGTTAATACCCAAAAGGCAAAAATCCAACCCTAAAGACATATGATACAATAAAAGTCTCAGAATGAAATACAGATGACAAACCAGACTAATTTTCATTTTTTTGGAAAAAAGAATTTTTTATGTTTTATATTTCAATATAATTCTTACAGAAGTTAACAAGCATAGCAACAAAATCTGCAAACACTTCTACATTCCAATCTTATCCTATCCCCTCCAAACTCACTCATGTTCATGAAACAGCAAAAAGGAATTTTTTTGATCCGATAACTTCACATCTAAGAAATCTATCTGAGGGAGGAAAAATCATATAGGCAGCCAAAATATATATGCAAGATTATTCATAATAGCAACAATTAGAAATAACCTACCTATCCAGGAATAAGGAAGTTATTAATCTGTATTATGTAAAACTATAATAAATACTTACAATGAATATTATGTAATCATTAAACATAAAAATTTAAAGAATATTTGAAAGTGGAAAAATGTTTATGAAGTAAAAAAGTGACATACCAAACTGCATGACAGTGATCCTAATCATGTGTGTTTTTTTTCTCAACTGAATTCATATGTGTTAGTTTAAAAAGGCTGAAAGAAATAATGCCAAATTATTTGCACCAATGAACTTTTCAATGAGGTTTTGTTTTCTCTTCATGGTTTTGCTAATTTTCTTTATTATTATGTAATATTATTTTTATATAATTGGAAATATCAGTATATACAACTTATAATCACTGAAACAAAACCAAACACTGATCAGGCAACATCTCTTCATTTCCTAACCTGGTTTGAAGTTCAGAGATGTGTTTGGATCCTCTGACCGAAGGTGTATTTACTGGAGCGGTGAGAGGGTGGTACTTGTTACGGTAGGACAAAAGCGGAGGATGGGGGTCATAGTGGGGGGGTCATACAGTCCAAGAAAAAAAATCTTTTATTGTGAAGTTATTTGTTTCAAATTCTGAGATTAGCTTCCAGAAGGTAATGGAAATCTATTTTCCCTAAGGATGAGCTAGAAATTACCTCTTGTATTCCTGACAGCCCAGGTCTCTGCCATTATTTCCTTTTGCAATTTCTGCTCTAATCTTTTTTCAAACCCCCCCTTGTTTTGTAAAGATGTTCATTCGTCTATGGGCCTATCTTGTTTGCTGTGTGTTTACTATGACAGTCTCTGTGGCTTGTGTGTCCAAACCAAAAGTCTGAGAATTTGGTCTTACCATAGAAAAGAATATTTGAAATTTTTAGTGTCTTAGAAGATCTTATACCTCTAAGTACTCTCTGGATTTAGTTTCAATAAGTTTATTTAATATGAGGAAGATAAAGTTGGTGATTCTCCTGATCATGTTGATGAAGAATGGTCCAGTTTCATTATCTGTAAAATGAGGAAATGTCTATTTCACAGGGTTTTGGGAAAGAAGGTAATGAGATGATTGTATATAAAGCCCATAACAATGTCTGGCAATGAATAATTTTTAAAAGTTTATGTCCCATTGGGATAGCTAGTTCCTAGAAGATAGACTGCTTGAAAGGAAGAAAATATATAGTAATGTCAATACAATGTCATGGAATCATAGAGGGGCAGCATAAGAGTGCAGGCTCAAGACAGATTGCTTGGGTTTGAATGCCTTCCTTGTGAAACATTGATCAAATTAGTTTCTTCATACCTCAGTTTTCTCTACACGTACAGTTCCTGCTTCATAGGGTTGTTATGAGGATTATGCCAAGCAGTTTGGAGAATGCCTGGCAAACAGTAATCACGATATATTTCTATTCTGACTTGTTTCACAACAACACAAAGAAATTGCCTAGAATGCAGCACTGCCTGCTCTGTGCAGTTCTCTGGATGCCCAGAGTTATGTGCCCTCTGCAATGTGTTCCCTTCACCCACAGTGGTTCTTTACATGTACATTTGTTTCCTCCATCCTTAATTAATCAAGTTCCCAGCTGTGCCTTATTCATTTTTGTGTCCCCCAAACCTAGCACCCTGTACGCCCACACTCAATGTTTAATATCATTAAAAACAGGCTATAACACTTACCATTTATGGACAGTGGATTTTATTAATGTTAGGTTGTTTTATTCCCCTCCCCCTACACACAGAAAGTGTACACTTTAGGGAGATTTGTTAGAAAGGACATGTTTTCACTTCATACATTGACAGGTATGAATAAACCTGAATTTAGACTTAATTTTGATAAAAATCTTTATAAAATTGTTAGAATTTTAGCAATTAAAATTCTATCACTTACTAATTATAGAAACATTTCCATTATTGCAATCTGAGCCACTGAGAAACTTTAAGTGGAAGCTATTTGACCCGTTATTTCTATGCTGATAAGAATATAAACCAATTTCCAACGTCTATAGCTCATGCCATAAATTCCAGGTACATGGAGCAGAATTCTGTGGGAACACAGCAATGACATTACGGGACTTCCAGGTCTAGAACCTTGGATTCTGGATCAGGGGACCCTGAGAAAGTCACAGCACCTCCCCAGGTCTGATTTTCTTCTCTGCACAGCAATAGGGCTGACAAAGGGGTCTAGAATTCAAGGTAAGGTGAAACAGCAAAGACTGAATAATTCTGCAGAATTCAGAAGATGGCAAATAGCAAGGAGGAGGTGAGGAGATGCCTTTAATTCAATGAGTAACTAAAGTTTATTTTGTTTGAAATTTCTGGATGGAGTTTCTAGATGCTTCCAAAACAGTGCTGGCTGTCTAAATTTCCCTAAACAACCCCAAGCCATCCTTAAACTGTTGGCAGAATGGCCGTTCCAGGCAAAGTCGTTTCAAACCCTCTCAGCTCCGCACCACGGATCTCTGCCTTCTCATATCAAAGAGGGCTTCCTGCTGAGTTTGTTTACACCATTAAATTTCCTCAAATGTAAAGCCGGGAGAATTTTTCCAGGTGTTCAAATTCCTAGAAGTTGGGGAGAGTGCCAGGCCCTATATTAGATCAATACCACGCTAGAGTGAAAACACAAAGAACCTTTTTCACGGTGTTGCCCCCTCTGGAGATCTCTATTTTGGAGGCAGCCTTGGCAGGGCCCGCAAGGCCGTCTGTCACTCTCCTGTGACACCGACTGCCCAGCCGACCAGGGCGGTCCCTTGAGTTGTGCTGGCGGCGGCCGCGCAGCCCCCGGGCCGGTCCTGGATCCAACCTGCGCAACGGGCAAGAACCCAATTTATAAAAGGAGGGATGGAGATTCCAACGAGAGCTCCGGGTTGAAATCAGAGCGAGAGCCTGGGTTTCTCCAAGCCAGGTGAAAAGAGCGGGCAAGGTCACCCATTCAGTCACCAGGTGATGCATTTAATTTAAAAGTAGTGTTAACCTTGTTTATACAAAATAACACCAATATGCAGAGAAGCAGTAAATCCATTGTCGTTAAACAGCGGGGAGCCGCTGGCGCTGGCAGCCTGCCCACCAGCGACGTGAACTCCGCTGGCACAGAGCGGGGAGCGCGCGGGCCGGGGCCGGGCCTGCGATGCGCCCGCCTCGCAAGAGAAGGCCGAAGCTGTGCCCTTTCCGTCCTCCAGATGACTCGTTGCATTCTTGTCAAATATATTTAGAGCAAGAGGTGTCCACTTAAAGAGAAACATTTGTTAATCACTTAAATGCAGGCGCTTGGCAGCCTTCCAGTTTCACCTTTACAAATATGTAGGATCGGTTTCCAGTTAAGCGGAGAACTCCCGGGCAAGTTCTCTTTGCTCTCCGCGTCCCCTCGAATTGACCTAAGGTGAATGTCCCTAGCACCTTATTAATTTTCTAGCCCAGCGGGCTTTCCGGAGTCAATGCCAGCCTTCCATCTGCACGTTGACGGAGATAAATAAATGATGCACGGTGGAGAGAGAAAGAGAGGGATGTTTCTTTAAGCAAGGGACAGATTCAAGTGAAATGCCTGTTGACTAGGCGCTGGTGTCGACATCCTCCTTGTTGACAACAGCAGCTGTCCCCGTTAATGACACTCTGATAACTTGCGAAGGCTGCCCTGCGGGAGGGGGTGAAGCAGATAAAGGGGCCTCTGTTTAAATAGTCCAGTCCTCGACCCCGCTCCTTGTAACTTCCCTTCATCTAACAATCGGTGAAACTGTTCAGAAGAGGCAAACCCCGGGTGCAGAGATTTTTATTCTCCCACTTTGGGGGCTCACAACCTAAAAACAGCGGCTGTCCCGGCCAGCCCTCAACAGAGCTGATGAGTATTCCAGGAGTGGAGGCTGGGGGAGGGGAGAGCTGGGGAGGGGGCGGAGATGCAGCTGGTTGGCCAGGTGAGAAGGTCAGCGCTAGGTGTCCTGAAGAGCTCTTCCCTTTGTTTGAAAAACACGGCATTTCCCCAAGCCCCAAAGTCGTAGTAAACTAACAAGTCAGGGACAAGGTTGCGGAATTACTCTTCGTTGAGGGCCGATTCACCATTAGGGGTTAACCACGGAAAAATCACTTTTAATGCTTGGAACAATCTCCCTTATAAGATTGTAACGTTGCAGGGGACATTGGCACCCTAACTAACATTCTGATCTTACAGCTGAGAAAGCAGATGCCGAGGAGGCTAAGGGGTTTGCCTAAAGTCACTCAGAAGTTCAATGGCAGGATGGGGGCTGGAACGCAGCTCCCAATCCACCACTCTTTTCAGACAGACAGACAGATATATAAAATATTATACTTACTTTATATCTACATAATATAGTTTTATAATATAATGTATATACATTAGGCTAAGAAGAGGAAATTTAAAGATATACACATATTCTTTATATAAATATATATATATATATTTTAAAATTTCCTCGTTCTATCTGATGCAGTGGGCAGACAGCAGCTATGAAGTGTGTTCCACCCTGAGAGGGAGCCAAAGCCCTCACCTGGCTCACATCCCAGTCTGGTAGATTCTTGGGCTTCCCTCAAGACACACCTCACCCTGCTTATTTCATGAACAAAATCCATTTAAAGATCAACAAACCTGGAATCTCATAATCTCTTTCATGCTCTAACAGATCAAGCAGACATACCTCCAATAAAGCAAATGCAGAGAACAAATTTATTTCTGCTCTTAGAAAGTGAAAGTGTGAAACAAATGATCTTACTTCCATTCGTCTGTTTTGTCACCTATAGGGTCATCTGGTACCCAACTCGAGATTTTTGAGAGGGGAAAAAAAAATAAATACAAGGCAGGCAAAGTATTTCGAGATGTTCAGAAGAGAGATGTTAACATTTTGATCTCTGTGATTTCCTCAGGAAAGTTCCTTACAATATGTTTAAGGATAAACTACTGTCCTACAATACAGTGGCCTACAATAACATGAGGTTTATCACATATTTCCAAACTGTATTGATTCCAATTTTCCCTTGATAGCAAGGTATTATAAAATTGTTCTTTCTACAAAATTTAAATTCAGATTATAATCTCTTTATGGTATTTTCTTATTTATCAGTTGTGCCCCCCTAAAGGCATGTGTTAAAGTCCTAATGCCCAGTACCTCAGAATGGGAACTTATTTGGGGACAGGGTCTTTATTTACAGAGGTAATCAAGGTAATGAGGTCATCAGGATGGGACCTAATCCAATATGACTGCTGTCCTTATACAAAGAGGAAATTTGGACACAGAGATCCATAGAGAGGGAAGAAGATGTGAAGAGACATAAGGAGAAGATGCATCCCTATGGCCAAGGGGAGAGGCCTGGAACAGAACCAAAGCTGCCAACACCTTGATTTTGAACTTCCAGTCTCCAGAACCCTGAGACAATAAATTTCTTCTGTTTAAGCCACTTAGCCTTTGATACTTTGTTACAGAGCCCTAGAAAACTAATATACCAACTAATTTTAACCTTCTCAGTAACTTTAAATATCCCTTAGAATCAATACTTCAAAAACTACAAAACAAATTTAAATGGCTTAAAATTATTTTTAAACTGTTCTATGTAATGGGAATACAAACAGAACTAATATTTATTATACATCTACTATGTCCAGGATAGGATTTGCAGAACTTTGTATATTTTTGTTCATTTTACATGTATAGCCATGCTTTCAAAATAAAATGTTATCTAATTCAATAGAAGCATATTTTGTGCAGTAAGAACATTTACAGTAAACATGAGTAATTTAACTGAGTACCAATCAAGGGGATTGTACCTTGCTTAGCATATTTCATTAAATTATGTATCATAGGAGGTAGAATCATCTCTACATTATGAGCAATGGTACTTGTTGAATTCTTCTCTATCATTTCACCCACATTTTTGATGTGCAACGTAATTGATTGTTGAAAAGTTTATAGTAGGTTTTGTCAAGGACCCTGTTGTGAACAGAGATTATAAATAACCACAGGAAGTCAAGCAGGTTTATCAAGTAAGTGCTCAGTATAAAGTCCTAGAAGGAGGAGAGGGAAATGTAGAGGCTCCACCTCCTATCTTTGGGTAACTAAGAGTCTAATTGGTGAAAAAGGCCAAAGGCATGTCAAGAAAGTGAATTAAAATTATGCTTACGGATAATATCTCATCATTCTAAAAGAAAACAAACTCAGGAAAAGGAACCATAGATCTTGTATGCCTGCATTGCTAGTCCCACTTTATACCTATTGTCTAAGCTTAATTGTTAAAAGGGCTTTCTTTTTTTATTTTTTAAGATTTATTTTATTGAAGAATAGTTGATTTACAATGCTGTATTAATTTCTGCTGTATAGCAAAGTGATTCAGTTATACATATATATATATATATTCTTTTTCATATTTTTTTTCCATTATGGTTTATCACAGGATATTGAATATAGTTCCCTGTGCTATACCATAGGACCTTGTTGTTTACCACTTCTATATATAATAGTCTGCATCTGCTAATCCCAAACTCCCAATTCATCCCTCCCCCTTGGCAAGCACAAATCTGTTCTCTATGTCTGTGAGTCTGTTTCTGTTTTGTAGAAAAGATCATTTGTGTCATATTTTAGATTCCACATATAAGTGATAGGATATGGTATTTGTCTTTGTCTGACTTACTTTGCTTAGTATGATAATCTCTAGGTCCATCCATATTGCTGCAAATGGCATTATTTCATTCTTTTTTATGGCTGAGTAGTATTCCATTGTATATATGTACCACATCTTCTTTACCCATTCATCTGTCAATGGATACTTAGGTTGCTTCCATGTCTTGGCTATTGTGAATAGTGCTGCTATGAACATAGAGGAGCATGTATCTTTTTGAATTATAGTTTTGTCTGGATACATGAAGAGGGCTATCTTTCACTCCTCAAAATGTCCAGATTTTAATGAAAAAGTCTGCAGTCACCCTAACTCAGGGTTTCTCAACCTGGGCACTATTAACATTCTAAGCTGAATAATTCTTTGTCACGAAAGCTGTCCTATACACTGCAGACGTGGCAATATCTCTGGCTTCTACTCACTAGATGCCAATTGCAATCCCCTCACCCAGTTTGATAACTAGAAATGTCTCCAGACATTGCTAAATGCCCCTGGGGGCAAAAGAACCACTGTTCTAACCCAAGATTACATAAAGGTGAGGAGAGGGTATGGTACAGGAATGAGGATTAAGCCAGGAAAAACTATCTCAAGAAGGTTAGATTTCCACATCCGTAGATAAGGAAACTGAATTGGTTGAAGAAGGGGGACATTCTGCATATAAAAGGAGGAAAATGGAAAAGAGTAGGTTGAGAGTCACAAGTACAAGAGAAGGCAAAGACTGGGACATTAAACAGGTTAACCAACCTGTTTACCAAGCTACACCTATATCTATGTACCCCTCGACAACGTTTAAAAAATAATAAGTTGCTAAAATCTCTTCATTCTTGGGGGTCCACAGTCCTTGACATAGTGCACCAGAATTACTCTGGTTGCATTTCTTAGCTTCTTTAATATAAATAGAGGAGCGCAGGGTGATAACCCTCCCCTCCCCCAATTTTTTCCTGAGAGAAGAACAATTGAGAGCATGAAAACAATAATACTAGCAGCTGCTGTTTATTTGTGCCTTCTGTATCCCAGACCTTTTTCAGACATTATCCGATTTAATCCCCTCAAGACCTTGGCAAAGGCAGTGTTCACTTCCCTGGGGCTCAGTTTCCTAAACTGCAGAGTGAAGGTGGGTGGCATCACACATAAAGGGTCAGGGCCATGACTTGAATCCAGATCCAGCGACACCAAGCCCGTGTGCGTTGACCTTGTCGCACAGCACGGGCTGGCAAGACAGGAAGCAGAGGAACTCCCAGTTGAGAGGAACTCAGCCAGCTCAAAGACTAGAAAAAAATGATCATTCTTTATACAGAAGCTCTAAAAAATGTCAGAGGGTAGTAAGGCTTGCTCTTCTTTACTTCACATTAACCTTTAATGATCGCAAGTGTCCTAATTCATCAAACTGAAGTGATCATCCTCTGGTTTATTTCACTGAGTTGTTAGGCAATCATTTTGGATTAGGAGTTTCTAGACTGGCTGATGTTTAATAGCAGTATAACAATATGATTCTGAATCCTGGTTGTGGTGAAATCCCTCAAAATGAAGACTTAAGCTTTATACTTTTGTTTAAGACTCTCCCAGGTAAGGATATTCAATATCCAGAGGCAGGCTCTCTTCCCAGCTCATTTCATTCTTAGTTCTTCACTTAGTAAATTTAGCTTGCACGTGCAGCTGGGAGCAAGTCATCTGGTTGAGGAAAGACAAAGTCCTCACAGCTCCAATCTTGCAAAAAGAACTTTCATTTAAATGTAGTCACATGTGATTTGGACGAAGGAGAATTATTAATACCCCCCCACAGAGTGAAGTAGGGTGTCAGCTGGTTCAGCAAGTATGCTTTTTGTCTGTCCGAGTTGAACCAGCATGATGTCTTACAATAGCTATCTCATTGTATCCACCTCCCAAACCCAGAGATAGATGTTTTATAACCCCAATACAGAGTTGGAAAAGGGGACGATCAAGAGAAATTAAACAACTTGCTTGAGGTCACATGGTTGGGAAATAACGTGGCCACAGTTCAGACCCAGGTCTACCTGACCCCAGAGCCTCTGTTGTTTCCACTAACACAAGTAATTCAAGGAAAATGTAACTATTTAGCTTAAGAAAATGAGGAGATCACATTTCCAGCCTACCCCAGAGAAGACAAGGTGAACCTTGGGTCAAAGGAGAGGTACTGAGATGTTCAGGTTCCCAGGCTGCGGCTCCAGTCAGCACCCTGCCGCGCGCCTAAATGCCACCCCCTCTGAGCAAAGTAGTCGTTGAGCCTTACCTTCTTGCCTCAAAGACTTAATGACTCTCTATTTCCAACCGTCAGGATGTCAACACCATGCTAGACTGTGGCTTTCAATGATCATTTCCAGCATACATGATATTGCAGAATGTTCAGTGAGAAGAAGACGAGTTCCCTGGGATCTGAGCACAAGCTTTTTCTCTTGCTCATGCTCCCCTGCGTGCCATCAGCCAGGACCCTCGGACTGGACACAGTCTTTTTCCTGGATGGGTCACCTGTCCACATGCTCTGCAGCCATGTAGAAGGACCCAGCAGCATAAGCTATGAGGGAGCAAAGAAGGTGGAGGGTTTCACAGGCTGCCCTCTTGCCCCTCATTCCTCTGTTCGTTCAGTGCTCTGGGAGAGGATTTGCAGTAGGAAGGAAGACCCCCTGGGTCTGTTGCTACAAAAGAATATGAGAGTGAGGGAGGAGGGGGAACACATGAAGAAGCTCATAAACTTCCAAATCACTTCAACAAATACTTATCTGCCATCACCTGAGTGACAGATGCCCTTCTAGGAACTGGGGTCACAGTTGTGAACAAAGCAAAGTGACCCCACGCAGCTTATATTCCTGCAGGTCAAAGAGAAGATCCAGGAGCAAATATAGGAGGTCAGAGGATGATATGGGTCGGGGAGGTGCAATGGTCTATGGTGTCTTCACACAAGACCTTTCCAAGGAGGAGACTTGAGAGCAGAAAACCAAATAAAACACAGGAATGAGCCACAAGGATATCTGGGGGAAAGAATGTTCCAGAAAGAGGGAACTACTAATATAAATCCCCCAAAGGAAGCCAGTGTGGAGGAGAGAAAGGAGGGTATAACAGGCAGTTGAACTACTGGGAGATCTACATCATCAATTTTAATTCTATACAGTATTCCTTGTAGAAATAAACCATATTTATTAATTCCTCTGTTGACATACATTCAGGTCATTTCCAGTTATTCACAATCACAAGCTATGATGCCCAAGCCAAGGTTTCTCTTATGTATATATAAGGAAGTGGAATTGCTGATCACAATGAATGCACACCTTCAGCTTTGTTACGTGTTGTCAAATTATTCTCCACCGGGATTGTTCTAATTTACAGCCCCTACAATGGTATATGAAAACTCCTTTTCCTCACATTTTCTCTAATATTTGGTGATACCAGATTCTTCTTTTTTTTTCATTTTTGCCAATCCAATGAGTTTGAAACAATCTGTCTTTGTCATTTTAATTTGTGCTTCCCTGATTACCAAGCAAAGGCGAGGAGTATTTTTTTTTTCAAATGTTTCTTGTTGATTCAGGTTTCGTCTGTCATGATTGACCTTTCATATCCTTTGTTCATTTTGCTATGGACTATTATTTCTCTTTGATTAACTTGTAGAGCTTTTTACTATATTCTTGATATGAATTATTTAAATTATTATTATTATTATTTAAAATTATTTAACACTTATTAAAAATGTTATCTTTGAATGTAGGATTTCAAAAATATTTGGGGTATCTGTAAACAAAGAGAAGAGCTATCATAGAAGGGTTTTAATTTAATTTAATCAGATTCATTAACTTTTTAAAATTTGCACTTTTTGTATTGAAAAAAATTATTGCCTCTCATAATGTCATAAATATATTCTCTTCCATTTTTGTCTAAGAATTTTAAAGCTCTGCTTCCTGATTTTAGTATCTGAAGTTTTTTATATATGTATATGTATAAGATATCTGTATCTATTTTCTTTCGTATGGAAAGCCCATTTTTTCCCATTGGTGTGAAAGACCACCTCTTATCCACTGCCCATGTCTATGTGGGTTTGTTTCTAGGATTTTTTATTCTACTACCTGTGTATCACCAGAACACGACTTTGAATGTGATAGCTTTAAAATAACTCCATATCCAATGGATATGTGCTGCTTCTTTACTCTTTCTCTTCAAAATCACCTGAGCTACTTTGGGCCCTGATTTTTTAAGATGCATGAGCTAGTTCCATATACATTGACTAGCTCTGTTGGAAAAGAAAACAATTTTGAGGTTTTAATAAAAATTTTTGATTAGTTTTGGGAAAATTTATATCTTTAGGAAAATAAATTTTGCCATCTATGAAATATATATCCATTATTTAAGTCTTTGCATGGGTCCTTTCAATATTATTATATAATAGTCCCCATACAGGTCATCCATTTATTTTCTTGAATTTATTCTTAGACACCTGGTGGGTATTGGGCATGGAACCCTTTAAAGATTCCATTTTCTGATTGGTCATTGCTAATAGTTAGGGACACAATTACATATGTTGACGTTTAAATATTGACCTTGTATCTGTCAACTGTCTACGATCCTGATAATTTTTTCATTCCAATAATTAAAGTTCATATTTCCTTTCCCGGGGGTCTAGGCAAGTCATGTGCTGCCTAGGACCTAGAGAGGGTAACAGGGGAGCTCATTGTCTTATTCCTCACTTTGAAGGGAATAGTCCTCATATTTTACATCAAACATGATTTTTCCTTTAAATGTTTGTAGGTTTCTTTATCAAAATAAGAAAGTTCCTTTTGTTTCCAAAAAACTCAAGGAATTCTGATACACTTGTGGAAATTTAATTGCCATTCCTGGACTGGAATCACTCAGGTAATGAACGTGGTCCTTTCTCCACCAATACAATGATAAATACTAACAATATAAACATCTACGTGTTCATACTATTTATAAAGGATATACTTGCTAACTGCTCTTCTGTGGGCTAATATTTGAGGTTTAGCGGTGGAAGAATGT
This sequence comes from Eschrichtius robustus, assembly GCF_028021215.1. NCBI lineage: Eukaryota > Metazoa > Chordata > Mammalia > Artiodactyla > Eschrichtiidae > Eschrichtius > Eschrichtius robustus. Next base: position 153,617,809 of record NC_090824.1, on the reverse strand, counting down.
AGCATTTTCTATAAAAACAGTCTCTTTGGGTTTAAAATAGTCTCTTCTGAGCAGCATCACTAGTATTTAGCTTTAGATCCCTAGAGTGATGGAACTCTGTCTCTTGTCTCACAAAAGTAATGTTGAGAGCACAAAATGTAGAAAATTGTCTACAGAAAATTACCAGAAAATTCTTACGAAAAGTATGAAACTAGTAGACCACACTAAACTCAGTTTTCAAATATTTCATTCTTATCAGCATTTCATAAATAACTTGGGGTTTCAAATGACTTGTCAAAGTGATATGCACATTTCTAGATTAATTTATTTGAAATGAGTGTATTTTTCAAGAACTTTCTTGATAGGTCCAAAAATACTCTCAAGGCTTTATTTTGTTTCCCGTTTTACTATTAATCACACTTACTTTTTTAATGGTGAGAAATATGCTTTTAACTATATATAACTGAAATTGAAAAATGATATAATAATATAAAACCTTTCAGAAATGCAATACAAACTATTTGAAGGGGTCAGAGGGGGTGGGTTGAATTATTGGAATATACCAGGATAATCCACAGATTCTTAATTATCCAAAGAAATAACTAAGGAAATAACGTGCCTTCAAGGGTCTCAAAGATTAGAACCAGACACAGGATGCTATTTTCTCTCTCTCTCTCTCTCATGTCTTCCATTCATCCATCATATCTCTCATCTCCGCTTCTCTCTCTGAGCCTTCCTCCAGTAGTGGAGAACACGGATGCCCTCTGTAATATTTGAGAGGTCCATAAGACCACACTCGAGTCCAATAATTTACTAGTAAGACTCGTAATTCTGAGAAAAGCCATTATACTCAGAGTTATGATTTACCACAGTGAAAGGATACAGAATAGAAACAGCAAAAGGAAGAGGCACATAGGGCAGGGTTCAAGACATGCCAGGCATGGAATCATGTGTATAGCACACATTACCCCAGTGACCATGTGCGGCAACATGCACAGAATACTCCCAACCTGGGAAGTTCACCCAAGCTTTGTTGTCCAGAGTTTTGATTAGGAGTTGGCTATCTGTAGACAGGGTGATCATCCACATGAATAATCTTAGCCTCCAGCCCCTCTAGAACTTGAGGTTGCACCACATGACCCAAGACCATCCACCAAAAATTATATTGTTAGCATAGACTATCTGGCCTGGCTGAAGACTCCTAGGTAAAGAAAGATGCTCGTATCAGGCAGGACATTGCAAGGGTTTAGAGATTACCTCCCTGGAGCTGGGGGCAAACAGCCAAACTTTTCGTTGGCCAAAGGTTAGTCCTTTACTGTACATCCTGAGTCATGGAGAAGAGCTTTAACAAACCAGGAAGGAAAAATTTTATTCCCTGTTAGTTGCAGTAAAAAAAAAAAAAAAAAACAAGGAAGAATTCTGATAAGCCCAGCTTGGAACACCATTGTTTATAAAATGAGGAATATGACCAGCCCAATTTGTGCCATGTGTTCAGCTTTGAAGTCAGAGAACTGGACCATTTACCAGAAAAATTTCATGTTTGTCAAGGAAAATAACCACAACAATTATTAGGACAACAAACCTAGACATTAAAAAGGAAAAAAAAAAAAAAAAGGCAATAACGTATTATCTTGTTCTTCTTATTTTGGATTAAGTTCTGTTTGCTGAATCCAGGGGTCCATTGATCTAAGGCAAGTAGGTCTTCTCTTATGTTAACTAATTGTATGATACCAGAAATGTCCAGTCAATTCCTTCATATTTATATTATCAGTGGGAAAAATATATATGTCAAAACAGCTGAGTGAGATTTTAATATTTTTTAATTTTTGCCACTCTGACTAAAACTCAGACTGTTTTCAAAGTTTTTATTTTGCATGCTATGATTCCTATTGGAGATATCATTACTTCTGCTGAGAACCAAAATTCCAGTTTTATTATTATAAACCAAAAATATGAGTTTTAAGAAAACAGGAAATTATTAGAAATTTGGATTTTAAAAATTGTTATCACAAATATCCTTTCATAGCAATTATTTAAATTATAACACTACGATTTAATTCTGTACTTATTCATGCTTTTATAGAGAATAAATCTTAATATGGAAAAAAGCTGGATATTGGCAAGTTGTAGCGAACTGAAAAGAAATATGTCTTTAAAAGCATTCTATTAAACCCATTTCCTGTAAACAAAACAACCCCAGATATTCCTTGAAGTGATTACCCAATTAAACTCTGGAAATAGACGTTCCTGAGATTTCTTTTTATTCCGGACTTGGAAAAAATATCTTAGATTCAATAGGGAATCATAGGACATAGGTCTGTGACACCTATGGTTTTAGCTGAATTCACTGATAAACTAGATGCAAAGTAAATTACGACATAAACAAAACTATCTCCCAGGGCAATGTACTTGGCATACTGTAAACTTAAAAAATAATAACTATTATAAATCCTCTAGCATCACAACAATGCAATTTTGACATGCTTTTTTTTACAAATGTAAAAGATGCCTGTCAAAGAGCACCATACACATGACCCAGGGCCATAGGTAACAGGTGACAATGGAGAAATCTGAATTCAAGGCTCACTCCAGAGTGTATGCCTTAATCAAGTAACCTGAGAAAGACAAGGTCACCTCATGGAATCATCATCAGTCTCAGACTCTCCCTCAATACTGGTTTTATACTATTCACTCTTATGTCAATGCTTTCAGCCATCAAACTGACTTTTCCTATGCTCACCTGTCTCCCATGATTTTCCACGGTTTCCTAACTTCATGCCTTGAAGCATGTGGAAACTGGTGCCATGGGGAAGGTGGAGAGAAGGAAGGAATGAATGACAATTTTTGCAGCTGGAGGGGATAGTATAATCCCATCCAGCCATTCTTTAAGACTCAGTCCAAATCTTAACCTTCTACCCAAGGCTTTGATTGGGGAGTGCATACTGTTGACCACATTGCCAAAGACCTGCCACGCTCTGGTTGGCAGACAGCTGGGATCTCACCATCCGTGGTTCCCAAGTGTCGTGAATGCTAAGCCTCATCTACCCCAACACTGGACAGCCCCCTGTCAGGACAGCCATACACCAGAAACAAACATCATCTATGGTCACTGTTTAATTTAGACCTTGTTAGCAGTAAAGACATTTCTGATAACATTTTTTAAACCATCTAGTTATTTGTACATTTTCAAGAAGTTGTATGTTTATTTTTCTTAGCTGCTTAAGTTCAATTGTTGCTATTTATCTTGAAGTAAGACTAAATATTTTAGAATTTGGAATGACAAGCTGATATGGTCTGAATTCTTTTACCTCGCCAAATTCTCATTTTTTTTATAAGGATAGTGTTTGCAAATTTATTTTGGAAAGGCCAGTTGCCTCAGAAAGTCATTGTAGAGCTAAGTGGATTTCTAAAGTCTATGTTATTGTTAGGCTGTCTAATCCTTTTTCCAATTCCCTGATGGTCAGGGAATGTATAAAAAAACAGAAAAAATAAGCAGGTCTAAGACATGCCAAAAATAAAAACTTAAGGTTTCAAGTCTTTACAGATTGTCTCTCTTCTTGATGTTTTGAAAAGTTTTGAGAAAGGAAAATAATTCTATCGCCAGTGATATTTTAGGTTCATGAAGGGACTTTTTTATACAGTGCTCAAATGACTTTTCATTTAGTCTCAAGATACTTAAGTAAAAATAAACAGGTGACAATAATATATTAGCATGTTTCTCAAATACTCACTATGCCTCAGACACCTGACACATACCATTTCATTGAATCCCCACTGAAAGGCAATTTTAATCACCTTCTTACAAATAAAGGAACTGAAACACAGAGTGATGGAGGAATTGGTTAAAGCTGCATGGAGATGGTCAGGATTTGAACCTGGGTTGTGTGTCTCTAACCTTAAACGCTGTTACTGCGGTGATTATGCCAAGAGGGCTTATGATCAGGGCAGCTGTGGGGAGTGCAGTCTAGAGCGAAGCTCCAGGCTCCATCTCCACCTGACCTCACACTATCAAAGGTCACCAGACTGTTCTCAGCCATCTGGTTCCTTTCCATTCAGGATAGGATTAGAGATACACTGCTATTCATGTTAATCTTGCTTCAAATACTAGATACACCTGTAATTGCAATAAAACTGTCCTCCTTATTTCATTTTAGGTAGTTAGAATTAGAACTTCTTTTTGGAGACATGAATTGAACATGAAACATTGTATCTTCAGGCCATAACTGATTCACTAGTAACAAGGATTACACCGCTCATCTATTTCCAGTTTAACATTTTCTTAATTTGGTCCACATAGGATCACAGAATTTGGAGTTTTGGAAAAGAGCTCTTAGATTCACTCTGTTGATTCCAGTAAAAGTGATCCAAATGGTTAAGAATTTACTAGTCCCTTTAGGAGATGTTTTATTACTAGCTATAAATTGTGTTATTTTTATCATGATCTATATAACCAAGGTTATTCTTAAAGTATACACAGACTTACCATCTGCGATCAGATTTTCTCCATATACGTATCCACTCAGTAGTTGTTTATTTCTACCCCAGATAAAAATGGCAGCGCACGTTAGGTATATGGTACACATGTCACAAAGTTTTCCAAGTCTGTGCATTTCTCTGGCTTCGGGCATGAGACAGACTCAGGTGAAATCTCTCCCCTAAGTGCAATCTTGTAAACAGGTGGGAGAATTATCAGCCTTATCTCTAAACACCAGTTTTATAGTTTAGGCTTGCAGACCCCAGCTGCGCCCTCAGTACAAGTCTGTTGAAATGATAGAAACCACCAGTAAATCTCAAAATCTACTGTTTCCAAAATATCTTTGGAATGTAACGTGTTTTGAGTTTAATAATAATGAAGTAGACTCTTAGATTCAATACCATGTTGGAAGAAATACTTAAGTAATGACAACGGGTATCATAGACCCACAACACAGCCCCACATCCTGATTTGTTTGTCTTTGATGTAGTCATTTTAAAAGCCATTAAATCATTAACAGCTCTACTAGGCAGAAATGTGAGTTGCTGGATTAATGCTTCCCAAGGAGAAGATCTCATTTCTGGCCCTAGGTTCCCTCCTACACATCTCCAGGATCTTCTTCAGGATTTCCCAGGGCTTTTCCACTGGTCTGTACACATAGGAGGGTCTTCAGGTCAGAAGCTGCATTGGGAGGACAGGGAGCTAGAAAAGGCCACAAGATAGATAGGTATCAACCCACCTGTCTCCCAGGGCTCAGATCCAGGAGAGGCAAAACCATGGGTCCAGAAGGAGCCTCGGACTGCAACCGCTCTGTACTTTGCTTTACAGAAGAGGAAATAAAGGCTCTGGGAATAGATCCCTGGCTGTGGCTCCACCAGAGTCCAAATCTCTGGGTTTCTTGTGCAGTACACTCATTTATAATAGTGGCCCCCAAATTGGGGTCCTCATAGCTCTTAAGAATTCCCAGAGGTAGCGATGGAAGCCCTACCATTATTTCCTACATTTTGTAAAGCCCAAGAAACTCCACGTTTATCTTCAATTAAGCCACACAGTGTACTTAATAAATGCAGTGGGATATTTTTCAATTAATGATATTCATGAGGAGTCAGAAGCAGACAATTAAAGGGGTCCTTGATTAAAAAGAAAAGTCAGGAACACTTGCACTACAGCATAAAACATGCTCTGAAGAGCTATGGGGGAACACGTGTTTGCATGCACATATTTTACGTGGTCACATGAGTGGATGCACGTGTGTATGTGCCAACTTTGCAGGGTGTCAATATCCATTCAACCTGCGGTTGGTATGCCGGCAGCTACTCCCTTTAGGAGAATGCATTTGTTTGACTGAGGTGACAATGACCTCAGTGGAAATAAAAGGAAAGGGATAGGGAAAAAAAGAACAGACAAAGAAAGAAAAACAAAAGAAGGTCTAAGAATTATTCAGGCACATACTTTCTTCTCTTTAGCTTTATAAGACCTGACCTAACCTAAGACGTGGAGATTCAGTGGCAGAATAAGGAGATTTAGGATAGGGCTGGAGGAAATGGTTTCCCTACCTTGCAAATGGAGAAGGAAAAGAAACCAGTTGTTCTTTTTCAAAAAGGATATATGCAAACAAGGAAATCTCGGACATCTCCTAGTCGGCCAGATCTATGCATTCAGTTTGCCGATGCCTAGAAGGGAGATGGATTGAGAAATGGGGCACATGATCTGGATGTTTGCTGATTGTTCTTTACCTGCAGTATCAACAAATGTGATCTCTTGTACTCAACATGTGCTGCTTCAGGGACTGCTGCACGGAAGGGACCCCAGTGCCACTGGCTCTCCTTTGAGGCCCGCGTTTGGTTGGCATGGTGTTCCCGAGCAGATGAGCCCAAACCATCCTGCCAGGAAAACAGTATGTGCATTGTGTCAGTCGTTTAGGGGGTGGCTTAGCATCCCAGAATTCCAGCTGAGAAGTTTCGATCCTATAGTTCTATGCCTGGAAAATAAATAAATAAATAAATAAAACAAAAACATGGTTACTCCAATTATTTGCATCTTTTTATTTTTCTAGGATTTATTCATGAATAGCAAAAAAAACCACACAACTTTTGCAGGAAATTGAGGTTTAAAAGAATTAATGCTTAGAATTTTAGTGTTAGAATTTAATTTTTCCAGGTAACTTTTCTCAGTACCAAAGAACCCCTTTTTCAAAGGAAAACTTAGAGCCTCAGTATACGGCAAAAACAAAGAGCCAGGGCGGCTTATGGAGGGATGTGCACCCTCACCCTCCCTCTCACAGCCTTCCGAGGCTCAGAAGAACAGGCTTTAAAAGCTGCTAAAATTGGGATTAACATACATACACTACTATATATAAAATAGATAACCAACAAGGACCTACTGTATAGCACAGGGAACTAACTACGCTCAGTATTTTGTAATAACCTATAAGGGAAAAGAATCTGAAAAAGAATATATATATGTGTAAAACTGAAATCACTGTGCTAACATAACATTTTAAATCAACTCTACTTCAATAAAAAAATAAAAATAAATTAAAAAAAAATAAAAGCTGCTGAAAGACAGTGATCCCTGTCAAACAGAAAATATCCCCTTCAAAGATACCCATTTATATTTTTATCAAGCATTTACACCTAATGTGAATAAAGGCATAATTAGGGAAGCTTGCAGATATTACATAAATAATTACTTCTGGGTCAGGTGCTCCCGTAATGGATGGAAGTAGGAAGAGGCTGTGTGGACCCTGTTTCTCTGTGAGGAGTCCCAGCTTACTGTTCAGTTTTAACAGCATTGATCGAGCCCTTAATATTGCAATGAATCCTAGGGACGTGTAGCTGAAGCCCAGAAGAATCTTGTTTAGCTAGCAGTATAGCACTAGCTTCTAGGTCAACCCCGGACCTCATGGGACAAGGAAATAAAAAGCTACATGCCCTGTCATATAACAGTTCCCCCAAGTCTAGGCTGTTCTTACCAACCCTGAATAGACTCTAGACATTATTCCCCAGAGGTTGCCCACTAAGCCCAAAGGTTGCCACCAGCCCACAGATGTGCCTTGTTTGGTTTTCACAGTGTATGATATGATATATGAAATAAAATACACATATAAGATAAAACGTATTTATAAAATAATATGTGTATATATAAAATACTATGTATATATAAAATAATATGCATGTATAATATATGTGATTTTTTAAATCTAGAGATTTAATATTTTAAAATTATAAAGTTCCAAGTCAAGGCCCCCATTTTCACATGAAAACAGCAGACTGAAGCACAACTTCTCCTGCAGATGTGCAAACACTGTCATGTTTGCCTCCCCAAGGCAGTTTCACTCATTGCTTTTGTGAGGATTAAACGAAATAATATACGTAAATGACATTAAAATGTCCCTGGCACATAGCAGGTGTGCAATAAATGGTAACTATAATATTATCATTTATTTATTTGCCTTGCCAGGCGAGGTATTTTGAGTTTTAACCCATGTTTTTCACCTAGAATCCTTTAGAAACCACTTGTGAATTTACATTTCCCACATATTAAACACCATATATTGTCTGGGGTCTGTTTAGTTTAGTCGATTTCTAATACAGGAAAGTAGAACATATGTGAACTTTTAGAGGAGAATGAATGACTGCATTGTGGTTTTTTTTAATAATCATTTCCTGAGGTTTTATGAAAGAAAAATATGGATGGTAGAAATGGTGTGGAAGCCACTTACATTCTCTTAGAATTTGTGCTCCTGAGAGAGGTAAGTCCAGGGACTGTCCAACTGCCAGAACTTTCAAGTACTTGGCCCAGTCCTGGGTCGAATGGAGATGTCAAACAAGATGCTGAATTCATTAAGGGCTTGTCCTGAATCCTGAAAATGGTGCCAAGGGAGCCATGAGAGGTGTAGCCACAGTAGAATTATGCAATCAAGTGGAAAGTTCTGGCAGTACCAATGGCCAAATGATTAAGGCCAAAGATATTTCCAACCCATCCAATAATCCAAACGGTAACCAAAAATGTTGCCTCTGCTACGGAGAAAATATAGTAAAACAGTGCAAAGAAGGGTGTATCAGTCTGCTTGAATGTGATCAGCCAACTCAAATAATTTTTGGATTTAAGCAAGGAGAGAACAAAAAAATAAGTCTAAACTTATAACTAGTAAAATTATCTCTGCATGTAGCTATTTTTTTAAAACTTCCCAAGACAAGCTGTAAAATGAACATGTAAATTAATGTAGGTGTGTACTCAGATATGAGTACTGTTTCTATATATATAAATAAATGTATACATATAAATATATTCAGTATTTATTAAATGTATAGGTGTCAGGAATTAAAAACACATATTATGTGATAATTCTGTAAATCCTCAAAGACTGTTCCTACAAAAAGAAGATTCAGTAGTGGGGCTGCCTGATTGAGGACCAAATGTAATGTGAATGTTCCTCATATTCTCCCAAAGAGTGGTAAATTCCCCAAACCAATGCTACTGGAAAATGTGAGGGGGAGGGAGAAATTGGAGCTGGTAGAGGTGACACAATGGTAAGGAAGATGGAAGGAGTTCTAAGTTCTCTTAGGAAACTGGGAAGAAAACTCAAGTTGAACTCAACTTGAACTCCTTTCCCACCATCACCTTCCCACCCCCAGAGGATGGATCTGCTGTAACATCTTTCCTTCTAGCCCTAAGCACATTAGGACTCTGCATGGTCTCTTGAAGGTTTCCAAGTTATTTGCCCCACATGTCTTTAGCTGAATGGAGACTCAATGTGGTGAAACCTAGGGGAAGAGGATCAGCAAGACCAGGAAATCAATCAACCCATCTGAGTTGTCTCTGCTGAGACATCAGGCAATCAGGTCTAGAGAAGAAAAGGAAAGCAAGCTACTAAGTTGCACTCCCAGCACTCATGTTCCTATTTCTCTTTCCCAAAAGATGGTGAGCCTTAATTATTTTTATATCCTCAAATCGAAGTCCATAGTATACTACCCCATAGTATTTGCTCAATTAGATGTTTGAGTGATTGTGCAAACTTAACTTGGGGGCCCTCTGGGACCTTATTTTAGAAAGCACAATGGCATACCATTCATGCCCTTCCTTCTCAGCTCCTTTTGCTGGATCCTCTTCCCCTATTTTATCTCCAACTGTTGGAATAACCCTGACTCTCTCCTCTTCTCTGACTATATTTTTATTCACCCAAAGTTCTATCTCTACATTTTGCTTCTCTACTGAGCTCCAGACTCATGTATCCAACTGCCTACAGGACATCTTTGCTTAGATCTTAACATAACAAGGCCAAATCATATCTCACAATTTCCCACACACCAAACTTCTATTCTCATCTTAGTACTCCATGTACTTACTATATGGCTCTAGCCAAAAACCCACGTGTCCTTGATCCTTCTCCTTCCCACACTGCCTACATTAAATCCATCCAAAAATCCTTCTATATCCATCACCACACTGCTCTGACTCTATGGCTACAATCCTAGTCCACAGCACTCTCATTTCTTGCCTCCAGTCCTGAAATAGCCTCTTCACTGGTCTCCCTGCTGCTACTTTTGTTATTCTAGAATCCATTCCCCACATGGCAGTCATTGATCTCTAAAGAAAATAAATCAGACCATATCACTCCCCAGTTTCAAAATCTCCCTTGACTTCCTAATGCATTTACCATGAAATCCAAACTCTTTAACTTGACTTACCAGGTCCTACAAGGTGCTTTACCTTGCGCTAACCATCCCTCCCCCCAACCCCCGTGCTCACTACATGCCAGCTTCCAGAGTTGTTTTTATGTTTTTTAAACAAGGAAATTTTATTTCCATCTTAGGGTTTTTAACTTCCGTCTTAGGTTCCCCCTGAGGGTCCTACCTCTGCTTGGAATTATCTGTCCCAATACTTTCATACCAGCTCTTTTCAGTTTTGAGTTCAAATGCCATATACTCAGAGATATTTTCCTATCACCTAAATAATGCTCTGTCTCCTTCTTGCAAAGATATCCCTTTCTAGCCTATCATCCAAGGTTTTTCTTTTTAGTTGCCAAACTCTTACCACTGTCTGAGATTACTTTCTCTTCCATTTGTAGGCACGTTTATTTCACATCATTTCCCTTTAGCATATGAGCTTTCTATTCTATGAGAGTCTAGCCCATCTTATTTAACAATGTGCCACCACAGCCCAGCACAATACCTGTCTCAGAAGAGGTGACCTGTTAAATGAATACTCTGCACATCACCACTGCATTGGTCCTAATATGAAGACAATGCCAATGGTAGAGGCAACATAAGTTCTTGCCCCGCTCATCACAGCCTGCTTGACCTTGGGCAAGTTACTTAAATTTTCCAGACTGTGAACTAGGAATTAAGGAAGAAGGCTGAATCCAACACCTTCCATGAAGTTGAAAAGCAAACTCTTCAAATGGAAGAAATGGCAGAGATAGCAGACAGGGGATTGGGATCTTGGCAAGGAGAAAGGTGGGAAAGACTAGGGTCCAATATCTTGGGAGTAAAACTGTCTGGTATGTAGGTGATGGGAAAGACCTGTGAAGATGAAAGTAACCACTGTTTAAGGAATGACAGAACCCTGCAGTTATGGTGTGAGAAGGGATTTACCCTCTGATATTTGGAAACATTTTCTGTGTCTTTCCCTCTTTTATTGGGATGGAATGCCCTTGCCCATCACATTTATTAAGTGGAACACACTGACCTAACTTAACAAAAAAGCACCAAAAACATGTACTATCTGTATCAGTTCTCTTGAAAGTGGGCAAATGGCCCCACTGGGTGGGTGGAGAAAGAATATCAGAACACCTATGAATATTGATGTTGATTTATCTCATTCTTCTTATTATTATTTTTGTCTATATTTAATGTATGTAACATTTTATTACAGTAGTACATATAAAATGCATATAAATCCATATACAAAAGCAAGACTACATGCAGCTGTAGGTTTTTTTTTCTTTCCTAATCAGTGTCTTTGGTCAGTTTTAGATATGACTGGTTTTGATGACACATGTAACTCCATATTCCACTTTATATTTCAATCATCTTTTTTAACTGTATATAAAAAGTTTCTACAATCAGATTATGCATTTATTAAAGGTAGGGCCCTTGTCTCACACATGGGCATATTCTCCATAGAGACCATCAGAACATCTTAAAGTATGACCCCTAGCACTCCATAAAATCATCATCCTCATCACCATCGTAGGTGTATGTAAGTGTGTACATATATATTGTATATGTATGTTTGACATCATATGTATATATATTCTTTTCACAATGTACACCCCATATGTCATATATATATATACGTACATATATATAGGGTATCTCCAACATACAGTATAAGATATATGTGTATAATATACACACACACAAAAGACTGAAAATTTGTTTATCTTTTTAGAGTCACAATGATACATAATTTTCTAAGAAGTCAACATAAAGGGCATATGTGATGTTACTATAGCTTTGGCATTAGAAAAGGCTCTGAAAATTCTTTGATCTACATTCATCTGTGCTCCAGGTATTGCTAATTTAATTGCCAGAAATGTAAATATAAATTAATGAACAGTTTTTTCAATTGTCATTTTATGGATTGAAGAATGGTAAGCATTTCTTTTGAACATCCATAATTATTTAATGATATCTACATAAAGGCTTTTAATTATACGGGAACAGTGATAATAATTATAAAGGCCCACACTCAACTGATAAAACATAAATTTCTCCAGAAAAAATTATTATGTCTCTTAAAAGTGAATTCTTTCTGCCAGTGAAGGGCTCACATGACATTTTTCAACAATTAAAGCATAAGCAGCCTTCAGTTTTTACACTTATTGGGGAAAATTTGCTGGTTTGTGGAATCAGAAAGGTTTTTTTTTCTGTTCTTTTTTAACCCCCCACTCTCTAAGATTTTATGTATTTTTTTATTCTTTTAGTGTCAACATATGCCTACCAAATCTAAAAAGACTAGTAAAAGGGAAATCGGAGTTGATTTCGTATGTCAAAACTTAGCTTAAATTTGCTATTGTGGCATAATGGAATTAAGTGTTTATATCCTCGTGTTTGTCAATGTGTACTTACCAGCAACTAAATAGCATCTGTCTGTGGAAGTGTCTTATTACATCTTTTCATTTCTTAACTATAATGCCAACATCCAGAGTTCTATAATTTTTATATATATATTCACCAATATTTGTAAAATTAAGATGAAACAAAAATCTAGTATTTGTGTGTGTGATAACTTTTAAAATAGTGTTTCCTTCTGCTATATAACTTGCGCTAAGATTACCATAAATAATGTGACAGAGAAGATCATTGTCATTTAAAAATTACTGAAAATTGATAATTCAGTGCCCTTAGGTGATGCTGGCAGCTAACTAAACTGCATTAGAGACATTATTGCAATGTCAATAAGTAGTCTTACTACAATTTCTTTTTTCTGAAAACTTAAAAAGGGAGCTTTTATTTTTGCAAAACTGTTTACTTTTTTTTGGCTTCATACCAAAAAATAATGCTGAAATGACCACCTGAAGTTAGAATATTTCTATATGGAGTTTCAAGATTTGGGTTCAGGGAGTGGGGGATGGAGAAATTAAGGCTGATCAATGAGATTAATGTTTTAAAAATAAAAGTGAGAGAGAGAGTCCAATTAGAATATCCTGGGGTTATTAGCGATAACGGTGCTCATATCCAATTAAGATGAAAACCATTTTACCATCTTAATGTGCCACCTCTGGCAGTGTGGGTTTATTAGTTTTATCAGACTTGAGAACTGAAACTTGAAATGATACGTATGCTGGGTACCAAAGAGACACTGTTAAGACTTAGAGATAATTGGTATAAAATGAGAAGCCTCAAAAGTTGTTGATTAACAAGCATTGCGGATTTTGGAGACAGGAAGAAATTGGTCATTTCAGACAGTGTTTGAAATGAAAAAACTCACTGAGCTGTGCAGTGACATTCTTAATGTCCAAAAATTCAGTAATATGGCATATTCATATGGGACAAGACAGCCTTCAAATCCATGACACACCATCTCTATAAAAACTCAAATGAACAAAAGCGATTGTTTGTGATGAATGTCAGCTTTCTTGTTTTCCTTTCCAGAGTAAAGGATATAATAACTAATGATTAGTATTAATAATTAATAAGAAAATCTCTTGTATTATCCTCAAGCTTTTCAAGATATGCTACATAACCAATAAAACTTATTTTCATTGTTATATTCCTTTATGCTTTTAGACAATCATTTGAACTTTTCTAAAAATATCTTTACATTTCTATACCATCCATCTGGGTATCACAGAATGATTAAAAGCAGACAAATACATACACAATAAAGCTTCCCACTTAGGCAGCAATAAAATCACTGTTGCGTTTCTTCAATAGACATTTCCTTGACTAATAAAAAGTCTCGTCACTCATTTCTGAAGCTGGCAGGGGAAAGCCTTTATTGTGCTAGTGTAGTGTTCTGGATGCTTGTCTTTGGTAAAATATTCAGTGCACGGCCAGGAATGTGTAATGGAAATTGTCAGGGGGGAGATGGCCCTGCGGCAAGTCTGCACTGGTGCCCGGTGGTCTGATACAAGTGGTTCTTCTACGAAGTACTCTGGCACCTCCTCTGCTAAAGTGTTTGAGCCCTCATATGAAAACCCCATTTCATGATACTAAGGAATGAACATGAGAGGCTGGGGCAAGGGTGGTCTATTTGGGGGGTGAGAGGACGGTGTGATCGAGTAAAAAAATACAGGCCATCTTAGCCAGATCACAGGATAAATGGAATAGCCCCTTTCAGAGAAATATATTAGGCTCTAAGGTGAACCTTGTTTGGATAGATACCTTATGATGAAATTTCAAATCATTTTGGTTTCATGTGAGTCTTTCAACTTCATAAAGGAACGAACATATTACTGTGTTGGCAACACATAGAGCTGTTTCTGCCAAGTAGAAAATCAAGGGCTCTGAATAAACCTTACGCTGGCACAGGTAACACATAATTCTTCTAGAAAACAAAGTAAAAATTAAGATTTTTTTTTTAAAAGTCATGAAGTTATTTCAGGTGTGTGTGTGTGTGTATATATTTCCCAGACTTTTCTGAACAATGCATCTTAGAGCCCAAAGCAGTAATTACCAGTTGGGATTTCTCAAAGGGCACTATTTATGTGGTTTGTTGGATAGCATGTGTTTTAAATGCTTTTAAAGGTATATGTATCCCTTGGGTGTCAGCAGCCAACTTGCTTAACTAGTATAGGTCAACTTCTAGACAAACATCATGATCAAGATGGCATGAGCATTACTGAAAATGGGTCTTAATGAATCAATAGATTAACCATACATATACATATTTTAATGTATATAAAAGAATCATATATATTTGGGTATTCCATTGTTTAACTGTTAAACTGTTATCCAGAAAAATACCAGGAGCTCCAGATGACAGAAAAATTGACCATAAACATAGGACAGAGAAGGCACAGGAGATAATGCTCATTAGTGGTCAAAATCATTTGATGCCATCAATAAATTTAAACTTTATTTTAATTTAGCTTTAGCTAAAGTGAATCCCTAAGAAGTTTTGTAAGACCTAGGTCTGAGGTGTGAGGGTATGGTATGATATTTCTTTCTTTTCCTCTTCTCAAATGGGATGAAGGGAGGTAAAAAAATACAACTGGAATTATTCACTATGAAAAAAATATTGGCACCATACTGAGAAGTATTTCACAAAACTATACTTCAAGCAAGGCAATGAGCACAGGCATGGAAGTTGGTATTGGAATATATTTTAAGGAAAAAAATTCAATTCACCTCAAGCTAAGAATATAATAAAAGCCTTGAAACATTTATTCAGGGACATATTCATTGTAAAAAAATATAGAAAATCCAGAGAGTTTAATTTTGCTTATCTGATTTTAGTCCATCTAAGGAAAAAAACAACTTTAATAAATATTCTTCCAGAAATTTTTCTACTGAAAAAAATTAGAACCCAAAGCAAAGGCAACAAACGCAAAGATAAAAAAGTGGGACTACATCAAATTAAAAAGCTTCTGCACATCAAAAAAATCAACAAAATAAAAAGACAAGCTATGGATGGGAAAAAAATAATTGTAAACCATATATCTGGTGAGGGGTTAATATGCAAAATATATAAAGAACTCAGACAACTCAATAGTAAAAAAAACTCCAAACAATGTATTTAAAAAATGCACAGAGGGTCTTCCCTGGTGGCACAGTAGTTAAGAATCCGCCTGCCAATGCAGGGGATACGGGTTCGAGCCCTGGTCTGGGAAGATCCCACATGCCATGGAGCAACAAAGCCCGTGCGCCGCAACTACTGAGCCGGTGCTCTAGAGCACGCGAGCCACAACTACAGAGCCTGTGTGCCTAGACCCTGTGCTCCGCAACAAGAGAAGCCACCACAATAGGAAAACATGCACCGCAACAAAGAGTAGTCCCCACTCGCCGCAACTAGAGAAAGCCCACGCACAGCAACAAAGACAGAATGCAGCCAAAATAAAGTAAATAAATAAATAAATTTATTTTAAAAAAATGCACAGAGAAACTGAATAGACATTTTTTCCAAAGAAGACATTCAAATGGCCAACAAATACATGAAAAGGTGCTGATCGCCAATCGTCAGGGAAATGCAAATTAAAACCACGAGATATCACCTCACACCTGTTAGAATGGCAATCATCAAAAAGACAAGAGATGGCAAGTGTTGGTGATGATGTGGAGAAAAGGGAACCCTTGTGCAGTGTTGGTGGGAATGTAAATTGATTCATCCACCATGGAAACCAGTATAGAGTTTCCTCAAAAAATTAAAAATAGAACTGCCATATGATCCAGCAATCCCACTTTTGAGTATATATCCAAAGTAAATGAAAACAGGATCTCAAAGAGATGAACCTCCATGTTCATTGCATCATTATTCACAATAGCCAAGATATGGAAACAACCCAAGTGTCCATCAATGGATGAATGGATAGAGAAGATGTGATACACACACAAACACACACACACAAAATGGAATATTATTCAGCCACGAGAAAGAAGGAAATCTTGCCATTTTGACAATATGGATGAATCTTTAGGGTATTAGGCTAAATGAAATAAGTCAGACAGAGGAAGACAACTACTGTATGATATCACTTACGTATGCAGTCAAAAAAAAGCTGAATTCAAAGTAAGACACTAGAATGATGGTGATTGCCAGGGGATTGGAGGTGTGGGAAGAGGAAGATATTGGTCAAAGAGTACAAATGTCTAGCTATAAGATGAATAAGTTCTGGGGATCTACTGTACAGCATAGTGATTATAGTTAATGATACTGTATTACATACTTGAAAGTTGCTAAGAGAGTAGATCTTAAATATTCTCACCACAAAAAAGAAATATAGTTGGCTTCCCGTATCTGCAGGTTCTGCATCTTCAGATTCAACCAAGTGCAGATCAAAATACTTTTTAAAAATTCCAGAAACCTCTAAAAAACAAAACTTGAATTTTTGCTGCACACCCACAAATATTTACACAACATTTACATTGTATTAGGTATTATAGGTAATCTAGAGACAATTTAAAGTATATGGGAGGATGTGCTAGGTTATATGCAAATAAACACCATTTTATATAAGGGACTTGAGCATCCTCAGATTTTTGTACCTGAGAGAGTTCCTGGAACAAATCCCCTGTGGGTACTGCCAGACACGACTGTATTAATTATGTGATGCAGTGCTGGTGTTAGTTAACATCATGGTGGTAATCAGTTTTGCAATATATAAGTGTACCAAATCAACACATTGTATACCTTAAACTTACATATTATTATATGTCAAGTATATCTCAATAAAGCTGGTGAAAATGTTTTTGTAAAAACCCTAGACATATATAGTATGGGATAAGAGGAGTTTTTAACAAGTTTTTTTTAATTTTTAAAAAATTTAATAATAGACATGAAACATCTTTCCATATCTAAAAACTTATTTTATTTTGTTTAGTGGCTCTTTGTATTTTTTGCCCAGGGATACCAGTATTATCAAATTACTTTTTTAAGGGGGTGATATTCAGGTTGTTACCAGTTTTACAATGATAAACAACATTGCAAAGGATATTCTCTTGTTTTGTTAGATTATTTCCTTAAGATACATTCTAGAATTACTTTTAAATCAAGAGATATAAATATGCAGTAATATCCATATAGCATGATGACATTCTGACTCCTCCCCACATACTCAGAATAAAGACCTGAAAAGAACTTGAAGAACACAAAGGAGGTCACAGACAAAGAAAGAAAACTGGGTTACTCTAGGGGCAGGAAGGGAATAAAGACACAGGCGTAGAGAATGGACTTGAGGACATGGGGAGGGGGAAGGGTAAGCTGGGACGAAGTGAGAGAGTGGCACGGACATATGTACACTACTAAATGTAAAATAGATAGCTAGTGGGTTGCAGCCGCATAGCAACAGGGAGATCACCTCGGTGCTTTGTGACCACCTAGAGGGGTGGGATAGGGAGGGTGAGAGGGAGACGCAAGAGGGAGGGGATATGGGGATATATGTATACGTAGAGCTGATTTACTTTGTTATACAGCAGAAACTAACACAACACTGTAAAGCAGTTACACTCCAATAAAGATGTTAGGAAACAAAAGCTATATGAATGGCCTTACACATGATGCTCTCCTCAGAGTTAAAACCGAATAGTGTGCATTTGTGTGTGCGTGTCGGCATTAGTTATCTATTGCTGCATAAAAAAAATTACAACAAATTTAGCAGCTTAAATAACACATATTTATTATCCCACAGTCTGTGGGTAAGTTATCAGGATGCAACTTAGCTGAGTCCTCTGCCTCAGGATCTCTTTCAAAACTGCAGTCAAGATGTTAGCTAGGGTTGGGATCTCCTCTGAAGGTTCACCTGGGGAAGGAGTTACTTCCAGGCTCACTTACATGGTTGGCATCATTCATTTTCTTTTGGGTTTTTGGACTGAAAGACTTAGTTCCTACCTGGCTATTGGCCAAAGGCTGCCCTCAGCTCTTTGCCACATAGGTCTCTCCAGTATGGCACCTTGCTTCACCAATGCCAGGAAGGAAGAGAATTACCTTGCAAGACAAAGGTTACAATCTTATGTAATGTAATCATGGAAGTAATATCTGTCACTTTTGCTGTATTCTTATTGTTTGGAAGTAAGTCACAGACCCAAACTCAAGGAAAGGAGATTATCTAAGAGTGTGTATACCAGGAGGCAACAATCACTGGAGGGTCATCTTACAGTTCGCCTGACATAGTGGGTCTATGGTTGGAGGTGTTAAAATAACTTGAGATATGCTGGTTGGGTGTATGTACATAGGAAAGCTATTTCTGGACATGATAGGAAATATTTTCTCCAGCTGTGCAAAATTGTAGAAAAAACAGTTTATTTTTTAATAACCCTCAGTTTTAATCATTTAATTTTCTTAGTTACAAAAATTAATCTGATTTGGACATTTTATAATTATCAAAAAACATTTAAATTTCTTAGATGTCAAAAATAATCTCGAACTGCCCCTTGTGGCTTTCATAATTTAACATATAATTGAATTTAAAACATCTTAATTGGTAGACAGCTGGTGTGTACATACTTTAACCACATTATTTATTTCTTTTAGAAAAAAATATAACTATTAAAATATGGCTTTTACTTCATTTCAACTTTGCTTGCCTCACAACATAGATGTGAGCAATAGTAATTATGGGATATAAATGTTCTATTATTGGTATAAATGGCACTTTGAAAAATATTTCTATTAATCTCTTTCATGAATGTGTTTAAAATGCATGTGTACAAACATGAAATCACAAGAAAGAGGAACAGATGACAAAGGATATATTAGGTGGTAAATTTTCTGATGACTGTCAGTATCTCATTTTGCTAATATCCATACAATATTTTTCTTATTTCACCAATTATTTTGTGTTCCCGCAGCTGAAAGTCCATCTATACAAGGTCATAATCTGTGATTGGATAGCAGATGGAGCCCAGGGTTACCGCCTTCCCCGAAATTGGCCTATAATCGCAATAATCAGCAGCTTGAATTATTGGTTCAACCAATGCAATGTGTTCTGTTTTCTGACAAATAAGAACTTCTTCCCGTCGTACTGTCCCTTGCTTTTTTTTTAGAAGATAGGAAAAAAGGGGCATAAATTAATGACTTTTTAAAAGGGCTAACCAGAAACTGAAGTATTTGTGAATAAAATGGAATTTAATGACAAAGCACAGACTGCCCAGCTTCATTCTCATTAAAGATAAAAGTATTTATGTACCTAGTAAATGTTTAAAACTAACTAAGCAGCCAGTAGCCCGACTTAGAGCTGGGGTATAATGAATCTGCAAATCATTATTGATTAAGCTGTGAATTCAAGATCGCCTCTTAACCTAAGAACATTTCTTCACCCATACTTTCTTTTATTTTGTCAAACGAATTCAATTCAATTAGTAGTTATTGAACACTTATCCAATACATGGTACCTTAGAAAGGAAAAAATTACTCAGATTCAATCTTTGGCCTGCTTGCCAGGAAACACAGTTTTCCTAACCAATGTCAAGGCACTCTTCCAACCAACCCACATGATCTCCCTAAGGCAGAAGTCTAGGTCATTTACTTATAGAACATTTTGTCCTCTGGCATGTTCACATACAGGATGTTTAGGCCCTTAGCAGAATTCCTTGTCTCCACCAGGAGAATAGCCTTCCTCCGGACAGTGAGGTAATAAGTGTACAGTATGTGTAGAGCCAGTCAAATAGAACAGCAGTGGAAGCCAGGAGTCTCCATACATAAAGCAGCTAAGGTTAGCAGAGGGTCCAAGACCACAAGCATCTCCTAGCACCTCCTAGATGTCAGGCCTTTGAAGAACCATGTGGAAGAAGACCACAATGCTTTCTCAATGCTTCATGGAGAAGACATCCACAACAGGAGCCTTGAGGTTTCAGTTCCGGCTCTGCTACTTACTCACCAGCTCTATGGCCTTGGACAGAGGACACATTTTAAATCTGTTTCTCCATCTATTAAAATAAAACTTGGAACTAGTATGTTACATAAATGTTTAGAGCATTAAGTAAGATAACAATACATAAAAAAGCAAATTGGACCTAAATTCTGCTTCATTGTTCATGATAAATGGCAGCTCAGTAAATATATGATGAGGAGACAGTGAGTTCATATTAATTAATTTATTTTTTAAATCTTTTTAAGAAAATTCAACTGCAGGCATATGGGCTAGGAAAAATACTTTGGCTATAAGAGCAAAATCTTCAGTAATGATGGCATCCCTTGACTCAACCTTATATACATTAAGTTCCTTTGGAAGCAACCTAAGTGTCCATCAACAGATGAATGGATAAAGAAGATGTGGTATATATACACAGACACAATGGAATACTACTCAACCCTAAAAAAGAATGAAATTTTGCCATTGTAGCAACATGGATGGACTTGGAGAACATTATGCTAAGTGAAATAAGTCAGATAAAGAAAGAAAAATACTGGGCTTCCCTGGTGGCGCAGTGGTTGAGAATCTGCCTGCCAATGCAGGGGACACGGGTTTGAGCCCTGGTCTGGGAAGATCCCACATGCCGCAGAGCAGCTAGGCCCGTGAGCCACAATTACTGAGCCTGCGAGTCTGGAGCCTGTGCTCCGCAACGGGAGAGGCCGCGACAGTGAGAGGCCCCGCGCACTGCGATGAAGAGTGGCCCCCGCTTGCCGCAACTAGAGAAAGCCCTTGCACAGAAACGAAGACCCAACACAGCCATAAATAAATTAATTAATTAATTAATTAATTAAAAAAAAAGGACAAATACTGTATGATATCACTTATACGTGGAATCTAAAAAATACAACAAACTAGTGACTAAAACAAAAAAGAAGCAGACTCACAGATATAGAAAACAAACTAGTGGTTACCAGTGGGAAGAGAGGAGGGGGGAGGGGGGAGTGGAAACATAGGGGTAGGGGGAAAAAAAGGTTATTATGGGATTATATGAAATAATGTGTGTGAAACTTTTGAAAATTGAAAAGCAGTACAGAATTTAAAGACTCTTTCATTTGATTAAAAAAAAGAGAGAGATTAAAAGCCTTGGTGATAAGAGGAAAATGAAAAAGACCAAAAGATTTTCCTAAGTGACAAAATAAAAAAAAAAAAAAAAGAAGGAAGCAGATATTTACAAGGAAGAGAGTCTAAGTTTTCTTGTGCATTTTCTATACGTCTGACACTTTGCAACATATGTATATTTTTGGTTTTTTTTCTAAACTTAACTGAGGGTTTATTATAGGTCAGGCACTGGGTCATTTATGGGCCATATTATTTTTATTTTCCTGGCAAACCTGTGAACCGGTATCATTCTCACTTCATAGATAAACAAACTCTGGTTTAGGAAGACGAGGGGTCTTACCCAAACTCAAATAGTAAATACATAACAGCACCTGCCAAATTTCAGGCCTCTGTTCTTTACCACCAGTGTATCTTGATAACATAGCTTTTGATGTGCTATCTCTGAGAATCTTCATAATTAACCTACACTTCAGGTGTAGTTATTGTCAGAGAATATAAATAAGGAAACAGAAGCAAGTCATATAATTGATAAGTGCTAAAATTCTGACCTTAAAGGTTCTTCTCTTTCCATGATGCTTCTCAGGGAAATGAAATATCAATAAAATTCTATTTAAAATACTCGCTCTGGAATATTACTCAGCCATAAAGAACGAAATAATGCCATTTGCAGCAGCAGGGATGGACCAAGAGATTATCATACTAAGTGAAGTAAGTCAGACAAAGACAAATATCATAGGATATCACTTACATGTGGAATCTAAAAAAAATGATACAGATGAACTTATATACAAAACAGAAATAGACCCACAGGCATTGAAAACAAACTTATGGTTACCAAAAGGGAAAGGAGGGGAGGGGATAAATTAGGAGTTTGGGATTAACATATACGTACTACTATATATAAAATAGATAACCAACAAGGACCCGAGGACCTACTGTATAGCATTGGGAACTATACTCAATATTTTGTAATAACGTATAGGGAAAAGAATCTGAAAAAGAACATATATATGAAAGTGAATCACTTTGCTCTACACCAGAACATTGTAAATAAACTATACTTCAATTAAAATAAAATAAAATAAAATAGTAACTTCTGATATTTCTCCATATAATGTTAGGTCTTTCACCATGTTTCCAGGGCTTCTATTTATGTATCATATATGCCTTCTCCTCTTCAAATTCTTTGTCTTACCCATGTTTCCAGATGGCTCTTTTCGCCCATCCAAATCCAAATCACAGCAGTCTTTGCCTCTTTCTTTTCTAAAAAGCCCTTCTAATTCCAATGACTTAATACCACCCCATCACATGTCCAGCTGTACCCCCACCCCCCAGAACTATGTTTGTTCACCTTCAGCTCCTTGAGGACCACAACCACAGCTCAGGGTCTTCAGAGCCCAAATGCCTGGGACCCCATGGGAGCACAAAAGAGATTGTGTCAGGCAAAGCATACAAACACACATTCATGAATGCTGTTGATTCCACTTGAAACATGCTTTTAAAAATATCTTTCCCTGTCTTGTTTCAATTTTGGTAAGGATGACGTTCCTTAAAAAGAAATATGCCTTTAAAAAAATGTACTTACACTTTTAACGAGAAGAAAAAAAAAAGAGAATAAAACATTTCCTATATCTTGGAATGGCCAACTTTTGCCATTCTGATTTACCTAAGGTATGTGTTTGTATTAAAGAATTTCAAAGGAATTTTTTTTAATTTTTAAAACTACCTTCTTATACAATATTTTGAAAGTAATAACAAACAGTAAATTGTATTACCAATACTATAAAATGTACTAAAGTGTAGTAAAAACAAGATTTAAAATCAGGATTTTAGATGCATTTGCTTATAAACACTAAATACTTTGTCTTCTTACTCACAGAAAATGATTAAGAACCTTTGAGAAATCAAATATGGCTATAAACTTAAAACATAATACCTCACAGGACCAAATTTTGACCAAATAACAACTTTAGCATACAGCTTTTAATACAAGTTGATAATGAGTTTTGTGTTCGTTGAACATATTATGGTCGGGGGGGCGGATAATTTAGTACAATTTAATCAAAAATTCACTTTTGCATGAAATCAAAAGTGCTTCCAAACGGTGTAACTGTTGAGTTGTAGAGTTATTCCTCTCGGACAGTACAATCATTTTTTTAAAAAAATTCAGAAAGATTATTCTCCCAAAAAATCTATCCAATGAGGAATTTCGTTAATGTGGTAAATTTTTTCTGCTTCCTTCCATCTGAATATTTAACATAAGAGAAAAGTCCTGCTCTATTTTTCAGCTGGAATCACAGCAGTTTCTGTTTCTAACCTGGGAAGAATGTGGTTGGGCCTGAAAAGCCCCCTGTCCTATTGTTAGACTCCCCGGCACTGATCCTTGCTTTTAACATCATAATGAAGGATGCTCTTTAGTGGATTATCTTGAGAAGGGATTAACTCCTTCAAGTCTTCTAGGGGGCAAGGTGTTTTGAGCCCTAAATACACACCAATTGCCTGCTTAACTTTTCATCTTATTTTGAAAACTGCCCAGCTGGAATTCAAATTCTTTTCCATAGAGCTGAATTTTATTAGTAGCAAAGTTGGAGTTGGGGGCAGCAGATGCTAAATATAAGCAATGTTCTTTTAATCTCATGAGGCCAAATGCTTCAGATATATCACTGAGACAGGCACGTCAGGGTAAGACTCAATCTAAACTTTGCTGTAAACTCTGCAAGTGCCTAAATCCTCGCCCCATCTCACAGGCCCATGACTTAAGCCTTCCAGAAGACCCTACTTTTACTAGGACTCTACCTTTAAACTCCATTTGTCTACATGGCCCTCGTACCATAGCTTTTAACATTATCATCGACATTTTTTTTGAAGTCACTCTCAAGATAGAATTCAAATGCCTAGTAAACACACATACACACACTTGAAAAGAGGGATAATCACTCTATAATTTATAATCAAGTGGTTTCTTTAGCCTTTGCATCTTTATCTTAATAACCACTTATTTCTCTCTGCCTATTACATTAATACCGAAATCACGCATTTGTTTCATATTCATTTTACCCCTTCTCTAACCTCATTTCTGTTATTAACTATCCTATTGTATTATCATAGGATTTGCTAGATAGTTCTAAACTTGTTCTTTCTCCTACTTTTCTGTTAATTCAAACTTTTTTTCCATAATAGCTTACAAGTTTTCTTTTGTTCAACCCAAAGAATATTTTTACCACCGAACACACATCTTAATGGTGCTTGTTAGATGTAGAAAATTCCTTTTAGACACATCCACAATAAAACTTTTTTTGGAACTTTGTCTTTCAGGCTGATTTATTTATTTTAATCAAATAGCAATCCACATCACCTTCACTTAAAAAAAAAAAGGTATCAATGAATTAGAAAATGCTTTATTGATTGTGTAAAAGTTTTAAACATAAATATCACCAAAACAACTATAAAAAGATCTTGAGAAAATGAAGTTTCATAATTCGTTTCAAACACCAGGTGCATTTTCTTGTGAACCAAATGAAATGAACTCTTATTCTTTGTTTTAGATATATAATAACTGTATTCTAGAGGCTATGCTTTAATTGTAAATAATCCTCCACATTCTTTCACTGTAAACTCTTTAAAGAGTCATGAATTTTATTTATACTCTCTCTCTCTTTGAGAGTCTTTTGTTTATTTGCTGTTTCGTTCTTTGTGAAATAACACTCCCAGAGGAAAATCCCCCTCTCTGCTTAAGGAATTAGGCCAGAGACAAAAGCAGGGAATTCTTTAAGCCTTGTTTTGTGCTAAGAGAAATGTTTGACATTTCTGTGGAGAGGTGTTTAGTTTGGATTCATTAGGTCTTAGGAACTCTTTTCTCTTTTCTGGCCTTTCAGATTCTGTCACTGTTTTTTTCTGTGTTTGGTAGACGGAAGAGAATTTACCAGGGTGTAATTAGGTTTCCTACATTCAAATAGCAAAAATCCAGTTTTAAATAGATAGACCAAGTATTCCCCTCGCTCAGCAGGCCCAAACCTGAATGCCACTTTCTGATACCCATCTGGGTAGAAGAACAGGCAGCAGCGGAAGCAAGGAAGAAAATGGTTTTCACAGAATTTTATGCCCTGATTGAAATAAATACCTCTCGTAAGCATCTCTAAACAAAGTTGCTTGACCATCACTCCCACAGTTCTACCCAAGAAAGTCAAGACATTTGGTTTTCCTGTGCTTCATCTAGAAACATTAAATTCAGCTTTAACATAATTTTTTTAATACAAAAGGAAATTTTAAAAATGTTTTTTTTATTTTACAACACCTTGACTGGCCTCTATTCCTTCCCAAGATCATTTAAAAAATGTGTATTGTCTGGCATTGGAAATGGCACATTCTTGACAGGGCATCACAGCTAGATCATTTGCCTTCACAAACAACAGAGATACTTTGCTAGATTATTAGTTTCATTAGTAGAATCAGTAGAAGCTCAAATACTTTGCAATTCCCCAAATCCTCTAGCTGGAACTAGAGCTTGGTCATAGGTATCCTTTTCTTCTTGCGTGTGACTTTATTGACCAAACCCAGGATGATTTGCTTTCGACTTTTTACTGCAGGAGTGGAGGCAGGCAAATTTGAAGGTGCCACTCAAGAACAATTCAGAGATTAGCAAACACAAACCACACAGACAGTACAGTCTCCTTTCCAGCTAAATCCCAACCCATGTTCCAGAGCTTGCTAGTCTCAGCTCAAAGGCCTCAGACTTTCAGTTTAAGAAACATGCCCTTTGGCCACGGCTGGGCCATATGTTCCCCATGCACAGCACACCTAGAGAGTGATGAAGTTAACAGGGCAGCAGAGGAGCCATGGCCAAGCCCCCACCAGTGACATCCTTATTGGAACACAAGCTTTCTTTGGCTAGCTGACAATAACCCTTTGGCAGATCTGGCTGGGAAAGCATTAACCAAAAACAAAAGACAGAAACACTGAAGGAAGGCCTAGTGCCCATGACGAAATAGGGAAAGACCAGATAATAACATCTTTAGTGGATTGCACCATTGTCAAGTACACCTCCCCAACCCTCCCAACGCCCAAAAGAGTACCGACTTGTCTTTATCAAAACTGTGGAGAACCTGTGAGCCGTGTCAATCCGGCCCCATCAACAAAGATGTATATAAAGCACTAACCCCCTTCAGCCTACAGTCTCCAGGAGAGTTTTCACCGTGTACCCCAATGGATGTTTTTGTCATTGGATGTTAAACTCTACCATGTCTGTTAAAATTAATTCTGATCTTAATATTATTTAATAGAGTGAAAAACTCAGAATGTTTTTCCCCTGCTCTCTGAAACCCTAAATTGTACATTGTAGTTCAAGTTCTGTGAGGACCTAGAGGTTCACATCAAAAACCATTCTGCAGTTCCACATAATTGAGAGGCTTTTGAGAAGAAATGTAAAGTTAAGAAAAAGTAATGGTTGAAATCATTGATTCTTTAAGAATGTGAAAGATAAAACCATCAGACTTTGTTCACTGAAGAATAAGTAGAAAGGCATAACAAAATAAGCACTTATATCAATAAATAGTAATTATTTAGGACATTAGAAGAAAGAGTTAATAATCCAAATGTGAGCCATGGGTTGAAATATGAAAGCTTCCTATCCTAAAAGAAAGAACGTAATGGTCTCTGGACAAAAAAAAAATGGGCTCAGAAGTAAAAGAAGAAACATGAAAAAGTATAGTGCATTTAAGTATATGTACTACAGTCCACCAAATGTCTTCCTTTGAATTGAGTACTAAAAAACCTAGGGATCAGACAGGGGGTTTGCAAAACTGGAAAATGTCCCTAGACCCTCATATAAGGATGGCATGTTACTGATCAGTCCCCTTGGGTAAAATCTGTCATTCTCGACAATGAGTCCATGCTTTAGAGAAGTGTTTCCATCTTCATCCCCTGCACTGGTCCTAGAGTAACAGGACGGGCAGGAAAGGGATCCAGCTAAGGAGTTTCAATTTCTTCTATTTGAGAGAGCAGAGGGAAGAAAACAAATGTCATAGTCCTTAAAGTAGCACTATTTCGGGTGATAAGAGATGGATAAACTTGTGAGATGGATAAACTTATTTCATCATATAGAATAAGTTTGAGTTGGCCAGATATATTTTAATAATTGTGTTTATCATTTTCTCTCCTGTTAAAAATTCAAAGTCAGAGAGAAGTTAAGCTCTTCTTAAGTACCAAAAGAAAAACAAAATTTTTTTGAAAGATGCCTTGGCATATTAATTATTCAATGGCAAGTAGGTTGGGCAGGATGCCATTAAACAAAAGGCCAATGATAAGGACATAATGATGGAATTTGCTCTGCAAGTAGGCATCTATTCACACAATATAAAATCAATTACTATAATTCCCACAGGACTTTTTTCCCCCTTAATCTACCAAATATAATATGTTCTAACATGCTAAGAAAGCTATAGAGAACAGTCTCCAAATTAACCTGGAGCTCTTGACCCTCAGCACCTCAATGTGAACATTCAGAGTCTTCATTAATTGTAATTAATTAGAACAAAATGTGCCTCTATATTTTAAATTTTTGTGTAAATATACGTCTTATATTCCAGACAAAAATAGCTACTACCCTTGAATAACATTCCTGTTATTTGTTCACTACTGTGCAGATAATAACTTTAAATAAACATGATCCTTAAACTTCTTAATAAAGACAAATTGCCTTCTTTAGCCATTATAAAATGTGGCATATTTCATAATCAGATGTGGGTTTAGAGTTTTGAGACTCTATACAAATTAGCCTTTCTTTTCAACAGTAGCTTTATTTTTCTTCCAATGATCAAACCATGTTCCATCCTCCCTCACCTACTGCCAGATAAGGCAGAATGATTTGAGGCATTAAAGATGTGATTACGTCCCATATATTCAGTTGGTTCCTAACTCTTCTTCTCTCTGTGTGACATCTAAGATACACAGGCCCATACTGCAAGAAAATATGATTTATTTCCAAAGGGAATGGTTGAAGCAAAAAGAGATACATATTTAGAAATGGTGTTTTGTTGAACCATTTCTAGAAATGAGGAAACATCCGTAGAAAATTAATATAAGTAATACTGTCTCTTTACAGAACGGACTTCATTTAGACTCTTAGATTATTTTGTGTCATACCATTTAACAGGATAGCATGAAAGTTAATTGTACCTTTCTAATAACTGCAAACATTGCTCCTATTTCTTTTTATTTATTTTTAAGAGTAAGCACAGTACTCTTTAAAATTTGAAAAGATTTCTAGAGAATTTTTTTTCTCCCACATTTGAATTAAATATAAAAATCAAATATTTTGCTTACAGGCACTAATGGGAAGTTTTGGTACAGCATTAAACAAATTCCCAATGTAACAAGACAATTTTTTATATTTGATGTGGATAGTAAGGGTTCCTTGGTAGATATTATTTTAAATGTGATTATCTCACCTCCTTTTTTTATTGTTACAAAATAAAGACTTTTTTCCCTTAGGTTGCCTGTCACTTTTGAAATGGGAAACATGATGAATTATGGCACATTTGCCTTGCTATGCTTTATCAAGCTCATTAGAGAAGATGCATGATCTGAACTTTACAGAGGAAAAAAATACATGGACACCCTCTTTTTATCTTCTCTGTTTACCTCTGAAATCATGCTGTTTTACTTGTTGCACCAACTGACCACCTACTGAGAAAAAAATAGTTTTGTCTGTAAAACTCATGGCTTTCCTTTACAATAGCCCTAAACTTAAGCTGTTAATCCTCAAAGAGTGATATCTCTAAATTTCTAGCTCAGAATGCTTCATTTTATTTTTCCATTGTCATGCTATGCTAACAAACAACTTCATATGTGTGTATAGATTTGATGGAAAAGGTTATTTTTAACTCAGTTTCCCAATGTGATACACTTATAATAAAAACCTTCAATGAAAAAGCTTCAGTTTAATAAAATCAACTTTAATCCATAAATTTAAACAAATCTTATTCTTCTTTAGAATTATATGGCATGCTAAAAATTCATTTTTAAAGAAAATTTTAAGACTGAGCTTTAAACTGATTTATGCCAAATAAGTTTTAAATAAGTCTTGAAAACCCAAAAATTATTACAGAGATAAAAAGCCATATCTTCTTACTTCTCTCTACTGTACTTTGAAATTTTTATTTGCACTAAAACCTAGACAGACTCACTATGATGAAGGTCATCAGATAAAAATAATGTTTCTCCAAGTTTAATTCAGTACTTATCAGCTAGAACAATTCCTCTCTAATCCTTCAGATGTTAACTGCTAGTGAGATGTAAAATGCAATGAATATTATTTTTAAATGTTACATACAGAGTTGGAAAAAGCACCTAGGCTTCAAAATAAGAAAGGTGACTTCTTTCATAGCAAATAAACATATTATCTGAATTTCATTTTCATTAATATAGCTTTTATTTCTGGCACTTGTGTTGATCAGTTTCCTTGGTAATAGAAAGAACACCAAGGCACTTACATTAAACATGATAACCAAATTCCAAAATCATGGAGAAATGCCCTGTAATTCCTTAACATATTGCCTGGGAGAGTCTTCTATGTGGCCCATGGGTCAATCTCTACTTGCAAGTATGTTTTCAAAAATGAATATCTATACTTTTGTATCTGTAATTATTCAGTTCACACACAGAAAGTTCATGTTTTATGTGTAATTGGCATTTTACAGTTTCAAACTGGTAATCACCAACATCAGCTCATTTTCTTCCTTCATTCAGCTTAGAAATATTCTGTGTCAGGTACTTTGCTGGTACTTTGCTGTGTCCCTGCCCTAATGGGAATGATGGTCTGGTGGAAAGATCAATCTTAATCTAATATCACTCAATTAGATAAAGAATTAAGGTAATTATAACTGAGATGAGTCCTGTGAAGGAGGACGCGTTGGGCTCTGCAAGCACATGTCAGGGGCCCCTGATCTAGTGTGGAATGTCAGGGGGAACCCAACCTAGTGCAAGATGTCAGGGGGCCCCTCCCTAGCGCAGGATGTCAGGGGGACTGGACCTAGCCTGAGGATATAGGGGTCTAGCTCGGGGATGTTAAAGTGAATTCAAGGTTCTAAAAGAAAGCCAGTGAGGCTAAAAGGAAGTAATACTCAAGGGATGAGGCTGGCAAAGGTAACAGGGCCAGATCATGAAAAGCCCTGAGGTCATCGTAAGGATATGATTTTTGTTCAAAGACCTATGGAAAGCCATAAAGAGATACAGAGAAAGCTTCAATGCAAGGAGAGTGACACAACCTGACTCGTATTTTTTATAGATGATTGACATAGACACCCTATAAGGTAGACAAAGTGTGATAAACCCCATTGAACAAATGTAGAAACTAAGACCTTAAGATTGAGTTCCTTGCTAAAGGAGGGATGTGCAGTGAGTGGTTGGTATGTGCATTTGCTCACACACAGAGTGTATCTGTGTGTGTATAATTCTGTTCTTTTAATTTCCATCAGAGGATTCTGTCTACTACTGCACACATTCAAAATCAAGGCCATGCTTCTCATTATTTTTTGGTGATATTTCTTTTTAATGCCAAATAGGAAAATATAAGTTAGGTAGTTTGTGAACCAAAAAAGTCTAAGAGAAAGTTATCTTTAATAATGGATTTTTCTTTAATGTGTGCCTATTGGTTATCAAAGGAATTTACCACATACGTTATTTTTTGCATAATTTTAGAAGAATTTTAGCTTAAAGACTAGAATGGCATTTGAGTAGTAGCAACAGTATTCATTCTAAAAAGCAGATTAAATAGAATATTATAAACACATCATAAGCTCCACATAGAATAATTCCTTTATTACATACTAAATAATAATTATAAGTAGGTTTTCCAGCGTTTAAGTATTCTAAACATGAGATCTGAGCAAAATATGGTATATTATATTCTACTTAGTTCTGACAAGTGGGCAAACACCACTTGAAGGTAGAAAGCCCGTCATGGTTTATACTAAAGTAGAGGAACGCTTCTCCCTGTCGTTTTTTTCTTTCTTAGCTCTCTCTGTTCTCGGGCCACATGCTAGGTAAGAGACTAGCTCTGGTCAATCTTTCCCCAGTACTTGGTATATAGAGTTTGTCCACTTCTAGGAACCAGAAGAAAATATTTGGACCTAGTACTTCTTTCAAGGAAGGAAGAATGAAGATGCCACAACAGGAATATTTCATTTTTTCAAGGTTGAATTATTAAAAAGAGCAGCAGAGTATCATAACCTCTGCAATGGTTGTGGAACTACCAGCAACTTCCACCTTGTATTATAAACTTAATCAAAAGTGCCTGCAAATTAATTGGCTAATGATTCCAACGCAGAGAGAAGCTGGAATTTATAGCCACATCTGCAGACTGATGGTGTCTTGGTCAGTTTAGGCTGTTATAACAAGATACTATAGACTAAGTGGCTTAAACAACAAACAATTTCTCATAATTCTAGATGCTTGGAAGTCCAAGATCAGGGTGCCAGCATGGTTGGGTTCTGCTGAGGACCTTCTTCCTGGCTTGCAGAAGGCTTCCTTCTTGTAGTTTCCTCAAATGGCAGAGAGAGATCTCCTGTCTCTCTTTTTATAAAGGCATTATTCCCATTATGAGGGCTCCACCTGCATGATCTAACCTAACCCTGATTTTCCCCTAAATGCCTTATCTCCAGCTATAATTGGGATTAGGGTTTCAACATATGAATTTGAGGGGAACACACTCAGTCCATAACAGACTGATTTGCTTACACCAAAGCTCAATTACCCCCAAGAAGTATGGTAAGCCCTATCTCACAGCACAGAGTGAAAGAGAAAAAGCTTCCATCAGCTTTGGTCCCTCTTGTCATCTTGGGTTTTCAGGTGGCACTGTTTGGTAGGCAGCTGTATAAAAAAAAAGTAGAAGTCAAGGGATTTGGAAGCCAGCAAAGAGCATAGAAGAGGAGCCAAGAGCCAAAGGCAAGGCCTTGGGGAACATTAATTCCTGTCACACTGATTGAGCCCTTCTGTTTTGCATAATTTAGCATCAAACTATACATCATCTCATATGTTTCTACTTCCTCTTATAGACAACTCTTATCTTGATGGTTAAACTGTTAGATCCTTGAGGTCAGGACAGTATAACATAATGCTCTTATATCCAATTATTCACCAAAAATAGAAACGAGGAATTGAGGGAACTCTCTGAATTCTACCACCAAAACCCAACCAACAAAGCAGCAGTGATTTAAATATTCCGTTACACAAATAAATTACTCTGTTTTGTTTTGTTGGCTGAACTGCCTGAATCATTGTCCACTTCTTAAAGTAGGTGAGGTGAGTGATTCCTCATGAGGTAGTGTGAGGTGAAGGAGGGATACCAGGCGACAAGAGAGTTTCTCTTTTACATTCTGGAATTCAGGTTCCCAAATGCAATGAGCTAATTGGGTGAACATTGTCTTTTCTCAGACACCATGAATCATCATATGTTTGAAAGACCCTTTGGAAGTGTGAATTCCCACAGGATTGGAGTATCTTCTCTCCAACGCCTCATAGAACAATGCAGCATTCTGTGATTGATGCTGAAATGTACTTTCGGTTGTGCTTCAGTATATTAAAAAAAAAAAAAAAATTGTATTTACAAGGTCAGTTTCAAGTTCTGGTCATGTTTGTTCTTCCCATCATTCTCTTTGTTTGAATCTAAAGAAGTGTCTTAATTTGTGCTATGGACTGTGTTCCTACCCCCCAAAAATTCATATGTTGAAGTTCTAACCCCCAAGTGTGGTATATGGAAAACAGGACATTTGGGAAGTTATTGGTTTAGATGAGGTCATGAGGGTGAGGCTCCCATGATGGGATTAGTGCCCTTATAAGAAGAGACACCAGAGAACTTGTACTCTTTCTCCTCCATGTGAGAACACAATGAGAAGGCAGCCGTGTGCAAGCCAGAAAGAGAGTCCTTACCAAGGAACCAAATTGCCTGACACCTCGATCTGAGAATTCCCAGCCTCCAGAACTGTGATAAATGAATTTCTGTTGTTCAAACCACCCAGTCTATGGTATTCTTTTTTATGGCAGCCCAAGCAGGCTAATACAATGTATATGCCCAAGAGGACATCAAAAAACTTGGCAAAACTAAGGAAGTTTACTTTAAGGTATAATGAGAGAAGTTGTTGAGAATGTCTAACATGGGACTTTTAAAATATTTGATCATTTGGAGTGATTTAGAGGACTTTATGGTGATACAATTAAAGAATATATTCCATTTAATGTAGTCAATTTCATTTTGTAGAAATTTTGGTTTACTTGGTAATGCAACCTACTTTTTAAGATAATATTCCACAACTTATTTGAAGAAATTTTGCATCTAATATAAATATATAGATTTCTCTGATTAAACCAAATGTGATGAGAGAGTTAAATTTTGTGCCAAGAATATCATATGGTATTATACCTTCTCTATTAAAAAAATAAATGTTTCTGATTTAGAAGAACTCTTTATAAATTCTTGAAATTTGAAAGTTGATTTCACATCCGGATTCTCAGTGGGGCACCTGGTACATTTCCCTGAAGCCTGTCTATGTTGGTGTATTGGTACGACCATTTCTTTCATAAATCTGCTTTTAAACACAGAAGAGGCATGCTGTTTAAAAGCTGGTGAAAGGTGATTGCTAGCTTTGAAATAAAAAAGCCGAGTTTCATTTCAAAAAACAAGACCCTTCTCAGTTTGACTGAAATGCATTAAACAGGATAGGGAGACTATCTCTTGTAATTGTCAGCAGATTGGCAATCTGACATATAATTCTGGCAAACCTGTACTTAATTGCTAAAATATGACTTCCTAGCAACTACAAGTATGTTCTGGCAATGTCAAGTTATCCCAAACCACATGACTTGACTTCTGCTTTAGAATTAAAATTGTAGATTTATCCCAGGTTGAAGCTATGCCTCATGCATTCTGCAAGAACTCTATAGACTGCAGACAGGAAAACGGGATTTCGTTAAAGCATTGCAGTGCCCCAGGGGTCAATGTCAGATACAATCTAATTTAACATCTTTATTAAGGATCTCGAAGAGGGAGTAAGCCACATATTAATAAATGTGCAAATGATATTAAACTGGGAGCTGGTGTAACCACCAATAAGGACAAAGAAATAATAGAAGTGCACCAAAAGAGGTTAAAAGTATGAGCAGAAAATTATTACATGAAAATCACCTTCTTGGGATTGATAGTTTTGGAGATGAGCACTGGGAGTCAGAAATCTCAAAGTTTGGGAATTAAAAGGAAGAAAAAGAGGGCAACCTTTAGCCACTATCTAATTAAGACACCAACGTAAACACTTTACATTATGTAAATTTACCCAGTCTTAAATCAGAAAGATCACCAACTCTAAAATTTAGATACAAGCCAACTCAAATGTTGTAGCTTAACCAAATACAACATAGATGGCTATTAAAAATGACTAGTATGCCTGAACAATATAGACAATCAGAACACGTGAAATAGCATGGAGAGAAAAAAAGGCAGAACATAAGATACATGCATGATGATAAAATATAACATAACACATCATAAAACATGGTATACTTATTAAACAAGCTCCAGAAGTCTTGCGCCCAGAAACCATGTTTCCAATACATACGAATTTGGAAAAACAGATAAAGGTGTCTTTTTTTTAAACGGTGAAACAATTTAGAAGCCCTGACCTTTTAGCCTGTATGTCTCCATGCTCTCTCATTTCCCACAAACAGGTGAAACCACTTTAAATATGACACTGCCAAAGCTGTTACTAAAATAGGATGCCCTTGGGGTAGCATCTGATAAGCTGTCAGTCTCCAGGTAGGCATCTCCTGACTGCCTATAACTTCTTTTTTTTTTTTTTAATTTTTACACTTTATTTATTTATTTTTGGCTGTGTTGGGTCTTTGTTTCTGTGCGAGGGCTTTCTCTAGTTGCGGCGAGCGGGGGCCACTCTTCATCGCAGTGCGCGGGCCTCTCACTGTCGCGGCCTCTCTTGTTGCGGAGCACAGGCTCCAAACGCGCAAGCTCAGTACTTGTGGCTCACGGGCCTAGCTGCTCCGCGGCATGTGGGATCTTCCCAGACCAGGGCTCGAACCCGTGTCCCCTGCATTGGCCACCAGGGAAGCCCTGCCTATAACTTCTTGAAATCACTCTCTCTGCCTTTTCCACCTCAACTTCTTCTTCCATGATAACAACCTTAGTCACTCTTAGATATCCAGTTATTTTGACAGGAAATTTTAAACAAATACCCTGAAACAATGGTTTGCATTTTAGGGCTATTGCCCTTTCCCCCATCCCTTAGAACTCCTCGTGGGACAGCCCTGAGTTGAACTACACACAATGGAATGTGCACAGCATGGAGCTGGAAAGGGAGATCTTACATAACCATGGTGTCCCTGCAATATTTGATTTCACCATTCTACCTTTGGTGCCTACTCAATAAAAGGTAGCTTCTACTTGTTTTCAAATTCCTGCCGTGATCCCTTACCTGCCTTCAGGATCCAGGAAGGGAAGTAAAGTAGGAAAATTCTCTGATGCCCCAGATATACCAAAAGGGAACCAATTGACCTAGCATTGAACCCACAACAGTGGCTCCTTCTAAACAGCAAGTAATCAGTAGCAAATCATCTAAAATGCCAATGTAGGTGGATTCAAAGAATTGAAGGTGCTGAGGTTCTAGTGTAGTGGAAAAAAAATATTTTGTGTTGAAAAGGACCTAACCCCTATCACATAAGTGTGGGGTTTATTACTTCTGTATCAAAATAATTCAGAGATATCAGTGGATGACCAGAGTCATGGGAATGGGGTAATGGACATGCGAGGGAAGATAATAAACCCAAATAAAGATTTCAGCTAATAGGGTAGATAGGCTGAAAACCTTCAAGGCTATTCTTGCCAATGAGGAAGAGGAATTATTTTAAATATACTGGAAGGAATTACTAGAATAATGGGAATAAAATCAAGGAGAAAACAAGTAGGTTAAACCTCAAGAATTTTATTATAGTTTAGCCTTTTCAGGGACTTAAGATACCTAAAGGTGAACTTAACAAACATGGAAAACATATATTGAGAGACAGTTTCATTAATGATTCCTAAATTATAATGAATTAGAATAAGCTTCTCTACAAGAAGTTTAAGATTTCCTTTAATTCACTAACTGAGTTCATTTACAAAGTAGAATATCCATGTAACCTCCTCACTATATCAAGCACGAATGAACACCACTCTGCTTCACCAGAAATGGAAAAATGATTTCAGAAAGTAATTTCATTTTCTTGGATATTTTAGCTTTTCTTATGTATAATTAGAAAACACATCAGAAGTTCAATTATAGAAATTTGTTTAATACTTCCTACTATGATAAAATAGAAATTTTTTTCGCCTTAGAGAAAAATAAATTCTACTTACCTGTCTCTGCCTTCTTCCAGGTGTATATGAAATACAAATTGTTCATGTCACGGTGTATGGGAAGATGTTTAGTGCCTGATCTGTGCCAGTCAATCTTCTAGATTGTGGGGATGCAGAAAAAAAATCAGACTTAGTCCCTACACTTAAAAATTTCACCATCAGGTGAGAGATATTAACCAACAAACAGTTTTATATTAGAGACTACATTGAAGCAATTGAATTAATAATACCAGTAGGGTTCCAGGAATAACACAAATAATAAATTACTTGGTTTTCAAGTATTAAGATACAAGTTCATTAAATGGAAGTATGGGATTTTTTTTTCAAAGAACAAAATATCAACTTTCAAAAATCATCAGAAAAGCCTGTGGCAAATGTTGCATTGTTCATTGATATTTAGTTCTC
Source organism: Eschrichtius robustus (assembly GCF_028021215.1). Classification (NCBI taxonomy): domain Eukaryota; kingdom Metazoa; phylum Chordata; class Mammalia; order Artiodactyla; family Eschrichtiidae; genus Eschrichtius; species Eschrichtius robustus. The sequence goes on along the minus strand of NC_090824.1, from coordinate 153,580,480 downwards.
CTCTTCTGAGAACATGGAAGGATTGTAATTCCCTGTCCACTTGAAATCAGGCATGACCATGTGACTTGCTTTGCCCAGTGAAATTTGAGGGGAGGTGAAGAGTCGAACTTCTCAATGGAAGTGTTTAATTGCCAGCCCTGGAATTCTCTCTTGCTTTTCTCTGATAATCACTGAAGGGCATGTTGCTAGGAAGGTAGAATTCAGAGTTATTGCCTGGAAGAGCATCTGGGGAGTCATTTAGATCTGCAAAGAACTTTGCATGAGCCAGAATTAAACCTTTGTTGTTAAGGTCACTGATACTTAGGGATGTTTATTATTGCAGCATATATTTGCCTATTATAACTGTATACACATTAAACTTAAGGACAAATATGATGTCTTCATTATGAAACAAGTGTTGCTCAAAAAATATATTAATTTTAAATGAGCTAACTGCAGGCTACTCAAGAAGCATTCATTGCATGTCCACAAGGTACAGAATAGTTTAACCAGCAATGTGTCAGTATTTTAATTTTATAGAATAATTTGAATTTTGACTTTTCCCAGCTCACTACTATCCATGAGTAGGGAAAATAAAGCAATCTGGTAGAGAGTAGCTGTGTTATCAAATGGACCTTCCCCTTCCATCCCACAGGCGGCCTGTGGGTTTGCATCTATACATACCTGAAAAACACTCAAGATCCTCTAAAAAAAGCAAAGTGGTTTTACTATTTTTATCGTTAGACACTTAAAAGAGATTTTGACAAGAAAAAAATACAAGTGATCAGGAAACTGTTCTTAAAATTGACTATATGGTTATAATGATGGGTAAAAATAAAAATAAATATGTCTAATCACAGAATAGTTTATCATGTGAAACAAAAATGAACACTCTTTTGCATTGAAGATCATTCTCTTGTATCTAATTTAGAGAGGTAGTTAAAAAATAGTATAACAAAGCCTTTCTATTATAATAAGTAGTTGATGTAGACTTAACCATTTTGCCTGATGGATTTCAGAGCCGAAGAGTGACTGTTGTTCACTGTACCATCATCGAAAAGCTGCATTCTAGATGATTTGTTTTTTTTTAAAGACATTTGTCTGCTTCTTGAAACAAGAATACATCCTAGCCATGAAAGAGCATTGTTATAGCTCTTTTCTTGAATTACCATGTGCAGAATTTCAAAAGAACTTTGGAGCTCTAGCTTATAAAACCATTGAGAATGACCTAGTAATTGGTCTGGACTTTGAGTCAGAGACCTATTTTCCTGGTCTCTGGACTTAGACCCCTTTCCCATCCAAACCTTCTAATAGTCAGCCATTAGAGTTAATTTTCTAAATATAAACCCGACCTCTTTCCTTCTACTCTTGAACAACCTCCAAATCTTCTCAATTGCCTCATGCATAAAGTTCAACTTTCTTAGTCCACTCCTCTTTCCAAAATACCCTTTGCTCCCATCTTGCCAAGTGGTTCTCAATCCCCAGATTTATTATGCTCTTTCATTCCCTTATCTAAGTCATATTTCCTCAACTTCATTTTCTCCACTGGTAAACTCATCACTCAAAACTTACTCATATGACATCTCTTTGATAAAGCCAAAATCACTTGTTTCTTTCGTGGTGCTTACTCTGGATGCATGTTTGTTTACGTTATTGCATCATATGATATGTTTTCTATATGTTATTATAATTATTTAGCTAATTGTCCAAGTGGACTAACCCAATCTTTTCAATTGGCAAAGAATATATTTTTATTGAACTTTGCATCATGCCACCCTCTATCAAATAGTTCAATGTCTAGCATATAATTTTGGGTAAATATTTGATGAATGAGCAAATGAGTGAATGAATGAATGAATCAGACCTGAACTCAGCTGATGATTTTACCAATAACATGCTGTGTGACCTTGGCCAGACCCATTTATTTCTCTGTGCCCCAGATTCCTGATATGAGAAAGGGGGATGTTAATTGTTACTTGCCATAGAGGGATACTGTGAGGATTAATGAAATAATTTTTGTAAAGCAGTTTGAGCTCCCTGGAAGAAAGGCACTATGTCAGAACAAAGTGTTATTATAATTATTATGTAGCACCTTTCATCTGAGAATCTCAAGGCACTTCAGAAAACATTAACTCATTAATCTTCCCAATGCTCCTGTGAGAAATTTTCATTATTTCCATTTTAGAAAAGGGGAAACTGCAGATGGGGAAAGGTTAAATGCCTAGCCCATGATGCCATCCTGTTGAATGCCAAATTTCAGGACTCCCAGCTCGGAGACAGCCCTTTGAACCTCCAGGCACTGTAACATCCTCCATTTCCCTGTACAGAGAAAGCCATCGAGGAGCCTCAATGGCAAAGATCCAGCCGAAATGAGAGCCCAGGTTAATACCTTCCATAGAAGAAGGGGTGGGATGGGGCAGCAAGGTGATGACCACAGTCCTTCCCTCAACTGTAACAGTGAGAAGAAAATGTAAGCAACGCCTGCAATCAATCGCTCACCTCCTGCAAAGGCTTTGGCTCAAATCTTTTCATCAGCCCTCTTTTAACTTGACACCTTTCTGGGATGTCTGTCTCTCAGCCAGAAAATGTCTCATCACCTTTGAATACAAAGGTAGCAGTTTAGCAACCAAAGAAATAATCCTAAAATACTGCATTCAAAGGAGCTTTCCTCTCCTAATACTGTTTTTCCTGCTGAATCCCATGAATGTTAGCTGAGACAGGTGGTACTAATCCTCCTTCTAAAAGGAAAAGGAAGAATGTTAGCTATTCTGCATATACTTGGGGCGGGAGGGAAAACTATAGTTTAGATAAAGATGCTTTACATCAGGAACATCTAGCAAAGTGGAGTCATTTCTATTCATAGCTAACAAGAGAGGCGACATTTGTGCTTTTCTCACAAATGTTCAGTTCATACTTCCTGGAGGTTGTGGTCAAGATTACTGGCCCAATCATGTGGGCAAATATGCCACAAAGATACACGGCATGTGTGTCTTGACGTCCTGGAAATAACAAGATCCTGCCTAGAGTCCAGGTAAATTCGGCAATCATCATTCCAATACGAATTCTTTCATAACACCCATTTCTAAAGGAAACATGACATTTTGCCTTGGTTTTAAATCTGGAAGAACAGAATTAGTTCATTTTGATGAGTTTCATGCTGACAACTCCTCTGAAACCTGGAATGGAACATCCCTCAACTTCCTTCACACTTGTGACCTTTCTCTCTACCCCATTGATGAGCAAGTCCACCCCTCTTGAGGTTAATCACTCATGCACTGTACCCCTGGAAAGATCTGAAACTCCTGGCCTTCCTGAACTTCCTGAACACCGTCTTATTCATCTCTCTAACTTCCTCATGCCTCCTTGGAAGCCATCTGTCATGGAAAGAGAATGAGCTTTGGAACCAAACTAATCTGACAGTTAACCCTAGTGCCTGCCTATGCACTTCCTAGTTGTGCGAGCTTTGGCAAATGTCTGAATCTCTCTGAGCCTATTTTTGTGGCCTGCAAAATAAGAATTATAAGCCTACATTGAAAGCTGTTTGAGAGATAACAAGCACATACAGTAGTTTCCTGAAAAGACTGGTGCACTGAACCAATAGGACCTCCAAACATCGAGCAGAAGATTGAGTCTAAATTCATACAACAAGCACCAGAAGACGAGATGTACCCACAATGCTAGGAAAGACATCCCAAAGAAAGTCCCAGAAATAGCTATTAGACCTAGGCAAGGCATTAACAATGGGAATCCAACAGATGAAACCAAGCAGGGTTCAGTGGGGTCAGGGGAAAGGTAGAACAGACCAAGGTCAAAGCCTAAACCGACGGGTAGTAAATGCCAGGAAGACATGAAAATTAAGGGTCAAAAAATCACCACCAGGACCAGAGTTTCATGATCTTCCTCCCTGTAAGAAACTCAGACTTGAAGGAGTCAAGGAATTAGGGGATTCGATTAAGTGTTAGGCCAGGACTTAAGAATCTCCAAGTCAAGTGACTCCAGGCAATCAGCCAGAGAAAGCATATAAAGGACCACTTTGACAGAGCTCATAAGGAAGAACATCATACATGAGTAGGCCAGAATGGAAATAAATGACCAGAATCCCAGGATAGCACCCCACCAAGAACAAAACAATGCAGAAAACACTAGCATAGCTCATCACTCCCACTGCTCTTGATGAGGATGGGATGCCAGACTTGGGGTGGGGGTGTGGTGAACCTACAGGTGGGAGACAAGTCCCTCCATTGTGGAGCCTGGCAAATCATACCCTAAACCCTCCACACTCTGACACTCCACTGATGATCTTTCCTGGTCTCCTGGCTTCGGGTACCACCACTGAACAGAGTACTGCCAAATGCTCATCACTCACCTTTAGCTTTTCTCTGGAGCCTCAGGCCCACATTTCAAAAGGCTGGCAGGCATTTTCACCTAAATACCCGATGGACATCTCAAATCCATTAGTGTCTCTCTCCACTTTTATTAGTGGCATCAAACATCTCCTATATACCAGACTCAAAATGGTGCTTGGACCTTCCAAGTGGGGATTGAATAGACACACACCCAGCCCTAGGGGCCAGTGAGAACAGAGTATGACTATGCATTAGCTGTGTTGGAAAAGGCTTCTTTGCCTTAACCAGAGACACATCTACAACATGTGGGATAAGGGCAGAGGTCTTCACTCAACGATGAGGTGGAGCAAGACTTCAGTGGTATCTGTGAGAACTAGAGTTCCTTCCCAGGAATGTAGACAATGGCCCCTGGGGCTCCTCTGTACACAGACTGAGTGAATTAGAGGCGACTGAACAGAGCAGAAGTGACACAGTTAGTTTTAGGACATGGAATTGGTTCCAAAATTTAACCATCATACTACCTTCTAGCTACTGAGAAGAAATGAGGGCTTCTAAATTGAGTTCATTTATAGAGAAGGAAATAAAAAGTATTAGTAGTGACTATAACTTTTAAATCTACTATCCATATATCTCCCACAGGGTCCAGCACATGTTATGTAACTAAATATTTACTGAACAAAAAAAGTACATCTTTGATTTTTAGATCCAGCTTTTTTTTCTCTGAAGTATTTTGTTACCTGTGAGATCTTACTTTCTAGGTAGGATTTGTTTTCCCCTCCACTGTTTAGAATTCTACGTACCACTTGACTTTCCAAGTGGAAAGTACAGTTCACACAGTGACCAAGTACTATGAACCAGTCAGCATTGTGCAAGCACTTACTTAAAGGTTGCATCTGTATGGGGCACCTCATTTCCCAGCATAGAGATTAGAATAACCCCAGGTGAATCAGGGCAAATGTATCCTAGACCAGTTTGCCAATAGAGAGCAGTAACAATAATCACCTCCTTCTATCCACCATTTACTATGGGCCAGGCACTGTGCTAGATCATTCACAGATTCTAATCTTCACACAACAAGCAAGAAGACCATATAATTCCCCCTTTTCAGTGGAGATGTTAATCGCACAGTGAATAAGTAGCCAAGCAGGGCTCTAAACACAGATCCATCTGCTCCCCAAGTGGGGCTCTTCCCACAATTCAACTCACCCCCCAGCGGAGTATTTGCAATGCTCTCAGGCCCCTTGGTGTGTACCTTGGGATGATCCTTGCCAATGTCCCCAGAGTTCTCAGAAATTTCATTTCCAGCTTAGACTCAGCAGAAGACACATTTCTTCCATTATAGTTTACAAACACTAAAAAATAGAAATTAAAAGTCTGTATGCCAGAAAGAGTAATGAAAGAAAGAGTCCTCCTTGCTCAGACAGAAAAACCCAATGAAAAAAACACATAGTTTTTAACTTTGAATTGGTTTCTTAAACATTAAATTTACTCAACCAGAATGAACATGTCAAAATAGAGAATTCTCCATAGCACAGATTTGGAGATTCAACATGTCACTGAAAATTAAGATGTTTTTGAATGAAATAACTCTTCTGGTAAGTTATGTCTGAACATGACCACTGGAATTTCAGAATTGACTATAGGGAGATAAAAAATGTAAATGAGCTCTGCCTAGAGGATCCCAGGCTGCAGGGTTTTCTGGAGAAAGTGATAGGAAGTTGAATAGCTATGGTTTCATCCCAAGTAAATTAACCTTTCATTAAGGGCCAAACTTCTTATTAATGCCAAAAGGCACCCCCAGCTGTTTCTATAATTCAGCCATTTCCGAAGAGCAGGATTTTACTTAGGAAAAAAATGCTCTATAACATTTTCCCTTTTGCCAAACATACCTAGATTATTTAGCATCTTCTTCGACACTGCTCTTTTTAGACTGACAAGTTTCCTTCCAAAATTGAGGAAAAGAAAAATGATGAAAATCCACACTTTACAGTGCTTCTGTGCTCAACAGCTTTTATTGGCCTTTGAAATCCTGACCTCCATTTAGGGACAGCTTTAATTGGACCCTAGATCTCTCTCACACTTCCCGATCCAGAAGATTCAAGGGAGGCTGCAAATCCATCCAGTTTACTTCAGCAGGATGACTGGTGGGTTTCTGAAAGGGAAGGCTGGCTGCTGCTTCCTTGGCTTTCCAAGTTTAGAGTTACAGCTTTAATTTACAGACAGGTCTAGACAGCTGCTATAGTTACCCACTGATGCTGGTGTCACTACATAGGATTGAAATTATGCCAGGAGGCAAGTAAGGCCCACACCCAAGGCCAAATAAGGTCAGGGAGAGAGCTAGGTAGAGCAGGAAGCAGGAAAGGCAGTGAATTCTTAGCTAACACTGGGCCTTGAAGAGAAAAATTCAGATTGCATTATCAGCTAGAACTGAGGGCTCTGTGATTCTGTATAAGACAGAGTGGAGAGGTCATAAGAGCTTTTCCTGTTGGATCTCATACCGTTACATACGTAGCAATCACTTGCTTGTCTGTATTCCCTACTAAAATCTTTTAAGGGCAGAGAGTGGATCAGTTCCCTTCATCAACACATCCCCAGTACACAGTATAGTACCCACCAAAGGGTGGGCACACAAAATGATTTTTGAATATCAGATGTCAACCAGTGACCTGGTTCCGTCTTCTGGATAATATTCATTCATTCAACAAATATGAAGTTGCCCTCTGCATGCCAGGCCCAGCATCAGTGGGATGAGGTTAAATGACACATGAATTCTAATGAAGCAGGTCAGGCTGTTTCCAACCTCTCACAGCAGAGCAAGAGCAAGTGGTCCGGGCTTTAAGTTAGTAAGCTCAATTCTAAGATACAAAGATGCAGAGGAAGGAGTAATTAGATCCTAGGCAAGAAAAGTAGTAACATGACAAGGAAGGAGGAAAGAAGGGACATACATGCAGGTGGTCCTAGGACCGGCTTTACCTGAGATGCTCTGGTTTTCTGCCTGGATCTGAGTGTGGAAAGACAGTGGCCAACAGGTGTTCTGGCTCCAGGGTGAGGTGGGGCTCCACAGGTGTTCAAAGTTCTTGATTGCAGGGCCAACAGAGATCAGTGCCCTTGGGGAGATCTCATAGCCCTAACAGCTGATTCCTTCTCATTACTCCCCAGGTCAGTGTCGAGCAGACAGCTGCTCCTGGCATGTAACCCTTTGTTCGCCTTGGCAACAAGGGTGAAGGCCCCATTCAGTGAAGACCTGAGACTGCAAAGCCTTGGTTCAATGCCATACCATCATTTATTAGTTCACTGGCCTTAGAAAAAGCCCTTCTCTGAGCCTCATTCCTTCATCTAGACAATTTCTGCTCTTCTTTGCCACCTAAGTTTCTTGAGGATAAAAAGACCCATAGATCTTAGAGAAAAGCGAAGTGTAACACGATGGCAAAGTGAGAAGGGTAAATGAAGAAAATGGTTTTCCTCCTAATTTTCTTCTTACTATGGAGATGGTGATGAAAAGGAGAGTGATGGTGGTAAACAGCTAAATATATGAATTCAAAAGGATATAATTAATTTGTGTATTCATTCAGCAAATTATGAAGTACTTGTTATGTACCTGTCCTATAATATCTTTTTTTAATTGAAGTATAGCTGATTTACAATGTTGTGTTAGTTTCAGGTGTACAGCAAAGCGATTCAGTTATATATACATATACATCTATTTTTTCAGATTCTTTTCCCTTATAGGTTATTACAAAATATTGAGTATAGTTCTCTGTGCTATATAGTAGGTCCTTGTTAGTTATCTGTTTTATATATAGTAGTGTGTGTATGTAATCCCAAACTTCTAATTTAACCCTCCTCCCAGTTTCCCCTTTGGTAACCATAAGCTTGTTTTCTATGTCTGTGGGTCCATACTGTTCTCCAAAGTGGCTGTCCCATAATATCATTTTTTCTTTTTTGGCTGCGCTGAGTGACATGCGGGGTCTTAGTTCCCCGACCAGGGATTGAACCCATGCCCCCTGCAATGGAAGTGCGGAGTCCTAACCACTGGACTGTCAGGGAATTCCCTGTCTCATAATATTTAAACAGAATCTCTCCCTGGTGTTTGATAATGATTTCTCATCACATATAACGTTCTCCCAAGTGAGGAATTTGAGCCAATGCCTGGATATCAGTAAAATCGCTTATCAGGAGTGATACACATCAGGAATTTGTAACTTCAGTAAGAAAGTGGGTACCTTAGTGGGCAGTAATCATTTCCTTCTGCTGTATCAGCTTACTCTTAAAACTAGGAAGTTGATGCATATGTATTTGAATGAAATAAAGCATGTAAGAGGAAATACAAAACTGAATCTTTTCAAAGCAATAGTTCTTAAAGTGTGGTCCCTGGACTGGCAACTTCAGTATCACTGGAGATCTGATTAGAAATATAGATTCTCAGCCCACCCCAAGGCTACTGAGTTGGGAATTCTGGGGGTGGGCTCAGCAACCTGTGTTTTAACAAGCCCTCCATGTGGTTCTGATATACCTGCTGTAAAGCTGTCAGATGCTGCTAAGATGTTTTAAACAAAGAAGCTGAATCGGGGTGCAAAACTCAAACGTAGTAGGAAGCAAAATACCCAAGGATGGATGAAAGAAAAAAAAAAAGGCTTAATTCCTCATCCTGTAACAGAAAAAGTTTTCATAATTATTTGGAAGAATTTTACACACCATCTCAAAAAAATCACTTTAATTATCAAAGACTATTGTAACTATAATACTTTACATGTCTTTAATGTGGTACCAAAAACTCAGATAGGGCCTGAATGAGGGTGGGGAAAGTAACTATCTGAAAAGGTAGTTTCTTTTCTGTATCTCTCCTTAATACCTAATTCAGAGATGGTACAAAACATTTTGATCTAAAGTGTCATATTAACATTATTAATAAGGAGACAGAAATTGAGGGAAATGATTTAGCAAAGATATAAGCTTTATTATTTCCAAATTCTTTATTCAATAGTTACCTATAATCTAACAGTATTCTCATTTTTATTGTTTCATAAACATTGTAAATAATCATCTCAAGTCATAAACTTGTTGGCTATGGAAACACAAGTGATAAATAGAATTTTCCTTAAATTCTTAAATACAAATTTCAATAACTAACAACCTCCCACAAACTCCAATCAAAAGCCAAAAAGAGCAGGCTAACTTCTCTGGAGTTGTTGTACTTTAAAAGCAAGAGCATGATAACAGCCCTTTTGAATGAAATGCCTTCTCTTTACATTAGTCCATGTAGCCGTGAAGTCACACCCAGGACTAATGCTCGGGGTCAGCCGCAATGGTTACAGAGTCAGAAGGTGGCCAGCAACAGCTGCTTGGGTAAATCAGAACTCCTGAAAGCATCCATCCTAAAGTTGTCCTGAGGTCCTCTGAGGCACCCCTTCTCCCAGCTTGTTTCATTTATTTATTGAAAACCTTTAATGAGGACAACTTTCCATGATTTTTAAAATATATCATGATCTATTAATATGGCTCTTTACCCTACCATGTTCACGTCTAAGAACACTTCACTAAATAGATGCCCAGGCAAAATCAACTGGTGTTAATACCTCTAATTCAACAGGTGCTAATGTGAAAACAATGGTGGCCACAAATTAAACAGCTGGTGCTGCGCCTACGTTTTTATTTTTTCTTAATGTGTCTATAAACAGATCTGTGCTTTGTATAGACTCACATCTAATCAGATGAGGTCTATGTAAAACTGTTCTTTGGAACATCTGTAAACATTCACTCACAATCTTGGGTTATAAACTTTTTCACTTCACTTTTCCTAATTCCCAGTCACCATTTTTTATCAAATAAATCTATCTTGAAAAATGATTGCATAGATGGCTAAAGAGTGAAAAATTCAGTATGTTTGGATGTTAATTTCACTGAATTAACAGTGACCAGTAGTTCTGCTCTGCAGTTCCATTAGTTTGCTCTTGCTGAGAAATGAGTCCATAATGACCATGAGAAACAATTTTGTCTTCAATTCCATCCACCGAATTCTTATTGCTCTTCTACTATAGGCAATATTTTATTGCTTTATGTCTTTATTAACATTACATCTAACAGTTCATCATTGGGGATGTTAGAAGGGCAACGAGTTTAGCCCCTAACAGGACTTACTTGAGAAACTATCAGAGAACTATAGACTTAACTGAGAAAATTAATACAAGGAATTTTTTCTCATACGGCATCTGAGAAATGAAAGCCTGCTGCTGACCTATGTCTTCTGGCAGTTAGCACCTTCTGTCTCACATAAGGCAGGATGAGATTGTAAACTATCCTAAGAATTTGATGTGTCTTCCCATTTAAGGGGGGGAAAAAGATAACATCATGTCCTGGATTGACCAGTTGTTTCTTCCCATTGACTGAAATAATCAGGTGTTCGGCATCTTACCATCTGAATTGTCCAGGCAACTTGGTCAAACCAAGACTTAGAAAACTAACCTCCCTTGCTCGAAATAATTTACTATTCATCATTAATACATGTGGATTTTTTTAATTTAAATATATTTGACATGTAACACTGGGTAAATGTAAGGTGCACAATACATTAATTTGACATATTTGCATATTGTAATATGATTTCCATTGTAGCAATAATTAGAACCTCTAAATATATATATATATATATATATACCTCACATTATATAATTATCACTTCTTTTTAGTGGTTGGAATAATTTCTAGTCTCTTAGCAAGTTTGACATTTATATAGTTCTCTATATTCACCAGAATGTGCGTTAGATCTCTAGGACTTATTCATTGTAAGTTTTTACCCTTAAATATCATCTTTCCTATCCCCCCACCCTCCGTCCCTTGGTAACTACCATTTTATTCTCTTTTTTTTATGAGTGTGACTTTTTTAGATTCCACATATAAGTGATATTATACAGTATTTGTCTTTGTCTGGCTTATCTCAGCATAATATGCTCAAAGTCTATCCATGTCGTCACAAATGTTGGGATTTCCTTCTTCCTCATTGCTGAATACTATTCCTGTGTGTGTGTGTGTGTGTGTGTGTGTGTGTACCACAACTTCTTTATCCATTCATACACTGAGGGACACCTATGTTGTTTCCATATCTTGACTGTTGTGAATAACACTGCAGCAAACATGGGAGTACATATATCTCTTAGATATTGTATTCAAAACAATTTAAATATCTGATAAATTTCTCATCCAAAGGGAATAAATATGCCTTAGTACAACAACTGAATTATAAGAAGATAAAGTTGTGAAAATTTAACAGTAACCTAAATTCCAAATGGAGGATTAGTTAAAAAAAATAGTCTGCCATAAAATAAAATAGTGAACATATTTAATTTAATTATTATAACATAGATGACATGGAAAGATATTCATGCTATATCTAAATTTAAAAAGCAGATTACACTACCATATTTCAATATGATTCAATATTTCCTCAAAATACATGTGTGTATTTATACACGTTCTCTAAAGTGTTAGGAGAGGTCATTGTGGATGTTAGAACTACATTTCTTTAGTTCATATTTTCTTTTTATTCACTTTACTTTTGTAATATTTCTTCACTGATGATGTATTGCTTTGTGACAAGAATAAAGCAGTACATATTAGTTTTATATTTTTAATGAGGTACATTTCTTAGGACATGATCTTAGAAAAGCCTAAAGTTTTGACAAAGCCAAAGAAAAGATCATCAAGAGTGGTTTCTAATATTTCTCAGGAAGCCAGTCTCATACATGAGAAACTCCCCATACACCAAACAGAGTTCACAGTGTATTGTCCTCTCAATGTTTGTACCTTCTCTCTCAGCATTAAAAAGATTACTGTTGTTCCCAGGATGTTTTCCTCCTTCTTCTAGCTTATTTTTAGTTGGATGTCAGAATGTCTCCTGTGGAATTACATCACTACACAGGTAAAAGGTAAATCTAAATTTGTGAAAGAGTTAAGTCCTAAATGTTTGTTACTGAGTTGGTGGGTTTAATCTCGGACTGCATATTTCCATAAAAACCATGACCCACTCTTGTTCTGTTCCAAGAGCCATACCCATATGTACTTGGAGACCATCATGGTTCTAGTGGGTGAGCAATCGATTGAAGCTTAGACAGTGTATGTAATGTGTGATGAGGGTTCAGAGAATTGGCATGGGGGTCCAGAAATGAGGGACTTCTCTCCCACATTTTCCTCCCCCATTTTTCTCCCCCTGTTTCTAACAAGCGCTTGAGAGAGTGGTCTCCTGGTCCCTGGCAGGAACCTCACCAGGCAGTGCAGGGCAGGGGCTGGAGAGGGCACAGTGAAAAGAAAGGGACTTGATGGAAGAGTGGCATTTGAGATGAGCCCCTAGGCCAGGGGTGGGGCTCTGAAGGTAAGAGAGAAGCTCTAAGAGCTGGCTTCCAGGAGATGTCTTGATCCTGGAACAAAAGTTAGGAAGGATTCTAATTGCTAACTGGGCCCCTTCGGTGACTTGAAGCCTTAACTTCTTGAGGTTTACCATGAAGTGAACAGGAGCCATCATCTGGGTACCTTCCTCTTGCTCTCCCAACCTGAACCCAGCACACAGCTGGATTATAAACTTATAAACTCATTTGTCCTAGAAACTCACAGAAGTTATGTAAGTTTCCTGATTGTCCTTATTACTTTTAGGAAAGGCAAAGTCACAGGCATGTGAAACATAAATCTTGTTTCAGTCCTTTGTGTCTTCAATGACTCATTTCCATGACAAACCATCTTCAGACTTTCCTTGGCATTTTATCCAAGGCTGTGTGGCTCTGCAGAGCAGGCTGGAGAAGGGAAGAGAAAAAGACACCAAGCAGGCCTCAATGATGCCTCTGGGCCTGGAAGTGAGAAGAAAGGTGGAGAAGGAGGACAGAGAGCAGTCCTAGAAGTAATCCTCTCCCTCCCCTTGGGACACACTTCCCCAAATCAAAGATCTAATGGAAAGACCATAGGAAGAAGGAAGGTAGAAGAGAAGGTCACTTGACCACCTAGCTGATGGACCCTGTCCAGGTGGCCTTTTAGTATATAAAAGAATATGGAACTTTTGTATAGAATGGAGTGCTTTGTGGTGCTAAGTCATTATAGGACAGCTTGCACTCCATTTTGCAAACATCTCCTTGGAGTTGGCCAGAAATATTTCCTCAACACATAGAATGCTGCCACTGCTGAATGACTGACTCTAGGCTCTGTTGTGTGTTCAAGTTGCTAGGCTCTTTTTATTTTTTTGATTTAATTATTATTTTTATTATTGAAGTATAGCTGCTGTACAATATTATGTAAGTTACAAGTGTACAATATGGTGATTCACAATTTTTAAAGGTTATACTCCATTTATAGGCATTATAAAATATTGGTTATATTCTCTTTTTAGTCACGTAGGATATATGCTGGCTGCAATCACAAATTTGCTCTTGCCATTTAGTGATACTCCTTATTACAATAATTCTCCCAGCACTTAAAGATAAATATCTGCTTTAAGAAATGAAACTCCAAAAAATCTATGTGCACATTGGTATTCGGATGCATGTGGAAGTCAGAAGTCCTTCAGAAAGCTCAGTAAAGACAATTGGGGTATTTGTTTACGGTGTACAATGAAGATGGAAAAAAAAGTCAAAAATATATATAGATTGGCATTGCCTCAAATTTCTACTACTTTGTGCTTGTTAGAGTAAACATAGAGTGTTAAAAAGACGTGTACCACTTCAGTTACATCTGAACTATGTGAAGGCAAAAACCCAAACTTCATCTGAATTATCTCAGACCACTTTTACAAGGTATAATCAGAAAAACTGCCTGCAGTGTTTATAAATGATACCTTGGCTCCACCTCAAATTTTCTGAGTCAGAATCTCTGAGTGTGTTTTCCCAAATCTGTATATTTAACAAACACCCTGAGTAAATTTAAGGTGCACCAAAATTTGAAAAGTACCGATCCTGACCAGCATTATCAAGAATTTATAGCAGAGACATCCAACACCCTACTATTCATTTTATAGATTTTTCTTGTTTATATCTTGAAATTTTAGCTGACTATTGCAGGCATTCCAATAGATACTTCTGTGCTTTTTTTTTTTCTCCTTGAAATGTGGAAAGACATGTTCTTTGGAAACCTATAACATAACTCCTTTATTCTTTACATTTTTAATATTAAATCATTGCAAACATGTAGAAATCTATTGATAAGAATATATTAAACATTTCTATACCAACCTAGGTAAATTTCTACCTATTAAATTATATTACGTCACTAAGTGAAATTAAAAAATAAAATCCTTGTGTGCATTGACACCCTCAATAATATGCAGTGGGACTTAAAATTTAACAAGAGTCAATATAAAGGGTGTACATGACATGTAATATATAACATGAATACAGAACCATCTTATTAAGAATTCTCTAGTGACAACTTTGAATCTTTTAACTTTCCTTCTTAAGAGACCACCCAGTTAGACACATAGGTGAAAATATAGCTGAGTATAAGTGTACTCACTTATAGTTGATAGTATTATATATTTTCTAACTTTATGGATAATGAAAAAGAGATAATTGGGAAGGAAGGGAAGAAGAGAAGAAAGAAATAAAAGTATAGTAGGAGGGTGTCCAGCTTGGAATTTTTGATGACTAAGTAGTAATCAAAGCACCAAAGGCACAAACTACCCACAGTTTTCTTCCTTTGAATTTCCCACTGGGCCCATGCAAACCTGGTACTGGTCACCTCCATGCATTTGCAAGCTTGGCACCTCATACCATCCCAACTGTCTTCTGTTTTCCTGAACACATGCACCCAAAACAAATGGCATTATTTTATTCTTTTTCATGGCCGAATAGTATTCCATTGTCTATTTATGATACATATCATGTCTTCTTTATCCATTCATCTGTTGATGGACACTTAGGTTGCTTCCATGTGTTGGCTATTGTAAACAGTGAACATTGGGGTGCGTGTATCTTTTCGAGTTAGAGATTATCATACGAAGTGAAGAAAGTCAGACAGAGAAAAACAAATGATATCACTTACATGTGGAATCTAAAATATAATACAAATGAACTTATTTACAAAACAGAAACAGACTTATGGACATAGAAAACAAACAAACATACGGTTACCAAAGGGGAAAGATGGGTGGGAGGGATAAATTAGGTGTTTGGTATTAGCAGATACAAACTATTATGTATAAAATAGATAAACAACAAGGACCTACTGTAAGGCACGGGAAACTATATTCAGTATCTTGTAATAAGCTATAATGGAAAAGAATATGAAAAAGAACATATATATATTATATATATATGTATATATATTACGTCCTCTACATATGAACGAGTTCCGTTCCAAGAGCACGTTCCTAAGTCCAATTTGTTCGCAAGTCCAACAAAGTTAGCCTCGGTACCCAACTAACACAATCGGTTATATAGTACTGTAATGTAATAGGTTTATAATATTTTTCACACAAACAATACATAAAAAACAAACAAAAATAAAGATAACATTTTTAATCTTACAGTGCAGTACCTGAAAAGTACAGTACTACCGTACAGCAGCTGGCATACAGGGGCTGGCATCGAGTGAACAGGCAAGAAGAGTTACTGACTGGAGGAGGGAGAGGAGGTGGGAGATGGGAGAGCTGAAGGATCGTCAGCAATAGGAGATGGAGGGCAACCTGTAATTTCACTCATGCCTGATGTTGATGGCACAGGTTCTGGTTCCTTGCTGGAACCAGATGCACATTTGCATCTGTGAAAGCCTGCAACTTGAAGGTTCGTATGTAGGGAACTTACTGTATATATATATATATATATATACATATATATATATATATATATATATATATATATATATATATATATATATGAAGTTGAATCACTTTGCTGTACACCAGAAACTAACACAACATTGTAAATTAACTATACTTCAATTAAAAAAAAAATTACCGCCCCAAAAGAACAAATATATAAAAAATAAAACTGACATGATAACGTCGGGTTTTAGGCTGACCTGGAGTTTAACAGCTTCCTGTCATAGCCAGCACAGCTCAGGGCAGTGTCTCCTATCTTCAGAGTCACTTAGTCATCATTTCCATGGGGGTCCCTTGGGTCCTCAACAGTTACAAAGGTGGAGTCATCCTGATTACCTGCTAGTTATCAGTTTGGGCAGAGAAGGTATGGCAGTGCCCAGTGAGACGTTTTGAAGGGTAGATCCATTAGCATGATAGAATGCTAAAGCCAGATGGTGGCTAAAAACAAATGACTTAACCAACATCTGACACCCAAAATAATATGTATTGATATGTTTATAGAGCACTTGCTACATATTAGGCCTTGTAATGTTCATTCTATTCATTATTAGAAATTCTCATCATAATCTGGTTAGTCAGATATATCACCCCAAAATTAAGGACCAGAAAATGAGGGCTCTGATGAGCTGAAGAATGTGACCACATGTACAAAACTGATGAATGGAGAATCTGGGATTCAAATCCGGATCTGCTCGTCACAGAAGGTTTTAAACTCTCTTCAATATATTTTTTATAGAAAACATTTAGCACTTACAGGCACACCAGTTGCCATTTTCCTTAACAATCAGCCTAAACTCTTTGCTCAAACTAGGCCATCCCTCTTCTAATTGCTTGGCTAGTCTGCTATGGCATATCCATAGCACCATCTTCTTTTCTACTATGCTCTATTAATTATTTCATCAAATTTTTATCAAGCCCCTATCATATGCCACACACCGTCCTGAGTGTAGTCTTTTGTCCACCTAATTTATGAATATGAATTTTCATGAAAGCTCCATATCCAGCTGCTATATTCATCAAAAATATAGACTGACTCTAACTACTATATCACTCATATGCAAATTGTGTGTCACAGCCTCCTATTAGAGATATCAATATTGTGGTTTGCAACTAGCATTTCTTTTTAAAGTGAAATGGAATACAATAGAAAACATGTGCACATTGCAGGTAGCAAAGTAAACATTACATTGGCAACTTTTGCATTTGATTTGCAATGTAAAATCTATTTCTTACTGTGGCTCTCAGCAAAAATAGTTTGAAAAACACTTCCCTGGTCTAAAGGCTCTTGAGAACAGTTATGTCTTGTTTTTCTGTCTCCATCTGAGCACTTGGTGGCCGCTCTGTTGGATGGGTTAATACCTCTAATTTGGAGAGAAAGTTCATATCTTGTTGATTCTGAATACTGACTTTGAGAATTGCAAATGATGTTCTAATGTTCTTAATGTGATTGTCTATTCCTCCATTTTTCAATGCACTATTGAGCAATGGGTTGTCTGAATAGCATAATACAGTGAATTTTTGTAAAGGCAAAAATAAATTTCATTAGTAATGCACTCATTTATTCCTTTCCAAAACACTTTTCATCATGTGGACATGGTCTTAGCACCTTGAATGTTAATTATCCACTTTAGATGATACTGGATATTCCTGTGGGGAAAATATATTTGATGAGTAAGTCTAAGGGAAAAAAATGTTCAGAAACTTATCTTTTCAGTGTGATTTATGCAAGGCCAATTATAGAAGGTCACATGAGATAGGAAACTACAGGTCAAACCTCAGATTTGTTGCTCTATCTCATGATTATAACAAATTTCCTTGAGTCTATACTTTTAGTTGGCCATGTTATTTGTCGAAATGAATCTGTAGAATGGTGGTTGCCAGGGGCTGGGGGACAGGAGAAATGAGGAGATGCTGGTCAAAAGTTACAATTTTCCAGCTATAAACAAATAATTTCTGGGGATCCAATGCAGAGCATGGTGATTATAATTAACAATACTGTATTATATACTTGAAAGTTGTTAAGAGAGTAGATCTTAAAAGTTATTACTACAAAAAAAAAGGTAATTATGTGAGAGGATGGAGGTCTTAACTAATCTTACTGTGGTAATCATTTTGCAATATATGCATGTATTAAATCATCACATTGTACACCTTTAACTTACATATGTTGTATGCCAATAATATCTCAATAAAGCTAGGGAAAACTTGTAAAATCAACTCCTAAAGGATAAGCAAAAATAAGTAAATCTCTGAACCATGTCAAATCATAATTTGGTGACTCAGAAACAAGAATATGATATTAAACTTGAAAACTACTCCCGTCTTCCACAAGGTCTATCGAAGGGATTTTATTGTCAAGTTCATGCGTATGTCAAATGGAGACTGGCTTTGAAGTCAGAAAAACTCTGGATTGACTGGAGTTGGGGGTGGGATGGGAGAGGCTTTTATAAATAATGCAGGAAACCACAGTTTCAAGAGGAAATCAGTGCTAGAAATTGAGCCATCACCATCCCCCAGTGTTAAGGCAGAATGTTAAAGATTAGATTAGGGATAAAATTCACATCCCCTCTAGGTAATGAGACAACCCCTCAGTGCTGGATAGATTAAAAGTCAACTTTGTTTTTGTCTATTCTTAGTTGCAAATTGTCTTGGCCCAGAATGAAGTCAAACAGTGTAGGTGAAAAGATGCCAAATATTCATTTGGAGCTACTTACCTCCCTCCTATAGAGACAGCCTGGGCTTGTTTGGGTTGTAAATGTTTTCTTTTGCCTCACCACTCATTTTTCTTGAGAAGTCTCTGCAAGGCTCAACCTAGAATTATCCATGGATTACAAATTGTGGGATTTCAATCTGTGATTGGAAAGAAAAACCTGGCTTTGGAGTTGCATGGACTGAGTCCTTTCTGGCAGGATGCTTACTTGCAACACTAAGTTTGGAATTAATAGTATGATTAGATTAATTTCAGAAATACTATGGAAAGTACAATGATTTGCTCTGAAATCTTGTAAGATTACATACCTGAAGTGTCCTCCATAAATGCAGAATTTTTGGTCGTAAATAGACAGCTATTTCCAAAAGGCCTAAACATGCCCTGGCTGATACTTCCCCATCTTCTCTCAAACATTGATTGAAACACAAGGAAAGACCAGAGGAGGAGAGCAGAGGAAAATCTCCCACATTCAGGAGGCACCCCTCCCTTTGTTGACCCATACTCTTTCATCCAAGGTATTGAAATATTTGTTTCACATGCCACCTCATCTTCAGTTGCATAAAAGAGACCTGGAAGAGAATAAAGATTTATCAGTACCAATTAAAATTTTCCATTACCCAGGCATTTCTGTTCATGAGTTTATGACTCACTGAATAAGCCATCTTCCACATGGTGACTATGGCAGGAACTCTTGTCATAATTTATGTCCTTTTGCCTAGCCACCTGGTCCCACATTCATTGAATCCCAAATAGTGTCACAAAGAAAATCTGGTTACTTCAATCTCCAAGACATTATAAAGCAGACATTAGACACACACACACACACACGTGTATATATGTATATATGGACATACATATATACATACATACAAATAAGAGGATAAACTGAAATGCAAATTCTAACACTAAAATTCACTTTGCTGTAGGAAATATGTTCTTCCCTAATCGAAGTCCTACTGATAACTTTCTACCCTAGAGTATAGACATTGTCAAATGGAATTGGAAAAACATATAACCATTCACTAAAAACTGTGCTCTGTGACCCCTTGCTAAAAAAAGGTCCCATTCCCAATGCCAGCTCTCCCAAATCAATCTCAGATACCTGGATTATTCCCACCAAAATTTGGTCTCACAGTTACAACACACCAGATGCACAACCCCTGACCTTTCGAGGGCCTTCCTGCAGGTTCACTTTGCCCTCTGATGAGTTAATATGTGCAACAGGACTGTGCATGTTTGGGTAATTTACTTATTAAAAACATTAAAAGCTTCTGGCTCTTTGACATCCAAAGAAAAAGCAAAGCCATCAAGTGACTCCTGACCCTAGCTTATCAGATGATGGGTGTCACGCTGTCAAGGCCTCATCACTAACCGTATGAGGAGGCCACATTTTATAGGTGTTTACAACAGTTTAAGGTTCATGCTGCCAATCTGTGTCAACACCAGGCCATGCAGGGCAACCAGCCGGGTTAGTGGAGCCAAGCACAGGAAGAGAAGCACTGGACAGAAATCCTTATCTAATTAAAGATCATATCTTTTTTTAATATTTTTTTTTAATCAAAAGTAATAAACAAAGCAGAGGAAAGCAGTCTTCTTTGTAGCTTTCCCTACACGATAATCGGTAGTTTGATGGCAATGGCTTCAAATATTTAAGTACTACAGAGATGTCAGCTAGTCAGCCTGAACTCTATGAGTACCTGGAAAACGTGGTCCCAACTTTTTGCTAAATCAACAAACTATTTTTTTAGCCACTGTGTTCTAGGTGAGAAGACTGTCACCTTGTTCCAGTGAAAAACCTAAGCAAGTTGTCTGAACAGTTTTGTGCATGAATTAGTATAGTGCTCATAGCGTTAGCACTTCCTGGGTTTTGCGTGTCCGTGTGTGTGCGCATGCGTGCATGCCACGTGCACCCTGGTTTTATCTAATTTGCGGGCAATAGCGATTCAATATCGCCCATATAATTGCACTCTGTCCAGAGTCAGTGAGTCTGGGTTTAACACCGAAAGGAGAAAACAAGTTCTTTTAGTCACTTCAGAAATCAGCAGATCTGAACTGCATTTGAATACTCTGATTGATGAAAAGGGGTGCTTGTGTAACTGAAATGTCTAATGTCCCATGCCTGTGTTTTTATTCGGTACTTCAAAAGAGGTTCTGAGAGCACCTGCATGAATTTCACATGCCTGAATAACTGGAAAGCACCTGAATCTGTGGGAGGCGAATTCTCTTGACCATTCCACTTCATCTTCCCTAGTTTCAATTTTAAAAGAGCTATCACTTGCTAACAAGATCTTTTGTATGAATGGTCTCTCCCTAAGGTCAAGTCTTCAGACTGATATACAGCTAAATTCCACATTTAGACTGAAATATAAAATCTCAAATAACTTGAATTTGAACTTTCACTCATTTTGCAGCCTTCTGAGAGTGAACCCAAAAGTGAATGATTTGGTATTACAAGTTTCATTTTATGTCCATACACACAATAGCAAAGTCACTCAGGCTATTTCTTGGATGCTTAATGAAAAATTGCCTTCTTTATTTGCCATAAATCCTCTAATCTTCCTCAAGAGCCTTTCTCTCCCTCCCACACTCTCCTTCCATGCACACCCACAACTTGGTGGCATAGAAAGAGGAAAAAATTTACCTTGCCAAGTTTCAGAGTGAGTGTCATTGCCAGCTGAAGTCATCGCTTTCTGGTAACTAAGCTTCTCTCAGATAAATGCTCAGTGTTTTGGGGTTTACGCCCCTTCTGCCTGCTCCCCGCTGAGATGGTGTCTGTGTATGAGGAGGCTCTCTGGGTCCTCAGGGCAGTGGGAAGATGAGGGCAGGGGCTCAGATTCACACAGGGACTCTGGATACATCTGGAGTCTGATGAGGATTGGTAGCTCTGGCCCCATGCTGAGACAAGCGGTCCTTTTTCACCTATTCATCTGTCACGCCTCTGGTCTCAAAGGGTCCATGCACAACTGCATCTTTATCCTAACTGGACCTCTGCTAGCTCACAGCCCAACCCAATACATCCACATCTCCTCATGGAGGATTGTGGGAAATTCTGAGACTCACAGACCTCATGCTGAACATGGAAGCAGTGCAGGCTCAGGTACATCTTTCAAACTCAGATGCCACTCTGTGGCTCCAGCACCAGTAGGACCTTTCTAAGAGGAGTGAGACCATGCCAGGGAAGTGGGCAAGGCCCCCTGCCCTTGACTCCCCTAATCATCTCTGGTCATTTCTGACACAGCTCCAGATCTGTTCATGCCACCGTTTTCCCCCACTATTGGTTGAGCAGAATTTTAGTTCTGCACATGACTTTTCTGGATAAAAATTACATTTTCCACTTTCCTTTGCATCCAGGTTGTCAAATGACCAAGTTCTGGCTAATGAAATGGTCAAACTGGGGGGAAGTATCCTTAAAGTTACAGAGTGTGGTCTTCTTTATCCCTTTTTGTCTTTACTGGCTGAGATGTAGATGAGGTGGATAGAGCTAGAGCATCCTTCTTGGACAATGAGGCAGCCTTTGAAGGGGGATCACGGTAGAGTAAAAAGAAAGCTGGAGCTTGAGCCCCATATATTGTGGAGTGCCATCCCATCCTTGAACTGCCCTTCTCCAGGCAACTATACAAGAGAAAAATACATTTCTATCTATCTTATTTCAACAACTGTTTAGATTTCCTATCACTCAGAATCGAGCCTAATCCTTACACATCTCCTCCTTCCTCACTCCCACACTCTACCTGAGCTAAAGGGGGAATTTCCTCTTCTTGTCTGACTTGCAAAGGTATCCCTTCTTAAGGAATGCTAAGCCTCATGGCTCAGCCTTTTTGATGGAAGTGGAGGTATTCCTCTGGAAGAAATAAGTGATCTCATCTTCCAAGTTTGACTCCAAATAAATTAACGAGAATTTAAAGGAATTTAGCAGTTTTTTTCCAACAAAGGCCAGCTGGTTGCAGATGCAACAAAATCCAATGTCTGATGTTAAAAGCTGAATCTTGCGTCCATCCCTCTTTCTTCTTTCAGTCCCATTAGAATAATCTTAATTCTCCTTGAGGCAACTGAGTACTTTGGACAAGATAGGTGGTGATGGTTGTGGGACGGTAACTAGGAAATAATGCACTAAGGAAGAGGACAAAGGAAGGACGTGGGTAAATTTAAGAAATATCATCACATGCATACATACTCATACACATGTGTAGATAAATATATATCTTACTTAATGAAGTAATTCCTGCCCCAACAACCTGTAGACACAAATGAAGTAATATTAACTTCAAGTTCAAAACCCTGCCTAGTTGATATAGAGCCTCAGGTATTTCTCCCCCCAACCCCCTCACAGCAAATACTCCTCTCCCCAAGTTATTCCTGGGCAGGGCCTTGCTGGCCAAAAAAGAACGTGTCCAAGAGACACCATCTCTGGGCAGTCCCTTGTCATGGTGCAGCCTTGGGTACTGACAGAGGGGGCTGGATTGAGCTCTCGCTGCCCCTGTGTCGAGCTCCTTTGTCAAGTACACAAACTTCACAGCCATGCATGGCAGTCTGCTGCCTAAAAGCCACTCCTCACCCCACCTTGCAGCCAACACCCTGCTTTTAGAATGTGGGGCTCCTCCCTCTCAGGGGTCCCCCTCTTGGGGTTCCCAAACCTGTCAAATGCTTGAGATGGGACACTCCTTTAGTCATGACTATGTGACTCTCAGTCGCTCGGTAGACTGTCTCAAACGGGGAGAGTCTTCTTTGCTTGACTCCAGGTCACTCAAGCATCAGCCCAGTACTGCTCACACCCCAAATTTCATAAACTCCATTGTGAAAACACTCAGTGAATGTCTGTTTCTCCATGGCGATGAGACCTCATCCAACCATTCATCCTACCGCCACCCCCATTCCTCAGCCAAGGACTCAAGCCCACAATCTCAGCCCCTGGGTGCTGCCCTCTTGTACTCCCACTCCCATCCCATCCCATCCAGTAGGAGGCTACCCTGAGCTCCTGGGCTCCAGCCTGGCCTTCCTTCAATAGCTTAAATGCACCATGTTTCCTCCAACTATGAAGCTCAGTATGAGCTGTACCCTGTGCCCCACCTGATACCCCACCTCATCCCCGACTCTTTAAGTGACTGGCTCCTGGTCACCCTTCAGATCTCAGTGTAAACATCACTTGCCCAGGGCAGCCTCCCCTGTCCCCTAGCAGGACCACCCATTATCCTCTTGGTTACTCCCCTTTTCCTTTTTAATGCTTCACACATGTCATGTTCTGATATTTTTGTGTGCTACATCTGTGTGTACACAGATCCTGAGAGTGGCTTGATGATATCGTGTTCCAGACTTCATCCCTCACAAAAAGGCATTGTATCACCTCATCCTTTTACTGCAGTTGGAATAATAAGACATCAGGGCAAATAAATATAGAATGAACTCCTCCAAAGTAGAGGAAACCTAAGAATTTGAACTTCTAGCCTAAATCTCCTAACATACAATGAGATCAAGTGACACAATGATCTTAAAATTTTAGAGAAGAAAGAGAAAAGAAGAATATACCTTCGATAGTCACAGTTTTTAAGTGTTTTCTCTGACATATCCATGTTGCCACTATGGAATTGTATAAACACTTGATTAATTCATTGTTTTTTAACTAGTGTAACAATGAATATGGGCTGGATTCTTGAGGGTTAAGCAGACATGCATGGTTGATCCAACTTGCCTATTTGAATTCTGTACCTCACTTTTGCATAGACAAGCCATGGAGCTTTTTTCTACATGCCAGTTCTCTGGACTGTCCTGTTAGTGGCCTCTCTCTAATCTTTTCTAGGATGTCATCAGAGCTGTGCAGGAGCTGGCTGGAACAGGTTTTCGAGAGCCCATTTGCACCCCTCTTCTTAACTCTGCATTCCGTGGAGTCCCATTGGGAGCTCAAAACTGGCTATAGTTGGCTTATTATGGAAATCATTCAACACAACAAAAAGGGCTTTATTTCCAAAGAACCAGTTGTTAAACATTTACCAGCACACCACTGGAAGTAAGGAAATTCATAACCAAATTAGGAATCCTGTCTTTAAATGAGTTAATTTAAGATCACCAAGCCCTGATCGTATTACCTCTATTTCTTTGAAAAGATCATGTATATTTATTTTGCATGTTATTTTTAAACCTTGCATGTGTTTCTTGGGTGAGACTCTTAAGCCACAGTAAGATAAAATGACAAAATAAGATTAAATATAGCCTCCAATGTAGAAGTGTCTCATTAAAATTAGAGTTGCTTATCTACTCTGGCCTCATTGACATTGATTACAGAAATTCTATGAACCTTTTTCTCATCTGATTAAAAAAAGTGAATGGCTGCACCACATTAAGATGATGGTCAGACAAATATCATATGATATCGCTTATATGTGGAATCTAAAAAAATAGTACAAATGAACTTATTTACACAATAGAAATAGACTCACAGATGTAGAAAACAAATTTATGGTTACCAGGGGGGAAAGGGGGGAGGGATACATTGGGGGATTTGGACTGACATATACACACTACTATATATAAAATAAATAACTAGTAAGGACCTCCTGTATAGCACAGGGAACTCAGTCAATACTCTGTAATGGACTATATGGGGAAAGAATCTTAAAAAGAGTGGATATATGTATATGTATAACTGATTCACTTCGCTGTACAACTGAAACTAACATAACATTGTAAATCAACTATACTCCAATAAAAACTCTTAAAAATTGATGGTCAGAAACAATAAAGGAAAAGGGATGGGTGGGAAGAGAAGGAGGAGGGAGAGGAAGGAGGAAGACAGAGCGGGGGAGGGAGTACCCCTGAGATGCACAGGACCCCTGACACCTGTGCTCTATGGACCCTACACACATCCTGTGTCTTCTTAGCAAGGGCTTTGGTTCCCATGACAGTTTTTATCTCTGCCCACTCCAACTCTTTTCCTTCTCATCCTACTGAAAAACTGTTGTCTCATAATAAAGACTTTTAAAAATAAATATTAAAAGAGAAGTTAAGGGGAGAAGTCAGAAACCTGGTTGAGATGAATAACAAATTCTGAGAATAATCTAATAGTTACCTACACTTAAGTTTTGGAAATAGAGAAGACTCCTTACATTTATTTAACAAGCCGAGGCCAACATTTTTCCTTCCTCTTCTTTTAAGCTTTGGAGTAAAACAACTCTAAATTTAAACTTATACCGAATCACATAAATTCTCCATCTGGAGCCCGATTCTGATAATATGTCCTTTGGGATCGATCTCCATCTCTGTCTTTACTTTATGTGAATTTATAAATTCATAATGCAGTCTTCTGGCTCTTTTAATAGAGACGATTTCCCTGAGAGAGCAGAAGTCATTGGTGTCTTTAAATACTCACACCTGAACTCCTGAACAGATATGAGCATATTGTTCTGTAGGAAACAGTGGGACAAAAGGTAGTGTGACCTCGAGACAGAGGGAAAGGAGGCTGATGTTGAAGACTTGAAATCAACAAGGTCAGAGCTAATGCTTACATGATATGGATCATGTGTTAAACATTGCTCCAAGTACTTTACATGTAGTAACACATTAAATCCTCTCAAGATCCTAAGAGGTAGTAATTGTTATTATCCCAACTTAATGGCAAAAGGAGGTTAGGTAATATATCTGGGAGGACATACAAGTAAGGAATGGAGCTACAATTTGAACCCAGCATTCCGGCTCTGCAATGTACGTAGCTGCACGATCTCACCAAACATATATATATATATATATATATATATATATATATATATATATATATGACAGAATCACTCAACTGCAGCACAGCCAAATAGATGTGCTTCATTTGCTTAATTATGTTTTTGAACTAACACAACCAGCATTTCTATGAGGTCCAGGGACCACCCACATGAGCAGTGCCTTGGCACTTGTAGAGAATGCAGATTCCAGGACCCTGCACAGAACAAGCACACTCCTCCGTGTCTCATAGCATGTGACACTGATGCTTGAGAACAGAGCCCAGGATACATGCAGCCCAATCAGATCCTGAAGAACACGGTTTCCTTGAGCTACATTTTCCTTGTGTGCCACACACCAATATCTTAATTAACAAATCATTGTACCAGTGATGCTGTCGAAAAGGAACAGAATGGATGTCTGGCCCTAGGGCTGCCTGCACCAGGGTAAAGATGGCAAGAACAGTGAAATGATCCAAAAGTCAGCAAGAGGGGAAAGGTGAGGTTGTTGGCCTAGCAATGGATATACTGAAAAATGGCTTTTCTCTATTGAAGAGTTTTTTGTTTTTTGTTTTTTGTTTTCTACTGTGAAACAATAGAACTTGAATTTTGTATAGACATTCCATGTAAGTTCAGCTAAATGGTCAGGAACAAAACATTTGATGCTGCCAACTTGCCACTTCTTGGACATGCAAATATAGATACCATTGTAAACATACCCTTGAGAAGGCTTCCTTGTAATCAAGGGAAGCACCACATTGATGCTCCATGTTGAGTCCACTTTGCTGTAGGGTAAGCCTCAACTGTGTTCAAAATACTTGGCATTGAATATACCTCAATGCCCAGATATGATGATAATAAAATAATTAACATTTACAATTTCATTTATTCATTCAGCAAATATTTATCATGCTCATACTGTGAGTGCAAAGCCTTATGCTACAGGTTAGACGATGTGAAAGATAATTGGGTTTTGCCACCAGCAAGGAGGTTAAGTGGATTCCAAGAGGGCTTTTACTATTTTAAATTTCTATTTTCTCTTTGTTAAAATCTGAGAACTTTATTTGATTTCTTTGATAGAGCATAGGTATAGGAAAAATATCACTCTAAGAAAGGCCAATTTTCAATCAATCTGGCCTCTCAAATCAGGGCATCTATGAATTCAACAGTGTCACAACATTTTAAAATTTTCCAAAATGCAGATATCTTCTTAACAAATCTTGCTGTCACAAGTTTCCTACAGTCGCCTCTCTACAGCCATCCTCCCCTATTCCTTGCCTACAAAACCCCAATTTTCTTCAGATATGGGGTACCTATATCCTTCAGGGGAATCTGGATCCCACAGTTATGGGGGTGGATCCACCATGGGAACTCTATTCCCTTGGCAGGGCTTCATTGTGGAATGGGCAGTGATGAAATTTTAACCAAAGTGACGTGAAAGCAAGGAAAGTCAAGGCCCTCTGGGAAAAGTCTTTGCTCTCTGTCCCTTGTCCTGCAGTGAAGGGCTAACACTTGTAGCTGCAGCAGCTCTGTAGTGACATGGGGGGACACGGTGAGCAGAGAAATCAAAAGTCTTCAATTCTTGAGGATGCCATTGAACTGCTGGATAAGTCAAACCCAGAGCTACCACCTTACCTCTAGACTTTTCATTATATTAGATAATAAATATCCTGATCCTAAGGAATTTGAATTAGTGTTTCTGTTGGCAGCGAAGTACATCCCAATCAACATCTCACATACAGTTAGACATGTGTTTCTGTCAGAGGCGCTTTCACTTCTGCTTGGTTGTCATCCTGATTCAATTGCGTCTTCCTATGGGAGTCTCACCTCCCATCAGTACAGTGATTGTTACATAAATGCCGTCAATGAGTTTTTCTCTGAATTTTTCATAATATATTTCTAGGAAAACTATAAGTTATATATTAGATTGTTTAGTATGAGACAGTAACAGGACAGTACACCAACTCTAACTATGCCTCTCTGATGGAGGAAGCAAAAAAATAAATCATTCCAAGTTCTCTATTGGACGACTCTGAGAATAAGATAGGTGAGATGGTTAGGCTCCACTTCCATTTTCATGCATGTTCTTGCCTTTTTCTGCAACATGCTGTTTATAGATCCTGATACTATCTTATAGGTTTGATGGAAGAAATTATGATTATCATTATGCAAATGTTCCAATTGAGATCCAGAAAGGTTGGAAGGAACACACCATAAAACTAAAGAATAGTATCCTTTATATCACAAACTTTTCCCACTGGGTCATATTATCTAAAAGAAAGAAACCATCAGAGTGGTTTTATGTGCCAGTATAGATGTTATTACTGAAATAACTATTTTTTTTTTTACATAACACCACTGTTAATGCTCTGAGGTAGATTTGGCTTTTCCATCTCTTTTCTGCCAGCCCCCATATGTTCTTGGTAAGTAAAGATGAGTGTTCTTTGGTGGCAAAAACACTTGTTCTCCTATGAAATTCAAGTTAGTTATGCCACATATGTATAACAAGAATAGCAGAACCCATAGAAATGCAAGCATTAGGACACATGTGGCTCACTTCTTACAGGCTACCAGTGGCGACACATCTGTCTGTAGGGTCACCAAGGCATCAAGATGGTAACACCTCAGGAAAAATAGTTATTTCAGGAAAAAGATCACAGGTGGCATGGTGGTGAAGGATTATTCTCTCAACATAAGAAGAACCCTACCTTGAACTGAATTGACAAAATGGAAGTAAACGAGAAAGAATTTATCTTTGCTCCTGTAATAGTTGGAGCTTTTTGAAAATAAGTAACAGAATCCAACTACAGGAAGACAATTGAGCCTCAGAACAAACGGATCCAGGGATGCTAGCAAGACCCTCTTTTCCATCCTCACCTCTGCAACTATCTTCAGACCTGCTTCTTGTATTCTCTCTTGAAACCAGGTTTTTCTTCCTTCTTAATACAAATAGTGGAAAATATTGCCATCCACAGTCTAGTAGCTCAGTTATCCGGTCTTCAAGATCCCTAGAGGTTGGCTCAGTTTGGTTCAAGTGCTCATCTTTGGACCAATCAGTTTTGCCCCTGGGAAGGGGCTCTGATTGGCCCATCTGGAATCAGGTGTCCACTTCTAAAGCAATCATCTATCACCAAAGTGTAGGGTCACAGAGCAAAATGGCCACCTTTGGTAGCTGTGTAGTGGGAATGAAGGAGGGCAGTGCTTAAGAAAGAGAGTCAGAAAGGATGAAGCTTACAAAGTAAAGCTTGTCTCCATCCAGCTGGTTGCATAATATTCAGGACCCAGTACACAGTGAAAATGTGGGTCCCCTTGTTCAAAAATTATTAAGACTCAAGGCGAAAGCAACTGAGTATTAAAAATAGTTTGAGGCACTTCTGAGTATAGGGCCCTGTGTGAATGCACAGGTCAAATGCCCAAAAAACTGACCTCACTTGTCTTCTACACTTCCCTTTAAAAGGTCAAAACAAAAAAATCTTGAGTGATAAATTTTATCAAGTTAGCTTGCATATCAATAAACAAACATTTGCCAAGAGCCTACTGCCCATGACACTATGAGAGAGTTATTCCATTTTACATATAAGAAAACATGTTCAGAGAAACAAGTCCATACACAAATTCTAAAAATCCATCATTTCCAAACCCAAATGTTTTAACTTGAGGTCAGGGGATGTTTTTGCTCTACATCACTGCTGATACCTGTCTTCTTACCTCTTGTTTCGGGTAATGATTTTTAGACTTGACGCCCTCCTCAAAGTTTTCTTCAACTGATGTGCAATTTCATTGAATGTTGGTAGCAAATCCATGGTAGAGTCTGAGCAGTATGCTTTTATGCCTAGATCAGAACTATTGTAATACATGAAAATATTATTGCTTTAGATGCTAAAAGAAGACTAAGAATAAAAATGGAAAAGGGCTCTCACATTAGAACCACATAATATTTAATATTACCTAAACAGTCACAAGTATAAACTAAAAGTTGGCTGTGGTCACCCTGTCCAATTTCCTTCTCAATATTTCTGTAAATTCCTAAAGACTTAGATGCTCATGGTGACATTTTATCTCTGCGTTTGTCTCCCCACACCCACAATCTCCCAACCCCCCCATATCTCATCTACCATGGACGTTATTTTTTTTAAATTTATTTTATTGAAGTATAGTTGATTTACAATGTTGTGTTAATTCTGCTGTACAGCAAAGTGATTCATATATAGTTATACATATATATATATATATATATATATATATACACACACATTCTTTTTCATATTCTTTTCCATTATGGTTTATCACAGGATTATATAGTTCCCTGTGCTATACAGTAGGACCTTGTCATTGATCCATTCTATACATAATCGTTTGCATCTGCTAGTTCCAAACTCCACAGACATTATTTTTCTATTTGAACTGTGCTGACCCAGTATTTAAACCCAGCTGCTTTACCTCCATTTACCTAAAACCAATCACAGAAGTACTGGCAAGTGTCACATTTTACTAAATATTTCAGTCTTACATTGCAGCAACACAAACAAGTTAAAGATGAGGGTTAGGCATCTGCTTTGTTAAAAGCTCTTTGGACACACTGCCACTGGGATCTCACACTACCGCCATTCTCCTCAGGCTAGAGTTTGCCTCCGTGTTCTCTTTCCCTCCTGACCATCTCACATTTTGTCTTTCTTCACATTGTCACAGAGAATGTTTGTTCTTTGACCTGTTCTGCTGCTGGCTTATCTTTGACTATCCAAAGACTCATTAAATCTCTGCTAAGTTAACCATGCTCTCTGGTATGTGTGAAAATTGTTGAGAGTACATAGCTCTCATCACATGGGAACACACTTTTTTTAATCTATATGAGATGATGGATATTAACTAAACTTATTGTGGTAATAATTTCACAGTATATGTAGGTCAAGTCATTGTGCTGTACACCTGAAATTTATACAGTGGGGTATGTTGATTACATCTCAATAAAACTGGAAAAAAAAAAAAAATCTCTGCTAAACCGTCTCTCACTACCTGAACAGTACATAGATCACTGGCTTTGGTTTTACACTTAAGACCCTCTTCACTCTTCATCCCTGCCATTCCCTCCAAACCCTCATCAGCAGTTTCTCTAATTGGAAAGAAACAGCAGAGATTGGATTTTCTATTGATATGAATCTTGCCACTCACCACTATGCCAACTGGCCCTCTCCCCCATCCCAGCTGAAACTTCCTCAAAAAGCAGAAGTGGGGACTTCCCTGACAGCCCAGTGGTTAAGACTCCATGTTTCCACTGCAGGGGGCACAGTCGGGGAACTAAGATCCTGCGTGCCACATGGCGCAGCCCAAAATAAATAAATAAATAAATAATTTTTTTTAAAAAAACAAAAGCAGAAGTGTCCAGAGACAGCTTGGGTTTTAAATAAAAAATTCATTTTACCACATTACACTGGGAACAAGTAAAATAAGCTCTTTTATCTGTTTCATAAAACTTGATTCCATTTAGGCTTATTTTAATCTCAATTTTTTTTGTTTCTATAGAAACAAAGAAATCAAATCCTAGCATTCAGTGTTCACACAAGAGAATTTTCAGTTTATAAAATGGTCTCCCTCTATTGTTTCAGTGTCTTACAAATTCAAATGTGCTTTTGAAATCAAGTTATTTACCATAAAATTTATAATAAAAATACCTCCACTCTCCTCAAGAAAATCAACAATAAAGACAATTAACTATGTTTTATGTTCCTAAAATTATTAATGCCACCAAGTGACAAAGCACTGTAAGTCAACACTTGGCTTAGTCAACTTGGTTTTAATTTTCTTTAAGCTAGTAACTTCTTTAATAGTTACTTTCACCTACCTGATTTGTTATTTCTCACAGCCTCATAAAATGAAATGGAAATTACACTTATGTCCATCACAGTGGAAATCTTCTTAAGTCCAGGAAGATGTTTTGAGATGTGGTATTGCCAATGGAAGATTTCACACAAAGAAATGTGAAGTCCAACTTTAAGAACTGTTTTGAGTGTGCATTATGTATAATATGCTGTGTTAGGGGAGAGTGAAAAGTATCAAAATGATTTGAATTAGAATCCCAGTCTTGCCATTTATAAGGTAGATGATTTCAGGTAAGGTATTGACCTTCTATGTGTCTGAGACTAACCCAGACAGTCTCAGTCATCCTTATCTGCAAAATGGTGGCAAAGTCTATTTTATAAAGTTATTGCATAGACTGAATGGGTTAGTGATAATAATAGCCACCATTTGTTGAACATTTTATAAACATAGTCTCATATAACTGGCAGAACAACCCTGTGTAAGAGGTAATAATGTCCCCATTTTTCTTGCAAGAAAATGAAAATTCATCTTGTAATAACCTATCATCGAAAAGAATCTGAAAAAGAATACATATATATTTATATATAACTGAATCACTTTGCTGTACACCTGGAGCTAACATAACATTGTAAATCAACTATACTTCAATAAAAAATAATATTATATTAAAAAAATGAAAATTCAGAGGGGTTAAGAACTTGTTCAAGTATTAAACGATCCAGTTGGAATTCAAACCCAAGTCTCTGATCCTAAATCTTGTGCCCTTAACGTCTTTGTTCTATCTACAACAGCAAGGTGGAAGCTCATTTATGTTATTTCATTTTACCCCTTTTTTGAAAAGCAGTGGTTCTCAAAGTGTGGTCCCCATAGCAGCAGAGACAGCAGCATCACCTGTGAACTTGTTAGAAATGGGAACTCTCAGGCCCCACCCCAGGTAGACTGAATCAGACACACAGGATGAGGTCCAGCAACCTGTCTTAACAACCCTCAGATGATTGTGATACAGGCTAATGTTGGAGAACCACTCCATAAAGATTATAGAAGAAGACATAATTGGGGAGTTTAAAAATTAAGTCTCAATATAAGAACAGAAAGGCACGAGTGACCATAATACAAGTAAAATCTTGATAAGTATAATAAAAGAGATCAGCAAAGTGCAAAGAGGAAATAATTTGGAAGGAGGTGAGTTCTGAATGAACACCCTAGGAATTTGAGAAGGGCTTTGAAGATTGGGTAGGACTTCAATAAGCAAAATGAAGTTCAAGTTGGGGTGGGGAGCAAAGTCAAGAGTGTCACGGAGATATTTAACACTCTGTTTTGCTGGGATACAGGAAGACGGGGAGATATGAGGGTTAGCGGACTGAAGACACGGGCAGGAGCCAAGCAGAGACCTTGGGAGTCTATTCTGTGGGCCATCAGGGAGGTCTGAACCATGTTTCAAGAGAGGAAATAACATGGCGATAGCAGTGTTTGGAAAGAGAAATCTGAAGGCAGTGTGGAGGGTGGGATGGGGAGGGAAGAGAGGGGATGATGGCCGGGAGACCTGCTCAGAGCCTGAACTGACACCTTACACCATGTGCAGGTCTGAGAATTATCAGCACAGAAGGCATAGGGATGAAAGAGACCAAGGAATAATCCCTTCCTCCTCTATAACATGTTACTTTAAGAGTGATTTATTTATGATTCTCTGAAACTCATACTTCTCAACGTCAAAATCTATAAAATTTAGAGAAATTTAAAGATGACAATAGAAATTAAACTTAGAAAATTGTTAATATTGAGGCAAATCATTTGAAAGTTGTGTTTGTGTGTGTGTGTATGCATGTATGAGAGAGAGATAGATGATAGATAGATGATAGATAGATAGATAGATAGATAGATAGATAGATAGATAGATAGACGATAGATAAAATCCAAATACATTAAGTCCCCTACATACGAACGAGTTCTGTTTCTGAGAGTGCATTCATTAAGTCCAATTTGTTCCTAAATCCAACAAAGTTAGCCTAGGTACCCAACTAACACAATTGGCTATATAGTACTGTACTGTAATGGGTTTATAATACTTTTCACACAAATAATACATTAAAAAACACAAAAAATAAAGAAAACATTTTTAACCTTACAGTACAATACCTTGAAAAGTACAGTAGTACTCTACAACAGCTGGCATCCAGGGGCTGGCATCGAGTGAACAGGCAAGAAGAGTTACTGGCTGGAACAGGGAGAGGAGGTGGGAGATGGCAGAGCTGAAGGATCGTCAGCAATAGGAGACGGAGGGCAAGCTGCAATTTCACTCACGCCTGACGTTGATGGAACACAGTTCTGAATCTTTGAAAGTTCACAACTTGAAGGTTCGTATGTAGGGGACTTACTGTACAACTGTCTTTCTTCTTTTTCATATCACTGAATATAATGGGCACTTTTTTATGTGTATAAAAATTATTCAAAAATACATATCTTAATGACCACGTAACATTCTAGCTCATGGATAGTCTGCAGTTTACTTAGTGCTCTGATAGCCATCCTTCTACACCAAGTCCTGTTCACAATTCTAAATTTCTAGTCATCTCCATCAGTAGATTATTGCCAGTGAAACTAAGGGTCAAATGATATAATTATTTTAGGGATCCTATCTTGAGATTGGCCTCCAGGATTGTTGCACTATTTTATTCTTCAGTAAAGAGTAAAATACTTTTTACTCTTTTTTTTGGACAATATAATCCTGTTAGAACTTGCACTGCCTTTTTAACATGTCCTGATAGTGACTTGCGTGACATTTTCAGAATACAACTAATCCCCCAAAAGACCACTTTTCTGATACAGCCATTGTCCATCTATGAGTACCAACACATCCTGTCAGTAGCTATCAATAAATACCCCCAAATTATGAGAAACTGCAGAGTGAAGTGTCTCAGAGACCAAAAGAATATCCCCTGAGAACCAGGAGACAACAAATAAATCTGGCTTCTGGACCTACAGCAGATTAATTTATTAATTCATTCATTTTAGTAATATACATGGTGATAAATTTGAAATAACATACATAAAGGGCTCCATTGATTATGAACAGAACATTGGGTGCAGACAGGATTTTCTTAATGCATGAGAGGTTAAGAATGATCGCTTTTGATGTTAATTGGAAGAATTCTCTGTGGGCTAGGTGCACTTTTGACAAATGAGTTCTCCGTTAATTTCAGGGCATGGTAAGTGAGTGGTACACTCTTTAAGAACCAGTTTTCCTCTCATTTATCAATACTGTGCCCTATAATGCTATACTTAACATTGCTTTTGCTTATGGTGACTTTCTTTAAAAATTAAATTCAGAGTAAGGTCAAGTATCTATAACCACTTTGTTTTTCATTGGTAATTAGTAGTTTACAAAAACAGAAAATGTATTATTATTTCTCTCTGGGTTGTCCTGAGAAACACCTAATAATCCACAGCTCAGCTCCCAACAACACTTTCTCTGTGAAGTCTTCTCAGCCACTCCCAGGTTAAATTACTCGCGGATTTCCCTCTGCTTCTACAATTCTTTGCATCTGCCTCTATTATGTCACTGATTGTGTTGCACTGGAATCAACTGGCAGCATGTTGGTCTCCCCAACTGAACTGTGAGCCCCTGAAGCCAAAGGTTTTATTCATCCCTAGCATGTAGCACAGTGCCTGTCGTCAATACTTTCTTGTTGAATAACAAGAAAATGATGATCAGGTAAGACAGCAGCAGTGGAGTACTGACGCTCTGAGCCCATCTGTCTTGGCAATGATCTAAGCAAAAAACATGATGAGGATGTGGACTGAGGTGACAATGGTGGGAAATAAGGAGTGTTAGGCTCTTTCATTTTACCAAAGTCAGTGGAGGTGTATTTTAAGAAAACAGAGGGAAGCAAGGAGAACAGGTTTGTAGAGACTACCGAATAACTTTTTGCTGATCACCTGCTGATCATCATTTTGCACTGTCTTCCTTACCCATAGAGCTCAAATTTATTGAAGCAGCACTGTGTCCAGGTGTTTTAAGCTACCTTTCTCTGCTTGCCTTGTAGATCAAGTGGTCATGCAACACTGCTCTGGCCAGTAGACATAAGCAGAGACTGTTGGGTGCTGCTTTCAGGAGAGCTCCCCTCAGCTGGCAGATGCCCTTCGATTCTGTGACCTTCCCCCTTCTTCCTGCCTAGAATGCAGAAGTAATGGCTGAAGTTCTAGCACCTATCTTGGGAACATGAGAGCAAGGATCATAGCATGCTACACAGACCCTTGCATCAGTCTATCTGTCTTAGAAGTGTGACAGACATTGTGAGATAAAATTGACAGAGCTTACAGCTAAACTGGGGGATTTCCTAGGATCTGGAGGTCAAATGAGAGTCTAGAGACAAAGATAATGCTGAAGTTTTGAGTTTTGAACATCAGGAGAAGTTTATTTTCATGTGCAAACAAAATTACTGAAACCATAAAGAAGGGAAAGGATAGCTGGTTCACAGAGAAAATTGATTCATTTTGATTTAATAAACTGAGTTTGAAGAAACCCCAGTGAAGATAGCAAGCATAACAGAAAAATGGTGGTGGTCCTGCCCTTAGGGGGTAAGAGATAACTGGAGTAGCAAGAATGGATGGGTTTACCTAGAGATAGTACCTGGGGCAAAGGGAGGACAATAAAGAACAGGATACTGAGCAGTTGCTTTAAGGCTACAGAAAAGGAGTCATCAGAACTGGGAAGAAAACAAGAACAGTGCAGCAGAAGGCAAGTGAGGAGATTTCCAAGAAAATAGTCAGTGATGCAAAGTGGCAAAAAAGCATCATTCACAAATTGTCACTGGACATGGCCCTTGGAAAGCAGAGTGTCTATGAAGAATGGAGCTTAGGTTCTTGGGGGTGGAGAGAGCTAGGGATTCAAAATCCATGAGAATATTTTTTCAAGAATTTTGACTATGAAGGGAGAAAGAGAAAATACTATGTGACCAATACCTTAATGTGGTAGCAAGCTAGCCATTTCCCCAGAGTAGATTAAAAACACAATTTCTTCATTGGATAAAGAATATGACATGTTAATATTTAATCAAGTCTAAAATTTACTAATTTCCTACATTTAATATGTATAAGGAATTGCAAGTAAAGAAGCTACCAGTCATATTTTGTGCTTTTGGTTGTGAATATTGGTTTTTAAGACAACAATTATACTATGGAATTCCTAATATAAAAATAACCTTTAGAAACAATAAGGACTGTTTTGGAATTAAGAGACTGTGGGTTTAAAGCTTTAATTCCACAATGATTTCTTTTTTTTTGACCTTTGCATACATTTACACTTTTTCACCTACCTCTCTTTACTGGTGAAAATTAGATGCCAAATTTGCCAAGATCAGCATTGCCTCCTACTCGGCATTAGTCCAGCAAGTTTTCCACTTCCTTCCGTAGGTGGTTACATTCAGCCTAACCTATATTTTGGGTCTGCCCCAGACTCAAACTGGCATCCCCTCCTGTGCCCACTCATCCAGAAAAATTCCATAGGTTATGTAAATGTATAGGAGAAGCGTTCAGAGTGTTCTCAAGGGTCTATCCAGATTTTCACATGCCTGTATTTGGACTGGCTCCTGGAATTATGAGCACTTAAATCACCATCATCATCACTTCACACATTTATTAATAGCCACCAATTTTTCTAGCATTAACTATGTGCCAAATATTTCACATACATTATTTAATTTACTTCCCCCCCCCCAACACTATCCCCATTTCACAGATGAGAAAAATCAAGATTCTTAGTGACTTGCACAGATCAAGAGCTAGAGAGCAGAAAGGTAGGGATTTGAACTCAGATGTGTTTGATCATAAAGTTCAAACTTCCAGGAACTGTGATACACTACCTTTCCTAATATCATGGACACTACAATTTGAAGAAGTACTTTTAAAATACTTTACTCCTCATAATGACCCAGTTAAAATGGGTTGATGATTTTTTATTATTCTTATTAATTTTACCCATAGGAAACTGAGCCTCAGAAATGGA
Source organism: Eschrichtius robustus (assembly GCF_028021215.1). Taxonomy (NCBI): domain Eukaryota; kingdom Metazoa; phylum Chordata; class Mammalia; order Artiodactyla; family Eschrichtiidae; genus Eschrichtius; species Eschrichtius robustus. The sequence goes on along the minus strand of NC_090824.1, from coordinate 153,542,133 downwards.
GTCTTCCTACTCAGCTAGTAAAAATAGATCACATCAGCATTCAAACCCAGATATCCTACTCAAAACTCCAATGTCCTTGTTCTTTGAATTACTTTACACTGGAACATAAAGCATGTTCATAAAATGTAGTCTCTGCTATAGTGACAGGATACCTGTTTTACAACCATTTTGGTTTTTTTTTTTGCTTTTAGTTAATCAATCAAAACAGAAAGTTCTCCTATGGTTTCTAAAATCCAGTAATCCCCATTAGAGATGGATCAACCAGATCGTTTGGAACAAGGCTCTGGGGTCAATCATTTTTAGAACCAAAAGCAGAACAAACCATTTTTAGTTTACTATTTTGAGGTTCTGAAATGTTCAGTTGTGTTTGTTCCCTTTGGTCTGCAGCCAGGAACAGAGGCATAAGGGCTCAAATACCAAATGAAAGGGTGTTCTCACAGTATTTCTGGCCAGGGCCAGTGTAGAAATATCGGAAAGCTCACAAGCAAAGCTGCTCTTCTGAGATTTTCGTACCAAACCTGCAAAATCAAGATGCTTGTAAAAAAAAATTTTAAGTAGTTTTCTGGAGCAAACTCTTAATGCGAACTCTGCCCAACCTGACTGTGAACTTGACACACTCATCCATCCCAAGAACATGTGTCCATGTAAATGTATACTCTCAAGTAGAAGTATTATGCTTGAATGAGTACTTGATTCTTTCATAAATACACCTCAACCAGAGATACACTTTGCCACTTTTGCTTTCTATTCCCAAGTGGACATATTAGAAGCCAAATATTCCACTTAGGTTAAGAGTACCTACCAGGCAAATGATGTTGCCAAAAAACCTACATAATTATATTCGGTTTCCCAAATGCTCTTAAGTTGTTGGTTTAAGGGGAAAAGTGCTCTCCTTCAACAGCAATTTTATTTATTTTTTAGTGCACCTATATAAAATTTCTACCAAGTTTATTTTTTGACTATTGGATTAATTTAGCTCTAATCATAACTTGAAATTCTAATTTTATCTCATCCCACTGGTTTCAAGGGTAAGATATAATCTCTGAAAATATAACTGTCTTTCCTTTATTTAACAATCATGGCCTTGTGAATTTCTACTTAGTTTAACTTTTACTTTTGTTTAGTTATTAATTTTATTTCTAAATTGATGGCTTAATTCTTTCTAAATCATTTGAGCTCATAAACTCAGGTAGTTCAAGTAAAAAGTACGGTAGTTAAATAGAATCATTTCTAATACAAAAGTTTATTTAAACTAGTAGTTCAGTAAAAGAGCAGATACCCTTTAGGATAATCAGAAAGACTGGGTCTTAGACCAAAGCACTCAGTAAATTCCCTGAGGGAGGTTATAGAGCTTTAGAACATAAGTTAGAGATCTTAGTAGTGATCCCCAAATCATATTCGGTTGAACATCAATTAATACCACTTGAAAGGGAATTTGGTGGTTAAATAACTTTGAGAAACACTGCGTTCAACACACTCAGCCAGTTTATTTACTTCGGGTCCTCTCAGAATCTTTCATGTGCTAACGGTCCCACTAAGAGTCTGGAAGGGAGCATAACGGGCACCTCCAAATGTGACTGATAGGTGCAGAGTTTTTCCATAGCGCTTCCCATGGGACTACCGCTCCTCAGAATCCATTTTGGGGAGCTCTGAACCAGAAACGCCAAGACCCACTGGAAAACAAAAAAGCGAACCTCTTCTAAGCATGGTGTTGGTGGGGTCTTAAATATATCATTGTATTTCATCTTCACAACAACCCTATACAAGGGATAGGGAATCCTATTGTTTTTTACAAATGAGAATGGTGAAGTTCAATAGTTCAATGGATTTATCAGCTATTATTGACCCCACCTGCTTTCAAACAGTACAGGGACCAGTCTATGACCTATCAAACCAGGATTTCAGCAGTGTGGTCCCCATGGATGTGTGTATATAAAGCTGGACAAATAGTTTTGTTGTACGGCTATGGTTGAGAACCACTGGAATCAGCCATTTCCCTATGGCCACGTGAACTCTATCTTCTGACTCCCAAGTCCAGTGCTCTTTCTCCTATAACATGCCACCCATGAATGATCCTCTGCTTCTGGGTGTCTCCAGGTAAAAATCTGGAAATTGTCAGAAGGTACACACTGGCTGATTGGTGCCCTTTCCCCGTCACGGTTCAAGGTAGAACAGTAACCTCTAAGATAGCCAACATGATTCTTTAGAATTAGAAGTCAATACGTTAAATTACACACTGACTTCTTGTGAAACCACCTAGAGACATATCTTATAAACACTGTATAAGGTATTGTCAAATATGAATGTTTGCCTTTCCATTTTCAAATGGAGGTATTGTCCCATTTATCCTGAGTATTGTATATGGATTTTGAATGTTTGGTGGCTTGTACTTAAAAATCTACATTAAACTATCTTCTCAAATATAAAATAAGCCTTTTTCTTTGGCCTCTCTAAAATCCATGAGAACTCTCCCTTTTCACATACAATAGTGAGGTTTCCAAATCTGCTTGCCTGCTCTTTCATTATGATTGTGAATGTTCTGGTTCAACTCCCATTTCTGCAATAAAATTACTTGTTAAAAAAAATTGTCAGCAATTATTAACCTCTTTGATGATGCTTCTTCTGGTGACAGATAACGATTGGACAGATTCCCAATTTAAATACCCAATTTGTCAAATTAAAGTGCCTCAAACTTTAATTGATGTGAGCTGGGAAGAGTGTTTTTATATTGTTTTTTCTCTAAAGTAGTTGCTGTATCCTGTAGACATTTTTCATTTTCCATTAATCTTCTTGGGCCCTTTATGCTTTGTTTGTGCCTCTGTTAATAAGGAAAGTGTAGCAGGTCTTAACCAGGTGGAATGCCCCTCACTTAGACTACTCAACGTATCGGTGCACTTCTCAGTTATTCCTTGAGTTTTGGAACAGAACAAGCACTCACAAACCTTGGGAAAATGTATTCCTTTACTCTAAAATGAGCTAAGAAAATTGCTTAGCAAAAAAAAATGGGAGAATTCAAAGAGAAATTGCCTTGTCCCGTTGTACTTACAGGTCAAATGCCTATTTTAGGATACATTGTGCATATTTTAGTAATCCATAATATTCACTCTGCTGAGCCTAATGGCTCTTTGAAAAGCCATTAAGCTGTACTAAGTAAATACCTTTTTTTGGTATGTGTGCTAATTTCGAAAACACATTGTTTTATTTATAATGCACTCTTTTCATATCAGAACCTACTGCTATTTGGATTGAGCAGTTTGTCTAGGGAAGGGAAATGAAGCTTTGTGAATGAGAGTTTATGCTATGTTGAGACAAGTTCTGGTTAAGAGCATTTGGACATTGGGAAAATAAATGCTTTGGGGGTTACTCATGTCATATAAGAGTTGCAAGCAATTCTTGACAAGACGGCACTAAGGATATCGTTGAGAGTTAAGAAAAGAACCCTTTATGGCATTACATATTAAATGCCTCATAAATTGGGGGGACACTTTGTACAAGTGGGGCTGTCAAAAACTGGGGGTACCACTTTAAGTGGTTTCTAAATAATCAAATTAGAATAACTTTTTTTTAACTTAAAAATTATTTGTCAAATCTACTCATTCTATCAATGAGGAACAAGGAGTCCAGACATCTAGTATGACACGCCCACAGTCCCAAAGCTACAAAGGAAGAGAGCTAAAGCTGATCCACGTCTTAACCATCTCCATGATTCCTCCATGACAAGTCTTCTCCACACACCAGAAGAAGCTGTACATGCAGCTCACATCAATAAAATATTACTGATGTATTCAAAAACCCACAGTCATGGCCCATTTCTTAAGGAACCCACAATCTAGTAATCATATTTTTTGTATCCTATTTCATTGAATGCCTAAGATTGAACACTAAATGGCATTTCTATCTCTGTGTTGGGATGATAGCACCATCTCGGTTACCAAAGCTTCAGAGCTGGGAGTCATCCTGGACTCTGCCCTCTTCCTCATGCCGGCCTCGCGCTCACCCTCCCATGCGGCCAAACCCCAACACCTCCCACTGCTCTGCCTCCCACTGCCCTGACCTGGCTCAAGCCCTTTCAGCCTGTCCCTGGACCACAGACCCCAGCACATTTCCTGATGGGCTTTCACACCCTGATTTCTACTCTCCACACATGTTTGGGCAGACGTATTTCAGTTCTGCCCAAGCCTTTGTATGGTCTACTGCATAAAGCTGAAGCTACTTGACCTGAAAAATAAAGCTTTCACAATCTGGCCTCTGTTTGTCTCTGTGATAGCATCATTCTCCTTACCCCTAGCTTCTAGCTTTGGGTACCTTAGCTGGTTATTTCCTTCCACATCCCATCCTCCTCATTTCATGTGCATTATTCTCTCTATGCTTTTGATTTTCCTGACCCTCTGCCTGGAATGTCCTTCACTCACTCCAATCTCGCCCACCTGGTCCACCTAGGTAACTCCAGATCATGCTCTGAGGCTTCAGGGCCATACCTCCACCTTCCCTAATAGTCCTGCCCTGTCACCTTCCACCCACACTCACCAGTTAGGTCCCCCATCAGTGCTCCTAGAGGAGCACTGCTTCACCCCTGCATTTACTACATACAATTCTCTGTGTGTGATCTTCACCCTGGACTCTAGCTCTTTGAAATTAGGAATCATGTCTTATTTATATTTATCTTCTAAATGCCTAGCACTGGGACCAGACATCTAACCGGTGTTCAGTGTTTGTTGAATAAATGGAGAAATAAAGCATTCTTACCCCAGATGATTCCCTTTCCAAAAATTGGACTACAGTGTGGATTCTCATCCTAACATAACTAAAAGAATACAAATGTTCAATTTCGCTTTTCTTAGGAATTGCAAGCATGTAAATTTTTACTTAATTGACAAATAATACCAAAGAGTATTAAACATCTTAAGGGGGAGGCTCTTTTCATAATACTGTCATGACCTCTAGTTATAAGTAAGCCATCCTCTTCTAATTGGAAAGATGATCAGAATCAAGGATGGAGGTGGTGGAAAGCAACCGTCATATCCTACTTGCTAGGAGAGTAATCTCAGCTTTGCAGGTGAAGAAAACTAGTCATGTGGAGGTCAAATAATTTGCACACCTGCAAGTGTGTAGCAGAGCTCAGATCCATCTAAACGTGAAGCCACGTGTCTCCCACTGCATCAGGCTGCCGCAAGAAAGAACATCATCATATTGAATTTAGAGATTCTACAACCATCCAGCAATCCATGGTGAAACTTAAAAATATTTACTATGTGTAAGATTCACAACTCTGCTTATAGAGTATTATATTGAAGGGAGTTTCATTATTTCAAATAGCTTGTGCTTGATTTCTTTAGAGAAAAGAAACAAATAGTCAAAATAAAGATATAAAAATCCTTGGCTCTGAGCATTGCTCACCCTCTAAAGGCTATGGACCATGACCTCTGGCTCAGAGAAAGCCCCAGATGAATTCAGTTTCCCTTTCTCCCTCATCCAGCAGAGCACAGCTTTGCAATCTTCCTTCCATTAACTACCCATTGTTTCTTTTGCTAACCCCATCTCATTTTAATATATCATTTTTTATGAAAGGTAATATTGTATGGTAGAAAACTGTAAAAAAAGATAATGGATAGAGTTGGTATAAAGAAAATACATTATTTAATAGTTTTATTATTTTTTTGTCCATTACACATTCACAGGTTTTGTTGTTTATATAGATATGTTTTATAGATGGCTGCATTCAAAGCAAATTACTTTTAACACTTTGATCATTGAGGAATTTAAATTAACATGATTTTTTCTAAAGGAACAACTCTTTTCTAAAAAATATACCTGGATTGTTGTTAATATTCTTATCCTTTTTATTTAAAAAATCCATTGGAAGCTCTCATAAAGGATCATATATAAAATTACCTTAAAGTTTGAATGAATATCATTAGTCCATTAATTTAGTTTCTGAAAGTCCAACAATCAGTATCTGTTAGAACACATATTTTTCTCAACAATTTCTTTCATTTGGCACTGAATCTAGTGTCTAGAACAGGGCTGGCATCTCACATGAGCTTTAGAAATATGTGTTCAATGAAAAGATGCTTTCTAGGAATCTGAGCTCCATCATCTGTGGCTATTTATCCTGTGTTTGCACATTTATTCTATCAGCCTATCAGTTAGACTCTAAATAAATTAAACAAAAGAAAGGAGGAAAAATATTGGAAGGATTAAAGGGCTCATAGGAGCCAAAAGTTGGTCATTTAGGACACAAAAAGACAAAAGATGGGACCCAGATTACTGCAGGGCACTGGGTAGCAGTAATTAATAAACAGCCTCTTCAAGGTGCTGTCCACAGGAAGAATCTGTTCTAAGCAGATTCCCATTTTTGTGTCTTGCCACTCAAAATTCAGCCTCACAGCAGAGAGAGCCCAGGTGGCCCAGCTGGAGCTGTTCCCCATGCCTGGGAGTGGAAGGGAGACTGGAAGTAGACTTAGAAAGGCCCCACCCCTACACCATGGACTGAGAAGAAGCAGGGGTAGCTCCCCAAAGGAAAATTCAGGTGTCCCTCCTGAATGCAGACACGGATGACACACAAAATCAAAAAGTATCTATCAAGTCGCTGACAGCAAAGCGGAGGCACTCTGATTCTATATTCTAATAAGGTGAAGAAGTTCTTGCCTGTTAACTTTTACATCCATATTTTATTTTTTATATAAAATAGCAGGCAGGTCTGTACAAGTTTTTCTGATTGTTCGCTTCCTCTCCCATTCTTCGGCCTATTTCCCATGTCTACTCAGTCAAAAGTAATAGAGAACTGGATAATAAATTAAATATAAAGAATGAGGCAGTTACAGTGGAGGCTAAAGAAGTTAATTTGGATGAGCAAAACTTTAAAATCATTATACCACAAACATAAGATATAAAGTATCCAATCATACTAACACTAATTAACAATTAATATTGTTTATTAGAACATTTTTTGTAATGTGTTGGTCTCCATACAGTGAAGCTAAGTGACAAATCTTATGTTAAGGTAAACATTAAAATGGTCAAATTGTTTGAAGAGTCCATAAAACAAGATTTAGGGCAAACTGAGGAAAACACTGCAGTGTGTGAGATACAGGAAGAAAGCAGCTGGTTCTCTTTCATGGTCCAAAATTTTGCTCATACTAATTCCTCTAACAAGTTCTTGTTTTCTCTTTCAACAGCCAGCTCAAATACTATCTACTTGTAAAATACTTCACTTAAGACAGTCTTGAATTCAGCTAGCCAAGTCTTCTGTCTTCTCCTATATATGTAGTATTTTGTACATGCAAATATTATGCATTTTTTCATTAACTTTTTATCCTAATCTATAATAGTAACTGCTTATACTTATTATTTACCATGTTCCAGACACATGTATTTTATAATACTTCCAAGAATTGTTATAAGTATAAATATTATGTTTTTATAAATTGTATTTGTAAATATCAGAAGTATTATATTATTTTACAGTATTATAAGTATTATATTATTTTATCACCCCCAGAATCATTTGGGGTAGGTTTTCTGGTTGTCTGTATTTAATAGATTAGAGATTGGACCTCAGGGCTCAAATAAATGTTTGTTGCATTGCCTGGAGCTTCAGGGAGTCAGCAGAGACTCTGAGGGTCTATGAGTGGAGAAAAAAGTAGACTTAGCCAAGGATGGTGTTGGTTGGGGTGGGGAAGAAAACAGAAGGACTATAACAGGGAAGCTTAAGGTTTATGCTTAAAGATAATGACTCATCTTGATAGTTATCAAACAGCAAAGTGACCAGGAACTTTTCAGTTTTTCTGAAGACTTCAAAAAGTAGTTATATATATTTGCATATGTGTTCATATATACGTATATGCATATATTCATATATATGAATATTTGTGTATATATACATATATATGAATATATGCAAATACATGTATCTTCTTTTGGAAGATATATATATATATATATATATATATATATATATATATATATATATATATATATATATATATATATATATATATTCATTCATCAAGGTGGGTCTTTGACCTCAGCTGTTCACAACCTACTGGTGTGTTTTGACTCCATTCCCCTCCTGATTATCCATCAGTGGGAGCACAATCCTGATGTAGAAAACATGAATATAGACACCTGCTTCAGAAGAACATTTTCCCAGGGATTGATTTTACTTCCATAACTCCCAAACCTGTGGCCAGCCCTACCCTGTTTCTGGGATGTCTTGAAATCTCAAAGTTCCTTTTCCTTTTGGCAGGAGGATATGATGAAATATTCTTTGATCTGATTCTGAGTCTACAGTGTATTACCAAGTTTTCAGCAAAAATATTATTTTAACAGAAGTGGCAAAATATTCAGCAAAATATCTACCAGCCATTTGCCATATTCTGTGTGGAGAAACCATAAGTGGACAGTAAGTGCCTTAGGGGCAGGACTCAAGAATCACAGTCTTTGTTTTCTTTATGAGCCCAGTACAGAGACATGTGATATTTTGAGGAGCCAATCTGATAAAGCAATTGAGCTACAACATTTTGATGGAATCTAAAAATCAAATAATTAATTGTTTAACTTTTTATTAAAATGATTAACTCAGTGTGACACAGTGGAGTTCAACTCCATCGGGATGTCTGCTCCTGGCAAATAATAATATAACCAGTAATCACAGATTTATACTTAGTCTCCTTAGAAAGGGCCATCAATCTTTAGAAGAAATTTGCTTTTTTATTCTGATACTTTGCTAATATTGTGAAAGACAAGCATCTCAGATTCCTGGTTTTATCCCTAAAGTTAAAATGGCCCCATTGCTTATTTTCAATTAAGCAATAAAGTGACTGATTTGTAATGAAACTTATTCTGTTTCCCATTTGAAACTTATACCCATGATACTCAAGACATGACTAGGTATTGGAAAGGGATGAAAATTAGGGCATATCATAATCTCCAATGAGAAAGGAGGATCCTTGAAAAGTATATGTCATATATATCATAATTAGAGATGTTACAAAATAGAAAACATTTGTTACTAATACAAACTACAAAAATAAATCTTGACTGTATCCTTTTGATTATGTAGAGGAGAGAGCTTGAGATCTCTATGTTTCTCAAAAGGAAGTTGGTTTCAAAACCAGTGGAGAAATCCTGATATAGAAGATGGACATCTTTGCTTTCCGTAGACTTCAAAATTATGTAGCCTTCCTTAATTTAGTTTGTAATCAAGTGACATACCCACACAGAGGTTAGATTCTACAGGTAAAACCGAATTTACCCTTGAAAATCTCTTAAACCACCAATAGCAGAAAGGATATTTGGCCCAATTACAATCACTTATCTCACACTTTCTGATGACACTTAAATCCTCAATTAAATGTTTAAATCGTTTTTCAGCTGTATGAATATAAATCCCCCTAGTAATGAAGGTGGTGGAGGAGATAACTAATTACTCTATAGAGATATTGTCCTTCTTAATAGATTTTATTAAATCATTATATTCTTCCAATGTAAACTCATTTTCAAATACATATACATGAAATCCAATCAATATGGAAAGTAATAAGAAACCGAAAACTGTACAAAATCAAGATAAGCGTTAAGCACAGACCAAGGGTCAGGCAATCAGCAGAGGTCAGGGATGTCCATGGTGTATATTACTTGGTGATGTTTTTTTAACTAGGGATTTTACATTTTGCCTGTGCCAGCCATATATCAGTGTCACACAGTACGTGCTCAGTAAATGCTTGTCAGATGAAGATTTGATGGACCAGCGATTTGTTCAAGAAGATTTTTGACTTGACTGCAAGTTTAATGCAATAGTCCATTCACAATCGAGCTTCTATTGTCAAGAATTTCCATGATACTTTGTCCAATACTAAAATATTGGTAACTTACCAATATTAAAAGTTAAGTATCTCACATTGGACCACCAGAGTCTTATCCACCCCATGTATTATTAATCAGCAAGAGCTCTCTCAGATCTCCGTCTCAACAATAAGACCCAGCTCCACCCAACAGTCAGCAAGCTCCAGTGCTGGACGCCTCATGCCAAACAACTAGCAAGACAGGAACATAATCCGACCCATTAGCAGAGAGGCTGCCTAAAGTCATACTGAGTTCACAGACCCCCAAAACCCACCACTGGATGTGGCCCTGCCCACCAGAAGGACAAGATCCAGCCCCACCCACCACAACACAGGCACCAGTTTCCCCCCAACCAGGAAGTCTACACAAGCCACTGAACCAACCTCACCCACAAGAGGCAGACACCAAAAGAAATGGGAACTACGAACCTGCAGGCTGTGAAAAGGAGACCCCAAATACAGTAAGTTTAAAAAAATGAGAAGACAGAGAAATATTCAGCAGATGAAGGAACAAGGTAAAAACCCACCAGACCAAACAAATGAAGAGGAAATATGCAGTCTACCTGAAAAAGAATTCAGAGTAATGATAGTAAAGATGATCCAAAATCTGAGAAGCAGAATGGAGAAAACACAACAAACATTTAACAAGGATGTAGAAAAACTAAAGAGCAAACAAAAAATGATTAACAACACATAAGTGAAATTAAAAAATACTCTAGAAAGAATCAATAGCAGAATAACTGAGGCAGAAGAACAGGTAAGTGACCTGGAAGATAGAATAGTGGAAATAATTGCCATAAAGCAGAATAAAGAAAAAAAAATCAAAAGAATTGAGGACAGTCTCAGCGACCTCTGGGACAACATTAAACACACCAACATTTGAATTATAGGGGTCGCAGAAGAAGAAGACAAAAAAAAAAAGGGTCTGAGAATATATTTGAAGAGATTATAGTAAAAAACTTCCCTAACATGGGAAAGAAAACAGTCAGTCAAGTCCAGGAAGCACAGAGAGTCCCATACAGGATAAACCCAAGGAGAAAAATGCCAAGACACATATTAATCAAATTAACAAAAAAATAAATAAAGAAAAAGTATTAAAAGCAGCAAGGGAAAAGCAACAAATAACATACAAGGGAATCCCCATAAGGTTAACAGCTGATCTTTCAGCAGAAACTCTGCAAGCCAGAAGGGAGTGACAGGACACATTTAAAGTGATGAAAGGGAAAAACCTACAACCAAAATTACTGTACCCCACAAGGTCCTCATTCAGATTCAAGGGAAAAATGAAAACCTTTAGAGACAAGCAAAAGTTAAGAGAATTCAGCAGCAGCAAACCAGGTTTACAACAAATGCTAAAGGGACTTCTCTAGGCAGGAAACACAAGCAAAGGAAAAGACCTACAAAAAGAAACCCAAAACAATTAAGAAAATGGTAATTGGAACATACATATCGATAATTACCTTAAATGTAAATGGATTAAATGCTCCAACCAAAAGACACAGACTGGTTGAATGGATACAAAAGCAAGACCCATATATATGCTGTCTAGAGGAGACCCACTTCAGACCTAGGGACACATACAGACTGAAAGTGGGGGGGTGGCAAAATATATTACATGCAAATGGAAATCAAAAGAAAGCTGGAGTAGCAATACTCATATCTGACAAAATAGACTTTAAAATAAAGACTATTACCAAAGAAAAAGAAGGACACAACATAATGATCAAGGGATCAATCCAAGAAGAAGATATAAAAATTATAAATATTTATGCACCCAACATAGGAACACCTCAATATATAAAGCAAATGCTAACAGCCATAAAAGGGGAAATCAACAGTAACACAATAACACTAGGGGACTTTAACACCTCACTTTCACCAATGGACAGATCATCCAAAATGAAAATAAGTAAGGAAACACAAGTTTTAAATGATACATTAGACCAAATGGACTTAACTGATATTTATAGGACATTCTATCGAAAAACAACAGAATACACTTTCTTCTCAAGTGCACATGGAACATTCTCCAGGATAGATCATATCTTGGGTCACAAATCAAGCCTTGGTAAATTTAAGAAAATTGAAATCATATTAAGTATCTTTTCCGACCACAACGCTATGAGACTAGATATCAACTACAGAAAAAAAAAAAAAAATGTAAAAAATACAAACACATGGAAGCTACACAATATGCTACTAAATAACCAGGGGATCACTGAAGAAATCAAAGAGGAAATCAAAAAATACCTAGAAACAAATGGCAATGAAAACATGACGACCCAAAACCTATGGGATGCAGCAAAAACAGTTCTAAGGGGAAGTTTATGGCAGTACAATCCTACTTCAAGAAACAAGAAAAATCTCAAATAAACAACCCAACCATACACCTAAAGCAATTAGAGAAAGAAGAACAAAAATACCCCAAAGTTAGCAGAAGGAAAGAAATCATAAAAGTCAGATCAGAAAGAAATGAGAAAGAAATGAAGTAAACAATACCAAAGATCAATAAAACTAAAAGCTGGTTCTTTGAGAAGATAAACAAAATTGATAAACCATTAGCCAGACTCATCAAGAAAAGAAGGGAGAAGAATCAAATCAACAGATATAGAAATGAAAAAGGAGAAGTAACAACGGACACTGCAGAAATACAAAGGATCATGAGAGGCTACTACAAGCAACTATATGCCAATAAAATGGACAACCTGGAAGAAATGGACAGATTCTTAGAAAAGTACAACCTGCCAAGACTGAACCAGGAAGAAATAGAAAATATGACCAGACCAATCACAAGCATTGAAATTGAAACTGTGATTAAAAATCTTCCAACAAACAAAAGCCCAGGACCAGATGGCTTCACAGGCGAATTCTATCAAACATTTAGAGAACAGCTAACACCTATCCTTCTCAAACTCTTCCAAAATATAGCAGAAGGAGGAACACTCCCAAACACATTCTACGAGGCCACCACCACTCTGATACCAAAACCAGACAAAGATGTCACAGAAAAAGAAAACTACCAGCCAATATCACTGATGAACATAGATACAAAAATCCTCAACAAAATACTAGCAAACAGAATCCAGCAGCACATTACAAGGATCATACACCATGATCAAGTGGGGTTTATCCCAGGAATGCAAGGATTCTTCAATATACACAAATCCATCAATGAGATACACCATATTAACAAATTGAATAATAAAAACCATATGATAATTGCAAAAGATGCAGAAAAAGCTTTTGACATAATTCAACACCCATTTATGATAAAACTCTCCAGGAAGTGTGCATAGAGGGAAGCTACCTGAACATAATAAAGGCCATATGTGACAAACCCACAGCCAACATCATTCTCAATGGTGAAAAACTGAAACATTTCCTCTAAGATCAGGAACAAGACAAGGTTGCCCACTCTCACCGCTATTATTCAACATAGTTTTGGAAGTTTTAGTCCTGGCAATCAGAGAAGAAAAAGAAATAAAAGGAAAGCAAATAGGAAAAGATGAAGTAAAATTGTCACTCTTTGCAGTTGACATGATACTATACATAGAGAATCCTAAAGATGCTACCAGAGAACTACTAGAACTAATCAATGAATTTGGTAAAGTAGCAGGATACAAAATTAATACACAGAAATCTCTTGCATTCCTATACACTAATGATGAAAAATCTGAAAGAGAAATTAAGGAAACCCTCCCATTTACCACTGCAACAAAAAGAATAAAATACCTAGGAATAAACCTACCTAAGGAGACAAAAGACCTGTATGCAGAAAATTATAACACACTGATGAAAGAAATTAAAGATGATACAAACAGATGGAGAGATATATCATGTTCTTGGATTGGAAGCATCAACATTGTGAAAATGACTATATTACCCAAAGCAATCTACAGATTCAATGCAATCCCTACCAAACTACCAATGGCATTTTTCACAGAACTAGAACAAAAAATTTTACAATTTATATGGAAACAGAAAAGACCCCAAATAGCCAAAGCAATCTTGAGAAAGAAAAACGGAGCTGGCGGAATCAGGTTCCCAGACTTCAGACTGTACTACAAAGCTACAGTAATCAAGACAGTATGGTATTGGCACAAAAACAGAAATATAGTTCAATGGAACAGGATAGAAAGCTCAGAGATAAGTCCATGCACATATGGTCACCTTATCTTTGTTAAAGGAGGCAAGAATGTACAGTGGAGAAAAGACAGTCTCTTCAATTATTGGTGCTGGGAAAACTGTACAGCTACTTGTAAAAGAATGAAATTAGAACACTTCCTAACACTATACACAAAAATAAACTCAAAATGGATTAAGGACCTAAATGTAAGGCCAGACACTATAAAACACTTAGAGGAAAACAGGAAGAACACTCTATGACATAAATCACAGCAAGATCCTTTTTGACCCACCTCCTAGAGAAATGGAAATAAAAACAAAAATAAACAAATGGGACCTAATGAAACTTAAAAGCTTTTGCACAGCAAAGAAAACCATAAACAAGAGGAAAAGACAACCCTCAGAATGGGAGAAAATATTTGCAAATGAAGCAACTGACAAAAGATTAATCTCCAAAATATACAAGCAGCTCATGCAGCTCAATATGAAAAAAACAAGGAACCCAATCAAAAAATGGATGTAAGACCTAAACAGACATTTCCCCCAAGAAGATATACAGATTGCCAACAAACACATGAAAGGATGCTCAACATCACTAATCATTAGAGAAATGCAAATCAAAACCACAATGAGGTATCACCTCACACCAGTCAGAATGGCCATCACCAAAAAAATCTACAAACAATAAATGCTGGAGAGGGTGTGGAGAAAAGGGAACCCTCTTGAACTGTTGGTGGGAATGTAAATTGATACAGCCACTATGGAGAACAGTATGGAGGTTCCTTAAAAAACTAAAACTAGAACTACCATATGACCCAGCAATCCCACTAGTGGGAATATACCCTGAGAAAACCATAATTCAAAAAAGAGACATGTACCACAATATTCACTGCAGCTCTATTTACAATAGCCAGGACATGGAAGCAACCTAAGTGTCCACAGGCAGATGAATGGATAAAGAAGATGTGGCACATACATACAATGGAATATTACTCAGCCATAAAAGGAAACAAAATTGAGTTATTTGTAGTGAGGTGGATGGACCTAGAGTCTGTCATACAGAATGAAGTAAGTCAGAAAGACAAAAACAAAACAAATACCATATGCTAACACATATATATGGAATCTAAAAAATGGTTCTAAAAAATGGAACCTAGGGGCAGGACAGGAAAAAAGATGCAGACGTAGAGAATGGACTTAAGGACACCAGGTGGGGGAAAGGGAAGCTGGGACAAAGTGAGAGAGTAGCATTGACATATATACACTACCAAATGTAAAATAGCTAGTGGAAAGCAGCTGCATAGCACAGGGAGATCAGCTCAGTGCTTTGTGACCACCTAGAGGAGTGGGATAGGGAGGGTGGGAGGGAGGCGCAAGAGGGAGGTAATATGGGGATATATGTATACATATAGCTGATTCACTTTGTTATACAGCAGAAACTAACACAACATTGTAAAGCAATTATACACCAGTAAAGATGTTAAAAAAAATTAAGCATCTCAAATAAGAATTTTTTTCTTTTAAACTTATGCCAGGTGAGCAAGAAATATCTTTGCCCATTGCACTACAGTATATCAAAAAGTTGAATTATTTGACATGACATATCCTCTTTCACCATGATGACCTCCCACCTTTGCTGTGGTACTGTCATTCTTAGGTGACACCTGCTTACCTTGCAACCCACAGCTTAGTGTGTGCCATGCAGCAGCAGATGGCTTGAGGCGTGACGTGTTAATGGCAGTGATTACTTTATGAATAGTGACAGCTGATCAGGGACATAATAAACAATAGTGGCTGCCATCCTGCAAAAGGTGCTAAATAGAGGTGACATGCTTAGTGAGGGCTATACCTCTCTCTTGAACCTTATTATCAATTCCAGAGAGACAGGGAGGCCAGCCAGGCAATGGCAGGTTCAGACACTGAGGAAAGAACCCAGCCAGCATGGAGATTTCCCTCCACTTTAATTGGGGCAGGGGAGAGTGTAGAGGTTCTAATGTGCAAGCCATTTGGGTACATGGTAATGTGTGTTCCCAGTTTTATTCCTCATTTGCCATCCTCTGAACTTGTGGTCTGGTACTTATCACTTTCAAGAGGTCTGCTTCCTACCACTCTTCTTTCACAAATCACTGCCTTGAGCCAGGGTAGAAATCACTGTGACAGAGTATGAGGAAATCAACATTTGTGTCTAGTGAAATTGTATTTCTGAGGACCAACAATATTCTGGACGAATTTCTATCTTTGAATCATACCTCTAGGAAATGATTATGTGAAGGGAATCAGAGATAAGCTTCTGTTAAGGGTTATTCATTCATTCCAAAAACTGAACCCTGGCGAATAAAGCAAAAAAGGTAGAAGTCCTTATCTTCAAGGAGTATGAGAAAGACATATATGTAAACAGTCAACTGTGATCCAGAATGATTATCTTCTGGACTGAGTATAAGATTAGTTTTTGGGTGTTTCCAAACAATGTCACCAATGTAAATATATATATTTAAATTAATATAAAGTATATATATACAAATTATATTAATATAATATATTTAATATATAATAAATTAAATTTAATATTAAATAAATTAAATATAAATGTATTGTATGTGATTTATATTATATATTTAAATATATATTTATACAGCATATATAAATACAAATTTATATAAAATTACCTGATAAAATAAATATTCCATATTCCAATGAGTTTATCAAATCCTAGTGATTTACTCTGGATTATCAACATACCTTCTTAAAACATAGAGTCTTTTACTAAAACAAAGGAACTTGAGGTCTTCCACTGTGCCTCTGTTATTTTGAGGCTTCTGGTGGATTTTGCTCTTATTTTAATTGCTATCCACATACCAAAATGTAATATACAGGGACTTTCCTGGCAGTCCAGTGGTTAAGAATCTGCCTTCCAATGCAGGGGATGCAGGTTCGATCCCTGGCTGGGGAACTAAGATCCCACATGCCACGGGGCAACTAAACCCCGTCGCAACTACAGAGCTCACGTGCTCTAGAGCTCCTGCACCACAACTAGAGAAGCCCACACACTGCAGCTAGAGAGAAGCCCGCAACAAAGACCCAGTGCAGCTAAATAAATAAACTTTTTTTAAAAATGTAATATATGTAAAGGCATCTAATAACCTAAAATAAAAAGTACCATATAGAAAAACCTTTCTACTTCTTTTGATGAGGGTGGCTGAAAAGAAACATTTGGATAGATTTAAAAGCATGTATGCTTTAGCATCTGAGCAGAATAAAGGGGTACATCATCTCCATTTCAGTTCCACTGAGCTCAAGACCCATGAGCCTCAAAAGGCCAGCTCGTATCATGCTGCACTAACAGACATCTCTTCTGTATGTGTAATCTGTCACCAATAGTCTCTTTATAAGTCTCAGGACCAAAACTAAGTAAGATTATTACACTGACTTCATCCTGCCCATTACAGTATTTTCCTTGATTGACTATTCGAGAATTACTGTATTATGTCTGCCCTGGAGACATTTGAAGGTCCTGATATATTTCAGCGATTTTACTTAACCTAGTAATTAGTTTACACAGTTATATGGAGATTTTACTGCTTTGGAGATGACAGTTTTTCTTCTCAAAATTATTTCCGATAGTCATTTCATTTCATGGTTTATGTAAGATCTGATATACTGGTTAAAAGATTTTCATTTAAGACTACAGGAAAAAATCTCTTTTCACTAAATGAATGCTATTTTGTACATCCTCACTTTTTTGGTTCTTTTTTTTTTTTTTTTTTAACCCATAGCCTGTGTGGGATTGTTTATAAGGAAAAAGAAAAAGCAGTTTAAACGGAATCTTATTAAGAATAACAGGAGTTTTAAATATAAAGTGCAGAAAAGTGATTTAATAATTTCCAAAGCTTTGAAAGTGTTACACATGGATGAATAACAAGTAACAAAAACCCCACCACAAGCCTGTTCATTCATTGGAAGAATATTGATTGAGCACCTTGACACTTGTTGACACACTTGACACATGTTCCTGACACTGTTCTAGGCACTGAGGCACAGCAGTGAAAGCAAAATGAATTCCCTTCTCTCTTGAAATGTACATGCTAGAGGAGGAGAGAGAAGATGAATGTATGAGCAAAGATAAGTAAATAATTACAAACAGGGGAGAAGGAATGATGGAGAGATCAGAGAAGGCAGAGTAGGGACAAATAAGAAGAGACTGAGTGAGGTGAGGAAATAGGCTGTGCAAAGATTAGGGGAAGAATAGTTAAAATGGCAAATAACGCTGTTTGTGAATAACCAGGATTTTTTGTTTGTTTGTTTCATTTTTGAAGAAAATAACACAGTTGCAGTCAGGGGCATTTCTATTTTAATTAAATACAAGGAAATCTTTTTTTCTTTTTTAGTTAATAATACTTATTTTCTAGAGAAAAAAAAAAAAAAAAACTGGGGGAAGAATGTTCTGAAACAGGGACTAGTGTGTAAAGCCACGTGAGAAAATGCTGAAGAGTTCCAGGCAATACGTTGATAGCATAGAGAGTGAAGACCTTAGGATTGCCTTAGAACCTGAATTTCATTGACATAAAATTCATTGACATTAAAAAATGAGGGAGATTTGCAATCTAAAGGCAGGTATAACGGAGTTCCTGTGTCATTTCAGCTATGTATATGAAAGTGTATAAAATTACTCAAACCCAGCAGTGAAAAAGCCACTTAGAGAAAATCTTTTTTTTTTTTTTTAAGATTTCTAAGACCCAGATAGAATTATCTGTGTACCAATTACCCCTAAAGGGCTTCACAGAGGTTGTACAGCCAGCTTGCAATGGAAGATCCAAACGCAGCGAAAATGCTTTGATATTCAATTTTAGGAAACAGCTTCATAATCATTCACTCTTTTCCTTTTCAATTAATTCTTAACTTTAGAAATAGAACATGAATACTTTATTTTTAAAAAGCATATACTAGGAACGAGACGAGACTTCCTTTGACTTTATTAGCAATCTTGGTACCTTCTCCATCTTCTCTGAGGTAGAATTACTCTGGATACATATCCTTCCAGAATTTATGGGATATTCTTACATACATTTATATGAGCCCAGGCAAAATATACCATTGTTTTACTGGGTTTTTAATGCAAGTGCCATGATACTGCATAGAATATTCTGAAACATCCTTATTTCCCCTAGCATGCTTTTTTTTTTTTAATTGAAGTATAGTTGATTTACAGTGTCATGTTAGTTTCCGGTGTACAGCACAGTGATTCAGATATACATATATATATATTTTTTCAGATTCTTTTCCCTTATAGGCTATTACAAAATAATGAGTATAGTTCCCTGTGCTAAACAGTAGGTCCTTGTTGGTTATCTATATATAGTAGTGTGTATACATTAAGATTATATCCCCTATATAATTCCCTAACATGTTGTTGCGAGCTGGCCTCACTACAAGTCTTGACTCATTCCTTTAACTGCTCTGGAGTACTCCATACCATGGTATATTTATCCATTCCCTTGTGATGGACATTTAGATTGTTTCTAAGTTTTTACTGCTGCAAACAATGAGTTTAATGAACATTCCTTATACATGGTTCCTTGTGTATACAGGCAAATATTTCTCTAACGTAGCTACCTTAACTCATAATCTTTTTTCGGTAGACATTCCATCTTCATCCCTTCTCTCCTCCTCCACCAAGACAAAAATAAACACCACTGAGAGGATGTTGCTTGGGCTCCCTGACACCCAGTTCCAACTCTCGGGTCAAACTGAGTGCGAGTATTAAGGACCACCCGTTACCATCAAGCAAAGCAGTTCCAAGAACAGAGGTCACCGCCCTTCAATCTTTGACTTCCATCCTGAGTTGAAGATGACCCTTCAGGAAAACATGTGGTGAAAAGTGGTTTTGCCCTGTGAGCCAACAGAAAATTGCCCCCCAAGGTGACTTGTAAAGGAATTTTGTAAGTCGTAAGCAGAACTGCATGGATTCGGACCAGGCATGGGATTCGGAGCTGTAATAGAAAACATTTATTTGGCTCCAACTTAACATCCTAACACATGTTAGCATTTGCTGCCAATATGCTTCCTAATTAAGAACAACATAAAATCATAGGAAATCCTGTATCCTGTCTTCATACACTTTTCATGTATCTCTAGTTCCCTGGCCTTAATTCTCAAGTATTGCTACCACAAAAAAACAGGTTGATTCAAAAGTCTTGTTTTGCCAACCATGCAGTGTGGTGTCATTAACAAGATTAATGTTCATTCCAGAACTCACCACCCTGCGTTTTTTTTTTTTTTTCCTCCTTAAACAAATGCTGCTATTAAAAACTAATTTAAAAAAAAAAATACTGATAAGCACCACCACCACCCCATCCCAGTGAAAGACCAGCACCATTTCATTGGTATGGTCTTGTCTGCAACTGATGTAAAGCTTCAAAAAGTTTTTTTTTAAAAATGTCTTCTCTCTAGAATTGTCTGGACTGTTGGCCAAGTTTGTATATTTTATCTTGTTGAACAGATTTCAAGATGAAGGACAGACTAGGATCTGGTTTTCCTCTTAGGTCCTCCTTCAATCCATGCTAATTGCATCTGAAAATATTTAGAGATATACCTGTAGGTCCTAAACCATCACTCCCCTATTACATACAAATAGGCCTTAGGTGATTACTGCACAGATAAAGATATTTCTGATAGTTCTAATTAAAGCTAGAATTTGTATGAGTTACTCTTAGAAACCCTTGATTTATCTGTTTGGATGTAGTCTTTGACCTTATATAGCCAAACTAATTGCTTTCTTTCCCTACCATACGGCAGAAATTAAAAATTAAACAAAACAAAACAAAAAACAGAAAGAAAGAAACCAAACACTCTGGTACAGTATACATTATTTCCCCCTCTGGTGCTATTTTGTTTTCCCATGCACTGAAATAGACTCTGAAATGGCACAAAAGAAATAAAACCTGAGTCGGAAAAGTTATCTTCAAACATTTTCCATAGGACACTTTAATGATTTTCAGAATTATTAATTTTTTTCCAATGAAACGCACATGCTCTCACTGCCTCTTTCCTGAGATGGCTTTGCGCTCGCCTTCGTCTTTTTCCCCATTCCAAATCTATTCATTGCTTGTTGTTCTTGGCCGTCCTCACTTTCCATTTTTCATGATTAGTTCTTTATGATCGTGTGTTTCCTTTTCTTCTCCCCGCCATGGCTGCCGGCCAGTTCCCTCTGAGCCCTCAAACTTCCCTTCGCTAATGAAACAAGAGCTGCCTCCCTCCCTGGCTTTTGCCATCCAGCTGTTTCCTTTTTAAAATATACACTCATCTTTATTCAGTAAAGTTCCTGGGCAAACCTGACTCTTTTCACAGAAGAGTTGATAATCACATGAGGGATTAAAACGGTTTTAGGAGAAAGGCATATCTGGAAAATTTGGGGAGTGGGCGGAGGAAGGGTAAATAGAAACTAAGTTTATTTTTGAAACGTTCAAAAAAAAAAAAAACTGAACAAAAAACTTGGTCCTTAATCCTTGGTTTTAATCCTCAGGCAGCTCTGGATGGCAAGTTGGTCTTGAGCGTACTCTCCAGGAGGTCTATGCACACTTGTACAGAATCTTAAATTTCCCACCTCGCCTGCTTCACCTCTTCTGGCCATCTGAAAGTAGTCTACCTACCACCACAGACTTGGATTGTATAGGATTAGGTGGAAAAGGTGTCAACTTGCGGTGTAGCCTGCCAAGTCAAGTCAATGTACTGTAATGCTTTGATTGTTCAAGTTGGCTTTAATCCCTCTTCAATCTCCAGCATGCCCTTGACATCATGGAAATTACCACCAAAGTTAATGTCATCAGATGAACCTACTAACTACTTCAGAGAAGGTTTCCTGAACAAAATAACCTGTTTACTTCATAAGCTTTCAGATCCCCCCGCACACCCCCCGCAAATATTTCAAGAAAAATGAACCAGCCCACAGGTATCCTCTTACAATGCAAGAGTGGCTAATTCTTTTTCTGTCTTATAACTGATAAGACCTCATGTGACTGGGAATGAATATGTATTCTACCCCAGCATCAGTTGAGTGTATTGTGTGAAAGGCCTAATTGATTAGATAAAGAGGTTTATTTAGTACCTTAAACAGCTAGGAGTTAAAAAATTTTAAAAAAGTTCTCTTTTAAATCTGAGGAACTCTCCCTTCTCTAAAAATATTTCTTCCAATACAAAATTTCCAATGGAATAATTTTTCACCAGAAATAGAAAGGAAACAAAAACATAAAGGAAAAAGAAAAAGGAAAAAAGGATTTAGAGTCACAAGAAAAAAAAAATTGTAACTATGTATGGTAATGGACATTAATTAGACTGATTGTGGCTATCATTATGCAACATATATAAATATCTAAACATTGTGTTGCACATCTGAAATTAATATAGTGTTCTATGTCAATTATATCTCAGTAAAAATGTATTATTATCAGGTGAGATAATCTCATCTGAAAACAATTACCAGGTGAGATAAAAATCAGCCTCTCCAGTGGAAAGAAGTGGGATTACCATAACCTAGTACAGCATGGATCTTCAGCAATTACAACACACACACACACACACACACACACACACATATATATATATATTCACACTTGAACTTCACAGTAACCCCATAAGATAGGGAGATAGAAAGTTAGGGTCTCTGATGACAAGCCTCAAAATTTTCCAAAATAAACATTTTCTTGAAACTAAGCTCAAATCAGAATTTGCATCCTGGACACTGGCAACCTGGAGGCTGTCTTCTATGGGGGTTTGTTTGGAAGATTCTCCTGTCTTAGAAGGAAGAGAGCCTGAGGGAGGAGGGCAGATCTTGACTATCATATAGTTCATTCTCCAATCAGCTCTAGTAAGGATAATTCTGTTACCTACCAGAGTTCTAGGCCTCCTTAATCAATAGAAATTGATTAGAGGCCAGACAAGAAATTCAGGAAAGGCTTTATTGGGGTCCCTGCTGCAGCAGAGGGGAGCAAAAACAAGTAGCAGGTTCCCGTGCTTGCTCACTTCCCAAGGGGATCAAGCTGGTTCCTTGTATGGGGTGAGGGTAGGGGTGTGTCCAGGGGTTGGGCTGGAGAGCTGGCTTAGGTGGATGGCCCACCGCTTTGGTGGTGTTGAGTGCAGGAGGCATGCGCAGTACCCTACCTTTGCTCCCGACACCCTGTTTGTTCTCCCTGCTCTTCAGAAGTGGCTGTTGGGTTTTTTTGGTCTCTTTGTATCTTGTTGTCCATAATTTGCCCCAGCTGCACATGCACACAGTTATTTTTAGTCCCATATAGTTTCTTCGTATTTTGTTGCTTGAGCAGACGTTTGTCCATGTGCAAGCACCGCAGTAAAGGCTTCCAGGTCCCAGCCTGTCTCAATTCCAGAATCTCCCCAGTAAGAAAGAGACACATTCATTTCCTGTCCTTATATGTGGTTTCAGACCTAATGTTTATGATCCCAAGAACAGTCCTGTAGACGTGAGTTCCCCCGGGGAAGGAAGACAGGAAGACCTCAGGCCCAAAGCATGGGACTTGCTTGATCATGATATTAATACCTGCTCCATCATGTCAACCAATGTCTTGGCGCCAAGTTCTTCCTGACCCTGGTTTCCTTTGCCTGTCTGACCCTTCCATTACCATCTGTGCCCACTGTTTGCCCGCCTCCAGAGTTGTGAGTCATAGCACACCTAATCACACCTGTTGGACTCTAAGACACCATCCCTGAAACAGATCCTGACATCTGCATTCTGTTTGTCCCTCTGGTCCCCAGAGAAATACTGGCCTAAGGTTTGCTTTGGCACTGCGTGCCCACAGGTCTTCTCAACCTTGACATCAGGTCAGAAACCAAGCAAAATACGGAGCCCAGGGGTTGTCAACGCACAGTGGCTGTGCCCGAAACTCAAACCCTGAGAAGTCAGGCAGGTTGGAAAAAGATTTTCCAGGGGACTGCTAAACTCTCTATTCCCAAGTTTTGACCACTGTAAATCCAACATAGCAAAGGATAGCAAGAGCCCCAAAACTTCACCCCGGTATCTCTCCTCTAGGGAAATGTATCAGGGGAAGAGAATTTAATAGAAACATATTTCTCAACTTTCTCTGTGTTATCAATGATAATGTTTAATTCTCTGTTTTTATTTTGAGAATAATCTGAAAAGCACTAATGTGTCATTTAAAGTTGATTTTCTTAATATTAAAAAAAAAAATGCCACTCCTAATTGTTGCAGGATTGTACTGTTTTATGGGCAACAAGGGAAAAAAACAGTGGAGAAGGATTTGATGCATGAACACAGATGGATTTAGCAAGAAGGTAATGGAGTTTGAGATTCAGAACTCCTCATATATACAGATCCATTCCAAGGCCCTGGGAGGGGTACTAGCAGTTCTGTTTTCATTCTTTTTACTAAAGAAAGCCCTCAGAATTGTATGCTACTCAGGCCCCACAAAACCTGGATCTGTCCCAGTAAGTAAATTACAGATTTATGTCAAGTGAAGGTCAAAGGATGTTCCAGTATGCTGTGTGGACCAAAGCTTTGCTGGTTACCAAAGCAGTAGTTTAAGCAGAGGAAAGTGCTAGAAGAATCATCTGATATACTCTGCATGGAAATATAAGCATGCCAAAATCAAAACATCTTCATCTTACTAGTTGGCACAATATTAATGCCATGAGCGGAGATTCAATGTTAGCAAACCATCATCCATCGTGTTAAACCAACGATGTTAATTTGAATGTTGTGTTTTGCCATTTTGTTTAAATTCTATCTGTAAATTTGTTTTGGATATGCAGTTGTTTCAAAGCAATAAACTCAAGGACTGTACCTACTTTCAAACTTGTATATAAGTAAGATTCGAATTTGAAATAATTTCAATTTAAAGAAAGAAAAGGAAGGAAGGAAGGGAGCTCCTTCAAGAACCCCTATGACAACAACTGTGTAGCCTGAGGATCCAAGATTGCCAAGCCATCCCTAGCTGGAACATTTCAAATCCATCCTAATCTATTGCTTCAGTGCTACGGAATGAGGCCCTTCCCGATCAGGAACGTTTATTTATTCAACAAAGATTTCTGATTATATTATATGCAGGGCACTGTGTTTGAGTCTGAGAGATTTGGTTCAATATTATAGCTTCCAAGAAGGCTGGGGGTGAAGACATAACATTCTCTAGGTAAAAACATATATACGTAAGTAAAAATAATCTCATTTATGTAGTTGTTATAAATGCAATAAATACTTGAAGGCTGGTAAGGTGCTCAAATTATGCTTTTCTTTAAAATTAAGACAACTTTGGGATTTTTTTACTACATTTGTGCCAGAAAATGTTTTATCCTCCATATTCCAAAGGGCATGCTCCTCAACCAACTCCCTCTGCAGTTTAACTTCAGAGCGACTCTGGGGAGAACAACTAATTTTCAATATTGGGCTAAGCCAAACATAATTAGGAAGGCAAATTTCTGAGGGGAGAATCATAGGAAAGATCCCCAAGCCCATCAATGTGATTTTGCCACATCTACTGTTTGAGTTTTCCTTCCACCTCCCTCTTTCACAGGTAATCACCAAGTGCCTGTAGTTAAATCGGCCCAGGTAAACGGCAGCAGGACTGACCCCTGAGAGTTGCTTCCTAGGTCTCAGTGACAAGCCTAGATTTTTTTTTTTATATTCACCACAATTTTTAATGTTCAGTGTTCTTTTTCGTCTTTATCTGCTTCAAACTTGAGCACCTCTAAGGTCCCTTTCTCTATTATCTGGGACAATGAGGGGAAGATTCTGTTTTATATCTACAGTTACATCTAGGCTTACAGCTGGTTTCTGCCCCCTTGGCAACTTCATCCCCATCCCTCAAGGAATGAACCCAGAAGTGAAAGCAAGTTTGGCTATTATAGATTCATAGACTATTTGAGCTCAACAGGGCCTGAGAGGTGATCTTGTCCAACGAGGCTCAAAGAGGTTCTATCAGATTGAAAGCATTCCTCTGTCTGCTTTGAGCAGAACCTTGATAAGCCCTCTATAGCTAAAGGTTTGTTTCTAAATGTGATTTTCCAAATAATTATTGAATCCCTTCTACATTAAAACTAATATATCACTCAAGGAAATATACTTCTTTTTCATATGATGTTTGTTTATGAAAGAACATTAACTAATCTTCCAAAAGATACTCTCCTTGATTCTAACCTATCTCAGTAAGAGAGTAGGTAGGTATGAAAAAAGAAAATACTCTTGCACTAAAATGCCCTGGGATTTTAAACTCAACTCTTGAAAGAAGAATCCTCTGTTTATATGAACCCTCCTGTAAATCAGCTTTCCACTTGGAATTATTCACTGTCATCGACCTGACTTGCCCAGGGTTTGAATCCAAAGATGCCAGACTGAACAGGCCTGAGGGCTGCCATACAAAATGGAAGAAAGGACCGCAGAGAGATGGTTATAGATCACTCAGTTCTACCCTGCTGTTTCCTTTCCTGGCATATTTCTATCTGGCTAATCTCTGTCCCACCCCCCATGATCCCATATCTAGGAACAAGGGCAGAGCACAGTCTCCAAGGATCACTATAAATAAAAGAAGGAAAAGAGCTTTTTTTTTTTTTTTTTTTATTAAGAGGAGTATAATTTACAGTTCCAGGAGATTTGAGTGTAAATTAAAATATAAATACGAATCACTCATGACTCCTTTTTTAAGAATACCACTCCCCTTAAAATGTAGATTTAGCTGTAAATTTTATATACATATATATATATATATATATATGCGTTTCAATGCCCTTCTCTAAGAAGGTCAAAGTGCTCTCATATATGAATTTAAAACCATGAAATGCCAGTGCAGCAGGGAATTGTAGAGGAGGCAGGATATAGAAGCACCATAAAGCAGAGCCAGAAACAGAACTAGATTCAAATCTACCTCAACCACTTGGCAGCTATATGATTTGGGGCAAAACCCTCCCATTATCTGCTTCTCAGAGCACAGTTGTCAAAACTACTGTAAATGTAAATTGGTGCAGCCACTATGGAGAATAGTTCAGAGGTTCCTTAAAAACCTAAAAATAGAGTTACCATATGAGCCACCAATCCCACTCCTGGGCATCTATCTGGAGAAAACTCTAATTCAAAAAATGCATGCACCCCTATGTTCATAGCAGCACTATTTACAGTAGCCATGACATGGAAGCAACCTAAATATCCATCTGCAGATAAATAGATAAAGAAGGTGTGGTACATATGTACACATTGGAATATTACTCAGCCATAAAAAAGAATGAAATAATGCCATTTGCAGCAACATGAAGGGACCTAGAGATTATCATACTAAGTAAAGTAAGCCAGACAGAGAAAGACAAATATCATATATCACTTATATGTGGAATCTAAAAAAAAGATGCAAATGAACTTATTTACAAAACAGAAAGAGACTCACAGACATAGAAAACAAACTTATGATTTCCAAAAAGGAAATGGAGGGGAGAGGGATAAATTAGGAGTTTGGGATTAATATATACACACTACTATATATAAAGCAGATAGAAAACAAGGACCTTCTGTATAGCACAGGGAACTATATTCATTATTTTGTAATAACCCACAATGGAAAAGAATCTGAAAAAGAGTGTACATATGTGTATATATATCTGATATATGTGTGTATATATATGTACGTATGCAAGTAAAACTGAAGCACTGTGCTGTACACCTGAAACTAGCACAACATTGTAAATCAACTACACTTCAATTTAAAAAAAAAAAAAACAACAAAATGACATTTCTAGAAGTAAAGCACTGCGTTTAGTACATAATAGGTACTCAATAAATGGCAGATGGTTTATAAGTATTATTACTCTGTGGGGGAGGGGAGCTGGGGCATAAGAAACTAGCTAATTCAGAATCATTCAGGCCCTGAGGGCATCACAATCAGAATAAACATTTGCAACATGGTCAACCAGTAGTCTGTTTCATCCTCATGTTACTCTGCACTGTTATGAAATTTTTCCTGAACAGGCTCTTTCCTACGGCCCACATTGTCATCTCCCCAAACCTTCCCTCCTCCTGCACACTCCCCTACACACACACTCACGCGCGCGTACTTACCATTTAATTGCCTGTCGTTTTAGCTTCCCTGAGCGACCTCACAGAGCTAAATATAGCTCTGTCCTTCCCAATGAGCAAGCCTTTAAAGGAGCTAAATTGCCTTGCTTTTTTACTCCCTACCCAAACTTGATCTCAAGCTTTATAAAAGAGAAACACTGAGGGCCTTCTAGGATGGAATGTTCCGCAATTGACGCGTTGTCCATTGCTTGAGAGGTTTTGTGTACTGGTACTTAATCCTTGTTTCAGTTACAACCCCTGTAGGGAAATTTGAGTCCTGTACACGAGTTCTTCATTTATTTCTGAGCCAAGATAATTCTAGGATTACCACTTAGAAAATTGGGAGAACAGACTTCTGCATAGTTACCAGGCAGACGGTATTGAAAAAAGGGGCATGTAGACTACCGTTCTGGTGACAGGGTTAGGGATAGGTATTGTGGTTAAATCCCATTAGCAACAACATTACACTCATTAAGGGAACCCTAGATGTGAACAGAAAAACTTCCCCCTCCCCCTCCCCCTCCCCCTCCCCTCCCCTTCCCCCTCCCCTCCCCTCCCCTCCCCATTTTCTCTCCTCCTCCTGAAGGCAGGCTCCTACAACACAAGGGACTCCTTGCCCAGGAAATCCCTCTCCGGAGTAAATCACAGGCCAAGTAGTTCCAAAGCCAGAACACACTGAGAAGGACACATGCCATTCTCCAAAAATCTACCAGCATACCCAATGCATAAGCTGTCTCGCTCTTATTTCTTGGGTGACCTTTATGGCTTGGAAAGTATTCCTTTGTCTTAACACAAACACAAACTATTCTGCAAGCATCATTCAAGAATTTAAAGATTCTATTAATCTGATGTCTTAATTGTTATTGAGAAGAGGCAACAGGAGTGCCTTTGTTTCCCGAGTGACCACAGGCTTCTAAAAAGTGGCCCCCAGAGTTGGAGCTTGCCTCTCAAGTCGCAGGCAGCTCTGTGCGCAGTGGAACTTTAGTGTGACAAATTACCAGATGTTAAAAGAGGCAGGGAAAGAGCATAAAGTTGGGTAAACCCAAAGTGATCTGCATGAGTCCAAACTGAAGGAGTTTTTCTCCCATACCTCTGTTCATCTTGAAGACAGCTTTAAAATAATGGTTAACAAATGTGTATTTCCAGACAAAAGATGTTAATTGGGCTAGCAAATAGTGAAACCACAGACACACACACGCACACACACACACAATGCTGAACAACATGCAGGCAAAAGAGAAAGAAAAAATCTTGCAACAATAAGGAAGAAATAAAAATCAATGTAATTCAATGACAGTATACTATGCACTTACTGTTTATGAGGCATTGAGAATACAGACATAGAAAAAGAAGTAAGGTTTAATCACTGTCTCCCAAGCATTTACCTTCTACCAGGAAAGAATAAATCAAGTGTAGAAATATCTGTAATACGGACTAAATACAATAAATGCCCCAAAAGGAAGAGAGCATATCCAGCTTGACAGAGAGAGGCATACAGAACCAAAAATAGTTCCAGGGAGGGGGTAGCATTTGAGTTGGGCTTTAAGAACCTGGCAAAAGTTGATCTTGGAAAGATGACTGAACATTCTGATTGAAGAAATGAAGATAAGAAAAGATATGGAGGTAGACAGATATGAAGAGTTTCTGGGAAATTGAGCAATATTTTGGATTGAGAATAAGATGTTTATGAGTTTGGTGGAAGAGAAAACAGGGGAAAGAATAGATTGTGGGTATCTTGGAAAGAATAGTTTACACTTAATTTGAGAGTTAACTAGTAACTGATAGTTTCTGAGCCCTGAAATACTGTGATCAGAGATGATTTTCATGAAGAAAAATGCAGTCGTAGGCAAAGATATGCACTCATTCAGTTCTTCATTTAACAGATGTTAACTGATCACTTACCATGTGCCAATCCCTGGGCTAATTTATTCCAGTTGGGAGGCAAAATTCATATTATGTGAACCTTACGTAAAAGAAATAGATAAAAGGAGCAGGATCTATAGGACTGAAGAACTCACTGAGGACAATGAGGGAAGTGGAGAAGTAAAGTGGACTTCAAGTTTTGGGGCCAAAGATAATGGGAGAAGGGGTGTGACGGGGGTAGGGAGGTACAGAAGTAGGGAAATTAGGAAGGGAGATGGTTGAAGGGGCAGCTGGGGCAGGTTCACAGGTAGAGAAGTAACCAAGTTGGTACAGGTGTTGATACATCCATGACCTGAACTCTGGACTCCTCTGCAGAGAGTATAGGCCTTAAGGAGACCAAGGGAAAAACTAGCTTAAAAGAAATTGATATTCCTTAAGACAGTAAGAGTTTTAGTTTTTAAACTATCTCCGATAAAAGTTTAAAAGTCTCAAAAAGAATCCATTTAAACAAGTCCAAAAGGTTACATATCCATCCAAGAGGTCCCACTTCAGTTGATACAGTACTAGGAATTGCCCAGAATTGATGCAGGGTTTATTGTTGTTGGGTTTTTCCCCTCACCCTTTTTTCTCCCAGGAGGAGCTACCAGCTTATAGTAGCTTTTGTGGAGAAGTGCTGCGTATGGACTGCAAACAGGAAAAGATGGATTGTTTTCCATCTTTAGTTCAATTGCTCACTGCTCAGAAGTTACAAGTATCACACACATTGTACACAAGTCTTCCCCACTGTTTCTAGATTTGTAAAGAAGTCGAGTAGATTGAGTTCTCTCTCTCTAGCTCTCACTTTAACACTTTACACTTATTAGGTCTTGAACCTTCCTGAAGCAAAAGTTTAAAAAATATACTGTTCGATAGGAATCCATGGTCTCTGAGTCTTCCCCTCCTGGGAGACGGATGCCGAGTTCCAGGCAGAATTAATTTTGCTCGACAGTGTTTGAGGTTGGCAGAGGCAGTGGTCTTTGGAATTTACCAAGACAGGCTAGCAGTTGAACAAATTACAATCCAGGTGCCTCCCCTTTACCTCCACCAGCTACTTTTTCCCCATCCCCTGACGCCTTCCAGCTTATTTACTGAGTCAATTAACAAAAGATAACCTCCCATTGTGCAACCATCAATAAATCAATTGTGCTAATACTATCTTGGAATGTCCCCCACTATTGACTTTCATATTGTTTACATTACACACTTGAGAAAGCCAGGGCCCTTGAGTCGGCGTTAATGGATTCTGGAGGAGCCATTAATACATAGAACGCGCTTGACAAACTATTTCGGTTTCTCTGAGGTTCACCTGCTTTCTGAACATGGGCAGGGCCCTCTCCTCCCTCCCGGCAGGATCCTGCCACACCGAGTCTGATGAACACTTAGGAAGGCAAACATTTCTGAGCAGTAATGGAACAGTCACTTAGGGCACACCTCCTTCTTTGTGATTTGAATAATCTATTTCCACCCACCCCAGCTCCCCACTGTCAACAACCCTCAACAATCTAGGGAATCAAATTAATCTTCAATTATGTGAAAGAATTTCAGGAACGAACACAGCTCAAGTTACCAAGTAACTGGCTGTTGTGAAAAGATTCAGACTGCAAGCAGCCTGAATGCAGGGACTTTTCGTCATTTCTTTTTTCTCCCCCCACAATATAAGGGAAATCTTTCCAGCCCGTGATCATCTCTACATAGGGAATCTCAAAACTTTTGAAAGCTAGTTTTAAAATGAATACAGAACAAAATCTTCCCGTTCCCCAGCTCTATAAATCTAGGTTAAATATAATAATTATAAAGTTGGATTTAATGTTTTATTTTTGTCTTGAGGACTTCCTTTTTAATGACACCAGAAACACGTAGAGAACAGGTTTTCTCTTCGAAGCGGGACTCTGCTTCCAGACCAAGATACTTTGTAAAGGCACGAGCTGTACAGCGATTTAAAAGGGGTTGGCGGTGTGGGGCGGGGAGGGGGGTGGGGGGGGCGAGATCCACCAGTTCTGAAACTTCTAAAGGTTCAGATTTCAGCGCTGGCTGCAGACCTGGGCAAAGTTCACTGCTCCCTTTTCACGACATGCTACATACTTTTCAAGTTCCCACTTGCTTCCTAGAGAGGAAAAAATGTGCCCTCTGAGTTCAGGTTGCTAAGGACAGGCTGAGCCAATTTAGCCATGCATTCCTTTTCCAAAAGATAGGCTGCTTGTTGTTGTTTTTTTCCTCTGTAAATACCGGAGCGTCTTGATCCTCCCTACTCTAAACAAATACTTCTCCTACAACTTTGAAGCCCTTGTCCACGGTGGGAAACTCAATGATTTCATTCAGTCACTTTTGCTGCTTAAGTCAGAAGTCTGGACAAAATGGAATCTTATTCTACTTTGCAGCACATCTTATCAGACACTTGGCTTCATTTTTCTCTTGATAATGATGGGTATTTAAAATACACGTGACTATTGGATAATAAAGGAAGAACTCTCATTGTTCTAAGCCTTTCTTTTTTTTTTTTTTTTTTTTACTTTCTTTTTATTTTTTCTTTTACTTTGACCTTAGGATATATATGTCTCCTTAAGGGTGTTTTGAAGAGGGTGAAAGAAACAGACAGGACTTTGAAAGGAAAAACAGACGTCTAATTGGCTGTCTCTTGCTGACCCTCAGTGACCCTGTGCTGAATACCTTTAATGGACATGTGTGATCTCAGAGCCTCTACTGTGATAAACAAATTTTCGAACTTCAACTTGTTTTTGCAGAAGAATTCTTCATTTTCCTCAAACAGGGTTTTTTTTTAAATGAATAAGTCATTAGCATAGGTATATTTTAAATGAATAAGGCACTAGCATAACTATGTTATATAAGGGGGAAGCTAAGGTAGGTTTCCAATTTTATAGATACATTTTTTTTTTAAAAAAAGGAGTTTGGGTCAATCATCAATTTAGTTCATTTAGCTCATGTCAGTGTATGATTTTACATTATACTATAGAGAGCAAAATCCGTTTGCAGTCCAAACAATAGTTACTAAATCCTAAAAGCTCAGAAAGTCAGTCAGAAAGCAATAATCTTTACCCTTAAAATTAATAACTCTCATGACATTGTTTATATGCAACCTTGGAACTTCCTGCTCTGTAAACCATCTTGGGTCAAGGTGGAAAAGAGTAAGAGTCAATTCAAACCCTTTCGTGCTTCCAAAAAAGCTTCGGATGATTGAAAGTTTTTATTAAGTGCTGTGGAACTAAGGGAGGTAATGGGGATACCCCTATTCCTATTTTTGCCAAAAGGCTAGAAGCCTCACTCCACCAGGGAGCTATGCATTTCTCCCTCCACCTTAACTTCTTGGAAATCACTGTGGTCCACCACCTCCCCTCTTTCCCACTAGCTGGCATTTCTTCCTCTCTATTATTCTTCCTTCTCTTCCATGTTGACAGTTTTTTTAACTCCTCATCTAATGTCAATGAAGTCTGTTTTGATATTGCTCTGTGCCTCTACCAGCTCTTTTTTCTGTAATCATCTCTTCTCATGCCCATATCCGCTTAAATACTCTAGTTTCACTTTCTCATCAGTGAGACTTTCTGGAGTTACAGAAAGGCTGAGACCAATGCCACATTTTGAGACTCCAGTATATGAAATAATAAAGACACCTCCAAATAAGTTTAAAAATGGATTTGGTTTTTATACTTAATAGCCATTCATGTCATCTGAAAATGTTCAATAGAATAGAGAATATTATTCCAGTTATAGTCTAGCTTTATGTGGAACTAATGCCCAAATTCTGCATTTCAGGCATGAATGTGGAGCTCATGTCCTTCTGACCCTCCTGCCCCCAGCCCCCATGACCAAAAACATCCATATATCAGATCCTGCTTATTGGCAAAGATTAATGTGGTGAAATTAAAAGAGCACTGGATTGGAAGCTGTGAGGATGTTATTAGGTTCCATCTTATCTGAACCTCGGTTTCCTCATCTGGAGAGTGAAGATGTTGCCATAAATGGTGCCAGAATTCTCTTCTAGTGCTCTTTTGTGACTTCATATTGTGCTTAGCACTCCAAGACATCATTTCTAGCTAGCTAGCAGAGAAAAACAAGGTGAAGTAAGCAGACACTCCTAAAGATAAACTGGCTTGGGAACACAAATGTCAGAGACAACAGTATAGGACAAGAGTTATACCTGGGGGATGCGGAGGTGCACATGGAGGTCTACTTTCATGCCTCTTTTCTCAGCATGCAGCAGCAGTCACGATGGACTTGGAGCACAGTCATAGAGCATCCCATCACACACAGATCCAGTCGTAGAATACTCTCACCGCTATCCCGTTATCCAGCATTGCCTGATAGGTGACCACAGCTCACAGGAAGAATCATGTCCTTGC
The DNA here is from genome assembly GCF_028021215.1 of Eschrichtius robustus. NCBI lineage: Eukaryota > Metazoa > Chordata > Mammalia > Artiodactyla > Eschrichtiidae > Eschrichtius > Eschrichtius robustus. Next base: position 153,507,847 of record NC_090824.1, on the reverse strand, counting down.
TTATCCTTTTGGTGTGACCCATTTCCCATGGCAAAGCAAAGATCTTTCCTCTTCTCACTTTCTCATATGGGGAAAAAATTAAAGTAACCTTTCTACCAGTCATTACCTACACAAGTTACAGTTAATAAAGTACACTTAGAGGTAAACCTAAGATCCAAGGTCAAGAGAGATCAAGTAGAAAGAAAACACTCTTTTACCTTATTGTGTAGGCTAGCTGACTTTAATGATTAAAATATTGTGCTGTTTCTTCTCAGACTTCAGCAACAGTCAAATCTTATGGTTGAAGCCTCAGGCACTAAATTGCAAAGAACACTGATGGTTAGTACAAGAAAGCATTTAAGCATCTATTAGTTCAGCCTACCATGAAAAGTCAGAATTCCTATCTAGCTTCTCCGTGATAATAACAATAACAACAATAATATGATGATAACTATAATGATAATAATGAAAGCACTTATTCCACAGTTACTATGTTGCCAGATACTGTGCACGTATATTGAACACTGATTATAAATCATCACGGTTCTTAGCACTAACGTACTGAATCCTTACAATGCCTCTAATTTTATCCATGAGTCAATAGAAACCTGAAAGGGTTAAATAACTTGCATGAAGTCACACAGCTACCTAGGTGCTGGGGGATTGAACTAAACAGACAAGGTCTGGAGCCTGTCTCTTTAACCCTATGCTACCAGTTGCGGGGCTGGGGAACAGCCAGGGTGAGAACATAGAGTTTGTTTCAACACTACTTAGTAGAAAGATCTTTAGTTTCCTAGGCCAAATGTGCCTTCTTATATCAGGGGTTGGGAAACTATGGTTTGTTTTTGTATGGGTCATGAGCTAAGGGTAGATTTTAAACTTTCGGACAGTTAAAAAAATCAAAAGAAGAGTAATATGTCAAGACACATGAAAATCATTTGAAATTCAGATCTCTGTGTCCATAAATAAAATTTTATTGGAACACAACTACACTTCTTCATTTACATCTGTGGCTGCATTCACTCTAGAGCAAGGTCAGAATTGAGCACTTGTGACAAAGACCATCTGGCCCAGCAAAGCCTAAAACATTTACTAGCTGGCCCATTACAGAAAATGTTTGCTGACCCCTACTTTTAACAGTTGAAGGTAGTTCTCGCGTCCTTTCCTAAATGTGCTCTTTTTTGTGGTAACTCTCTCAAATCCTCCTCCCTCTCCCAACCTCACATCATCCTGGAAACTCCTCTCTGGAGTTTCTTGGGTACCACATATCCCGTCCCTCTTAAAATAGTGCCTAGTGGCATATTCATACCATGGAATACTACTCAGCAATAAAAAGGAATAAACTACCCAGACCCAACAACACAGAAGAATCTCCAAAGCATTATGCTGAATGCCTAAGCCTTACCCAAAGCACTCTTATGGTAGGATGGTATGCATATAAAATTCTAAAGCAGGCAGAACTCACCTATGGTGAAAAGGACATCAGAACAATGGTTGTCTATAGGAGAATGGAGGAAGAATTAGCTAGGATGGGAATTAAACTCTCCGAGATTTTGGAAATATTCCAAATCTTGACAATTGTTTCAGTTACGTAGTTGCATACCTTTGCCAAATTAAATCTAAAGATACACTTAACAATTTGTACATGACACTGTATCCACCTCCAAAAACAAATATTGAACTTTAGTTAATGATCTGGGTCTTGAAATGTTTAGGAGTGAAGGGTGTCAATACCTGCAACTTATTTTGAAATGAGTCCAGAAATCAACGTGATTGGATGATTGGATAGCGGTGTGGACAGATAGGAAGATAGAGGATGAAAGAAGAAGAGTAAAATATTCATTGTGGATTCTAGATTCAGGTATATGGGCATTCTCTAATTCTTCTGACTTCTATGGTTGAAATTTTTCATAGAAAATTTTATTCTTCAAAATAAAATTTTCATAATAAAATGGGAAGGAAGGGATAAAGTAATGCTTAGTATGAAGCAAACTACCCTAAATGTTGCACAAAGCGACATTGTTATCTCCCTTCACTTGGAAGCCATTTTACTGTTACTTTTTATTTTCCTTTAATACATCTGTTTGGATCCTGAAGTGCCCTTTCTTAGACTTACCCAAAGAGATATCTTGGTTATGTATAACTATTGCGACTAGTGATAAGGATGTATTCAATGACAGAAGCTAACTTCACTGCAAGAGGCCAACTTTAATTTCTTCACTGTTTAAATTCTGGGTCTGTAGTTTATTATTTAAGAAAATGTACAAAATGAAAGGCACAGAAACAGCCCCAATGAGATGTTTCCATCAAACCCTTTTGTGGAAAACAGTGTAAATTCCTCAAGTGAGTTTACACTCTTGCTTCATGGACTTGTAGAAAGAAGAGGAATGCGTTTGATCATGGTTGAATTCCTGGCCTCTTTAACCTCACCAGTAGGTTGTCATGTATTTCTCATACTACGGTTCACTATCATTTGACAAACAATATGCTCAGCACTGTTACAAACATCAGATGAGCATGTGTGCGTGATAAAAATTTGAAAAAGTTCTCCATAGATGCAGCCTAATCTCTGGATTAACTGTTTCTTTAAGGGCCTCTGCAGTGTATAACCTGCAGTCTGATTCTGTTGCTTTTATGCAATGCCAATATTAGAAGCAATAACACAATCATGCTTCAACTATTTGGAGGTCAATTAGCTGGAAATTTCTACTGTTTCCGAATGGAAGCTAAGAACCAAGGAAGGAAGCAAGAAAAATCCCGAAGGCAGTCAGACTAACTGTGAGAGCATCAGGGCTCCAAACTCCTGTATTCACTCCTGGAAGAGTCTCTAAAGCTGACACTCAAAATCCTATTCATCCTTCCACAGGGAAAATTCTAACAAGCCTGGATTTCCAGCTCATACTTTAGGAAAGATTGCACAGAGGTCGGCACAGTGAAAGTGGCAAGAATGGGAAGAATTATTAGCCACCGTTCAAAACTCAAAATGCACTATAATTTGGGAGGACAAATTTATGGCCAAAAAATGTGTCCACCTTAATACTACCAATGAAGGAACAGTTCCACAAGATATTAAAGACAGTCCTTAAAAATAAAAAAGAGGAGGGCTATTATCAGACATCCTCAGAAAATATTGGTCTCAACGTTAATGCCGCAACATATCTGTTATGACTCCAGGGACCTCTAAAAGAACATCGTTTTTTTTCACCCTTCTTTTTCCCATTCCCCTTTTTTTCTTTTATTTTGGCTGAAGTTCATTGATGCTATTTTCTTTTCTCATCATAACGATGTCCGTCAGTCTGCCTGAATCTTCTGGTCTAGGCGTGGCTCTGAACTTCTCCCACACCCTCCTTTACACAGGTGTTTCCTCTCCCGCCCCCAAATTTCTATTCCCTGCACAGCAATCTGTTGTTTACAAATTCCAGGCAACATTTCTAGTTTCTGAGGACACCTTCCAAATCATCCACATGTTCACTTCCCTCCCTTCTCACTTCTGCCTTTCTTTTCCCATCTTTTTCCTCTCCAGGCAACGTGACAAGCAGTCTACGCTCAGACATCCCTTTTAAGCCCCTCCTGCATTTCCTGTTCATCTCATAGCTTTGCACTGTTTTTCTGCCTTTGCTTAAATTGAATGCTTCAGCTGAGACCCACCTAAAAATCCTCATTCCCTTCCCATTTGTACAGCCCTCACCACTTGACTTCAACATGCATTTTTCCGGAGGGAGCCCACCAGCCTGCATGGGGTCAAGGGATATTGCTTTATTCCCCTTCTCTGGTCAGCCCAAGTGTGAGGCTCAGGGTCACCTTGACAGATAATGTCTGTCACCTAATCAGCATTGGATTTTGAGCCGGTAGATCTGTGTTCAATCTTGAATTCTGCCTCTTACTCACTATTTTGCCTGGTCATTTAACTTCTCTGAGCCTCAGTTTCCACATCTATAAAAATGGCAAAAATACTCGGGGTCTGATCTATCCTACAGGGTTGGGTGGAGCTGATGGGGCCCTGCTTGAGCAAGCTCTTCATCAGCTGTAGGATGTGACAGCTTTCTCCCTCCACTTTGAAAGCTTTGTTCATATTGAAATCCTGGGAGTAGACCTTCATTCTCTTTTACATTCTTAATTTCTTCTCGTTCTAACAGGGATTAGCTCATTCTCCACATACCGCTACCAAATTCCCCAGCTGAGAATAAATTAATTTCCGCTACTGCTGTTTATCAGAACATGGACTTGTCAGTGGGGAGCCAGATAGGAAAGCGGTTAAGTGCAGCCTCAAATCTGGGGGCTGAAAGCCTAGCTTCATCACTTACTTGATGTAGAAATTGGAAATGTCCACTCAGCCTTGACTTCCTCAGTTGTCTCATCTTTAAAATGGGGATAATAGGAAGCATTCACTGCACGAGGTGGTTGTGATGATTACAGGACGTCAGAGGGTGTTCAATCTTAGCACAGGCAGTGCCTGGCACGTGGTAAGCTCTCAGTAATGTTTGCCTCTCACTTCTCTGTGATTACCTGTCTTTTCTGCCCCTGCCTCCTTTTCCTTCTTAGTTTCCTCCATTCCCCTTTTCCTTCTGTCTCCCATCTCCTCCTGTCACCCCATGGGCAGCGGTAGCTGGTGCTCCCTGCACACCCAGTGCAATCTCAGGGGGAAAAGTTCAGACCTTGAAGCATCCCAAAGTTCTGCTCCCCCTTCAGCTCTTATCTTGGCAACTCCCCCCTCCTCCTACAGATTCCTTTCTGGCGTCCTCCCTATGTTTTCACTGCCTTCCTGATTAGAGCGTATGTCAGCGTGGCAGGATAATTTACTGATATATTAATTTGTGTTTTTATCTCAGGGTTTGCCAGCTCTCCGTTATATAAAGGAAGCCAGGCCTTTCTGTTCCCCTGCCTCAGGGGAGGTTTGTGTTAAGAGGCCAAAGCTGAGACACCTGCCTTTTGTTTCCCCAAAGCCCCATGTTCTGGGAGGAGAGAATGCCAGCCAGGAGGAAGAGAGAAGCTGGGGCCTTTGAGAGCAAAGAGACAGAGGGAAGGAAAGCGGCGGTGGGGGGTGGTGGGGAGATTTTGATAGATGGGAAGGGGGTAAGGGCCAGAAGACCAGGCTACCAGCAAGCCTTGGCTCCCACCCATGGCTACCCCTGGCTAGTGGCTGGACCACAAAGAAATGGCTTTAAAGCATGTCTAAATAACTAGCCCCTAGCCCCAGGCCACTGGGCTCAGCAAACATCCCACCAGCCATTCCCTGCACTGATGCCCCCGTGGGCAGCAGAGCCACAGAAGTAGTAAAACTCACGCCTGCCAGGACAGCAGTAACCAGAGGAGACAGGGACAGAGCAAAACAGTAGATCATAACACCTAACGTCTGCTGCCCACTCAGACTGTGCCAAGTACTATTCTAGGATCTTTACAAGTGTAAGAACAGTTGCTTCCCAAGACAACCTTATATTTCCACACACATAGACAAAGAAATAGGCTCAGAGAAGGCAAGCAACTTATTCCGTATCACACAGGTAGGACGCAGTGAAGCTGGGGGTCCAATTCAAGTAGAAATATTAAAAGAGGTCACCAATTTATTGTAGAACATTAAGAATGAAATGCCTGGGTCTTCCCTGGTGATGCAGTGGTTAAGAATCCACCTGCCAGTGCCGGCGACAGAGGTTCGAGCCCTGGTCTGGGAAGATCCCACATGCCACGGAGCAACTAAGCCCGTGTGCCACAACTACTGAGCCTGTTCTCTAGAGCCCGTGAGCCACAACTACTGAGCCTGTGTGCCACAACTACTGAAGCCCGCAAGCCTAGAGCCCATGCTCTGCAATAAAAGAAGCCACCACAAAGAGAAGCCCGCACACTGCAACGAGGAGTGGCCCCTGCTCACCACTAGAGAAAGCCTGCGCAAGCAACAAAGACCCAACGCAGCCAACAATAAATAAATAGAAAAAAAAAATTTATATTAAAAAAAAAGAATGAAATGCTTCATGAGACAAACAATAGCAACCCCGAAACTGAAAATATCCAGCCCTCTGAGTACCAGCAAAAGGGGGACTGTTAGCAGACCTGCTTCCTTTCCGTTGAGGAGCCTCTTTCTAGACATCACCAGCTCTGCGACTCCTGCTGAGTTGTATTTTGATGATGGAAATACGGTCTTGATTCAGAGGAAGCAGAGGTGCATGTGCTCAGAGTGTAAAGAGTCAAGCACAGGTACCTGGAATTCCAGTTCTCCCCCTTTTATTTTGCCTGTTTCCTAACTTCTCTACACGACTTGACCTTGCCAAGTCTGGTTGTCTGCAAAGTCAAGATAAAGAAATCACCTAGCTCAGTAGTTAGACTCATTGGATAACCGCCCAATAATTAGAAGTTATTATTTCTTTATTATCAGTCATTGTCATTATTATCCCAGTGGTCCGTCCTGCTTAGTCCTACTGCCTACCCAACTGCCTTGACTGCCTTTATTGAGTATCTCTGTATGTCAGTCACTGTGCTGGGTGCTACGGAGCCCTCAGCATCCAAGTTCTGGCTGTAGAAGAGACCCATGAGGCATCTTTTAGTGCAACGTGGTCAGGGCTACAAATGGGATAATCCCAGTATCCCGTGGGGGCCCAGGTCAGGGGCCCCAGAGGAGACTGCAGGGTGGGAATGACGTCAGGTTTCCTGCAGAAGTTAATGGCCCGAGTCTTGACAAATGACAGTAACCTCTGCCTCACAGTGGGAAGTGAGCTGGGAGGCCTCCCCACGCCCCCTTCCGGCCCTCAGGAAAGGCTCCTGGGCCTAAGCACACTCCTGAGAATGCTCCAGCAGTTAATTTGAGTGTTCTGAGCAATGCAGAACTTGCATCACACTGGGCCGTGGACCAAGCCTGCAGAGGAACAGCCAAGACAGCTCAGAGCTGCTGGCACATTCCATAAGCCCAAATTTCCAGAGCTGCCTTGAATAAGATGTGTAAAGGAACATCTTCCACGTGTCAGTTCAGCTCACTGACCACGTGACATAAAGAGGAAATGTAAATGCGGGATTCTGATTGGCACAGTTCAAGGCCTCTGATTTCGATACGCAGAGACAGATCTGCAAGCTGTTAAGCGTACTCGGCTTCCAAACTCCAGAGGCTGTGAAGGAATGCCTGCTTTGCACATCAGAGGGGAAAAAGTACAGCCATGAAGAGCGGTCTTGGGAAAACACCCTGCTTGGTTCCCACAGCAAAACATACACGTCCAGTGAGATCAAGAATCAACTCGACTGTTATACTTACCTATGATTTCAGATTCCCCTAATAGATGTTCAGTTTTCAAAGAAAATGATGTGGTTTTTGACCACTTTTCCCCTTTAGAAGCATGGGACTGACATGAAATTGTGGTACTAACCTTGACTTTAAACTGCTTCTCATCTCATGTCGTTGGAAACTCAACAAAAACCCCCAGTCCCTGTGTTTCCTTGGAAAGTCTGCATTCTGTTGCTGGCACAATGATTAAGTCCACTTTATTCTAGGACACTAGCGGATCTCACTAAGTCGGAACACCCCACGGCTCACCCATATATCTATGTATTACCAAACTCACTGGGAAAGACAAGCTGAGTTATCATTTAGCCGAGAAAATCTGAGCGGCATTTATGAGTATAAAGTACAGCATCACTGTCGACACAGAGTCAGGCTGGCAGGAAACACATTACACAGTCCATGCAAATCCCCTCAACACGGCGGCCACTGGAGCCAGATGAGTGGTCCAAGGCTCTAGAAGGCTTATCTTCTCCCCAGCCCCCATCCCAACCCTCAAAGATTACAAATACAATCGCTCGTGACAGATTGCTCCCCTGTCTTCCGCGTTTAATTCTATATGATAAATTCAACGTGAAGTGACAGTCACAGCAAGTGTTCAGAGCTGTATCTAAAAAAACTAATTTTACTGAAGTTAGAACTCAATGAATGAGAAAATGTGAATGTACACCTAGGGCATATCTCAAAACTTTAATCTCTATGAATGCCATAATGGTTATTTATGGCCGGGATGATATTAATATTTTCAAATATTTCAATAAAGAAGCACCATGAGACTTTAAAATGGTATTATGCAAAGATAATACTATTTCAATGGGTCCTTCCCTGTGCTGGTATATTAATGGAGCAAAGAAAAGAACAACGGCTGCTTTTGTCATCTGGGTAACCGCTATAGCAAGATGGTCCTGTGCTTAAGTTCTAAGAAATAGCTCTTCTTCCTTTTTTTATTATTGGGGGGGGGGGAAAAAATGTCTTGGGTTGCTATTGTCTGTTTAAATTAGGTAAATGCAATTAAGACGAGTCAAATATACACAGGCTCCAATGATGGGTAAAATTAAGGTCACCAGTTGTATCCCCAATCCAGCTGCATTGCTTAATCTTGGCTTTAGCCATTACAAGTGAGCGGAATGGTAATGCTTGCTAGTTTGGGGGTTAATGTAGGCTGACTGTGTAACTAGAAATAAATCCCGCAGACTTCCTCCAGTGTACAAGCACTTAACTCTGACATTTTACCAAAGGAAAAGTGGGTTCCCTTCCCCAAAACCTGTCATTGCTTTCCCCTCCACCTAAGCACAGAAGCAAAAGAACTTTTTTTCTGGTCATTTTTTGTTTCCCTCCCAGTGAGTCTTGCTTTTGCCATTAGTGTATATCTCTTGCTCACTCCAAAACAGAAAGTTCTGGGTCGTAATCCTTTTAAACCAATAGCACTTGTCTTCCTTTTCGTGTACATAAAGATTATGTTTGTGTTGCCTGATATTATTTTACTTTGTGAAGGAATTGTTTCAGGCAGCCAGAAGATATGACAAAAACATTGTGCATATGGAAAAAAAAAAAAAAAAAAAAAAAAGGTTGACATTTACAGCCAGGAGAGAGGTACGGAATTGCAAAGGTCATCAATGAGTAAACAGATATTAATGGTTAGCCGGATAACTGGTACATAAACAGGTCACTTTAATAATTAACACCAGGAAAGACTTAGCACTTTCAACCAACCTCAGGAAAGTAGGTGCCGAGGAAATTCCCCAGAAGTGGATGAGAAAGCCGTGCTGATTTCTGGTTGCTAGAGAGTGAAAAATTACTGTTTCATTTTTACACTTCTCACATACTCACCAAAAATCAGTTTTGAGATGGAAATGATAAGAAGTAAGTGGGATCATGGAAGAAAAACTTTTCGGTGACTATTTATTTGAAAAGTGATACTCAGCCGAACACTGCTTATGTCTTTGTTTTCCTTCCATGGCAGTGTGTAAAAGTGCTCAAGAAATTTTTTATTACTAACGTAGAAAGTCTTTCTAAAAGTATTAGCTCCCTCATTTTGCTATTTTGACCCTGTGTTGTATTAAAACTTGTGAGCTGAGAGGGTTAAATTTTGCATGTGCTGATTGGCACTCACCCCCATTTTTTGTTGTTGTTGTTTTTTAAAGACTAGTTTTTAAAGCAGTACTAGGTTCACAGCAAAATTGAGAGGAAGGTGTAGAGATTTCCATATATCTCCTGCATCACACACATGCGTAGCCTCTGCCATTATCAACATCCCACCACTAGGGTGGTGCGTTTGTTAGAACTGATGAACCTACATTGACACATCATAATCACCCAAAGTCCACAGTTCACCTTAGTGTACATTCTTGGTGTTGCACTTTCTCTAGGTTTGGGCAAATGTATAATGATCATTATAGTATCACAGAGTATTTTCACTGCCTAAAAATTCTCTGTGCTCCCCCTATTCATTCACCCCCCTCACCTCCCGGCCCCTGGTAACCACTGATCTTTTTATTGTCTCTGTAGTTTTGCCTTCTCCAGAATGTCATACAATTAGAATCATACAATATGTAGCCTTTTCAGATTGGCTCCTTTCACTTAGTAGTATGTACTTAAGTCTCCTGTATGTCTCCCTATGGCTTGATAGCTCATTACTTTTTAGCGCTGAAGGCTACTCCATTGTCTGGATGTACCACAGTTTATTTATCCATTCACCTACTGAAGGACAACTTGATCACTTCCAAATTTGGGCAATTATGAATAAAGCTGCTATAAACATCCGTGAGCGGGTTTTTGTGGGGACGTAGTTTCATCCCTGTTTTTCACTGGGAAAAGTCAAAGCCAGATCTGTGGTTACAAAAGCAAAGGCATGGGGCTCCAGGCAAAGAACCTTGGTGAGTGAGATGCCCACCCACTCTCACCACCTTCATTCCCCACCCCTAGCCGACCCCAGGACCGTGGGGAACTGAGAATATATGCACCTGAGCCTTTCAGAATGATGCCCCTGTAAGCCCAGGGCATCACATCTTTTGATTTTTTTAAAGAAGCCAGATTTTTTGTAAAATCACTAGATTCCTGGGCTTTTAAATGTTGACAGCTCATTGACACTTTGCTCAGTCCAAATGATATGTATTTAACTGCAGGCTACATCAGCCCAGTTGAATTGCTTGTCTAAATTAAAAATAAATAAACAAACAAACAAAAGTCCCTGAAAATGTACTGAGGAGGAAGAGAGTCTGAGTGTATCTTTAAAATGTATTATACAGACTGTCTTCTCTTTTAAACACGCAGTTCTCTGTAGGAATATTCAGAAAAAGAAAAACTAATAAAATAGGACAACAGACTTAATAGAGAAGTGGACTATCAGTAAGAACCTAAAGCTTACTTTCAGAACCATGTGAATAAAAGTCAGATGAGATGCTTTTTTATATGTGGCCTAATGGTTTACAGATGAGTGAGTAGCAATGCTTTCAAATATAATGTGAGGAAACCAATTTTTAAATAAATGTGTAGTTTGACTATCAAGCCCACAGGAGATATTGTGACGTACCCAACCTGAAAATCAAATTATTTAAGGTTGGTTATACTAATAACAGCGTCTAACCAACTGCTAAGGTGAACTATAAAACCAGACTAGCCAAAGGCAGTAAATGGGATGGGTTAGAGAGGAAGTAGAAAGAAAACAAGGTACAGGGCTGGTTTACTAGTTAAATGTGGGGTCGATGTTAAGATAAACTGCAGAGGATGTGTGAGATCTTGTTTCTGAGTGTGGTGTGGGAGGGCTGGAGTGGTCTAATAGCCTCGTTGTCTGGTCCATCTCCCCTTCTCCACAGTTACACCCCCACCCCATGCTTTCTGCTCACCGTTGGCAGCTGGCCTGGCTCGCCGTGCTTTCTCATCTCTCCTGGCCTCTCTGAACTTAAAGCCTTTTCCACATCACCCTTACACTTGACCTGGGCAATTCCTTATTTGTCCTATAAAATTCACCTAAGTTCAAGTGACTCCTTTTACAGAAAGCCTCACCTAACTCCTGTCCAGGTGATCAGGGTGCCTCTCCTCTGTGTTCCCTCAAGCACCTCTGCCAACCTCTGTCTTAGCCCCACCTCTGCTCTGCAGTCATGGAGACCATGGGTGCACATAGCTATCTGCCCACAGGACCTTGAACTCCTTGTTGAAGGTAGAGGCTACTCTTTTCACCTTTGAGCCTCCATCACCTAGCCCTGTGCTTGGAAAACAGCACATTAATGTTGAGCGAATGTCCAAATGAATAAAATGAATGGGCCTCTCAGCAATAATGCTTAGAAAGGAAACTCTGACAAGTAAAATACCCGTGAATGAATCTGTTGTAGCTTTTTTTGGTTTAAATCTTTCATATGTTCAACTTCAATGACATTTGTGATAGCAAGTCCTATTTTTAAAAATCTTATGAATCTTATTAAACACAGTTAACAGTTCAGTTCTTTGGCTTCCTCATCTGTAAAGTGGAGGTGATAGTACCTGCCCTGCTAGGCTCAGGGTGTGGTTGGAAAGACTCCCTCGTATGATGTATGTGACCATATATGAAAAGAGTTACCCTACAAATGATAAAGCCCCAAATGCAATCTGGACTGGGGAGTCGCCCCTCCTCTGCTCATTTCTATCTGTTAAACTCTATTAAAATTCTCTGCCTACTGACCCAATTTATGTCTGCACAAAGACTCTTCCTCTAATCTCAGGATTCCCAGACCTGGTAGGACACCCAGCACTTAGCAAGTGCTCACTAAATATTTGTAATATAATGATATACGCGACAAATATCATGGAACAAAATTCATTCCAATTGTACCAGACACCACTAAACAGGACAGAATATGAAAGAAAAAAAAAGGGAAATAGAAATTATTGAAAGACTACCATTTACTGGGCACTCTATATACCTGATTTTATTTATTAGTTGTAACCCTGTGACATAGATAACATCGTCCTTATTTTACATGGAAGGACCCTGAGTCTCAGTGAGTCAGGTATCACACCAAAGGACACACAGCTACTAAGAAGGCTTAAAGCCATACACCACACTGCCTCTTGTAATGCAGCTTTTGTACTCCAGGGGCTAATAGTTTCCAGCACATCTGATAGCACAGAATCAATGACTCCTAGTGGTAAACAAAGACCCAGGGCGCATCTAGTCCAACCCCCAGATCACAGATGACAAAACAGAGGTTCAAAGCAGGGACATGGCCAAGGCTACCAAGACAGTAAAAAAAATAAAAAGGTTGTCAAAAAGGCTAGTATGTTTCACATTCACATGTTACATCTTATTTATGTACTATTTTGATTAAATTTACAAGTATATTTTATAGTTCATAAAAAGCTTTTAAATAATTCTACTTTGATCCAATGTACCTTTATAAAAATGACATATATTTTCCATTCACACAGAATTAAATCTTACATAACTACAGAAATTTGTTTTTCCTCACAAAATGCCAGCGACCTCTCTCTTGGAAAATAGGCCAAGACTATCGACTGAAACCCCAGCAGAGAAAGCATAACTCAGAGAGACGCCTCCTAAACAATCATTAAAGTAATAATTAAATACCAGAAAAGGGGCAAAGGCATTTGCTCCTTTAAAAATTGAAAGAAATAATAAAATAAAATAAACCTTCTGTGAAAATCGCCTCCATCATCTTTAAAAGCTTTCCCAAATTCCAAATGGCTCTGTTATTAGCGATTCTTGATGCATGAGGTAGTCGTTTAAGAATAAATCTTTAAGTAATTCAAAACAAGGACTCTTCAGTAAATAGTTGAAATTAAGGGGGGAGTTAGAGTCATCTGGTTTCCATTAGGATGATAAAATAGTTCACTTGAAACCTTTTACAAGATGCTTTGTTACTGGGAGGTGTCCGACCATCTCACTCCATCACTAGCCATTTGACACAACATAAAAGGCTTCAAAAGCCATGTTAGGCCTCTTAATCAAAAACTAATTGTAATAGATATTGGGGAGTGTTAACACGGTGACCGCTGGGTTGTAGCTGTGGTCTGGAAGCGGCAGCGAACATTAAACACAACCCCGAGTTGATAGGGCTTATCTCAATTTCAGAGCTAAGTGCTAAGTACTACAGGCCAGTATCTCCTCGCTATTGCTTTGTACCACTTTTGGAGTTAATTGCCCCATAAGGCTTCATCTTCTTAATGAAATTTATAGCATTGTCAGAGAACTTGGTAGATAGGGCTGCAGTTTAGGAGACTTTACAGAAAACAGAGACATAAACAGAGGGGAAAAGAAAATACATACTTGGAGCCTAATGCATCTATAGCCTTCCCTGAGTGGTGCGGGACTCCCCAGGCCCCGGTGGGGGGAGGCATTGACAGCGCATTAACTCTTTCAGGCCTGTAATGGAATATTCATGGAGTGCACGCTAATGGAAAGTTCATAAAGGGTGTCATAGGGCCTGTGGTAGGCGTTCCATAAATATTTAATGATCGGCCTTACAGGACTAGAGCTGCTGGCAAGCAACGAATGCGAGTCATGGGCTATGTGGCCCTATGCCTAACACAGTGTCTCAGAGGTGGCTGGCACTCGGGAAGAATTTTCTGGGTGATTGATGAATGAATAAATGATCTCACGGGAGGATAGTTCTCCATCATTTACAGAGCGCTTTCAGGTTTGATTCCCACAGCCATCCACTTGACAGGCCTAGAGTTTCATTAATGACTGATCTAGGCCTGGAACTGGCACTTCGGGGCTCCCATTCTAATCTTTTTGACTTCAGATGGACTGGAGAGATGGTCTGTGAATGGCCTGTGTTCTAAGGCTGGCTGAGGAGGAATTTTCAAGTTAAAGATTAAATGCGACTCTGGATCCTGGATTGGATCCTGGAACAGAAGTAAAAAAACATTCAAGGAAAAACTGGTGAGATCTGATAGTCTGGACTTCCGTTAATAGTACTGTACTTAACTGTAGTTAATTTCTTAGTATCAGAGGTTAGCATTAGGGCAAACTGGGTGAAGGGTATATAGGAATTTTCTGCACTACCTTTGAATTCTTCCGTTACTCTAAGGTCATTTCAAAATAAAAAGTTTTTGACAATAATAACAACTCCACATTATCAAAACACAAAAATACATTATATAACAAAAACGTATAAAATGGAATGAGAAATGATATTACCTTCCTCTGCTAGCAAATGGTTTTTCTAATTCGTGCCTACCCTATCCGCTCAGTCTTCCCCAGCCCTCCTTTACTCCCCACAAAATTCTACCTGAATCTCTGGTTTCTGTTGTTTTTTTTTTACATTCACTATTCATGCACATGACAAATGCTTCCCCTTTACTTTGAACTCACAGAGGAAAAGGACAACGCCCCGTTTATCCTCGTCGTACCCTCAGTGCTGTTCATTTGAGACCATCTGAGCATAAATCCATAGAAAGAAAAACAATCTTTTATAAGAATTATCATGATCCCAAAGATGTTGGAAGATTGATTTGACTGCTTTGAAAGTGTCCAAAATAACAATGGCCAATATATGGCAGAGAGTTTATTCCTCCATCACATCAGAGTGATTCACAAGGTTCTCCTCCTCAAGCGACCCAGCTTCCTTTCATCTTGCTGTATGGCATGCCTTAAGGGGTTGCTCTTGACGGCCTGTACAAAGATGGCTCACTACCCCCAAGTCCGGGCTTCAGCCTGCCTAGAATGGGAAGGAGGAAGTAGAGGGCCAGCAACTTCCCTCTAAAAGAACAAAAGAGCAATTTCACAAAACCTTTTATTCTTACACTGTAGGCCAACATTTAGTCAAATGGTTACTCCTACCTGCAAGGGCAGCTGGGGAATACAATCCAGCTAAATAGCCTTATAATCACCTAAAACAGGAGAAAGTTGGATGTTAGAGGACAATTCTGAATCCTTGCCGCACTTATTTTATCTTATAGAAATTTATCTATTAAGATGTCTATTTTTTCTCATAGAAGTTGACTTACAAAGTATTTTCTGTGATAGCATTATTGAAATAAAATGTACGTACTATACAATGTACCCTTTTTATATAAGTGCACAGTTCAATGGCTTTTAGTATGTTCCCAGAGTTGTGCAACCATCACCACTACCTAATTTCAGAACATTTTCATCACTCCAAAAATAAACCCTGCATTCATTAGCAGTTACTCCCTGTATCCCCCTCTCCCAACCCCTGCTGACCACTAATCTAATTCCTGTCTCTATGCATTTGCTCGTTTTGGATATTTCGTATAAATGGAATCATATAATATGTGGCCTTTTGTGTCTGGCTTCTTACATTTAGTATGATGTTTTAAGGTTCATCTGTGTTGTATTAACACTTCATTCCTTTTTATGACTAAATAAAATCCGTTGTATGGCTATACCACATTTTGTTTTTCTAATCATCACTTGAAGAACATTTGGGTTGCTTTCATTTTGGGGCCATTATAAATAATGCTGCTCAGAACATTTCTGAAGAAGTTTTGTGGGGACATATATTTTTAATTCTCCTGGGAATATATCTAAGTGTAGAATTGCTGGGTCATATGGTAACTCTATGTTTAACATTTTAAGAAACTGCCAAACTGTTTTCCAAGGTGGCTGCATCATTTCACAGTCTTACTAACAACGCATAAGGGTTTCCAATTTCTCTACATCCTCATCGACACTTTTTGTTGTCTTTTTTATTTTAGCCAGGCCAGCGGGTGTGAAGTGGAATCTCACTGTGGTTTTGATTTGCATTTCCCTAACGACTAATGATAATGAGCATCTTTTCATGTGCTTATTGGCCCTTTGTATATCTCCTTTAGAAAACTGTCTATTCAAATCCTTTGTCCATTTTTAATTGGATTATTTCTTTTTATTGTTCAATTATATTTGGTGTATTATGGACATAAGTCCCTTATGGGATATGTGATTTGAAAATATTTTCCCATATTGTGTGGGTTGTGTTTTTACTTTCTTGATGATGTTTTTTGAAGCACAAAAATTTTAATATAATTTCAATAAAGCCCAATTTACCTATTTTTGCTTTTGCTGCTTTTGCTTTTGGTGTTATCTAGGAAACCATTGCCTAATTCATTCTTGTAGTTTTATCTGGGTACCTTTAGGACTATGATCCCTTTTTAGTTAATTGTTGGATATGCTGTGGGGTAGGGATCCAAATTAATCATTTTGCAGGTGGATTTCCTGTTGTCCTAGCATCATTTTTAGGAAGATTATTCTTTACTACAGTGAATTCTCTTGTCACCCTTGTCAAAAAATCGATTGATTGTACAAGTGTGGGTTTGTTTCTGGATTATTAATTCTATTCCATTGATCTAAATGTCTATCCTTATGTCAGAACCATACTGTCTTGATTATTATACGTTTACAGTAAGCATCAAATTGAAAAATGTGAGTCCTCCCACTTTGTTGTTTTTCAAGATCGTCTATTCTGGGTTGTTTTCATTTACATTTAAATTTTAGGATCAGTTTGTCAATGTAAAGAAAAAAATCAGGTGAGATTTTGAATGGGATTGGCTTGAATCTGCAGATCATTTGGGGAATTGTTGCCGTTTGAACAATATTTTCCTCCAATCCATGAACTTGAGACATCTTTCTCTTTATTTAGGTCTTCTTCAATTTCTTTCACTGATGTTTGGTAGTTTTTAGTGCATCAGCATTGCACTTTTCCTAACAACAGAAATCAAACAAGAAAAAGAAATAAAAGGAATCCAAATTGCAAGGAAGAAGTAAAACTGCCACTGTCTGCAGATGACATGATACTATACAAAGAAAATCCTAAAGACACCACCACCAAAAAACTATTAGAACTAATAAATGAATTCAGCAAATTTCAGGATACAAAATTAACATACAAAAATCTGTTTTGTTTCTATACACTAACAACAAACTATCAGAAAGAGAAATTAAGAAAGCAATCCCATCTACAACTGCATCAAAAAGAATAAAATATCTTGGAATAAAACTCACTAAGGAGGTAAAAGATCTATACTCAGAAAACTATAAGACACTGATGAAAGAAATTGAAGACAACAAAAGCACATGGAAAGATATACCGTGCTCAGGAATTGGAAGAATTAATATTGTTGAAATGACCATACTAACCAAGGCAATCTACAGATTTGATGCAACCCCTATCAAAGTACTAGTGGCATGTTTTACAGAACTAGAATAAATAATTCTAAAATTTGTATGGAAACACAAAAGACCCTGAATAACCAAAACAATCTTGATAAAGAAGAACAAAGCTGAAGGTATCACATTCCTTGATTTCAAACTATACTACAAAAAGCTACAGTTATCAAAACAGTATGACACTGGACAAAAAAAAAAAAAAAAAAAAAAAAAACAGACACATAGATCAATGGAACAGAGAACCCAGAAATGAACCCACAATTACATGGTCAATTAATTTGAAACAAAAGGGGCAAGAATATACAATGAGGAAAAGATAGCCTCTTGAATAAATGATGCTGGGAAAACTGAATAGTTACATGCAAAAGAATCAAACTGGAGTGCTTTCTCAACTATTCACAAAAATAAACTTAAAATGGATTAAAGACTTAAATGTAAGGCCTGAAACCATAAAACTCCTGGAGGAAACCATAGATAGTACACTCTTTGACATTGGTTTTAGCAGTATGTTTTTAGATGTCTCCTCAGGCGATGGAAACAAAAGCAAAAATAAATAAATGGGAATACATCAAATTAAAAAGCTCTTGCACAGCAAAGGAAATCATCAACAGAATGAAAAGGCCACCTATGGAATGGGAGAAAATATTTGCAAACAATATATCTGATAAGAGATTAATATCTAAAATATACAAAGAACACATACAACTCAACTTCAAACAAACAATTGAAAAATGGGCAGAGGAGCTGAATAGACATTTTTCCAAATAAGACATAACAGATGGCCAAAAGACATATGAAAAGATTCTCAACATCATTAATCATTAGGGAAATGTAAATCAAAACAACAATGAGATATCATCTCACACCTGTCAGAATGGCTATTATCAAAAAGACAACAACTAACAAGTGCTAGTGGGGATGTAGAGAAAAGGAATCCCTCCTGCACTGTTGGTGGGAATGTAAATTGGTACAGCCGCTATGGAGAAGAGTACGGTGGTTCCTCAAAATATTAAAAATAGAAAGAAAAAAACAAAACAAAAATTTAAAATAAGAAAAAAATTTAAAATAGAACTACCATACAATCCAACAATTCCATTTCTGGGTATTTTTCCAAAGAAAACAAAAACAGTAATTCAAAAAGATATACGCATCTCTGTGTTTATTGCAGCATTATTCACAATAGCCAAGATATGGACGCAACCTAAGTGCCCAATGAACCAACGAAGATGTGGTAATAATACAATGAAATATTACTCAGCCATTAAAAAGAATTAAATATTGCCATTTGCAGCAACCTGCATGGACCTAGAGGGCATTATGCTAACTGAAATAAGTCAGACAGTGAAAGACAAATACCATATGATTTCACTTATATGTTGAATCTAAAAAACAAAACAAATGGACATAACAAAGCAGAAACAGACTCACAGATACAGAAAACAAATTAGTGGTTGTCAGAGGGGAGGGTTATGGGGGAATGAGTGAAATAGGTGAGGGAAATTAAGAGGGACAAACTTCTAGTTACAAAATAAGTGAGTCATGGGGATGAAATGTACAGTATAGGAGATAGAGTCAGTAATAGTATAGTATCTTTATATGGAGACAGATGGTATGATAACTAGACTTATCATGGTGATTATTTTATAATGTACAGAAAGAACAAATCACTATGTTGAGCACTAGGAACTAACATAATGTTGTAGGGCAATTATACTTCAAAAAACAAACAAACTGGTAGAAAAAGAGATCAGACTTGCGGTTACCAGAGGTGGGATTGGGGGAAGAGGGAATTGAGTGAAGGCGGTCAAAAGTACAAACTTCCAGTTATAAGATAAATAATAGTAGGGATGTTATGTACAACATGGTTAATATAGTTAACACTGATGGATGTTATATGTGAAAGTTAAAAGAGTAAATCCTAAGAGTTATCCCAAGGAAAAACTAAGTTTTTATCTTTTTCTTTTATCTTGTATCTATATTAGATGATGGATGTTCACTAAACTTATTGTGGTAATCATTTCATGATGTATGTAAGTAAAATATTATGCTGTACACTTTAAACTCATATAGTGCTGTATGTCAATTATATCTCAATAAAAGTGAAAGAAAAATGAATAAAACAAGAAAAAACGGAATTGTTTTCATAATTTTATTTCGTTTTTCATTACTAGTGTATAGAAATACAATTGATTTTTTTTATATTGATCTGGTATTATGCAACCTTGATAAACTTACCTATTAGCTCTAA
Source organism: Eschrichtius robustus (assembly GCF_028021215.1). NCBI lineage: Eukaryota > Metazoa > Chordata > Mammalia > Artiodactyla > Eschrichtiidae > Eschrichtius > Eschrichtius robustus. The sequence continues at coordinate 153,488,257 of NC_090824.1, read as the reverse complement.
CAATTTTTTAGTGGATTTCTTAGGATTTTCTATAAACAGGATTAGTCATCTTCAAATAGAGGTTTTATTTCTTTCTTTTCAGTCTAGATGACTTTTATTTCCTTTTCTTGTCCAGTTGCCCTGGCTAGAATGGCCAGTATAATGTAGAATTGAAGTGGAAAGAGCAGACATCTTTCTCTTGTTCCTGATCTTGTTTTTGATCTTGATCTTTCACCATTGAGTATGCAATTAGCTATATATCTTTCATGGGTGATTTGTGCAGCTTAAGAAAGTTCCCTTCTATTCCTGGTTTGTTCTGTGTTTTTATCATAAATGGGTGTTGAATATTGTCAAATGCTTTTTCTACTTCTGTTAAGATGAGTATGTGGTATGTGTTTTTTATTCTTTTAGTATATTGTATCAAATAGACTGATTTTTATATGCTAAACTAATCTTGCTAAACTTTCATGTGCTAAATTAATCATGGTAAATGATCCTTTTTATGTGTTTTCAGGACTTGGTTTGTTAGTATTTTGTTGAGGATATTTATGGCTATGTTATTAGAGGATAATAGTCTGTAGCTCTTTTCTTGTGATGTCATTGTCTGTTTTTGATAACAGGGTAATATCTGGGTAATTCTTGTCTCAGTGTGTATTTTTTAAATATTTGAAAGACTTAATCAGTGAAGGCATCTAGGCCTTGGCTTTTTGTTGTGGAAATTGTTTTGATTTCTAATTCAATCTCTTTACTTTTTATTGGTCTATTCGCATATTGTATTTCTTCTCAAATCAGTTTCAGTAGTCTGTGTGTTTCTAGCCATTTGTTTGTTTCCATCTAGGTTATATAATTTGTTAGCAATGATTGGTCGTAGTTTTCCCTTACAATTCTTTTTTTATTTTATTAAGGTGACTAGAGATGCCCCTGTTTTATTCCTAATTGTTAGTAATTTGAGTCTTCCCACGTGCCCCCTGCAGTGTGGAAGGCAAAGTCTTAACCACTGGACCGCCAGGGAAGTCCATTTTATTCTTTTTTTTTTCTTTTTGGCCGTGCTGTGCGGCTTGCAGGATCTTAGTTCCCAGACTAGGGATTGAACACGTGCCCCCTGCAGTGGAAGCTTTGAGTCCTAACCACTGAACCACCAGAGAATTCCCAAGATTTGTCAATTTTGTTGATCTTTTCAAATAACCAACTTTGGGGGTTAATTTTTTCTATTGCTTTTTAACCTCTATCTCATTTATTGCTGCTCTATTCTTTATTATTCCCTTGCGTGCTTTGGCTTTAATAGGCTCTTCTTTCTCTAGTTTCTTAAGGTAGAAGTTTTGGCTATTGATTTGAGATCTTTCTTCCTTTTAACATAGGTGCTTACCATCATAAAATTTTCCTATAAGCACCGCTTTAGCTGCATCCCATAAGTTTTGCAGGTTTTGTTTTCCTTTTCATTCATCTCAAAGTATTTAAGAATTTGCCTTTGTGATTTACTCTTTGGCTCATTGATTAATTAGAAGTATGTAGTTTAATTTCCATATATTGGTAAATCTTCCAAAAATTCTTGTTATTGATCTCTAATTTCATTCCATGGTAGTCAAAGAATATACTTATATACTTTGTGTGATTTCAATCCTTTTAAACTTATTATGGTCTTTCCTGGAGAATGTTCCACGTGTACTTGAGAAGAATTTGTATTCTGTAGTTGTTGGGTGGAGAGTTCTCTGGATGTCTGTTAGGTCTTGTGGGTTTACACTGTTGTTTGAGTTTTCTGTTTTCTTTTTGATTTTCTGTTTAGTTGGTCTATCCATTTTTGAAAGTGGAGTACTGAAGTCTCCAACAATTACTGTGGGATTCTCTATGTCTCACTTCAGTTATGTCAGTTTTTGTTTAATATATTTTGGTACTCTGTTTGGGGGTACATATATGTGTATCATTGTTAAGTCTTCCTGATGGACTGATCCTTTTACTACTATAAAATGCCATTCCCTATATCTAGTAACAACTTGTCTTAAAGCCTATTTAATATGACTTAGTATAGCCACTCCAGCTCTCTTTTGGTTACTGTTTAACTGGTATAGGTTTTCCTATTCTTTTACTTTTGTCCTACTTGTGTCTTTGATCTCAAGTGTGTCTCTTATAGACAGCATATAGTTAAATCATGTTTTATATCCATTTTGCCAATCTCTGCCTTTGATTGAAGTGGTTAGTCCATCTACATTAGGTAATTACTGATAAGATAGGATATATATCTGTCATTTTGCTATTTGTTCTCTATATAGCTTATGTCTTTTTTTGTTTCACTATTCATCCACAACTGCTTTCTTTTGTGTTAGCTAGATATTTTATAGTATACTATTTTAATGTCCTTGCTATTTGTTTTAATATTTTTTGTTATTTTCTTAGTAGTTGCCCAGGGTATTATAATCAACATCCTAATTTACAATAATCTAGTTTGGATTAATACCAACTTAATTTCAATACCATACCAAAACTTTGTATAGTGTTGGAGGTACCAATATACCTCCATTTTCTCCCCCACTTTCGTGCAATTATTATTGTCATTAGCTTTAAACATTGTAAGGACATCCACACAGTTTTATAATTCTTGCTTCATGCAGTTGACTTTTAAATAAAATAAGACAAGAAAAGTTTTAAAAGCAAAAAACACATTTATACCATCTTCTATACTTACCTATGTAGGTACCTATGTAGGACCTATGTAGATACTCATACATTTATGAGCTACCGTCTAGCATCATTCTATTTCAGCCTGAAGAACTCCCTTTAGTATTTCTTGCAGGGCAGGTGTGCCAGCCACAATCTCTCAGTTTTGTTTATCTGGGAATAATTTCATGATGTAGCTAGGTGTGGATCTCTCTAAGTTTATCCTACTTGGAGTTTTTGGAGATTCTTGAATGTTCAGATTAAAGTTTTTCATCAAATTTAGGAATATATCAGCTATTATTCCCTCAAATGTTTTTTCCAGCTCTTTTCTCTCTCCTTTTCTTCTGTGACTCCCATTATATGTATACGTTGGATAGTGTTCCATAGGTATCTGAGGTGCCATTTATTTTTACTCATTTTTTTTTCTTTCTGCTTCTCAGCCTTCGATAATCTCAATAAACTATCTTCAAGCTCACTGATTCTTTCCTCTGTCAGTTCAAATCCGCTTTTGAGCCCCTCTAGCAAATTCTTCATTTCAATTTTTGTACTTTTCAACTCCAAAAATTCTATTTGGTTCTTTTTCTTTAAATTTCTAACTTTTTATTGATATCATCTACTTGATGAAATATTATTCTCATATTTTCCTTTAATTATTTAGATATATTTTCCCTTTGTTCTTTTAAAGTACTTGTAAGTCCAACACCTGAGCTACTTCAGGAGCAGTTTCTTTTCACTGCTTTTTCCCTGGAAGTGAGCCATACTTTCCTGTTTCTTTGAAAACTAAACTCTTTAAAAAATATGATGTGGTTGCTCTGTAAATAAGATCCCCCCAGCCCAGGATTCATTGCTGTAGAAGTTTTTATTTTTGTTGCTGCTTTTTTTGCTACTGGCTTGAACTAATTCAGTAAAGTCTATTATCTTTGTCATGTGCAGCCACTGAAATCTCGATATAGATATTGTCAGCTCATGATTAGTCAAAGATTTCATTAAATAATTTGAATCAATAAATCTCGCAGCATTTGCCAAGAAGCTCTGAAAGGGGGAAGAGGTACTTTCAATGCTCAGCCAGGCAGTTGAGAACTCCACTTTAGCCTTAATTCCTGCTTACACAAGATCAGCCACAGGTGAGAGATTAGAACCTTCTCAGGTCTTTCCTGGGCATGTGCATAGCCCTGCAGTCACATGTGGGCTTCTAGGTTCCCTGGAACATGTTGGAACTTTTCAAAGCCCTCTGTAGACATCTTACTCCCCAGTTTTTCCTTTTTAATGTCTTGCTTAGTCTCGTGGTAGCTCCAAATGTTATCAGCAACTGAGACAGCTGCTAAGTTAAACAGTGCCACTGATTGTTTTTAACCAATACCCTAGAGAAAAGGCATTTTGTACAGAGTGAGCTCTGAGTCAGATCAAATAAAGACAAGTTGTGAGACAGGTCAAATAGTGACAGCTTTCTGGGGATGGGGCCTGTGGGGAGCTTTAATACCATTCTACCCCCTTCAATGGCTTCTAGGCTACTCATTTTCATACCTACCATACTTATGAGGCTGTTGGTGTTCAAGGCTACTACAGAACTGGGGAGAGTGGGATGGGACATGGGCAAGTTAAAAATGTCACAGCACTCACTCTTCTTACCATCATTTAGTCATCTTCCTTGAATAAACACTTTTTGGGTTACTGTAAATCTTTGGTTAATTTCCAGAGTTCTGATAAAGTTGTTTTTGATGATTTTTGCCAGTGTTCTCATTGCTTCTATGGTGGAGGTTTTTTTTTGTTTGTTTGTTTTAATGCCCTCACACTACCAATTCTACCAAGCAATTCTAGAATTGCTTTCTTTATTTGCATTTTAATGTAAATAAATTTATATATTCAAAGTTTGTCATCATGGCATGAGTTGGGTTAAAATATAACTATGGCAAGGGATAGTGTTCCTTTTGGGGTCTAAACGGTTGTTAGCCAAACCCAGAAGTGAGTCACTTCAGAAGTTATCTTGTAGAAAGTTACTTAAATTTATAATCTTCACTCTATTAGGATACCAATGCTGATCCTACAAATATTTGAATTTCAGCATATATTTATGGATTTCATACTACATGCAAGGACCTATGTTAGTTGCAGTGGAAAATCCAAAGATATAATACACAAGGTCTGCTCTGAAAAGACTTAAGGAATGCACACATGCCAGAAGCTAAATAATAAGACAAAAATATATGCCTCCTAATTTGTCCACAGGCAACACTAGCCCAGAGATAAATAGGATCACAGTTATGCTTAAAAAAAAAAAAAAGGTATATTTTTTGCTTTTTACCTCATCTGTGATTTGCAGAAACTCTAAGTCTTACCTTTGTATCCCAACATATTTCCCCAAGGAATCCTGAGCTCTTTAGGAGACAGCTTACTCTTTAGAGGCTGCTTAATGCAGATGCTGTCAGGTCTAGATTAAATAAAGAATAATGTCCAAGCTAATCCAGTTTAGTGGAGTTTTAATGGGCTACATAGCAATAGTCTGGGCTCCATGAAATAAAAGGTCTGTTTATATCTCCCCTCCAAGCAGGAAGTGATTCTTTCTCCTAAAAATAGGTCAAACTCACTCTCCTTGGAGTGAACTTTGAACTCAGGCAGAGCAAAATTTTATCCCAACTCTCTACTTATTAGCCTCAAGACTTCAGATAATATTTGTCACTTTATGTCTGACTTGTAAAATGGGAATAATAATGCCTGTCACTTGGGTTGAAGAATTGAATAATATAAAATATTTACATTGTCTGACCCGTGGGAAATGCTCCATAAATGTTTATTCATATTTTCAAAGCACAAATTCCTTTTTGGAACATCTCTAGGAGGGGATGAGCCTCATCCTGATGGCTCGACAGATATGTGAAGACAGCTCTTTTGTATCATTCTTGTCTCAAGTCAAAGGTCACTTCCCCAGGGAGGCCTTCCCTGACCCCTCATCCAAAAGATGGCTTTCTCTTAGTCACTCTCTTTCCCATTACAAGGGTGGCCAATCATCCCAGTTTGCCTCGACCAGAGGGGTTTCCTGGGATGCAGGACTTTCTGTGCCAAAAACAGAACAGTTCTGGGCATACTTGAAAAGTCAGTCACCCTACCATCATCCTGCACTTTTCCCATGATCTTTGCCACTCTCTAATATTACTCAATTCACTTGTTTGTTTTCTCATTTCACTCAAACTAAAGGTAAGCCCCTTGAGGGGAGGGTCAGGATTTCGTCTGTGTGGTTCACAGCTGTATTTAGATGCCCACAACACTACCTGGCCTATAGTAGGCATTAAATATCTGTAGAAGGACTGAATAAACTGTTGATTAATTGACTCATTCTTTAAAATGCTCACCTTTCTGCTTTCCAAGTTCCACAACATTAAGGCATAAGGAATATAAAGTTTCATATGACACCACAATTTAAAAAAAAAAAGAAAACATTTCTTAGGGTTATAATGACTGAGTGAGTTATAAGCACTTGAACCTGTGTGGCAGTGAGAACTTCAGACAGCTGTGTTCCTTTTCTTCTGATACCAAACAATATAATTAAAAAGGATTCACTGAAATGTAGACGTTTCTACGTTTACCCTGGAATGTTGGCTCCATCCAACATAACCCAGTCTGTAAATACAAGATTAGCGTCTGTGAAGGGAAAATTCTCCTTCTACAAAACTGCATTCAAAAGGAAATCTCCACCTTTTTCCCCCTTATAGAAGCAGCAGCATTACTTGTAAGACCCATAATTACCTTAAATGTTCCACAAACTTGTCAGAGCTACCAATGTGAAAACACAATCTGAGACCACATCTTTGGACTCTAAAATGAGCCAGATAAAGATGATGCCCTTTCCCCACTATTAGTTTACTATATAAATGAGAGGACATAAAGTAGTTTTAGATTTAATTAAAGTAATTGACTGAATTGCATTTTGTAGTTGTGATTGTCATTAACATTTTTGACCTCCCAGTCACATAGATGTGCCAGAGAATTTTTCCAATGGATATTTATTATGAATATTATCATCAATAAGCACCATCAACATATTAAAATTAATTTTACCTTCTTTATGGAAGACTGAAAGCGCAACCAGCTGCTGGAAACCATCCGTTCTAAATCATTTTTTATCGATTCAACATGGCTAAACCTCAAATACAACTAATAGGGAATTTTATGTCTGTGTAGGTGCTTCTCTACATATAAAATATTTAATTTTATTTTATATCTAACCCTGGTTACGTTAATCATGTAAGTGTATTTTCCAGAGCCCCGGGATTCACTTGCTATTTTGCGCATTTACTGTTGCAGTCCTCACTGCGCTGGCTTGTTTTACGTCCTCGTGCATAGTTAGTGACACATGGACGTTTGGTCTTATTTTGACTGCTTGCAAAGAGCTTAATAAAAGACAGGCTTTGATGCATCAAAAGATCTTAGTCCACAGGTGTGCTGAGCTGGGCTAACTTGCATGTAGAACGAACAGTTAAGCTCTGGAATTTGAGACTCTAAATTGTACCAGTTGAGCCCCGTAGGGAGGGCAACACCTTTCATTACATTACACACCAGCAGGTCGGCTTCAGGCTGTGTAGGGTTTCAGCAGATCCTATTCAGGCACACTAGCTGAGATGCTGCTGCTGCTTCTGTGCGCGCTGCCAGGGGCCTCCAGTTGAACATCTGCAGAGAATATCTCCATCTCCATCTCCATCTCCATCTCCGCGTATATGCAGCATCCACAGCTTTGCTCCTCTCCACACCTCTTCCGACATTTAACATTAACTGAGCACCTCCTACAAGCCAGGCACTGAGTTAAAGGTTTAAAATACAACATTACATCTAATCCCTCCCAGCATCACTGCAAGGCTTGGAAAGGCTAAGTAATGTGTCCACGAGCGTGTAAATTTAAGGGGTGGAATCAGGATGCAAAGCCAGGTGGTTGAACTCCAGAGCCCCCTATCTTGATCACCACGCTATTTCCTGTGCAGTGTCCAGGTTAATCACAAACTCCAGGGAGTTTTCTGGCCTTCTTGCTGGCTGCTCATCAAGGCCTTAGCCCTTTGGGTTTCTGGGGCTTTACCCTCAGCCCTCATCTTTCCTTTCTCCCTCTAAATAGCTCCTTAATTTGGTCCCATCTACTCCCATCACCAGCCACCAGACACCAATGTAAAAACCTGCCTCTCCACCCAGGTCCCTCTGCTGTACTCCAGGCCTTGCTGCTCGCATCTCCACCTGGCAGGGAGGGGGGTAGGAGTCTCGTGGGCTGCCCCAGAGCTGCCCTTCCAGAACTGACCTGTGTGTCTTTGGCAGCAAGCCTGCCCCTCCTCCAATATGGCAGTAACAGCCCATCCATCCAGGCCAGGCTCCCGGCTCCTCTCTCTCCTTCTTCTTTTTCTTCATCACCAGCCCATGTACACCACGTCTCATTGACTCTACCTCCTCGGACCTCTCACATCCATCCTCTTCCATCTATCTCTACCAACTGCGCAATCCAGTGATTCTCAATCGGGGGCAACTTCACCTCTCAGGGGATATTTATCTGGAGTTGTCATAACTGGGGAGAGAGGATGCTACTGACATACAGTTGGCAGAGACTAGAGCAACTTCTAAACATCCGGCACTGCCCAGGACAGCCCCCAACGGCAAAGATTATACAGCTCAAAATACCACTAGTGCTGAGGTTAACAAACCCTGGTCCAGTCCAAGCCAGCATCATCTCCCACCTGAGCTACTGTCGTATCCCCCCACCCTTCTCTCCATACCCACCTGACTCTCTCCAGCCCACTCTCCACTCCACGCTGCCAGAAGGATCTTTTAAGAAGGCAAATGCAGTGCTTCCCCTTAACACCCACCCATGGCTTCCCAATTCCTTTACATCAGATAAAATACAAACTTGGCCAGAAAATCGGGTGTGTTTCTTTATCTAGCTTCAAGCCATTCTTTCCCTTTATCTAGGCTTTCTTCTCTCACCTATTAGGTGACAGGGTCCTTTTCCTTTCCAGAGTTCCTTAACCTACCTGCTTCTCACATTTCCTTCACACCTTTACTCAAATGTCATCTTAACCCAGAGACCTTCCCTGACCTCCCCAACTCTGCATCCCTCATACCCTTGCTTTGATTTTTCTCATAGCACTTCCCACCACTTTGTATGTTATATCTTCATTTGTTTACTTGTTTGTTTTCTGTCTTCTCCAGCCAGAATTAAACGCCATTATAATAAAGATGTCTGTCTTTTGCTTACTGTTATATCGCAAATGCCTGTAACCATGCCTAGCGCATAGTGTGTACTCAATAAACATTTACAGTACTGAATGAATAGAAACATGAAAAATATGTATCCATATATGTTGCTCTTTTATCTTAATTCACATATAACTACTATGTATGAGATAAAAGAACACTTGGCATTTTCTTTTGATGAACTTTAATATCAGACAATATGTCAAGATTCAAGTGAAACATAGACTAAAGCAATCAAATGCTGATTCTGCCCAGACACTGACTCTAGCTGCGTGGCCCCTGACGTCCAGGCCACATAGACCAGGCAAGTCAATCGCTAGCAGGAACCAAGCACCTCTTCACACAACACACAGAATTCACAGTGAACCAGAAATCAGATGTGTTGGACTCATTTCTTGTTTGCTGACGAGATTTACTCTTAAAATCTGTGTGGACCAGAAAATCCAGGAAGCATGGCTATTACAGCCACAGGCCTTCCCTCTCTGGAAAGAAAACCATTTCTTGCTAGGTGATGGGTTTATCCAATATACCTCTCTTTGCAAAGAGAGAAGCAGTCTCTTCGGATGCCAAAATATCAAACTATTCAGAAATTTTGATGTCCTGAAATATTGGACATGTACAGTCACTATAACAGAAAAAGGCGATTGTTTTCTTGTAGTAGTAGTAGTAACAGAAATTATAATAATAATAGCAGCTGACATGTAATAATTGCTTACAACATGTCAGATACTGACCATGGTCTCATTTGATCTTCATGACACTTCTAACAAGGAGGTACTTTATTATCTCTATTTTACAGATGAGAAAACTGAGGCTTACTGAGGCTGGGTAACTCGCCCAAAGCCATGCAGCTGGTTAGCTGAAATGTGACTGGAATAACTACTAGTCTTATTACAAAGCTCATGTTCTTTCATAATTCTGCCTTTCAATGTAAAAAGTAAAACGATCAATGCCTTCAAGAGACTTATCAGCTCATTTCATAAGTCTAAAGATGGAAAGAGTAATATTGTAAACATAAATGGTAAAAGGAACAATATGAGGCAGTAACTAAAATGCTTTAAAAGTCAGGAAAAAAGCAACATCATTCCGAGGTGAGATAATCAAGGTGGGCTTCATGAAGGAGGTGGCATTTGATTTGGATGAGCTTAGAAGGATAGAGTGAATAATGAAGAATTTTCCAAAATAGGGGAACAGATAAGGAAAACCATGGCAGATGAAGTTCAAAGGCTCATTTGGGGTTAAATAGACCAACGTGGCAAAAGTGGAGGCTTAGCTTGAGCAGTGTTTCCCAAACTGTTCAACCGGGTGACCATAGCTGTTACGTAGAGGAAATAATTTTTTTTTTTTTTTTTTTTTTTTGCAGAAGACTTGTCATTATTTATTAATTTTATATTTTACTACTTAAAAGTTCTCCTGAATTTTCGAATTGTTTGTACTAGTATATATATATATATATACACACATATTTTTTTAACATCTTTATTACAGTATAATTGCTTTACACTGGTGTATTACTTTCTGCTGTATAAGAAAGTGAATCAGCTATACATACATACTTCCCCATATCTCCTTCCTCTTGCGTCTGCCTCCCACCCTCCCTATCCCACCCCTCTAGGTGGACACAAAACACAGAGCTGATCTCCCTGTGCTATGCGACTGCTTCCCACTAGCTATCTATTTTACATTTGGTAGTGTATATATGTCCATGCCACTCTCTCACTTTGTCACAGCTTACCCTTCCCCCTCCCCATGTCCTCAAGCCCATTCTCTATGTCTGCATCTTTATTCTTGTCCGACCCCTAGTTTCTTCAGACCATTTTTTTGTTTTCTTAGATTCCATATATATGTGTTTGCATACAGTATTTGTTTTTCTCTTTCTGACTTACTTCACTCTGTATGACAGTCTCTAGGTCCATCCACCTCAGTACAAATAACTCAATTTCATTTATTTTTATGGCCAAGTGATATTCCATTCTATGTACGTGCCACATCTTCTTTATCCATTCATCTGTCGATGGACACTTAGGTTGCTTCCATGTCCTGGCTATTGTAAATAGAGCTGAAATGAACATTGTGGTACATGTCTCTTTTTGAATTATGGTTTTCTCAGGGTATATGCACAGTAGTGGGATTGCTGGGTCATATGGTAGTTCTAGTTTTAGTTTTTTAAGGAGCCTCCATACTGTTCTCCATAGTGGCTGTATCAATTTAAATTCCCACCAACAGTGCAAGAGGGTTCCCTTTTCTCCACACCCTCTCCAGCATTTATTGTTTGTAGATTTTTTGATGATGGCCATTCTGACAGGTGTGAGATGATACCTCATTGTGGTTTTGATTTGCATTTCTCTAATGATTAGTGATGTTGAGCATCCTTTCATGTATTTGTTGGCAATCTGTATATCTTCTTGGGAGAAACGTCTATTTAGGTCTTCTACCCATTTTTGGATTGGGTTGTTTGTTTTTTTGATATTGAGCTGCGTGAGCTGCTTGTATATTTTGGAGATTAATCCTCTGTCAGTTGCTTCATTTGCAAATATTTTCTCCCATTCTGAGGGTTGTCTTTTGGTCTTGTTTATGGTTTCCTTTGCTGTGCAAAAGCTTTTAGGTTTCATTAGGTCACATTTGTTTATTTTTGTTTTTATTTCCATTTCTCTAGGAGGTGGGTCAAAAAGGATCTTGCTGTGATTTATGTCATAGAATGTTCTGCCTATGTTTTCCTCTACGAGTTTTATAGTGTCTGGCCTTACATTTAGGTCTTTGATCCATTTTGAGTTTATTTTTGTGTATGGTGTTAGGGAGTGTTCTAATTCCATTCTTTTATATGTAGTTGTCCAGTTTTCCCACCACCACTTATTGAAGAGGCTGTCTTTTCTCCATTTATATTCTTGCCTCCTTTAACAAAGATAAGGTGACCATATGTGCATGGTTTATCTCTTGGCTTTCTATCCTATTCCGTTGATCTATATTTCTGTTTTTGTGCCAGTACTATACTGTCTTGATTACTGTAGCTTTGTAGTATAGTCTGAAGTCCAGGAGCCTGATCCCTCCAGCTCTGTTTTTCTTTCTCAAGATTGCTTTTGCTATTTGGGGTATTTTGTGTTTCCATAGAAATTGTGACATTTTTTGTTCTAGTTGTGTGAAAAATGCCATTGGTAGCTTGGTAGGGATTACACTGAATCTGTAGATTGCTTTGGGTAGTATAGTCATTTTCACAATGTTGATTCTTCCAATCCAAGAACATGGTATATCTCTCCATCTGTTTGTATCATCTTTAATTTCTTTCATCAGTGTCTCATAGTTTTCTGCATACAGGTCTTTTGTCTCCTTAGGTAGGTTTATTCCTAGGTATTTTATTCTTTTTGTTGCAATGATAAATGGGACTGTTTCCTTAATTTCTCTTTCAGATTTTTCATCATTAGTGTATAGGAATGCAAGAGATTTCTGTGCATCAAGTTTGTATCCTGCTACTTAACCAAATTCATTGGTCAGCCCTAATAGTTTTCTGGTAGCATCTTTTGGATTCTCTATGCATAATATCATGTCATCTGCAAACAGTGACAGTTTTACTTCTTCTTTTCTGATTTGGTTTCCTTTGATTTCTTTTTCTTCTCTGATTGCTATGGCTAAAACTTCCAAAACTATGTTGAATAATAGTGGTGGGAGTGGACAACCTTGTCTTGTTCCTGATCTTAGTGGAAATGGTTTCAGTTTTTCACCATTGAGAACGATGCTATCTGTGGGTTTGTCACATATGGCCTTTATCATGTTCACGTAGGTTCCCTCTATGCCTACATTCTGGAGTGTTTTTATCATAAATGGGTGTTGAATTTTGTCAAAACATTTTCTACATCTATTGAGATGATCATATGGTTTTTATCCTTCAATTTGTTAATATGGTGTATCACATTAATTGATTTGTGTATACGGAAGAATCCATTCCTGGGATAAACCCCACCTGATCATGGTGTATGATACTTTTAATGTGCTGTCGGATTCTGTTTGCCAGTATTTGGTCGAGAATTTTTGCATCTATGTTCATCAGTGATATTGACCTGTAGTATTTTTTCTTTGTGACAGCTTTGTCTGGTTTTGGTATCAGGGTGACGGTGGCCTCATGGAATGAGTTTGGGAGTGTTCCTCCCTCTGCTATATTTTGGAAGAGTTTGAGAAGGATAGGTGTTAGCTCTTCTCTAAATGTTTGATAGAATTCCCCTGTGAAGCCATCTGGTCCTGGGCTTTTGTTTATTGGAAGATTTTTAATCACAGTTTCCATTTCAGTGCTTGTGATTGGTCCGTTCATATTTTCTATTTCTTCCTGGTTCAGTCTTGGAAGGTTGTGTTTTTCTGAGAATTTGTCCATTTCTTCCAGGTTGTCCATTTTATTGGCATATAGTTGCTTGTAGTAGCCTCTCATGATTCTTTGTATTTCTGTAGTGTCAGTTGTTACTTCTCCTTTTTCATTTCTAATTCTATTGATTTGAGTCTTCTCCCTTTTTTTCTTGATGACTCTGGCTAATGGTTTATCAATTTTGTTTTTCTTCTCAAAGAACAAGCTTTTAGTTTTATTGATCTTTGCTATCGTTTCCTTCATTTCTTTTTCATTTATTTCTGAACTGATCTTTATGATTTCTTTCCTTCTGCTAACTTTGGAGGTTTTTTTCTTCTTTCTCTAATTGCTTTAGCTGTAACATTAGGTTGTTTATTTGAGATGTTTCTTGTTTCTTGAGGTAGGTTGTATTGCTATAAACTTCCCTCTTAGAACTGCTTTTGCTGCATTCCCGAGGTTTTGGGTCATCGTGTTTACATTGCCATTTGTTTCTAGGTGTTTTTTGACTTCCTCTTTGATTTCTTCAGTGATCTCTTGGTTATTTAGTAGTGTATTGTTTAGCCTCCATGTGTTTGTATTTTTTACAGATTTTTTTCTGTAATTGATATCTAGTTTCATAGTGTTGTGGTTGGAAAAGATACTTGATATGATTTAAATTTTATTAAATTTACCAAGGCTTGATTTGTGACATAAGATATGATCTATCCTGGAGAATGTTCCATGAGCACTTGAGAAGAAGGTGTAATCTGCTGTTTTTGGATGGAATGTCCTATATATATCAATTAAGTCCATCTTGTTTAATGTATCACTTAAAGCTTGTGTTTCCTTATTTATTTTCATTTTGGATGATCTGTCCATTGGTGAAAATGGAGTGTTAAAGTCCCCTACTAAGATTGTGTTACTGTCAATTTCCCCTTTTATGGCTGTTAGCATTTGCCTTATGTATTGAGGTGCTCCTATGTTGGGTGCATAAATATTTACAATTGTTATATCTTCTTCTTGGATTGGTCCCTTGATCATTATGTAGTGTCCTTCTTTGTCTCTTGTAAGTGTCTTTATTTTAAAGACTATTTTGTCTCATATGAGAATTGTTACTCCAGCTTTCTTTTGATTTCCATTTGCATGGAATATTTTTTTCTATCCCCTCACTTTCAGTCTGTATGTGTCACTAGGTCTGATGTGGGTCTCTTGTAGACAGCATATGTATAGGTCTTGTTTTTGTATCCATTCAGCCTGTCTATGTCTTTTGGTTGGAGCATTTAATCCATTATACATTTAAGGTAGTTATCGATATGTATGTTCCTATTACCATTTTCTTGATTGTTTTGGGTTTGTTATTGTAAGTCTTTTCCTTCTCTTGTGTTTCCTGCCTAGAGAAGTTCCTTTAGCATTTGTTGTAAAGCTGGTTTGGTGGTGCTGAATTCTCTTAGGTTTGCTTATCTGTAAAGGTTTTAATTTCTCCATCAAACCTGAATGATATCCTTGCTGGGGAGTAATCTTGGTTGTAGGTTTTTCCCTTTCATCACTTTAAATATGCCCTGCCACTCCCTTCTGGCTTGCAGAGTTTCGGCTGATAGATTAGCTGTTAACCTTGTGGAGATTCCCTTGTATGTTAATTGTTGCTTTTCCCTTGCTGCTTTTAATATTTTTTCTTTGTATTTAATTTTTTATAGTTTGATAAATATGTGTCTTGGCGTGTTTCTCCTTGGATTTTTCCTTTATGGGACTCCCTGAGCTTCCTGATCTTGATTGACTATTTCCTTACCCATATTAGGGAAGTTTTCAACTAAAATCTCTTGAAATATTTTCTCAGTCCCTTTTTTTTTTTTCTATTCTTCTTTGGGAACCCTGTAACTCGAATGTTGGTGCATTTACTGTTGCCCCAGATGTCTCTGAGATTGTCCTCAATTCTTTTCATTCTTTTTTCTTTATTCTGCTCTGTGGTAGTTATTTCCACTGTTTTATCTTCCAGGTCACTTATCTGTTCTTCTGCTTCAGTTATTCTGCTATTGATTCTTTCTAGAGAATTTTTAATTTCATTTATTGTGTTTTTCATCATTGTTTGTTTGCTATTTAGTTCCTCTAAGTCCTTGTTAAACATTTCTTGTATTTTCTCCATTCTATTTCCAAGATTTTGGACCATCTTTACTATCATTACTCTGGATTCTTTTTCAGGTAGACTGCCTGTTTCCTCTCCATTTGTTTGTTCTGGTGGGTTTTTACCTTGCTGCTTCATCTGCTGTGTATTTCTCTGTCTTCTCATTTTGCTTAACTTTCTGTGTTTGCGGGTCTCCGTTTCACAGGCTGCAGGTTTGTAGTTCCCGTTTCTTTTGGTGTCTGGTCCCAGTGGGTAATGTTGGTTCAGTGGGTTGTGTAGGCTTCCTGGTGGAGGGGACTGGTGCCTGTGTTCTAGTGGATGAGGCTGGATCTTGTCTTTCTGGTGGGCAGGACCACGTCTGGTGGTGTGGTTTGAGGTGTCTGTGAACTTACTATGATTTTAGGCAGCCTCTCTACTAATGGGTGGGTTTGTGTTCCTGTCTTGGTAGTTGTTTGGGATAGGGTGTCCGGCACTGTAGCTTGCTGGTCGTTTAGTGGAGCTGGGTCTTAGCATTGAGATGGACATCTCTGGGAGAGCTTTCGCTGGTTGACATTACATGGGGCTGGGAGGTCTTTGGTGGGCTAGTGTCCTAAACTGGGCTCTCCCACATCAGAGGCTCAGGCCTGACACCCGGCCAGAGCACCAAGACCTTGTCAGCCACACGGCTCAGAAGAAAAGGGAGGGAAGAGAAAGAAAGAAAGAAAGAAGGAAAGAAAGAAAAAATAAATAAAATAAAATAAAGTTATTAAAATACAAAAATATTACTCAAAATAAAAAAAATAAAAAAGTAATAAAAAAATAGAGAAAGAAAGAAGAGAGCAAACAAACCAATAAACAAATCCACCAATGATAACAAGAGCTAAAAACTATACTAAAAAAAAAAAAAAAAGGACAGTCAGAACCCTATGACAAATGGCAAAAGCAAAGCTATACAGACAAAATAACACAAAGAAACATGCATATACACACTCACAAAAAGAGAAAAAGGAAAAACATATGTATATATATATATAAAAAATCAGGGCTTCCCTGGTGGCGCAGTGGTCGAGAATCCACCTACCAATGCAGGGGACACGGGTTCAAGCCCTGGTCTGGGAGGATCCCACATGCCACGGAGCAATTAAGCCCATGTGCCACAGCTACTGAGCCTGCGCGTCTGGAGCCTGTGCTCCGCAACAAGAGAGCCCGCGAGAGTGAGAGGCCCGCGCACCGTGATGAAGAGTGGCCCCCACTTGCCGGAACTAGAGAAAGCCCTCGCACAGAAACGAAGACCCAACACAGCCATAAATAAATAAATAAATAAATAATTTTTTTTTAAAAATCAAAAAAGGAAGAGAGCAGCCAAATCAATAAACAAATCTACCGATGATAATCAGCTCTAAATACTAAACTAAGATAAACATAAAACCAGAAACAAATTAGATGCAGAAGCAAACCCCAAGTCTACAGGTGCTCCCAAAGTCCACCATCTCAATTTTGGTATAATTCGTTGTCTATTCAGGTATTCCACAGATGCAGGATACATCAAGTTGATTGTGGAGATTTTCTCCACTGCTCCTGAGGCTGCTGGGAGAAATTTCCCTTTCTCTTCTTTGTTCACACAGCTCCTGGGGTTCAGCTTTGGATTTGGCCCCGCCTCTGTGTGTAGGTCTCCTGAGGGCATCTTTTGGGAAGTCTGACGTTTTCTGCCAGTATTCAGTAGGTGTTCTGTAGGAGGTGTTCCATATGTAGATGTAGTTTTGATGTATTTGTGGGGTGGAAGGTGATCTCCACATCTTACTCCTCTGTCATCTTGAAGGCACCCCTTAGAGGAAAGAATTTGATGTTAATTGTGCTTGAGAAGTGGTAGGTTAAACAACATTTTGCAGGACTTCTCAGGGACTCTAGCGAGGTTAACTGCCTTATGAATCTCAAAGAGAGGATGTTATCATACCTTGGGTTTGTTTTATCAATTTACTTGATTCGTAGATGCTCCTCCCCCCCCATTTTTTTACAGAACACCTTTTAACATCTCACTAAACTTGCATTCTGTGGAACCAGTTTGGGAAGTGCTACTGTGAATTAAATATCATGGATAATAGCACAGGGCAGACTGATGGGACCATTCCGCAGAGACTGGGCTCCGCAGTTGTAGTCCTAGGCAGCTGGTAGAGGCTTCCACGTTGGGACATGATGTGATCAATTGTTTGAGAAGACTGGTCAGGCAGCAGAGGAGAGCATCAGACCCAGGACAACGGTGGAGAGCTACTGTGTGGTCCAGTTGTAAGGTCTTGAGTGTCCAAACTCAACTGAAAAATATAATCTCTTCATCCATTTCCATTTCTCCAGTTTCTCATCACAAAAGCTCTTGTGCTCTTCTTGTCTTCTTAGGTTGTTAGAAAACTCCGTATACATGGGCAGCAGGGAGAAATGGAACATCTACAGAACACTTTGAGGACGCTGAAAGAGGACACAGAAGCTAATCTGATCATTTTATTTCCCTACTTAAAAACCTTCAATGGCTCCTCATTTCTCTTAATATTAAAAATACAATATTGCCTACAAGGGCCTGTATGATGGGGTCCTGTCCACCTCCCCTTCACACATCACATGGTCATCCCCTTTGCCCACATCCCCAGTGGACAGCAAGAGCCTTCTCTCCTCAGGCACTTCATTTGAATTTAAGTTCTGTGAGGTCAGGGGCTTCTGTTTTTGCATATCCCAGTGACCAACTGGTAGTAAGTGCTGCATAAATACTGTTGAGTGAATGGATGGGTGAACGGCATATCTACTGGAACAGAAGTGGTGGGTTTTGGAATGCTTTCCAGTGGATTCAACCAACTTCCAGACCAACTCCCCAAAATCAACTCATTATAAAATAAAATCTTTCGGGTGCATATATTGATATATCTCTTTCTGTTTGACTTTATATCTCATGTGACCTCTTATGTTTCTGTGAGTCAGAGCCTTCAGCTGGCAGTCACTTCTTTGCAGGCAGAACACGAATACTGCCATCCCTGGTTGCTCTGTCCTTTTTCCTATTCACAGAGCATGCCGGGAGAGGTATCATGTACTCTCTTCCTCATGGACGCCTTTGGCGTCTTGATTTACCTTCCTAAATGCTAATGCCGGTTGAATTGTAAAACAGAATTAGCCCATTTCTTTCTTTCTTTTTTCTTTTTTTGTTTTTTACATTTTTACTGGAGTATAATTGCTTTACAATGTTGTGTTACTTTCTGCTGTACAACAAAATATATGTGTATACATATATCCCCATATCCCCTCCCTCTTGCGCCTCCCTCCCACCCTCCCTACCCCACCCCTCTAGGTGGTCACAAAGCACCAAGCCGATCTCCCTGTGTTATACAGCTGTTTCCACTATTGGGCACATACCCTGAGAAAACCATAATTCAAATGTTCATTGCAGCACTATTTACAATAGCCAGGACATGGAAGCAGCCTAAATGTCCATCGACAGATGAATGGATGAAGAAGATGTGGCACATATATATAATGGAATATTATTCAGCATAAAAAGAAACTAAATTGAGTTATTTGTAGTGAGGTGGGTGGACCTAGAGTCTGTCATACAGAGTGAAGTAAGTCAGAAAGAGAAAAACATATACCATATGCTAACACATATATATGGAATCTAAAAAGAAATGGTTCTGATGAACCTAGTGGCAGGACAGGAATAAAGACGCAGATGTAGAGAATGGACTTGAGGAAACAGGGCTGGGGGTGGGGGGAAGTTGGGATGAAGAGAGTTAGCCCATTTCTACCCTGAACTCTTAACTTTCCTCAGCCAAAATGTCAGGTTGAATTTAATCAGGAAAGTCATGGTAAATTCCTGCCCCCATTTCAGACTCTGAGTGAATGAAGATCTTCCTATTGAATTGCTTACGTAGGTAAAATGACACCATTTTTTTTTTTACATGTCAAGATACTCAAAGTCTTCTGTATCTAGCCCAAACAACCTTTAAAAAAAGAATCTCATTTTCCACCATGTCTCTCAATGAATGTACAGTTCAATCACCCTGAGTTCTAATGAGTTTCAATAACTAAAATCAAATATGATTTTATTTTTACTACTGTTTCTCACTGCCCAAACTTTTTAATGTGGTTGCTTGTGCCATTGTTTCTTCCTCAGACCAGCCAATTCGATGTTTCAAACTGAATAGGACTCTTAGACACCAATTTGAATTTTAAGGGAGTCTGGGTAACATTTGACATTTTATGCCATTAAGTCAGTTTTGTCACTGTCACTCTTTCTAAGACATATTTGTGGAGGAGACCAGTGAACCCTTTGCATCTCCTTCTGGAAGAAATTTCTCCCTTATTAAATAATGCCAGATAAGCCCAAGGATATAAGATTTTAAAGACAGATCTGACCACTCTGCTGGGTCTGGCAACATTTCTCTTCTATGCTTCCAAAGGACAAGCTCCCCTGATGAGTCAGGCCCAGGCACACCCAGAGTCTTCACACCACACCTCTAACTGCTAGAAAATATTTGTCTGCAACTCTAGGCTAGCATTGGTCACTGAACACCATCAGCCAGCTGAGCTATTCTCAGGCTCGGTTTATGGTGCTTTGTGTTGAAAATTGTCTACAGTCAGTGACTGATTTGGTCACCCTCTGCTTTTCCTCTGTCTTTAGAAACACTTGAAATGTTCTCTGAGAGGCCTGGAGGTAAAATTAAAAGTTCTACTCATTTATGTATGCCACCCACCAGTCAACACGGCACATACCTTTGGACATTGCCCAGATAAGTTATGTTTGATCTAGTGACCTAAAGGTGAATTGTAGGTTATACTTAATTACACTTATGAGCAAAGTATAAGACAGTAACAAACCTTCCTATTTCACTCCAAAATGCTGTGAAACCCCATAAGGGAGTGCACTGATTATACTGTAGAGGTTTGTATGAACCAACTAGGGTAAATAATTAGACTATATTTTTAATTAATATTGCAGTGCCTTCTAGCACAAGGATATTTAAGATGATGATAGTATTGGAGTAACAGTAAAGTGAAGAAACAGCCTTGCTCCTGATGAAGCCAGGAAGAACAAAGAAAGTTTTGTCAGACTGACAAAAGCACCCTGCAGTTTTGGCAATCTCAGGTCCAAAGTTTCTAGTGTTTTTAAGGAAGTTTTCAATTAAGCAAATGCTCTGTTTGCCAAGGTGAATATTGGTCTTTATTACCAAAAATAAATCCAGAGAGAATGAAAGGCAGGTACTGTACATTTTGAGTTGGAATAACTACAAAACTTTTTGGAATCATGTGAACTTTATGGGAATCATAACAATTAACACAGATTTCATAATGGACACCATTTCAATTTTTGTTTCATTAAGCTTCATAAAAATATAGGCTTATGAAAAGGCCAGTTCAATTAAAACATGAACTTTTCATTATTTTTAATACATTTTACCTATTTTTAATTGACGAAAGTGTTCTGTATCTTGCCAACCCAAGAATTTTTCACACTTCTTTAATTCAAACCAGCTTGATTTTTGCAATTCAAATACACAGGTTATTATCTGATATTAACTGGAAATCAAATAAAAAATAGTGAAATGTATTAATAGATCACAATGCATACATTATTTCCTAAAGAAATTTATTCTATCCATTCAAAATATGGTAAATAAATTTTAGTTTAACCCTAGCTAATCCTCACAACTCCTTAATGAGGCAGATACAAATATTCTACAGATAAAATTTTACAAATGACAACACCTAGGCTTTAAAAAAGTTATATAACTTGCCCTAGCTCATCTAGCAAGAGGAAGGTCCAAAGATCCCAACAGAGAAATCCAACCGCTTGTAACATCTTCTGTAGGCTTTAGACAGTTAGGTCCTTGAACAAAGGTCGTGTCTTTTTCTTTTTCTTTTCTTTCTTTCTTTACATATTTACTTATTTTTAATTTTTGTTTGCTTGCTTTTCCCTTGTGCACTGTTGCTAGACTAAGCACATATTAGTAGCTCAATAAATACAGTCAACGAATGATTTACATTCCACTTTCTATTAAACACAACTCTCTATTACCTGCATTTCTATATATTTATGATCAAGCAACACTTAATGTTAATTACTGTGACCCCTAAAACACTGCTGGATAATAAAGAGTCATCTGAAACATCATAGAAAGATAAAATTATGTTCGTGTGTATCTTGAGCTGTGGAGTACTGTCCCCAGCTTTTGGCTGAGTTGACCAGCTCTATCGAGAGGTCTTATAGACCCTCAGTTATGTCCTCTCCCAAATTGAATGAATCTTTTCACCTTCTACTCACCATTTCTCTTCACTGCCCAAGTGTCCCAACTAGACACTAGGGTGTCACCCTCAAATATTTTTTCTCCTTCACCCTCCCCATTATCGTCTTAGAGTATCCATTCTACCTGCTAAGTATCTTTCAATTCTACCCCCACCTTTACTCCTTAAGTGCTTTATTTCTGACTCTTATTTTCTTTTGCCCAGAAGATTTTAACAATTTGGTCATAAGTTGCCTTGCATCCAGTCTCTCATCATTGGCATTCTTCCTCCCAGGTGCCCAAAGTTCCTTTCTGAAATAGAAACCATTCACTTCTTAAAGACTGCTGACAGCTGCCTCTACCTTAAAGCAGTATTTTCCACTATGGGACCCATGGAACCCTGAGAGCACTGTGAAAAGGGAAAGACAAAGAGGTTTAGGGCAAGTTCTTAGAAATCGATAATGCAGAGCATCATATTAAAGATTCTGAGGTCTTGCAGGAAAAAAACCTGACGATACAGCCTAACCTAGTGTTTCCTACATTTTCTTTGGCCTTAATACCCCCTGTTTTCCCAGACAATACCAATTCACATCTCAAGGAACCAGCGTTCTTCTAAGCATAGTCTGAGAAAATACCATCCTACCAGATAAATGAATTGTAGTGCCAGCCCTGTTCCATGACACACCAATTACAGCCATGTTTATAGCTATTCCCAATGCAATAACGTACTCTCATTTTGTCAAGTGAAACATGAAGTTCCTTCAAAATAGCAAGTGTTTTCCCCAACTTCTTAATCTGAAGGACTCTTACTAACAACTTCAAGACCCAACTCAAGTGTTACTATCTCTCTAAAGCTTTCTTCAAGTCCTCAAGTCACCCTGCTGTTTGTCATCATTCTAACACTGCCTGCATATGTTCGTAATCCACCTTCCCTACCAGACCGTTAGGCCCTTTTATCTTTGTATCTGTAGCTCGTAGCACAATTTCCAGCGTGTAGCAGAAACTCAACAAATGTAGATTAAAGGTGTATTTTATTGTATTCTAATTCAGTACCTTACAGATAGTAGGTGTCAATGAATATTTATTATAGAATTTCTCGAGAGAGGTCAAATTAACTTTAAAGAAATGTCACCTGGATGGATGCAGCTGAGATAAAGGGATTTTCCAAAAGAAGAGGCACCTTTAGCTCTGCTCTGTCTTGAGAGGCTAGATTCAATCAGCTAATCCATCTAGCAATCTGGTTATTCCTCCCCACCCCCAAATTCATGAGCACCTCCTGTGTCTGTACCTCACTAAAAGGGGACAATCTTCCCAAAGAGGAAGAGATATATTTTTTA
The DNA here is from genome assembly GCF_028021215.1 of Eschrichtius robustus. Lineage (NCBI taxonomy): Eukaryota > Metazoa > Chordata > Mammalia > Artiodactyla > Eschrichtiidae > Eschrichtius > Eschrichtius robustus. The sequence continues at coordinate 153,465,406 of NC_090824.1, read as the reverse complement.
ATTGTTTATGAAAATTTATTTTTCATGCTAATTATTTATTTGTATTCCTATGTGCTCAATGCTATACTTTTTCCTTTTTCCTTAGCTTTGATATTTTTCTTTCTTTTTTTAAGATTTTTATTTTATATTGGAGGATGGTTGATTCACAATGTTTTGTCAGTTTCAGGTATACAGCAAAGTCATTTAGTTATACATATACATATATCAATTTTTCAGCCACGGATACAGTTAATCAGTGGAAGGCATTAGCGTGCACAAGGTACAGTGCTGGACACCCATTGAGTAACTGTCCTCAACCAGACACATGGTACCCAGTGGCTCCAAGAGTTCTAGTTACTTCCTCACTACTCACTGGTAGGACAAGCTCCACTGAGAAACAGTGTAGGTCTACCCTTGTCTGAGGAAGTTAATTTTCAAAGAGTTGTGTCAAATATTTTTTAACGATGAGGCAGATCTGTAAATGATGGTGCTGTTTTCCAGCTGGGCAATCTATTTCACCTCTTACCACCCACTTTTCCTCATCTGTAAGACAAAGATAAATGAGGCAGCATTTGAAAACATTTAACACCTTGCTTGGCACCTAGCAGGCAATCAATAAAAGTATATTACATTTGGTTCTGTTTTCTCCTGAATTTTACAGTTTATAAAAATAGAGGAACCACTTACATGAAATTAATAACCAACTCAAAAATTTGTTACTCAGTATATTTTGGACAGATCTATTTGCCTCTGCCATTTTCCATGTTAAATTAAAATTAAAACACGCTCTTTAAAAAAGCCCTCCTAATTCAGCAGAATAGCATTTAGAATTAGGCACCTGAGCCACACATTTTAACACTGACTCCGTTTATTGTCCAAAGTTTAGCATTTTGAGACCTCAATGTCTTTAAGGTAAGGTCCAGATAAAACACGTGCATCAATGGTACAGTCCTGTCATAGGGCAGTTAAGAGATGTTGGTTGGAACCTAGCAGAGCACGAACATTTCTTTTGTAAGGTTGGGACCTTTCAAATTATTCCCTCATTATTTTGTAGGGGAGTAAAATGAATGAGCCAATTTAAATAGGCCAGGGAGGGAAGAAGCCACAGCTTACACTGGGGACTGGACCAAGTCACACACAAAGAAGGCCTGGGCCAGTGCGGGGTAAGGGCACCAGCTCTTAGGAACGTGGGTCCCCCTAGCATTGGAGTTAATGAGGCCATTGGTTCACTTATTTTCCTTCCCAGAGATTATCATGATCAATTTGCATGATGATTATGGAAAAAATTAAAACACTATTCCCAAAGATCAAGTTAATATAGGCCTTAGAGACTTAGAACTTCCTGGAGGAGAAGGGTATATTTTTTTCCAAAAGGGGGAAAAGCACTTGAGATGAACTACAGTTTAGTTCAAAGAAGCAATGGTGAATTCCTCTCCCCCACCCCCCTTTTTTTATTCATAGCATCTGACATCTCTATTAAACCCTTGAGAACCTTTCTCCTTTAAGAGCCTATAATGAATTTAATACAAATTCAAAGGGAAATAACAGAAGCCAGACAGGGTGGGGGCTGGGGGATCAGAATGAAGAAGTGAAAAGTATATGAATTTGAGGAATACTCTTGTGGTTGAAGAGCCATTTGCTCCTCCTTCAGCCAGTGACAGATTCTACATTTTCTAGGTTCAAACGAAAAATCATTTTTCCTTTGATATCTCAAGACCACCTAAGAGATAGACATCTACAGCATCACGCTCTCTCCTTAGGAGCCAAAAATCTAATCGTTAGGGTCTCACTAAAGTTAACTGCCCCACATACAAAGCAATTCCTTTTTCAGGTCTGTTTTTACCCCGTTCCCGTGTCGTTTACGTGAAACTAGATCCTGCTTATTTTTCCTTCTAGAGAGACTTGCATTTTCTGCTCCATAGAGAAAGCATCTGACCACGTTGGTAGCTGGTCTGGAGGATGAAACCTATGCAGATCTGCATTCTTGAGATTTCTCCCCATGTTACTACTACAAAATGGGATAGATAAATGCAAAACTGTGCGGCTCTTCCATCTTTTAAGGATTTTACTTTTAGCAACTAAACTATCTTTACAGAATAAGCAAAAGGAAAATAGTTAAACCAACAAATATTCTGTATCACAACTAACTTTCCCTACAAGCTATTCTCAACTTCTCTATTTCATCTCCATTCCCTAATAATGGGGAATCCCATACGTATAAAGACATATCTATCCTTCTTTAATAATTTGTGTCGCCTCAGTTTCTCCATGCTTTTCTCCTAATCCATGTCAGTGTTGATTCCCCATAGTTCATGGTCACAAAACCTAAAAAGCAAACAAGCAAAAAAAATGTAGCAGTTTATGTCCAGCCAACACAGAAGGAATGAAATATATATTCTTTTCATGATTGACTTAGAGGAAGAAACATTTTAAGAGGAGAAAATAATCCTGTTGTGATGACTTTAACATTTTATCCATAATTTATCCATTAAGTCTATCCAATGACTAAAGTAATCTTATTGAAAATGTAATGCCATCATTCTAGACACAACAGTGACTGTAATAAATTTAGTTTGCAAACATTTACTGAGTATGTATGTTGGGCCAAGCACCATGTGAAGTGCTAGCGGGGTCACCATGGACGGTTGTGTGGGTAGTGCACAGTATAAGGGTGCCCAGCTGAAGGGGCAGCTGATACCCAGCTTGTTCTCTAACCAAGCAGAACACCCGGGTGCTGGCTACACCGACCTTAAGGAAAGGTGGCCTTTTTATAATTTATTTGTCCCAAGGGGTACAGTTTTCTGATAACCGTATTTGACTAAATGATCTCGGGTCTAGGGGAACCAGGAGCTTGTAATCTAATGGCAGATAATTTCAGTGAAGGGTGATATAAATTACCTGAAAAGCAGTCTTGATGAGACAAAAGGTAAACAGTGAGGTAATCATCACTTCCCCTTTTATAGTTTCTCCCCCTTTTATAGTTTCTCTATCTGGTCTTTTTAGCAAAGTACAATCACGCAGTTATGTTCAATCTTCTCAACTCCATGAGGCAGGAGTCCAAGTGTCCTTTTTGCGACTGAGGAAAACAAGGCACAGAGAAGTAAATTAACGTACCCCAGGCCACTCAGCAGCTAATAAGTGACCCCAAGACTCCATGTCCTCCCAAGGTAGAGGGACCCAGAAGAAGTAGGGCAGAGAGCTCTGTGACTGGGGTGGGGTTGGAGCTGAAACCCAGTGGTATCAGCACTAATCTCCAATGCCCAGCACTATGCTTGTCACACGGTGGACCCTCAGAAGTATCTACTGAACTGAACTCAGTAAGGAAACCTGGAGACCCAACATTTCTTGAGCAGGTCCAGGAAGTTCCTAAGATGCCACATGTAAAAGGTGCTTGCTCTCAGGCTGTCCCTCTCCCATCTCCCTAGTCCCTCACCCTGCTCCTCCATCCCTCCCTGCATTCTGCTATCAACCCTCCATGGTTTGGGGATTTTCATTGCCAAGCCTGGTGGACAAGGCTGAAATTCAGACAGCTCACTGAAGTCTCCACTCTCCCCTGCCCATTGGCCCTCCATCAGGTTCACTACCGTACCTGCACAAAGAGACAGGAAAGCCCTTGAGGAAAGCTTCCCATCCATCTTCTTGGTGGTCTTCCATTCCTTTGCCAATAAGGTGGTCTGCTTCACAACACACTTCGATATATTTGACATTTGTCATAAAACCCAGGTGAGGCATATCTGTCTTCTGTTAAAATAAGCCATTCTACAAAGGCATTTCCTCTGCTGTTTGGGCCCCACCAGAAATAATTATTGACATATTGTCTGCATGTCTACCAGCCCTATTAATAAGAGTGGTTTCCCTATCAGAGAAACGAGAGTAACACTTATGGGACCAGAAGGAGACACCATGATATGAAAACCTGAAGGGGAAGCTGTAGCTGAAATGACTGGCTTGAAACAAATATCTTCCTTTAACATCTTTCAAAAGTTAGTGACTGTGGCAACACAGCTGCTTCTCTGAGATGGGGCACGAATTTTCTCAGAACACTTTATTCAGATGAGTCTTAGGTTCACACAGCACAGAAGGAAGTTGATGAAGTTTTTCTGAGTGGCAGTGATTCCTCTTTAGAAATAGGATGGCTCAGCCTTCAAGGGAGGTTTCAGGTGGGTGAGAATCCTGGACACTTGGACTCTCATTACATACTGTGAATATAGGAGAGAAGCAGCAATCATTTCTGATCCTAATTGATCCCTTGAGAGGCACCCATGGAAGAAGCCTGTCTCAGTTCCCCAAAGACCTGCCAGTTGGAAAATCTTTCACAAGATTACCAAAATCACTACTATGCTCAGAGCTGTTATAGCTCCTTTGAGCCTCTGTGGGCCAAGTACCTATGGCAAAATATATAATGCTTCACCCTTGGGTAGAGAACGTGGGCATATGTACCTCTTCCAGCAGATCAGGAAGGAAGGAAAGGGATGACTTTTATAAAGGAAAAAGGACTTTAGAAAGACATATGCTAATTTAGCTATATTTTTGTTGGGGTAAAAAAGGAGGACTCCTTTTCAAAGATATTTACAAATGTTTCCTTGTGGCAATAATTGCAACAGAAGTGATATTAGCACACCTAACAAAACATCTTAGTTGAAACAAATATTTCTACTTAAGGGGAAAGAAAAACTTATCCAGCTGGATGAAGCTGTGGGTACTTTCTAGCTCTAGATTCTGGGCCAGCCTGACTATCTGAGCAGCCCAAGTAGCTGTTTGGTGGGTAGACAGGGTGGGGGTGAGGGGGAGGGTTGAGACATAATAAAGAATGTGAAGATGAAGAACTAGAAGTTTCCTTTATTGAGGCCCCCAGAGAGAACCAAGAAAATATCCAAAGATCCATGGTAAGAAAGTTTGTTCTCTCAGCAGACCTAAACAGGATGTTTAAGAACAGAGAAAATTCATGCAGACAGGAGAGAGGCCCCCACATATTGAATGGTGGACACTCAAAAAAACACTATTTCTGGTTAGCAGCATTCTTTCTAAGTCCTTCTTCTCACCCAACACTTGAATGAATGCCAGACATTTTTGTTTGCACACACATAACCTACTTGCTGCATGCCTACATGAGAAGTAGACTGTCTTGTTCAAACTGGAATAAATTGCTGAAAGAAATATAAGTGCTTAAGTGTCTTCTTCAGGACTGGGAAATCATCTATCATTTGGCCTTTGAGTTGCAGCATTGTAAAGAGGAAACTTGTTCCTACAGTTATGCTGCTAAACTAGGAATAAAGACCTTTGTTGAAAGAGATGCTTTAGCAGTATGTGGATGAGAGATTAACTCTACAAGAGGCAGAGGAAATTGCCTATTTCCCCTTGCCCAACCCACTAAACTCAAACCACCCAGAACTGTCAGTGGATTTTAAATGAGAGGAAGTGTCTAACTTGATGATCAATAACAACATTGACAGTTCAGGCTGTTAAGATAAAGGCAATGTAAGTCATGCTTCTACCTATGGGTAGATCATTTGCAGGAATCAAAAAAGCACCAGCAGTGACAAATGACTCAAAAGGATCAGTCTTTAATGTTCCAGACCTCATGTTTGCAAAGCAACAAGTAGCCATCTCATCTCAATTGGGCATCCATGTCTTTACAAAAGGTGGAGTTCTACTTCTTTACCAGAGTTGGAGTCAGACAAACATGTCAACGGTGGCCAAGATTCCCAGCCTTCTAATAGATGAGGGGCATCTATTTCTGAACTCTGGGAAAGGACTGTCATCCCTGAGTTGGTGACGTGTTGTAGCCTAACAGCTTCCGGTGTAAATGGTTGCTAAACATTAGGGCCACCAGCAGGCATTCTGAGATCTTCAGAGACTAGGAGCCTCTCACACGTGCTTCCTTTCCCTTTCATGTGTAAAGGACCTCCACAGGATGAATGCCCTGAGTTCAGTGCCAGTGATCATGGATGTCGTGCCAGGAAGGTTGTTCATTTTGCACTAGCAGCCACTGGGAGATTGACACACTATAGAACATTAAGTACTTTTCACATCAAGGCTTTGGCATGTTGCTTACTTTGGGTAGTTGGGGAGATCGATTCCACTGAATGTCGTCTACATGTAGCAGATGTACTGTGGAAGAAATATCCCACCTTCATGCCAGATTTTGACATATTGTCTGAGGTCCATGTTAGGAGGGAATTGGTGGCTTTTTTAATAAGACTGAGTATAAGGCAATATACTGTTTCTCCTTGAGAAAATGGCTCACCTCCATCATGTGGGCAAAGAGCTGGGTTCTGATCCCAGGGACTGCTCCGGCATATGCTGCCCATGTGCAGAGAATGAAACAATTTCCTATCTGCAAATGATGCCTTCTCTTGTTTCAATGTTATTGCTTCCCCATAAAGGTCTGTACAAAGCCTCAGCATGCCTCTTGGTATGCTATTTTTTTATTGAAGTATAGTGGATTTACAATGTTGTGTTACTTTCAGGTGTCCAGTAAAGTGATTCATATATATATATATATATATATATATATATATATATATATATATAATATTTTATATATATATAAAATATTCTTTTTTCAGATGCTTTTCCATTGTAGGTTATTACAAGATATTGAATGTAGTTTCCTGTGCTCTAGAGTAGGTCCTTGTCATTTATCTATTTTATACATAGTAGTGAGTATCTGTTAATCCCAAACTCCTAATTTTTCCCTCCTCACCTCGGTATGCTATTTTCATTTCTGCAATTGTGATTCTGTAATTCATCATATTCAGCACAAAAAGCAAAAGACACGTGTTCAGATTTTATGTTAACAAAGTTCTTCCCCTTGACTGGCTGATATTTAAGCACTCTAAGACCACACGCTTCTCCCATGTTGTCTTCATCTTCTTAAGCCTAAATCTGTGCCTGTAGGTGGGGAATGACTGGATACTATTACCCTGATAGCTGATGATAATATTTCTACATCCAATGTTAAGCTTCTTAAGTTTCTTCTTCACTTTAGGAGTGTTTAGCATATCGTTTTCTAAAAACCATCCTCGGTGTGCCTTAGGTAAAGTACGATTCAATACCACGTTCATGGGAGATTATCTAGGACTAAGCTGCTGAGCGAATATCTCAGCTCCCCTCAGCCGGTCTCTCCATAAATGCACCTTTATAAACCTCTCAGGGGTAAACTGGGTCACTTGATGTTGTTTCAGAACATCTGGAAAATAGTCATTGGGGTGTGGAGGGCTGTAAAAGCTTTTTGTGCTGAGGCTCCGGGGATCTCAGGAAAACACGGATGTGACACACACCAAATGATTCTAAAACATCAACTTGTTTGTAAGTACCCAAACTACTCATTATCTGCTCTGACTTCAAATAAGAGGAGTTTGACAAGGACGCTGAGTTCAGATCTGTGTTATAGCTCCCACACAAGCTTCAAATCCCTTTTCTGGCATTTTTAGGCAATCGAGAAGCAAACTGCGGCTGAGCTGAGCTGAATCTCATTTCGCATGCCTCCCCAAAGTGAGCAGAGGACAGAGCCACCGACAACAAGAGCCTCCAAGCGACCAGCAGGTAACCACACAATAGATAGGACATCGTCTCTGTTTGTAGCTATTCCCCAAATATGACCAGGTATGTAAAGCAGCCAGAAAATGGATTGTCCTTCCTTAGGCACTTCCTTCATTGGTTGCAATACTTCTTTATAGGTAGAGGTTTAGACATTTCGGGTATTAAAAGTCCTTCCTTAAACATCTTGAATTCCAAGCCGGGGAACTTCTTAAGTGATTGGGTCATGTGTTTTATGGTTCTCACTTTCCTTAAAATATTAAAGGAAACAAATGAGAGCTTTTCTTTAAGGGGCGCAGTGAGAGTAAAACTGGCTGACCCTCCATGCTAGCCATATTGTACTTTCCTCCTTGATTAGCACGGGTGCCAGGCTGTTCCTTCAAATTAAGACAATATGCTTGAAGTGATGAACCGTATTGGCCATCTATCTTCCTTTTGTGATCTGGCTCTCATCGAGCTGAAATGAAGCCATTTCTTCTGCCTGTGGCTGATTAAACACAGAGTAAATCCTAAGGAGGCTCTAATGATCCTCCACAGAGCCTGTGTCAGCCCAGCCCGCACCTGCAGGCTTCGGCTTCTCCACTTCCATCATAAAATGAAGCATCTGTTTCGGGAAGGTGGTATCTTTCTATCATCCGGTATATCACTCTGGTCAGAGTGGATGCAGCTCATTTGGTACACAAGGCTGCCTCCCGTGCCACAGGTAACAAATGGTCCCTCAGGAAGTCTTGTTCTCATCAGGGGTGAAAAGACACAACTTTGGGTAAAAATCTGTGACTTTGGTAAAAGTCTCCATGGCTCACAGCCCATGGTCTTCTTTTAAGCAAAACAGGTTGGGAAATGACAAGAGGAATCTTTTAAATAAGCCAATCCTTTGTTCATCAACTCATTGATTCTTTTATTCATTCATTTCATAAACACTCATCAGACACCAGCTATGAATGGAGCCCTGTGCCAGGAACTAGAGCTAGAGCATGGACATGGCCCCCTGGAGGTTACATCCTAGTCAACAGACAGACATTAAACAAGTAATGATGAGTTAAGTACTTAATTACCACTGTGAGGAGTATCCCAAATAATAAAGGACTCTGGGAATATATAAGAGGGGGACTGATGTTTTCTGGAGTTCCGGGAAGACTCCCCGGGGAAGTGACATTTAAGCTGAGACCTCAAAGACAAGATCGAGTTGTGAGTTCATAGAAAGCCACCGGGCACAGCATGTTCAAAGGTCCTGGGGTGGAAAGGTAATGTTTAAATCATCCATGCAATCAAAAACCCAGTGAGACGGAGAGTGGCTAAAAAACAGGACTGACAACGTGGGCGGGGATCAGATCAAGCAGGGCTACTTTAGGCTGAGTTAAGGAGTTAGAATTTTATCCCAAAAGTTTGATTGGAACCAGTGGTTTGTAAGCAGGAAAGTGAAATGGTCATTACCACGATAGAACCTTACTACCATTTTTGAGTAGTGGCAAGGTTGCACTTCCCTTGCCAGGCACTGTACAGATTTGTAATTTATGATCTCCAATGGTTCCAGCATTCCTTCGAGGTGAGAGGACACTGAGGCTGAATGAGGGTAAGATCATACCAGATCACACAGCTGGCAGTGTGGGACCAGGTCCTGGCCAGGCCAACCCCACACACAGACTGACTCTTAACCTGCTAAGCATTTGTGACATTTATGTAACATTACTTTTTCCAACTCTATGACACTTTAGGAGAATTTACAATTTATTGATTGATAATGTTCAAATGATGATAGCTCCATTTAAATCATAAGAGAACTAAAGATAGTAGAGCTGACTTACCTTGTCCCCTAGAAAGGAATCTTGGCACAAAGGTATTACATTTGTGCCATGTAGAAGCTAAAAGCCCAAGATCTGGAATTAGATTGACTTGGGTTCAAATCTCAGCTTGTCCAGTTCCTGATGGTGTGATCGAGAGCAGGGGGACATGGAGGCTGGTGCTCAGTTTCATTCTCTATAAATGGATATGTGAACACCGAGCTCACTTGGTGGTTGTGAGGATTAAATGAACAGTTATGCAAAGCACTTTTCTAACTTTCTGAGACCCCCCAATACACATTTGTCACTAACACCACCAGCACTGCCATCATCATCTTCATCACCATTATTATCGTCATGGCATCATCATCATGGTTACTTAACTAACTTGCCAGGTTAGTGGGACATTAAACACCCCACCTCTTTCTCCTAGCGTGTGCTTTTTAGTCTATTGCAAGTGCATTGCTCATTTTCCAGCTCTCACAGTATAGAAAGGAATGTGCACTAATCCCTGGCAGGTAGCTGAAAACCAAGAATGCCTAATAAGTCAGGCATCAAATAAATCCAAGAACATTTGAAAGCAGCACAAAGTAATTCCAAAAAGACTTAACTGTGCAGAAGAAGATACTTGATGGAGATGAGTGGCTATGAAGCATTTTAAATGTAATTCCCCTTTTAAATTAGTAGCTATAACAGATGAAAGGAACCTGTTTTGCTTTGAAAACTGCTTTTTTGTCTCGATAGTTATTTTTTTTTTTAATTATATGAGGAATCAAATGGATTGGCTTTCACATGAACAAAAGTTTACATACAAATATTATATAAATTGAACATAGATGTTTATAGGTATAGGTGACGCAAATTCCTCCCAAAAGGATATCAAATATCTAAATCCAGGAAGATATCTGGGCAGGACCATCTATCTGCTCTCTTGATGGTTATCTAGCACCCACCACACTATTCTTTCTTTTTTTTTTTTTTTTTGGCCGCGTTGGGTCTTCATTGCTGCGCGCGGGCTTTCTCTAGTTGCAGTGAGCGGCGGCTACTCTTGTTGGGTGCGTGGGTTTCTCATTGCGGTGGCTTCTCTTGTTGTGGAGCATGGGCTCTAGGCACGTGGGCTTCAGTAATTGCAGCACACGGGCTCAGTAGTTGCGGCACGTGGGCCCTAAAGCATGCAGGCTTCAGTAGTTGTGGCTTGCAGGCTTAGTTGCTCCGCAGCATGTGGGATCTTCCTGGACCAGGGATCAAACTCGTGTCCTCTGCATTAGCAGGCAGATTCTTAACCACTGCGCCACCAGGGAAGTCCCAACACACTATTCTTGGTGTTAGTTATAGATAAATTTACACAGCAGATCCACAAAAATTACTTACTATTAAATGAAACAATGCCTGTAAGAGCCTCCTGTCCAGTGCTTGGTACATATTCAACCTTTGATCAATGTTAGCTATTGCAATAATACAAAAAAAAAAAAAAAATTCAGGTTAAAAAGTTTTTTGCTTTTTCTAATTTTATTGAGATATGATTGACCTATAACACTGTGCAAGTTTGAAGTGTACTGGTGATGATTTGATACACGTGTATACAGCAAAACATGTGTGTGCATGGTAAGATCATTTGAGATCTACTCTCTTAGCAATTTTCAAGTATATAATGCAGTATTGTTAGCTATAATAACCATGCCATACATTAGATCCTTGGAAATTATTCATCTTATAACTGGAAGTTAGTATCCTTTGACTAACATCTCCCCATTTCTCCAAGCCCTCAGCCCCTGGCACCAGCATTCTACTCTTTGTTTCTATTAGTTTGACTTTTTTAGGTTCCACATATAAGTGGGATCCTTACAGTATTTGTCTTTCTCTGTCTGACTTATTTCACTTAGCATAGTTCTCACGGTTTACCCACGTTGTTGCAAATGGCAGGATTTCCTTCTTTCTCATAGCTGAATAATATTCTATTGGGGAATATTATATATATAATATATCTCACATCTTCTTTATCCGTTCATCCATTGATGGACACCTCGTTGCTTCCGTATCTTGACTATTGTGGATAATGCTGCAAGGAACATGGGAGTGCAGACACCTCCTCAAGATCCTGATTTCATTTCCTTTGGATAAATACCCAGAAGTGGAATTGCTAAATCATAGAGTAGTTCTATTTTTACTTTTTTGAAGAGCCTCCATACTCTTCTCCATAGTGGTTGCACCAATTCACACTTCCACCAACAGTGCAAAAGTGTTCCCTTTTCTTCACATCCTCACCAACATTTGTTATCGCTTGTCTTTTTGATAATAGCCGTCCTAGCAAGTGTGAGGTGATAACTCATCGTGGTTTTTGATTTGCATTTTCTTGATGATTAGTGATGTTGAACACCTTTTCATGGACCTGTTGGCCATTTTTATGTTTTCCATGGGAAAATATCTATTTAGGTATCCTGACCATTTCTTAATTATATTGTTTGGGGTTTTTTGCTATTGAGTTGCAAGAGTTTCTTAAATATTTTTGATATTAACTCCTTATCAGATATATGGTTTGCAAATATTTTCTGCCATTCCATTTTCGTTTTGTTGATTGTTTCTTTTACTGTGCAGAAGCTTTTTAGTTTGATGTAGCCCCACATGTTTAATTTTGCCTTTGTTATTTGTACTTTTAATGTCTTTTCCAAAAATTTATTGCCAAGGCCAGTGTCAAGTAGACTTATCCCTATGTTTTCTTTTAAGTGTTATGGCTTTTGGTCTTATGTTTAAGTATTTAATCCATTTTGAGTTATTCTGAGTTAATTTTTGTGGGTGGTGTGAGATCGGGTTCTAATTTTATTCTTTTGCACATGATTATCCAGTTTTCCCAGCACAATTTATTGAAGAGATTAGCCTTTCCCTGTTGAGTATTCTTGGTTCCTTTGTCAAATATCAGTTGACCATATATGCAAAGGTTTATTTCTGGGCTCTTGATTCTGTTGCATTAGTCTATGTGTTCATTTTTATATTAGTACCATATTGTTTTGATTACTATAGCTTTGTAATATCATTTGAAATAAGTAAATGTGATGCCTCCCACTTTGTTCTTTCTCAGAATTGCTTTGGCTATTCAAAGTCTTCTGTGACTCCATACGAATTTTAGGATTTTTCTATTTCTGTGAAAAATACTATTGGAATTTTGATAACTGCATTGAATCTATAGATGGCTTTTGGTAGTATGGACATTTTAACAATATTATTTCTTCCAATCCATGAATAAGAGATATCTTTCCATTTATTTGTGACTTCTTCAGTTTTTTCATCCAAATCTTACAGTTTTCTGTGTACAGATTTTTCACCTCCTTGAATACATTTATTCCTGTTGGTTTTGATGCTATTATAAATGGGATTGTCTTCTTTATTTCTTCTTCAGATATTTTGTTGTTAATATATAAAAACACAACTGATTTATGTATGCTAATTTTTTATCCTGAAACTTTACTGAATACATTTATTAGTTCTGCGAGTTTTTTGGTAGAATCTTTAAGATTTTCAGTACATAAGATTATATATCATCTGCAAACAGAAACAGTTTTATTTTTTTCTTTCCAGTTTAGTTAACTTATTTCTTTTTCTTGCCTAACTGCTCTGGCTAGGACTTCTAGAACTATGTTGAATAGAAGTGGTAAAAGTGGGCACCCTTGTCTTATTCTCAGTCTTAGAAGAAAGACTTCAATGTTTCACCAAAAAGACTTGTAAAACCATCTAGTTTAATTCCTATGTGTTCACAGGTGATGAAACTACAGTCTCAATAGGTCACAGAACTTTCAAAATATTTCACCTCTACTAAGACCAGAGTCTATACCTGTTAGGACATGAAGAAGTTAAGGCAATCTAAGATCTGAGATAACCAGAAAGTTCCAGCATACTTAGTCCTCTGAAAAAGTTGTTCCCATCTTATGGGACTCTTCTTTCATCACACTAAGCCAACTGCCATTCCTTTCTTCTCATCTGTCCCTACTAGGTTATATGCTTCATGAAGGCAAGAACTGTGTATATGTCATTTTCCACACTATTCCCAGCATCAACACAGTCACGTGGCATGTAGTAGGTACTCAATATACTATTTGTGGAATTGGATAGAAACATATCAGCATATAGCACAATGCCAAAGGTCAAGCCAAATTGCTACATTGTCCATCCCAGAATTATGTGCAGGACTTAGCTAAATGTTAAGCCTCCTCACTAAGACTCTGAGAGATAAGAACATTTTGTTAGATAAGTGTTTGTCACCCAAAGATACAAGGTGGCATGTGCCCAATGAGCCATGCTTATTGTGACTGACTCATTCTCAATACAAATTCCTGTCTATCTGAGAGATAACTCAGTCTATAGTGAATGAGACCAAGTAAAAGTAAGGTAAAGATGGTCCAGCAACTCAAGGGCTGAACCTGAACCTTAAGGAAAAATGACTACACACTGGAGACCACTTGTAGGCAGAGATGTATTTCCACTGCCATCCATGCATCCAGTGCATTTCCATTGCCAGTCACACTGAGGTTTTGCTCATGGCTATCTAAAATGTAGTTGGATACTCCCTCTAGTCCTGGAAGTGACGTGACAGAGGTGAGGAAGAAGTCCTGTGTCTTTGTAGGAAAGCTTCTATCAACTGTCACTATATTTTAAAATATAAAATTTGTCAGCAACTCTTTTCCCACTGCCTTTCATGGTAAGGCTCCTTCCACTCAAAGTGTCCAGCTGTGGGACACAAAAAAATGGATGCAGTTAGACATGGAGAGAATCAAAGATCACTCGCTCTCTCTCTGAGACTTAATCATCTGTGAAACAAAGGATTCTAAGACTTGCCCAATCCACTTCACTAGATGGTTTAAAGCACCACGGAGAGACGTCTTCAGGAAGGTAAAGTCTATACAATTATAAGCTGGTGTTTCTTTCTCGAAAGCCTTCCACTAGGTGTTACAGGGTTAACAAAATGAATGAAACCACACAGCCCTGCTCTTCAAGGCACTTACAGTCTAGTACACACATGCAAGCATGGTGAGTTAAAAAAAATTTATACACACACAGACAGTTGTTATGTTATCAAATATCTCTGTAAAGGAATCCATTATAGAACACAGAAGCACAAATTAAATAATCTTTGTTTGATTGATTTTGAATAGCCTCAGACCATTTCAGTCAAATAAGCATATAAAATTGTACACTTCTAGGAAAGAGGAATAAAGAATATATAAACAGGGCCCTTTATGCGAAATTCTATATAAGTCAACTCAGAAACAGACATAACTAAAATGGAATAGGAAGATGTGTCCAATTACATATCTGCCTCTTACTTCCTGTGCAGCATCAGTATTCCATAAGTCCACAAGATCACAGCTTGACCGACAGAAGTTATACACAGAGCAGAGGATTTGTACTGATGAAAAGTTTATTTTTTTCCCTTATCAAAAAACAGGCATATTTGATATTTTGCCAAAAGTGCTTAAAGTGGATTATATCTACACCTGACTTTGTGTTAAGTGCAGAGACAAAAATCTCTAAAATTTATAAACAAAAGTTTCTCTCTTCCTTCAGAGTTCGAGGCAAAAAACAACTTGCACTGTATCTCATACTACAGCTTGAATGTTACAGGGACATAAAATATATTTATTGTTGCTGTAGCTCAAATTTTCCATCCTACTACATGTACAGAGTTGGAGTTTACCAAAATAGCATCAGCAACACTGCCAACAAGATCCTATAACCTTAACACAAAGTAAATATGACAGTAGAAAAGAAATGTAACCTTTTTAAAGTTCTCTCTATGCAAATATCATGCAGAAGTCACTGACTACTGAAAACTGCACATCTCTTCAATATCGGAACCACCCCGAAAAATCATCATGGCAAGCTTGTTATTTTGATCTTTCACAGATTTCTTTAAATTCCTATTCACTTTCTGTGATGGTCTGTGTACCTACAATCATCATCTATTAATAGTACATTTCTTAAGAGTCCCATACAGGCATAACCACAAAATCACAAAAAAACTTTTTTATAAAGCTTCTGGGGCTATTTATCTTTGAATACTCACTCTATGATCAAGTCATCTTCTAAAATGATCTATTTAAATGAAATATACATTCAAAATATATAAAGAACAAATACAATTTAATAGCAAAAAAAAAAAAAAAAAAACCCAGCAATTTGATTTAAAAATGGGCAGAAGATCTGAACAGAGTTTCCAAAGAAGACATACAGATGGCCAACAGGTACGTGAAAAGATGCTCATCATCATTAATCATCAGGGAAATGCAAATCAAAACCACAATGACATGTCACCTCACACCTGTTAGAATGGCTATCATCAAAAAGACAAGAAATAAAAAGTGTTGGCAAGGATGTGGAGAAAAGAGAATCCTTGTGCACTGTTGGTGGGAATGTAAATTGGTGGAACCACTATAGAAAACAGTATGGATGCTCCTCAAAAAAATTATAAATAGAACTACCCTGTGATCCAGCAATCTCACTTCTGGGAATTTTTCCAAAGAAACTGAAAACACTAACTCAAAAAGATTGATGAACCACTATATTCATTGCAGCATTGTTTACAATAGCCAAACTATGGAAACGACCTCTCTATATAGATATATTGCCATTTATGACAACATGGATGGACTTTGAAGGTATTATGCTAAGTGAAATAAGTCAGACAGAGAAAGACAAATACTGTTATGATCTCTCTTATATGTGGAATCTAAACAACAAAAAGAACAGCAACAAGCTCACAGATACAGAGAAGAGATTAGTGGTGCCAGAGGCGACGGGTGGGGGATAAGAGAAATGAATGAATGGGTTTTTTTTGGGGGGGGGTTTAAATACATCGAATAATTTTAATTAAAAAATGAAATACACTAACAGTAGCAAAATAAGTATTGAAACTCATGAGACCACAAACTCCCTATCTTGCTACCCCATTTATTTGAACTCTTTATTTGCATGAGTTCATGTCCAACACTGGTTGGGAGTCTGAACTGAAAGAGAAGAACTTTGGAGCACAGGCATCCATGATGACACTGGAGGCCAGGTAGATGGAGCAAGATGCTGTGTATTTCCCAGGCAGTGCCGGAAACTCAGTCTTACCTTCTATCGAGACACTGCAAGATGAGGCTAAAGGGGCTGATTTGACGAAAGCCATTGTGAGACTCAGGTCCAAGATGTGTTGCCTCCAAGCTGAAGTGATGAAGTGCGACACAGATCGAGGAACCTCCCACACACAGCCTACCTCAGACCTCACAGCAGCTCTGACTCTCAGCCCCGGATAACGGCTGAGCCCAGCAGAGCCCAGATGGAGCTATGGAAGGGACCAGGCATGCACAGGAGGTCCTGCTGGTGGCCAGGCGAGGGCCTCAAGAACTATTAATGTTAATTTGACCTCCTGTGTGCCAGTTAATTGAGACCTAGGAACATCCAATTTCCCTTCCTGTATGGAATATTGAGTTGAACATGCATTACCCACCTGAAACCTATAAGCAGTATTTGTTAAGTCTGGAATACTTAGCAGAAAGTTACCCAAAATGTTCATTGATAATATGAAGCGTGTCCCTGTGGTTCTTTCTCTAATATAGACTCTCCAGCAACAACACTAATATACCTCTTCTACGTATTACCAAATAATTCTGCTGCATATCTTTTTTAATATTTATCTTTTATAGAAGTATAGTTAATTTGCAATACTGTGTTAGTTTAAGGTGTACAGTAAAGTGATTCAGTTATACATATATACATATATATCTATTTTTTTCAGCTTCTTTTCCCTTCTTTACAAAATATTGAGTATAGTTCCCTGTGCTATACAGTAGGTCCTTTCTGGTTATCTATTTTTTATATAGTAGTCTGTGTATGTTAATCCTAAACTCCTAATTTATCCCTTTCCCCACCCCTTTCTCCTTTGGTAACCATAAGTTTTTTTTCTATGTCTGTGTCTATTTCTGTTTTGTATATAAGTTCATTTGTATCATTATTTTTATATCCATACATAAGCGATATCACATGATATTTGTCTTTCTCTGTCTGGCTTATTTCACTTAGTATGATAATGTCTAGATCCATCCATGTTGCTGCAAATGGCATTATTTCACTCTTTTTTATGGCAGGGTAATATTCCATTGTAATATCCATTCATCTGTCGACGGACATCTAGATTAATATAGCTTCTAAGGGTGTCTAATTTACTAGTAAGAAATTGCTTAAGAATTAGGAGAATCCAGCTCCCTGTCTTTTAAAATACATTCAGTTTTCATAAAACCTAAATATTATGGTTCATCTTATAATGATTGGCATACACAATTATGTGTCAATATCTAAGTCTAGAATTTGGTGTTCACTTTGTGATGTACAATAAATATTGATAACATAGAATTAAGTACTCTTGATAAGCTACTCTAAGAATCTAGGTACAGAATAGATCAGTAAGTCAATGATACAAAGCAAAGAGCACTTCTTGAAATTTTTTTAGTGTTGCAATATCAGAAGTCACTTAGAAACAGAACTACATGAGTAACTTAAAAGCGAAAAATCCAGAACTCAATATTTCTTCCAGCTTCTTGCAGGAGCTCTGACAAAGGGGAAATAATCTAAATAATCTAAATCTAAATAGAAAGTTTTGTTTTATAAGCTTGTTGGTTTGTTTTTCTTTTATGCAAGAGATTGTTAAAATTTACACTTGTAAAATTGTATGAATCTTCCCTTTCACATCATCATTTTCCCCTTAGCAGTTAATAAGGAAGCTGTGTTTTCCCTGAATTAGATAAAACAATATCCAGATTCAAAATAAAAAGATGGAATTACTAGCAAACTTTGCTAAATTAGTAAATCAAGGCCTTTTCTTATTCTTTGTATAAGATCAAAAATGTGACATTCCCTTAAACGATACAATTGAGGATTTTTATCCAGTTGTTAATTCAGAAGTATATTCCTGTGCAAAAGAAAAAAAAGTATTTACTATGGATTCATATTTTAGCATTTCTGAAAACATGCCTTTGTGAAAAAATTCCCTAAACAAAGAAAACATTTACCTGTGTCAAATTCAACAATCTGCTTACATTGGTAACATGAAACACAAGCTCCTCTTCCAGGAGCTCCAACTTTGAGAATATTTTAAGTGACCAATGACATAAAAAATGAGTTTACTTTAGACCTTTCTTTTTGGTAGCCGTGACATAGTAAGGAAAGGAAAAAGAAAGACACTCTTGTCAAAGTAATACAGTATTCATGTCCGCTGATTAGGTCTGTTCACAAGTGTAACAGCTGTAACCAAAGTCTTATTACGCAGTTAAAAATTCCGATTTTGATGAAAGATATTGGACCAGGCCACATTTGTGGTAAAAATGTTTTCCTTTTTTTTATTTTTTTAACTCTTCTGCCAAACCAAATGCATTTCTCAGTCACTATATGTGATACTACAATAGAATCAGTGGATCTTGCCAAATATGGAAATCTTCTAAAACACTGCTCTTATCAACTTGCAAGAAGCCAAAATGTGAAATGGATATTGTGACACCCTGTAGACTCATGATATCACATTGGATGAGGCATGTGAAAGTACTTTGTAAATGATAAATAAAGCACTACAAGCATGCAAATTATTCAAACTACCTGTGAAGCTTCCTTCATGATGATGATGGTGATGGTAACAATAATAATAATAGCTACCACCGATTGAGTGATTTTTATTATATAGCAGCAACCATGCTAAGCACTTTCCATGTATTTGCTTATTTATTACTCACAACAATTGGTTAACGTCAGACTATCATTATCTCCATTTTACAGAGGAACACTAAAAGCTCAGAGAGGTTAAGTAAATTGCCTTAGGTCACACAGCTCATCAGCCTATGACATTAAAGTAGTTCTTCATGCCCTCTTGCAAATACAAGTGTTGGTAAAGAATTCATGAATTAGGTCTGGTTATGTTATGTGATCCAGGTAACCCCACATATGGTCATATTACTTTTTAGTTATTGAAGAAAAAGGACACATACACATGTACACATACATGCAAACTTATTCAGATTCCCAGAGATATGTCAAGTATCCTTGAACTAACACATACGTGTGTTCTCTTGATTTGACAATGATTCAAATGAGTCATGTGATTTTGTTCTGCAAAGGCTCTTCCTAGCATAAAGTAAGCATGTACTAAATGTTTGATAAATAAGCATGTGTTCCCCAGCGTGGCAGTATTTGCCTTACTTGCCTGGCACGTTATTCAGAAATCTTTGGTTTGCAAATGACAAAAAGTCAACTCAAACCAGCTAAAAGCAAAAGAGGAACTGACTAGCTCATGTAAGTGGAGAGTCTAGAGAGCTCTGGTTCCCAGAGTGGCTGGATGCTAGCGCTTGGGCATGTCTTGTCCATCTCACTTCTGCTCCTGCTCTACTCTGCCTTTCTCTTCCTTGGCTTCCTTCTCAGTCAGCTTCTCTTCACCAGCAGTTATTGGATTATATATGGCTGTTCTAGAAATGTCAGCACTTCTCTCTTTATATCACCAACCAAAGTCCCAAGGAAGCCTTGAGTTGGCATAGCCTGCATCATACACCCACCCTGGAAATAATCACTGCCTTCAGAGAGATAAGGCATCTGATTGGCCAACCGAGAAGGAGGAGGAGGAACAGAGGAAAGGAGGAGAAAGAATAAGAGAAGGAGAAGTTGGTGATAAACTGAAGCGTGGCACAAGAGTAGCCTTTCTTAGCCCGGAGATATCTTGCTGATTTTTAGTTTCAATATTATCTAAAACATTTAGCTTCCAAGAAAGGAAGTGAATGATAGGTCATTCCATCCTCTTTGTTAGATTACATTCTGTATTTGTGCTGTCTTATTTATTATATTTAAAGGAAATGGGCACAGAGCTTTGAAGAGGGCAAGGCTTATATGGATGATGCCATTCAGGAGGGAAATTGTTTCTTTCCCTGCTTCATTATACTTGGTGATCATTATGATCTGTACCACGGTGACACTTAATTATACCATTCCAATAAATCCACATTCGTCTTCCAATTCATAAATTAACAAAAGGACACTAGAGAGTGTGACCTGTTACACGTTTATAATCTTTTTATCTCAGACTCTAAGAACATGATGGGAGTTTCCCTGTGATCCTTTCTCACACATATCCTTCTGCCCTATTGCACACAAAGGTCTCATTGATTGGAAGGGCAGCTACACTGATGTGCAGGGCCAAAGGGTTAAGGATCCAGGAAATTCCCAACTGGTTTAACAGGAATGGGCACCACACCTTCTTGAAGCTCTACAGTGACCAAGTCACAAAAATTGGGTCCACCATGAGAATTGGGAAAAATCAGGGAAGTGCCTTCAGGCAACAAGGGTCTGTGGAGATTGAGAGTTCAGATAAGGGCAAATGAGTATCTCAGGCTACTCTGCTTCATTCTAGTCTTGCATTTGTCCTAAGACTTCTTCTCACCCAAGGGGGTGGGGGGAAGTGAAGAGAGAAATGGAGAGCCATTCCACAGCCACATAGGTGCCCATCCTCATGCCCTGATCCTAAATCCCCCACAGCACGACTCTTATTAGACCCTCTCCCTTCCCTTTGAGACAGGCTGGGAACTGGGACCCTCTGCTGCAATGCTTGCACCTGGACAAATGTCTCCTCAAGCAACAAAATACAAAGAAACTATAAGGGACTAAAAATAACTGTGTGCATGTGCAGTTGGGGCAAATTCTGGACAAGATACAAAGAGACCAAAAAGCCCAACTGCCACTTCTGAAGAGCCAGGAAAAAAAGCAGGGTACTGCACATGCCCCCTGCACACAACACCACCAAAGGGGTGGGCAAAACACCTAAGCCACCCCTCTGGCCCGACCCCTGGACACACCCCTACCCTCACCCCATATCAGGAACCAGCTCGCCTGCCCCCCTCAGGGAGCAAGCTAGCAAAGAAACCTGTTACCTATTTTTGCTCCCCACCTGCTGCAGCAGGGGCTCCAACAAAGCCTTGCCTGAATTTGTCGTCTGGCCTCTGATCAGTTTCTATTGATTAAGGAGGCCAAGAACTCTGGTCAGTAATATCTTGACTTTTTTCTTGATCTTTCCTTTTTCTTTTAGATCGAGAAGCAGAACATTGGATAAGTCATACTCCTCTACTGATAACACACTATCATTATAAGTTTGTACCAGACCCTTCCCTCATTGTTTATTGCCTTTTATCCCATTTCCCTTCCCCATTTTCCTCCCCAACCCATCACCACAGCACTAGTAGATTTGATGATCTCCTTGAATTTCCATGTATCCTCATGAAACACGTGGTATGTCCTTGTGCTGTGTGTATATATATTCTTAACTTTTACAAATTATGTCCACAGACTTAGTTCTGTTTCTTTTTCTTTTTTGTCCACCCAGCACGGGTTTTTTTTGTTTGTTTGTTTGTTTTTTAACATCTTTATTGGAGTATAATTGCTTTACAATGGTGTGTTAGTTTCTGCTTTATAACAAAGTGAATCAATTATACATATACGCATGTTCCCATATCTCTTCCCCCTTGCGTCTCCCTCCCTCCCACCCTCCCTATTCCACCCCTCTAGGTGGTCACAAAGCATCGAGCTGATCTCCCTGTGCTATGCGGCTGCTTCCCACTAGCTATCTATTTTACATTTGGTAGTGTATATATGTCCATGCCACTCTCTCACCCTCTCACATCTTACCCTTCCCCCTCCCCATATCCTCACGTCCATTCTCTAGTAGGCCTGTGTCTTTATTCCCGTCTTGCCACTAGGTTCTTCATGACCTTTTTTTTTTTTTCCTTAGATTCCATATATATGTGTTAGCATACTGTATTTGTTTTTCTCTTTCTGACTTACTTCACTCTGTATGACAGACTCTAACTCCATCCACCTCACTACAAATACCTCCATTTTGTTTCTTTTTATGGCTGAGTAATATTCCATTGTATATATGTGCCACATCTTCTTTATCCATTCATCCAATGATGGACACTTAGGTTGCTTCCATGTTCTGGCTATTGTAAATAGAGTTGCAATGAACATTTTGGTACATGACTCTATTTGAATTATGGTTTTCTCAGGGTATATGCCCAGTAGTGGGATTGCCCAGCACAGTTTTTAAGATTTATCTATATACTTCAAGCTGTTTTGCATGGTATTGCATGGTAAGCCTCATTATCTATTCCCCTGGGGATGAACCCCTAGGTCGCCACCATCCTCACTACCACAAACAACACTTTGATAAATATCCTGGTCCAGCCCCCTCAGGGACCTGTATGACAGCTTCTCTGGGCTCTACATCTGGGAGCGGGACTGAGGGATGGTTTCCATCTGGCTGTTCTGTCCTGACTACTCTATGGAGCACCTACCATGGTGACAGTACCAGGTTCATATCATGTAAATGGGAGAACCTGAGGCTTAGAGAGGTTAAGTGATATGCCTAACTCCACAGAGCTGGTTCAGTGCTACAGAGTCAGGATTCAAAGCCAAGTTTCTCTGACTCCCAGGCTTGCTCCCTTCCACTGTACCACACTGCCTTCCACAGGGATCTTTTGATTCAATGACCTATACTAGAGGCAGCAGGACACAGTAAACAGGCCAGGGAAAAGTATCCCTTCCTTTCACCAGGCATCCATTCCCCCAGGGGCCTTCAAACCTGCAGGGAGAGCTAACCGTGCCACAAAGGCCTGGGTTCCCCAGCCTGGCCTGCAGCACTGTGTAATCAAAGGTGCGGGAGAGCCCCACTGGCTGGGGGCCAGGCAAGCTTAGCCCCGCCTCACACCCCTGATGCAGGCAGATTAACAGCTGCCATCTGGCAAGCAGAGTCTTTCCATGCAAACTGCAAACCTCCCCTGTGGGTGAATCACTAGTGTGTCCAATACCAGTCAGGGCCAATAAAACTTTGATGGCTTTATTAATGAAGATGAAAACTTGAGATATGCCAAATACAGATCAAATGGCATCTTGGTAACATGATTATCTCTGAATTACTAGCTGCATAGTGAGACAGCCAAGTGACTAATCCTGGAGAAGGCTGGGTGCTTTGGATGCAGGAGACACTACTTCTTGCCTCCTGGGTGTTTTTTATTGCATCAAAGTAGTACTTTACTAAATGGAACACCTCAGAAGTCCCTCTTTTACAGAGAAGATTTAATTTCTTGAAGTTCTGAGGTTCCAAATTCAGAGTGGTCTGTAACAAGATGAGCAGGGAGTATGTCAGGAAAAAACGAGGAACAAACACAAGAATCTAGCAAACGTTCGTGTCTACAGCATTGTTGATAAAATTAGCGGAAACAACAGGATAGGAATGATAGAGAGGAAAGTAAAAGCCACAAGTCTCTCCTGCTTTCCTTTTTTTTTTAATTTTAATAGTAGTTTTATTTAACTCAGTATACCAAAAAATGCTATCATTTCAACATGGATTCAATATAATAATTAATGAGGTATTGTATATTCTTTTCCAGGACTAAGTCTGAAATTTGGTTTATATTTTACAGTTTTAGTACACCATAATAAGGACTTGCCACAGTTCAAATGCTCAGTCGTCTGGGTTGGGTTCTTCTTCTTGCATTTCCATCATAACCTGTTTCTGTCATTCTTCCACTAGACTGTGTTCTTCTTGAGATCAGGGACTCTGCTTTGCTTCCCACATCCCTAACACATAGCACAGTATACATAGTAGGTACTCAACATATACTTTGTTGCACAATGAAAAGGTGTTATTGAATGAGATAAAAGCCTTCATGCAGAGCAGAGGCTCTTTCCATTTCTGTCTTTAGCTCACTATTATCTAGTAAGTTCTTCTATGCTAGTTAAGGTAGCTATACGTGAGCTACCTTAACGCATGTCATTTCTATGAGGTAGGCATTGTCATTCCTTTTTTCCTTATGAGAACGTTAAGGCTTAAAAATGTTAATAACTTGGCTGAAGTCAAACATCGAGTATTTGGCCAAGCTGCGACTCAGCCTTGGGGCTTTCCATGTCCAAAGTGAGTGTCCTCTTAAGGAAATGCCATGGTTTGACATCCCAATTTTAGGGAACTACAGAGAATTTTGAGAGGGTTCCAAGAATTATTTCCAAAACAAATGGAAAGCCAGCCCCAGTAGAGAAGCTTTGAACATTTCACCTTTAGGACAGAAAATTGGGACTCATCAAGTGGTGGTATATTGGAGAAGTGGGGTTGTGTGTGAAGATCTGTGAATAATTTGACACATAAAATGTCTTTCAATTTAGCTGGAATTCTGTAACAAAGACTTTACTTGGCAGCTATGGAATAGACTATGACACCTCCAAGAATCCCATTTAGCCACAAATGTCTGTAAACTTCCTTACAGTTTCCATAAGAGGCCAAGGACATGAATTGGTGGCATGGCATGTGGTCTAAATTGTGTGATGTATAAAGTTATCTAAAGATGTCTTGAGAAAACCCCACATTTTTCCTTTTCTCTTGAAGTGCATTTGCATGCACACCAGATAGCTAAACAATCATTGACTCTAAGACTTCTGATATACTGTACCTTTTCAGTCAGATGCATAATTGTGGTAGGACTCATTGCTTATGTTTCACAGGATCATTAGCAACTTTAATTTTTCGTTAAACTCTTGAAATCCCTTTCTGGAAAGACAAATGAGATCACATTCTGCATTCTCCTGGTTAACAGTGTCATTATCACGTACAGTTCCTCAAACAATCAGCTAAATTCCATTGTCATTCTGAATTTCTTCTCTTTCTTTTGTGATGTATTCACAAACTTACTCAGTCTTCTGCCTGCTTAATGGAAGAAATTTTATAGAAACTACCATAAACGATACATAATTGTAAATGGCTTTAAAAAGCCATATGGAAGGATGAATAATCTTCCTTTTTGTTTCCATCTTTCCTAAATATTCTTACGCTTTGTGTTTTGCAATACCTTTTGCACTCGCTTTGGTCAAAATTGTTTTTGGCCATTTGCCCATTTGAAATGTCCTACAAAATGAATTGCTTCTTTTGTAAATAAGAAAAAACTTCGGGAAATATTGTTTTGAAATACTGTGCTGGAGTTATAGCTAGCTGGTAGCGCTTTCTGTAGGGGAAAAAGAAGGTAGAGAGTTTATTGTTTGTTCAGCATATATAAATCATGATCCAGGTAATATTTTGTGCTTGCCTTCATATCTTCTAGTGGCTGTAGTTTTGAGCATCACAAATATACTTTCAGGAAAGAATTGCATATTTCCTGTGTAATGATAGCCTTTCATTTTGGGTTAAACTTTCCAGTGACAGCCGATAGAAATTGGGACATATCTTTAACCACCAATTTCTTGGCTGACACTTAATGAGGACACCATGATTTTCAAGTGAATGAATTCACCCACTTTTATTGGCTTCCTTTTTTTACTTTCTACTTTAAGAAGCTAATTTATTCCTCTTACAATTTAAATGCCAACCTCTTCTAACATTATTCTTGCAAGGTAACTTTGGATTTGGCCACTCTTCATCTTCCTTCTTTCCCATATCACCCTATACTTTTAAGAAAAAATATCTCTAAATGGCACATCAGAAACAAATATCAGAATTGGAGATCATTTTTAAACCAGAGTAGTTGTCAAAATTAACCCAATAATGCATTGCAGGGCAATTCACTTATAGGGCACATTATCTTATAGATAATAATGTTTTTAGTTTCTTGCAAGCTTAGAAATGACAGTGAATGCACACTAGAAGGAAATTTTAAAGCTCACATTTAAAAGAGAAATAGTTTTCTATTTTTACCCATTTAAATGCAATGAAATCATATATGTAGATACACTATGAATCACTATGTAGGATTATCAAAAGAACTTTCCTTTCAATGATTTTCTTTCCAAGTACAATTCTTGAATCATATATCTTAATATAATATTCAAAATTATGAAGACAGAGAGAAAAATCTTTATTGAAAAGATGGACCATTTAAGGCAGGATTGGATTGATGGTCAATTAAAACTGTATCTCCACACTTTCATTCATGATGTGGATTCTTTTTTTTTCTTTACCTCTGTAAAGTAGTTGAAATAAGATATATTATGCCAAGATATCTGGGCAGGAAATTGCCACTAGGTGTGAACAAGAGACATCCAATCTCTCCATTCTAATAAAAATGTGATCAGTCACACCTGTACTGAGAAGAAAAGACAAAATATGACAAAGACTCAAAAATTTAGAAAAGTACCATTAAAAATCAGCTCTGTGCAACCCGTAATGAGAGGGCCTGACCTATTCAATGAATAAGATGTAAAAAAGCATCAAGCCTTGTAGACTTTGTCTCTCTCTCACAGACTTTTTTATATCAAAAATTAAGAAAAATAAGTTTAAATGTCTTAATTCAGAAGAAAAAATATATACATATACATGTATGTATAAAATCTTGGCTCCCTTAGATATATTGAAAAGAATAATATGAGCTACTCAGAATCAGTATATAGATTTATGAAATAATATAAATGCTCCACAGTACATTTAACCAAATCATAGCCAAATACGGAACAAAAAGTACTATTATGAGAGCCTATGGGATAAGGACTTGAAGATGCTTCGTGCTTCCATATCACATCTCAAATGATGTTTCCTCCAAAAGCCAAGTTTCATCTTGGGAAAGACTTCATTTTAAAGACCAAAGCCCAATATTCTAGAATCTTAGTGTTAAACAGAGAATCTGAAGAGCATAGCTTTAGTGAAAATTTTCATTGAGACTGACATTTACTGATGTCACTACAAACACACTATCGTGAAGAAGTTTAAAATAACCAACTCTTCGGCTTCAATTCCTTGTGAGAGTGTGTGTGTGTGTTTGTGGGTGTGTGTGTTTTAATACAAGTGTCTTCTACAAATAAATTTGGCCACCAAACTCTTTCTTTAGTTGCTGGTGTATTTTTGTTTTCATATGTGGCACTGAATGCATTTCTGTAGTTGTGAACAACTACATTTGATTAAAATCTGTCAGATTTATCTTTTTAGCAGGAGAAAAGAAATATGTGTTTCTCCAGAAAGGAAATCAATGTGTCTTTATGATAGATGCAGAGTGGAAGGCTGGATACTGTCACTTTAAGTGATGAAGCAGAAAGACAGGGTAGCTCCACTGCTATCACCAACCCGCTGCCGACATAACTGTTGGGAGGCAAAGCCCTGTTTAAATCTTATAATCGTTGTTTATAGGATAGACTTACAGTCACTGACCTAACAGTTATTACTCCAACTTGTTAAGTTACAAAGTCTGGCGTCTAAGGTGTCCACAGTTTACTTTGTTTAAATTTTCTTAGCAATATCTTTGAGCCAGAGCTCTACTCTGTTGCCCTTCAGAGAAAGAGTTCTCCCCTCCCCATAGGAAGGCACCAAGTCTGCAAGGGCAGATAACTGTAGCACAGAATCTCCTTTCTCAAGACAAACAGAAAACAGAAACCAGCTCCCAGGCTACGCCAGAGACACATGAAGCAGAAAACATCCTTCAGGGGACATAATGGGAGACTGCTTTATGGCAAAAATATGTCCAGAGATCTCCCTCCTGTTGAGACTCATGCACCTCCCCAGGACCCCAAGGGTAGCTAGAGCTTCAGATGGAGCTGTGCTGGATAGAAAAGAAACTTCTGCCCTGACATTGTGAGGTTATAAGTTTCTCCATTCAGAGGTGCTACAACCAGCAGACACTTACCCTATTAAGACTGCCTGAGAAAGTCACAGTGAGCAGAGATTTCTTTTCAGCATGAGTATTAGTGTCTCTGTGGCTACACCAGCAAAACCATCCTAATGAGCTTGTAAAGGAATGTCAGGATCTATGAACTCACATGTCAGCTAAAATTACTCTCTCTTGCCTCATGAATGACATCTGTCAGTAAAGTATTTGAAGTGTTTGTGGCCAATTTCTATAACAATGCTCTATGTATAAGCCCCTCTCCTAACCAACTTTTTAAAAATGCTTTGTTGGTTTGTGTTCCCTAATAAGTGTTTTTAGAAGGCATTTTATTGATGTGAGTGAGTGTGCACATGTATGCTCTGCATATTAAGACAGGCCTGATTAAACCATTAGATGACATTATATGCAGAGCACCTAGGGAGGATTTGGAACATGGTAGATATTCTTCACAGGTCCATTCCTTATTTATCACACCTCTCTTCAACTTGCATATCCTACAAATTAAATAAATAAGCACAAATAACTAATGCATTTGCTCAAAGCTAAATGACTCTTTTCCTTTTCCCCTAACGTTCACTTTCCACCCTTACATCACAATCCCCAAGCTATTCAAGAATCAGGGTTTAAGAATTACACATTAAGAATTCATTGGTCACCATCACATCCACTATAAATGATTAGAAGCCTTCCCACAATTTATATAAAATTGAAATGATTAAGATACATTCTTGCATTCTGATAATAGACTCTAGTAATGGTGTCATATGCTTCTGATACACTGATGGATTGGATTTGCTAATATTTTGTTTATAATTCTTGGTACAAATGGTCTTCAAATTCTGTACTATCTTTAGAAGCTATCTTCACAAAATGATTTTAGTACCTTTCCTTTTTATGGTTGAATAGATTTTCTATAACCCTGGAATTGATTTTTAAAGACTGTAAGGAATTTATCTGTAAAACTATCTAGGTCTGGTGCCTTTTTTAGTAATAGATCTTTTACTTTCCAGTCTCAATAATAATTGATCTGTTCATGGTTCTTTAAATGATCATTTGAAGAGTTTGTATTTTTACTAGGAAAACCAGACTCCAGGTTTCCAAATTTATTTCTATAGAGTTGCACATAATATCTACCAGTGAGTTTTCTCACCTTCTCCATATCTGTGCTTATGTTTCCTTTACAATGCTGAATTTATTTCACTTTCTCTCTAACCAGGCTTTACAGGGATGTATCTAGTTCATTAATCTTGCAAAGTACCTAATTTTGATTTTACCTATCCCTTTTCATGTTTGTTTTCTACTTCATAAGTTTTAGTTTTTATCTTTATTAACTACCTCCTTCTTTAGCCCAATTTTTCTTTTACTTTTTAGTTTGAGTATTTTAAAATTTACTTTCAATCCTTATTTTTTTAAACAATAAAGATAATCTCAGGATATAATTTTTTGAGTGCAAAGTTTGCTTGAATGTCTCATATAGTATATACTTTACTGTATTATAACTACACTCTTGTAGCTGAATAAGCATCACACCTCCATAGTTGCCATATTTGTATTATAATCTTTTATGTATATATTATGTCACAAAATGAGAATCTCTTCCTCTTTAAATAATTCTTTGTATTCCCGAAATACTGAGCACAGATTTTTGCCCATGTAGAACCTCATTAAATACGTGTAGGATTTTTTTTTAAATTATGGAAGGCATAAAACTTGCCAGAGTATCTAATTCAGCAAAGCCTATGCACATCTACCCATTTATCTCCAAGAATTAGGTGATGCTGGAAAACTGAATGCTCAGGGGGTAATGCTATTAGAAGAGAGCATCAGATTTAAGCAAGATAGAGCTGGGCTCCAATTCCAACTTTTCCACTTACCAATCAAATGATTTACCTTTTCCAAACCTCAATTTATTCACACATAAAGCAGGTTAAAAAAAAAAGTTCTTTCCTCACAAAGCTATTATGAGGATTAAATAAGATAATGCATGAATATGCCTGACACATAATAAGAGCTCCACAGCCATGAGCTCACAGTATTATTGTTATTACCATTATTGTTACAGTAGGGACAGGGTGATGGGGTGGGAAATAATTGAGAGGCAGAAGCCAGGGAAGAGGAAAAGGCGCTGGGAAAAGGACAAGAAAGGGAGAACCTTAGCCCATTCTTGACCCAGTGATCTTGGAAACACTGATTAGGTAAGGAAATTTTAAATCCTTTCCCTGTAATGTGACATTTCTACAAGCTGGTTCTATATTTCATTTCCACTTTGCTAAATAATGTTACACCAAACCTCTCAAGAGAGTGCCTAAGTTCACCCCAAAGAGGGCTGCAGAGATGGGAGTGGACGGGAGGAGGCAAGATGGGGCAGCAGGAATGTAGCAACCAGTTGTCCAGCGAGTGCCCATTTTTGGTGAGTACTTCGGCTTGGAGGGTCATTAGTGTGGAGAGAGGTAGAGCCCTTTTGCATTCTTTTCTGGGTGAAGCAAAGTCAGGGCAGAGGCAGCTGTACCTCATCACTGTCTTGCACGGCCAGAGATCTCTCCAAGGCAGAATGGGCTCTGGTGCCAGACGGCCAGGTTCTAATCCCACTCCTGACGTTGACTAGCTGTGTGGCCTCAGACAAGACATTTGACCTCTCTATGCCTCAGTAAAAGGAGGACTTTATTTACAAACATTTAAATAGAGTTATTTTACGCGCTTTACAAATATTAACCTATTAAATCCTTACAACAAGTATAGGAGGTAGGTCAGATAGAGTGCGGTGAGAATTAAAGGGTGAATATACTTAAAAGTATAAGTACTTAAAGTGCTTCAGACCTTGTTGTTTGGCATATAGTGACTACTATGCAAGTATGAGCTGCTGTTATCATTATTATTGTAAATGTCATATGTTAGCTGCTGTCCTCCTCATTATCATCACATCTTTCTGTTCTGTTGCAGTATGGCACTTGGTGGCATTTTCTCTCTCCTCATTCCATCACCAAGTTCTCCCCATTTCTCAGGCGCGAAGAGTCATTTGAGTATTTCCTTCACATTCTTACCATCTCCCCCTCCACTGTCTACATTCCCCTTCCGCATGTTCTGAGACTCTAGTTCTTCCATCTCATTTAGATGAGTACCAACTCTCCCAGGCCTACAGGGTACCAAGTATAGTGTTAGGTATTCTCACCTACACACAGAGGTCTGTGACCAGACCCAGTCAGAAAGCTATGATTCAATCAGCTGTCTATTTGCCTCTAAAGCCCACTCTTTTTTTTTTTTTTTCAATTGGAGTATAGTTGCTTTACAATATTGTGTTAGTTTATACCATACAGCAAAGTGAATCAGCTATATATACACTATTGATACTATGTATAAAATAGATAACTAATAAGAACTTACTGTATAGCACAGGGAAATCTACTCAATGCTTTGTGGTGACCTAAATGAGAAGAACATCCAAAAAAGAGGGGATATATGTATACGTAAAGCCCACTCTTATCCTAATATCCTTAAAATCTCCACCTCACCTTCCAAACTTTTTTACCATGACTCTCAAACACTGGACTGGTTTGTTTATAAAACATAACATCCAAATTTTTAAAATAAAGAGTCATGCTAACTTGATGTGTTTACATCTTATTCTCAGTTTTCCATATGTTTTAATTTTTTTAAGGTGATGAACTGTTTTGCAGCATGTAATATGCTTTCTTGACAAACAATAGTTTCTCATTCTAGCACATAAACCTTTGAGATGATTACACCAATCAACATCTTACTCTACATATTTTAAAGCAATATCTTCAAATAGAGAAAAGTTAGAAAACACCAGATCGTGTCATAAATGTGAATTGTTTAAATACGCATTAGCAAATCCAGAAATGGAATAACTTGAAGCCATAAAAATGATTCTAAGGAAATAACTCTAGTGATAAGGATGTATTTGATGCTACATTAAATGGAAAAAGCTGGTTACGATGTATTATGTAGAATAAGATGCAATTTTATTTACTTACAAGAATATATAGCAGTGCAATCACAATGGCTGATTTGTGGTGAAAGGGAAAATTCATTTTGGGGGTGCTCTTAGTTTTGCTTTGTATACTCTAATTTTTCTCTGTAATGAGTATACATTGCTTTTATAGTATCAAAAACAATAGAAAAAACTGCATTTTGGTGGAAAACACAGTTGGGCACTTATCTCCACCAGCTGAAAGTAGCCTCAGTTAAGCCTTTTAATCTGCTGTCTCATCAGGCCATGCATTTGTTTGATAGATGGCTCAGTTGCCTCTGGCCTGTCATGTTGTTATTTGCTTTGAACTCTGAACATCTGGGTGGCAAGGACTAGCTGTGTAATATTGTTTTTTTAGTGTTTGGATATACAGAAAAATGCATTAAAATTCTTCTAATCATTAGGATGAATCAAGAACCACCATTCCAATATGTTGAAGGTAAAATCAACCTTCTAAGCTTGGAGCATAAAGAGAAACAAAGGGTGACCCATGTCACGGTCCTCTGTCCCCTTCTAGTCACTTCTGCAGAGTACGACACACTCAGCCACCTTTAAAACAACCACAAACGCAGATTGCTTAACCACTGACTGCATTTTCTTCCTGGTATTACTGGGATTTATCTTAAACTACGCCTTTGCTTCACTACATATGTTAACCACATTCATTAACAATTTTTAAAGTTCTCCTTCTTCTTATCACTCTTAAAGTACACTTTATTTATTAAAAGATAATGAGCACATGTTCAGGAAATAGTAAAAGCCAAGCTTACATTTTTATCGAATTCATATTTTACATTTATATTTTCTGATTAAAATCAGAAGGGTAACTGGTGCTTCCTTCACTTCTACAGGAGAGAAAGACAGGGGCCGCGCCTCTTCAGAAACAAAAATGTATCTGAAGAAAATAAAAATTTATCTTAAGAAACCATATTATATCTTTACAATGTCAAATACATGAATAATTGGGTGGAAGTGTTATTTTTTATTTTTATTTTTATTTGGTCAGTTGGCATTATGTAGAATGCCACAGAGGAACTGATGAACTTTCCTTCAAAAATTAGGATAGCCAATAAAAATTAATTAAAAAAAACCAAACGGACATAATTAAACAAAACCAAGCAAACAATCCCAGACATTTAAAAAAAACCTATAGAAAGACCTAAATGGTAAAACAATTATTCTACAGTGATCTATGAATCCAATGTAACACCAACAAAAATATACTTAAGGGCTTCCCTGGTGGCACAGTGGTTAAGAATCCGCCTGCCAATGCAGGGAACACGGGTTCGAGCCCTGGTCTGGGAAGATCCCACATGCCGCGGAGCAACTGGGCCCGTGAGCCACAACTACTGAGCCTGCGCGTCTGGAGCCTGTGCTCCGCAACAAGAGAGGCCGTGATAGTGAGAGGCCTGCGCACCGCGATGAAGAGTGGCCCCCACTTGCTGCAACTAGAGAAAGCCCTTGCACAGAAACGAAGACCCAACACAGCCAAAAAAAAAAATATATATATATATATATATATATATATATACTTAGACTATTTCTATTTTTTTAAATTTTTAAAAGTGTAATGGTAAGAATTAGCTACACATAAATGTGCTGTATACTAAACATGGAGAAGGCGTAGGTTTTGGGGTTTCTTCTAACATTTTTATTGGAGTATAATTGCTTTACAATGTTGTGATAGTTTCTGCTGTATAACAAAGTGAATCAGCTATACGTATACATATATCCTCATATCCCCTCCCTCTTGCGTCTCCCTCCCACCGTCCCTATCCCTCCTCTCTAGGTGGTCACAAAGTACCCAGCTGATCTCCCTGTGCTATGTGGCTGCTTCCCACTAGCTATCTATTTTACATTTGGTAGTGTATATATGTCAATGCCACTCTCTCACTTCGTCCCAGCTTACCATTCCCCCTCCCCATTCCTCAAGTCCATTCTCTATGTCTTTGTCTTTGTTCCTGTCCTGCTCTTAGATTCTTCAGAACCTTTTTTTTTTTTTTTTTTTAGATTCTATATATATGTGTTAGCATACGGTATTTGTTTTTCTCTTTCTGACTTACTTCACTCTGTATGACAGTCTCTAGGTCCATCAACCTCACTACAGATAACTCAATTTCGTTTCTTTTTATGGCTGAGTAACATTCCATTGTATATATGTGCCACATCTTCTTTATCCATTCATCTGTCGATGGACACTTAGGTTGCTTCCATGTCCTGGCTATTGTAAATAGAGCTGCAATGAACACTGTGGTACATGACTCATTTTGAATTATGGTTTTCTCCAGGTGTATGCCCAGTAGTGGGACTGCTGGGTCGTATGGTAGTTCTATTTTTAGTTTTCTAAGGAAACGTCATATTGTTCTCCATAGTGGCTGTATCAATTTACATTCCCACCAACAGTGCTAGAGGGTTCCCTTTTCTCCACACCCTCTCCAGCATTTATTGTTCATAGATTTTTTGATGATGGCCATTCTGACAAGTGTGAGGTGATACATCACTGTGGTTTTTATTTGCATTTCTCTAAAGATTAGTGAGTTGAGCACCCTTTCATGTGTTTGTTGGCAATCTGTATATCTTGGGAGAAATGTCTATTTAGGTCTTATACCCATTTTTGGATTGGGTTGTTTGTTTTTTGATATGGAGCTGCATGAGCTGCTTGTATATTTTGGAGATTAATCCTTTGTCAGTTGCTTCATTTGCAAATATTTTCTCCCATTCTGAGGGTTGTCTTTTCATCTTGTTTATGGTTTCCTTTGCTGGGCAAAAGCTTTTAAGTTTCATTAGATCCCATTTGTTTATTTTTGTTTTTATTTCCATTTCTCTAGGAGCTGGGTCAAAAGCATAGGTTTTTACATAGATGACATTGAGATATTTGGCTAGCTTTTCGTATCACTTAAGTGATAACTTAAGAAGTTTTAAGTGTAAACTTTAAAAAATTAAACTATGGGTGGAAAAAATATACAAAAGTTACAACAAAAGGAATTTGTTTCTTGTACCTTTATCAGAGGCTTTTGGAAAACATGAAAAGCACAAGTGAAGGCTATTAAAAGGTGTATATTTGTAAATAAGGGTTATAAGAACTGACATAACTGAATATTAAGAAGTATTTAAAAATGAAAAACATTTAAGAAACATTAGCCTGGAAAAGAGAAGAATAGGGTCTACCTGCTGAAATATTGAATCATGTCCAAAAGAAAGAAATCATGTCTAAAAGAGAAGAATAGGTTCTAGATAAATAACAGGATGGAAGAAAAAAGAGAGTAACCACATTGTTGCCAACTCCACTTAAAGACAATGACTCATCAGTCTATTTATCTCTTGTAAAAATAAAATACAGTGTGTGTGTGTGTGTGTGTGTGTGTGTGTGTGTGTGGAAAAAAAAAAAGATAAAGTAATTCTAAAACAGAAAAAAAAAAAAAAAAAGACAATGACTCATGAGAACTGCCTTTAAATTGTCATGTCTTGGACCAGACTTCTCATGCTGGGCAAATGGTGAATGTCCTTCAACACCTCCTATTCAACACATATGCCACATACAGGGACTGGTGGCCACCTGAGGCAGGGACACAGATCTGAGCCATGGTGCCATAGAGGGACCTGGAATTTTCCCCAAAAAACGCCATTGATAACCTAGGCAAGCATCAGGAAAGAGAAGCTGTGTAGACAAAAGGCATCATCTGTCTGAGATGAGTTTGATGGATGGAGAGAGCTTGCCTAAATGAATAAAAGAAAGAATTCCAAATGCTCCAACCAAAAGATATAGACTGGTTGAATGGACACAAAAACAAGACCTGTATACATGCTGTCTACAAGAGACCCATTTCAGACCTAGGGACACATACAGACTGAAAGTGAGGGGATGGAAAAAGATATTCCATGCAAATGGAAATCAAAAGAAAGCTGGAGTAACAATTCTCATATCAGACAAAATAGACTTTAAAATAAAGACTATTACAAGAGACAAAGAAGGACACTACATAATGATCAAGGGATCAAGCCAAGAAGAAGATATAACAATTGTAAATATTTAACCATCCAACGAAGGAGCACCTCAATACATAAGGCAAGTGCTAACAGCCATAAGAGGGGGAATTGACAGTAACAATCATAGTAGGGGACTTTAACACCCCACTTTCACCAATGGACAGATCATCCAAAATGAAAATAAATAAGGAAACACAAGCTTTAAATGATACATTAAACAAGATGGACTTAATTGATATTTATAGGACATTCCACCCAAAAACAACTGAATACACTTTCTTCTCAAGTGCTCATGGAACATTCTCCAGGATAGATCATATCTTGGGTCACAAATCAAGCCTTGGTAAATTTAAGAAAATTTAAATCATATCAAGTATCTTTTCTGAGCACAACGCTATGAGACTCGATATCAATTGCAGGAAAAAATCTGCAAAAAGTACAAACACATGGAGGCTAAACAATACACTACTAAATAACCAAGAGATCACTGAAGAAATCAAAGAGGAAATCAAAAAATACCTAGAAACAAATGACAGTGAAACACAACGACCCAAAACCTATGGGATGCAGCACAAGCAGTTCTAAGAGGGAAGTTTATAGCAATAAAATCCTATCTCAAGAGACAAGAAACATCTCAAATAAACAACATAAATTTACACCTAAAGTAAATAGAGAAAGAAGAACAAAAAAACCCCAAAGTTAGCAGAAGGAAAGAAATCATAAAGATCAGATCTGAAATAAATGAAAAAGAAATGAAGGAAACAATAGCAAAGATCAATAAAACTAAAAGCTGGTTCTTGAGAAGATAAACAAAATTGATAAACAATTAGCCAGGCTCATCAAGAAAAAAAGGGAGAAGACTCAAATCAATAGAATTAGAAATGAAAAAGGAGAAGTAACAACTGACACTACAGACATACAAAGAATCATGAGAGATTACTACAAGCAACTATATGCCAATAAAATGGACAACATGGAAGAAATGGACAGATTCTTAGAAATGCACAACCTTCCAAGACTGAACCAGGAAAAAATAGAAAATATGAACAGACCAATCACAAGCACTGAAATTGAGACTTTGATTAAAAATCTTCCAACAAACAAAAGCCCAGGACCAGACGGCTTCACAGGGGAATTCTATCAAACATTTAGAGAAGAGCTAGCACCTATCCTTCTCAAACTCTCCCAAAATATAGCAGAGGGAGGAACACTCCCAAACTCATTCTACAAGGCCATCATCACCCTGATACCAAAACCAGACAAAGCTGTCACAAAGAAAGAAAACTACAGGCCAATATCACTGATGAACATAGATGCAAAAATCCTCAACAAAATACTGGCAAACAGAATCCGACAGCACATTAAAAGTATCATACACCATGATCAAGTGGGGTTTATCACAGGAATGCAAGGATTCTTCAATATACGCAAATCAATCAATGTGATACACCATATTAAGCAATTGAAGGAGGAAAACCAATAGATGCAGAAAAAGCTTTCAACAAAATACAACACCCATTGATGATAAAAACCCTCCAGAAAGTAGGCATAGAGGGAACTTACCTCAACATAATAAAGGCCATATATGACAAACCCACAGCCAATATCATTCTCAATGGTGAAAACCTGAAACCATCTCCACTAAGAATAGGAACAAGACAAGGTTGTCCACTCTCACCAAAATTATTCAACATAGTTCTGGAAGTTTTAGCCACAGCAATCAGAGAAGAAAAAGAAATAAAAGGAATCCAAATCGGAAAAGAAGAAGTAAAGCTGTCACTATTTGCAGAGAATCCTAAAGATGCTACCAAAAAACTACTAGAGCTAATCAACGAATTTGGTAGAGTAGCAGGATACAAAATTAATGCACAGAAATCTCTTGCATTCCTATACACTAATGATGAAAAATCTGAAAGAGAAATCAAGGAAACACTCCCATTTACCACTGCAAAAAAATCAATAATATACCTAGGAATAAACCTACCTAAGGAGACAAAAAAGACCTGTATGCAGAAAACTATAAGACACTGATGAAATAAATTAATGATGATACAAGCAGATGTAGAGATATACCATGTTCTTGGATTGGAAGCATAAACATTGTGAAAATGACTATACTACCCAAAGCAATGTACAGATTCAATGCAATCCCTATCAAACTACCAATGGCATTTTTCACAGAACCAGAACAAAAAATTTCACAATTTGTATGGAAACACAAAAGACCCCCAATAGCCAAAGCAATATTGAGAAAGAAAAACAGAGCTGGAGGAGTCAGATTCCCTGACTTCAGACTATACTACAAAGCTACCGTAAACAAACAGTATGGTACTGGCACAAAAACAGAAATATAGATCAATGGAACAGGATAGAAAGCTCAGAGATAAACCCATGCACATATGGTCATCTTATTTTTGATAAAGGAGGCAAGAATATACAATGGAGAAATGACAGCCTCTTTAATAAGTGGTGCTGGGAAAACTGGACAGCTACACGTAAAAGAATGAGATTAGAACACTCCCTAACACCATACACAAAAATAAACTCAAAATGGATTAAAGACCTAAATGTAAAGCCAGACACTATAAAATTCTCAGAGGAAAACATAGGCAGAACACTCTATGACATAAATCACAGCAAGATCCTTTTTGACCCGCCTGCTAGAGAAATGGAAATAAAAACAAAAATAAACAAATGGGATCTAATGAAACTTAAAAGCTTTTGCACAGCAAAGGAAACCATAAACAAGATGAAAAGACAACCCTCAGAATGGGAGAAAATATTTGCAAATGAAGCAACTGACAAAGGATTAACCTCCAAAATTTACAAGCAGCTCATTGCAACTCAATATCAAAAAAACAGACAATCCAATCCAAAAATGGGTGGAAGACCTAAATAGACATATTTCTCCCAAGAAGATATACAGATTGCCAACAAACACATGAAAGAATGTTCAACATCACTCATCATTAGAGAAATGCAAATCAAAACTACAATGAGGTGTCACCTCACACCAGTTAGAATGGCCATAATCAAAAAATCTACGAACAATAAATGCTGGAGGGGGTGTGGAGAAAAGGGAACCCTCTTGCACTGTTGGTGGGAATGTAAATTGATACAGCCACTATGGAGAACAATATGGAGGTTCCTTAAAAAACTAAAAATAGAACTACCATACGACCCAGCAATCCCACTACTAGGCATATACCCTGAGAAAACCATAATTTAAAAAGAATCATGTACCACAATATTCATTGCAGCTCTATTGACAATAACCAGGACATGGAAGCGACCTAAGTGTCCATCGACAGATGAATGGATAAAGAAGATGTGGCACATATATACAACGAAATATTACTCAGCCATAAAAAGAAACAAAATTGTTATTTGTAGTGAGGTGGATGGACCTAGAGTCTGTCATACAGAGTGAAGTAAGTCAGAAAGAGAAAAACAAATACCGTATGCTCACACATATGGAATCTAAATAAAAAAATGGTTCTGAAGAACCTAGGGGCAGGAGAGGAATAAAGACACAGATGTAGAGAATGGACTTAAGGACACGGGGAGGGGGAAGGGTAAGCTGGGACGAAGTGAGAGAGTGGCATGGACTTATATAATATATACCACCAAATGTAAAATAGATAGCTAGTGGGAAGCAGCTGCATAGCACAGGGAGATCAGCTGGGTGCTTTGTGACTACCTAGAGGGGTGGGATAGGGAGAGTGGGAGGGAGATGCAAGAGGCAGGAGATATGGGGATATATGTATATGTATAGTTGATTTACTTTGTTATACAGCGGAAACTAACACAACATTGTAAAGCAATTATACTCCAACAAAGTTGTTAAAAAAAAAAGAATTCCAAGGATTCCAGGGAGAGGAAACTGCATGTTCAAAGACACTGAGGTATCACGATGTGCTCAGGGAATACACTTCTGTGTGACTAAAGAGCAGGACAGATGGCAAGAAGTGGTCCTGTAGAATCAGGCCCAGTGCACGTTAGCAAAAGTCTTCCTTTCTGCCATGTTAAGAAGTTCGGGTTTCGTCTTCAAGACAATTGAAGCTCTTACAGCAAGGATTTTTACAGGGAAATGACATCATTGTATTAGCATTTTAATGTTTAAAATATCATTCTGGAAATAGTATGAAATATAGATGGAAAGAATGTAATTTTGGAGACTGTTGCGATGTTTCAGGCAAAAAGTATTAAGAAGTGAATTGAGGGTATGGCTGTAGGGATGGTGAGACGGAAGCAGAGTCAAGCAGTGGTCAGGAGCTGGCACTGACAGAAATTGTGAATTGCTTTGGTGAAGGAGAAAGAGGAAGGGAAGAGTCTAGGAGAATCGTAGGTTCTTGCCTTGGGTAACTGGGTAGACGGTGGCACATTTTCCCAAAATAGGCAATACAGAAAGAAAGGGGTGGGGTTGGTCAGGAGAGATAGCACATTTAGTTTTCTAGGTATAGAGTTTATGGTGCCTATAAGATATCAAAGGAAGAAGTTGCATTTACTAGAATGTGAGATTCCTGAGGGTAGCGACTTTGTTGGTTTATTTATTTATTTATTTATTTATTTATTTATTTATTTATTATTTTATTTTAAAAAGGTTAAAATGATATGTATTTTTCTTCTTCTTTTTTTTTTTAATTGGGGTATAGTTGTTTTGCAATGTTGTGTTAGTTTCTACTGTACAGAGAAGTGGAGTTCCCTGTGCTATACAGCAGGTTCTTATTAGTTATCTATTTTATGCATATATGTCAATCCCAACCTCCCAATTCATCCCACCACCAGCTCCCCGCCACCCTGTTTGTTTAGTTCAACGTAATCATTGTTTAGCACATTATCTGGCAGATGATAAATGGTTAGTAAATTCCAGTTGAATATGTGGTTTTGTATGAATTGGGTCTGGATCTCAGGACAATGTTCTAGGCAATTATTAATGCTCTTTGGTTTCCCTACACGGAAAATTCTAGAACCTCTTCTGATGTCCACCAAGACCATTTTAGTTCCAGAAATAGGACAATTCTGGTCCACTCCAAAAGGAGTGAATTACAGAAATCTTACTGAGATTCCTAATGGTCCTATTACTCTTTAACAGATATAAGAAGGGTTGTTTGTTTACTGACAGAAGAAGACAAATTTGCAAAATAAATTTTTGAAGTGAACAGAGGGAGCAGGATGAATGATTAAGTCACAGCACTGGAGTGAGCCTCTGATATTTTTTTAATCACATGTGTGGCTTTTAAGTTGTTATTGAAATGGTTGGGAGAGCCAAGTATGATTGCTGAGGATGGCTGTGATCCACGTACGCATCAAAACTCTAAAAGAGATTGTTGCATCAGAATGAGAAGCAGTGAGAAATGCAGAGCTCAAGTAGAAATCTGGAAAAGACTTTAAGAAAAAAGAAGGAAAGAAAAACACACCCTATAGTAAATGGCTGTGCTACTTGGAGAAACTGGAACAGATCTTTTTTGTCAGAGAAGCTTGAACTACCTGCCTATCCCTTTAAGCATTTTCATGTACAAATCAAACACAGATGGCCCATTACGTTTATGACCTCCTGTCAATTACTCTAGATGGAGCATGCATTAATTATTGAAATATTTTCATAGTATATAAGTTGTTAGTGGTTACATTGCCACAGATAATTTCAGTTTTCTGATTAGAAGCCAGTATGAACAATTTTATTTATAAAAATTAATCTCTTGAATGTAGTACAAACTACATATACAGTAGTGCATTTTTTTTTTTTTTTTTTTTTTTTCCATTTAACAAAGCCAGACTAGAAATCCTGGCCTCTGTCCTTGGAAGGCAGCATTATGTTAGCATTGCATACAATACATACATAAACTCTGTCAAAATCTATTACAATTATAGTAAATTTTGATTACTGGAGTTGTTTGTTATTTATGTCTAGAAGATAAAGATAATATTGGGAATAGCCCTCTTCTATTCGATGTATAAATTACATCCATAAAATATCTTGTTTTGTAAACAGTAAAATTAAAAAAAAAAAAAAAGACTAAACTTGGTTGATGTTTCAAATTGTTGCATCTACTTTAGTTCAAGTCCATAAACACTTCAGATGATGGGAAAGTCCACCGGGTGTTTAGACTCTTAACTGGGTCGCTAGTTTTTGTCTGGCTTAGTAAACAAAATGCTGGGGTCACTTAACTGTTGGAGAATAGTAACAACATTCCAATGAAGCAGCACCTTCAGAGAATGTGGAGAAACACTTTGAAGGAACTTAGAGAAAAGCCTAGGCATTTTCTGTCACTCTGGGAGGAAACTATTCATTCAAGAAACATCAACTGAGCACCTACTATGTGCAGAGAACTTCTCTAGGCATTTGGAGTACATTCGAGGGACAAAGCAAAGATTTCTGCTCCTACCAGTATAGATTCTAACAGGACTGATTGCCTCCTTTAATCCTCGGACAGCTGAGCTAACTTACCTAAGGTCACTCAGCAAAAAGATAGTCAAGACAGAATAAGAGCCCAGGTTGTCAGAGTCCATGTTCTTAACCCACCAGCCCTCTCATGCCCTTACTATTTCCAACTCACATTTCTCTGGGTCCCTTGAGACATGAATACTTACTTATATGTTGTTAGCTAGACTTTCTTCAGTAAAAGTCTTCAGTTAGGCAGATTAACCTTAAAAAAAAAAAAAAAAGTTGTGTGTATCTATTCTCTCTGAAATTCACTTTTGAAAAGAATGTTTAGGCAAAGAATGGTACAAAGGAGATAGTCATCACAGGAATGTTGATTTCACAGCCCAGTGGGATAAGGTGGCCCTGGAGGCAGCAGGCAAAGTCAACATGTTTCTTTCATTGGCTTCTTTCTCTGGCCAAAGCCAAAGAGGGTTAAAAACTATAATTCTCGAGAGGGACAAATAGGCAGTACTGATGGCACTCTGCTTTCACAACGGGTTTGCGCAACATGGAAAAGAGCAATTCCCACATACCTCAGCAGCAACTAAGGCTGCAGAATTATGGTTCCCAACTAGAATCATACCACAGGATGGAAATTTATCATATATACCAGGTGCAAATCATCTACCAGTGAGCAATGCTTATATATTGGACCCCTCTCAGACATTCATAAGAAACATGACCAATGGGGAGAATTCATGTAAAAATTATTGACATATTAATGAATGCTGTTCAATTAATTTTGGGTGTTAATTTTGCAAAATTAAATGGTAATGTATTTTCTTATCATTAATAATGAAACTCTCAAGTTTATTTAGCACTTCATATTTTTCTTAATTGAAGTATAGTTAATTTACAATGTTGTATTAGTTTCAAGTATACAGCAAAGTGATTCAGTTTTATATATATATATATTCTTTTTCACGTCCTTTACCCTTATAGGTTATTACAAGAGATTGAGTAGAGTTCCCTGTGCAATAAAGTAGGTCCTTGTTGTTTGCCTATTTTATATATAGTAGTGTATATATGTTAATCCCAAACTCTTAATTTACCCCTCCCACACTACCCCTGCATTTCATATTTTTAAAACCTTTTTGCTATTGGTAAAAGAGAGAGAGGGTCAGAGACTTCAGATGACTTGTCTGAGGTCACATCAGGTTTAGCAGAGAGCAGCCTAGAACCTAAGCTTACCGGTTTACATCAGGCTCTGGACACTCCTTCAGGCTTCTTATTTGATCCTCGCCAAAGGAGATAGAGAAGGTATTATCATGTCCATGGACAAATGAGAGCCCGAAGCTCAGAAACTCAGAACGAGTCAGTGTTTAATTCAGTTCAAAAGCAAGTAACCAGGCATACAAAGTCCAGCGAGGGTGTGTGGGTGAGGAGGGCATGGGCAGGAGAAGCTAAGGCACACAAAAATAGAAAATGCAATAATAGAAGTATGTGCAAGGTATGGAAGTTGTACAGAGGTGGAAGTAATTAACTTCATCTAGGAGTGAATAAAGATCCAACTAGTTGCAAATATATCTGTGTTGTAATCAAAATTCTAATGATCTTGTGACTGGTGATGCAGTGTCTAAAGCTGTTGTTTTTTATGAGATTGCACAAGAAAATTACCTGGGAATCTTGGAAAAAATAGTCTTATGCTTACTGAATCAGAAACTTTGGAGATTCCCCCAAGTGATTTCCTCTCCACATTCAAGTCTGAAGAGCACTGGTCTACAACATCCCTCTCCTATTATACCTTAATCC
This sequence comes from Eschrichtius robustus, assembly GCF_028021215.1. Classification (NCBI taxonomy): domain Eukaryota; kingdom Metazoa; phylum Chordata; class Mammalia; order Artiodactyla; family Eschrichtiidae; genus Eschrichtius; species Eschrichtius robustus. Next base: position 153,421,318 of record NC_090824.1, on the reverse strand, counting down.
TATCAGAAAAACTCAGGCAACTTGACATAGACTGTTCTTAGCGAACCCATGAGGACTCCAAGCCAGCTAGGCTTCTATCTCCAACTTCCTTCCCAGTCTAGTGTTCTCGATGTACATCACCCTCTGATCAAGGATTACAAAATACCCAATTAAAATTTTCTCATAAATTTTGTTGAAATTCAACATCTAATTCACGGGCTATCAAGTGTTTCAAGCATTTCCAAAATTCACCTTTAAAATATTTGGAAAGTAAATCACCATTTGCACATCTCTAAATTCCCAGTAATTCTCCCATTTCCCACATTTCCAATCCCATCTGCTGGTTTTCTTTGCCCCCTTATAAGATAATCAATCCATCAAGATGCAGAGACCCAGGTGTGTTTACAGTGGCTGGGGAAGCTATGGTGAATTCTACCCTGTGCTGAAGCTTCAGGTTTCTCTTACAAGTGTTTGTTTAAACCAGGCTCCTTGAGAGCAACTGGGGCAGTTTCTCCTTGTTTGCAATTGTTCTCTTCTGTGCTTGGGGAACCCCTCCAGCCTCCATCCTGGGATAAGAGAAGAAGGAATTATCCTCCTCTGGTCCAATTCTCACTACTCAGCTAGGGGCAGTACAGCTAGTATGACTCATTACTGTAACATTAAAAGAAATTTTAAATAAATAAAATTACTTGCAAGTCTACCATCCTAACAAGTTCATGGTCCATATATATATATATATATATAAAGTTAAGTTTATGTATGTGTTTGCTTTTTAACTTTCCTTAAGAGTACATCACAAACATTTTTTGATATTGCTATAGACTTCATAGCCTTTTATTGCAATCTTGATATGCTATGTGTATGGAATAAATCTACTACTCTTGGACATTGAGTTGGCTTCCAATTTTTCATTATGAGAAATAAATTCTAAAAGCTAATTTTAGAGATTCAATCCCAATATTGAACAATTATCCTTGAAGAAAAGAAAAAGCTGGCCCAAAGTAGCCAGGATTACTTTGCTAACTTCCATTAGCCTACCCATAAGTGTATATCATTAGTCACAAGAGGGACCAGGCAGAAAAGTATAAAGAAAACTATATAAAATTTATCCTTTTTATCTTAAAAAATCAGCTGAATGCACATGTTCTATTGAGACCCAAAGGTATCATTTTCATGTATGAATTACTATAAATAAATAGACTAAATATATTAGTTACTAATACATATGAGGTTAGCTTCATTGCACTGAAAGGTTCTGAGTTACAAACAATTCATGGGTTACATAGTGGGCCATTTCCTGATTAGATGCCTGCACTTGGGTAGAGCCAACTAGAGATGTGCTATAGCCTAACATTTTAATACAGCTGTAATTTGGTTACATTCTCACTTTCTGTTTTAGACTGTAGAACTGAAAACACATTACTATCCCTCACATAGAATCTGTTTAACCTTTATTTAGATTACACTCAATCCAGCCATTGCACTGCGAACTAGCCCAACATCTGACTTCTGTTTTCCCTTTTCTGTTCTACGACCTGTCATTGTCCCCTCAGTAATGGTGACACTTATTTTGGTGCAACATGAGGATGACAGTAGAAGCCTCATGGAGTAGCCCACCTTTGAGGACAAGGGCTCCTCTGGCATTTCAGGCCATGAGAAGGGTGGAGAGGCAGAAAAGTTGAGGGAAGCAACTTTTTGTTGTTGTTGTCGTTTTGCTAAGTAGATGATCAACAAAGGAGAAGGAAAAAATAAGTTTTAAAAGATGGTTTGGGGACAAATCATGGAGGGCTTTGAATGACAGGAGAAAGAGTCTGGATAATAAGAAAGTATTTTAAGCAAGAGTAAATCAAAACCAGATTGCGCTTTGTAAAGGTTTAGCTCGGTGAAATGGATGGAAGAGAGAAGGGCCTGACAAGGCTAAGTAACTAGGGAGCCACAAATGGTTAAGAGCTGGTGAGAAGAGGCTGGTTGAAGAGGCAGGAGTAAGAAGGGAGAGGAGGACATGTGTGTAAGAGAGGAACAGAAATCATTGGGTGAAGGGGACAAGAAAGTTGTTCTTAGCAATATGTTCTCAGGACAATCTCCTTCACAGGCCCTAAGTCGTAAGCAAACACCACTTTGTTACAAGGCCATCTTCTAAAATAGTAAAAATCTATAGGCCTCAGGTATCAAACTGGCTGAAACAATTGTTTGCACCTGGGCACCAGTGTTGTGATTGAAATGGAAATGTGTCATTGACTTTCTGACCACATTTGAAAAGGACCAATAGGTGTGGTTTGGTTTGGTTTTTTGACTAATGCTGCCCAATCTCTGAATGGTTGACTACCTCAGCGGACATGAGCCACCCAATTTCTCAATATCTGGCAAGTGATTAGGCTGCCTGGCCCCGCCTGCCCTGGAAGAAGGAAAATTCAGCGAGAAAGTCACTATGGATGTTCTCCATCTTCTTGGAGAAACAAAGGCAATGTTAAAGAAAAAATGAGAAGATACAAGAGGGAGGAGATGTGGGGATATATGTATATGTATAGCTGATTTACTTTGTTATAAAGCAGAAACTAACACACCATTGTAAAGCAATTATACTCTAATAAAGATGTTAAAAAAAAAGAAAAGTAAAGAAAAAATGAGAGTGACGTGTGGGTTTAAGTAGAGTGGAGAAAAGTTGTGTCAGAGATTCTGGTAGGACTCACTGAGAATTAAAATTGGTAAATAATTTGGCAGTAACTATTAAAACATAAAATATGCATATCCAGCAATTTCACTCTAAGTAGCCATGCTAGAAAAATACTCATAGCAAATGAGTATTGTGCATATGAGCACATGAGAAATATTTGGGCACATAAGGAAGTAAGTACAGGGATATTCACTGCAGTGCTGTTTATAATAGCAAAAAGGTGAAAAGAATCTTCCTGTATATTGATTGTACAGGAATAATATGGCTATGTTACTAGCCATAACATGGCAATCTAGAAACAGAAAGAATGATGTGTATCTGTTCACTAACAAGGTAAGCTCTCCAAGACACTGATGAGTGAAAATATCAACTGCATAATGATATTTACAATATGACACATGTTTTATACCAAAGACATCTTTCCTCTAAAATAATTCATTTTTTTTAGTCAAGTGAGCTTTAATCCAGGTGTTAGTGGTTGAATAGTAATAGATGATAGACAGACAGACAAGCAAACCTCCATTGGCAATCTCCATTAGAGCTACCAATTTTAAGTATGATTACCAAAGCCACTCTGTTCAATATAATGGTGCAGCCCTCACAGCTTAAATAACTTGGCAAAATAAATATCCAAGCGCATGCTACTGAATTACCAACGCAGGAAAATCCTCATTTATGTCATATTTAAAACGGAACGTGAAACATTATATTCTCCTGAGATGAAATCCATCAGTGGCGCTGATTTCACATCAACTCCAAATAATCTAGATTGGAATTTATTCACTCAAATATTTTTCTTTGTTTAGAAATAAGTGGAAGCAAATTATCTTCCAAATTAGAGACTATGTCTATCGTACCTTTCTATCAGTTCTAATTTTCGAGGACAAGGTAGAGCTGATGCAATTTTAATATAGTTTAGCAGGTAGTGATTATCGCAAGATCTTCTTTTGATCCCTTAGGACTTTTTCACTTAAAAACTTGATGGTGTTGGGGTAGTGTTATAAGAGGGATTCTAGCACATGACAGAAAAGAAAATATTAACCCACTACGTAGCCAAGAGCTGGATTTATCTTTTCAGCAATTCAAAAGACAATCAGAACATGAACCCTAAAAGACAGTTCAAATATTCTGAAAAATGCTCAAATATATCTACTTGTAACAGTCCACTTTGGTGGATTTTCAGTTATTTTGGTCACCTTGCTTTGACTCCTTAATTCTCAGAAGTAAGTTTTCATGTAAGTCGTTTTATTTTTCATGTGTTTGAAAGTAATCACCACTGAATATTTCTTTGAACCTAAAAGTTGAACAGTCTGTCATGCTGAGCACATGAGAGTCACTCTGGAAAAAGGGTGTTTAATGAATAACTTTGCAGTAAAAGGCCTTGAAAACTTCCTCTAAACATTAGACCCGTGCTTGCTTTCTGAAATACATTAACAGCCTCCAGAAGGCTCAGAGTTGCTGGCAACCCAGTTAGGCAGACTTCAGAAGTCCCTGATATTTGAAGAGCATTGCAAGGTTTGTGAAAACTCTCACCCCTCCCCAGCCCTGTCCCTGCTCTCCATCATCCCCCACTCCCCCACCTCCACCCCCAGCCAGTGTTTGGAGATCATATGGATTGGAGTTCTCCTGGAGAGAAAGATTGATAAAGCAAAGCCATTGGAGTTATTTCCTATGCATGAAATTGATTAAATGCTTCACTAAATGGCTTATAAATTTGCTTCTCATATTTCTGTCACCCACTGAAAAGATTACAGAAACTCTGCATATAACCATGTTGTATACAATACCAAATTACAAAAGGTTGTAAAAACTAATGTTTTGTTTAAAGTTTTGAGCAGGACCATATGCCTTCAGTGACCTTGAGTAAGCTATTTTAATTCAAAACATTTCAAAGAATAGAGAGGGGAGAAATATTCAACTCCATAACAAACCAGACAAGTGGTGGGTAGACCTCGGTTAACTTTGCTGAACTTCTGCTCTTTCCTCCAAGAGTGGAAAGTGAAGCCCCTCCCACCAACGCCTTATAGCTCCAAAGCTGGGAAGCCCATGTTGTGCCAACAAGGATATATTTACAAAGGAGATGAGAAAAAAGGGCTTTGAGACCTCCCAAAGTTGAATCTGCTCTATTATTTTTAGTTCAGAGACACATCCTAATGAGTTCTGGGTCTTGCATAGACTTGTAGGACTATGAAGAAAAGCTGACAAATGTTAGCACGGGTGATAGGATTGTTTTATGTTTAGGTTTTTTGTTTGTTTATTTTTCATCTTTCCCCATCTTTCAAATGTCAGTTCTCTTCTTTCTTCCATGTGAGAATTCCTTCCAACTCTTGTGTCACCATGGGGGGATGGGGTGAGATTTTAGCAAAGAAGCGATTTATAGGCAAGCACGTGACCTACAGATGTGACTTGGGAAACTAATCCTTTGCTTAACATGACCTTAAAAGTACCTTCACTTCTACAGGAAAAATGATATTCTTTCATAACATTTATAAGACATCATGTCCCCAGCAAGAATTAACATTTGGCATTAACGGCCAGCTCCGGCAAGAGCTTCAAGAGGAGATGTTTATAACCAAGGATGTGCTTAAGATCCCTACTGGCCTGACCTTCGTGGTACACATCCCCAACCTCCTGTCACCTTCAGGAATAGCCAGTGTAGGAGCCAACATGCTGCCACAGCTGCCACCATCTGGACCCCAGTATAGTGGAAACAGTTAGGGCGATGTTGTCAGTGGGGCATGGGGGGCGAGGGGGAAGGGCAGAAGGACTTTCCAACACCAGCCTAGGTACACATCTGCTTTTGTATGACATTTCTGGGTACATGCAAGGAACTGTGATGGAATTATCTCTCATTTGTGAAAACACAATGTAATCGCAGTAGTAAAATCCAGGTTTGTGGTTTTGTTTTTGTTTTTGTTTTTGTTTTTGTTTTTGTTTTTAATGAGTACCTGTTCTGGGACATATGCCAACAATTCAAGGATGATTTAACCAGACCATCAGCAGCTGGACAGCTTACTTAACTCTTTGGTGATGACTACAGGAACCTGCTTGTTGGCTTCAAGCCACCACATAATTAATGTGGACACCAGACATACAGGGTTTAATAAATTATAACAAAGAGATTCCTTATTACACAACACAGAGAATAACTAGCTTCTACCCACAGGTGTTTGCCATCTTAGAAGATGTGAATGCATGTTTCCTAAAGGTTACTCCCCTAAACACTAATTCTACAAGATTATCCTTTATAAAAGGGTTTTGCTGATCACATCCATTAGGCAACAACACTCTTTTGGAGAATCACAGCACATAGAAATGTGTTAGAGGCCCTTGCTGCAAACAATCCCTCTAATCCAGTGTACCTAGTGTTTCTCGCTTGACCCCAGACATTTTTTTTTTATTTTTTGTATTAACGTTTAGGACCTGGAAATCGTTCTTTGAAACATACTCTGGGAAACACTGATTTAAACTTACTGCACATCTGGCAGACCAGTCCACCTCTTCCAAAAGTCTAGCAAGCTCTGGACTGCCCCTTCAGTAAGACACTCTGCCAAAATAAGAGAAATCCCTAACCTCACTGCAAGAAGGCCTCCTCCTTGCAATACACCAGCCTTGAATCGTGCACACTTTCCTCTCCTAATTGGGGTAGCTGCATGTTCTATGGATATAGGTATATATACATATATATAGATATTTCTTTTTTTAAGTAGATTTCACTAATCTACACAAGCACCTGTGGGCGTTGAATGCACAGATGAATATCAGTTGTATTTATTAGTAAATAAATGCTTCACATACCTTGATTTTTCTTACAGATTCCTTTTTATGTAAGATTACTCACAAACCCACTTTCCCTTTCTATTTTATTTTAATTATAAATTTATTTATTTATTTTTGGCTGCGTTGGGTCTTTGTTGCTGCGCGCGGGCTTTCTCTAGTTGCAGCAAGCAGGGGTTACCCTTCGTTGCGGCGCGCAGGCTTCTCATTGTGGCGGCTTCTCTCGTTGCGGAGCACGGGCTCAAGGCACACAGACTTCAGTAGTTGTGGCTCTCGGGCTCTAGAGCACAGGTTCAGTAGTTGTGGCGCACGGGCTTAGTTGCTCCGCTGCATGTGGGATCTTCCCAGACCAAGGGTCGAACCCCTGTCCCCTGCATTGGCAGGCAAATTCTTAACCACTGCACCACCAGGGAAGTCCTCTATTTTAAATAATAAGACACAAGCCAAGTTTCTCCTTCCCCTTCTGTAATCAAAATCACTCAGACATCAATGTCATGCAAGAAAACCTAGTGGTGTGTGCAAGTGAATGAGAGTGACGTGATTATGGAGATAAGCTTGGATCTACCCTCATTTAATTTTTTAAGTAAATCATTTGCACACTTCAGCCTCTTAACTAGTATGAGTAGAAAATTACCCATGAGGTGCCTGAGAGGACATGAATGATAGCATTGGGTGACAACCCCCTGGCAAGGATCTTTGCTCTACAGCCTTGGTTCTCAAACAGTAGGGAGCATCAGAACCACCTAGAGGCTATGTTAAAAAAAAAAACAGATCTCGAGCCACACCTCCAGAGTTTCTGTTTCAGTGGGACTGGGCAGGGGCCTGAGAATTTGCTCCTGAACTTGCCTAATCAGAGTTACCTGGAGCCTTTGTTATAAACACCAAGTGGCAGCCCGGTCCCAGACTCCTGTGATGGCATCTCTAGGAAGGAGACTCGGGAATCTCTATTTTTAATAAACTCCCCAAGCCATTCGAAACATCCAGGTCTGGACTACCTCAGCCAGAGGAGCAGGGCTCACCTTTTAGACTGGGGCCTCAGGTCTTGGACCCCTGCCTGCCTCTGTGCATGAGTCTCTTCCATGCTCAAGGTGTCTTCAAAGTGCAAGGAGGCTGAAGACCCGTGAATGCCTCATCCAATAACTTGTACAGTAATTGGTATATTGATTGCTAATGTCATCATGTTTTAGTATATATAAACCCCTCGCTCTATTACACAGCCCCCAACAATCCAAAAAGTCATTGTTTATTCATTGTGACTCCCAGACTGCCCCTTGTCAGTTCCCGCTGGAGGGCTTGCTGATAAAAATCAGTAGATGATTGGACGCACACATTCTTAACATGACTGACTCATGACATCTCAGAGGGCAGCCAGGGAGCCTGTCATTACAGTACAATACTTTTCTTTCTTCCTCCTTATCTAGCCCCAGATGACTTTGAGATTTTTATTAACTCATTAATGACTGAAGATGTCATTAGAACCAGTAGAAGGGGTTTTTAAAATTTTTCTTTTCTTTCATTCTTTCTTTCTTTAAGTGAGAATAAGTGCACAATTTGCTCCTGGTGAGAGGGGGAATGGGCTCACAGATGAAGCAGCTAAGACAAATCAAGTGGAGAGACCCTTTAACTTTATTAGAACTTGAAATCTGATTGACAGGTATTAGGATTGAACGTCTGCACACAGAAATACCGTGTTGCTTCAGAAATAGGTTGGGCAAGAAAAATGGAGCAATTTGGTAAGGAAATAGCAACCCATAAAATTCAGCAGTTTCTTTTGTGTTGTGGGACCAATCTTCCCAACCTAACAGCTAAATTAAAAAAAAGAAAAAATTCAGAGGAAGGCTACTGAAACCTCTAAATGTTTCTTAACCTGCACATTCATTAAACCGTATCTGTTTCTGCCTGCCTTTAATTTTCACATCTGCAGAATTGCTTTTAAAAATCAAATTAGATCTTTTGAAGGCACTTAAATTGCAACAACCTTATGTTTTTTTTATATACTCTTGGGTTTCAGGCTTTTCATCTGGGTTGTGTGTGCAATTAATGGGATATCTCAAGGAAGCACTAATCATTTCGAAAACTTGAGAATCTAAAAAGCAAGCAGACTATTTTCATTATAACTGATTGGATTGAGAATAAGCTGCAGAGGAAATGTTCAATAATTATGATAACTTTTTTTAGATGAGATCACAAAAAAATGTCAGTCACATAAGGTGCTTTTCATTGCAGTGAAGTCTTTGAAGTTCGTTTCAGTTGATTCCTCTTTGGGGTTCAGCCTCGGGCATATCAGAAGGCTACTTAGAGAGTGGGTTTACACTGATTTTATCAGGCTGGATAATCACTTGGCAAAGCAAATGTCTATTACTAGATGTATCTCATATGTTATTAAGTGTTTACGAAATTTTACTATTGTCAAAACACATTGTAAATTAACAGATCCTCCTAACACATGGAAACTACTCACCAGGAGAGAAAATTGTTGTCTGAGCACCTAAAAAGATTTCTGCCCAAGGAAATTGCTGTCAGTAAACTATGACCAAGATTTCAATATGCCTGAAGCCAAGTTTTATTCTTAAATCACCTAATTATATCTTTCTTTCTGTATTTATTTGCCCGGTGGAGAATTGTAGTCATTATATGTTATGTTAAACAGAATAATTAGTTAATATTTGCAGATTAATTAAATACAATAATTTTATCTAATTCAGTAATAACGATATTAATTTTTTTTTTAATTTTTCACCTTTCTGTACGTGATGTCAAACACCCAGATAGAACCTGGGAGAAAAAGAGTCAAAAGCCCAGATGTTTTTAAAGATCCAGATGTATGGTGTCAAGTAAACAAAACATCAAGGTTTTTTACTATTTTTTTCCATTTTCATCCAGATGTTTGGTGTCATACAGACACAGTTTTAATCTGTTCAGTCGTAATCACAGTGTTCTTTAATATCGTTTGCCAATATTTGAATCCTTTCTTCACCAAATTTTTTCTAAAAATTTTGTTTAATTCATTCATGGGGGAAAACACAAAGAAGCAAAAAATATAACGCCCAGCAGACTCATAACACAAGACCACCAGCTAGAATGGTGCTCAAGTCTTTCTGTTACAAAACACTTCCTATCGGCATTTTTAAATGATGAAAGATAATTTGACTTAAATGGCTGGAATGGCAACTTAATTGACATGCATGTGCTAATTTCAATTCTAGTACATAGTATAGGAGAATCACAGGCTCTCAAGTGTAAATGATGGCCACCTTTTCAATGGGTTCCTTTCCCAACTTACTAAATCCCAAAAGAGATGATGACATTTTAGGAACAATTTCTGCCCTGGTGACTTTGGGTATGTAGAAGCTCTGACCTAGGAATTGAAAGACTTGACATTGAGCCCCAGCACTTCCATTTTAACTGTGTGACCTTGAGCTCATCGCTTAAGCTCTGAGCCTCAATTTTCTCTTCTTCAAAATGGGAATAATAATCCTGTCCCCAGTCAACCTAAGGATCTAATGAAAGAAATTTGGAACTTCAAAATGCTTTGCAGATACAAAATTTCATTAATTATAAAATATTTTACAATTATTTAATGTATTATTAATGTTTAAGTATTAATAGGTAAAAGTATTGTTACTGTTCATATGGAATCCAGGGGCACAATAGAGATAACCACACTCAAGAAGATCTGGTCAACTATTTACTGTTTACAAATTGTATACAGGAATGACTATAATTCCTGCGTGTGCAAAACAACACCAGATTATACTCCTCTGCGCACCTATGCCCTTCCTGCACTTCATCTGGTTGAATGGAGAAATAATTTTAGGGATACTCACTTTGGTAACTAAATAGACTAATCATAGGTCCCATTGATTGGGTCTGTATTACTATAGGGCACTTCTGCCAATCTAGAACCATATTCTTGACCCACTGGTGCACTTCACTTTGATGGACTCACCCACCCTCCTGGCCAATGGCAAAGACTCAAAAGTTTGCATATAGAAATTTTGTGGCTGATAAATATTCAAACAGACCTCGTGGTTTCTATCAAGGGAGATGGATTTTATGGTTTTGTGCTATTAGCAAAACATACGTCCTGAGAAATTTTCATCAAAGAACAGGCCAACCTTCCTCCCACAAGATAAGAGTGTTTCTAAGTGAGAAATCAACTCATGCATTTGTAAAACACTAAGCACTAAAAACCTTTCAAGCATTTTCATCTTAGACTTTTTTGTCATGACTCCAAGATTTGGGGGAAGAAAAACCCCAAAACTTTTGAGTTCTACTTTTAAGATATGAAAAGTTCCTTGAAGTACAAAAAAAAGGGAAGGAAATAACCGAACAGAAGACAAACCTGGTTAATTTTAAGTTTAAAAAAAAGTCTGTAGTGTCGGAACACTACAGTACAAAAAAGCTCCCACATTAAGAAATTTCTTTAAAAGTTGAGTCTGACTTTTTTCTCAATGATGTGACTATAGAGAAGATGGAATGAGTAACCAGGTTGTAGCTCCTCAACTTTCTGAAGTCACAGTCACAATCACTCACCAGCATGTGGCTCTGTGTGAACACTTGCTGTGAAGAGCCAGAAATCAATACAAAAGGAAACAATAATAATAAAAAGGAAGATTTCCACCATCAGAATAGGGAAAGGTGTGTGAGCTGGAAGAAAGTACAGTACCGAAGCCCATGACAAGTCATGATAAATGGGTCGTTATAAAATTCATGTTTAGGCAGCACCAGGCCGGGGATAATGCCATTCGTCATGGCAACACTAGGCCACTAATGAGCCCTCATTGCATATTCATGTCTGAGGCGTTTCTTCTCTCCCTCCCACCCTGAACTAGTGCCTGGAAATATCTCCACCTCAAGCTGAAGCTCAGGCCTTCTTCTTCTTCTTCCTTTTTTTTTTTTTTTTCTTATTTGTTATGTTGCAGCAATTACACTGTAAAAGTGCTGCCCAAGATTGATTGCTCTGATCTGTAGTTCAATTGTAAATTAGAATACACATCCCCCCAGGGACACATGGCCCCTATTTGTGATTAAGAAAAAAGCCCCATAATAGACTAATAGCTAAAGTTCTCTCTCTTTTACTTTCAGGCAATTAGCTTGATGAAATGGCCTCTTTTTGTGTACCCTGGAAGTGTAAACCGATATCATAATGAAGTATATGATGTTTATTCTATTATTTTCACCTTGCTGGGTATGCAGGAATGCATAAGTAATGGCTGCTTTGTCTGGTGCGTTTACTGATTCAGAAGTAAACTATTTCTTAAAGATGCAGTGTGTGCATTCTGAGGCTTGAGGTAAGCAACCTCTAACTGCGGGTTAACTTCCGTGGAAAGGACTCTCTGCTAAAAACGGAGAAACATTTCCCAGGTAGTGGTGAGAGCAGGATTCTGATATTCAAGAGCCATCTAGCTGCTGGGTGGCTCTGGGGTGGATGAGGTGATAATACTTGGGCAGCACTCAGAATCAGTGAAGACCCCGGCACACTTTGGCAAAGTGTTCTGTGGTGACCTTATGTCCAGTGAGACTCCAGGTGACCATAATGTGTGTTTTATCTCCCCAGTTGGTTCTAGAACACCAATTCAGTCTCTACTCTTGGGTGGCTGAAGTTAGCTAGCCCTACACAATGTATAAATTATATAGCCATCTTTAAGTGGACTGCAGCCCCCCCCCAAAAAAATTATTGTCTTTTCAAGATCTAAAACTCTGATCTCATAAGTTGTCAAGAAAATATTCTTCAGCTTCCTACACAAGCCAGCTGATTAAGGTTTTGACCAGTGAGCCAATGAATGCAATCACTTGATATTGGTGCATTTCCAAAGCCATTTCTGCTCCCCATGTGCAATATTTTAATATTTGTTTTAGTTTCATTCATGAGAGTCTCAAGAGTAAAGGAAGAAACGTGTCCCAACTGGCAAGATAGAAATAGAAAAGAAGGAAAAAGAAAACAAAACAAAAAAATCTAGCTTGGTCGAAAATTCCCTGCCACTCATGTATAACCCAGTTTGTATGACCCACCAGACACTTCCTGGGCTTGTGTAATCTGAATAAATCCAACTCTCTCTTCTTTACTGTGAACCCTATTTGCTTTTCTCAAAAAATCACTTTTATTAGCAAAAGGATCTCACTAGTTTCTTAATGCTGAATTGAGCATGCATGTTTAGATTTGCTATATTTTAAAATTAATGTTTGTGATAGTCTTTTGTTACATATAAAATGTGTTTGCATTTCCTCCCAGTTCCTGGTTAAATAAAACCTTTTGGGAAAGTTTATCACTATACCCTATAAAGCAATAGTAATGTCACGTAATTTCCAATAGTACCACAAAATGAGCTACTCAGAAATATTTCAGGAAAATTTACTTGATACCTTTCTTGCTAAAAATCAAAAGTTCTTACCAGTCCTTATCTGGGGGCTTTCTCCTTAACTTTTACAACATTAAACTGCTGTGTAAATTATAAACCTACAACATAATAAATGTACATTTTCATTGCTCTTTGAAATGGTTGACTGTCTAGCTGCCACATTGCTGCCGTATTGGAAATATACTAAACTTTCAAGTGACATTAGGTCTGGGAAGGTATCCTCCACTCTTACAGCACTTCCTTGCTGAAACTTGTCACATTTTTTTGAGTACATTTATTCTATAACAATGATGACTCACATTTACCATGCTTCATAGTTTTTGCAGTTCTTGCACATAAATTACATCATATAAATAATCCTATGAGATAAATGAGGCAAATAATTTTATTATCACCCCAAAATTAGAGGGCAGATAATTGAGGCTCAGAGAGGTTAAGTCACTTGCCTAAAGTCACAAGTCAGTAAATGCAAAATTGATCTTTGTCCCCAGGCCTTGAACTCCAAAATCTGAGCTCCTTCTGTCAGGCCATGCTGCCTCTTTACTAGCTGCAAAGTCACCATTAGCAGTAACTCTCCAGAATCTACAGCTCTTACCATAAACAGTCCTTTCAATCTTTATTTGTACCTGGGCAAGACTGACAAATGAGTGTAAAGACACACACACACATACACACACACCCCTTTATAAACACCAACTAAGAAAGGGATAGAATTCACACTGCATTGTTACCTCGCTACCTAAATTTAAGATAAATAATCTATATTTGATTACAAACATATGCTTAGACTGGAGAGATATCAGCCACAAAATTGAAGCAATTATCTAGATAACTCAAATTTGAGGTATAGGGCAAGGACCACTCTTTTTAAGAGATACGGGTTTGTATCCAAATTTTCCAGAGATTCGGTTGAGTCTTTTCACCAAACATCTCTCCAAGACCTTTGCACATGCCCTCTGCCCGACTCTTACCCCTTGTCACACATTCCCATAGAACTAACTCAACCCTGACCATCAATCTAGAATCAGCTCAAAGATCACTTCTCTTTAGAAATAGTCCCTGACTTGTATCTCTACCCCTGTTCCAAATACCTCCTTGATTTGATCTCCACAAATGAGCCTCCTTCATCCCAGTAATGGCCTCTCCCATCCTGAAGCCAGTGAAGACAGGATTTGGATCCAGAATCCAGAAAATACAAACTCTTTCAAGGGTGTGCTGGACCTATCTGCCGCAGATCCCCAGCATACTAAAGTGCCATGCTCATGACTCAGAGCCCTGAGATTAGCAAAGCAGTTCTGGGCTGTTCTTGCAAAGGAAGGGCCACCACTTTGATGAGAGATAGGCAGCTGACCCATGGTATGCCACTTGTAGAAGGGGCCTTGAAATGACAACTCTATCAAATAAAATATCCAAAGCAGAAGCCTATGGGAGTAGGCAAAAATCAAAGATAAAAATCACATCAGCCATGATTTCCTATGAAAAACTATTCCTGCCTGAACTGGAGAAAGAGAAGACACCAGAAATGAGCCCAAAACAAATGATCCGGAAACAGTGTAAAAGTATGTCCAAATCCCAGATGTGACAATACCTAAAGTTATAGGAGAAATGAGGGGATATATGATTATTTCATTTAGTCACTCATCCGTCCATTCAACAATTCATTCAACAAATACTTTTTTTTTATAAGTTTATTTATTTATTTTTATTTTATTTATTTATTTTTGGCTGCATTGCGACTTCGTTACCACACGTGGGCTTACTCTAGTTGTGGTGAGCAGGGGTTGCTCTTTGTTACGGTGCGCGGGCTTCTCATTGCGGTGGCTTCTCTTGTTGTGGAGTTTGGGCTCTAGGCACACTGGCTTCTGTAGTTGTTGGGCACGGGCTTCAGCAGTTGTGGCGCACAGGCTCAGTAGTTGTGGCTCGCGGGCTCTAGAGCGCAGGCTCAGTAGTTGTGGTGCACGGGCTTAGTTGCTCCACGGCATGTGGGATCTTCCTGGACCAGGGATCGAACCCGTGTCCCCTGCATTGGCAGGGCGGATTCTTAACCACTGCGCCACCAGGGAAGTCCCAACAAATACTTTTGAGTCTTGAGGAGATAATGGTAAAAATAGACATCATCGCTACCCTCACGGAACTCACAATTTAGTGGGGGAGACACCTATATAATCACACCATTGAAGACAAGATTGCATACTATATAATACACGTGGGGAGTAGAAGTGAGGATAAAATGGGACTCATAGTGGGATCTTGATATAGACAAGTGCTTCAATATAGAAAGTCTTACAACAGAAGCCTGAAGAATGGGGTTATAGATGAATGTTTAGAGAATGGGGGGAAAGCCTTTCTGGAAGCAGAATGTGCAAAGGCCCAGGAGTAGAACACAGCTTAGCAAGTTAAAGGACCATTAAACAGGCCAGTGTGACTGGACCTCTAGGAACTGGAAGTAAAGTATAATGTGTTGAAACTGAGGACATAGGTAGGTAGTCCATGTAGGGGCTTGTAGACCACAGTACCTTCAATCTAATGCAAAGCAACTGAGGGTTTCTAAGCAGGAGGGGCCCCTGATCATATTTGCAGTGAGCTTTTTGGTGACAATGTTGTCACAGTTTGAGTAAAGAGCCTCAATTTGTTAAGAAAGAAACATACAATGGTTTTGTTTCTCTAGCACTGGCTACCAACCATGCCCTAGGGAACATTTTCCCCTTTACTGCTAGAAAACAGAGCTCTCTCTCCAACCTGTTTCCTGTGTGAGCCCAGCACCAGGCCCACCAGTGCTGATGGGGGGGGATCTGGCATAGCAGGTATGACACCAAAGACTGACTTTTGAGTCAGTTCTAAGAAACAATGACTGTTCTTGTGAGACCAAGACATCTGCTCAAATGCTGCAGCAAAGCTAGATGATACATAGGCTCTGAATGAAATGGAGTAGGAGCTGGTCCAAAGATCCCACAAGTAGTCAGTTTCAATATCTTGGAGTGCTGACTGGACTACATGACACGCTCTTGAGTCATTGTCCTGCACCCTTTGACCCGGTCAGGACCTACCGACTCTGAACCCCCTGTTAGGGCCCTCTGCTGTCAGTACTTCTTAATGGCTTGTCTCCTCCACACAGCAGTAAGATTCACAGAGCAGGAGAGGCATGCATCTTAGTGACCACTTAATCGCTAATGCCTGGTACAGTGCCGGACACTTGTAGGTGCCTAGTAATGTTGGTTTGTTTCATTTGTACTATGGTCTGCAACACTGTGTTGTCATTGTGGATTTTTTTTTTCAATCTCCCTCTGTGAGTTCTTTGAGAGCAATGTCACCATCTCTGTATCTCCAGTTGGCACTTGATATAGGATTGATTAATTGTTTAGTTAAGTAATGTATGGACAAAGTAATTAATATAAAGGATCTTCATGAATGCCAATGACTCCACCTTCTCTTTAGGCAGCCACAGGATATATAGAACCACATCACCTGAGAATCTTGCATACCATCAATATTCATTGGTGAAAGATGATCCCTTAACACTGATGGTTAATGTATTTCTACATATTAATACACAACTAAAAAGAGAATGTATGTAGAAACTGCTGAGCTCCAAATAAGGTCTATAACTGGGTTAACAGTACTGAATCAATTTCCTAATGTTGACAAGGTACTGTAGTTATGTAAGATGTTATCTTTGGGAAAATTGAGTGAAGGGAACAGGGGATGTCTCTGAATTCTTTTTACAACTTCTTGTGAGTTTAAAACAGTTTTAAAATAAAAGATTATAATGGCTTAAAAACAAATTTTAATTTTTTGCTCTTATACATCTATATATTTTTATATTTGTACTTTTAATTTTCATATCTATTTTTAGAATAGCTGAGAAAAATCTAATGATTAAATAATGCTGTCATACACCACACCAGCATGCAGGAAAGGTAATGCCCTAATTCTGGGCACTGTTGTTTTGGTCCAGCCAGGCTGGCATTTAAAATACGCTGGGAGAGGAACAAGATGCATTACTTTTGCCTGATTCAAGTATATCCTCGAAATGGTATTTTCATAAACAAACTGCCGATGGCTATGATCTTCTCTCCTATTTTCCTTTTATCCTGTCAGGTCAATAACAAATATCTCTGTCTCTTCTGCAGAGCCCAGGTTTTGGAAGATAGAGAGCAATTACAGGCTACAGGGAACTATTAGTGAAAAACTCACAGGAAGCCAGAGTGCCTTTAAACTTCCTTCTACTTAGCACCGTCCTTTTAAAAAAATGTCAATTTTTAAAAAAAAGATGTTTTAAACCAATATGGTTATTGTGTACGCTCCAATGGTGCTCCTGGAGTTTTTAAATTACATGTTCAAGTGTCCACTCGTGGTTACATGGATAGCAATGTGTGTCATGACATCAAAAGTCTGAAGCATAGTAGGCAATTTTTCTACTATTGGGAGATCTGAAAACCACCAACAAGAAATGCATATGTATGTAGATTAAGGTGAAATTGCAGTTTATCTTAAACTGCTTAAACATGGAAGGTCGACAAGAACTTCCTCAGCATGAAAAGCTTCAATTTCCAACACTATTCGATTAATAAACTTCCTGGAGGCCATATGATGAAAATTATGAAAAACCCTGTAGATATCATAAACATAAAGTCAAATTCAAAGATGAATGACATTCCCCCATATTCATCCTTTTTTTTTTTTCTGAAAACTGAAAACCTTGGATAGGTACGTCTAAGAAGACTACCTTCTCGGAAGTTCCCGTGGTTTTGTGATAACCTGTTTAAATCGAGTTCAGCTCCAGGTATGGCACTGTGACATCATCTTAGCAATCCACAGGCTTGCACAGAAAAGATGCAGAAGGACTGTGTATGATAACCAGGTGCAGAAAAAGAATGCCTCTCTGATGGCTAGAAAATCTCATTAGACAAGGGCATCCGTCTTTACTTCTTCAGGATAACAGCCACAAGCTGTAAAGACAGAGTTTCACTTAATAAAAGAAAGGGAGGGAAAATGCAAGAATGTTTTTAATATTTGGCTTATTAATTCATGAATCAAAGAAGAAGAAACTATAATTATCTCTGGTTCTGTCGGAACTGAGAGATTTCTTCCACACAATCTTTTGTATGGCAGGAACAAAGCTTTATTCCAAAGAAAATTCACTTTAAAATATCCCCAAAGAGATAAAATACCCGCAAGATTCTGCAGCTCTTTAATGCTTGCCATAGGCCAAATCGTGCAATTAGAATCAGTCACTTTAAGTGCTGAAGTCGTATAATGCTAATAGATCACTTTATAATATGAGCAGTTTTTAAAAGTCATATTTAATTTTCCATTATTACTGTACTGAATGCTAGTTGTGTCCATACAGTCAGTTAGAGATTCTCAAGTCCAGAGAGGACAGGGACAGACAGACTGCCACTTGCCAGGGCATTGCTCTATCCTGGCTTTAATTCTGAGATCTGAATTAGAGCTCTAAAACAGACCATATTTCAACTTTCTTCCTAACTGTGTTTATTTTTATTTCCAAACCAAATGATAAGGGCTCCTTTGGTTTTGTAATTATTTTATTTCAAAAAGTACAGATTGAGACAAAAATCCCCTATGATGTGTGTGTGTGTGTGTGCACGTGTGTGTGTGTACACGTGTGTGTGGTTTTCTTTAAGAAAATGAAATGAACCATAAAATAAGCCCTTAACAGTAACCTAAGAAATAAAACAAAATCATTTACAACACATGGGATTGTTGCAGGATATGTCAAGATTAGATGGTTTAAGGGAGCTCTCCTGAATGTGGAAGCAATTATCATGAAATTCATGACTCATTAGCAAACATTCCATATTGTGTTTCTCATTTCTGGGTCAATGTTATAAGGAAATATAGACTTAAGATTTAGCTGTTTCACTGACTTCAGCACTAGATTACAGATAGTTGGACCATACGATAGTATAAAGCAAAGGCTCCATGGTTTTGAAGTTCTTCATTTCTCAGTTGTAGGCAATTTGGGCCTTAAGTATGAACAAAATAACCTCGAAAACATATAGGTAAGAATGAAGTTGGTGATAGAAGCGCTGCCTGTAAATGTAAAGTTAAGAATTGCACACTGCACATACGTACTGGTGGATGTCAGCGGGGATTTCACAGACACACTGCTTGGTATGCAAAATGGCTGGTGAACTCAAGTACCCAATACTGTATGTAATGGGAACCAGATGTCTAACAGAGAGAGAAAAATATTTTATAGCAATAAATGTGACATTGACTCTTAAAGGGTTTGCTGCTTTTAAACAGCTTCCCAGTCTTCCTTTTCCTCATGTATTTTAAAGTAGATCATGGAAAGAAATTATTTTCACATTTTTAAAGGAAAAGTGTTTAACTTGCCACGAACTTCTAAAATGCATACATAAGGAGAAATGATCTGAAAAAGATAATTTTGGAATTTACGAAAGCCCTGTGCTCAGCAATCCAAAAAAAAAAAAAAATTATTAAGGCAAATAAAGCATAATTCCTCCTGCCCTTTAGCAACTTAAAATATACAAGATGTGATAAGATGCATACAGCTGTTACGGGGATGTGGCCAAAGCAGGTCCTGGGAAAGAGACACAGAGCGTTCCGAGAATTCAAAGGAGGGAGAGAAAACTCCTATGGCTGGCAGGTTTCATGAAGGAGGATCCCGCTGACTCATCCTCCTCTGGGCCTCCCGTAGCCTCCTCTGCACGCACCAGTGTTGCCCTGGTGAAGGCCTCCTGCTCTCTCGCTGGCCACTGCAGTGGTCTCCCAGCAGCTCTGCTCTCTCAGCCTCCCTCCACCCACTCCCAATACAACCCTGATTTTGCTGCTGGGGTAGTTGTTCTGAAGCACTGGTGTTATCAAGGAAGCTGGTTAAGTTGCAAGCTCTCTAGTTAGGCCTGGGTCCACATCTTGCCTTGCCATTTACTGGCTGTGACCTGGGGAATTCACTTAACCAACCTCCTTCTACCTGCATTTTTTCTTCTGTAGGGTGAGGATAATCAAAGTCCAAGTCTCGTGGGCTTGGTGTCAGGATTTAATGAGGTCTGCACAGAATGTGCTTTGCTAGATGCCACCATGAAGTCAGGGCACTGTTGGTTGAAACTCTTTTAGCTAGCTGTTCTCCTATCAGTCATCAGATCCAGTTTTTAAAGGACAGAATCTAATGTCCTTCTTTTGGGGTGCCAGGCTGCTCAGGAGCTGGTGCTTGCCTGCTTCTCCAATTCTTTCTCTCAATCCCTTCCCTCAAATACCCAACTCTCCTACCATCCTTGTCTGCTTGTCATCATCCAAGGAGGCCTTCTGGGCTCCAGCCCCTGTACCCTTGCACGTGCTATTCTGACTGCCATGGATGCTTCACCTTCCACCTATCTACATGGCAAATCCTTGCTGACCCTGCAGGTCTCCTCTCTAGCAGATCTCTCTGTGTCTTCCCTGATATCTTGTGAAAAAAATAAGTGCTTCCTTTACTAAGTCAATGGTCGCAAACTCATGGCCCACACAGATAGCATAGCTAAGTGAAGGAGGACAAGGTAATGCAGTAGGGAGTGGTGGGGACTGTGGCAAAAAGGAGAACCCATGCCCTGGCTAAAGGGTCAGCCACTCCTCACTGTGGCCATGACAAAATGAGCATACAGTATTGCCAAAACTTCCATTTCTTCAAGGTAAGAAAGAAATCTGCATTTTTACCTGAAACCTCCAGTTGTTAATTGTTGACACCGAAAAAGATTTTTAATGCTATAACTTTGAGCCGAACAAAACCCTCTGGGGACCAAATGGCTAACTGTGTGCAGACCTTGGCTCTTGGGTCACCTGACTCAGAGATTTCCTTACAGGTGCACCCCTCCATTCTTGGTCCAATAATTGTTAGCACACCTACTTCTCCAATAAGGATAAGGAGAATGTTGGGTTTTCTTTGTCTTTCCAGTGCCCAGCACAGTGGGTGGCTCAAAAAAAGCATCTCAGTGAATTTTACATTGATATTTCCTGAGCCTGAAAGCCAGGGTAGGGTCTGCAGGTGGGAGATCATTCCAGGCAGGTCAAAGAATCAAGGTGTCCCTATTCCAAATGTCCCTCTCTCTAAAGAGGAAAGATTTCATAGATATCATAAGCCTTGGTCAATATCTGACTTCTTTAGAAGTGTCTGGAACTCTTCCTACAAAGCTCCAAAGCCCACTCCACAGTTAGCAACACTGGAATCAGTCCTGAAAATATAAACCTAGTCTGTAAACATAGTCTATATATAAACTTAATCTGCACCTGGCATGTGAGTGAATAACTCAATGAATGAGTTAAATCTTCCTGACAGAGCCCCAACTCAAGTGTCAAATATAACACCGTCTTAATTTTGTTGGAAGGTGACCAGAGAGCAAATGCTGGATCAGAAAGAGACATGTTGTCTCTGAAACTGTGAACAAGAAGAAGAAAATGGTAAAGGTTGGGATGTGGACAACATAGAAGATTCAGTAAAAGCAATGACAATAAATTTTTTTAACCTTTTTGAATGCCCACAGTCTTTGATCTGATGAGGCACTTATTTCAAGGAAAAATCATGCATAAATATTTGGCTATAAGTATGTTCATTGCAGCTTTGTTTATAATGTTGAAAAATATAGGGGCTATTACATGAGCAGTAATAGAGGACTTATGATTATGATTATTAATAACAATAGATGAAATCTACCGAACACTTATAAGGCAGACTGTGTACTGGGAATGTTGGATTCATTATATCACTTAACCATATTGTTCTATCCATCTTACAGATGAGGACTCTGAGACACAGAGTGCTTAAATAATCGGTCCAAATCACATAGCAAACAAGTGTCAGCATAGGCATTTGAACTCACTACTCATTTAATGCCAGACCTTCCACTTCTCTCATAAATATTTGACATCCACTGTGGTCATTGTGCAGTCACCAAAATTATAATCTGGGAGGATATAGGATGGTACAGAAAAAACTCATGAAGTGAAAAAAGCAGGTTACAAAAAAAAAAGTGTCATCTTGCTTGGGCATCGTTAGAGGAAAATATCAGAACCCTTCAGACACTGCTTCACCACTAAAGAATGGTTTGAACTGAGAAGAAATGTTATCCCACAAAAGTCACTGCAGGATTAGTGCCAGATACAAGGAGCATCTCTAGCGTCCTGCCATCCATTCCTCTGCTTCTCACCCTGTGTCTCTTTTACCTGTCTCTTGCAAAACACCTTCTTCAGTAACCCCACTTCACTGTAACCCAGCTCAGGCCTGGGCTTCACCCTGGTCCACTTAGCTGGGGTCAGGGGCTAGAGTTCTATAACAGCTGATTCTACAAAACAGCAAATGGCTTACAGGAAAGCACTGCCCATCTAAGTAGTAATTCTATTTGTTGTAACTAAAGACCATAAATATGGAGAAAAAAGATGGGAAAGACTCACAACAAGGTATTAGCAGTGTTTAAACGTACAACATTTGTCTTCTTATGTTTGTTTCTCTATGCGTTCTAAGTTTTCTACAGTGGATATGAATTATTTCTGTACGAAGGGGAGAAAAGAGGCCAAACCATGTAGGTCTAGAGTGGGTGATATTTGGAGACTAGGAAGAGAAAAAAGTGTCCTTAGTGATGCTAAGGTATAGGAAACTCTTACCAAAGAAAGGTTAGCAGCTGAACAGCAGACCCCACCTGAAAGTCGCCAGGTGTGGAGCAAGACCTCGCCTTGAGGCTGTCAAAGCTGTATTGATGGAGATGCTAGGCATTGAGTGCCCCGTGACACTGTGCTGGACGAATGGCTCCTAGGATAAGGCAAGTCAGAGCAGAGAAGAAAGGCTTGAGCTACACGGAATATAACGTATGCTTATAGACGGCAAGAGACAGTGACCATAAAAGAGGAAACCAAAATGAAAATACGTGTTTCAAGCACTCAAGTGAGGAATGGGACAAGGAAAAGCAGGGATATTGCTTTGGTCTGAAAAATGGCAGTGGAGTTGCAGATAGGTGATGAAGGGGAGTGGGAGATAAGATTTTCCATGCACAGAAAGATAAAGTGATGCCAAGGGAGATGAAGGAATGGAGAGATTTTTTTAGGTCCATAGAAGGTATAGTACATAGAAGAGTAAAGGAGCTGAAAGAAGGATGGTGGTGGAACCAAGGTAGGGCAGAAGAAGAAAAGACAAGTAACAGGAAAATGAGATATTGAGGACAAACATTTGGGCTTGAATAAAGCTAGCAAGAACACCCAGTCCAGAGTTAGGGAATGTTACCCACTGCCATCTTATTTGCCTCCGATTCTCCCCAAATCATAAGCTGCCGTGGGCCTTCCTAACCACACACAGCCTGTGCTCTCTCGGGAGGCATGTGTTCATCTTGTATATCACTTGGTACAAGTTCCCCTATCACCTTGCTCGGCTGAAGAATAGATATTTCATTACTTTTCACTAATTACTTCATCAATTTTTTATAACTCCAACTAGACAGGAAGTTCTCGGAGATAGGGAGGTTGGGAACAGCTGACATTGTGATTGGACATCAGCAGTTTTAAGATGTGTCCACAAGTTTTCTAACACTCCTCAAATCCAGAGGAGGGGGCTATGTGCTCTCCCCTTGTATCTGAGCTGACCTTAGTGACTGGTGGACCAATAATGTGTGTGCCTGGGCTAGGACAAAATGGATGCTTTAGCTTTTGCTTTGTTTTCTTGGGATGCTCATCTTTGGAGCCCTGAGTGGCCAGGAAAGGAGTACAAGAAAGTTGCTGTTAAGGAAGCTCAAGCCACGTGGAATGACCAGGTGTTCCAGCTCATAGCCCCAGCTGAGGATGCAGCAAGGAAGGACCAGCATCAACCATCACACGTGTGAGTGAGGAAGCCTCAGAGGTCACTCCAGCCTCTGCCACCATCAAACCTCGTTCTCGTGAAAGGCTGCTTGAGAACCACCCAGCTGAGCCCAGCCAACACTCAGAACCATGACGGATCATAATAAAATGTTGGTTGTGGTTTTATGTGAGTAAGTGTCAGGCTGAATCTGTCATACAGAAATAAATAACTGGAGCAGGCCTGGTTGGTTCTCAACAAGCATCACATTTACTTCAACAGCAGATAAGGGAAGGCAACAATGTCTTTTGATCTTTTTCTCCCTTTCTGTCTTACTCTCCATTATTTTCTGTTCCTTAGTCAGGCTCTCCTTATATCCTCAATCTCTCTCTCTCTCTCTCTCTGCAAATCCAGAATTTTCCCTGTAGAAGAGAGAGAGAGAGCCAGGGCTCTCTTCATACGTATAAAAGGCTGCTTTTTTACCTCTCTCTCTTTTGGTGTAAAAGAGCTCAAGTTCTTTATTAAAAACAAAACAAAACAAAACCTCTTCCCATTTTCCTGTTCTTTACTGACTTTATTCCCCCTTCCCCAATGACCTTTGAGTCTTGTGTGTTCTTTTTAGGTTGTAAAAATTAAGAACAAGATACTCTACCAGTGATGATCTTGGCTATAACCTCACCCACATCTGGAAAGCACTGTTGTTTGGGCCATCTTCAGATCATCTTGCAGCTGCCCCACCCATCCGCTGCAGGAGTCCTGACTCACTTCCCCAGGCAGTACAGGGGGTCCGCAGGCAGCAGCTGCATCAGGAGCTTGAGTGGGAAGACAGCAAGCAGGGTGGTCAAAATGGCTGTGAGGATGCTGAGGCAGCTTCAAAGGAGGTCTCATAGGAGGGATGCTCAGACCCTGTAACCTGGAGACCGGCCCGGCTCACCTTGCACGAAGAGGGAGTGAGGTCACTCAGCAGCTGATAAAGCATGGAGGCTGAGGGATAGGCAAAAACTAGACCAGAAAATCCCCCCACCCCCTATGTGGAAGGGCGTGCATTCCATCTGTGCTGCCCCTTGGGAGTAGCCTGCGCCCCTGCCTTGAGAGATCACCTGTGACAAGCCTAGGTGGGCGCACATGGACAGAGTGATGCCCCTGCACAAATTCATGGAATTCTGGAGGAGCACGGAGCTGTTCAGCAGAGGAATGAAGAAGCAACCCCCAGGAACGCCAAACACGCTGCTAAAAGGACCACGTGCAGGGTTGGCCCAGCACACTAGCAGCAGGCAAAGTAATATCATCTCAGGTCAAGGAGAAAACCCACAGCCCAAAATAGCCACCCTTCCCAGTTGCCGCTGGGTCTAAAATTATACCATTGAGGATTTATTCCTTTGCACACCTCACTTTCCCTGGGGGCCAGTCTGGGTGAGGGCAGGGACCCATGCACCCATATGTCTTCACATTAAGGTGTAAAACGCCTGACAACTCCATGGAGTTATGTGGAGGTGGGAAAGGGAGGGAGGTGTTGAAAGGAGAGGAACAAGGCAAAGGAAGTGTTGGTGAGGAATACCAAAAGGAAACTTCTCCTATTTCAGAGTTTTACCCAGAAGGAACCTAGCTGGCAGCTACATCATAAAACAAAGGCCTGAGCAATTTGCCAGTAAATCTGAACCATGCATGTAAACAATTCTAATCATTTATTCCTTGAAATGCCTTTATAATATATTATTATGCAGAGTTGCACATGCTTCTACTTCAAATTGCCTAAAGCAGGGGTGGGGGTGGGGTGTCGGAGGAGTAAATGAAAGAGCAATTAAAAAGTATAACAAGAGGGAACATGAGGAAATGGTATCTGCCTATCAGGCTAGAACACAAAAGGAAGCTACAGACAGGTAATCAGATCATCCTCAACCAAAGTCTCCACTTCTGGGGGAAGATATCCTCAGAAATTCAGGCAAGGCCTCTGTTTCTATATAGAGAAGTTTGGTTAACCTTACCCTAGAAGAGTAAGCAGTAAACAAAATAAAAACAAATAATCACTATTGGAAATACACTTGCAGTCCACTGTTCCAACAACTACCACCTCCATCCTATTCTATCTTTAAAGTCCTTAAGAAATAGACAAAAATGTCAGAATGGTAACCCACCCCCCCTTTCTTAAGCCACCTCTTGAGCAGAAAGCTAAGTACATGGCTGCCAGGGATGAGCTTTAGGCAGAGGCAAGGATACAAATAGGGAACAGAAGAAGGAAAAGAGTGAAAGGCAAGGAAAGAGAACAGAGTGCTGAGAAGGACAGGTTCCTGAAAGAATGAGCAACATGTTCACACTGTTTGGCTGTTTCTAAAGGGCTGCCACTTAACTTTACCTCCAGTCCTCCACACTCCATGAAGGAAGGAAGTTTTACTCCCATTTTTATGAACGAGAACACTTTGGATGAGAGAAATTCGCTGACTTGCCCAAGGGCATACAGCTGGGTATTTGGGGACTTGGGCAGGTCTTGAAAGCTGAGTCTAACTAAGTAAATCCCCTGTTCCTTCTACTCTAATTGTCTTTGGAGTTACCAAACCCAGGGATTCAAGAAATGTTCCTCCTGGGTCTGTGAGTAGCGTACTGATGATTTCTGTAACTAAGATTTCCCTTCTTAACCTTTATTCATTCATTCACGCAGCCCCGATTGAGTTTCAGCTAGCTCCGGGCATTGTTCTAGGAGCTGGAGTTCACCTTCATGGGTGAAGTGTTCTCCTTCCATCTATGTCACATAAACGACTCCTTGATAGTCAATCTCAACTGTCCCCTTTGCAGGGGGACAGTTGACCAGGCCACTTCAAGTGGCCCCTGGCATCCTTTCCTAGTGACTCTTGTCTAATTTTCCCATAATACATAAGACACCTGAAACAATGTAAGTCCTATCTTTATCCACTACTTTACTGCTTGTCTTCTCTCTAGAAAACCAGGTCCTTCAGAGCAAGGACCTTCTCTTATTCAAAGCTGTCTCTCCAATGCTTCGAACAGTTCCTGCCCATAATAGATGCTCAATAAATATGTCTCCAATAAATGACATTGAAAATCAAGGAGAGCTTTTTCCAGTGCCTACTATATGTCCAAAGCAGTATGAGACTGTTTGCATCAATCATCCCATTTAATCAAGATTACACGTGCCAAAATAGAAACTATGTGAAGAAGATAGGGTTTTAATAATGGCAGAGAAAGTGCTTGGAAGAATTAAAGCTCAGTTTGAAATGCCTGTACCCTGTACCACTTAATGCAAGAACAAGGGCCACCTTGTGACATTAAAAGGTAACAAATTTAAAATGAATAAAAGGAAATACTTTTTAAAACAGCATATAATCTACCTGTGGAATTCACTGCCGCAGGATATTATTGAGGCAAATAGTCTAGCAAGATTCAAGAAAGGATTAGACATTTATATGAATAGGAATAATATTGGCAGTTACACTAACTAGGTTAAAAAGTTACAAGGCATGTCCGTCCTGGGCTCCAGGGCATAACTGCTCACCAGCTGGAGTGAGGAAGGAATTTCCCCTTGTGATAGAACATTGCATAATTGGCCAGATGCACAATGGCTGGTATTTTTGCAGTCTTCTGTAACAGAGGTAGAGACCGCTGCCCAGGGGAAGTTTCTGGAGAAGTCGGACCAATGACCTCTTAACATGGTTATTTCTGTCTTCGTGTTGTACAATCCTAAATAGAAGGTAGAGAGGACACATAAATTTTGGGGGATTTGTACCTGAAAATTATTCAACTGCAGAAAGCAGAACGGGTAAAAATAATTTTCTTCTTCCTGATGATGAAAATATTTCACAGAATAAAATCATACTCTAGCTGTAATCTTATTAGCAGCATAGCCAATAGTTCCAGGAGGCTACCTGTGCAATTCCAAACCTCAGCATGCTAGAGTCCTGGGAAAAGCTTATATAAGGGCATCATCCATCCATCTTTCATGTCCATCTAACACTATGCCTTCTGCATGTGCAGTTAACAAATATGTGTTTAATGAAAGTGCATTTTTGCAGGTGTGGTAAGCAAAGCTGTTCATAATGCAGTCCACTCACATTTTGAAGCTTTTCTCTTTGTTGTAGAGTCAGGCACTTCCTTTGATTCTTAGTAATGCATATCCTCCTTTTTTTCTTCATCCTAACACGGAAAACCAAAAAGGCAGTTGTTAGCCGCACATCGGAATACAAGCATCCATAATAACATGTGAACATATTAAAGAAAACATCAAAATTAAATTATTCATTATACTAACTCACTTTACAAACCTTAGTTATCCAAGTGTAGATAAGACTCTCAGGAAACTGTATCAGTGTTTGAACGATTTAAGAAAGAATATCCCCCAAATTGTGGGACAAAGAACACTATGCAAACCAAAACATAAAGGGGAATTTTAATTTAAATCCTCAAACCATTAGTGAATCCAAAAGATTTCAAAGTAGAATAAAAGTAGATAGATATGCAATAAAATGTTGTATAAATATTAATACGATGGGCTCTTGTTATCCGCGGATTCCTCATCTGCATGTTCAACCAAGCAAAATTTGATCCACAGTTAGATGAATCTGTGGATGCGGAACCTGCCGCTAGGTAAGGCCAATTGTACTACATCATTTATACAAGGGACTTGAGCATCCGCGGATTTTGGTAACCTCGGAGGTCCAGGAACCAATCCCAGATGGATACTGAGAAACGACTGGAGAGAGAGAAACAGAGACAGACCATAGTTATCATTAGTATTTTCAAATATGTTCTCACATAAAATAAGTTAAGAACCACCGGTCTAGGACCCAGTCCACCAGAAAATTCTCAAGTCACCCTGGACAGAGCCTCTTCCATCTACATACAAGAATTGCTCTCATTAAGATTCGCTTCCTTAAGTTGGCAGAATAATATTACTTAGATTCTCTTAGTAGAAGGTCAGACATGTTGAGGGGATATGGGGATATATGTATAGGAATAGCTGATTCACTTTGTTATACAGCAGAAACTAACACACCATTGTAAAGCAATTATACTCCAACAAAGATGTTAAAAAAAAAAAAAAAAAAAGTAGGATCTAATTACCATCCAGAGGAAAGACCTTACACATTTAAGTGTTGTTTCAGATAGCTACCTGTCATTTTATTAACTGGTGGAAGATGAGTCTTTTCAAGTTTGGCTGTTTTCTCTTGGCTTAAGCTTTCCTATTTACTTTTTCATGTGATTATCGTAAGAATAGAGCTTGTCAGATTTTTGTTTATTGGTGTTGGGTTGCTTTTAGTTTGGGGTGCTTTTTTCTTTCTTTCTTTCTTCTTTTGTGGTTGATGATTGTTTTTTACTCAAAATTAACCACATAGCATGAGGAATTGCATGTTGTATAAGGTCTGTCATCAACCAGGAGGGGGTTCAAATTTCACCCTAGCAGTGTTACTTTAGATAAACCAATTCCTGTGACTCTCTTTCCTCATCTGTAAAATGGAGATATAATAAATTTGGCTTAATCTGGTGAGCAGATTAAAGGAGACATGACTACAAAGCATTTGACACATTGCCTTTTATATATTAAGCAGAAAATAAATTTTATCTATTATTATAATTCTGCATATTTTGCCTGTGTATTTATAATCATTAAGAATGCATATCCTATTTCAATATTATTACAGCAGCTGCATAACAATGAATATCAAGAAAATATTTTATACTTCCATTTCCTGTTCTAACTATTATAAGCAGTAGTTTGATGAACATTTTCGAGCATAATATTTTTGGTACTGAGAATGGATTCCTAGAAGTAAAAATTAATTGGTCCTGGGTTATAAAAAACCTCATGGCTCTTGATACACGTGGTCAAATGATTTTCCAAAAGGGTTTTGCCAATGTACCCTCATCTCAGCTATATAGAGTATCAGTTTCACTGCTCTTTGGTGAATAATGGGAATTACTATTTACCAGTAATAAAAAGAAAAAAATTAAAATAATGAAAAGACTCTGTACAAGTAAGCCATTGTGTTTCCAGATCTAGGAAAAAAACATTCTCTGAATGGTACAAATTTCCATTCCTTCAACATCAGCAAGTTTCCGTCCAAGTGTTTTCTCAAAGTGTTATATTCAACCTCTCAGGAACTTTTCATCCTACAGTCACACACCTTGTAGTTTTCTGGCTGAGTGAAGTCACAGAGGGGAAGGAGCAGTTTCCTGGTTTCCTGCCAGCTGTCCAGTTGTCCCATGAAGACCAGCGATTCACTGCCTGCCACTGGCATGAAAACATTGCACGCAGGACCATTCCCAGAGGAAATGGGACCTAATGAGACTCATACATAAATATTTTCTTGCAAAGTGGAATACTGTAGAATGACACAGCCCACATCTGACCACAAAACATGGAAGGTATAACCCAAGGAGGCATATCACCTGAGCCCTGAAAGGGATAATCTGAGGAGGAACAGTTGGTTTGTGCCGCTTTGCAAGAGACCTAAATAATAGCTGGTTTTGTGGCAAGAGAGAAAAAAAAAAAGGAAAGAAAAGAAAAGAAAGAAAGAGAATACTTTGGCCTTTGGTCGTGAATTTACTACACGTGAGAGGTGAGGGATTGACAATGTTGAAATGGAAATTTTCTAACTCGAGGTGACCAAGTAGAGGCTTTTTCTTCCCTTTCCACATCAATGTCCTGCTGACCCCCTCTTTCTCTTTAAACAAATCTTGAGGAGCCCCAGAATTTCATTTGAAATCTGTGTGGGCATTGTTCTAATAAGAAAGCATCTGACCACCCTCCACACCAAACTCTCCGATGAGAAATCTCTTTTAAGATGCTGTCACTTAGAAGGCTAGTTCAACGGCTTCTCCTGGCTCAGTTACAATGCAGTATTCACATAAAAGGCGCACATCACAGTTGGGCTCTTTCTACATTTATGGATGGTGTAGCGTTATTTATTAAATTCCAGAATCTGGTGTTTGTTGGTTAAATAGGCTAAAATGATTAGTGACTCCAAAAATGGAGACCATTGGCATGACATTTTATCCTGGCTCCATGGATGTCTGCACACCTGGGTATGAAGCACACCTAAAAGCAGGCAACAGGGTAGAAGGGATAAAGACTCAGCCTCCTATCGCTACTACCTGTGTGACCCTAATCAAGCAATGAACCTCTCTGGGCCTTTGCTGCTACTCTGTTAAATGGAGATAGTAACACCTGCCTTGCAGAGTTACGTGAGGAAAGCGCCAGCTCCCAGTACAGGGGAGATTTTTATGTCTACACACATGAGCACACACACACGCATATGTGAATATGTGTGCGTGCACTTCAGTTTTTGAAAATCAATTACACCTCTCCATTTTTATAGCTCACAAGGTGAGTTTTGAAAAGTCAATCAGGAAAGGAAGGAAAGAAACAGATTTTCCTTTCCAACAAGAAAAAGCAATTAAACGTCAAATATGAACTGTTCCTGGGAGTAAATTTTTTTAATGGGTTAAAGGCTTGGCCATTATAGACCTCCGATATGTAATTTCTAAGAAAGGACCAGGTAATATTTTTTTTTAATTAAGTGGAAGATAAAACGCTAGAACCAGTGGATCCATTCAGAAACCACTTTTTTAGCCATTTTCCAGAGCTTGCCGATTGCATCATGCCTTTTAAGAGGCCCGATTTATTTAACAGCACTTTATTTTAAACCTTCATTTGTGAAAAGCATTGATTTATGATGGGCTGATTAAAGCAATGGTTTCTTAAGCAATAATTATTTCAATTATTGGACTTTCACCAATGTGCATTATTCTGGCTTGCTCTCCATTCTTTCCCCATTTTGATTCACTATAAGACAATATGGTAGGTGACATAATTTTGAAAAATTCCTGTACAAATGTAACATGAGAAAGAAAGATATAGACAGATGGACCGCTGTACCCTTTTTGATGATGTGAGGGTATTGTATTTTAATATGCTCTGACAAACTTAAACAAGTCCCTGATGGGCTCCTACCCAATATCATTTGGATTATTCAGAGCTCCAAGCCTGCTCTATTCTCCCTGGAGCACAGAGAAGTCATAGGAATGTACGTACTAAAGATGACCCCTTGAAGCCTAGTACTTAGAATCTTGCCTTCTCTTTTCATGGACCTGGAGAAAACAGTTAAGCTCGCACTCAGATCTTTAACTCAATTCGAAATTAGCACTGATATAATGCAGACCAGATATTCTCTCCTGATCTGAGAGCCTGTCCTGTGGACCAGGCTGGTAAATAAAAAAGTGAAATTGGCCTGGAGTCATATGCTAGGGAATAGTGGCAACTTGGAAGGAACCCTGTATAATGGGGGCAGCTGCTCCTGGGCCCCAGCTAATTGTCACCAGCTGTGGCCCAAACGGTCCCACATCTTTAGATTTTTCAAAAGAATCCAGAAATCCATATTGTTGTGTGAAGTTGAAGTTTCTCAGTTTCTAAAGGTTAGACAAGGACTGGCCAAATTTAGCCTGTAGGCCACCTCTGCTCTGCTTCCTAGTTGGTGCACAAGTGGTCAATCCATCTAGTTATTGGGGAGAAGATATGCCACACATTTTTTAAATTAACAAAGTATTTTTATTCCACTATTTCACAAACATTTAATGGAAATATATTATGTGCTAAGAACTACATGCTGGGCACTGGGAAAGCAAAAAGAAAGTAACACCTAGTAGCTGCCATCAAGGAACTGACAGTCTAGCTTTCATGTATATGAACTATGAAGGACTTGGGGTTTAAAATCTTAAGAGGAAAAGCAACCTAACATTGGGGCTCAATCTATCACATTCCTTTTTTGTACATAGCTCCTTTGTTATCCTTCAGGTAAGTTAGTTTGTCCCTATGTTCTGCTTTGAAGCTCTCTTTTAATTTTAGGACTACTCCCATGAATATTAAAGTCTACGTCATGCACATTCCCATTAAAACCCCCAACAGCAATTGGAAGGGAAAATTCCATTTGTACCTTGACAGTTAATCTCCATCAAATCAACTTTACAGATTTCTTAGTTTGGTGCTATTAACTAGACTCTTGCATGATTTGAATCTAGCTATTCTATGCTGCTGTAGTTTTTATGAGAGCTGATCAGCAAATGCTTTATGTATTAATCCCTCTGGAAAATCACCTTAATAACTTTTTTAACTTTTGGGGGTGAATTATAGAAGTCCCAAGACACAAATGAAAGCGTTTGGGTCCAGCCATTAGAATATTCAGTTTAGCACTTGAAAAATGATGCACCTAATTGTTTTACAGAAGAAAATCAGATCAAAGTTAAGATTTTTTCTTCTTAAACTCTGTAATTATTTCTCAGACTCCTACTTGAAATGCCTTAAAGTACTTCCATTGAAATGTATATGGGCTTTTTCCTCTTTCTTTTAAATATGTCTTGACTTTGCTGGGTCGCTTTTCATTGCCCTCTTTGATGGTACGACCTGAAAGGAAAGTCCTCAAACATCACCATCACTTGCATGGTATAGAAACAGACAAAACAGGTGGGGCGCGGGGCTAAGAGCCAGGCATTGCACCAATTTAAAAACAGCATTTGATACAGTCTGCAGCTCAAAAACAGGCAGTTACGGGTGGTCTCATTTCCTTCTTTGCGTAGAATTCCCAGTCAACCCTTCGCATACAGATCCCCTTCCCATTCTCTTTTTCCCAGACCATCCCCATAGCAAGCTCATGTACGGCTTCTCAGGGAGCATTGAATCATGGGTAACATGCTCTGACTGCTGTGGGTACTGGACGTTGGGGCACATCTGACCCTTCTCATTTGCTTAACACAGCAGGCAATTCTTACAAGGTCACTGACTTTCTTAGTTGAAGCTACTTTGCTGATTCATCGCCAAACCCATTATTTGACAGATGAAGGATAAGAGACTGAGAGAAAGGAGGTGACTTGCCTGGGGTCACACAGCTGGCCACAGTGACTTCCGTCTAGTGCTCTCCCTGCTGCCACTCATGGCCATGGTACTGTACAAACCTCGTCTCAAACAGAATTTTACTTAGGCTTCACAATAAAAACTAATGTATGATAAAAGCACAGATGGGCTCCTGCTTTGCGCCAAGAGCCTGCCCATCGCCAGAGACTCAGCAATGAATGGGAAGCAGCCTAATCCTGATTCAATCACCTGCTGATGATTCGTCCCCCCTGAATTGATGCACAGAGCGATCATTGACTGAACACTGCCTAGACTGTAAAAGGAGGAACCTTAGAACTTTCTTCCCAACTTTTGTTTTACAGAGGAGGAAACTGAGGCCCCTAAAAACCTTAAGAGCTAATTCACACCAGAGGCAGGGCTAGAACCCATGATGCTGATCACTGAGCCATGTTCTCTTCACTTCCATGCATCCATCTAATTCCGAATGCAACCTAACTTGGGGGCCCAACCTATCACATGGATCACAGATATCTCCTTTGTTATCCTTCAGGTAAGTTAGTTTCTCAAGTGCTCTGCTTTGAAGCTCCTTTTTTTTTTTTTTTTTTAATTAATTATTTATTTATTTATGGCTGTGTTGGGTCTTTGTTTCTGTGCGAGGGCTTTCTCTAGTTGCGGCAAGCGGGGGCCACTCTTCATCGCGGTGCGCGGGCCTCTCACTACCGCGGCCTCTCTTGTTGCGGAGCACAGGCTCCAGACGTGCGGGCTCAGTAATTGTGGCTCACGGGCCTAGTTGCTCCGCGGCATGTGGGATCTTCCCAGACCAGGGCTCGAACCCCTGTCCCCTCCATTGGCAGGCAGATTCTCAACCACTGCGTCACCAGGGAAGCCCCGAAGCTCCTTTTTAATTTGAGAACTAGTCCCATGAATACTAAAGTACATGTAAGGTACATTCCATCAAAATCCCCAACAATTGGACAATGGTTCCTGGGACCCAGAGTTTACCATGCAGTGACTGGCACAGTACACATGGGTCCCAAGGGGCAGAGATTGGGGACATCTCAGTAAAGAGGGGCAGATCATGAATAGAGCCTCCATTCCCAGCTAGGGGCTCTTGGGTTCTGCCAAGCTCTGGGCTTAAATGTGAAAACTGGACAGTACACAAAACAGCATGTACCCATAGCTCTGACATATTCAAGACAAACCCAGAGAAGTGGAGTGATAAGCCAATGTCCACTGAGACCCTGGGGTTAGTGTTTGTACCTTTACCAGACTAATGGGCTTTTTAGGCTTCCCATAGATATATTTAAAATAGTAGCTGCAGTTTATATATATTTTCAATGACCTTGTAAATCAACAGTATTCAGTAATCTTAGCTGAAACTACAAGTGGCTGCTGGACCCATTAAAGAAGAAGTAAGTTAGATCTTCTATTTTTTTAAATATGGTCTTCCAGGGAGCTGCCTCTGGACATAAGTACAGAAAATTAACACAATAAGTAAAGCATTATAGAACAGCTATTAACAGATTACACTAATAAAAACCAAATGGGGGCCTTAATGCTGCCCCTCTGGGAGAGAAGGACAGATAAAATAAACAACAGGAAAAGAATATGGAGTAAAGGAAATTGATTTTAAACAATAATAACACAGAAACCTCCCACCACGTTAAAAAAAATAAAAAAATCAGATCTCTAGCTTCACTTTGGGAAAGATAGAAATTTTCACTCTGCCTTGGTAAGACTTAAGTTTGATACTAATAAGCGTGTTCTCCAGGCTAACAAATTGGAAAAATGAAGACGTGCTGACAAGGATGTTCTTAAATGCCAGGCACATGGCCACAAGGGCTATTTACTGTAATATCAAAATGAGGAGCCCTTCCGGTCCCCTTCAGCAGAAGAGGAAATCTAAACATTTGGAGCTCATGGTCCGTCACGGTAGGACGAAAAGTTGTTTCCAATGATACTTGGCATTCACAGCAAAGGCCACGCCACACAGAGGAGAAGAAAGAGGAATAAGAGTTTCTATCTCCTTGGGAGGTGGTCAGGGGGATGTGTAGTTTAAGAACTGCACACACACACACACCCCCGCCCCAGGTACAGCACTGCCTGTTGGCTAAATCCTAAAATCCTTGAGTGTGCTCGGGGTTAACTCTATGTAGAAATTTATAGTAGAGAAGGGTCTCTTCTTTCCATTTTGTTACCTATAACATGGCCCATATCCCTACCTTCAAACCTAGCCGGAAGCTAACAGTTCGTCTTTGTAAGTGCCTGCAAGTTGCCAAGTGTCCTCCAATATGCCTTACACATGTTGTCTCTCATTCCTGTATTACGCTTGCAAGGCAGGTAATGATCCACAATCAGAGTTGAAGAAATGAAGGGTCAGGGTGATCCAGAGACTAGTTCCATTTCCCACCTTGTAGACACTCACCCTTCTTCCTTCCCATAGGTAACCCGGCAGGATCCCTAACTGTCGCTGTTACTCTTTTCCTCACCCTGTCTTCACATATTGTTCTAACCAGCTGAACCCATGCAGCCAATCCTTTCTTGCATGGCATTTGCAAAATCCCAGGTTATTTTTACTTTTCACTGGCAAAAAGTCAGCAAATTCAAATGAAATGATAATTTCTATGTGAGAAAAATAGTTTAGCATTTTCTTAAAATGCAAACTTAAAAAAAAAAGTCTTACACAAGACTATATCTTTTAATTTGGCAGAAAATAGCCTGGTGGTTTCGTGGGATACACTAAGTAAAACAATAGTAGTTTAAATATGTTGGTCTGAGAATTGAAGGTGAGCTTTACCACAGTGAAATGTGGGTGTTTAGACTAGAAAAGAAGCGTCGGTAGGTAAGTGATGGGGTTGTCTGTATGGAGATAGACCACTCGTGTATTAAAAGGGGAAGACTTGTTCAATACTGGACAGAGAGGGGCTGGGAGGTATACAAGGGAACCAGAGAACAGAAGGTTCAGGAAGGGAGGTTGAAATTTGAAGCCTTGAACACATTCTAAAAGCTGCAGCCCTTCAAAAATGCATCGTATTCAGGCCACCACATGTGGTAGTAAAATATTGGAGTCATTCCAAATAAAGAATATTTTAAATAATGTGGAAGTTTACTCTTTGGTAATAAGACAGGGAAAAAATGAAGAAATTATATAATTTGAAGGAAAGGGACAAAATTATCATTATCTGCAGACGATAAGATTTAATTAGATGGCTCAAAAGAATCCACTGGCAAACTCTTTGAATAAGAAACCAGTAAAGTGGGACAATAGAAAATAAAAAAGCAAAAAATACAAAATAAAAATCACTTTCCTCAGAAAACAGTTATAAGATTTAATAGAGAAACTGTATTCACAATAGCAATGAATAAATTTGACACCATGCACATTGAAAAATACATGAAGAAACTACAACTTTAATAGGAGTTCACGTGAAAAAATAAATGAGAAGGCATGCTTTACTTCTAAATGAGAAAACTCAATATTAAAGACCTCAAATCCTCACACATTAATGTATCAATTGTCTTCTCTTACATTTTGAACTTGATGAGTTCTTATGGGATAACAAATAAGGAGGCATAACCCAGAAAACTAATTGTAATGAGAAAAAAAAAAAAAAAACTTGCATTACTGGATATAATATAAGCATATTCTTAAATTGTGATAATAAAAATGGAGGGTTTTGACAAAAAAAGTGATGAAGACAGAAAGATAATGAATAAAATTTTAAAATACAGAAATAGGCCCAATAACATACAACATTTAGATCAGTGAGGAAATAGATTCTTACCACACAGACCAAATACGTGACAGATTTAAATCTTTTAAAAAGAGCCACAAAAGCACTAGTAGAAAATATAGGTTAATATTTCTCTAACCCTGGGACGTGCCTTTCTGAACATAAAAGTAGAGGAAGAAAGACTAAACGAAAATAGTCATGTATTTAAATTCATAAACATATACATTAAAAATCCATTAACAATTAAAAATCAAGTGACAAAATGAAGAAATGCTTGCAATGGGCAATAGTGAAAGGGTTAACAAATTTAATATGCAAAGAACTTTTACAACTTTATATGCAAAGAACTAACACAATTGAAAAACTTAATAGAACTTCTACAACTTTAAATAAATAGAAATTAAAATAACAGACAAATAACATACACACAAAACAAGACAGCCAAGAAACATGAAGAAGTTAGCATCACAAATAACCAAGGAAATACAAATCACAGTAGGTTCTAAGTTTCTTATTTTAGTTTGGAAAGAATTAATGATGGTTTGTGAATTCTGTATTCTCATTCACTGCAGGTGGGAATATAAACTGGCATAAATACTTTGGAGGGCAACTCTGCAAATTTTAGCCCCAAAAAGCCTTTGACCCAGGAATTTCGCTCACAGTAATTTCCAGAGGGAACAGAGATCCACACAAACATTTTCAAAAGGCAAAAAGTTACAAAGTTACACGAATATCTAACTAGAGGTCAAATGAATTATGATACCTTCAAATAAGGAAATATGATGCCAGCATAAAAATCATGTTTTATAATAGTTTTAACAACATGAGCAAATATATATAAGGATTTGTCAGATGGGAAAACCAGATTCCAAAATAGTGGATGACAGCAGGGCGTCAGTCTTACTTTTCCAGCATACAAATATATGCATGTAAAAAAGGAGAGGAAAAAGATGAGAAAATGTATATCAACACGTTGACAATGATTATACACAAGCGGTGGGACTAGAGGCAATTTGTATTGACTTCTTTGTGCTTTTCCATAATTTCCAAATGTTCTGCGATGAACGTGTATTATTTCTGCAATCACGAAAAACATTGTTTCATGTTTGTTTTAAATCCTAGCTGGCTGGAAGCGTGGAAGTGTGAGGTAGGCTGCCCGGAGAGGATGCTGCAGGAGTATAAAGGGAACTTCTCAACCCCGTGAGTCTATGTCTTTACCTTATCCTGGCTTTTTTTTTTTTTTTTTTTTTTTTTTGCTCTTTTTTGTCAGTTCTCGGAAAGTTTGCAGCTTCCAACACCATTTTACATGCTCCTGCTGTGAGTGACAGAGCAGTGTCCCAACAATACTTAATGTATTTTGGGTCAGGGGCCCGTGGGTCAGCAAGGTTATTAATAAACATCGCCTCTTGTTCTAATTTGGGTCCCTTCTCTCCTTCTTGTCTCTCCTCCTGCCCTGCTTTTCCTTTCACATCTCTTTCTGTCTGACCCTTTTCCCCTTCTCCGTGATCTCAAAGATTCGGCCTTCATTTTAGCTCGACTTCTGGCACTTTTACCGTAACACTTTTCCGATGTATTTGTTGGTCCTGTTAAGTGTTCATAGGGAATTTCATTTTTGAGGAAAGATTTCGTGTCCTAAATCGATTTGACATGGGCTGATATGACTCTCTGATCTGACATGCCTGGGAGATGGGGGGATAAGTCAAATCGAGGCAAATGTGGATGAGCAGGGGAAGGACCTTGTTTTTGAAAAAGAATTTTTGTTAAACAATATTCACCAACCACAGAATTAGCCAGATTTAAGAGGCCCCTACTACGATCAGCTCTACACAAAAGGAAGAGAGCTGGAAGGCAGAAGGCAGCTTAATTTTATTATTATTTATTTTCTATTATCTTTGATGAGACAAAAAGAATTTAAAGAATTTATCATGTATATCTGGATGTATGTACACCCATTTTATTTTCCGCTTTAGAGCTTGATTTATGACCTCAGCCTATATTTAATCTTGTTGTATTTTTGCTGATTTTATTTCACAAATAGAAGTGGCTGCATGGTCATCACCACTACCAAATTTTTACACACCAGTTCTTCAAAGCCCCTGAAATTGCTACAAATTCAATTTTTGTTTTTACTTTCAACATTTTCTAACTGCAACTTCAAACCAGACAAGATTCCTTTGTCAACTGAAAAAAGTCAATTCCTACACACACACAAATTTGCAGGTACTCTTTCCAAATTTATTAAACTTCAGTTGTTATTTTCTTCTAATAAACATAATATCGCATCTCCCATCAGAGAGTTCAGAGTTAAATGTGCCAATGGGAGTTACTTAGCAATGATAGAGCAACATTTTTATACCGGAAAACATATAAAAAGAAATGTATGATTCTTTACTGAATTACTCATACTTTTCAAATTTACCTATTGCGCTTTTTCCTGCTCAAGAATGCCTTCTTTTTAAAATGTGACCTACACTACCCTTTTTAGAATGAATGGAAGTCTTTTAGAATGAAATAATTTTTTAACACATTATTAACATGATTAATTCTACTCTAAACTAGGGTCCTCATATTGAAAAAACTGAAGAAAAAAAAAAATGAAGAAATGGCAAGGAAGCTAAATTTATCCAGAAGGAAGATAGTTTTCTATACCTAAACTTATTATCATGAAACATACTAGTTTTGTTGCATTACCAGAATTGCACCTGAGTTTGGTCTTTCACAAACTAAGACAATCTATGTGAACTTTGAATGAATTATGCATTCCGCTTCTTAATATGGTCACCCTTCACCACTGTACATTAACAGTCAGACAGGCAGGGATCCTGAACTCAGTTCAAATCACCATTGGAAGTAGCCATTAATCAGACTTGACTAAATGTCTAATTTGGTTCCTTGCTTACTCTTTAGTTTTTGATTTTCCTTTTGAATAGATTATTCTTATCTGTTCTTTAACAACTATCAAAGGATGAGAATAGCTTTAAATGTGCTCTGTTCCATGTGTGGCCATTTGTCACACATGGGATAATACTTATTTTCTTTAAACGCAGTATTTTTCTTAATAGACCTAGGTTTGCATGAGCAGTAACTTATTAGGCTGTCTTGGGGAAGAAGAGAGGAAAAAGAAGAAGGAGGAGGAAGCTTTTCTTGAGTGCCTACTATGTACCGTACAGTATGACATGTGCATCCATCCATTCGATGGAGCTTTTATGTTGTGCTAAGTGTTTCACACATCTTTTCTGGTATTGTCTGCACAGCATGACAGTGAAGAAGAAATTTTTAACCTCAGTATACAGATGAGAAAATTGGGGCTTAGAGATGTTAAGCAACATGTCTAAGACACACAATTAGTGTGACATGAAGCACGGATTGGCACCCAGGCCCTGCTCGCCAAACTATGGCACTTTCAGTGATTATGAATAGACTTCATTGTCTGCAGTGGCAAGGGCTCAGAGTACAGATTAAACCCTGGAGTTTATTGTAGGCTGGGTTTGAGGTCAATGACACCTGATCACTTATAAGGTATGACTTGGGGTTGTCTGAAAAGCCAAGAAAGACCTCCCAAAGAATTACATTAGTTAACATGGCAAAAACATTATGAAAGGACTAAAAAGAAATTCTCATATTAGTATGAAATATATATATTATAACACCCATGACACCGTCTGACTCAGACTAGTGGCTTTCAAGAGGTGGGCATCTATGTGCCCTTGTTGTATGTATTTTAAATATTCTCTATTTAAAGAGGGTCACTGGTTCCAAGATGTTCCTCGAAATTTTGATAAATAAATGTTCTGAGGATCATCTATGTATGGGGAATTTTTCCCTCACATAATCAGGTTGGATGCAAAGCACAGTTTTATGCCCTGTAACAGGCCATTTTTTTTTTTTTTTTTTTCATGATCTCTCTGTTTTGGCTGCTTCCAAGTCCCAGGCTGGGATCCGCAGGCTGTGGGATGAGGGTGGTGTGGCAGGTGTCAGG
Source organism: Eschrichtius robustus (assembly GCF_028021215.1). Classification (NCBI taxonomy): domain Eukaryota; kingdom Metazoa; phylum Chordata; class Mammalia; order Artiodactyla; family Eschrichtiidae; genus Eschrichtius; species Eschrichtius robustus. Next base: position 153,380,183 of record NC_090824.1, on the reverse strand, counting down.
CTACAGTTCTTCATGCTCTAGGGATAAGATTTCTTATGAAAACGGGCAGCTTTTTTGTTCTTCCTCAGCCTTTTTAACACACAGCCACATCTCTGTTTGCTGCGCCTGCTGTGGTTGTGTCTGTACTGAGCTAAATTTATGCTGCTGACAACTCGCATTGAAGTGCATCGGTAGCACAGAGTCAGTGGGAGTTGTGTGTATATAAGCGCGGGCAGCCCTTGGCCCTCTGAGTGTAATAGCATCTCTGCCTTGGGAGATTATGGGTATGATATGGGTGATGCGTAATGGATGGGGCAGTCTGTGTACAAATTTCCAATGACTTGCTACACCCCTTTAGGATGGTGGCTGTCAAAAGTGTTAGCACTTTACACACACAACAACCACGGATCCTATTATCGGTGGCCCCTGTGCTCACAGACTGGCTCCTCCTCCACCTTCCAGTAGGTAATTGCTGCAGGGGTACCTATTGAACATATACAAAGGAGAAAACATGGGTGAATTTTCTTCTCTGAGCTCCACTGTATTAATAGAGAAGGAGGAAAATATGGAACGTGTTTGAATTAGCCTGGACGGAAGTTCAAAGGGAATTCCATGTAAAAGATATCTCTGAAAGATTTAAATTAGCAACCCGAGGAGAACTTGATTTCACATACAGAAACTGAACCAAGGGGGCATTATGTTGCTATGCACTTAAATCAAGACCTACCCTGATGTCAGCGCTTCATTTGGGGTGTTAATGGAAAGGTACAGAGATGCGGAAACTTCCACGCTGTGGATGATGTTTAAAACATTTAAATTGTTTATCATGTCTTTTTGAATGAGTCTGCCGATGGCTGGGGAATCTACAAAAGTTTAAACATGAAGATCTGACTAAGGAACACTAGCATTCTTGGGTTAAGAGACTTTTCATGCTAAAAATAGACAGCGTCACCTCTCAGATTGGGGCAGGCAAACTAAGCTGTATCCTTGCTCTTTTTCTGAGCTGAGACTAAACTTCATTGTGTGATTTTTCTGGTCTTCCAAGCTAAACTGAGACATAACAGATTAGCATCAATAAAGACACTGGTGACCATGATGATCATTCCTAGAAAAATTAGGGGCAAAATAACCACCCCGATGATGGCCTGAGATTGAATGTGGACAACCTCTTTTTTTATAATAGTATTGAAAATCTGTTAGCATTGGAAATCATAGCATTGATTATATTATCTGTCTGCATCTAGTGTCTAGAACACTATGGAAACTCACTCATCCATATACTCAATTTACTAGCCCTAAATATATTCCAGGCACAGTGCTAGTCTCTGGAGACACAGATACAAATGAGAGACTGTCCTTGTCCTTAGGGACCCTGTCTTGATTTATTTTCATTGTATAATAAATAGTGTATGCTATGTACCTGTCACTAGTCTAAGTGCTTTACATATATTAACTCATTTAATCATCAAAACAACCATAGGTATAGTTATATTATTATCCCCCATTTTACAGATGAGGAAACTGAGGTAGTAAATCAGCAGGCCCAAGGCCACACACCTGGTATGTCAGCGGACCGAGGATTTAAATCCAGGCAAATCTAGTTCCCAGAGACCTTACGGTTAATGGCTGCTTAGGAACTAATTAAAGAAATAAAGCTTTAACTATTTTCAGCATAACTACTAGTGACATCAAAGAGCCTAGAAACCCCAGAAACCCTGGCTTCTGCAGCATTCAGATCAATGATTGGGCAAAACTGTAAGAGACATGCTAATGCAATTTGTAAAGGAACAAAAGATGAGAGAGATAGACTCTAAAAGCCACCAAAAGCCAAAACAAAATGCAGTTTAATGGGGATAAACATGAGACATTCTTAAATGCAATAAATCCCCCATACAAGCCCTAGATGACTGAAGTCTGACTCCACAGTATGGGGGCTCCTTCCTGACCAGGGCTCTGATTAAAGTCACACGACATGATAGATAGCACTGGTCATGAGACTTCTGAATATTTTATTTTTTTCTGGATGCTTCTTAAGAGACTCTGGCAAACTAAGGCCAACTCAGGAAGACAAAACTTCTGAGTCCATGTCATATGGGGCACTGGGGAATTTAGCCAATAAAACAAAAGCAGTGGCTTGAAGGGATGGGGGAGAATGAAAGTTACCTTCAAGGGTTTGAAAGTCTGCCATATGGTGTAGGGATGCAGTGGTTCAACTGTATTGCTTCTGAGGACAGACTCCAACTCTGTAGAAAGATGCTCCAGGGACACGGTTTTGGTTCCCATAGAAGGAATAAAACTTTCTAAAAACAAAGCTCCCAATAGTGGTAGCCTGGGGGAAAGGGAACCCTATCCCTCCCATCTGTCTTAGGTGGTTGGCCAGGGCTAACTGGCAACCTTCACCCAGACCTTCACATATTTACATTACCTGTCTTGAATTTACAACTCTTGAAAATGCTGAATCGGTGTCTGCCTGACCATCTGCCCATTTCCAGACCTCTGGCTTCAGTGGGAAGTTGGACCAGTGTCCTCCAAGCTTCCTTCCAAGGGAACCGTTGATGACTTCTTGATTCCATTATGGAGCCTTGAATTCCACAATGTTTTAGAAACCGGTTATCCCTGTTGTATAGATGAAGAAATATCAGAGGGCTTAGTAACCAGCAGAATTAGAGGCAGATAACATCTCCCCCTCACACATAGATTCCTGCTCACACTTGAATAACTACTTCTACACAACCAACCTTAGCATTGTTACAGAGCAACTTAGCCCTAACCTTATTCTAGAAAATTGGTCTGGTCCCCAGTGGCCACTGTATCATTTAGCTGAGAGCTTACTATCATTTCTAAGTTAATTTGTGAGTTAATTGTAAATGTCAGGAAGCTCTGACACTGCCAAAAATGGTAAATTATTGAGATAGACCAGGGTCAAAATTGAATAAATTTGGTTGTTGATCAGTTTTTATCAAAAAAGTATATTGACATCCAAGGGGACTGGAATGCCCTCAAATATGAGTTGCCTCAGAAGACAGCCCCTCCATGAAGTGGACCCTGGATTACGGGGTAAAAAATGTTTTCCAAAACAAAACAAAATAGTTTCCGATCCTAAGATTCCCATAATACTCCACAATCACAATGCCAATCACGTTTTCATCTAAATGACTATCTAACCTATAGAACTTTAAAAAGAGCTCAGTCCCTGCCTCTGGATACATCCAGTTTGATGGTCTAAATGTGGTATTGAAAGTGGTTAAATTCTAAACCTCTGAACACGTGCATTACGGCTATTGGTAAAATAATGACTCGTCTTTTCCACACCACTGGGTTTGGCAGGTCTGTGCTTCAGGAATAGATATGCCTCCCATTCTTCTTGCCTTCTGACCTCTGTGGTTCCTTTCTCCCCCGGCAAGGTCAAGCCCTTAACATCAGGATTATGTTGAAAGAAAGACGAATATTTTCCCCAAACTTCTGGAATTATCAGCGTTACATAAAGTGGGGGCTGGCCTCCTTAGTAAAGGGAGAAAACGAAATCTCATTCCCAAATGATTCTGACCCGTATTGGCCTCCAAGTTTTGGCCAAATGATGCCTCTTTTTTGCCCACATGGCTGTATTTACCATAATCTGTGTCTCTCCATTCTCAGCAGTACAGTCCTCAGGGTAATGATGCCACTAACTCCCATTTGTTACTGATTAATCCACAGCATATTGGAAAACGGAGTTAAAGTGGAATGCAATGGTAATTAAGCAAAAGATGTCAGAGAGCCTTTACTTCTAACTTCTTTTGCAAAAATCATTTTTGAGGAGTGGCAAACTGAAAAACCACATCCTGACACAGCATCCACAGCCCCTTCCCTGAGTGAGAAAATGCATGCTTTCCTTGCAGAGGATCTGTGTTAAACATCTTACCTGGAAGACAACATTCAGTTCCCCATTCACTGACATTTTAAGGCAAGTAACAACAGGGTTTTTCTAGCTGCTTTTCTCTACCCTAAGACACACAGGTCAAAAGAGAAGGCAATGTGAGGCTGAAATTTCCGTAATTTACAATCTCCAGCTTGTGGGCCAGAGCCAAAGGGCTCTTGGCTACAAAGTGTAAACAGAGCATTGTTGCCTCTTAATCTGGGTAATTGGTCCCAAATGCTGTTGCCACTTTTCAGATCAGATGCTTTACATACTTTTTAAAGAACCTGGAACTTTTCTCCTTTGGCAGGGAAAAGTTTGGAGCATTAACTCAGTCTTTTCATCAGCACTAAGACTCCTATAAACAGCCGTGTGATTTCATTTGGGGGCCTGTAAACACAGGAGACTGGGGGCCCGCTTGGAGAGTTCCAGTTCATGTTTGAATGTTCATCCATCTATCGTTTGCTCCCCCATCCAAGCCAACTTCAGAGTGTTTACTTAACATACACAGCTTCTGCAAGAGATGAGCAGACAGGCCACCTCCTAGAGGGTGCCCCCAGTTATCAGAAGCCAGGTTATGTCCCATTCCAGCAGAACGTGTTCTTATCAGTACATGCCTCAAGGGTGATGCACCGCAGTGAATTTGGCCTAAAACCAGTTGTTCTGTGACATCATCTTCTGGGAGAAGTCCTGGGGATGCCGTGGGAGAGAAGACAGTGTGTGGTGTTCTGGGAGGAGACGAGGCTTGGGACGATGCAGGGGGTCCACAGGCTGCATGACCCTGGGCAGGTAACAACAACCTCCCTGAGCCTCGGTTTTCATATCTGCAAAATGGAGCTAATAATGTAAACTTCACAAACTCATCATGAGAATTAAATGAGAAAGTGAATATAAAGGTTATGGGGACATTCCACATACTATTATGATGTAAAGCAATTTTAAAGCCATATGGCTTAAAAAATACTTTACATCATAATAGTATATATATTAATAATAGTATAGTATATATATATATTACTATCATATAGTAATATATGTAATAGTATATGTATTATATCATATATATATATATGCCTATCTTTCTGCTTCAACCTACACAAGGCAGGGAACATATTTTTGTTTTCCTGTGAAATCTCTGACTTAGGCTTCAGTATTCCAAGAAAATATAGCTTTCATTACCGGTCTTGCAAGAAAATGACAAAATCTAACTGAGTTCCCTTAATTTGTTTTTCTCTTAGACCTTCCTCTTTACCTATTTCCAATCTCCCTGGTGACATTTGTAGGCCTTCATTTTTCTTCTAAATATTTCTAGAGTGCTATTGAGTTCTATATTAACTATTGCTTCTCCAAGTTTTCCTTATTTAGTTCTTTTGATCTTTCCTCCCAAGTCAATCTCTCACCCTGTCATTTTTGTACTTTTTTTCTTTGAATTCCAGTCCATTTATCTCTATCTCTTTGGCATTAAGGTAGTCTACATATGTAGCATTCCAAGTAGACACTCAGCAAAGACTTCAGGGAGATTTGGGACTTCGACTCCCTTCCTACTTCTGGGTTAAGAAGATTAGACAAGAATGAGCTTTCTCGACCTTGATTTCTGCCATTACATTTACTTCTGTTCTTAGCAGTTAAAAATGGGAAAATACTTCTCCTATGTATAGTCTGTAGCAGTTTGTTTTCCAAACAACATTGCAATTATATTTTCTCTAGGGAGGCAGTATAGCATTGTGCTTAAGTACAGAGATTCCAGAACCAGACATCCTGGGGTTCAAATCCCTTTTAGGAGCAGTGTAACCTTGGGCAAGTTATGTAATTTCCCTGTGCCTAGTCTTTCTTATCTGCAAAATGGAGATAATTGTGTTTGTTTGGTACTGTTATGGTCAACTAAGTTGAGTTAATACATGCAAAGTACTTAAAATTGTGCCTGGTTACAGTAAGCACTCAAGAAATGTTGGTTACCGACATTTCATTTAGATTCTCCTTTTTTAAAAAATCGTATGCATATTTGACTGTCAGTTTCCCCTCTGGTCTCTCATATGTGGTCACATTTCCACATATATCATTGAAAATGGGCATCATATACTGTTCTTCCCTACTTCAGAATGTTACAGGAAATACGAAGTAAAACAGGACAAAACAGCAATTCCCAAAACATCTAGCTCTCTTCCCCAGCCCATCATCTCTTCATCATTAGCTAAAGTGGGATGAAAGTTTTATTATGAACCCAAAACACAACTGTAGTTTACCCCAAAGTGAGTGAATCTGGGTTAGCTTTAGGAAAACCTGGTTTGAATTTTAGGTGAACCTCCTTTATACTCTCAAATGCCAAAAGAGGATTTACAGTTTCAGGTGGATACCAAATGAAATTTGGTAAGTTCATCTGAGTTTTACTTGGGGTTTGTCATTTGAATGAACTCAAATTTCATGCAGCCTTAATCCTTATATTTATGGTTTTCCTGCCATTTTCACCTCAGTTGATAAAAAAACATTTTTAAATAAAAATTGAGACATGCTGTTCAATATTTCAGCAAATTGCAATATTTTAGAGCATATACATTTCTTTGTCTCAATATATAACTATGAGGAAAATACAGTTTTGGTAATATATGCTTTAATGAGTCATGCTATTTTTGCAAATATTCTCCTTTACTTCATACTGTGTTTATTAGCCACAAAATTCCAAGTTGACCAGACAATAATTAACAAGATTATCTATTTCTGTCAACATTTAAAGATCTGCAGCTGCATCAATTTTTAATCCCTGGCTCAGGTAAACCATGATTTTAAAATCAAATTTGTATTATATAAGCTTTCTCCATTTTTACATTTCTTACCCCCAGAAGTCAGAAGCCCAGACTTTAGCTAATTTCCTCAAATTATATGCTAGAGGTTTGAGGAGATTTAAGGACAGATCTTTTATGTCAAAATGATAGGTTCACAGTTTGTGACTGATGATCTTGGACATATAAATGATATATGCCCATTAAATAAAGAGGCCTTTGGGATGAGAAGATTAGGCAAAAGTGAGTTTAGGGAAATTTCCAAATCCTACATTTGCAGAGATATGAGCAACATGCTTACAGTTTCTGTTTTATTATAAGGCAAAATAATCTTAAATAACTTATATATTGAGACTAATATATCAATGAGATTAAAAAAATTATTTGCCTAGAAGTGCATTTTTCACTCCAATAGTTAAGTAGAAGCTTTGCAGTTACATTACTTTGAATACCTACTTTTTTAATGGAACTAAACAAAGTTACTCTGGGATTTAAAAAAAAAAAAAAAATTCTCTTAAGAAATGTTCATTAGATAAAATTTCTCCCAAATACTACTGATACTTTTTCATAAGTTAACCACACTTTATATTATTTAAAAAATTAAAACCTGAAAACACACACAAAAAAAGTCACACTTTTTTTCTTCTAATCTGTAGTCCCCAAATGACTGGTAATAAAAATAAACTTTACAACATCTTTGAGAATACCAAAGAACCCCAGTCAAGATTATCTTGGCTAGAAAAGAAAGCAATTTTGATATTCAAAAAATGTAAAATAGATAGCTAGTGGGAAGCAGCCACATAGCACAGGGAGATCAGCTAGGTGCTTTGTGACCACCTAGAGGGGTGGGATAGGGAGGGTGGAGGGAGGGAGACACAAGAGGGAAGAGATATGGGGATGTATGTATATGTATAACTGATTCACTTTGTTATAACACAAAAACTAACACACCATTGTAGAGCAATTATACTCCAATAAAGATGTTTAAAAAAAAAAAAAAAAAACAACAAATGTGGCCTTCCTTAGTCAATTCCCAAAAGGGAAAAAATCAGCTAATCTTAGAAAGGTGGTAAATTTAAGTGATTCTGTAATCCAAGTTAGTCCTCAATCATGTTTTGAAATATGATGAAACGGTAAGGACTGGGAAAAGACATAGAAAGTTCCAAAAGTAACTCCAAATAGAAACACCAAGCATTTCTTTAAGAGGCTTTCGGTTTCTAAATTAGAGGATGAATAGCGTCTAACTGGAAAATAGCAGCAAGTTTGTGCTAGCGTGCCCGCTTCATGGTATTCATGGCAACCAAAAAAAAAAAAGAAAAAAAGAAAAATACTCTTAACGTATTCTATTACCGGATCATTTAAATCAGCATGAAACATATTTTTGTCGGTCACGTATTCCAGGTATCACCCTAGACAGCAAGTCAGCTAAATATGGACACATCCATACACAGGTTCTAAGACTCATACAACAAACAACTGGGCATGCACGCACTCCGGCATACGCATGCGCACACACAAACATATACATCCGAAACCTGCCCAGGCTTCCCTCTGGGTCCTTGAAAACTCTGCCATGTTGTAAACCCAGGAAAGAATTTTAATCTACATGGTTTGAAAATAGGAGCCTTTTAAATATGCTGCATACAATTCGTGATGGTCATCTCTAAAATGCTCCATTATCCTTTTCCATTTGGAATGAATGAGGCTAATTAATTTCAGGCCATACTTGATGAGGTCAGCACCATACGAGGGGTGCGTGCTAGACATTGCTAATCTCTTTCAGCTGAGAGTGATGAATTAAAGATGAAGCGTGCCTTTGCAGGCCTAATTTAGAATGTATATCAAAAAACCTACAGCCAATAATACTATACCCTACAACAAAGGAAAACTGGTTCACTCAAACTCCCTGAGTTGTGTTGATTTTAAAGACATTTTCAGTCCTCTTTGGATTCCATCTGTGGATGGGTGAACCATATCAAGAAAATCAAGCCATCTCTCACACATAGCCATGTGGACAAAAAGTGGGATTAAAGGAAAGAAAGAAAGAAAACAGAAACAAAATACAACAATCAGGGTTTGATCCCTTGTGTATTAAAATTCCACCTACACATTAGACTTTTTTTTTTTTTTTTTTTTCCAGAGCTACCAGACTGACAAAGATCCCAAATTAGCAATACCTGTATTCAAGCAATGACCACCCAGCTTTGCTGGGACATTTCAAAGCAACATGCTAAATGAGGCAGCCTGTTGTTTTTAAAGCAGGTATCTTAATGAAGCTTATTAGGTTTTTCCATGTCTCTATTTTGAAAGCCAATAGAGATTGACCAGGTAGATAATGTGATACCTTTTATAAAGCCAAGAAAGAAATTGTACTACAGATGCCTCCAGGCCAAAATGTTCTTATGAAGTTAATGCTAAGCCAACTTCCGAGTTGTGAAAATGGAGGTACTCGCTGATCTAAACTCTAAAGAGAAGAAGGAATTAGTCTAAATTTCTCAAAGGTAACTACTCCAAGTCCCTAAGGGTGGCAAGAAAGGTGGTTCAGCCCAGAGACTAGAGAATACACCTTGCAAAAAGTATTTCAACATACCTAGCAAGAGAAATCCTGACATTCTAATGAGTGGGCATTTCCAACTGGTGGCCACAATAACTCCTGCCTCTGTATCTCGGTAGCCTTCACTAGAAAAAAGCTGCTTCGAATTAGGTCCAATCTACATGCTGAATCAATCTTTCATCCCTTTGATTGCTTCTGAAAATATTTATATTTCTTAATAATGCACATTTTGTCTTGCAACTTCTGATTAAACCCAGACGGGGTTTCCCAAAGCAGCCAACGTATGTGGAAGGGTGATTTGGGACAGGAAAAGGGAGATAAAAAACACAGGTTTTTCCCATTGGGGAACCATTAGAGAATATAAATCTAGCAATTTTGGTTATGTAAGCATAAGAGGAGGGTTGTAATAAATACAGATTGGAATATTACAGTGACCTAATGGAGATTACAGAATATTTTTATTATTGTGTGATTCTTCATTGCAGCTTAAACTCTTCGGCTGGTTAGCTTAACAGATTTTATGAAAAATTATTGTGGGAGAGATTTAGGAAGATTTCATATTACAACCAATAATAACCCACACAAATTATCATATCAAAATAATTAGAGCAGCAAAATAGTTATAATAGGGAGACGACGAGATCATCTAAACTTTTTTTTTTTTTTTTTTTGATGAATAAGGAGCATAGTTTGGAAGATATTGTGGGAGGGAGGGTGGATTCCTGGTTTTGGGGCCAAGAGAAAAGGGGTCTAATTTCAACCCTGTCACCAATCAGCTGGGAGAACTTACAGAAGTCACCCAACCTCTCCAGACCTCAGGTTTTTCTTCTTGCTTTCATCTGGGAAATAAGGGAGGTAAAGTTCTCCTTGTAAGTTTTAAATTCTATGGTTTTGTAAAGAACTATCCTTGTCCTTAAGCATTCCGTGCTCTCTGAAAGCAGAGAGGAAGAAAAGAGACTTCATCCAATGCTGAGTGTCCCCAGTGCCAGTCTCTGAGAGATGGCAGTCACAACTTCTCAAAGTACCTCATTTGTCACTTGTCCCTGCTCGCCTTCTCAGACATGGCTGTCATTTTTCTGTTCCTTACTTCTTCTCTCTTAGAGACCATGACAGAAGGAAGTACCCAAAAGCAATGCCCATAGTTTCATTTGACCCAACCACCCCATTTTAGAGATGAAGAAAATAAAGGCCAAAGAAGTGGAGGTCACATACTTAGTAACTGGTAAAGCTAGAACTTAAATCCAGGTCTATTTCCAAACCAGGATCTATTCTGCTATGACACACTGCCTCAGAGTCTGAGGGATTTTTATATTCCACAGATAAGTGGGTTTCTTGCGACCACTCAATGCAGTTGAAGACTCCTTGCAATTGGAAACGGGAACATGGGATAGGGAAGTGGCTTTGAATGTAGACTTCCTGGATTTGAATAACATGTCACCAACTTACTAGCAATGTGAGTTTCAGGCAAGTCCCTAACCTCCATAAGCCTTGGTTTGCTTTTTATTTTTCTCTTGGATAATGGAAAATAACACCAATATCTACCTCAGAGTTGTATAAGAGATTAAATAAAATACATGTGTATGTTTACCATAGTTCTGGTATATAGTCAATGTTGGCTGATGTTAATATCACCGTCCTTTTCTTCTTCATTTACATAGTGAAAAACCCTGAAAGGATCCTAGGAGACCTAGGTATGAATTCTGACTGTGCTCCTATTAGTTCCACGGCCTCAGATAAGTCTCTGAGCCTCAGTTTACTCATCAGCAAAATGGGAATTTAAAATATCAACATTGCAGGATTTTGGTAAAAACCAAATGAGTTATGCATGTGAGAATAACTTTCGTAAATAGGTAGAGTCCTATAAAAATACAAGGGTTGATGGTTTTATTAAACATTATTATTCCTAGGTCAGAAAGCCTCTGGATGCTTAGAGCTGGTTAACAGATGACAAAAGAGATAATGCCACTGATTTGTTTCTCAAATAAATCACCTTAGAAATGAGATACATGCAACACCATGTAATCATAAAAGAATAAATGCATTTCCTCAGTTATCACTGTTATCCATTTAATCCTATTCTACTGTTCTCTACCTAAACTTGCAATTCTCTCATAATTTTATCTTACCAGGGAATTAGAAGATGATTAGGTTGCAGGGACAGGGTTTAGAACAGGAAAACAGCACTCTCTTCTTTGCCTTCCAAGTAATTAGAGAAAGAAATATCTCAAAGTAAAGAAAACACACTTTATGAAATATTCAATGACAGCTTCCAAGAAGCCTTCATACCTTGTTAAAATACTGTCAGACTTTGCCATTGACCAGCTGTCCACTGCACGTGAACTTAAAAATATATACATTATTGAGATACAATTTTGTTTAAGCTAAAGAAGAATCATGGGACGGGAATTGTTTTCTGAGTAGGATTACTAAAGAGTCGGGGCCTAAATGTGTATGTCTATTTTAAAAAGAAATTTTCTGATTGCAGATAACTTCTCAATTTGATTTAGTGTCGAACGATAGTGATGGGGTTGATAAGTGAGCATTCATCGGTAATTCATCTTGTGCTGGTAGAAATTTACAGCAAAGCAGTGCTTTCCCAACAGTGACAAGCCCTATTAATCTTCTTCAGACACATTTCAATAGGTGTTCCCATCTGTGGCCAGCATCTAAACATTCTGGCATCACTGGCGACTTGAAGACACCTTCATTTCAAGATACACTCGTGAAAATGTGATACTAGATTGTACTCTATTTTTTAACCTAATTCTCTCTCCTCATTCAATTAGCCTTGCTTGCCTAGATTTTCTGCTCATGTGTAACATCATTTCCCAGGGAGAGCTCTCAAAGATTTGGTTTCTCAGAGATGCACAATCTCCCCCAAGGTTAACAACTAACAACTTTTTTACAAATTAAAATTGCATAGATTCCAGTTCTGGCAGTCACTGGCCTCAGATTGCATACGTCCTTAGAAAGTAGAACCTGCTCAAAAACAGCATTGAGAAGCCTAAGGAAAAGAGGAAGGCTAGAAAATCCATCGTGTTCATATTCAGAATGCAATTTATTATCCTGAACTATGATGCTTAATTTCAGTGCAGGGGAATGCTGGGAAAAGGAGAAGCAATTAGGAAAACTGAAAAAAAAATGAAACAGCAGCCAAGTGTTCAAAACAGCCACATGTACTCAACATAGTCAGTCTATAGGATAAAACCCCTCTCTTGTTCCTTTGCATCTGCTGGAGGACCTCCAGTTAAGAAAGAAATACAATAATCACTTTAGGGATAGCTTATTTCACTTAAATTGCCTTTATCTACAAGCAACATGCTCTATCTGGCTGCAAGGTTAGTCTAGGTGAAAAATCTGGAGGGGGTGTTTGTTTGATTTTGGATTGCACCTAAGTGCTTTTTTTGTGCCATTTCATCCTTATAATGGATTTGGTCTTGCAAGGAAAGTGGATTTGAACAGCATTTTTCTTGTGCACTTTAGAAATCATTCAAAAGAGAAAACTGGCTTACATATTCTTAGTTTGGAAAGGTTAGATCTACCTGCATAATGAATGGATATTTTTAACTTTATTGAACTTTTTTGTTTGCATGTGATCTGACATGTATGTGTGTTACTAGTATGGGTGTATGTATGTATGTATATATGCATATGTATGTGTGTGTGTGTGTGTATATATATATATATATATATGTAATAAAGATACTCATTCTCAGAAAGATCTCCCGCCCACACACAAATTATTTTTCACAATAATCATCTGAGTTTGTTATGGATCTCAAAAACCTTATTGTAGGTGGCAAGTTTAAATGTGCCATATTAATAACTTGTTACCCAAGACAAATTAAGTCCTTATATGTCAAAAGCACTTGGCACTGTATTATCTACAAGACAAGTATTTATTGAATAAATGTTGAGTCCAATTTCATTTTAATGTGACTGACTGTATGTTTCAGCCTCTTAGACAGAGATAAAAACACTCAGACCCATAACTGTGTTGCAACATTACACCTAACTTGTCTATTTCTATTATTGTCTCCTAACTTAGACTATGGAAAGAAGGCTTTTTTTTTGTTTTTTTGGTTTTTTGGTTTTTTTTGGTTGTTGTTCTGAAGAGCAAGGGGAGAGATAGAAAAACGGCTGGCATTCAGCCTAAAGAGAAATCATTGAAACAAATTAATCCTATGCCGTTTAAATTGACGTGGTAATCCATCATCAGAGAAGGCAAACTCTGAAAGCAATCTAGAATCTGCCCTGCTCTCTCACTAGCCCTGGAGGCACAAAGATGGATAGTAAAGGAAAGGGGGGGATCATAAAAGTTAGGGATGCCTTAGAAAATAATAAAATTGGTTATATCAGCTCTCACTGTCCCGCCTCTGAAAACCTTCTTTGGAGAGGTTAACTTTCAACAGTTGCTTTCCCAACTTTACCTTGAAGTGGTAGGTCATCTGCAGTTGAGCTCAGAGAATCTGCCTCCTTCTTGAGGCTGCCAGCCTACGGACTAGAGTCTAACCACTGCAGGACCCACAGTTACACAGAAACTTCCCTAAAGTGGTAAGGGTGGGGGTTAGGATTGGCGTTTCTTTGGGGTTTTGTTGTTGTTTTGTTTTTTGGTGGCCAAGAGTGGGAGGGAATCTTTTCTTCTTTTTTCTCCTATAATTATCTTGTTTTGCACCCAATGAAAAAGCATGTTATTGTAATTTTTAAAGTAAAACTTCTGTAACATCCCTAAAAACGGAAGCAAGCCATCATGCCCTGTCACTTATCTGTGTTTTTTTATTCTGGAGGCTTATTTTTCAAATTTTCTTCACTTCAAAAAGCCTGTGATATGTTGTTAAAACTTGCTCAAAATTCAAAAATTATACAAAACTCAAGTGTCCCATCTTGGTAGATAGTTAAGATGAAAAAAGCCTTGTAAAGAGCTCCATTGTAAAAACAATGATTCTGTATTTCCAACATACTGAAGCCTAAGGTTTTTGTTTTTGCTTTTGTTTTCCTCTTTAGCTTGTATATGTAATGATGTTTTCTTTTTTGTTATTGGGTTTTTTTGGGGGGGTAGTGCAGAACCTCACCTCTTTACTATTGTCTGGACATAGAAATTTGAACACAGAAGTGAATATTATTTTCCAATTTAATAATGCATTAAGCTATAAAGGCAAGACAATTTGAAAATATTTTTGAATCTCAAAATCTGCTAACAATAGACAGTGTGTGAAGACAAAAACCCAGATACCTTAATGCCAAAGGCAAGAAGGCAGAAGGACACGAATGTAAACCATACCCAATATCTGCCCTATTTAAATTTATCTAGGATAGAGTTTCTTCTAGTTTATTAAGAAAACTTTACATGTTCCTGAAACTTCAGAGTAAACATCACACCTTTTCTCTATAATTAGAATTTTATTCACTTTTTTTTTAAAGAGGATGAATAATTCTTGCATATGGACTAATGCTTTTTTAAAGTATTTAAGCATAAAAGACAAATTAGAGGCATTTCCCTGCTAAACAAGAAGAGAACAAAAGACTCTTATATAAAATATTCATCCACAGCCATGCCAGTTGCAATTTTACAAGTTGTTCGGAAAGAATAGATTCAGGTGTTTGTAAGTGTGTTTGTTTTTAATGGAACCTGGGAAATTTAAATAGTAGCTCTTCAATAACTGAACATTCAATTGCACTTTCTGAGAAAGATCTGATGCCTTTGAATTTGTTTTCAATGTATAAACAATGTAGACTTCAACACAATATATATGATTTTAAAAGCTATTAAATTAATCAAAATCATATGAAAAAAGTCAATGTGTAACTAAGCATAATTCTTGAAGACTATAAAGAAAAACATTGTTTAATATTTTTTAAACCCCATCCCCCCTCGCTTAAATTTCACTTCTTTCTATTTGGATGGCAATATGGCAACAAAGTATATGCAAAATAAAAATTTCCACCATAACTTTTGGAGTCAGTAAATACATTATTAACATGCATTCTGCAAGAAATAGGGTTGCCTAAATTTTTAACTTCTCCCTGACATGTGATGTAATGTGGTCCTGTCAATAAATACCCAATGTGACATTTATCACTGAAGTCAATATTTTCTTCCTTTTACATTTTCACTTTTGCTTTAAACTATTTTAAGTGATATCATCTCAGTCAATTTACCTCAGTCAAGCACATTGTAATCCCTTTGATAAGGTTGATTAATTTATTATAAATTGTAATGTAGGGATAAGAAAGGTAACTTTCTGTGTCCTGTATTCAAAAAAAAAAAAAGATCAGTGTAAATTTTATTTAAACATTATACTTTGTAAAGCCTCAAGCTGATACTTCCTATGGTCAAAAAAACTGAATATTATGTTAGCCTCCTCTCACTTTTGCACAGAAGTCCTTTATTTTTAATGTGTCCGTTCAACATTTCAAGAAACCATCCATTTAAGAAGAGAAGTGCAGTTGATAGTTAATTAATTAATTATGTTTTCTAAATTCATACATTATGTTTTTCTATTATGGCAGTATATCTGTCTTTGTCCATTTACTTACTTCTCTAATTATATGCTTTATATTGAAACTGGGGTTTTTCAGCCTTCTAAAAACCAATAGAATGGAAATTAGCCCTTATTTTCTCCTTCTGAAATTCACCTTGAGTTTGTGGCTAAAGAAAATTAAACAAGATAAATGCCCTTTGTTGTTCTGTTTGTATTTTCTTTAAGTACACTGATGCAGCTAATTAACAATATAAATTTATCTGGATATTTGCCTTACTAACACCTTCACATTTAAATGACTGGCACTTGAAACCATTTGATTAATGCCTTTTTTGACAAACCAAAAATGAACTGTCATTTTAAAGATTTCATTACCAGTCTCCTAAGAGAAAAAAATACAGAATCAGACAACCTTTCCTCACTCTGTCCACTTCTAAATAAGAACTGATGTCCACATGGCTTTAGGTGTCTTTAAAACTTTCTCAGCTGGAGTTGCCTTGCAATATAATATTAAAAGCATATACAGACCACATCAGACTTAGTTAAATGGGCAACAAATCCCTTATGCTAGCATCTATAGCTAGAGCCTATTCTCTTTTAATTCTTCAATTCATTAAAAAGTAAAATAAACAGAGTAGCATATTGTTGAATTTTAAAATAAATATATTAGGCAAAAGATGTTCACCTCTTGTTTAAATGCCCTGCCAAAGCTACCAAACTGAAAACTGACATTTTTACCTTGAAGTATCTTTCCATGATTCTGCAAGGCACAACAGCTTTACCATTACTAAGTTGCTTCAGCTTGTATTTCAACAATAGAGATTCCAAGGAACTCATTCAAAACTCTTTTTTGCACTGTTTTCTGCCAGACCCCCAGCATGTACACATGAGTGACAGCCTCTATCTAGTGCCTGAGTATATAAACCTTTAATCTATCATGGAACTTCTACCACCATAAGAATATATACACACCCATGTGCATATACCTTCATGCACATAACTATTATATAACTACTCATTAAAAATGCCACCAGGTGTGAAACCAGCAGAATGGATTTTCCTAATCTCATCTAGATTTTATGGCTATAATTTGGCTACTGACAAGATTCTAAATTAGCTTTTACTTAAATGAAAGAAGGTAAAACATGTATTAGGATTTGGGTGTTTTTTAAAACCTCTCCCACAATAATTAATTGTTGCATACATGTTAGAATTGTTTTTAAAGTGAACTGGGTGGTCAGTTAAATAGAAGAAAATATGTCACTACATTGTGTTTTCTTATTCCCTGAAGTCCATCTCCGTGGAGTGAGCTGCCTTGATGGATGAGACTCTTGTCTCTCAGAATGGAAACCCGCTTTCGTAGGAAGGGTGGGGGTGGGGGAGGACCAGTGAAAGACAGAGCTCTATAATCCTTGCAACTAGAGTGAATTTACCTTCCCTCCCTCCCCCTTCTTCCCTTTCACCCTTCCTTCCTTTTTTGCTACAGCCCCTTTGGTACATTAGTGTAGTTAACCTTCGCTCTGGCCGAGACCAAGAAGGGTTAATGGAGACCCGGCTTCTGACAGCCTCCAGGTCAGCGATGCTCTCGAGCTTCCATCGCAGGAATTAGAGGATGACCGAGGAATGAATTCGAGGCACCAATCGCCTCACACCTGAACACATCACTCCAAGCCATTGGGATTCATATTAAAAAAAAAAAAAAAAAATTCTCCCTTCTGCAAAACGGTTAATTAGACCTGCAGTTATATTTCCTGTTGCACCGAGGAGCCAAGTAGGGCAGCCTGAACTGAATTCCTCAATCTGCCAAGGGAATCGAGCAATTTGGAGAGAAGGAAAATAAATAAATAAATAAATAAATAAATAAATAAATAAATAAATAAATAATAAAGCCAGCAAGCTATCGGTTTCTTCAGGAAGGGCAGATTTTTAGGAAAAGGTTAAGAGAGAGAAAGGGAAGAAGAAACGGAAAAAAAATCTTCCCTTTCCTCACCTTCCGTCTCCCCTTTTCCCCCCGAAATTAGTGCCTTCTTGATTATTTGCAGCTGTTTCGAACCTCAAGGTTTGTTCACAGCAGCGACCGATGCCTTCCGCTTCCAGAAGTGAAAAGCCATTTTCGCGCCAGGACTTTGCTGCTTGAGTTTGGGGAGAAGGTTTTCTTCTCCTTCCCAGCAAACTCCACCCAAAACCTTGCTAACTTCAGCGAGCCCCGCGAGCCTTTGCGCCCTCGCACTTTAGGCTTCTGCACCCAGCCTTGGGGCCACAGATACATTTCTCTCGCTGGACTGTCGCTTGAGACCCCCCAAAAGCTGATTTCCCGCCCTGGAGAGGACGGGGACATCCTGGGGGCGTCGTTGGTGTGTGTCACCCTGCCTCTGCCTTCCTGCTCCACCTCAGACTTCCTCCCACCTGCCTAGGAGCCCCGAACCTGGAACCCACTGGCCCTGCGGTCCGCAGCGGGTTCCGCCACCCGGCGGCTGCCCTTGACACTGGGTGGGTGGGATGGAGAGGCAGCCCGCTGGGCTGGGCCGCTGCGTCCTCTCTGGAACACTAGGGGAGACAGGGGGCAGAGGTGCATCCGGGAGAAAGTTCTGGGATGCTGCGTGGCGCGGCGGGGGAAAATGCAACCCGTTTGGGCCACGTCGTTACTCCGGGAAGCTGCCTGGAGAGCCCGCGCTGTGCGGGAACCTGCCAGCATCTCCACGCCGGGCCTGCGATCCCCTTCCGTGGCCACCTGACCACTGGCACTCGCGATGTAGAGCCCCGTGGCACCCAAGCCCTCTGTCCCGCGGCGGCCCGCGCAGCTCTCACCCAGCGCCAGCCCAGCCGCGCCGGGACGCGGCGGACTCCCTGCCGCTGGCTGCGCCCTCGCGTCTCCCGTCGAGGAGGGAGGGAGGGACACAGGCCTGCCCCCGGGAGTTCCCTGGCGGTGGTCGGGCCGCCCCCCTCGAGGATCGCTCCCCCCTCTCAGCCTCGCCAAATCCCTGAAAGCCCCGGCCCCCTTCGTCACCCCGGGGGCTTCTAATCACTCCGTATCGATTTCCCTAACTCTTTTCATCCAGTTGAAGACACATCTTAAAACACTCCAGCCCGGAGTGTGCTCTGGGCTTTATCCACACTAATAAAATGATTTACCCTTCTCTCTGCGCTCTCCTCACAGAGGAAAATCGTTCGAGCCCCGGCTATTTGTGTGTGATCAGTAAATATTTAGTGCGGTGACATCCTCAGCTAGGCTTCTGATCGATTCGGGGCCCACCGGGAGGTGCGCACGGTCAGGGCGGGGCCGCGCCGAGCCCGCCGAGGGGGCTCCTCCCGCCCTCGCCGCTGGCCGCTGATTTACGGCCTCTGCAACCAGCAAAGGTGGGGGGGGGGGCGAAAGCGCGCCGGGAAAATTGGCTTTTCAACCTTTTTACTTTTGACATTCAGCTGCCTCCCCAGGCTCTAATTCTCGCCCTACTTCCGCCTCCCCACCCCAACCAAGGGCGCCCAGTGCGCCCCGCGCGCCCTTCCTGCGGCAGCGCGCTGCGCTCGCGCCCTCGCGGCCCGGGGACCACCTATCACAAGCCTACGCCTCGACGCGGGGAGGCCCAGGCCACTGCCCTGGGAGTCGTCGCCTTCGGGGTGAAATGCACTCTGCCCGCCCACACCTCAGAGGGTCGAGGGGTTGTGGAGAAGCCGAGAGCTGCGGTGGCCCGGACGGGGAGCCACTGTCCTCGCTACCCTTTCTCAGACCCTCAGTCTTTTCCCCACTTCTGTGGCTGGTCCTCGACGCCCCTTGGGTCGGATGGCGTCGGGCGGGAACTTTGCTTTCCTCGCAGAGACGCTCCCGTTTCCTTAGAAGCGGAAAAAGCGCTTAGCTTGGAGGAGTTGGAAGGGGGCCTCCTACCCTGATCTTGGCTGCCAGAGGGTTGCGGCCGCGGCAGTGACAGTGTCCGCGCCCCCACTGGCCTCCCCGAGGCGCACACTCCTTCCTTACTTCAGGGCCGCGCCCTGAATCTAGACACCAGGCAATGGGCCCGACCTGGAGTAAGGCATGGCACGCTCTCGCCCCCTCCTACGGACCCACCACCTCGGGCCGCTGCCTTGTCAGAGTAGGAGGATGTGAGAGATACTAACCCCCTGGGCTCCACCGCTCTCCAGTCGGGGGCGCGGGCCTGAAAAACTCCAACACTGTCTCCCACCTGTTAGCGGCCCTGATCCCCTCTCACCTGAGGCCAGGGCTTCTGAAATTCCCCTCGGGTCCAGGGAGGGAGGTGAGCCACCTCGCTGGTTCACGCACCCCTCCCCAGCTCTAGCACCCTCTCCTTTGTCGCACACGTGATTTTCTAAACCGCTTTATCTGCAGACTATATCTTTATACTAATGCATACTTAATTGGTCCGTCTTGACTGTCCATATAAAACAATTTAATTAGGGTGCTTTCTTGCTTTGGAAAGCAAAGAAAAAAATCTGCCCAGTGCTTATTGTATTTAGCACCAATACAGGCAGAAAATGTAGCACAAGTTTTTGGTTGAAAGAGCACCTCTGTGCCCATTGAAGGGCGTTGATCCGAAAAGACAGAAAGGACAAGTAAAATCGATTTGAAGCGACCCTCTCTGTCCCTTTCACACCATTCAGAAACTCCATTCCTTCTAAGACAAAGACCAGCGCCTTGGGAATTCTCAGGGAAAAAGAGGACTCCAGTCCCACAAGCCTAGGGCACTTTTTAAAAACCTTCAATATTGCACTTAAAACCCGCTCTCGGTTCTGTGCCCCCCGCGTGCGGGTTTCACTGGCAACCCCTCCGAAGCGTCAGGCGGCGTGGCTGACAACCCCCCACTCCTCTGCGGGCTCGGCCTTCTGGCCAGGCCAGACCAGGCTTTTAGGGTTAGTGCAGCCCTCACCTTTGACCCCCAAGATCGAAGTGGCTGCCACACTGCAGAGTGCAAAGCTACAACTCAGGCCAGAGTTAAAACAAAACAGCAAAATATTTCTCTACTCCCAAACCCAGGGAAACCAGTTCTGGTTCGGCCGCCTGAGCCACCTTACCCAGTAATACCTCACTCAACCTTTTTTTTTCTTCTTCTTTTGCAATGAACTGCCCTAGCCACCTCCAAAGGAGGGAACTTGGGTTGTCAGGGCTGCATCGCTGGGTTGCGGTGAGTTGTCCTCCATTAGGAACCCAAACGCCAGGTTATCCGACAGGCGCCCTGGCTGGGGAAGGCAGTCATCGATCAGACCTGGCAGGAAAGGGAGGAGGGAGAGGAGGAGAGAGGAGGACAAGGGGAGGGGAGGAAAGAGGCTGAGCTGTGATCACCTTCACCTGCCCTGAGCCCGGCCCCCGTGTTCAACTATCCCTCGACCTTCTGCTGGGGTTAAAGGGGGCGGGGGTGAAAGGGAGGGGGGCACCCCCAGTTACACAAGTGGCCTCCTTCTATAAGAGAATGAGTTCATCACCTCCCCAGAGAAGCCTCACCATCCAACCACTCGTATAACTAATGAGACAAACCACAAGGAAAAACTTCTGTAGCCCATATTTATGGTATTAATGAATTGTTAAAAAAAGATTTACACTTCTTATGATCAATATTCTGAGTTATTTCCCTCAAAGTATATAATTACAGTGTCTTCAGAGTTTTCATCATTGTTTGAGGTGGCAAAACCATTTGTAATTTTCATTAGCCAGTAAACATGTAATTAACATTCAGCACTGTGTTTAACTTAATTCCTGTTTAAGACAAGGACAAGAAGCAGCCGAAGAGGGTTAGTTCCATTTGTCAAGTCTGACATACATCTTACCATAACAGTTTCCTAAAATAAAAGATCCGTGTTTCCCCATTATTCTTCTCTTAAAACAAAACAAAAAAAAATCCATTAGTTAAAACTGTATTAAACTGCGAGGGGAAGCATAGTTTATTCTCAATTTTTGCTAGTTACTGTATTCCTGCTTCCTTTATTCATTTTGGGAGGTGGATGAAGGGAGGGGGTGAATTAAGCATACATTATCTGAAGACAGAAAGTGGGGAACCCCTCCCCCAAAAGAAATAGGTTTCCTCTTCAGGAAAGTTCTAGAAGGGGAACTGGGAAGGGGGGGGCATGAATCTTCAGGGAAGAGGGAAAAATCACTTGGGGGGGTTGAGTTAAAAGTAGAAAATGAGGATTTCAACGGATTCCTAGGAAAAATGTTGCCCTCTTGTTTCAAGTTCTATCTTTGATCTAGGGTGAGGGGAGCCTGTCTGCCAGTCTGTGAGGCTGCTGCTTTTTTCCCCTCCTCTCCCACCTCTGTTTTTTTCCAACTTGCTTTAGGATTAGCCTCCATCCCTCTCGACCCCAAACAGTGGAATTTGGCTGTGCCTTGGGTCGTCTTTGCTCTGCAATATCGCCTATAGTTGTTGGCGGTTTTCTGCTGAGGCTGAGCCGTTAGCTCCAGCCTCCGACTAAACTCATTAAGTTGGGAGATTTTTTTCAATTGGACGGGTGTTTTTAAAGTCTCGTCTTTCCAGCCCCAAACAAGGTGTAACAACGCACTCTTCCTTCTAAGGAATGAGATGAGAGACAAGGATCACTCCAGACATCTCCTACCTACGGTTTGGGGTTTTTTTTCTTAAAGGCGAGGCTTGCATTCCTCAGCAGCTATGTACAAAGCTCCCTGAAACCTCGTCTCTCTAAAGTTACTGTGCAGGGCTTTCCAAGGCTGAGAGCGCCTAATACATGGGGAAGCACTTCCCTGAGGTGGAAGATCTCTCCCTTCACCTTTCCTCTTTTTCCCTGCAGGCTAGTGCCTACTTTTTATCAGTTTGCACAATCGCTTAGATAAACACCGAGGAGGAGATTCTCTTTAATTATCAAAGACACATCTTTTCAGGGGGCCAACAAAGCATTTATTTCACCCGCCAAACTAAAGGAGAGTTATTCCAGTTTAGAAGGAAGATGCAAGCGGTTTGGGACCTTGAACAAGGCAAATATGGTTTTGGTATGTTTACTTACAGTATTTTTTTTCTCTCTCTCTCTCCTTTCTCACTTTCCTCCTTGTGCTGTGTGGGGTTGGGGATGACTTGGGGTTTTTCAAAAAATCGGATTGCTAACGTGTATGAAATGCCTAGGACTGTGGTTTAAGGTGTTCGGGGAAGGGGGAACAGTCAATTCAATGCCTTGCCATATTTTATTACATGTGTGCGGTAGGAGAGGTGGTGGGGGGCGGGGAGAAGGGGAAAATACAATTGCGAAGCTGCCAAAATATGATTAAACCGAAGCGTAAAGACTGCGGTGCCTCCCATCTCCTCAAACTCATTTCCTTCGCTAGAGCAAACTAAAAACCAGTCCTATAAACGTGTTTTTCCAAGCAATAGACGACTCGGTTTTCTAGCAAAGGAGCTGCTAGGCTCTCACTAAGCGTCAGAATTTACTGTTCGATCTGCCTCTGCGCTGTATTTTGCAACCTTGTGCAACTGACATCCAGCCAGGCAGGGAGGGAGGAAAGCTCTGCCCGGCGCCCTCGGCCGCGGCTCCGGGAGGAGAGCGCTCGGTTAAGCTAGGAGAATCGCAACGAGAAGGGTACTCACCATCGGGCGGGGTGGTGGAGCTGGCGTGCGGATTTCAGGCAAACGTCTACCTTTTTGCTGTCTATTACAACCGTGTCGGGCTGACTTAAGCAATTCTGTTCTCTGTCCAGAACGTTCAAGGAACGGTTCCTCATTTTTAAAAAGCCAGCGAGAGAGACGACAGAGACAGAGAAAGAAAAAAGAGAGGAGGGGGTGAGGGGGACACACATAAACCCAGTTCAGAAAAAAAAAAAAAAAAAAAAAATCATCACCTCTCCGCCAGTGACTCAGGAAACGCAGAGGTGGCGAGATCGGAGTTCGGTCCAACCAAGCCAGAGCCAATTAATTTTAAACCCTGAAGAATTATTCAGATTAAAATGTACAGAAGTTTCATTCTGCTATGCCTACGTGAGCTCAAAGTCGTTTCCCTTTAAGAGCTCTTTTCTTTTAAAGTTGCGTTTTAGGCAGCGAGGACTCTTACACTAGGGGGCAGACAGATACTGTACTTGCTCCAATCTTAAGCAATTTTTTCCCTCCCAGCATATGCTCTGATTTAGCACTGTAAATTTTTCAGAGGACCCAACTCTGACAGCCCCTGGTGATTTTCAAAGTACCACAAGCCAGTGGTTAAAAATTGCATTGACTTGGAAGTTCAGAGAGACACAATGGAAGCCCCTTTCTCTATTCATGGAGCTCCAGTGTGGTGGAAGAGAAAAACACACACGGACTAGATTGAGGGGAAGGAGGAATTCAATGAATCCTGGTGGACAGAACTGGTTTCTACTGAGTTCAGAGTTAATCTCGACATTTGCTGGGGTCTGTATTCATATTATGATTTAATTTGTGGAGAATTACAGCCACTTTCTGGAAGAAAATCATATTCCTGGGTGGCTTTTTTTCCCCTTACAGTAAAACAAATGTTTTTTCAACTTTCTCCGGCCAAATTAAAGCTTGCCATTCTTCTCATTAAAATAAATTTACATCTGCAATAAAAGACTGGGCTGGATTGTCTAAAAAAAAAAAAAAAAACAGCAACAACATATTGATATTTATCTTTTAGCCTTAGAGCTGTTTTAATCAAGGAATATAAGCATCTCAGAAGAAGACATTTTAAAATATTTTCTCCTTGTTTTTCTTCTCAGTCTGCAGTCTTCTCCCTTCTTCTATACAATAAATTAACTACAATTGAAATGGTCATTTTTTTTTTGTTTTTGTTTTTTGGCTTTTTAATAGCACCCCCATAACTGAATGAGTCCTAAAATACAGAGTAAAACACCTCTGACTTATTGGCAGCCCTGTGGTTGTATGCCTAGCAGGATCCAGAGCTGTAGGAGATGGTTGGGAAATCCTTCATTTTAAATCTGAAGCCATCAGAGCGTACTTCAAATACCAAAAATCTCAAAGTGTCCTGGAGAAGCTCTTCTTCCTCAAAAATTTCCGACTGCATGTTTGTAAAAGGTGATCTTGCCATGGAAGTGTCTGCACCCAAGAGGCGAGTTTAGGGTTTCCTTATAATCAATTATTTTTATCTTCTATTAAATTGAGATGGGGATGCCCATTAGATTTTCTGTCTCAACCCCAGCCCTACCACATCTCTGCTGAGTTTGCCCCTAATCTACTGACATTTGTAGCATTAGGAAATTCCTCAAATCATAGAGGTTGAAAAGAAAAAGAGTAAAAAAAAAAAAAAAAAAAGCACAGCCTTCTCCGAAATGATTTCTTTTCCATCCTTCTTGTCCTCTTTAGGAGAAAGTTATATTGTGTCTCTAATCAACATGAAATTTTCTGCCTGGCTTTGCTCTATGGCAATCTCATTACACGCCAGGTTTATGATAGCTCAGTGTCCACTATAGTTCTTTTTTTTTTTTTTTTAAACAACTTCCAAATAATCCCAGCACCTGCAGCTTTAGTGAAATATGTGATTTCAGCGGAGGAAGGGTGAGGGCTAAGGAGGTTTCAAGAATGAAGCATAAGGAGAATCTTTCCTTCCCTATAAACTAGCGCCTATCTGCCTACATCTTCATTTAGTTCCTACCTCGTATTCTCCCCATGTGTGTAAAGGGTATTGAATGCAAAGTACAATCTACACATGTCAGTTATATGTATGGTTTATTTTTTTTAATCCTTCATCACTCCGATTTTTTAAACTATCAAGGATGCTTTCCTATGGTCATTAATTTACTCTTTATGTGTGTTCATGTTTCTGGAAGCTTAACATGTTTTGTGTAAAATATCTTAATTGTTCATAAACCTGGTTGGATTACCAGTCTACAGTTTTTTCTTGGTGCAAAGAGTGTATGATGGAGTCACAATTTTGTTCTATAAATTTTGAATAATCATAATCCACTAACTGGTCAAAATCCAACAGACAGGTTACTGATTTGGAATACAGTGTGTTCTGGGGGGCAATTCTAGATGTTTGATGTTTAAAACCAAAAGCCCTGGAATTCAGAGACATAACTGGCTTGATGATTTTAGCACATTGAGCAGAATGGCACAGGAGATGAAGTTGTTCTCATTGCAGTGAATCTCTTGAGGAAGAATATGGCTTGTGCGTGATTCCTGTGAGTTGTACTTGTTATTATTCCCAATTTGGGGCAGAATCTCTGGGTGTGTTTTAATGACTGTATGAATGCTTAAAAGGAACTTGAGGAACAATGAAGTCGTACTCAACTGTTCTATTACCTAGAAGCATAGTCGCTGAAGCCTTTGTCTGTGTACATTGACAAATGCGCATCTGATATATGTACGCTTACATGTGTGTACAGAGGGTATGCACAGAGGACGCTGGAAGGCTGCCTCCACTTGTCCATCAGCGGGCAGAAAGGTCTTTTCACCTCTCACCAAGACTGGGTGTGTGGCAGGACGTGGGATTGGGAGTTAGCTGAAACTAACGAGAGAGGATAAAGTTGAAGAAAATTGATTTTAATTGCATCATGACAATGAGATGAAGTCTATTTCTGCTTCTCAGCATCCGAGATGCTTTATTTGAGCAATTAAAATGTCAGGCCACATTCCTGTGAAATGTTAACCCTACAAGGAAAACACAGCCACTGAAAAGTTCCTTTTCTCTAAAAAAAACGAAAGAGAGAGAAAGAGAAAGAAAGAAAGAAAGAGAAAGGAAGGAAGGAAGAAAGAAAGGAAGGAAGAAAGAAAGGAAGGAAGAAAGGAAGGAAGGAAGGAAGAAAAAAATAGCCACCAAACCAAGCAAGTGATCAGAGTAGACTAAGGGAAGGGTCTACCATCACCCGGATTTGACCAAATGTTTCGTTTGGAAAATGCCTGCAAGCTCGGCTCGAGGCACCTTCCCATCCTCACCCACTACCCCTCTGCAAAGAAACCAGGGAACTTTTCTCTTTCTCTGGCACTGTGGGCATAAAGATGCGCTGGGAGTCCCGGGTGGTGCGCGAGCGACGGATTTGGTGGCATTGCCAAGTTGCGAGAGTCGAAGTCCTCGATTCCATCCAAAGCCTCTCGCGGAGCCTTTAAGAGGCGTTGTGTGTGCGCGCCGCGGTCCTCTCCCCTCTGGGGCGGAAACCTCGGGTGCGGGGTGCGGAGAGAGCCGTGGCCGCGCGCCCGGGGCCGGTGTGGGCCCATCCCCCGCTTGGCAGTGGCGGCGGCACAGTCGCCCCCTCCCCGCCCCCCTTCGCCCCCCGCGCCCGGGCCGCGACACCGCTCGCGCTAGGACCGGGCTGAGCCCGCGGCCGCCATGGCGGGGCCGCCGCGCTCCGGCCAATGACGGCGAGGGGGCGGTGCGCGCGCGCCTGGCCAGGCCAACCCCGGCTGCTGCCTTATAAGGCGCGCCGTCGCCATGGCAACGTGCGCTAAGTTGCAGCAGTCGTGTCAAAGTTCACTATATAGAGAGCTCAGTGAGCTGATCGCGGAGAAGCCACTTCTGCCAGCCCCGGCGCCTATAAATCGCATTCCCTCCCGCGCCCCCCTTTTTAGCATATTTGATCACTTTGATTCTCTGTTCTTTTCTCTCCGCGGTGTGTGTGTGCGTGCGCGCGTGTGTGTTTTCTTCTCCTCCTCCTCCTCTCCCCGAGTTGTCTTCTTTCTCCGGGTGCCGTGCTGCCTTTTTTCCCCTCTTTCATTCTTTCTCTGCGTCTTTTCCTCCCCCCTCTGCGCACGAAGGATGTGCTTCTAGGTGGTGATCTGCCCTCCTCTCTCTCTTTTATCATTTCTCCCCCGCCGCCGGCGAGTTGACTCTTTCCCTATGTGTGTGAGGCGGCGGCGGCGGCAGCAGCAGCAGCAGCGGCTCCGGCGGCGGCAGCAGCGGCAGCAGCGGCTTCAGCGGCGGCGGCGGCGCTAGACGCGGCGGCTCCGGGCCTGACCCGGCGGCTTCGGCGGCGGCGGCGGCGGCTCCAGCGGCGGCGGCGGCCCAGGCGGCCCGCAGGGAGCGGCGAGCGGCCTCTATCCGGCGAAAGCGGGCGGCGGCGGCCGGAGCAAGCGAGGCGCGCGCCGGGCGCCTGTGGCAGGCGGCGGCGGCGGCCCAGCGCCAGGACGACGCCGCGCAGCGCCCGACGCGGACCACTTTCATGCTGATTCCCCCGGACCCGGGCAGCGCTCCGGCCACTCCGCGGGCCGCCGGCCTCCGCCCCGGCCTGCCTGGCTCTCTGGGCGCGCCTGAGACCGGCGCCTCTGCTCTCCTAGTCCTCCTGATTTCGATGGCTTTCCTGAATGGCTGACTGTGGGCTGCCCTGGACTTGGCCCCCGGACAGTCGCCTCTCCTCCTCCTCCTCCTCCTCCTCTTCCTCCTCCTCCTCCAACTCCTCGGCTGCACACCAGCTCTGAGAGCGAGAGAGTGAACGAGAGAGGGAGGGAGAGAGTGAGAGCGAGGGAGATCTTTGGAGAGATTTTTTTTTTTTTTTTGCCTCCTACTTCTGTCTTGAAGCCAGACAATCGACTTGCAGCTCTCCCTCCCCTCCCTCTCTCTCCACGTTCTGCGCCCACTTGCTCTCCCCCGGCCCCATCCCCTCCCCTCCCGGCGGAAAGCCCCCCGAAAGCAACAAAGCTGAGCCGAGAGAAACAAACAAAACAAACACACCGGGCCAGACAAGCAATCGACAAAACTTTGCAAAGCAGAAACAAAAAAGGAAAAACTAACCAACCTCAACCAACCAGACCCCGAGCCACCCGGGGCGCCCTCTCGCACCCTTGCACACACAAAAGGCGGCGCGCCGGAGCCCGAGACCCGGGAGCCGCCGCCGCCCGCAGCCAGGGGAGCAGGAAGTCCGGACGCGGCCCCCATAGATATGGCAATGGTAGTCAGCACGTGGCGCGACCCCCAGGACGAGGTGCCCGGCTCTCAGGGCAGCCAGGCCTCGCAGGCGCCGCCCGTGCCCGGCCCGCCGCCCGGCGCCCCGCACACGCCACAGACGCCCGGCCAAGGGGGCCCGGCCAGCACGCCGGCCCAGACGGCGGCCGGCGGCCAGGGCGGCCCTGGCGGTCCGGGCGGCGACAAGCAGCAGCAGCAGCAGCACATCGAGTGCGTGGTGTGCGGGGACAAGTCGAGCGGCAAGCACTACGGCCAGTTCACGTGCGAGGGCTGCAAGAGCTTCTTCAAGCGCAGCGTGCGGAGGAACCTGAGCTACACGTGCCGCGCCAACCGGAACTGTCCCATCGACCAGCACCACCGCAACCAGTGCCAGTACTGCCGCCTCAAAAAGTGCCTCAAAGTGGGCATGAGACGGGAAGGTATCGGCCTCTCATTTCTACCCCCCTCGCCTGGGGTCCCGGGGCCCTGGGTGCGTTTGGCTAGCCTGCTCTGGGTAAGGACACGGAAGCCCCAAGCTCTTCTCTTCGTATTGCAGCTGAAAGGGGTTTTATACTAGAAGCAAGTTCTGCATTGGAACCCAGATCCCCAAATCCGCATGCTTTGGCCGACTGATTTCCTCTTCTACTCTCTCTTCGGGCTCTTTTCATTTTCTTTGCATTGACTGCCAGTTCATTCGAGTTCGCCTTTCTGCAAGTGATGGGGTGTTGTTTGTTGTTGTTGTTTTAAAGCCTGGTTTATTTCTCTCTCTTTCCTCTCAGTTTTTTTCTCTCTGCTTGTTTTTCCTGCATGTTCAACACATGTCCTTCCTCCCCACCCCTCTCCCCAACACCCACCCGCTCAAAAAAAAAAAAAAAAAACCAAAAAAAAAACCAACCCAACAACCTGAGATTGTACTTTCGTACAGGAGGTTCAAATTACAAATGGCAATTTTACGCACTTCGCCGTATTAACGCTGCCGCCCGGGCAGCACTCATGTGACCCTCCGTGGATTAACATTCGGCTGGAAAAAAAAAAAAAAAAACCCTCTGTTTTCTTTTTTCCTTTCACTTTTGAAAGGAGGAGAGCGCGATAGGGAGTAGGGGAAGGGTGGGCGAGGGGCTCTGGGCGGCTGCTTTCGCTCTGCGCGAGTTGGGTCTTTGTGATATGAAATTCGCCGAGCGCCGCAAGCCGTGCTCGGCCAATGGCGCGCTCGGCGCCGGGCGCGGGCTCCGGGTTGGGGCGAGCGAACGCCGCGGTTTCTTTGTGTGTCTGCGAGAGCGACTCTCCCCGTCTGGCGTCAGATAACAGCTCGTGCCCGAGCCTGGCCGGCTTTCCCCGGCCCTCCCGGGCCCTCCCCGGGCTGCGCCGGCCGCCCGCTCCCCGTCTCTCCCCGGCTTCCTCTCGCCTCGGCCGGCCTGTCTCTCCGCCCTCTCCCTCCGTCTCTCTTCCTCCGAGCACACCGATTAGGCTGCCGCCAGACCTCGGCTCTCAGCTTGTCTCTCACCAGGGGTGGCCCGCGGGGCTGGTGTTGCGGGGTTGGGGGGAAAGCGGCTCCGGGGTGGCCACAGGCCGTCCGGGGTGAAGCCTGGTGTCTTCTGCAAAAGCGTCTCACCCTTCCCCCAGCCTCGCCCCTCCCGCTCCCTCTCCTCCAATCAATAAAAAATATCAGCCGTTTAGCAGTAAGGAAGAAAGATGCCCCCAGAATGCTCCATCCCTCCCATCGTGCCGGGGACCGCGAGGCAAAGCGGCCAGTTCTGGGTCCTCGGCCGCCCAGCCCGGAGTGGGCCTCCGAGGCCAGTGTGCCGCCCTGGCCGCCAGAGCTTGCCTGGGTGGTGATTTGAGAGGAGTGCAGCCGGGCTCCCGGCGACTCCCAGGTCTGTGGCCCTAGCGCGCTGGTGAGAGGGGCAGGCCTGCCTGTTCCTGCGCCCCGCAGGGTCTGGGTCAGGTGGGGGTCGGGCTGGGGCAGACCCTGCCGGGGGAGCAGCGGAACGAAGCTGGTCATTAACTGCGGAGTGTCTCCTTTCCTCCCTGCAGCGGTGCAGAGGGGCAGGATGCCGCCCACCCAGCCGACCCACGGGCAGTTTGCGCTGACCAACGGGGACCCCCTCAACTGCCACTCGTACCTGTCCGGATATATTTCTCTGCTGCTGCGCGCCGAACCCTATCCCACGTCGCGCTTCGGCAGCCAGTGCATGCAGCCCAACAACATCATGGGCATCGAGAACATTTGCGAACTGGCCGCGCGGATGCTCTTCAGCGCCGTCGAGTGGGCCCGGAACATCCCCTTCTTCCCTGACCTGCAGATCACCGACCAGGTGGCCCTGCTTCGCCTCACCTGGAGCGAGCTGTTCGTGCTGAACGCGGCACAGTGCTCCATGCCCCTCCATGTCGCCCCGCTACTGGCCGCCGCCGGCCTACATGCCTCGCCCATGTCCGCCGACCGGGTGGTCGCCTTTATGGACCACATACGGATCTTCCAAGAGCAAGTGGAGAAGCTCAAAGCGCTGCACGTCGACTCCGCCGAGTACAGCTGCCTCAAGGCCATAGTCCTGTTCACCTCAGGTAGGAAGGAGCCCTGCCCTCTCATGCCCAAGCGCTCCTAGCTCAGAGTTAGGGCCTAAACTCTTCGGAGCCCCCAGAACTAGCCCAGCCTCCCCCTTAAAAAGGCAAACTGTCTGTGCAACTTGGAATGGGAACTTTGCATAGCTGTTGGGGCCCCACCAGGCCTGTCCTGGGGAGAGGGGAGAGGATAGGAAGGCTGGGTTGCAAGAAGGATGCTTCAGACACAGACTCAAAATAGGCCATGGGGAAGCCTCTCAGGCCTGTTCCCCTCCCACCAGACTAGGATGCATGCTTCTGCTCCCTCCCTTAGCTCAGGCCCTCTGGGCCAGCTGAGCCTGTGGAATCTCCTCTACCCCATGGCTTTCTCTGTCACCCTGGCTGAGCCTCTAGAAGACGCCCCTAGGCACTGGAGCAGTCCTGGTATCATCCCTGCAGGGGAAAGTTTGCCCCTGCAGGGGAAAAGTTTGCCTGCTAATTCAGTAGGAGTTGGATCTCCAGGCACATCCAACCTGAGGGCAGCAATTTTCAAAATCATATTTTTATTAAAACAGTGCAGACTGCCAGGAGAGAGGAAAGAGCTGTCAGAAAGGGGCAAGAGGAAGAAAGGGGCCATCATAACTCTTCAGAATGCCTGTAGGGGGTTGAAGACTCTGGCCTCTCGCTTCCTCTGCCCAGGCAAACAGTTAAGGCAATTTTCAAACAACCCAAAGTGTATGCCAACTTGGGCTGGGTATGAGTATTCCTGGAGCTATAAAACCATCATTGACTGCATTATGAAATCTAATTAGTTTGCAGGTAGTTTAACCTGTGTGAGTAATAGACCTAATATTAATTAACTCTTGAGGCCAAACGATTGTTGAAGGTGTCTGGCTTACCACTTTGGGCCACACCTGAGCCTTTTGGCTGCCTCCAGGCTGAGTTCAGCAGAGCCCAGGTGGGTTGAAATCACCCTTTCCACATTCCTGTTCTAAGTTGTCAGCTGATCCCTTTGTCACGGCTGAGAGGGGAAGGGGTTCCCAGTTCAGGATAACAAACATCTGGACCTGGGTAGGGCTTGGAACCTAGTCACCCACTGCAGGTTTTGCAGCTTGTAATCAGGACACGAGGAGAGCTGTGGAATTCCTGTGGCAGACAAAAAGATCCACAGTCTCTTCCTTACTGTTCCAAGGAATTCTAGGGCCAAAGTCATTAGCTGAATCTATTGCAGGTTCTGAGTCCTTAACCCACTGCCTTTTACATATTGCTGCTCTTCACATAAAATCCACCGCCTCCACTGCCACCCCAAATTCTGCCTTTGAAAGTCCTTAGGTAGTCAATTAAAGGACAGTGTCTGGGCAAGGAAGAGCTGTATGCAGAGGCTTGGATCTGGATTATTTTTCTCGGGGGACCTGTCATAACTAGAACATTTGCCTGATGCAGAGGTACAGGCAGGATCTTCCCCTAGCCTATAGCCACCTTCACCCCTTCCCAAAACCCTAACCCAGCCCAAGTTCCCAGACCATCTGGGTGGTGGTTCATTTCTTGATATGCTTGTTAGCTCTTAGACTTACCCTTGGTCTTCCAAGGAAAGAAATGCCTGATACTGTCTTAACAGTTTAATGTATTACTATTTGCAAAATGTAGAGGCCTGTGTGGAGAATGCAAATCACCTCACAAAGAGATAAAGGTTCCTGTTATCTGATTCTGAGACAGTCCGCTGTAAGAAGGAGTCCTATGCAAACAGATCTGTTAATTCCTGATCACAGACACCAATGCATTCTGTATACATGCAAAGTCCCAGATCCACACATGAGGAGATTGTATGTGTGTTCTGTTTCTTGGGGTGGACGTGCTGGCAGCTCTTTTTGAATATCTGCTTTAAGAACTCACAGTATGCATGTGTTAGCCCTCGTCTTGCCTGGGGAGCCCCCAAAGGTCAGGCCACAACCTGCACCGCCTTCGCTGAGAAGCCTCTCATTTCAAAGGCACTTATTGTATTTTCACGTATCCGAAAAAGAAAAGTGTTTTCCTGAAGATAACGGGGAGGGGTCTCTTCTTGGAGGGACCTGGGTTTAAAAAAAAAAATAAGGGGGGGGGGTGGTAGGAGAAAAAGGGAGAGAGAAGAAAAGGAGGGAAAAGAAACAGCTCAAATGAACAGAGAGATCACAGTTTGCATGGCTGCCCTTCAATAGGCTAAACTGACAAGATCAGTTTTAAAGGGCCACTTAAATCAGTTTCAAAGACTGAAGAAAAATGAGTCGCCCTCTTTGGGGAGAATCTGAGGCTGGGTCGTGGGCGCCATTACCCGGGGTTGGGCCAGGTTGTTGCCCCCCCCCACTATATGATTATAAACCAAACTATTATTTACAGAGGAGGAGGGGGAGGAGCACTGGCAGTTTTGGTTTCATCTGTTTGTCTGTCTGTTTACTGACCTGGGCCAGATTTACCCAATGCACTTTGCTTGGGCCTCCCAGTGACCAAGCCTGAGGACTCGGACAGGGAAAGCCTGCAACGCATTGAGCTGTGTTTTATTTTAAAGCAAATACCCCAGGATCATCTCTTGCGGTCCCCGCCTCCCCAAACCCGCCCCCCCAAACCCAGTTTTCAGTATGTAGGCATTTGCTCCAACTCCGGTTGGGGCAGTTTGACAGAGCACTGTACACACACCTCATGTGACCCATTTCAGACCTCTTAATCTGATGACTGAATTCTTCGTCTTCTTCTTTTTTTTTTTTTAAACTTTCTTCCAGATGCCTGTGGTCTCTCTGATGTAGCCCATGTGGAAAGCTTGCAGGAAAAGTCCCAGTGTGCTTTGGAAGAATACGTTAGGAGCCAGTACCCCAACCAACCAACGCGATTCGGAAAGCTTTTGCTTCGCCTCCCTTCCCTCCGCACGGTCTCCTCCTCAGTCATAGAGCAATTGTTTTTCGTCCGTTTGGTAGGTAAAACCCCCATCGAAACCCTCATCCGGGATATGTTACTGTCCGGCAGCAGTTTTAACTGGCCGTATATGGCAATTCAATAAATAAATAAATCAAGATAAGAAGGGGGAGTGAAACAGAGAGAAAGAAAAGGCAAAAGACTGGTTTGTTTGCTTAAATTCTTTCTATTAAGAAAGGATATAAAAGGATGTTACAAGTTTGCTAAAAGAAGAGAGGGGAAGAATTTAATGGACTGTGAATTTCCAAAAAAAAAAAGACTGTCAAATGAACTTTTACAGAATGCATTAAAAAAAAAACAAAAAAACAAAAACTCCTGTGTCGGTCAGAACAACTTGCTACTTATCATTTTTGTATAAAAAGGAAATTAGTCTTTTTCTTTTTTTGGTAAATTTTGGAAAAATATTGCTAAAAGTGCATTTAAGGAGATTGGGAGAAAATTAGCAGAATGGAGAAAGTAAGTCTTTTTTTTTCCAAATTATTAATTGTCCTGTGTCTATGTACCTCTAGCTGTTCTTTTTTGTACTTTTCTGGTTCCAAACCAGTTTATTCTGTGGTTCTATAATAAGTTTTGATATAATCTTGGCTTCTTAAAAACTGTGTATCCTTAAAATATATGTTCTGCAAGAATTAAAACTCAGTCCATGAAAATATCATAGGAAGACATAAAACTTTAAAAGGCAACTCAAAGATGATGGAAACGCACTTACAAGTGGTGACCAAAAATTTTAGGTGAAGTTGAGCACTCTAATTTGAGAACTGGAGGAACCACATACAACACTTAACTTCCCCTTCCCTGCCCCCCCCAAAAAAAGATACCATGACAAACCTAGCTTTTTAAAAATATTTTAAGAAAGAGAATGAACTGTGGAATTTATTGGCAGCCAAGGAATGTGTCCAAGACACATGCTGAGGTTTTGAATAAAAAGTGAACTTTTGTAATTTGAATTGGGTCCCGCTTAGTTCTTGAATTGTTATGAAAATCCTATATCTGTTTGTATATTTGCAAACCCTTTGTATTATAATTGTTGATATTTTCCCTTTTTAAAAAATACCATTGAAATCAGCATGACAAAATAACACTGTTGGCACTTATAGGTAACGTGATTGATTCAGTATCTTAGAGTTTACAGTTTGTGTTTTAAAAAAACTGAAGGTCTTTTTTTAAGTGCAACATTTCTGTATACTGTAAAAGTTATAATAACTGAACTGTTTGGTCGAGTCTTTGTGTGTTATATTCCAAGGAAAATTGAAAGTATTCAGAAATTAAAATATTATTTGATATCTGAAACCTGTTTGGCTGTCCCCACTCACTGTCTTTCCTTCGAGAAGCCCCTGTGAGCTCTCACTGAGCTGGGCCGTGGGCTCTATTTGTTTACTCCCCTCAGCCAGTTTGTTCAAAGGTAGACTAGTGTATTTGCCTGTTTAATTTGAGTGTGTGTGTGGGGGGAGCTGAAGTTAATGGTTTATCTATGGTTTAGGAAGTGCCATACTGATATAGTAAACCACCCCCATTCACCTAATCCTTCTTTTAATTAAAAATGGATTTTCCAGGAAAAAAAAAAAGGCCCTTATATTTGTCACACTTAAGTGCCTGCTTAGGGAAGGTATTGTGAAAAGTATTAGAAATCTTGAGATTAGTATCTATTTTATGATCAGGAAAAAATACTGTTTTGTACATTTCTGACAGTTACGCAGAAGACCGTTCAAGCAAGCTATCACAGCCTTGTAAATAGAAGGCAGTTGTTTGCAATGAGTTTTTCCTTAAGTAGGTGTGATTTTTAAAAATATTCTGTGGTTCTCCTCTAGTGTGGTTGTTGAGAGGATTTCAAATTCAGTGATATAGCTTAGAGCGGCTGAAGGGTTTATTTTTAATGTATATATGATAACTTGCAGTTGGCCTTCCTCCCCCCTCCCCCCGTACGTTCATTCTGTGAGAGCATGACCACAGGTCAAGGGAATCTTTTCCATTGGAGTTCTGTACATAAAAACACATCGACATTTTGACATTTCAGATTGTGTAGATGCAGCCTGTACTGCTCTTGGGATCCTTTGTCCTTAAAAGCCAAATTAAGAAAAGGAAGAGAAAGAAAGAAAAAGAGAAAGAAAGAAGGAAACTTTACAGGGTGTGTGGATTTGGAAGTATCTTGTTTTGGAGTCTTTTCCTCTTTCTCTTTTCCTGGTTCGGAGGAAGCTCGGTGTGTGGGAGCTTTTGCAATTTTTGTTCCTATTGAGGCTTTGCAGCAGCCCCACCACTATCCCGTGCCGTGGTTTGATTTTAAAAGGGGGTGGTGGGTAAGGGGATGTGAAAAAAAAAGGGATCATTTTGTAAAGTGTATTAAACTTTGATACTCAGTTCCAGTCAATACATGTAGACCAGAAAAATCTGTCTGATTTGTGCATTTGAGCGGAGTTCTCCATCTGACCCTCAGCTTCTTTCTGTAGATATATACATACATACATATAACTATGTTCTTATGGCAGAACATCGCTGACCTCTAGATCGAGGTTTTGTAGGTTGTTTTTTTTCTCTTGCAAGTGCTATCCATGTGAGTGTGTGAAGTTTCTCTAATAAGTAAAACACAGGCCCTTTTCCTTGTTTGTTTTGTGTTAGTTTATTGTAAACAGCCATTTGTTGTAAATTATTATTGGCATTAAATTATAATTTATGATTTTCAAAGCAAAAGACAGTCCCTGTTTTATTATGCTTTAAGCATGTGTTCTAGACGTTGGAAATCTCTCTCTCACTCTCTCTAAGTTTCAGCAGTGAGCTTGGGGTCTGCGAAGCAGAAAAACAGGACCAAAATTTTTTCAAACGGTTAAAACAAAACCCCTTGTATATGTTTAGAGTGGCCGGAGGAGGATCTGTTTAGAGTCTTGAGTTTGGTTTAAGTTTATTGCATTTAAAGAAAGTTTTTCTTTTCACGCTGAGTTAGAACAAAAGATCTTTGCTGCGACTGAATTGGACAAAAGACGAGGGCTGGGACCCAGCGAGTGCGTTCTGTGTGAAATTGACGAGATCTTTAAAAAAGCTGCTAAACATGGCGACTCTTTCCCTTTAAGTGTCTCTTTTTCCTTGCTGTTTTTTTTTTTTTTTTTCTCCATCTGATCTGAGCTCGCTTTATTTCTTTTCCCAACCCCGCTCCCCCTCCTCCTGTTGGTGCTCGGGGGAGTGAGAGAACCCAGTTAGAGGCGAGATGCAACAATAGTCTGAGGAGGGAGAGAGAGGGAGAGAGGGAGAGAGAGAGAGAGAGAGGGAGAGGGTCGGTCGCTGCTTCTCGACACTTTGAAACAAACCTGGGGGAAGCCTAAGCTGGGGTGGGGGGTACGGGACGGTGAATTCTAGCCTGTTCGCTCGGCTCGCGGTCGCCCTGCCTCGGCCTTTTACCAAGAGTTTTCTCTGGGTCGCCAGGGGCTGGGGCTCAAAGTTAGCGGGCGACGTCCGGGGCTGGTTCCGCGGAGACCGCTGGGTTAGCATCCGGCAGGCTGCGGGGACGGGAGCCTGGAGTTGGCAGCAGCTGCGGAGAAGTGCCTGCCCCCCCCAGCCCCCGCCCCCCACTTACGTGCGGCGGAATTCCGCCCGCGCCCCCGGAAAGTCCGGGGTGCCGGGCGCGCGGAGCTGCACTCCTGGGATGTGCATTAAGCGGCGACGGGCGGGGGGCGGGTGCGGGGGGCGGTCAGGGGGAGCTCGAGCGTGTGAAACTCTGCCTCGAAGCTCGCTTTTGACTTGGTCCTATGAGCTGAGCCAACATGGCGTCTCCCATTGCACCGCGAGCGCCGGGCTGCCAGGCACGGCAGGGCCGGGTAATAGAAAACACATTGGTTACCAAAAAGAAAAAAAAGGGGGGGGGCGGCTAAAGGCCATTCCATCTGCAGGCAGAAAACCCTCTTTTAAACTCTCTGGCGAGTGAGTGCGGTCCTCGATTATTCTGTAATTAAAGCAGCAGAATTACTGGGGAACATATTGGTGACACAGTGTCCCCTTCTCTGTTCGCCCCCTCCCCCTTATAATCCGGAGAGTTTATTTCAGGCCTCCCCTCCCAACAAGAACCAAATGAGAAAAAGTCTGTATCCTCAACCGTGATCTTAAATGTTTGAATGGTATAGGGGGAGGGGGAGAGGCCAGTATTAACAGACCTCGGTCAGTTCTCGCTCTCATTAATGCAGGGGCTGCGCCGGGGGGTTGTGCCGGGGCCTCCTCCGAGCTGGGGGGTGGGGACCGGGCTGCGATCCCCGCCGGACGTGGGCACAACTTGCTGCTTGCATGGCAAACTTAGAGGAAAGCTGGCTTTCTGGGCGGAGGGCTGACTGGGGGTGCGCAGGGGCCGAGGGCTGGTTCCGGGCGGGCGGTCGCAGGCGCTAGAAATGTGTGAGCCGGCGTGGACGGCGCCCCTGACAGGAGCACTTCACAGCGGGGTATCCCCTTTATCTAATAGGTTTGAGAGGAGGCGAGGTCGGCCGTGGGACAGACCTGGCCGCCCAGAGAGGGTCTTCTGAGAGCCTCTGGAGAGACAGTGGCTTGGCCCGGGCTGAGCCTTCAGCCGACGGGGGAATCGCCCCTTACGTCCAACTGCAACTCCAGCCCAGGCCTGGAGACCCTTACCCTCAGCCGCCTGGGAGGGGAGTGAGGTACTCTGAATTCTGGGCCGCGTCAAGATTTATTGAAGTTAGGTTTAAAAAACGTGCTTCAGATGATTTTTCCCATTTTCTCAGATTTCAAAGGCTCCCTGCAGTGCGGCTGCCTAATTAATGGTGAAATTCAACTAAATCTAATTATGCAGTAATTTTAAAGCAGTTAGTGCTGGGCGTTGGTTTGTAATAGGACCCCAGTTTTTTAAAGTTTGCTTACTCTGTTGGTTTAGGGGAAAGCTATCTTTTGTAAGGCAAAGAAAGACGTGGAAATAGTTTTACTGCGTGAACTGGAGGGCTGAGAACGGCCCCCACCCCCTCCATTTCCATCCCCACTTCTCCCTTCCCTTCTCTCTCTCTCTTTTTTTTCCCCCTCTCTCAAACTCACGCTCAAAAACTGAGCGAGGTGCTAACCCAGACAGGGGACCCGGTTTCATAGCCAAAGGGGAATGAGAATTTTTCATAAGGAGACACAAAGGGACTTGGTATCTGCCCTCTTGGACGCATCTGTAAATGCCCGAAAACAGGGAAAGGACTCTCATCTCTTCTAATAGAGAACAGATTTCCTCTCCTTAACATCCATTGTCATTAAGGCGAAAAAGCTGACTCTTGGAGTTATAAATCTTATCGTCCTTCTGATAACACACTTGTAATAAGTTAGCGTCTTATTCAAAGTGAATTGTAAAACTGCCTCATTTAATATGGCATCTGTGTCATTAAAACTTTTCATCCCCCCACCCCCTTGCGTCTTGCAGGCTTGGCATTCGAGCAAGCGCCTAGGTGCCTAGTGGGCCTCTGGGGTAGGACCAAGGGAGAGAGAGGTGTAAGAGATGGGCTACCCGGATTTAGCCTGTGGATCTTAGTCTGGGGTGAGAGACCCCTGAGGCAGAGAGGGCCTGGCGAGGGGGGTGGGTGCTGTGTCCCCCTTTCCCATCCCCCGGAGCAGCCCCTTCTAAATGACGTTCCTTGAAAGAAACATGCTTGTGATTAGCTAAGCAAACACATCTGCTTTCGGAGTTGGGCCTTCGTTAATTAGCTGAACAAAGGGCCGTTTTGCTTTTTACCTTTTGCTGGGGGAGAGGGTGTTATTTCAGGAGTGTCGCGGGCCCTCCTCTTTTCAATTGCAGCCACGACGTTAATTTTATTGGGATTACTGATGGGAAATGAGGTGGCGCAGGCTTCCGAGAGGAAAAGCTTGATCATTACCCCCTTTGGAACTATATTTTTCCACCCAACCTCCTGCTCGAGAGGAGGGGGTGGGGAGCGAACTACGCAGCAAGTTCGGAGCAATTGGAATCAGGCTCGCCGTCCGCTGATATCGGGTGACAGAGCGTGTGTTGAAGCTGAACTCTATAATTTGCGCCTCTGTTTCTTTATTAGGCCTGGACAACGAACTAATGAGCTTTGGCCCAGCACAGTGTCACTTGTATTTATTTTCTTATGGCAACTTTGAGATAGCGGAAGTGTTCCTTACCAGGAGCCAGAGAGGGCCCGGAGTCCTGACTCAGGCTGTCCCCGGCCGGGGTTGGTGACTGCGTTCCCGGGGAGCGAGGGCGCGGCGAGGACCTGCGAAGAACTGACGGAGCCCGGGGACTGGGCCTTTAGGTGAGGCCCTGGGGCGCTCAGGAAGGGGTTAGGCCCTTTGTAGGCCCAGGCATTCCCGCAGGCCCAGCTCCCTGAGGTTGAGGTCGTCGAGGGGCGCGGGGCTAGCCTAGGGCAGGTCCCCAGGCAGGATGATCGTCGGAGGTGCAAAGGTGGCTTGCTCCCTCCTGGCGCCGGGCGGAGGAGGGATCCACAAGCAGAGCGTGTCGGGCCAAAGAACCCCTGGAGCGAGCGGGACTATCCCACCCCGAGGCCAAAGCGTCTGTCTGCTTTGTGTTGAGGGAGGCCTGGCTCAGCTCTCTGGTTAACTGGTTTGGGGGTGGGGTGGGGGAGAGGATGCTTTAAAGGAGCTCGCGGGGTCCTGAAGTGCGGGGGCTTCCCTTCCCTCTCTCCCTAGTTTGCTCCAAAGAGTCTCAGTTGGAGAGGGCTGAAATAAAGTAAAAGAGGAGTTGGGGGGTGGGGACCGAAAAGGGTCAGCGGAGGCAGCACGAATATCCCTTGTGCTGTGGCAGAGAATACGAGCCCGCCACGCGGAAGGGGGGGTGGGGTGCAGGGAAAGGGGAAGCCCAGGGAACTGCGAGGCGAGCCAGGACTTCTCCTCTCCGCAGCAGTTGGAGACTTCCCGCGGCTCCCGCCTTGCTCCCCGCCAGGCAGCCCTGGCTAATAACGCCCAGGCTCTGTGCCCCCGACCGCCCCATCTCTCCTAGCTCCATCCCTCTGCCTTACTAGCCCCCTCCCCACCTCTTCCTTCCTTCCTGCAAATGGGTGTTATCGTAGGTCTTTATGTTCTGTCTATAACTAGGATGTAATCACGCGCCCCATGCCTCTCTCTAAAAGCATTTAATAAATGTCTATTAAAGCGCTACAAATGTAAGATGAATTTAGTGGCGCGGCTGCCTCCCTGAATCCGAACGGTAATGATGGATTTATCAACGGGGATTCGCCTTCAGCACAGCAAGGGAGGTTTACTCAGCAAATATGTCGTTGAGCACCCACCCAAATACAATCATTTGACCCCCTGCGGGCGTTAGCCACCTCACCCCTTCCGCCACCCGCCTGGTGGGCCAGGGTTGCCCGGGGCCAGCGACGGCCCAAGGACCAGAGGGGCACCGCCCCTCTCCTGGCCTCTCGCCCCCTCCTCTGCCTCCTCTCGGCCTGCGGGTCTCCTCTTCTGGCGAGTGGGGGACCTGGCTTGCAGGTTTGGACGTGGGGAGTGGGTGATAGCAATATTAGAGCACACGACGAAGCGTGGGCTGTCTTGGTGTTGCCGACTCACATCAGTGGGCGCCTTCGCGCTCCTCTTGGTTTTTAAGGGGTAGCAATTGTTCCTGAGAGTGGGCTCTTGAGCACTCAGGCTTTGAGCAAATCTTAGGTCGTGGGATCCTCGCTGGGCCCCCAGCCCATCCCTGGGCAGCATTCTAGGTGAGACGGCTCGAGGACAGAGGCCTCGGCCCCCAGGCCCTCCGAGGGCCCCAAGTGTGTCCAGAGTGGGTGCCTCTAGTGCCCACATTCTCCAGGCTCCCCGGACCCGGCCAAACCAAACCAGAGGCTGCTATTTGCCAAGGTTAGGGTGTAGCCCCCAAGGCAGAGGGCAAAACTTCCAAGTCTCTTCCCCTAAACAGATCTGGCCTCTCTCCCACCTGCCCTGGCAGGGCCCACCGGCCATTTTAAAGTTTCTGTGGCTGTGGATTTTATAGAATTTGGTGCGGACTGTGATTATTAACGCGCACAAACCCCAGTGACCACCACCTCTTTATTTTTGTCTTTTATCTTTCTTTGCGAGGGGGAGGAAAGTGCTGGCCTGTTCCATCAAGCCCAGTTCGCATTTGCTTTGGCCTCTGATTTCTTTCTTCTTTGGAAATTTCATTGAGATGTCTCTGTACTTCGCTTGTCAGTTATCTTTGTTCCTTTTAAATAAAGGGCTTTTAAATGGACTTATTGCTCCCAGCGTGGGTTCCTCTCTCTAAATGTTAGAAAATTGTGCCATCTACCCGCTATGCTGAGTACTGTCACACTCGGAGACCTCGGGGACCTCCGGGCCGGCTTCAATGCAGCGGTGTCAGGGGCCGCGGGCAGCAGGAGGAGGGGGTGGCTCACGTGGATTTTTTACAGATCTCCGCCTGCAGTCGGCCCGCGTGGCCACGGCAGGGCACGGCCAGCAACGCGCGCAGCCGCCGGCGTGATGGCGGCCGCGAACTTGGCGGCTGCGGCTGATCCCGGACCACATCACAGGCGTGGCTGGGACTCTTCCCTTCTCAGAGATGCCCCGGGCCGGGAAGGGGAGCGCCGGGGCTGCTTTTAGACCCGAACAGCCGCTGGGGGTCGGGGATAACGGTGGACAATGGGGGGGGTGAGGCTACCAGGGAGGGGCCGGGGGGGGGACTTGGCCACGCCGCTTTGGAGCGCTCCTACCCGCCTCCAGCCCCGCTGTCTCCCTCGGGGAAGCCGGGCCGAGGCCTGCGGAGAGTCACAGCCGCCAACTGGCTTCCCAGCCTGGGTGAGCGAGAGGAGAGCTCGGGCCAGGCAGTTCGGTTGCAACTTTCAGCTCCGTCTT
The DNA here is from genome assembly GCF_028021215.1 of Eschrichtius robustus. Lineage (NCBI taxonomy): Eukaryota > Metazoa > Chordata > Mammalia > Artiodactyla > Eschrichtiidae > Eschrichtius > Eschrichtius robustus. Next base: position 153,337,457 of record NC_090824.1, on the reverse strand, counting down.
CTGGAAGGCCACAACTTGCTTTGCTTTAGGGGAGTGTAGTTTAGTTGGACCAAGTTTGAAGAAATCAGAGGTCTGACGTGGGGTCTCCTCACCCCAACCCCTTCTCTGCAAAACATCCTACCTGCAACCGCAGGTTCTGTTTGAATGAGTTAGAATGGATTAACAGTTTAGATTTTATTATGTGGCTACCCCTCTCAGATGCCTTTTTTTTTTTTTTTTTTCAAACCCATTAAAAGTATTAGCTAAGATCTCCAAGTGTCATTTGGGTATTTATGCTTGTGTGTGTGTGTGTGTCGGGGGCGGGGGGGAAATCTCCGATACGGTTTATGACTTTTATTACATGTTTCACACTGTTCGAGAAATGGAGTTTTAAACAACATACAATTAAATCTATATTGCTCTTTGGAGAAGGGCCAAGGAACTCTACAGTCAATTAGTTTAGATCTTTTGATACTTGTTGCTAAAATCAAAGTGTGAAACTACAACCCCAACGTAGAGCTGCTTCCCCATTTTTCCTAAGGTCGTGGAGCTACCACATGAGAAATGGCAGTGGCTTTTTTCCACCCCGGGTTGTTTTTCCTGATAATTCTGCACAGATTAGTCTTTTAAAAAATCATACTATTTTCTATGTTTTTCCCCCGTTTCTCTCTCTTACTGCAATTTCTCATCTCCTGCCTTTATCAGCCCGATTTAGTTTTTAAAAATACATTTACTTTTAATCTGTATTATTTGAAAATGAATTTTCCATTCACCCTCTCTCTCATCCCTCCTCTCCTTGCCTGACAGTAAGAAGAGAAGCCAGGTTGTTTAATAACCACAGTAATACAGTGGTTTCCAGACAAAGGCAAAATTAAATTCTTTATAACCACAACAGGACGAGAATCGGGGATTCATTCTCCATCCCCCCCCACCCCCCACCCCCGCTTTCTCTCATCTCTGTCTCTTTCAATAAGCAGTTTAGGAAATAATCTGCATTGAACAGAAACTGCTTCCTCCTTGAAAATGTCACCGTTCCCACCTCCCTGACTCTCTCTGGGCCAATCCCCTTGACTGCCTAGTGGCAGTCTGCCTGTCCTTGGCCTGAGCAGGGGCTGGCAGGGGGGCGCCTATGGAGACACAGAGCATCACGAGAAAGCGGTGGGGTCCAGCTCGCCTGTACTGGGCCGCTGAGGCAGGGTTGCTAGCAAGTTCCAAAGAGGGGCTTGCTAATTTATTACATAATTCTTACTTCCCCTCAGCATCTTCTCCCTATAGACACCCAGGTTTTCAAAATGAGGGGGAGGGGTCTGAGGTCTCATATCTGTCTCCCCACTTCCTTCTCCATTTTCCAGGCTGGGTTGCCCTTTCACCAGCTTCATCACTGATTTTAATACCCTGTGGCTTTGGGACTGAGCAGGCCAGTCATTGAACTGTCATCTCCACCAGGTTAGAACATCCAGAACCTCTTCTCTTCTCCAAAAGAAAGGTTCTGAACCGAGTGAAGTGATTGGGCGGAATGTCATTAGCCTCTCTCCAGAAGCCTTCCTTTTCCTCCCAGGGGATGAGGACTCCCGGGTGGGAAGGAACTTTGCCTCCACCAGTGCTGTGGCCTTGCAGGGTCTGGTCCTCGAGTTTCCACCCTGTCTTGTGCCCACCCATCCCTATGCTGTGGCCCTAATTGTAAGGAAGGTCTGGGAAACATTTTCTCTGCTAATTTTATATTTCCCCTTTCCCCCTTGCAACATTAAACATAATTTTGCGCTGTCACTGTCACTAAGATTGCGGTTTGTTGATGTCTCTACTTGGAAACACGACCCCTTCGCCTCCAACAGGGAGTCCTCCCTGTGCAGCTTCTGGGAGGCCCCTTCTCCATCCAGGACTTCAGGGTTTCTGGAAAACCCTGAGAAAGACAGAGAGAGAGAGAACTGCAACAAAGGCCAGAAGGGTCCCTACCAGAACCCCACAAGCATTTCAAATCCCCTTTCCCTATGACAGCAGGGGCCAATGTGTTTTTGATGTGCGTTTGGTCGTTGGCTTGTTTGTTTAATAAAATCCCTGTGTGTGTGTGTGTGTGTGTGTGTGTGTGTGTTTTAATGTCTCAGTGTCTGTGATGTGTAACCATAGCCACTCCACTTTAAAAATTTCCCTTCAAATTTCTTTTCTGCTTGTTTGTTTTTGTGACTGTCCTCTTCAACCTCCCTCTGTTCTTTATCCCCCCCCCCCTATATATTTTCTTTGCCTAAGCAATAATCCCCTGGCCCAGTGACCACGTTCCTGGAGATAAAATCCATTTATCCCTTGTGTTGCCTCACCAACGCCCAGTTATCCAGGGCATTTGGTGACAGACTGGAGCAAGAGAGATGAAAATATTTTTTATTTTGCAGGCCCTGATCCTGTCTTTAACGTGCCAGCCTGGAGGGGCTTGGGAGTTAAGCAAATGCGCCCAGGGTCTATGGGTTTGCTTTCTGTGCCTGGTTGTGCTTCTGGTTGCTTCTCATCTGTTTTCCTTTTCTTTGGAAGAGCTGCTAGCTACTCTGCACTCTACACAGCAGTGTTTCGGAGCCTGTGTGCACCAAGGCTGGTGAGTTTCAGGGCGATTATCTCATTTCGCTGGTGCAGAGTGAAGCGGCTTGCAGCCCCTGGGTCAGGCATTCAGCGGAGGGCCCATGTCACAGACCCAACCCGAAGGTTAATTTTCCCTCATTAGCATGTCCATAGTTTGCTTCTAGCCCAGGATCTCAGGTCCTCGCTGTGTCACCTCCCTGCTCCCCTCTCAAAGTCTCTGGTATATTCTCTCTCTCTCCTGGACCCTTCTTCACAACCTTACATTCTGCCAGGTTCCTACTGGGTTCATAGACTCTAATCACTGAAAACCCGTTTCATCAATTTTCAAACAGTTTGTCTATTTTTATTCTAGAGCCACTTTCCTCCATCCACCTCTCTCTCTCTCCTCCATGCACTTCATTTACAAAGTATTCTGCTTTATTTGAATTAGTTCACTTCTCCTCTTTTACTTTCTCTCCCCCCCTCCCCTTATCCTTTCATTCACTGCTAGTAAAAGCAAAAGATACAAAATGGCAAAGTTCAGCTGCATGTGCATGGGGGGAGCCAACCATCCCAGCCACCTAGAGTGAAGCTGGAGGTTTGTAATGACAGAAGAAACAACAAAGAAAAGAGAACTGCATTTGCAGCTTAAGTGGGCGAGTGTGTTTGTGTGTCTATATCTGTGTGTGTTTTAAAGATTTTTTTAAACTGCTTTTGTGCTGACTTGACAGAGGCATTTGCCGAAGCTAGTCACAGTATAGGAACTTTGAGTTAACCTCTTATATCAAATGAATCTTTTCATTTAGAGACCAATAAATCTCAATCTCTAGCTACGTTGTGTAGACCCAGCCTGAGCTCAAGGAGACAAGACTGGGGCTTATAATAAAGACCAGATAAAGTTTGCCAAAGTTATTTTTTCCCCTCCATCCTTTTTTAACTAATCTAAAAAATTCCCCCATCTAACAAATAAAAGTTCGAGGAAGTAGCAGCTTTTCCTCAGTGAACAGAAGGCTGGGGATTTCTTTACCTTTTCACAGCAAGCCTGTTGACTGAAGTGGTTTTCCAAGCTCAGACGCTGAAATGATTTATAGTTTTTCAACGTCATTATTTTGGTGTGCTGTTTAGGTGGGGCTGAGACAATCTAATAATCAATGTAAGGCTGGGGGGAGGGGATTGTCTGTGACCAAGAGGAGAGTTAACACCAGAAACATGAAAGCCAGTCCGGTCTCCAGGGATGGAATTTGGGAAAGAGCCTGCACACGTCTGCTCCTGGGCTATAAAGAAATACATTGTTAACAACAACAAAACAGACAATGCCCTGAGCTCTGCCTTGATTCAGAGCTGAGCTACTTTCAAGATTTTTTAGCAGCACTGTTCATTTTGATGGGGTTTCTGGGCCATTTGAAATTCAACCTTTAGCCAGCCTGCTCATGGGGTATGGTTACAGAATTCATTTTCTGATTTACTACCCCTCCTCCTATATTTTCTTTATTTCCTGATGGCCTCCCATGAGGCTAATTTTTTTTCCTTTCTTTTATATTTTCCAGTTTTGTTCTCCCCACAAACGACTCAGTGTTTTTCCTGTTTCTACTGATCACTCATTTGCTTCCTTTCTTTCCTTCCTCAAGAGACAGAGGAAAATAAAAAGCATGGGAGGGGGATTTCCAAATCGTTCCTCTCTAAGTGTTATTAATTACTGTTACAAGGCAGGCGATTCTTAACTAATAACAAAGTTGTAAATTACCCCTGACTTTCAAATAGTTCTCATTTGTCAGCTCTGATTGATTTGATTAATATTCTGTTCTTTGAAATAATTTTAGCTGCACTTACAATCAGCTCTACTCATGAAGCACTGAGCAGACCATCACCCCTGCACAGGACCCTGTCCCTCTGGTTTTACTTTTCAAGTGAAGTGTTGGTTTTCATCCTGAGGTCCATGATTCTGACTGCAAAGCAGTGCTGGAAAGGCTCACGGGTAGTTACATTGCAGAAATTGAGTGGATGGGGTACCTGCATATGTTCAGTGATTTATATGTAATTTTGAAAACATTGTTGAGGAAATTAATTGTATTGAAAGAGCCAAAAAACTTCATTTCCTAGGTCTCCTAAACATTTTTTTCCCTCCAGATTCAAGGCTGAAGGAATGGGTTTTTAAAGGATTCCTAAACCCGGGACATTCACCCAAGCCGAGACCTATTTCTCCTTATTCTCTTCCATACCATTTCTAAGAAAGAGCTGGTCTACTCCTAGCTCACCTAATCAGAGATGGGAATTACTGATGGGGAAAAAAGGTGTATGTTGGGAGTGGGGGGCAGAAAAGGTCAAAAGGGCTCCCGAGACAGGAGCACCCTGATAACCCCACCTTTTGGGAAGGGGTTTTATATATTCCAAAGGTCTTTTCCCCTTCCACCATCATATCCAGAACGCAATTTTTGAAGCTATCAATACCTGCTGCCTCCAATACCTCTGGAGTTTTAATCTTAATTATATTATTAAGTAAAGTACTGTTCTGTCAAGGAATTGAACATGATTTATGACGTCTGCCTATTAAAGGATCGATTATGAATATCGCTACTATCATCTGTCAATATTCTTAGGCCGCGGGTATTTCTCGCTCCACGGTTGTTATTTGTAATACCGAAATGATAGACTGCAGGATAAGGCTATTTCTTCTTCGCAGGACTAGCCTTCCAGGTGCGGCGGGGAGTCAGCGTGGGGAGACAGGAAACTCCGCGCGGCCCACCACTTCTCTCACCCAGGGAGAGTTTTAAGATTTTTTTTCTTTCTTAATGTGAAGACCAGTGAATTCTCCTTTGGGCGCGTAGTAGAAGAAGGAAAGCCAGAGTCGTTTTTAGGGAAAGAAATAACCTCTGCAGGTCGATATCAGGAGAGAGCATTTCCGAGCTGCCAGGTGATTTGCAATGAGACCAGAAGCAAAAAAACAGCGAAGAGGGAGCCCCTTTATAGGAGGATGGCTGGATGGGGGCTGGCGGGGTGGGCTAGGGCAGATACCCGGGTCGTGCCTATGCCCTTGGACTCGGAGGTGTTCAATTTCTGGGATCAATCAAGGCCCTCTACTACGAGCCACCCCTACCACGACACTTCCACCTGCTCCCGGATGCTCTGCATAGGTGGAGGCGGGTGCGAAACGCGCAGCGGCTGAGCCCGAAGGAGCCTGAGCGCGGAGGCCTTTTGTCTCCAGACAGAGAGCAGCGCCTGCTTTTTTCCACCCTCGCGGGGCACGGCACGGGGTCATCGGCGAGTCTCAGCCCCTGTTTTAGGGGGATGGGAGGGAGAGGCCATGCATGGCGCCAAAGTCCGGTTCCCGGAGAGGCCTCGGAGCGGAGGCTGGAGCACCCCTGCGGGGTGGGGCGTGGAGAGCAGCCCGAGCGCGGCCAGGGGGCGGCACGGCCTGCGCCCCGCTCCTGCCCTGGGGCCCGCACCGGGCCGCGAGGACTGCGGAGGCCCCGGAGCCGGTGCAGTGTCCCCGGCCCCGAGAGGGAGGCGCACCTCGCCTGGAGCAGCGCCGCCGCGCCCTGGGCCTGGGAGGGCGGAGGAGGCGCGGAACACGGGGCCTCGGGCTTGGCTGTGGGCCTGGTCTCGGCGCGCCCAGCGCTCGCCCTGACCCTCGCCTGGCCTTCGCCGTCCTCAAGGCCCAGTCGACTTGCCTCCAGAGTTCCAGCGGGAAGAAATGAGCACATCACTGAAACTGTTGGTCTTCCTTTTCCCCGGCCAGAGATTTGGGGCCCACACCGTGCGTGGCCACGCGGGGCAGGCCGGATGTGGGAAAAGGACCACAGACAGGGAGGAAGGATGCCATGACCCGGCTCCTGGCTGCCCGCAGCGCCCCCTCCTCACCGGGCAGAAAACGCATTGCGGGGCAGAAACCTCTATCCTCAGCCATGGGATCCCACCTACCTGGCTACCTGCCTGCTCCCTCCCGGCTTCCCTGCTCTGAGGCCTACCCTTGGCCACCATGGTGTATCCTCGGCCAAGGGTAGGCCTCCCTGGGGGGATGGACACGATGTCTGGTACATAGTAAGCACTCAATAAATGTTAGCTGTGGTTCTTATTATTATGAGGCACGTCCGGTTTCCTCCGTGAGCATCTCCTCTCTCCTACACGTTGGTCCGGGATCAACCACAGCATAGCTGCGGTCCCCAAGCCCCCAACTCGTGCCTAGGTGTCCACCAGCTGCTTCTGCCCCCTCTAAGCCCCAAAGGCACAGCCCTCCACCCCCAACATACTGGGAGAAAACCCGAGGCCCCTGCCCTTCCTCCCCCAGCGTGTTTGTTCAGGCCTGGACCACCGTGAACGGAAGACACTGAGGCCTGAAGCAAGTGTTAGCAGGTTTCTAATACGCCCTGCCCCGGTCAGCACCAAGGGAAGGGAATTTCTGTTAAATAAGAACTTCCTGGGAAAGGGGGTGGTGGTTTGTTTTTTAAAAGCAAACAAGAAAAAAGAAAAGACCCTTCAGTGTGGGGTTTGGGAGGAGCAGGGGCAGGCCGAGACAAGGGGAGCAATAGTAGCTGGGTCAGAAGCATCGGAATGACACCTTTTTCTTCCAGAAACAAGTTCTTGGGTAAGCCTTTAATCGGCCTAGGCCGAGGGGAATAAGTTGTCAGAGACAGGCCACTAAATATACATACGACGCCTTGAGGCCGGATTTTATCTTACGACCTCAAATAAATATCACCCCGCCTTCCAGATTCTTCTTATTATCAGTAATACTCCTAATATTGTTGTTATTGTTTTGCAAACGACGTTTCGGTCCCGGACAGCCCCTGGAGCCTCAGCAGGAGCCACGCCCAGGACGGCGATCACCTGCAGCGCTGGGGCTGGGACTTTGCCCCCATCATCGTCTCTTCCCTCCTCCCCACTCCCCTTAGGCTGATAGATATTCTTGGATGTGGACCCCTTTTAAAAGGACAAATGTCTTGTCAATACAGACCATCCATCCCCTCTTGCTTTCTAATCGTGTTTCGGAGCGAGGAGGGACCCAGGCGCAGGCCCAGCGGCGCGTGTTACGCGGCCTGCGTTGTACTGTAATCACCAAAACCTTGGCCTAATTTACAGCTAATAGATCTCGAGCGAGGGAGTCGGGAAGAAATCAGTGGCCCAAGGAGCTGATTTAAGCTTTGGAAGGATCAGAAATTAAGGGACTGGAAGGAGGATGTGATTCATATTATTCTCTCCCCCCTCCCCCTCCCACACGGGACCAGGCGTCTCCCGGCTCGGCTTTTGGGGATGCAGCCCTTAGCTCTCCGCGGCCTGTGTCCCTGTCGCTCGCTTCCCTCGGTCGGGACCGCTGTGCGTCTGGGGCGCCCTTCGGTGCGCTCAGACCCCGCGCCCTCCGCCTGGCTTCTCCCAGCCCCCGAGAGGAGGCGCTGGCGCCCGGGTCGGCCTCTGATCCCTCCCAGCCGGCGTCCCGGAGCCCCCATTCACAAAGCCCCGCTTGGAGGAGGCGACACACACAAGCACACAGCGAAGAGGGGAGCTTGATCTTGTCTCATTGGTGTCTCGGGCCTGAAAGGAAAATCGTTTGGGTAAACAGCCAAGCTTCCAGGCTTAACGCCCGGCTCCCGCCCCCGCCCCCGCCCCCCTCCGCCTCCCCCACTCCCCTTCCACCCCACCCGCCACCCACACTCCGCTTCGCAGCCGGGCCCCGAGCGAGCTCCGCGCGGCGGGCCGGGAGCCCAGGGCTCCCGGGTTCAAAGGGCCCCGGCCCTGAGGGGGATGCCCTTCTCGCTGTGCCCCGGGGGGCAGAAGCGGACTGCAGGGCGGTGGGACCGGCCCGGGCCACGGTAGGAACCGCGAAACCTCCCGCTTCCCTAAATAGAGCTGGTCCCGCGGGAGGGCGCCGGGGAGTTCGGAGCCCGGAGGGACCTTTTCGCCAAGACCGAGCGGAGGCCGATCCCCGGGCCCAGGCTGGGCCTGGGCTGCCCCGGCGCGTACCCTGAGCCCCAGCAGGCGTTCCCAGGCAGGTGTGCAAGTGTGTGCACGACCGCGGGCGGGGGCGGTGACCGTCTGCAGGCCGCGTGGCGCTCCGCACACCCCGGGGTGATTACCGGGTCCCCACCTCCCTCCAAGCGGGGCGGCTCCTGGAAATGCCTTTAATCTGATATTAAGCGTTTTCCGAAGTTAGATTCTTTCCAAAAGGAGAGTTCTTCACTTAACTGACTGTAAACATAATTAATAGTTATTAACATGCAAAAAAAAAAAAAAAGGCAACCTCTGTGGTGTTTAAAAGGATATTGCTCTCTCTCTAGCTCATACTCTCAAGCGTGGAAAGAACCTTGAAATCTGAAAATATTCTGATTAGATTATTAGACTTGATTATACGGTGACCCCCCCCCCTTCTTCTAATGAAATTCCTCTCTCTTCTCCTTTCCTCTCTCTCTCTCTTGTTCTCTCTCTCTCTCTCTCTTTCTCCTTCTCCCAGTCTCAATCTCGCTCTAATCCAGGAGTCATTAGCAACACCCTCTGGCTACATGTTTTGCATCAGTGAAACATTGTGACATAGTTGTAATACAAACTCTGTCGCCTTGCACTGCATCTTGTGGTAGGAAGTGTAATAGCAATAAAAATCATTTTTCATCTCCAGGCATTATTCGGTGGAGAAAACAAACCCCAGAAAATCTTAATGTGAGAAGCGGAGGGGGTGGAGGAGAGAGAAATGAAGGGAGGGAAGAGAAGGAGAGAGGGAGAAAGAGAGAGAGAGAAGAAAAACCTTTCCAATTTAGACTGCTCAAAACTAGAGGCACATCGATTCAAGCATATTATTTTCTCTGCTTTCCTTTTCTCTGGTTTTGTCCCTGGTCCCCATGGCTGTCCCTCAGTGGACCCCTGGAACCTCTCAGGAATTGCCTCTTAGTTCCCAGGATGTCTCAGCAACTCCCTTCTCTCCCAGCATAGCATCCCTTTGGGCGAGAAAGCCCCAGGACTCCCAGGGGCTGGGCCACCCCTTCTCAGCTGTCTGGGGTGAGGAATCCTTATTCAAATCCTGCTAAGAAATTGGGGCCTCTTTCCTGTACGGTATCTCAGGAATGTTTCCTAGCCTGATGGAGAAGGGACAAACCACCCAGCAAGCCAACCTGGCTATTTTCCTGGTGCAGCCCTATAATTTCTGAGCAAGGGCTCTCTGAGAGCCTCCTAATCTTCAGTGAGGAGTACTCCCTCCTTTGCCTGCTGGCCCTTTGGGAACTCACCCTGCCAACTCAGGGAGGGCAGAGTTTCAGAGAAAGGGTCTCTATGTTGGGTTTGCTCAGGCAGGGAAATGCAGGGGCTTACACACCACCACGTGCACACTCTCCCCCCACCCCATAGTTCCCAGTTCAGCCATCATTCCATGTGGGATCCACCGAGTTCCTTTAAACAAAAACAAACTTGCAGTCAAAACTAAATTAGAAAAAGTTTCTGTACCTGCCTGAAAACAAAGAAAACACACAAATCTTATCAACATAAGGTATACAGTCTATTTTTAACAGGAAAAATCTTTTTTGTGTGTGAAAATATTTTACTTATAACCCTATCTCTGGGGCAGTGCACTTTGAAAACAAATTGAACAAATTCACATATGAGTTAAATTTTCTGTATATTTTTAGTCTTGTGGGCTTAAGAGTAGGGCAAAACTCTTAAGTTACCAACTGGATAAAATAGGGTCAAACTTGCACCTTAGAGAGAAATGCTGTGTGATTTGTAACTCTTGCCGTTCCTGTTTTCACTGGCCCACAGGTGTACAAGTTAGGGGCTGCATTTTGTGGTTATTTTGTCAGCAGAGCCAAGGGCTGCAGGGAACAAGTCCCAGTAGGCTGGCGACTGGCATGGCGCAGCCCCTCTGATGTCCGTCTGATCAGAATGAGTGGATTTCGGTGGAACTCGTAATTGGGAAGGGATGACTTCATAAGCACCCGCCTCATGGGAGATTTCTGCATTGGCCACATCTGAGTGGCCCGAAACACACGGCGGCCCGAACCCGTGGCAACCCGTGGCCTCCGAGAGGACATCGCTCATTTATTTTATCTTTCCTATGAAAGCAGCATCACAATTTAGACTTGGAGATATTGTACCTATATATTTGTTCCTCTTTCTCCTGTTATTTGCCCTTTATCCCAGTGCAGACATCACGGGATATGTCGGTCACAGATCACGGGTTTTAATTGGTGGGAAGAAGGCCTGCGCGTTTCGGCTTCTCTTAAGGTTTAGATGAAGGAAAAACTCTGGTGACGGTCAAGTTAGGCAGGAGGCTGGGCGGCATGGCCGCGTAATTCCAGTTTCCGCAGCGAGGTGGCGCTCCAGGGTACGGCAGCGCGCCGGGCTGTCCGGCGCCGAGCGCCGCGGCCGCGTTCCCGCAGTGAGGCGGCGGCCACCGAGCATCGTTCACGCCGGCTTCCTTTCGCCTCGGCGTCAAAAGTCGGGGAGCCCTCAGACCCGCTAGGCCGACCAGTTCTCGGGGTGGGCGAAGGCCCGAGGCCACGACGGGGAAGCTGGCGGCGGCAGGGAACGCGGCGGGACCCAGGCCGGGGCACATTCCGGGCACCTTGGCTCCGGGGAATCTGTGACGTCCGTATTCGCGATGGGACCCGGGCGGGGCCGGTGCGAGGGTGCGGGGCCCGCAAGGCCCGGGGACCGCACGCGGGGTCAGCCTCGGTCCAGTCGTGGAAGGCCGAACCCAAACACACCGAGGGAGTCGCCCAGCTCCTTCTCCCCGGGCTCGGGAGACTTCGCTTCTTTTTTCTTTTTCTCCTTTTTTTTTTTTTTTTTTTTTAAGATAAAATAAAGGAAAGAAAATCTAATGCATTCGTTATTGGTTTGTCCCCAAACTAGGTAGTTTACAGTTTGATAGGTTTTTCTTTTTCCTTTCCTTTCCTTTCCTTCTCGTTCTTTACATTTTTCCCTTTCGTCCCCGCCCTCCCCCCCCCCCGTTTTTCTTTCTTTTCTTTCTTTCTTCAACCTACTTCTGAGAGCTGGTTCCTTGTGGGTGGGTGGGTGAGAGAGAGGAAGAGAGAGAGAGAGAGATTAACACCAGCCCTAGAAGACCCAGCATTGGGCAAATGGCAGCGAAATTGAAGAAGAAACTATTTCCATTTATTGAACTACTTCCACACATGCGATTTCGTTTTCACAATTGCCTTCCGTGGGTATCTCACAAGCTCTAAGTCAAAGACGACCGGGAGGGAATGCCTTTCACCCTGCCACTCTCAACTTGCGGTTGTTGGGCCCATCACGACCAGTTTGGAAACAATGCTAGAAATAATAATACTAATAAATAGTAACGATGAATAGCATTTCCATCCTGCATGAACTTCCTCCTACGTAGCTCTGCGCCCGGATCTCTGGGACCCGGGCGACACGCGCAGCCGTTTAGGCTGGGCCCTCTTTTCAACAGTTCGATCCACTGGAGCGCCCTGCCCCGAGAGCTGCCCCCTTACGCAGAGGCTTTGGGTGCCCGGCCTGGGCCCTGGCCGCCACCGGGAAGCTTTCCTGAGGCTGCACCCGGTCGCTGACTTGTCACCAGCTGCACTTCTTCTTTTAGTCCATACTTTTGGCCACCTCACCTTCCTTGAAGTTTTCTGGTATAAACGCAGGAAATTTCGGCATTAGGAGTCTGCAGAAACTCAGAGGGTCAGGTCACGAGGAATGTTAACGTGACGACCAAGGATTACAAACATGATCTAAAAGTCTCTTCCAATTCATTTCTTCAAGTATTTATTTGAGTTAAGCGATGAAAAGTGACAGTTGTGAAATAGACAGCTTTTAAAAGTAATGAAGTCAGATGAGGCTTTAACCTGTCGATTGCTATAAATCAACTTTGAAAAAGACGAATGAAGAATATTACTTGGGCGCCTAACCGCCAGCATTTGCTGTGCGGGCTGCAGACCCTGAAATCTGCTTGCGATTGCCCTGGGAGCGGCGGCCCCGCAAGGCTCTGAGATTGGAGCTTGGCCCTTGGGTGACTGAGCAGTCCTGGGACTTGTGCTGCCTGAAGGTGACATTTTGGCAGGTGTGGGTCTCCATTTCCGCTTGGACTTGGGCAGATTTGGGCCACGGCAGTGTGTCTTGGGCAGGCGACCCTAGCCCTCAGAACAGCTGGAAATTCAGAGGGGCCGCCACCCACGGTAAATGCCATGATATATGCCTCACCCAGCTGAGGGTGCCAACTTCCTCCAGCCGAGCGGAGAAAGACCGGGGCCTGCCTGACCCCCGACCCCCGGCCTGCCTTAACTAACCCTTCGAAAATGGCGGCAGAGGCAGGGAGGAAGGTGGGGAAGAAGAGCAGGAAACTAAATTTCCCAGGGGCCCAGGGATCCTGGGGGTGGGGTGGGGAGGGGAGGGGAGGGAGGTGCTTCGGGTTCTCAGGGACATCAAATGGCCTTATCTACAAGGGAACCCGGAAAAGAAAGGGACCGGGACAGGCATCCGGAGGTCTTGTGATGGGGAGAACGGTCTTAGTTCTCCACCTGCCCCAGGCAAGAGGTTCAGATATGGCTTCTAAGGAAGGTGAACTGGTGGGGTGTTTTAAAATAAACTTGACACGTTTTCTTGGAGAGCTTAAGTTCCCCACAACTGCAACTTTAGTCAAACCAAGGCTTGAGGGGACAGTCCCCTTCCCAGTGACTTCACCCCCAGGTCCCTATCCCACCCCAAGTCTGAAGGAGCATGCCCGGAGCTTCTTGCCCTCTGGGTCGGCTAGGGTCTCTTTCCTCCAACACTTCTCCCAGGCGAGAAGGGCACAGAGGTTTCCCCCCTTTTCCTTTGCCCCTCTCCGACGTTGTTTCTTGGAGAAGTCGGCATTCGATATCCTCCCGGGAGAGGCGCCGCTCTGCTGGAGCACCAGCAACAGGTCCTATGCACTTTATCCCCTGAGCCCTCCACCCCTTTCCCTCTCCATCCTCACTTCTTGGGTCAACTGAGAAGAGAGGGAGTAACTCTCTTTTCCTCTGTCCTGGGACCACCGAGCGCAACCCAAGGAAAGTGAGGAGACAGCGCCCGAGTTTGGGGGCAAGTGCCAGGCCGGTTGGCTCTTAGAGACGTTCTGTTGCCCCTGCCTTAGCCCTGCTCGAAATTCTGACTCTAGGCTGGAGGCTGTGACTCAGAGGACTCTGAGGATGAGACCCAGGAGAAAGTGATGGGGAGAGAGAGTGAAGAGGACCACACCCTCCCCGGGGACAGTCACTAGCGACGTGGGGGCAAGTTGGGCTGGTGGCTCCACTCGGCCCACCGTGGCCTGCGACGCCACCTCGCGGCCTCGGGGCCTGCTGCCGACCTCGTGCAGCGTCTTCTCCCCCTTCAGGTCGATTTCCCTTCTCTACAGACCGCGACGCGGGGAAGGAGGCGCCCCACCGGGGCGCACAGGGCTCCCGCACTTCCCGCTCCCAGCCCGCCCTCCGGGTCAGACTGGCTGGAACCCGGCGGCTGGGACTCCGCCGTCGGCTGCGCGGCCACCACCCCCCACCCGCCCCGCTGGCGCCAGGGTTCCCAGTGTCCCAGGCTGGGGCATGAGGGGCGCAGGGCGCGTCCGGACCCGCCGGGGTGGAGGGTGGAAAGCGGGGACGGCAACTTCCAGTTTCCGGCCGGGCGGAGGGAAACTCGTCGGAGGGGGCAGGTGGAGACTCCTCCTCCACTCCGCCCCGAGGCAGCCGGACGCGGCGAGCAGCGCGTCTCCGCCCGCCCGAGCGTTTCCATAAATCAGGCTGCTGGCAGGCTGCTAATTAGCTCAGGCCGAAAAGAATAGGAAGAGGGAGAGTCCAGTAGCGCTCGGTGGGGTGGGGTGGGAGCTTAGTAGGTGGGAGATCAGAATTTCCCGGGGACCAACAGGAGAGTCCTTGGGGCACGCCAGCAGCCCCCGCGGAGGCCACGGCAGGTCACTCCCTCCGCCCCGCCCCCCCCAGCCAAGGCCTCCAAGCTGGGCCTCCAGATCACCAGCCCCCAGCACTGAGCGCACCCCGATGTTCGACCCGGCCCGCCCACCCACGCCGATTCCCCCTCTCCCACTCGCTGAGCTAGCCCCGCGTTAATTAACTCTCCCCTCACCCCCTGCAATATCACAGGACTTTCACAACTCATCCCCGAATGTTTCCTCCTTAAGCCTGAAGCCTCCGGCTTGGAACGGCCGCCAGGAAAGAGGGAGCTGGGTCTGGAAGGAGGGTCAGTCACCTCAAGGCTTTTGGAATAACGGGGTTCTCCCAGGGATGGAGGATTGTGTGGGATAGGACGTTGTAAAGCTGTTCCTCCTCCCCCAATGAAAAGGCAAGACGGGTCATTCAAGATTAAAAATAACAGTAAAGTTGGATTATTGATTTCCATGTAAATCCAGAGCAGAGGACGCGGCGAGTGAGAGCAATTACTGTTTATTTTCTCTCTTTTCCTCCCCTACCCTTCTCCCAGTCCGCCTGGCTCCGGTCCCCCCTCTGCCCTCAGTCCTCCCCGCCCTCCGCCGGGAAGGGACTCTGCGATGACATCACCGCGGAGACCCGTGGCCTCCCCGCCCCCGGCCCCGGGACCCCTGAGCGGAGATTGACAGGTGTCGCTCGCAAGGACAATGCCTTCCAGGTGTCACCATCACAGTCTCAGCCCTCTCAACTTTCCCTCTCTGCCCCCTTCACTTCCAACTCTCCTGCCCCTCTATTTCTCCTCAGAGGGAAGCCCTCTCATCCCCCTCCCCTAGCTCCTCGCATCTGGGTAACGGGGCCCGGGTCTGGAGATGCGGGCAGGGGTGGCGGGGTCTCTGCCTGCTGCCTGCCGCGGGGCGGCTGGGAGATGCCAAGGCCATCAGTAAGGGGCCAGGCGGCGATAGCCCGAGTGGGCAAAGAGGGAACGTGCGTGTATTTTAAAGGAACCAGAGCAGTCTCTGGACTTCCCTGCCTTCGCTCTCCATCCTTTCCCCCACCCCGACACACACACACATAATATAACAGACGCGAAGATAATCCTGCCATCTGGCAAATCCCAAATTTGGCGACCAAGCTCCGAAAGCCACGGCGAAGTGTCATCCCGGGAGTAGGTGCCTAGTCCTGCCCGGCTCTCCGGAGCTGGGACGAGGGCGCTGAGGTCTGCGCCTGCACCTGCCCGTACCTCGGCTGGATCCCCTATCCCTGCCCTGACCCCACAGATTTTGTGAAGTTTTCCTTCCACAGTGGACAGAGGCTCTGGGGGTCGGGAATGGGGACGCAGGAATTTGGGGGTCCCCGCCCCAGTTCCCACCAATACTGCTTCAATGAGCTAAAACCCAAATTCGGCTTCATTATGTAACACCAATTGTAATTTATAACTGGGCGGCCAGTCGGCGGCGATTTAGATCATTTGGTGATAAGGATCACACTTATTAGATTTCTTCAAAGTCGATGGAGGTTTTCTATCTTTTTTTTTTTTTTTTTTTTTTTTTAAAGGAGGGCATTTGTGCTAAATTGCCCAGTGCTGGTGTGATAACTGTCAAAAGTTTGACATCAAAAGAGCTAATATTATTCAGTTACTAGAGAAGCTGTCAGTCTAAATAAGAATATCTTAATTACTGCATGACAAAGGTAGGAAAGGGTCGGATCTGAAAAGAGGAGAGGCATTCAGCCACTCCTTTTGATGCACTATCTATATTAGACCGATGCGCCCGCTTTTAATCAGGCCTAGTCCGATTTCCTCTCCTCTCCCCGTCGGTCCTCTGAACTTTATAACTATATGTAAACACGTTGTCAGTGGGGACATAATCTCAGGTTCTTATTAGAAGAAATTTCCATCCTTTCCCGTTCTAGATTAGCAGTGGAGTCCCTCCATCAATGAAGGGACTAAGGTTTCGTGGACAATAATGTGGCAATTGTTGATGGTTTGTGACCCATAAAATGTGGAGGTGACTGTTCTGGCTTTGGTATGTAATTATGCAAAACACTTTCCATAAAGACTTGCCATTCGATCTAATGGCAGTCCCTGCGGTCTATTTCAAAAAGGGAGGGTCTATGTACAGAGAGAGAAAAGTAACATTTGTTTTAACACAGGTTTTATGGGGGGGATGGATAAAAACAAACACATCGCAACGCCGCCCAAAGTATTTTTTCGAGTCAAATTAAAATAATTACGAGGGGGTTTAATAAGTTAATCATAGCAACACGGCCCATCCAAACACAGAGGGAGGGTCGTTCAGGCTTCAGCCCACCACCTCCCCGACCTGGGACTGGGCTTGTGGGTGGCGATTCACCTCCCGCTCATGCAGGGTGGTGTGCGTCTCTGTCCCAGCTCAGTCCACCTGGGCGACTGGCTGGGATCTAAAGCTCAGTCTGGCGCTGAGACTGGGGGAGGGGTGGGCAAAGTCCCCACCCCCAAATCTTTTCCGCGGAATTATTTGACAGAGGGCATTTTAATAAAGCAGTCCTCTCCCAAGAAGCCCTCCCCCACATTCCCTTTGCCTCTAGTGCCCTCAAGTCCCCAGGATTTAGGGGCCCACGGAAAGGCTGGTGGGAGGGGATGCCGGGTCAGGCAGGGGTGCCCGGCTGATTTGAGTAAGATGTCTAAACGCGGTGTCCAAGCTCAGAGACGTCAGCTCGGGGGCCGACTTCCAGCAGCTAAAGCGGCACCTTTCCAAGCCACCTGAGGGTTTTTTTTTTTTTTTTTTTTAAATAATAGAAGGAATTAAAAAGGGCTTGAAGGAGGAGAGGTGGAATGAGATGGGAGGGTAGTCACCGGTCCCGACCCAGCCCTGGCCGCCGGCTAAAAAGCAAGCGTTTCTCTGTAACTCCACGGGCCCCCACCCTGCCTGGAGAGGAACCCCCGCGCTCGGATCGGCTCTGCGTCCAGCTCGGCGGCCTTGCTGCCCGCCGCGCAGTGACGTTGCAGTGTGAACCCTGCAGAGGCAGGCAACAGGGGATTTTTTCAAGGGGGAAATGATGATTAAAAGAGAGAATCATCTAAATATCAAAGTGACATATGGGGAGACCTGGAAAAAATATTTAAGCTATTGAAAAGCAAATAAAGAAGCAGGCACTTAGGCTGGGAAATTAAATATTATGTTTAAGATGGTGCTTTTGTGCGGGCTTGAAGATTTCCGATTCATGTACACATAATAAACACTCAGGTTTGTCATCTGGAGGTGCAAATCTGAAAGATATTCCAACAAATGAAGTGCTGGCAGAGAGAGGAATAAAGAGATCGGCGCCTGTCAGGGGTCAGGCAGCCTGAGATTGCTTCTAGAGATCTTTTGAAAATTTCACACGATTGAAGGCTTAGGGGCTTCACTGTGCTTGCATTTCAAACTCAGATCAGTGGGATCACAATCAAAAATAGAGGTCTGGAAAATTTTGATGCAAAGATGGCCACGGGCTGCAGCGTTTCGCTCACTAGCTCACTCTCTCTCTCCTTTTTTTTTTTTTTTTCTTTCCAAGACAGACACCCTGACATGGCTGTGATCCTTTGGATGACAGAGTTGTCAGAAAAGAAAGAGAAAATTGCGTCTTGTCTCGTAACTTCCCTTCAGTCAAAGGAATTTAGGATCTTATTTCCAATAAAAGAGAAAAATGATTATTTTCTGGCAAGCGTAGGACTCTAGCTCAGCAGAGTTTTGGATTTCATGATTAGTGATTTACTCCTAGACGTTTAGGTCTGGGGTCTCCTCTTCATTTATCCAGAGTATTAAGATGATTTCTCATTCAGCTTGTGTTCCTACGTTACATTAAAATTTCTTACCACTGTCAATCTTAGGCAAGTTCAGGTGGATAAACAAAAGTATATACTTACACATACATATGTATATGCACACACAACTTTAATCGTTAAACCTGGAGAATGGCCTGGCTACTTCATATTTTGTGGGATTTCGTGCTCACTCATATTTCGTCCACCCCTCAGGATGTCAGCACTTTCTGGTTCAAACAGGACACAGGAAAATCAATTGTCTCTGTAATTGATCCATGGCGGGCAGGGGGAGAAAAATAAAAGAACTGGGGAGGGTGGGTTCTATGAGAACAGTTCTAAGGAACTCTGAAATGGGACCAGGCTGAGTAGATGCAAAGAAGCTGGTTTGACAGGGCTGTAGAAGACTTTGCGAACAAGCATAAATAATGCCAATTATGCTAAAATTGGAGTCATCTAAAATCAATTTCTATTAGTTTGGCAGACTTTAGGAAGAGAAGAAAAAAACAAGGACTAATTAATCATCAACTTGCCAATTTTAATTTTTACCTAGCTATGTTAGACAAACGACAATGTACTTTTGGGAAATAATCTAAATTATAGTTGGGTTTCATTAAGTCTGAGACCAGGATGAGCAGAAATTAGATTCCTGAGAACTTCTCTGAAGTGCTTGTATTAAGAGCAGTGATCCCACAGTGGAGGAAGAGACCGGAATAAAGAATGTCTCCTCATCCCTGAATTATGGAGTCAAACCACTTAAGAATGTGTGTTCTTTAACAGGTGGGCAGACAGGGAAAACTGTAAGAGTTGCTCTAACTGGTTTTACAAGTTCAAATCCTTGATTCCTCTAGTTTCTGTCAATTGGAGCAGCCGCTGCCAGCGCCTTGGAGTTGGGGAGCGGCGGCAGGACCCGGGTGGCCGCTGGGCCGGTGGGACAGGCCTCAGCTGCGGAAGCTTTCTCTCCTATGCCAGGCCGAGGGGGAGAACTTGGCTTCTGGTGCCCTGGATTTAGTGATTACAGAAGGAAGGTGGGGAAAAGTAGACTGCCCCTCAAATCTCACATTTAGAGCCTTCGCAGACACTCAAGTTGCCAGGGCAGAACGTCCCGCCCTGGAGGTTTAAGGAGGGAGCGGCCGCATGTCTACAGGGCGGCCGCTACCCTCAGATCAGCTTCTCCAATATATATATTTTCCAGACCCACAGTAAAGGAATAGACAGCAGGTCCTAAGTATAACTTTTAAAAACTTGAGCAGAGATGCAAACGAAGGGGAGCCTTCTCTTTGCAAGAGGGCCACCCACTGGGCTCTCAATCTCGCTCTTTCTCTGTCTTCTACGAGGGACCAAGGCCCCCAGCTGGGCCTTAAAAGCGGGGTTTTGCGCAGTGAATACAGTGGGGCCTGTCCTGGCTTCCAGGAAAATCGCTTAGAGTGAAAAAGGGCCGGCGGGATAACGGGCAGAAAGCAGGGGAGGCAGGAGGGGATCCTTGGCCGAATGGAAACTGTGCCGCCTCCGAGCCGGAGCCGCGCGCAGGCCCCAGCGGGGAGGAGGCACAGCGGAGTGAGGGTTCGGCGGAGACCAACGGCACCGTGCGCGCGCCGAGTGCCCGCGATAACCCCTGCACCAGACTGGAGAGGGTTCGAGGCTCCTCCGGTGGGACGTGGGAGTTGTTGGGGTAACCTTCCCTGCAGAATGCAGAGCTGGCAGGAGGCTCCATAAAAAAACACCATGAAGATGCGGTCTCGAGGGCCTCCTGCTTTGCCCACAACAGAGGGGTTTTCTCGGGACTGAAGGGGAGGTGAAACTCATGCAACTCGGATCCCGCCTGGGACCCGCGAGGAATGCCCCTTCTGCAACCTATTAACCAGGAACTCCAGCGGGGGGGAAGAGGGCGACAACTCCAAGTGACAGGCTGCGGGTGACCTCCCGGTCCTCATGTTCTACCATCTCCAGTCCTGGGAGCTGAGGACACGAGTAACCTTCCTCTCGCCATCTTATTCTCGCCTTGGAAAAAAAAAAAAAAGTGAGGGCACAGGGGAGAATGGCAAAGTGGAGGTCAGAGGCTTCAGGGAGCTTGAAAGGAACCCGCGCCTCTAGGTTTTAAAGCAAACTAAGCCAAAAACAGCCCAAGCGCCTCTGGCAGCCCATGGGCCAGAGCTCGGTATGTCTAGGGCTGGGCTGGGCCCCGCGCGCCTCTGCCTGTCCGGCCTCGAGTCAGGAGACCCTGAGTGCACCCCTCTTCGCAGCTGCTGGATCCCTCCGGACAGGGTGGCTGTGGGGGGCGCTGCCCAGGGCAGGGAAGGCGCGGGGCTCAGGTGGAGAGCTCCGCGGCGCTGGAGGCTGGGCGCCCACGGCCGGGGCCCCATTCCAACCCCTAAGCCGCGCGCTCTGCCCTCTCCAGGGGTGAGACATGCAAACATTCCCGGGCCTAGCCGAGTGCTGGAGAGGGGAAAAGTGGAGCGACCAGAGACATGTTCCGGCTGTGTTACCACTGGCGCAGAAAACTGAGCGTTTCCAACGTTGGAAACCTCCCGTGGCTGCTGGGAGAGGCCGGCCTCTCGGGGCGGCGAGAAAGCACTCGAATTCCCTCATTGCCATCTTGGCCTTTTCTAAAATGATGTTTTTTTAAAAAATTATGAAACTAAAAACTCCAGGCGAGGCAACTCCTTTCTTCCCGTTTTGATACGACATCCACTAAATAAAATCCGCTTTTAAGCCGTTTATACTCTAACTTCAAAGGAACACATGTTAATTTTACCTTTATTTAAATGATTGCCAGGCTGACTTGTGAGGGGTTCTCCCCCTCCTCCAGCCCTCCCTCTAGATTTTAACATATGGAGTATTGTAATGATTCAGCACCACTCTGGAAAGCAGGCAGCTTTTTTGTTGATATCATTAATTAATATCACTTTTGTTGATATTGTTAATTTCATGGAACGGCTCTTTAAAGTTTAGCCTGAAATGCACGTGCCAGGACACAAATGGCGAGTGTGTCGGTTATCTCCAATGACCTCTAAGTGGCGACACACTAGGTACAGACCCGACGTCTCCTTGGGTCTCCATGGTCTGCTCCTGCAGACCATGCCATGTGGGATTTCGTGGGCACGATCTCCTGGTGCCCATGGTTCCTTGATCTAAGCCCAGGCATGAATATTTTTACGCCAAGCACGCCCAGGTGACCACACTCCCAGGTGGTTTGCCACTTGGGACTAAACCTCTGCTCCTTGAAGGCAAGGTCTGTAGACGTGGAGGGAAACGCGGGGGACTTCAGGCGATCTTTTTGACACCACGTCCAGTTTTTAGGATCTCGTGCCAATTTCTCAGTGTGTTTCTGTCCAGATAGACTAAGCTCTTTGGAGTTAATTAACCTGTGGTCCAGCTACGATTAATATAGAGCGAAGAAAAGACGGAAAGAGGGGGAATTAGAAAGAGGAGAGGGAAATAAGTAGCGTGCCTTTAGCAGCATTCCTTTATACCGGTCGGCCACAGTTAGTTACCGACTTTCCAGCCGCGAGGACGCTGTGCGCCATTTACTGTAATTGAATTGCTGTTATAACACCTTTCAGAGGGACAGCAATGCGTTTCATAAAAGTTGCGCGCGCGGCCTGCGGCTGCCTGTTCTACTCCTGCCGTCGCCGCCCGCCCGCCGGGCAGAGCTGCCCCTCGGGAACTGGGGACACAGGGCTCGATGTGCCCCTGGGCGGAGCTGGAGGAACCCGGCCCCTGGTGAATCCAGCCCAGGGCGTCCCTAGTCCGGCGGATACTCTGGGACTCTGGGGATGCCGGGGACCCCGAGAGGGCCGGAACCCAAAGCCTAAACTGAATAAGGGATGAGAATAGGACCTGGAATTGCAGAAACTGGGGAAATCAGTATGCGTCGGGGGTAATCTCCGAGCCACCAAGGCCTCTGCCCTCACTCTTCCATTGGATTTGGATTCTCCGGCGCTGACCCGGGTGCTTAGACGGCACTACCTTCCCCTCCCCCATCCCCCAGACTTGGCCTGGCCTCTCTGGGGACTTGCTTGCCCTGAGGAAAGAGGAAAGTTTCCTGCCCGGGGCTAGGAACCAGAGGTTGGGGCCGGGTGCTGAGATGCCCTGTCGAGTGTTCCCCCCACCCCCACTCCGACTCTGATAGACCTCCCCAGCCTCGGATTTTGGCCATGCAGGCCTGGGCAAAGCCTCGAAGGCAGCAGGATTCATCACCTCGGTCTCTCGGCAACAGCCTCTGGCTTCCTTCCTCGTCTCCCCTACCCCTCAGCAGTGTCCTCGCTGAGACCTCAGGGCCAGCCAACTCTTTTCTCTGGTACCCCTCACGCCCCGCTGGCTCCCCTCTTGGGCTCCACACAGCTTTCTAGGCACAGAGAGCAAACTTTATTCATATGCGTATCCCTCCTGCCACACCCCAGCCCCAGGACAGTCAAGGTCTCCCAGCCTTCAGCGCAGCCTTTGGCTTGGTCTCCAGGAGAGTAGCAGGTTGAGAGAAGTGTATGTGAGTGTGTGTGTGTAAGGGGAGTGCAAGGGGATCTCCCCACCCTACGGCCCCGAGTAAGATCTCTATGGCTAGTTTAGAGAGGCTAGGAAAAGAGAAAGGCGACAACTAGAGGCTAGACTGTGCTTCACAGGCCCTGGGAGGTGAGCAGAGAACTTCTGGGACCAGAGCGCTCGGCGGCGAGAATAACCCGCGGATCTGAGCATCCTCAGTCTCATCTACGCAGGTCAGCCAGAGAAGCTGAGGCACCGGTGGCCACGCTGGGCTCCCCCAGTCGCCCAGTGCCGTGCGCAGGGCGAGGGTCAGTGAGGCTAGAAAGAACTGTCCAAGGGGGATTGGGACGGAAACCAGAGGGCAGAACAGGGTTGAAGGAGCAACCACTCGAGGGGAGAAGGAACGCCCCGGGGTTTGGCCCTCAGCGACAGAGTGGGGAACCCTTATGACCTTAGTTTGGGATACACCTAACCGGTGTGTGTGTTTGTGTGTGTGTGTGTGTGTGTGTGTGTCACTGCATACGCGAGGTGGTGGTGGTGAGAGGGACACATTGGGGGGGGAGGGGGAAGGGGTGGCTTGGCATGCACGCACATCAGTGTGACTCCAGTTGACCTTCTCTTTTCCTGGGGAATCTTCAGCTTCCTCCGGGGCTTGCTAGACATAAAGTTTTCTTCAGAACCAAAAAGTCTATTGCTCTGGGAGGCATCCAGCAATGAGAGCAAGCATGTGCTCTGCGGTCCTGAGAGCTGGGGTGCATTCACCCCTTCCCCCACCCACGCACAACACCTCGCTGCCTACGTCTGCTTTTCTGCAAAACCAAGTTCTTTGCCTTTCCGGTGTGGCCAGGAGACGGGATGGGGAGGATACCTTGCCCCTGGTCTCCCGTGGCCTCCTGAACAATTAGGGGTGGAGTTCGGGAGGGCGATAAAATCTGCAAGAACTCGGGAAAGTGACTTTAATGGGGAGGCCTCGGGAATGTTGGGGGTAAATTGCCTCAAGGCTCAGTTGAGAACAGGAGAAAAAAAGCAGGTCCCATCCTCCGGTATCTGGACCCAGTTTTCTTTGACGGGAACCGCGGGCTCTTCGGTTTGCGCCTCGGAGTCTTGGAGACAGAACACGTTCGCGCCTGCCTCGCTCCGCTTCTTGGCGAGGGTGAGGAGGTCGCCCCAGGGAGAGAGGACTACAGAGCGCGTTAAGGAGTCAAGGGCAAAAGCTCATTCCGCTCACCCAGTGTTAGTAGCGAGGCTTGGGGTGTGGCGGTCTGGCTGGTATGAGACTCCCCTTCACTTGGGACTGCAGCCAAGGCTGGGCTTGTGAGCGGCTCGTCTCCCGCTCCATTGCCGGGCTCCATGTACTCCCGCAGCCCTGACAAAATCCGTATCCTTGCAGTTTTGACGTTCCCATCACTAGACCTTGCTCAGTAGTGATTTTCGCCGGGTATTAACCTTTGCGCAACAAAGTTGATTGCCAACAGCTAGAAAGATTCTTTAGGAAAAGACATGGACAAAAATAGAAATAAGAAGACTGAAGTGAGCCATGAGCCCTGCTTGAGGCTAAGAACCTTACTGCGTTATCTCTTTACGTCCTCACAACGCTGCCCCCCCCACCGCCAGACATAGGTGCTACCCTTGTCTCCTTTTTGCTGCTGAAGTAACTGAGCTTCAGGGAAGTTAAGAACCCTTACTAAGTTTAGCCAGCTAGCAACAGGCCAGGCCTGGATGGAACCAGGCCAACTTTTCTGGAAGCCAGCTTCCATCCCAGACTGGACTCAGGAGAGAAACCTGCTCACTTGCAGGTCTAAATGGAACAAAGGGACAAAGTGGTCCTTTTCCCTGGAGATCTGTCTCAGCCCGTAGGGAGCCAGGAAAGGGTTTTCTAGCAGGCGCCAGCCAGTGTACCACTCAGCTGAGAAGTAGCAAGCGAATGGGCCAGCAATTCCCCTCCACGGCTCAGCCTGCTGCTTCCAGGGCTGGGAGTCAGTATGACCCTGCACTTTCTGTATTTCAGAAATGAACCAGAGGTGAGGGCTTCCCTGGTGGCACAGTGGTTGGGAGTCTGCCTGCCAATGCAGGGGACACGGGCTCAAGCCCTGGTCTGGGAAGATCCCACATGCCGCAGAGCAACTAAGCCCGTGCGCCACAACTACTGAGCCTGTGCTCTAGAGTCTGCGACACAACTACTGAGCCCACATGCCGCATCTACTGAAGCCCGCACGCTCTAGAGCATGTGCTCTGCAACAGGAGATGCCACTGCAATGAGAAGCCCATGCACTGCAACGAAGAGAAGCCCCCGCTCTCTGCATCTAGAGAAAGACCGTGCACAGCAACAAAGACCCAACAGCCAAAAATAATAAATAAATTTATCAAAAAAAAAAAAAAAGAAATGAACCAGAGATGCTTGCTGTGTCATGTGTCCCCCACAAAAGAAGCATGGGATAATTATTCCTTTTTAAGAGCCCATTAAAAGAGCACTTCGATTTGTAAGGGGGGTGGGGGAGAGGGAGAAAGGAAAGAAAGCACCTGTGACACTGGGGCATATTTATCCTGGGACATGAGCACAGACTGGCGGCGGCAAACAATGAGATTTGCCACAACAGAATAAACAGTTCCATTTCAAACATTCTGACATGCTCCCTGTTCTGATGGGGAGAGACGCTGATGCAAACCAGTCAAGAGAACTTCCTTTTTACTAAGAAGTCCCATTCCCCACAGGACCCTAGGAAAATGTTCTCAGGGTAGAGCAGAGAGTCATCCATTTACATCACCAGAAGTACCTGTTTGCAGGTGCTAAGGGACACAAGGAGGGCATCTCCCCGCTTTTTCCTTTTAATCTATTTCCATGGTCTTTTCATGGAGTTCATGAGGAATCAAACTTTAGCACTGCTTTTTTTTTTTTTTCAACTAGGAAAGCAGATTATGCCTTAAGCATAACCGCAGCAGACTTATGTTGTAGTGATTATAGAGAATCATTAATTTTCCTACCAAATTGGTGTGGGTAGTATTTGACCTAACCTTTTTTCTTTTCTTTTTTAGTTTTTCTTTTTTTTCAATTTTCTCATAAGGGTGAAGTGAATTTAAGAAAATACTTTCCTTAGAATCTCTCTCTCTCTCTCTCTCTTTCAATATACATACACAAGTTACATCTCCATGAGTCTAAGCATCTAATAGTTTTAAGGCTGATGTGGAAAAAAAATCAGTGTACCTAGTTAGCCATTTTTTAAAAATTCAAAACAGCGGAATGGCAGATAGTATTCAAGTCTTCAACTCATAGGAAGGAACCACCTGTGTGTGTTACTCATTTGGAAGGAGGTGGTCAGTTTGGGTCAGCCAGTCCTAGGAGAATATTATAAGTCAAGATCAGCTGCGCCTACCTGGTGACACTCCAAGCCTATTCTGCATTTAGAGCTTCCTAGCTTGGGAGGTGGGTCATGCATGTTGGGAAGAGGTGGAAGCGTGGGTGAGGCTGTGGGTATAGCGTGGAGAATACAGGAATCTAGTAGGAGGGGGAAGAGTGATTATTTTCCTGCTCTCCATGGAAACTTTCTCACTTATGCATTTATTTAACACCCACTTATTGAGTAGGTAGGATGTTCCCAGCATGGTACAAGGCACTTGTGGACACAAAGATTACAAGTCATGGGCCCTGGCCTCTAAGAGTTTTTAAGTTTGTGGGAGAGAGGCAAGCAAACATGACATAATACTCTCTGATAACGGGTACAAGGAGCTTTGGAAGCTTGAAAGAGGGTGGTTCTTTCTGCCTCGGAGAACTGCTTGGGAAAGATGTCAGAGTGAAGGTGATTTGATCTGGGACTCAGAAGGTGTGGGAGGTGGGGCAGAGTAAGGATGGGGAGGAGAGAGAAATGGGAACTCCAGCTGGAGGGAGGCACAGAGTAAAGGTAGGGAAGGTCAGACCAGGTTCTTATTCCTCTGGGGGGACAATCATGTTCATTGTTCCCTGGATTATTGGAGCTGTGTAAAGAAGCCAGAGGTTACTCACATAGTTCTTAATTAGAGTGTGTCTTCTGCCTCCCTGTCGTTTTCATGGGGCGGGGGGAGGAGTAGATGTGAAATGATTTCCAAGAGGATGGAGCTTCTTTTTAGTCTAACTGATGAGTCACATTTGGATTTCCTTTTAGAGTGAATAAATTGAGCTCCTTGTGTCTTGGGCATTTACCTGAAGGTTTAAGACAGAGAGAAGAACACATAAAAGTGGACCAGGTCGTGGAAATATCAGAGGAGATTAGTATAAGGAGCACTGTGGCCAAAAAAAAAAAAAAAAATCCTGCCAGAATGTATTCTTAACTTTGCACGAGTGCCAGAAGTATGGGTACCATCGGCTTCCTCTTCAGTGTTTATGCTTCTCTCAGAACAGATGAAACATGCTGTTTTGGTTAGTGCTATGTGTCTCTCTCTCCCTTGGGGCTGGAAGCCCCTCGGAGGCTGGGAGTAGAACTGTATCATTTATGTTCCCAGTTCCTGGCACAGTGCCAGGCACATAATAAGAGCTCAGTCCATTCTCTATGAATGAATGCTGCAAGTGTAAGAATGTTGGTTTTTAGTTTGTGTTCACGATAGTTAGAGAGTATCTTTTTATGTTTATCATTTTGGGTTTTTAATTGTGATGGCATAGAGTAATCACAGTTACAACTAGTTCTGATAAAAACTAGTTCTTATTCATGGTGCGACTAGCCGGTTTAAGTGAAAGGCATGAGCACAATAGTTTTTAAACTGTATCCCCTGCCTTGACCTTGGGCAGTCACCTCCAAGGCACTCAAGAGCCACAAGTTTGAAAACCATTGTACTAGAGGCTTCAAATCAATGTTGTCCAATTCGTTGCTCCAGTTATTCTCAGCATGATTGTTAGGCTTAGCTGTGCTCTCTATCGTAGTCTTCTTACCATTCAGAACCATAGTAAAATTTCATACAACCAAAACTCACTTTTTGCATACGTTCTGCTGTTGTTGTTGTCATTTTATGTATAATTTAGACATTGGCCAAGATACTTTCTTAGTTGGGCTAAAGAGAGGTTAAGAAGATACCTTCTTCTTCCTAAGACTTCTATATAACTTTTGGATGACCTAAGGAATAGCAACAATCTGGGTTCTTAAAAGTCAATATCTTATGGCCACTTACCCAGGGAGAGGACAAGATCTATGTCAGAAGAGGGATTAATCTAAGATGTTTTGATGCCCTTCTTTTGCACCGCTGCTCGGTGTTAACATTTTCCAACATAGGCACCAATTAGATCTTGGAAACAAGCATGAAGAAAAGCATAAAATGAGATCAAAACATGATCAGCTCCCTCTGAATTCTACCTTATGTTTTAGCAAGTCTATTGGCTCCTTGGCTTGGAGTAATTTCAAATTCCCACTGGCTTAGTGGCAAGACAACTTCTCATTCTTTTCTAAAAACACTCTTCCTTAAAAAAAAAATTCCTGCCCACCACCTTCTCTCTCTTGTGAATTCTCCTTTAAGAATTCAAATTGCAAAGAAATTCACAAGTGAAACAGAATACATTTTGGAGCCCTGTGTTCATTGTTCCTAGCTCTAGGGAGCAGTAAAATTTTTCAGTAAAGAAGTTTATAGTTTTTGTTTGCTTTGAGTTGAGGAGGCCATGTTAGCCTTGATAATCATCTCAGAGATACTGTGTCTTGGTATCCAGACAGCTGAGGTATTGTACAAGTATCATCTAGCCATGAGTACATGACTCAAAAAAAGGCAAAACTTTGAGGGCTGTGGGCCTCTTGGGGCAAGGACAGAGTCAAACTCTTCTATAGCAATATCAAAATATGATTCCAGAGAGCCCATGATGAGAGATTCAAATGGGATTGGATGATACAAATGCAAAAGATGGGAAATCCAGCTTTAGGTCAATTGCCAGCCCTACTGCATTCCAGTGGCTCTGTGAAGACAATAAAAAGTAGAGACTTCACTTTTGGGATTCTGATAGGAAACCAATATAGTAACCTCTCCCATCTTGGAGAATTGTACTCATGCCCACGTTCCTACACCTAGTGATGTTGAAGCAGGGTTTCAGTTCCCAGCCAGTGATTGAGGTCGGGTCCCAGCGGTGAGAGCACCAAATCCTAGCCACTAGACCAGTGGTCAGTGACAAGGACCTGGCCCTACGGCTTTGCAGAAAAAGAATTCCCACAAAGACAGAAAGTAGCGAAACAAGTAACGTATTTATTAAGAGAAAAAAAGAGTACAGTACGTGTGGATAGACACATGGGCGGGCTCAGAGAGAGAGTCGCGCCCTCATGGCAGTTTAAATCACTTATATGGTGCGTTTCTTCTGGGTTTCCTTTAGCCAATCATTTTAATTTGCCTGCTTCAAAGTCCATACTTGGTATATCTTGGGAACTTCCCACGTGTGCATGCGCATCTCTTAACCAAGATGGAGTCTACTGAAGAGGCCTATGGGTAGACTTAGCCACTTAGCATCACTCCCCTTTTGACTTCCAAGGAGACTTTCTGTGCACGTGTAGTTGGGGGTGTCTCCTGACTTTGAGAATGAGGGATATGTGGTCTTTTATCTTCTATCTGGGCAGGGCCCAACCTGTTATTCTGGTCTTGGAGTATTGGTCCATAGTGAATGAACTCCAACTGTTTGCCCCAGGGGCCCATCTATCTCCTGCTTCACTAGGAATCTAAATATTATTACAACTAATGTATCAATTTATTATTCTCGATGCATATATTTCTGAGAAATATTAAGAAAGGAAATTATACATTTATAGACTAAAAAGGTAAAAATTATTTGAATTTAAAACTTGGGATGCTAGTACATTTCCTTTTGTTTAAAGTACGGCTGCCTCAAATGAACCTATCTATGAAACAGACACAGGCTCACAGACATAGAGAGCAGACTTGTGGTTGCCAAGAGGAGAGTCGGGGGAGGAGGCACTGGGGGTTTGGGATTAGTAGATGAAAACTATTACATATAGAATGGTCCTACTTTGTAGCACAGGAAACTATACTCAATATCCTGGGATAAACCATAATGGAAAAGAATATAAAAAAGAAAGTATATATGTGTATAACTGAGTTACTTTGCTGTACAGCAGAAATTAATGCAACATTGTAAATCAATTATACTTCAATAAAATAAATTTAAAAAATAATAAAGCATGGCTGCCTGTGCCATCTTTACTCACTCGAGATGGCCTGTAATAATCTTCCATGGCAGCCAATGAAAAAATTCTTCCTATGTTGCCAATTTAGTGAGCATAAATTACTGGGAACTTTATATGGAATAAATTATGTTCTTAAGCCTTCTCAGATGTGCAGCCAATAGAGATTTTTTTTTTTAATTATTGATTTATTTATTTTTGGCTGTGTTGGGTCTTCGTTTCTGTGCGAGGGCTTTCTCTAGTTGTGGCAAGCGGGAGCCACTCTTCATCGCGGTGCGCGGGCCTCTCACTATCGCGGACTCTCTTGTTGCGGAGCACAGGCTCCAGACACGCAGGCTCAGTAGTTGTGGCTCACGGGCCTAGTTGCTCCGCGGCATGTGGGATCTTCCCAGACCAGGGCTCGAACCCGTGTCCCCTGCATTGGCAGGCAGATTCTCAACCACTGCGCCACCAGGGAAGCCCGCCAATAGAGATTTTAAAGCAGAAAACAAAATGCAAAATTTAACTTGAAGGGGTATTTATTGTGTTTGGAACCCTCTCTGAAGTTGTTTCCTCTCTACCTCTGTGAGGGGATTACAGGGGGTGCCTTCCAACCTGAGGCGTTCCTAGCCACACGAGGCTCTTCAGAAAGCTGCACGTGGTTTGCTTCTTAGATTTAAATAAAGTTACAAGGAATATTGCAATGTTGATGTGGCAGCGGGCCCGAGGAAAAAAATGAAGAACTACGTTTGAGTCACAGACAGGACAAACAGGGAAGGTGTCACTGACCCCAAATGTGCCATTACCCGACTTGCATGCTTTTGTTGAGAACCTTGTGCTACCATCTTTTTTTGTACGACCATTGTAAGTGCAATTCATGGGTACTCATAAATGCAAGGTAAGTTTAATTGACTTGCGGCTTTCCACATTGCTGATGATGGAGTGGTGCTTTGGCTGTTGAAAGGTGAGGGGAACTTGATTTCAACGTGGAGATGAGATGCTGCATTCTCTAAACTGACAGATGGAAATTCTGCTTCAGAATTCATTATTCGATGTGAAGGACAATGGTGAAAATTTGAATCTTCAAAAGAGTGCAATGGGTCAAAATACAGTCAGACCATTAAAAGTTAAATGAATTGCAACGTGGAAAATCATTGGGAAATGCACTTAGGTGGCAGATTCTGGGTTCCCTGATAATGTTTTTTGATAGTCTTTTCCATGTCATCTTAAGTTTTCCTCATTCTCTTTAAGCTACTAAGGTACCTAACTAGAACTTTGGGTCGACATAACACCTGACACATGAATGGAAAATGACATTCCTCATCTAAAGATACAAAATATCGTGATAAGGGGTAGATGCTTTCTGGGTCTCCTATGGGGAGGTCAAAACTACATGGTTATATCTAGCTTATTAACAGAAAATTAAGTTACAAAATAGCACATGTTAATTGTAATAAGCCAAACAATTAAAGTGTATGAAAAAAATTTTTAACAGTTTCCTTTCTAATCAACTCTCCTCCATGGTTTTCAGATTGTATACATGGATTCTCTGATGCCTCTCTCTTTAAGGGGTGGAGTCTAATTCCCAGAAATGACATAGAATTACTTTGGAGACTAGGTAATAAAAAGCAATTGTGGCTTCTGATTTAGGTGCAGGCTCTCTTTTTCTCTCTCTTGGACCTCTGGCTCTGGGAAGCCTTACAGAAAGGTCCACATGGCAAGGAACTGAAGTCTCTGCCAAGAACCAGTGAGGAATGGAGGTCTGCCAACAAGTAGGAGAGTGAACTTGGAACCAGATTCTGCAGCCCAGTCAGTCTTAAGATGACCTCAGCTCCAGCCAATAGCTTGACTGCAACCTCACGAGAGATCCAGAAGCAAAAGCATTTACTAAGCTCTTCTCAGATTCCTGAGCCTCAGAAACTGTGAGATCACAAGTGTTTGTTGTTTTAACTTGCCAAGTTTAGGGTTAATTTTATACAACAATAGATAACTTGTACATCACTAAGAAGTAACTTGCACAATGTCTGGCATTGGCTAGACGCGTAATAAATAATTGTTGAGTGAATGAATTAAAATGAATAAATGAAAAGTTTTTTTTTTTTTTGAAGGTTTTACTTTTTTTTTTTTTAATTTATTTATAGTTGTGTTGGGTCTTCGTTTCTGTGCGAGGGCTTTCTCCAGTTGCGGCGAGCGGGGGCCACTCTTCATCGCGGTGTGCGGGCCTTCTCACTATCGTGGCCTCTCTTGTTGCGGAGCACAGGCTCCAGACGCGCAGGCTCAGTAATTATGGCTCACGGGCCCAGTTGCTCTGCGGCATGTGGGATCTTCCGAGACCAGGGCTTGAACCCGTGTCCCCTGCATTGGCAGGAAGACTCTCAACCACTGCGCCACCAGGGAAGCCCCGAAAAGTTTAATTTATGTCCTTCCATATCATTCCATATTTTTTTATAACCTTTTAAAAACTAGCTTCACAGAAGAGTGTTTCTGGGAGAGGATCTCTTTAATTATTAAAAGTTCTGTCATGCAACAAATATTTATTGCTGTTATTATTTGTCAATGAACCACTCTTCCACTGTGAAATACTTGTGAGCCCATTTGAGCATCTGCCAAGCTTTCATGAGGAAGTAGTTATGGAAGCGCTCTCTGTTTAAAGAAGTTAAAAACCGTATTTGGGGTTAGGTAGACACAACTGACCAAGAAAAGTGAAGGATTAGTGGAAGGACAGAAGTTATCTCTACACTGACATACTCAAGGTATTCATAGGTGAGAATGAGACCAAACACTGAACTGAGGGATATAAATAGTGCAAGACATTCAACAGTGAATGTGAACAGTGTGGGGGAATGTGGCTCTCTCGTTCTCTCTGTGGTGTGACGTGTGACTGGAGCTGGCTTTTGGGTCAGATAATCTGGTTCAGAATCTCCCCTCTTTCTCTTACGAACTGTGAGAACTTAAGGAACTCATTTAATCCTTTGAAGCCTCTTTTTCTTCATCTACACATTAAGCAAGCAAATAGTATGATATAGGATTTTTAAACAGATAAGGCGTGTAAAAGGTTTAGGCTACTCCCTGGCTAAATTTTTGAAGTAAAACACTTCAAAAATTGTTAGCTCCTTTTCTTAAGATGAGTTGTCATGTTTCCTACATGATTAGACCGCTTTCCTGCTCACATGAACTTCCCTGTCAGTACCCATGTGCAATATGTTGAGATTGTCTGAAAATCTGGAGTCAAGGAGAATAATTAGAACATGGTTGGACTTCTCTGCTACCCTAGGAGGAGCCTGGTAAGAAGAAATAAAGGTAGCATGGACACATTTACAGTCTTTAAGGCTGGACTCTGGAGAAGATGCTGAACACGCATGCTACTGTTCTTTCTATTCCATGTGGCTTTCTGTAGGTGTGGTTCTAACTTTTTTTTTTTAATTTATTTATTTTTATTTATGGCTGTGTTGGGTCTTCATTTCTGTGCGAGGGCTTTCTCTAGTTGCGGCAAGCGGGGGCCACTCTTCATCGCAGTGCGAGGGCCTCTCACTATCGCGCCCTCTCTCGGTGCGGAGCACAGGCTCCAGACGCGCAGGCTCAGCAATTGTGGCTCACGGGCCCAGCTGCTCTGCGGCATGTGGGATCTTCCCAGACCAGGGCTCAAACCCGTGTCCCCTGCATTGGCAGCCAGACTCTCAACCACTGCGCCACCAGGGAAGCCCGGTTCTAACTTTTGACTGGTCTTTCAAAGAGACCAAATGCATTTAGAGGCTCCTCTTGCACCATTAAGTTAGCCTTGAAGGTTGGTCCTGCCTGCATACCTCTAAGCTGCAATTCGGAGGTTTGAGCTACCTGGGCCATTGCAGAAGTAGTTCAGCCAGAAGATTTCAAGGCTGTTTAGTGGCAGACAAGTCAAGAAGTGGTTCTCTCATCACTTAGCTGCTTCACCTTGACTTGGCCATACTTGAAATTGTATATCCCTTCATATTCTCTTCTCTTTTCTTTTTATCTTGTTCACCCTTCTCACTTGGCCAGTTTCTTCTTCTACTCTCACCCATCCCCATAATCTCCCTCATTTTTCCCCTCTCTCTTTCCCTTCTATCCACCTCCCACTCACAGTGAGGTAGGAGAGAAGAAAACCAGGAGTGAGGCTGGAGTCATTCTGGTTCCTTCCTTTCCTCTCTTCTCCTTACTCATGCTGTGTGCTTCTGCTGCAGAGGCACTTTGGAATTTGTCAAGCAAGTGAGTTTCTAGGTAGATCCCAGTTATATTTTAGATATAAATCTAGGGCTATGTGAGGGTCAATTAAACATATTTAAGACTTTTAGGACAGTGGACAAAATGATCTTTCTCATTTGGCTTACTCCTTGGCTAGAAACACACCATTATTCCTATTCTCAACTTTTTAGTATTTTCCTTGAATGGGTCTTCTGACCTTCTGGCCAAGAAAACAAAACAAAACAAAACAAAACATGAATACGTAAAATTTACCATTCATCAACCAGTTTGAACATATTCCTTTATTACGAGAGTAAAAATATAATGAGCAGAGCCAGGAATATGAAATTATTTATTAGATTTATTAAAATATCTCATTATTCAAGTCCTTTAGGACACATCTGCAAATAAATATGACCAACAATTAAATGTAACATTAATTATATTAAACCTACATTTCTATTCTGTTCACTTTTACATTAACATGTGTCTTTCATGTTTGACTTCCATTTGTTTTTGATATTTAGTAAGATAAAACACATCTTTTAATTTTTGTTAAAAAGTCCTGGTGGGAGGAATTGGAAGATATAGTCAAGACAATTCTGTAGCATACCCCCTCCTGGGGGTAGAGAAACTCCATTAAGCCTCTCCTTATCTCTAGCTCTCCTTGCAACTTATAAAGAAAAATATCCTAGAAGATCTGGGGGGTTCATAGCTTCTTTGTGCTCTAAATCCATTATTTCGGCATAGAAAACAAACATAAATGCATGGCAATTGTAGCAGTGAGAGTTGAGAGAAAATGTGGAAATTATTTTATTAGTCAGGATAAGCTAGGTTCTGCAGCTGTAACAAATTAGCACTAAAGTATTAGTGGTTTAACTGAACAAAGGCTTATTTCAGTTGCAGGTTGGCAAGGGGATTCTATGCCATGTACCTACTCATAGGCCCAAGATGATGGAGGCTCTACCATCTATAATCTTGAATTAATGGCATCCTCTGTGGCCATAGCAGGCGAAGAGAGTACTGGAAGGTCTAATGACCAGAAGTAATGTGTAATCTTTCTTCTCATATCCTGTTGACCAGAGCTAGTCACCTGGCCAAGCATAACTACAAGGAATGTGGGAAATATAGTTTTCTATGTGTTTGGAAGGGAGAGGAAAGCCAGATATTGGTGAGTGCCAGTGATGTCTACCACATTACATAATTCAATCCCCTCAAGAAAACCAAGGACTAGAAGGGGCTTTGTCCTAGGTCACAAAATAAGTTAGTGGCAGAGTCAATACTAGAACTCAGCTCTTTTGATACCAAGTATTATTTCTGCTGTTATTTTGACAGTAGTTAACTCTTTCCTCTGTGGGAATTAATGACACAAGAATATTGCAGAGCTACAGAATATGTAGAATAAATCGTCAAGTGTGAATGAAGAATGATGACCTTGCTGTGATTTTAAATTATCTTTTTCTATCCTACCTCAGGAAAAGTTTATTTTCTGGTTGTGGCTTAGAGGATTTCCAGGCCATATCTTCTAGTACCATGATGAAGGGAGTTTTCCCTCTCTTACTCAAGCAAATGGGAATTTTTTACACTAGAAGTAGTAACGATATCCTGCATGTATTGATACTTAGACACAAACTTAACAAATCATTTTCAAGTATCTTTTCTCATGTGCTTTACACATAATGTACCAGAAATAAGGAGGTTGGGTGTCACTGACTTAATTTTACATATACCCAGGGCAATGACATGATATGTCCAAGCTCATATAACCCATTAATGGTGACCTTGGGACTAAAATTCAAAGCTTTGATTTTCAAAACCAGTACTAGAGCACAAGCTAGTTTGCTTCCATCTTTTTCCTGGCATTGTGGATTTCCTGGTGTGACAGAAATAATTAGGTTACTTTCTCCAAGCTTCAACAGCTTTTCAGTGGCAGAATGAGGAACCTAATTTGACTCTTAATCTAGGATGCTTTTGCTAGATTCTTATGTTGAGAAAAATACAACACACATTGACATCTGGAAGGTGTTACATTGAGCCTCAAATTAAATCTCCAGTGCTCTTTTGAAATACAAAAAAATTTTTGGTCCTTTTGGTTTCCTTAGTTAGGAATAATAATTACAACTAAGACATGGGTTTAAAAGAGTGCCTCTTATATTGCATGTGCTATATGCATGTTTGCTCTTACTATTACTCAATATTCTGGAATAATCAAGAACAGAGGAGGAAAATGAAACAAAAGGAGTAAATCCAGCTCTACAAATTCTCTTTCTATATCTACTTTCTATTCCTGAGAAGCCATCAGAGTACTGATAGACAATATATGTAATACACAGAAACTTTGCACAACTGATACATCTCCTTGGGTTAGTGAGGTTGCTTTCAGTTGCCACTAACAGAACCTGAGTAGAAGCTGGCTTGATCAAAAAAAGAATGTATTGCTTCAGGCAGTGGAAAAGAACAGGGAAGAGCTAAATGTGTAAAGATGCCCCTAGGAAATTATTTTTGTATCTTTTGGCTCTGCTTTTCTTTGTGTTGGCTTCATTCTCAAGTAGATTCTCTTCAAGTGACAGCAAAGACGGCTACTCGTACCTCAAAGATTATAGCTTCATAGTTTAGGGTTTTTTCTCAGTAGTTGCATCAAACATTTCAGGGTTAACATCCATAGGTCTTGATTGGGTCACATGCCCAGCCTTGGAAACATCACCATCATTTTGATTGGTCAGGCCTCAGTTACCTGCCAACTGCTGGACCCAATGGGTGGAGTCAGCTCTATTTAAACCTTAAGGACTGAGAATACAGAAAGGGGGTGGTATCTTAACAGAAAATCAAGCTTCTATTACATAAAGAGGGAATGGATGCTGGGCAGAGAAAAATTACAGATATCTATTCTAGTACTCAACTATATCCTCGAGTACTCAACAAATGCAGGAGAGAAAATAGATTATTATCGGCAAGGGTGTTATTTTATGTTGAAAACAAAGAGAGTTATGATGTTAAGGACAGGTGGAAAAATCTGATAGATGAAATTGGATCTCAAGTTACCTTCCTCTCTTTAACACTACTTTTTCCCAGAGCTTTGCACACATAATAGAGGTAAATAACATCTTTTACATTTTCATTTCTTATAGAAAAATGTACTGGGGGGAAGGTGTATAAGCCATAAAACAAGATTTTAAAACCTTGTAAGTGATCAGTTTTATCCAAGTAAATAAACATGGAGATGTTGGTCTATTCTTTAGATAAGATCACTTTTCAATCCCCAGTAAATCCCTGTTATTCAAATGGATTTACCTTTGTTTAATTTGTAAGCAGTGCTGGTCCCAAGCACAACTTCATTCAGAAGAGGAACCTTGTTTCTGATATTCTAATTTTCTATAGATGCCAATTACTGTTTCCTCAAGCCTGGAGTGCAGTTATGGGACAGCCACTTCCTTCTTCAAATCACATCCGTTTATCTGTGTGGGCGAAGTCCATCATTTTCATCCATTTATCATATCTGGTCCATCATTTTCATCCATTCATCATATCCATTTACCGTATCAACCATCATATATAAAATATTCCCTAAATACCAATTAAATTCACGCAGATCCATCAACAGATTATGATTGTAAATAAACCCTGCCAACTGATATTTGTATAGCACATTCCTGCTTCCTAAGTTCTTGCATGTAAACCATCTCACCTGATCGTCATGGGAACTTTGGGAGTCAGGCGAGGCAGATAAGAATATTATTATTCTCCTATCAAAAATGATGAAGCAGAGATGGAGCGATCTACTCAAACTGATAACTAATGTGAGTTTTTGGAGTCCAGACCTCAGGTTTTTCCAACTACATCCTGTTATCTGAGTTTGGGTGAGGGCTGTAGTGTAGGCTAGAATGTAAGAGGAAAAACTCAGGAATGAATGAACAAGCGTTTGAATACTGACTGCTGATTGTTAGTTGTATGACCTTGGGCAAATTTCTTAATCATTTAACCTCAAATTACTCAACTGTATTGTTTTAATCATTCCGTACCTCATAGGAATCTTGTGATGATTAAATGAAATAATTCATGGACAATGCTTAGCAAAAGCTCTGTATGTAGACCGTGCTTCAGTAGTCTAGATATTGTTGTTATCATATATCTCTAAGTGTATATTTAACCTGCATTCACAAAGAGAAATAAAGAACTGAATCATTCATCTGGATTGTTCCATGCTTCTGCCTCTATTAACTGCATTTTTCAGGTATGAGTAAAATGTGAGAGTGAATTGCCTGAATCAGTCTTCTACCTCACTATGCTTGCGTCTAATTGCTTGATCTATTTTTCTAATTTAATTTTATTTTTTGAATACAGCAGGTTCTTATTAGTTATCTATTTTACACATATTAGTGTATATATGTCAGTCCCAATGATCTATTTTTTTTCCCTTTCTGATCATCCACCATAAAGCCAAGTATATATTATTTGTACTCAAAAGATTATAAGGTTAATACTATTTTGCCTATTCTAGGAGATAAGTGTAAACTCTGCAATATGATTAAACAATTAAGTTTAGACTTATATAAATATCACCACCACCTATTGGAGTCTTTTTTTTTTTTTTTTAGACTAAATAAGTCTCAAAGAAAGTATTTCTTCCATTTTACTTTGTTTTGAACTTTTGCCAATTCAGCCTGCATTATAGATTTTCTTAGTGTTTGTTTTATAAAAAGTAAACCGATTATTTCCACACAGCCCCAACATGGTTCTTCTATAACACTGACTTCGCATATAATAGCCAAAACATCCATTTCTTTTGAACAGACCCTCATCAGCAGGTGATTTTGTAGAGTAAAGGCGAATGGAAATAGAAATCATGTTCCTGAGAAAGGGCAGGCTTTCCTGTTGGTCTTGAGGGTTTCTTTCATCCCAGTGTGTCAGAATTGATGCTCAGCGATAGGGAGCAGTGGCCCATGGGCAGATCCAAATCCCTGCCAAGAGGAGCTTGCGGTCTAATGGTAGAGACAGAGAGCCGGAAATGAAAGACGGTAACTGAAGGATGGAGGCTGTGAGCACATGTACGGCGAGCACCTAGTACAGATTTGGTGTGGGGGTTTCTCAGAAATGATGACATCCAGGGAGAGGGCTGATGGATGATTGTGAATTAGCCACGCAGGGTTTGGTGTTGGGGGAGAGGAGGCAACTATTCCAGGCCAAGGGAAGAGCAGATGCAAGGACGGTAAAGAGTGAGCAAACTTAGCTGGATTGTGGAGCACAGAATTTAAGGAGAAACCTGGCAGGAGAGAAGGCAGAAGAAAGGGTAGGGACAAGAATGGGGAGAGAGCATAACAATGGAAACTTCTCCCATTCCTACACCCAACTCCACGAAAGGGGAAATGACCTCCGCTGTCCCATTCTGTCCTAGAGGAAAGATGATTGCCTTTAAAACCCAGACTTTCTGGGTATTGAAGGAAAATAACAATGCCTGAGCACTACTATATACCTGGCACAGTTTTAGTTACTTTATATTGATTTAAACAATCCTAGGCACTATTGGTATAGGCACTATTGTTCTACCCATTTTATAGATGAGGATATTGAGGCAACGAGAGTGAAATGATCTGCCCAATGAACTCAGCGGATGCCTTCCCGGGACTGAAACCCTGGGAGCCTGGCTCCAGGGAATATCCCTTCCACAAGGAGTGCTTGTAGCAGTGAGGTGTCCCATGAGCTGATTCAGGAATGCCTGTAGAGCTTCCAACAGTGCCATAGCAACTATAGAAAACTCTCCTGAAATTAATATATTAATATAAGACATTTACTCTTTTGTTTTTAAAATTTTGGGGCAAGACAATGTTTTAATAAAATGTGCTTATGAAAATAAAGATGTCCTTAAGCTCAACTTATAACTACTATTGCAAGTTATGGAGGTTTACCATGAAAGAACTTCCAGACACCTTTTACCTTTACTTTTGCTTTTTCTTTAACATGAGTAATGAAACTAGACAGGTCACTGTCCGTTAAAGTCAGTAACACTTCCTGGTTTCCAGGAGGTGACAATGATGACTTTTCTTTGCCTTTTCAGTGCTGCTACACTTTGTTGAACTTCAAGGACTAGGTTTTATTATGACTTATTCAGGATTTTATTTTACTTTGTAATTTTTTAAAGCAAAATTTCTCTTTTTTGTAGGTGGTGTGACATTCTTTTGTCCCCAAATGAAAATGCAGGCTCCAACCATCCCTGAAATGCCTTTTTGAGTGTCTCTTTCAGAAGCTCATACACTAGGATGTTGAAGGTGCAATATAGCTTTTGATGCACGTGTAGTAGCATAAAGTGAAATTCTAGAGAATACACTACATTTTCAAGAAAAAAAGTTAAAGAGGTGAGGCAGATTAAATAAAAAGAAGCTTATTTTAAACTGTGATGCCTTTATCCAGGGAGTTTGTTACTGACCTTCTACACGACAACCTCTGAATTAACATTGCCTTGCTAACATTTCCAGTGCATGCATAACTTCTGACTAAACTCTACTTTCCATTGGGAAAAAGTCATGCTTGTTAACTGTTTTCAAGTTTGGCAGATTTACTCTAAGAATACTGGCCAAAATCAGGTTCAAAAACAAAAACATCATGTAATATTTATATTATCAGAAAAAATGTTTTTATGAAAAATATTTTAGGAACATCTATAGTTCCTGGAATAGTTTTTTTTTTTTTTTTTTGTATTGTTTAATTTTTTGTCCCTGTCAACTAATGTTTGCCATATTAGATCAGGTCATTTGAGCTTTACATCTTATTTCCTCTTTCCTTCCAGGACATATGAGCATGGGCAAACACTTTTTAATTATCCTGATCAAGGGTGGGGGACATATTTTTGCTGATCCCACTTGTAATCAACTGTGATCTTCTAGAAGCAGGTGAATTGATTGCTTTTATCTTCCCCAACTAGTCAGAAGAGTGGGTCATACATTATTCTGCCCTTTTGAAAAATGCAACTCAGTGATTGATTTTATGACTGCCTGTAGCAGCAAATTCCTCAGAATGAATTCTACCAGGTGAAGAAGTATTTCCTATAACTTGCTTTAAATTTCCTTAACATTAACTTCTCCGAGTGGCTCAGCCTCTTATGGGACAATGTAATAAGGATCTATCAGTTTCACTGCCCAGTACCTATCTTTAATGCCTAAGTAAATCTCTTTTTTTCCAGCCCTGACTTAGTAATTTTAACTTTTGAAATCTCTCGTCATGAGTGAATCTACACTACTCGATTTCTTGCCCTGCTCTGGAGCTCTGCAATCTCTGAACTACATTCTTTAAGGTGAGAAAGTGAAAAATGGAGACAATAATGCAGATGAACATGGATTATTCTCCTCTATAATGCTACGGTACTATGCTCGCTCTTATTTTTTTATCTTCTTGATTTCTCTGAACAAAAAAAAGGAAAATTCATGGAAGACAATGGAAAGTTGCTTTGAAAAATTTTTATCTAGTTCATATTCACATACAGTGCAATGTTCCCTTTTACAGCATTATACAGTTGGGGATTTTTTATCCTTTAGAAAATGACCTAAAGGGGCTTTGACATTAGTTGTTCTAATTTTGACATCCCCTGGGGGTGGGGTGAAGCCTTCTTTTTATTTAATAGAATAGACATCTATTTCATTAAATAAATGGAGATCTCAAGCATTAGTTACTAATGAAATCAAATTATATAAAAAATGTCCAACTATACAAACACCACATTTTTCTCTAGATTTTTGCCAAGGTATACCTCATCTCCATCTGCACCCCCAAATAATATTATTTCTAGTGTCTTTCTTAGTTATGTAATGTCACTGTCAATTTGGACTTATTTGGTGACAAAACTTGTGTAAGATTTTCAAACCTTAAGTGAAAAAATTATATTTTAACAAAACATATTTTGTGATTTATTTATTGAGATGTATGTGAGAGAGATATGATGCTTTGTGCTTGTTGAGTAAATTGGCTTTGGAATTGTATATTTAAATTGTGGAGGCAGGACTCAGAAGGACCAAAAAAAGAAAAAAAAGACACATCAAATTGGGGTACACACTGAGGCAAGGATGATTTTAATTTTGTTTAATTATGGTGTTTCCATGAAGAGGAGATGATAGAGGAGGGAGAGAAAAAGAGGAGGGGAGAGGCCACGTGGTGAGGGGTATGACAAATTAGGAATGCCTCTGCAGTGATTTTTTTTTGCCCTTTTTCTCATGTTCTTCCCTCCCTCCCTCCCTCCCTCCTTCCCTTCCTTCCTCTCTCTCTTTCTCCATATCTTCTCTCTCTTTTACTTCCATCAAAGATTATCGAGCACCTACCATGTGTAAAGATAGAAATAGTCTTTGAACTCAGAGCAAGAAACATGCAATCAAAAAGCAATTGCATGAAGTGCCTTAGAAGTCATTGTATAGGAACCAGCGGAACGTGGGTAAAGAGCCCACGTCTTTGTTGAGGGGGCTGTGAAGATTTCCTGTGGGAAGCCGTGTTCAAACTGATGCATCAGGGATGGGTGGAAGTCAGCCAGGAGAAGAAGGAGTTAGGAAGAGAAAAAGTCATCCATAAAGCAAACAGAGTTTGTGGCAGACAAGCTGAAGGAAGTCCAGGAGGGCAGGAGGGGTGGAGGGCTGGAGGGCAGGGGAGGGGTGGAAGGTTGAAGGGCAGGGTTCTAGGAAAGAGTTCACTAGTGAGGACATCAGGGCTTGGAGTGCCGGTTATTGCTTTGAAAACACAACTAAGGACAGTGTTTGATGTTCTTTTCCCTAAATCTAGTAAAGATTAGATAGAGTTGAAATCATTACAATAAAATGCTTCGAAGTAACTTTAGAACTTCAGAAAAGAGGACCATTAGAAATTCAAGAATACACCAAACCTCCACATCCCTGGATATGGGGACCAGAATATGGGATATGGGCAGCCCTAGGGAACTAGCTGGGTATAATGGCGGTTACTGTATCTGTAAACTGGCAGAGGCTCACCTGGTGTGGAGAGATTTTTTTCTTTAAGGGTACTCCTTTCAGCATCAGGCACGTACAACTTAGAGATACCATAGAAAACTCCTTTCCTGATATGTAGAACTATTTTTTTTTAAGGATTTTTTTTTTGATGTGGATCATTATTAAAGTCTTTATTGAATTTGTTACAATATTGCTTCTGTTTTATGTTTTGGGGTTTTTTTGGCCACAAGGCATGTGGGATCTTAGCTCCCTGATCAGAGATTGAACCTACCCACCCTGCAATGGAAGGCGAAGTCTTAACCACTGGACTGCCAGGGAAGTCCCAGATATGTAGTACTTTTAATACTAGCTCTCAAAATTTTTTTTTTTTTTTTAGTCAAAACCATGAAAATCATAAAAATTAAACAACGTTTTAGCTTTCCCATGCAGGGGGAGGATCACTGTTGACAATGAGTGGAAATTAAAGGTCAGAGTCAAGATCCCCCTGCCCATCCTCCCACTGGTACAGAAAAATAATTGCAGGGCTCTGACTGCACCTAAAGACAAAAGCCCCAGGGCCCCTCCATTCATCTCTCCATGTCTCCATGACTGACAGGAGAGCAAGGGATGTTCAGCTTCAAGTTGAGAAGAAAATTTGCTAGAGTAGGGCTCCTTGGAGCCCAGCATATTTCTGCCTCATGGAGTCATGATTTACTGGACATCAAGAAGGCAATTTGAGCCCACATCCTTCTTCCAAATATTCTTGATGAATGAGTTTAACATCTCAGCTTACTAGTCTATCTGCTTATATATCTTATTTGATCCCCTAATTTTATTTTTGTTTGGCCTAACGAAGGCAAGCGGTCAGGAGAGATATCTAAGATATAGGTGCTCTTTTGCAAATGTAAGAAAGTATTCTGAAGCTTGGTTGGGGAGTCAGTGTAGGGTCCTAGACCATCATTCAGTTTCTGGCCTTAATATTCTTTTATACCAGAAAAAATAAAAGTTGAAGCAGAAGTTATATGCCAATGCATTACAGAGCCATGACT
The DNA here is from genome assembly GCF_028021215.1 of Eschrichtius robustus. NCBI lineage: Eukaryota > Metazoa > Chordata > Mammalia > Artiodactyla > Eschrichtiidae > Eschrichtius > Eschrichtius robustus. Next base: position 153,293,564 of record NC_090824.1, on the reverse strand, counting down.
CACCCACGTTCTCACAGAGGCAGGGAAATGCTTTGGGTGCAGAGACAAACAGCATGGAACCAGTGTCTTCATGCTTTAGGTTGATATGTTGCTTAAACATTTGAAACCGTGTTTTCCTCAAGGGATATATAGGACAAAACTCTTTTGCTTAGACATATTTTAACACAGTTTGTATTAATAATTAAATTTTTAACTTAAAAGAGATTCTAAACTGAAATTGTTTTATTAAAATACTATCTATTTATCTATCTGTCTATGTATCATCTATATTTGGGGGAGAAGGAGAATAGGGGTCAGGATAATGTGTGTGCTAATTCAGATTCAAAGAGGCCAATCTGATATTTTGAGAGGCTATCTCCAACTTCACGTGACACCACTAACTGAATAGCCACATTTGTGGAATCCCCTTGTGCAGGCAAAGTGCTCGTCAGGCAGGGATATCACCATGTCCCCTGGATCCTGGAACACTCCCCAGAACCGTTTCCTGAGTTTTCTACAAAGAAGGGACTCAAAACACACTTGTTGAACTGAATTAAATAACGGAGCAGCACAGCTGGTAGCATCTAAGGATGCTGAAACACTCAACTCCAGGGTCCATGCCTGAACCCTGATACTACTAATTTCTTTCCTGCCTATTTCCTGTTCCAGATGGAAGAATATCCATAACTGGGGTAGTCAACTCAAAATAGCAATGATGACAACAATAGTGCAGTAACGACCTAGACTGAGCACTTACTGTGCATCAGAGACTGTGCCAAGCACTGAATTTCTGTGATCCTTACAGCAGCTGGAGGAGGTATGTTGCTATTATTATTTCTGTTTTACAACCAAGGGAGCTCAGGCTTAGAGAGGAACTGCTCAATTTCATAGGACTAGGAAAGGGTGGAGCCAGAAGTCCAAGTTGGTTACTATTGTCTGATTCTTGATACTGTGCTGTTAATCATTATCCAAACTCAGCAGGCTGGACCTTAAAGCCCAGAAGGTTCTAGAAAATCTAGATAGATTTTCCTGGGCCCTAGCACATCCAAAGCAAATTTAGAGTGGGAGACCTCCCCTTGGGGCCGATTCTTTCCTTCTTTCCTTTGTCCTTCCTTTCTTTTTCTCACAACTCTATTAAGCTGTGCCAGGAACTGCAAGACACTTGTGTCGGTGTGGGAGAGCGGAACGAGAGAGACCCTGCTCATTCTGACCCTCTGCCCTCTTCCTGTTCTTCCCACAGGACTGATGGGCTAAACAGTCTTAATACCTGGCTGTCACCATCCCTTTGGAAGACTCCAGCAGACCCACATGTCCTACAGTTCAACTTTTCAAACCTACCTCTTTGTAATTCCTAAGTAGAATTCTGAACTCTCTTGTCATATTTCAGTTTTACAGTTACTCCAAAATATTTTGATCCAAATGTGCCCTTAATGTCGTGCTTTATTAATGCGATATGACTCATATTAGTGACTGCTTGCTTTTGAGCCATATGCCCTGAATAACTTATCGGGTTTCATTGTTTACCCTTAGTTTAAAAAAAATTCCATATGCTCTGACCTCATGACACCTAAACCCCACTCATGCAGTTAAAACAAGAAAACTATAGTCATCTGATATCATGAAGGTAAATCAGCTGGTAGAAACACTCAAATGTTTCCTTTTCCACTGGTGTGAGGGCACTGTGGGAGTCATAGATTATTAGTCAGGAAAGCACAGGAGAGAATTTTTGTTTGTTTGTTGGTTAATTTCCAGAATAAACCCAATACAAACATACAGCTACAGCGCACTTATTTTTCATTGTTAACACATATAATTATGTCATCCTAGAAGAATTGCCCAAAGAAATAGAAAAAAAAATTACCATCTGGATTGCTTAATGGCCCTCTCCTGCCTGCCTGTGGAACTGTCTGAGAAAGGAAAATACAGGAGCGTTAGTCAGGCCCTCGGGGTGAGGAGAATTCTCGCTGTGAGCAGTGCCAGGTTAGCCTGGGTGTCTGTGGAGCAGGCTTTGGTAGGCTACCAGAGGGAGGGCATCTCACAATCCAGGACTTACCCCCAGAGGATTCTGAGCCAAAATGACACTGTTGAGGGTCAAGGGCTAGAGCAGAGTGAGAGAATTTATCCTGTGGACCAAAACCTCCGTACTTAAAGACATTTCCTTTCTAGTTTAGGTTTCTTTTTATTTTAGCTGCTGCACATTTTTTTCTCACCAGATTTCACAACGTATGAAATCATTCTGTACCTGAGTGAATTGTTACACAAATTCATCCCTAAAGAATATATTGGCTATACGTGTGTGTGTGTGGGGGGGGGGGGTGGTGGTGGAAGAGATGCTGGTTTTTGTTATAAGATATAATAATAATGAACTTTTACTGAGCACTTTTACCAAGTGATGTGCTAAGACATGCATGAGATATCTCAGGTAATGCTCAGAACCCTAGAGTCTGGGTACTATTACCAAGTTAATTTCAGTTGAGGAAATAGAAGCATGGAAAGGTAAAGTAAGTTGCCTGAGGTCACAGAGCAAGTAAGTCACGAAGGCAAGGCGTGAACCTCTGTAGCTTGATCAAGTTCATGTTCTTAAGAGCGACTCTTTGTTCCTCCAAATGGCCCCAGCTCTTGCCTTGGTGTCCCCCAGGATTTGTTCTGGTTCTCCATATTTGCTAGGGACCTACTGTGTTAACTAATATGTACTTTAAAACTCCAAGAAACACATTGGATTAGAAGACAGTTAGGCAATTTCTTACAAAACTAAACACACTCTTCCCTTATGATCTAGCAATCACACATTCCTTGATATGTATTCATATGACATGAAGATTTATGTACACACAAAACTTTGTACATGGGTGTATATAGCAGCCTTATTCATAATTGGCAAAACTTAGTACTTGTCAAGATGTCCTTCAGTAGGTGAATGGATAAACAAACCTTGGTACAACCAGACAGTGGAATATTATGTGAAAATAAAAAGAAGTGAGCCATGAACAGACATGGAGGAAACTTACATACACTGCATATAATTCCAACTATATGACATTATGGAAAAGGCAAAACTGTAGAGACAGTAAAAAGATTAGCTGTTGCCAGAGGTTTCATAGGGAGAGAGGGATGAATAGGTAGAACACAGGGGATTTTTAGGACAGTGAAACTATTTCATATGATACCCTAATGGTGGATACATGTCATTATATATTTGTGAAAACCCACAGAATATACAACACCAAATGAACCCTAATGTAAACCGTGAACTTTAGCTAATAATAATGTATCAGTATTGGATCATCAATTGTAACAAATGTACCACACCAATGCAAGATGGTATTAGGTGGGCAAGGTGGGGAGGGGTGTGAGGGGATATACAGAAACTCAAATTTCCTATAAATCTAAAATTCCTCCAAAAAAAAGTCTATTGATTTAAAGAAAGGATGTTGGTGAGTTTGGATGGGAGGGGCTGGGAGATAGGACTGGAGGAAGAGTTTTTACCCTTTCCTACCTTTTACATGTTTATTTAAAATAAATTAAAATTTAAAAACCAGTAAAGGAAAGAATTCTCAACTTTGGGCATGATCCTGAGGCTATGGCTTCAAGTTTTGTTCATTTTTTTTTTTTTTTTAGTGTAAACCAATTCTTTTTTTTTTTTTCTTAAACACTGTTTTATTTTTTAATTTATTTTTTTGGCTGTGCTGTGTGGCTTGTGGGATCTCAGCTCCCCAACGAGGGATTGAACTTGGGCCACTGCAGTGAAAGCCTGGAATCCTAACCACTAGGCCACCAGAGAATTCCCAAGTTTGGTCCATTTTAAATGATGGAGTCTTGATCTCCTGTGTTCTTGATGCAATAGAGGAGCCATGCTCAGGAACAACCTATTTGGTCAGAAGGTGGCTGGAGTAGAGTCAAAGTGTGTTAGGTTGGGAATTGCTATAGGTCTTCGTGCTGCCTGCTCTGACCCTGCTCAAATCTGCACATTCATCTCTTCCTCAGAGATTCTTCGGAGAGCCCATTCTGGTGGACCAGTTTGCACCCTGAGCTTGCTGAGATGAGACAATGCTTGGGAGAAAGAAGAGAAAAGAAGAAGGCAAGGGGGAAAAAAGAACAAAGAAAGAGACAAAGGAAGGAAGGAAGAGAAGGAGGGACGGAGGGAGGGAGGGAGGGAGGGAGGGAGAATAATTTCGGTGGACCAATCCGAAGGCTGATATAGCTTCCCACTAAAGGTTTGGTCTTGGCAAGTGATGCTGGAGAAAGAAGGAAGGGTGTCTTCAGATTTTCTAGCAAAGAAGGCTGGAATTTTTCCTAATCCCTCTCAACTTCAAACCTTGGAAAGAGCATTAAACCAAAAAGGGGACTAGCTCATGTCTGTCGCCATTTCCTGCATATTCACCACCAGGCCTGGTTGATGCCATTAATCATACAATGTGTCCATCTGTGTGCCTGTCACCTGAGCTGCTCCCTGTGGTCAGAAAAGCAGATGACAGGCAAATGCCAAACTCTTGGTTGTGTGGGTCTTCAGTGGTGACTCTGGGTAGAGAAGTTACTTCTCTCTGCTTACATTTTAATTTTCATTATTCATTAAATTTTCTAATTTACTCTGCAGAATGAGGCAGTTATGTTTAGAGAGAATGGAATGAACCCAACTCCATCTGGCTTCCTTGCTGAACTGAGGACATGAGAGGTTTTACATATTTCTGGGCAGTTGATATAGTAGAAACACACACACGCCAAACCTCATACAATGAATCAAGAATAGGGGTTATCTGAACAAACTAGTTTTCTATATAGTCATTCAAGGAATGTTTGGTTTTATATACAGAATCATCTAGGACAAGCATTTTATTTAGTTGTGTTACACATAAATGACTTAAGACTGGAAATTTCCAGTTCTTACCGACTCCCCATCTTCCAGGGAGGTTATACCCATGAACTCTAATATGTAAGGAAATCTCCCAAGTTATGGAATATTATTTTCAACATGAAATTTTATTTCAATATATGGACCCCCAAAAGCCCCAATAAAGTTGAATTATTGACTCGATGTGATGTTCCCAGAAAACCAGGACTTTTCCCAGGCAGTTTTCTGAGAACTGCTTGACTCTTTCTGCTGCTGCTTGAGGCTGGCTTCAGGGTTCCTTTGGGTTCTTTCAGGATGAATCTTTAAATGGCACCTCAGTCTATCCTTAAAAGCAAACTCCAGAAAGGTTTGATTCTATTTCTAGAAGTGAATTAATAATATCAGGAAGGAAACCATACATTCCAACTCTCTACAGTCTCCTTCAGATTTCGAGACTCATTTTGGATAGTGAAGCACCTTCCCTGAGTTTTATTTCATCCATTTTCTTCATCAGAAGAGGTGGACTTGGGCTGTCTACCCCTACCCACTCTTGCTGGGGTTTCTCACCTCCACCCAGTGGGATGAAATCATGAGAGCAAAGGGCATGAGTTATGGTCACAAGACAAAGGAAACTAACTGGGCATCATTCTCAGAGTTGGCTTTGTTCATGCCATCCTCTACTAACGTAGCCTCTAGATCCAGACATGAAGTACTACCAAGGAACTCTTGAACAATGGATTTCTTTCCAAAAGTGAATATTTCACACATTTCCAAAGCTCTCAAGCAACAATAAACCACCATCCGTTTACTGAAGGCCTGCTCTGATTCAGCCACCATGCCAAATGCTCTACAAACTTTGTCTACAATCTTACTGGTACTATTATTTCTGTTCCACAGATGAAGATTCTAACACTTAGAGGTGTTATATCATCATCATCATCATCATAAATAGCAATAACGGTGATTTACACTGATGAACTCTTTTTCAGAAACATGGAGAGCCATGTTATTTCCTGAATCCTCAAACAAGTTTGTAAATTAAGGACTGTTAATACCCCCATATCACAGATGAAGAAACTGAGGCTCAGGAAATTAACTGATGTGCCCAAGGTCATAGAATGCATCACATAGAAGTGTAACAGTTAGCTTCACTCCAAAGCTTTTGACTTTCATTGCTACAATTTCTGGCTATGCAGTGGAGTAAAAATGAACTAAAAATTAATTACAGAAATATTTCATTAAGAAGAAAAGGGAAAAGTTAGGACAAAAGAGAAGAATTAAAAAATCTTGCGACTGGAAACTTAAATTTTAAAGTTTGGAACAATTAAACATTCTTACTAATAAACGTTATACCACATTAAATGCAAATCTCTTCAGTGTCAACGACAGTGACTGCTTTAGTCTTATAGTCAGAGGCCTTTTATCTTTTTTTTTTTTTTTTTTTTTAAAATCTTTTTCCAAAACTTAAAACAACTTTAATATTTGTGAAAGAAAATGTTAAACAATAAAAGGACATCAGAGTTTTGGAGTATTACAATGACTTTTTTTTCTTAAGAATATGACTCATGTACTGCTTTATAATAACACTCAGGAAGTAAAAATCATTTGCATGAACAATAACTTGGGGTTGTAGGGATTGTGTGTAAAGTGAAAGGAGAGATAAATACTTTTAGAGGTGTGATGGTCTTGTCTGAGGTATAATACAATAAAATATAATATTATCCACTAAGGAGAAGAGCAATAATTCCTACTTTGGACCGGGTATTACCAGGTATGATTCTTGGAGTTTCTATTACCTCACATTCAGAACGAAACACATGCAATTCATCTGACCTATAGAGGAGGGGATGAAAAACAAAAAAAGATCCATTTTATTAAGAAAAGAAAGATATATGAAAATAATGCTTACTTAACAAAGTGTAAAAAAACTCTTGGTTCATTTTATTTGTTGAGACTGATAAGTTTAAGAGTCTTTCATGGATTTTTATTTGTGCATTTAGAGCACAATGCGGTAAAGTGCAAGAAAAAGCTGCAGGAGAGATGCAGCTGCACAGCGCGCCAAAGGACTTCAGCCTGCTTACATTTCATGGACTTGAATCAATCTTTCTTCCTCCAGCATCTCCATTTTGCCCCCTCCCTACGCACACGTGTGCACAGGCATTGCAGGAGGGAGGGAAGTTTATTCTCCGCAAACAATTCGCTCTTTGGCCACTCTTTGAGCGTGTCAACCAGGTTGCCAATTCTGATGTAGACACCTGTCCATTTGGAACAGGAATGAAAACAGCCACTCATTTCCTAGAAACCATCAAACACCCTGTCAGGGAACAACAGCTCTCCATTAACTGCAATCTGGGCAAGACATGAACGGGTCACATCGATAGCCAATTACCAATCCTCTGAGCCATTCGGCTTCCTTCATCTTGATGAAAGTTCCTGATTCTTTCATTACAATATAGTTTGAGGAGGGTTATCTTTTAATCATGGTGATCATAACCTGCTAAAACTTTAATTTTTGTTGAGCAATTGGATTTTTAAAACAATGCTAAGCAGAACTTGCCAATAAGGGTATAAGGCCAAGCCATATTTTAAGGTGACTCCCTGAATGACATCTTCACTGTTTAAACAACAACAAAAATGATTTTAACCACATGGCTATTGGATTCTGGAAATTTTGCATAATTTCAAATAGAAGCATGTACATTTTCCTGTGTGTGTGTGTGTGTGTGTGTGTGTGTGTGTTGGAGGGCTCTTAGCTCTTTATCTTGTTCATTGTCCTTTGTCTTGCAAGACACTGGCTTGGTGTTTCTAATTATGACATCCTCATGAATCCTGGGTGCAAAATATTTTAGGTTAGTGCTGCCTACGACTTTCAGATGAAATGTCACCATTGAAGTGAAATTTTTGAGAAGGCTGGGTCCCAAGTTTAAGAGCTCCTCCCTGGCAGAGGCGGGAGACTAATGTGGGTTTAATGTTGTTATGAGCCAGGCGGCTGAGCGGGGTAACAATATGAGTCTGTTGGACATGTCTTCTAGGTTGTCACGTTCAATTTGCACATGACCTCTTGGCCAAAAAATGGGAAAGAAGTGGTAGAATGTGGAACTGAAAGCTCATATTATTGCTTTGACAGCTTCACTCATCTAGAAGTAATGCAAAATGCAATTTATATTTATACACTCTGACCTCCTGCGCAGAGAGGGAAAGTATCTAATGATGGGTCGAGGTAGTGGAGGAAGAAACAGATCTGAATACAGCTGGAATTTGTCTACATTTTTGCTTTTCAACCATTCAATTACAGTCAAAAGATAAATGAAACACGAACACTGCACTGGTGAGGTAGTGACACGATTATTTTATAGTGACTGGGTTCTGGCTTTGAGTCTTGGCAAAGGTGGCCTCGCAACATGCCTTATTTCACTGGAGACAGATAATCTGTCTGCTCTCACTGGACAAAGGCCCTCTGCTTGTAGGTGCGTCATTATGCCCATCAGAGAGGAAAAAAGACACCAGCGAGTCAGTGACACTCTGGATTGCGTTTGGAAATTCTTGAGAGGGGCTGACACGTTAATCCTATTAACCAAGATAAATCAAGTCAGGCCTGGTGCTAACTGGGGCATTATTCACTTTCGAGTGGAAATAGGCAGTGGGCAGAAAGCACCATTTTCTTTTGTGCATCAGGAAATTTACTGGCTTTTACATGCTCCCAAATAGCTTCCTTCTGAATAGAGTCTATGAGCTAACTGGGGAGAATGGGGCTATAATTGTCAGGATCCTCAAATATGTCCTGAGGATTGCAGAACAGGGGTTTAAACGAATACCGTTTCTAGGATCTACAGCCTCATAGTCTCTATAAAAGTAGGACACACGGGGAAAAGGATTCTGGCTTTGTCCAGAGATTAAAAGGGACAATAATCTTCACCTTCATAAAGGCAGCAGCTCCTGAACGGCTGATGGCAAACTATCACTTGAAGATGCCCACATCAAAGGTTATACTAGAGACCCACAGATCAACCTTGAGAAATAAACAAAGAGAAATGGGAGATTGCAATAAACAATGCAGTAGAGTATTCCTAAAATGATTGCTCAAACAAGCATTTTTGTCTATATTCTTGCTAATTTTTTCTTAATTTTTATTCTTTGGGGGATAAAGAGTCTCCACTGCTTAAGTTTTCCTAGATGTATTAAACTTCTCCCCACTCTGTCCCACCAGTGCTTTCTGATGCAGAAGATAGAAATACATTTTCTTCCTTAACTGAACAGAATGGACTTTTACGTGGAGGAATATCAGATAACCCAGACTCTCAAATCAAATCTTTCTACTTTCCCTCTCTTATCACAGTTTATGACACAAACTCTCTACCGCTGCCCCCCTCCCCCCCAAAAGAGGAAATCACTTGCAGATTTCAGCTGGTCAATTTCTGCAGGTTTCTTTTAAGGAACAAAATGTAGTTTGAGTTTTAAAAACATTGTTTCTAAGGTTTTACTAACTTCCCAGTGTAGAAAGAAATTAGCAGAGAGTGTGTGAATTGGAGAGGGAAGGGTGCAGGAAGTCTGGAACTTCAGTCACACAGGCCAGAGTCAGGGCATCTGTCTCTTGGGGTTGCTCTGAGGAGGTAGGGTAGCATGCCTAGGGGTAAGTTAAGAATAGGATGTTTCTGCCTTACAGCTGGATGAGAACAATCTCACAGCCACTCTTCCTTTGTGGGTCTTTGAAGAGGAGTTCTGGGATTGGACATGGGGCCCTAGAGGTCAGGGAGGAGACCATCTCCATGAGGACACCGGACACCATCTTCATGAGGGAACTCCCTACTTCCTTGTTTAAACAAATAAACCCAGGACAAAATAATGCACCAGGGAGACAGCTGCCGAGTTTTTGGTTCCCCTTTCCCAGTTACATTTTCCCCCTTACCTTCTTTCCTAACCCCTCTTTCCAACTGGGTGACATCGCAGACATTCATTCTCCTCTGTCACAAATGGAGGAAGACAAATTGAAAAATAGCTGGAGACACCCTGGCTCCCCTCAGCCACCTTGGGGTATTCCAAGGTGACTTCTCTGGGTGGGGGTAGTCAGGTAAGAAGAAATGGGGCAGCTCTTTCTAAATACATAATGGTGGCAAAGAGGCGTGTTCCAGAGATCTGGGGATCAGGGATCCCTCAGAAGGATGTGAAGCCGGAGGTCATGTTCAGGGGCACTCACTCTTGCTAGGAAGACCTCGTACCTGGCCACCTGGGTGGCCTTCCGGACACGGGACATGGCAACTCCCTGCTTTTTGCGGGGGTGGGATGCTGAACCCGGTCCTGTTGCTCGCCTTCATTCCTGGTGAGATGAAGTGGCAGTTCGTGTGAACCCTTAACGTTCACATACCGGGTAGGAAATCTCGAATAAATCTTCCTATTTTGATTTCAGGCTTATGAAAACAATTATATGATGGTACTGACTAATTAAAGACTGTTTGGACCAGTTAAATAACCAGCCTAGTGAAAAGCTCATGGGATGCTGGCGGGAGTGACCTGGGTACCGTTCTTCTATCTGTCCCCATCCTGTTCTGTTCCTCTTGGCCGAGCCCCCAACCCATTAAAAAATTAACCAAAAAGTGCAAAGAGGCTCTTCTCATTTTGAGGAACACACCTTAGTAGCACGTGTGCGCGCAGCCTCCAGACCCAGAACCTTCTCCCAGAGTCGCGGGGCCGAGCCCGGGAGCTGGGGAGGCGGATCCCCCGACCGGAGACCTCGGATCCCGAGGCCAGAGGAGGCCGCGCGTGTCCCTGGCCGGCCCCGCAGGAGTTAAACCCGGAGGCAGGCAAAAGGGAGGCGGCCGCGTCTCCTTTTCTCGGCTATCAGTTGGAAATAGAACGGCTGCCCTCTGGACTTTAACTCCCGCCAGAAAGGGCATTTTATTACAGGTTATGACAAGTTGCCGAGAGACACGGAGAACTCAGTAAGAAAGAGCTGCGAGCGGAATAAAAAATGCTCGAGATGTTTGGGAGACAGAGCGAAGACGGCTTCAAATGATAGGTGTTAGCCGGACTCGGGATGGAATGTGCGGGCTCGGCCGGGTGGGAGCGGCCGCGTGGGGACGGAGATGCCCAGGCCCCCGCCCCCCGCGCCGCCCGCGCCCACTTCCGACCTTCCCTCCATCTCCTCCAAGAGTCAAGCCACTGCTGCGACCGATCGTCCCAGAAGTTTCGCGCCAGCCCCCTCCGCCCAAATTTGCTACCTTGCGTTTCTTGATTATCTGCAGGAAATCTGCACCTTCCTCTCCTCCCCGGACCTCTGTGAGAATAGGGATATTCCTCCTATAATCTGTGTTGTGCCCCATACACACTTCCACTTTCAGTTTTTCTGAGTTTACATCTTCTCACCTAGTTAAAACCGAAAAGAAAAAGGAAATCAAGCAGAGAGTTCTATTTTCCACCAGGTGGGAGATGCGCCTTTTGGGGTTTCTGCTAAGTCAGCCCCGCAGTCTTAACAGCTGCTCAGGTTCCCGCTGACGAGCTGATTTTGCAGAGTGGGGAACACATCCCCCTTCTCCCTGGCAGCCTTTCAGATGTTTTTCATCACCCATCGCCAGTGGAAAATAGTTCTGTCTCCGTGAGTGCTCAGACCTGCAGAGCCTTGCCCTGCTCTGAACTCGCAGTGGGATGGAGGACCCCCAAGAGACATAAAACCAGCGCCCCAAATGGAAGTGGAGCTTGGTCTGAGGATGCCGGTTGAGTTCCGGGGGGGGGGGGCAGTTATCTGGAGAAATGCAGGAGGAAAAGAGAGGGGGGCAATGGATTCCCAAAAGGGAGAGATGTTTATCCAAATTCCATTCCTATCGCTCAGATCTAGAGAAGACATCGTTAGTAGTTTCAGAAGCAAGCCTCCCTACAAAGTTCATTAATTTGCAGGTTTTGAGCTCAATCAAAGCCAGAAACAAGAAACTTTCTAACAGTAATACTTTGCACACTATGGCGAATACTTAAAACAAACAAACAAACCTACAGATCTTTCTCTTCCCTCTTCCCTCTCCTGGTTAAAAAAAAAAAAATCTATGGAAATAAAAAGCGAACAACTCTCTGGACCTGTATTACTGAGGAGGTAGACAGAGCAGATAAACTGCAGATATATAGCTGGTGTTCGTCACTCACTATTTCCATCCTTTGAAGGAGGGCTGGGTCCTGCCAGGTGTATGAAAAGTTGCTCAAGTGCTTGCCTGATGGTTGCATCTGATGAATGCAACAACTCCCCAAACTCATAGAGAGACAGTTTCTTGGAGTGATGGTCTTGAACATATATGACCCCTTCCCCTCCACCGCCACCCCGTGCCACAGACTAGTGCAAACCCAATTTTGTTTTCCCAACCTCAATCCAATCTCTTACTAGAAGTTTCTTGAAGAACTATGTATCCCCTCATGTCAAAGTGTGCCTGATTTTTATAAACTTTAATTGCTCTCCCTCTGGAACTCTCAGTTAACCCTCCCCTCCCCCCAACAACTTGTTTCAGATGTATAAACAGACCTTTACTGCAAATTTGTGACAGAAGTTGGAGTAAGTTCATAGAAAAACAACTGAGCCTGAAAAGCAAGTCCTGAGTGCTCACCGTATGCAGAGCAACTCCTGCAAAACTTACATCAAATGTAAAGAGCTGTGAAAATGAGTGGGATAGGCCCCTGGAAAATAGAAAATTTGTGTGGCATGAAGTCACAAGATGAATAGAATGAGAGATGTTATTTATTTTTCTGTCATGATGGGCCATTTGTGATAATAGTACCTTGAAGATAAAACCATATTTCCCCAGAGATCCATTTATTTGTGTTATTTTTGTTTTAAACTGCCTCAGAACTTTAAAAAAGCAAAATTATTGTTCTTCAAATGCCTGTCCATTGGCAAGGCATCAGCTAGAAGTTTTGTGGAATTATAGGACTCTTTCCATAAAATATTAACATATAAAAAACTTTTAGCCTTCAGGATGGAAAACCTTCCTCTAATGTTTTGTTTTTGAAAAAATTGGGAGAGAGAAATTGTAAACGAAATCACCCCCCTGGCTTGGTCTGTGTAAATTGGGAATCCTTACAAATCTGCTGGGGTGATAGGAAAACGCAAACTGAACTGAGCTCACTGCCCATTCTTGCCTTTGGCAAAGTCTTAACAGGTAAGAATCAATCTTTATTTCTTTTTTTCGTCTCTCTTCCTTTCTAGAATTGGGTTATATATCAATTTGTCTTCCAGAATCAAACTCAAATATGCTTAAAACTTCATGGATTTTACATGTTCTTGTCCTTTCTATCTGTGGTGAAAATAGCAAATTGTTGAGAGTAAAGAAAAACCGCACATCTCAAACTTTCCTGTACATCCTTCCGAAAAGAAAGAGAATAGAGAGATTTAAGGAGAAGGTATGTGAAGCTGTCACCAGCAATACCCCAGAAAAAAAAATTGTAAAAATAAGAAAGGTCATCTGTAAGAAAGTTAAAACCAGAGCCGTCACCTGTAAGTGAAATTGCCCTGCAGAGGTGTTCTGTATTGTGACGGGGGACGGAGGGAGGAGAAAAGAAAAAAGAAAAAAAAAAAAGAGAAAGGAATCACCACTTGGCAGTGAATAAGAAGGAAGGTACTGATAAGGGGGGAAAGGGGGACAAATTTGTAAGGAGAGTAAGTAAAACTCGGCAAAGTCCCTAGAAATATTTTTTGCGCCCCTATCTTTACAAATCTTCCAGGCAGCTTGGAGAAGAACTAGAAAGTGAGGCGAGGAAGAGGAAATGAGGAACTCTGAGGAAGGCTTGGGCTGCTTCAGCCCCTTTGTGAGAAGCGCAGTGGCATCTCTTTTTACAGTTTTCCTCACTTCTGAGGTTTGGAATAATAAACTCAAGTAGCTGCCCGTCAGTTCCTGTCCATCTTCTTTAGCAAACTTGACATCGTGGAAGAAATATGACAAGTGACTTATTAAAGAGGAGCTAGTTGACTTTTAACCCTGACTGCCTTTCTCAGACCCCATTACCTGCAAATTTATCTAGCAATATATTACCAGAATTACAGGGCGTGCCAGTGAGGAGGAAGGGAGGAGAAAGCAAAGCCGGGATTTTGTGAAAATATCAGGGAAAAGCAGAATGTTTTACCTTTCTATTTGTGCCACTTAAGGGGATGAGTAATATGTTGCAGAAAACAAACCACTCCTAGTCTAAGAAGGGGGTCAGTTTCTCTGTACCAGAAAGCAGACAGAATTTCAGGGACCTTCAGCATCGCTCCTCCTTATATCCCTCTGATTCCCAGTTCTTTCCGGCAGAGCTTCTCAGGATTTTAATTCTTGTCATCTTCAATCCGATTTAAATGGATTTTTAACTTTATGAACAATAATCATATAAAGGGCTCTTCTCTGCCTCCTCTTCCTCCTCCACTTCCCCTTTTTTTTGATACAACTCCTGTTTTTACTCTGTTGCAAGCACTTCTCAAAAGGGAAGAAACGTTTTCCATGTACTTTTAAAGATAGCTCAAAGACCCTCTCTAAGTTGAACTCTTTCAAAACTTTGAAAACATCCAGGGACTATTTAATTTAGGTAACTGATAACATTATAAAAATCAGCAATAGTCATTCAGGCATTCAAACAAAGTTTCTTTGTGCTAATTGGGCAGCCATTATCCTGGGGGGCTTGAGTAACTCGGCAGCTGTTGTTAGGCTAAAATAGGAAGGGAATTTTGAACACTTAGGGGTTTCTTCTTCTTTTAAAATGAAAAAGAGGAAAGTTGCTGTCAAAATAATAATAATAATAGTAATGATAATAATAATGATTATTATTATTTAGTGCTTTGGGCATACATTTGTATATCCTGTTGCCAGGGTGAAGGCAATAATTGAATCTATCCCAAATCTGAGTGATGGAGTAGTCATAAATGACTCCATGTGACAGAAGAGCCAGGAGGCAAGTGATGGATACTATTGTCCAAACGTGACCCTCCATTAACACCACCTATCAGCATCTGGATCCTGTCACTGTGTCCCATCCCAGAGCCAAGAGGGCTGCCTGGCATATTCCAAGCGCTTCAAGGGCTTCCAGGCTGCGCTCAACCCTGCATCAACTAAATGGATGGGGAGGCTGACCCAAACCTTGCTCCCTCTATCTCCACTCGCCTTATTACCCCTCTCCAGGCCCATTGTTGGGCAGGTGCTGGCAATTTGCTCCTTATCGCGCCTCTGTTTATGAGGGCTTTTTATTAATAACAAAGGGAGAAATGGTATTAATATTAATTAACACAATAAAATGAAACAGTTTGGAGAATCCACCAAATAAATCTTCTCATCGTCTAATTGGAGCTGGAGAGAAAGGGGAGGAGGAGGGGAGGGGAAGGCAAGGGGAGGGGGAGGGGAAGGGGAGGGGGAGGGGAAGATACAGATGACCTACTGGGTGACAGGCACAGGTTGGAAGGGTGACATTTTATTGTAAGCCTCCCAATGAAAGGAAGAAAAGGAAGGGACCAGTCAATTTAATGCAGGGACCAAGAGTGCAAGGGTGTTGCTAAGAGACAGGGATGCTGCTAAAGTTCTATCAGAAGCACTACTCTGACCTTATGCAAATAGAGGCGGCCAACGCTTTGTGGAACGGCTGAAAATTCCACCCCCTGTGTCACCAATACCTGGCATTGAGCCTTTTATTCAAATGTTCTCTAAAAACACACACAGAGGATGTGACAAAGCATGACACATTTAGAGGCTGTAAAAACACACACACACATGCAGACAAAATGGGGGGAACAATAATAATAGTCATAATTTTTAAAAACCAGGGAGAAAAATCAACACCAGATCTTTCTGTGGAAATGTCACCCATCTTTACCTTCTGACACTGTCATTTTCCTTTAGCTGAAAAGTGACCTAAAGATTCAGAAATTGTCTTCTCGTTGCAGAAATGAAGCTTATTAAGACACCACCGTGGCTCTCAAAATAGTGTCTTAATTTACACCCCAGGGGTGTGGGGAGGGGATGGTGTGACGGGGGTGGGCAGGGGGTGTGAAAGCCTGGTGCAGACTGGACAAATTACATCACATGCCCCCTCCCCAACTAATAAAGTAAGTATGCCTTTCCTTTCATTTTAACTATCCACCCTAGGACAAGCTTAAGTGCATAAGGTGAGAGGCTTGGAGACCAGTTGGTTCTCCCAGGAAGTTGACTGTCCTTACAGTTATATGAAGGCGGAAGGCCCGACACACCTCTGCGGGCGTCACTTGGGTACCTGCGGTGGAAGGGCCACGGGTGGGTCCTGGACTGGACAGGCAGGTAGGTGGGCATGTATCCCACGCCACGCCCCGCCCCACGCGCCCCCGACGAGGCGTGACTGTGAGCTGCTGCAGAGGAAGATGCTCTCCCTCCGTGTCGGTGTCGGAAGGCGCGCCTCCAGCCAAAGCCGGCTTTTGTCACACGCCTGACCCCGCCGCTCCGCTCCACTGCACGGCCCTTGAGAGGCCGGTGAGAGAAACCCGGCCCCACGAATCAGTGTGGGTCGCCCTGGAGCCTCTGGGTTTGCTATTCTCTGGACCACTTTAGGCGGCTGGACTTTGGGGTCAGGTTTGTGCACCAGCACTTCCAACTGTCCAGGCCAAACTCTCTCTCTCTCCATCTTCCTTTCCCTCCTCCCTTTTTCACTCCAAATTAGCATTTCTGCCCCTCGGCTGGGTCACACCTAACAGGGAAAAGGAACCTCGTTTCCCAGGACAATCTGTCTCCCAGGAAAACCACCTGGCCTTAGGGATGGCAATCCTGAAAAGTTTCAAACAGGCGATTCTCACAGCTCTTCGCCGGACTTTGTTCCCCTGGGGCCATCCTCCCTCCCCGCCCCGCCCCCCCCCCCCCCAGACTGCAGCTTTGGGAACTCCGGGGACTTCGGGCTGGGGGTTGGGAAAGCTGGGAGGAGAGGCCCCCTAGACACACCCCTGCCAGCCCTGCAGCCCTGGCAGCCTTCACCTAGGACTGGCTGCAGCCAGAACCCAGTACCACCTGCAAAGTTCTGCTGGTTCCTGCCTCCCTTCTCCCGAGGCCGCCCCCTGCGGAAGAGGAGAAGCATCTCTAAGTGAGGGCAGAGCACCAACACATACAACTTTGCAAACTCAATTTAACCAGCGAGCTTTTTTACCCACTCCATTCCCTCCCTCACTTTTGATTTCAATATTGATAAAATGCCCACCAGTTCACATCTTTATGGTAATAGTTGCAAATGAATACATTTAAGTACTCGGGGGGCGTTTCCAGCATTCAGTGGCAGATAACTTCCCAGGGCAACTTCTCCCTAGGACCCTCCCACCTCCCTTCTGAATGGTGGGACTTTTCATCATGGGCACAATACTATTCAAATTTCATATTAGCTGTGCGTATGGTGAACTTTGTAATAGGAAATTCAATAGCTGCTGTAAATATTAATGGAATATGAAATGAAGCCACAGCCTCGACCAGCCCTGACAGTAAAACCAAGTGGGCAAGTGGCGGCCCCGGGGCGAGAAAGGCCTTTCCTCTTGTCTCTCTCGCTTTATTACATTAGCGCGGGCCTCCCCGCGCCCGCGTGGGCTCAGAAGCCGAGGTTCCGGGTCACCCATGACAAATGTCTCGGTGTCTCGCCAACAGGCCCCGCCTGGCCCTGCCACTCCGTCTGCCCAGCAGGCCCCGGGAGACTGCTTGCGGGTGTCAGTTTCAGGTAAAGAGCTCTTGAAAGCGCGAAGTCTCCAAAAAGGTTACAAGGATTCCAGCGCCTCCTCAAGTCCCCGCAGCCCCGGTGCAGCCACCGCAGGAGGGGGTCTTCGCCCGGGGATAGAGGGAACCCCAAGCAAGTTTTGGGGATTGAAATCACTGTCAAGGGCGGCCGGATCCGTACCTTCCGTCCTCACCTCCATCCCTCCCCGCCCCCTGCCCAAAAGACCGGCCTCAGCCTTGGACCTGGGGCTGGGTAGGGCGTCTGGGAGGGGACTCGGGAGGCCGGCCCAGGCGGGTTGGCCGCGTCCCAGCGCGTTTCGGGTCTGGATTTGTACCCTCGTGCACTCAAGTGGCAAAGGCCGCCCGGGCGATCCAGCGACGAGGTGGGGCTGGGGGCGTAGGGGGCAGTTTGCAGTGATCGAAGGTCGCTCGGACTCCAGGCCCTGGATCGCCAGTGCAGCCCCTGCCCGGGCGTGGGTCTTGGGAAAACCGGAGGGGAGGGAGCGCGTGGACGCGGGAGGAGTGGCGCGACCCGGGCCGCCGCCGCCGAGGTTGGATCACTTCCGAGCTGCGGTCGCCGCCGAGGAGGGTCCGGGGAGGCGCGACGCGCTGACAAACGTGGCAGTCAACACCTCCAGCTGCCCGGGCGAGTTATTTCAACAGGCTGGGAAAGATCGGTATTTTGAGTGGCAGGCGACGCCTTTCCTCACTTTCAGTATTTATGTTGTACTGACAGCACTTAGGAGAGCTTAGTTTTAGATGGGACATTAATCTTCACTTGTTAAGAGATAGCTTGTCAGCGTGGGCCCGGGGCTTTCCCACTCTCTGACGACGCCATCCCCATGCCCAGCACCCCGCCACTCCCCGCCTGGCCCGACACGGGCGCGCAGTGTCTCAGGTCCACTCGCGACAAGGGGACGAGCCGGGGTTAAACTGGGGCAGGGCGAGACGCCCGAGGAAGGTTAAAGTCAAAATCGACTGAAATGACAGCCCAGCCTGGGTCCTGGCACCACCCCCTGTCATTTTTGCCTGTTTGCAGGTGGAGAGAGGGGAGTACTTGATCAGAGTGGGGAGCTTGTTAAGCCACAAAGCACGCAGGCGAACCCCCCTGGCTGCGAACTCCGGGCAACTGTCTATTTCCCTTTGACTGACCCCCCAAGTGTCACCGCTGTGGAGTCACCCACCACCTCCCCATTATCACCAGCTTTACGGGATCACTTTTCTCTTCCGTTCACTGGGGGCTCCCCACTTTTAAATGATTTCCTCCCCAGTTATTTTTTTCCCCAATTAATCCAGAATAGTTCCTCATGTGCTCCAGATGCAGCAAACTGCAGAGCTGAAATGAGCTGAAATAAGAACGGAATTGCCATAACGTGGGTTTGCTTTGCATCAGGGGTTTCACTGCGGGGATAGTTTCAACAAGGCATCCACCTTTTCGAAATCCGTGGAAAAGCTTCAAGTGAGGTTTGCATTCTCACCGACCCTCTGGCCAGTTCTCCCACCCGCAACCGCTGTTACTTGTAGCCCCCATCCCCCCAAGTTAATAGCTGTGCCTCACTGTTTCTTTGGTGCCATTAAGTCTTCTTCCTTCCTCTGGGATCGTGCATCTTCTTCCCCCTTGCCCTTTAAGAGTTGCACTTTCAAAGAAGATTAAAAAAAAAAAAAAAAAAAGGACAAGAAATGGATATAGGTTTTGTAAGTGTTAAATAACTTTCTCAGCGTGTATTAAAGGAAGATTGTATTTTATCAACAGCTGATTGATGCAGCCGTGTGATCTTGTCGGTTTGTCTATAGTATCATATTTATTTAACCTGCTGGGGGACTGTGTTCAGGGGCAGCCTGTTCATGCTGACAAGAGCATGCACATTACACACTACCCCAGGTATTTTGATTGATCGTTCCCACCCCAAAGCCTTTGGTTCATAATTTATCACAGCAGGTTTTGCATCACAGACTAGGTTTCAAAAAAAAAAAATTCTGTAAGAGATTTCAATGAACAACTACTGCCAAGAAACCTGCAACTCCCAAATATTTTAAATACCTCCTGAGATGGTTCAGTTTGTATAATTACAGGGCACACGACCTTTATTTGCCCTGATTCCCTAAATGTGATTAGATTATTCATTTTAATTTGTGGCTGGACCAACATTTCCTTAACTGAGGATGGCATGGGGGTGGGATGGCAGTGGTGAAAATATCAAATAGTGTGGGCTTTTCTTTTCTTCTCTTTTGCTCTCTCTCCTTCAATAACAGGTTTGAAATGTGGAAGCAGTAGAAAGGCAGACAAAGTGGCTCTTTTGCACTCTCCTGAGGTTGCTTTGGGAATTAGTTCATAATGTCCTTTGGCAGTAGACTAGACTTTTACTACCTCTCTATCCCGCCCCCCTCACCGTACCCCTGTGGGTGAGGAAAGGTTTTTTTTAATAAGTGATACACTGTTCAGTGTGTGGAATAAACTTCTTAATATTTGTGTCTTTTCAAGTAAATAATCTCAATGATCTGGGAACATCCTTGTGGTTCTGAAATTTGTGATCTGAAATTAGAATTACCTACTGAAGGACCAATGAATAATTACTTCCTATGAGATTTCTTTAAAAAAGGAGACTTCCCCTTGACTTTTTTTTAAACTAACAACAAGAGAGTACACATATATGTGTACTAACTAAACTATGCTTGAAAAATAATATATATTTTTTGCTATAATAAAAATGGGATATATTTTTTGTTCATCTTCTTGGATTATTATTATTCTGGTTAGCAATGGTTTTTCTGTATGTATGTGTGTGTAAAAGTGAAGTTTCACAAGTGTGCTATTTTCCAGTAATAGAGATGCTGTTTATTGTGCTTGCTATTTTTACATTTGTCCTTTAGAAACTCTTGGAATGACTCCTGAAGCCTCGAAAGGCAATCTTAGCACTATTATGTATCTCTTTGTCCATCAGAGTTTCATTTTGTCATTCTAAATTAGATGGGAAGATCCTTACCAAAGTGGTTAATTACATATATATATAAAATGCTACACTAAGGGGGTGGTGGTGGGGATTAACAGCATTTAAAAAAAGAGCTGTTAAGTGAATAGTTGCCCCCCCAATAACTGAACACATTTAAAGTGTTTTTTTCCCCTTCAGCTCAGGTTAATATTGGGGGAAAATTATATATCCGGTGATGGCAGGGATTCCAACATTTACAATTAAGACTTTCTTCTCCATCCATCCATCCATCCATTCATTTTTCCTCATTCTTGCATATTTTTATTCACAAAAGTGTACCTTTTGGCTTGATTGTGCACTTTATAATGATGGTAAAGAAATTAACCAGTGTGATCAACACCTCCCATTCCAGTTAATATTTCCTTTTATCAAATGCCCCTTATATTTGGAGCAGCTTTGGAGACCCTGATGGTAAACCTTCATTGCTAATAATATCGTATTCAACAACTTATTTTTATCCCTAGATGTTGCTATTTACCCTTAGATGGTGTTTGATGATAAAAACCAAAATATTTGCAAAACTCTAGAAGACGCATCTTTCTACTGAGAAAAACAGCCGTTATCAAAAGTCAGTACAGACACAATACCCAGAGAGAAAGAGGAAGGGCAGGCCGACAAAGGAAATATTTATCTGTGACTCAGTGGTCAGCACGGTGTAGTAAGGCAGATCAAGCAAGGCGAAGAAAAGGCCAATTTGTTTGTGATGAAACAAATCTACACATTTTAATCGCTTGAGCTAAGGAGTTTTGAGATACCTTGTGAATCAACTTGCAACCATTTTTCCAAAATGTTTTAGTTTTGCACTGGTTTGCATTGAAAATAAACCTTTTAAAGCCATCCACCACCAGGTTTCTTTAATAAAATGTACATTACCCCTAATAAGGAAGAAAATACTTTCACATGTTGCCTGTCTTCTGAGGAGACAAATAAATTGGGTCCTATTTCCTTTCCAGGGGACCCTTTTTTACCATAATTAATACATGCTCACACACAGACACATATACAAATGAACTTCTTTGAAGTTTAGTCACTTCTTAACTGTGCAGCCCTGGACAAGTTACTTCATTTCTCCTTCCCTCAGTTTCCTCATCTAGTGAAATTATAATAGTACCTGCCTCAGGGGTTGCCATAAGGAGTATGTTAACACGTGCAAAGCTCTTAAAGCAGTACCCACCACGTACTTATATCTAGATTTGCATCTGCTATTATTATAGCCCATAGTATGCATTAGTGTCTTACTAATATCACTATTGACAACAATAGTTTTATTTCTGGTCACCTGGAATATTATGACTAGACCTCAAAACTTAAACTGTAAATTTGAAGTGATTCTTTTAAGGCATTGTGCTCAAGTCTGCATTGTACTGAAGTGCAAAATTGTCCCTAAACGGGCAAAGCGATTACTATCTTTCTCCCTGTCTCTCTAGGCCCCAGACACACTAAGTAGCCTTCTATGTAAATGCCAAGCTAAAATACCACTCCAAGGAATGGTGGGTATGCTACTGAAGTGTTTGTACATCAAATCACAGGAAGACTCCGCCAAAAGTCTGTAAAAAGGCAAACAGCCCCTAAGGATGCCAGCACGCCCTTCCTCATTTTTGTCTTACGTATCTAGGTCCCTCATAGCATATGTTAACATACTATGGGTTTTATGATATGCTTTTTTTATATGCTAGGCACTGTCCTCTGTTAGACTGTTGAAGCCGAAGAGAAAGCCATGTTTCCTGATAATAGGTTAGAATATCAATTAAAAATTAGAAACTTGATGTGAAAATGAATGGAATTAAATAATAAAGTTTGGGGGGGGGTTGGATTTGTCCACATGTTGACTTTTGAAATTTAGACAAAACCAATTTCAATTGGGAATAAGATCAGCCTTACCTTGACTTTGGAATATCTTTTTGTTTTTGAGCTGATCTGTTGCCACTTCAGAGAGTAACTTGAGATCAGAGCTAAAGTGAAACCAGAGCGCTTGAAAGGCTGCTAACAGCACTTCCCCCTTCCCTTTAGGTTATCCGACATGGATACAGAATACGACTTGCTTTTGTTACAATTAGATCACAGAACCTCAGGTATGAATAGTTTTCATTTTATGTCACTCCCCAAACTAAATCATGCAAACAAGGCCGGACAGGAGCTGGTGTTTTCTTACACATGTTAACATTGACCTTGCTACTTAGAACCACACCCCTCATTTCTTTAAATCAGAATTCCATATCCCTTTCACATCTTTTCTTTTCAACCTGCTCCGTGGTGTAAGACAGTCTGTTTCCACTCTGTACATACACCAAAAATCCATGAACTTCTGGCAGCTGAACTTTTTGTAAGGTTAAGATCCCCCAAAACAGGCATGTGTTTGCTCATGCACTAAAATATTTCCTCTTTTTTTTTTTTCTTAACATTTTTATTGGAGTATAATTGCTTTACAATGGTGTGTTAGTTTCTGCTTTATAACAAAGTGAATCAGTTATACATATACATATATCCCCATATCTCTTCCCTCTTGCAACTCCCTCCCTCCCACCCTCCCTATCCCACCCTTCTAGCTGGTCACAAAGCACCGAGCTGATCTCCCTGTGCTATGCGACTGCTTCCCACTAGCTATCTATTTTACATTTGGTAGTGTATATATGTCCATATATACACTACCACTCTCTCACTTTGTCCCAGCTTACCCTTCCCCCTCCCCTGTCCTCAAGTCCATTCTCTAGTAGGTCTGCATCTTTATTCCCATCTTGCCCCTATGTTCTTCATGATTGTTTTTTTTTTCTTAGATTCCATATATATGTGTTAGCATACAATATTTGATTTTCTCCTTCTGACTTACTTCACTCTGTATGACAGACTCTAGGTCCATCCACCTCACTACAAATAACTCAATTTCCTTCCTTTTTATGGCTGAGTAATATTCCATTGTATATATGTGCCACATCTTCTTTATCCATTCATCTGTTGATGAACACTTAGGTTGCTTCCATGTCCTGGCTATTGTAAATAGAGCTGCAATGAACATTTTGGTACATGACTCTTTTTGAATTATGGTTTTCTCAGGGTATATGCCCAGTGGTGGGATTGCTGGGTCATATGGTGGTTCTATTTTTAGTTTTTTAAGGAAACGTCATACTGTTCTCCATAGTGGCTGTATCAATTTACATTCCCACCAACAGTGTATGAGGGTTCCCTTTTCTCCACACCCTCTCCAGCATTTATTGTTTGTAGATTTTTTGATGATGGCCATTCTGACCGGTGTGAGATGATATCACATTGTAGTTTTGATTTGCATAAAATATTTCCTCTTAAATATCATGTGTCATTGATCTATTTGATTAAAAAAAAGTAAATCCCAGTTGTTTAAACTCAGCTTCAGTGTTAAATATCTTTTCACATTTTAATTAATTTACTCTTAGATCAGAGAAAGATAACTTTAGTGAAATAGACACAGCTTCCTATATGTCTTTTCATGATTGTTCCATAGATCTAGAAAGATCCTGTGACTTTCTCATATTTGGACTAATAATAGCTTCAAAGTTGCCTAAAAGGTCAAACAAAGATATTAGAATGTCCCCAGAAAGGAAAACACAACGTGGTGATCTGTTGTTTCCTGTATGTGAATGCTGACATTTAAGGGAATATCATGGTTCTCCTTTAACTCATATATACATTCTTTTTTAAACATTGCTCCCTTTGAGATTTGCAAATAGTTAAACTAGTTTACACAGTTCTCTTTTTTAGCGTTCCTTTCAAGTGCAGCTCTTAAGTAAGCAGACACTTTAACTTGCCTTCCTATTAGACAGCTTTTTCTTTACTGCCTTTTCATAGCACAGCTATCAAAAATAAGATAATGCCCAAGATCTGGGACCTAATCAGCTTTCTAGCTGAGTTTAAAGAGTCTGGAGGCTGTTTAAAGGTAGCTCTGGTTATGTGTGCGGGCCTACTGCAGTGTTTGCACTGCCACATTTTGATGGAGAGGGTAATGTGTTTGCTAGATAAGGTGAAAGGGACCAGCCAAAAAAGCAAGGCTCTGTTTGATAAACCCTGACATATTTAGCTATTTTTCACACACATGAAAGGAAGCTTTAAAACCCCAAGGAAAATAGAGGTGTCCATTCAAGCACACTCATGTTTATCGAGACAAAAAAGGTAAATAAAGAAAATTGGCATCTTGTAGTCTATTAATTAGGTCTAGAGCTTATCATTAAATTGAAAAGCTGGATAAAATACAAGTCTATTTCTTGCTGTTATTTGATGTGAAAGTTCAGTTCTTTAAGTCAGTGTACTTTGGAAGGACAGTTATTTTGTTTGGCTTGTCTTGCCCTGGTAGAAGTTTTGAGCCCTGTATAAAGGAGCTGATGAATTGAAGTTCAGCTTTTAGAAGGCTGATTTGCATAGACTTGAGATGAGAACTCAGTTTGAAATTAGTGTTAACATACATGATGACATTCTTTGTGAAGTGACCTATAGCCTGAAAACAGATTGATAAAGCCAGAATGAAAATATGCCGCCTGACATCCAGTACTTATAATTAGGCTCAGTTCTAAAAGCCCAATTAAAATAAGTTCATACATAAAGATGTTTTAAAATAAAATAGCTTTACAATCTAGAATGATTAAAGAATGCTGGAGGTGAACTATTGACTGCCTTATAATAATTTCCCTTTTCTAGAAAAGTAAAGGAAAAAAATATCAAGAAGTTTCACAAAATAGAGCTGTCTCTCAAAATAAGAATTTTAATGATGTGAATATAAAGATAATTTGGGGCTCAATTTTTATGCTGTGATTACTGTAAGTTAATTTAGGAGGAAATATAAGCTCTAAATCATATCCTAGTAAAATTTTTCTAATTTTTTTCTCTAGGAAAGATATGTTTCTGATTTCTTATATTTCTAAATTGAAAGTATTTGAAAAACTGAAAAAATGGCCTCAAAAGGTTAGTTCATCTGTAGAACATTTTAAAATATAATCACTTGAATCTTTAGAAATGTGTTTCTTCTATATATTAATCATTTAAAACATTTTTGTGCCTTAGTGTTAATAATCTATATAAGTGTAGATTTTTAGATGAATTTAATGTCAACTGGGGATTAATGTGAATTAATTAAATTGACAGTGTCTTCTTTAATGAGAAAAAAGGATTTAGTTTTAATACAGATGATCTTAATAAAGCTTCTCTCTACTTGTCTGTATTTTCTCAACATTAGGAATTATTTTTATTAGAAGGTGAATTAATTTAATAATGGCAGAGTGGCAAAACATGAATTAAATCAAGTGATTGCGAACTGACTTTGTTATTGTTATGGAAGTTGCATAATCAACCAAATAACTTTCAATTAAAAAGGAATCAATTTGTGTAAGCCACTTAAAAATAAAAACATAAATTGGAGTTCATATTTAATTTTCTCTTGAAACAGTCGTTGGACAGAATTTGAAATAATATCTACGATGGAAGGTAAATGTTCAACAGGCTTGAATCTTTTCTCTAAACAGTGAAAATTCACATCTCAGAAATGCATTTCCAATAAAATTACTGTCCCCAAAGATGCAGTACCATAAAGTAAAATTCTAGCAGAAATCTGTGAGGTCTCTGGGATTAACTCGTCACTACATTAACAAAGAGACATAAAACTCCAAGCACATACCTGGAGTGTATAAGGTCTCATGACACCTCCCGTATAAGATAAGATGTCAAAAGAAGATGAAGATTAGTTGAACATGCCAGACCACCTTGTAGTTCTTATTCTTTATTTTGAGGGGTACTCATTGGAATTATAGGCTATGTTCTTTTTTAAATTAAAATTGCATTTAGTTATAGCTATTTTTAAAATGAAGATGGAGGAGGAATGCAGGGAGTACAGGGACTGGCAAAAACAAAACAAAATCAAAGCCCAAACCAAAAAACAAACAAAACAATCCAGGCTCTTTTCCCTTCCCCCACTTTTTGTTTTTTGTTTTTTGTTTTTTGTTTTTACATTCCCAAATACAGCCCACATTTTAATGGTCAAAGGTCATGTATAGTGTCTGCTACCCAGCCCCTCATGAAGGCTTCTCACCAATGAATACTTAGCTGTCCTTCCCCCTATTCTGTCAGGACTCTTGTCTTGTGTTTAAGGATCTAACAAGCTAATCTCCCAACCGCCGCATTTTCAGGTGGATGCGTGCGATGGATTATGCATTTAGCAAGCTGCTCCTGACATCTCCCAAGGTTCATCTTCCAATCAGTCAGATATGAGACTGAGTCTAAACCAAATTATGCAATGCTTTGCTTATTAACTTTAAACCTGAACATACAGTGTTCTAGACCAGGAATCTCCCAATTTAAAAAATATTGTGTCCAGATCTGGCCACCAAATTGTTCCAGGCCAGTAAAGTTTTTACTAGTGGGACTGCCTCAGTCCCAGTTCTGGCTTTGCCAGTTGAAAAATGGGTGATAGAATCCACTTTTCTGTCTTGTTGAGAATGTGAGAGAAGGGATCCAAAGTTCCTAGTCCTATACCTGACACAGAATAAGGTTTTCGTAAATGACAAATCTCATTATGACTCCTAAGGATGATGGCCAAAATAGATCTCAGTTCAGAAACAAAATGATTTAAAGATCAGTTCAGGTACTATTGGGTGGGATGTGCAAAATGTCCCCAAAGAGCTTTCAAAGGGAAATGGGTAGAAAACAGGCATTGCAGGTAGTGGATTTCGGCTTCATAAGGAAGGACTCTCCAATAATTACATCAGTTTAAAAACATTAAAAAAATGACCATGTCATCCATCAGGGGTGGCAGAGGGAGGATAATTGGATTATGTTGGGGCCGCACAAATCAGTGCTTCCTAAAACTGGTTGCATAAAATGGAATCACCTGGGACACTTTAAATATCCACGTTACAAATATATTAGAAATGCCTCGTCTTTTTGCACAGACATAAGCACAGCATTTACACGTGTAATTTCATGGTATTTGTCAGAAATGAGACACTTTGTCTAATACCAAGATGAAATGCAGTCAGTGTGAGAGCAAAGTTGTTGGCCTTTTTGATTGTTCCCTGTGAAACTCAGCAAATCACATCGTGTATACTTTTCCAAATAGCACTCTGATATGGGAGGAATCTGATAAAAGTGAATATCAAGGAAAGTCACAGAAGAAAAATATGCAGAACCATAATACAGATACCATCTCAAAACTAGCATCCTGGACCAAATTATTTTTTTTCTTTTAACGAGTGATATTGTAATAATGGCTACCATTTATATAATACAGTATTCTGTTCCTAAATTGCAAACTGAATTTGCTTAAACTCTCTGACACTAAGTTTACTTTTCTGAACAGGGGGTGGAGGAGTTGAACTAGATCAGGATTGGTCAAACCAAATGCCCATAGGGACCTGATGGGGACTATAGATGGATAATATGGACCAGGTGCGATAATTGGGAGTGGTGGGGACCATGGTAAAATGGAGAGAGAGGTTCTAAAGAGTGGCACCGCTATTTGACACTTGTTAAATGTGGCCTTGTGGAAATGCAGGATTCAGTTTTACAACAGTTTTTGATTTTCAAGGTGACGTGGAAATTCAAAATTTCAAAATGCGAAAGCAGCCATTTAAAAAATTATTTTGCAGTTCCAAACAAATAATCCTGGAGGCTAGATGTGGCCTGTGGGTCACTGGCTTGTTCCATTTGGACTGGCTGATAGCTACAGGTACCTTCTATCATTATATTCTCCAGCAGTGCCTCTCAAACTTACCATGTTTAAGAATCACCTGGAGAACATGTTACATCACAGACTTCTGGCCTCCACAGTAAGAGATTCTGATCGGCACTTCTTACAAGTTCCCAGCTGATACTGAGACTGACTTTGGCCAGTGAACGTGCAAGTGGGGAGCCGGTCATAGTGCTGCCCCCACTGGCTTAGTAATTGTTGGGTATTCACTTGTGGATTAATTCAGGGAGTCTCCCTGACTCCTCTTCCTCTGTTTCTTTTATTTCCCTCCCTCCCTGTATCAACATGAGATCTTAGGGATGGACGTAGCTGACACTTCTGCAGTGGGACAGAGGAAGCAGGGCAGAATTGATATTGTTGGATTCAGCCTTGCTATCTTGGTAGGAAATGCTCAATCCTATTGATCAATCATCAATTATTTTAAGATTGATATATAATTGACATATAACATTGTATAAGTTTAAGGTGTACAACACTTATATGTTGCAATATGGTTACCACCATAGCATTAGCTAACACCTCTATCACGGCACATAGTTATCATTTCTTTATTGTGGAGAGAACATTTAAGATCTAGTCTCTCAGCGGCTTTGAAGTATAGAATACAGTATTGTTAACTATAATCAGATTAACTCTCCAGAATTTGTTCATATTTTAACTGCAAGTTTGTACCCTTTTGCCAACATCTCCTCAATTCTCTCACACCCCCCCACTCCTCACCATCCCCAGACCCTGGTAACCACTATTCTCCTCTCTGTCTCTACAAGTTAGGCTTTTTTAGATTTCACATATAAGTGAAATCATACAGTATTTGTCCTTTGCTGTCTGATTTATCTCAGCGCAATGTCCTCAAGACCCATCCATGTTGTCACAAATGGCAGGATTTCCTTCTTTCTCATGGCTGAATAATATTCATAAATATATATATATATATATGTGTCTATATGTACATGCACACAATGGAATTTTATACACACACACAAACACACACAGATACACATACATATATCATGTCTTATCTATTCATCTGTTGGCAGACACTTAGGTTGTTTCCATACCCTGGTCATTGACCACAGTAAACATGGGAGTGTGGACATCTCTTTGAGATCACGATTTCATTTCCTTTGTATATACACCTAGGAGTGAGATTGCTAGGTCACATGGTAGTTCTGTTTTTAACTTTTTAAAAAATTATAATTGACATAATATGTTAGTTTCAGGCATACAACATAGTAATTCAGTACTTTTATTCATTATAAAATAATCACCATAATAAGTCTAGTTACCATCTGTCACCATACAAAGTTATTACAAGATTATTGACTAAACTCTATACACTGTACATTATATTCTTGTGACATTTATTTCAGAACTGAAAGTTTGCACCTCTTAATCTCCTTTACCTATATTGCCCATCCCCCCCACCCCCCCTCCCCTCTGGCAACCACCAGTTTGTTCTCAGTAGCTATGAGTCTGATTCTGTTTGTTTTGTTTGTTTGTTTGTTTTAGTTTTCACAAAAAGTGAAATCATACAGTTATTTGCCTTTCTCTGTCTGACATTTCACATAGCATAATACCCTTTAGGTCCATCCGCATTGTCACAAATGGCAAGATTTCACTTTTTCTAATGGTTGAGTAACATTCCATTGTATATACATATACTATATCTTTATCCATTCATCTATCGGTAGACACTTAGGTTGTTTCTATATCTTGGCTATTGTACATAAGGCTGCAATGAACATAGGAGTACATATATCTTTTTGAATTAGTGTTTTCATTTTCTTTGGATAAATATCCAAAAGTGGGATTGCTGGATTGAATGGTAATTGTATTTTTAATTTTTTGAGGGACTTCCATACTGATTTCCATAGTGGCTGAACAAATTTATATTCCTACCAACAGTATACAAGACTTCACTTTCTCCACATCCTCACAAATACTTGTTATCTCTTGTCTTCTTGATGATAGCTATTCTAACAGGTGTGCATTTCCCTGATGATTAGTGATATTGAGCATCTTTTCATCTACCTGTTAGCCATTTAGTTATCTTATTTGGAAAAATGTCAACTCAGTTCCTCTGCCCATTTTTAAGTAGGATTATTTGTGGGACTTTTTTTTTGGTTATTGAGTTTAATGAATTCTTTATATATTTTGGATATTAACCCTTTATCAGATATGTAGTGTGCAAATATTTTCTCCCATTCCATAGGTTGTCTTTTCATTTTGTTGTTTCTTTTGCTGTGCAGAAGCTTTTTAGTTTGATGTAGTCCCACTTGTTTTTTGCTTTTCTTGCTTGTACTCAGTCCTGTTTAGAAGATAGATTCATCTCTAAATACTTTTTAGATAACCTGTTTCATAAATAAGTTTATCTAATGATACATGGGTGAATACTGGGTGCCAGGCAATGTGCAAGGCATTTTACCTATGCTACCTTCAGTCCTGACAACCTTTTCTGAGGTAGATATTCTCAGTCCTAATTCACAAGTAAAGAAATTGAATCTCAAAGAGGTTAAATAACTCATCCTAGGTCACACAGGCACTAAGTGGCAGAAGAGAAATTTAAAGCAGGAAGGTATGATTCCAAAGCCTCTTTTGGTGATACTCCCAAATTAATATGCACACATATTATAATATAATATAATATAATATAATATAAATCATACCTTGGTCCATAAAGGATTCAAAGGGATTAGCAAAAATACACATTATATTGCTAAGTAAAACAAATTAGAAGCAAATACAATAAAGCAAGAAGGAAAGGCAGATGGAGTACAAAATAGCATTCCATAAAGTCCTATCCCCTTGCTAGTGTTGGGTTATGAACTTGACTCTGAGCTCATAAAGGAAAGGTAGTCTCTTAGGCTCTAAGGGTACCATGTTACAGGGTGACATGGGCCACGTGAAGGCAGAAAGGAAGCAAAGTGGATGAAACGGTCTCATTTCCGAAATGAGGCTCTGACCTTGTCTCTATCCTTACTACAGGGTGTCCTTTTGGGTTTGTGACTCCTGAATGCTGAGGTGTTAACAGATCTATCTGCACCTGAGACATGGAGAAGTGATGGGTGATACCTAAGAAGAACATTTTTTGCTAGTAACCTAAAGCAACCTGCATGGGATTATAATCTGAAGCCTGGGATCTTGTCTATTTGATTCCATTTATAATTTATCTGGCACAGCACTATAGACAGATTTTTAGTTAAAACCGTGTCATCAAATTGATGATAGTGCTTCAGGTTAATTGCTTTAAATCAAATGTACGATCATGTCCATCACACACTACAACACTGAAAGTCCTTCTTTGATTTTTCGTTTGTTTTAAGGTTCATTAAATTTGGTTGGTTGAAACATAGGGAGGGCTTTAGGGTGGATGATTTTGGAAGAGGAAGAAATAAAAAGAGCCATGGGAAAGAAACAAAATAAACACAAAACAAGAAGTTTTTTTTGTTCAAGGGCAAGGAAGTTATCTCACACTTAAAAAAATTCCCAGAGGGTTTATTTGCAAGTTTCCTTATCTGAAAGTGAGGGGTTTGGTGTACTACTGGAGTTTGAAGGAATAGAGATGGGCAAAGGAGAAAGAGGAGGGCATGATCCTCAGAATGCTATAGCCAAGCATCCACCCGAGGTCGCCAAGCATCTTCCGCAGCAGCCTTGCATTTCATAGGTTGGCGACATCTCTCATTCTCATCCTGTAGATGTACACCGCGAAGCCCAGCCAGCTAGCTTCTAGCAAGGATTTCAACCCAGGCTGGAAGGCATTTCCAAGGAATTTAGATCTTCTGCCAACTGGATTACGTGAGTCATCTCTCAACAGCACATTCCAGTTATAATGTTCATGCAGTGTTGTCAGGCATTAATAAGGAGACTGGCCTCGGTTTTGCTCTGGGCTTTGTACATCTGCCACATCCGTGTTTCCTAACTTCTTCTGGGTTTTAGAAAATATTTGGCAGAGGCCATCCCATCAGCACTTGCTTTTTAAATTAAGATTGCAATAGTAACTTCCCAATCTGAAAATATGTCCCTTCAGATTTTTGTTGAAACTTGTTTGGCTAGTGCAAATCAAGTAAAAACAGGCAAAGAAACAAACAAACGAAGTACCTTTTGAGGCTTCCTCATTTGGTGGGTGCCATAGTTCTCACAAGATTGACTTCTGGCTTCTCCGATAGGCTAGCTCAGCAGCTTGCCAATTCTTCAGCAGAACGTGCTTTGGGATCTCTGGGAACACTATGCAGTTAGGGCTCTTCCACATACTTTGTTCTGGGTGCTATTGTTTGTATTTCAGAATGTATAAGCAACTCAATAGCTAGAAGCACATTTTAACCAAATGAGTTTTTTCAAAAACAAACAAACAAAATGAGTCTTTTCAAAAAGAGATGGTATCAAACACAAAACCAATCAAGGCATATATGTATCCTCCAGCCTGTTTAGTCTGGGGACTGTGTTGGTGGGTGGTAGATATACCCTGTGGTACCCACCCCTTAATCTTCCAGACACTTTTTTTTTTTTTTTTTTTAACTTTACTTATTTATTTATTTTTGGCTGTGTTGGGTCTCCGTTTCTGTGCGAGGGCTCTCTCTAGTTGCGACGAACGGGGGCCACTCTTCACCGCGGTGCGCGGGCCTCTCATTATCACGGCCTCTCTTGTTGCGGAGCACAGGCTCCAGACGCGCAGGCTCAGTAGTTGTGGCTCGCGGGCCTAGTTGCTCCGTGGCATGTGGGATCTTCCCAGACCAGGGCTCAAACCCGTGTCCCCTGCATTGGCAGGCAGATTCTCAACCACTGCGCCACCAGGGAAGCCCCTTCCAGCCACTTTTAATTCTAGCTTACACCCTGATTTCCCTGGAGATCCATCTCTTCTCCACAATCGGTTCTTGGGGCTCTGGTGGAGCTGCCTCCATCATAATTCCTGTCCATGGCAGTTGGTCCAGGGCTTGGCAAGTGGTCCATCAGAGCCAACAAACGCTTTTATCAGTTAGATTGTTTGTTTTTCAGTGAAAGACATCCAAAATGAGAGTGGCTTCAGCAAGATACAGTTTATTTCTCCCTCATGGAAAAGTCCTGAGGTAGACTGTTTAGGGCTGATATGCAAGCTCTGCTCCAGATTGTTTTAAAAAAGAAATTGGCATACTGATTCTAAAATTTATATGACAATGCCAAAAGCCTAGAATAGCCAAGAACATTTTGTGGAAGAAGAATAAAGATGGAGGGCTTATACTACCGATTTTTACTGACTTCAAGACTTACTATAAAATCACAATAATTAAGCAGCGTTGTGTGGGATAAACCAATGGGACCAATAGACCAATGAGACAAAGTAGAGTCCAGAAAGAGTCCCACACTTATGAAGTCAGTAAATTTTACACAAGGACACAAAACAATTCAGTAGAAAAAAAAAAAAAAAAAAAAAGGAAAGTGTTTTCCACGAATAGTTCTGGAACAATTGGATATCCAAGTAAAAATATGGTAATACATCATATACAAACAATAATTCCAGATGGATCGTAAATCTACAGTAAAAGCAAAAAGTATGAACTTCCACAGAAGAAGAGACTATCTTTAAGAATATGGGGTAGGCAAATTTTCTTAGACTATAAAGGCTTTTAAAAAAAGATAAAAATTAATTATAAAAAATAAATTACTTCATCAAAATATAAGGCCTGTATATCAAGAGACATTTCTAGGAAAATGAATAGAATTTTTTGGTCTCCATTTTACAAAACTTTGGCATAATTTGGACTCTTTAATATTTAGCAAAACGTAGAAGTTTTTGAACCTTGCTTCAAAAAGGTGTACTTTAACTTGCTTTCTCTCTTTTGCTTTCTTTTTCACTATTAAGCATAAACATTACTCTGTGGCTTTTACCTCTAAAACCCCAGATTTGCTAACTTCAGTATCATCAGAATATTATTTTCCTTTCTACATGTAAGAAGACTCAGAGCCAGTTCATTCCATCTATGCAATTACCTCTCTGTCTGTAAAGATCTCCACTGGGATTTCCTTGGAAATATTTCAGTGATGGCTTCATTTTGCAGACAAAGGAACCTGAGAGAATAAAACACTTCCTGGAAATCTGACAGTCTTGGTGTTGAAAAGTTAAGCACCATAAATTTAACAGATGCAAACAAACTAGTCCTTCTAATCTTGATATCAGAACATCCTCTGAATTCCTATTTGATTGCTGCTTCCGAGACAGGCCTCATTGGAAAGTATTTTCTGTCCTTAGGTTCTTTCTTTGCAATACCTGAACATTGCCAATTAAACCTGTAGGAGGATACTTTATGAATAGCTTTAAGAAATGGGGCCTGTATTTAGCACAGCCAGAAGATACATATTCTTTCCAAATAAAATTTCTTAAAATTAAAAAAAATTCTTAAAATTCTACCTTTGCTGTGATTAAAACATAATGATGTTGAAAGGAAAGAGAGCTAGCAGATAAGGGAATAATAGGTGAGGAAAGAGAATGTCTTGTCTCCCACCGATGGTAGGTAAGTATGGCATCTGCTTTTCTAACAGGAATTTGCTGACACTGCTATCACTTTGCATCCTCATGGTGGGCTGTGTTTTATGAAGGATTTTCACAGACATGGCATTATTCAATCCTATAAAAATGTTAGAATTCTGCTAGTTTATAATTATCTTCTGGTTTTATGTACCTTCTTCCCATGTAAATCCTTCAAAGTACTGTGATTGCTAAAGCCCCCCAAGTGGGAGCTTATTCTGATTTTCCCCCCAGTAACATTGATGCAATTATACTTTAGCTTCATGAAGCTCTGTGGATTCTTCATGTATTTGACTGCGACCACCCCGTGTCTGAGGTTGTCCAGAATCCATTCACAGACCTCAAGTATCCATCCTAGGCAGTGTTCTGGAACTGGTATCCTGCCAGAGAAGTCCAAAGGGACAGATCTTCCTTTTCTCTGTCCCAGGACAGACAGGCTTGGGCATGTGTCCCAAGCCTTGCAGACAGATGGAAGAAGAGGTAAGACTTCTTCCTCCCCAGAGGCTGCCTCTGGCCGGGTGATTCCTACAGTGAGGGTGGTCCTCGTGGGCCTGCTTCTACTGTCCAGAGCTACCTCTGCTCCCGTCTGCTTCCAAACCTGGTTCTACAACCCTCCTGAAAATATCCTGTGCTCCTAATCTCCTTCCAACAGAGTTTTTTCACTTGACATTAGCCAGAGTAATTTTTTTGTTGTCTCCCTCAAAGGACCCATCTATGTAAGTTCTCTTTTAGAAACATGAACCCACAGTCACCAGACCAAGTTTATTGAAGTAGTTTGCTAGTTGGACTGAGAGGAACTTTCATAACAATACCCTGATTCCCCTGAGGAGAAAGGGGTAATTTGTTGGAGGAGAGGAGTCTAGGATTTTTACTAAAGTAAGGATATTTTCACTTCCATTCTTTTTTTTTTTTTTTTAAATTTTATTTATTTATTTATTTTTGGCTGAGTTGGATCTTCGTTGCTGCGCGCGGGCTTTCTCTAGCTGCGGTGAGCGGGGGCTACTCTTCGTTGCGGTGCACGCGCTTCTCACTGCAGTGACTTCTCTTGTTGCGGAGCACGGGCTCTAGGCGTGCAGGCTTCAGTAGTTGTGGCACCTGGGCTCAGTAGTTGTGGCTCGTGGGCTCTAGAGTGCAGGCTCAGTAGTTGTGGAACACGGGCTTAGTTGCTCTGCAGTATGTGGGATCTTCCCGGACCAGGGATCGAACCCGTGTCCCCTGCATTGGCAGGTGGATTCTTAACCATGGTGCCAGCAGGGAAGCCCCATTTCCATTCTTAAAGTTTCCCTACCAATCATAAAAAAGAACTAGGTTGTATATATACAGCATATCCCAGAATTCTGATTTAATATCAAATAATGCATGAAACTGACCATTTCCCAAATCGTCTAGATAATAATCGTACCTAGGATTTTCCAGGTGTCATAACCAGTGTTATGGTAAACACCATCCGTTCATTATCTCATTTAATTCTGAAAACAACACAGTGAAGTACTATTATTATCTTCATTTTACTGATGAAGAAATATACTCAGAGAGGTTAAGTGAGTTGCTGGTATGTGGTGGAGCCAGCATCCAAAGTAAGGTACCAAGCCACACTTTATACACCAACTACGCTACACTAATATAATAATTATGCACTGGATCATAAGACCTGTTTTCTGATTATACAGGTTGTGGAAATAATTTTATTCTTAATGTTTATTCTTAGCTCCAACCACACATTTAATTAATAGATTTCATATTTATTTCATTTGTTTATAAAAATATGCTTCGCTTTTATGATTAAATGGCTAAGTGGCAGGGACTATAGCTTACTTAATTACGTTGCTTAATTGGTGTATTAGTTAATTATATGGAGTTAATTTTTTAAATTAAGTAATGGTATTTTATAACATGTTACAGTTCTGATGTCAATCATATTTCTTTGCTAATTTTGAAACTTTGACTCAAGCATTATTAAATGTATAGCTAGTTAATTTTAATACTAAAATTAGTATAGGTTATTAGTAAGATTATACACACAACACACATAGATCGTATCTCTTAAAACATTTATTTACAATATATGCAAAATATATTAAATATTAAGAAAAACCTGAAAATAACTTCTAAAAGTGAGCCTCAATTTTGAGATAAGTTTGGAAAGTTTGTTATTTTATTTTAGCATTTCTTGGTCTTAGTCTTGGTCCTTTTGTGTAAGCAGAAATGATTCTAGGTTGAAAACCTACTGGGAGAAAATGACTTAACTATGTTGTCAGCTTCTCTAGGACAGGGTCATTGTTTTATAATCTTCATGTGGAATAGCTCCTGGCACAATGAATGTATGTTGAATTTGAATTTTGAATTTAAGTGAAATGATGCTGAAAATTTTACATTAGCTATAGACATTCATCTGAATTTTAGCCAGCAGTTGCTATCTTGCACAGGGGAATCATTAACAATGTTTTTGGTGAGATTATTTTGGTGACAGTACAAAATGAAATATTCCTTCTCCTTTGAGTTTCCTGTTTCAGTCATGCATGGCTCAGTCTTTAGGCAAGTGTCTTTGATGCAAATGAAAAGTATAGAATTTTTTCTCATTAAGATTTCTGTTATTTTATGGGGCAAGAAATTAATAAATTTAACTCTATCTTCTATTTTTGTAAGGACAAAGAAATCAAAACCCAGAGAGGTTG
This sequence comes from Eschrichtius robustus, assembly GCF_028021215.1. Classification (NCBI taxonomy): domain Eukaryota; kingdom Metazoa; phylum Chordata; class Mammalia; order Artiodactyla; family Eschrichtiidae; genus Eschrichtius; species Eschrichtius robustus. The sequence continues at coordinate 153,256,241 of NC_090824.1, read as the reverse complement.
AGTCATTTACTAATATCACACAGCTAGCTACTGCTTGAAGTGGCTATTGAATGTAGTGACTCTGGGACTCAGTTCAGTATTCCTTCTACTGCATCTACCACAGAACGTATTAAATGGTTAGAAAAGAAGTATTACTCATTATTGAGTTTAACGCTCCCTGACTACTTTCTCAATTTAGACCCTGATTCAATGTATAGAATGCATAATGAAAACAAAATTATCTAGTAGACTCTTCTAGGATAAGAATCCTATGAAATATATGAGGCGTTTCCAACACTCAGGATGAGGAGAGCTCAGTTCTCTCATATACTGCTACAGAATTGTAAGCTGGTACAACCTTATTGGAGAGGGTTTAGTATGAGTTATCAACAATCTTAAAAAATTCATTCCCTTCAATCCAGTAGCTCCATTTCTAGGATGCTATTCAAAGGGGGAAAATAACTCCTGAGAAATGCACACACACAGGTACACACACATATACACACACGTGTATTTATCATAGAATTGTTTAAAACAGCAATAAATTGGAAGCATACTGAATGTCCATCAACGGGTACTGGTTCTGATATACACTTACCACTGATAGGCAAAGAAAATGCAGACTTTTAATTTCTTGGTAGCTAATTGGATGTTTTCATGAGGCCCTAACTTATTGGAGGGCAAAGGTAGTAGTGGGGTTAGTGGTGGGTGATTGGACTTTCAATGTACCATTGAATGGACTTACAGTCTTATCCGCTTTTTTGAACTGTCTGGAAAACTCTGCCTCTTTTGGGCCAATGGCAAGTCTTTTGTGTTTCTTTCCTTTCTTTCAGCTCCTTTCCAACATAGCATCTAGGATGACTTTGTGGTGGCCAGGGATGGGAGGGGGCCTTTACATGACATCCTCTATATCCTTAGTGGTCTTTGTTCCCATTTGGTTCTTTTGGAGTAGTATTCCTGTGTTCTCTGTTGGAATATTTAGTCTTAGGTATTTGCTCTTGGCCTCAAAATGTGACCCCAATTCATTTTCCTCTTCTTTGCTAGTAAGCATGTTAGGCATGTGGCTGCCCAGAGGGGACTTAATTTTCCAGTGGTCCTTTGCAGGTAGATATGCCCATGTGAGTAACAGAGTAGGACAGAAGCGATATTATGCCACTTCCATGCTGGGGCCTTAAAACACTGTACCTACACTCCTCTTATTTTTCTTTTCTCTTCCCAGGGGCTGGAAAACTGGTGTAGCTGTGACTGAGCTTTGGCCTTGAAATAATGACTATGAAAGGGGAAAGGAATTTGGGTCTCCAAATGGCCAAATGGAGCTCAACAGCCCTCCCCCCCACTCAATATTGTTATGGAAAAGATAAATAAAAATCTTCATTCTTAAAGTCATTGCAGTTTGGTGTATTTCTTGCTTCCTGTATCTCACATCTTTTACATTTGTTTACTCCTTCATTTCAATGGAACACATTCTCTGATAGCTTTCTGAGAAAGAGTGCAGGAGGAAAGTTTTAGAGACATATCTAAAAATGTCTTTCTTCTAGCCTTTAACTTTATATTTAGTTTGGCTGGGTATAGAAGTCTAAGTTAGAAATCAGTTGCCTTAAAATTTTTGAAAACTACTCCAGAGAATAAACTTCTAGTCCTTTTTTCCTAGGGTTAGTGTGGGATATTTTCGGTTATGTGATCTGTGGAGAAGATCTAGAAAACTGACTTATTCTTAAGATGTTTTTTCAACCAATTTCTTTTATTTTACTGTTTTAATCTCCTCTCCTTTCCTCTCTTTTACTTTCAGAAATACATGATGTGACCCATATTTGCATTCTTGGAGATCCTGCCATATAATTCATATTTGGTTCACATGCTTGACTTATGATTCAGTTTTCTAGGATCTGCTAATTCAGTTATCAGTCTTCCGCCTGCTTTCTAGATTCAAAAGTTTAACTGCTCTAATATTATCTTCCATTCTCCCTGTCTTTGTAGGCTTACATCTTGAAAAAATTCTTTTCTAACATTTGGTTGGTTAGGGGAGTGAGTGAAAGTATATGTATATGCTCATGTGATAAGATTTACCTAAGAATTTGGAATGATTCCTCATTTTCTTACTGCTAGATTTTTGCTGCATTATAATTGTAAATATTTTATTGTTCAAACTGTAGTATTAAAAGCATATTCAAAAACTATTTTCTTAACGAAAAAACAAAACCGTTTGAATGTATAAACTTTTCAGCTCATGTTCTATTTCCCTCTTTCCAATTTCTGGTTGAGAAAAAAGAACTTGGAGAACTGTTACATCACTGAAATCAGGGATCTTGGATGCTTTATGAAGAACGATATTTTATTCTTCCAGTCCTGAGGAGTACTGTTTTGGTTGTGTGATGCATTGGAACAGATCACACCATTCTCTCTTTCATGCTCTCTCTTCTGATCATGGCATATGAATATGCAAAAATAGATGGGATTGGGGTTGCTGTCCTGGATTGTGGAACCAAGTGAAATAGAACTAGAAATACCATGGTGAAAAGTCTGATCTCAGAAGTAATGCTAACTTTTCTACTGAAATAATGAACTGCAGACCCAACAACACTCTTTCTTTCTCTTCAGGAGCCAATGTGCCTTCTCCAAAGGCACCCAAGTGTTTGGAACATCACAGGGCACAGGCTGTATGTGGTTTTCCCAGTATTTGGGATGATCAGCCATCTTGGTGACAAATGCATTTGTGGGATGGTTTAGGGGTTCTAGAATTTCAGGGTGGAGGAGCTTTTAGAAGATGTCCAACCTAGCTGCCATCAAATGCTGTGGTAATATCCATCACGTGAATGCCAAGACATTTTGTGGGTGGAGATTGAAGACTTCCAGTGCAAATACATTCCTGAATATAGTCAGGTGAAAGTTTTCTGTGAGAACCACAGATTTCCCTTTCCAGGCTGCCATTCTCTCTCCTGACACCCTAAGCAGTGGGCTTGCTCTTTGACTGAATTGAGCCTTCTAAGTGTCAGTTGTACCATTTTGTGGGTTACATGAATTTTAGTTATGGCTTCCAGATCCCTGAGGCTTCGTTTTCTCATCTGTCAAATGGAGCTAGTGAAGAGTTGCTTAAAGAGTTGGAATGAATAAAAAATGCTTAGCACAGCATGCGGTAGCTGACACTATCCTTAAGGGAGAAATTTTGTGGCAGAGGTCTTACCTGCTTGCTCACGAACCTGCTACAAGGGTTTCTGCTTGCTTGCTAAGCTACCCTAGACTGCAAAAAGAAAATTACCAATCAAAATCTTGATGCATCAATTGACACGAGCCTTAAATATACTTCAGGATTCCTGGGCTACTCTTGAAAATGTGTATTTATTAATCAGCTTAGTGGAATAAAACATCTTTTCATCATAGGAATTGTGGAATCCTGGTGGAGAAGAGTACCACAAGGTGAAGGGCAGGTCCAGCAGGCTTGGATGATCAAATGCAAAGGTAAGCATTTTAATCAATCTTGAGTCTGTCTTTTTACAGGTATAGGAAAAACAATAAAATAAATTAGGCACTTGAAATCAGGTTGTTATATATCCGGGAAAAACTGCTAAGTAAAAAGAGAAGCCAAAAATCCATCAGATGGGTTATTTTATTTGCTCTGGAGGTGTCTCTGCACATTTACATGGAGTGAATAAGAGAGTGTCTTATTACACCTGTAATAGATTGAATATTTTTGTCCTGCCAAAATTCAGATGTTGAAATATTCACCCCCAATGTGATGGTATTAGGAGGTGGGGCCTTTGGGAGGTAATTCGGTTGTGAGGGTGGGATCCTCATCAATGGGATTAGTGCCCTTGTAAAAGAGACCCCAGAGAGCTCCCTCACCCCTTCCACCATGTAAAGATACAATATGAATCAGGAATCAGGCTCTCACCAGACACTGAATTTGCCAGTGCCTTGATCTTTTACTTCTCAGCCTCCAGAACTGTGTGAAATAAATTTCTGTTGTTTATAAGTCTATGGAATTCTGTTATATCACTCTGAATGGACAAAGACAATACCCAAAGGTAGAGCATATAGCAATATTTCCAGCCTGAATATATATTTTTTATATTCTGAATCACTTGAAATTATTATTAGATTAAAAAATTGGAAATTATCATTTCATTGCTAAGTTTAAAGAAATGAATGTTCTAATTACTAAAGTGATGCTGGCTACATGACAATTAATCTTCTTTGTCTTTCAGAATTTGGTCCAGTGACACTAGCCTGTTTACAAATAAGGAAAGTAGACTTTATCTTTGACTTAGAGGAGAGAGAGACTATATTTTAGAAGGCTCTATTCTTTAGTTTTTAAACAATATTTAAGAATGTGGCGAAGTAAGCATATAAGTTAAGGGAAAAATCAACTTAATTATTATCTAGAATATGATTCCAATTTTGTCAAGAATCTGCATTTACATATGAGCATAGAGGGAAAAGCTGAGAGTTTGTGCTACAAAATGTGTACATGGCTTTGATGAATACAATTTTTTTTGTATCTGTCATATTTTCTATAAGGAACATGTTTTTTCTTTATAACCAGGAAAAATGTTGTTTATAAGAGAATTTTCTCTCTCAGTTTCTGCATCCATCTTCAAACACATTATTTTTCCATTTTAAGTTGGGTCCTGATTTTTATTAAATTAGAAACAAAGATTTTCATAAAGCCATTATAAGTTGTCCCTTGCTTTCATAAATTCTCCTTTGGGTGACATCTACTCTGTTAAATTATTCTTGATTTCTTAAAATAAGAGCCAGGACTTCCCTGGTGGTGCAGTGGTTAAGAATCTGCCTGCCAGTGCAGGAGACGTGGGTTCCACCCCTGGTCCGGGAAGATCCCACATGCCGCAGAGCAGCTAAGCCCATTCGCCACAACTACTGAGCCTGCGCTGTAGAGCCCGCGAGCCACAATGACTGAGCCCGTGCTCCATAACTACTGAAACCTGCATGCCTAGAGCCCATGCTCTACAACAAGAGAAGCCACCTCAGTGAGAAGCCCAAGCACTGCAATGAAGAGTAGCCCCTACTCGCCACAGCCAGAGAAAGCCCGTGCACAGCAACGAGGACCCAATGCGGCCCAAAAATAAATAAATAAACAAATTTTTTAAAAACCCCAAAAAACAAGAGTCAACTCAATCCCATGGGAACATCCCATTGGATCAGAAAACAAACTTCATTTTCTTATTTTGGTGGCAATCAAAATGATTTTGATCATGTTGCTGCAAAGACTAAGAACCAGTGTTGTGGTTACACATGGTACTGAAGAGCCGGCTAGGATTATTTTATTGTGGGAGATGATGGAATATTAAAGCTAGAATGATCATGTGAATCATTCCAGAAGAGAGAAGAGCTTAGAAAAGTTGCCCAAGGCCTCATGACTAGTCATCAGCTGACCTACCTGAGCTATTCCAGCGTCTGTTATTCCAAACTGACTCCACAGACCATTTACTCTATTTCCACATCCCCAAATCATGTGACATGACTTGAAGGACTTGTTTAGTTGAGGTTCCAGGTAAATAGTGGCTGACTTTTGTCATTTTAAGATGGAGGGAAATCTTTCCTCAACAATCTTTTTTTTTCATACGAAATGTAAATTAATACTAACTCTCAGACAGGAGGAGAATTTTCAGTGTCTTGTCCACTTCAGAGGGAGTTACCTACTTATTTATCATAAGCAGTGAGTATGGTAGTTCAAAGCCAGTGTTTTTAATTCTGAAAATGAGTTCCTTAGTAACCTATGCTGTTTCATTTAAAAAAATTTTTTTTTTTCTTTCCAGGACCAGCTCTTGCTATTTTATTTTATTCTATTTTTTTAACATCTTTATTGGAGTATAATTGCTTTACAATGACGTGTTAGTTTCTGCTGTATAACAAAGTGAATCAGCTATACATAAACATATATCCCCATATCTCCTTCCTCTTGCAACTTCCTCCCCCTCCCTATCCCACCTAATTTACTCTTATAAAGATAACTCCGGTTCCAGCTTCAGAAGTCCTGGGTTAGGGTCCATTTTCCCCACATAATAATGGTATGAACTTGTTCAAGTTGTTTAACTTCCCTGGTTATCCAACAGTAAAGGGCTAAATAATCACAAGGCATTTCATTTTTAAAAAGTTTTATACTTAAATTTGTTATTTTCAAATGGATCTCCCAGTTATTTTAATTAGAGCAGCTTAAGTATTATGCTTCTGAAATAGAACACTTTGTTTCCTTTGCCCTCTTTCTCACATACTGACACGCTGACACACACCACTCCTCCTCTTGTAATGAATACGTATTTAACTCTAGGGTGACATGCTGCCATTCTTAATAGGTGCATATTAGGTGGAAGGATGAGCATCTTTTAAGAACCAGATGGAAACTCAGTTGGAAAAGCACAGGAAATATCAAAATGAGAAACAGCCGAGTTGGGACAAGAACACAGAGTGAAAACTAAATGGTGTCTGTGTAAGGTTCAAGAGGATTGGTTAAATTCACATCATCAGCCTGCTTTCTTTGCTGTTGTGTGCATATCAAGGCCACCTCTTAGTATTGTGTGCAAGGATCCTGGGAAGAGAGGAGAGGAAGGAAGGCTGAAATCTACCCCTTTGCTCGTGCCTGTGCTTGTGAGAGGGGTCACATTTTCCTAATTTGTATAAAGGTATCAGAGGGGTTAGTGGTAGAGCTAGTCTACATTTCAGCAAAAACAACTGTGAGTAAATATTGAGTCACTGACAAAGAGTTGATTTTTGCTGTAGATTAAGCAGGGCAGGAAATACCTAAATTATAACAGGGGTTTAAGTTAGATTAAGGAGGTGTATCCGGAGGTTTTGAAAGAAAAGGTGGACTGCTATCTTTCCAAGATGGTTCTAGATCCTCTATAATGCCGGTTTTAGGGACCCAGCAGACTTCTTTGAGGTCACGGAGTCACGGCAACAGAACTCTAATGTCTTCATTTTTCTTGTTTCCTTAAACACAAGCTAAATTATGCTCACTCTTGAGTTAGCAGCGTGAAACATATTCTTGCCAATTCACTTATATAAGGATGCTGCGATTCAGTGACTCTGAAATATCACGACAAATATAGAAAATATAACCCAAAATGTAAAAGGTACAATTAACACTTCATCTGATTTGACTTTTGTGAGTGGGGTCTGGGCATGCATCCTCCTTACTAAGGGCCTAAAATGGTTGCGAATGTCCCTTGGCCCTGTTACTATCTGCCTCCAATCTTTAAAAAGGGTCCTTGGTGCCTGTGAGGTAGGAAGCAGGCAAAATAAGGTCAAATAAAAGTCAGAGTAAGGCGGGCTGCAATTTTTCTTCTCATGCATTCCAAATTAAGAGGGAACGTAAGGGTTAACTATAAAGTATTCCACCTTGAACTCCCACACTCTCTTTATCTAGCGCACCATAATAAAAGATCAAGAGTTCCTGCTTATCATCTTATTTTTCCTGCTTGCTCCACCAGGCTAAGGCCCAGTCTGGTTATGGATTAACATGGTGATCGATAGTAAAGCCTGCTGTCTCTCTCGGCAGGGGAAAATGAACTCAAAATGCAGTCAAGCGCTTACTGATCAAGAACATAGGTCTCACTTTCATTACCTCTGTCTCCTGATAACCCACAAATAATGTGATGAGTTGCTAATCTCTCTGATTTTCAATGGACCCTTCACCCCTCCTGTCTGCACATTGCAGCTTTTATTTTCATCTTGATACACACTCTGTGTAATTCATGGAGCACTAACTCTCACTCTCTTTACCGTCAGACCTGGTCAATCAGAGGTAATCATATCCCTCTTCACTGGGGATGTGGCACCAGCGAGTTCAAAATATAGTTTTCAAACATGCCAAGGAAATGCAACACGCAGCCGACTTCTTTTGGGGACAGAGAGATGCAAGTCTTCTCGGTGAAGCAACACTTAGATTGGTGGTGACCTTCTCAGGATCTGACCTGCTTCTACTGAAGTAGCCCCTGACTTGGCAAACTTAACCGTTCAAGTCTCTTGTATGGCTAATCTTGTCTCAGTTTCTGCTTCTCAGAGGACCTGATCTGATGCAGAATCTGATGCAGATTCTTTTTACTACTGTGAATATTGGCTCTCAGTGTGGGCACTGGCTGTGGTGTAGGAGAGGGTCCCCTTTCCCCTTGGTCTCTTAACGACCTCAGAAAGTTTCTGTTAAATAGCTGTAGGAAATACCACAGATAAATCTAGTAAAATGAAGGTATTTCAAATATGATATTGTGTGGATTTCTTCAACTAAAGGTAGTGTGGTATGACAGAAACAACACAGCTTTTGAGTCAAAAGCCCTATTTTCAGAGTTCTGGACCTTCTACTTATTTGATAGGGAAATGAGGCTGTAGTACTTGGTTAAAAACAGACCACTTCACATTTGTGTAGAAAATTTTCATCTGCTGTAAGTTAGGAGAGGAAAATGGAATCAAATCAGAGTTTTAGGAAAATAATTACTTTCAGAAGCAAAGTTACTTTTTGATTTGTTAATAGCTTCTTATGACTATTACTTTTTTTTTTTTTTTTTTTTTTTGGTCTGAAACTTGTTGCTTTTTAAAAAGCAAAGTAAAAAAAGAAAAACCCAGCTTCCATCATGCATCACGTCAGGTATCCAGTTTATAAAGAGGTCCTCAAGTATAAAACAGCATCCAACGTGGGTATAGGACAGACTGTGCTGAACTTTATTATTTTCCTCAGTCGAACTGTTAAAGTCAAATTAGAGCCAGCAACAGTTGCTTTACCTCTCAGATCTAAACTCAGGGAATGCTCAGCTAATTGAATCACTTTTGTGAGGAAAGTCAGAGTATTTTCTGCTGCCAATCTGATTAAAATAAATCAGGGTGACACAAATAAGGTCCTCTTTGTTGGAGGAAATACCAGATGACCAACAACAACTAAAGTGATGAAATACTCTGCTTTTGGTTCAGCCGATAGAGTCTGAATAGCGTTTTCCAGCTCCAGTCCAAACAATTTGTACACCTGTTGAAAAGAAGATAAAATATGACAGTGGTACAGAGTCTGGGGGATTAAGGTGATTTGTACTGATCTCTTAAAGCTGAGGTAATTGCAGGTCTCATTTTCCTCTTTTGTTCTGCAGAGCCGCATTTGAAATTTGACAAGAAAGTCTTCTCTTCCTCCCACTTTTTTTTTTTTTTTTTTGGCAGGAGACTAGGTGGAAATTTCACCAGATTTCCCCCTTTCCTCTCTGCTGTGTCTCCTTTGAAATGCTCTGGTTTCCTTTGGCTCATGAAATGAGATAAAGGGAAAACCAATCCAGTGTAGACTTTTGTTTACTTGGCAGATTTAGGAACTACCCTGGAAGGCATGCTCTTTCACGTATTGTTTTAAAAAAATCCTGAGATCAGAAAGCCTGCAGAATGAGAGGCAAGTGTGCTTGGTTTTGGCTGGTGAGAAAGCTTATACTGCTTTTGGTAAACATGGAAAGAGAAGTCACTCAGCCAGTCCTTGTCCCCTTGTCTGCGTGTCCCCGGGGTGTGCAGTGTCATATACATTCAGGCTCTGATTTGCTATACTCCTCAGGCTGAACGTATGCTACTGAATACCTTTGATGTTGCCATAATTGTGTGTGTGATCTTCAATCACGGATGTCATCAAATTTTATTAAACTTAATATAGATAAAACCAAGACATTATTGATTAGTTCTGCCATGGAAACCTCCCAGGCTTCCTTGTAGAGTGGTTTTCTTCTGGAGAAGCTGTCTTTATCCTTTCGATAATACTCATGCCCTCAGAGTCAATGTGGCTCCTGAGTTTTCTTTTGAAGCCCACATCAATCATATAATTAAGACGTCTTAATACAACTATAGCAATCTCACCATATTGCGAGCCATGCTTTCTGGTCTGCTGGTGTAATTCTAATTCATGCCTCTCTTTCATGTGGGCATAATTACTGCTGTTCTTTGTTTAGAGTTTTTCGTGGCATATTTTCCGTTGATCCAGATTTAACCAGATAGACCCTTATTTGGATTTCAACTTTACTACCTTATTCATAAGATTAATTTGATTCTGACAAAGGAAGCTGTCTCCTCTTTCCTTTTTCTAGACATCTTCTCAGCTATGCTCTCCATAAATGGTGTCTGGTTGTGTCCAAGTGACACCAAACATTCAGATGGAAAATGAAGAATTCGGACAACCTTACAGACGTCCCAGATGATCAGACGTTAGTAGCATGTAGGCAAAGCATCCAGATCACTGACTTAAACGCAATTATTTTTCATCAGGGTGTTTGGCATTAGGCAACCCATTCAATTTCCGACTTCTGCCCCTCTGTCCTGTTTTCCACTCTGTTATCCAATCTTTCAGTCTCTTTGTTTTTCTTCCACTTCTTCTTCTCTGTGTTCGTGTTGCACTTCCAATCCTAACATCTACTATGAAATTGTGGGATGGAAGGCAGGGAGGGGCAGAATGGGAAGCACCATTGTGGGAATGAGCTCTGAGCAGAGTGGTGGTTCTGGCTGGGTTTCTAGTTAGTTGTGTCTTTATGCTGTGGGACATACTACTTTAGATCTCAACCAGGTATCTGCTTTTCTCAAAAAGAACTAGACCTACTTTCAGATGAAAATATTGAATCTCCCTGAAGAAAGAGCCCTTGGTCTTTGTCCAAATAGGGTTGGCCTCCTGCTGAACTTGAAGAAAAAATCTTACCCTTCAAACACAAGCAATGGATTAATAATCTTTCCTTCTTTGTGTCTGGTGTTTAAAGCATACAGTTCTTAGCTTAAATAAGATCATAAAATATCCTCACTCTAGGTTCTTGTTAGAGAATTGTTTCATGAGATGTTGGCAATTCAGCATCTGCTAGAGGTTTGTTCAAACATCTCACATTCCTCTAGAATGTTAGAATTAAAAAATAAAATTAGCCAGGCCATTTTGTCCATCTTCCTAGAGTCACACCTTCCCTGAGTTGCCCATTAATGGTGTGAACCTAGTCATGTATGCATATCTACAGGGGAACATTTGGACAAAGTGTGTGTACTGCTTTTTTAAAACTGTAATGGATAGTGACTTTTTCACAAAGACCATTTAAAAAGAACCTGCACTACTTTCTGACGAGTTTAGTTTCCAGAAGAAGTTTTGCCACTGAAAATTGATGCTTACCCTTTCTTTTAGCAGAAAAGGAAAACGGTTTGGCCAGTGCATGTCCTGTTGGACCTCAGCTACCAGGAAGCTGTCTCTAATTTGTCATCCATGCTGAGCCCCTCAAGGATGTGAGAGCGTCTGTTTCTTTTGCTGCCTTTGGAAAGCTGGTTTTTGACCCTAGCTGCAAGTTAGCATTTTCTGAGCAGTTTTTTTTTCTTTTCTTTTTTTTTTTAAATTAATTAATTAATTTATTTATTTATTTTTGGCTGTGTTGGGTCTTCGTTTCTGTGCGAGGGCTTTCTATAGTTGCGGCAAGCGGGGGCCACTCTTCATCGCGGTGCACGGGCCTCGCACTATCGCGGCCTCTCTTGTTGTGGAGCACAGGCTCCAGACACGCAGGCTCAGTAGTTGTGGCTCACAGGCCCGGTTGCTCCGCAGCATGTGGGATCTTCCCAGACCAGGGCTCGAACCCAAGTCCCCTGCATTGGCAGGCAGATTCTCAACCACTGCGCCACCAGGGAAGCCCCTGAGCAGTTTTTAAGAAATACTGAAGTCTGAGATCCACCTCCAGACATTCTGATTTAATTGACTTTGGCTAATTTGGTAAACCCTTTCAGAAGCTGATAGAGTAGAATTACACAAGAAGCAAACTATATTAAATTGTATGTTAAGAATAAGACAGAATATACATATATGTATACATATACATATATACATACAGAATACAAATAAGCAAAGAAAATAAAAACAAAACAACTGGCAAGAGGGCCCTGGACAAGCCACTTAACCTGCCTGGCTGTGCTTCCTCATTGTAATTAAGGCCCCAGGTGCCTCAGGGCCTTACAGCGGTCTGGGCTTCCCTACCAGCCTTTCTCAGTTCTCTGCCTCTCATCCTCCAGTTGGCCCAATCTTTTGTGCCTCAGATCATTTTTTATGCCTGCTGTTTCCATTCTTCCCTTCTCAAGACCCTCAAATCACTTCCCGTTTGCTTCTGGGTCATATTCAAATTATTACCTATTGGTTTCAAGACCTTTAGTCAGGCAATCCTTTTGTATGTTACTTTTTTTTTTTTTTTTAAATTTAATTTATTTATTTATTTATGGCTGTGTTGGGTCTTCGTTTCTGTGCGAGGGCTTTCTCTAGTTTCGGCAAGTGGGGGCCACTCTTCATCGCGGTGCATGGGCCTCTCACTATCGCGGCCTCTCTTGTTGCGGAGCACAGGCTCCAGACGCGCAGGCTCGGTAATTGCGGCTCACGGGCCTAGTTGCTCCGCGGCATGTGGGATTTTCCCAGACCAGGGCTCGAACCCGTGTCCCCTGCATTGGCAGGCAGATTCTCAACCACTGCGCCACCAGGGAAGCCCTTGCATGTTACTTTTAATCTCTCCCCTTCCTGCTCCTTTTGTGGCCGTCAGAACCATCTTCAACAAGCAATCCTTGTTACTTTCTCTCTTCTGAACAACTGCTTGCTTCAGCCTATTGGAGAAAACTCTCCAGGTTATGCCCACCTGTCTTCAGCCATCCTTTCCATCATCCTAGTGTTTCACTCTTCTGGAAAACCTCAGCTACCTACTGGTGCTTTATAATCATATGACTGGGTTTTGCTGGTGTGAGGAAAGTCAGAAAGTCAGTGGGCAATTGTTCAGGGACCCGTCGAACTCAAAACAGGTAGAGGTGACCAAACAGAGAAAGGGATTTAAAAAGCACAAATGGTGTCATTTGTATTCTCTGAACTCTATCTAGGTCACTTGGTGGTTCCCCCAAATCATTAATCAATAAATCAATTGTCCTCACTCTCCTCTTGCATATGTTTCCTTACCACTACTCAGTAAGCCTTTAAAATGGAAATAGAATCCAATGCCCTAGGTTTGGGGCTAATGTGATTAATTTCTTGTTGCAAAATATGTCAAAAAGGGATCCAAGGACCAAATTGTTATTGTAACATGAATTCAAATCTCCTGAGATGGATTTTCTAGTTTCCAAATGCAATTGACAATGGGTCACCACGTCTCCTGTTTTGAGTTTGTTTCCAAATTGTCCCTTAGATAAAAGCGGAAGAAAGAAATTCATCTTACATATCAAGTAGCCTCTGGACATCTTTCCTTACACATAGTAAGCATTTAATACATTTTTGGGGGATGAAGTAGAATCATCCTTTAAACTTTTTTTTGTCCCTTGGACTACTAGTAGCAGGCTCACTGGTTAAGGATTGTATTGTGTGTGTGTGTTTGTGTGTGTGTGTTTGTGTGTGTGTGTGTTTGTGTGTGTGTGTGTGTGTGTGTGTGTGTGTGTGTGTGTAGGGCATGTCTGTTAAAGCTCAGGCTATGGGGCTTCACACGAGATTTACTGAATTTTAACATCCGCTGAGGAATTTTTATGTACACTAATGTTTGAAAACCACTGCTTTAGGATAATATTCAGATATACCCTGTTATAAATTGTATTCATAATTTATCAACTTAGATAAAATGGGTATCTAATTAAAGCCTTTTCCTACATTTTGCATCTCCACCGACATCCTATAATATGCAGTTACTAAGACTCTGAGAAATTAATCTTGTACCTAAATCTTCACCATTCATCACATTATAGGAATAAAATCAGAGTCACTGATTACATTACAGAAATGTAATGTAATTACATTCAGGAATAAAATCAGAGTCACTTTCAGTGTGGTCCAGACTGTTAGTGAGCTAACTTGTATCTTTAGTTCTCCTTCAATCCTGACATCCTATCCTTGACCATCAAGTGAAAGAAATCAAACAGCATACAATACCAAGTATTTTAAACAATTTTTAGTTCATAGAGACTTCATATTTTAAAAAACAATATATATATAAATGACAATACATTCAAAGGTATACTGATTTGAAGTAACAACTACCAACAACTACAATATAATAAGCATTAATATTAAGGATAAGAATAAGGATTCTGATTGTTCTGATAAAATGTTCATTTTTATGTTGTTCTAAGTGGATCATGATAGAGCAAATGTACCATCTTTATACCCATAGGGGGCAGTGCTTATCTTGTTTGCTTTCTGGCCTATGTTGGGCCACCTGGGACCATTCCACATAGTGGAGGTACCACTGGGAGAATCAGTTGGGAAAGAAAAAGAAGCCCAAAACACCACAGTCACACATATTTCCTATTAACACCATGTCAATGACTTCACTAAAGCTTTATACCCCTTAGAGAGTCCTGTAGCCTACATGTGACACAGCCATCCTATGCTTTGGCTGCCTAACCCCTCCCTGGAGAGCTGACACGCTTATTGGGCATTTACATTGCATGTTGACCACCCAACTGGGAAATTCAGTTTGCTACTGAATTTACTGAAGTTTAACTCTGTCTATTTAAGGGTTTCTCAAAGACCTTTAAGGCCTTGGAGAAAGAGAAAGGCAGAGCCAAATACAGCTGCTTAAAATAAATGGTTTTAAAGTATATTTGATGAATTATGAACTTTTTGAGTGAAGTGCCAAATGCAGGATATCTATCTAGCTCCCTACTTACCTGTCTTTGGAATGGTATACACATCATGAGGTTATATTGTCAATATCAATAGGGATAATCCAGTGCAAAGTGCTTAGCACTGTACATGGTATGTAGTGACCAACAGACAACAGTTCCTATTATTGCCGTCTTTACTGCTATTTCTACTATTAACTACATCTTCAATGTACAAAAACACAGTATCAATTGTCTAGTGTAATTTACAACTGTGTTGGATTTCAAAACTGAACACCTGAAAACTTCAACTATTGGCTCTCAAGGCAACCCTGGATTTGAACTCCATTGTTGCAGGAATGGGGTGCCCACCCAGCCTTAAAAAAATTGAGTCTGTTGTCTGCTATAACTGGAGGAGCAGGCAGAGATTTTACAAGATGGTGGAAAGGGAAAGGCAACTTTGGGCTCTGGTTCTACCTGACTAAAAGTGGGAATGATTCCCTTGATGTGGTATTAAGCCACCAGAGGGGCAAAACCTCCTCTCTCCCTGTATGTAGAATGATTTTCAATTCCAATGACTCCTTTATAGTCTTCTTTTATTTTCTTCAATGCATTGCTTTTATTTTTGTCAACAAACTGTGTCATTTACCATAGTAAGAAAACTCCTGTTATTCGAGGTCTTTATCAGAGTTCCTACAAATCAGGTTAATTGGTGATCAACAGAGCTTTTCTGCCTTTAATGAGGCCTCGTAGCCCAAGGCAAGGCCTACCTCTTGATAAGGGACTTTCTTTTTTCTTATTCTGAACTCTTTGATCACTTAAAAAAAGAAAAAAAAAAAAACAAACCCAGGAAGAACAACCACCGGGAATGTCATTGTTTTTTAATTGCCTGATTACCAAATGTTGGAGATAAAAGATAGATGTTCTCAATTAATAACATTTACATAGATTAGCATCACTAACAAGCCTCATTAGTAGCTGCTGATTTTTGTTTAGATGGTGTCCCATGTCATTTGCTCTCTCTCTGGTTGTGCAATCGAGTGCAACTTTAGTATGACAAAACATTGCCTTCTAATCTATTTCCATTAATCAAACAGTAAGACATTTTAATACCCATCCAGGTTTTTAATTAAGTAAAAGTTAATATTACCTAGTGTAGATTTAATGAAAGGTTTTATGTGTTAATAAAGTCCAGAAACTGTTTCTAAACTCTGGCTATATTTTATAGAGCCTAAATACCATCATCGGATTAATCACAACACAAACATCTGCATTCACATAGATGAGCATCATAGAAATACAGTCCGTTTCCTGAGTGCCTGCCATGTGCCTCACACTTCACACATATCAACTCCTTAGTCTGCCAGCTATCCTGTGAAGGGGGGGATATATGCATCACTACCGTACACACAGAAATGGAGGCTCAGGGAGTTTAGGTGAAGTGTCTGAGATCACTTAGACCCAGCTCTGAGTTTTAAAGTCCATGTTCATTGCACTACGTACAGCTTTCCATATGCATCCAGAAAAAGAATTCACTGATGTTCTGAGCAGAAGCAAGTGTTCAGAATAGCCTACAACTAACCATGAGTCATGTTTTAAACCTCATCATTCTTAACTCAGTTTATGACAAGAAATAGGAAAATAACAACTAAAACTAATCAATAAATCAATATGTTCTGTAAATAGAAGGATTTGAGATATCTAAATTTATGATCTATGAATATCAAAAATCTAAAAATCTGAAGCTTAAAGATCACAAAATATGTACAAATTTTATGTCACTATAAATGGATAGGTATACTATGTCAAGAGAGATTTTCTCCTCCAAATATTTTGGCTAAAACATAAAATTATTGTTTTTTACATCTTATGGGATAAAATATATGTCTAATATGATAAATATTTCAGGCAGGAACAAAATGTCTTCAGACTCTAAGATACCTATTTATATTTCTTACAAAAACAAATATAGAAGCCACAAAATGGGTTAAGAAGCTATCAATAATTGATGAAAGCTTCAAGGGAGGGACACATTTCAAAAGACCCAAGAAAAAGGCACCCTAGTATAGATCTCAATTTTTAAAAAATGTTGATATTGGTGGTGCAAAAAAGGCGGGATACAGATTTTTCTACTACTGTTTCAAGAGGGTCCTGATATAAACCACCAACTCCTTTTAAACTTAACAGGTAAAACTTCATAAGCGACATATCATGTCTTTTTCTAAAGGACAAAAGGTCTTTTTATTTTATTTATTTTGAAGTAGGATTTATTTATTTATTTTTTGCAATCATAAGAGGAGAAATGACTTCTGAAATCCTATGTCCCGATCTTATAATGTTTTCTATTTGACTTTATAAAATCTAAAATGAGTAGCTTGACTGAGAAGAAAGCATATGCTTCAAAGTGGGCATCTGGTCCATTGCCCTTTTGTAGAGTTCAGTTTCGGGTGGTTACAACACATTAGTGTATTTCCTTCCTGCTGGCAGCCTCTATCAATGATCACCCTAAAACAACTTTAGCTAATTAATTTTCTTCTCTTCTTTTTTCTCTCCATTCCTACCATTCTATTCAACTGCTCTTCTTAGGATCACTGATGAACTCCACAAGACAATGTCTGACTCTCTGTGTCTCTCCCTGCCTTTGTTTTTCTTGACCTCTTGGCACGGTTTGACACAACTAATCATTCTCTCTCCTTGAAACACTTTCTTTGGCTTCCAGGCCACCACTCTCTGTTAGTTCTCTTTTTCTCTTCCTCACCTCTAAATGTTGGTGTGCCCAGTAAGGGCTCAGTCCTTAGCCCTCTTTCTTTTTATATACACTTTCCTTAGGTGATCTCATTTACTGCCATGTCACTAGGTACTATCTAAACCATTATTATTTCCAGGTTTTTCTCTCCAGCCTTGACCTGTCTTCTGAGCTCCAGGTGCATTATCTAGATGCTTGGATTACAAATCTTCTCCCGGCTGTCTAATAGGGATCTCAAAATTAATGTGTCTAAAACACAAATCTTGACTTTCTGCCTCCATCCTCGACAGCCCCCACCCTATCCTTCTCCAATCTTCCCTGTGTTAATAAATGGTACCACCATCCACTGAATGGATTAGACAAAAGTTATATCATCCTTGATTCTCTCCTCTCCTTCACTTTTCTCCATATCCGATCTGTCCAGCAAGCCCTATCCCCTCTACCTTCAAAATATACCCAGAATTGGACCACTTCTTGCCACGCTAACTAGTAGCTTCCCAACCTGGACCAGAAGCAAGCAACTACAGTGCCTCTTTGGCCTTAATTTCCAGCTTCCACTTTTGTCATTCTATAATCTTTTCTTCATATAAAAGAATTAACTCTTAAAGATGCAAATTAGTTCAGGTTTCAGCTTCTTCTCCGATGGCTTCCTATCACCTGCGGAGCATCCCTTCTTGACCCCTCCAATTTCTCCCACCACTTGCCCAGTGATTGCTGTACTCTAGCCTTGTGACATTATTTCTGTGTGTTGGTCAAACTTACCAACCTCTGCTCAGGCGACTCCTGTAGTCTTTCTTCTTGCCCACTCTTTCCTACCGTTCAGAAATCTGCTCATTTCCCCAGGGAGTCCCCAGACTATTTCCTCTCCACCCCAAGCTTTATTGAGATATAACTGACATATAACACTGTGTAAGTTTAAGGTGTACAACACATTGATTTGATATGCTGATATATTGCAAAATGATTACCGCCTTAGCATTAGCTAACACCTTCCTCACTGCATATAATTACCATTTCTTTTTTTAAAAAAATAATATATGTGCTTTTTTAAAAAAAATTAATTTATTTATTTACTTATGGCTGTGTTGGGTCTTCGTTTCTGTGCCAGGGCTTTCTCTAGTTGTGGCAAGCGGGGGCCACTCTTCAGCGCGGTGCACGGGCCTCTCACTATCGCGGCCTCTCTTGTTGTGGAGCACAGGCTCCAGACGCGCAGGCTCGGTAATTGTGGTTCACGGGCCCAGTTGCTCCGCGGCATGTGGGATCTTCCCAGACCAGGGCTCGAACCCGTGTTCCCTGCATTGGCAGGCAGATTCTCAACCACTGAGCCACCAGGGAAGCCCCACCATTTCTTTTTGTGGTGAAAACATTTAAGATCTGTTCTCTTAGCAACTTTCAAATATATGGTACAGTATTATTAACTATAATCACATTGTACATTAGAAGCCTAGAACTTACTCATGTTATAACTGGAATTTTGTACACTTTGAACAACATCTCCCCATTTCCCCCATCCCAGCCTCTGGTAATTACCACTCTACTCTCTGGTTCTCTGAGTTCAATTTTTTTAGATTCCACATGTAAGTGATACAGTGGAATCATATAGTGTTTGTCTTTCTCTGTCTGACTTATTTCACTTAGTGTAATGACCTCAAGGTTAATCTGTGTTTTCCATTTTCTTTGTCCATTCATCCACTGGCTGACTTAAGTTGTTTCCATATCTTGGCTATTGTGAATAACACTGCAATGAACATGGGAGTGTAGGTAACTCTTTGAGATCTTGTTTTCACTTCCTTTGGATATATACCCCAAAGTGGGATTGCCAGAACATATAGTAGTTCTATTTTTAGTTTTTTGAAGAACCTCCATACTCTTTTCCATAGTGGCTGCACCAATTTACATTCCCAGCAACAGTGCAGAAGGCCAGACCATTCCCTCTTTAGTCCATCCTCTTACTGTGCTTCATTTTCTTTATGATATTTATCACTATGTTACTTTTTTGTCTATTCTTACAACTCTAGTACCTAGAATAGTGTCTGGAATGTAGTATGTGCTAAATAAATATACGTTAAATGAATAACTGAACGATTGCCAAGTTAGAGGAGAAGAAATTACTATACACAGTGGTTGAAACCTCCCTGAAGTTTTTGTATTACAGAAAAGCTTACTGTGCACTTACCTCTTCTGCCTTGATGGGCTCAATCTAAGCCCTGACACAGGAACTGAGGCTCTGGATACCCTGGAAAGAGCCCCTGTAGCTACTCTGGCTTCACAGCCTTGAAAACCACTCAGGCTCTGCCTCCTGCCCCTTGATTTCAAACCCTCTTGAATTTGTGATGCTGTGAACCTGGATTCTCTTTTCTGTCTGGTCAGATGGGCAATAGACTTGCTCTATGAACTGAGCAGATCAGCTTCTCACACTCCAGCCCAGTAGAGCAGTTCAGACTTGTTAGCCTTAGTTGTTTGTGTGTCTCTCTACCTGGCTTTATGTTTCCATATGGTTAGACTTTTACATTGATGGATCTCACTTCCATCCAGTTAGAGAAATATGAAAATATGCTTGGATTTTTAACCTCCCTTATAGGGTTCCAATGTTAGCCTTGATTGAGGCAGTCATGGTATGGCATCCATGTACAATGTTTAGTACTCAATTTTTCTTTATTAGTGCATATTTGGGCAGATTCTTGCTCTAAATCTATCATAAAATATACTATTACTTGTTTTCACTCTAAAAGTTTGTCTATAAACATTAAAGTATGTTTTGATTGTAAATGAAAGACCATAGTTTTCCAGGGACTTTAAAAATTCAGAGAACAATGTATTTCAGTTGGTTCATCTTGGTACTTCTCTTTTGACTTGCATTTAAAAAATAAAGTTCATGTTTCACTATGAAATTCAATACATGCTCATTTTAGAAAAAAAGCCAGAAATCAGAAAATAGAAGGATTAGTTCCATTTAGTCTCACTATCTGTAGACAATCACTATTAATAAAGATGTATATTTCTGATTCTTATTTTTGCTATGTATTTGAAACATAATTGTGATCTTATGAGACATATATAAGAGAAGAGAAAATAACATTTACTTTTTCTGATTATAAAAATAATACATAATTATTGTATAAAATTTGGAAAATAAGTGAAAGAACTTATAAATCCATGTTTTTAGTTATAAAAGTTGCACATAATCATTATAGATATTGGAATATTTTATAAAAACAAACATAAAAGTCATCTTGAATTCCACTCAACATAATAATTATTATTTACATTTTATATATGCCATTCCAGACATTTTGTGTTGTGTATATTTACATATATATACATATGTGTACATATATATAAATTATTTGAGCTGTAAAGGAGAACATACCTTATATAGAAATGTTTAAGCATCATTTGTACAGCAAAATCCATGAGTCCTACTCAGAGATGACATGAAGAAGGGCTAAATGACAGAAATATTTCCAACAGGTAGTTTATTTATCTTTTCGATTAAAAAAAAACTAATGAAATGGCTATACAATATGAGGCTTAAAACTGCAGAAAATCATGACTCACATTCTTTGGCAGTGAAATTAGACAGTCTATCCTCAAGGTAATTCTTTTTCGTGATTGGGATTTTTTTTTTTTTTTTTTTTTTTTTGTCTGATGATTCTCTTAGCACCTTTCATCAAGCTGTTGAATCATTATTGGATTGTGGTTTTTTTTTTTTAGACATAGATTTTTTTTGAGAAAATTATAAGATGTATTATATTTTTTAAAATTAAAAAAAATCTACAATGTTCTTTAAGGCAACAACTGGTCATTTTCACTTTTGTATTCCCAGGACTTAGGTGAAACCTGGCTCGATATATATTTATTGAAATGAATGAGTCAAATAAAACATCATTTGTAAAGTGCTGTTGATATCTTTATTATCCTCTTTTTAATGGTAATATTAAAGTATATTGATTGCCAAATTTCAAACAGTACAAACATATTAACTCAGAAGGTGAAAATACCTGTAAAACTGAATCATTGTGAATGCTTTTGTTTCATTTCTTTTAAGTTTTTCCACTAACTAAAAGAGGTGCCCCTACGAGCCACACATTTTTAGCTCTGAGCATCTGGGTAGCCATGGCTACCCAAGTTCACCAGTAGGACTTTTGCATGAACCCACTGGCTTCGACATCTCATCTCAGGGTCTTTGGGTCAGAGAATAGATCACTGCCAAAGCACCTAGGAAACTTTTGGCCCAGTTGCTTGGCCTGGACACAAACCTCAGGCTCCTCACTTGCTTTTTCTGACCCTAATATTTCATTTGTACAAATACTCTTTTTCTACTAAAGAAAAAAAAAGATTATTTTTCAATCAATGTGCTTCTCTGGAAAGAACACTGAATAATAAAACTAATAATTAAAAAAGATATGAAATCCAATTGATATAATCACTTTGGTGGATCTTGGATTTGATATTGGTACAATAAATTCTCTTTTTAGTTTTGTTAAATGAAATAAGTAGTTTTTGTGGTAGATGTTATACCCAAGATCTCTCTATATTATGCAAACTAGAACACATATGTACAACACTTTGACACTTAAAATTAGCTTGCTTCTTTAATTAGTTATCTAATAAAGACAGCAATCCTTATTCTCAAACTATAGCGTCAGAGGTCGATATAGAAAAACATTTTCTAATTACTATTTTATTGAATGAACAGTTGCTTGAAAAAAAAAAAAGGAGGTTTTAAGTTTGCCACACAAGGAAATATCCACCTGGAAAATAAAACCGTACAATCTTCTAGAACCTCAAGAGGCTAAGTGATTTGTCTAAGGTCACCCAACCAAGATTAGGACCCAACTCTCCTGGCTCCCAGACAATTGCACTTTTGACTCCACCACTGGACTAGTTGCATAGGTAATGGTTGTTAACTAAGCCTTGAAAATTCCTGGGTCCATCATCAGGTTCTCTAACGTAGGCTGTGGTCCCAAGCTAAGTATCCTCATGAACCCATTTGAGAAAAGGATTAAACTGGCTGACAAGTTTAATGCTGTTAAAAAGATATTCCTTTTATTAAGTAAACTCTACAATTTTGTGTGTGTGTCAAAACCCAACAGATTGGACTACTTTTGTCATCAGTAGCTGTAGTTTATCAGTTGTGCAATGAGATGAACATCTTTTTATAACCTTAGCCTCATCAACTCCCCTGTGACCACACACCCCCACACAATTCCGTAATATTTGAGTGAGTCATTTATAATCTTCTATAATGTATTAATCTGGATTTGTAGACTCAAATAAAAAATTCAGTTCAAAAGGAATCACTTTACTCTAACGTGTTAAACCGGGTTCTGAACAAACTATTTCAGGAGTTGCTGAATGAGTCTTTGTGATGGCCCTGGGTTGGACCTCCTAGCTTTTTCTCATACTAGATGTGTGATCTGAGAGGGTTACTCAGATTCCCTAAGTCACAGGTTCCTCACCTGCAAAGTGGGAGATTAATGATACCCAAGTCAGAGAGTTATGGTGAAGATTAAGTGAGGTATGGTGTGTAAGATGCTCAGTACAGTTCCTTCCATATATTTTTCACTCAATTCACAGTAGCTACTAATAAATAACAATGGGCGGCTCAGGATAGCCAATAGCTAGTATTAATACCATTAAGTATTAGGATATATGAGACAACTCCAGACTGCAACTTACTATGGAGACACCGGTGGAAAAATGTTTTAGACTGAAAACTGATCGTAGGGACCAACTTCCTATTGATTCTGTCATCTGTGGGATTAATGGGTTGTTGCTGCCCTTTTTGGTATGGGATACTGAAACTTCCAGTCTCTATTCTCTCCCTCCATTTTTTTTTGTGTTTGAAATTTACAGAAGCTAAATTATAATTAAAGTTAGCTGAAATAATTCTTTTTTCTTTTCTAGGCATGGTGGCCCTCTACTCTGCTACGCTTTCAGATCGCTAATGGCCCAGACATCCGTGAGTGCTCACAGCGCACACTTCCACCCATTTGCCTGGTAAGAGTGTTCAGTGATGACATTGGATTTGGAGGTTGAAAATCTTGCCTCAGGCCTTGGAGCTAGATGCACTGAAGTCACTTGAGTATGAAATTCTTAAATCTTTCAACTTATTTATGCATTCGTTTTGGACGTTTGGAAAAACATTGCGAACCTGGCAAGTTTTCTTAGAAAATCAGTACACTTAAAACATGGCTCTGAGTATACTGAAATTAAAATACACGAACAAACAAAACAAAAAAAAAAAACCCCAGAATCACTCAGAATGCTGAGAAGTGAGCCCAACAAAATACAAAGGTTTAATTTCATCAGGGAATTTCTAATTAATGATGTTTTAGTGGGTTTTCAATTCCCCTAACCACATTCCCACCATCCTCACTCACCACTTGGGGAAGGTTTAAGCCTTAGGGCACCTTTTAGATGAATACTAGTAGCCACACTTATGCAGAATGGAGCAGCACCAGTAACGCAATTATAGCAGAAAAGAAACCCTGCATTCCCAGGATACTCACTCAAACTCCATTACAATGTTCCATCCATGTTTCTTTGTTTCCTTGTATTAAAAAGTAATAGTAAATGGCTAACGCAAAGTACAAGACAAAGTCTTCATTTAATATTTCCCTTGGACAATCAAAGAGGAAACTTTCTTGTGTCCGCGTGGGTAATATTTAGCATTGATATGTGCAACTATTTTTCTAATCAATGATTTCGACAGTAAGGAGGAGGCTGTTCTTGCCTGTAGAGCTACATTGGGCTGATCCTTCAGTAACAAACCTGGGTAAGATGCACTCAGTTAACTCTGGAATTCTGTTGTGAGGTGCAAGAGATTATTTCTAGAAGGGTCTTGGGGTCCTTGGAGAGCTGACTCCCCTCAGCAGGGCGAGCAGCTCACCAGTACAGGTCAATCCACTCACAGTAGGATTAGGTTTCTATTTTGGCCGCCAAGACTCTCTGAACCATCTCGCTATGCTGGTGCATAAGGGGGGTTTTTCTTAAGTTATATGGAGACTCGGTAGAAAAGAGATTATAATGAAGATGAAAAGGGAAAAAGGTGCATGGTAGTTCAAGGGGTTACAAGCCATAGGAGGTATGTCCACAGACTCTTCCACGCTCTAAACATCTCTGTAGAAGCGCATTTTTGGAAATTGCCACATTTATTATTTTAAGCTTCTATGATTTCTGGTTCAGAGACTCTGGCTTTGTGACATCCTAAAAATTGTCTTTATTTTATTGCAAGCATGCTGTGAAATTCTTAAAGTAAATTAAAATTCCTTAATACATTATCTCTATAATGTATATATATCCCTGTGTGCTCTTAATCATGTTCTAGAAGGAGCTGTTCTTTTAAAGCCATCTAAGACTGATAAGTCATGGTGGCATCATAAAAACTGCATAACAAGTAGTTCTGATATAGAGAGATTATTGAAATGGTGACAAAACCAGGACTGCAGTAGGCAATTATTACAGATTTCAATGGTGCTATTGTTAGCGAATGCAAGTTTGTGTGCCTGGCACACAGTGAGGTTAAACAAACCGAAACGTCAGAATTTGGAGCGGAGAAAGGTTTATTGCAGGACCAAGTAAGGAGAGCAGGTAGCTCATGCTAAAAACACCTGTTTGGTTTCACTATGGCTTCAGAAGTGTGAAATGGAATTAAAAATACTGTGAGTGGAAAAATACTATTTAAACATATATGCATATATTTTTATGCTATGAAAAAATAAGACACATCTTTAGAATATTTATTAAGAGGAGTTAATAATAACAAAGGAAAACTACTCAGAGCCTATAAGATTTCCTACCTTCCATTGCATTACACAATGGTACTCCACCAGGGTTAAAAGATGGTGTTTTATAATACCAACATTTCCAAAGATTGCCCAAGATCTGGAATCACCAGAGACTGCTCTAAAGATTCAGAGTCACGGGCACCACATGTCTTGGAAACCCTGACTCAGTAGATGGGATGAGATTGGGAAATGGGCATGTTTTTAGAAAGTTCTAAAAATGATGGTTCTGATACACAGCTGGGCTCAACAATTCTGGGTCTTGCCTCTTGCCACCAAAAAATTCAAAAACAAAGTCAATCTAAGCAAGGTTGTTCAATAAGAAAATTAGGTGGTTATATTTGTTTAACAAAGGACTTCATGAAGCTTGGAAAATCTATTTCAAGAGATCCTCAGAATAGCAAAGTAGTTATTTATAGTGACCAGTGAAATTACGCTTGGTATGATATCTGGGTGTGAGTGACATGAGTTGTTTGTTAATTTAGAAAGCAGTAAGTTGTCGGGTTACTGCTTGGGTATGCCATTTTTTCCCCTGAGTTTCAGTTTCCTCATCTATTGGGAGGAGGTTGGTGTTCTTCTGACACCAACCAACAATAATTCTAGGGGTTGACAATAACATATTTTTTTAATGATGGAAAAATGTAAAATAGTGGCTGAATTTACCCAGGCTCAGATTGGAAGAAGACGTTCCAATTTTGAAGAGAAAATGCCTTAAGAAGAAGAAGAAGGAAGAGGGAGAGGTGAAAGAGGAGGAGGAGAAGGAGGAGGAAGAAGAAGAGGAGAGAAAGAGGAGTATGCTAACAGTGTATTGAGCACTAACTATATGCCAGGTCCAGTAGTAAGCACCTTGCTTAAATTAATTTTAATCTCCATGCAGACCCTATGAGATTAGGTGGATCTATAAAATGAGAAAACCAAGGTGTAGTAAGGTTAATCTGTGTTCCTAAGGACACATGCTAATGAGTGACAGAGTGGGAATTCAAACCAGGAAGGATGACACTGTGCTCTGAACCACATTATCTTTTGGCATCAAAAATACATACATTTGACATTGTAGATTGGATTCAACAGATAACTAGAGACACTGCCTTATGCTCCCTTCAGAGGGTGATACTGCTTATTTTGAAGGAAATACATAATTATTTTTTCTGAATTTCTCCTCTCCCCACCCCCTTTTTAATACTTCAGAACTCTGGGAGATGATAAGGTTTGAAAGCCATGCCTTGTTTGAAGTTTACCAACTTTGTTTCAAGTATCAGTCTTTTTATAGTGCACCTTGCTGCCAAATGGCTTAAAAATTTTTCTTTCCATCTGTGACGTGTTACTCACTATGGTTGATCATGAGCTTGTTAAGTTTGACAACTTTCCTTTTGATAATTATACTGAAATTATGGTTCCAACAATTAAAGAAATCAAGACATTAAATAACATAAGCACCATTAAAGAGGAAAAAAAAATATTTAATTAGATGACTATCCTTTCTATTGTTACTTTATTTTCAAGTTCTGTGGAAATAGGATCCCCGCTGTTTGCAGTTTCTGGCTATCTTTATCCCCCTCATTATAAATTCCTCTTACCCCACTCCTCTTAATCAGCCCCAGTGTCATGTATTTGGAAGCCTAGTTTTATTGCACATTTCACTGTGGATTCTAGGTGAAGACTTAGCCAGTAGCCAAGGTCAAGGGTATACCTTGTGAACATCACAGCTGCATCTCACATACAGTTTATGCAACAGTTACACTTCAGTGTCAGAGTTCATTGAGAATTTCCATAAATCTGATGGTTAATGTGCCAAATGAGATTAGAGAGGGCTTCATGTGATCACCGTCAAATGAAAATATCTTATGTTAATTTCCTAGTACAAGCTTGAGGCAGGTAGTTAATACTTTTTGTGAAGAGCTGGAGACGCACACAGGGAGGATATACAAGCTGTTGTCTAAACAGAAAGATGAAGCATGTCAAGTTTCTAATAGAAAAAAAAATGTAGACGCTGGTATTTGCAGAGTTTTGCTGTTAAGTTTGAGTCTTTTCCCTTGTGTTTTCTACATTATCTGTTGACTCTTACTCTAATTCTTACCCTGAAACATATTTTTCACTTAAATCAATTTTATAGGTTGCATTTGTATATTTAGATGTCAACACATTCTTCAAGTTATTTTGTTGCAAAATAGAAAACAAGAAGGACAAAAGAGCCTTAGCAAATGGAGGGCTGTTTACAGATTTAATCTCTAACTACTTATCCATACACACATTTTTCTTTTAAGCCTTGACCTGAATCAACCCAATTCAGAAAAGTACATTTTAAAACATCCATCTTGGAATTGATACAAAAACATTGGCTCACTTATATTTGAAAATAAAACGACATTAATAATTTAAGGCAATTGTAAGAAGAGGACTTAAGAAAACAGACCTGTCAGCTATCCCTGGCCTTCTGGTCACCCAACACCACTGAGAACACAAAGTCTTAACTTTAGTCTTCTGTCTTCATTGAATATGCTGAGAAACACCCAGATGTAAATACAATTCAAAAAATAAATGCAGGGGGTTGAAGCATCTATTATTGATGATCAGGGGCTGTTTGTATTACAGAAATTTAATTCAATCATACATTTATTGAGCACCTGCCCTGTCCCTCACAAGGTCTCTGGGATTACTGATGTTGGGGATAACCTCAAGAAGAATCAGATAACTTGTGCTGAAAGCCTGTAAAATCTCATTAGGGATACAACGTCTTCATGAGAAACAAGTAGGAAACAATACCAGAAGACTCATGATTAAATGATGAAGTGGCAAATACAGGCAGACATGCTACAGATCAAAACTGGGAAGAATTGGTGGAGCTCAATGTCCTTGGGGAATGAACCTCTAGGATGGCTTTGGAGGAAAGGGTAGGATATGGGTAAGAAAAGAAAGAAGACAAGGGCATTTTAGGTGGCAAGAAAACATGAGATCAAGGGGGGCAATGGGCCTGGTTTTGTTCAAGATTTCATGAGCTTAGTAAGCAAAATAACATGGAAGGCAGGAGACCCCAGTTCCTGTCCTGGCACTGACACGTCCATCCTTGCAAGAACATGAAACATTTAATTAATGTATTTCTTTTATCAGTAAAATGAGAGCATCAGAGCAGCATCTCCAAGGTTCTTCCCAGCTCTAAAACTCAGTGGGCCTTGATGCTAAGTGGTTCTGATTTGGGGTCTGGAGTCAGAGAGAACTGAGTTCTAGTTCTGGCTATAACTAAGTGTGAGAACTAGGTTTTTAAACACTGAAATTCTCAGTTAACTTATCTATACAATGGGGACAACAATGGCATGACAGAGGATGAAAAAAGTAAATATCTTTGGCATATAGTAGGTGCCTAGAACAAGTTAGTGAGTTTGCAAATTCTGTGAAGAATGATTTGTTTTTCCCCCAAAGGATATCTGATTCAGTAGCAAACCAGGGTAAGATGCATTCAGTTAACTTTGGAATTCCATTGTAGGGTGCTAGAGATTATTTCTAGAAGGGAGTTAGTGTCCCTGGAGAGCTGATTCCCCTCAGCTGGGTGAGCAGCTCACACATACAGGTCAATCCACTCACGGTAGGATTATATTCCCATTTTGGCTGCCAAGAATCTCTGAACCCTCTCACTATGCTGGTACATAATTGGGGATTATTGGTTAGTATCTACTAATCAATGACCACTGATTGATTAATTGATTGAGTACTCATAGGTTGAGTAAGATAGGGTTTTTTGTAAATCACAAAGACCAGGACTGGTAATTTGGAATTTATCCAATGGGGAATGAAGGCTCATGACAGATTAACAGTAGGAGGTGTGAAAAAGGAAGTGAAGTTTTAGGAAGATTAATCTGGAGGCAGGATTCATGGATTTGAGCTAGGGAAAAATTAAGCTGTAGGGAAACTCTAAGTGTGATATACTAGAGGTGGGATAGAGTATTGAAAGCAAGGTTTAATCAGAGAGAGATGACAAAGAGAGAACTTGAGGACTCCTTAGATGATGGAGAGAAACTATATACTCATGATTCTGAGCTCTGGTGGCCAGGAGATTGGTGGCGGCAAGCATAGAAAGGGGAGGTTTGGAGATGAACCGATGTTATCTAAGGTAGGACCGGGGAGGAAGCAAACTTAGATGTGAAACTACAGAATTTCAGGTAATGGATGGCATATCGATTGCCTACAAGTAGCTAAAAATATGAAACTGATTAATTCCATTGATTGTGAAAGCTAGAGAGGGAGGACTTGGGTCTCTCCATGCAGATGTCAGTGAAGCTATAAGAAGGGGTAAAAGTAGAGAGCTGTGCTCCCCAACCTGGCTGCATGTGACTGTCCCCTGAGTAGTGTTGAAAATACTGATGCTTAGTTTCTTCCCTGTATGGTTCTGATATAATTGGTCTGGGGTGCAGTCTGGTCATGGGGATTTCTAGACTCCCATGGGTATAGAGAGCAAAGAAAAGATGAAGATCTCCATACACTCTGAAGAGTGGGAAGCCTCTGATAAACATTAACCTATTACCTGCTTATTACTGGGTGGGGGGTTTGTATCAATATTATCTTGTGCAATACTCACAACTGTTCTCTGGGGGAAGGACTCACTAACTCCAGATCGAGATTCTGAAAGAAGGGGGGATGCAAGAAGTTTTGCAAGCTCTGACTCTCCAACCATTGTTTTTAAGGGAATAAAAGAGAAGAATAAAAATTGATAACTCACATGTCCAGATCTTACTAATAGCACACTTCAACTTCTGAACCCAGTCTTCCTTTGGGAGATCCCTGGGGTGTGGGTTTTGAGGTGGTAGGACCCTGCCTCCCCCTAAGAACGCCAAGAAGAAGAGGTCTCTTTTCCCCATTCTCCGTCAACAGGTGGTCTTCAGCTGTGGAAGGAGTAATGAGATGGCAGAGAGGCAACCAGAGACTGTTTATGTTGATGCCCCAGTTGTGGTAGCAAAATGCGTGGTGGTGTGTCCTGTGAGGTCATCTAACTGTATAGCCTGGAGCATGACTTCTCCTGTGTTTTCTGCTGCCTGGCTTCTTGGTTCCCACTCATTTTCTTGGCCTAGTTTTCCATATTTTCCTTCAGTTCCATGAGTTACCTGATATCTTTCCAAATGTTTACTTTCCGTGTAAATGAGCCAGAGTCCCATTCTCTTTTTTGTAACTAAGAGCCCTAACTAGCACAAATGCTCAGGACAACTCAGTGAGGCTTATGTCTCTTCTTAGAAATGAGGAAACAAATTCAGAGAGAGTAAGCAACTTGCCCAAGATCACAGAGCTAGAGAGTAGCAGAGCTAGGGTCCCCCACCAGGAGTTTTTCACATAAGACATCATATAAGGAATGAACAGCCATAAACTTTTACAAATCCTAAGGACTTCATTATAGCATTTCAGACAATAAAAATGAGGCTCCTTTGACCTCAAGGTACTGCTAAATAATATTTATTTTAGAGAAAAGAGGGAGGTTTGCCATATAATTTTTAAGTAACAGAATTAAAACCTGTTTTAAAAGAATTTTAAAAATTGCATTGAAAGATGAATTATTTGCACACTTAAAGGCAAATCCTTCATTTATCTGGAAAATCCTCTTAGGCAGAACACGTTGACAGAGGAAGTGCACATTTTTCATCTAACAAATAAAAACAAGAAAGGGTTCCCCAATGCGTGGGAGGGTGAGGAGTTCCATGCATTGGCCAAAAGGAAGTGTGCACGTATGGGGTGGGGACACGAGTGTGTCTCCTGTCATCCTGTGCGCCTGCTCTCAGGCAGCCCTAGAAGTGTGTGTCATGTTCCTGAAACCCTCAGATGGTGATTATGACCGATTACACAAGATGCCATGTTCCCTAATCATATCACTTACATTCCTGCGAATGGCAGTGACAAGGGTTTGAAGGGAGAAGATCACAGCTGTCTAAAAAAAATCAGATAAAGCAGACAGTGTTGCTGCCAGAAGATCACACACTGGCCAGTGTAGGAGGCTTGGCGTGATGGGGTTCTGCCCTCTTTCTAACTCCGCTTAACCCCCGTCCATTCTCTTGTTTTCAGAACCCCTTGGTTACATAATGACGGGCGTCAGGCAGGTGTGGCTCCTACACTGGGTTTATTTATTATATTAGCTCCCTATTCTGTGAACATTGTCGCTTGGGTAAATTTGGAGGTTGTCACTGCCAGAACCTAAATGGCTCTTGTGAATCAAAGAAAAGTACTATGGACACCCGCCCCCCCCCCCCGGCTCTTCTCTGAATCAGCCCTAAGCTTAAGACACCACCTCTCCATTCTGCCACTCATTTTTTAATCTATCTTCAAAGAGAAAGCCAACTGTCTTGAATTGAACACAAGACGGTTCTTGAAGTCATGTGTGATGAAAGTGATTAAATAATTAATTCAAACAAAGGTGACTTCTGAGTCAGGTAGGAGTCAGGAAAAAAAAAAGTCTTGATTTAAAGCAGCGTTTACTTGGCACGCTACGGAGAAAAATATTTAACATGATATGAAATGACCAAGCTGGAGAATATTAACCTGTCTTCTTTGCTTCTGTAGCTCCAGGCACATTGGCCTCTTGCTGCTCCTTGAACAGACCAAGGCTATTTTTCTCTGCCTCAGGGACTTTGGACTTTCTCTTCCTTTTGCTGGAAGACTCGTCTGACTCCTCTGCCAGATATTGATCTGGGTCTCACTTCTCAGACATGTAGGGTCTTAGCTCCTCAGGGGGACCTTTCCTGACTGTTCCACCTATAAATTTGTCTCCCCTCTTCTGTGTTTAGACTGTACTCTCTTTTTATTTCTTCATGATACTTATTATTGCCTGGAGTTCAGCCACATGTTAATTCTTTGTTTTACTGTCAGTCTTCCTGACCAGAACGGAAGGTCCATGAGGACAGTATTTTATGTTTTTCTCCCTGCATATCCCCAACACCTAGGACAGTGTCTGATGCAGCAATTAGATAGTTGTTCAATGAACAAACCAATGAATTAATCAACTTCAAAGCCTAAATATTGCAATCTTTTATAAGGTTAAAATGAGCTCTCAGAAATGCTCTAGGCAGCAAAAGGTCCTACACATGCTTCTAAGTTTAAAAACTCACCCCCTTGAAGTATAAATTCAGATTTAAGCACAGACTAAACTCTTAAAAAAAAAAAAATGGAACAAAACTAATGCCTTCAACTGGCTGCTTTCCCTGCTTTGAAACAAACCATTGGCCTTTTGAGCTTCCTTCTCTAAAGAGTCAAGGATGTTTATCAGAAGGCATGTATGGCTTCTACTTTGTGATGAAATATGTCCCAGGAGGAGCCTACCTCCCCTTGTGCTTTGCTGGGTGTGTATATCTGGTTTATAGCAAGTTAGCTGAAGTAGACAGATCTTGAGCCAATGTTGTAAGTGTAAGTGACAGTCAGTCTGATGGAGACTAAATTGTGCATGTGAGCCTAGCTCTAACTGGCTGTCTGGATGCACTGAATACAATTGTTTGATAAGCCCTTGACCCTTCACCTGTCCAAAGTGGCAAGTATGTAAGTGGGTTTGTAATGGTAATTATTCTGAACATCTCAATACTCTTTTCCAATCTCTGCTATCTCTAGACAACCTGTCAACTTTTTCTAAGAGCCCAATCCTGATGATAAAACTCACAGTCTCAAAGTTCTGTTGAATCAGATAATCTAACCAGTTAGATGAAGCTGAGTTATAGAGTGAGAGAACATTCCTTCTCCCCTTAATAAAGTCATCCCAGTGAGATTTTATTCATGCTACTAAGCAGCAGAAGAAGCATGGAAAAAAAATTCAAACAGTAATTATATGCAGAAATTAACAGCCCATAGAAAAAGGAAAATGCAGTTTAATATTTCAAAGCCACTGTCATAATCTGAGTGGACTTGAATGCAAAGTACTCTTGGAGAAGTAGGAAGTTTGGACCAGCCAGTAGGGAACATAGGCATAAATGCAAAATATCTGAAGGGCATGAGTTCTGGCCTTCAGGGCAGAGGTCAGGAAGGGCTCTAGTCACCACTCTCATTTTATGGACAGCAAGTCAAAGGCCAGAAGTTATTCACATATCACTGCAATTAGTGTGGGGTGAGGTTGGAAAGTGTGAGCTGAAGCTACACAGGTAGAAAATGAAAATGTCTGGCTCATGGTAAACCTGGGCTCTGGGCAGCAGGATAACTTTAGTCTGTTGAGACCCTGTTAATTCAAAACAAAGGTAATGCATGCCTAGATAAACGCTATGAATCAAAACAGTTTAAATTGGACCTACAAGTAATTATTTCCTCTGACAATTTAAAATTTTCAGTATATTTTGTAATTTTTTTTTAGTGTAGGATATCATAGAATAATTCAATAATTAATTAGGCTTAGGCATTATGGCATGGTTATAACTACAAACACAATGGAATGAATCATTAGGAATTTCAAGAACAATGAATAAGCTTCATTTAAAGTCTTCTGTCTTTATGAGAAATCAAATGGAAATAGTGTGGTTGGAAGGGACCAGAAATTGTATGAATGTTATGATATATAGAGACATAATTGCTGTCAATGTAAGTAATGTGGCTTTGCTGGGTAAAATAAGATGATTGCTTAGGGTTTCCAAAACCCTCTAAAATTGCTTCTATACCACATGTAACCACATGTAACCACATGTGGTATAAACAAAATGTGAGTCAAAGGAATGAGGAAAGATAAACATATAATTAAAAACAGCTCAGTAGATACTTGGGCTCATTCATTTCAATGATGGCATCTGCAGTTTATGGAGCGGTTATAGACCCACAATATATCGGCGTTGACTACACGCCATAAAACACATCAACGCAGCTTGGGCCCAAATTATTATACACAAACAACAAATCCATCCCATTAACAGGATAAATATGATAACTGTTGATAATGTTGGAAAGTGGCAGAATGAGATCCCTAAGTAAATAGCTATGTGTTCTTAAGAAACAAAGATTACTTTAGCTTTTAGTGTCTCCCGTGACTTCCGTTCTGTTATGTGTAGTTTGAATTAAAAGAAAGATTGTAGCCTTGAAAGCATCTATGCTGATTACTGTTTGTGAATCTAAAAGACATCAGTCCAACCATTTATTTGTGAAAATGAAATCTTCATATGATGAAGGTCAGTTTTAGTTGAAATTATATAATAAGCAAAAGTCAAGGTTCCGTTGCCATTAAAATTGCTCATGGAGCAAATCTTTGGTATTCTACCCTTATCCTTGAATCCTGCTCTGTATGTTGTAAGAAAAATAGTAAATGCTTGTCATAGAGTCACTATGGCTTTGAGTTTTTCTCTAGGAAAATGTTTCCAAACAGATGGAAAACCTCTTCATAAACATTGTTAACTGAAATAGTCTGATAAAATAGATCTGAATATGGATTAAGAATTAGTTTTTCATCAACCATACTCTCATTTTGTCCTCTAAGAAATAGAAAGCTTACATCAGGGACTAGAGTTAATAAATGTTTGGGGGCGGATTATCAGGGAAACTTACAATACTATTTCATATGCTTTTGGTGTACAGAAAATATGTAGGTATATTCTTCAGGGTGGAAAGGGAGCAAGCAAATACATAAAAATATTATCAAAGACTTGCCATTTTAAAAGTTGTTATCCTACTTTAGATAATTAGCATTTTATTCTGCATGAATGTAAAGGTTTTTTAATTGAAGTATAGTTGATTTACAATGCTGTGTTAGTTTCAGGTATACAGGAAAGTGATCAGTTATATATATATATATATATATATACATATATATATTTTTGAGATTACTTTCCTTTGTAGTTTATTACAAGATATCTAATATACTCCCTGTGCTATATAACAAATCCTTGTTGCTCATCTATTTTATGTATAGTAGTTAGTATCTGTTAATCCCATATTCCTAATTTATCCCTTTCCCCCTCCCTTTCCCCTTTGGTAACCCTAAGTTTGTTTTCTATGCCTGTGAGTCTGTTTCTGTTTTGTATATAGATTCATTTGTAAATTTTTTAGATTACACATGTAAGTGATATCATATTTAACTTTCTCTGCTTGACTTACTCCACTAAGTGTAATATTAGCTAGGTCCATCCATGGTGCTGCAAATGGCAGTATTTGATTCTTTTTTATAGCTAATATT
This sequence comes from Eschrichtius robustus, assembly GCF_028021215.1. NCBI lineage: Eukaryota > Metazoa > Chordata > Mammalia > Artiodactyla > Eschrichtiidae > Eschrichtius > Eschrichtius robustus. Next base: position 153,221,083 of record NC_090824.1, on the reverse strand, counting down.
CCAACATATAAATATATATCTATATCTATATCTATATATATATATATCTCGCATCTTCTTAAGCCAATTGTCTGTTGATGGGCACTTGGGTTGTTTCCATGTCTTGGCTACTGTAAACAGTACTGCTGTGAACACTGGGGTACATGTATCTTTTTGAACTCCAGGGTTTTTTTCTTTTTTTTCCAGATATATACCCAGGAGTGGGATTGCTGGATCATATGGTAGCTCTATTTTTAGTTTTTTAAGGAACCTCCTTACTGTTTTCCCTAGTGGCTGCACCAATATATGTTCCTACCAACAGTGTAGGAGGGTTCCCTTTTCTCCACACCCTCTCCAGCATTTATTATTTGTAGGCTTTTCGATGATAGCCATTCTGACTGGTGTGAGGTAATACCTCATTGTGGTTTTGATTTACATTTCTCTAGTAATTAGTGATGTTGAGCATCTTTTATGTGCCCGTTGGACATCAGTGTGTCTTCTTTGGAGAAATGTCTATTTACGTCTTCTGTACATATTTTGATGGGGTTGTTTGCTTTTTTGATATTGAGTTGTATGTGATGTTTGTATATATATATTTTTTTTTTTTTTTGATATTAACACCTTATTGGTCACATCATTTGCAAATATTTTCTTCCATTCCATAGGTTGTCTATGGATGTGAAGATTTAATTTAAAAAGTATATATATGAGTATGTCTGGTAGGAATGTATATATATGTGTGTGTGTCTATATATATAATTTTTCTCTTTGAAGGCTTTTTAATCAACTTTATTGAAATATAATTTACACACAATGAAAGTCACTAATTTTAAGAGATAATTTGATGAATTTTGAGAAATTCACACAGTCATGGGACCACCACCATAATCATGATGTAGGGCATTCCCTTTACACCCAAGTGTTCCTTTATGCTCTGATGTCATTAGTCTCCTTCCCTTCCAGCCTGTGGCAACCACTGATATTTATTTTCTGTCAATAAAGTTTTACCTTTTCTAGAATTTCATGTAAATGGAATCATAGCTTGTATAGTCGTTTCTGTCTGGCTTTTCCCACTCAGTTTAATGTTTTTGAGATTAATTCATGATCTTCTGTGTATCAGTCATTTTTCTTTCTAATTGCTGAGTAATATTTCATTGCATAGATGCATCATAGTTTATTTATCCATTCACCAATTGATGAATACTTGGATTGTTTTCAAGTTTTGGCTACAATACATGAAACTGCTATGAACATTTGAATACCAGTCTTTGTGTGGAAGTTTGTTTTCATTCTCTTGGATTAATAGCAAAGACGATGATTGCTGGCTCATATGGTAGATGTATATGTAACTTTATAAGAAACTGCTAAACTCTTTTCCAAAGTGGCTGTACCATTTTTACCTTCCACCAGCAACGTAAGATACTTCCAGTTGTTTTACATACTTGCTAACACTTGCTATTATTAGTCTTTTTAATTTTAGCTATTCTAATGAGTGTGTAGTGATATTTCATGGTGGTTTTGATTTGCACTTCAAATGACAAATGATGTAGAACATCTTTTCATGTGCTTATTTTTCATCCATATATCTTCTTCAGTTATTTTCTATTTTTTTTTTAAATTGGATTGTTTCTCTTCTTACTATTGAGTTGTAAAAGTTCTTATATATTTTGGATAAAAGTTCTTTTTCAGATTTGGGTTTTGGACAAATTTTACCCTAGTCTGTGGTTTGCCTTTTGATTTTTAAGAGTCTTGTGAAGAACAACAGTTTAAAATTTTTTATGAAAACTAATTCATTAATTTTTTTCATTAATAGTTAATGCTTCCTTGTCCTGTCCAAAAAATTTAGCCTAACCAAATATCACAAAGGTTTTCTCTTATGTTTTCTTCTAGAAATTTGTTTTAGCCTTTACATTTAGGTCTACCACTATCAGCTTTAGTTAATTTTATTGATAGTATGAGAGAAGCATTGAAGTTCATGTTTCACATATGGCTGTCCAGTTGTTCCAATGCCACTTGTTGAGAAGCCTATCCATTCTCTAATAAATTGTCTTGGCATCTCTCTTGAAAACTAATTCATTATATACATCTGGATCTGTTTTTGAACACTCATTTCTATTCCATTGAGCTATTTGTATAACTTTATGTCAATACCATGTTGTTATGATTATTGTACCTTTATAATAAGTCTTAAAAAGAGGTAGTATAAGTTCTCTAAATTTATTTTTTTCAAAATTGTTTTGGGCATTCTTGGTTCTTTGGCTTTCCATATAAATTTTAGAATAACTTGCCTATTTCTCCAAACATACCTTTTTTGGATTTTGATGAGAATTTCATTGAGCTATATATTAATTTGGGGAGAATGGTATCTTAACAAGATTGAGTACATGAACATGGTATATTGCTTCATTTATTTAGGTACTCTTTAATTTCTCATCAAGGTTTTGCACATATTTTGTTAAATTTGTCCCAAAGTATCTTATGTTTTTGTGCTGTTGCAGAGATTACATCTTTTATATTTCCATTTACAATTGTTTATTTTAGTATATGAAAACATAATTGATTTTTAAAATATTGACCTTGTAGACTATAACTTTGCTAACTCACTATGAGTTCTAGTAGCTTTAAAAAATAATTTCTTAAAATATTCATGTAGGGCTTCCCTGGTGGCGCAGTGGTTGAGAATCTGCCTGCCAATGCAGGGGACACGGGTTCGAGCCCTGGTCTGGGAGGATCCCACATGCCGCGGAGCAACTAGGCCCGTGAGCCACAATTACTGAGCCTGCGCGTCTGGAGCCTGTGCTCCACAACAAGGGAGGCCGCGACGGTGAGAGGCCCGCGCACCGCGATGAAGAGTGGTCCCCACTTGCCACAACTGGAGAAAGCCTTCGCACAGAAACGAAGACCCAACACAGCCATAAATAAAATAAATAAATAAATAAATAAATATTTAAAATATTCATGTAGATGATCATGTTGTTTGTAAATAAAGAAAAATTACTTCTTTCTTTTTCAATATATATGCCTTTTATTATTTTTTTTTCTTGCCTTATTGCACTTGTTAGGACCTCTAGTAGAATGTTGGATTAGGATTAGTGAGAATGGAGATTGATTCTTATTATTGTTGTGAAGGGGAAATTTTTCAGTCTTTCATCAATAAGTATGATGTTAGTTGTAGTTTTGTTTTTGTTTTTTAGGGTCTCTTTCTCAGGTTGAGGAAGTTTAATGAGTGATGAGTAGATGTTGGATTTTGTTGAATGCTTTTTTGGCATCTCTTGAGGTAATCGTGGTTTTTCTTCCTTAGACTGTTAATATGATGAGTTACACACCTTGATTTTCAAATGTTAAACCAATCTTGCATTCCTGGGATCAACTCCACTTAGTCCTGATGTAATATCCTATTTATATATTTCTGGATTTTATTTTCTAAAAAAAATTTGATAATTTTGTATTCATGTTCATGAGAGACACTGGTCTGCAAGTATATTTTCTCATAATTTTTGGTCTGGATTTTTGGCCAAAACCAGGGTCATGATGACCTCATAAAATGAGTTGGTATGAGTTTTTATCTTTATTTTCTGGAAGTGTTTGTATAATCTGCTATTATTTACTACTTAAATATTTTGTAGAATTCACCAGTGAAGCCATCTGTCTCTGGATTTTTTTCTTTGGTTGTGGAAAAGTTTTTTAATCATAAACTTAATTTAAAAAATAGATATAGGGCTATTGACATTATCTAATTCTTCTTGAGTAAATGAGTTTGGTAGTTTGTATTTTTCAGGAATTTGTCCATATTATCTAAGCTGTTGGCTATCTTGACATAGAGGTGTTCATAATATTCTCTTACTGACCTTTTAACATCTTTAGGATTTGTAGTGAAGTCCACTCTTTTATTTCTGACAAAAATAATTTGTGCAGTCTCTTATTTTTTTCCTGTTTATTTTGGCTAGAGCTGCTCTTTTTAAGCAAACTGACTTTTCAAACAGCCAACAGTTTTCCTGTTTCCCATTTCATGGTTCTCTTCTTGTCTTTGTCATTTCATTTTTTCATTCATTAGGGTTCAATTTAATCTTCTTCAATCTTCTTCAATTTGATATGTTTTGCTTTTATTTTTACTAACTGTATTTTTTTTTCTAATTTCCATGACAATTTCCTCTTTGACACTGGGGTTTTTAGGAGTGCATTGTTAATTTCCAAATGTTTTCAGATTTTGCAGATATCTTTCTGCTATTGTTTTCTAGCTTAATTCTGTTGTCAGAGAGCATACTTTACATCATTTCAATATTTCTAAAATTATTGAGTCAATATATGGTCTTAGTAAATATATGGTGTGTCTTAGTAAATGTTCTTTTTATACTTGAAAAGACTGTGTATTCTGCTGTTGATAGGTGAAGTGTTCTGTAAATGTCATTTAGGTCAAGTTGATTGATAATGTTGTCTAAGTCTTCTAAATCTCCTGATTTTCTTTCTAATTGTTCTGTCAATTACTGAGAGAGGAATTTTGAAATTTCAAGCCGAATTTTGAATTTGCTCATTTCTCTTCTTAGTTCTATCAGGTTTGCTTCATGTATTTTGAAGTTCAGTTAATGTGTACATACACATATAGAATTGTTATGTCCCTTTGCTGAATCATTATGAAATATCCCCTTTATCCTGGTAATATTGTTATGAAATTTACTTTGTCTGATATTACTATATCCAGTCAACTTTCTTTTGGTTAGTATTTGCATATATATATTTTCCCATTCTATTACTTGTAGCCCATCACAATCTTTATATTTAAATTATCTTTCTTATAGTTGGCATATGGTTGGGACTTGCATTTTAATCAAATTTGCAAAATTTGCCTTTTACTTAATGTGTTTAAACTATTAAAATTAATATAATTATCATATGGTTTGGGTTTAATCATGATCATGCTATTTGTTTTATATTTTCCCTTTTATCCTTACCTTCTTTTTTTTTTTTCTACTTAGTCTTGTTATGATTCTATTTCTTCTCTGTTATTGACTTATTAGCTTTTTCTTTTTTTAGTTTTACTTTTTAGTGGTTGCTGTAGTGTTTACTGTATATATGTTGTCTTATCACAGACTGCCTTCAAATAATGTTGTACCACTTCATGTTTAGTGTAAAAACCTTGTAACAGTATGCTTCCACTTGCACTCTCTTGCTCTTTGTGCGATTATTATACATTTTATTTTTATGTATGTTTTAATCCCCCAAATATAATGTTTTATTAATTTGCTTTTAAATGCTATTTAAAACATGAGAAAATGTGTTTTATATTTACCCACATACTTACCAGTTTTTGCTCTTTTCATTTCTTTAGTGTAGATCCAAATTTTCATCTGTTATTATTTTCCTTCTGCCTGAAGAACTTTTAACAATAGTGCATGGCTGCTGGTGATGAATTCTCTCAGCTTCTTATTGTCTGAAAAAGTCTTCATTTTGCCTTAATTTTAAAAGATATTTTCACTTGGTATAGAATTCTAGATTGACAGATACTTTTTCTTCCATTACTTTAAAGATGGTGTTCCTTATAGCTTCTGATCAGAAGTCTGTTGCCATTCTTCTTTGTTCCTTTACATAATATGTCATTTTCCTCTAAACTCGTTTTCAGAAGTTTAGTTACAGTGTGCCTTGATACATTTTCTTTACGTTCCTTCTGCTTGAATTCTTGAGCTTCTTGTATCTGTTGTTTTATAATTTCCTCATATTTTGAACATTTTGATAATTATTTTTCAAAATATTTGTTCCTTACTCCCTCTTCTAGGGAATCCATTTATATTTATGTTAGATTGCTTTATATGTCTGATGTTCTGTTCATTAAAAAATTTTTCTCTTTGTGCTTCAAGTTCACTGATTTTTTTCTCCATAGTGTCTAATCTACTATTAATACTGGTCAGTGTGGTATTTTTTTCATTTGAGATATTTTATTTTTCATCTCTAGAAGTTCCATTTGGATCTTTTAAATTACCTTACATTTTAATCCTTATTATGCTCATATGAGCATATGAGCTTCTACTTTTTTGAACTTTTGGAGTATATTTGTAAAACCTGTTTTGACATCCATGTCTGTTAATTCTCTTTGTCAAATCTGGATCTGTTTTTATTGATTGAGTTTTCTACTGATTATGGGGGTCATATTCTTATGCTTCTTTGAATGCCTATTTTTTTAAATTGGATGTTAGGCATTGTGAATTTTACATTGTTGGGTGCTGGATTTTGATGTGTTGTTTTAAATAGTGTCAGATTTTGTGTGGCACCAGTTAATTTACTTAAGATCAGATTGATCTTTTCAAGGCTTGCATTTAAGACTTTTGAGTGGTCTGGAGCCCTCTTTAGTTTAGGGCTAATTTACTCCACTATTAAGTGATACATTTCTGAGAGCTCTACCCAATTCCCTATGCATCATTAGGTCTTTCACTATCACTGGTAGAAGCAAAACTTATCTCCAACCCCGTGTGAGCCATGGAGACTGCTCAGCCAGCCAATTTATTTTTAGTGGTTCTTCCCCTGTCGTTTGGTAGTTTCATGTACATGCCAAACAGTATTCAACTAAAAACTCATGGAGACACCACAGCAGTTTTCCATAGCCCTCTTTATAGTAGCTCTCTCCTCCCTAGCGTTCTGTCCCCCACCCCTATTATAGCTGTCTTTGCCTTCTTAAAATCTTTCTGTATGCTAATCTCTCTTTAGTCAGTTTAGTGAGACAGTTGGATTGTCTTTTGGTTCCCCTTCCCCATGTTGCAGGCTGGAACACTGTTAGTTCCTTACGTATTCCCCTTCTTTCAGGCATGATAGTCCTGTGTTGCTTGTTATTCAATTTCTGAAAACCATTGTTTCATGTATTTCATTTGGTTTTCTAATTGTTTAAGATAGGTGAGTAAATCTGGTCCCTTTTACTCCATCTTGGCCTGAACTGAAAGTTTCCTTGGGAGACTTAAAAAGCAAATCAAAACAACTCTTTATAGAAATATACATGCAGAATAGAGCCTGTGAGTTTTCACTTTAGTGGATTTTCACAAATTGAACACATATGTGAAATTAGCACCCAGACCAATAATCAGAGCATTATCAGTGCTCCAGTCACATTTTTGGTTTCCTGCTAGCTTTACACCTGCCCCAATGTTAACTATAATCCTGACTGCTAATTATGTAGATTGTATTTTGCCTGTTTTTGAACTTTATATAAATGAAACATTGCAGTATTTAGTGTCTGGCTGCTTTTGTCAAGTATTATTTTTGTAAAAGATTTTTCATGTTGTATGTATTTGAATTCATTCATTATCATTGCTGTGCAGTATTCCTATGTTGACATATTAATATTGAGGGAATTTGCATGATTGTTGGGTTTTAGCTATGACAATAGTACTACCAGAACACCATAGGTTATGTGTTTTGGTGAACAGAGATATGCATTTCTGATGAACACACACTTAGAAGTTTACTTGCTGGGTCATAGGATATGCACATATTTATCTTTAATAGATACTACCAAAGAGTTTTCAAAAGTATTATACCCACTTACCAGCAGTATGTAGGGTTTCTGGTTGTTTGGGAGTCTTTTATTAAAGTCTAAAATACAGTCTATCTATCCTTTAGGAATGTATAGTCTTACTGAGAAGACCAGTCAAGAAACAAACAAAGAACCCCATGTGTTAAACTATGAAGTATAAGTAACAGAAATATACACAGTCAAAGCAACATTGAGAAAATGGCATAGCAAAATCTTCACAGAAGAGATGAAATTTTGAATTGAGGCCTTGAAGGATGAGATTATTTTTAGAGGTAAGAGGAAGGCAGCAAAGATTCTAGGCAGAGATACTGGCATAAGTAAGGTGGCTGAGATGCAGATGGCATAGCAAGTCTATGTGTGTGTATATGTGGCTCAGTTGTGTTTTAATCTAAGATCCATCTGTTCATTTATTCACCATTTTGGGTTTCCTCCTGAATGTCAGGCCATGTCCTAGATTCAAAGTGGAAAAAAACACAGTCACCACCCTCAGGTTGCTATGACCTTACTGGGGAAGCCAATGAGTATGTCATACAATTCAGTGTAGTGTTGTGACATAGGGTCTTTAAATGTAACACAAGTCTGGGGAGGAGAAAAACTCCTAAGACTCAGGTGTAGGTCACAATAATGTCCTAAAGGTATGAAGTACAGTTTAAGGTAATGTCTTCCCCTTCTCTCGCTAGCACTCTCCCTCCTGTCAGGCAAAGGAAACTGCTTCACGTAGCCAGCAAGGTACAACATGCTCAGCTGACTCCTGCTTTCTCTTCCTCATCACCCCATGAGACCAAAGGAAGCCATCAGTGTCAGCAGCTTTCTTCTCCAACTGACAAACTCAATGATTTGCTCCATCTGGGCCTTCTCTGGACTTGTCTACAGCTTGCATTGCCACTTCCTCAGCAGAGTTTTCAATGGAGTAGAGAAGAGGCTTTAAAATAAGACATCTGGATAAATAAACATCAGGACCAGATAAAATCTATCTGATGTGCTCCTCATGAGCTGTGTCATTTGGTCAAATTCTCTAAGGCCTCTGAGTCTCAGATTCTTCATATGTAAATGGGAATGTTGTGAGGATTGAATGATATCATGCATGTGAAGCACTTAGTATGATGATTGCCACAGAGGAAGCATTTAATACATAGTTTATTGTTCATATGTTTTACAAAAACTTAAAATAGTCTAGGTGATATCAAATAGGTAACCAGTAGCAAATGTGTACTGACATTTGCCACCATCCCATCCCTGGAAGTTTGCAGAAGAATGGTGGGTCACCTGCTATTACTGGGGAAATTAGAAAGATGTAGCTATGAGCAAGACTTGGGCATGGCAGGGGCCATCAAATCACCTTGATTCCTACATTGAGAAACCTAAAATAGAATTGGTTGAAGACAAAATGTATTGGCTGAGTGAAAAGAGAACCTCGTACAGAATTCAACTGGCCAACTTGGGGGTCACAGTGGGGGTCCAATGGAGACAGATCTATTGTGTGCTCAAGGGTCAGATGTTCCAAATCCCAAATTGAGATGCCTAATCTTACAATAATAATGTGCCTATGGATACCCAAGAGTAGAATACTTGAAGTCAAATCTTCCGGGAAGTTCTATTACTACATCAACATAGATATTTTTTTGGGCATATTCACTAACTTTTATGGTATGGAGCTTCTCTGAGGCATCTTATATTTTTAACTTGGATAAAAGTGCAAAGTGACTTCTCATCTAATTTTATTCCAGCATCATTCTCCCTAATAAGTAACCCAGTACATCTATTTTTAAGTGCTAACACACAGACACACACACACACACACACACACACACACACACACACAACTTTGAAGAGGCCCTGACTATAGTTCACTGGATTTCTAAGTCAAAAACAAACAAAACCAGGAATGCATAGATACTTATTCTCAAAAACCATTAAAGGTTATTATTGTAACTTTCAATTTCTGGGATATAGATCTTTCTTAAATGAAGCAGGCTATGTGTTCAGTCCTTATAGTTTATTTTAGAATAGTACTGTTATAATCTTCTTATTCTTTCCCAGAAGTTTCCTATTAAAGAACAGCTATCAGACTAACTAAAGATAAAAATAGACATGGTGAACTTCTGAACCTCAAGCACTGTAGCCTTCAGGCTAAAAGAAAAGTTTGATGAAAGTGGATTTCCAAAATAGGAAATTTGTCGGGTGCCTGAATTTTCTAGAATAAAAAGGAAATTGTGGAAATGCTATAGAAATACCAAGCATGATATAGTTTAACTTATTTAATAGTCTTAAGCATGAAAATAGCTCATTTTCCCCCTTGACCCTGGCAAATAAATAGGACAGTATCTGACATTTATTGAGCATCAGACATTGTGCTAAAGGCTTTTAGGTATATTATCTCATTTAGTGCTCACAAAACTCTAGGAAGTTTGATAATATTATGATTCCCACTTGGTAAGTGAGGAAGTGGACTCAGGGAATGTCTGGATCTGGCCATGGTTCCTTATCTGGTCAGCAGCAGAGTACAGACCCAATTCTGGTCTTCCTCACCCCAAATCACCAGGACTCACGGCAGGTGAGGTGTGGAGGAGAGACAGCTCCTTTTATGCTCTTGACTTTCTATTGAGATCCTGCTTATGTTCTGTCTCTCCTAGTATAACTGATATTCTAGAGGGAGGAAAAAGGCTTCTCTGCTGAAAATCAACATGATGCCTTCAGAAACACTCTTGGGTAAAACCATGGGTCTGTCCAGTTTGATCAGATCTTTTCACCATTCCACCTCATACCTCAGTGGTGCCTTGGTCTGCAACTAAAGCTACCAAGAAGGCTCCAAGTGCCACCTCTCATAGGGGTCATGGCATTTTACTTGAGGGAGGGAGCCTAAAAGGCAGAAAACTTTAGTAACATTGGCAAATTAAGTGTCTTGAACATAGAACATTTTCCTTCCTTTAAAAATCAAGGGGCTTTAATTCTGGAAAATATTGTAACAAAATTAATCAAAAATGAAATTTTGATAGAGGTTGGGTTACATGAGTGTAGGTCTTTGTCAAAACTTAACTACTGTATACCTAAGATTTGTATTTCATTGTGTATAAATTTTACCTCAAAATAAGAAACTTGAAATACTGAAGTCTTAATTAACAATCTGCATGCTGAATTAAATAATTAAATAGGGAGACACATGGTAATATCTGCAATTACTTTGAAATAAAGTTCAAAAATTAGGTAGATTTTTGATGGATAGAGGATAAGTAAATGCCTAGATATGTGATAAGTAAATGCCTAGACATGTGACAACAGAAGTACATGTGACAGCAGAAGTATAGTACAATCTTAGTGGGAGAATCTAGGTTTGGGTGTATGGGTGTTTACTGTAAAATTCTTTCAAATGTCTTGTATTTTAGAAATTTTTATTAAAAAGTTACAAAAATATATAGAACATTACTGGAAGAAAAATTACATAAAGAAAATTGTAATGCTTTTAACATATTAAAAACCATATGAGATCTCAAACACATAGTATTTTGTAATGGTTATTTTTACTTCATAGTATACTGTGGACATATTTCAATGGCATTCCTTTTTATTTTCCCCCTCTTTAAAAATACTGTATCCACATATGACCTGGATCACTGCACTGTTGTTGCAATTAAAAAAAAAAGTGTTTTGTTGAGAACCTGCTATGTCCCAGACCTGCACTAAGCACTTCACACGCACTTGCTTCTTTTATGCTATCATGAACTTAGATAATTCTCTTTGGCTGGACAATTTCCTTTCCTTTTTTTTTTTTTCTTTTTTATGGAGGTAGAACCACTATTATAAACAATCATGAATGTGCACAAAAATTTAACCATAAGAATATTCATCATAATTTTGTTCTATTTGAATAAAAGATATTTTTAAAGGCAAATTTTCTTGTTGGAGAGGCAGATAGTTTTGTAAAGCAGGATTCACTCAGAGTTCCAGAAAGCAGCTACTTCCTCTCCTAGATCATAAAGCTGGATTGTGGCCATTTGGAGGCTGGTGACACTCTCAGTCCCTTGAAGCTCTGTGAAATTCCATTTTAGGGTAAGCAGTGAAGTGTTAAGCACACTTCTGAGGAAGCCACCTCTTCCTTCTCCACTTTAACAGACGTGTGAACGAGGATTAATGCTCCCCAAATGTGTAATGTTGAGAACTTCTGATTTATTCTTAAAATGAAACAAACATCTGCCATATTGCTTTATTTAGTATCATTTCTAAAAGAAGCACAGTCCTTAAAAATACTTTGCCTTGGGGTTGAAATGGATACTTTTATGTTGCCAGCTATTTGTTGCAGACTTCTGATTGATTCTTAAAATGAAACAAGTATCAGCATGATTGCTTTATTCAGTATCATTTCTGAAAGGAGTACAGTCCTGAAAAATACTTTGTCTTCAGGCTGAAGTAATTACTTTTACGATGCCAGCTACACTGCAGGTCGCCTGCCAGGGATTTCATACAATGTTATTATTTCACTTATGGTGGGTGGGCAGATTGGGAGATAGGGAACTCAGATTGGGCAACAATCTGATATTCCAGAGGGAGGAAAAAGACTTCTATTCTTTCTTTAAAAATTTATTATTTATTTAAATTTAAATTTAAATTTATTTAAATTATTTTTAAAAATGTATTATTTATTTATTTGGCTGTGCCGTGCTGCATGAGAGGTCTTAATTCCCCTACCAGGGATCGAACCCGGGGCCTTGACAGTGAGAGTGCAGAGTCCCAACCACTGGACTGCCAGAGAATTCCCTGGAGGTCAGCTCTTGGTTGGAGTGGTATATCCATTGTCCCCAACCCCACTCCCACTTCACCTGGCAAAAGCTATTTCAAGGATGGAGTATGTTGAAGACTAACATTGAATGGACTCCAGCATGTCATGATCTAGAAAGCTGTCCCTCTGTGTCCTGAGCATTGTGGTCACCATGAAAATGAATTTCTTTAGTCTTCCACCAGAGAAGATTACCCATTCCTTTGGGCCAGAGCCTCAATGGGGAGGGAGACAATAGACCCAAAAGAATAAGATGGGAATTGGTCAAAATGACTCTCATAATAATGAGGTTTTTTCTTTGTTTGTTTGTTTTTGTTTTTGTTTCCTTTTTAATTTTCATTCTTTCATGAGTGTACAGTGGGACTTTCCAGAGGCTGCAAGCTGTGTGATATCACATTACATAAAATGCAGAAGCAGATATGAGAACCGGCTGTTTTTGTATTAAGCTGAACTTTAAATAGATTTGTAAAAATGTAAAACAATCCTACTCTTCTCATTGTTTTTGTTTTGTTTTGCCGAATATTATCTTTCATTAAAAATGTGTTATTTATGTTAACATGTAATGGTTTATCTGGTTATTCTAATATAGGTTTAAAATTTAACAGATTTAAAATCAATATTTTAAACCCTTCTCAATTTTATTGTCTAATTCTGTAAATATTGACACATATAACCTACATAACAAAAGTTCTTTGGGTTCTTAATAGTTTTTAAGAAGAGTGTAAAGAGGTCATGAGACAAATAATTTGAGAGGCTTTGATCTAATAAAAAGAGACTAGAAACTTACTCCCAGGCTTTTAGTGGAGAGAGATTGGGATCCTCTTGTCAAATGCTTGGCTTTAAGTTTCACCTAAGTGATTGCTGCTGTGCAATGCACAGAGCTCCCAGATGGTGGCATTGACCAGAAAGAGGCATCTAGGGTAATAGACATGAAGCATGCTTCTAATGAGGAGAACATTTGATAGCAACACTTCTGGTTCTGAATGATGCAATATGGTGTCCTCCAAGGCAGTGAGCATGTGAATACAGGGTCCTGCATGTGGTATAAAGCTGCAGGTGTTCTGAACATCTGTCCAGTCTTCCTGAGGTCAGTGGTAGGGAGGGAATAGAGGCTTCTCTCCTTCATCTTGGCCTCTTTTTGTAACTCATAATGAGCAGTTCTTACTGGGTTTAACTCCTTGACTTAGTCTTTGAAACATTGCCTCCTTCTGGAAAAAAAATAGGTTCAATTATCTGCCTCAAAGATTTGTTAAACAAACACATGAAAGAATGCTCAACATCATTAATCATTAGAGAAATGCAAATCAAAACTACAATGAGATATCATCTCATACCAGTCAGAATGGCCATCGTCAAAAAATCTACAAACAATAATTGCTGGAGAGGGTGTGGAGAAAAGGGAACCCTCTTGCACTGTTGGTGGGAATGAAAATTGATACAGCCACTATGGAGAACAGTATGGAGGTTCCTTAAAAAACTACAAATAGAACTACCATACGACCCAGCAATCCCACTACTGGGCATATACCCTGAGAAAACCATAATTCAAAAAGAGTCATGTACCAAAATGTTCATTGCAGCTCTATTTGCAATAGCCAGGACATGGAAGCAACCTAAGTGTTCATCAACAGATGAATGGATAAAGAAGATGTGGCACATATATACAATGGAATATTACTCAGCCATATAAAGAAACAAAATTGAGTTATTTGTAGTGAGGTGGATGGACCTAGAGACTGTCATACAGAGTGAAGTAAGTCAGAAAGAGAAAAACAAATATCGTATGCTAACACATATATATGGAATCTAAAAAAAAAAAAAAAAAATGGTCATGAAGAACCTAGGGGCAAGACGGGAATAAAGACACAAGCCTACTAGAGAATGGACTTGAGGATACAGGGAGGGGGAAGGGTAAGCTGGGACAAAGTGAGAGAGTGGCATGGTCATATATACACTACCAAACATAAAATAGATAGCTAGTGGAAAGCAGCCGCACAGCAGAGGGAGATCAGCTTGGTGCTTTGTGACCACCTAGAGGGGTGGGATAGGGATGGTGGGAGGGAGGGAGTTGCAAGAGGGAAGAGATATGGGGACATATGTATATGTATAACTGATTCACTTTGTTTTAAAGCAGAAACTAACACACCATTGTAAAGCAATTATACTCCAATAAAGACGTTTAAAAAAAAAAAAGATTTGTTAAATATGGTGGTGATGATCCCAGACACTGGTCAATAGCAGCCACACCCTTTGTACCAGTAGAAGGTGTTTTTCCAGAGGACTATTCTGAGATACCTTCTCCACTCATGACTGTATATTCACCTGCTCAGGCATCACTCTGAGACATCTGAGAGTTTTCAAAATAGAGAAGCTGCTGGCTAGATCTCTCCACCCAGGGACTTGTGGGACCTCAGGTATGCGGGAATTGCCATATGGCACCCAAGCCTCTTACTTATTCACTGGACAGTCTGAGCATCTTCTCTGGAAAAGGGTGGAGTGAGATGGTGAGAGAGCTATTGCCTGAACTCCAGACAGCAGGGAATGTCAGAAGTTACGTTTAGCCATTCACACATCCACTAATACAATCCTATAGTCAACAAATGTTTATTGAGCATCTACTATGTTCCAGCTACCATTATAGGTATTGGAGATACAGCAGGGGGCATGACAGTCAGAAATCCCTGGCTTTGCATTCTAGAAAGTGACACACTCAATAATCAAGATAAATACATATAATATATTGTGTATATTTATCAACTTTGGTTGCTGTCGTAAGAGGCTTGTGAACAAAGGAAAAGCCATGAAAATCAAATTTACATGCAACATCCATGGTGGCTGGACAGATAATACATGTTCAACGGCTAAACACATTCTTATTTTATATTAAGACCTTTTCTCTTCATTTCCATATGGCTAAAAGCCAGGACTATTTTTCTAAAAAACAAAACAAAGACACACAAACACAAAATGAAAAGCAAATAACAACGACAACAAATTACTTATTAAGGCAGAGGACATGGTGACTGTTTTATCCTGGCCATTCAAAAAAAGACATGTGACACTGTATGTGATACAAAGTAAAAAGACATTCAGGACCACACCTGATCAAAATAGGTGGCCATCTGAATATCCCCTCTGGGTCCCAATTTATCTCCGATGTCTCCATCAGCTCAGGCTGGTTAAAAGTTAATCATATGTTGTGTGTGTAAATGCAGGTGATACACTTTCCGTCACTGGCCCACGAATTTTTTGTTTTGTCTGTGTGGGAACCCAAAGGAAAGAATCTGGGGCAAAACGACAATAGCAACACACACTTTCCTTGTTGAGTCTCAGTCTGAAAAGCAAGGCTTGCTCATGAGGATCTGAAAATCCCTCTTATTTCCCAGCTAAAATTCCTCTCATCATTGCTAGTAATGCGAGCGAGCATCCAAGAGCAGGTGGCTGGCAGGCTTCTGCCGCTCTCCTTGGTTGCCCTCTGGAACAGTTTCTTGCTGCTCACCACCACCATGACCACAGTAACTTGGCAAACGGAGAGCGAGAAGAGTTCCTGCTGGCTGCCAGAAAACTGGGTGTGGGACCACCTGTCTGGCCTTTCTCTCCTACTCTGCACATGGACATTTTTTCTTCTTTTGGTAAAGAGTTGGAGTACTCTTGAGGCAAACATTATTTGTTGTCAAGCAATAACCATCCCATGGTGGTTATTGGGAAATGTCAGCTACTTGTTTTCCCAAGCTCCATTGCATGATCCAATCCTAGAGCGAGATCTAGAGAAAAGACTTTTTTTGTTTTGTTTTGGTTAAGTTAGGCAGGAGGAGGGATGGGAGCATTGGTCAGCTTCTGAGAAAGATTATTTTTCCTGTACTAGTCAGGGTCCCAGCAGGAAACAGATGGCTGATTCAGACAGGATAATTAAGGAGATTTTAATAAAGTGCTATTTACACAGATCTAAGCAGGGTTAAGGGAAGCTTACAAGGGATGGTTAAGGGGACCCACTGTGGGGTTAGAGTCAGTGCGGAGTCATTAGCACTTGGGGACTGCAAGAGCATGTGGGTAGTGGTTACCAGAACCCAGAGAGACTGGCTCTTACTGTGGGAAAGGGCCACCCGACAGGAGCTGTGGCCTTTGGTTGAGGTATGCAGCCCACTGGAAGTGGGACTCAGCAGGGAGGGATCCAAATGCAACTGAAAGCCAGAGGCCAAGGGAAGCTACCCAGGTCCAGGAAGGTCAGCCTCCAGGGAGTGGAGAAGGTGGAGGAGGGAGGGTAGATTCAAAGGGATAAAAGACACATCTTAGGTTCTGAAAGAGAGAGAGAGACAGGGAAGAGGAATTCCCTTCCTCTTTCTCTATACTTCAACTGTTGTCCTGGGAGACCGGATGATGGAAGCCAAGGTGGTGATTTGTCCCTGTGTGGGGAAGGTGGACAGAATCACATGCAAATAGACCTGGGGCGGCTGGGCCCTGGACCACCTCCTCCAGTACCACGTCATGTGAGGACAATAAGCTCCTGCTCTGTAAACCCGTTTTAGGTATGGGTTTACTTGCTGCCAAAAGTATCATCATTGATGTGATTTCCAAAAAGGAAGTAAGGAGACTATTCTTTCCTGAGTGCCTGTTATGTGCTAGAGCCTTTTCTCACACGTTTGATGTAGTTCTTCCAATAAGCCCACTGGGTGACAATCATTGTCACCCTTTCCATTTCACAGACAAGAAACCCAAGACTGAGGGAGAGAGAGAGAGAGAGGTTCTGAGGTTCAAGGTTAGGCTGTGGTCATGCCCAGGACAGCTTGTGGTTTCTCTTCATATTCACTGCTTAGATCTTTGGATCCTGGGCTTTCCTCTTTCTTGGGTCAAGAAAGTCATCCTGACAATGATTGATTCAGTCAATCATTGAATGATTTGGGTGTTGGCCTCTGTGAAGTGTACCTGGACCCCAACTCTCCCTCTCAGAGCCTTCTGGAGTCTTCACTCACCTCATGAGATAGAGATCCTTGGTGTTAACAACTTTTACTTTATTATCCTAGGGAGAACATAGTCCCAACCACTCAAAGGGCCACTGGAAGAACCATTTTCCCTTTCTCTGAGCTGCTGGGATAAAGCGTGTGCCAGCTCACCTCATAACTCCCATCACTGATTTAAAAATTATTTGTTGAGTCCCAACTATGTTCCAGACAATATTTTAGCTGCTTTGGATCCAGCAGGGACCAGTCAGAGCTTGTATGGTAGCGTGAGGTATAAAGCAAGTAGGCAAATGAACAAGACCATTTCACATAATGATAAAGGGTCTAAAGAATGTACTATGAAAAATAGAGACTGGAGGTGGAGAGGGGTCACTTTGGATGTGATGTTCAGGAAAGTTCTCTGAGGAGGTGATACTGGAGCTGAGACCCTACAATCTGGGGGAATGTCCAGATAGAAAGAATGGTGGAGAAAAGACATGGGGAGTGAGTTCGGCATGATCAAGGACCAAAAGAAAACCCATGTGGCTGGGGTACAGAGAATGAGGAGATGGAACTGAGAAGAAGTCAGAAGGAAGGGGTAGGCAGGGGCCAGGGGCTATCGGGCCTGAAAGTCCATGGAAGGGCTTGAGATTTTATTCCAGGAATAAGAAGTGGACATTGAGTTCCAAAAGTAAGGATGGTCTGATTTTGATTTTACAGATAGCATTCTGGCCACTGGGTGGAGAACAGAGTGGATTGAGGCAGAAGTGAAATCAGGAGGCCAGGGAGGAGGCCCTGCCATGTTCAGGTGAGAACTTGGACTCAGGTGGTCACAGTGGAAATGGCGAGTTGTGGGCAGATTTGGGGCATGTGTGGGAGGTTGAGTGTTGGCGGTGGAAAAGAGGTGAAAGAGATCAATGATGACACAGTTTTTTAGCTTCAGCAAAACCCTTTGGACTGAATGCTTCATCAAGATTTTGCCTGTGGGTGTCCCTGACAACTGACATCACCTCTGCATCTAAGCCAAATCTCGGTTGAGACTCTTTCCAATTTAAGTGAGAGTTAGGTTAGCACGACAGAATTTTTGATCTTGAAAAGATAGCAAAGGTTTTCCAAGCAGATCCTCTTACTTTACAGTTGAGAAGAGGTAGGTGCAGAGAGATTAAGAGTTGTACTTATAGGAGAAATGAGTCAGAGTTGGACAGGATCTCAGGGTTGCCTTTCCTGCCCAGAATTCTATGGGGATATTTTTTTAACCATAAAGATGTGTTTTCTAAACTGATCCTTCATTCTCAAGCAGGAAACAGCATTGAAATTTAAAAAACAAACTGAAAACAACAACTCAAGAAAAACAGGTTCTGAATTTTGTGGAATTGCATCTACTAGTAGCTCTGCCAGGCACTCCAAAAATCTTAACAATTTGTATTGATTCCTTTATTCAGTAACACAAATTGTAACAGTTTCACCAGCTTACCAGGAAGAGGGCAGGTGCCTGTTCATATCTGCTCAGATAAATGTAGAAAGTGGAAACAAGTTGACTCCACTTGTAACCAAGCTATGCCAATTCCAGACACATTCTTCTGTTTGTAGCTTGGCCAAATCCTGAGTATTGATATATATGATGTCAAATGGGCAAAACATTTCTCTGGCAAAGAATCACTCACTTTATGGCTGAGTATCAAGTGATTAAAATGCCAGTTTGTAAGGGCTCATTGGAATCAGGGTTGAGAAATGTGTTGATAATTTTAAGATCCCTTGATCACATAATGAGATGATCAATAATAGCTAGCACATTGTGCATGCCTATTATGTTCTTGTGCTTTATACACCTTAACTCATTTGAGCATCCTTATAATAGCCATGTGGAGGGGGAAAGGATGAAACATTTGCTCATGTTTTCCCTCTGTTACATACTTGTTATGTGTACTATGGTTGGAATATACTTCTCCATCCCTTTGATGTTGGGCTTGGCCAAAAAACTTGCTTTGGTCAATGGAATGTGCATAGAAGTGTCAATCTTCCCCTTAGGCACAAAGTCTGTAAGAGGCCTTATGTGTTTCACTTTATCCCACTTGAGTTTCTGACCCCTTCCATGAGAAGAGTGTGCCCACGTCCCAGAATGAAAACATGGAGGGCAAACCTCCAACTCATCCAAGTCTGCAGTCCAGCTGAGCCCAGTCATGGCCACCTAGAAGCAGCAAAATCTCAGCCAATACATAGACCCATGAGTGTGAAATAAAATATTGTTCTGTGAGCTACTGGGAATTAGGGAATATTTGTTACAGAACACTATCACCACAACAGCTGACTAATACATTGTGTGCTGTTACTCCCATGTCATATATGGTTAGACTGGAGATGTTAATGGCCTGCCTCAGTTCACCCACTGGTAGGGTGCTTAGGTTAACTTGACCCTTTCAAACTTTTGTGCCCTCTTCCTTCAACAAACTGTGCTTCCTCCCCTCCCGCATATGAAGAGAGGAAGAAATTTTATCATTTGGTCTGTTTTGTTGTTGGTGGTGGTGTTATTTCTTACAAGGTATTTTTTTTTTCTCATAAGAACACACTGTGGCACAAAGTAAATGAAGTGTTATGTGTACAGATTGATATAAAAGATTAACTACAACTTTTATGTGTCACTTCTACACTCAATCATATTGTGAGTCAGGAGTGAAAAACGACTTCTCTATTTTGTGGAAACATTGAATTTAGCCTTTAAAAATTAGCACAGTATCTACGCATGATGTGACAAAAAATCATCCAGAGAGGTGAATATTATTCTCCTCAGTTAAAGGGATAAATTAAAACAGGCGGGCAATTCATTTATTTTTGCTTCATAGCAAGGTAATATATTGATTTTCCCCCTCTTTCCCTTTAAATCTAAAGAAAAATATCAAATAAAACCTAACTACATCACTCTGATTCTGAACTCTTATGGAAATTACAGAGCCATCAATATTAAGTACACTTTACACCAATTTGGAAATCTATTCTGCCCAGACATATGACCAATGCCACTCTGATATTGGGGTAGTTGAGCTCTAAATTGTGGTGTAATGTTGATTTTCTTATTAACTCATGCTAAGTTATTTGAGATTTTTAAATGTGAAATGGAAACTGGGCTAATATTTAAAGGTAAAGTTATCCACATAAGATAATGGAAAGAAAGTTAAAAAGAAGGCAGTTCACCCAATTAAACCAACTCAGAGAAGGTAGATTTTCAGAAAAAATGTGGTTGCCTGCATGGTGGGAATTACTAGGCATTTCCAACCGGCCATTTGCACAGATGTGATCCTAACCCCCCCAACCCCCCAATTTTTTTTTTAACATCTTTATTGGAGTATAATTGCCTTACAATGGTGTGTTAGTTTCTGTGGTATAACAAAGTGAATCAGCTATACGTATACATATATCCCCGTATCTCCTCCCTCTTGTGTCTCCCTCCCACCCTCCCTATCCCCCTCTAGGTGGACACAAAGCACCGAACTGATCTCCCTGTGCTATGCAGCAACCCCCCAATTTTTACATTCAGTTTCAGAGGCTCTCCAGGTGAAATCACTTCATAATAGTCAATTCATAAATGAGCAGGGGAAATGCTAATCAGTTACAGCAGTGACAGTGATATAGATCTTTCCTCACTAGAGATTAGGTCTGCACTGGGCACAGAAGCCTCAGGCCACAGTTCCCCCATTTGACCCCCTGTTCCAATGACCTGGGAGAAGCATGTAAAAGGGAAAGGGAAGGTTGACCAATTTCTGTAAAGAAATCTTGCATTTGGCAGTTCTGATGCAGAGCTCTCATCTCAGGGAAAAACAGGATGGGGAAGTCATCACGGCTGCAAAGGAGAAGCAAAAGGCTGGACCCTCACGGTCTGCTGACTTCTAATCCTGGTTCATTAAGACACATTAGGCAAATCCTCCATTAGCTCCTGCTCATAAAGAGGAGGAGGCGCTGAGAGACAGGAGGCTGACATGCACAGCCCTGGCTTTGAAAAGGGGGAGAGGGGATTTTGCAAACTATAGACCTGTGAGTTTAATGTCAATCCTGACTGAAATTCTAGAATGGATTATTAAGAGGATGGTTTGTGAGCCCTTGACAAAAAGAAGTAGTGGTCTTAGAAACTAGATGGATTTGCTGAGAATAAATCATGCCAGATTAATAACTTCATTTCCTTTTTGGATATAGTTACAAGTCAGGAAGATGAAGTGTGTAAGGACTTCAGAAAGACAACTGATGCAGTCTCTCACCAAAGCCTTATAAAATAAAATGGAGAAATGCAAATCAGATAGTAGTAAAATTGGGGGCTGAAGGATTGATTGCCTTTTAGAGTGTTGCATGAAGAAGTATCACTATTCACCTTGAAGTGGTCTTTAATAGTATGACACAAGGCTCTTTTCAATCCATTGTCATAGGCTACAGATCAGGCCTGGTTAGTTTCTATTGGTGAGAATGGTTAAACTGGTCATTTGATCTAAAATTAAACCTCCTGCTGAGATGAAATCTGGTCCTGGCAAGCAGATCCACTCACAGGGGCTGGAGGAGGAGTAGGTCAGCTGGCAAAGGCTATGGCGACTGAGGCTCAGGCCAGGCAGGTGTTAAACTCTGCTCTCGGAGGCTAGTTTACACAAAGGTAAGTGATGGTTAGTGGATAGTCAATGTCTGTGGTTGCCAGAACCTATTTACTCATTTTATGAAACAGCCCAAGTTTCCATTTGAGGATCCACCTTATTCCTATTTTATGTGAATATGACTCCTGCAGAATCCCACATCTAGCTCCAGGAAATATCACGTGACCCAGTCTGCCCAATTAAAGCAGCCCATCTCATGAGAGACAGTGGTTGGTTCAGGAATGTGCACCTGTTTGGGCTGGTTAATCAGAAACTAGGAGATATATACCCAGCAATTTTGACTGATCTGTGTAGGAATTGGGCTCACATACTCCCTCTGCCCCAGAACATGCTTTGATGTGATAATGTGAGTCTGTGTCCTCAGTGCCTAACATGTGGAGCCTGAGAATGAAGCCAATATGGGGATAGACAGAGCCCAAGAAATGGAGAGTAGACAAGTCCTGATGACATCATCTGAGCTGTGAATTCAGAACTAAATCTACATCTAATCTACGTCGTTACGTGAGATAGTAAATTCCTTTCCTTGCTTAAATCTCTGTGTGTGGAATTTTCTGTTATTTGTGACAGGAGTCCTGATTGATGCATGGGATATTCTGAGCATGTCAGTGAGAAATCAAAGAGGAGGTGATGATAAGAACTATGGCAGAGTAATAAGCTATAATGGAAAAGAATCTGAAAAAATTTGTCTCTCCATATATATATGTGTATATATACATATATATGCACATATATAACTGAATCACTTTGCTGTACACCTGAAACATTGTAAAGCAACTATATTTCAATAAAATTTTTTTAAAAAGAATTATGGCAGGCAGAAAGCATCAGAAAAGTATAGTTCTAATCACCATATTTGGTTTGGGGAGGAATTAATCCCAGAAGAAAAGATGAAAGGGGGAATGTAAGACAACAGTTGCAGCAGAAACAATTCTCTGTGCCCATCAAGTCCGGTGTCATTTTTTTCTTCCAAGGCACACAAAAGTTTTCTAACAGCATCACACTGTTGTTAGGTGGGGGCCTTTTTCCAAGTTCTGACCACTGATCCCATGGGAAATGGCTTGTGCATCTTCTGGGAGGCAGCACCCAAGAGCAAGTGTAGGCTTCCTGTGTTCCTTCTCTTGCCATGGTGACTGTGGTGGCTACATGTGGAAATGGTAGCACTGTAAGATGGAACTAGCCTGGAAATAAACTCTCCAACTTTGCATGAGTGTGAAACAAATTTGCGAGTGTTATTGATAGCTTTAGGAATTTGTTTGTTCCTGCACATAGCTAGTTTAATTGAACTTACATGGCCCTCATGCAACTAATGTACTAAACTAATTACCAACCCAGGAACCAGAGTACCAAGGAGATCAGAACTGGATGAAATAGAGTGACTTGATCCTCAGATCCTGAGTATGAAGCTCCTTAACAATCTCTTTTCAAGGATCAGGATTAATTCTAGATGAAGAGACAAGAAACATCAGCTGATGCAGAGTCAAGAGGATTTCATTTTGTAGGAAAAGAGGGCTTAAAAGGAAAACCAGCCATGGAAGGTCTTTCTTCCATGGTAGGAGTAAGATCATGGATGTCTGGCGTCAGAAGTTCAAGCATAAAACAAAAGGCAGAAAGGGTAATGGTTCTTTTCCATGATTGACTGCAGGATCCTAAAACATCCTAGCAGGCTAGACCATGGACTTAGCATAAACTTTACCAGGGATAAAGTCCTGCCCTTAGATCTGAGATCTACTGTTCTAGCACAACATGGGTTATGAACAATCCATACAAAAAGATCTAGAGCTTTGTTTCTCCTAATTTTGGCATGAGTCAGCAGTATAATCAGGCACTCAAAATGCTAACACCATCCTATGCTGCATTAAGAGTAATGTAGCGTTTCCCAGAAGGAATGTGCTAGTCTTATCCAAATTAAAAGTCATATCACACATGGAGATTCCATTTCATTTTGGCTCCACACTCCATGAAGAACTGTGAAAAGTTCCCACAGTTTTAAAGATAAACATTCAAATTGTTTAATATCTCTCAAAAACCTACTATTGAAGATTGTGTTGATCACCTACTATACCATTTAGCTTTTATAGAGAGCTCACTTTGGGCCAGACACAGTGATAGGTTTTGAAGATATAAGTAAGAAATGGCTCCTGCTCTAGATTGTTTATTTGAGATTTTTCTTGTTTCTTGAGATAGGATTGTATTGCTATAAACTTTCCTTTTAGAACTGCTTTTGCTGCATCCCATAGGTTTTGGGTTGTTGTATTTTCATTGTCATTTGTTTCTAGGTATTTTTTTTATTTTCTCTTTGATTCCTTCAATGATCTCTTGGTTATTTAGAAGCATATTGTTTAGCCTCCATGTGTTTGTGTTTTTTACAGTTTTTTTCCTGTAATTGATTTCTAATCTCATAACGTTGTTGTCGGAAAAGATGCTTGATGCGGTTCCAATATTCTTCAATTTGCAGAGACTTGATTTGTGACCCCAGATGTAATCTATCCTGGAGAATGTTCCGTGTGCACTTGAGAAGAAAGTGTATTCTGCTGCTTTCAGATGGAATGTCCTATAAGTATCAATTAAGTCTATCTGGTCTAAAGTGTCATTTAAGCTTGTGTTTCCTTATTAATTTTCTGTCTGGATAATCTATCCATTGGTGAAAGTGGGATGTTAAAGTCTCCCACTATTATTGTGTTACTGTCGATTTTCCCTTTTATGACTGTTAACATTTGCCTTATGTATTGAGGTGCTCCTATGTTGGGTGCATACGTATTTACAATTGCTATATCTTCTTCTTGGATTGATCCTTTGATCATTATGCAGTATCCTTCCCTGTTTCTTGTAATAGTCTTTATTTTAAAGTCTATTTTGTCTGATATGAGTATTGCTACTCCAGCTTTCTTTTGATTTCCATTTGCATGGAATACCTTTTTCCATCCCCTCACTTTCGCCAGTCCATATGTGTCCCTAGGTCTGAAGTGGGTCTCTTGTAGACAGCATATATATGGGTCTTGTTTTTGTATACATTCAATCAGTCTGTGTCTTTTGGTTGGAGCATTTAATCCATTTAGATTTAAGGTAATTATTGATATGTATGTTCCTATTACCATTTTCTTAATTGTTTTGGGTTTGTTTTTGTAGGTCCTTTTCTTCTCTTGTGTTTCCCGCCTAGAGAGGTTCCTTTAGCATTTGTTGTAGAGCTGGTTTGGTGGTGCTGAATTCTCTTAGCCTTTGCTTGTCTGTAAATCTTTTGATATCTCTGTCAAATCTAAATGAGATCCTTGCTGGGTAGAGTAATCTTGGTTATAGGTTTTTTCCTTTCATCACTTTAAATATGTCCTACCACTCCCTTCTGGCCTACAGAGTTTCTGCTGAAAAATCAGCTGGTAACCTTATGAGGATTCTCTTGTACGCTATTTGTTGCTCTTCCCTTGCTGCTTTTAATATTTTTTCTTTGTATTTAATTTTTGTTAGTTTGATTAATATGTGTTTCACCCTGTTTCTCATTGGGTTTATCCTGTATGAGGCTTTCTCTGTTTCCTGGACTTGATTGACTATTTCCTTTCCCATGTTAGGAAAGTTTGCAGCTACAATCTCTTCAAATATTTTCTCAGGCCCTTTCCCTTTCTCTTCTTCTTCTGGGACCCCTATAATTCGAATGTTCGTGCATTTAATGTTGTCCCAGAGGTCTCTGAGACTGTCCTTAATTCTTTTCATTCTTTTTTCTTTATTCTGCTCCATGGCAGTTATTTCCACTATTCTATCTTTGAGCTCACTTATCTGTTCTTTTGCCTCAGTTATCCTGCTATTGATTCCTTCTGTTGTGTTTTCAGTTATCATGTCATTCATCACTGATTATTTGTTCTTTAGTTCTTCTGGGTCCTTGTTAAACATTTCTTGTGTCTTTTTGATCTGTGCCTCCATTCTATTTCTGAGATCTTGGATCATCTTTACTATCATTACTCTGAATTCTTTTTCAGGTAGATTGACTATTTCCTCTTCATTTATTTGGTCTTGTGGGTTTTTACCTTGCTCCTTCATCTGCAGCATATTTCTCTGATATCTCATTTTGTCTAACTTACTGTGTTTGTGGTCTTCCTGCAGGCTGCAGGGTTGTAGTTCCTCTTGCTTCTGTTGTCTGCCCCCTGGTGAGCGAGTTTGGTCCAGGGGCTTGTGTAGGCTTCCTGGTGAGAGGGACTGGTGCCTGCACTCTGGTGGGTGGAGCTGAGTCTTTTCTCTCTGATGGGCAGGGATGCATCAGGTGGTGTGTTTTGGGGTGTCTGTGAGCTTAGTATGACTTTTGGCAGCCTGTCTGCAGATGAGTAAGGTTGTCTTGCTGGTTGTTTGACATGAAGTGTCCAGCACTGGAGCCTGCAGGCAGTTGGGTGGAGCAAGGACTTGGTGTCAAGATGGATACCTCCGGGAGAGTGCATGCCGATTAATATTCCCTGGGCCCAGGAATTCTCTGGTGGTCCAGCATCATAGACTCGGTGCTCCCACTCTGGAGGCCAAGGACTGATCCCTGGCTGGGGAACCAAGAGCCCACAAGCCATGCTGCATGGCCAGAGAAAAAAGAAGGAAAAGAGAAAGAAAAAAAAAGGAGAAGAAAACAAACAGACAAACAAAACCCAGGACAAATAGCAAAAACAAAAACAAAAAAACAGCAACAACAACACACACACACACAAAGAAGAAAGAAAACAAACAAACAGTCACTCTAAATCCAAGTCAAATGTTAACAACAAAACCAAACTCTTGGTAGGTCTCTGGACCTGCTGTGGACACTGTGGGGACAGCTCAGACTCTGACCTGGCCCAACTCCTGCGAGTACTTGACCCAAAGCCCACTGCTGCTAAGGCTAGACCAGGAACAGTTATGGGCACACTCATTGTCTATTCAGGTACTCCACAGACCCAGGATTTACCAAGCTGATCATGGGGATTTAATCTGTGGCTTGTGCACTTGCACGAAAGACTTCCTCTTCCGTAGTCGCACTGCCCCTGGGGCTCAGCTTTGGTTTGGGCCACACCTCTGTGTGTGCACCACCCTCAGGCATCTGTTCCCCACAGATGAGAGGGAGTGAAAGCAGTGACTGATTGGGGCACACTTACTCCCTCAGGCTGGGGAGGGGTATGGCAGCTATAATTGTGTTCGTGAATTGCCTGCGGTGGCGGGTACTGACAGGCAGTTGCAACAGTCTGGGGCATACTCACTCTGATAGGAGTCCCTCCCAGTGCCCTCGGAGGCCAAAGAAGCCAGTGGGTGGGGAAAAGGGTTGTATTGGTGGCCCTGCCCCTTGCACGCCACTCAACAATGACGCCTTGCTTCTATTGTGTCCTGGGCTTTTTCTGCAAACATTCCCAGTTGTGGAGCTCCTTATTCCTGTCCCTTCAGGCTGTCTTTTCACAGCCAAAAGCTGTCCCCTCCCTGGGTCCGCACTCCAAACCCCATTTTCCAGCACCCCAGCCCCTCCACAACGGGAGACTCACGACTCAGGCTGGGATTCTCAGGGCTGCAGCGCATAACATGCACACAGTTCATACTTTGTCCTGCCTTCCAAAGGTCATCCACTGTGTTCTCCTTTGATCTCCCCGAAGGTCCCTTTCTATCCCAGCTGATTTCCCCACCATGAGGGAGCTTTTCTGAGTGTGGGGACCTTTCTTCACCTTCAGCGTCCTGCCAGGGTTGCTGGTCCCTGTTTTGATTCCTCTTTTCTTTTTTTCTTTCTTTTGTCTTACCCGGTTGAGAGGGGATTTTTCTTGTCCTTTTTGGTGTCCAAAATCTTCCACTAATGTTCAGCAGGTGCTCTGAGAGAATTGTTCCATTCTTGATATACTTGTGAGGAAGGATGAATTCCACATTCTCTTATTCTGCCATCTTGAGTCCTCCCCAGCTCCTGCTTTAGAAAAACTTGGGTTTTGAGGCCAGAATCTCACATCATTAGTTACAAGAAGTGTTAAAGAAGGGAGGGGGGGAAGGAAATTTAGCTGGAAGGAAAGAAGACTCAAATAGAGGGGCATAATTACTGTCTCCCCATGGTTTCAGGGTTTCCATATGAAAGACAATTAGACCTGTTCTTCAGGACCTCAGCAGGCAGAATTTCAATCGAAGGGCAGAATTTCAGCTTATTTCATGGAGGCACAAAAGGAACTGTCTTAAAATAGAAATGACTGCTTTGGGCAGTACTGAGCTCCTTGTTCTTAATAGTATTCAAGTTGACATTGGGTGACCCATTGGGGGAAACAATAGAATAATCAGCATTCAAATCCCAGCTCCTCTTGATTTGGCAAGTTATTTAATTTCTCAGTTTCTTCATGTGTGAAATGGGCTAATAATAAACAAGTCACAGAATTGATGGGCAGATGAGCGGAATAATGCTTAAGGAGGGCTGAGCATAGTGGCCATTCAATTAATGCTCTAATAGTGGCCCTGATGCTGAAATTGGTGATTCTGAAGTTGAAGGGGATGTGATAGTGAAGATCTGAGCATCCAAAGAAGCAGGAAATTGGACAATACAACCTCTAAGATCCTTTCCAATCCTGAACTTCTATGAGTTTATGATTCTGTACTGTAGTTTATTTATCTGCAATGAGAAAAGAACTCTTGTCAAGTCCTGAAAACGAAAGTAACTCCCCTGTTGCCTGGGTCCCACAGACATACGTCTCACCCAGGATCCACATCCTCCAGGCAATATCCTCCAGATGTGAGTATCCCTCTACAATTTGCTCTGCCTTGCCAGATTGAGCCTCTGTCTGAGACCTGACGTTGGCCTCAGAGCTGAACTTACACTGAGGTTTTGTCTTCTCTATAATCCCTTTTAAGTCTTTGTGAAAGACTTAAAACTCCAACTAGCTTATCACAGCCCCTACTGGTTTGGCCAGAGGGAATCTCTCTTTTGGTCTCAACTTTACAACAGCTGCCCAGAGATAAGTACAAGGGCCCCTGGTTAGAATCTGAGCTCTGTCAAAGTAACTGTACATCGAGGGCAGACGCTTAAGATGGGATATCTCCAATTTGGCTTTTTAGGAGTTGATTAAAAAAAGGCACAGGATCTTTAACTCCTTTTGCTGGTCTTCTACATTTGGAATTCTCTGCTTCAGGGACAAATAAAGATCTTTCCAGTGATGTTTAAGCTTGACATCAGTGGCAGGAGATTTTAGGGTGCCCAAATTAGCAATACCAGTGGAAATGGAAGGCTAATTAGAGGCTCCTTCTCATCATGTAGCATGATCCTGTAAATGTAACTCAGTCAAACAAGCTGGCATTTGATATTTGATTGTACAATCCTAAATATCAACACACGCTGAGGTTCCCTTCCTCCCCCATAATCTTCCTGCAGTGAAAAATTTAAGCAATCAATGCCAATGGAGGCATTTCCAGAATTCGCTGCAAGAGGCAGTTGAGTCAAAGGTTTAAGATGAGAAGAGTTCTTCTTTTCCCATGTGTTGAGGTTTTCTCTAGTCCAGGGAGTGAAAATTCCTTCAAAGCTGGAACAAGCTTATACATTCTGAATTATCTGGCCAATAAACATTGTGCAGACTGTGCAACCAATCTGCTTCTTAAGTAGGGAATGTCAGGAAATGGTCCCAAGTGCCACCGGCACCTAGAATTATTTACAATAGATTTCTTAATGCCAAAAGCCTCTTTTTCAGTAGAGAATAAACATATATCATATTGTACCGATTTTTTTTTTTTTTTTGCCGGTATGAGTTACAGTTATGGAATATTTGCAGGCGCAGAGACGAACAATTCTCTTTTCACTCTGCTTTATTATTCTCCAAAGGTGGTTATTAATAGGTGTCAGAACAAGGGTAACTTTTTAACCTCACAGTCCCTGCAGCAATGCCTCATGGCCCTTGATTGTCTAGGTCCACTAATGTAACCACACTGGGAAAATGTTTTAAAGGCACTAACATTTCCAGATGCCATTTTCTCATCAAAATGTTTTCCCTTATTTGGTCCACCAAGCTAATGCATTTACGTGACATCCACATTAACACTGCAGTCACTTCGTACCTTGACCCCTTCCTTCTAGTCAGAGCACAGTCTGATGCTGTAGAGTAGAGGCCTCTGGGAAAGAGGGAGGCAATTAGGTAAAAAGTAATACCTGGGTTTGATGGTCTTCGTTGATTAAGTAATCACTAAAGCAGTTCCTGAATTGTGTTATGTATTAGGCAACAAGCAAGAAAATAAATGTTTGGGACCGTATCTATATCTACATTTACATCTATATCTACATCTATATCTATATCTATATCTATCTATATCTATATCTATATCTATATATATAATGGTACCCTGTGTTAATCATTTCAGTCTTGTGGGTAAGAGAAATCCGTGGGACCTACTGTTTAGCATCCTAATCTCATACGAACTCATGGGTACTGGACTTCGTATCCATAATCTTCACCTTGTAATTCCAGTAACCTTCCTGAGCCAGGAAAATAACAACCGAAAACATGTTTAGAATTGAAATATGATCAGATAGCAGATGTAATGGGAAATATAAGCCCTTCTCTTTTTCACTTACTTTGTGTTTGGTTTTAATGAGAATATATGTGGGTGTGGGGTGCTGAGATACCCTGAGTTTGTTTGCTATAAGCAAAATGACAATATTGTCGGAAGGAAAATGGAGATGTAGAGAAACAGCTGGAGGTGGCAAGGAGAGGAAGAGAGTGGTGCTTGCAAACTCATCCTCCTCCTGTTCTCCATAGTTTAGTATCTACTGTAACCCAGGCAGTTGGAAATACAAAGAAAAATAAGACCTAGACTCAGAGATCATAGTCTTAAGTATAAGAAAATGATTCGAGCAGGGCAGAGAAGATTAAGGGCGAGAGTGTGGGTGGCATGGATAAGAAGGAAGATTGTGGAATGTTGTGTCATATTTTTGGTTGTAATCTAGCAGGCGGGCATCATATGATTGCATTGATGCATCCTGTGGTGTGGTTAGGGACAGAAACTCCTAGCTTGAACCGTGGGCAAGCTGTCAGGATTTCAGGAGAGGAATATTTCCTGTAGAAGTTGGTGTTGGAGCAATATTGGATCCAGAAGCACTGACTGAATTTGAACACGAAGAGAAGTCCCTTTAGGTAGAGAAAATTCAGAGTTGGGAAAGTGTTGGGTTTCTATGAAGAATGCAAATGTCTACTTTAAATCTCAACATCATGAACAAAATTAGTGTATGTTTATTGAAAGTCTATGTTGTAAGTACAAAGGGTCAAGTGAAATCTTTTCTTTCCCACATACTCTGCCAGGAACTTAAAATAAAAGGAAATAAGGTTGTTTTCAGAGTATTAAACTGTTAAAAAATTCATGAACAATGGACATGATGAACCATCTGTGAGAGTAAACCAAGGCATTTTCTCTAAAGTGAACAGGAAAGTTTGAGAATAGCCAACTGTCCAATCCAGGTGACCCTGTAATTCTCAACAGGAGGCAGAACTGAAGGTAGGAATGTGATTGCTATTTGATGAGTAAAGACCCATTTTCTCATATTGTGTTTGGAGAGAGAATTTCTCAACGGAAGGGGCATGAGAAGCTGAGAGGCAGGTTCCCAATGTATGGGAAAGGGGTCTGATGACAATTATTTTCTTAACCACCAACTATCACCCTATGAGACACCAGTGTGTTTTTTTGTGTGTTAAAAGTGAGTTTGCATATCTAAAAGGTTGTATACCACCAGCATAGGGACTGATAAAAGGACACACAAAGATCCAGAAGTTAGCAGGGTTTCTCCAGTATTATCCAGGGAAGAAAGATAGTATGAAACTTCTGGTCCCCATAAAGGTACCATCTTTGTACAATAAGTCTTCAAAACTCACCATGAGTAACATTGCCAATAGCTTTTACTAACAGAGAGTGCATTATATGCTTGGGACTTTGTACACACTGTTTCAAAAGATCTTATGAATTACACCCATTTTTTAAAATGAGGAAACCAAGAAGGAAGTTTGCCCACACCTGATGGTGGACCTGGATTTGGTTTATGTCTTGCTGGGTTTCCAAGCTCACGTGTGGAGTGCAAACACAAAAATATTGCAGAAGAAATTGACTTTGGGAAGGAAGAGTGGTCTGGGTATAAAGTGGAATTATTAGCACTTAGCCTGATGCTTCCTGAAGTAGGTTTGAAATAAAAATTACATAAATAAGGGACTTCCCTGGTGGTCCAGTGGTTAAGACTTTGCCTTCCAATGCAGGGGGTGCAGGTTCGATCCCTGGTCGGGGAGCTAAGACCCCACATGCCTCAGGGCCAAAAAACCAGAACATAAAACAGAAGTGATATTATAACAAATTCAATAAAGATTTCAAAAATGGTCCACATTAAAAAGAAATCTTTAAAAAAAAATTACATAAATAAGAAACCTACTGAGACCCAAGGTAAGGTAAGTCAGAAAGAGAGTGGGTGTGTTTCTAGAGGATGCATTGTTGAGTACTCACTCAAGGGAGAGAAGGAGAATCAGAGTAACAAATTCTTAAACCAGCTTAATCAAAATCGTACTTCTGTTGGCTGCTTTCTTTCCTTAAATAGTTGACACTTTAGGCTGTGATAGTGTGTAAGCTTAATTTTATTATATTGATGAAATATGACAGACTGAACATGTATCTAAGCTGTGTAGGAAGTTAGAGAAGCTAGGAGTCAATAGTACCAGCTTTGAAATAAGACAGATGTGGTTTCTGATCCCAGGTCTATAGCTTACTAGCTCTATGGGCCTCTCACCTGAAAATGTGAATAAACATCCTTCACTCACTGGATTGTTGTAAGGATTAAATGAGAAGTTGTC
Organism: Eschrichtius robustus; assembly: GCF_028021215.1. Classification (NCBI taxonomy): domain Eukaryota; kingdom Metazoa; phylum Chordata; class Mammalia; order Artiodactyla; family Eschrichtiidae; genus Eschrichtius; species Eschrichtius robustus. The sequence continues at coordinate 153,188,486 of NC_090824.1, read as the reverse complement.
TAGTGTTCAACAGAGGTAGTTGCTGTATTTTTTATGCATTTTTTTTCTTTTCTCTCTTCTTTTTCACTCTAACACTTTCCACTCTATATTCCCACCCTTTATTTCCCTCTAAAACCTGGATACCTGGAATAGTGCCCTGGTGATACCATTCATCCCAGCTTTCAGGATATCTGAGATATCCTGATTGATTGTGGTCTGTGGTCCAGGCAAATCTGGAAGGAATGGGGATTTGTAGAGTCTCCCTGGAGACTGGATCTTTCCAAGATAGCTGTGGGTCTCTTTTATCTGATGCTTTATTCACCTGCTTGTGATACTCTCTTTGTATTACAACCTAACAAGAGGGGAGAAGACCAAGGCAAACTTTCAAAAATAAAACTTACACTTCTAGCTTTTGTCATTCTTTTTGTTTGAAGCTTGAGTTTCTAAAATTTCAGTTATTATTATTTTTTTACATGATAACCTGTGGTAACTGAGGAGGAAGAACAGCTAGTAGGAGAAAGTAAAACGCTTTCTCAGCCATTTCTTCAGGTAAAGGTTTTTTGTTTTGTTTGTTTTTTAGAAAACCAAAATAACAATACCATATGTAGAATTATGCCAAGATGCGAGACAGTCTTTCCTTCTTCAGTTGGGGAGAATGAAAGAACATGGGCAGGCAGGAGGTTGTTTAACCCCGAACCCCAGAGCAGACAAAAGAGTTTTCCAAGTACAGATTTTGAGACAGGAAGTGGATTTTCTAGAGGTAAATTTGGAGATGAGCAGACCAAGAAAAAAACAGTACGTTTTTGTAAGAGACAATTTTCCCTGAAATTCAAATTAGGGAAAGTAGAAACTCTAGGAGAAAATTCAACAACAAAAAAAGTAATATACCAAATTATATCATTCCCTATAATTTCCTTTAATATAAACTTTCACTTACATTATCTCCTTTGCACTTCCTAAATCTCCTGTGAGCTCAGTATTGTCTCTATTTTACAAATGAGAAAAACGAAGCTCTTAGAGGTCAACAGACTTGCCTAAAGCCACACAGTTTGAAGGCAGTGGAAGTTGGAGCCAATATCGGTTATTCTTATCTGACTGTTTGACTGGTGGATTTTGTGGGTAAACGCTCCTCTTTTCTACCCCAGCTGGTACATATATGCACAATTATGCACTGCATATGTTTCCTCAGTCATTTCTCATGGGCAGAAAAACTGGTCACTTACATTCTAGGACCCATTGTCTCAAAGAATTCACTTGTTTGCTTGCCTTGAGCTGAAATGCTGACCCATGTAGCCCCAAATTATGGGGAAATCAAGGTCTTATCTCTTGAATACTAAATAACAACTCACATTTATTATGTGTTTACCTGTGCCAGTCACTGTCCATGTTTTATGTGTATTAACTCATTTCATCCTCCAATAACCCTAAGAGATAGGTATTATTAGCATCTCCACCTTATAGAAGATGAAAATCAAGCACAAAAAGGTTAAATATGCTGTCCAAGGTCTCACAGATGGAGGTGGAGCTGTTGGTATTTAGCACCAGGCAGTCTCGTTCAGAGCTTGTATCCTTTACTTACCTACCCGTTTCCCACCAGATCAGTAAATTTGTCAGCCCAGCTGGTTGGCATCCTGATCCTGAGAGAAAAAGACTAGAACATGAAGTGGGATGAGCAGAATCAGGGCAGGGACAGACCAAGAGAAACGGAGGGTGACATGAGTATGCTAGCCACAGAGGATGGCTAAGATGCCAGGGGAGAGAAGGGCTGAGAGTTTTAAGGGAAGTGGCTTGGGTCAACAAAGTTTAAATCCACACTTTTTAGTTTTTCTAGGACCAGAATAAATACATACTCAATTTATTTTGTTTGTTTTCCTTGATACACTGGAGTTTTAGAATTTAGATGGAGGAGGGTCTTAGGACAGCAGTCTGGTTGGAAGAAGGATTAAGGGAATTCACTGGAAACTGTGATTACAAGTACACTATATTTGCTTTAAACATTTTTTAGGGTGGCTTCAGGGGGACTGTAGGGATTATCGGAGGGGGAGGCCGAAGTTCCTTCCATCCATCTTTGTACCAACATGATATCTACTTATCAGTTCAGTTCCAATTTTTTTTCCTTTCCATGAAAAATTCCTGGCATTGTTGGAAGACAGTAGTTATGCACTGCATATTTTCAATAAAAAAGATTTACTTCCGTTACATTTGAGTTCGTAGAAGCATTCTACGACCTTGCACAATCTTCAGCAGCATGGAATCAAGTCCTTTGTATTACCTATTTAAGTCTTTAAATTTAGTATTTAGGTTAAATACAAAATATCGTTCTTAGCATTATTCCAAGGTCACTATTCACGATGGAAAAAAATGTTAAAAGCATAGAAGTAACGCATGAGAAATCCATTATTAAGAGCGGCGCCCCCTTATCTACAATAGCAGTTACTTTAACATGATTTCCTTGCATTGTAGTGACATGCTATTGCCATCATTGCTAAAGCCCCGTTAATGTTTCCACTATACATCACTATTCAGCATTTCCACCAGTTTATAATTCCATGTATTCTTGGGCTAAACTTGGGTTTATGGAAATCTCAGTTTTAAAACTTCCCCAAAGAAATTAAAAACATATGAACGAAAATGTGCACACCATCCCAGTTCTTGTGCAAAGGGGAGCAAAACACCTTCTTGTTTGGGGGATTTGAGTGGGAAATTGATTTTTGTCTTTTAATCAGTTGTGACCAGGATTATAATGCTATTAATGTAATAGCATACTGAACTAATTAAGACCCAGAGAACTGGAAAGGATCCTCGGAGGTCTCCAATAGGCAAGGTTATATCAAAACCTTCTAGACCAGTGGGGTGCAATGTCCAAAGAGCCCTGGGAAACCCATTCCACAATTGTTATAGCTAACTTTTCCATTGTTTAACAGCCCTTACTGTCAGGAATTTTTTCCTTTTGTCTAACTCAAATACTTACAGTTTAAGCCAGTTTCCCGCTGCTTTCAGGGGAAATGGCGAACAGCTGTTTGACGTCGCAGCGATAATAACTTCTTTTATTTGGTATATACCACTATTGGAGCCCTCCTAAGCTCAGCCCCCCAGTAGAACATCACCTTCCTAGTTCCGGTTTTAAAACTCTGAATCATTCTCACTACCTTCTTAACTGTTGGAACCCCTTACTGCGCCCTAGTCTAACAACCTCCTAGTATTTATCTGTCCTGCCCATAAATGCAGAAATATCTTATGATTTTCATATGGTCAATGAAAATTATCCAGTTATTTTCTTGGTTTGGAAAATAAAATGTATCTTGTGATTTTATGTGAAGTTGCACGTGAATCCAGATCATTTGTAAGAAGCGACTTGGCTCCACAAAGTACAGATTTGAATGCAGAGATAAGATTTGAACTCAGATCTCTCTCATTTCAAAGCACTTTCTGCTGACCAGTGGTGGATCCCAACTTCTACGTAAGAGGGATACAGGGTCAGAATCTGGCTGGCAAGAAAAACATGGAGACATTGTAAAAATGCACTTGCTTCGTAAGTTCCTGGATTTTATGTAGATTAAGCATTTGTCTAGATGGGATTGGCAAAATAATTGAAGTTACAGGGCAGAGGATAGGGGAAGCTATTCTTTTCAAGACATTCTGATATACAATATATTATGTATTCTATTAATTTTATACTTGCTCCTGGAGTTGCCTTCATCTGGCCTAGATCTGCTTTGTCAGGTCTGGGTGCCATCTCCACCTAGGGCTCAGGTGCCATTCTGTCAGCATTTAATTGTGACTCCTGAGCTTCCTTCTATTCTTCTCTTGTGTTGGAGTTTGTTTTCTCTCTCCTGCACCTTCTTCTTCCTTGGTTTATTCCCTTCTTTTGGCGATACACATCCTTTAGTAGTTTCCTGAGACAGAGTATAGGAGGGAAAATGTTTTTTTGTGACCCAGCATGCTGAAAATGTTTATATTCATTTTTATGTTTGTTAGTTTTGCTAGAAATAGAATTTTAGGATGACATGCTTTTCTTTCCTTACTCCATTGTTGAAGACATTATTCTATTGACTTCCAGCTTCGAGTATTACTATTAGGAATTTCAAAGCCCTCTGATTCCTGATTCTTCCTGTATGACCCATTGTCTTCCATCTCTAGAGGGCAGAACCTTATCTTTGTCACCAGAATTCTGAACTTTCATGATGATGTGCCTGTGTGGATTTTTCATCCATTATGTTCAAAATTCAATGGGCTCTTTCCATCTGGAAATCTATATCTTTCAGTTCTGGAAAAATCTCTTGAATTACTTCATTGATGATTTCCTTCCTTCCAATTTCCTTGCTTGTTCATTCTGGAACTTTTGTTACTGAGATACACGGAAGGTCTTAGGTAGGCCTTGTCCATGTGTTTTCTTTATTTTCTTTTTGTTCCTCTATTTTACTTTTTTAGATTGTGTCAACTTTAACTTCTAACCCTTCTGTTGATGTTTTTATTTCTGCTATTATGCTTTTTTTTTTTTTCCTTTAAATTTATTTATTTATTTATTTATGGCTGTGTTGGGTCTTCGTTTCTGCGCGAGGGCTCTCTCCAGTTGCGGCAAGCGGGGACCACTCTTCATTGCGGTGCGCGGGCTTCTCACTATCGCGGTCTCTCTTGTTGCGGAGCACAGGCTCCAGACGTGCAGGCTCAGTAATTGTGGCTCACGGGCCCAGTTGCTCCGTGGCATGTGGGATCTTCCCAGACCAGGGCTCAAACCCGTGTCCCCCGCACTGGCAGGCAGACTCCCAACCACTACGCCACCAGGGAAGCCCTATTATGCTTTTAATTTCTAATAGTTTTTCTTTGTTGGTTTTCTAAATGTTCCTTTCAAAATAGTACCCCAGGGGATATTATTTTATTTTATTTTTCTCCTAACTTAAAAAAAAAAATTGCTTCGAATTGCATTATTTCTCCTATTTTTGAGGGGACATTATTTGATCTGTTCTGTCCTCCAAGTTGCTTTTTCTGTTTTTGTGTTCTCATCCTTGTCTTTCACGTGATAGGCTTTCCTGGTGTCATAATTTCCCTTTGTCTTCTCGTGTTTAAGAGAAAGGAATTTTAAAAGCTGATTGAGCTTGCCACCTGGGAACTGAACTGTTGTGTGGTGTAACTTGGCCATTTAGTTGGGGAATCTCCAATGTTAGAATCTTTCAGTCTTTCCTTTAGGGAGAAGGTAGTAACCTGGGTGAAAATGTCTTAATCTCTTGCCTGGAAGTCAAGCTGCCAGCATTCTGGAGGCAAGGGGCATGAAGAGCAGCAGTGTTGGAATCACCCTGGTTTGCATATGATACCCACCCTCAGATATGTCTGGTGTTCCCCCAGTCCAAAGACTGTTTTTTGCTTTTTTCAAAGATTGGAGCTCTCATCTTTTACCACGGTGAAGAAGAAACAGTTCACTCTGGTGTGCAGAAATAATGATTTGGGAGTCTGAGGGTTTTTTTTTTAAACACATTTTTATTTGATCCTCTTTTTGTTAGCACCTCTTATTCATGCCCCTTTCCAGAGTTATGTGATAGCACCAATTCTTGAGCCTTTTGGGGATGCCTGGTATGAATTTGGTCAGTTGTCTGCTTTTCCCATGCTCGGTTAGGATTCTGTTTTCTTGTGTCAGCTATTTTTCCCTCTGCCTTACACCTTTGAAAATGTTGATGTTAGTGTAACTACTTCTGTTTTTCCTGTCCTTGTATTTTTTCCTTTAAAAAATTCCCTTTATTGTCCATTAATGGAAATGGATGTTTCCGATAAATCTGTCATCTTTACCTTGAAGTACATTGTAGTGTTTATTGAGTTTCCTTGGTTAGAGAGGCCAGAAGTTGGGAGAGGGGAGAGAGAGAGAGAGAGAGAGAGAGAGAGAGAGAGAGAGAGAGAGAGGAATCACTCCCAACCCCTGTAGCTCATCATCTAAGGAATTGAAGTTATGTGTAAAGGAAGAATTTGAGGGAGCCATCATCGCCCATTGTTCTTCAAGTTGGGGAAAACACCATGGTCATCTATTTTCCCACTAGAAGTTTTCTCTAGAAGGTCTGGAGACCTTCCCATGTACAGAAAAGCCCACTGGTTTTAAGAAAATAACATATTGGTGTTGTGTAGCAGACTGCTGGGTTCATAATCCTGGATCTGTCAGCTATTAGCTGTGCATTCTCGGCAGCTTATTCACTTCTCTTTGCTTTAGTCTCCTCCTCCTCCTTTGGAAATAATAAGAGTACCTACCTCATAATGTTCATGTGAAGTTAAAATAAATGAAGATGCTGAAAAAGGAGACTGGCTTGCGGTAAACATCATATAACTGTGTCCAATTCTTATTTTGTTTTCCATCTATTGGCTGCTTTCCTTATAACTCCTGTATGAATGAGGGAAATGCAGTAGTTGGAGCACAGAGTGAGAGGTTGTCCTGATTTTGGACCAAATGTCTGCTGGATGGGAGAGGGGAGTGCCAGGTTGCTCTTCTTTCTGGGAATGCAGCAGTGAACAAAATAACAACGACTTCTGTCCTCTTAGACCCTACGTCTAGAGGTTCTATAGTCATGTGGAGACCTCTATAATAACTCCTCCATCCTTCTAGAAAAATCTTATGGCAATAACACTCATCAAACCCCATTCCTGGCTGCCAAATGGAGCTTGAACCAAGCCACAGGGAACCCTGGAGTGCAGCTGCAGACAGCAGCCCACGTCTCTGGTGTTTCCCTAGGTTAAACTTTCTAGGTCCTCACAACCTCATCTCTTCACACTTCGCTTCCAGGATATCTCAGGTGGGTAAGAGAGTCTTCCACCATAGAGCCGGGGCCCCCTTACTTGCCCTGGTAGGGGAAGGGGAGTTGGGTACACATAGCCTGTTGCCAGTCGGGAAGGGAAGTGCCCCATCTGGACCATTCTCCAGGATAACGCCCTTCAGCGCCTTTCTCACAGGAGCTTACTGACTCACTGACTTGCCACCATGCCCTGCAAGATGATTGTCATAAAGAAAACCCTTTTGAAAAGAAGCACATACCCTTCTAAGGAAGACATGGTCCATGCATTTGGGCTGGCAACTCGCAAAAGAAGTAACACCACTTCCATATGTCTCCTGCAAAGCTCCAGGAAGCTTGTGCTGCTTACATCAGAACTCTGGATGGTATATGATTTCCTGCTCAGTGGGAGGATGTTTAAAATTCCTGAAGGAAAGTACTTGGCATCAATAATCTCAAGTGTGTGCTACACGGTGGGATGGAGAGCAAAGAGCTGTTTTGCTCAGGGCTCTTGTTCTGCATAGTGTGCTCTGTGAGGCTCTGCAGCTGTTATCCTGCATTTCCCACAATGCTGTAGAACAAGAGACCCAGGGTGAGGAGAAGAAAGCGGGAAGCCAGTGCACTACGTACGCCCAGCATAATACAATTTGCTCTCAGATGTCTTCACAGCTTGCTCCGTGATTGAACAACACACGTGAAGCCATGATCAGTATTTATCCATTTTGCTGAGTGATCTATAGCTGGCTTCCGGGCTTGGGTCTTTTCTTATATGGAAGGACAGGTTGTGTCTGTGCCTACTTTCCCATGTCTCTGGTTAGACGCTAAAAGCGTGTTCATCTCTTGTCTGGATAACTTAGGAATTCCTAGTGCCCCATGTGGAACAGTCGAAGATTTCCAGGCACAATATCTGGTGGAGAAGGGAGCAGAAACTGGGAAATGAGAAATGATAACTTACACAGCCCTATCTTTTGCCTATTCAGGGCCCCGCCAGCACCACACACAGCTAGACACTCCACTGCAATTTCTAGTTATTTCTCTGTCACCCCAAAAGCCTGCAAGTTCTTTGAGGACTGGAATTACAACAGGTTCAGTGTCATATCTCTTGAGAGTGTCTGGCTCTGAGTGGGCTAAATGAATGGCTTATTAGCAAGAATCAGAATGACAACAAGATTTTTATGTTGTGGAAAGAGCACTGAACAAAGATCTCAGCCACGTGGGTTCTGGTCTCAACCTTACCAGTCACAAGCTGCTAATTTGGGCAAGCTATTTCTCCTTTAGGCCTCAGTTTCCTCCCCTGAAGAAATAAAAGAGGGATCCCTCTGGTTTTCTTCAGCTCTAATATTCAGCAGATCAGGAGACCAGGAACCTAGTTTCCTGCGGGTCCTGGTGTGAATTTGTAAATATCTTAGGCTCGCACAGTTCTTAGACTGTAAAACCAGAAATAAGTGAAGAGTGCGGATGCTTTAAAGTCACACTGCAGACCCAACAGGCAGGTTCGTGTCACACTGTTGTTCCACAAAGTCAGTAGTTGGTCAAGGTAACGATGGTCCTTAGCTCCCCACCGCAGGGACCACGCTCCCTGCCAGCTCCCAGCACAGGGCTGCTGGCGGGTTCTAACTTCCCCTCTAGTTGGATTGGCTTGTTGCTTAAGTGTGACTGAGGACTGTCTTCAAAATGGATTGGAACATTGCTTTCTCATTCCTCTCTCCCAGAAACAGAGTCAGCTGAGGTCCGACATTCACGATATGCTTGTTGAATAATATGTGAGCCTGCTCCAACAGAGAGGGTTGCTCTGCCTGGGCAGAGAAGCAGACTCTTTCTCCCAATATCACTTCTCTCTCTTTCCCCTTTTAACCCAGATGCTTCCTGACCACTGGTACTGGGATTCAAGCACGAGAAAACCACCTGGGTTTCCACCAACACACCCACACCACCACACTCCATTCTCCGGCCCCGGTCCTGCTGAGCTCATCCTTTCGGTCATGAGGATGACTTTACATGTCTCAGTTGTACCAATTAAAGCACAGCAGTGTGAGAGAGACCGCTGTTTGTTTCTCAGGTGCCTTTATTGGGTGAAATATGAACGTCTCTGCAACTCTTGGCTTTCTTCTTGGTCCTTGCTGCGTCCCTCTGGTGTATTGGTGCATGTTTCTGTTTTGGCGTGCTTCCACCGGTATTTGAGTGATGTGTCCCTTTGACTGTCCACTCTCTTTCCCATGGGGCAGTGAACTCCTTAGGAGCAGGGAGGGAGCCTCATCTGTGTGTGTGTGCGTCTCCCAGGCCTGCCACTGTTCAGTAAATGTTTATTAAACTCAGCTAATCCTCCACCCTGCCCCTACAATCACCTTCCAGACTGCATGGGGATTTGGGTATCTTCTATAATCACCCTAGTTTGCCTATAACTCCCAATAATTTATGTTTCTGTGTTAAAAAAGAAATACAGAAAAGGAAACACCAGGGCAACAAGCACTCTTAGCTGTCAGAGAGCCCTGCTTTGGTTTCATTAAGCATTTTTAGAGTGTCATCAGATGTTCCTACATTTGGAATTTTTTTAAAGATTAGATTTCCTCTAGCTTGATCTTCAGTTATAAATAATTTTTAGAGTGCTTTTCAATTTTTAAAGGACTTCATCAATTTCACAGATTATAGGTCCAATGTACGCAGTATAACCCTTTGTTATTTTATAAATATGGGCTTTTAGTATCAACTTTGAAAAAGTCAAAACCTATGTCACTTTTATTTTAGAGATGTTACCTCCTTTCTCTTACTCAAAAGAAGAAGGGAAAAATGCATTAGACTGATGAGATCTGATATAGTCAAAACCCTTCTGTCTCAATGTTGTGTTGGCAAGGCTATGTACTCCATGTTATTTGAATCCTTTTGGAGGGTTCTAATAAATGCATGGTATAAAGGGACACTACACATTTGAATTTAGAAGGATAGAAAGAGTTAAGTGACCATCACCAATTACAGCCTCGGAGGGGGTGATTAAGAACAAAATTGCAGGGAGGTTTTTAATTTAGCTGCCTAGAGAAGCAGCCTCCTTTGAGCCAAGCTCATCAGATCACACACATGCTCCATCTCTTCACCCTGCACTGCCACTCAGAGCAATTGTATCAGAAAGGGCACCAAATGGATTGTGCGGCCCAATACCCTTTGCTTGCGCGTGTCTACCAGAGTCCCCTTACCGTTTTACTAGAGAGAGTGAGAAGGAGCAAATCAACTTTAAGTTCAGCAAACCAAGAACCTTTAGGGAAGAAGTTTAAAGTGTGACTGTGCAGTTTGTTCAATTTGTGCAGTTTCTTCCTGTTGCCAACGTGCATAAATATAGCTGTGGATCGTGTTAAGACACAGGCTTTGGTTTGTTACTATGTGTACTTTCTGCTACAGAATCATCTGCCAAGTCTTTTTCATATATTTTATCAGAAGTACATTCAGCCTGCACCAATTTCTTCCTTACACTATGTATAACCCTAAATGGCAATGCATATTATACTGATAAAATGTGTGACGGATGTGAGGAGTTACTTTGAAGAAGTGTGTGATTGAGTGAACTTCCTTTGGGCTATAATGACAGAGTGGTGCTCTTATGAAGAGGGACCCTCTAGTAATATTGCGAATAACTCCTTCTGCACTGCTTACTACGTGTCTGGCATTGTGCTAAGGATGTGACTGCGTCACCTCTGATACTGAAAACACCTGGGATGTTGTTCTCTTGTCCCCTGCCATGTAACGATTGTGGGTGTAGATGAAAATCATGCAAAAAAATGCTGGTCTATAAACGTGCTTGGGATGTTATGCACTACTCCTGAGGTACACTTATTGGTAGGGCCGCGCATCCATTATTTATATAGATAAGGCCAATATAATTGAACTTCATATTAACATAAAGCCAGAATCAATATTTATGAATTAACGTTTAATTAACATGTTGGTTTAAGCAGGTTTCTATTGGTAATGCATAGCCAATGACTTTGTAAATTTTCAGAACTGTATACAGAATGAGTGTTCGTAAAGCTAAGAAGCCTATTTTTCATTTGAAAATAAAAATGCAGGTTGAAATCAGGACCCAGTGCACCATTTCTTATGGTATTGCTGATAATATTTTCTTGAATATGAATGTGGACCCATAGTTAAGTGTTGAAGGCCTCTTAATTAAATTAGGAATAATGAAATATTTTCAGGATTCCCATTAAGAACATTTAATGATGAATACAGTTTATTCTTTGCAGACTAGAGCTTGACTTAATTCAATGTCCTGATTACATTGCCCTATCATAGTAGGGTGGCCTCATCAAACTAATGGTAATCCTCAATACACTACTTTGAAAACAGCCAACTTTTCTCCTTGTTTAATAGGCTGCAAATCAGTAAACTAAATTAATCAAAAAAGTCTTCGTCTCAAGTAATGATGTGTTTTCAATTCAAATTTTTACTTTGTAAATCTATCTATTCATCATGTGTTCCAAAGGAAGGTACAATGACAATGAGTTCATTTAACTCCAGCTCAACAAAATGTCTAAAAAGATTTATTTCATCCAACCTTACTTACCTTGTTGAATGTAAAATATTTTCACACTTTAAAAACTAAACATTTTAACTGTTCCTATTGCAAATATATAATATTAAATACATAATATATTATAAAAATATAATATATACACATACATATATGTATACATAAAATATGCGATACACACAGATATAAAATCACCGAGCATTTTAAAAAACATGTTAGTAAATGCTTAAAAAACCAACTACTGTGTATAATAACCCAAGGAGCTTATATCCTTTATTATCTCAGAAACCTCCCTCTACATTTAATTGCCTCTTTTTATTTCTGGAAGATTCTGTCCTATTTTTCATTCTAGAATCTTCTCATTCATTACTATAAAATCTGTTCCTGACCAAGTCACTCAGACCACTTTATACTAAAAACTTTCTAGTGTAAGAAAAAGTTAAAGTTAAGAAAGATATTTTTATTTTTATATTTGAAATTTTATTCAACTGGAATCTGTGTAAATAAATGAGGCAATAATTTATGGTTAAAATTTATTCTGTTACCTTTTGACACATTTAAAAATGTTCACGAAGCATAATTCGTATGTGTGGTAATTCTTCTTAGAATGTAGACTGTGGTACAAAAAGCTATTTAGTGGTTTCAAACTGCAGTGATATATACTCATATGGGAAAAACATTAAAATAAAACCAACATGAATTACAGTTAAAAAATTAGATTTTTGACATGCTCTTCTTTCAGTTACCACAAATAAAATACCAGCCAATACTTTCACCTATAATTGGCGCTGCTTATAGTTTGTATACATTTCAAAAGGTTTATGAATAAATAGTAATGTAACACAGACCACCAAAACAAGAAAAAATAGTTTCAAATTTTAATACTGTAGACTATTATTTAAATATTGTTATATTTCTTTAAAGATTGAGCTTTTCATGTGACAATATAATTTGCATCCAAATAATTCAAAAATAGCAAGACTATATCTATATTTTTCTTTAAATTATAATATGCTGTCTGTGCCTTAGGACTTCTTTAAATATGAAGAAGTTCATCTCAGTTTGCATTTGAACACATGGCCTAAGTAAGTATTTTTCACAGTTTAATACCAAAGAGTATTAATTTATGAAAAGAATTACAATGGTATTTTTTTGTTTCTCAATTTAAAATTAAAATGAGTATTGACTACTTCGATATGAACAATGAATCCTTTATTTTCATAATTTAAATTTCAAGAAGGAGTAGAAATTCTTTTGTTTTTGTCCTCTAGCATTACAAGTTGTCAAGTAATTTTTCAGTAAACCAAATGCTAAGTTAAATTATCACACTAATATTTATTTAAATGTATTTTTAAGAGAGAGCTTTTCTTTAAGTTGCATATCTAAATGAAGTAGAATGCAGACATTGTCTTTAATATTTTTAAAAGTTTTTGTGGATCATTTAATTTTCTGGAAATTTTTGTATCAAAGCAATCAACTAGACATTTAAGATTTATTTAAATAGTATTAAATTAAGAAAATTAGAGTTAAGAACAACACTGTTTATTTACTTTAATATAGTAGAATTTTATTTTTCCCTGTCAGTGTTGTCAGTATTTTGATATTTAAAGAAGATTAGGTTTAGATACACCCAACTATGTGTCTATTTGTGGACTAAAATACAGTAAAAATAAAACTAAGCTCATGCAGATTTCACAATTTTTACATGGACTATCAAAATTAGAGATATTTTTTAGTGATAATATACTGATTACATTCTATTATTATTTATGAAGAAATCTTCTTAATTATAATTCCAAGTAATAAAATTCAACTGCAAAGTGTATTCTAAGGGCAAGAAGAATAGGGAGGTAACTCATAATGTATTAGAAACGTTTTTGCTTTAATATATTTTATATATTGTAGCAGTCACCTTAAAAGACAATATCAGAAATTGCAGAGAAAGTAAAGATTTATGGGTTTGATTTCAATTTTATAATTTATGATGTTAAGCCATTTATGATATTAAAATGTTCTATTATAGAAAATTATAATAAAATTTACTATGTCAGTTTCTAAAGACCATAATAAATAACAAAATGAAGCAAAGCAACTCAAGTATATGTGGAGCCATCCTGTTGGACTTATTTCTCTATTCTAGATCATTTGTACAGACCACACAGCAGTTTTAGTTAATAAAGATGGAAAGATATTTCAAAGGTATAATTCTATTAAAATTCTAAGTTACTATCATGATTAAGAAATAAGCCAGTGGAAAGTTTGGCATCTTAATCTTGGCTATCCTTAAAAAACAATACAGTGGCAGAGAGTTTTACTCGAAAGGGAAAACATTCTGAGCAGAATGAAAGTAAATTTTCTATTTCTCATCGATTTGTGTCAATATTGGAACAAGTATAACTCTGTTTGCCTTCTATTTATTTTTGTTGGTAAAATTATTTCATAGAAGTCTGCAGGATTCAATTCATTTTATTTGCTTTGTGAGTTAGAAGACTTATGTATTCTTAGATACATAAAGAATAAGAGTTTTTAAAAACAGGTTGTAAAAATTCAGTGAAGAATGATAATTTTTTCTTTCTTCAATTTATACAATTTTTGGTATATCTTGTTATACTAAAATACTTTTTTAAAAGGGAAAATTTCCGAAGGTAGTTCGCATTTTTTGCCATTTACTCTTCTCTGTTCTTTAATTTTAATTTCTTGGCATGTAAGAATCAGCTTTCTTCATAAAAATTTATTTAATCACTTTTATTTTCTTTAAGTGCCAATATTTACAAATCCCCAAGCCAAAACACTGCAGCATGTAAACATCTGGTCTCTTTGCATACGTTATTTTGATAGTTTAATGTTTAGAAGCATTGATAAATGCTAAACTAATATTCCAGAACAGATACCTGAATATTTTTCATGTAAAGTGAACATTCTATGCTGAAAAATAAAAATTAGTGACACCCTAAGACAATTTTAATTATTTCAATATCAAATCTATCACTAAGTTATGACTTAAGCTTAGGTTGCTCACAGTGTAAAATTTTTCACTAAGGTAATTAGTGTAATTAATTAATTATTCCATAATTGAAATGCAGGTTAACAAACTTCTATATATAAAAGTTTAAAAAAATGTCCTTCATTCAAACTGTGAACTCTAAGCCTATAAAACTCTTCAAAGAACTCCAAGATATCAAGCAATCTTTTATTTAGCTAACCTACCCCCCACATTCACTCTTATTCATACTTAAATACTCAGTATGCTCACAGCTTGGAAAAAAGCTAAAAAGCCTTAATGGATCACTGATTTTAATTAAAGAGGTAGGTGCATATCCCTTATAAGTGAATTCAAAACATTTTTTGTTTTAGCATTAATAGTTTCCATCAAATGAAAACAAGCTTCTTAGTGTTGGAGAGGAAAATCTTGAATGGGGCACTTATTAACATTTCTTTTATTTTAAACTCAAGGACAAACATTCTAAAACAATATCTATTACATTGGAACCATGGTGCGTTTTTTCCACATTTTCTAATATTCCAGCAGTGGACTTCTTTTGAGCAAAGGGTAGCATAACCAAAGTACAAAGCGAAGGATTCAGTAAAAACAGCAGGAATACGTAAAATCAATTTAAGGAAAACAATATTTAATCTTGTCACAGTTGAAAGCTAATGGGGTGAATGTGTTTTAGACCCTCATTTTTCATGAGGTATATATTCTCAGTTTAGGTGCTATGCCATTGAAAGTGTATTTACGATTAAAGACAATGAGGTGGAGATTTGAATTTTCATCCGGCCAATATAGAGGTAGTTTGTTTTAAAGATACCTATACATTCTAGGTAATGTTATTATAATCAACAGCAACAATAACTTCCAATGTCAAGGTAAGCTTTCTCAAGATTAAAAAGTGTAAAAATCTGGTAGTGCTTTATTTTTTTGTTCCTTAAATACCTGCATGATCTCTTTTAGAAGACATACACATTGTTAAACGTATGCCTCTTTTTCTCTGAGTGATACTGAATGTCTAACATTTCTTTTAAATAATTTTTTTTCTAGGCTTGGAAAATGGGTGACAGTTTGGAAACTAATGATAAATTATGTATTTTGACAAAAACAGTGAGAAGGGCAATTTCCATTTTTAGCTAATGGAGGAATTTCAACAGAATTAAATCAGGGATGATAAAAATCACTCTAAAATATTCCACTGTTCCTCTTTTTTCTCCTCCCTAAATAGGATACTAAAAATTGTCAATATTGGAAACACAAAACCAGTCATAAAACAGGGATATAATCATCTGTGTAATGTTGATCTTGTAATTACCGCTTTGAGGACAAAAATGTGATTTTTAATGTGTGATTGTGAGAGATTATCAAAAGAAAATGTTTGCAACAAGTGTCACGATTCTTTAAAAAGTGTTTTCACATTAACTATGTAAGATTAATTGCCGAATTGTGACAAACTTTTTCTTTCCGCAAAAAACTACAACTTTTGCTTTCTTTTTTTCAAATGGAGTTTTAAAACCACTATTACTGATTTGTCCTATTTAAAAGAATTCTTCTCATGTCTTCTCTGCACTCTTTGTGTTCATTACCTAGTCACCTTTTAGCATTTTGGTCTGGGAGTTTTCCGAAGTGCCCTCCCTATCTCTTTGACACATCGTTCCAAGGTATTGTCAAGTCCAACCCAAGTAGTAATCACACATCCAGGAAGACAGTAGCAGTTTCTTTTTTTAACCATCTCAGTGAAAACAGGTAAGGGCATGAACAAGTATATTATGACCCCAGTGCGTTTGCGGCTTTCGAGTCTGACACCTGTCAGATAAAAACAAGCTAGAGATGCTCTTATCAATTACAGGAGATCACCGATAGCACCAGGATGTTGGAATGATGAGGAAGGCTTACTTTTTTTTTTAAAGGACGCGATCTGTAGCTATTAGAAGGGGCTGAGAAAAATACTTTTAACTGCTTATAGGAAAAAAAAAAATCTAAGAAAAATAGTGTTGAAAGCATCTGGTTTCCCTTTCTGTGACAAATAGAGCTTTAGGGGCCAAAAGCTTCCTTTAACATCTAAGGCTATAGTTAGATAACAGAAAATAACATAACATAGCAAAATGAAGCGCCAATGCCAATAAGTCTTAAAGAGCTCAACTATCCCAGTTAACTAATTAAATATCAACAGTTGGAATATTAAGGAATATACTGAATCAAATAGAATTTATTTTCATATTATTTTTCTAGAATCAAATTTTATTCCCTAACCTTGTTACAGAAAGCTGGTAAGGCGGATACTTTTCTTTAGGTCTATAAGGCACATACAGTTCTTAAGGGAAAGGAAGCTCTTCTGCCAGTGAAAAAGAGAAAATTGTGTAGTCTGTCCTATCTAATTTACATGATTTCCTTTAAATAAAATCATTTACTCAGTGACAATAAATGCAACCAGCAGATGTTTAGTTATTTGCTGAAGCAAGACAGTATATTAACTGATGGAAGTATCAATTGCAGTTATTAAAATAGATGCTATTTAGGAGAACTGTGGGATTCAGAAATAATTATTCATATAATTAGAAATTGGAAATGAATCAACAGGAATTGTTTTGGCATGAAAAAGACATTTGAAATGACTTTAAGTATGGTTCTACCAAACTATTTCCAATGCATATAATACAAACATTAAATTTGCTGTTTTATTTCTAAGATCATACTGAGATCTTTGAGACAGATTGGATTTGGTGCAAATGAAAATCCTGGTAAATGACATGTATCTTATGGCAACAATTTATCTGAATATCTTCAAGGCTGGTTATACTTCAAAGTTTATTTTTTTCTTAATTAATATCTTCCATATCAATTTGGTCAAATTGTTGCACGTAATTTAGTGGAACTCATGTACAGAGAAGACATTTAGGATTTGCTCATCGTGGGCAATTATGTAATTCTCCCTCTTGCCTTTAAAATACAGCATAGGAGAGAATATCAGAATAGTCACATGCTAAAGGAACTCAGAATAAATTATTACATTATCTGAGACTAGGAACGCCTCTGTGAACATATTCCCTCAAAATTAGTATCACCACTGAACTGTTACTTGGATTCAGCCCATCTGAAAGATTTGAAAACTACTTTGAATGGCCTAACTCCATAAAACAAACAAACAACAACAACAACAAAAAAAAACAGAAAGAAAACCATCACCAACCTCTGAAAATTAACAACAGTTTTGTTAATCAAGGATTTCATCTCCACACGAAACCAAGACCAAATTAGGGAGGCTATGATACTGAGGCACACAAAAACATTTGTTAAGCAAAGTCAAAATTAATGACAAACAAAACCAAGTTTCCTTTGTGGCTGATTTTCAGGCAGCTGCATCTAAATATAAAAGAGCCATCAAAGAAAGATATCCATTAATTATTAACTCAGAACAACTTCAGAAAGCAGAGCCCTTAAACCTCCATTGACATCATTCTGCCAGTCTCCTAATCTCTGCAAGTTGTTGGTAAGAGTTGCATTAAACACAGCATGCCACCAATCCCGCCTTTAACAACTGCAGCTCCAGAGCTGTGCACGGCAGCCTGGAAGACCACACGAGAGAAGCTGTACTTTCTGTAAAGACATCTTTAAGAAACATTTACAATCTCACATTCTGAATAATCTCCTGGGTTGCTTTACCTCTCTCAACCACACAATAGGGTGTCAATAGTCTAATGGCAACATGCACGATGAAGAAACTCATCCTTTTTTTTTTTTTTTTTTTCCTGTGGAAGTACAGAGCTAACGGTCATGATTAAAAAGCTGTGCCACCCTGTAGCTTAATGCAGTTCAATCTATAGATCTTTCCCTGGCTTTTTCACTACTGAATAGAAGAGAAAGCTCTAGTACAAGTGATGCTGATAAAATGTGGAATAATATAAGGTTGTTACGTAAGCTGGTGAAATAATTTAGATTATTAAGTGTTATTATTAGTTTTCATAGTTTGTCAAAGAAGTTAAATACTTTTCAATTTGTAAGATGTTTTGGCTTTATTGCAAATATCAAATGAAATTTAATTTCTATGAAAATAGCCTTTTAATCTATGCTAATGTTTATGATTGCAAGTCTACATGTCTACTCTGGACGTATAAAATTCTGTGGCCAAATACAGAAAGACAAGCTTTTTCATTCATTTTGAATTTTTTGTAATTTGGCACCATCAAAATGGACTAACTTACTATTGTGCATTAGTCCGAAGTACAGAGAAACAAAACTCTCATACAGCATGTTTCCAACCTATTAACCTGGGATGAGAGGAATTTTTTAAAAAATATGTTAAAATGGAATTAAAAATGAACATATATGTATATAAAAAATCTAAAATTTTGAACTTTGAGGTTACTTTGCAGATATATCTCCATAGAAAGTAAAGAGCTGCAACGTGGCAGAAAGGGATATTATTCTCAGGCCCTTTGGGCAAGTTGTGCTTTGCCCTTACCCTATTCTCATCTCTCTTTTTCTCATTCTCTCTGTCTTCTAAAAACTTATCAGAGTACAGACGAGCATCATCTAACCAAAGTAAGTGTTTAACAATCATTATACTTCATGGAAAATAACACCACATTTGAATAAAAATATAAAAGTAATCAAAAATACTGAGAACAGAAAACATTTATTAGATCAAGTCGATTTTCCATAAACTTCCCAAACTTTTTAGTTTTAATCTATCCCACTACCTGAGAATTCTTCAGATCATCTTTTTCTATCACAGAACTCAAACGATTAAAAATCAAAATGTTAACTTTTCAAGCCAATATAAAAAGAACGGGATGAGGAAAAGTGTGTATCTGTGTGATGATTCGTATTTAAAGGTTTTATCTCTTCACTCTATTTGATTAAAGGCCTTGTATTGAGTTAAACAGCAAATCCTGGAGAATAATTAGTGGCTGTTGGTTTTGTTCCCCCCCTCCCTTTTTAAATGAAAGCTTAAATGGGGAAAATGGAATGTCAGTCAGAAACTGGTTCATACCAATCATAATAATTATAATCTATTAGAATTAAGCCATAATCATTAGAATTTCTTCTTTTCTCCTACCTTTGATGGCCTGTTTCATCTGTTTCATTAAAGCTGTAATTTTTACAGATGCTCTTGATGTTCCTATGTTTGCATCAGTGTCTAAGACAGCCTAAAGGGAAGAAATAGCTGTTTGCCTATAGAAATACATGTTAATACATTAGTTACTTGAAGCAAGCAACTTTTGCAATATGTATGTCTGGGTGTCTATAGTTGTCTTTATTTGGGCCTGTCCAGCATTTTGTTGTGTTCTACTCTTGCCCGGCAGCTGGACCCTGACCTTCAAGTTCTTTTTTTTTTTTTTTTTTTTTTTTTAAGAAAAAGAAAAAAAAGAATTCTTTTCAGATTCCAAGTTCCCCCCCTTCTTACCCTCCCACTGACACCATCCTATTCAGAACTGGAGATAACTTTATTCATCTACACATCATTGTATCAAATTCAATAGGCAAACTGCTTCAACATGCCTCAGAGCTGGACAGGACAGTTATGTCTTCATTCCCCACCCCCCTACCCCCAGCCCCCAGTGCAATGAGATTTTTACCACCGCCTTTTCAGGCATGAAATGAACACAGTTCCAAAAAATAATTTCAAACAAGTGTTTTACTACTCTGTTGGGTCACCATAGATAAATTTCCCTGCAAATTCCTCAGTTGGATGGAATACATTACCTCCAGACCGTGTTACTTAGAATCATCTCTAGATAATACATGCTGGAAAGGAAGAAGGGGATCCGTTTATTCATTAAGTCCCATAAACCGGTGATATAGATTTTGATGAAAAATGTGCTTGCATCCCAAGTGTTTGCTTTAGTCTAAAATTAAGAGCATCAAATCTGATAAAGCGACACCATGGCACAGAGGACACAAAGAACTGAAAGGGAGAATTCTGCTATCCCAGCAACCAAAAGCAAATATCCTGTTCTCAGAAAACAAAATATTATGTCTGTCTTCTGATTGATCTCAGAAGAGAGAGGAATTAAAGCTTTTTCCCCCCTAGGCTCTACAACACTTCGATTTCACTTTCGGGAGTTTGGAACTGTTAAAGAGAAAAATAGAACTTGCTTAGTGTGAACATCAAATAACGGTTTGATGTTGGACACTCTTGCTACAAAATCAGTCTACTGTCTTTAGTCAGGAAACTGGGTATCAGATTAGTGTGTGGGGTGGGAACTGACTCTCATATGTGGATTCTCAATGAGGCAGCAGCAGGCTGTTATAGACAAAATAGTTTCTTCCAAAGTTGGGTTTCTTTCTGAAAACTTCCTAAAGAGTCCTTCTAAAACAACACCTTCTTGGATTCTGATATTTAAAAAGCAACAACAAAAATCTTGGTCAAAACAGTTCTGAGCTCAACCGTGCTTCCTTATTCATTCCTGGGACCCCCATTCCCCACCCCCACCCCCCCCCCATATCAGAATGCAGAGCCTGAAAGAAAGTTGAATGGTTAAAATGAAATAGAGCATCTAAAGTCCTTAGCTGGCCATTATAAAGCATTCTAGACCCTGCAGATAGAAAAGGAGAAAGATCTTTTTTAAAAAGCAGACTTGCACCCTTGACTAGGTGTTTTCTACTCTAGCTCCTATATGTTTATGTAAAGGGTGTTACAGACATTTGGAAGGATTTGGGAGTTTCAAAAGAGAGAAGTTTATACATTAGTGCTGCAAGTTGCAAAACACTGTTGATATTCAAATGTTTATTGTGCAAAATCTGGGATAAGCTTCAGCATGAGGGCCCCTTTAAGTGCCTACAACTCTTGCTAATTCCCCTCAGCATTGAGGCTCGCACAAAGGCCTTAATCCAATTCCACTTTTTTCAGAAAGCCTATGCTATTTTCTCTCGCATAAACTAACAACACTGCCCCATCACACTGCAGAGTGGGTCAAAGAAAAAGCACTCTCTGTTTATACTTTACCAACACTTTGTGCTTCTTGGGCAAGCATGGCAAGGAACTTTAAGTGGCTCCCTAGGCCCTACGACATCTTTAGGGGAAAAAAATAACCTTCAGACTTGGAGGGAGTGTTTTTTAAGGACGAAAAATGTACTGGGGTGTTAGGTATTCTCCACCTCTGTTTTCTGTGAAAAGAAATTGATCACCAGAGCCTCGTTCTTGCAGTTCTGATTTAGATGAGAGAAGTCAGGCTGGCTTTGATTAGGTGGTATGTACATTTTGATGAGGTGGTATTATTTTTCTCTAAGACTGTTGGTTCTGCCTCTCTTCCTCCTTCTCTCTCTCTGTACCTACCTTTCTATCCACCCCCAGCACAATTGCCTTTCACTATTTCCTGGAGATTTCCCGAGGTCATATAGACAGTTCTCATTATTTATGTTCTCTTGGTTACCAGTTCCCTTCAGCAAAATGAGACACTGATTCAGCCCCAATTTTCAGCATCTTATTTTTTACACCTGTAATTCTGGTGGTCATTTCTAGTTTCAGGTAGGAATTCTGCTAACGAATAATTACACCTGCTGTTGGCAGTGGAAATCCGGCATTTGTCTCCGATTGTGAGTACACAAGTGACCAATTACTCTAGTAATTAAGCAACTGTGGGTATAAATAGAAATGACCATGATTTTGCCCCAGAAATGAATTAGAGAGGTGGAATAGGAAGCCAAAATGAGGATGGATATCTGTCGATTTCAGAGCTGTACTTTAGCAATTGGTGTCACCAAAAATTAAAGCACACGGAGCTCTGTATCTCAATTAGAGAAGACGATGCCTTATTTCTATTGATTTTTATTCATGATGTCAAATTGAGGAAGCTCACATTGGCTACCTTTGAATGTTTCTATATTTCCATAAACCCTATGAGAAGCAATTTTGGTGGACAGATTTGAAGTTCATGTGTTTGGAACTGAGGCAGCAGATCTTAATGTATTTGTTTGGAAAGATGACTCTGTTCAGTAAGCTTCTACAACAGAAAACAAGATACATTTGGTGCAGGACTTCATGCATCTTAAAGAAACTAATCTTTGCAAGAAGGGAACATTGCCACACAGTGCAAGATTACCCTATGGCAGTATTTGGTAATTTGTCTAATGAATCATGCCAAACATTTGAAATGGTGTCTCTCTTTAACTAGGTCACAAGAGCCAGCATCAGCGGTCTACAAGGCACTCCAAACTAAACCCCAAGCTGTTGGAAGAAGACATTTTCTACGATGAGTTTGCGTAAGAAGAACATAATCAAGTCAATGGACTCTCACAACCTAAATCAATCACATGGGAAAGCCAGTACAACAAATCCTCTGACTTCTGAGATTGTATATTTATCTAAGCCTAAGAACCACGGTATACTTTCTACTTTTAAGATTCTCTGATGATTCTTATCTTTGCAATTATTTTCAAATGCTTCCAGCTAGTAAAAAGAAAACAAAACCAAAAAAGTTTGCCTTGAAACAGTGAAATGGTGAACTATTTGGACAGCAAATCCTGTTTGAATCTGGTCTGTGATCTAATGGTCAGCTATTACACTATTAAAATTAAATCACTTATGTAATTAGCATGGGTTTCATCCTTGCAGGCCTTCTCAGCAGACAGGCCAAAGACCTGAATGAACAGAGAAAGGGATTTCCCCTTTTGCGTCACGAGGACAGTACCGGAGGCACAGCTGTGTTGCAGCGAGTGAGGCCAAATTGCCTCTGCCGCGAAGGGGTGACAGGGTCACGAATTCTCCTAAAAATGGTGGTGATGTAACTCAGAAACAGAGACTGTGAAATGATACTCTTTTAGCATAACAGAGAAGATTTTTGGTTTGTGACAAACTGTAATATGTAGGTAGCGCAATGGTGAATAGCCCAGACATGAGTGAATAATACAAATCCCATTTGAATCTGGCCTGCAGTGGTTAGTCACTTGGGTAGTTAGCAAGAGTATAGTTTTTTGAGATTTTTCATTAGTTGGGCCAAAGATCTGAATGAAGCATTCCTTTCCTCAGGAAAGAAAAGAAAGGAAAGGAGGAAGGAAGGAAAGAAGGAAGGAAGGAAGGAAGGAAAGAAAGAAAAACACATCTGAAGACAAAATTAAAGTCAAGCATTTACTCACCGAAATCTACCAGAGAGAATAACTGAAAGACAAATAGTGGTTTTGATCTACTTTTTTTCAAAAGACCAATTTTCTTTCAAGTAAACATCACCAGGTCCATGTACAATACCTAGTGAGATGGAGTGGAGATGGAGCTAATTACAGGGAGTCGGGATATCCCATAGCATTGTCATGTTAGCCTCTGCATCATAATCTGAAATTCAAATGCCTTCATGACAGGCATGTTACAAAAGAATATGGAGCTTCTAGCTGGGCCCAGAAACTAGAGAATTCATGTCTTACCTAAAGTATAACTGTATTATTTTAATTTGTTTTTCTAGTCAAATAAAATAAAGCCACTGCTCAGTTGGGCCAGAGGGCAGCAGTTGTAGGCAGAGAGGACACCTAAAATGCCTAGTATTGAGGTTTTCATGTATAAAGCAGTCTTCAACACACACACTTAACATAGTGACATAACAACATTCTCCCACTGAAATGTAGCACTTATTTTCTTTAATTTAGCATAAAATGTATCATATTAAAAAGACAGTGGTGGAGTGAGCTACAATTTATTGTAGACAAACTGCATAAAATAATCCTCATATTTTCTTTTTGCTAATTTAGTCCAAGCCCAGCAGCCATCCTGTTGGACTGGTGGTCAGGCAATCTCAGCCATTATGGGTTTTTTCACCACCTTCCCCATTCCAGGGTTGCCCGAGGTCTGGGTTGTGACAGCCAGGCATTGGGAATGCCCTTTCAGCCACCTGTCACTGGTCATCGGGTCACACTTGAATGCTGACATACCCACTGGCCTCCTCATGGTCACTTCAGTCTGATGGCTCTGTGGCTTTTCTATCAGGTTTGGGACATGGGTGAATCATGGGTGAGGCAGGAGGCCCTTGGTCAGGTCCCCTCTGAGCTCCTGCTGCCATCAGGCCAGGCACAGTCTCCCCCATCAGACACAGTGCCCCCAACATTTGGTCTTTTTCAGCCTCAGGAAAATCTCTTCCTCATCTTTCCCTTCAAGCCCACTCCCTTCTTCCTGTTCTCTCCAAGGATACACAGGATGATGTTTTCATGAGCTTCCAAGGATGCGACTCAAATTCCTTCAGGAGCAAGCAGGTAAGAATAAGTAAGAGAAATGAGTTAGTGTGAAACAAAGGAGGGATGGGGATTTTAGTGAATTAGAGAGTAGTTGAATGTCTAAAGCCTCTCAAATTCAATTTAAAACACACACACACCCGTGTGAGAATCTCAATTTGAAATCCTTTGTTTAATCTTTTACAAAATATACTATGAGCTCTTGAACATCTACTTTCAATTCTGCAAAACTCCTTGAGGCAGAGAAATGCACGAATAACTGAAGGGTGGGGATACCTACTCTGCCTGAGGTCACAGTGTTGGAAAAATTCAAGGGGAAATGCACAAAATATTATTTCAATAAATTATTAGGCAACAAAAACAGTAATGGCTACTTTTTGGTGTTATTTTTTTCTTACCAACTATGGTGTGTTAACATAATTAGAAATTTTATTCAATACACCTTTGGGTGCCTACTATTTACCTTGGTCTGGTGAGCAGTGAGGACTATACAAGTATATATGATTCCCAGGGAACCCTTATTATGTACTGGGAACAGTCACGGCTAATAAGAAGTCTTTGCAAAACAAGTAATTTGCATGCAACACTTAATCCTCAAAACAACCGAGGAAGGCATGATTATCATGCCCATTTTATAGATGAGAAAACTGGGGCACAAATAAGCTTAGTAAGTAATTTGCTCAAGGTCACAGAGCTGGCGAGGGGCGGAGATGGGAGTAGATTGTTGGTTGGTCTGACCTCATTTCCTGGGAATCTTCACTATCACTCTGACTCTAATATAATTATCTAGATCAAAATATTTTTACAGGGCTAAATTCTGTTTTTCAAAAATCAGAGTGATACTAGCATCAGAGTCTGGAAAAGAGTTACTTGCTCAAAACTATGCTGGTGTGAAGGCGGGAATCCATCTGCCCGGACTCTGAGATGGCCTCAATCCGGAACCTTAGGTGGCTGCCAAGTCGGCCCCCCAAAGATGCTCCCCGGAGCGCTCTCAGTTCCCCCAGCCACTCCCCCTTTCTGATTGCAACACACCAGTTCCATTCACAGGTAGATCGACCAGCAAAGGCTCATTTAAACCCTCTCAACCACTTTCTCCCACCTTCTAAACTCGAAAGGGGGCAGAAAGGGACTCACAAAAGCCTCTTCTTCCCAAAGCCCTTGTAATAGGCTCATTAAGCACCCGCCTGGGCTTGTTATAAAATACTTTGGAAGCAGCCCATAAGTAGCTGACTGTTTGTAACAGATAATATCAAATTGGAGAAACATGTAAAAGCACATACAAAAACAGTAAAATGAGATGTACTCTAATGATACCAGCCAAACAAGCAGGGAAGTAATTAGTCACTCCATGTACATAATTTGGGATGTGTAGCAGACCTAATTTTATGTAAGGCCATGTCAGCCTCTAACTTTGGTGTTTTGTGTATGGGGTAAATAAAAGATGTTTTATGGAGAATTCTGTAGCATAGGAAACTAAACAATGCTGCTATCTCATTATGGTAGTCACACGTAGTATTTATTAAACATTGTTCTTAAGCCTCCCTTAAGGGATGCTGTAGAGTGTTTTGGTTATTTATGTTTTTCCTTTCATCAGATATGAATTTATGTCATGTAAACTGGTCTAGTTCTTAATAAAAATTATTTATTTATAATACATAGAGTGATACTATTTCTATTTTGTGACAATGTTAAAAATAGTTTTTTGATTTAGAATTAATACTCAAAGTATGTTAGCTTTTATGGAGGACATTGAGATGAGTGATATACAAACAATTGATGACTGTTGATTACCTTGTGGAAGACTACATTCTGAAGGGAGTTATATTTTGAGGAAGAATTTTTAAATTTGGGGAGATAATTTGGTTTTTGATTGTTATCCGTAAAATAATCCTCAGCTTATTTTAAAGTGTTACTATATTCATTTCAATGACTTTTGCTAAGAAAAAAAAAACCTTTATTCTTCAGAAAACTACAGGTATAACCTCTGTGGAAATGAAACATTTTCTATCTCTAAAAATACAAAAGAGACAAAAAAGTTTTTTTATTTATCTCATCAGAGAAGAGAAGAACCATTAGTGTTGATATTATTGATATAACTTTTGATATCTTAAGAGCTTGTTGTTAAGCATAATTTATATAGGATCTTATTTATTTCATCAATTTGTCAGATAAATACAAAAACTGCACTTTCCCATTTTGCTACCCCTCCCCCCCATTACAAGCTGTTTAAAATTACTCTTATACGAGTTTAAACTTTGCTCCTTGGCCTCTGATTTGGGCCTCAGGGGGTTCCAAGGTTGGGGAGGAGGCAGTCTCATCCTGACCCTGAATGAGGACCCTGGATAAGAGACACCTGACCCTGAATGAGGACCCTAGATAATTCTAGGCCTTCCTTTGCTACGTATATCCATGGACATATCACCGTGCATCCTTTGCATCCTTGTAGGTCAAATGAGAGGGTTGGAAAAATAATTCCTATGTTAACTTTCAGCCCCCTAATTCTATTTTTTTTTTTTAATTTATTTATTATTTATTTTTGGCTGTGTTGGGTCTTCGTTTCTGTGTGAGGGCTTTCTCTAGTTTCGGCAAGCTGGGGCCACTCTTCATCGCGATGCGCGGGCCTCTCACTATCGCAGCCTCTCTTGTTGTGGAGCACAGGCTCCAGACGCGCAGGCTCAGTAGTTGTGGCTCACGGGCCCAGTTGCTCCGCGGCATGTGGGATCTTCCCAGACCAGGGCTCGAACCTGTGTCCCCTGCATTGGCAGGCAGACTCTCAACCACTGCGCCACCAGGGAAGCCCCCTAATTCTATTTTTATATGTGATGGGGGCAAAGTGTACACACACATGACCTATCATAGTTATCCAGGCTGAGCAAATGTATTTAATTAATTAGTTCTATAACTTTGGAGGAGAGAGTGACTCAGTAAAAATAATTGTGAACAATTAAAAAATTATAGGACATTTTGCATCAGGTGATGCTGGGTGGTGAACAGATTCCTCCCTTTGAAAATGGTGATATAACAGCATCCCTTTTGTATGTAATATACTTTTTACTGGTCAAGGTACATTCACATCTGAAGATCTTCTTTCAGACAATTGGACAAAGAATGGACATATCCTTTGACCCAATAAACCCACTTGTAGTCATTTTTCCTACAGATATAAACATACATTTGTGCAAAGATGTCTAAGTGTAGACATTGAACCATTGTTTGTGACAGCAAAAGATTGGAAACAATCCTATATGAAATAGATAAACAACAAGTACCTACTATATAGCACAGGGAACTATATTCAATATCTTGTAATAACCTATAATGGAAAAGAATATGAAAAAGAATGTATATATTTATATAAAATATATATAATTGAATCACTTTGCTGTACACCTGAAACTAACACAACACTGTAAATCAACTATATTTCAATTAAAAAAATGATTGGAAACAATCCACATGTGCACCAATAGAGATCTGCTTAAGAAATCATGATACTTGAATTTAATGAAATATCTTGTATTGATACTGAAATAAGCAGGGCATCTCTATAAAGACAGATAAGGAACTATCTTCAGGATGGATTATTAGGTGAAAAAGGCAAAATGCAAAAAATGGTATGCAGAATACACTACCATTAATTTTTTAAAAAGTATAGACACACACATATCACATATGTTACATGTTTATAATGTCTCTAAGAGGTTACCTAAAAATATGGTAACCGTGGTTGCCTTGGGAAGAGAACTGGGGGTCCAGAGATAGTGACAGAGGCCAACTTAGTTCTTACTGTGTGCTGATTTATACCTTTTAAAATCTGTACCATGTGCATCCAATATTTATATTTTAAAAGCAATAATAAAATCAAATATTAAGTGTTTAGTATGTACCAGGTATTGTTCTAATGCTTACATGTATTAATTCAGTGAATCTTTACAATAAAGATTCTTATGAGATCTTATGAGAACTGTTACTATGATCCCATTTAGCAGATAAGAAAACTGAGACAGGAGCAAGGTTATCCAAGCTCACACAGAAAATGAGTGGTTTATAAGCCACTGGGCCCCCTTCCTAAAGCTCTCTCTCTAAAGTTTTAGAAGCACCTCCACAAATGCTCTCTCTCTCTATATATCTATATCTATATATATATCTATATATCTTCAACAAGCCTGTATCTTATATATACAGGCTTATTGAAGTCTCCTGACTTTGATTGGACCATCCTTTCCCACCATAAATGTTGCCCAGTCAAATAAAATTATATGTGGTTTTGCCCAACATCAAGAATTAGTGGTGGTCCTTTGGCCCATCCAAGAATAACCGAATCCTCATGGAGATGCCTCTGTCCCTGGTCCAATTCTTTTGTGCTTTGATTCTCAGTGTCCCCTCAATTACTCAAAAGTTCAACTTTTACTGCCTGTTCATTAGTATAATGCACATGGTTTTTTCAAATGCTGCAAGTTCCTGCCTCACAAATTTGCACATCTTTTTAAAAAGTTGTACACATCTTTTTCTAAAATATTATCCCAAATGTATGTTAGTCTGAGCACCCAGGTAATTCTGTACACTACCTGCTTTCTCAGAAACAAATACACTTTTAATTTGGTCATAAATACAATTATAATTAAAAGCCAACCCCCTCCGACCCGTAAATCAGTGACCATCATTAAAGAGAACATCTCGTTATTTACAGATACACTACTCACAGCCTTAATAGAAATTAAAAAAAAAAATCAATTCTGTTAATTGATGGATACAGAACTCTGTGCATTTAACAGTGATGAGCAAACTAGTCAGAGTGGAGGAAGGAACAGATAAATTGTTTAACAATTAGGAAAGTCTATTTATCTTTTGTCCTTCACAATCTCTTATTTAGGAACTGACTTAACAATGTGAGACGGCTTCTATGTTATTTAATTACTCGCCAGCCATTGCTTCAGCTTTGAGTTTTCTCTGCCGGTCAGCTTCTAAGTTCAGAGATTTACTTCATGCTGCTTCCCTCCTCAACATGCAAGAACACTTTCACTCTTAGATTTCTCACCTTTGGTGACCTGTAGCTCAGTTTGTCATTAAGAACAAAACCAAATAATACAACAAAACAGTCCAGAAAGTCAACATCCTTCAGGTATGAGTTTGGGACCTCTCAGGGGGTGGCAATGAGAGTACAGCTGTGTCTTGAGGCTGAGAGAATGAAAAGGAGAAAGTTCACAGTCCTGAAGTTTGCCTCTCTTTCCAGAACTTAACTTTAAGTCTTTTGACACATCACATTCAGTTATTGGAACAAATCTGTCTGAGAATGTTTTGGAGGGTAGACCAGAAGTTTATTTGTTTTAATAAGTCTTAATATATTTTTTTGGGGAGAAACCTGGAAACTTCAGTTTCTTTCTGTTGCCTCAGCTCCATTTAAAGTATTTCTTGAAATGTAGAGCTCTTGAAGGGATTTATTCTTTTACCAGGCTTGGTGTTTGGAAGTTCCTGCTATGAGCAGTGAGGTTTTGAATCTCATATCAAAGGGTTTAAAGTTAATGATTTTAAGTATGGTTGGATTTTATTGCTCCTCTGGTGGGCTAAAAACTTCAGCCACGCTTTGACCCCTGATCAGTCAATTCAATTCCATCTAATGCTCTGTGACTAATATGGTGGATATTTAATCTACTTTGCTGCTGAAATTACTTTTAGAGTCACTTTTTTTTTTCCCCTTGGAAAACTTCCTCCTGAGAGAAATGCTTATCATAAGCTCTAAATATGTTGCATATTACAGAATACATTTTTAAAAGCTTTTCTTCCAGAGACAATTAAACCTTATCACTTATTTTGCTATCACATTACAAATGAGACAGGAAAAGTGATATTATTCTAGAAATAAAAGTAGAATCAAAAGGAAGAATGACCTGAAACTGCCCTGATCCTGGTATTAATATAGCTATCATAAGCAGTCATGTCTTAGCCAAATATTTCCTGCAATGTAATTAAATTGGAAGAGAAAAATTGATGAATCACAGGGTTATGCATCCAAGTGGGTTCCTTTTGTATATTTCCTTGTTCGAAACACGTGTGGTTGCTTTTCAAGGCTCATTTGGAGGTGAATGTGGCCTATGTGTTCAACAGGCAAGACGGTGACTGCCTCAGGCACTTGGGAAGTTGTGGTTCAAATAAGGGCTGAATGGATAGAGACCTGATATTGCCCCCAGGGTGCAAAAAACTCTGTCTAATCTTTCCCTGGTCCCTAATTACTGGTGTGACCCCCTGGGCCAGCCTTTTAAACCTCTGTCCCTCTAGAGGGTCTACAAGGTCTTCTAGGGCTACCCATCTACAGTCAACTTAGACCAATTCTGTGGTCATGTCTGTATCTGAGCTCTGATGAAGGCTCTTGGGTAGTCATTCAGGGGAACCAGGTTTGGCGTGAAGTAGGCAGAGCCCTTTCTTTCCTGTGGCCAATTTTCATTCCTCATGCACTTAAAATTCTTACCACCATCAATCATATTAAGAATAAAAGTCTCTTCCCAGGAAAATTTACATTTAAACAGGGATCAAACTAAACTAACGAGTAGTGCCAAAGGTGGAAAAGACCCTGGGGCTCCAGAAATAAATTTCCAGTCCCAGTTTCACCGTTCACTCACTTGATACCATCTCTCCTCTGAGCTTCCGTTTCTTACTGAATGAGGAGAGGGAGCTGTAATGATCTTCCTTCTAACTCTACAAATGTAGCCATTTAGAAATAAAGGCCTTCCTCATGTATCAGAAGTCAAGGCAAGTTGTTTCCTCAAGGCCAGTCCTAGCCTTAAGCTTCCTCCCCAGTTATATAAGCTATAAATGGCCAAGCATCATCCAGTAGTTGGGGGGGCAGGGTGTGGTGAGAAGAGATTCAGGGAAGCCACAGGCAAATCTTCCTGCCTCAGTTTCTTGAAATATAAACTGAGGATAATAGCACATATCTCATTAAGGAGATATGATGACACAGTGAATATGGGCAGTATTTGGCATAGAAGACACTTAATCAATGTTAATTTCCCTCTGACCATCACTCAGAGGATAGTGGTATCCTCCACCACTGTGTTATTACTTCTACTATCCTCTTCCCAAAGTCAGATGAGTAGCTATAGAAAATTGAATTCCTGGCCCCTAATTTTACATCTTCCCATTCATATTCCACTCACTAAAGCCATGTAACTTTTTAGTTTCTCCAACAAAAAGCAGAGTGCACTTTTGCCAAACAGGCTAAATGCTGTAACAAGCAACCCCAAAGTCTCAGTGTCTTAAAACAAAATAAAGTTACTTCTTGCTCATCTTACAATCTGATGCAGTTAGCAGGGCAGCTCTATTCTGTTCAGTCAGTCCCAGTCTTTTTTTGTCTTGAGCTTTCTCCCCACTCTGCATACTTGGGGTCTTTCACATCCAGCCAGTGAGTAACAGAGAGCATGGATGATTCTACAGGAGGTTCTTCTGGGTCAAGCCTACTCGGAGTGAACATCACTCCTGTCCTCAGTCTATTGTCCACAATTTAGTCACGTGTCACTCCCTCCAAAACTGCAAAGGGACCTGGGAATATGTAGCTTAGTTTTGTGTCCAGGAAGGAAAGGAAAATGGTTTAATGAACACATAGGAGCATCTGCCATGGCAAGTATAGACTGGGGTCACCAGCATGCATATCTCTGTGAGAGATGCAGGTCAGGGAAATGCAAAAGGGAGTAACGATGACTGGGAGAACCAGAGTGGGTACACTCATTCTACAAGGGCATTCCCATGTGGACTGGTTTACCAGATCTTTCCAGTTTCTATAAGCAAATGGGAATCTGGATTTTTATGTGGGAACCGCAAATTTTAGGATGTGAAGTTCCTTCTTTAAAAAAAGTGTGCCAGCCAAAAGCATATACCCGTAGGTCCTGTTTGGTGTGGAGAAGCCAACTAGTGTTCTTTGGTCTGGATACATTGAAGGAATGAGTATCCGAGAGGTAGAGGCGTGGATGCTTGGTCCTTTCAGAGGTAAGTGGTGGGCAGGGAGTAGTCTATGATGGTATTTGGGTTCCCGAAAGACTAAGAGAAAATTTGTGGGTTCTGAGAGCAGTGGAGACTGTAGTACTCAGAGGTGGAAGGACATTTAATAGGCATGGAACTTGATGTAGAGCTAGGTATTAAATACCTGCCTTGGTCTGAAGCTGACTCCTTTCCTACTCAGCCACAGCAGTGGACAGATGGTGGCTGGCCAGGACCAGGTCATCATATTTCCCATTCATTTCAGCCTCTGTTACAGTGTCTGACACATTGGTTAAGTACTTGACAAGTGTATTTTTGAAATAATGAATGATTGACTTGAACTAAGTGAATAAATGAATGCAGCCCCCAATGCAACAAGGGGTGTCAAAGCAGTGACACACAAACATATGTGTGTTCATTTGGGACTTTACATAACCTCCCTAGGACACCTGTAAGATCCCAGAAGAAGAAAGGTAGGACTTCTTGTTAATATTGGATGTGGGGGTATGAACTATATTGTACTTGATTTAAAGAATAAAGAAATGCAGACTTTTTTTCCTTCTGAGCTTTAGAATACAATTCAGAGCTGTTTGTTATTAACATAGGCTTTTTGGATATGGCAGAATATCCCACACATTTAAAAAATTTGTGTTTCAGAAGACACCATCAAGAAAGTAGAAAGATAAGCCACAGAGCAGGAGAAAATATTTGCAAATCATATATCTGACAAGAGTCTGGTATCCATAACATATAGAGAACTCGAAACAATGAAAACAGTAAAAAGACAACTCAATAATAAGAAGACAATAAAAAAGACAACAACTCAGTTAAAAATGGGTAAAGTGTTTGAATAAGCATTCCTCCAGAGAAGATATACAAATGCCCAATAAGCACATGAAAATATGCTCAATACCATTAATCATTAGGGAAATGTAAACCAAAACCTCAACAGAATACTATACTTTCACTCACTAAGATGACTATAATAATAATAAACAGTGCTGGTGGGAATGTAAAATGGTGCACTTTGGAAAAGAGACCAACTGTCCCTCAAAACTGTCACTAAGGAGAATTGAAAACTTATGTCACACAAAACTTGTACATGAATGGTCATAGCAGCATTATTCACAACAGCCAAAAAGTGGAACCAATCCAGACATCCATGAACTGATGAATGGATAAACAAAAGGTGATATATCCATGCAACGGAATATTATTCACCCGTAAAAAGGAATAAAGAACTGAAATTTGCTCCAACATGGATAAATCTTGAAAACATTATACTATGTGAAAGATGCCCAACACAAAGTGTCATATGTTGTATGATTCCATTTATATGAAATATCTAGAATAGGTAAACCCTTAGATATAGAAAGTAGATTAATGGTTGCCAGGGCCCGGAAGAGGGGGAAATAGGGACTGACTGCTAGTGAGTATGGGGACTGTTTTGGGGCTGCTGAAAATATTGTGGAATTAGATAGCTGTTATGATTGTACAACTTTGTGAATATACTAAAACTATTAAATGTCATACTTTAAAAGAGTGAGTGTATGGTATATAAATTATATCTCATTTTTTAAAAGTTAGTGGTTACCATTGTAATTGGTGGTTTGAAAGTGCAGCTTTGAAGCAGGGAAGAATATAAGGAGACTGTCAGAGGTTCAGGGACGGTGAATGAACAAAATGATGAGTTAAATATTTGTTTCCTGCCCCACCTAAGTCCCCCTATAAAGTTTGTAAATCTTATTAAGATACTTCAAATGGCTGGGAAACAAATAAAGCTTGACGTCTGGTTTTCGGGTGACTGTGTTGTTTCAAAAGGCCAGAAGACAATCAGATTTTGCCTCCAGAAATGCTATTTCATGTTTCAGTCATGAAAGTACAATTATTTCATCAATCAAAGATGTCTATTGATGTCCTGTCCAGACAAGGGTCATATAATGGGGAGCACATGAGTTCTGGAGTGGGAAGATCTGAATTCAAGTTCTGCTTTTATTATTTGTGTAATATTGGTAGAAAAATTTGTCTAAGCCTCAGTTTCCTCTTTTAAAAATAATATATGGATTATTTCCTCCTACTGTCCAATGAGACAGTGTAGTAGTCTGGACTCTTGATTGCAAGTGATAGAAATCCTGATCAAACTGGATTGAGTACAAAAGGGAATTTCTTGCCTGACCTAAAAATTCCAGGGATAGGTAGGTAGGCTATTGGTATGACTGGGTGAGGGAGTTTAATGATATCACCTTGGCTCATAACTGCTTTGCCCATCCCTCCTGGTACTTTGCATTGGCCCCATCCACAGACAGGTTCTTCTTGGTGGTGTGATGGTGCCAACAGCCACCACTGTTTCACCATTCTAACCTCTCAGCAGCCCCTGGGAAGGGGGAGGGTATGAGCAGGAAGAGACTTCATTTTCCTTGTCTCACAACTTTGTGGAAAGAAGAGCATCACTTTCCCTAGCAAAGCCTGAGTTGATTGGAAATTACTGAGTCTCTTCCTTCTTGAACCAATTCTGTGGCTAAAAGGATGTAACATGCTACTTGGCCAGGTCTAAGCAGGGGTCCAACTCTCTCTATGAAGTGTGAAGGAGGGAGGATGGTTCCCATTGAAAATTAGGGTGATGTTAACTGAAAATATATGATACATAACAAGTAGGGGAAAATAGTAGATGTTCTCTATAGCACTGTTTTTTAGACTTTTTGATTATCACCTAAATGAAAAATCACATTTTACAAGAAGACCTGGTATACACATACATATTTATATATATAAATGAAACAATAATTTCACAATGGAAAACCAACCTCCCTACATACAATGGACTCAGATGTTTTCTAGTCCATTCCATTCTAATCTGTTTTGTTCAATCTTCTCCTGTTTCATTAAAAATACAGTTTACTCCAGTAATTTGGTTTTATAACTCACAAATAAATTTTAACTCCAGAATAAAAATGCTTTTTTATAGGAACACATATAGAAATGAACCATAAATTATAAGCACTATTCAAATGTTAACATAATACCATATATCGGTATTAATATAGGGTCAATGCCACCTTTTTTTTTTAACATATTTATTGGCGTATAATTGCTTTACAATGTTGTGTTAGTTTCTGCTGTATAACAAAGTGAATCAGCTATACATATACATATATCCCCATATCCCCTCCCTTTTGCGCCTCCCTCCCACCCTCTCTATCCCATCCCTCTAGGTGGTCACAAAGCACCGAGCTGATCTCCCTGTGCTATGCAGCTGCTTCCCACTAGCTATCTATTTCACATTTGGTAGTGTATATATGTCAATGCTTCTCTCTTACTTCGTCCCAACTTACCCTTCCCCCTCCCTGTGTCCTCACGTCCATTCTCTATGTCTGTGTCTTTATTTCTGTCCTACCCCTAGGTTCATCAGAACGATTTTTTTTTTTTTTTTTTTAGATTCCACGTATATGTGTTAGCACACAGTATTTGTTTTTCTCTTTCTGACTTACTTCACCCTGTATGATGACAGACTCTAGGTCCATCCGCCTCACTACAAAGAACTCAATTTTGGTTTTTTTTATGGCTGAGTAATATTCCATTTTATATATGTGCCACATCTTATTTATCCATTCATCTGTCGATGGACACTTAGGCTGCTTCCATGCCCTGAATGCCACCTTAATTTTGTAAACAGACTATAAGGAGAAGCAAGTGCTACTGAATTGAAACTGAAAATTGTTGTTGCATCAGTGAGTGTCCAAGGGCAGGCTCTGTAGATTGACCAAAGTACTGTTGGCATACTGAGTGAGGGGCAGTTCAACCACAAGCAAGAGCTAATTGGACTAGCTATGGACCTTCCCAGATAGTCAGACAACTGCTATGATTTTGGAAAATCCAGACCAAGTAGTTAAGTGGCTTATTGCAATGACTTGCAACATAAAAACAAAAGTGAGTGGTTTAGAAAACCCAGGCTCAAGCAAAGACCAATGACGACAGTACAGTCTTACTTGGTATGTCTAGCACTTTGACAATGGCTCTAACTCTTAGGCTTAAGTTTCACCAGTAAGTAAAATAAGTTCAAAATAACAATGGCTTAAATAAAACAGAAGTTAATTTTTTCTCCCTCACATAAATGTATGGAGGCAAGCAGTCCAAAGCTAGTATGCGGTTCTTCCCCATGAAGTCTACAGGGACCTTGGTTTCTTCGCATTTATGATGCTACATGCCCTGTTCTTGTGGTCCAGGATGATGGCTAGAGCTTCAGTCATCACAGCTGCAGTTCAGGTGGCAGATAAAGGAGGTGAGGGAGGAGAGAAGATAAAGCAGATGGTCATACAAACCGACTTTTAAGAAAATGTTCCAGAACCTGCCATGCTTCTTTATATTTCCTTGGCCAGAATGTGATCAGAAGGCCATATCTAGCTGCAAGGGAGTCTGATAAAAGTGTCTAGCTAAAAACAAGAGTAACTAATACTCTGTGCATTAGTTAGCGTTTACTGCCTAACAAATCATCCCCAAACTTTCCAGCCTAAATAACAACCATTTTATTTAGCACACAATTATCTGGGTCAGCTGAGCTGTTCTTTTGTTCTGGCCCAGTGTGAATGACTTCAGTTTGCAGGACAATGTCATACACGTATGTGGTGGTTGGCAGGGTATGGGCTTTGATCACCTTCACATGGGTTCTTGACCTCCAGAAGGCTACCTAGGACTAATCACATGGTGGTATCAGGGTTGCACATACAGCAAAAGGGAGCAAAACCTAATGCAAGCCTTTTCAAACCCCTGCTTGAGTCATAGTTACTAATGCTCCATCGTCCAAAGTGGCTAAGCCTGATTCAGAGGATGGAGAAATACACTCTACCTCTTGATGAGAAGAGAAGAATTTGTGGCTATATATTGTGATCTACTGCACAATAGAATAGGAGGAGAATGGATAACGTGGGACATTTTACCATCAAAAATACTATACTATCCCCACCAATGTCTATTGTTGCAGGCTGATTATCACTAACTTCCTGCATTCCATCTTCACCTGGGTGTGTCCTGAGACGTCTAAAATGTACAACATTCAAAACATAACTTACAATCTATCTCCCAC
The DNA here is from genome assembly GCF_028021215.1 of Eschrichtius robustus. Lineage (NCBI taxonomy): Eukaryota > Metazoa > Chordata > Mammalia > Artiodactyla > Eschrichtiidae > Eschrichtius > Eschrichtius robustus. The sequence goes on along the minus strand of NC_090824.1, from coordinate 153,151,044 downwards.
ATGTAACGAAACTAAACAAAGCTTGTCCTCCTACATCATATGACACAATAACCCTTCTAGTTAGTTACTCAATCTAAATAGCTAGAAGTCATCCTTGACAACTCTTTCTCTCTCACTTTCTCATATTCAAACTATAACCAAGTTTTGTTGATTTCATCTCTTATATATCTCTGGAATCCACCCACATGTCTTCATCTCCATTGCCACTGCCTTAGTCCAAGAGACCAGGCATTCTTGCCTCATCCAGTCTAATTTTCATATGACAGCTAAAGTGATGAACAAGTAAATTTCATCATGTCACTCTCTGGTTTAAAAGCTTTCACTGGTGTCCTCTTACTCTTGGTATGGAGATAAGCACTTGACATATGGCCTGCAAGGTTCTGGATGATCTGGTCCCTACTTCTCTCTCTTTCTCTCTCTCTCTCTCCTCACTGCAACACATGGCTTCAGAGTAAGGCACAAAAATGTAGTTTTAAAACAATAATTTCAGTAATTCATGACCCAAGACTTGACCACCTGCCCCTTAGGCCACCAACACCATCACTCTCAAAGGTTTCGGTCCATGTGCTACAAGCTCACCGTAGGCCCTCTCTTATGGGCAACTGGAATGATGTTTCTTAGTCTTTTAGATGTTCTTCGTCCTCTGGGCAGGGAAGTAAGGGAGACTTCCTTCGGGGGGTTATGGTAATGTTAGAAGGTACTTCCAGGGTCCCTATGTGTGATTGTAAGTAATAGCTAATAAAAAGGCTGATATTTATTGAACATATATTTTATATTCACAGTTTGATTGAAGCCACAGAACAATGCCATGAGGTTGGAATCTCACCATTCCCATTTTACATATAACAAATTGAGAGGTAGAGATATTAGTAATCTGTCCAAGGACACAGGTAGCTATTATCAGATTCAGATTTCAAATCGGAGAGATTTCATATGAGAGTCTAACTCCAAGCCAGAATTTTTAACAGCACGCTCTACTGCCTCCCTTGACTTTTATTATAGTGCCAGGGAACTGGTTCAGTGTAAAGGGGGCCAGCTACATGGGTCTGAGCTTAAATGGAGGCACTGAAAGGTAGAGGGCGTTCTACCTGGGAGGTTCAGCATGGGATCACCTAGGCAGGCTCGTCTGAGCTGAAGCTGAAGTGAGGGAAACCACAATTTGTCCCGAAGATAAGGCAGGGATGGAAGATAAGGGAAAGAACCAAAGCTGGGCCAAAACAGAGGAGAATGGGGAGGATCCAGGTGGGTAACTTGGTGAAAGGACAGATTGTTTAGCTAGTAAGGGACTTTTCTTGTGCTACCAGACTACTTTGGGGGTTTCCTTCCTTGATGGCTTGGTTGTTGGATATTTTGGAAACTAATATTAAATGAGGTCAGGTATCTTTTCCCAGTTCTCGTCTACTCCACCTTGCCTGGGACAGCCTATAAGGCCTAACAGTGGGTCTAACCTGCAACTTATTTCCTCAGGTATTAGCTGGCACATCCACCACAGGCATGTCCCTTACTTGCTCTAAGGGGGAGCAGCACTCCTGACCTTCTCTCTGCAGTGACTCCCTTATTTGAGCAGGATGCCAGGGCAACGGGATGGATTCGTAAATGAAAGTACTACTGTTCTAATGCTTCTCTACCCAAAGGTGCTAGAACATGAACAAGAGACCCCATCCCATTTAATAACAAATCTGACAATAACTTGGATGAAATTAGTGGAAAATCATAAAACTACAGTAACAGTAGATGGTAAAATAAGGAGGAACTAAAGGCAGCTGAGTTTGTACCAAGGACTGAAATTCTGAGGCTGAAATTTGGCAAGGATGGTACCTTGCTGAAATCAAATACACAGGAACACAGGACTTCCCTGGTGGCACAGTGGTTAAGAATCCGCCTGCCAATGCGGGGGACATGGGTTTGATCCCTGGTCTGGGAAGATCCCACATGCCACGGAGCAACTAAGCCCGTGTGCCACAACTACTGAGCCTGCGCTCTAGAGCCCGCAAGCACAACTACTGAGCCTTTGTGCCACAACTACTGAAGCCCACGTGCCTAGAGCCCGTGCTCTGCAACAGGAGAAGCCACCACAATGAGAAGCACGCACACTGCCATGAAGAGTAGACCCCGCTCACCACAACTAGAGAAAGCCCATGTGCAGCAATGAAGACCTAATGCAGCCAAAAATAAATAAATAAAATAAATAAATTTATTAAAAACAAAAGTGTGAGCTGTGCAGCCTCTCATTTTACAGAAATCTCACCATCGGACAGCATCGTAATGCTCTCACCAAAAGAGCAGGGTATGTTACCAGGCATGCATCCTCCAAACTGAGGAACATGGGACGCTTTTTCCATCTTAAAGGAGTCTGAAAATGGAAAACCTGTGGGCTTTATTTTTTTAAGGAGATTGATCTAGCGTTCCTGATTGCAGGGGAAGGGAGGAGATAAAATTATGTTGTTAATCATATGTCTACTTTGAGGAGCAAAGGGGCTCTGCAAGTAGGACAATTAAAACTATATGATTCACCAAAGGGGGGAGGGAGGGGAGGAGGCAAAAATTAGGAGTATTGGTTTAACAAAGTACTGTACCTAAAATAGGTAAGCAACAAGGACTCACTGTGTAGCACAGGGGGCTATACTCAATATCTACAATGGAATATAATCTGAAAAAAAGAGAATCACTTTGCTGTACACCTGAAATTAGCACAATATTGCAAACCAACTATACTTCAATTAAAAGAAAACCTATATGATTCAAGGGATCTAGGCCTATCCTTTGTGTGCCATTTTCCTTTACCCACTGGACTTGTGAAGGGCAAAAGACCACTGTTTTCTTCAGTTCCCAACTTGTGAATTTTTACCTCCTTTTCTGTGGAGTCCCTGTCCTGTCAGTGATTTTCACAGGACATTTGACCATGTCATGCCTGCACTATTGTTCTGTTACCGTTACTCTCCCTGTAACTTTGCTCCCTTTTCTCATAAGCCCGCAGCAGAGTAATGGCCAGACAAAGCAAGAGCTCAGACAACAAATGATGCATCACGTGGAGCCCTAGGTTGCAAAGGAAATAAACCACCTCTGAGTAACTTCAGCAGGAAGGGAATGCATTGGATGGTGTCAGGCAGTTCACAAACTAATGTGAAGCGTGGAGAGCTAGGCCTGGGAGACTGAGGCAGGAGCAATGTGCTCTTTGTCCCTCCTGCCTGGACCCTTGACACTGACAGCACTGAGGGTCAACTCCAACTACATTCCTGCTGTTCCTGTGTGAATACAGCCCCCTAAGCTTCTGAATCCCAGGTAAGAGCATCAGCTTGGTCAAGTCTTGTTGGGTTCTTACTCTCCAGTTGCCAGCAGATAGGGAGAGGGTATATCGGTCCTGTTTGCCTTTAGAGAGGTTGGCTGAATATGCTTCCTGCCAACCAGACATACACAGTGGGGACTGATTCTGAATAGGGAGGGAGCACCGGCTTCTGACAGACAGATCTGCCTTTTCTTTGCATTGATTTTGTTTCTTTGTGTCTCACCTCAGGTCTTGTTGACAATTGGGATTTGTTTTTAGATGGCTTAGGAATCAAAGTTACCCCAGAGTCTGAGATAGGACTAGACTATAGGTAACTGTTAAGTGGGTCTAACTACAAAGGATAGTAGGATTCTAGGGTATATCACTCCAGGCCCTTCTGAGAAAATTGTTTTACTTTGTCCAACAAAATCTCTTTGTATTCCTTTGCCATTCTCTATTACTGGGGCTACAAAAATTGGACTTCAGCTCACTTTCTCTCTTACTGGTGGGATGGAGTGCTGGAAACCCATAATGTCATGCTCCCCCAAAGTCTAGATACCATAAACTGTATTTGTAAGTCATCTGATAGTTAAGGTCTCATTGACAGTTGTATATCTTTTGACAGTCGAAGCTTTCTCTGGATTTATTATTGTTGCTATCATGCCTAATTTATTATATATACTTATTGTAGACTACCTCAATCCTCTGTAAAAATGTGTAATGATAAACAAATGAGTATAGTAACAACCAACTAGTGGCTTATTAGCAGTCTAGCTTGCCAAGTAATCATATAAATAAGTGAATGAAAAGACCTAAATATATCTAAAAATGTAAGTTCCAGCTTATCACAAAGCAAGTCTGACCATATCCAGCTAAGACCTTGTCCTTTTTCTAACAATAATTGGCCAGTTGTAAATGACCAGTCATTCTTGCCTCCTCTTTCTCTGAGATTCAGGTAGATGGTCTGACTGCCATCACCCTGTCCCAACCTCAAGTCTTGCCATGACTAGGTGTGACTTCCCAGTTTAGAGGAAAACAGTGTTCTATTATCTATACAGCCAGGCTCTGTGGTAGGCAGAATGCCCCCCCCCCCCCACCAAGATTCCATGGTTTAGTCCCTGGAGCCTATGAATATGTTCTACTACATGGCAAACGATACTTTGCAGATGTAATTAAGGTTACAGACTTTATTATTTTATTTATTTATTTTTTATTGAAGTATAGTTGACTTACAATATTGTATTAGCTTCAGGTGTACAACATAGTTACTCAATACTTTTTATAGATTATACTCTACTTAAAGTTATTATAAAATAATGACTATATTTTCCTGTGCTTTTACAGACTTCAAAGTAGGGAGACTACCCTGGATTATCTGGATGGGCCCAATCTCTTCACATGAGCCCTTAAAAGCAGAGAACTTTCTCCAATGGCAGACAGAGAGATGTTGTGGAATGAAAAGTCAGAAAGAGTCCAAGTGTGAGGTCATTGCTGACTCTGAGAAAGAGGGGCTGAGGGGCATGGACTAGATGGAGAGCTCAGCCCCCAGCTGACAGCCAGCAAGGAAATGGAGACCTCAGTCCTACAACTGTAGGGAGCTGGGTTCTTCCAACAACTTGAATGAGCTTAGAAGCCGATTTTCAGAGCCTCCTGATAAGAGCTCAGCCAGTGACACCTTGATTTTGGCCTGTGAAACCCAGAGCAAGAAACCAGCCAAATTCATGTAGACTATGAGATAATAAATTTGCATTCTTTTAAGTCTCTGAATTTGTGGTAATTTGTTATGGCACCAATAAAAAACGAATACAGACCCTTTCTTTGGACCCTCTTTTCGACACGGTTCAGAAAACCCACCAGGCCTTCGGGGATAGAAGTTTCTAAGCACGCCCTTCCCTGCTAAAACCAAGTTGAAATGACTTCTCAGAGTCTCCTTGGGTAGAGTCTGTCAGGAAGCAGACAAAGGGAGTCTGAGGTGACCCTAAGCCAGATGGAACATCCTCATTTTATTTGTCACCATCAGCTGGACCGTGTCAAGCTTTCAGTAGTTCACCAGGAGGATAGTAGATATATGTTAGCTGTTGGACAATGTGCAAAGGTGTCGCCCAGGTAGGGAGTAAATGCCAGTCCTTGGAAAAGAGTGGAAGGAAATCTTCTTCATGAATAAAAATCTGTGTAGACAGCATTCCCAAGGTAATGAAGGGTTTTCTCCACAATTCAGAGAGACAAGTTTAAAGGTGGGACACATTATAAAAAGATAAAAGTGTGAATAGTAATAGTGACCATGCTGGTTGCTAAGAAGGTTAAGACATTTTTTCACCTGAGTCTCAGCAACAGTTACATTACCTGGCATTAAGGCAGCTCCCACATTCAAGTATGAACTTCCTACTTTAAAAGCAGTAACCTAGACTATCACCTTTATGAAGCACCTGGATTAAAATTACTTGGAAGTCGCAAAGTTACTCTTTATAAAGCATCAAATGGATTTCCCTTAATTTTTAATAAGAGTAATCTGTGGACTGCATAGTAGCCATTTCCATTAAATAGCCAGCTTAAGAAAAAAATTAAAAAAGAAAAAAAAGCTTTGAAAACTTTACTTGCAATATCTTTTCATTCTTTCTTTGATGTATTTGGAGTAGGGGAATACATTAGTGCCTTTTAGTTTAGCAGCCAACTCTCTCAAATATAAGTAAATGGAAAAGAACTGACTAGAGTGTTTACTTCATTTTCAGAATTCTAATGTCAAGGATGTTTCCTCAAAAGGCAAAATATTAAAAAATAAAAACGGTGCTGAAACTTCAAACAATGCCTTTACTTCTCATCAATAGTCAACTTCAATTAATTGGATGCTGTCATGCAGGAGATTTGTCTCAGGAAGTTGTCAGTCCTTGGACCATATGACCCATGGACAAGGTGATGGCAGCCCTGGGGAAGATGGGCCTCAGAGAAAAATGACCAAAAAGAGTTAGTTTTAACTCTACAGCAAAGACCACATAGACATTCAGAGCCTGTCCCTCAACCTGGCAGACTAGTATGTACCCACCTCTGTCCCCTCTCCTTTTCCTCACCAGATATAGAGTTTTTGCTGGCACATGACCTCCCACTTGAGCACTTGAGATGGGATCTCTCAGTTTCTCTGAAGGTTGGATGTAGTCAACAGGATGTAAGTAAAGGTCATGTGTGCCACTTCTGGGTCTGGACCTTAAAACATGGAAATGGGTTCCTCCTTTCTCTCTCTCTCCTCTCCCTCAGGGTAAGATACAGACTGTATTCCTAGCACTGACCCAGGTCCTTCCACCCAGAGGAAGGTGACACCTGGGGAGATAGTGGTACAAACAATAGAAGGCACCTGAGGCCAGAAAATGTTTTTGAGTCAGAGGGCTACTCCACCCTGTCAACTTCCAACCTACAGAGTTATGCAATAGGGAAATAAACTTCCATGTTATTTAAGTCACTATGTTTTAGCACCTCTTTGTTTTCACAGCTCAGCTATTACCCAGCCCCCGGCCCCTTCCCTTGTACCCAGAGCCTTTGGTTGCCTCAACGCCCAACCCTGAAGTGCCCTTACCTAGATCTATGTGCTTTTGTGAAGCCATTAATTTAAAAATGATGAAACTTCTGTTACGTACCAGGTACCATATTCTGCTCTGGGAATAGTCATGCCAACCCCTCCTGGATGCTCCTGTGTTCTATGAGTCGTTCTCTTAGGGCCTCCAAGTCAGATCTTCTGATGATCCCCTGCTCATGTGCATCTGCCTCTTGTGGGCAACTGGTGGATCCTAACATTGACCTTCCAGACACCATCTTCACTTTCAATAGCAACTCTTATGGTGGGGGGTTCAGGACAGGTGGAGAAAAGCATGGGTCCCAATGGGCCCTTATGGCATCTCTCAGCATGCTGTGTCCAAAGCTGTTGCTTCCTATACCTCCATGATTGGAATATTACTCTCCCTTCCACTCCCAGTGTTTTTTGAAAAAGACATGTATAGATTTTGAGTAAATCTTAAAATTTTGACAGTCTTCATCTTTATTAATTGTAAGCAAGATTTCACTTTTTATTAAACAACTAAGATTTGACTTCAAAGTAATTTAAAAATTTTTTTTTCACAGATACAGAGAATAGATTTGTGGTTGCCAGAGGCAGGAGGTGAGAGGGTAAAATGGGTGAAGGTCAAAAGGTAGACTCCAGTTATAAACTAAATGTCATAATGTACAGCTTAGTGACTATATTTAATAATACTGTATCGTATATTTGAGAGTTGCCAAGAGAATAAATCTTAAAAGTTCTCATTACAAGGAAAATAATTCTGTAACTATATGTGGTGATGGATGTTAACTAGACTTATTGTGGTGATCATTTCACAATATACACAAATATCAAATCACTATGTTGTACTCCTGAAACTAATAAAACGTATGTCAAGTATACCTTAATATAAAAGTAATTATTAAAGTTAACGAAAATGTGAGTGAATGTTTTCCTCAGTCTCCTCAAGCCCAGCAAAGTTTAGAAATATAATGCAGGATTCAAAATAGATACAAATTCTTAGGTTACATGATGCCTAACTCTCAATAAAGCTGTTTCATGATTTTAAAGTGGTGTTATATGGCAGGATGTATAAATAATGCTAATTTATGATAAAAATAAATGTTTTAAAATCTAGTTATGCAAATGTTTTTTTTTTTTTTTTTTTTTTTTTTTTTTTTTTTTTTTTTTTTTTTTTTTAAATTAATTAATTTATTTATTTTTGGCTGTGTTGGGCCTTCGTTTCTGTGCGAGGGCTTTCTCTAGTTGCGGCAAGCGTGGGCCACTTTTCATCGCGGTGCGCGGGCCTTTCACTATCGTGGCCTTTCTTGTTGCGGAGCACAGGCTCCAGACGCGCAGGTTCAGTAGTTGTAGGCTCACGGGCCTAGGTGCTCCGCGGCATGTGGGATCTTCCCAGACCAGGGCTCGAACCCGTGTCCCCCGCATTAGCGGGCAGATTCTCAACCACTGCGCCACCAGGGAAGCCCTATGCAAATGTTTTAAACCTTTAAGAATTTGTTATATTAAAAAATTCAGTCTTAGAAGCAAAGGTGGCTATTATTAGCATTCCAAAAACAATCAGAATGAGGTTTCTTTTATAGGGAACTTATGTTGTGTTTCAGTATCACTTGCTTTATAAAACTTAACTTATTGACAACTTCTGAGAATAGACACAGAATGTCCCCTAGAATCGAGGGTGAAAAATCTTCCCTCTATAAATAACTGCTTAACACCTTACAGGGACACACACCCACACACAATTTTATAGATATGCAATTTGTTCACACAAAATTCTACAGGGAAATGGAAGCATTTTCTATCAAGCTGGTGTAAACACTGGCAAAACAGGAGGAAAGGTAGACATCGTTACACTGTCTACTTACCTAGTAGAATGAGAATTCATGTACTTATTAGAAGTTCTTGCATATTAATTTAAATTACTTTAAAGATTATATACTTAAAATACATAAACCATTAGTCAATCAATCAACAAATATTTAACTGGGTGCTACTAAATGCTAGGTGCTATTCTAGACAATGGACCTTCAGAAGCAAACCTGACTTACCATGGACCCAAATCCATAGGATTTTATTTTCTTGTAAGTCAGTTGTAGGCCTCAACAAATGCCAACAATAATGAAAAGGAGTTGACCAGTATTGTTTGTGCACAGAAAATATAGTTTCAAGACAGCTGGGTGTGTGTACTTTTCCATTCTAATTACTGACTGTACCCACACCTTCCATCTTTTTTCATCAGCCAATTCCTGTTATTTCTCTTCTGGTTCACCCTTCTTTCCTTTCTCTCTCTCTCTCTCCATTGCAGTAGTAATTCAAAACAGAAGACAAATGTTAGCACCAATAGTTAGATGACCAACTGGGATACTGGATTTCAGTTCTGTGCTCTTCATTTTTAAGAGTCTCCTATTGGTACACGGTGGAACCTATGGATATTCATCTGAGCTTGGAGGATGAGGGAGTCTTACAGAGCGTGAGCTGACTGGGAGGATCACTCTGGCCTGGTAGATGTGTGGCGGTCTTGGGGTCAGTTATGAGGGGCCTGAAAAGCACAAGCGACTCATTTCCTACTCGGGCATCTTTGAGATCAAACCCATTCATCCAGACAATTGAAGAAAAAGAGAGCCTGAAGCCCAGCCATTTCAGAAGACACCCCAGGGAGGCAAAGGTAGCAGAGCAGAATTCTCTTTATGAAGGTCATATATACAGTAGGAGGGAAGGAAGCAACAGACCTCCAAAGTGCGGTGAGTCACCATCCTCTGCTCCCAATTCCAAGCACATAGTCAACCCCATACCTGGTGCTAAAATCTTCTACCTATGTGGATGGGCTTTAACCCAACCTACATTGTGATTTTAAAACAGCCTACTTGTTAGAATATGGATGTTTCTTACGTTGAATCTGTAAAAAGCTGCTAAAAGCAAAACTAATATCAGATGAGCTATTATCTTGGGAATTATAACATGTCGGCAGGTGAGGTTGTATGGATGGGAGTTTCTAGGAAACAGCAGGTAATGTGGAGAAAAAAGAGCTGCTACAGGCACAGTCTGTGATTTATCTTTGCATTGACCAAGAGAGAGGGTGTTTCTAATTCTACACAATTGGTATTTCTTTTGAAGATGGAGACTGAGGGCAAGGTTAGCGCTACACCATGCTAAGGCAAGAAGTCTCTTTCCTTGGCTGGGATGTTAGGAAGCATATGGGATAAGATAGTACCTCTTCTTGTTTCGTTGCTGCTGGTGAAATTGTGGGGTGGTTGTGATTTTGTTTATGCTGCTTATCTCACTAGGTGGAGAGAGAGAAGGGCGAGAGACAGAGAGAGATAGAGAGACAGAGATAGGAAGAGAGGTCCATGACCGCTCTCCGACCATATCTCAGAGGAAGTCCCTGCTCATATTCAAAGTGAGATAAATCTGCTTATAAGGCAGGCTGAAGGCTGGTTGGAGGAATAGAAATGTCTATTGTCCTCCTCTATGGCAGAAACTGGCAGCTTTATTTCCATCCAGCAGCCCATCAGGCTCTGTCACGTCAGACGTGTTTATCACACATATTATGTATCCCGGAACTTGGTGAGCACGAATTCCACTCAATTTAACTGTGTTACTGTGGAACACAGTTTCTCCTGACCTAGAGAGAAAAGTGTATTCATCTGAGAGTGAAGGACCGAAGTATCCACAGATAGCATTTCAGAGGAAGAAAAGAACTTAGAGATCATCTAGTTAAACTTCTTTCTTTTCAGATGAAAGAACTAACTTATTATTAAACACTCTCTTCACTAGACTAAATGTCATTGATCCTGTTTTTATTACAATACTAAGCAACCATTTCGCACTGATTCAGTTGTTTTGACATCAAAGGTATTGAACAGTAAATGATTGTAATGTCCAATCACATAACACATTCACAATCTGATCATTACTCTGGAATTTTGCTAATGATCTAGCATCTAAATTGGAGTTATCACAAATGAAGACTCTGATTCTAGAGGCAAATAATCAGGATAAACTTGATTTCCTGGGAGAACGGAAGGCAGCATATGTTAAAGAGACCTCAACTATATGTAGGAGAGAGAATTCTTCCTGGAAATACCACTTTGCTTAACGGAACAAGAACAAAAATAGTGTATTTTGAAAACCCCCAACAAACTTTAATTGACTTAGAAATTTTGTTTCCATTTACAAGTTGGATGTGAATATAAATGTTGTCTTTAGGTAAGTTGATATTTAAACTACTTATTTAATTTACATTAGCCCATTTCAACCTGTGTTCTGCTCAGTGATCCCCAATAAACTAGATAGTTTACAGAGACAAAGAAAAAAGATATTTATGTTCAACCATAGGCAATTAGTTAAATTAATTATGATGCATCCACAGGATTTACAATTATTATAACAGAAGCTATAAAAGAATATTTTTAAGAGCTTTATTGAAGTGTAATTGATATATAGAAAATTGTGCATCTTTAATGTATACAATTTGATGAATTTTGATATATGCATATACTTGTGAAGCCATTACCACAATCAAGGTAATTAACATCTATAGAAAAATATTTAATATAGAGAGAAATGTTCAGGATAAGTATCAAAGTGAAAAAGAGTGCTAAAGGCAGTATGATGAGGACAAATGCCTAGCATAGTCCAATGTTTTGAAAACCAGTCTTTGCGCATAGCAAAGAATCAAAAAATGTTAATGGATTATTTCTGGTTCCTAGGCCTGAGGTAATTTTTTCCTGTATTTTTCAAATTTTCCACAGTCAACAGATATTATATGTTTGTCAATATAAGAAGGAAATAAAAAATATTTAAAAGTACAGAAGGCTATTTATCTATTATCTATCGATCTATCTATCTATCTATCTATCTTGGTTTCTTGTCTAACTATCTATTTATTTTTCAACCTTTAATTTTTCTCTACAATGTTCCAAAAGGCAGAAGTAGTCATATAAAAAATTTAAGTTCCCAAAGAAATATATAATAAGGCTTGAAAATTCTAGCACCACCACGCATTTCATTAAAATCACCCTGAAGGACAAAAGCTGATGTATCTGAGTCCACTGGCAGCTTTGCCACAATGAGAGTAGGGGCATATGCAGGACACCTAATCCTGACCCTTGCCTGTTGCACTTGAATATCATCATAGCATAATGCCATTTGATCCCAACACATCTTTGATCAATGTTTAATGATCAGAGTTTATGTAGCAATCAAAGACATTATGAAACAGCAGATATTTATAGCTTATGGTCAATGGAGGCTCTGCAAAAACAGCTTTTCTGTGGTGCGATACAGTTCAATTGATGCCATTGGCATTCCACAGCATATAGAAACATATCAAAGAAATTTGTTATGCTTTGAGCGTGAAAGTGAAGTAAAACACAGATAATTTGAGAAGCTAGAAAACTTATCAGGGATGGGATCCACAGGCTGCCTGTCAGTTGGCAGACACAGTGCCACGGAGCGCTTGGCAGGACAGTGCATGCATGCAAATGCGGGCCCTGCAAGGCAACAGCAGGTTTTCCTCCAACTGGAGGATGTTGCTATTCAAGGGGGCTGACGAATGAAACCAGAATTGCATCAACCACAGTGGAAAGGCGGACAGGAGCAGGAGACAGCTGCGCGGGTGACCGCTTTACAAGTAGAAGCTATCAATCAGAAGGCTGAAAGGCCCAAATCCAGGGAAACCAGGATCCCACCCCCTTGATACCAATCCTAATAGAGTGCCAGTCACTGATGCAAATATGCGGCCGAAGAGCATGATGATAGCCCCTGCCTTCCCTGTGGAATGATCTCGGCCAAAGTTGGCCCTTGTCCTCATTTAGGGACAATGCCACATTGCAGCTGAGAGTATTTTTATATGCCAGAGATTGTTCCTGTCCTTCCTTGGAGTTGTTTAGTCCTGTTTGGAACCTTTCTTCAGGTCCTGGAGTATTGATGGCCCTAGCTGTCTCCCATCAGCCACCGAGCTCAGGATATCCACAAGGAAGAGGCCAAACTGCAGAGACTCAGCAGCTCGTTTCTAAGGGAATGTGGCACAGGGGCTAAGAATACAGCTTCTAAAGCCAAGCTGCTGGCTGAATTCAGATCCCCAATACGATCTCTGTGGACTCAACTTTCTCATCTGGAAGATGGGTTGATGACAAGTTACAAAGATTGAACTCAAGAGCAGGGCTACCCAATAGAAATTTTATGTGGGCCACGTGTGTAATTTCCTTGCACCTGAATTTAAAAAGTAAAGAAAAAAGTGTGACATGTAAATAATATTTTATTTAGCCCAATCTGTCCAAAATATTGTCATTTAAACATATAATCAATACAAAGATATTACTAATGAGATCTGGGTTTTTTGGACTAAGCCCTCAAAACCTGGGGAGTATTTTACCTTTATGGCACATCTCAATTCAGACCAGCCTCATTTCAAGCTCTTAGTTAGCCACATTTGGCTAGGGGCTACCGTGCTGAATAGCACAGCTTTAAACCATGAGATACATTATATTTATGGTCAGCCTAGAATTTGGGGGAAACTAAACTATTTTAAAATGTTCCATAAATTTAACAGACGATCTCCTTGAGATCTAGGGCTGAGAAGGTGATGGCTTATAATTCCCTCTGCCAGTAAAAGCAACATTCTCTTTTTAAAAAAGTCTAAAAATAAGTGCTCTGACATTTATAATTTCTATAATTCTATCCATCTCAATCTAAACTATCTGTGTGAGGTAATAGGGCAATTATTTTTAGAGCTCTTTAAAATAATTTAGTAGACATAAATATACATGTGGATACACAACTGGGATACACAAAAAGTTGGCTCCAGCCACAGATAAATTATTAATCAATATGGAATGTTAAATTCCAGGGACCCAAGTGGAATCATCAGAACAAACCACCTCCTTACCTCATAATGACTCTCATATTCATCACCATTAGTAGCATTAATAACATTAAAAAATAAATACATGGATCCTAGAATACTAATAATGGTAATCTTGTCGTCTTTGAAAATTACAAGATGCAGTTACTCTGCACAGTGGGATGCAGATATTATGGAGAAAAATAATTAAAATATTAATTACACATTGGATAGAGCACTGCCTATCATTATTATGTTATCATTATTGTTGTTATGTTGCCAAATATTGCTTTATGCAGATTTTGCTTTATAAAGCCTCTATGAGACATAAAACCTTTTATGATTTTCCTATTTACTCTGTTAGCAACTTAAGCTCCCGGGACATTAATGCATGATATATCGGATGGAGACGATCAGATTCAGCAACAAGGAAATATATTAACCTGGCTGTGCTGTGGGCCTATGCTCATTAATCTGAAATGTTGAGCATATAATGTGTGTCCTTGAGTCAAATGGATGCCAGGATGGAAAAATAAGTGGAACATCCATTTTAGGCATGCACTTTGTTGAGTTAATCATCGGTAAACATTTACACAAAGGTGGAAAGTTCTGTAGACCCAGGTTTCACATGTCTCTGGTACTCACTTCTAGGGCCTCACTTATTTGTGCCATTATAAATTCCTCTGCGTTTGAGGCTGTGATGACCAAAGGGAAAATTGTAGTGGACAGTATTATGGGCAATATGGGTTAGTTCAATAAAGATCATACCATGATGCTTAGTTCTCCATTTCCCATGTAGTAAAACGCAATGTCGGCTTGTTGTTATGACTTCAGGATTAGACACCAGGAAGCAGAATGGCAGTGAGAAAGAAAAGCTGAATCTGTCACTGTCACCAACATCTCCTGTCCAGGGAGAGGCAAGATCTTTCCCTTGATTTGCCATTTCCTGGCTCCTCCCAGCCTTGAGGTTCACTTGTATATAATAGGGGGTGTTGGTGGTGATCACACCTACCAAACAATTTTGTGGAAGGACCAGAGTCCAATGCCCTTCAATGTATGTGTACATTATACGTACAGCAGAAGTGTCCAATATTATTCTTCTGTGAATATTTAGCTGCATAAAACTTGTCCACATTCATTTCAATCTCTCTTTTAATACACATTTCATAGGGGTCCATTTATACGATGGAGATCAGAGCTGGTTAAATTAGGAGGAGGATAAGTTCCTGTCTCCAGGGCTGTCAGTCTGAGGGGGAGACAGACAAGCAAACCGAGCTCAGGCCATGGCAGAAGAGGTGGGCAGTGGTGACAATGCATGGCTGGCATTCTACCAGCCTCCTACTGGGCGAGGAACCCTGTTTTTAAATTTTCTTATGTGGAACACAGACAACAACGGGATTAGAAATCCTAAGAATAGTGATTTAGTCCCAGTCACTAGATCCAACTACCTTTAGCTGTATGCTTTGGAACTGTATGTAGGTATATATCGAATACACAGGCCAAACCGTGATGGTTAATTTGCTTTTGTGTAGTATTAATATTTCTTTTTGAGGATCTCTACTTTAATGGCTTCTTCAACTGACTATTAATTTCTTAGGTGCACATGGGGAGGGAATTGGCACTGGTGATTTATTTCCTTCAGGTCTCTGCTTAAATGGTCTTCAAACAAAGAGTACCCGACCACCCATCAGAAATAGCCCTTCCTCCACCCCCGTTGGCTTTAGACTTGTGTTCTGCTCAATTTTTCTTCATAGCTGCTATTGTTACCTGAGAATTAATATGTTGTTTGCTTCTCCCACTAGAAAATAAACTCAGGCAGGGTGGGACTTTGTTTTATTTGCTGGTGTATTCTTAGAGCCTAATATAATGCCTGCTATATAGATGGCTCCTGATAAATATTTTTTGAATGAATGAATATGTGAAGAAATAAAACAATCCTTGAGGAAAGAATCACACATGTGTAGGGAAAAGCACTTAGACTTCAGAAAGAGATGGTCATGTTTTAATCCTGACCCTCTGGCTTTCTAAATGTGCGGCATTGGGCATATTTCTTCTTTTTGAACCTCAGTATTATTATCTATACAATGGGAGTCTTAATTGTCATATATGATAGTAAGAGCTCTTTCAAAATTTCACTATTTGTAGCTAATTATCTCATATGGAAAGTCAACTCATTTAGTTATCTGAATAGATATTACATAATTGGTTAATTTGGGAAGCTGTTGTGAGAATTGAGATAATATAAGCAAGACCATGGAGCAAGGTAAATGTTTCTTCAACATTAGTTTTAATTCCCAGGTATTATATTTAAAGGGATTTATTTCATTTATATAATTTTTATGTTTTCTAAATCATCTTTAATCAATATAAGCTAATCAAATAAACATTAATTTCAGTCAAGGAAACTTAGAAATATCTTTTCAAACAAGATACCTTGGGAAAATTTTATACATTTAAAGATTTTTTTCGGGATCCCGTTGACAGCGCTTGATCTTCAAAATATATTTTCTCTATGTTTGGTCATCATTTAAGTTTTCATTTGTTTTTCTGTTTACCTAGAGCCTATACCTCTAATGTCTTCTTTCTCAGTATTTGGCTATTGTGGAACTTAATATAAAACAGGAAAGGAATTAAAATTCAAAGTAAATTCCACTCATTTTTAGGTCAGATATAATGTTCATGGAGCAGAATAGTTAGACACATTTGTAATACTTTTTGGGTTTAAATTTTGTGTGCTTTTGTCTGAATTTCAGATACTAGACAATTTTCAACAAATCCCAAAATGGTGTCACCTAAATTCTAAAGGTATGGAGTCTTCTACAAAGCAATCAGTCCATTTCAGCAATTTAGACAACTGCTCATTCATTGGGAATATAGTCCCATGTATATCAAATCTTTGACTTGATAGGTCTGTCAAATGAATCTCTTTCTGCAATGACTGTTTTACAAATGGGAGAGAAAGTCAGGGCTTTCCCATTCAGTATCAGCCTTGGTTAGGATGGGCAAAGGCACAACCTGAGTCTGTCTGAAATCCCCGAGAATAAAGCCAGGGAGTTAGGAGAGCTGGTTCTGATTAGTCTATACGGAGAGTCCAATGTAAATGCTATTAAAAACTTATTGAGTGGTATAGGAACTGATTACGTACCCAGGGAGTTCTAAGTAAATCAAAGCAAATTGCCTGAGATTTAATTTAACAAACTTTTACCAAGCGTCTGCTCTGCTCACAGTGCTGTGCTCAGAGCTATGGAAGATGCAAAGATGAAATAGAGGCAGGCTGCCCTCCAGGAGCTCACGCTCTGGTTCTGTCTGACCCAGCCCCAGAAAGAGGCATCTTCAGTTGTAGCTGGAGAACATTTTACTCACTGATCAAAATTTGGGGCAAATTGTTAAGGGTTCAGAGCATACAGCTAGAGAACCGCTGACCTGCATAGGCGACTGTAACCAATGGCAGAATATGTGAAATGCTAGAAGGAACATATAGGAGAGAATGAGTTCCAATTCTGAGTGAGAGTACCAAAGGGGGTTTCTTGGAGACATGGGTCTTAAATGACCACTGGGTCTTCGACAGGCATACACTAGAGGGAAGAATTTTCCAGGTAAGGGAAGAGTGGCTGAGTAATACTAAAAAATAGCTATAATGAAGTGCTTCCATGGTGCCAGGCATTGTTCTAAGCCCTTTTCATGTACTAACCCACTTATTTTTCACATCAACTCCAGGAGTAGGTACAGATACAATCCTTAGCTTACAGATGAGGAAAGTGAGGCACAGAGAGGTTAACTAACTTGCCCATGGTAACCCAGCTAGGAAGTAGGGGAGTGAAATGCTAATCTGTTCTTTATAATGTTTCTGTGCTGCTTTTTAAAGCTTCGAGGTTGGGAAATTCGGGTGTATTCAAGTTTCTGTGCATATATATGCAAGGTTGGAAGATAGCTTCATGCAGGTTTATAAGAGATGTGGTTTGAAAAGTAGGTAGGGAACAAATGTGAAGATATTCTATAGGAAATGGAAGCCATGAAAGGTTATGGACAAAGTCTCTCTTTTAGGAAGAAAATATTGTCAGTTTAATATCGAATGTAATACAGGAGAAAGATATTAAAATAGGAGAGGCCAGTGATTAGTCTCTTGCACTAATCCAGGTAACATATGGGTAACGAGGGACATAGACCTGTGGTGGTGGGGACAGAAAAGAGGGGACCAAGAAAAGAGACATTGGGAAGACAGAGTTACAGTATCACAGCAACCTTCTCTTGCTGCACAGAGTGTTCTTGTGCTTCCTGCCTAGATAGGGCAAAGCTACTGTTGACCAAAGTTGTGCGGACTTGACAGCTCCATGCCTGAAGTCTCAGAAAAAATGCTTGGCTTAAGACTCAGCCCTTTGTAGCAGAGTCTAAAAGGACTTCTGGTACATTTTTGTAAACTGAACATAACCCTGTTAATGCCGTGGTCCCAGGGCACAAGCTGACTATTGAGAGTCTAGCCATTTTGAGGTATTTCTGAGTTCTGGGGCTTATGAGCAAAAATAGAAGAGAGGAATAAGAAATTACTTTAGTCACTTAAAATTCTGGATTTCATGATCCCTAAAGCTCTTTTTAATTCTAAGATTCCAAACTTTTTCAAATCTTGTGTTTACACTGGTATCAAATGAGTTAAAATCTTAAGCACATTTTCTTATACTATATTTTATTCAAAATGTTTTGCCTTAAATGTAAAATGGATTGTCAAATGAGAGCACATTCTCTCTTGATGTCATTTTCTCTACTAAAAATGGCAAATACACTTAAAAAAATGAAACATGAGAAGGTGTTTTAACTTCTACCCAGTAGCTAGGATGTTTTAGGTCTGAGTGATCCTGCTGGGTTAAGGAGTAGTTCTGCTACAAGTACTTAAAAAGGGAACTTATTTGGATAATTTCTGATATTGTTCTTACTCCAACAAGACATTAGAACAATAGTTTTGAAGCAATGGCTCTTTGAAACCACCATTGGGAGAATAATAAAAAGGCCATGGAAAGAAGACTAGCCTTATGAATTCCAGAATCCCAAAGTTGCCCAAAAAATTTCATAAGGGCAAAACTGCCGTTACAGATCCTGAATTATTCAGACCTGTACTTTGGAGGAACACGGCTTCAGTATGCTGAAGAGGTTGTTTAAGGCATCTGGGGTCACTGCAGATATTAAAAATTGGTACCAAGACTCTAGACTACTAATCAGACAATGGCAGAAGGACTCAGACACGCTGCGGAATTCCTAATAATTCGAACAGGATCTGGTCAATCGCATTTTTAAGTACAGAAGCAACACACCCATGTATAATTAGTGATACATTTGTGTGAAAATTTGTGCATCCATCTCAACATTCTATAAGCCATGAGGAAACAGAGCTTTGGTGTGCAAGAAAAAGCATTCTAATGGCTAGCCTGATGGTAAAGTAACCCCTATGGTGAAGTTATAATTACAATTTTGTCAAGAGAGTAAGGAAGTCAAAGTTTCACAGGGAAAAAAAACCTATTTACGAAAAAAATATTATGCTTTTCATTTGATAGAAAAGTAATTATTGCAAAGGAACTCCTGGAAGATCTTGGAGACAGTCACCCCCTCTTTAATAAGTCCTTGTGGCAGTTAAGTGGGGATCAGGAGTATTCTTTATCAGGTTTGCATTCAAGTAGCACTAAATCTATGCAGGTAGGAATTAAATAGTATCTGAGTTTAATTAAAATTATAAAAAAGGAGAAGAATGGTTGGTAGACTGCTCGACTGCATTTTAACCAGTAACCTCAGACACTAATTAGAAATGCTTTTCATATCTTCTCTGTGCAAGGGCTTAATCTGACGTGAGTCTGTGAGCGAGGGCTTGGGGACCGGTGTTAATTCTGCATTCGATCTTGGTTTGTATGGAGGCGGGCGGCGCTGATTGACCGCACCGAAGCACAGATCCCATGACCTTGTGGGGATTTTCATGTGAGGTGTTAATTGAGAGGGTGGGTTAATCTTTGAGCATCATTGTCGCCAAGCTCTGGGCAAAGTTTGTGCTTCGTTTCCTTACTCAACAGTACATTTGATCTCTACCTTGTCCCTCTATGACAGTTTCATAAGCCCACCACAAACTCTCTCTTGATAAATTTGTTGGGGGAAGATAAGCTCTTGCCCTCTTGTTTGATTTCATGAGCTTGTTTTCGTGCCCAGCTCAAAAGAGAGAGGAGTGTCTCCCTGAATTATATTCAAGTCCTACTTAGAGGCAGATAAATGAACACACAGTAAAGATCTCGGCTTCTCCTTCCTGCCCTTCTGCCTGCCTCTGCCCCTCCCCTTCCTTGGTTGCTTCAATCTCTCAGGAAAGAAAAGAAAAGACTCATCCATTGGGAGATGAACAGCATCAAACACGAGAAGTAAGCAGGAGGCAAATTCGAAGGAGAGGTTTCAATGGTATTCCATCTGAGTGCTGTGAAAATGTTATTTTTTTTTTTTTTTATTTCTCTGGTGCAGAAAGCCCAGAATAATTAGAAAATCAGGGAGACATAATAGGGGATAGTACTTTCGTAACAATACACACAAACATACACACACGAGTTGTCACCTAGCACTTGTGTAATGTACAAAAAGACAGCCCATCACTTTTGCTTTTTTTAAAATAAATAATGAATGACTTTTTTCATGGGTTATTGTACAGCCCTGTCATTTCTATCTTGAGGAGTAAATTTTTACTCGAGGCAGGATTAATGTATACTGGCTGACCTTAAAAATGACTCCCAAGTGAGCAGGATGGGAGTTAAAAGAAGCAGAAGTAATGTTGTTCACATAGGAAATACAGGGAAATAATGATTTTTTAAAAAAGAATTATAAAAAAGCACAAACGTTAGCTGTCCTTGACATGCAATGCCTTTCTCTTATTTGTTTCATTATACCAGCTGTAGATGAGTTTAATTACACTGCTTCAAGACCCTTTCTAGCACCATTACAGAAATGCTGAGACAACTCAGTGGAGCAGTGCTTGGTGATGGGCAGACACAGACCCCACTCCAGGGGCTGAAGGGAAGAGGGGGGCTGTCACCATATCTGATCATACAATGGGTCACTGTGCCTTGCCGGTGGCAGGCTTTTTCCTTCTTCTCTGACACCGCGAAGCAAGGGTGAAGAAAGAGGAGGAGGGAGGTCGAGGTGACTGGTCCGTAAGAGTTGTCACTTCCTCTGGCCATCACCAGAATAAGCTGTAGCCACTGCTCCAGTCAGGATGACCGGCTTCCCCCCAACAATCCCCCCAGCTCCAGCTCCTGCCTGTACCTTACTCCCTTTTCCAGACTGGCTTTTAATGATTTTGAATGGTATAGTTAATTAACATAAGAAAGAAAACCCTCTGTTATTGAGTTCATTTCAAAGAATATGGATAAAGTAATATTCATCCTCATCCTCGTAATAATAAGTTAATGACTTTAACATTTAAAAGCGTTTCATGGCTCTGATAATAAAACTAACCTTTGGCCGACACAGTTCCAGAATCCTTTCGCTCACACTAACGGATTTAATACCCTGAAATTGAATCATTTCCTTAACAAATTCCTGGATATTCAGATTCCTCCAAACCACACAGTTATCGTGGCTGGAGAAATAGAAACTGTTACTTACTTGCCAAACACATTAACAAATTTTCTGCGTCCTTGTGCTCTTGAGGGATGAATCCTTTTCCCTTTAAAACCTGTTGGTTCTTCAAAGACATTATCCTTCCCCTTTATTAGACTTTTGACTCCTTTGCAAACTCAGGACCTAGATTTAATGTGCAGAGATGCAGGTTTCACTCTAGCCAGGTTTAAAATGCAGCAGACTGGTCTAAGGACACTTCTATTTTAGCCGTTTGTCCTGCATTTGCCTTAAATGAAACCCAAACCCTACAGTCTCATCAGCATTGCAATCAGCTCCCTCACCTCCAGGCCTAGAGTCTGTGTGAGTCAGGGCAGTGCCACAGGGAAAATCAATCTTACAACAACCTGTTCCGTCACTAACTCCAAGTTCAAGAAGGCAGCTGTGGAAGGCAGTCTACCCTCCAATATCCTGTCGCTGCTGATGCTGAATTCTGAGCCCCGCTTTCAAACTAAAGTTTTACTTTGGCTTCCTGAAGGAAAAGATTTCAGAAACCGGGTAAACGGCCTGGGCCTGCATGAAAGGAATAAAGACAGAGAGCCAAGAGTGGAGGGAAATTGAGGATATGACAGAGGTCACAGTGAGTTCAAACAAAATTTGGCCCGCAGAAGGCAGGAAAAATCCTCCGGTGACAGGTGCCATCTTGTGGGTCATTCTGCCACTTCTTATAACAAGAACAGATAAAGGAGGACTAGATTCTTGGAGGCTTAGAATTGGAAAAGTAATTTAAAGAGATGTGAGTGGAGTTGGCTCTGTGTTTTCCATGATACCATAAGCATCAATATTTTGCTCCTAAGCTTGGAGTATTATCAAGAAATTGAAAGGAGTGTATAGAAGGAGAAAGCAATACTTGTATAAGGAAAATTTACTAATTTAAGTACAAGAAGTTCAGGACATAGAATTTCTTTTTTTCTTTCAGTTTTATTGAGATGTATTTGACATACAGCACTGTATGAGTTTAAGGTGTATAGCATAATGACTTGACTTACATGCATTGTGAAATGATGACCACGATAAGCTTAGTGAACATCCATACAGATACAAAATTAAAGAAATAGAACATATATTTTTTCCTTGTGATGACAACTTTTAGGATTTACTCTTTTAACAACTTTCATATACATTGTACAACAGTGTTAATTATATTTATCACATAGTATATTACATCCCCAGTACTTATTTATCTTGTAACTGGGAGTTTTTAAGGAAATAATCATTTTTAAAAATCTTGAAATGTTTACTGCTTTAATGACATATGCAAAACAAGTTCTTGCTCAGGCAAGACCCAGACCCCAAAACTACGTCATTTAAAATGTGTCAATTCCAAGGAACACATTACTAACATCTGTACGCACATTTAGTTTATGCAGATACTCTGTTCAGCAAATTTCTTTGAGATAATTACTTTTGAATTGACTCCCTTGTAATACACAGGTCCACAAAAATAAGATCTCATCCCTTTATCTTGAATTGGAGTGTCTAATGGTAAAGAAACAAGCTACCCTAAATAGCTAAGAGGTTAGCATTAACAATTGAGGTTATGATTCATTTTTTTTTTTTTTTTTCCATTCATGAAGTTCCTGTTTGGGTTTTTAGCTCTTTTAGAGGCTCTCATACTCTAGAAACAGGCAGTAAGAAATGTATTTTGTCAGGGCCGGGCGGGGGGAGTGTGGTTGAATAAACATTCCAGAGCTAGCCCCAATGTCCATGCTACAATATGCAAAAAAATGAACTATTCTGCTTTTCATAACAAAGTATTTTCCTCATGATAAAATGACTTAAGAAATAGGACCCCCAGTCTCTACGTTGTATCAGTCAATACAATTTTATTACATGCAATGCAACTTTGTCTTTACACACTTATATATAAAATATCTCATTATTTTGTAGACAATTACGTTTGGACTGTAAATTTCATTGTCCTGTACATAAGTCTTCGGATAGGGTCTATGTTTCTTGTTTCTTGTGTTTCAAAGGACAATTAACTTAATAGTGAGCTGCTGTGAGCCTTTCTATTAGCTTAGCTCAGAGGGAAATTGCCAAGTATCTAGTCTTCCCTTTGGTTATTTCCAGACCTTCAGGGGTATACTCCTGACAATGGGATTATACTGAAAAATTGTAGGATTCCTCAGCAAAATATTTGGGTACTTTTCTGGGGCCCCACATTTTCTGCTGGTATGTTTATTTTCAAAATAGAACATGGATCTTACTTTCAAATTCTTCATGGGAAATTCTGACATTTTAATAAGGGACCATGACAACTTTATGCAAGGGTCATAAAAACAGGCTGATTTTAAATATGGCCCTTCCTTTGCATCTGGTTTTGCTGGCTCCATCCCCCAACCTTTGGGAGGAATATCTAACGGAGCAAGAGATACTGTATTCCATTATGAACCAGCTTTGTGATCCCAGCCCAAGGTTTTATCCGAGCATGAACCATCTGGCTTTTCTCGGGGTGAAAGTATGTCAGCTCTCCAATTTCAGCATCAGGCAAAGGGGCACGGGCTGGGGGCCTCCGCTAGAGAGCTAGCCTCTGCCCTTTGAACTTCTCCACCTTCCCACCAGTTCCCCCAAAACAACGCTGCAAAAGACAGGAGTCAGCCCCTGAAAAGCATACCAGACGTTTTTAAACACAACCCTGACATTTCCTCAGCATTTCCACAGCTAAGACTCTTCCCGCGCACAATCTCCCCTCCATCCCCCCTTCAATCAAATAAGGCACCCGCTCTCTCCTGCTACTGCAAAGAAGGAAGGAAAAAAAAAAGTTGGCAATTTAATTCAAACAAAAGAAGCTTGAAATCTATAAGCACAGCAACTCCGAGGCTTCTGGCAAATAGAATTCTAATTAGTATGCTGCTATTTTTCTTTTAGACAGATGAGCGATGCCCCCTATTGACTCTAGCAGGCAGGCTGGTAAGGGGAAAAAAAAAAAAGGAGGGGGGCAGGTGGGGGCTAGCCAGCAAACACTGCAGATTGCAAATTATATTGCAAACCTTGCCAAGTCCCGGCTCTTGGCATCAGATTTTTAATGACACCCTGGAAAAGGGAAAAAGAAGCCCTCAGCTAAGGGATAAAAATGAAGGGTTTTACACTGTGATAAGTCTTCACTTAAAACCCAAATGGCCAAGTGCACATTAGGGTTTTAAAATATTCATAGATAGAAGTGAAAATGAGGATACGAGGAAGTACATTTGTTGCTTGGTCAATTGACAACTCATTCTGCATATTAATACAGAGTGATGATCTAATTTTAAAGGGATAGCCTATCCTTTCTTTCTTTCTTTTTTTTTTTTTTAATATGACTTTTGATTACTCTGAGACTAAGGGCAAAACATCACAGAAAAGTCTAGCAACGACACAGAATGACGCTTTCTTTTGATGTAGACCTGGGACTAACTACTTCTTTGGTCAAGAATTCTGGGCGCTCGAAAACTAGGCTTCCCTTCTTGTGTAATCTCTCTGATGTATCTCGACTGAGCACTTTGATTTTTTTTTTCCCTTTTTTTCCCCCCTCTTTTCCCTTTTGCAGTACATGAGGCCTTTCACAGTTGTAGGATTTTATACACAAATAGACAGATCATCACAGGCAGGAAGTCCATTCTTTTAATAATTAGGCCACCCTCTGTTCCAAGGAACCACTTTTGGCATATATGCTCCTGTGTTGAAGGTCTGAGCGCTAAGGAAAAGCAAAAAAATGTGAAAGAAGAAAACATTAGCCTCTATGCAGGTCCAGATACCATCATGAGTGGAACAATCAGGGTCTCATGAATTGCTTTTAACTGAAAATCCTAAAATATATATTCTAATATATCCATCCACAGAGTACATGGGGGGGGTGATGATGAATCTATTCTGATTATTTCTTTGAACAAATTTAAATTGGATTTTATCTTTGCAGAACATCAGAGGTGCAGAAAAAGCATTTTCAAAGTTCTAAGAGCCATTTTGACTTTTCTAGCTGAATATCTCGTTTTTCATGACTTATTTACATGCTTTTGTCCTAAGTGGGCAAAACGACATACATCGACGCTGTGAAGCAAGGGAATTTTCCAATGCAAAGGAGTGTGAAGCCTTCAAAAAACAAAGTGATGAGTATAGAAGCAAAGTGCTAAGCTATGTGGTCATACTAGCCTAGAAGTGAAGATGGGGTGCCTAGAAAGCCAGGTACCAGCTACCTAAGGAAACAAAGTTACATTCAGTTCCCCCAAGAATGAATGGGATAGTTTAAAAAGATATTTTTCAAAAAGGAATCCTACCCCAGATTTTCCAGAATGTTTTTGCCATTGTTAGGAGAAGGCAACATATCTTGGTTGGGCCCTCAATGGTGTCCTTAGAATCAAAATTTTTTGTGGAAAAATCAGAAAGAATGGCACTGGGTCCTACAAGGCAGTTGGAACTTGATTTAGACAAAATAAACCCGTAAGCTATTTAGTTTAAAATGTGGATTTTTCTTTATATGTAAACTTACTTAGAACATTTTATTTAAAGCAACCCCTTCTCAGGTCACTTAGGAACAGCTCAGAAAGGCACACACACACGTTTTTGTTTTTGTATTTTTCAGAGGTTACCTGCAAATCTTGTTGCATGAGATTGTTTTGGGTCGTAGGAAGTTCACAACCACCATTGTTGGAAGCTGCTGGGAAACATGGGACCGTTTAAGTTTTAAAGAATTATCTTTAAATGCCATCCTGAAAAGTCACCATGTCTGATCCCTTAGTGACGAAGTCAGTATTTTAAGGAGATTGTTTCACATATTTGAATAGGGAGAGAAAAGACTGGTCAAGTCTTTAGCATATGAGACCAGACACAAAATTCAGGGGCTTTTCATAAGGGTGGTGATGGGGAGAGTCAAGTGTTGCTTTTGAGAGGGATCCGGCCATTGACAAAAGGGGCAGTTTCCTATCAATTATCAAAACTTGCAATTACTCCTGACAGAGCTGCATTTCCATGAAAAACTTTCTCCCTTCCTCTCCTCCCCCTTCAACCTTACATACTGGTTGAATTCCGTTTCAGGTGAAGGGAGGTGACAAGCAATTTTAGCACCCGATGGCTTAAAGGAGTTCAAATGACCACTGAAGTCATATTAACTTGTCAAATTGACCAGTATTTTCTGTCATTGAAACATTAGAATGAATAGCTCCAGACAATAAAATTGTTTCAATTATACTGCATTAGGCCTGGGCACAAGTAAGTAAAGATGCAGAAGGCAAAATAGGGAGCAGCGGTCCAGCCGTTCTAGAATACTGACAGTAGAATTCCACTGGAAACCATTTAAATTCATACTTGTTAGGGGAACATAGGCAGTAGTGGGGTATGAATTGCCATTAGGAGAAGTGGGCAAATAATTCCACACCAGTCCAAAAAAGAATGTAACTGTTTATTGCTGTAATTTTGGCTATGGATATGAAATAGATTAAATGAAATTACCCCGAGTAATAAATTGGTGCTAATTATACTGAGTATTAATGGAGATTTCTTTTATAAATAGCAAAGGAGGAGAGGTAAAAAGGAGCAATTTTCATAGTCCAAAATGAATACAGTTCTGTTCACCTTTCTGTTTGCACCAGAAGAGGTATTGATTCTTTTCAATCTCCCCTACTTTGTTTCTCTGAAGATGGAAGCTGCCTGCAGGAGAGAAGATGGGACGCTGATGTGGATTCGTGCACTGTTTCAGGCTGCTGCAGAGGGGGGCGGCCAATTCAAAGTTTCCCAGTGTGATGGCGTGTTCGTGTGTGTGTGTGTGTGTGTGTGTGTGAGTGTGTGTGTGTGTGGCATTGCCCAGACTTCAGCTCTCTGACTGCCAGACCACTCAGCCCTACTCATATTATGCCAAAACTCTGACTCTCCTACTCAAGCAATGCGTAACACGATGGGTTATTCCCCAGCCAAGAATCTTAGGATTGGGTGGCCGGGCAAATGGCAGACAGCATAATTGAACAATGTGGGTGGGAGGTAGATTGACATCATCTCTTCTTTTTATAGCAAAGATCCATCATGTGTTCGAGAGATCTATATATCTTTATATTTCTTTATAATGACACATTCTTCTACATCAAGGAAGAAGAGGGCCACTGATCGAAAACTATTATTATAAGGAAATACATTCTACCTATATACTTAATTTTATTCCTCTAGAGTTGGAGTTACTGTAGTTTTTTTTGTTTTGTTTTGTTTTAAGCCAGGCAACCTGGATTCTGGCCTATTCTGGTGTGGCCAAAATTCATAATCCTTAATATTGTAAGTAAAGATGTTTTTGTAATTCTGTTCCATCTAGCTTAGCCATTGAATCTGACAATGTTTATTGAACAGCTATTATGTTTATAGCACTGTGCTGAGAAATGCAGGGCATGGAAAGACAAAGAAGAAGACATAGCCTTGACTCCATGGAGTTCACAGTTGCTTGTGTGTGTGCACATTTGTGTGGGAGGGTGTGAACCTGGACAAGTGTGCATTTAATCCTGAGAGAGAGTAGGTTATGATTTGCCCCTGTCGCTTACCATACCATTTAGAAATCTCCTGTTAATAGTGGCCTTTCCTTGTTCTTCTTTTACTCAGGTGTAGTGACAGGCATGCTAACTGCCATGAAATTCTTCCTTTTGGAAGTTAAACCAAGAAGTCTCGTTGGGCACCAGTGGCAGCTGCTCACCTTGGTGGTTGTATCTCTATTTTGCAGTAACCATGATCTGAGGTAAATGGCATTTATGTGTGCTTTACAGTAACCTGTTTAAAAACCCATTTAAAATTTTACATTCCACACTGAAAGTCATAGAAATGTCTTAAAATATATCAGTTTCTTTGTGACTCCAGTCATTTCTTAGTTCTTTTCCAAACGTGTCCTGTGTATATACATTATGCATGATGTAAAGAAACCCACACATATAATGATTTACTGCATATTTATGCTACAGTCATATCCCAAGGTAATTCTGTAGTCAGGACAGAGCACATCTTACTCTTCTGTAACTACTGGCTTGATACAGTACACTCAAAAGAGAGCACTGGGGGTGAGCAGTTGTAGCTGAAAGGAAAAATCAAGAAATAGCAGTAGCATTGATTCGTCTTCAGCCTGCTCTTCAAGATGTGAGTCTCCAGTGGGTGGGAGACCTACATTCCACCTCCCAATTCTAGTGATAACCCTGCTGGTTACACTTTGCAATTACCTTTTTAAAATGCCAATTAACCCATTCAGTGCTGTTTGGCGTCCTGTGAGCAGTCAGTAACAACCATGTTGCAGACACTAGCTGGAGAGTAAGAGATTCACGTGCAGGCACACACACGCACACACACCCCTGTGCACACACACACAGAGAAGTGAAGGGCAGGAGGAGGGAGGAGGATGACCCCAGAGTCTGGGGATGCTGCAGCAGTCCTGGTAGGTATTATCGTGGTACTTTGTGTCGTGTGGGAGTTTAATATTTTTTTTTCCATTGATAAAAATCAAGAATAAGCAGATGCAATGGGATTCCTATGCCACTGAGAAGTCTCACAAAGACCTGAATGTACAGATATTATTCACAAGAAAGAAAGCGGTAAATGAGATTTGGCAATATCCCCCCATTTGTAATTCTCTCTCCTCAGCTTGAAAAGCAACTGCAAGTTAATTTTAACCATATCGCTTTGGCTGTTATATTTAGTGTTTACTCTGAAGAAAGTAGCATTGATTTAAACTCCGCATTTTCTATTTCGAGGCAATTAATAAAATTACTGTTTACTTTCATGGCATCTTCTGCCTCCAGCTTCAAAACACTTCTCCAGCACTTTCTCATTTCTTCTGCCTAAGGGGCACACTGAGCAGGAGATGGGCGTGTTTATTTTATTTTGTGAGTGAAGAAACAGAAGCACAGCGTCCTCCCTGCCTGGGTCCATAGGACACTTGGGGGTGGAGCCTTCCTAGGAGACCTTCTTGTCAAGGTGAAGTGTGCGTAATGCTGGCTTGCAGTTCATGGCGTGGTTGTCTGGAATTCGGGCCTTCGGTTGGAACACAGTCAAAACTCACAGGGATTTTGACTGACTTGCCAATGAAAGATGGAATGGAGAGACGAAAGTACTACTCTGGTGGTTAGAGGCACTTTCACAAGCAGTAGGTGTTCCTCCTTCCCCAGGTGTGCACAGCTATATTCCCCAGATGTGCCTTGATGAATTCATTGCCGAAGATCGTTTCCCAAACCCAGAGCTTGTTCCTATGGAATAAAATGACTTAGGCCAATAGTATGAATGAAATGGCAACATGCATCCCGCTTTCTCTGGCCCCAAAGCTGACCTGGAATTCCAACTCGATGGGTATAACCAGACAACTGTTAGGGAGGAGAAGACAAGTAATTTCAATCCTCTGATCAAATACAAACACTAAGGAGCAAGCGGGTTTGTCACACTCAAGCTTTTATCTTTTAAAGGCTGTTTTTATGCTAGTCTGTATTTGAGAAGTTTTAGGCAACTGTCCATTAAAATATTGATTTGAAGAATTACCCAAGCTGAACACAGATAGAGTTGTACATTTTACCCAGTTAATTCATGCGCATTTTGTTTTCTGGACTGCTATAATTTTACACCAGTAAATGGCAATGTTTCTCTGCATTTGAAATGTGTTCAAAGCTTCAGAAGTGAATTTCCAGGTGGTAGACAATGACTTTTCTCAACAAGTAGAAAAAGTTGAGTTGCTGACACACTGTTGCACTTTTCTGTACACATAAATACAGACGTGATTGGTCTGTGTTTCAAGTAAACTGCTTTTTTTCTTTAGCTTTTGTCAGAGTGTAATTTTTCCATCTTTTGTGCTGCGAGAAATAAGAATTAAAATGGACACTCTAATTTCCCTCAATACTGAAAAGGGGTAACAACCCAAGAGTGGAAATAGTTAGGCTGTGAATTACAGCCGGCCAGGCATTGCTAGTCACGTTTGCCTATTTAGCTCTTAAACTTGGGCATTTATCCCTAAAATGAAGAAAAACAGTTTATAAACAGGGTCTAATAAGGCATATTAAGTCTTAGAGGGGACCGAGGGGTATGGACATTCTAAGTCTTTCTTTGAGCCACAAGAAATAGAACAACTAAAATCTAGTACACACTTTCCCACTGGATCCTTATACTTCGTATTTAAAAAATGCCACGAAATAATAAAATAAAGTCTTAGGCAATGTTAGTGGCTTCTGCAGTTTTAGAAAGAACAATATCTATTGTTCCAGACAGTTTAGAATACTCTACAGTGTTTAATTTTAAAGTTCTCCCCAAGCCTCTGGGTGTGTGTGTGTGTGTGTGTGTGTGTGTATAGTTAATATGTGATTTAATCTGAATCAAGACAAAAGGGGATACATTTTGTGTATGTGGAAAAAGAATGTAAAAAATGGAAGCATCTAGTATTCATAGGGGAAAAAAAGCAGAAAGGAGAAATAATTAATTATAAGGACATAATCAAGCCAGTCTATGGTCTAAATCAATCAGATCCAAAATGGAGATTTACAACTGAGACCACCCTGGGTTTGGAATTTATTGTAATATTTCCGTATATTATACAAAGAATGGGCAAGTAAAGGAGGCTGTAACTCACGATTCTTTCTCTCTCTCTCTCATTTTCTTTCTCCCTCCTTTATATGGTAGATCACAATTGATTTTTAAGTCTAGTTCACTGTTTTCTAGTAGTACATATACAGAGAATTAAACACATCATGGAAACAACTGGAGAAATTGTATTTTAATATTATTGGTATTTTCTCCAAATAGTCCTTTTAACACATACAAAAACAACCAGGCTGGGTGTGGAGGAATTGTTTTATATGCAATGGTCTGTTGCATTCTATCAACTGGGAAAAAAGATTACAACTGATGTCTGGACCCTGAAGCACCAGGAGTTATAACAGATGTTCTTTGGACAGTTAAAGTACAGGCAGTTGACATATTTAGGGTGATGTGTCGCAGAGTGGAAGCAGACAATGTGGATTGGAGGCTCTTAGGTTTTAAGTAACACGAATATGACTGTAGAGTTGTCAGTGTTGCAAGGATACTGTAACGTATTTTAAATATTGCTTGTTAGCTCTTTATGAAGGTTAAATAATAAAACAAGGGTTAACTTGGGTTCAGCTTGTTACAAAGCAATAAAGTCAACTTTATTATATCTATATTTATAGATAAAGAATGTATCTATGTATCTACGTAGGTATGTATGTATCTATCTATCCATCCATCTATCTTTCTTACTATCTTTCTAAATGAACTGAAAACATGAAACGTCCTCTAGATAAACATGAGACAGGGTAAAAAAAATTCATTGCAGAACTTCTGGGGAAATTGCCTTTTCATGTGAATTAACACAATTATTCTAGCATATACTATAAAAATATACTAAGAAATAAAGTTTAGTGGGCAATCACATGAATGCTTTCCTTCTGGAAGTTTTCTCAATTATTTTCCCCCAAAGAGAAGACAGTTGTTTAATAGTGTATGGCACTCAATATAAGTATCTCAAAAACGTGAACACTACTGAAAGAAAAGAATGAAAATAATAATTTGTATGATGCTCTCCAGAGGATATATCTACAACATGCCTGCTTTCTGATCAAAAAGTAGAGAGTAACAATGCTATTTTCTTCATTTTATGGCAAAAGGTGCACATGAGGTTTTTGAAAGACAATTTCACGGACACACGAAAAATAAAAAAATATCATGTTAATGGGAATTTCTCTCTTCTCGATCAACCCAGCGCACATTAGAAATGTATGTGTAACACTGTAGGTGCAAACTACACTAGGTGGATGGATATTTACCCAAGGAAATTTGAGCCACGGCCTTTCATTTTCAGAGAGCTGCTACCTAATCTCAGTGTGGCATCCGGACAAAGGACACCTCATTCCTCTTGTGTCTGAACTGCGAACCAACGCTTTGTGAACCACCTAAGCTATTAGAATAATGGTCTGGGGGAAAAAAAAAAAGATAAAATACAAATTTCACTCAGATCTGCTTTGGATTACTTCTTCGTGCCCCTGCCTTTATTGAGCGATTTGGAGTTTCATTAGAATTCAGAATTCCTGTGGAAAGAGAAACCACGGTGACAGGGACATCTCTTTCAAGGAGATTGCAGGCTGACCCATCAAAATGAAAAGGCTCAATGTTGTGGTGACAGGTCCCCAAGCAGCCCTGAGTGACAGCTTCATTTCAGGAGTTCTCCGATGAGGTTTGAAGTGAGGGGGGAGAGGTAGTGCTGGGGACACTTTGTTCCCTAAAAGTGTCACAGTCAACTCCGCGGTTCACAGACCAGGGGTGGAGGCACCAAAGCAAGCAAAAACGAGCCTCTGCTTACCCATCTCCAAATTTATTATTAATGTCTCACCAATGTTCACTCCACGCAAGGTTTCACTTAAGAGTTCTTACCAAGAGATTCCTTTTTATTACAGATGTGGTGAGAAATAAAAAAGAGATAAGAAAGAAAGCTCTGTGAAGAGATTACAGCCAAAAGGTACAGTGCTCTGCCTGGACACTTTTTCCAAAGGAATCATGATTTAAGTAGGGCGTTCTCCCACAACTACTCCAGTGGAAATCTTATCAGACCATGAACTGAAGTCTAGCTTCTAAAAGTGTAAGCTATTTCTGTTTGGTATGATCTAATTTGAACCACAGTAATAATGAAAAATAATAATGCATAATAGTTCCTCATAATTGTGCATTTGCTATCCTGGGATACATTTTGTACATCTTCTCTAGAGATAGGACACCTGATAATGTGAAGTGGCTATCTACAGCTCTGTGGATGGAAGGTGATCAGAGTTTTGTATTTCAGAGGCAGTAAATATTCACTGAGTCACTTTTCCCACCTTCCAGTGTCCCAGTCACTAACGAAAGGCAGCTTAGAAGAAGCACACAATAGACAAATTTCAGCTGCCCCATACAGCATTTTTCTCATCATGCTATCCCATTTGTATTTTTCATCTCAAGAACAATAGTCTCATGGATAAGGGAAAATTACAAATGTGTGCATACTTTCTTAAAATAATAGTCATAATTTTGAAAAGTCTTTTTAAAAAAGTATAATAAATAATTTATATGGAATGCAGATACAAAGAACTCTCTTTTTTCCCAAGTACATCAAAATTCATGCATTATATTTTTTATTATATTCCAAGAAAAGTATTTCCCTTGTCTCTGAGTGTCGCATAATAAAACCACAGCACAGCACTGTTCTTAAGATGCATATATTGTTATTATTTATCATTATAATTGTTTTTAATGGAGCAAAAGAGCCTAGAGTGGCATAAATCTATTGAATTGCCAAAGTGTGAGTTGGGGATAATCTTAGAAAACTTTATCCTACATATTTTTGTTTTACCCATTTTCTTATGTTTAATGTTTTCCTTCAATAAATGTGTATATGCTATACATTAGAACTGTCTTCAAAAAATCTTTACATCTGATCCTATCTTTCCAACAATTTACCCTATTCTGTGTCCTACAAAATTAAGAGGACAAAGAAATTTATCTTTTCTGTGGGAAAAAGGAGATCTTTTAAAAACCACATACATTTTTAATCAATCAGAATATTAGGCTTCCTTTGATTTCAAGGAACTTCATTTGTGTATAATGTGTGCTAATAAAATGCAAACTATTTTTCAAGCATTAATAATGTTGGACTTTTTATTCCATGTTTCTAGTGAGAGTGGATTCCTATTAGTTTTCTTTGGATTCTTTTATTTTGGAGTCCTAAAATTTTGTGGTCTCTGAGGAAGTACCAAATATCCATGTCAAATAGTGAACAAAGAAATTATTTAAGTAAATCAAGCAAAACACAAATTATTTGTAAAATATATTTGCTTCAAATATCTAGGCATATCTGTGTAAATGGTTGCGTAAAAGTATGCTGACTTATCCAGAAACATAGATAAGGTTTCACCCTCACTTTGCCAGTGAGAGGTAACTACTAGTTTAATTTGTAAAGGTTACCTGTATCTCTATGGTAGGTCAGCAGGAAGAAAGTAATGTAAGCTGGGAAGTTTCCTGCTTGACTCTGATGCTTTTATTTTCATCCCATCCATTACACAACTATTTATTCAGCACTTACTATAACCATGCTGGAAGCCTGAGAGTAAATAGGCTTTGGTACACAGTAGGATGAAGGTAGACTCCAACTTTCATGAAAGGTCATTGTTCTTTGGACTTATCTCCTTTCTCTTCACACAGGAAGCCCTCCCTTAGGAGATAAACATTTCTTATTTCTCCTTATTCCTCAGTTAATATCAGGAACTCTGGCAGGAAAGTACCAAGTTATATTTTAGATCCTTATGGTATTATTTTATCCTTTCTAGATGAACTCCTAATATATATTAAGTTCTATTAAAATGACAATTTAGGTAGTGTAGGTATATCAGAAAAGGAGGCAACTGCAGATTAGATATGAGGTGTGGGAAGAGGGCAGGGAAGTAACTAATGGTTCTAGGAAAAAAAAAAAAAAAAACAGAAAATTAAACTGCAATGCTGGGAAAATTTCAATACATGTTGTCCTAAAAAAATAAAATGCTGCTTACTGAAAGTCTACTCATGACTGTATCTTTTCCCTGAAAATTGTGCTCATAGTGAACTAGAACATGACATAGAAATTCACACCCAACTCACTGCAGTATCATTCCTAATAGGTTGTGGAAGACACTTTTATTGTGTGAATAGAAAAATATATTCTATATATGTTTGCATAAATAGAATAATATATTATGTATATGTATGCATGTATTGATAGATGGATAGATAGATATTCATGGAAAACAGATCTATATCAACTTTTTTTATGGTTGCAAGATATTCCACCATAGGGGTGTTGTATGACTTATTTAATGTGTATTTAGCTTGTTTCAAAAATTGGGGCAAATAGCATGCAAAAACACCCTTGTATATGTGCGTTCATTTCTTCTCTGATTTTTTCACTGGAATAAATGTTAGAAGTGGAATTCTTGGGTCAAATATCAGGGCCGTTTAAAATTTTACTGCACATTGCCAGTTGTCCTCTGGAAAAGGAGTAACAATCCACATGTTGATGGTCTGTATGTTAAATAGCCTGTTACTTCATATCCTTGCCAAAATGTTATCACTATCTAACTTTTACATTCTAATGTGTGAAAACTTAGATCGCATGTTTTCTAAAACTTGCATTTCTTTCCTTATTGGTGAGGGTAAGCATTTTTCATATATTTATTGGCACTTTAATGTCTTTTTTTATGAATTGTTGTTCATGTCTCTTATCTCCTCTGTGTGAGTTTGTTATATATCTTGTAACTTTATTCATGACCTAGTTTTAATAATTTTCCAAAGGAATTTGACTTTTTGTCCTGTATAATCAATGCTTTGGCTTTAATTTCATCATTGCTTTTCGAAGTGACTCCTTTACTTTTTAATTTTGTCATTTTAGCAAATTTAATGTAATTCACTTGTGGATGTTTGACTAAAAACTCAGATACAGAATTAATCTAGATAAACTATTTCAAGATGTTATTGTAATTACTATCCCCTCTGAAGCATAGAGGCAGACACTTGGCTGTGTGATTTGTGATTAGTTGTATCTATTTGACGATCCTGGCCCCAAATTGCCTATATGATCACTATTTATTCAGTAAATAGTGAATAAAAATGGAGTGCCAACTGCCTTTTAAAAGATTCTCAGAGAAAGAAATAGGTCACAATTTTAGTGCTCTGAATAATAGTTTTAAAGCTAGGACAATTTAGAAGAAATGAAGTTCAGATTTGATGCTCATTCTATAAAGTAAAGGTCTCTAATGGCACAAACTCTAAGAAAAGGCTGAAAAAAACCCTACAGCCTAATTGGTGACTTAAAATATTGCTTAAAAAGGAATCTGTTAAAAATTTTATCTTAGATTCTATGCAGCATGTAAGAATAAAATTAAAATACCTTAATAATTAGAATTAAAGTCACCAGAAAAAATGATGACAATAAATCACTGAAATGATTTCCAACCATGTTTTGACCTTTTACACTAGACACTAATTTTTGAAGACCTTTTGAAAACCGAAACAGAGTATGATTTAAACCATCCACATTCCTCCTGACTTGAGCTTTCACAGACCTGAATGCTGATTGGAAAATCCTGTCATGGTTTCGCCAAAGAAAAAGGGTAATAATGATTATATTAATATGACATTTCAACATGCAACACGATGCAAAACAAGGTTAAAAAAAAAAGAAAAGAAGAAGAAAAAGAAACAGAAAACTACCCCCAAACACCAACTGCTCTGGATGCAATTTTAGCCTAGTGTGGATTTTATTTGCACCCCATTACTCATAAACACCCAAATGTAACTCTTTCACTAGAACTCCTTTTGAGTTCAATGTGATAATGAATGTGAAGGGTCTATGCGGGGGGGGGGGGGGGGGGGGAGTCGAGGAGGGGGGAACTTTGTGATTTTGCAGGTTCACACCAGATAGGCATTTTTTATAGCCTGAAAGGGGATGTTTTCTTTTGTTAATGGCTTACAATCCGATGAAAGGACTCATCACTCTATTTTAGTGCTCCACCACATGGCGCGTATCTTTTATAAATTACAGGCTGGCGTTGTGTGCACTTGGGGAGAGAAAGGTTGGTTTTTCTCGCTGTGAGCCATCCTGCCTAATTGTCGTATGCAAATAAAAGCAATTATAAGGCTTTTAGGGTGAAGGGATGACAGCTGAGTTTGGCAGTTGAGAAGGCCTCACCCACCTTGTTGGCATAGCAACAGGGAGGAAAAGGACAAAATGGTGTGTATACACAGGAAATACATATGTTTTGGTTCAAGAATTTTAAAATATATATCAATGTTGAAACGTAAATGTCAATATGTGTAATGAATGCCTTTGTTTGAAATATTAAATTAAACTCTATTTCTCGGCCCTTTGAATGATCCTTGTCATCTAACTACCATTTATCTGCTATCATTTGTGATTTTAGTTGCTACTTCTAAAGTTCTGTGCAGATCATAACAACACATTCAATAATTAGGAGATTATAAGTTCTTGATTTTAACAACCTTTGGAAATACCACTGGGTGGAAGTTTTGTGAAAGGAAATCCCAGTAAAGGAGATGATGTAAAGTGGGAAAATGGTGCAAAGTCTGCAGCTATCAGTGTGTAAAGTTCAATATTTAAAAAAAAAAAAAAAATGTTTGTGCTAAAATGTTAAACAAGTAGAATAAATAGCATGCTACTAGCATACAAAATTAAAATGAGTCACAAATGGATATCTTCTATGGCAATTTATTTCACAATTACTCTTGTGGAAGCTTTCATGAATTAAATATGAGTTCTGTCTTGAAATTAGGTGTTATAAGGCTAAATTACAAGAGGCAGGCAGTAATTGAGGTGGCAGCAACACGGGGTCTGGTGAACTAATCTCTTGCCATGTCACGTGGCTCACCTTCAGCCAATGAGAAGCCTCCCATCACAAAAACAGAGGCAGCTGAGAAAAATTGATTTCTCATCTGAGCCATATTTGATAGCTTTTGAAATCGAAAATTGAAATTAACTAACCTAAGCCCCGTTGTAACAAAAGAGCAAATTAAATATGCAACATCGTTTCCTATTGGCAGTAAGAGGGCCTGCCAAGGTAAATTTGTAAATAGAGTTTAAGATGCAATTCTGTTCTCTCTCTTTCAGTGTAAAAGTGTAAGTGCATAGTGGCTTTATAAATTATTTATAAAAAAAAATCATCAGCTGCAAATGCCCACTGTGGTTAAAGACTTCCATGGAGAAAATCATTGTATTAGGAGAGCTCATTGAATGAATCAAAATTAAAAATCATCCTCAATGATTCACAGCCATTACTTAAAATGAAAAGTAGCAATATTTTAAACTTCTTTTTCCAAACTTTTTTTCCCTCTTCCCCAAAACTCAAAGAACAAATTATCATGATTTACTGAAAAAAACTAAAACAAACAAACAAACAAAAAAAAACTGTGTTATAAATTTAACCAACCAATTGTTTTGTAAATAACGATAAGAATTAATTTTGGCTTGAAAAGTGCTTAAAGCAAACCGATGGCCCCATCGTGTTCTATGGGATGCTTTCAAGTACAGCTCTTTTAAAATAATTTCCCAAATGAATCCCGGTGATTCAGCAGATATGGCTATTAATTTTTAATTTATAAATTTACTAGATCAGATGAAGGAAATAGCTGTCTCAGAGGCTGTATCCTAGATTATCCAGGAATGACAGTTTTTAATTTATTTCACTCCTGCCCGTGCAATAGGCTGCCTACAATAGTGTTTGTTTTACCACAGAGAGGGTGTTTTTTGCTTCCACTTTTCACTGAATTTGTAAGTAGGCAAATTAATTTTATATGTTTAAGAGATAGATGACTGAAGATAAAAATCGTGAAATCATAGTAAGTCCTGTCGTCCTTGTTCAGAGCTGAACCATATAGAATTCAATGACAAGTGTAATGGAGGATATTACACTTAGCCTGCCTGTCAGCCCACAGATCCCGTAAAATCATTTTCTGTTCTAATTTATTATTTTTAGTGTCAATCAGGCTCCAACAAGATGAGTAACATCATTAGGTACCAGGATCAACTACTCAGCACTTTTTAAATGCAGTTTAAGTAGTTGTCATTATCTGTAGTAGAAGATGTAGTCAAGATTCAAAAATTTTTTCTTGTTTTTTTTTGGCCATGCCACGCGGCTTGCAGAATCCTTATTTCTCTGACGAGGGATCGAACCCGGACCTTGGCAGGGAAAGCGCTGAGTCCTAACCACTGGACCGCCAGGGAGTTCCCCCCAAAGTTTTTCTGTTGCATAGACATCTTGTTGGAAAAAAAGCCTTAGGAAGATAAAACCTAGAAGCTTTAAAAAAAATCATTTCCTTTGTAAGAATCAAATGGCAATGAGGCAACAGGATGCCACACATCATTTCCAAACTGTAAGTAATATACAGGTCTCATTTCCCCAGTGAACCTCTACAGAACTCCTATCACATAGCCATGAAGACAGTGGGCTCTGCTCTCATTTTGTTAACTTCCCTCCCTCTCTGTTGGAGGTGGCGTGGGAGAGGAATGCACCCTGGATGAGCAGCCCCACTGGAAGGAGAAGAAACCAAAGATGAACTCAATCCAGATGCAGGACATTAACTGCTTGAGAATTTTTCCTTCATCCCCATACTCAACTATCTAAGAAACACTTTTATAAATAACACTTCTATTTGTAATAAACTCCACTCTGGAAAACCATTTGTTACAGATGGATAAATTGCATTATCCAGTGGTGAAACGCTCAAAATCCTTTTACCCAAATTATCTGATTGAGTTTCAGAACTAGTGCTAACTAGATAGGAGGACGTGGTATTGTCTCCATTTGGTGGATGATGAATAAAAACATCTAGAGAAATTTATGGATTTCAAGGTAAATCATGAAATTTAATTCATTATCTCTCCTGGAGTTGGGAATTTAAATTTCTAACTTCAGATCATGTGACATGAATCTTTTTTATTTCCTGAAATGAGAAATTTAAAATTTTAAATGTTTAAGTTCACATCAAATTTTATGCTCAGAAGGAACTATGTATACAGCTATTCTTTTATGTAACAGGTGTGATACTTAATAATTAATGCCTTGCATATTGATCAATAAGGAGGGATCCAAGCTGTTGATAAATGGTGTACCTATGGCATTGTGTGTAGATTATCAGTTCTGGATTCAACGAGTTTTCTTTTCTTTTTTTTTAATTGGAGTGTAGGTGATTTACATCATATTAGTTTCAACGTGGTGACTCAGTATTTTTATAGATTATACTCCATTTAAAGTCACCACAAAATAATGCCAAATTTCCCTGTGCTGTACGGTATATCCCTGTAGCCCACCCATTTTATACACAGTAGTTTGTACCTCTCAATTCCCTACCCCAATCTGCCTCTCCTACTCCCTCTCCCCACTGGTAAACACCAATCTCTTCTCTATACCTGTAAAGACTCAGCCCATTTTCTTTTTTCTTTTTTTAAAATTATTTTAAAAATTATTTCTTATTGAAGTATAGTTGATGTACAATATTATATGTTACAGAAGTACAAGATAGTTCAACCAGTTTTCTTAAACATCTACTGTGTGCTGGGATCTATGCTTTCTGTTCATTGTATTTGTCATATTCTCTTTCCTGTTTATGTCCTTAACTTTGCAAAATGCTCTGCGGGTATCTAGACATAAACTACATTCCCCACTTTTCCCATGTCCTTCAAAATAGTAGCTTTATCAGAAAGGTGAAGCACTTCACAAACCTTCCCTAGTGGTGAGATTTTGGTGCTCTTAGTGCTTACAAAACATTCACCTGAAATTTTGGTCTATCATCCATTTCACAGCATCTCCTCTCATCTCCTTGCACCAGACTGTCCACCTCTGTAAATGGGGAGTCTAATGCATTTGACCTTGTGGGCTTGTTTTAATGCCCCAAAGCGCTGGTAGTGTTTGATCCCTAATAAGCTCTCAATAAACGGTTGCAGTTATCATTTCAGAAATGCATATTCCAGCTCAAGATGAGGATCCAAGCAGACAATGGATGATAGGAGT
This sequence comes from Eschrichtius robustus, assembly GCF_028021215.1. NCBI lineage: Eukaryota > Metazoa > Chordata > Mammalia > Artiodactyla > Eschrichtiidae > Eschrichtius > Eschrichtius robustus. The sequence continues at coordinate 153,110,248 of NC_090824.1, read as the reverse complement.
GTTGTTAGAGGGATTCTTACATCAGAAGGAATGAATGGTAATATTTATTCAGGGCCTAGTGTGTGCACTCTTTAAGGGCATTTCACATCGATTTCATGTCTTACTTAATCCTCACAGTAACCCTGAGGCACAGGTACTAGTCTTAAAATGCCCATTTTACAGATTGTTAGGTTAAACTCTCAGAGGTTAAGTAACCAGGATTCTAACCAACATCTGTCCAAGTCACATTTTCTTTATGCTGAAAAACTATGTTACCTAACAGACTGTGCTAGCATCAAGCTATTCTAAACATGTTCATCAAATGATTAGGAGTTCTGTTTAACAGAGAGTAGAGAATAATTCTTATCTTATTTTTACAAGTTATCTTTTTAAGACTATGTGACTTTTTAATACTATATATATTCACGTTATCATTAATGTTTGGTTGTGTAGACAAACAGTATAGGAGAGACAGAAGTTTCAGTTAAGTTCTGAAAAAGAAAAGATATTTAAGGAAAAAACACTTTATATGCATATTCTAATATGACTCCTTTAGTTTCCTTTCTGAGCAAGGTCAGATTCCTTCCTGTTAAGCTACCTTGAGATTTGATAAGCACGTAATCCAGAGGGTCCTGTATACTTAGGATCTGACGCTCACCACTCAAATTGTTTTTTTTTTTTTTTTTTTGAGGGGGGTGGGTAGGATCTTGAGTTTGCACAATAAGTGTCTTTTTGAAAAGTTTTCTGTATGTTGATTTTTTTTTTTTTTCCTAAGTGGATTGAACTTGGAGCAAGTCATCGTGAGCTCTATCTTCTCAGTTTGCACTGCTGAGAATGGAATCTCTTTCTATGTTATCAGTCACCACGTCTCTAAGCCAAGCATCCCCTTAGGTGCTGAGGTTACCTCTGAAAAGAAGACTGAAGTGGTCCCTGTTCTCTCTGTGCTTCTCTCTATTGGTAGATACAGACAAAGAGACAGCTATTAGGATATAATGTAACATGTGCAACAGTGGAAATAAACAAAAGGTGTCATGGGAGCCTCAAGAAGAAATAACTCACCTGGAACTAGGAAATTAGAAAAAGTGGTGCATTCTTAGCTGAGACCTGAAGATGGAGAGGGAATTATTAAGGTGAGATTGGTGATGGTGATGGGGCAGCCTTGATGCAAGGGTTCCAAGCAGAAAACAGCATATGCAATGGCCAAGAGGTAGGCAGAGAGCAGGAACCACTACAAGAACCAAAAGTCGACAAGTACAGCTGGAGTGTAGGGTATGTGAATTAGAGGAGAGAAACAAAAATGGGACTGAAGAGAAAAGCAAAGGCCATATTATAAATGTCCTTCAGGTCGTAAGAAAGAGGAGAACTTTAAGGTTCTTTGAACGGAAGAATGGTGTCATGGGAATGTTCCTTGGTTGCCATATAGGTTAGAGACTGCAAGACCAAAGACAAGGAAAATGATTAAGTGGTAATTCAGAGAAGACATGGCAAATTTCCACTGGGATGGTGCTGGCTTTGGAGATGGTGAAAAGTGGAGAGATTTCTTGGATATTTAGCACTTAGTGATAAATTGACACATGGGGGACAGACTGTAAGATAAACACTAACTCCTACACTCCAATAATAGGAAACAACCAAAATGAAAAAATGGGAAAGAAAAATGAATTAAGGATCTCAGACGAGTGGAAACACAAGAGGCTAATAAACATATGAAAACACACTCAACCTCACTTTCAACCAGAGAAATCTCACACAAAAGTGAGACGCCATTTTACACCCATCATATTGGCAAACACTGGAAGATGTGACAATACCATGTACTGGCAAAAGGGAGAGAGAATATTACATTATTTCAAGCAGTCTTTGATATCACTTTGGAGACCAATTTGGCATCATCTAGTCAAGTTGAAAATGTGCATATGCTTTATCCAGAAAGCCTACTTCTAGGTGTGTATCCTGGAGAAAATCTTGTATGAAAAGAAAAGTATAAAAATATGCTCAAGGCTTCCCTGGTGGCGCAGTGGTTGGGAATCTGCCTGCCAATGCAGGGGACACGGGTTTGAGCCCTTGTCTGGGAAGATCCCACATGCCGCAGAGCAACTGGGCCCGTAAGCCACAATTACTGAGCCTGTGCGTCTGGAGCCTGTGCTCTGCAACAGGAGAGGCCGCGATAGTGAGAGGCCCATGCACCACGATGAAGAGTGGTCCCCACTCGCTGCAACTAGAGAAAGCCCTCACACAGAAACAAAGACCCAACACAACCAAAAATAAATAAATAAATTAATTAATTAAAAAAAAATGCTCATTCTAGAATTTGTATTTATTTGTATAGTTTGTAAGAATGAGAAATGGTGAAACTAATAGGTGTTGTTGCAGGGGGCTCCAAGGAGCCTGGTCCTTTATGTCTCAGGGCAGAAAGAATTCAGCAAGAGGCAAAGTGATAGATAAGAAGTGATTTATTAGAAGAGGACTCTTGTGAGGCTTACAAGCGGGCAGGCTAGCATTGCCCGGGTACTTAGTGGGTTACATTTTTATACTCAAAGGAAGAGAGGGGAAGGGGAGAAGACCTTCTTTGTCTTTCTTGAGTAGACGTCATGCTTTCATCACCAGTTCCTCCTCCAGGTTGGGTTTTTTGTCCCTACATGGTCAGGCCAGGCCTGTCATGGCACTTTGGAAAGATTATTTCAGGTCTCAGTACAATGAGGGTCTTTCACTTTGAAATGTCACCTTTCCATATATGATTTTTTTTTGTGGGCACAGAGCACGTGTTGGGGTGTCATTAACTTGATGATACCACTGAGCAGGTTGTAGGTCTTATTCTCCACTATTATTTTATTGTTTTTAGGGCATTGTGAAAAGAGCATATCCTAGGGGTCAAAGAGCATGTTTTGGGAGTCATTAACTTACCGAGCTCACTGCACAGGATGTAGGTCTCATGCCACCATTGTTTTATTGTTTTGGGGCATGTCTCTTGCTTCTGTTGCGTGATTTTGTTGCTAATCAAGTTAGCTTGATTTTGTTGTTAAGCAAGCCAATCTGGCTTTGATGCTAAGCAACTCGTTCTACTTTATGAGTCAAGCAAGCCCACATTGTTTCAGGATTTTCCGTTACTTTCTTGAGTGATCATTAATCTTATGGTGGTCTCCCAAAGCCCCCTACAGTTCCCTCTCTATCTACAATTCCCTAATGGCGTTTCTAAGCTAATCATTTGATTATCCTACTCAAGCCCTATCAATGGTAGATAGCTTAAATGTCTATTAGTAGGGAATAGATAATTACATCAGGTATACTGATATGATGAAATACTATATAGCAATTAAAATTAAGGAATCAGTTATCTGTGTGCCATTGTGGATAGTATTCACATAATGTTGAGTTGAACAAACATCATGTTATACTCCAGTATGACACAAGTTAGTTAATATTTTAAAAGATATAAATGGAGATGATGTATTGATTATGGTACATACCTGTGTAATAAAACTAGAGAGACGTGTTGAAAAGAGCAAACTCATGATAGTGTCTGGGTCTTGGGAGTGAAGGAAAAAGAGAGGAGAATGGTCTTGGAAAAAAGGTGGAGTGACCTATAAAGGTAACTGTACCTATAATATTTTTATTTTATTGAAGAAAGAATGACAAACCTTTGTTAATGCTTTGATATGAGGATTTACAAGCTGTTATTCCAAAATTATTTTTGCATGCTTAAAAAATGCTAAGATAGTGATGAAAATAGCCTGTGGATTTGGAGGGGGATATGAGTGGTGATGTGAGATTAGTTTGCTGGCACTGTTGAGAGAGAAGCCTGATTGATGGAAGTTGCAGGGTGAGGAGAAAGGAATAAGGAAAGAGAGGAATTTAACACTTTTTCCAAAGATGTTCCATTACAAAGGGACGAAAGAGACACTGATATAGTACAAAGTTTTTGGTGCTGTTGTTGTTTTTAGAATAAAGAAATGGTATATATTTAAATGCTGATGGGTTGGAGCTAGTTCTTGAAGAGGGAAGAGGGGAGGAGATCCAGAGAACATGTGAAGGGCTAAGGCTTAAGTAGGAGGAAGGGAATGTCTAATGGAAAAGGAGAGGAAGGAAGGGGTGAGGACAAAAGCGCATTTGAGGGGTGGCAGGAAGTTGTGTGAGGCCCTTCACAGTGGTGGTTGAATCTATGGCTCTGTGAAGTGAGAGGCAGCCGAGTTAAAGAATCTAGGAGAAAGTTGGGAGTTGCTACTGGGGAGAATGGGAGGAAAATAGACAGAGAAGGAAATAAAAACTGGCAGACAAAGTTGAGGGCCTGGATGCAATTGGAGATCTTCACTTTCTCATGGCCTCAATCTCTAAATTTGGGTGACCTGCTTCAGCGTTGCTTACTCCCCAGGAATAGACATTGAGCGGGTGAACATTCAGGTGGATCCAGGGCCCAGTTTTTCTAGGCAGGTGGGACAGAAGAAGCCAAAGGACAGAGGAGTTGAAGAAATGACAAAAGTTGCCTGATTTCATGGTTACTGAGTCTCAGCTTGGTAGGGAAGGAAGTAAAGACAGGAGGAGCTGACCGATTGGGGGGTAGAATGAAGTCAGGAGAATGGAGGTCTCACGGAAGCTGAAAAAGTAGTGGAACAATTGAATGGTGGTCACCTAACAGATGTCTAAACTTTTATGAGTTTCAAATTGTGATTTTAGTGATTGCAAGTTCCAGGATGGGTAACGGGAGCGGGTGACAGAGGTGGATGGAGAGTCATTGGAGGTGAGTAGATCAAAGAGCTGAGAGGCCAGCCAGGTGGTCCATGAAGATGATGAGAGCACCTAGGTTGGTGGCATCACTTGGGAGGGGAGGAACTATGACCCAGATGTTTCGACTTTTGATTAGTGATAGAGAAGATTATGATGAGAGCAGGAGATGATTTAGCTGAATCACCTGAGCCTCAACTTGTTGGAGGAGAAAGTGTCTATATGTGGAAGCGGTGATGAGGTTCGGCAAGTACATCTTAATTCTGAGGTCCATGGGGAATGGAAGACAGATCAGCCTCTACTTCAGAAGGTGATACAGGAACAGCAGCCTTGGGAGGAGCCAACTGTAACTGGAGGCAATATGAAGGAAGCCTCACTGAGGTGGAGGATGGCTTGCAAACCCTCGAGCAGAGTCCCAGGAGGCACAGTGAAAATATTTGGCCAGAAGGTGGAGTGGGACTTTGGGCCAGGGGGCAGGCAGCATGGAGCAGCACTGAGCAGAGAGGCTGTCACTGTGAGCAGTGCGCAAGGAAGGCAGGGCTGTGAGGCACAAGAATGAACGTGGCTTCGAGACTTCCATGAGAATTATTCCAAGCAGTCTTCCTGGTGGAAGGTAAAAGGAGGGCGGGACCCTCAGGACTTGAAGGAGTCAACCAGGCCTGAATGGATTGCATTTCTTTTTTTTTAAAAAATTAATTAATTAAATTATTTATGGCTGTGTTGGGTCTTCGTTTCTGTGCGAGGGCTTTCTCTAGCTGCGGCAAGTGGGGGCCACTCTTCATCGCGGTGCGCGGGCCTCTCACTGTTGCGGCCTCTCTTGTTGTGGAGCACAGGCTCCAGACACGCAGGCTCAGTAATTGTGGCTCACGGGCCTAGTTGCTCTGCGCCATGTGGGATCTTCCCAGACCAGGGCTTGAACCTGTGTCCCCTGCATTGGCAGGCAGACTCTCAACTGCTGCGCCACCAGGGGAGCCCTGGATTGCGTTTCTGAGGAAGTCCTAGTCAATTGCTCTGGAAGAGACTCTGGAAGGAGTTGGTCTGCTGGGCCCTGGACAGACTGGGATGGCTCCAAGGAAAGGCTCATGGCTGCTGACTTGTGTGCTCTCAAAGCAGAGTGGGAGGTCCAGGCTCTGAGGCTGAGACCAGGGCATAACCAAATTCAGACTTGAAAGTCCACATTAATTATTAACCATAGCCTGCATCAGCCCCGGAAGACCCATCAGGCAAGCTTAGCTTCACATCCACCCTCATCCTTTTTATGTGCAACACATACACACATGTACAGCAAGCAGTAAAAACGTTTAGATTTGACAGCATTATTCAGAAGTTTTAAATCAGAACCTAGGGATATATTTCAGCAAAATAACATGATTTTTGAAATCATTTTTTGTTTATCAATTATATATTTGGAGGAGGTGCATTTGGAGGAGGATGCCATCATAATGCATTAGAGCCTCAGCCATCAGAGGGGTGTACTCAGCCCAGGTAGTGGCATGGGGCAGAGCTATGCAAATCAGCATCTTAGCTGATAATTTTGTGACCTTGTATGTTTTCATATCAGATTTTCCAAAAACAAGTCCCCCTTGAAGGACATTAACAGACAACAATGGAGGATGGTTCCCCAGGTTCTTTCTGAGAAAGGCAGGAAGGGTGGTGGCCACTTGAGAGACCCACCCAGTCTTCATCCATGACATCCCACGTAAATGTGGCTCTTTCCGCCGACATGAGGGCTCATCAGGTGAGCCAGCATGGATTGATTCCCAGTTGGCTCTAGTGAATTTTAGCCCTCTAGGTCAGTCTTAAGCATCATAACCTAGTTTTCTTTTCATAAAGATTCAATCCACTGGTAGCATCTGCCTTTAGTTGGAGGGACAGAGAAAACTAGTTGCTTCTTGTTACAGTGCTGTCTCCTGCAAACGACATAATGACATGAAATAAAAATGCATGCAATGGTTAGTTCCTAAACTTTACAGACTCACTAACCCTGGCATCCAGAGCTCAAGTCTATAAAAACTACTTCAGCCTGATTGGCTCAGAGACCTCATGAGCATAGAATGCTTACCTAAGCTTCATGCTTTCATGGTCTTCCTCCAAAAGGAGAAAATAAGCAGGATACCAGTAATTCCAGGAGACTTCCAAAATGTTCACGGCCATAGAAATCAGAGTGGAGACAGATCTAGCCTGAGAAAATTTCTATAGAACAAATTCTGAGGGGAATATTCAGCCACTGGACAGGTTGATAATTCTGGGAAGCCTATAGAGGCATTTAATCTTAAAACTGCCAGTGCAGAGAAGAAAGTATCCTTCTGTCCATGCTTCAGATATTTGAAACAGGGTTTTTTTTTTTTTTTTTTTTTCCTTTCTTTTCTTTTTCATTTAATTCTCCTTATAAAGATTGGAGCAAAAGAGAGTTTTAAAATAAGTGGGGCAGGCTCTCCCAAATAAAAACACATGACTTGATTATCTGAAGCTTTTCTGTGCTTACAAAGATTAGAACACTGAAAAGTTTCTTAGAAGAACGCTAGTTTTGTTGAAATGTATTTTGAGGTACATGCTTTTAAAAATTATACAGGTTTCAGCAGAAGGAACTGCTAAATGAGACTGCAAATGCCTTAAGAATTGACTTTTTCTTCAACATTTATTATTTAGACTCTGAAACCAGTGTTAGAAGAATCACATACCCGCACATTGCAATAATCACCAACTTATTCCCCATGAAGGGAAAATACAGGGAATTGTTCTCTGAAAAAGAGTAGATTGATGAAAATATAAAGGAACATGTTTATGGAGGGACTTTAAAATGTCTTTTAAGAATTTTGAGGTGTTTTAGTCCCTCATCTGCAGCAGAGGAAAGATTTGCTTGCTTCTGAATTTTTCCAATCTCCCAAGTTTCACTCACCGACCCTTATGTCTCTAACCTCACCACCACCCTCTCACAGGATTGCAAAGACCTCACCCCAGCCCAACACCTACAGCGGAAGTTGGCTGCAGGCTATAGTTATCTAATATTATACAGAAAGATGAAGAATTACATTATTGTATTGCTGGAAGGCCATATTACGGCTATTTCAGAAGAGAGATTTATAGCAGTATTTAATGAATGCAACTAGTTTCGTTATCAGTAAGTAACCATCCCCATATTGTGCGTATGGTAAGATTAAATTAAGCCATTATAATAACCTTACAAAAGGTGCCTATTTGGTGGTGGCAAGTCAGGCTAAAGGAAATCGCATTAGCTTGATGAGATGGTTTTATTCATTTTGACACAGGTTTGTCGGTCTAGTCTTCCCAAAATGTGCCTTATAATTTTTAGGCATTTCCCTTATTAAAGAACATGATAAGGTCTAGCTTTAGGATGTAGGTATTATTGGAGTTATCAATCTCAGCCTGCTTAAAGATATCACAGGCTAAAACTTTGGAGCACAATTCTTTTGCAAAATTAAGATTTTCCACCTTGGAGCGATTTTCACACATTCACTTTTACTGGGTTTTATTTTTCAGGGATCATTATATAAAGGGTCATTATATAAATAGGTTAGAATACTGATACAGAACAGGTTAGATACAGAACGTTAATTCAGATTTTTATAGAGTTGCTAAAGGAAAAAGTCAGTCTGGAGCTAATGAAAAATTATCAATAGACAACCACAGGTTATTTTAAAGTCTATTTGACCCTGGCTACCTGGTAATTTATACATATATGTAATTCTGAGGGGCTCTTGTCTCACTATTACTAAATTTCAGAATTAAAAATTTCAGATTGCTATTTTCCTCTCTACTGATTATTTTTTCCTTTTTCTGCTGTTTAAACTTGAAGTAATCTAGGCTAAAAAGAAAAGGTAGTTTGTTTTGTGACAATTTTTCAATGAATATTTGGGAAGGTCAGCAGTACACTGTTAGCATTTTTATTTTGGCAACCTAATTACACATAAGGTATTACAGTTATGTTTTAAAAAATCATGATTCTGAGATTTTCTACAGAGAAAAAAAAATCTGAAACCATATAAATTATATGGCAGTGTTTCCTAATCTCAAGTATGAATATTTGCTATTAGATTCTTATCTCGTGCGGCTTAAAAATTTAAGAATTATCATCTTACAGCTTGATTTGGCCACCCCATATTTAGACACTTACTCTCCCAAGAGACATGTGATCCACAGAACTGACCCTGCAGCCATCAAGGTCAAAAGCTTAGCTGAGCACTTTTCAAACATTCTAGTTCTCCCTGTTGACTCAGTGTGTGTAGCCTGTTCATAAAAATAGTTATAAGCAATTTAGTGCAAGTTAGGAACCATCTGACTGTATGGGGTATTGGCAGAGTTTGTTCATATCTCCCAATTTCATTTCCCAGGTTCAAATATCACTTCCCTGACACACAGACTAGATAAAGTTTTTCTTATACAGTCTCATAGCCCCCCTTCTTCATGATCTTCATAAGGTTTGTAATTATATATCTGCCTCATAATATTATAAAAGTTTCTCTCTCCCACTTTATACTATGTTGCTCACCTCAGCATCCTCAACACCTGCCTTAGTACTTGCCATGTATTAGATGCTCTATAAATGATTGTTTTGTGAATGAAAGGGTCCATTATACAGACATCAGACGAGGGCGATGTTCAAGATGGAAGACTGCCTCAATGGTGAGCTAGTCTTAGTCTAACGATGGCATCTCAATTTTTTGAACATATTTTCAAAGTGTTTTTAAACTTATTTTACCTATGACATTGACCTAGGTAAAAGAAGAAGGAGGCTTCCGGAAAACCCTAAATGTCTTGGAGCAGAATTTGTTAATGTCACTGAAATATTTCCATCAGGCAACTTTTTGAAATTTATTTATGTACATAAAGGAACTCAGTCCAAGATCTGAGAATTATTCCTGAGCTGGACAGATAATATGGGCAAAATAAAAGGCAGAAGGCTCTTATGTAAATAAAATGGCTTGTTATTCATTCCTGTAAAAACCTGAATAACAAAACAGCAGGTCTCACTGGAAAAAAAAATTCACAGGTAAATTAATTTGAAAAACACTTAACTCTGTTGAACACTTCTCTTCTTTCCTTAAACACCAATGAAGTTCTGATTGAAAATAACCAATTTGCTTGTAAAACAAATGTTATATACCATTTAGAACGTGACTTCCTTATAATACCTCTGAGTTTTTCTGTATTCTGGATATTTAAGTATTTACATATACATTACTAACCCCTATTAATTTTACCTTGCAATCAGTGGAGGACTTCAATTTTATTTTTAGCTAGAGAATTGCTCCTGCCTAGGATCCATTTCAAGATAAAATTAATTTTAACCTACTGATAGAAAGGTAGAATTTTAAATCATGTTCAAATTTTACATTTTAGCTAATGCTTTATTTATATATTTTCTTCAAACTATATATTTAACATGGGATTTTTATGTCTTTTCACTTTACAGAATCTTTTAAACCTCAGCTTAAAGTTTTAATGTATTTGTCTAATCAAAACTTAATAGTTAAACATTTGTAGATTTTTATCATAATCCCACAATATTAGAGGCCCCTAATTATTTCCTAAAAATCATCTAAAATTGTGGACCATATTTTCACATGGTGGTTAGTTTTCAGAAACATTTATTAGCAGCATTGACAGTAAGCTTTGCTCTTAAATTTCTTACATAACACACACAAAAAATCGTATCTCTCACTGTGTTAAAACTAAAATAAATCTTTAGAATTTTTTCAAAGATTTAAGACTTAAAGAGTCAGATGTAAATAACTTAGGAATATTCTGCCTGGCCATTGTTGGAATGGTATTCCATAGGGGATATTGTTAATGTGACTGACAAGTCAATTATATCCCATTCACAAATGTTTTGATGTCTGCAATATTAATAATACTGCATTGCCCATGAGAAGTGCTACCCTAACTACTGGCACGGAATACTCACAATAAATGGCAGCAAATATAATTCTAACCTCTGACTCTGTAACAAACAGCATGGGTACTCTCTACCGCTCTGCCTTTAATTTCAGTGGCATCAAAGGAAAACTCAAGCACCTCGGAAAATAACTCTAGCCCCATGTCTTGCTAAAATAAAATGCTTACCCACAGACATAAATTACCATGGAAATAAAAAGAGGACCAAAAAATTACACAGTTTCCTAATGCTCTTATATCAAAGTAGCAGAGGGAGTGGAGGGCTGTGAGCAGAGCACTTGTATTATGCAGGCTCGCTGCTTGGTAAACAATCTTTGATGGCTTTAATCCAACAGGTTTGCTCAGTTGATGATGGGAGGGAGCGTTATTCATAATTCTCAAGAACAGAGTACTTTATAATAATCATTTCTGTGGATGTCCGTTTGGAAATTTTTGCTATGGGGACATTCTAAATTAGAATTCAGTCAATAGATGCCATAACTGTGAGTTTAATAGTCACAAAACTATTGACTCAATGGGGTTCCAGGCAGCAAACCCAATGACAGGCAGCCTCCCTCCCCACCTTGTAAATGTGATTTGCCTGCCTGCCAGCTCTCCTTCTTCCTTCTTTCATTCTTTCCTAATTTCCTTCCAAACTTTTTTCTGATTTATACAAGAGGAACAATTCTCATTATAAATAAATACAAGCAGCATACATAAAATTAAAGCCCTCCTCGACACCCACTCCTTTCTTAGAGCTCACTATTGCAAACAGTGGGTTTTGGGTCTTTGTGGGTCTTTTTCTGCTCAAGTGCAGACATACGCATGTAAATGTACAAAAATATAATTGGTGTGTTTTAAATCACAAGTGGAGGCAAACTGTACCCATTATTTGCAATTTTTAGAAACTTGATATGACTTAAAGAATTGTACATGTGAGTACATAGAGATTTGCCTGATTCTTTTAGTAGGCTTCATAATATTCCATAGTACAGGTACATCACAGTTTATTTAAATAGCCCTTCCTTGATAAAAATATAAATTGTTTACAGTAGTGTGCTATTTATGATAATGATGTAATGAATATAGGTTGGTAGGACTTGGGCACCTGTATGGCCTTCTCTAAGGTTTAAACCAGAAGTAGGATTTCTGAGACAATGAATTCATGTATTTGCAGTTTTACTGTTGCCATGTTGCCCTCCAGAGGAGCAGTACTGATTCAAGTCCCACCAGTCTCTACAGGGTTTCTTATTACATTACATCCTCTTTAGGTCTTGGGATTGTCAGATGTGTTGACTTTTGCAGATCTGGTGGATATGAAACGATATCTCGTGATTTTAACTGTATTTCCCTGATTGCCAATAAAATTGAGTATATCTTCATGTGTGTATTGACCTTCTGTGGATTTTCTGTTCAATCTTTACCCTTTAATAAAATAGAACCTTATTTGAGATATAACTCGCAAACTTTAAAATTCACCCAATTCAGTGTTTTTTGTATATTTACAAAGTTGTACATTGATCATCCCCCAAAGAAATCTCATATCCATTTGCAGTTACTGCCAATTACCCTTACTTGGCAACAACCAATCTTCTGTCTGTCTCTAAGGATTTGCCTATTCTGAACATTGCATATAGATGAAATTATTCAATATGTGACATTTTGTGTCTGGCTGTTTTCACTTAGTGTAATGTTTGCCAAATTCCCTCCATGTTGTAGCATGTATCGGTACTTCATTCCTTTTTGTGACTGAATACTACTTCGTTGTATTGCTACACCATTTTATCTATCCATTCATCGACTGATGGACTTTTGGGTTGTTCATACATTTTGGCTATTAGGAATAATGCTGCTCTGAATATTCATGAACAAGCTTTTGTTTGAATATATGTTTTCAATTTTCTTGGGTATACTCGCTGGGTCATATAAGAATTATGTTTGGTATTTTGAGGAACAACCAGATTGTTTTCCAAAGTGTCTTTGCCATTTTATGTTCACACCAGCAATGTAGGAGGGCTCCAGATTCTCTACATCGTTGCTAATACTTGTTATTATCTGCCTTTTGATAATAGTCTTCCTAGTGGGTGTGAAATAGTATCATATTGTGGTTTTGATTTGCATTTCCCTAATGAATAGTGATGTCAACCATATTATCATGTGCTTACTGGCCACTTAAATATCTTCATTGGAGAAATGCTTATTCAAATCCTTTGCCCATTTTTTGAAATGTGTTATTTGTCTTTTTAGTTGTTCAGTTGTAACAGTTGTTGCTGTTGTTTTTTTTTGAATACAAGACCCTTATCAGACATATGATTTGCAGATATTGTCTCCCATCCTGTGGGTTGTCTTTTCATTTTCTTGATGGTGTCCTTTGAAGCACCAAAGTTTTAAATTTTGATGAAGTTCAATTTACCTAATTTTCCTTTTGTGACTTTTGCTTTATTGTCATTGTGACACCAAAATCCAAAGTCACAAAGATTTTCTCCTTTGTTTTCTTCTGAAAGCTTATAGTTTAAACTCATATTAAAGGTCTTTAATTAATTTAGAGTTAATTTTTCATATGATGTGAGGTAGAGTTCAATTGACCATAAATGTATGGTTTGTTTTTTCCCTGAAGCCTCCATTGTATTGTTTATATGTCTATATTTATGTTAGGCCCATATCGTCTTGATTATTGTAGCTTTGTAGTAAGTTTTGAAGTCATGAAATGTTAGTTCTTCAATATTCTTCTTCTTTTTCAAAATTGTTTTGGCTAATTTGGTATCAATTTTTCTATTGGATAAATTTTCTTCATCTTATTGGCCTATAGGTGTTCTTTTGTATTCTAAATAATAGCTTTTCACTTGCAATAGTGACTATTCCTCTAAGCCTATCACTTGACTTTGAATTCCATCTATTATATTTCCCCTACATTGCACATTTAATGAAGCCAAATTTATTGATCTTTTCTTTTTGGTATTTATAATTGGTATCTTAATAAAAATATTTTTTAAGAAAATAAATTCCTTCAAGAATTTCTGTTAATAGCTTGGTTCTTTCTTCGGTTTTTAAATTCATCTGGAATTTTTTTGAGTATTCTCCATAGTGTTGTAGCTTTTGTTTTTTGTTTTTTTCTCGATTGAATAGACAGTGTTCTCAATAACATTTATTGGATATTCTGCCACTTCTTCATTATTTCAAAATCCCTCCATTGTCACATATTAAATTCCTATACATACATTTATATCTATACCTACACATATATATATAATCTATTTATCTACCTATATGTATATGTTTGGTTTGGGGTTTTCTATTGTCTCTAGTGATTTATTTATTGAAGGCAACACCAATAGATAGTTTTAACTATTATGGCTTTATAATATATTCTGCTATTCATATGGTAGTCTCTGCCCCATTATAATTCTTTGTCTTTTTTTTTAACTTCCTTGGCTATTCTTGTATACTATTGTTCTTTGGGATAAATATTAGAATTTATTTGTTGAGTTCCAAAAAATGTTGCTATTGTGTTTTGGTTTTGATTAAATTTATATATCAGTTTGGTAGAGTACTGCCGTAATTATAGTCTTCAGCACTGCTGTCTAGGAGCACAGGATGTCTCTTTATTTACTTGAATCTTCTTTTATGGCCCTGTATCAACTTTTATAGTTTCCTTCTCATCAGTCTTGCAAATGTTCTATTAGTGAGACTTGCTTCAAATGTACACTTGATTGCTGATTTTTGGGAATTGGAACCCAATTTTCCATAAAAATGATGTAATAGATGGTGGTAGGTCTCCAGACAGTCATATGAGCCATGAGTCATAACAGAGGCAAACAATGGAGCTTAGTCTGGGCCCCAAAGTTAGATCATCTGTGAACCTCCTCCTGGCTGTGTGACTTTGAGCACATTACCCTCTCTTCCTGTGCTCGTTTCTTGGCAAGGAAAGTGGTGATAATAGTACCTCCCACATGGACTTGTTGTGGGGTTTATGTCAGATACATAGGAAGTCTATTGTTATTAATTTCTATGAGGACCTGATCTGAGGTCCAATGTAGGCCATCACACCTAGCTTCCTCCTTGTCTTTCAGCTTTGTGACTGAAGCAAATTTATAAGGAATGGATTTGGTCTGGTACATGGGATTGGGACCCTTGGAGACTTCCAGGTAGGGGTGGGAGAGGAAAGGAGAATGAAATTTAGCAACCGCCAATTTAGACATGAGGAGAAATTTGACTGCTTCTCTCATGTGCTCTGCAGAGACTCCCTCCTCCAGAGGCTGCCTCAGCAGCCTAACAGCCTCTCTGCTTCTGGTCTCCCTACTACTGGTGTCCCTCTGCAGCCACTGGGATCTCCCTAAAATATAGATCTCATCATACCATTGCCCTTCCTTAAGCCATTAATGGTTCCACAATGCCCTCAAAACAAGGTCTAGGCTCCTGAACGTAGTTTTAGAATCTGGCCCCTTATTGCTTCTCTTGTCTCATATCTTTACTCTCTAGCAATGTATAATTTCTTTTAGTCTCTTCCTCCCCTTCCACACTCTTTTCTCTAATCCTTTAGGTTTAAAGCAGAGACCATTTCCTTCTGAGATCTCCTTGAACTCTGGTCCCTCTCCCTACTGGGTAAATCTTTATTGTTTTGTTGTTTAAATTATTTTCTAGAATCTGATTGTCTTAAAATAGCTTCTAAAAGTGGCCTTGCATCTGGCAACTGCTCATACTATGTCTAGTGAAATATATTTTGAAGACAAATGTGTTAAATAGATGCACAGATATGCTTCTTACCCCCAATTTCATGACCCTTAACTTACCACATAGAAGCAGCCAAGTTGCTCCTCATGTCTAAATTGGCGGTTGCTAAATTTCATTCTCCTTTTCCTCTCCCACCCCTACCTGGAAGTCTCCAAGGGTCCCAATCCCATGTACCAGACCAAATCCATTCCTTATACATTTGTGGTGGAGATAAATACTGTAAAATGCCTATAGATTATCTATTGACTTTCTAGTTAATTTATACCATGCTAGAGTACATAAAATACTGCACACAATTTTTCCCCCCAAACACACGTTTTAGGCTCCCACAGAACTTAATAAAAGCTTCAATATTGACCAGAAGGTAAGTGGTTAACCCTAAGATTGCCAGTAGTGTATGGATGCTAAGATGAATCAGAAGATGAACTTAAGCTTCCTAACTTCTTTCTGTTAAAGTACAGAAGTATGATCCTGACTGCTGCCAATCAATTCTGATTCCAGTTCTGGTAGAAATGGGCCTTTGATCCAGAGTGGGTATGGAAACATTTCCAGGCCTTGCTCAGTTACTTACCTGTGAACAAACCAGAGGCTCTTCCAAAGTTCTCCAAGGTTTCATCTAACTAAAAAATATGGTCATTTTACACCTGTATCCTGGAAAGTTCATAGATATATGCTGTATTTTGAATTGTTTAGCCCTTGGTGAAAGAAGTTGGACACAAATGAAACAAAATATCTGACCACTACCTTTTAAGAATTTGCAATATATTATAGAATTAAGTGATACAGTTTACTTTATTTATACAAATAAATACATGATAAACCATTTACTTTAATTTCATGTTTTGGTGTCTCGAGTTTGGATAATGAGCCTGTTTACTCAAATCCAATTATCCATTCTATTTTCTCATCCTCAACTACATATGTGAACACATTTATTCCCACTTCCCCAAACCACTCCCCAGTACCACAAGACACATAAGGAGAGCTTTGTAAAAGAGGTGGGATTCGAAGCAAGGGCAGGGACAGACTTGAAAGGGAGGGCATTATTCCAGGCCTCAGGACCAGTGTGGAGGAAGTGTAAAATCAGGAGTGGGAAAATCAAACACTGAGAAGTTTAGTTTGGGGAGAACAGAGGGAACCTTGAGTGTTAAGATCTTCAGGAGGGGTGGGGTAGAGAGGGAGGAGTGGAGATATTTTTCAAAACAAGATTGAACGGCAGCTATCAAAGAAGAGAGACAAAGACCAGAATTAATCTTCAAAAAGAGCAAACTAAGACACAACTTAATAAAGATATTGAAATGACTCAAACACTTCCTTCGTTTTCATCAATTAAGGATAAAACTGGGTGAGGTCCCAATATCTACCTATGAAGTGGTCCTGAACTGAGACATTCCGTACCCATCCCATTATATTTGTATAGTCATCAGCTGGGCATCTGTTCTCTCATCAAAGCAATGTGACATTTAAGACACAGAGTCAAACAGATGGCTGTATTTTGCTGAACTGGACTTTAGTGAAAAAGTCCAGATTCTTTTCTTGCAGAGGAAAGGGATTATTGCCTTAAAGGGTGTTCATCATTGGGGGAAAAGGATAATGCTACATCAAAGAACTGAGAAGGGGAAGGGAGTATTGAGGTGATTTCACATCTCACGAGAGAGAGAAAAAAAAGGAAATGCAGATAATGTGAAATATTCCAAATTCATAAAAGAGAAAGCTAAAGCCAGGATCCATTTAAAATCCCAGGTACCGTAGTTAAAGATGCTTCAGTTGACCTGGTTCAGTGCAAAAAATGCTGAATGAGGTAGGTATTCATTCTACTAAAAACAGGACAAATGCAAAGAGGTAAGATTAACACCAAATTATCACTAGAGGGAAGATTGCAGCAATTAAAATTTTCCAAATAACCTTAGCCTTTTGAGCTAAACAATCCCCAGATGACAGTGATGGTCCAACTTTTAACAGGCTGTGTGATCTCCTCCTCTTCATAAAGAATTTTTAAAATGCTCTTTAATCTATGTTGCACCTTTATGGGTTTGCCAAAAGGAAGTTATCCCATCAGCTATGTCTTGTGGTACCTTGTCAGAGGTCATCACTTGGCTTTGGGTCCATACCTGTCACAAAAACAATTTCTTACACTTGGTGTTTTTTTTTTGTTTTGTTTTGTTTTTTTTTATTTAAATGGTTTTGAAACTTCTGACTTTGGAGATGCTATTTCCCAAAAAAGTATCTTTGTAACATTTTAAAAAGAAAAGAGTAGAAGAGGGTTATGGATGTGGCTCTTTTTCAAAGCTCATTAACCGAATGCAAATAAATTGAAAACTCATTACAACACAGGGTGCTTTAATTAAAAATGGGTACATGTGATATAATAAAAATAACAAGAAAGCGAACTTGAATTTGATAACCTTTTATAGAAATAGTTCTTAATCAGTAGCAGAAGGGGGCACAAGAACATTTGAGTAGTTTTTGTAAATGTAGACAATTTTTCAGTATTTGTCTTTATAAATAGAGTCATGCAAAGGAAGATTCACTTGCTAAGGCTTAAAATTCATTGACTATATGTCAAAGTCAGGGGCTTGCAGTGTATCATTCTAGCAGAGTACTACTTAAGATTCTAAGACCCCAGTGTCTCCAAAGAGTCTTTCATTAGTTCACTCAGCACCAAGACAGTATCTCAAGACACAAGTAATTTCAAATCAGGGGTGTCAAGTGCATCTTCTAATAACTACAGGCAAAGGAGAAATTAGTTTGCTTTCCTCTAACTCATGAAAATAGCCCTGATTGTCAGATAAACGTAAAAGGAAGCGATCGGTGAACTTGACTTTGACAAATACAAAAGGTTCTTAAGCAGCATACGTGAGAATGATTACATGTCACCTTGGACCTGTCTACTTCAATGGAACATTTTCCCCACTTGATATTTGAGTCAATTTAGTTATAAAATATAAAAAGGCAATTCTCCATGCTCTTTTCAGCAAGATAAATAGAAAATCAGTAGAGTTCTTTTTTTAAAACTCTTTTATTATAGACTTTACTACTGTTAACAGTCCATTCATATCCTTCTGGTTCTTTCTGTGTGGATGTATCTTTTCCAGCAAAATGAGATAATACTATACACAATGCTTTGCAATCTGCATTTTCCAATCAATGAGCCGCATGTTTCTATTTCAGTAAATTCATGTACTGATACTCAGGCTGTGATTAGATTACACAATTGACCCCAAATACCCTTTATAGGGTGCGTTGCAAGAGCACACATTGAACTTGGCTATTATGCCCAAGTCCCTTGCAATTCAGCACATTCCCTTTCCCATGACCATGACTTGTTAGAGAGAATGGGCCAGGTTGTCTGCAGAATACCCCACGTTTTGGATTTGTCTGCTTGTTTCCAATTCTGTTGTTTTTGATTCATCATAACAAAATTCATTTGCTTGAATAATCTGTTTTTATTTTTTGTCCAGAAAATAGTTGTTTAGAGAATAATCTAAATTTCACTAGTATCTGCAATAGCTAACAAAATGGTCAGAAAGCTGAGTTAAAGTTTCGACAGCACTGCTGCATCGTCCCCTTGGCACCCCTTCTTGCAGAATCATAAACATCCTGCATCCCCACTTGGACGCATGGATTAAAAAGCAGCCTTATTTCAATATTTTCTTTCCCATTCTCTTGCTTTCAGTACTACAGGGACGAACACAAATTTTTTTTTATAACACACTTTAAAAAAAAGAAAGGAACTTCAAGATGGCATAAGAGTAGGATGTGGAGATCACCTTCCTCCCCACAAATACATCAGAAATACATCTACATGTGGAACAACTACAGAACACCTACTGATAGCTGGCAGAAGACCTCAGACCTCCCAAAAGGCAAGAAACTCCCCACATACCTGGGTAAGGCAAAAGAAACAAGAAAAAACAGAGACAAAAGAATAGGGACAGGACCTGCACCTCGGGGAAGGAGCTGTGAAGGAGGAAACGTTTCCACACACTAGGAAGGCCCTTCAAGGGCAGAGACTGCGGGTGGCGGAGGGGGGAAGCTTCAGAGCCACGGAGGACAGCGCAGCAACAAGGGTGCGGAGGGCAAAGCGGAGAGATTCCCGCACGGAGGATAGGTGCCGACCAGCACTCACCAGCCCGAGAGGCTTGTCTGCTCCCCGGCCGGGGCGGGCGGGGGCTGGGAGCTGAGGCTCGGGTGTCGGAGGTTAGATCCCAGGGAGAGGACTGGGGTTGGCGGCGTGAACACAGCCTGAAGGGGGCTAGTGCGCCACAGCTAGCCAGGAGGGAGTCCGGGAAAAAGTCTGGAGCTGCCAAAGAGGCAAGAGACTTTCTCTTGCCTCTTTGTTTCCTGGTGCACAAGGAGAGGGGATTAAGAGCGCTGTTTAAAGGAGCTCCAGAGACGGGTGCGAGCCGTGGCTATCAGCGCAGACCCCAGAGACGGGCATGAGACGCTAAGGCTGCTGCTGCCGCCACCAAGAAGTGTGTGTGCAAGCACAGGTCACTCTCCACACCGCCCCTCCCGGGAGCCTGTGCAGCCCGCCACTGCCAGGGTCCTGTGATCCAGGGACAACTTCCCTGGAAGAACACATGTCGCACCTCAGGCTGTTGCAACGTCACACAGGCCTCTGCCGCCGCAGGCTCGCCCCGCATCCGGACCCCTCCCTCCCCCCGGCCTGAGTGAGCCAGAGCCCCCGAAGCAGCTGTTACTTTAACCCCGTCCTGTCTGAGTGAAGAGCAGACGCCCTCAGGCGACCTACACGCAGAGACGGGGCCAAATCCAAAGCTGAACCCCAGGAGCTGTGCGAACAAAGAAGAGAAAGGGAAATTTCTCCCAGCAGCCTCAGGAGCAGCGGATTAAATCTCCACAATCAACTTGATGTACATGCATCTGTTGAATACCTGAATAGACAACGAATCATCCCAAATTGAGGAGGTGGACTTTGGGAGCGATGATATATATATATTTTTTTCCTTTTTCTCTTTTTGTGATTGTGTATGTGTATGCTTCTCTGTGTGATTTTACCTGTATAGCTTTGCTTTTACTATTTGTCCTAGGGGTATGTCTGTCCATTTTTGGTTTTTGTTTTTATTTTTAGTATAGATTTTAGCACTTGTTATCATTGGTGGATTTGCTTTTTGGTTTCGTTGCTCTCTTCTTTCTTTCTTTCTTCCTTTTAAAAATTTTTTTTTATTTTTAATAATTATTTTTTATTTTTTACTTTAATAACTTTATTTTATTTTCTCTTCTTCTTTTCTTTCTTTTTTTCATTCTTTTTTTCTCTCTTTTATTCTGAGCCATGTGGATGACAGGGTCTTGGTGCTCCAGCAGGTCACCAGGCCTGTGCCTCTGAGGTGGGAGAGCCAAGTTCAGGATATTGGTCCACCAGAGACCTCCCAGCTACACGTAATATCAAAGAGCAAAAATCTCCCAGAGATCTCCATCTCAATGCCAAGACCCAGCTCCACTCAACAAACAGCAAACTACAGTGCTGGACACCCCATGCCAAACAACTAGCAAGACAGGAACACAACCCAACCCATTAGCAGAGAGGCTGCCTAAAGTCATAATAAGGTCACAGACACCCCAAAACACACCACCAGACGTGGACCTGCCCACCAGAAAGACAAGATCCAGCCTCATCCAGCAGAACACAGGCACTAGTCCCCTCCACCAGGAAGCCTACACAACCCACTGAACAAATCTTAGCCACTGGGGGCAGAAACTGAAAACAACGGGAACTACGAACCTGCAGGCTGCAAAAAGTAGACCCCAAACACAGTAAGTTAAGCAATATGAGAAGACAGAGAAACACACAGCAGATGAAGGAGCAAGGTAAAAACACACAAGACTAAACAAATGAAGAGGAAATAGGCAGTCTACCTGAAAAAAGAATTCAGAGTAATGATAGTAAAGTTGATCCCAAATCTTGGAACCAGAATGGAGAAAATACAAGAAACGTTTAACAAGGACCTAGAAGAACTAAAGAGCAAACAAACAATGATGAACAACACAATAAATGAAATTAAAAATTCTCTAGAAAGAATCAATAGCAGAATAACTGAAGCTGAAGAATGGATAAGTGACCTGGAAGATAAAAGAGTGGAAATAATTACCACAGAGCAGAATAAAGAAAAAAGAATGAAAAGAATTGAAGACGATCTGAGACACTTCTGGGACAAAATTAAACACACCAAGATTTGAATTATAGGGGTCCCAGAAGAAGAAGAGAAAAAGAAAGGGACTGAGAAAATATTTGAAGAGATTATAGTTGAAAACTTCCTAACATGGGAAAGGAAATAGCTAATCAAGTCCGGGAAGCACACAGAGTCCTATACAGGATAAATCCAAGGTGAAACATGCCAAGACACATATTAATCAAACTATTAAAAATTAAATAAAAGAAAAAATATTAAAAGCAGCAAGGGAGAAATAACAAATAACATACAAGGGAATCCCCATAAGGTTAACAGCTGATCTTTCAGCAGAAGCTCTGCAAGCCAGAAGGGAGTGGCAGGACATATTTAAAGTGATGAAAGGGGAAAACCTACAACCAAGATTACTCTACCCAGCAAGGATCTCATTCAGATTCGACGGAGAAATTAAAACCTTTACAGACAAGCAAAAGCTAAGAGAATTCAGCAAACCAAACCAGGTTTACAACAAATGCTAAAGGAACTTCTCTAGGCAGGAAACAAAAGAGAAGGAAAATACCTACAATAACAAACTCAAAACAATTAAGAAAATGGTAATAGGAACACACATATTGATAATTACCTTAAATGTAAATGGATTAAATGCTCCCACCAAAAGATATAGACTGGCTGAATGGATACAAAAACAAGACCCGTATATATGCTGTCTACAAGACACCCACTTCAGACCTAGGGACACATACAGACTGAAAGTGAGGAGACGGAAAAAGATACTCCATGCAAATGGAAATCAAAAGAAAGCTGGAGTAGCAATTCTCATATCGGACAAAATAGACTTTAAAACAAAGACTATTACAAGAGACAAAGAAGGACACTACATAATGAACAAAGGATCAATCCAAGAAGAAGATATAACAACTGTAAATATTTATGCACCCAACATAGGAGCACCACAATACATAAGGCAAATGCTAATAGCCGTAAAAGGGGAAACCAACAGTAACACAGTAAGAGTAGAGGACTTTAACACACCACTTTCACCAACAGACAGATTATCCAAAATGAAAATAAATAAGGAAACACAAGCTTTAAATGATATATTAAACAAGATGGACTTAATTGGTATTTATAGGACATTCCATCCAAAAAAAACAGAATACACTTTCTTCTCAAGTGCTCATGGAACATACTCCAAGAAAGATCATATCCTGGGACACGAATGAAGCCTCAGTAAATTTAAGAAAATTGATATCATATCAAGTACCTTTTCTGACCACAATGCTATGAGACTAGATATCAATTACAGGAAAAAATCTATAAAAAATACAAACAAATAGAGGCTAAACAATACACTACTAAATAACCAAGAGATCACTGAAGAAATCAAAGAGGAAGTCAAAAAATACCTAGAAACAAATGACAATGGAAACAAAATGACCCTAAACTTTATGATATACAGCAAAAGCAGTTCTAAGAAGGAAGTTTATAATAATACAATCCTATGGTAAGAAACAAGAAACATCTCAAATAAACAAGCTAACCTTACAACTAAAGCCTTTACAGAAAGAAGAACAAAAGAAACCCCAAAGTTAGCAAAAGGAAAGAAATCATAAAGATCAGATCAGAAATAAATGAAAAAGAAATGAAGGAAACAATAGCAAAGATCAGTAAAACTAAAAGCTTGTTCTTTGAGAAGATAAACAAAATTGATAAACCATTAGCCAGACTCATCAAGAAAAAAGGGAGAAGACTCAGATCAACAGAAGTAGAAGTAAAAAAGGAGAAGTAACAACTGACACTGCAGAAATACAAAGGGTCATGAGAGATTACTACAAGCAACTATATGCTAATAAAATGGACAACCTGGAAGAAATGGACAAATTCTTAGAAAAGCACCACCTTCTGAGACTGAACCAGGAAGAAATAGAAAATATAAACAAACAAATCACAAACACTGAAATTGAAACTCTGATTAAAAATCTTCCAACAAACAAAAACCCAGGACCTGATGGCTTCACAGGTGAATTCTATCAAACATTTAGAGAAGAGCTAAAACCTATCCTTCTCAAACACTTCCAAAATATAGAAGAGGGAAGAACACTCCCAAACTCATTCTACAAGGCCACCATCACCCTGATAACAAAACCAGAAAGATGTCACAAAGAAAGAAAACTACAGGCCAATATCACTGATGAACATGGATGCAAAAATCCTCAACAAAATACTAGTAAACAGAATCCAACAGCACGTTAAAAGGATCATACACCATGATCAAGTGGGGTATATCCCAGGAATGCAAGGATTCTTCAATATACGCAAATCAACCAATGTGATACACCATATTAACAGATTGAAGAATAAAAACCATATGATCATCTCAACAGATGCAGAAAAAGCTTTCAACAAAATACAACACCGATTTATGATAAAAACCCTCCAGAAAATAAGCATAGAGGGAAGTTACCTCAACATAATAAAGGCCATATAAGACAAACCCACAGCCAACATCATCCTCAATGGTGAAAAACTGAAACCATTTCCACTAAGAACAGGAACAAGACAAGGTTGCCCACTCTCACCACTGTTATTCAACATTGTTTTGGAAATTTTAGCCACAGCAATCAGAGAAGAAAAACAAATAAAAGGAATCCAAATCAGAAAAGAAGAAGTAAAGCTGTCACTGTTTGCAGATGACATGACACTATGCATAGAGAATCCTAAAGATGCTATCAGAAAACTACTAGAGCTAATCAATGAATTTGGTAAAGTAGCAGGATACAAAATTAATGCCCAGAAATCTCTTGCATTCCTATACACTAATGATGAAAAATCTGAAATTGGAATTAAGGAAACACTCCCATTTACCATTGCAACCAAAAGAATAAAATACTTAGGAATAAACCTACCTAAGGAGACAAAAGATCTGTATGCAGAAAACTATAAGACACTGATGAAAGAATTTAAAGATGATACAAACAGATGGAGAGGTATACCATGTTCTTGGATTGGGAGAATCAACATTGTGAAAATGACTATACTACCCAAAGCAATCTACAGATTCAATGCAATCCCTATTAAACTACCAATGGCATTTTTCACAGAACTAGAACCAAAAATTTCACAATTTGTATGGAAACGCAAAAGACCCCAAATAGCCAAAGCAATCTTGAGAAAGAAAAGCAGAGCTGGTGGAATCAGGCTCCCTGACTTTAGACTATACTACAGAGCTACAGTAATGAAGACAGTATGGTACTGTTATAAAAACAGAAATATAGATCAATGGAACAGGATAGAAAGCCCAGAGATAAACCCACACACATATGGTCACCTTATCTTTGATAAAGGAGGCAAGAATATACAATGGAGAAAAGACAGCCTCTTCAGTAAGTGGTGCTGGGAAAACTGGACAGCTACAAGTAAAAGAATGAAATTAGAACACTCCCTAACATGATACACAAAAATAAACTCAAAATGTATTAAAGACCTAAATGTAAGGCCAGACACTATCAAACTCTTAGAGGAAAACATAGGCAGAACACTCTATGACATAAATCACAGCAAGATCCCTTTTGACCCACCTCCTAGAGAAATGGAAATAAAAACAAAAATAAACAAATGGGACCTAATGTAATTTAAAAGCTTTTGCACAGCAAAGAAAACCATAAACAAGACGAAAAGACAACCCTCAGAATGGGAGAAAATATTTGCAAATGAAGCACCTGACAAAAGATTAATCTCCAAATTTACAAGCAGCTCATGTACCTCAATATCAAAAAAACAAAAAACCCAATCCAAAAATGGGCAGAAGATCTAAATAGACATTTCTCCAAAGTAGATATACAGATTGCCAACAAACACATGAAAGAATGCTCAACATCATTAATCATTAGAGAAATGCAAATCAAAACTACAATGAGATATCATCTCACACCAGTCAGAATGGCCATCATCAAAAAATCTACAAACAATAAATGCTGGAGAGGGTGTGGAGAAAAGGGAACCCTCTTGCACTGTTGGTGGGAATGTAAATTGATACAGCCACTATGGAGAACAGTATGGAGTTTCCTTAAGAAACTAAAAATAGAACTACCATACGACCCAGGAATCCCACTACTGTGCATATACCCTGAGATAACCATAATTCAAAAAGAGTCATGTACCACAATGTTCACTGCAGCTCTTTTTACAATAGTCAGGACATGGAAGCAACCTAAGTGTCCATTGACAGATGAATGTATAAAGAAGATGTGGAACATATATAAATGGAATATTACTCAGCCATAAAAGGAAATGAAATTGAGTTATTTGTAGTGAGGTGGATGGACCTAGAGTCTTTCATACAGGGTGAAGTAAGTCAGAAAGAGAAAAACAAATACCATATGTTAACACATATATATGGAATCTAAAAAAAAAAAAAAGAATTGTCATGAAGAACCTAGGGGCAGGATGGGAATAAAGATGCATATCTACTAGAGAATGGACTTGAGAACATGGGGAAGGGGAAGGGTAAGCTGGGACAAAGTGAGAGATTGGAATGGACATACATACACTACCAAATGTAAAACCGAAAGCTAGTGGGAAGCAGGTGCATAGCTCGGGGAGATCAGCTCGGTGCTTTGTGACCACCTAGAGGGGTGGAATAGGGAGGGTGGGAGGAGGGAGGGATACGCAAGAGGGGGGAGATATGGGGATACACGTATATGTATAGCTGATTCACTTTGTTATAAAGCAGAAACTAACACACCATTGTTCAGCAATTATACTCCAATAAAAATGTTAAAAAAAAAAAAGAGATTGACGGTTCAGTTCTTGGTGGTTTGCTTTGTTTACAAATACTGCTACTGATAAGTGGGCATCATGAATCTATGCTAATATGTCATAATAATTTGAGATCATTTTCACCATCTTCATTCCTGTAGAAAGTTATAAGTTGCTCTTCTATAATATACTTCTGATAATTGTTCTAAAATGACAATAAAACGGATTAGTAATCCAGGTGTCAATCATTTTTTTTAATCTCTAAAAAGGAGCTCTTTTTTTTTCTGGGGTAGAATTTAATAAACCTTTTTACCAGTATTAACTACATAACTGCAATAATAATTAGATAAGAGTTTTAAGTCTATTTAAAATTTATGTATTCCTTTAAAAATCTTTAGAAAGCAACAAGTTTATATCAATGTAATTGCCTATCATGTATTTATCAAACAAATGTATTATTACTCTCCGGTATTAGATTTATTATAACAAACTCGTAACATTTAAAAATAGAAAAATTTTATTGAGTGCTTACTATGGGTCAGGCACTTGAATAAATACTTTGCAAGGATTGTTTTATTTAAACCTCAAAAATTCTTGAGGTATAGATACTGTTATTATCCATTTTACACCTGATACAAAAAAGCAGAAAAGTTAAAGTGTGTTTTTATTGGGAGGATAAATTTTTTTTTTTCCACAGACACATACACTGTATTTTATTTTTACAAGAGATAAATAGACTGACATCAAGCATTGTACATGGATGACCACAACAAAAGCAACAATGATTGCAATTACCAAACATGAAACACAGTCATACTATGTCATAATGTTGACATTCAGTCCAGTAATCCTCCACTGTAGCAGCTCCTTTACTTTGCAGTGAAAATTGATTTGTATATTCCTTGCCTCTGAGTCCTTGTGGGATTTTTTTTTAATTCAAACAGAAAGTCACAAAAATTATACTCATCCTCATCAGTTCACTCAGTCCCATGTAATTAATCTTTTTTTTTATCTTGATCTTTTGTTAGCACTTTTATGAGTTCATCAGTTTTTCATTAGAGTTCTGAAAATGCTTATTCATTCAGTTCAGAAGTACAGTCAGTTACCAGAAACCTGTACTTGTCAGTCTTTTCCATGAATTTCTTGAAGATGAAACCCTTTTATAGGAACATATTTGCAAAAGCATCAGAGTACACCCAGAACTCTCTGTAAATGACAAAAGACTTAAAAATGACCACGGTTAAAGATTTGATGAAAGTTCATAATAATGCAGTTGACAAGAAAATTAGTTATTTCTGAGATATACATTTTAAAGTAATAACCAGGATTATGACTTATTATACCAGAACATATAAGATTTTTAGAAATTTCATGTAATGTCTGAAACATTTATATTAACATATTTCCATACAAATAACCCAATGAAAGTTTAGTATTTGTTGTTTTGTTTGTTTGTTTTTTTATACTGCAGGTTCTTATTAGTCATCAATTTTATACACATCAGTGTATACATGTCAATCCCAATCACCCAATTCAGCTCACCACCATCCCCACCCCACCGCAGTTTTCCCCCCTTGGTGTCCATATGTCTGTTCTGTACATCTGTGTCTCAACTTCTGCCCTGCAAACCGGCTCATCTGTACCATTTTTCTAGGTTCCACATACATGCATTAATATACGATATTTGTTTTTCTCTTTCTGACTTACTTCACTCTGTATGACAGTCTCTAGATCCATCCACATCTCAACAAATGACTCAATTTCGTTCCTTTTTATGGCTGAGTAATATTCCATTGTATATATGTACCACATCTTCTTTATCCATTCCTCTGTTGATGGGCATTTAGGTTGCTTCCATGACCTGCCTATTGTAAATAGTGCTGCAATGAACATTCGGGTTCATGTGTCTTCTTCTTTTTTTTTTTTAAATTATTTATTTATTTATTATTTATTATTTTTGGCTGTGTTGGGTCTTCGTTTCTGCACGAGGGCTTTCTCTAGTTGCGGCAAGTGGGGGCCACTCTTCATCGCGGTGCGCGGGCCTCTCACTGTCGCGGCCTCTCCCGTTGCGGAGCACAGGTTCCAGACGCGCAGGCTCAGTAGTTGTGGCTCACGGGCCCAGTTGCTCCATGGCATGTGGGATCTTCCCAGACCAGGGCTCGAACCCGTGTCCCCTGCATTGGCAGGCAGATTCTCAACCACTGTGCCACCAGGGAAGCCCACATGTGTCTTTTTGAATTACGGTTTTCTCTGGGTATATGCCCAGTAGTGGGATTGCTGGGTCATAAGGTAATTCTATTTTTAGTTTCTTAAGGAAACTCCATACTGTTTTCCATAGTGGCTGTATCAATTTACATTCCCACCAACAGTGCAAGAGGGTTCCCTTTTCTCCACACCCTCTCCAGCATTTGTTGTTTGTAGATTTTCTGATGATGCCCATTTTAACTGGTGTGAGGTGATACCTCATTGTAGTTTTGATTTGCATTTCTCTAATAATTAGTGATGTTGAGCATCTTTTCATGTGCTTCGTGGCTGTCTTTATGTCTTCTTTGGAGAAATGTCTATTTAGGTCTTCTGCCCATTTTTGGATTGGGGTGTTTGTTTCTTTAATATTGAGCTGAATGAGCTGTTTATATATTTTGGAGATTAATCCTTTGTCCGTTGATTCGTTTGCAAATATTTTCTCCCATTCTGAGGGTTGTCTTTTCGTCTTGTTTCTGGTTTCCCTTGCTGTGCAAAAGCTTTGAAGTTTCATTAGGTCCCATTTGTTTATTTTTGTTTTTATTTCCATTACTCTAGGAGGTGGATCAAAAAAGATCTTGCTGTGATTTATGTCAAAGAGTGTTCTTCCTATGTTTTCCTCTAAGAGTTTAATAGTGTCCAGTCTTACATTTAGGTCTCGAATCCATTTTGAGTTTATTTTTGTGTATGGTGTTAGGGAGTATTCTAATTTCATTCTTTTACATGTAGCTGTCCAGTTTTCCCAGCACCGCTTATTGAAGAGACTGCCTTTTCTCCATTGTATATCTTTGCCTCCTTTGTCATAGATTAGTTGACCATAGGTGTGTGGGTTTATCTCTGGGCTTTCTATCTTGTTCCATTGATCTATGTTTCTGTTTTTGTGCCAGTGCCATATTGTCTTGATTACTGTAGCTTTGTAGTATAGTCTGAAGTCAGGGGGTCTGATTCTTCCAGCTCCGTTTTTTTCCCTCAAGACTGCTTTGGCCATTCGGGGTCTTTTGTGTCTCCTTACAAATTTTAAGATGATTTGTCCTAGCTCCGTAAAAAATGCCATTGGTAATTTGATAGGGATTGCATTGAATCTGTAGATTGCTTTGGGTAGTAGAGTCATTTTCACAATGTTGATGCTTCCAATCCAAGAACATGGTATATCTCTCCATCTGTTGGTATCACCTTTAATTTCTTTCATCAGTGTCTTATACTTTTCTGAATACAGGTCTTTTGTCTCCCTAGGTAGGTTTATTCCTAGGTATTTTATTCTTTTTGTTGCAATGGTAAATGGGAGTGTTTCCATAATTTCTCTTTCAAATTGTTCATCATTAGTGTATTGGAATGCAAGAGATTTCTGTGCATTAATTTTGTATCCTGCAACTTTACCATATTCATTAAGTAGCTCTAGCAGTTTTCTGGTGGCAGTTTTAGGATTCTCTATGTATAGTATCATGTCATCTGCAAACATTGACAGTTTTACTTCTTCTTTTCCAATTTGTATTCCTTTTATTTCTTTTTCTTCTCTGATTGCTGTGGCTAGGACTTCCAGAACTATGTTGAATAATAGTGGTGAGAGTGGACATCCTTGTCTCGTTCCTGATCTTAGAGGAAATGCTTTCAGTTTTTCACTATTGAGAATGATGTTTGCTGTGGGTTTGTCATATATGGCCTTTATTATGTTGAAGTAGGTTCCCTCTATGCCCACTTTCTGGAGAGTTTTTATCATAAGTGGGTGTTGAATTTTGTCAAAAGCTTTTTCTGCACCTATTGAGATAATCATATGGTTTTAATTCTTCAATTTGTTAATATGGTGTATCACATTGATTGATTTGCGTAAATTGAAGAATCCTTGCATCCCTGGGATAAATCCCACTTGATCGTGGTGTATGATCCTTTTAATGTGCTGTTGGATTCTGTTTGCCAGTATTTTATTGAGGAGTTTTGCATCTATATTCATCAGTGATATTGGTCTGTAATTTTCTTTTTTGGTAGTGTCTTTGTCTGGTTTTGGTATCAGGGTGATGGTGGCCTCATAGAACGAGTTTGGGAGTGTTCCTTCCTCTGCAATTTTTTGGAAGAGTTTGAGAAGGATAGGTGTTAGCTCTTCTCTTAATGTTTGACAGAATTCACCTGTGAAGCCATCTGGTCCTGGACTTTTGTTTGTTGGAAGATTTTTAATCACAGTTTCAATTTTATTACTTGTGATTGGTCTGTTCATATTTTCTGTTTCTTCATGGTTTAGTCTTGCAAGGTTATACCTTTCTAAGAATTTGTCCATTTCTTCCAGGTTGTCCATTTTATTGGCATAAAGTTGCTTGTAGTAGTCTCTTAGGATGCTTTGTATTTCTGCGGTGTCTGTTGTAACTTCTCCTTTTTCATTTCTGATTTTATTGATTTGAGTCTTCTTCCTCTTTTTCTTGATAGGTCTGGCTAATGGCTTATCAATTTTGTTTATCTTCTCAAAGAACCAGCTTTTAGTTTTATTGATCTTTGCTATTGTTTTCTTTGTTTCTATTTCATTTATTTCTGCTCTGATCTTTATGATTTCTTTCCTTCTGCTAACTTTGGGTTTTGTTTGTTCTTCTTTCTCTAGTTTCTTTAGGTGTAAGGTTAGGTTGTTTACTTGAGATTTTTCTTTTTTCTTGAGGTAGGCTTGTATAGCTATAAACTTCCCTCTTAGAACTGCTTTTGCTGCATCCCATAGGTTTTGGGTCATCGTGTTTTCATTGTCATTTGTCTCTAGGTATTTTTTGATTTCCTCTTTGATTTCTTCAGTGATCTCTTGGTTATTTAGTAACGTATTGTTTAGCCTCCATGTGTTTGTGTTTTTTACATTTTCTTCCCCGTAATTCATTTCTAATCCCATAGCGTTGTGGTCAGAAAAGATGCTTGATATGATTTAAGTTTTCTTAAATTTACTGAGGTTTGATTTGTGACCCAAGATGTGATCTATCCTGGAGAACGTTCCGTGCACACTTGAGAAGAAAGTGTAATCTGCTGTTTTTGGATGGAATGTCCTATAAATATCAATTAAATCTATCTGGTCTATTGTGTCATTTAAAGCTTCTGTTTTCCTTATTTATTTTCATTTTGGATGATCTGTCCATTGGTGTAAGTGAGGTGTTAAAGTGCCCCACTATTATTATGTTACTGTCAATTTGCTCTTTTATAGCTGTTAGCAGTTGCCTTATGTATTGAGGTGCTCCTATGTTGGGTGCATAAATATTTATAATTGTTATATCTTCTTCTTGGATTGATCCCTTGATCATTATGTAGTGCCCTTCCTTGTCTCTTGTAACATTCTTTATTTTAAAGTCTATTTTATCTGATATGAGTATAGCTACTTCAGCTTTCTTTTGATTTCCATTTGCATGGAATATCTTTTTCCATTGCCTCACTTTCAGTCTGTATGTGTCCCTAGGTCTAAAGTGGGTCTCTTGTAGACAGCATATATATGGGTCTTGTTTTTGTATCCATTCAGCAAGCCTGTGTCTTTTGGTTGGAGCATTTAAGCCATTCACGTTTAAGGTAATTATCTATATGTATGTTCCTATGACCATTTTCTGAATTGTTTTGGGTTTGTTTTTGTAGGTCCTTTTCTTCTCTTGTGTTTCCCACTTAGAGAAGTTCCTTTAGCATTTGTTGTAGAGCTGGTTTGGTAGTGCTGAATTCTCTTAGCTTTTGCTTGTCTGTAAAGCTTTTGATTTCTCCATCAAATCTAAATGAGATCCTTTCTGGGTAGAGTAATCTTGGTTGTAGGTTCTTCCCTTTCATCACTTTAAGTATATCATGCCACTCCCTTCTGGCTTGTAGAGTTTCTGCTGAGAAATCAGCTGTTAACCTTATGGGAGTTCCCTTGTATGTTATTTGTCGTTTTTCCCTTGCTGCTTTCAATAATTTTTCTTTGTCTTTAATTTTTGCCACTTTGATTACTATGTGTCTCAGCATGTTTCTCCTTGGGTTTATCCTGTATGGGACTCTCTGCGCTTCCTGGACTTGGGTGGCTATTTCCTTTCCCATGTTAGGGAAGTTTTCGACTATAATCTCTTCAAATATTTCCTCTGGTCCTTTCTCTCTCTCTTCTCCTTCTGGAACCCCTGTAATGTGATTGTTGTTGCATTTAGTGTTGTCCCATAGGTCTCTTAGGCTGTCTTCGTTGCTTTTCATTCTTTTTTCTTTATTGTGTTCCACAGCAGTGAATTCCACCATTCTGTCTTCCAGGTCACTTATCCGTTCTTCTGCCTCAGTTATTCTGCTATTGATTCCTTCTAGTGTAGTTGTCATTTCAGTTATTGTATTGTTCATCTCTGTTTGTTTGTTCTTTAATTCTTCTAGGTCTTTGTTAATCATTTCTTGCATCTTCTCGATCTTTGCCTCCATTCTTATTCCGAGGTC
Source organism: Eschrichtius robustus (assembly GCF_028021215.1). Lineage (NCBI taxonomy): Eukaryota > Metazoa > Chordata > Mammalia > Artiodactyla > Eschrichtiidae > Eschrichtius > Eschrichtius robustus. Next base: position 153,077,390 of record NC_090824.1, on the reverse strand, counting down.
CTGGATCATCTTCACTATCATTATTCTGAATTCTTTTTCTGGAAGGTTGCCTATCTCCACTTCATTTAGTTGTTTTATGGGATTTTATCTTGTTCCTTCATCTGGTATATAGCCCTCTGCCTTTTCATCTTGTCTGTGTTTCTGTAAATGTGGTTTTTTGTTCCACAGGCTGCAGGATTGTAGTTTTTCTTGCCTCTGCTGTCTGCCCTCTGGTGTTTGAGGCTATCTAAGAGGCTTGATGGGAGGCTCTGGTGGTGGGTAGAGCTGACTGTTGCTGTGGTGGTCAGAGCTCTGTAAAACTTTATTCCACTTGACTGTTGATGGGTGGGGCTGTGTTCCCTCCCTGTTGGTTGTTTTGCCTGAGGCAACCCAACACTGGAGCCTACCTGGGCTCTTTGTTGGGGCTAATGCAGACTCTGGGAGGGCTCACGCCAAGGAGTACTTCCCAGAACCTCCGCTGCCAGTGTCCTTGTCCCCACGGTGCAACAGAGCCAGCCCCCGACTCTGCAGGAGACCCTCCAACACTAGCAGGTAGGTCAGGTTCAGTCTCCCCCAGGGTCACTGCTCCTTCCCCCGGGTCCCGATGCACACACTATTCTGTGTGCGCCCTCCAAGAGTGGGGTCTCTGTTTCCCCCAGTCCTGTTGAAGTCCTGCAATTAATTCCCACTAAGCTTCAGAGTCTGATTCTCTATGAATTCCTCTTCCCGTTGCCAGACCCCCAGGTTGGGAAGCCTGACGTGGGGCTCAGAACCTTCACGCCAGTGGGTGGACTTCTGTGGTATAAGTGTTCGCCAGTCTGTGAGTCACCCACCCAGCAGTTATGGGATTTGATTTTACTCTGATTGCTCCCCTCCTACCGTCTCACTGTGGTTTCTCCTCTGTCCTTGGACGTGGGGTATCCTCCTTGGTGAAGTCCAGTGTCTTCCTGTCAATGATTGTCCAGCAGCCAGTTGTGATTCTGGTGCTCTCGCAAGAGGGAGTGAGAGCACGTCCTTCTACTCCACCATTTTGGTTAATCCTGGGGAGGACAAATTTTAAAATGTACATTTGTTAAAGAAACAAAGGTAGAACTATACTTAATGATCTGTAGCTTTCACACGTGTGTATTTTAGAATAGTCTTCTGGAGAAGTTGTCTACGGTAGTTGTCTGCCGTATACCTGAGGGGAAAATACCTACCTAAGGCAGTTAACATTATATTCCCCAAATAGGAGGAGCCAGGAAATCAACGCCATGTGAGTACTATGAACTTAGCCTCGGTGAGCATGAGGATTGTACTGTTCCATCTATTACCAAATTGGTCAACTGGACCAGTGCCAGTGTCCTAGACCTAGATAGAAATGGGGTTCTGTTTTTTGATTGGATTCTTGCAGCCAATAACGAAACCGATGCTGAGAGTGGAAAAGCACAGGCTTCATTCAATGACCAAAGAATGGAGAAGTGGGAACCTAGTTTGCAAATCATCTTCTCAACCCAATTCAAGTGGAGACACCAGATATATAGGAGGTGAGAGGTAAAAGGGAGGGATTTGGGAAGAGTGGGAGGAATATTCATGAGTTGTCAGAGAACAGGGGTGTGGTTTGAACCTAAGACTGATGCAACTCTCCTTTTCAGTCCTTCTATGGGCTTCTCTGGTTGTTGTCATGGCAATTGTCAACTGTCATGGCACTGGTGGCTGTGTCACTTAGCATGCTAATATATTACAATGAGTGAGTGTATAATGAGGCTCAAGCTCTACTGGAAGTCAAATCTTCTGCCATGTTAGGCCTAGTTGGTTCTAATAGGTTCTTATTTTTTTCTCTTTGCAGCTTCCTCCTGAAACTTAGGTAAGAGTAATTGGTTTCTATTCGAGGGAGGGGCAGGGGTATGATTCTGGGGTGACAGCCTTGGTAACACATCCTGTCACTGAGGATATTGTATACGAGGCAGTTTTGATTATACAGCCTTTGGAGAGTCATCATAATAGATAGCAGTCCAAAGAACCCTCCACCCCCTCAAAAACCCAACTTTGCTTGTATTCATTCTGTATTGGTTTTTTTCATTCACTTTACATATCTGCTGATGCTGATACTGATGGGCTGATTCATACAGTAGGAGCGTTTCTTTGGAAGCAGACAGGAAAAAGAGCATGTAAATGACACCCATTAAAGACTTTTAGTTTGATGGTCTGTTTCCTTTTGGAATAAAAAATAATAATAATTTGTTCCTACATAAACATCTTATGGCAAGTTTAATTATCAGGTATCCAGAAACAAATAACCTGACTAGAAGAATGAATCTTAATTGTATAGTTTTAGCCATTACTACGATGCTTCAAACATTTTAGGGTCAAATGAAATCAATAACTAAAATATATGAATGTTTAAAAAGGAGTGTTCAGAAAATAAACATTCTACTTAATTCCTAGACTAAAATATTCTTAGACTGTACTAATTGCCATAATGTGTCATGACTCAGATAACTGACTAGTTATCGTCCTAGATGGATACTGAGTGTATTCTGGACAAGAAAAAAAGAGTGCCTTTATTTCCAGAGCTTGGATTTGAGAATGTTTTAAAAAGATATCCAAAGTCAAGAACATCCATTAAAACTCAGTTATGTAAAACAATATTGAACGTGTTATATTATAGGGATTACAATAATAGTTACCATTAATTGGACATTCATTTTATGCTATGTACTTTACTTAAATTCATTTAGTACTCACAAGAATTAGTATTATTCCCTGTTTGCAGATGAGAAAACCCAGGCTTCAAGAGATGGTTTCACAACCAGGACTGGTTATTTACTGGATTTTGAAGCAAGTCTCTTCTTAAGTCCAAGCTTCTGACTTCTGCATTATAGTGTCTTCCACACTTTATTAATTTCAGCTCAATTTAATACCAAACTTTTGATAAAATATATTAAATTGTTGGAAGTAGTCATGGATCTTCTACTAAGCATCATCAATTGCAATAGAAATTGGGTCTAGATGTTATAAACACTGTGTTCCACCCTCTGGAAGCTTCCAGACAAGTATGGAGAGGGTAAGACAATTATTAAGACCAGTAAACTCTCTGTATTTATTATGAGTGTGAATTTCTGATTTTAGTTTCTTTTCATGGCAAAAGGGTGACAGTGGGAAGGTGCAGAAGTCACCAGTTCTCCAAGTATGAAGGTAACAAATGCTTCTTATGGGCAAAATGTGTCCTTGTCATGTGTAGAACAAAATCAGCAGAGCTAAATAAAGAAAGACAGTGCATACTGTTCATTGCACCTCATTCTTTCTTGAATTTTCATTGCGACTGAATTACTGAATTTGTAATATTTGTTTTTCTGCAAGTTTCCTAGGTTTTATTTCCTTATGCAGCCATTAAATAGAGTATACTTTGTCATACATTGAAATATACATTTACTGCTCCAGCATGATGATATGCAATTGTACATTCATCAAAATCCAGAGAAAAGTGTGTTAAATGTTATCATTAACATTTAAAACATGAAAAATTGTCATCAAATTTTATAGCATAATGAAAAATCATGGGAAGCACTTAATATGTTAGTATCTGAAGTTATTGCTCAGATAATACAGAAATGCAGCTTTTTTTTCTCTATTATCCATCTCACCAGTTTCCTTCCATTTGAAAAGTATTAGCAACTGTATTTTTTCCAGGATGATATTTTCTGCATAAATAAAAATGAAGGTCCCCTCAACCTCTGTTTCTACATAAATTCCTCCTTTCCTCCAACATCAAAAGAAGTCTCTTAATGGCACCCAGGAAACTGAGTGATTATTTACCCATCAGCCTAAAATGTAAATATTGGGTAAATGTGAATATCTAGGTAGGTTTCATTATGAGAAAACTGCCTGCTTCATACAAGTTTCTTAGTAGCTACATAATTTAAGTCCTCTGCCAATAAACACCATGGACCCAAAGAGAGTTAGCCAGTAAATCGCAGCACCCAGCATGGCACCTAACACATAATAGGTCCTCACCAAATAGATGTGTTGTTTTTAATAAAAGAATGAATAATTGACATTAAAAAATACTGATGTATATGTATATCATCACATGCATAATGAGTCACATATATTACTTTAAAAACTTTCTTATTTGGGGATGACTTAGTATATCAAAAGAGCAAGAGGGACAGCAAAAACCAGAACTGCTTTAATTATTCAACTTTCATTTTGTGCTTAATGTTGTTCCAGATACTGCAAGTTCATAGATGAATGACTATAGAGCCTAACACAGTGACCTTCCAGTCCTAGGACATAAATGGAGCCTCAGTTGGGCTTTGCACTGGTCACCTTTTAAATGATTAGACAGCAGGATTGCATAGTATAGATTTGTGTGGCTAAAAATGCTTTCAGACACTCTGAACCCAAAATGTAAGCAGCTATTTAACCTGGAAAGAATTTCACTAAGCCAGTTCACAAAGGGTTGGTCCAGCTTTCCAACTGGCCAGCATGTAGACTTCGATAGGTTGAAGGTGAATTTCATTTGGGTTTCCTACGTAACCAGCAAAGAAAACACATAAAAAAAAGCACAGACACGTGAGTGGACACACTTCCCTGTGCCTCCCTGGTTTCTCATGATGTAGGCTGAAGTTTGGTGGTTTAGTCACCAAACAATGAGTAGTCTTCCAGGTTAGAGGAACCAAGAAAGCAAAGACTCAGCCACTGCAGGGGCCAGGGCCAGGTAGGTATTGAGGACTCTACCCACACCAGATGTGGGATTTCTTGCCTCAGACCTTGTTCTGTCCTGTTTCCTCTTTTTCCTCTATCACTGAGCCTGGGCCTGGCTTTCTCCCAGGTTTCCATTACCCCCATAATTCATTGTTGTGACAAGGACAAGAGAAATTGCAAAGAATGTGTACTTCTAATGAACAAACAAACGAACAAACAAACAAACAAACAAACAAAAAAACCTTTTGCCACAGGACAGTAGGGGGTAACTTAAATTTTCTGTGAGTTTTTTATCTGTAAAATGGGGTTAAAAATACTTCCTTCCTCTTAAGAGTGTTGTAAGAGTAAGAGAACATAATACATGTAAAAGGAGCCAACAGGCATTGGTAATCAGATATCATTCTTCCTATTGTTGTACTCAGTCATCTATAGTAACATGAATTTTTCTTCTCACTTCAACTGTTGACTGAGCTTCCACGGCTGGAAGGGCACCTGAGGACTCACCCTGTAATAAGGAAGAAACTTTGTATTCTATTACACATTAATCACTAAAGGAATCTTGCCTATAAGCTTGAATTATACATAATGACCCATCTCTGGAAACCCTGCCTCCCAGGTAATGAGCATTAAGTTCAAATACCTTCATTTAGCTCACAGAAAACATTGTCACCAGGCCCACCTGTGAACAACTGCAGGGGGGAAGAAATTAACAGATCCCCTCTGGAGGCTGACCAGAACCAGGAAATGTTTGACTTTGCTCCCTCCCTTTATAGTATAAAAGAAGCCTGAATTCTAACTCAGGCAAGATGGTTCTTTGGGGCATGAGTCCACCATCTTCTCAGTGTGCTGGCTTTCCAAATAAAGTTGCTACTCCCTGTGCCAGCAACTCATCTCTTGATTTATTGGCCTGTTGTGTGGTGAGAAGTGTGAGCTTGGACTCAGATACAACCCGGAATGGCAATCCACATGGTAGCCTCAGCATTCCATTTTTGTCCAATAGCAGTTGCTAACTATAGCCTACATTTTTTAAGATATTAATTTCCTCTCCTTCATTGTTGGGCTCTTTTCTCTTCCTTTGGCTTTTATTAAAAATGATGACAAAAATGAATAGTATTGTATACTGTACAAGGCAGCTTTACATACAATATCTCTTTTCGCCTGTCCAACAAACTGCGATATCATTATTCTCATTTCATAGATGGAAAACTGAAGCTGAATGATAACAGGAAAATTGCTCCACATAATTCAGATGATAGTGTTGGACTATTTGGTTTCCACCACGCCACCAGCACGCCATTGACTGCTCTCTGTCTTTTACATTTTTTGAGGTTGGTTGGTTTTACATGACAGCATAAATGAGCATGGGATCATTGACATAAAATGAGTAAGATTTGAGTGTGGAAAAAGCAGAATGTGCACAGAGAGCTGGGATCTACAGAAATACTCTCTAAAACCTAAAGGACTGACGTGGCCTTGAAGTTCACGGGGGTATAATGCCCCCCATTTGAATCTGTAACCTATGACTCTAGAATCCAAGTTTACCAATCTTCACCCTCCTCGATGTGTTTCAACTTTTTAACTAAAGAGAGCTTCCTTTGAAAATCAACCAGGGGTCAGCACATAGGAAAACATGTGCCCAACATAATCCATGGAGAGGGGTGAACTGGGGTCCAAATTACTGCCCCTTTTTTCCATTGACTTTCTTCAAGTGATTATACTGGACTAGAAGATATTTTTCAAAAGTCTCCAGGCTGGGTAAAATACTTGAAGGGTTAACGCATAATGACCAATTCTTTCATTGTAAGACCAAGAACCATTAAAAAGAGTAGAGGGCCATTTATCTGTTGCTTTTTAAAAATTTTAAATACGTACTATATCTGAATCCTCACACATATTACAAAAGGACTGAAATCAAACAACCATGGTTCATTCCTGGCCTTTGATTTTTATATCCATGCATGTTAAAAAATAAAAGAAAGAGGGAAAACCAAACATGTGTGCTGCCTTTTAATAAAGATCATATTAAAAATTCAATAAATAGCAATATCTCTGATCTCTTAACAAAAGCTTCTGGTGTACAGGAAATTAAATGAAAAAAAAAAACCTTGTTAATCCTTTTTGATTTCTGTACATTGTAGCTAGAAGCAGAATTCTTTAACTCACAGATTTCTCCTTTTTTTTCCTTTTCAACATTTTAAAAACCTTTTATTGCACAAACGTTGTCTGGGCAACACTATAAATGCAGCTTGATTCTTGGAAAGGTTTAAAATTAAAGGCGGGGGATGTGGTAGGGAGCAAGCAGTTGTGTCATTGACTCATCCCAGTGGCCTTGCAAGGAGGAACCCACCTCGAACCAGGTGATAACCCGATAGACTTTATCTTGTCTTCTCCCGCCCTCCCTGAAGCCTGCCAACACTTCGGCTGGCTGTTAGGCATTTTAAATATCCCCCCTGAGCCCTAACCTCACCCCCTTTCTCTTCTTGTCAGCTGGAATGTCTCCGAGCTGTCAGAAGCTTGTTGCTTATTGATGTTTCCGTGTGTTTTATGTCTTTTCTGAGATATGACAGGCCCTGACACAGCGCTGATTTCAATCAGGCTGCTTCGGGAGAGGCCTAAGATTTTTAGTTGCCCAATCCACATCTCCAGCCTACTTCAGAGGCCTCTGTCTAATGAAAATGTTTCAGGAGACCGAAATAAAGGCCCTGTGCTCAACAAACAGCAGCTGAGGAATTCACGAGCCTTGAAAAAAACACGTGTGTGTGCGCTCATGCACACACACACACAGGCAAACACACACGCACCATGGTCCCCCCACCTCCTTTTGTTATAAGAAAAGCAAGAACAGAAAGCGACTTTGGGAGCCAAAGTTTCCGACACTGAATCAAATCCCTTTAGACCTGAACTGACAGGCTAGGCCTGGCTTTAGATTACGTTATCACATCTTAGAACAGGCCAGTATGTACCTCAGGATTCCCTACATGTAAAGAGCTGGCTGTTGTACCCTTGCTGCCTATTAAGTCAAGTTCTGATGTCTTGTAAAGAATGAAAGCCTATCACACAGAGGGCGGGAGTAAAGGGGAACAACCACCAGAAATGGAAATAAAATGTGTAGCTGGTGGTGAGCTCATTTCTGTTATTTACAACGCTGGTCATGAGGAGATTAAAAATATTAGAAAATTATTCTTGGTAAATCACATGTGATTTCCTGAAGCTTATACAAACAACTCACTTTATACCATGTTGGTCATATTTAAGCTAGACAAATAAGGGGCTTGGGAGACCAAAGGCATTTTGTTTGGCCCAAATCAGCACACCTATTTGAAGGCTACCATCAAACACATTCCCAGATACCTGAGCGAGAGCGTAGGACTCCTAGCTTTGTGTACGTGTCCGGCAAGTTGGACAAACCTGAGCTAGTCAAATGACCTCTTTGTGTCTGTTTCTCCAATTTAAAATGCTGAAGCCTTATATGAAGGGCATCTTTCCATTATTGGGCTTTTCGACTTTAAAAGTCAAAGATTTATTAATCTCAACCTCCTAATTTATCCCTTCCTCCCACCTCTCCCCTTTGGTAACCATAAGTTTGTTTTCTAAGTCTGTGAGTCTGTTTCTGTTTTGTAAATAAGTTCATTTGTATCACTGAATCACTTTGTCATACACCTGAAACTAACGCAACATTGTAAATCAACTATACCCCAATATAAAATAAATTAAATTAAAAAAAAAGTCAAGCTACTGATAAACAACAAGGTCCTTCCATACAGCACAGGGAACTATATTCAATATCTTATAATAAACCATAATGGAAAAGAATATGGAAAAGAATATGAAACAGAATATATGTATGTGTATATATATATATATGTATATATACATATATATATATATTTATATAACTGAATCACTTTGCTGTATACCAGAAACTAACACAACATTGCAAATCAACTATATTTCAATAAAAAAATAGAAGTCAAGCTATTGGCACAGCTTCTAATAAGTCAGTAAGTCTCCGATGATGAAGACCAAATTTAAAAATTCTCAGGGACTAGTGTTCTGTTCTTCTTCATGACAAGGCACCCCTTACTGGCCTGCAATTAGTATCTGTGATAGAATTAAGACTTTCCAGGGGAGAAAAACGCTTAAATTACAATATTATGCCAACAGCATCTAGAATGAAAATATTTCCTGAAGGATAAATATCCAAAGTGAAACAGACATTAACAAAGAATCTCAAAAATTTTTTTGGTTTTCTTTGTCTGGAAACATGTGGAGTAGGGCCGAAAACACAGGCTTGAGAGGACAGGCTCCCAGATGTCAGTCTGATTCATTTATGCTAATGTTTAAAAAGTGAGATTTTATTTTAGAATGTAGATTTGGGGCTTCTTTGGAAAAAATCAACCAGTCTGGAAATGGCAACCATCAGCTGGCTCTGAGTCACACCAGCCTCATTAGACCGGCCCTGCATTCTCCAGGGGCCACAGCCGACCAACTCTTTTTTTTCCCTCTATATTTAGGGTCTGGCCTCTGCAGCATCTGATTTACAAACCCTAATTTGAAGTCAGACAGCGTTGTATTTGGATGTCAGCTCTTCTGCCTACTAGCTGTGTCGCTTCAGACAACTTACTTAACTGTCCTTGGTTTTCTTAGTTCCAAAACGTGAAGAATAAGTCCTACCTCAAATGGTGTTTTGATGATTGACATCACAAATGTAAAATGCGTGGCTCATAAAAAAAAAAAAAAAAAAAAAGTCAAAAAATATGTTCCATCTTTCCATTTCCTCTTTGTAGGATAGAAATGTGATCACCCTTGTGCGTGCTCTGTTTACAAGTGAGATTCTTTGCTGTGCTGAGTTAGAGTTTTAGTGGTTTTAGCTTAAAAAATTCTTCTGCCTCTCAGACACATTGAGTGAAAATTACTGCTAAAAAAAGTGTTCCTCCACCTCCATTCCATTTTTTAAGATGTTATGGTATTTTTAACAATATTAATATAATAACAGTAGCATGTGTTTATTGGGTTAGTCTGTATTTTATGACTTAGTATTGAATTTATGGCTTGTTTCTACCAGTACTGTCACTATTAATTTTTGTTCCCATTTTTTTCATCAGCTGGAACATTGTCATAGGACTATTGCCTGCCTGTGATAAGCAGTCTCTGCTATTATTATTTCAGGTCTGCTTATCAACAGTCAACACATCTCCCCAAATTATTTTTTTTTAGAACAAGTATGTTATCAATTTAACCCTTTGGTCACCAAAGGGCTCCTTCCTTGCAGCCACTGATGAGAATTCTGGCATGGTAGGCTTTTGAGTCAGAGAATTAGGGGAGTGGTTGGAAAGAGAGCTGTCACCACAAGAATACTACAGTGGGTAGAGAATGTTTTCACAGTATGACTTTAAGATAGAAATGTATATTAGTCCTGACTCTTGACCCAGCCCAGGCAAACTGCAGCCCAGGAGCCAGGTCTGCTACTGACCCTTGGAGGGCTGGCTGAGAGAGAAGCACCGTCTGGGAACTCCCAGAGATCACAGGCCTGCCAGGCTCTCCGAAAATGACTGCCAATTTGGCCTAGTCTCAGATGACTGCATGCCCAGGAGGGAGGGGATGGCAGTAATAAAGCAGTTTAGTGGATAAAGATATTGCTTCAAGCTCCCAAGGCTTCTAGTCTATTTTATGACAACATTATTCACTCACACATCCACACACACGCACACACATGCACAGACATGCAAACGCTCATATGATAATCAGAATATATACAATCTTTGGGGCAGAGAATGATTTATGGCCAAATCGGAAAAGTTATAGTTCAAAGCTAAGATTCAGATGATTCCAGGAGTGGTAAAACTCGTTTAGAGTTTTTCTTCTGTAATGAAATAATGGGGAAAAGCTGGTAGTATCACCCCAACAGGCTACATTTGGACTGAAGCCTGGGGTTCTGTCGTCAGCCCACCCACGACTGATTATTCTCGGCAGCTCTCCCAGGATCTCGCGGTTTAACTGGGAGAAACATTTGACTCCTGACGATGAGGGTTCCGGTTCTAAGAATCCTTTGTAACTTTTCAGAGACTGATGCTACTCACATAATACAAGTTCATATTTATATATACAATATGTTACACTATATAATATATGTATGTACAACATCATGTCAGGATTTTAAAATTATAGTCTACTAAAATTTGCCACTTTAAAATATTCATGCTTTTTTTTTTTAAAAAAAAGAAAACACTACAATTCTGAAAATTCATAAGAAAGAAAACAAGTAATGGCTCTGGAGAATTTTATGTGTTTTACAGTAGCTCCATTTGAGGAGCAAATATCAAAACCACATTTCAACATTATAGTGAGGAAGATGCTATGCTTTACAATGCACAGGAAGAACTGAATTTTACTCGATGCAGTAAGATCAAGAAATATTTATCAAATGCTCAGACTGTTCATGCATTTGTTTGTGAAATCCTCACAACCACCTGGAGAGGTAGAGGAATCATTGTTCCCACCTTACGGAGGAGAATACTGAGGTTAGTGAGGTTAAACAGCAGGCCCAAAGCCACACAGTTGGCATATAAGAGAGCTAAAGTTTTAATTCAGACTTTCAAGTGTTCTGCCTCTAATTTTATTAAGCTGCATAAGTCCACTGTTTAACTTTCTAAATGTTGAGGCCCTTTCTAGCAGGATTTTTTATGTAAGCACCTGGAGCTACCTTAAATATTTTATACACATTTCTAGTAGGAGTACATTTTTTTTTCAAAATAAAAATAATGATACCTGTTAACAATACTCAAAAAAACAAAAAATAGATTTTTTTGCGAAGATGTCCCTGCAACATCTGATTGTTACGGAGTCTCTAAGACACAGGTAGGAAAGTAAAACCATTTCTAATCCATTTAACCAGAGGAATCACTTCTCTTCACATTTTCTAGAAATTGAGATTCAAATTTAAAGGTTTGATCAACAAATTTTTAAGGGACATAATCCAGTCTTTCCTCTTTTGTTAAAGTAACAGCATCTACAATTGACTAATTACAGGGAGAATTGGGCATTCCATGAAGATTAAGGGCAAGCAGCTAATTACACCCACAAGTGGCTAACAGCAGCTACAATTAGCTGTTTATAGGAGCAATTACTGGTGTAGCCAATTTTGTACCCCAAAATAATTACAGGTGCAAAATCTCACATGCCTTTAGAAACGTTCTCTTTCAGAATGCTGGCCCTGGAGATGTAGATTTCTCCATTCATTCTCCTGGATTGAAAAATAACCAGAAATTTAAAATTTAAGGTGCTAAAAGGTTATCAACTTTAAAACTGTGCTTAATAAATTTATTTTTATGCTTGAAAAATTATAATTAATTTACTTCATATGCTGTTAATACTTTAAGCATTAGAGAAATATAGCAGTAAAGAAAGCTTAAAGGGGTAAGTTTTATTTCTACTTTCTGAGGATAATTCACAAATTAGTTGTTAACAAAATATTTTAAAACATGTTCTGCTGTAAGATCAAGCAACAACATATACTAAAACTGTTGTTGTTCCAACTTCTGTGTTTATTCTTTGACCTTGAGTCAGCATTCATTCACGTACTAAATTAATATGTGTTTATGGAATTCCTAATATATTTCAGTATTTTCTGGATGTGCAGACTCGAAAGGAAAGGTACCCATGGGTAATTCTTAACTTTCTCAACTTCCTGAAATTTATTTCCTGCTCTGGAAAGTCTAGAAATACAGCTATGATCAGAGTTTATTTTTCAGCTCAGACTTGAAGCTAATGACACAGTTATCTTCAAAACCCTCCCCAAATAAACAAATGTACATTGCCATCCCCAAACAAAAAACAAACTATAGACAAACAATAAACAATTATCGTTGGATTTTAGAAGTTTCCTATTTGGCTTCTGAATTATATAATAATAAGATTGAGAAAACCCCAGTGGCTATATTTTAGGCTTTTTATATATTAGGAGTTTCTTACTTAAAACAAAAACAAAAAAACTACTATTCTGGTTATGAAGTTGTTCCATTGTGGATTACTTCAATCATTATTTCCTTGAAGCCACAGTGCAAACATTAAACAATCTATTCTGAGTCAATCGTGAGGCATTATTTTAAAACTGTAATGCCCTCTGGTTTTGTTTGAAGATTCAAGCTTGGAAACATGCGACTTAATGAGATTTTGATTTATTTTTTCACGACTGTGTATTTCCAGAAATGAATCAAATTCATGAAAAATTCCAAATCTTCTTGTTTGAGTCACCTAGAGAAACTATTGCTTCATCAGTAAATGGGGTTGTTTACAGTAAACAAGGGAATTTAAGGTAGAGGAACGAAAGCTTGGTCTGGGGTAGAAGCACAGAGCCATGACCATGCCGGAGCTTTTGAGTCCTGACAGTTCCCCCCATTTATCTCTCTGACTGCCAGGAGCAACAAGGTTTCTTTCTGGAGGGACCGGAGAGACCTGAGTTTGAGTCCCAACTCCACCACTTACTAGCTCTATGGCCCCTTGAAAGTTCCTCAGCCTCTTGGAGACTCACTTTTCTCATCGATAAAACCCATAAAATAGGGATAGTAATTCCTTCCTCATGGGATTGCTCTTAGAAGTGAAGTGATGTATGACACCCAGTGGGGACCTCAACTTCTGCTTCCATTAAATAAGAGGGGTAAACTTCATTATCTCTAACCTTAAGTAAATGAAAACAATAAAAACCATGAAGTCCTCCTAGACTCGTTTTCTCTCTTTACAAAATGTTATTCATTACAGTTAGCCCTACCTGGATCACGAGAGAGAACTATAAATTAGTTGATTCATTCCTTCTTTGAATTCATTCATTAATTTAGTAGGAAAAAACAATATCTTATATTTAAAGCACTTATTGTGTGCTAGGTGCTCTTCTAAAGCTCTTATGTATGTTAACATTTACGACTACACTTGTGTGATAGATACTTTTATGAGGCCCATTTTACAGATGTGGAAACTGAGTCACAGAGAAGTTAAGCAACTTGGATAAGGTCACACAGCTAGAAAGTGGAGGAGGCAGGGTCTGAACCCAGTAGTCTAACGCCATATTATCTCCTATGTCTAGAGTGTTCAGGGGTGGGTCTAGACACACAAAATCCAAACAATTAGAAGAGCTGTTTCAGAATCTTCCTCTTTGTTAGAGAGAGGACACAGTGGGTCTGCCCAATGAGGAGATGTCCTATTGTGAGAGGTACCTTTCCAAATGTGACACTCATTGCACCTTCTTGTCGTTAGAACTCGTGTCTGACGTCTTTCCAGGTAGACTGAGTTCCCTGAGGCTCCTTCTCTGCCTGTTGGCCACTGCACACCAGTGCCAGTGCTCAGTAAACACATGGGGAGTGATTGAAACCACACCAAGATGAAACACACCTTATCCTGCTACAGAGGCTGGAAAAGTCCCTTGTTCTCTAGCACAGTGAAATGAGCCAGCTCCACCAGAGATACGTGCGAGATCTACACAGAAACAAGAAGTTTGTAAAATGCAGCACACTGCCTTGTTCACTCTAGAAGTAAACCAACTAAATGTTTAATTTAAAGTAGTGTTCCATTTTCGGAGGAGCTCTGTGTCTGTATAGTAAAGAGTGTTTCAGAAGTGAAGAAAAAGTTCACTGGATTCTTTTCCCATAGCAGAACTGTGAATGCAAATTGTAGCATCTGTTTCACATGCCTGTTAAAACAGCCAGTATGTTAATAGAGAGAATGACTGGGGAGAAGCCAGGACATCGGACAGGACTCCCTTCTTAACTGGAGCTCCCAGCATGGAATTTGGTATGGCTAGGTCAGGCTAGGCACACGTTTCTCACTCCTGCTTTCGTGGAGAGCATCATGTGATTTGGAACAAGGTTGGGTTATATGTGTCTGGCTTCCCCACATTAAATGAACCCCACATTAAATATCAGAAACAGATCAGTTTTGAAATCTTTTCTGCGAATGTAAAGCTAAGTGACTTTCAGCATCATATTTGGGACTCTAGCCAGAAAACACTGGGCTGAAGAATCAGAAGGATTAAACCATCCAAACAGAATCCACTTGCCGGAAATTCAGCAAACATTCCACTGCCTTCAAAACAGTGGGATCGTCATATGAAGCTGGAAACACTTTAAAATTCTAACTTAGGTAGTGATGGCCCCAAATACGTATCTGACCTAAGGAGAGAATGGCAGTGAACTTGTTTACACTGTGGAGATCTTTAGACAGCCATCTATTACCTACCTGCAAACTGGTATGTTCATTTGCATAATAAAACCAATGGAGGACCATAGAACTCTGAAGATATTTGTGATTTGAAAACTAAATTTCATATTTATCAGTAACATAAAATTAGTACTAATGTATCCACTTAAAATAATATTTTTAAAAATTAGAAAGACATAGCTACCAATTTGATCTGAGTTACTATTAGGGATTGGAGACTCTGAGAAGTTTTTTCCTTCCTGACAGGTATCTTTTCCAAGAAATGTGGCTTGTGCTTGTTCCCCATGATGTGCAGGACCTTTGTGTACAATTACTCCTTCTTCCCTGGTACAGCCAACCTCCAAGCCCTCTTACACCCCTTCTCTTTCAGCTCTGGGATCTTGAGAATCTGGGAAACCATGAACCTGAGGCCCTGGGCCACTGTTTGGGGCTCTTCCACACCCTGAGTCCAGGCCAGTCCTCCTTTTGTGTTAAGACATGGTTTTGATCTTTAAGAGTGAGGTTCTTCCTCCTACACTATTGGTGGGTATGTAAATTGGTGCAGTCACTATGGAAAACAGTGTGGAGGTTCCTTGAAAAACTAGAGCTACCATATGATCTAGCAATCCCACTCCTGGGTGTTTTTTTTCTGGAGAAAACTCTAATTCGAAAAGATACAAGCACCCCAGTGTTCATAGCAGCACTATTTCCAATAGTCAAGACGTGGAAGCAACCTAAGTATCCATCAACAGATGAATGAATAAAGATGTGGTGTGTGTATATATATATACACACACACACACACACACACACACACAATGCAATACTAGTCAGCTATAAGAAAGAATGCAATAATGCCATTTGCAGCAACACGAATGGACCTAGAGATTATCATACCAAGTGAAGTAAGTCAGACAGAGAAAGATAAATATCCTATGATATCACTTACATGTGGAATCTAAAATATGATACAAATGAAGCTATTTACAAAACAGAAACAGACTCACAGACATAGAGAACAAATTTATTGTTTCCAAAGGGGAAGGGGGGAAGGGCTAAATTAGGAGTATGGGATTAACAGATACACACTACTATATATAAAATAGATAAACAATAAGGACCTACTGTACAGCACAGGGAAGTATATTCAATATCTTGTAATAAACCATAATGGAAAATAATATGAAAAGTATATGTATATATAACCAGATCAGTTTGCTGTACACCGGAAACTAACACAACATTGTAACAACTATACTTCGATTTAAAAACAAAAAGAGTGAGTTCCTTTATTAGTGACCATGGACCCCATTTCCAAGGAATTCCACAAAATCATGTGTATTCATCCCAACTTTTATTCTATAGTCAAAGGAATTTATGACTCATAAAATATGAAGACCCCTATTTTAAGAGGCTTATCTAAGGATAGACACTAACTGCACCCTCAAGAGTGAAATACAAACCTGAATGTGGATTTCAGGATTGTGATGATTTGTGAGATGAACCGGACAATTTCATGATAGAATGTGTTTCATACAATGACATGCTGCTCCTATTCACGTGTACCTTGCCACTCTCCAACCACTTTGTTCATTTAGTGACTGAGTTCAGCTGAATCTCATTTTAGGCTGTTATTTTTCTGTTGCTATGTCATACTCCTGGTTCACCTCCCCCACTGCTGGCAGCTGTTGGCCTAGAGAATGCCAACAAGTATCACTATTAGCCTGAACCAGAGCAATTGGGAAAATTATCCCCCAAAATATATGGAAGGCTTTCCAACCCCTAGCAAAATTACGTCTACAATTTTTGGTGGCACATGTTTTCATACTCTGGGAGCAGAGAATTCTCATCTAGGATGAGACATTTTCCAACTCTTCCTGCAGAAAAACAGAAACACAGATTCCCTGCATGGACGGGAGCCTTGTCACAGAAGTTTCCCAGCCGAGTATCACTTAGAGTTTCTTGTGTGGGTAGGAATCTCTCTGCAGGAGTTGGTCAGAGCAGATCTACAACTTCTTTCTCCAGGAGGTAATTCAAAATTCAGAGAATCCTACGAGAGATACAATCACGTTACCCCCTTGGCTGGTGCTTAAAAAAATGTCTTTGTTACACACTGCCCACAAATTCCATAATATGAAATCCAAGGTTGTTTACAACTGTGCCTCTACCTGGTGTCAGCATGCACTATCCCTGACCCCTTTCAGCTCCTGTCCTTATCTCCACTAGACTACCTACTTTTCAAGATGAAAATTGTATGCCTGACACTTTCTGTATTTGCTCATGTTGTTACCACTTACATTGGTAATAACATGCTGTAATCATTATGTTTTTACATTGTTAGGAGGTAAAACTTTACCTCCTATATCTGCTTGGCAAATATCTACTCACTCTTCTTGGCCCATTTTAAAAGAAAAAAAACTGAGATATAATTTACCTATAACATTGTGTAAGTTGAAGGTGTACAACCTGTTGATTTGATAAATTTATAAAATGCAGTATAATTACATCCTTAGCTTTAGCTAACATCTCTATCAAGTCATGTAATTATAATTTCTTTTTTGTGGTGAGAACACAAGATCTAGTCTCTTAGCAAATTTGAAGCATATAATATAATATTGTTGACTGTAAACACTATGCTGTGCATTAGATCTCTGCTTGATCCATTTTGAATATCAATCCTTTGCTCTATATTCTGCAACCTGGCCCTTTCCCCTCCTCTCTCTGAGGGATAAAGAGATACACTAATTTGTCCACACTGGTCTTGCTGCTTGGGAGTCAGGTGTGGATCTCAGCGTTACCGCTATGGTAGAGATTGCTAGCTGACCGCACCAATCCATCCACCCTCCTTTTCCATAGCAATAGAGTTGTAGCTGGGCATGCAGTTATTCAGGGAAGAATTGTACTTCTCAGCCACCTTGTGACAAGGGGAGCAGAGTGACCAGGTTCTGCCCTGTGGCATGTGGGTGTGAGTGCTGCAGTGTCACATGTGGACAGGACTGGAAACCTCCCTCATGCCCCTTTCCCTCCCTGAACTTTAGCCAAGCCGAGGAGAGCAGGGGATGGCAGAGAGACTGGATGGGAGGACGCAGGGGTAAGAACGAAGCAACAGCCCACCTCTCTCCCGAAACTACCACCCGAGGGAAAAATAAACCTCATTTTTAAGCTGCTATTTTGTTAGATTGCTCTCCCTACCCTTTCTCTCTCTCACTTTTTCCTTTCCTCCCTCCCTCTATGATTTTCTTCTTTTTTTTTTTTTTTTTTTTTTTTACTACCACTTAACCTTTTACCTACCTATCACCATTTATTGGTTTTATGACTTTGGACAATTGACTTAAACCTCAGTTTCTGAATCTGCAAAATGGAGAAGATAACTTCAGATGGCTTGGGAGGATTAAATGAGTTGATCCATGGAAAGTACTTGGCTTTACAATAAATATGAGATGTGATTATGATGTTCATTGTTATAAACATCTCCCCCAAAATGTTTTTGTTTATAAACTGGTCTCCCTGCCTCAGACTTGGCAGGTGCCATGTGATAATTATTTTTGTCATCCCAATGTATGGGCTATAGTAGAGTCTCCAAAAATTAGTGTTGCATTCATGCTTGTTGAGTGACTAAAAAGGGTCTGGGGTATCTCCTCTCCAACTTCTTCATTTCCTCTGGGCTGCTGTCCAGACTCATGCAGGCCCCCAATTCTCCAGACTCTCCCCACACTAGAGCCCATCAGACAGTCTGGGAAACTCACCATCCACTGTCTGCCTGGTCTGGTTACCTCAACCACCCATGTCTTTGTTTATCACTTCATTCCTTCAGTGGGTATTCACTGAGTGGCTATTATACCTGGCACAGTGCTGGGGCTGAGGATAAGGCAGTGAACAGAGCATGTGAGGTCCCTCTTTTTGTTACTCTGTCATTCTTTGGAAGGGAGACAAATGATAAATGATAAATCAATAAATAAGCCAGAAAATAGAAGGTGAAGAGGAATGCCATGGGGAGTAAAAGGGTAATATTCTAGGAATTCCGGGAGTGGCTGGTCCGGGAGATGATGTCTGAGCTGCTAGCCGTAACCTGCCTGAGGATGAGCCAGGAGGAAAGTATTATACTCCATTAACTTGGGTCACCTCCTGTAGCAGCCCCGTGAAGCCCCTCTTTGTGGCAGGTCACCCTTGCTGGAACAGGAACCCACCTCCCACTGGGGTCGCAAACTCAACCCCACCACTTGTGGGAATGAGTTGCCAACATTCACTGATTACACAGATCTTTGAGGAAATTAGAATACAGGAGCTGGAAGAGTGAGCTTGGGTTCTGGAGAGGCACAAACAATTCAATCATTTCTTTGACTTTTAGTTTACAAACATCTGGAGATTTTCAGAGAGTTTATAATTTATTCTGTTCAGAATATAAGACTAAACAAAATGAAAAATCTTGAGAACTCCTGAACAAAATTTGTCATAATTCTACCTTGGGAGGAGGGGAATGTGACCTCCTGTTAGGACCAGATTCCATTGGGAACTGATGTAGGCTTTGACTTGGAGTTGAAGGGGTGGATTGATTTTTCTTTGTAGCCTGAGTTCTCCACAGGAGGTACATTAATTGATATGCCAGGGCAACTTATTAGGTGGCATTTTTGTTTCTTGTTTTGTTTCCATCATCACCCCCTCCAAATTTTACCTATATCTGCATGGAAAGAGAGGAGGGGTATTCACTAGCCTTTGTTAAGCACTTTGCCCAAGTGCCCAGCTAGCACAAATACACCTGGCTCCTTTGGTTCCAAGTTGGTCCTCTTTTCCTTGGTAAAACCACTCTTCCAACCTGATGCTTAGCAATTAATACAGACAACTAGCTGCAAGTGTTCATATAGAGGATGAAGGAGGAGTGCTTTCTAAGTGACCAGCCCTGTTGTATATAACTGATGCCATTGCTTACTCCATCCTACCTTCCAAGATAATGGTGGGTAGATGGGGGTGGTGGGAGGGGTCACTGTTTAGAGAGAAGGAAGATATAGCATTTGTTGAACTCCACTGAGACTCTGCTTAGATCCCCCTTCTTGCCCCCAGATTCAAACTAAACCTGTGGATCCTTATATTTCAAAATGATTCCTAGAATTAGCATACCTTAAATAAAAGTGCCCTCGTTTGCTCAGAATGACCTCTTACTGTCTGCACTTTTGTTAGTGGAACCTCACTCAGACACTTCAGAATTTGTTGCTGTGAGCCTGGTTCAGGTTTGTACGTATTGCGGTGCCTACCAGAAGCGCATCTTCTCAAAGGGTCTCACCTGAGAGGCAACCCCTCAGCATGACTTCCGATGTATAGGGTTGCTAGGGCTAGCTGCCCTAGGCTCACCTGGGGGAGGTTTAAATGATCTGGTAAGCCCCAGGGAATTTGTTTTCATTGTCTGGGGTGAGGCTGAACTATTAACGTTTCAAAAAAGCTTTCTAGATTATCCCAGTATGCCTTAGGTTGAGATTCTCTGCATGAAGACTTTTTAAGAAACAGAAAGCATTAACAAGGCTTTTCCCCTTATTCTCCAATTTCAATACCTGAAAATGGCATTTTTTATCTGTCCCTGCAGATGAGGAATAGAAAAGGGCCTGTTATCTAATAAATTATTGCATCAGGCATGTAATGTGTGAACATTCAGAAGAGCCCGGTAAAAACAATACCTTCCAGATAGAGTAAGTTGCTAATCTTAGTTGCCTCAAATACTTTCCTTTCCATAAATAAGCCAAGTCTCTCATTTTAGCAGGATTTTAGGGTCTTTAGCTCTATAGCCTTGCAGATGAGCAGATGAAGAGTTATCCTTTGCGGTGCGTGCACCAAAGGGTTTCTGAGATGGTAAACAAACAGTTGCCCTAGAGTTGTTGCAGAGAACACTGTATTTGACTGTCAGGTACATAAAAAAATCCCTCAGAGGCAGACACAATGTTCTTCTTCATTTGCACTCACAGCTGAACCCCTGGTAGTTATGTCTGTGGTTGTTTATCCAAAGTAACAAATAAAGGACAGCATGTGTTTTAATCACTTATCTACGAAAACTTGGGATTAAATTCCAATCTTCCTTTAAATACTGCATCACTATTTTTATTTTAAGGCCTGGTGAGTCTTGTTCCATTCTTCGGAAAATGAATTTAGGTGTGTGAAAAGAGATAAGCCACAGTGTGTGAACTTCTCTGCTTGACCACTGCGCAGACATACTATGGATAATTGGCTATTGCAGGGTAAATTTTCCCATCACAATATTCTGTAAAAGTGTTCGGAGTTCCATGGAAGAAAGAACAGAAGGCATGAAATCCAGTTGTTATGGAAATCCATCCCTGGTCTCTCAATTAAGAGAACACAACTGGGTCCATCTAAGTAAAAACTTTCAGTTTTACATAGTTGGTGTTTTGGTGACTCTTAGATGAACTGCCAAGCATCATTTATTACTACTGAAGTAGAGCCTACAGCTTAGAAGGGACGCCCCCCACCAACCACTGCTCAGCAGTTCCCCAAATATATTACTTTTCTTCCCTGAGGATGGTGTGCTTGAAGTTTCGTCTTCAGTTCACCTCATCTGGGGCACTTTTAAAAGCAGATTTTTTGGTAAATGTATTGGATGGGACTTTCTGGATTGAGACCTAGGGGTCTGTATGCTTCACAGGCCCCTCAGGTGAATCTTATCAGTCTGAAGGGAAGTCAGCACCACCTTAGGCCCGGTTCATAGGGTCAGTGTCAGACCACAGGGGTTGATGGGGCAGGCATCTCTCCCCCTCCCTCGAGAGTTGCTAAGACCCTTTCCACTCTGAGTGGCCTGGGCATTTTCTTCAATAAACATAAATGAAGAGATATGGAAATACCTCTGCCTGTAGAAATTACTAAATAATAAGTGGACGATGGTTGCTTGTTCTGTCCTCCTTTTGGAAGCTGGTCTGATTAGGGTGGTGTGATTATTCTCCAAGGATCCTGTGTGTGGTACGCCCTGTGTCCTGGTCCTGAAGAAACTCTGTCAATCGCTGATCCCAGAGGAACTGTGTGCCTTTGAGAGCTCTCAGCAGACTTGCAACATGAATGAGATTTTATTTTTTTAAAAAAAGCCTGATTTATGAACGCCACATGCATGGCAAAGCCCACCAGACCCTGGTATAGGGGGAAGGACTTTGCAAAAAAAATCCGTAATGTAGAAACACCTGGCTTTGGACCAATGAGCCATAGGCATAAGTCCTTTCCCACTTTCTCCTCTCTGTTCCTTCCCCCCTGACTTCCTGCTGGGGTTGGCTGAGTTACACTGTGGAAACCCCCAACTGTTTGATGATGTGAGAACTTAGAGTTACAAGAAAAAAAGAGTGCTTTCGTTATTGGGAAATTTCACATAAAAATCTAGAATTCCAGCTTTTCTTGAAAAACTGAAAAAATCTGGCAACACTGGGGCTGCTTCCATGGGGCAAGGACTAGCCAGTGATGAGCTGGGTTAGGCACTGTTCGATTACCTGTGATTCTTTTCAACCCCGAGGTATTGTTCTAGACCGAGCCCTCTTTCCTCACTTCTGTCATCTGCCAGCTTCCCTCCTCAAGTGTTTTGTGACTCCCTCATTTAGTGCAAATTATTCCTACAAATTGCTCCTCCTCCACTCCAAAAATGCAGAAAGATTTGACTTTGATTCCTGAAATTCTATCACTCACATATTAGTATAAGCTAGCCTGACCAGGTTGCTAGATTGCTTGTTTTTAATTTTATTTTTTAATTGAAGTATAGTTGCTGTACAATATTGTATGTTACAGGTCTACAATATAATGATTCACACTTTTTAAAGGTTTTACTCCATTTATAATTATTATAAAATGTTGGCTATATTCCCCGTGTCATACAATATATCCTTATAGCTCATTTTACAGCTAACAGTTTGTACCTCTCACTCCCCTACCCCTATATTTCCCCACCCCATGGTAACCACTAGGTTGTTCTCTATATCTGTGAATCTGCTTCTTTTTTGTTATATTCACTAGTTTGTTGTATTTTTTAGATTTCACATATAAGTGATATACATTATTTTTCTTTCTCTCTCTGACTTATTTCACTTAGCATAATGTCCATCCATGTTGCTTTTTTCATAACTTTTGAGTTCTGAAAGAATGAGTGTTTTTTCTGGGGGGGCCGGTAAAGACCAGGAGAAACTTGAGGAAAGTGTGAATAGAGAGCGTGTGAGGAAGGTTTAGAGTAGCACAAAGCCACAGTAGGGTGGGCAGTGGTTGTGAAATGGGACAGGTGGCCAAGCACCGTGTGGAGGTTTAGTTTTACTTGTCAGCTTGGCTGGGCTGTGGTGCCCAGTGGTTTGGTCAAGTCTGAGTGTCAATGTTGCTGTGAAAGTATTTTGTAGATGTGACTAACATCTACAATCAGCTGACACAATGTAGAGGAGACTGCCCTCTATTATGAGGGTGGGATTCATCAAATCATTTCAAGGCCTCAAGAGCAAAGCCTGAGATTTCCCAGAAAAGAAGGAATTCTGACTCCAAACTGCCTGAGTCTCCAGCTTGCTGGTCTGTCCTACAGATTTTGGACTCAGGATCACAACATCAACGCTTGCCTGAGAATTTAGCCTATTGCCCTGCCTTTTGGATATCATATTTGCCAGACTAACAATTCTATAAGTCAGTTCTAAAAATAAATACATACATACACATACATATCCTATTAGTTTGTTTCTCTGGAGAACCCTGACCGATACAAGTGTCTACTTCAATATTCGTTCTGGGGGTCCCACATGATCAGAAAACACTCTAGATGCACTATGCGGTCAGTCGTCTCAGCATCATGATTCCATTACGTAGCCACCCAATAGCTTCCTGTGGTCTGTCCTGGGGTACCAACACATCCCTCATAGGAGCAATATTATGAATTATAAACAATTTTAAAACCACCATTTGGAAATAATCTGTCCATGGACTGAGGAATGCCTAGAAAGAATAAATGAGATAATGTTCCAATACAGAAACTGGAACCTCACCAGTGCCCCAGGGTGACCCTCAATACGTGCCTCTCCAGGGTCATGCATTTGCTCCATCCTTCAACACGTTCTAGACAATCATGTTTTCAGCACTGACTTTGGTATGCCATTAGAAAGTTAGCTTTGTTATTCCTTATATGAATTTGACTTTTTTAACTTAAGATTGTTTTTGCCAAGCTTGACTATCAAATACTTATTTTCTAGTCCTGTCAATAAATTATTCTTGTCTGATTCTGAAATGAAACCTATCTTTTACATGATGATTTTCTGTGCCTGAGGATTTTCACAGGTAGGTATGAAAGTTGAAACCCTAAGGGGAGTTCCAAAATTCTCTAAACGATATGACTAAGCAAATTAAAACAAAATAAGTTACCACATTGTAAGCAGTCTTCTTCTCTGGAGACTATGACTTTTTCATTTGTCATTCTATCCCCAAGCACCATCATTATATAACTTTTTAGTTAACAAAACACTTTATCTTATTTTTTTTTAATTTTTAAATTTTATTTCATTTATATTTTATACAGCAGGTTCTTATTAATCATCAATTTTATACACATCAGTGTATACATGTCAATCCCAATCACCCAATTCATCACACCACCATCCCCAACCCCCCGTGGCTTTCCCCCCTTGGTGTCCATACGTTTGTTCTCTACATCTGTGTCTCAACTTCTGCCCTGCAAACCGGCTCATCTGTACCATTTTTCTAGGTTCCACATACATGCGTTAATATACGACATTTTTTTTTCTCTTTCTGACTTACTTCACTCTGTATGACAGTCTCTAGATCCATCCACAACTCAACAAATCACCCAATTTTGTTCCTTTTTATGGCTGAGTAATATTCCATTGTATATATGTACTACATCTTCTTTATCCGTTCGTCTGTCGATGGGCATTTAGGTTGCTTCCGTGACCGGGCTATTGTAAATAGTGCTGCAATGAACATTGGGGTGCATGTGTCTTTTTGAATTATGGTTTTCTCTGGGTATATGCCCAGTAGTGGGATTGCTGGATCCTATGGTAATTCTATTTTTAGTTTTTTAAGGAACCTCCACACTGTTCTCCATAGTGACTGCATCAACTTACATTCTCACCAACAGTGCCACAGGGTTCCCTTTTCTCCATACCCTCTCCAGCATTTGTTGTTTGTAGATTTTCTGATGATGCCCATTCTAACTGGTGTGAGGTGATACCTCATTGAAGTTTTGATTTGCATTTCTCTAATAATTAGTGATGTTGAGCAGCTTTTCATGTGCTTCTTGGCCATCTGTATGTCTTCTTTGGGAAAATGTCTATTTAGGTCTTCTGCCCATTTTTGGATTTGGTTGGTTTTTTTTTTTTTTTGATATTCAGGTGCATGAGCTGCTTGTAAATTTGGAGATTAATCTTTTGTCAGTTGCTTTATTTGCAAATATTTTCTCCCTTTCTGCGGGTTGTCTTTTCGTCTTGTTTATGGTTTCCTTTGCTGTGCAAAAGCTTTTAAGTTTCATTAGGTCCCATTTGTTTATTTTTGTTTTTATTTCCATTACTCTAGGAGGTAGATCAAAAAAGATCTTGCTGTAATTTATGTCAAAGAGTGTCCTTCCTATGTTTTCCTCTAAGAGTTTGATAGTGTCCGGTCTTACATTTAGGTCTCGAATCCATTTTGAGTTTATTTTTGTGTATGGTGTTAGGGAGTGTTCTAATTTCATTCTTTTACATGTAGCTGTCCAGTTTTCCTAGCACCACTTATTGAAGAGACTGTCTTTTCTCCATTGTATATCTTTGCCTCCTTTGTCATAGATTAGTTGACCATAGTTGCATGGGTTTATCTCTGGGTTTCTATCTTGTTCCATTGATCTATGTTTCTGTTTTTGTGCCAGTACCATACTGTCTTGATTACTGTAGCTTTGTAGTATAGTCTGAAGACAGGGAGTCTGATTCCTCCAGCTCCGTTGTTTCCCCTCAAGACTGCTTTGGCTATTCGGTGTCTTTGTTGTCTCCATACAAATTTTAAGATTTTTTGTTCTAGTTCCGTAAAAAATGCCATTGGTAATTTGATAGGGATTGCATTGAATCTGTAGATTGTTTTGGGTAGTATAGTCATTTTCCCAATATTGATTCTTCCAATCCAAGAACATGGTATATCTCTCCATCTGTTGGTATCATCTTTAATTTCTTTCATCAGTGTCTTATAGTTTTCTGCATACAGGTCTTTTGTCTCCCTAAGTAGGTTTATTCCTAGGTATTTTATTCTTTTTGTTGCAATGATAAATGAGATTGTTTCCTTAATTTCTCTTTCAGATTTTTCATCATTAGTGTATAGGAATGCAAGAGATTTCTGTTCATTAATTTTGTATCCTGCAACTTTACCAAATCCATTGATAAGCTCTAGTAGTTTTCTGGTGGCATTTTTAGGATTCTCTATGTATAGTATCATGTCATCTGCAAACATTGACAGTTTTACTTCTTCTTTTCCAATTTGTATTCCTTTTATTTCTTTTTCTTCTCTGATTGCCATGGGTAGGACTTCCAAAACTATGTTGAATAAGAGTGGTGAGAGTGGACATCCTTGTTCTGCTCCTGATCTTAGAGGAAATGCTTTCAGTTTTTCACCATTGAGAATGATGTTTGCTGTGGGTTTGTCGTATATGGCCTTTATTATGTTGAGGTAGGTTCCCTCTATGCCCATTTTCTGGAGAATTTTTAATCATAAATCGGTGTTGAATTTTGTCAAAAGCTTTTTCTGCATCTATTGAGATGATTGTATGGTTTTTATTCTTCAATTTGTTAATATGGTGTATCACATTGATTGATTTGCGTATATTGAAGAATCCTTGCATCCCTGGGATAAATCTCACTTGATCATGGTGTATGATCCTTTTAATGTGCTGTTGGATTCTGTTTGCTAGTATTTTGTTGAGGATTTTTGCATCTCTATTTATCAGTAATATTGGTCTGTAATTTTCTTTTTTTGTAATATCTTTGTCTGGTTTTGGTATCTGGTGATGGTGGTCTCATAGAATGAGTTTGGGAGTGTTCCTTCCTCTGCAATTTTTTGGAAGAGATTGAGAAGGATGGGTGTTAGCTCTTCTCTAAATGTTTGATCGAATTCACCTGTGAAGCCATCTGGTCCTGGACTTCTGTTTGTTTGAAGATTTTTAATCGCAGTTTCAATTTCATTACTTGTGATTGGTCTGTTCATATTTTCTGTTTCTTCCTGGTTCAGTCTTGGAAGGTTATACCTTTCTAAGAATTTGTCCATTTCTTCCAGGTTGTCCATTTTATTGGCATAGAGTTGCATGTAGTAGTCTCTTAGGATGCTTTGTATTTCTTCGGTGTCTGTTGTAACTTTTCCTTTTTCATTTCTAATTTTATTGATTTGAGTCCTCTCCCTCTTTTTCTTGATAAGTCTGGTTAATGGTTCATAAATTTTGTTTATCTTCTCAAAGAACCAGCTTTTAGTTTTATTGATCTTTGCTATTGTTTTCTTTGTTTCTATTTCATTTATTTCTGCTCTGATCTTTATGATTTCTTTCCTTCTGCTAACTCTGGATTTTGTTTGTTCTTCTTTCTCTAGTTGCTTCAGGTGTAAGGTTAGATTGTTTATTTGAGATTTTTTTGTTTCTTGAGGTAGGCTTGTATAGCTGTAAACTTCCCTCTTAGAACTACTTTTGCTGCATCCCATAGGTTTTGGATCATCGTGTTTTCATTGTCATTTGTCTCTAGGAATTTTTTGATTTCCCCTTTGATTTCTTCAGTGACCTCTTGGTTATTTAGTAACGTATTATTTAGCCTCCATGTGTTTGTGTTTTTTACATTTTTTTCCCTGTAATTCATTTCTAATCTCATAGTGTTGTGGTCAGAAAAGATGCTTGATATGATTTCAATTTTCTTAAATTTACTGAGGCTTGATTTGTGACCCAAGATGTGATCTATCCTGGAGAACATTCCATGCACACTTGAGGAGAAAGTGTAAAATGCTGTTTATGGATGGAATGTCCTATAAATATCAATTAAATCTATCTGGTCTATTGTGTCATTTAAAGCTTCTGATTCCCTATTTATTTTCATTTTGGATAACCTGTCCATTGGTGTAAGTGAGGTGTTAAAGTCTCTCACTATTATTGTATTACTGTCGATTTCCTCTTTTTTAGCTGTTAGCAGTTGCCTTATGTAGTGAGGTGCTCCTATGTTGGATGCATATATATTTATAATTGTTATATTTTCTTCTTGGATTGATCCCTTGATCATTTTGTAGTGTCCTTCCTTGTCTCTTGTAACATTCTTTATTTTAAAGTCTATTTTATCTGATATGAGTATAGCTACTCCAGCTTTCTTTTGATTTCCCTTTGCATGGAATATCTTTTTCCATCGCCTCACTTTCAGTCTGTATGTGTCCCTAGGTCTGAAGTGGGTCTCTGGTACAGAACATATATATGGGTCTTGTTTTTGTATCCATTCAGCAAGCCTGTGTCTTTTGCTTGGAGCATTTAATCCATTCATGTTTAAGGTAATTATCGATATGTATGTTCCTATGACCATTTTCTTAACTGTTTTGGGTTTGTTTTTGTAGGTCCTGTTCTTCTCTTGTGTTTCCCACTTAGAGAAGTTCCTTTAGCATTTGTTGTAGAGCTGGTTTAGTGGTTCTGAGTTCTCTTAGCTTTTGCTTGTCTGTAAAGCTTTTGATTTCTCCATCGAATCTGAATCAGATCCTTGCTGGGTAGAGTAATCTTTGTTGTAAGTTCTTCCCTTTCATCACTTTAAGTATATCATGCCACTCCCTTCTGGCTTGTAGAATTTCTGCTGAGAAATCAGCTGTTAACCTTATGGGAGTTCCCTTGTATGTTATTTGTCATTTTTCCCTTGCTGCTTTCAATAATTTTTCTTTGTCTTTAATTTTTGCCAGTTTGGTTACTATATGTCTCGGCGTGTTTCTCCTTGGGTTTATCCTGTATGGGACTTGCTGCGCTTCCTGGACTTGGGTGGCTATTTACTTTCCCATGTTAAGGAAGTTTTCGACTATAATCTCTTCAAATATTTTCCCCAGTCCTTTCTCTCTCTCTTCTCCTTCTGGGACACCTATAATTCGAATGTTGTTGCGTTTAATGTGTCCCATAGGTCTCTTAGGCTGTCTTCATTGCTTTTCATTCTTTTTTCTTTATTCTGTTCCACAGCAGTGAATCCCACCATTCTGTCTTCCAGGTCACTTATCCGTTCTTCTGCCTCAGTTATTCTGCTATTGATTCCTTCTAGTGTAGTTTTCATTTCAGTTATTGTATTGTTCATCTCTGTTTGTTTGTTCTTTAATTCTTCTAGGTCTTTGTTAAACATTTCTTACATCTTCTCGATTTTTGCCTCCATTCTTTTTCCGAGGTCCTGGATCATCTTCACTATCATTATTCTGAATTCTTTTTCTGGAAGGTTGCCTATCTCCACTTCATTTAGTTGTTTTTCTGGGCTTTTATCTTGTTCCTTCATCTGGTACATAGTCCTCTGGCTTTTCATCTTGTCTATCTTTCTGTGAATGTGGTTTTTTTCCCACAGGCTGCAGGATTGTAGTTCTTCTTGCTTCTGCTGTCTGCTCTCTGAGGGATGAGGCTATCTAAGAGGTTTGTGTAAGTTTCCTGATGCGAGGGACTGGTGATGGGTAGAGCTGACTGTTGCTCTGGTGGGCAGAGCTCAGTAAAACTTTAATCCACTTGACTGCTGATGGGTGGGGCTTGGTTCCTTCTCTGTTGGTTGTTTGACCCGAGGCAACGCAACACTGGAGCCTACCTGGGCTCTTTGGTGGGGCTAATGAAAGACTCTGGGAGGACTTACGCCAAGGAGTACTCCCCAGAACTTCTGCTGCCAGTGTCCTTGTCCCCATGGTGAGCCACAGCCACCCCCGCCGCTGCAGGGACCCTCCAACACTAGCAGGTCGGTCTGGTTCAGTCTCCCCTGGGTTCACTGCTCCATTCCCTGGGTCCCGATGCACACACTACTTTGTGTGTGCCCTCCAAGAGTGGAGTCTCTGTTTCCCCCAGTCCTGTCGAAGTCCTGCAGTCAAATCCCACTTGGCTTCAAAGTCTGATTCTCTAGGAATTCCTCCTCCAGTTGCCGGACCCCCAGGTTTGGAAGCCTGACGTGGAGCTCAGAACCTTCACTCCAGTGGGTGGACTTCTGTGGTATAAGTGTTCTCCAGTCTGTAAGTCACCCACCCAGCAGTTATGGGATTGGATTTTACTGTGATTGTGCCCCTCCTACCATCTCATTGTGGCTTCTTCTTTGTCTTTGGATGTGGGGTATCTTTTTTGGTGAGTTCCAGTGTCTTCCTGTTGATGATTGTTCAGCAGATAGTTGTGATTGTGGTGTTCTCACAAAGAAGGAGTGAGAGCATGTCCTTCTACTCCACCATCTTGGTTCCTCCAGCAGTTTATATTTTAAAAAGGAATTTGAGTGGTCTTCATGGGCCAGGAAGTATGCAAGATGCTGGTCACTGTGAAATGTGCAAGGGATACAAAGATAATTTTGTAACAGCCACTACTTTTAAGAAAGTCTGTTTTCCCATCCAACCATCCATCCATCCATCCATCCATGCATCCAGTTGTCATTCAGCATATTTTTTGAATGCCTATTGTGTGTCAGAGACTTTGTTTGATGCCAGGCATACAAAAACGATCAAGACAGACATAATATCCTCTTTTCTAGATTTGATAATCTACCAGAGGGGAAAGGCAGCTAAAGAAGACATAATAATAAAATATAAGTATGATGACAGAGGAAGAGGAGAGTGCTAAAGGAGCAGGGAGTATGAGCACAGAGGCAGGGCTACAAGTGCTGGGAAGGTATCCTTGGAGGCTAGTACATCTATGCTGAGACCTATTCATAGGGAAAAGTGAGAAGAAACATGATTACCTAGCAAAATATAACATTCACATTTGGCTCAAGAAGAGGGACAAATATGATGGATCAGGCATATAAGAAATATTTGGGAAGAAATCAGTGATCTATCATTTTAAAATAGGTGCCACAACCAGTTTTTTGGCTGAGTGTGATGTGAATTTTAATAATCTGCCTGCTAATGCAGGGGACATGGGTTTGAGCCCTGGTCTGGGAAGATCCCACATGCCACGGAGCAACTAGGCCTGTGAGCCACAACGACTGAGCCTGCGCGTCTGGAGCCTGTGCTCTGCAACAAGAGAGGCCACGATAGTGAGAGGCCTGCGCACCGCGATGAAGAGTGGCCCCCGCTTGCTGCAACTAGAGAAAGCCCTCGCACAGAAACGAAGACCCAACACAGCTAAAAATAAAAAAAAATTAAAAAAAGCTAAAAACACTATGTTATTTACACTAGTGCTTTTCAAATTTTAATGCACATACTAATCACCTAGGGATCTTGTCAAACTGCAGATTTTAATTCAGTAGATCTGGGGAAGCATGCGATTTTGCAATTTTAAGTGCTCAGGCAGTGTCAGTGCTACTGGTCTAAAAGTCACACTTGGAGGCACAACACTTTGAACCAATACAAACCAAAGTTTCTCAATTCAGGTTATGAAGCTGAAGAACCTTAATTTCAAAACCTGATAAGACAGTGTAATTTAGCTAAAACATGAATTTAAAAGGTATTAACAAATTAAATTTGGCAAAGTATTAAAAGAATGATATACCATGCGTAACAGAAATTTTGAAAAGATTCAAAATTTGGACTTTTACCACCATAATGAATTATATCAACAAATATAATTTATTCAATCAATGGATGCCCAAAAAGCATTTTCTAAAATTCAGAAGCTATTACTAATAAAATCTTTATGTGAAAATATATTCAAATATAATAAAAATCTATATATTAAAACCAACAATAAACATTATATTAAATGGTGAAATATTGAAAACATTTTATTAAATTCAGATACAATGCATAATTCTACTATTATCATTATTTAACATTATTTTGGAGGTTTTAGCTAATGCAATAAAGCAAGAAAATGAAATAAGTTGAATTACTCATTGAAAAAGAAGAGATAAAATTATCTTTTAGCAGAAGATATGATTGCATCCTTGGTAAACCTAAGAGTAGCCACTGAAATCTAGTTATTAAAATCTAGAATTAATAAGATAATATGAATAATTAGAATTAATAAGGTAATATGGATATTCACAACTTCTCAATTACAGTAATCATTAGTTGAAAGTGGAAAGATAAAAATGCATTAAAAATAATAAAACAACAATTAAAATTCCAAGAAAAAATTTAACAAGAAGTCATAGTATTTAAGTAAAGAAAATTTCAAAATCTTATTGAAGGTTAAAAATAAATTAGAAAGAATAGTGAGTAATTTTTTTTTATACAATATCATAGAATTTCAAACATTCTCAAGTTAATATGTAAATTCTATATAATTATAATTAGAACTCTAACCAGTTTTTTTGCCAATGGGTAAGGAATGTGACAGAAGGAATCTGAAGTTCACATGGAAAAATAAATATTGAAACTAGCCCAGAAAATTTTCCAAAAGAGGAAGTATAAAAATAAACTAATTAAACATTCAATGAATAGTTGAATAAACTTTTAGCGTGGGAAAAAGCCTTCTCAAGAGACTTAAGATATCAAGAAGCTCTAAAGAAAAACAGAGATAGCCTGGGAAGATATATTTGCAGCACATATGACAGACAAAGAATTAGTTTACAAAAAGTCCTACAAATTTATGAAAGACAAACAACTTAATATAAAAATGAGAAATGGATATGAGCATAGAGCTCAAAGAAGAGGAAATCTTGGCAGAAAATAAACATAGTAAAACATGCTGAACTTATCTCACAAGTGAAGGAACTAAAAATTAATATAAGACATTTTTATTGTTCTTATTGGCAAAATGAAAACAGCAATAAAAATAACATAAAAAGCAGTAAAATATAACATTATGAAGGATGTGGGCAGATGACACACATTTATTGCTGATGGAAGTATAGATTATTACAACCTTTTGGGGGAATGATCTGGAAATATCTATTACATTTAAAAGTGCATGTGCCTTTAGACTCAGTAGTCTCACTTTGGGGAACCTATCCTTTTGAAATAAAGGCATCAGTATGTAAGGACCTATATACAAGAAAATTTGTAATAGCTTTATTTTCACTTGCAAAGAAAGAAAAAACAAAACAAAACAAGGAAAGAATAAAAGAGAAAGTACAGAAAAGAAAAAATCCTGAATATTTAGTTATAGCAAAATACTTTGTTAAATGATAGTGTATATGCAGCATGAGATATTTTGCAGCATCGAAAAGAATGTGTTCTATTTCTATCTTTTGATCTAGATAATGTTCATGACAAGGTAAAGTGACAAGAGCTAGTTGCAGGGTAGCATGAATAATGGAATCCCAGGTCTGTAAAAAATAAAGACTTTGTATGTGTGTGTTTGCATACGTTTGATGTGAGCATGGGGAAAGGTGGATGAATTCAGAGAAAGCTCTTTGACCCGATTATCTCAAAGAAATAAATAATGCAGGGTTTTAGGGGGACCAGATGAGATGGTTCCTTTTCTTTAAAATAATATCAGTCATTACAACATATCCCAATGCAAACATAAAAGAATGATTCACTGTTAGTTAAGAGGAGGAGAAAGTGGGGAAATATTCCAGGTAAGGGAGACAGCTCTGGATTCAGCCTAGAGTGAAAATTGGAACCAATTTAGAATGGGTAGAATGTGGATTAGGAACAGCCTTGTAGAGCAGGGTGAGTTTGGCTTGAGACTAAAACCAGTGATAAATAAGCAGATGAATGTTTTTAAGTCAGGAAGAAGCCTGATCAGATTTGGCTTTTAGAAATGATTCTGACAGTGGGGCCAGGAGTGGACTGAATATAGCAGAGTGAGAAAAGGACAGTAGGAATGTTGCAGGAAGGGGGACCCCTTCCAGGGCCTGAGAGTGGGCTCTTGTCTAACACACGGAAATGAATTGTCCGAGGAGACACATGTGCTGACAAAGCAAGAGACTTCTTTGGGGAGGGGCACCCAGGAGAAGAGCAGCAGGGTAAGGGAACCCAGGAGAACTGCTCTGCCGCGTGGCTTGAAGTCTCAGGTCTTATGGTAATGGGGTTAGTTTCCAGGTTGTCTCTGGCCAATCACTCTGACTCAGGGTCCTTTCTGGTGGTGAGTGCAAATTCTCAGCCAAGATGGCTTCCAGCGAGGAGGATTCTGGGAGGTTGGTAGGATATATGGACTGGCATCTCCTCTCTCCTTTTGACCTTTCCCGTATTCTTCTGGTTAGTGGTGGCTTGTTAGTTCCGTGTTCCTTACCAGGATCTCTTGTCGTAAAATAACTCATGCAAATTGTTACTGTCTTTGCCTGGCCAGGGCAGGCAGTTTCGTTCAGCGTTTCGCCTAAGAGGAAGGCTGCTACCACAGTTCATGCCAGAGATCTGGGCAGGCACCTGGGGATGAGGCAGCAGGAAGACATGGAGGACCATTTTGGAGGCAAAACCTACAGCCTTTGTGATGAGTTGGATGTGACTGATGAGGGATAAGAGGAAGTTGAAGTTAGACTGGCCACATGGCTTGATGCATTAACAGACGTATGGAAGTAATGAGGAGGAAGGCAGGGGCAAGTGGGGAGGGGAATGACTTCTGTTTGCTGAACTGGCTCTGTCATGTTTTCCCCTTTAACGTGCAGCCTCCTCTCCTTAACTGCCTTGTCTCCTCTGACTGTGGCCCACTGGAGGATTTGATACTCATTTGGAACGTTCGTCTCTGATGTGTCAGTTTACAAATCAGTTGCCTTGATTTACACACTCCCAAGTCTTGAGGAAATGCCCAGCGCAGTGATGAGTCCCTTGGCTTTTACTTGCAACTTTCAGAAGGGCAGCACATCCATTGTTGGATGCCCTTCCACCCCAGGGCGGATTTTCTAGCAGCTGTAACCATTTCAGCTCAGCTAAAGCAGCCCCTCTCCCCCCAGCACACGCACACTCCCCTATTCCTTCCAGAGAGGAGCCTCAGCTTTATCCTGTTGTGCCCGGGCATCCAGGCTGAACACTCGCCATGACTCAGGGAGGAAACCTGCGAGTTATCAGTATCTGCCTAGCAACTGAAAGGTGACACGGGGGGCCTTCTTTTCAACCCATTTCCTCTTGATGAGAGGAAGGGATTCTCCTGCGAGTTATTACCTGAAATAATACCATATGGTAAAATGTAAACAACATCTGCATATTCATGTAATAATTTCATCTGTTTAATTAGTTCCAGCAAAGCAGTTTACCCTCTGAGGCCCTTGCTGTCAGCTCAGCGCTCATACATCCAGGGCTGGCTGTCGGCCTTGACAGCCTTCTATTGTTCATTCTCTGCTTGCACCTCAACAGTTACTGTAAGTGAATCTTCCAAGGGGTGGGGCGTCTGTCCCCGCTGATCCGATGTAGAGGTGGGGGAGCTGTCAGCTTGGCATAGGGCTACTAAAGACAGACTTGATAGATCAGGTGATGCTGGAAGGAAAAGACAGATAAGATTATTTATTTCTTGTACTTTCCTAATTTGGATGTGAGCTTGGATGAGCTCTTGTGGTAAAGAGGTTTTAATTCTTGGCACCACGACCCTATGGAAAACATCTGAGTCAGACCAACAACACAGCAGAACTAAGGTCCTCATCCCATTTTGCTCCATCTCAAGGCATTTGACAGCACATTTGCTTAGGTAAACATGTGTCCTACAGCCTCAGGGCATCCATGTGGTAAAGAAGCTAAACACTGGAAAGTGAACACACACACACACACACACACACACACACACAATACAGGAGTGTTGGGCTGTCCTTTTATTTTATTTTTATTGCCCATTTCAAATACACTATTTTTTCAGTTTTATTGAGATATAATTGACAAATAAAATTGTAATATATTTAGAATGTACAACGTGATGATTTGATATACGTATACATTCTGAAAGGATTCCTACCATCAAGTTAATTAAGACATCCATCTGGGCTGTCCTTTTAAGTTTAAGCAGTTTGTCTTTCCCTTTTCCCCCTAGAATAGAGTTGGAACTGATCTTAAAGATTTTTTTAGATCAGAGCTTCTCCCTTGGAGATCTTGTTAAAATGCAGGTCCTGATTCAATTGTTCTGATAAAGAGTCTGAGATTCTGCATTTCTAACAAGCTCTCAGGTGATGCCAGTACTGCTGGCCAATGAATCACACTATGCATAGTGAGGATTTAGACACCATACTCATTTTATAGATGAGAACAAAGAACAGAGAGTTGATGTGTCATGTCCAAAGTTAGCCAGCTCATTAAAGATCAAGCCAAAAGTAGAACACTCACTTTATTTGAAGCCCACAGGTCTTCACATATGGTTGTTATTTAAGAAAAAAAGTTTTTTTTCTCTCTCTTACACATGCACAAAAAGTGCAGGGCTATTTTTCTTGAGAAGCATATAATTAACATATATGTAGCAATAACATCAGCCTTTTAACGACCAATAATTTCATCCTCTAAGGGCAGGTTGACATAAAAAAGTGAGGTGGTAAACTTGATCATTGTAGTTGCTTCACTTTCTGAGAAGTATTCCAGGATATTATCATACTTCAGGAGATGGACCGTTCTCATGTCAGAGAATCTGAAATCAGCTAGAAGCCAGGAGATATCTTGAATCAGGGCTGTGAAGAATCTCAGACATTACCTCTTCTCTTTGACATCCCAATCAAATCGTTGTACAGATTTGTTTTGACCATCTTTTGTGATAGAGAAATAACTGATTCTTGGGACACTGTGTGACAGCAAGCTAAATGTAGTGTATCTCTTTCTTACATTGACCCAAAGTAGTCCCAACATTTGGGTGTGATTCTACTCCCTGGAACCATCAGAACTAATTGAAATTGGATGCAAAATTAGTAGAAATGTGCTTTTTTTTTCCCTGGAGAAATGGTGACTTCCGAAAAGATAAAACCCTAGGGCTAGAGTTGAGTGATTTGATTTACTTGCTCTGTATCCACACATCCACCTCTAAAACAATGTTAAAGAATATGTCTATACCATAGCTGCTTTATCATGGATCAGGTTGATTTCAACTTCAAACCCAAAAGGACCTTCATTCTTGCTTGTCAGCCATGAGGATTGGACATATCCACCTTCAAACTAATTAGAAGTTGTGACTTCATTGTCACCACACTGTGCATTTTCAGTGTTTTTTTCTTTTTTCTTTCCTATTCTAGGAAGAAATTGTACAACTAATGGAAACATTTTTCCCCCTCAAAGTACAATAAAATCATTCTTTTTTCTCCTTCCATTAAATATCTCATATGTGGAGATATTTTATGCAGCCCTAAAGTGATGCCTAAATTAGTGCTCAGAAAAGTCAATTATACTTTTAAAGCTACTGTCTATAATTGTTACAGTCTTCTTGTGCATGTATCCAAATTGTTTCTAATGTGCATTTCAGGGCATGGGGGTTAATGGTATCTTAGCCAGGCAAAAATGCTGGCCAAAGCAGGGTTAATTTATCAAAATAACTTTGCATGGCATTGTTTTCAAAGCAATTTTAGTGGTCTCCAAGTCTACTTAACTCATATCTTGTCTTTTATAATGTTTTTAAATGGAGATATACTATTAAGTTGCTTTATATTAATAAAGCTGTTTTAGATAGTTAAACTTTGAATCTATCCAAGTCAAAGATTTTACTTCTACTTTTGAAAATTAAAAGAATATCAAAGATGAAAACATACCTAATTAAGCTATTTTTGATCTCTTATTCTGTCAGTTCTTTGCTTCCCCCCGCCACCCCAGTCTTGACAAGGAAAACTCCCATGTTCCGATTTGCTGGCCTCTGACTAATCCAGTGGTGTTTGCCATGGCATTGGCCATGATCAATAACTAATTATTAAACCAGCATTTCTTTCCAGGGCTCCTTGTTAAAAAATTGCTTTTGGCTGAGAGAGAAGGAAAGAGGTCGTCACTTTGACATGGTCGTGAGTCTTTCAAAATCCAG
The DNA here is from genome assembly GCF_028021215.1 of Eschrichtius robustus. NCBI lineage: Eukaryota > Metazoa > Chordata > Mammalia > Artiodactyla > Eschrichtiidae > Eschrichtius > Eschrichtius robustus. Next base: position 153,039,604 of record NC_090824.1, on the reverse strand, counting down.
TGGGCCATCCAATTGAATTACTGTCCCAAACTAATTGATATAAATTTGAACAGAAGAATGCTTGTTACTGCAGAATCCCTTAATGATATCCTTGGCAAGGAAACCCTGGGAAAAAAATCCCGGCACTAATTACAAAACTTCCACACACCACTTTAGAATAGAAATCAGAAAAACATCAAGTTGGGTTGGGGGAGTGGCTGGACACAGTCTGATGGCAGGTTCAGACTTATCATATCTACAATTTTATGAACACTGAGGAAGTTGCTCTCTCCTAGTTTTATAGTCATGAAAAGACAGAGAGTCTTTTGATATATTATTTAACTTCGGTGCTGATTATAACTTGCAAAGCATTTGAGTGACAGCTGTCATTTCATTTTTACCTAAGGCTATAGGTTTGGGTCAATCCAATAAGATGTTGCTTTCTGAATGACACTACTTTGAAAACTGGGATTGTAAAAAGATCAGCACAAAAATATTTCAGGCATTTAAAAATCAACTGTTTCTTCTGGTCACCATCCATCCTCCTCCATCAAGTGGCGAATGACAAAGAGACTGAATAATGTATCTTCCTGTGTGAAATCTTTTATGTTTGCTTATTGTTTAAACATAACATTCGAGTAAGACATCCAACACATAGGTTTATTTTGATGAAGAGTTTAGATTTGGAGGAATTGCTTTAACTGAGCTGTAGAGTGAGAAATACTTCTACTCCTCTACCAAATTGTGAGTAAAATCTGTTAGGCTGGTGTTTCTAATTGTGCTTCAGAAATGGACTTGTTCCATAAGAATCACACTTCCCCTATTATTAGTGATGTTATAGGACTGCCCCATCAGGCCAGGTCAGCCTCTCTTCCAGTTTTAGCCATTCTCAGTGGTACTTACCCTACGTGAGATCGAAGTTCCTAGAAATTTCCTTCTCTTTCAGTTACTCTCTGTCTTGTCCTGAGGGAGCATCTTGAAAATCCACATATACTGGATTTATTTCCCATTTTCTTAAGCTGCATAGAACTCATTGAATTATTACCCTCTCCCCTCTTTTTGCCCAATTCTAAAAACAAATTTTCAACTGATGCCTTTTATAGTGAAAGAAAGCTTTAGCATGTAACTCATTTTGCAATGTCTTAGTTGATTCTCTTGGTTCTGTGGTACTCTGCAACATGATATAATGCTGGGAGGTTTTAAATATTTTTTTAATTACATGAACTTTATTTTGAAAATCAAAATCAGTGTTCCCTTAGATATCCTTTGAGTGAAGTTGGTTTAGATAGCGTGGTCATTTGATCACTATAGAAAATTGAGGACCGTGGAGTTATAATGATCATAACCATAATCATGGTCAACATTGAATCAAGAGGGAGGCTTGGCCCTTTGCCCGTATTTTTTCATTTTATCTTAAAACAACATAATAGGCACACACTCCATTCTACTTATACAGATGAGGGAACTGAGACCTATAGGTCTCAAGGTCCTAGAGATCACAATAGCAAGGTGTGGATTTGAACTCAAATCTGCTCAAGCCCAGAGCCTCAGTCCATAGTGTATCCATGTGAGTATAAGCTGAGGACTCAGGAGATTCAGTTACTGGGAGAGGCCAGATGCCAATGGACAAATATTTCCTTGAGCTGGACCCCTGGGATGGGGTTAGTGGTTGCAATGTCTATCAGGAGACATGAAGGTGGTAAATGCTGGAGGGCCCTCCTTTAAGAGCAGAACAGGCGTGATGCCTGAGAGAAAGCATCTGTGGGACCATCTTCAGGGAGAGGAATGGGGACTGGGATGGAAAATGAGACTTTCTAAGGTCTTCCAGGGGAGTCTCTGAGTCACCAAGATTGCGGGTCCCAGATTTCCCTTTTTCCAGAAGAAAAGACTGCTGATTGAAAAATATCTGTCCCATACCTCCTTACATATTCCACATAATCAACGACCTGTTACCTAGGGAGTTTAAGTGGGGACTGAAGTAATTGACCTTTTGGAGAGAATTCACTTGTTTCATGGTCAGTTCAGAGTAAGAGTGATGTGAACGAGGGGAGGAAGGAGTGAGAAAATGAGCAGCGTGTAGGAGAGGGAGTTGGAGGGGCTGGGGGTAGGGGACAGCGTTGCAGCTGGAAAGGTCACAGGAGCAGAGAAAGAAGGAAGCCTCCCAAAATGGCAAAGAGCCTCAGAGAAAGATGGGCTGGTTCCAAATATTATTTTTTCCTGATCCTAATTCTACACTATTCTTATTGCTCCTCTCTCCTGAAAGTTGTATCCAACATGGAAGAGTGTCCCGCAATTTTATCTGAGAGCCTGCAGTGGTGGATTAAGGTGGAGAACAGTCCAAGTGAAAGGTGGGCCACATCTACTGATAGAAATAAGACCAAGCATACTAGTTATAACACTCCACTTGCAAATAGATAGTAATTTCATTTACAAAGAGGCCTCAGATTAGATTAAAAATAAAATTCAACCATGAGCTATTTACAAGAAACATACATACCACATGGTAACAACCACAACAAAAAAGAGGGAGGCAAAGATACATCTGAAAAAAATACAAAAGGAAGAACAGGGCTTCCCTGGTGGTGCAGTGGTTGAGAATTCGCCTGCCAATGCAGGGGACACGGGTTCGAACCCTGGTCTGGGAAGATCCCACAGGCCGTGGAGCAACTGGACCCGTGAGCCACAACTACTGAGCCTGCGCGTCTGGAGCCTGTGCTCCACAACAAGGGAGACCGCGATAGTGAGAGGCCCGCGCACCGCGATGAAGAGTGGCCCCCGCTCGCCACAACTAGAGAAAGCCCTCGCACAGAAATGAAGACCCAACACAGCCAAAAATAAATAAATAAATTTATAAAAAAAAAAAAAAAAAGGAAGAACAAAAAAGCCTTATAATTTTAATACCAAAGTGCAACTCTGGGGGAAGGGACTGAGGGGAGAGAAGAAGGGAAGCCATGATAACAGGAAAAACCACTGTGAAGATATAATAGTACGAACCTTCAAACCTGGATAACATTGTATTGAGACCAAATATATATATTTATAAAAGAAACAAAACTTGTGTAAATTACAGGAAGAAAGAGAATTGTGCTGGAGAACTTTAACTCATGAAGTAGGCAAAAATGAACACAGTTTTGGAAGATCAGAGCAATATTTTAAGGCTATGTCAAAGCAACCGTTGCATACTAAAACCCCAATGTTCCCAAATGAAATTTTGGGAAATTTCAAATCAAATAATTTGGTCTCACCTTCCACTTAAACCAGAGTTAATTGCTTAATCATCTCTCCTACTAGATTTCACAACTTAAAAACATAGAGAGCCAAATACATCATTTTTACTTTTGTTTCCTTGTGGCATCTAGCTCTGTGCTCTGTACAGGAAAAGGAATCAAAAAGTGTTTTTTATATAACAGAAATTTAAGCTACTACGAACTCTTTTGTCAGGAATAGCATATACGTGGCACAACAACTTCTCACTCTCACCCCGCACCCCAGTAGCTGTGCTGGAATAAGGTCACATCTTTCCCCAGTGATGTGGCTTCTACACCATGTCCAAATTCACCGCTAGTCTCTTTCCCACTTGCTTCAGGTCAGTTAAGTTCTTGCCAATTCCCAGGATATTGACTTCTGGGCACCTCTATTTTTGGATTTTCTTATTCTTTCCCTCCCAAAGCTATCTCCCTTGCATTCTTCAGATGTCAGTGTACGCCTCACCTTTTCTGAGAAGCCTTCCCTATTGTTTTAAAATGGATCAGGGATTTGTTTTTATCAGGTATGGTAAGATATGCAGATATGGAAAAGAATGTCACAAAGGAAGAAGTTTGTGTCCACAGATGCTGAGAAGCAGGAGGTAGGCCATGCCATGCAGGGCCACAGTGGGAAGCACCAGGGTTAGCAGGAGGCAGAGGGAGTGAGGAGAAAGTGTGGTCAAGGCAAGGCAGGCGAACCAGGCTTAGGATTGCCTGGTTTGAATAATTTCAGTGGACTCTGGGGCACAGAGGTTTTCTCCATTTGTCTGGTACCTGGCCTAGAAGTGGTTAGAGCAAATGGATAGAGGCCTGGAGCTTGAGAGTCAGACAAAGGAGATAGTTGAAGGATATGCCTTTGGATTGCTTGGTTTTCATATGAAAGTAGGAATTGGCTATCCATGAGAGAGACAGTCTCCAGGTGTCAAAGCACTGGAAAATAAAAGGGCACAATAAATACACTAATGACAGTCCATCTCATTATTGTTTTTATTTTCTTCTTAGCATTTCTCATATGCTGTGTATTCAGATATGCTTCTATGTGTCTCTTCAAGATTTAGCTGGGCCCTTTTTTTTTTTTTTTTTTTGTAGTTTTCACCCCTGCCTGCACATTAAGATCACCCAGGGAACTTTTACAAAATTCCATTGCTAGAGACGCACACATAGATATTTGATTTCTCTGGAGTAGAGAATGAGTGTTTTGTTTTTAATTAGGTGACTCTAATGTGCTGCCAGAGTTGAGAATCATTATGCAGCCAATGAATGCATAGCATCTGACAATCAGGAGAAACCAGTTACGGTAATTTCTAAATGTTGATATTAACTCGGAGACAGGCAAAAAGGTAGTGACTATTTACATAAATTATATGCATTTATGAGCATTTATTTACTCAGTATTTTAAAATTAAACTTAGGGTGACATTAAAGAAGTATCTATCTTGTATCTAATGCAATGCATTACTCTTTTTTATGCATTTATGAGAGTTAGTTTTCTTAATTGGAAAATTTTATGCATTGCAAGCAGGTATTAACTTAGACTTTTAAAAGTTTTGAGACGTCATCTAAAAATGCCTGATTCATATGAGAGAACTCAGAAAAATGAGAGATGAAATGCTAATGAAACGTTAAGAGTAGAGTTCAAACAGACTCTGAGATGGAAATGAAATTCCTAGATGAAAATGGATGGAGAATATTGAAAAAAAAAAAAAAAAAAAGAAAAACAATTGGAAATGAGAAGGGAAGGAAAATGCTGCTGGAATAATGAAGTGAAAGTACTGGATTCAATAATGAACACGGTGAAATCAACGTGGACAACTCAGACATAGGGAATATGAATTACAGCCGGGAGCACTGCAGGATATTGGGGGCAAGAGTTAAAACCATCAAATAATACACCAACTGCTATCCTGATGGAGAGGTTTCACTCAACACACTGTTGGAGGCCCTTCATCCATTATGATTGCTGCTCACAGCCAAATACAAGCTAAGACTCAAGAAACCCGTGGGGGAAGTACAGCACAACCTAGAGATGCTCTGCAGTTCAGTGGGACTGAGATGAAGTCACCAGCCAGATCTTAAGAAGATGATGACTGGTTTTATTAAATATTGCACATAATAAAAAAAAAATTTAATTGTGTATTCATTACTATTTCATTAGTTGCTTGACATCTGTTAGAACATTGCATGTTAAATCAACTGGAGCTAGTTGGTAATTATTTTGTTTGTATACTTGGTTTTTTTTGTCTGCTTCCTGCAGCAGACGATAAGCTTTCTGAGAGCACAGAACATAGCAGTATTCTTCCTTTAGTTCCTGCTGCATTATCTGGCATTTGGTGAACGCTCAGGAAATGTGGGCTATAATGTGATGTGGTGCCAATTCCATAGGATATGACTACAGGGGGGTCATAAAATTTTAATGCAAGTAGAAAAAAAAAGAGTATGGAGTCGGGAAGGAGGGCATGAATGATCCCAACTGGAGGTTATGGGAAAGGTGTTTCAGGAAGGTGGTAACTGAAATGGGCCCAGGAAGCTTTTGAAAAGCAGAAATTTAAGTGCAAGCACTGAGTTTACCATCCTAGCCCCAGTCCAGGGTTCCCCAGAACCACATAATCAGTCAGGGGTCAGTGCCCTGTCTCATCCCCTTCCACTGGAATCATCCCATTTTCCTCTTTATGTTCCCTGAATCCAGGCCACCTGGAGGATGCCACGGGTGCAGCTCTCTTATGTGAAGGGGGAATTATTTTATCTGTGATCTTCCTTGCCAATTCTAGTGCATTACTTCTACTTTTCTTACCTGTCTTCCAAAATTGTAAAAGAGATTGCCCTAGAGCTTAACAGTCCCGTGAATACATCCAATGGGTTAACTGTATAATTTTTGTACTTTTTCCTCTTTTCCATCATGTCTCAGGCACAAGGGCCTCTAGTATTCTGCTAGAAAACAGAAAATAACTTTATCCTGCATGCTTATAAGTAGTGTATGTTTCATTATTCTGGGAATTATCCAGGCTTACCTCACCTACTGTTGGTCAAAAGGAGGGAATCACTAAATAATGAATGAGGAGAGAAATGATAACTTAATTCATAATCTTATCTATTACCAAAGATTTTGAAAAACTATTTTTGACATACTTACTGACTTAAACGAGAACATTCTATTTTCATAGTTATATGAATGTCTCTTATTTCCTAAAAATTTCTATTTCCAGTTTATTATAGAAATCAAAAGTGAAACAAACCAAGTAGCTCTAAGTAAGAATGAAAAAGGATAAAGCAGTCTGAGCATGCTCATTGTGGGCCCAGGATAACAACATATAAATATTGCTGTTTTGCATTTTTCCAGCAACCTAAATATGAAGGTATGGAAAACTTATAGTTAATAAAAAAAATCTTCTTCCTCCCAACTTCCCAAATCCTTCACACTATATCTGCAGAGACAGTGCGGGGAGGGGATAAAGGTCTCTTTTGGGATTTGCAGTATATATTGGCTCTTAAAATTACAGCCTGGAAGTAGGGGAACTCTACTTTGGCCCTCACCGAGTGGTAATTCTTCACCAGTGAAAAATGTTGAAAGTGGAAACAAATGGGTGTAAACAGCCTCCCCACATCAAAATATAATCAGCTTTTTGCCATTTCCTCTTAAAGGGTGACCTTGTTTTGGGGCTCTGCTTCTTGAATTTAGATCTGAAAGACAATTCTCAGCTTCTAGTTGCCCTTTCTCAATCAATCCAAAAGAGTCATGGAAATAATTATTAGGCTGGATAATTACTTTACAAAATAGAAGGTGCTTTCCTTATCCATTTACATTTCAGTGCTGTTCATTACTTCTCTGAATACTAATCATGGTGTTCAGCCTTGATCACTCATTTTAAGGTAAGGGGTCAACCAAAGGGACGGAAAGAGGCCTCTGAGCATTTGCAATGTAAAAGAAACCTTCCACAGGAGAGTGAAGTAATAAATGCAATCCTGGGGTGATGGGACCTTGCATTTCAGCCAAACATGATGAGGAGAACCATGGATGCATTACTACAGGTTGTTTACTTCTAGAACTGCTACATTAACAGCAAGTCACCAGAGTTACTCTTTAAGGTGGAAATTGTTCTCTAGTTGTGATGTGAGTAAAGAGAGGACAACCTTTTATCAGGATTTGGAAGCTTCACAGGATTTCTTACCATCTCATATTTTTTCATTCTCACCCTAGCAAGTCAGAGTGCTGAAGCAAAGTTTTTTCCTTGCTGTTATGGTTTCTGTCTTCACCCAAAGTAAGCTGTTTGGGAGACTTCATTTCCTTTTCTAGTTCAGTGTATCTGGCTTCTGGAAGAATTCAGCTCAAATTCTCCCAACAGATGAGGTCCTTTTTTTTTTTTTTTATCACTGGTGACTCTTCATTTTAGAATCTCTTTTCTTGAATGGGGACATGACTCAGTGCATTAGTCAGTCTATGACCTTACCCCAAGGCCTCCCTTGCTTTTGGAAGTTAAAAAAAAATGTTCAATTGCTGCAAAAATCTGGTATGAGGTACAAGACACAAGGCAGGCCCTCACTCCATGTTTAGTTAGGCTGTGTGAGTCTAGGTTTTTCTGATTTGGGACTTCCTCTAAGTTCTGAAGTTCAACACCATGAAACATGGACAGTTGCAAAGGTGAGATGATTTTGAACTTAACATTTGCCTTCTTGGTTGTGACTTGAGGCAAAGTATGGAAGAGACGGAATTAGCATGCTTAAAGAACTGCCATATGTTTTCACAGGGCTCCTCTTATTTCATCCTCACAACAACTTTGTTATATAGGTGTTCTTATAATACTCGGTTTACAAGTTGTGGAAACAGAGGCCTGGTGGCAAGTTGAGCCTGTGACCCCTTGACTCCAATCTCTGTATCTTTGCTCTACATCACACTGTTTCTCCCATATTCTGCACAAGGCCCTACAAGCATCATAGGCCTCCTTCCCTTCTCATACTCCTCAAAGGACCCTTTAATTAATGTTTCAATTTTAAAGTTATGGCATATGTTATTGGTTGTCTACTGATAATCTCTCCCTTGCCGAATTCCCCAATTTTAATCAAGGTAGCAACATACCCACTTACAAAAATGAATTTCTCATTCTCCTTTGCAGCCAGGAGAGGCCATGTCTATTTTGGCCAAGAAGAAATTAGCTGAAGTCTATTGGTGATGTTTCCATGAACGTTATTATTTCCCAGATATTAAGGGACAGATGCTGTCAGCCTTTAACCTTTGATCCTTCCCCTTTCTTTCTGCCTTGATAGAGATTGTTCCTCAACTCATATGGTGCAGCAGCTGTCTTATCAACACAAAGATAAAAGTGACACATTGAGTTACTGAGTGGAAAGAAAAAAGGTGCCTGAATCTTATGGCATTATAGAGCTACCATACCATCCTTGGAACCACCTACTTTTGGATTTCTTAATACAAAGGACAATAATTTCAGTTGGGTTTCTGTTATATGCAGCCAAATACAATTCTGAGCTATCTTTATAATTAAATTAAATGTACTCTGTAATAAGATTTTGCTGAGAGTCAGTAAACAAGAGACTGCTAGGGCTGGAACAATAGGAATCTTAAATACTATGAGAAAATATTGTGACATCAGAGGTCCAGTTATCAACTGCTGTGTAACAAATCATCCTGAACTGTGTGGCATAAGGAGTCACATTTTATTATGCTGACAAATTCTCAAGAATTTGTCAGAGAAACAGAGAGGACATGAGGAGAGTGGTGGGGTGGGATACAGTATCTGGCTCAGCTTGGAAAACTCAGGTGATGTCTTTAAGACTGTGAGCTGGAATCATCTGAAGGCTTGGAGGTCAATGCTGGCTGCTGGCTTGAGCCTTGGTTGGGGAATCAGGCAGAACTACATGTGGCCTTTCCATGTGGTCTCTCTACTTCTTTGCAACATGGTATCTGTGTCCCATGTGCAAGCATACCAAGTGCTGTATCATCTTTAATGGCCTAGCCTCAAAAGTCACAAATCTTCACTTGCTCCAGAGTCACAAGCCTGCTGACATGTGAGTGCACAGCACACAGGCTTCTCTTCTTCTGGGAGGGGTGTCAATGTCACAGGAGAAGAGTGTGCAGGATGGGAGAACCTATCATGGCCATCTTGGAAAATACAATCCGCTCAGTCATTCAACGGAATTTACCAAACACACCAAGGAATGCTAACCTCTCTTTAGGTTGTTTTGGAAGAGAACAGAAAGAAAGGGCATAAAAAATAGCAAACACAATATTTATCTTTTTAGTTCCTTTCAGTTTTATATGTTTGTGAAAAAGAGTTAAGATACTAATGAATAACAGCTTCCATTTATTGAGACGTTCCTCTGGGCCAGGCACAATATTAAGCTTTTTACATGCATTGCCACTTTTAATCTTCCTATGTACCTATGAGGTAAGAATTACTATTCCCAGCTTACAGATGAGGATCAAAATGATTGAATAACTTACCTAGTCTCTAGAAGAGCTGCATTGTTATTCAAATCCAAGTCTGCCAGTGTCTGATGCACTTTCTACTTTCTACTACTTCCCATTCATGTAAACTAGAAACTGCCTGTCCCATCGTCCTGTCCCTTTAGCTGGAGATGCTCATGACTGACTCCTTCATCCCAACTTACTTGGTCTGAACTCATGGACTCTTATTCTTCCAGCTGTGCCCCTGGCTTTTTATAGCCTCAGCTACCTGCAGGTGGGCCCCTTCATTTTGGACCTTATGCCTTGGGATTTCCAGCTCTGACCTTTCCCCATTATTCCGTATCCTCATTTGCCTCATGTGGGAAAGTCCTACTCAGCTATCTCAGCTGGGAGGTCTCTGCCTTGTCCTTTCTCCTGCCTCCTTTATGGGGAGGAATTTAGACAGAGGTAATTCACTGACAAAGGGAACCTTGTTTGAAAATTGGCAGCTTGTATTTTCCTGTTCACTTATAAAGAAGTCAAATGTCTTCCATGCAATGGTATGGTTTTAGTGCCAAGCAGTGGGAACAGGCTTAAGAAGAAGCTGGATGTATAGGTTTAAAATTGTTGGAAAAATCATTTAGGAGAGTGCTTCTCAAACTTTTAAATGCGTATGAATCACCTGGAGATTGTGTTAAAATACAGATTGGAGTGCACACATTAGGTTTGCATGGAGTCTGAGATTCTGCATTTCTAACCAGCCAGTGCTACAGGTCCTTGGACCACACGTTGAGTTGCCAGGCTCTAGGGCAGCAATTCTCAGCCTTGGCTGCATATTGCACTTGGAGAGCTTTAAAAAAGACTGACACCTGCTCACAACCCCAGCAATTCTGATCTAACTGATCTGAATGTGGCCTGGGCATTAGGATTTTGAAACCTTCTCCAGGTAATTCTAATGTGTCACTGAAGTTGAAAACCACTCTTCTAGAGGGCTGTATTCATTCACTCATGGAACAATTTAATGTGTACCTATTGTGTTCCAGGCTCAGTAGTGAGGTGCTAGGGAGAAAAAAAAAATGTAAAAGAAAGATTCAGACTCTAGAAGGAGAAACAAATAATAAATAGGAAAACAAACTCCTAATAAGATGTCTTAATTCAGTTTAAAGAAACAATGTGATTTCATGTACAAAGCACAATCTCAATCGAAAGAAAACCAGTTCTGAAACTGTTAATGGTAGGCTCCTATATATTTTTGGTGAACTTATAAATTGTACTAATACTTTAAGAATTATAAGATTGTCCATATCCTTGGATGCAATAGCTTCCCTATTAAGAACTTTTTCGGAGAGGAAAGAGAAGACAGAAGGGTGAAACTATTCATTGACACATAATTGAAAACAACTTAATAGGGAAATAGAAAATTAATTATGACTCAAAAACTCATTGAAGTTTTGTGCACCTATCAGAGTGTATGCTCAATGTGACCAAAGGCCACGTCTAATTTTTCATTTGCTACAGAGCCAGAATCGAGCCCAGAGCTTGACACATGCCAGGGCCTCAGGGAATAGGTGCTGAATGAATTAATTAAAAGCAATGATTCAATAGAGTATGAAGATGTGCACAGATATTTATGCTGTGATATTTTAGTTACAATTGGAATTCTCATGGTTTTGATGGTGTTAAGACTTTTGGTGGGGTTTATGTTATCATAACTGTTCTAGAGAGGAAATCTAAAGCTAGTTAAAAATTTAATAAAATTTTATGTCATTTAGAAAATTTTGTTTGAAGATTCTATCTGTGATTTTTTCCAACATCTTTCTAATATGGATCTCTATCATCAACTCATCATAGAATTCAGAGCCAAGGATGTATTTGCCTGCAGACTGCAAGTGTCTTACAGGCCATACTGGACTGTCATCTTCACATCCATGGCACTCAACTCAGTGTGGAGTGTATGGAGAGCATGCAATAATCTCTTTAAACAAGCAGCTGGTGAAATGGAGGGACTTAACATGTTTCTTTTCATCAGATGTGAGAATTGTGCAACCTAAGATTCTTTTTCACTTCATATCTGCTGGGAAGCTCTCTGAGGCCACTTTCACACTCTACTAGAGTACTTGAGTCACCTTAGGTGCTTGGGGTATGTCTGTTTTCTTTACATATTTTTGTTCTGTTCTAGAATTATCCAGTTTTTTTTTTTTGTTTGTTTTGTTTTATTTTTAAGCACCCTCACATCCTTCTTTAATCCTTCATAAATGGGGATGTTGAGAAACCTGGAAAACCCACTGGGTACGTGGAAAGCAACAAGAGAAACTGAGTATTATTGGAATGCATACAGTCATGTTTATTGTTATTTACTCTTGTTTCCTTACTGCATGTACTCCATAATGGTTATTAAATGCTTATAGAAGGTAAATAAAATTATTCTATTCATCTATTTTCCTTTTTCTAGGTAAGGCCATATGTAATTTTTAATGTTGACCACTCTGTTTTTATATCCAAGGAAGAGGTTTTCAATTTGATGACACAAAGCTGTGATCAAAGCATTTTCATTTCTAATTTAGCATAGTATTTTTCATGTGTCCTGACTCCAGGAACAGGGGATTTTCTCTAGGAAGTTCAGTGAAATCTGTCCCCCTTCAATTCTTTAAGAATGGAATTGTTTAGCTAAATAATAATGAGTTAATCCTTATAGAGCCCCTACTATGTGCCTTCATTCTCATTAAAGCACTTTTCATCCATTAATTCATTGACTCTTCATGGCAACCCTATGAAATAAGTGCTATTAATGTGCCCATTTTATAGCTAAGGAAGCAAGCATAGAAAGATTAAGTATCTTACCTAGTTTATATCACTTGATGGCAAAGCAGGTTTTGAACCAAGGCAATCTGACTTCAGAGTTCATGGTCTTAATCACAGCAAAATGCTGCCTAATAGAACTACTAAAAGTCTTAGACAAATATGAGTGGACTCAAATAGACATAAATATTTGCAGAGAGAACAAGACTAATGCATTCATAATAGGATGACTTAGATCAAATTTATCCTATTAATTATGAGATAAACCATAAAGAAAAAATAAACAGTAAATGGTATTCTTTTCACTTGATGAAATAAGAGAGCTGAGGCTCAGAGACATTTAGGACCTGCTTCAGGTCACACAGCTACTTAGCAGGAGACTCAAGACTAGAGCCCTACGACCTGGTGCTTGGCCTCAGCTCATTGGAGACACATGTAAATTAAGAGCCACAGTGCAAGAGACCAGTTAACATCTTGATTCTTAATTCTGAGCTCTTTCTGTTCCTTTCACACTTTCCTGCTTTGCATACAAAAGATCACCTGCCTGAGCCAACTGAATGTTTCTTCTTAAAAAAAAAAGTGAAATTTGTGTTTCTTTATACATAAGGCCTATATATTCCCCTTACAAAGGAGTACATGCCTGGTGGTAAAGAGTTAAAAAAGAAAGCATGAATTAAAAAAAACATCCGACCATCCCTATAAGGCCTTCTCATTGCTATAATGATATCAGTTGCAACAAGTCCAAGGCCCGACCTCATTACAAGGGTTTAATTGCATTGTTACACAGTCTCACTTCTCCTTTCTGGCCTCTTTCTCTTTATGACAGCTTTAGAAAGAAATTTCAGCTCAAGGTCAAAGGAAATTAATTACTGCTTTCTTAATCTGTGCTCATCTACATTTAGAAAACTTTGGGCTTTCTACCAATATATTCTTGTCTCTTATTGTATGGACTCAAACTTATAAAAGTAACACCTCAGACCTTTGTAAAAAAACAGTGCACAAAAGCACTCAAACAGCACATATTTAATAAGTGTGAATCACATCCCAAGAAAGCGCCAGGTGTAGAAGAGAAATTCCTGCCATTTAGCAAAGATTGCAATGCTTTAAAAGTTGAGAATTATCTTACATAGAAAATTGCATTGAATAATTACACTAAAGGCTATTAAACTGGAGTGTTAATAATGGTAATCTAGTAATGCCAGTAAAAAAGAATGATCTAAGAATAAAGGACCATGAGTGGGTATATTGATTGGCAAAAGAATGAGGTAGCTACAGATTTAAACATGGCTTTCTGTGGAGCATATCCACCTGTAGTTGGTTTAAGAATTAGGAGGAATTGATCATTTTCATCATTGCACTAAATTTCTAAAATATCCTTTCTTTTCCTTTCTTATTTCTTCATTGACCAGAGAGCTGCCTAATCAATGGATGTAAGTTAATGAATGTAAAGATTAAAGAATTGGAAGCCTGCGTTCTATAGGTAATCAAAAAATACATATGTTAAATCAGAGAGGGATGACTCCAAAGACCTCTACCTGGATGTGTCTCTTGCCTATCAAGGGTACCTTTTAAGACCTGGTAATGGCAGGACATCAGGAGATCTACATTCTGTGGCAATTCTGGGGCTAGCCAGCCATAGGGTTGCATGGGTCATTTACCTATTTGAAGAACCTTTACTTCCCTTTTTCCACATGAAACAGTGGGGCTAGATAATCTCTAAAGCACCTTCAAACTTTAAGATCCTCTGTGCTCATTAGTTTCAGATAATTACAGCAGCTAACATAGGAAGTAGTATTTATAGTGCAGGGACTGAGCATGGCCTCTGGGGTCAGTCGGCCTGGGTTCTCATCTCTGGTTCATCACTTACAGATTGGATGACTTTGGGCAAGTTTCTCAGTCTCCCTTTGTCTCATTTTCTTCCTATGTCCTTGTAAACCACACAGCAGAGTTGTTGCAAAAATCACAATGTCACAAATTCCAATCATTTATTGAGCACCTGACTAGCTAGGGTTTATTGGTCTCCAGCTAGATAAGTCCATGCCATGGCATAGATACATGATGATAATTTGTGGATGGTGCACTAGAGTAAAGGATGAGGCAGCTTCTGTCAGAGGCAGACCCTCTGGGGGCTCCCAATTCCTGATCTTCAAAGCCTGAGCATTGTGGGGATGAATAACTCCAGTACATCTGTAGCAAACTCATCACTAACTGGTGCCACCTATGCACCAGGCACTATTTATTTGTTGGGATACCAAAGTGAACGAAACAGAAAACTTCCTACATCCTAATAGAAGCAGACAATAGGCAAAAGAACAAATTGATATGATAATGTCAGATAGTGATAGACACTAGGTAGAAAAATAAAGCAGAATAAAGGAAAGAGAGCAGTGGTGGGCTCTCTGGGAATGTGACATTCTAATGATAGTCTGAGTGAAGGGATGGAATAAGCTAAAGGTCTGGAAGAAGAGTATTGTAGTTAGAGGGAACAGGGTTTAAACTGCTGAAGGAACCACAAGAAAAACCATGAAGCTGTACATGAGAGTGAAGCAGAGAATGGTAAGGGATGAAGTTGTAGTTGTTCGATGTACATGTAGTCAGAACACGTAGTGTTTGGCAGCTTCTGGTAAGAAGTTTATTTTAAATGCAATGGAAAGACAGTAGAGAGTTTTGAGCAGTAGAATGATGTGGGTTGAGTTATGTTTTTAAAAGAGCATTTGAGTGCTGTTTGTAGAATAGACTGTAATGGTCAAGAGAGGAAGCAGAGACAGCTTTCAAAGTTGATGCCCATGGTCCAGGTCTGTGTAGGCTGTTAGTAGTGGGTGTGGAAAGAAGTGGCTGGATTTAGGAAATGCTTTGAAAGAAATGGAGAAGAAGTGGAATTGGAATATGAGAAGGGAGAAGTCTGAGTGATTTTTACTTTTTTGGCCTAAAAACTAGATGAATACTAACTGAGATGTGGAGGTCTGAGGGCAGAGTGGGTTTGGGGTAAGGTCTGAGATATCTATTAGACTTCCAAATGGAAATATTAAGTCAGCAGTTGGATATACAAATCTGGGAGAGAGAAGAAGACAGAAATGGGGACGTGAATTTTGGAATCTATTTTCATAGTATTTAAACCAGAGAACAGAATGAAAGACACTAATGGAAAGTGAATATAAAAAAGAAAAGAAGGGGAAAAGGGACTAATATTTGTTTCATTTCTGCTAATTGTTAAGCATTATGCTTATATAGATGCTTTTACTTATATCATGAGGTAGATGCAACTAGCCCCATTTAGATTGAGGACATGGAGACTAAAAGATATTAAGTAGCTCAGAGTCATGCAGAAAGTAAATAGAATAACTGGAATTCAATCCCCTATCTTCTTGAGTTCTAATTTATGTAACAACTTAGTCCACAGGTAAAATAGCTTTGAACCAGCAGTGATAGTGGTGTGCGTAGGACAAGGCACATTGTGGAAGCAGTTAAGGACAACACAGAGATTTGAAGCTTGAGCAACCAACAAAATGGTGAAAACTCAAACTGGAGAAGTCAATGCTTTGCCTGAAATCAAAGAAGAGAACTTCATGTTTATCCTTAAATCACTTTGCCAAGATACGAACTGACACAGTCATGGCAAGATGGAAAGGAGTACTGTGTATGAAATGTGTACATGGTGATGATGTGTCATGCAGATGAATTAAGACTTGCTGATAACTGACGCTTGGCTTCACTGATGCTCATCCTATATAGGATCCTTGGAATTGCCCATTCTGAAGGCAGAGGCTAAATTCCTGCCGCAAAGAGTGTCCCATGGCTCAGTGATAACTTCTTATGATTCATAAGGAGATCCAAAACTTTGAAGAAAATTCCATCTAGCTTGGTTTCAGAGGACATTTCCAACACTTCAGAGTAATCCTGGTAAAACCTGGATAAAATGACTTGTTTATTGGTATGCTACGCTTTCTGTGTTAGCATAAGGTTGTTCAATGCACAAACACACTGTGACTCTCTGTATTCTATTCATCAGCTGAATTCCTGTTGTTCACATCTGATTTAGTCCCCTGGTGGCACCTATGTTTAATGGTGTTCCATCCTACTAATGGTGTCTCCCCAGCTGACATTGCAAGCTGATATCTTTATATTACTTGCTTGATTATTTAAAGCTGTGCTGTCCAATATGGTAGCCCCTAGCCATATGTGGCTATTTAAATATAAATTAATTAAAGTTAGATAAAATTTAAAATTCTATCCTTTGGTCACACAACCCCCATTTCAAATACTCAGTAGCAACATGTGGCTAGTGCCTACTGTTTTGGATGGAGCATGTATGGAATATTTCCACTGTCCCAGAAAGTTCTGTTGGACAGCACTGTTTCAAGCTCAGTGTTCTGCTTATCTACAGATCCTCTGTTTTGTAAATATATCAACGCTACAAGAACTTAGTTCTTTGTGGCAGTTGATCCAAAGACCTCCTCCTAATCCTCAAACACGCACATCTGCCCCGATGATCAAAGCTCAGTTGGTAATGTCATTCAGAATAACCAGGAATAAGAAAGTAGCAGTTAATGGTAGTCAACTTTAAGAGTTGATGAAGACTGAGCAAGGGGAAAGTGGCTCTCCAGTGGAGCTAAATGAGCATGTGAAGGCACAGTGATTGCATAGATAGGAGAAAAATCTATAATAGTAATGACATGATCATTACATTGGTATAAGCAGGAGAATCTTATTTGATTTTTAACTGATAACCTTGAACTAGATGGAAAAAATGTGGTGTTGGCCCAAGGGAGTGCAAACGAATCATTTAAATCTTGGAAATATAGGAGTGGTTAATATGGGTCAATGAATTTTAAGGCTGATTTGCTTGGAATAGACACTCATGCTCTATAGCAACACCCCTCTTCCCCACTCCATCCCTCACCTTTCTACCCAGGTCAAAGCTGTCTTAACTAACATCTGGATGCCAGCCCCTGTGAAACCTACTCTTTCTCATACCCTAAGCACAGTCATTTGCTTAATGATGTTAAGCTGATGCATTGGCTGAAATTTCCAGCCCATCTTCAATTCTCACAAATTTGAAATCAATTATAAACCACCCTAAACTACCGGCCTAAACTTAATATTTTAAGATTCTCATCTGTGGGAGAACCAAAATATGAAACAAGATTGATTGATTTAGAAGTTGAGTTCCATGGTGATAAATGGAGAATTCTTACATAATTTTTTTTTTTTTTTTACAAAAAATCAATCTCTACAATGAAATTAATAGATTCTGAAATAGGGGATGCTTTTTAAAATGTAAATTAAATTTTGGTTGAAAACTTTTTTGAGGCAATTCTTTTTAGCTAGGCTTATCTCATTGCATATGATGTGGAATCATTTTATCTCAGCGATTATTATTATTGTTGTTGTTGTTGTTAGCACTTATTGTCACTGATTCTGCACTAGTGAGGCACCTAAGGCCCAGAGAAGTCACTACTCCAAGGTTACATCCCCAGTAATTGGTAGAGCTGGGATTTGATGAGGTAGCTATCTCTCTGTTAGAATATTTTTCCTTGTTTTGTAGAAAGTTAACATCAGGATAAAGGGTAGAGTGACCTGAAGAACACTCAGAGAAATTCACATTTTTGAACAAATATGTTGGTGTGTTAGAATGAAATCATGTGAGACGTACAGTTGTAAAGCAAGCTAGTGTTTCCTTACCTGTCAGAAAGCAAAACACACTCATCAAAAATATATTAAACATATTTGAATAGAAAGTACCAGTTTTTCAGCACTGGGTACTTAGGTGGATATCCTTGCAACTTATTTTTTAGTGTTCTAAAGAAGTAATTTAAAAATTTTTGTATAGGTTACGTTGAGCAGTTGTCTACTGTTAACGCCAAGAGCAGGAAATACTCAGAATAAGAGAGGGAGGAATAAGTGGTTCAAACTTAGAAAAGCATTAGTTCCTTTCATTGTATTTTCCCTAACACTACTCTTTCTTCCCCCCACCATCACCCACACTCCCTTCCATGGGCCCATTGCTAATAGCTGTTTCCTAGTCCCCTGTGTTCTCTTCTCTAGAAGCACCACTCATCTGTGAACTCCTCCACGATACCTTTGTGTGTCCAGCATGCGCTATCCCACCAGGCACATAGTAGAATCTCAATAATTATTTGAAGAGTAAATAGATAATCCAACATCGCTTATTATCATTAGGGATAGATAATGAACCCTACTCAAAGTTGGTTTTGATCATATGAGCATCAACAGATCAACTGATCCATCCAGGAATCATGAAAATTTCCCAATCATGTAGGGGAGTGCCTGATAACTGGAGTCAATGCTTTGAGGTTCTCTTCTTGCTTCTGGTGCTCGCCCTGCAGGAAGCAGGTCTCTTTGCAAGGCTTACTTAACAAACACTTGGCAGGGATGCCAGAAATAAGTCATAATGGTATATAACAAAACCCTATTGCATAACGTCTCTTACCATCTCTCTCTCTTGATCTCTCTCTCTCACCAAAGACAGGTTTCTGCTTGTTTGTTTGCTTTTTGGTTTTTCTTTTCTTTTTTCTTCCTTTTTGTTATCTGAAAGGGCCTGCAGTGCAAAATGAAAAACTATTCATCAAATTAGGGGGTCTGACCAGGTTAGACTCTTGGGTTAAGCAATGTAATTCTATTTATCTGCAGTGTAATTTCCCAGTTTGCAGTGATGCAAGATATCCAGAGTTTCACTAAGGCCTTTGACCTGGGAAGAAACTCCAGTGCTATATGAATTTCGGTACCAAAAGATTGTACTTAATAAGAAGCCAATAAGAAATATGTTCAGATTAGAAAAGAAGAATTTGAATGACAACACCTGGCTTTAAAATAATGAAAAAAGCTAGTAAACAAATAGTAAATAAAAATCGTAGGGTGACGGAACTGGTGACTGCCTTACAAGTAACTTCACAAATGAAACGCTGAGACTGCTTCGGAGTGAGCTTAGAAATAGAACCCAGTTCTTTGGATTTCACTTGTAGTGCATTTCCTACTGCTTATATGTAGGCTTAAGATTTTTCTCCTTTTTCAAGTCAATTTTGGGTAACTCTTGTTTATTAATATAGCCAATTTCATCCAGAAATCTCTCTTGGGTTTAAGAAACAGTGAATACAATGTCTTCTACTGATGAAAACCAATTACAGCTAGAGTTTCTCTTAAGGCTCTCTTTATTTTTGTAACAATGTATGATTTGAAATCATACATTGAAGTGTGTGATTTGTTGCTTTTGGGTTTCCACCTAGGGCCACATTTGAAGTTAGGTGTCCAAGAACTGGAGCCAGTGAAGGGATACCCTTTATTTGTGAAGGAAGACCCACTGACTTCAATGAAGGTTTAAGGGATTGAGCTGAACAGAGGTTAAGGTGCTGAGAATTTCTCAGTCCCTATAGGAAGACTATATAGAAAGAGGATTAACTAAGAGTTAAAACCTACACATAAAGTAACACAACAAACAGTCACGAATAACTCATAAAGAAAGAAAAGGAAAGTAGGTTTTTCAACACAAATTGCTTATGCTATTAAGTATTAAAAATATGAGAAGTCAGGAAACTTACAAATTAACTGAGGAAACAAAGAAAGAACAGAAAGACGCATCTTGTAAATGAGTTCCAAAGTTAAATGCAAAATAATTATTTTTATTTTTTCACACTTCAAATCTTTGAAATCAGTTTGTGTCTTGTAATTTAAAAATTAATTACGAGCCTGTTTTCTTTCTTAGTGATAGATGAAATAATGGCTTACTTTATAATCAGTGGTCTCTTAGGTTTACTTAAGGAAAATTTTTTTGTTTTTGTTTTTATGTATGAAAGAAAGGTCAGTATAAAACATGCATTTAGGAAAGAAAAGGAATAGAGAAAAGTATATATTGAATTTTTTTACTGAATGATTGAAGAACACGCATTCTTTTAAAATTATACAGGACATATGAATCAAAATTGTCCAAGTTCAGAGCAAGACAGGAAGTGTCAATAAATAGTAAATAATGAATATCACATAGAACATGTTCTCTGACTGTTACAATGTTGTAAAGACAAATAAGAAAAAAATAGTCAAACAGCCCCCCATATTTGGATATGTAAACACTCCTTTAATAATTCATGGGGCAAAGAAGAAAACATAGAGAAAGTTAAAAATATATTTAGTTGTAAACACTAAAATAGTAAAGATCAAATTATATGGGCTGTAGATAAGGCAGTACTTAGGGGAAAATACATAGCCATAAATGTTTACATCATAAAGAATAAATGCTGAAAATTATTTAGCCAAGCATTTAGCTAAACAATCTAGAAAAAAAACAGATTTAAAAAATAGCAGGAAGGAAAGGTAGAATTAGAAATTAATGAAATAGCAAGCCAGAAAAATAAAATTAATAAAATAATAGATTAGACTTTATTAATATTGATTGAGGAAAAAAGTGAACCTGTAATAAGAAATACAGTATAGAATTAATGTAGATGGAAAAAAATTGGAATATGATATAGAGCTGAGCAACAGGCTCATACATACACTAAAACATGACACATAACAAAGGTAATATGGTAGATTAGTGGAGGAAACAAGGAAAATTCAAAATATGGTACTGAATCAACAAGGGATTTTTGTGAACTGGTCCCACATGTGCCCAGGGAGACAAACATAAGAATATTCATTGCTTTGATTGTAACATTAAGCAATTGGAAGCAACCTCGGTGTCCACCACTGGGAGAATGAACAGATGAGTAAGTTGTGAGTCACACTTAAATAGCAGTTACAACTAATCAGCTGGATCCAAACAAAATGTTGATTGGCAAATGTGTACAATATGATACAATTTTAATAAAGTTTAAATGCATGCAAAATCATACTGCATATTGTTTGTAAATGTATAGGTATATTTGAAGTACAAGTAAAAATATAAAAATATTATAGAAAAAATATAAGAAGTTGCATGGTAATAAGAGACCAATTCCAGGCCAGTGTTTACCTCTGGGCAAGGAAGAGATAATAATAGAATCCAGAAGAAACACATGAGGGACATCAGCTGTACCTGTGATGTTTTATTTATTTATTTTTGTTGAAGAAAAGACCTGAAGCAAATGGAAAAATGACAAGATTTGCTGAGTACACAGATGTTTGTTATATGATTTTCTAATTATTTTTCTATTTTAAATATTTCATAATAACACTCATTTAAAAGGAGATAGAGTTACTAGCTGAACTCAGAAAGTTGATAGCTGTCACAGACAGAACACTGGGTTGGATGAATTTTTCATATGACTTGATATTGAGTTTCTTTCATCCTGAAATGTCAAGCAAGAGCAAGAAAAAATAATAAAGCCAGGTGTTTCAGAGAAAGTCTGGGCTTCTAATCAGTTCAGAGTATATAATGATGACAATAATTTTATATTTTATATTTAATTAATATTCTATGTATTTATACTCTATTTTCATATGTATGTATATTTCATATTTTTAAGCTCA
Source organism: Eschrichtius robustus (assembly GCF_028021215.1). NCBI lineage: Eukaryota > Metazoa > Chordata > Mammalia > Artiodactyla > Eschrichtiidae > Eschrichtius > Eschrichtius robustus. Next base: position 153,017,722 of record NC_090824.1, on the reverse strand, counting down.
TTTAATGCTCTCAACAACTCAGGAACAAGCAGAAGGGAAGTTATCATCCCCATTTTACATATGAGGAAACTGAGGCTCAGGGAGGATAAGCTATCAAATAGCTAAATTAATGCTCTAGCCAGGGGCAGCCACCTGGTTCTGCTAACATCGGTCTCTGTCCTTGCTTGCAGACATCCAGGAGAGGCAGGAGCTTTATCCATAGATGTTCTAATCAATCTTATTCCAACTTAGTTAGAGATAAAATTTTTTCCTCCAAATTTTGACTCTAACAAAAACTCGAGGGATTCCTTGTTTATTAAATTGCTTTCAGTCAGTGAGCTGTTCTGTGAACATAAAGCTCTTGGGTTTTCTAGGAGAAACTCCTGGAGGCAGATGGGTAAAGCCTAGATTTTGCAGTCTGTGTGGCCTATTTTCAAGTCCACATTCCATCACTCACTAGCTGTGCAAAGTGGGAGATTTTATCAGCATTGAGGAGCCTCAGTTTTCTTATCTGTAAAGAGGGGCCATCTCACTGGTGAAGATTGCAAGGTCTACTGTGTGTGCAGGGTGCAGCTCAATGGGTGAATGCTATGTGTTTAATAATTACTACTTTTATTTGTTGAGATACTGATGACTTTATGAAATTTATTCTCTTTCTCTCTCACCTCCTCCCCTATGAGCTCTATAAAATTCAATATCTAATGCACTGGAAAGTAAACATGGAAGTCCGTGTCTCATTAGAGTCTGCCCTCTGTATCTGCATACTGTCCCATTTTACATTAGTGACTGGAGCATCCGTGGATTTTGGTATCCGTCCTGGAACAATCCCCCTCCATAACAAGGATGACTGCAGTTGGTTTCTGTCAATTCAGAATGGAGGAAGAAGATGGGAAGAGGAACGGGAGAGGGGGAGAGAGAGAAAGAGGGTTTCATTTTTGAAATTTCTGAAAATGTTTGATTCTGCAAAATACTTGAATAATGACAAAGTAAAATTAATGGCACAATATGAATGCAGGCTGTTCATAAATATTTATTAAAAAATCTGACCTTTGTTTAGACTGTTTCTTTGAAAGAAACAATGTAATTAAAAAAAAAAAAAAAAAACTAGGCTGGTACTTTCATATAATCATCGCTGTGATTTTGGTGTAATGCAAATTACTTGTAAATTGCCACAAACACTAAGAATTTTCTGGTTTAAGTACTGATATTTATTTTAAAATGTCATATAGGTAAGAAGACTCAAGAAAGTAGAGCTTCTAGAAAGTGTCAGTAAGTGTGGCAGTTCTACCAGTTCACTGAAGTTTTTGCTTATGTCTTTTCCTGGAAATAATAAATTTGGAAAAAGAAGCTGTAATAAATAATGGTTAGGTTTAATTTGAAGCATCAATAACAAATAGTATTTAATAATGGCCTTTGGATAGGGCTGCTGTGAACTGAAGTATTTCACTAAGGAGGCTTTTGAAAAGGCGGGTGAATGGAGGTTGCAGTGTAACGGTTGGTGCCCTCTCCAATTTCCCGTTAGTTTTAGGAGAGGTTCTGGGCATTGAGCTGCTGCATACTCATTTCTAAACGAATGAAGCCAGGCTTTCCACTTCTGGATCTTTGCTTATGCTGGTTCCTCTGCCTGCCAAGCTCTCCTCCCGCCACCTCTGCCGCTTCTCCCTGGAGAATCTAACTCAACAGTTAGGGAACTAATTTAGAATTTTTTTTTTTAATTGAAGTATAGTTAATTTACAATATTGTGTTAGTTTCTGGTGTACAGCAAAGTGATTCAGATTTTTTCCCATTATAGGTTATTACAAGATATTGAATATAGTTCCCTGTGCTATACAGCAGGACCTTGTTGTTTATCTATTTTATACATAGTAGTTTGTATCTGTTAATCTCAAATTCCTAATTTATCTCTTCTGCCCTTTCCCCTTTGGTAACCATAAGTTTGTTTTCTATGTCTGTGAGTCTATTTCGGTTTTGTAAATAAGTTCATTTGTATCACTTTTTAGATTCCACATATAAATGATATCATATGATGTTTGTGTCTGTCTGATTTACTTCACTCAGGATGATAATCTGTAGGTCCATCCCTGTTGCTGCAAATGGCATTATTTCATTCTTTTGATGGCTTAGTAATATTCCATTATACACATATTCACCACATCTTCTTTATCCATTCATCTGTCAATGGACCTTTAGGTAGCTTCCATATCTTGGCTATTGTAAATAGTGCTGCTGTGAACATTGGGGTACATGTATCTTTTCAAATTATGGTTTTCTCTGAATATATGCCCAGGAGTGGGATTGTTGGATCATATGATAACTCTATTTTTAGTTTTTTAAGAAATCTTTGTACAGTTTTTTAGGAATTTCTTGAATAAGCTCCAGCCCCCAATAGTACTGATGAATTTCCACTCTGTTGCAATAATAATAACAATGATATAATGATAATACATTTTTATTAAATATTTTTATATGCGAAGCATTGGTCTAAGCACTTTATATAACCTAACTCACTTAATCTTCACAACAAGCCCCTGAGGAAGGTATTATTATAATACTAAAGGAGTAAGGACATGACTTCAGATTACTTTACTCAGCTTCTATACTCATACTTATCATTCTCTCTCCAATAGAGTTTCTCCAATTATATCCAGTAGAATACTACTGTTTCCCAAGATGTCAACAGTTAAATCTGAACAATAAAAGGGAAAAATAAGCTCTTTTTTTGCAAATAAACTCTTAGAGATTCACAATACATAATCATAATTTCAAGGCCCTGAGAAGTCCTATACTAAGAAAAGCTGTTTAACTTTGCTTCTTCTAGAATTTCCCAAAAAAAACCATGCCCAGATTCAGACTTTATTTTGTTCTTTCTTTCTTCCTCTTCTCCTTCTCCTTCTCTTCCCCCACTTCTAACATACATGGGATAAACATGCTCAAATGCCCACATGTAGTTTTGTACTGATCAATCCATAGTGTAGTTACTTATTTCTACATGTATTTCTTGTATTAGCCTGTGAACTTCTTGAGGGTGAAACTGTGTCTTATTCACTGTTATGCTTTTAGCTCTGTTCACTGTGACATGAAAGTTGTGGGCAGGTTTCTTGTTTGGTTAAGTTTAGGAATGTGTCTGAGATACTGCTTCATCTGAGAAGGGAGACAATTGACATACTGGACTTTGGTAATGGGTTGGTCAATTTGTGCCCCTGCCAGGTCAAAAACATGAAGTATGGCTAAGGTAGGCTTGCCCAAAACCGAGATGTTGATGACTTGTGTGAGAGCTTTCCAATAAGAACACATCTAGTTCCACTTTTTGAAGATGTAAAGGAAGGTTTCTGAGATTGAGAATTTTTTCTCCATAAAACTGAACTTTTAAGATTAGTGAATGTACAGTTCAAAAGCTCCTTGGAAATACTCCTCTGAGTCAATCATTTCATTGTACATATGAGAAAGTTGAGGCACAGAGAAAAGTAAGTGGTGTCACATCATTTGTCAATGGCAGAGTTTGACTAGAATAAACTATCTCACCTGTCAGCAAAACAAAACAAAACAATCCATGGAACTCTGGTCCTAAAATAAATCCCCAGGAATTGAATGACTTTCTTTATGAAAGAGGGCAAAAGCCAGCACAGATGCCTGGGCAAACCATAAGGGTCAGGAAAAAGCTTGGCTGAAAGAGCCATTGATTGACTGGTCTATAGAATATCCATTTGGAAATCTAAAGGAGTAGGGCCATTTGGCAATTTATTAGCTTATGATACAGACCTGGACACAATGGGAGTGGCCCAATCAGTGACCCAAGACTGGAAACCTTTTGAGACCCAGGACATCAGAAGCCTACATGACAGAATTTCCTGGAAGAAGCTTTTCCAAAATCAATCTTGTTATATGGAAAGGCAGTATAGTATCCTTGGCTGAAGTAGCTTTGATTGGAGAAGATATGCCTGGGAGATTTATTATTTCTTATTCAAAGACTACAAGTAAACCTACCAATGTTTACTCTAAATTAAAATTCATACATTCTCAAATATGAGATAATCGTTAATATTTGTTGAGCAATTTCTATGTGTTTATATTAACTCACTAAATCTACACAGTAACTTCATGAAGTTGCTATGATTATTACCCCCATTCTACAGATGAGGAAACTGAGGTATAGACAACTAAGTAACCAGCCCAAAGTCATATAGCTAGTAGTTAATGGAGCCAGAATGAAATAATTGCTGGTTTTATATCTTTTATTTATTTCACATTTCTTATACTCTAATAACTTCTTATATTGTGAGCAACATTTTAACAGTTTAGAGCTGGACTTATATAAGAAGTTTGAGATTGTCATACTGTTCTGCATAGGAGTTTGGGCAATAAAATGGTGACACTCTGAAGGGTGGCCAGGAGATGTACAGCCATGGTGTAGTTGCCATAAATGTTAGAAAACTAAACACAGATCTTGGAAGAACAGGAAGAAGAGAAAATCCACACATCTCTTTGACTTGTAAATCTTGCCTCTTGTGGAGTAAAAAAGACAATGGGATGGATATATAAGATCATGGACTCATTCTTTCATCAAGGTCTCCCCACCTCCCTTGAGAGAGCATCTACTATGTGCAAAGTGCATGCAAGTCTTAGGGAAGGTGACCAGCATTAATTCACCCCTCAGATGGTTACTACCCAGTAGTCTGTGCACACAAATAAACACAACAGTCATAACACATGATGGAGTTCAGAGAAAGGAGATTTTAGTTCCAGAGTAGGGACCTGGGGGACTGGTCATGTAAGAATAGATCTTTTGGCTGGAATTTGAGGAGCAGGAACTTTGATTTGTAGCAAAAGATATTCCTTGTGTACTAAGAAGAGAGAACCAAGGTCCAGAACTGAGAAAGCAATACCATATTTAGAGAATGAAGAGCAGCCCTGCTCAGAGACAGGGCTTGCAGAATGGATGGAGAAGTGATCTCCTAAGTGTGTACCTGAGCAGAGGGTATAGACACCCTGAACAAAGCTCTTGAAAAGCCACATTTAAAGACATTTTAACATCTCTGCAAGGCAGTTTTTAAATGCCTGGCACAAAGTAGGTGCTCAATGAATATTTGTTGACAAAAGGAGTGAATTGCACATTGTAAAAAAGTAAAGTGATTTATAGCATCTCGGGATTGCCTACAAATCAATTAGTCTGAGGTCAAATCGTAAACATAGAACATGTTAGCCCTCAATTCCTGGACCAAATTCCAAACATTAAAATGCTGGACTTACTCTTTGAGAGTGTCCAAGGATGGCCTCAGTTACTTGCAGCATGGTCCCTTATGTCTAGCCTGTATCCGCTGATATGAACTATCTTTCCTTGGGCTGTGCGGGGCCTTTTCTTGTTTGAATTGAAAATGACAATGAGAACTACAAACCCCAGCACCTTAGATTTATCCATATATCCATGAAAGCCTAGCAACCAAGGGTATTATCTTTATTCAGAAGAAGTAGAACACTTTTAAGGTTCAGAAATATATATATAAAAATTGGGTTCTGAAATGGTCATTTTTTTTCCCCCTCAGCTATGCCATTATAGTGATCAGCCAAGCTTCGGTAAGGTAAATACTTTTGGAAAATAAGTGGAAATTTGCTGCAAATCAGTCCCTTTTGTGCATGGCCGCAGGAGCATGTTGAAATGTTTGGACACTAATACCCATTCATTTTCTTGGCTCCATAAATAAAAGCGGCCAGCTCTGTGGCGGCCGTGAAATGGTATTCTTCAGGGCCCAGCAGGAACCCCCATCCTTATTACCACTGCAGGGGGCAGGACAGGCCCAAAATAGCAAGACAACTAAATCAAGACATTTTCAATGTCTAACAAAATGACTGTGTTTTAGAAAGAACCAAAAGGTTGGAAAAAATTGGACAGCTTTTGTACTTAGTGTAATACCTTTGTTAAAAGAGTTCAGATGGGAAAAAAGGAACCTTTTAAAAATGCATACGCATACTTCTGAATATCATTTAAAATCTCCAAAGATCTTATGAAACTGTAAATTGGATACACTGATGTAAGTCATCAGAGGATTCAAGCTGAAGATAGATTACATTTGGGGACCCCAGACCATGGATTATCATGTGGGCTGGCAGAAGAATTGGGCCTGTCTTATTATGTGTGTAGGTTTCATGAGAGGGGGAACTTCAAAAGGATGTCAGGGAAGATATTGAAGGAATCTTAGCAGCTAGTTTGGCCTGCAAATCTTTCTCAAATTAAGAATTCTCTCTTTTTTTTTTTTTAATAAATAGTCTAGTAGCATGTTTTAGCCATTACCCTCTCATTCATCCAAGAGAAAAAATTAACAAAAGTATTTCCTAAGAGTCCTAAAAGCATGGCAGCAAATGGGCTGCAAGGGGACCATTGGAGAAAAGAGTTTGGAAGATATTTCTGGGTTTTCTTCCTCTCCCTGCCACCCCGCCCTGCCAGTTAAGAAGTACTATTCACCCATTTTGAATAAACAATTAATTCCTTTTGTTGTCATATTATATCCCAGAAGCAAGTATCCAGTCCAGTAACAATTAGTACTGAATTCTTTTGCATGGTTGCAGTGCTACCCAGCTGATATTATTATAATTAAGCATAAAAATGTAACTCATAATTCTGACACAAACTAGTCATTTTATGTAGTATAACTCAAAGGGTTTCCTTAAAGTGTAAACACCATAAGAGTCTTGCCAAATCCCTGAAAGTTAACATGCCACTCAAATCTAAAGCACAGGTCTTTTGGATTTTTGAAAGTTGATAAACAAAGAGAAAACTCTCCCCGCATCCCCGCCCCTTCCAATCTCATCTTCAGTCTTTTATGACTCAGACTTTAATGAGAGCCATAAACATTACCTTGCCTAATAAAAATTCCAGTATTTCAGAGCTGGCGTAGAGAATGTGAACCACATCTGGTGACAACTGGAGCTAATTAATATCTTTATAGGTGTCTTCCATCCGCTAGAGTTTAAACAGAAATAGTCAGGGGTGCTTACATCAAAGCCTGAGGCAATCGAGGGCTGTTGCTTGCTTTCCAGTCTGAACTGATAACAAGTAGACCAATTTTTATTGGATTGTAAAAGCTAAGTGTGGAGAAGGTTCACGCAGAGAAGCACTTTGCCCCACTCTTCTTGCCGTTCTGTCCTCCTGTCCCTGGTTTTGTCTGCTTTTGGCTAGCCTGGCTAGTTACTTAGACATATGGACAGGCAACAGAGAAAAAAATACAAAAAAGAGGGGGGGAAGCTAACAAATAGCTATGCTTAGATTTAGACAAAGCACACACTGACCCATGCATTCCAGACCTTCTTGCTAAGATCTTGAAAAATCTGCTCTGTGAAGCATTTGCTTGTGGCACAGATAAGGTTTATCTAACAAGACCAAGTGAAAATTAAAAAGCAAGATGAACTAACACAACTGGTGCTAATATGTGTTTTGAAGCGTACCAATTGGCCGAGTGCAATGTCACAGCCCTAGGCTAAACATGCAGGTGGTCGAGGGACTTCTTTTTCAAAGGTTACCCTACAAAGAGCATGCCAGCCCTTCTCTGTCAATATGGGCCAGTACCCCGGGAGCTCCTTGACAATCAGAAAATAATGACATCAACCTGACCATGGTTAAGTACATAACATGCTGAAGGTTCACGGATGTGTAGTCTGGAACAATAAAGAAAAAATAAAGACGCTTGCTTGGTGAGCCCCAGCTGTTATTAGCCATGCTGTGAGATCAAGGAAAGGTATGATATGGACTGCCATTTCAATTGGGACCAGGTTAATCTCTCAATTGGAGGAGAAGAAAATCAACAACAGAAAAGCAGCTCTCAGAATGAACAGAGGGGACAAATGACAATATCTTTATTTGCATAATCTGTGTTTAACCCTTTACTAATAGAGACCACATTTCCTTCAGAAAGCTTAATTTTCTTTAGACTGGTGGGCAGAGAGCTCTAACACCTCAAAGTTCAGCCAATGAGCATGCTATCTAATATTCATTTAATATGTATTGCTGAGACTTAAGGCTTGGGGGGTGGGTAACTCTAACCGTGTAGATTAAAAGTGACAGGGATCTCTTAAGGGAAACACCACCGTTGGAATTTATTCTAGCCTGGCTTCCACTGCTGACTTTGTGATCTTCAGAATGTGGCTTAATCTCTCAGCTTTAGCTTCCTTACTTGGAGAACGTGTTAGATTTAAGTAAGAGAATTGGGAATTAAGTGAGCCTCACACACCAATGTTGTTCAGGAAATTTCTTTAAAAACACAAAGAGATGTCTGTGTGCTCAAAAGGAAAACCAAATTGCTCATGGCTAACTCAAATGTAGAGTCAATTCTATGTGTGTGAGTGTGTGAGAATGTGTGTGAGTATGTGTGTGAGTGTGTGCACTCTAGAAGGTGAGGGGAATCATGGAAGATGCAGGTAGCAAAGAAATACGTGAACTAAAATCTTGCAAGAAAGTGTTCAGTGAAACTAGAATTTCTCGTGAGGAAGGATGCAGTTTTCAGCCCTTGGTGATTCTTTCTTTGTGTTTGTATTTTTTTTATCATTTCTTGCACCATCTTTGTCCACCTATGTCTTTTACTTCCAAAAGAAAAAATGAGGACAATGAACTTTGCAAATCTAATCTATAATAATTCACATTATCACTTAGAAAAGGAAGCTAGAGAAAGATGTCTTAAACTTGTTTCTAGTTCAGCAAAGGAGCCCGTCTTCAGGTTCTAGTGCTACTGTTAATTTGTTTCTTTGGTCCTCATGTTATTCTGGATTTATAAAGAGGTGAGGGACTGAAGACAAGTGTACATACAGGTTGTATCATTTTTTGTATCATTAACTGCGGTCACATCTCCACAAAGAAACTGCTTTGAATAATCATGTTGAAGAATTCTTTGTTCCCCAGTTATCTCCTTTTGTTTAATTATAAAAACATTACAGAGAAAAGTATATTCGAGTAGAAAATAGGTTGCATAATCTTAGCTTCCAGCTCAGGGAGAATAACTGTTTTGACACAGTTGATTCTCTTCTAATTATCTTTGTATTTTTCTCTTTTAGAGAGTCAAGATCATGTCATATGTAAATTGTGCTATATTTTTTTCCCCAGTCAATATTACTGTATATTACTAGAATTTTTATAAACATATAGGGTTGGCCAAAAAGTTCGTTTAGGTTACAGAAAAATCCGAGCGAACTTTTTGGCCAACCCAATACTTTTTATTTGACCACCCAACATTTCATCTTCTGAACATTTTGGGTTATAGCAAATGCTTTATTGAATATTAAAATAATACTTTTTAAAAATAATAATTCAATTAAATCGTTTTGTTTAAGGCTTTCCCTCATCTGAGATTTTTTCTTAAGATATATTTCTGCTAGAAGGGCAGAGTCAACACTTTAAAAGCAACAGATTTAGTTTAAGATCTTCTTTACTAGAAATCCAAACCAGTTTTACAACAAATGCTAAAGGAACTTCTCTAGGCAGGAAAGAGACCAGCAACTTAAATCAACCTTGTACACATATAGACTCCTATATCAAAACCTCATGGGAGGGCTTCCCCGGTGGTGCAGTGGTTAAGAATCCGCCTGCCAATGCAGGGGACATGGGTTCGAGCCCTGGTCCAGGAAGAGCCCACATGCTGCAGAGCAACTAAGCCCGTGCGCCACAACTACTGAGCCTGCGCTCTGGAGCCCATGAGCCACAACTACTGAAGCCCAGGTGCCTAGAGCCCGTGCTCCCAACAAGAGAAGCCACTGCAATGAGAAGCCTGCGTACCACAACAAAGAGTAGCCCCCGCTTGCCACAACCAGAGAAAAGCCTGCGTACAGTAACGAAGACCCAACACAGTCAAAAATAAAAATAATAATAAAATAAATTTATTAAAAAAAAAAAACAAAAAAACCTCATGGGAACAGCAAACCCTAAAACTACAATAGCTATGCACACTAAAAGGAAAAAGCAACCCAAACACAACACTAAAGATGGTCATCAAACCATAAGAGAAAAGAATAAAAGAGGAAGGGAAGAAAAAAGACCTACAAAAACAAACCCAAAACAATTAAGAAAATGGTAATAGGAACCTACATATTGATCATTACCTTAAATGTAAGTGGATTAAATGCTCTAACCAAAAGACGTATACTGGGGGAATGGATACAAAAACAAGACCTGTATATATAAATCCTATTTTAAAAGGCACACACACAAGTATTTTTAGCTTTAACTCCAAGAATAGAAAGGAAAATATTATAACACTTCAAAAACACATTTAAACAGGTCTTTCATGCCTAGTAGTCGAAATAGGCAGTATACCAAACAGATAGAAATTAGTCTGCGTGAGAATTGTTCACCTCATTATTGGAAAGAGTCTTAACCAACCTGCGAGCCTAGGCAATCTCTGGACATTTGTTTATTGGCACAATTGCCTGAATATTTAATGAAACTTGTGGTGTAGGAATCTCTTCTATTATACGTATGGTTAGATATGTCCCAGAAAACTTCTTGGATCATGAAGGGCTTCACATTTTTTGACTTTTAACTCACAGAATCGCACTTAAGAGTATCTTTGGTTTTGATCCGGTGATCATAGTCTGAGAAAGTAATGGACAAAGCCTTCTTTTAGTATATACTGCTTCTCTCCTTCAAGTTTTACTCTGGATTAGCATCTACTGTCCTGCTAAGGTTCTAAGTCTGGAATATTTTCAGAGGCTAAAAACTAACCCTCTGTTATGCAAAGAACCTATAGCAATTTAGATAACTAATAGGTAATTGTAGCCTTAAACCAAGTTTTTCTTGATAAACTGATACCACATTTTATGAGAAAAGTGGTGTATTTGTGAAGATTTATGCATAATACTTTTGTATACAAAACTTGTATACTCTCATTTTTATAAATGCCTTCTTAACAAAACAAATATATTTTGTTTGGGTTTTCCAGCATTTTGATTGTCTGAGGTAGCTTTGGCTCCATGTACCAAGGCCAGTTAGATGGTAAAATTACACACTCATAAAACATTTGGCAAGTTTATCCAAGATGGAAGCTGATTGTGGGTCATCAGAGTTATGAATACTCCAAAACAAAAAGACTGAACCCCAAGAACTGTAAGATGGAAAAGTAACTCATAAAGAATATGTTTTTCTTTGAAGAAAATAATCATGGCTTACCTGTTTGAATAGTTTCTGTTAAAGTTCCTTTTTAAGAGTATCTGGTAATAGATAAAAATGTCACAGTTTAGATCAAAGAAAAGGAAGAAGGATGGCGAGAAAAACTAGAAAGTGAGGCATGAGGAGTACCATTTTGGTTTTTAGAGATAAAATGTAAACCCTTAAAAGTTATAGGTTTGTTAAAATAATTAGTTGAAGCATGGACAATTAATTTGTAGACTATTTGTCTAAGGATTTAAGAAAGAAAAACATGTTGGAATGAAATGATAGAAACAGTTATCATTAGTCAGACTCTCAGTTCCTTTCATTAAAGAACGGATGATGCAAGAAGGAGGAGAAATGGGGATAAATGTATATGTATAGCTGATTCACTTTGTTATACAGCAGAAACTAACACACCATTGTAAAGCAATTATACTCCAATAAAGATGTTAAAAAAAAAAAAAAAAAAGAATGGTGACCAGTCTTTTGCTTCTGCCCTTGGTGAAAGTCTCATGGGAAACACAAATTTGAATTTATGAAATCTTTGGCCAAGTCTCCTGTTAGAGTAAATTTTCACATTGATATAACTATGGAATCAATTCTTTGGAGGACTCTAAAGACCAATCTTCAGCACAGTTTAGCTCTAATCAAGGATTAGTCATTAAATGAATTCTCATAGGACTCATATGACTGAAACCTATGTTATTTCATATGGAACTATTATTTCATAGAACTGCTATTAAGTTATTCCATTAAAAGTGGCAATCACCCCCAAATTAGAAAAGGCTTTGTATTATGAAAGACATAAAATAGATCATGTAGGTTAAAATATCCTCTCTCAGCTTTCTCCTATTTCATTCTCACCAGTTTTCATTGTCAATGTGCTTTTTATTTAAATGAGAACTCAGACAAAGCTTAATAGTTAAGCCAGCATTTTGCTTCCCTGGCAAATAAACTTGTTTCAAAAATATATTCAGTCCTATCTTATTTCATGCAAAACTTATATATAACCACAATTTGGTGCTGAGTAATAGGTAGACCACATAGTATCTCTAAAAATTGTGTGGAATTCCAGTTAGCAATCTGAAATGGCTCCAAACCATTCTGGCCTGGAAACTTCACAGATGTGTTTCATCATAAAGCCTTTAGTTTTATATATATATATATATATATCTCACAAACATCTTCTATAATTATATGCACAATTAAATCTACCAGCTGTTTTCAAGTCTGGGTGGGATTAGTAAATAATATTGGTGACTAATATTCCCATTGAATTTGTTATTATTCCAGATGCAATCTTAAAACATTGTGTGATTTTTTTTCTCATTCATTTATTCTTCCCTCAGATATTTATTATTGAGGCGTTCTATTATCACGTTCTACATTGGAAGAACAAAAGTAATTATACTACTATGTCTTCTATTATCCAAGTGGGAATTTTGCTTCATTAACTAAATGAAGAAGTGGGATTAGAGGTGAAAAAGATAAAAAGAGGACCAGAAGAGGAATGAACTTGTATGGAGTATGTACATGTTTTAGAAACTTTATATTCATTGTCATATAATTCTCACAACAGTATTTACACATTGGTATTGTTGCCCTATTTTAGAGATGAAGAAACAAATAATCAAAAAGGTGAGGTCTCTTGTTAGAGATCAGAGTTCCAGTGGCCAAGTTGGAATCCACAAATGTCTGCCTGAATTCAAAATCTTTTGTACCGTTAGCATATTATCTATTAACAAATCATGGATACTACTTGGATTTCTAGGGAATATTGAGCAAAACACATACTGTTCCTTTTCTGCTAATAAGATGATCAAGACTTGAATTTATCTTTCTAACTGGATTCACAATGACATTCAACATAGCAAATACCAACTGCCTTTTTATACTCTAAAACTTTCTTCCATTGCCACTACCTTGAGCAAGGACACCTGTGCCCCCTGCTACCCTCCACAACATAAATAATACCGCTCCAGAAAAACATTTCTAAAGTCAGTGTGCACCAAAATCAAGGTCCAGTCGAACTTCTTAAAAACCAGAGAATTCGTCCTCATTTAAGCATCTCCTCTAGTCTCTGTGTAATTACCTGCAGATTTCTATGTATGAGAGGTTAATACAAATGATTAGGAGTTGAATCAATTTTTGTTTCATCATTCCACTTTTCATATTGGCAGACTTCCATCTAAGCACAACTTCTGATTTTTAAAGGAAAAGATATGAAGAAAAAAATCAAAGATGATGGGTTTTATTGCTTTTCATCTTAAATCACCATTTGCAACATATTTTCTTTTCTTCTGAAAGGAAAAATTTGAGGCTGTATACCTAGTTTTAAAAGGATCTGGAAAACCTAGTGAACCAAGAACTGAGTCAAACCAAGAATGCTGAGAACAGAATAATCTATGAACCAAGAACTGAGTCAAACCAAGAATGCTGAGAATAGAATAATCTGTTTATCTGCATCTGCAAGATTCCACAGCTCCCTGAACAAGCCCCCCACAAGAGGCCACCTGTAAGAGTACAAGACCTTCAGTCTCAGGGGGCTATTTTGCCTCTATGCTTTACAGTCAAACAGCCAGTGTGCATTCTGTGCTGCGGTAAATCTGATGATGGCTTTTCTGAAGTCTACACCTGTCTATTAGGAATGGCAACGAGACTCCCAACTCATTTTACATAGGCTACTGCACAGCAGTGGATGTTAATGACTTTGGAGTGTTTTGTCTTTGACAATAAGCTGGAATCTTGACTATGCAATTGACTGCAACTACATAAATTGCTATTTGGAATGAATCTTAATATATACACTTGTGTATATGAATACAGCGAGCTGCACTTTCCCCATATGATCATGGTTGTTAACATTCTACTCATTTTAAGTGAGCAAATTTGAATGAAATGGCTGCGTAATACGTTCTGTGTTAACATCAGCTATTTGAAAAGCCCAAGGATTAAAAGTTAATTCCATCCTTTTAATTCAAGGGACATATAAATGGCATTATGGGTAGAGCCAACTCCTCTTTTATCAGTCCTTTCATGCTGCCTCCTCACTAATTCTTGGTTGTTCAAATGCTACCTACATAATAAAAGCCTTGAGTTAATTTACTAAGATTTTACACCAGTGCAAATGAAAGAAAGGAAAGTGCTAAACAAGGCAATTAGCACTCTGTTTAGTGCACTCCCAAAATAAATGTAGGCAATTTACAATTTGGCAAATGGCACTCTATCCAGATCCAACTCATTTATGCCTAAGGGGGTGGTACAGTTCATTAGGGGGAAAAAGTGTTTATATATATTATGCTATTGAGGCCCAACCCATTTTGTACTCCAGCAACAGATGTGACTCCTCCTGAGGTTTATTAGTGTTTCTTGCAGAAAAATGCCAAACTATTATGCTTTCAAATAAATGTTCCAAAAAGAATGTCTTTTACTATGGAGTCTTAGTAGCTAGCTTTACTAGATGGGGGGTATATAAGAGTGTGGAGAGGATGGTTTGCAAAACTTAGAGTCATGAGCTGGGGTCTCTTTTGTGGCTCTTGAAGCATGCATTTCCACTCTGATTCCAGTTGCCATGAGACCTGCTGGAACTGTTCATTTGAAGTACTACTGACTGTTTCTTAATTGACAGGAAGGTTGCTCCAAGCCTTTCATGTTTATTCGTGTAAGCCTCTTATTAGTGCAAAAATAATAGATGTTGTTCATGCAGAATCACCACCAACATTAATATTTAAGATGCTAGAACGATAAAGGTTAAACATATGTTTATATTGCTTTTGAACAAAGAGCTCTACAAAATAGTTCAGAAACATAACAATGGGCCAGACTTGGAATAATCGTGCCCCAGTCTGAGTCTCTCATTCTTTGGGAGTTACTCTTTTTTTTGGGGAAGGTGAAATTCCTCTATTTCCCTGTCACTTATTACTGTCATCAGGAATTTGGATTCCTGCTGGAAGGAAAATATGAAAACATTGACATCTGAGGAAGGAAGGTGCCATAAAATCCACCAGCTTTCCCTGTATTTTTGTTTATTTCTGAGTCTATATAGTTCCACTCCATGATTAAAAAAAAAAAAAAAAAAAAGACAAGGCAAGGTAAAAGCATTCTTTTGTGCCCTCTAGCTGCTGGAAGCATACATGGAAAACAAAATTCTCTGATGATTAAATTCACCTAATCTGGCTTGGGAGGAAAAAAAAATATTATTCCTATGAGCTAAAGTTTCCTTTTCTTTATAAAAAAAATCAAAAGAAATAAAAGTTTACCTTCTTGAATTAATTGCACTTTCGTTTTCACAAGACAAAACAGAGTAATAATTCAGGAGGGATTCTCAAAGAATGAAACTGGTATTTCACTTCTCTCAAGCAGCTGATTAATAAGACAGAAATTTTGGACTATGCATTACTTTGACTATTGGTCACTGATTTTAATTCTGTTTCTAAAGGAAGTTGAGTAAGGATTGCCATCCAGAGTGACTCTGGTTTGTTTGTTTGTTTTAGGAATATTGCAGTGGCTTTTAGAACTGATGACAAAGCTAGGATGCATATGTATGTTTATGAAAATGAATGGGGTGTGTGTACTTCATTTATATGTAACCTTCTGCTTTAAGGTCACTCTGCAAGGGAATATTATCTAAATGAGTCCTACAGAAAACGTTGAATTTGTTTGTGGATGGCAGTCCTGATAGCAGTTGGGGTTACAAGCATTTAAATCTAGGCTACATTTCAAATATAAAAATCAGCACCAAAGAGGACTACATTTGGTGAAGGTGGAATAAATGGCTTACTTGGGGAACGATTCCACAAAGGAAAGATCCAAATGCCCAATTTACTACACAATTCATTTGTGGAGAGGAAAGGTCTTGCAGCTTGGCACATGTATGCTGCCCAGAATTGTGGGGGGAAAAAAAAGAAAAAAAAAAAGAGAGAGAGAAGTAGTTGGACATTTGCAGACTTATTTTTTAAAAAGTCTCTCCAGCTTTCCTAAGAAAATGTTTTTCTAAGTGCCCTACATTTTTCGGTGTATCTTGGAGAGCGTGTGAGTGTGGGGGAGGGGCGGACTGGGTGGGAAGGGAGTTGAACTGTCTAATGAGTCAAGGAAATATACCAGAGCATTCCCCCCCAACCCCCCTGAAATGAATGCACAGCTCAGAGAGCTTAGCTGACAGGTCTCCCAGCCATTCCCAGTAATTCCCGTACAGCGGAGAGTTCACCGTAAAGGGCTCAGTCTCAACAGATGTTCTAAGTGGCACCTCCTGAGTCGCTCTTGTGTGGTGGAGAAATGCAGAAATCAAGCTAAATCAAATTAGTCAGCAGAGGAAGAAAATAAAGGTCAGGTCCACCAGCATCTGAGTAAACAGCCTATGCCAATATGGCCATCTTCAGTCAGGAACTAATTAAGGGCTGATTGTCCTTCTCAGTGAAACCTCAAAAATGCATGGTGCTGAATTATTTAAAACAACACACACACACACAAATGCAAAAAAAAAAAACCCACACTCTGCAGTACGCCAGATGAAAAGGCAGGGAACCATAATATCCAACGGAATTGTGTCTCTTGGATAGAGATAGTCCCTCAATCCCCAGCTTTCTTTGTTTTGATGACAATTTTTCTTCCTTTAAGGAAGCAGAAAGTATGCTCGAAGCCTGTCTTGTGTTACAGCTCCTTTACCTTTGTCTGCCTATCTCAGCTGGTATTTAATTGGTCAGCAATAGGAGGGAAGTCTCCTTTGAGGTAATGAATATTGACTGTTTATGTTGAAATGTCACTGTGAAAAGAAAGCCCAGCACCAAAGAGGGAGAACCCAGTGTGAGCGTCTCAGACACAAAAGAGACACCAGTGAAACAGAGGCATTGAAAAGCAAAGCAGCTGAAATTCAAAGAACAGATGAAACAGAAATGGCCTACATGTGTGGGAATTTTAAGCTAGCCGTTGACAGGTGAAGAAGTCATTATTTTACCTGTTAGAACCAAATGGGATTGTGTGTTTTTCCTAAAATGACACAGAGGCCATGACTCACAGAAGTGTTTTAATTGAGAAACCCTCCTCATCTTTGAAGGAATAATTTTTGTTCCATAAAGGTAAACGAGGCAAACCTAACAGTTAATCATTATATGGATTCTACACCGCAGACAAGGAAAAAGAGAGGAGCTATGTGGCAGGGATAGCCCTCTCGTAAAAGGGTTAGGTTCTGAATTTTCACCAACCTCTGGATGCAAAAAGTTTTGGCCGTGGTAATTAGATATTTTAAGGTAAAAAAGAAAGAAAGGGAGAGTGGCCTCACGAGGCAAGTAGAATCTGCTAATTAGCTCAGATGGGTTGAAAATGTTATCGTTTTATAATTTGAGACATTATATTTTGGTGTATCTTTGTAACTTGACGGTGGCCCTGAGCCGACAGCTGAGGTGTCTTTAACCCTTTTGGCTCTGGGCAAGCACATCTACATTTAAGTTGAGTTTGCTGGGAAGCTTGGCTTTATTCACCCACGATGGATTTTATGTCATTGTGTGAATCGGATTTTCCATTCTTATATTTCCCCCAAATGGTGACCAGCCGGGTGAGTAATATCAGAAAAAGACAGCAAAGCAGAGAATTTCGAAATGATTTAAATGCGTAGGAAGTTCTAAACGGTGCCAAGTTTTTAAATCTGGGCGGCCTCCTCTCCACCCCCCTTTGGGCCTCAGGACCATTTTGCAAATTCACGATAGCCACAAGTATTGTATTTCTTGCCTTTTTATTGTGTAAAAGAAGGGGGAAGCAAACAAAGAGACAACTATGTAACTATTGAGTCACACTCATGGGAAAAATAAAAAGACTGAAGAATCGAGATAAACAGAAAACTTGAGTTTCTGGTCCCCATGAATAGGCAGTTGTATTTACAGGGTGGCTTTACCATTCACAGATTTAAAGTTCACATATTTGAACTTGATCAGCATTGGGACCCCATCATGGCAAATTTCTGAGGCAAGAGCTCATTACCTTTTTCTCCGGATTGCTCCCCAGTGCAGAAAGGGTTCCCTGTTTTTATTGCCCAAGCATTCAATGATGTTTTTTTTTAAAAGTCCAATAAATAAAAGATGACATCTTGAGTCACACCCCATGTCATGCTTGAACCCTAACCTGTGACACTCACCTAACTCGAACTAACAAGCTGCCTGCCCCAGGAAGAGTGATACTTCTTCATTAGCAAGACCCATTTCACCTTTAAAAACCCTTGGCTTCCTGTTTGCATTAAGCCAGATTGAGATGTCTTGGGTCTCTCAATGACATTTAGGAATCCTCCAGGACAAAAAAGGAAGTCATTACATTTCTAGTTCACCTGCAAAGAAGACGTCATTAAAAGAGGAAGCAAAATGAAACCCTGTCAACTTGTTAGGGCCCAAAAGGTAATTCTGCCATCAAATATGGAGTGGGGGAATGATACAGAATCCTATTATTACTGACACAAAAGGACCTACCCATGTCAAAGGTGTCCAGTGCCAGAAAAGTTCAGGTGTTGCTAAATTCATTAAGGTGTCAGTTTGAAAAGATGTGATGTCATTCCTGTTGTCTGCAGGAATGAAAACTGGAATCTGCTTGCTCCTGTCAACACACTATCATCTTTTTTTTGATTGATTGATTGCTATGTTGGGTCTTCATTTCTGTGCTAGGGCTTTCTCTAGTTGCCGCAAGCGGGGGCCACTCTTCATTGCGGTGCGCGGGCTTCTCACTATCGTGGCCTCTCGTTGCGGAGCACAGGCTCCAGACGCGCAGGCTCAGTAGTTGTGGCTCACGGGCTCAGTTGCTCCGTGGCATGTGGGATCTTCCCAGACCAGGGCTCGAACCCGTGTCCCCTGCATTAGCAGGCAGATTCTCAACCACTGCGCCACCAGGGAAGCCCCAACACACTATCATCTTAATTTCATTTGCTCTGCACCTGATTTGCCATCTGTAAGGGGTTAAGGGCCATGGGGGATGGCTTCTTAAAAGGCTACTAATATTTGACATACATCATTTTAATCTACCCTTTTCATCACCACTCCCTACCACCAAAAAAATAATGTTGTTAAGTCAACACTACTTGTGATAGTTTGCTTGCTAGATTTTTGCTAATGAGGGTGGAAGAGGGACAGTAAATGTCTTCTGCTCTTTTATTTATTTTTGTTATTAAAGATAAATGTGCTTCCTTTTCTTTATAAGATTATGTGCTTTCCTATCACTGTGATAAATTTTGATAGGAATTTGACATTTAAATCTGCAGACATTGGAGTTCTCTCCAGCTTCATTTATGAACATTTTCTTCAAATTTTATTTCAATAGGTTCTTTTGAAAATGTGAGGGACTTCTTAAAGGGTGTCTTAATAAACAGGATGCAGATGAAAGCTATGCATTTGACATGACAAAGAATGTTTATTTGGCAACTTTTATCCGAAAGTATTAAGGTGCGTACAGTAGAGAAAGCAAAATATGGAATAAAATAAATCATCTTGTGAATAAAACAAAACACATTTAATATAAATACATCATAAGAAGGTATAACACTTATTTTTCTAAAGATATGTGTTACAGCTGATGGTTTTAAAGACAGCTACACATTGTAGTAATTTATTTTTTGTAAATTTCAAATTTGAAATAACATACTGGTGTAATCAAATTTCAGTGAATTCTGGGTTAGTTCAAAAAAGTGAAATTATCATTTTGTAGAGTGTTTTTATACTTAGTTCAAGGCAATATTTATTTGCTTAATTTGTTTTTCAAAGGATGAGTTGGAGTTTTTTGCAATTTTCTTTTAGAAAATTTCAGTGGTCATACAATGATGGGAAAATGACAAGCACCCTTCCCAGCTAAGATCATAGTGTAATTTCTATTAAAATTACTTGAGCGCTTTTCTAGTTTGGGTTCTTCTAAACACTACTATTTATTTTATTTGTAGAGAGGTAGAGCTTAGGAAACACGCCATGTCGTTACTCTCATACCTTTGACACTAATCAAGCATAACATTATTTCGTACATAGGAAAATAATATGGTCACTTTTTAAATAACTGTATAGGTCCACATTGCTGGTAAATGTGCAATCTAGTTGCCCTCCTTCATGTGTGTTCAGATTATATATCTAAACTCCCCCTATCTACCTCCACTACCATGTCCTACTATCAGTCTCCTTTGCATAGAACAGACAAGTACTTTCTTAAAGCACAGAAAATAATCCACCTGCAAACAGATATACTGTTAATGTTGACTAAACCTTGCCTTTTCCTTTCCCCAACTGTGTCAATTAAAAATCCAAATACTTTCTTAAAACTGTCAAGTCTGCTTTAAAAGGGGACTTTCCTTGTTTTGAAACATGAAAACTTTTATTTTTAAGCAGTCTATTTACATGTTAAAGAAGTCTGAGTGTTAAAAAATGACCATAAATAATATTTGTAAGGTACACATATATGTATGGCCACATTAATGTTTCCTGATCCATTAAACACCTTGTTATTTTCACTGCAGCCCTAGACCAAGATGTGATTTTCAGGCCCCAATGTCAAAATCCATCCTGAATGTCCATGCATGCACTGATAATGCTGTGTGTAGACTTTCTATGCAGGAGACATGGAGGGTTGCAAAAATTGAGCTCCAGATAACTGCGGCGGCATGCAGCTGCTGTGGGAATTCAGTTTAGTAGAGCTGGCCTTCATTGATATATGAAGCACTTAACCTAGTGAGAAGCATAGAGGTGCTGGGAAGTCTCCCCCTGGATGAGTTTTTCAAGTTGATCCTGGTGGTTGTATTGTTGGTCCCTCTGGGTACCAGGCGGGGAGCTCACACGCTGGACTTTCACTTGTAGGAAGAAAGAAAATAAATCTTCCTGCCCCAAAGATGGAACTGCTGAAGCAGAAAGTCACTGAGGCATTGGAGTCTTGTAAGGAAGACTCTGAGGAAATGGCTTCAGGCTTCAAGCAAGATGCTGAACTCCAGCAGCCCTCTCCAGAGACACAGGGGGGCTCAAATGGAAATAGAAAAGATGTGTATTGGCCCCGAGTTGGCGTGCTTTTTGATCAAGAAAGAGGAAAAAAATAGCTGAAATTGGGGATGGATCTGTATATTGGAAAAATAAATATAACTGAAATGCTTTTTTCTTTATTTACTAGAGTGTGGTTTGTACCCTACTCAGGAAAAATCATGCTCAGATTACCTCAATCATTTTCCAGAAGGGTTGTCATAACTCTTTTGATATGTATCAAAGTTTGCATAGAGCGCTTTTTGTCTAAAGGTATTACTTGATATTAGTGATTGCTTGATCTTAACACCCCTCAACCTGAAGACTGCCAAAGCATTCTGCAGCTAAAATCATGAACAAAATATTCTAGATTACATACCCTAATATAGTCAGTGACTGAATTGCTGTTACTACTTGGGAAGGCAATGCATTTATTGAAAAGATCCATTTTAATGAAGTGATCATTTTAAGACCAAGAATAAAAGGCGCAAGAGCTTTTCACGGTAGCATTCAACGTAAACACTGGCCTTGTTGCTGAATTCTCTTGTCCTTTGAAAGCCTAACCATTGTTTTGGGAGCGCCCATTTGTGACACAGGAAGATGAAGGCTTACAAGACCCATATGAGGGTACCTGGCTGCACTATCTCCTAGACTTTGAGATTTAGACTTTATTTTTGGTTCCTACAAAGCCATCCACAATTATGCAAATTCACTGGCTCCATCTCTTCAATATAATAGAAAAGAAAATTGTTTGTGCAGATAATAATAGTAACAGTGAAGATCTCTAATTGTTTTCACTCTGCTTAGAATTTCCAAAACTCTTTTTCTTACCCAATTACTTTGCATCAAGGAAAGAATGCTGCTTTCGTATTATTTTAAATAGTTTAAACCTGTTTGTACTGTCTTAATGAGAAAGGTACAAAGAAAATGTTTTCCTGATGGTGCAAGGAGAAACTTTTTTTGGTTCTTAAGCTGGACAGGTGAAATAGTTGTAGCAGCTTTTGAAACCCATTTTTCTTTCACTGCAGCCCTGCTCCTAGCAAAGGGCCCAAGAAGAGAACCTTGTAGGTGCTGATTTTTTTTTCATAGTAGAGAAATCTGAGGTTTCGTGGAGCAAGAAAGGACTTTCAGGAGCATGAAGATTTGATGTTGGCAGGGCATTTTTTGATTCAACCCCCTCTCTATTATAAATCTCATCTTCAGACTTGTCCCCACCAAACCAAACACAGAAAGCAGTCCTCCCGGAAAGCTGTGACATGTAAACAGGGCTCCCCCCAACCAGGTTCCTAGAACCTTTGTTGCTCCCTTAACGTGGGTTCACGGGATTGAAGGCAAATTCTACTTACCCTAAATTCTATTACTGAGACCCACAATAGTGGCCACATTTCCATTCTTATTCAATGGGTAAGGGCGACCAGTTTCTTTGTTTGTTCCTATAAAATGCAGCCACTTGACAGAATGTAGAAGGTCAGCAACGGGGTGATTTGGTAGAAAAGTGGCAGAAACCCACAGTGTATCAAGCAGTCCTGATGCTGAAGATGGAGAGAATAGAGCATAAGCCTCAAGTTGTGCTCAGTTATTGCCAGCCCTAAGCTGTGCTTCTGACAATGGCTTTGAGGAGGAAATTATGACATTTAAAAGAATCTCCCAAGCTTTATAAGAAGCATGTGAATATCTATAAATATTGATCCAAAATGAGTGCAATGAATAATTTATAGTGAAATATATTTTCTTTGTCTTTCAGTTTTTAAAGCAGCTGGGTTTTTTTTTTTTTTTTTCTTTCCCCTAAAATCTTATGGTTAGACAAGCATATTTTTCCTCTATCATTTTAGAGCCAATTTCTTATTTTTAGAAAAAAATGTGTTATTTTTAAAGGATGTTTGAAGTTGGGAGAAAAAAAAAATCCCAACAATACACACATTACCAAAATGGAAACATATTGTAGATGTTCTGGTTTCAGGAAAAAATATAACTTGAGATTTAAAAAAAAAAGTTTATATAATTTGTTGTCATAATTTTTTGTTTTTGGTTCATATTCTCCTTTTGCAGAGTCATTTAAACATCTCTTATGTTTGCTTGAATAAATATAGAGATTTCATTTGTTGCAACTAATGATTCCAACCCAAAATATACTCTTGTGTAATGAGACGAAAATAAACAGGTGCGCTCAGCATCTTTCACAGTGTGCCTGATGAGGGGGCAGACCATTTGGAAGATGCATTAAATATTCTCAAACCTCACCAGGAGTTGGGCTTTAATTGATCATGATTCAGGGTCTTTTTTGGAATGTCTATCATGTCTATCAATATTTTCACAAG
The DNA here is from genome assembly GCF_028021215.1 of Eschrichtius robustus. Classification (NCBI taxonomy): domain Eukaryota; kingdom Metazoa; phylum Chordata; class Mammalia; order Artiodactyla; family Eschrichtiidae; genus Eschrichtius; species Eschrichtius robustus. Next base: position 152,994,341 of record NC_090824.1, on the reverse strand, counting down.
GGGTCAACGTGTCTTTCTCTTTCTTCTTTCTCTCTGTAACACTAGAAACAGATTTGGAGAAATTAATGCCTCCCAGTTTTCTTGGAAAAGCCATTGGGTGTTTGTTCATTAGGCTATTAATATGTCTCTAAATCCACTTAGATAAAAGGATTTTATTTTTGTTTCTTCCCTGTTGAGCTTAATGTCTCGTTCATTTTTGTTGTTGCTATTGTTTTTAATTTTGTTAGATTTTTTTGACTTGTGCAATGGAAAGGAAGACAGGAAAGAAAGACTTTATCGAGTCTGGAAGTTGTCTCTTTTGGAAGACTTTGACGACTGTGGGTTTTTATACCACGTCCCAGCACTTTTAGTTCATTTAGTCTTGGACTCACCAATCCAAGGGGTATATCATATACACCAGTGATTTGTGAAATATTGTTCAGAAGCACACTGAGTCTGGGGAAATGGAGGGTCCATTCATATCACCCCAAGGCACAGAAAGCGGAGAACCTAGGATTAGATTCACAAAGCTGCTGGAAGCCTCTGGACCTGAATGTGTAATCCTGACAATGTAACTGTTTTGCTAAATTGGTTTTGGGAGAAATTACATTTATCCCTCTGAGCTTCTGTTTCTCCATCTGATCACTACAGTACTAAGGGGGAGTTCTTTTGAACATGAATTGAAATGATGCAAGTACTTAGTAAGTGTTTCTTAAATCTGAAAAAGAAAAAGAAGCACATTGAATTCATGTGTCTCCTAAAATCTAGCAACCATGCACGACTATTTTTCTGAAGTCTCCTTGTAACTCTTTAGGTAGACTTAATTTTTTCCAAAGGACAAAAAGGAAATCAGAAAGTTCTATTGATTTCACTAGACTATAAAACTAAGTGCTATACAGTGTTTTTCCAGAATAAACAAACAGGCATTGTATTTGTACACCTTGAACTGCCTGCTGGCTCTAAGCTCCGCCTCTGTTTCCGGGGGACAGTTTTGTGTGCAAGGTGATGGAGTCAGAGGAGAGCTGGGTTCAAATTCAGGCTCTGTCCTGGTTCACTGTGAACCTAGGCAAGTAACTCAACCTCCTTCATACTGTTTCTTCATTTGTGAAAGAATAACAATAACAACCACCATAATAGTCATGCCTGCCTCCTGAAGTTGTTCAGGAGATTGAATGAGAATGAATATTTGACTTGGTATGGAAAAGCTCCTAAATAAAGGCCTTTCTCTTCCCACCCTGGTCTGAAGAAGTAGCCTCCTAACCATTCTCTAATATTCCCCTTTGATATATATATATATATAGTAAGGAGAAAGAACCCTCTTAAATGGATATCTGACCATACAACTTCTCTGCTAAAAATCTCTCAGACTCCTAGTTACTCATAGAATGGTTCTAAACTGCTTTATTGATGTTCAAAGTACCCACCACATGTCCCAGTCTTCCTGTCCTGGTCTGTTTCTCTCTCTCATGTACATTGTGTTCCAGGCCAATCAATGCTGTTCCCTCTGCACCCCAGTTTCATTTTACTGCTTCAGCGCCTCTGTGAATTCTCTTAATCTGAATTAATTTCTTGTTCCTCTCTGCTCCCATGGTACTTTGAACACGAAACAGTCTCCCCTGTCTCTCCTACCTGCTGCATTGTAAATTCCTTAGTCCTTTGTATAGAGCCACTCAGATCTAGCATGTATGTCATCACCTTCACATTGTGACCGCTCAAATATACCTCTAGGTAGAGCAACCACATAATTTATCATCTAAACTGGGACACTTGTCCAAGAAAAATGCTAGACTTGATGAGTGCTGGGTGGTCCATAACTCAGAGGTGGGAATAAGAATAATAACAAATTAACATTACTACTCAGTATTCCAATGGATTTTTAAAAAAATCAATGGATCCACTATCGAAAAATCAGCTTACAAAATATTTCTTCATCATTTCTTGGTTTTGGTTCTGTCTGTCTTTACATTGCTGCTTCTAGGACCGCAATGTTACTCTAGCTCTGTAGATGTTGAGTGACTTTGCTCATTTTTCTCTATCCCACAGACCTTCTAGGGGCATGCTAACAAAAACCTGCTTCCCAGCAGTGGGTTAAACTGAAATCTGTGTTTGAGGGATGAGGTAACTGCTTTAAGGGTTTAAAAGTTGGGTTGGTAGCATCAGTATGTTCATAGCTGATTGAAATTTAAGCATGTTCACTGTGGTTGTCTGCTGGGAGGGGACTGACTTTGAAAACCATTTGATGACATGTTTGATAAATGATTGGATTTCAGAAATGATTAGAGAGTGATTGTTATATTAAGCAAAATTATGTTTGAGATCCATGCATCAGGCTTTCTTGAAATCTGTAGTCTTTCCTATGTAAATATTGTTCTTACTAAGAAAGAAATTTTCTCATGTCCTGTGTTAATCCCATTATCTTTAATGGATTGATTGTTTCTAAGTGTGGAGGCGTGAGGGGGGGTATCTTACATTAAGACTCTGTTACTTAGATACACTTGTGAGAGAATGAAAATGTGATAATTGAACAATGCTATTTGCACCATATTTATATCATGTCTGCATCCCGTGCATGGAGAGTTTGGACATCAAACAACATTCTCATTTTTTTCTTAGCTGTCTGCTTTAACAGAGGCAAACCTAAAGGACATAAATGCCACATCCCTCAGACAATTGTGCGAATATTCTCCTTGGGTCCTTTCCTTCTGGGTTTTGGCCTTGGCTCCTGGTGTTCACAGCATTAAGAGGGTTAAAGGTTCTGGCATGGTGAATTTATTGTTGACATCTCACAGTCCTGAAAGGCAGGATCACTAATGGGTGACCTTGGGGTTTGACCGTTCCAGACCTGGGAAGATCAAGTCTCATCCCCCTCCTGCAAGTGCGGTGACCCCTCTATTCTCACTCTCCCCGGCCTAACCTTTAACTCACTGATATTTGACTAAAATATTAAGCAAACACCTGCTTGGGTCTGTGGTCAAAGTCTGTGGACTTGAAGATCTCCCATAATTTCATGTGAATAAGCTGTGGTAATAATCATGAAATGTAGACCAGATCTGTGGACACACTTACAGTAAGTAATGATATTGTTACTGACCACATGCAATGCAGATTCTGTAACAACCCGTGTATATGGTGAATCAATGTTAATCAAGTTGACCAGAGTATTAATGAATTGTCTGTGGATACACTAAGGTTTCTGTTATTTGCATTAACACAATAGTGCAACAATATTTATTCCCTATTACTGAAGTCTAAAAGTAATTTTAGAATACCTTAGACTTACCATTGACAGTAATGCAAAATGCATTAATGTTTAACAGGGGTACCAGCAATCATTTGAATCATTAGATGAAAAAATATTTGGTGAGATCAGCTGAGATGAATTTTGTGCTTTGAGGAAAGGAGGGAGGGATGTTACATTCAAAATTACTCTGAATAGTTATAGATAAAAAGAAGCAGTGTACTTCGTGTTGCCTTGAATTACTCCACTGATATTTTGTAAAAACAGTTTCACCTGATACGATGAGATGCCCTAAAATGTGAAATCACACCAACCAAAATTTCTACAAAAGACGAAGAGTTCCTTTCCCTATGAAAGGTAAAGTGTTATTTAAAAAAGAGGTATTTACTAGGTTTCATTCGTTCAGTGTAAATTGGTAGGGTTTGTCATTATAAATCAAGATAAAATTAAATAAATTAAAAATTAAATTAAACCAAATAATTAAGATTTAACTATTACTTATCCAAATGTTTTAGAAATAAATTATATGTTTATGACACATGACTTTTACTCCCTTCTTAGGAACCTTTCATTAACTTACAGTTCTGTTTTAGCAAGTGAATAGGAGGACTCCACTCTCCCAGGGCACCGGCTGGCTTCCCAGATGTTCCACACCAAAATGGAATTATATAAGGTGTAGAAGAAACTTCACACTTCATTCCATATTTGCAACTTTTTTTTTTGTACTTTACACTTTTACACTTTTTTACTTTTTGTACTTTTACTTTATACTTTTACTTATATACTTTTATATAAAGTATATTTTATGCTTTTATCTTTATACATAGTATTCACTTCTTTGAATGAAATTAATTAATAGTACTGCAGAATGATACTATGGCAAATCCAGATTTTTTCTCCTGAAAATTGATAGTGTTTTTATCAATATATATTGAAATCTATTTTGTCCTATTGCCTCTTTGATTTAGGCTGAGTTTGTCACTTTTTTCTGATTTTAAATATGTATCATGAAGCAGAGCCACAATTTAAAACCTGGATGTCTTCACCTCTCTCCACCTGTCCCATTCAAAGTATTGTTCATAGTAGCTGCTTTTGCCATTCTCACACCACCACTCCTCTCCCCCAAAACCCTCTAATTCGGACTCATTACTCATTGGCTAGACCAGATGAAGTGAAAACTATTTGCGTCTCCATTTTACAGATGAGGAAACTGAAACAGAAGTCACTCAGCTAGTAACTGGCAGAGCTGAGATTTAAATTCAGGCAATCTGACCCCAGAACCTTTCTCCTGACCACTATGCCAACTGCCTTACCAACAAAGTAATGACTCTATTGGGAAGGCCACGCAACTTGGCTTCTACCTCTGCCATGAAACCTTATTTTGCTCTGTAAGAGATTTAGTCGGGCATGTGTCAGCTTCCTTGATAAGTTCCTGAGACCGGAAACTGAGTCTCACTCATCTTCACTTTCCCCAAGCACTTAGTATAGTGCTTAGCATAGAGCTCAGCTGACATCTAACATATAAAAGAATTAATAAAACAATAATGAAAATATATATAAATTCTAAAAATAAATTTTTCTAATGCAATGTAAATCATGTATGGCGAGCACCTTTCCTTATTATGCTTGTGTCTGGGTCTATAGAAGAAATTTAGTTAATTAGAAGTCTTTCCTCTATGAAACATCATGATTACCTTGACCAGAAAAGTAGATGCAAAATCTTGATCTTGATTAATTTGGACAGATCCTTTCGGCATGCCTATGTGTCCTGTTCTGGCATTGATGTTGTCTAACACAACCTGGATAAAGATGTTTATATGGGTCTTTTTGCTTCTGAATCACTCAGCCTAAGAATGAAGTAATCTGAAAGCTGTGGGTTGTCATGCCTGAAACATAAATGCCAAATAAGTTAACTTGCTTAATTAAAAAGAGAATGTGCATGGGGGTGATTGTGCATGGGGGTGACAGTGAAGAATGGATTTCTGATAAATTTTAAGATCTCCCCAGGAAAAAAGTAATTTCAACTTGCTCACTTTATTTCATAAGCTCAACCAATAGGTCCTAAGTTTCAAATGAAAAAAGAGATCTTAGAAGTGATGTGGAAATTATTGGAGGCTTGAGCAAGGGGAGAACAGGGAGGAAAAAGTCATTGATCCATTCATTTCCTTTTGTTGTAGGCAGTAGTTAAACCATGGTGTCTGTTTCATCATAGTGACTCATTATAAACTGATGGTCTGGCAAGATCCAGAGCCTGAAGAGGGACATTATAAGTTATATGACTGAAGCTTAAAACACGTGTACTTAAACCCTGTCTTGCTTGCCTCCATGTGAAAACTTTCATATACAAATTTCTGCACCAATATTAGAAAGTGGTTCCTTTTTTCTCAAAGTGTGTTTATTAGTGAAATGACTCAAACAAAAAGATGTTGTGAATTAAATGAAAATGTCTGCTACTAATACTGTAGTAGGAGCCTGAAAATATCTTTAGCTAGAACTCATCATAGTTAGATACCAATATGATTTCATCTCTGGAAGAAAAGATATTTAGGTCTATGCCTCTGGATGGGGAAAAGAATAGTGTCATTGCTTATTACAAGTGGCTTCAGAAGCATAAAGGGTTCTGAATTTTCAAACTAGAAATTTTTAAAAGAAACCAACAATTGAAAACTTTCTTAGTGGCTATTTATGTATATGTATATATAGACATATATATACGAACATCTTTTAAAGGACCATAGCTTAGAGTTTTCAAAGAGAAATTCAATGGTATAGGAATGATTTGAAAAGAGCATTCCTGAATGGAAAATGTGCATCAGTCAAAAGCATCAATAAATACATCTTTTTCATATGCAAATGAAAATTTCTAAAGTAAAAAAGGCATTGTTTTATAAATAGTGAGATAATATTCTTGAAAAAGGTTACCAGTGATTACATAAGTTATCTCCTTCATAAAGAAATTTAGAGCTTACAGTTGCTCTTTTCATTAAAATGGGCTTTACATCCAGACTCATGCTGAAAGCCAAACTCTGAATTTTAATTAGAGATAATAAATAATTATATCACTTAGGAAACTGAAACTATTAAAGGCTGCTGGTACCATACTACTGTATTTGAAGGGTAGGTAGCAATACATAAATCACATTAAAGACAATACGTGGTAGGTGGAAAACTGGTAATAAATGTGGATAAATCCTAAAGCTAACCAGATAAAAAAAGGAAAAATGCATTGGGCCAGTCACTATTTTGAGTCCATAAGAGTTCAACTTCTTATTTTGGGATGATTATAAAATTCTCCATCCCCCAAATAATGTAGTTACTCTTTTTATTTTTGATGGGGGACCTTGGGGGAAAGGGCAGGGTGAGCTATAATTTATATTTCCTCCAACCAGAAAGATTAAACTTTTTTTCCTTCCCCCTGCTTTTTTTTTTTTTTTTTTTCCTTTTTTTAAAAGAAAGCACGTTGACATCTCAAGAGTAATTACCACCCCAGAGTCAAGGGCAAAAAAAAATGGAGAGACAGACTTCCCCAACCTACAGAGCCCAGAGGGACAAGCTGATGCGGAGAAAGCAGAGACTTGAACCATTAGAGCCGGGATTGGGGCTGACACTGACCTGCATCGACACCCGGCTTTGTCCCGCCATCTGCACAAATGTGAACTTTGCCTTCCAAACTTGGCTTCTCAATTAACATGTCCAGCTGGGGAGAATTCCGTCATTTCCCTAATATCCTTATTGCCACTGGCCTGACATATTAATATTAAAAATATATGTGCACAGATCAAGGATTTTCTTAAGCACTTCTGTTTTTATTGCAGATAATAGGCAGGAGGTGAAAGCAGACACAATATAATTTGAAAAGCATAACCCTGATTAGGCACTGATTGGAACACTGTTATACCTTACATTTAAAACCGTTTTATTATTAGAACTAGCTGTCAAAACCAGGCTCTGAATCTCCTATGAGATAGATGCAGGGGCAGGCAATGCTTTGCTACTTCAGTGCAAATAAATTTATAGTTCAAAGTGCCATTTTGTTTGAATATGTCCTTAAGTATCAGAGACCTGTCATGTGCGGTGCTGAGGTGTTGGTATAGATGTGTCATCTAGCTTTAATTTGTTCTCTTTTAATGGACACTCATCATTATTCTCAGTTATTGTTCATTTTAATGTGTTATGCATTGACATGGTAAAGAAATAAGACCATAGTATCACTATTTGATGATAAATGGACAATATTTGTGAGTGTGGGGAGACAGAGAAGTTATTACCTCTAATTTTGAAAGCGAAGGAGGTTTTCATATAATCTCAAAATTAGCAGGGCCATTCGAAGCCTCTTAGATAAAGGCAGGGCTTCTGATGCCTACTACCTGGGCTCAAATCCCAGCTCTTCTCAATTACAGCAAATTCTTAACCCTTCTAACCGTCAGTTTTCTCATCTTTTGAATGGGATAATACCCAGTTTGGTTTCGGTGTTGTTGGGAAGATTAATTGAGATGTTATGTGGAAAGTATCCAGAAGAATACCTAGTACAGATTAAGCACTCAGTCTTATTAGCTGCCATTTAGGTATTTGGCTGTGTTCTAACAATATCACTAAATTGTTTCCAAAGCTTCTGCTTAAAATACGTGTCATGACAAGGAGCTCACTATTTCCTCTGGGGAAACTTTTGCACAGTGTTACTTGTTAGAAAGCTCCTTCAAGTATTCTTAGGTGTTTCTTATCTATGTCACCCTTTCACCCCATTCTGTCCTCTTCATCACAGAGTTTCTTCTGGCAGAATATCCAAGAAAAGTAGCAGGAGAGCTGTTACTCTGAGTCCTGCTTCTTTGAATGCTCACTTCTCTAAGCTAATTCTCCAGGCTTCTCATTTCCTCATATCACCCAGATGAAAGTTCCCCACTATTCAGAACTGCCCAGCCCAACCAAACTCCACAACGGTCCAGAATTTTTCTACAAACTTAGTTGAAGAAGAGCCTTTAGCAGAAGAGCCTGAACAGTATATTCTTGGTGATGGCTCAGGCTTTGCAGTCCATTAGAGCCGGGTTCAAATCTGATCTCCACTACTTCCGAGCTCTGTGGCTTAGGCACGTGGGTAAACTTTCTCATCATCATGCTCTCTGTCTGTAAGGTAGAGATGATGTTTCCATCCTTGCTGGTCTGCCATGAGGATGGATGGCAGTTAATGCCCAAGAAAAGTAGGAGGGCATCAAAGCATGAGGGCTATTCCTCTGAGTCACATGCTTTTCATCTTTTAGAGCTGGATTCTCCTTTCCATCACGTCTGAACAATGATACGGTTTATCCTATTTACGTCTCAATGATAACAGGATGCATATAGCATAAATTAGCTCTTAGCTTGAAAGGAGATGTTGACCTTCAAATACAGCACATGGTGGAACCATAAGAAAGAACGGCAGAAACTCCAGTAGGCAAACTTTCACTCATAGGGCGATGCTACACAATGTTTTCTGGGCCTGACCCAAATAAAAGAGGGAGACAACCAAGGATTGGTGACAGAGGCCACACAGAGGCATTGCTTTATGGAGAAAATAAAATCAAAGCTAGGTTGACTGTCTAGTTAAATTGTCGGCCAGAGACCTGGAAATCTGGGTATAAGTGACTTAGTAGGAGAAAAATCTGGCAGGCAGATTTTAGTGGGTGGGTGTGAGGCCAAGAGAAGGACACACAGCTTGGAGAATTTTTTGAGGTTAGTAGAGTAACTGCAGAAGCCATTTACAGGGAGTCCAGGCAGGAGGTGGAGAGGAAGCTGTTAGGATCATGACCAGGGTGCATGTGATGTCTTCCTGGGTCTGTTTGAAACTCCTCTCACTGACTGGCCCTACTGCCTTCCACCAGGGGGAATGTGACTCAGGAAAAGGAAACTAAAGTGAAAACTGAAAATATAAACCAATTGGAGCTGAATACTGACTGCTGTCCCAGCTCAGTTCACCTATCTCAGTTTTCTGGACACTTCTCCAGTTGGGATATTTGGAATAGCTTGAGGACTCCTATTTATACCAAGCAGGACCCTGTGGGGCTCCTGGGCACAAAAGCCTTTCTGTGTCCCCATTTCTTGATTACAGGAAGTAGGCTTCATTCAGCCTCCATGACCTTCCCTGAGTTCCAACGGGGCAGATTCAAACAGTTGCTAATTAGGGAATGGAGGGGATGTGGAGACAAGGGAGAAAAAGTCAAAAAAAAAAAAAAAAGTGCAGCCTTGGAGGAGGGTCCTGATTCCCCCATAAGAGGTATATTGAATACATAACAGTATCTTTGAGCTGTTTTGCAGATACTGAAACTCCCACCAGGTGGGAGAAGTTAACTGTATGCTGCCCACAAGCAGGTAGATCCCAGACCTGTTGGAACCAGAAGGTTGGTGATGCTCACTCCCACTTACCTCACCACCAACCAATCAGAAGAGTGTCCATGAGCTGGGCACGCCCTCTTTGGACCATTGCTATAAAACTTCTCACTAACCCTTCCAGGTCAGGACACAGTTTTGAGGGCATTAGCCCACTGTGGCCTCCTTTGCCTGGCAAAGCACTAAAGCTATTCTCTTCTACTTCACCCAAAACCCTGTCTCTGGGATTTAATTCGTTGTTGGGGTGCAGAGGCCTAATTCAGCTTCACTATTTCAATATGCAGGGAAACTAGCTATCGTATCATTGTTTGGTTCAAAATATAATCACGGACTGTTACTCTAAAGAACATTACTTTTATATGGATCTTAACTCAGTGGGATTCAGTTAGTTAGAGTAGTTATTTTTGTTGTAGTTTTGTTCCTAGTGATGATTGTTTTTATTTTATTATCTGAGGTAATTTGTGTTCTTTCTCATAGTTTATATTGAAATGTTCATAAAGTTTACATCTTATATATATACATATATATTTTTTTTAATATTTATTTATTTTTGGCTGTGTTGGGTCTTCGTTTCTGTGTGAGGGCTTTCTCTAGTTGCGGCAAGCGGCGGCCACTCTTCATCGCGGTGCACAGGCCTCTCACTATTGCGGCCTCTCTTATTGCGGAGCACAGGCTCCAGACGCGCAGGCTCAGTAGTTGTGGCTCACGGACCTAGTTGCTCCGCGGCATGTGGGATCTTCCCAGACCAGGGCTCGAACCCGTGTCCCCTGCATTGGCAGGCAGATTCTCAACCACTGCGCCACCAGGGAAGCCCCCAAGTTTACATCTTGGTACTTAATTTTTACCTTTTTTCTCTTGTTGAGCACACATCATTTGCATATATGGATATGCTGATCAAACATGACATGTATGCATACATTTACCTATGGGCATAAGTTATTCAATTTTGCATATATGTGCATCTATGTATCTATCTATCTTTCTACCTGTCTATCTAACTATCCATCTACCTATGTATCATCTATACAGAATTTCAGACAGACAGAAATTCTGTTATCCACATTTCAGGAGCAGCTGTGAAAGAAAAAGACAAATTCTCATCAAATAGTTAGAGCCAACTTGTAGTACAGTGGGAGGAAAGGGAGAGAGAGTAGGAAGCAAATATGGGTCAAACACGTGCTATGTGCCATGAATCATGCTAGACGATTTTAACTATATTATTTCTGTTTCATTCATACAACAACCTTAAGATGCAGATATTATTATCTTCAGGATGGCAATGAAGAAGCAGACTCTCGGAGGTAAGTAACTCACTGAAGGTTATTCAGTTTGTCCGTGCAGACCAAGCTTTGAATTCAAGCCCTTCTGACTCTAAAGCTTATTATCTTCCCATGATAGACTACTCCTCAATAAGAAAATAAAACAAGTGGTCAGGGATATACAAAACTCCAACCCATAGTAACAAACCCTAACTATTGTCCATAACAGGCAAGAAATAACTATATATCTATAAGCAGGTGTATCATCTCATATTGACTTTATCCAGCTAAGTGACCTTGAGTAGGTTGATGCCCTTTCAGAGCCCCAATTTCTGTATCTGTAAAATATGAGGTTTGTGCTGAATTATCTCTAATGTCCCTTCACCTCTAATCCTCCATAGCTTTTTCATTATGTCCCGCCATCCCGGCCCTAGCGTGTGTGCCCCTTGTTCCTGAGAGCTCTCTCTGAACACTATGTATGGGTTTGCCTCTGTGTGACATGCTGCATCCTGAAATGTAAACCAGAGGAGTTAGCAACACACACAGTTTCATTCCACAATGCCCATTAATGATGCTTAATCAAGACACAATCTGAAAGGTAAACAAACCAACAGCTCCTTTGTTTTTGTGAAGTGAGAACTAAGGGTTATTGATTATTCTTCTGACCCAGGACAGATCTGTATAGATCTGGGGAAGATGGATGGCTCTTTTGATCTGAGGATCAGCCAACCCTGACAACACAATGTCACTTTAGAACTGTATTATCCATACAGCACCTGATTGAGCTCGGCCAGCTTCCCCTTCCTCTTCATTCGCTTCCAAAAACTGCAGTCCATTATAATCGCCGCATCACAAGGTGTGTCATAATGAAGAGCTCTGCATTCTCAGCTGGGGCGCCTCTGACCCTTAGGAATTGAAAAAAAATAATAATAAAGGTATTTTTCCAAGCTGTATCATTCATATTTTCACAGTGTCAAAAAAAACTGTGCAGTTATTCACAATAATGTGTTCCAAGCTATTTGCTTAACTGTAGCTGATTTGTCTGCACCGAATTAAAACAATACATGACAGACCTGGGAATAATGTAGTCCATGCCACATATTTTAAGAACTCTGTGTTTCATGCAAAGTCTTGACATCTCCTCCATTCAGTTGCTGGGAGTACTTCCCCAAGGCACGACCCAGACCGATAACTGTCATCGTGGGTGTAAAGGGGGTTTAAAGTTGATCCTGGGTGCTGCAGCCAGGTCTCAGGGATGCTGGGGGTTCTCTAAGAGATCTGTTTATGGTCTCAGAGGCTCTGGGGTTGACTCACTTCCTTGAAGATCTTCACAGCCCCGACAATATCTGAGCAAGGCAGTGTTTAGGACCAAAACACTTCTGCCTAGATTTGCCTGTTATGTAAAAGAAGGGTTTTGAGGAGGAACACAAGTCATTACCAAAATACTGGTCTGACATCCTAAATATTTACCTGGAGATAGTTAAAAACATCAGCTCTCTATTTGTTTGCACAAGGCGCCTTATAGCATTCAACTACTAAGTAGTTGGCCACTATACATACATACATTTCTACATTCGCATTAGTACATATATATATATTATAAACACTGTTGCTATTTTTATCCATAATTTCCCCCAGTGTGGTTGTACTTATCTAACACGAGACTTTACACTGCAATAGTTAATTATCTGTAAGAGCTGACCACAGGTTAGTTCAGCTGTGTAGCTAGGAGTTGAGAGAAGCGGGAAGTAGGACTGGAGAGGGAAAGGGGGAGAGAGTCATCCTCTCATTCGAGAAATATTCCTCTACCTCTGAATGTTGGTTATTTGGGGGAAAGTGTTCGGTTACAGTTGTAAATTATCCTTGATTGCATAGCAGTTGAGTCAGCGACCATGTCAGAGACAGAGGCCAGATTATGTACACATCTTCTAGTTGCTGGTCCACTGCCTCTCCTGGCCTGCCATGCTGCTTCCAGGACTTTGAGATAAGTTAGGAGGGGTAGCCCCATGTTAGGGGCACTATTCAGCTAGCTCAGCAATGGTTCCCCCCTGCCCTGTACCTCTTCCCCCATCCCAGCACATTGGCTGTCATCAGGAGGCCCTCAGAGTTTATTTTAATGACCTCAGGGGGCAGCCAGCCAGTGGCCCTAGGCTACCCCGTGCTATCAGTAGGGAATTAATTCCTAGCTGAGCCTTGCAGCAGCAGCTTCCAGACAGAGCCCCACCCCTGCCAGTCAGCCTGCCCTGCAGAGGTCAGATGTGATCTCCAGGTGACCAGTTAGGTCACTTACAAACATAGAATGTGATACACCTTCCATAAGGTGTCTGGACTAACAGACTGTTTTGTCTATTAGCACAATAGTAGGGAAATATTTTCAACTTGCAATATGGCCAAACATACTAGTCTGAAGCATATGTTGGGCTGACATGGTTTACAAAGTGGCTTCGGTTTCACCAGGAAGCAAAAGCACCATTCTTCCTTCCAGAATGTTTCTCGTGCACTTCTCTTTGGTCTCTACTTTATTTTTCAGTACTTCCCAAAAGGATTAGAAGTAGCTGCTGTGAACGTATGATAGCAATAAACCATTAACAACAAATGAGTGAGAAAAAAAGTTAAGCCAAAGAGGAAGAAGATGAGAAAGTTTTATCAAGGCTGAGAAAAGCTACAGTGATAGAGTACAAAAGTTTTCTGTGAGCTTCCTAATGGCCAAGGCAAAGAGAGAAGCTGGATTGACTCTCTGTAATGAAAAGAAGCCCGTTTGCGTATAAGGAGAGAAATAGTATTTCACTGGCTGTGATTAAAAAAAGAAAAAAAAAAGCAGAATGTGGGAGGCAAATTACAGAGACATTGCACATTTAATGTCTTTAATATAATTTAAATAATTGCTGCCAGAAAATGGCTGGGTTCATTGGTATCCCACTTATTCAGGGATGACTTTTCATGAGAATAATTAGCTATGTGGTATGGATTTATGGGAGTTGGAAGACCTCTCTGTCCTTTGCCCCACCCCCCACCCCCAATTATTTGATTAAGCTAGACAGTGTTTGCAAACTGTGGCCTCCAGGCCAATGCCAGCCCACCTCTTGTTTTTGTACATAAAGTCTTATGGAAATGTTATGGGAAAGAAAGTGGGGCCGGAGAGGATGGTCACATCCCAGGTCTCAGGTGAGTCCTGGGAGAAAAAGAAAAAAGAAGACCCTGACATAGAACTTAGTAGAAAAGAAATGTGTTTATTGAGCTATTACTGTCTGCATTATGTTAGCTGCTAGAGGACATAAAGTGAAAGAAATGAACCATTCTTTCAGGGTTTTCCAAAACAGTAAGGGAAATCAGGCCATGGAATTAAAACTAGAAAATCAGTGTTTGCTGAACTGTACACCTCCTGTAAGTTTAGTAGAAAACCTAGATGGTAGAAGTTGATTTGGACTAAACCAGTTGGATAAAAGGTATGAAGGACTCAAGGCTAAGCATTATGATTAATAATAGATATTTACTAATAAAATGTGAATATTAATGATTCATATAATCTACCCATTGTAGGAAAATGAATAAGCCCTCTTAGAAATAAATTAAATAATAAATATTATATTTCCCAAAAATGTTTTATTTATGGAGACAATTTGAAAATATGGTAAAGAGCAAAATACTGACTATTCTTTTACATATTCAATTTTTAAACAATGGCTGATCTCATTTTACAGTTTTATTAATTCTGCTGCTTGAGGCAAGGATTTTATTTTCTTGTTGTTTTGTTTCCTTCACAGCTGTATTCTCAGGGCCTAGAGCAGTCCTTGGCATAGAGTAGGCACTCAATAAATACTTATTGAACGAAGCAAGGCAAGAGTGGGCGTAAGAAGAAAATTCTATGAAATACAAGGTGCCATAGAGAGGCACAATGGCAATGAGGTCAGATGAGCAGTCCCTTTCCTTGGATGAAAATATACTTTCCAATAATCTCATTTTTTCCAGACAAGTAGCATATATTGGTGTAGACTGGAGAAAGTATTATGAACTGCATTATAGACAGGATAAAAAATTGTGGGCTGATGAGCTTAAGTTACCTGTTTTGTAATTTGGTACTAAATATAGAGGTCTATATATATTTTTTAAAATAATAGTTGTACCGAGTTATGAATTTTCATGCTCTGAAATTTTGTGTTCAAAAATAATTTTTTTTATTTTTTTAAATCTGAGACTTTTTGACTTCATTAACAGTGAAAAGTATAATTAATGGGGTTAAGTTTTGAAATTACATTCACTCTATTTTTAATCTCCACTTACAAAAATATGAAGTAAAAGTTTTCAACCTTTACCTTTTCATAAGGAGGCAGGGAAATATTATTTGGAAGGGGTCTTAAGGACTGTGCTTATGAGCAACAGGAAATTGATGAACCAAAGTCGAAAAGTAGAGATGATGAAATACTGTGCTCGGGGATGAATGGAGAACAGAACCTAAAGCTGAAAATGCTCTTAAGACAAAGAATGCAATTAACTTGGTACACCCTGCCTACCCCCCACCTCTCCCCCTGACTTAAGAGGCATTCTTTCTTCTTCGTTATGCCCACTAGGTAGAAAAGAATGGAAGGCACTCACACATAGCAACTAACTAGAGAAGAACTAGAAAAGCAACGTAGATGCCCACATGTTGCTTGTACCATTTTGTGATTCAATTTTTTAGAATTTCATTTTATAAAAAAACGCAGAAACTCATTTTTCATTGTTTATGAGCTAGAAAACCAAAGTCTTCATTCTAGGAATATTTTCCTCAGTGGAATGTACATAGAAAATAAAAATTATTGTGAAGAAAAAAGTATCTTACAGAGTCCATTTTTCCCCTTAAAGATAAGCCATTCATTCAAAAATAACTAGCATACTCGATGGCGAATGACATATGTTTAATGAAAAGATTCTGCAGTTTTCCTAACTATTTATATAGCACACAGGAACATCAAGACTTATTTACCTAAACCCTATGTGATATAAAAATCTCACCCCTTTGGCAAGTTTTCTGATTAAGAAATGTGAATTTTATTATATGTAAAGTTCTTCTCAGGATATGAACCATGATTTTTGCCACAAACTACCAAAGGTGTCAAAGTCAAGGATTTCTAGCTCATGAAAAAAATGTACAAAACTGAGTTTCAAACTATTCACGTCAGTTGGGTGCAGTACAAGCTGTATCTTATGCCGCAGGCATTCCTTTAAAATGTCTCAATAGCAGGAAATTTTTTTTTTCCATTTGCCTATTCCTATTTTAAAATAAGGAGATGCAATGAACAGATTTCACTAAATCACAAAAATAGTACTTATTCATATTAAGACACTGGAAGTTTCAAAAGCTATAGCTTCTCTCTTTAGTTTTCTCTCTAAAGTTTTCCTCCCCACCCCCACCTTCTTCTTAAATGAAGTGTTATGTGATCAAAACAAGAAGGCTTCCATTAACTTTCTCTAGAAATATTAACCAGCTAAAATAGCTGTCTAACCATTTTTGAAATATGCAGATTATGGAGATGTCAGTTAAAATGTACATGCATTGGGATATGCAAAGAAAAGTAATAAATAGCAATGGTATCTTTGATCCTGGAAAGAACTCAGAGATAGGGGAACTGTGTCCAGGGTGGTTACCATCAGCCCATTTTCTATTCCCCGTGCACAAATCATTTCATGCATTCTACAAACCAAGCCCCGATGTTGGGCTTCAAAAGCAATTTCAGCAGCAGAATAAGGTGCTTTTCTTCAATTTTCAAGTCATTTGTATGAGGTTAGTGTTGTTTGCCCACCTGGTACACTGATATTTACATACCCCTTTAAAGAAAATTGGTAGGTATGATTTATGGAGTACTGTAAGAGCACAATTTTCCATGTAGTGCACCTAATCTGAAAGGGCACTTGCAAAGGTCACTCTGGCCATACAAATACCAAGTCTTCTCTTTGGAATAAGTTAGGAGATTCATTTTTCTTGGAAAATGTCAGCAGTACCCTACTCCAGGGGTTAGTTTATGCAGATAAATGCGTAAGCCTTTAATCTTAGAGCAAAAATACTCTACACAAATGTAAAAGCAGTCCATCTATCACTGTTAAGACCTGTAATTTGTTTTTATTTAAATCTCAAGCCAGGGCGGAGTGGGCAACAGGACGGGTAACACGGTGTCTCAAATGTAAGCCGAGATCAAGGCGAAGAAACGCGCTTCGACTCAACCCAGGTGGCTGACACACCGCGAGGGTCCGACAGCCAGGACCGCCTGCTCCTCTGCACCTGCCCCTTGAGCAGCTAGAGACTTCCCACCCAACTCGGAGCGTGGGAATTTGTCCAGTAAGTTTCCTCTCCCAGCCGGCATTTTCTCCCAAAGCGCCAGCTAAAATTCAGGTGAATGAAACATCGCTTTTTTTTTTTTTTTTTTTTTTTTTTTAACTTAAGGGTTCACTTCAACCCCAGGACAAAAAACCCAACAAATCATATCCTTCGTGAATTTAATTTATTTTCCGAAAAGAACAGTCATGTTTAGAGAAAGTCTCTCACTTTTCCCGAAAGTAATCTTGCCCAATCCTGAGATTTTTACATTCCCAACTCACAAGAGAAGCGGTGAGCAGCCAGTTGTGTGTAATATACCTTGGCATGTGTTATACTCTCACCTTCTTTTCCTGCTGTATAAAATCTATGCTTGAAACTTAAGCTTTATCCCAAATCACAGTCCTCTTGAAGATCATTTTCTAATATTAAATTTAGCAGACACGAATAAAAGGTAAAATACGATTATGAAATATTTGCCTTTATTTCTATAAAGTGAGAGAAGAAGGTGGGAATGCAGGGAGAGATGTTGTGACTGTTTCCTCGGATGAGATTTTGCAAATGAGCATTTGGAGTTTGTGAGAGGCAAGCAGACAGCAGAGTGTGATCCTTTGAGCCTGGACCAACAGCTGACACTGGTTTTGCCATCTCAGTGTTGTCAAAGTGAAAGGAAATTACAACCATTCATGCTATAGATTCCCTTTTAAAAATGTGGATATCACGTGGGAGATGTATCCCAACATTTTAATAACAGCAGATTAAAACATGATCCATTTGATGTTTTTCATGGAGAGAAAATGCAAAAATGTACCACCTGTATTGGATTCAGGCATCATCCAACTTTTTTCTTTCTTTTCATTTTAAGCATTTCAATGGATTTGGTGACTTGAGCAATGTATGTTGTACTACTTGTGCTAAGCTGAGTTCATTGATATTAAGTACATTTTAAATATCAAGATTTAAAAAAGACCACCACAGAGTTGAGCAACCTAAGAGAAAATTATAAAGTGTCAATAGTGAAGAACCTCTAATCTCTAATCTCCGGTGATAAAATTAAGCACAAATTCTCCAGCTAATCATATCAAACATTTAGTAAAAGGAGTGCAGATAATTTCTGAACAGCGTCATCCTCAAATGAGTGGACCCTGGCCAAACTTTCAAATTGTTGAAGAAAAATATAAGGTAGCAGATGTAAAGGGGATTGTACTGGCTGCATTCTTCATCTGCAAATTTCAATGGGACCAGGACCAAAGACTTATCTTTTCTCGTTCTCCTGTCTCTATCCCTGAACCTATGGTACATACTATCGTGTGAACTTCTGACTCTTACCTCCAACTGCCTGTTCACACCCCTGCTTTGGTGTCTAATAGACAAGTCAAACTTGTCATATCCAAAACAAACTCCTTGATCTTCTACTTGCAACTTGCCCCTGCCACTGTCTTCCCAATTTCAGGTACTGGTGACTCCATCCTTCACATTGCTCGGGCCAAGAACCTGGAGGTCATCCTTGATTCCTTCTTCCTCTCATGATCCATATCCCATGGCCAGTAAATCCTGTGGGCTTAGATTTCAATCTGATCCTTTCCTACCATCTGCAATGGTAGGAAACCATTGCAGACTGAACATTTGTGTCCCCTCCCAAATTCATATGTTGAAATCCTAACCCTGAAGGTGATGGTATTAAGACGTGGGACCTCTGGGAGGTGATTAGGACATGAGGGTGGAGCCCTCTTAAATGGGATTAGCGCCCTTATAAAAGACACTCCAGAAAGATCCATCTATAAGTCAGGAAGAGAGCTCGCAAATCTGCCATTCCCTGATTTTGGACTTCTAGCCTCCAGAACTGTGAGAAATAAATATGTGTCGTTTGTAGGCTGTCCAGTCTATGGTGTTTTGTTATTGCAGCAAGAACTAAGATGTCACCTTTAATAGCTGCCACCCTCGTCCAAGTCCCACCATTTCCCCCTAAACAATGACAGTTATTTCGACCCTTGCCTTCTACAGTCTCTGCTTAAAACAGCTTCTGGAGTAATCCTATCACATTATAAGTTAGATTAGACTATACCACTCCTTTGCTTAAAATGCTTCAATGGTTCCTTCAAAATGTTTCCGTTGGGCACTGAATCTTGGAAGGCTCTGCCTTCCACTTCTCAACCCCACTTCTTCTGCCGACAGTCCCCTTTCCCTGGAAGAAACATGGCTGGCTCCCTCTTCTCCTTTAGGTATTTCCTCAAACCTTATCTCCTTGGTGACATTTCTTTGACAAGCCTCTCTGAAATCATGTCCCTGTCTCTCTCTCTCACCCCCATACCATTCTGGCACTCCCAATCACCCTTCGCTGCTTGTTTTATTCCCACGGCACTTATCACCATCTGACATAGCATATGTTTTACTTATTTTATTGTTTACTGCCTGTCTCCCCCCAGTATAACATAAATCCCCGAGAGCAGGGATTTCTGTCTATTTTGTTTACTGCTGCATTCTCAGTGCCTAGACAAACGTTTAGCACAGGGTGGATCTTCAAATATAAATATTTGGCAGTTGAACTGACAAATGCCTTTAACTACTTGTGAGATGCCAATAATTTTGTAGCTGTATTCTTTCACTTAACAAAGTTTTCTCCAGAGCACGTAAGCTCCATGCCTCTACACATTCGTATTTCTTAAAGGAAATACCTGAATTACATGGAAAATTAGAAACCAGAAGTAGCCTCACATGAGTTCATGCTAAGTTAGGTCATAGCCATGACTGATTAAATTAAGGTCTTGATCTCAAGCGTGGAAGACCTGAAGGGATGAGAGCCCTAGGAGAGAGAATGGAAAAGCGTGGGTTCAAATTCCAGCTCTACTACATACAAGTTGAGTGGTCTTATGTAAATAACAGGGCTGATTCTGAGCTTTCCCATCTGTGAAATGAAGCTGCAAAATAACACCCTCTCACAGATTTGTGGTATGGAGTACACATAGGATAATGTCAAATCCTATGTAAACCCCACCAGCTTGTACCTTCCATGATTACCATTGAAATCACAGTAAGGTCATGCCTCATCTTGCATGTCATATAGGTACATGTATGCATTATCTTGCACAGTGCCTGCCGAGTCATATGCAGCTGATCAACACTGACCAAAATAACTGCATATATTTAAACATTGCCTGAATACCACAGCCCAAGTATAAGAAACATAGTCTCCATCCAGCATCAGTATTTAGGATAATGAAATTAAATTACACTGTCAACACACATGCTGTAGCAAACCCAGATTACAAAAATAGGTAGGAAAGGATTCCACCAGCTCAACAGGGACTAAGACAGGTGTTGACAATTTGTGTCCCAGGGGTCAAACCCAACCTATCACCTGCTTTTGTACAGACTGAGAATTACATTTTTGTGTGTACATTTTTAAGTAGCTGAAAAAATTCAAAAGAATAATATTTTGTGACATAAAAATTTGACAAAATTAAAGTTTCATTGTTTATTAATAAAGTGTTATCAGAACAGGCCTTTCATTCATATATTTATGAGTTATAAGTGTTATCAGGCCTTTCATTCATATATTTTCGCTGACACTTTGTGCTACAAAAGCAGAACTAAGTAGTTGGGGCAAAAAGTGCATAGCCCTCAAAACCTAAAGTTTTTTACTCTCTTACCCTTTACAGATAAAATATGTTGATCCCTGCCTGGTCTAACAAAACAGTAGTGCCTTGATTTAATGATAAACCTGGTTTTGTTTTTATTGCTTGACTAGCAAAAAGCAGTTGATGTGAACAGCATTCTATAAAAGTATTTATTGGTATTACTGCCAAATGGGTTCTGTGTCCAGCAGAAAGATATTCACAGAAACACTGCTTAGGTCTTTTTTCTCTCAGGTGCTCTTTTTTCTTTTTCTCCAAATCTCTAGGATAAAATGGTAGAGCACATTTTATGTCTTCTGAAAAGAAAGACCAATATGGGCTGAGCACTTTCTTCCTCATCTCACACTGCCTTCAGGTGTGGCCCTGTCCTCAGGTCCAGAGAGAATTTGGCCTCAAAATGTAGTGGTTTTCTAGAATTATTTATTTAAGTCAGTTTCCCTTCCTGCAGAACTTTGCACACTGTAACACAGCATGTTTTCCCAGAGATGTCAAGGCCTTCTAAATTTAGGAAAAGAGATTGCCTTACTCTGGTCTTACTTTTCCCTTTTGTTTTATTTCCCCTAGTTTAAAGTCAGCATCTCCCTGCCCCTCTCTCTCTGAAGGTTCTTAATTGACAATTCATTAAATTGAAGAAGAAAAAAGGCACAAACTTCCAGCTATAAGATAAATAAATACTAGGGATGTCATACACAACAGGACTATAGTTAACACTGCTGTGTAATAATACATAGAAAAGCTGTTAAAAGGGTAAATCCTAAGAATTATCATCACAAGGAAAATTATTTTTTTCCTTTTCACCTTTCTTTTTTATTGTATTTATATGAGAAGATGTATGTTAGCTGACCTTTTTGTGGTAACCATTTCACAATACATGTAAATTAAACCATCGCGCTGTACCCCTTAAACGTATACAGTGATGTATGTTCATTTTTTTCACCATAAAACTGGAAGGAAAAAGTCCAAAGGGCAGGGCGGTGAGGACAAACAGAAGAGCACAGTATTTTTGTTTTTGCAAAGTGTGTGGGTGGGTGAAAAAAATTGCTTTTGGGGCTTCCTTGGTGGCACAGTGGATAAGAATCTGTCTGCCAATGCAGGGGACACAGGATCGTTCCTTGGTCTGGGAAGATCTTACATGCTGTGGAGCAACTAATCCCGTGCGCCACAACTACTGATGCCCAGGCGCCTAGAGCCTGTGCTCTGCAACAAGAGAAACCATCACAATGAGAAGCCATGTACCGCAATGAAGAGTAGACCCCGCTCGCCGCAACTAGCGAAAGCCTGCGTGCAGCAACGAAGACCCAATGCAGCCAAAAATTAAAAAAAAAAAAATAAAATAAAATAAAAAATTCGCTTTTGGGGGATGCTTGGGAATGTCAATGTGTGATCAGGGCTGACTGCCGAGTCCTTAATTGCACAGAATACCTTCTCCTCCCTGTCAGTGGGGAATTCCCATGGATACAGCTGCCAGGCTCCAGGCCCAAGGTCCTCTCCTTCTTTGCTGAAATGCTCTTGATTGGGAGAAAGGACAGTTTCTGAGAACCCATGAAGTTTGCTGCCCTCTATTATGAGCTCTGTGACAGCAAGGAAATAGCAGACCTACTTTCCCAGCTCCTGGCTTCCTCCTGAAAAGGGCCCTGGCAGCCAGAGGACTGACATTTCCCTGCATTTCTGCTTTAATTAATGTCTAGGAGATGAACTTTGATTCCCACCCACAGCAGCATAAATTAGATGGAATTAAATGTAGTGCTTCTTTTCAGTTCTGCTATTTTTACCTGCTGGCCGTCATTTTCTCCCTCAAATAATACAACCACGTAGAAGAATTCTAGACTGAGTCTTAGCATGAAACATATGACCACAGGAAATCAATGTCACTTGATCCCAGTCCTCTGAAATCCAGCAGGGCTTGGGGATCATTGGATACTTCCATCACTGGTCTGGCACCGCACGGTGAAGTGGGGACCATGGGGATCTGGGAGGCAGGGCTCTCTGGTGTTTCTGGGCATTTCAAATTTGGGAGAAATGATACGCTCCTGGTTAAAGGCTGCCAGCCTTGTGATCTGCAAAGAGATGGGCTCATGCTTGGGAAGCATAGTCTTCTACTAACAGCAGATGGCACCTTCCTGTCTCACCCTAACCTTGCTCACTGTTCCATTGGTGCAGAATGGAGAGTACGACGCAGAGCTTGCCTTTGGAGTCTCAATGCTGCCGTCACCTCGGGGGCTAGACTCTTTTCCTTTAGTAGGAAAACATATGTATAACAGGAAGGAAATCCTTCAGTTTAGTGTCTCAAATAGGTTCTGAGCTCCTGCTATTTTCTGAGACTATTTTCTGCACTGGTTAGTGGGCACACTGGAGTCAGAATCACCATTTACCAGCTCTGTGGCTTTAGGCAAGTAACTTAACCTCTCAGGATCTCACTTTCCTCATCTCCAAAAGGGGGTTGGGATTCACATGTACATACTGTTATATTTAAAATAGGTAACCAACAAGGACCTACCGCATAGCACAGGGAACTCTGCTCAATATTCTTTAATAATCTAAATGGGAAAAGAACTTGAAAAAGAATAGATACATGCAAATGTATAACTAAATCACCCTGCTGTACACCTGAAACTAACACATTGTTAATCAACTATACTCCAATATAAAAGAAAAATTTAAAAAACAAACAAACAAAAATGAGGCATAAAAATCATCCTTACTTCATGGGCTTGTGATGAAGCGAGCTTAGATATTAAGTGCTTAATAATGGTTAGATTCTGTTATTGCTGAAATGATGATGATCAAGACATGCTAGCACTTTGCTAGACCCAGGGCAAAGCTGAGTTCCTCTCTTTGGCACTGAGGACCTCTTAAGATTGTAGCCTCTTTAGCTTCATTAAAAAAAAAAAAAAGAAAGAAAGAAAAAAAAGAAGCTATGACAAAAATAGTGAATCAAACTGATTTTAGTTGAGGAAGTAAGGCAGATTATGAACTTCTTAGCACCAACGTGGGCATTCCTGCTCCTAAGGATGCTAAAATGTCCTCAGATTGTTTTCCTAGAACTATAACGTCCAGAGTCCCAGAAGCAATTGTCCCATTGGGACAATCAGATCCAGTCCTGGGGGCAGTTCCAGGTGTTCCAAAAGGACTATTGGCCAACTGGGGAGTGACCAGGGGAAGTTGACCAGGAGAGCCAGGGGCCATCTGGGAGCCACATCTCACAAGAAATCAAGGACCGAATGAGATTGTGCTTTCCCTGGAGCCAAGAAAACTTAGTGGCAAAGTAATTACTGTCAAGAAACAGGGCAACAGTTTGTTCCTTTAGAACAGCCGAGCACCAATTAGGAGAGGTTTCAACAAAAGAAGATTTTGAGCCTAGATTTATCATTAATTTTTGAATCAAGAGATGGACTTCTTAGTGAAATTTCCCTTTCCGGGGAGTAGTGGAATTCTAATCATCGGAAGGACTGTCTTTCTGGGAGGTCTTTGAAGAGCTTTCTTATGATGGGGAGGTTAAACCAGCTGGTTTTTGAGCTCCCTTCCAAATCAAAATTCTGAGAGGAATTTTTGATTGTTTGTTTATTGCTGGGAGAGACTTATTTGTATGGGCTTTGCACACTAAACTGTTCTCTCTTTTCTATAGTATCTAGATTTACTCAGTGCGTCTGAAATATAAATTTATGTGTCATGTCTATCACAGAAACAGCTTTCCCACTAGCGGATGTTCTTTGGGGGAAATAGAAGCATTGAAAATGCATATTTCTCCATCTAAGAAAAAAACATCCCTTGTGTTCTTCAAAATCGAAGTGGGGGAAAGGATTCATATGGAAATCCCAATCTTTGAACGTGAAGTGTGGCAGCCACTTCACATTGTCGCCACACAGCCACCCAAAGTAGTGCAAACTGGATGAGCTTCCAAGCAGGCGGTTAGTTTGCCATTGAAGCATGACCAATGTCTCAGCGACAACAAGCAAACAAGCGGCTGAACATGTTAACATGATTTTCTATCATTTCTATTTGATGTGGATTGGGTAGAAAATCTGGGATGCGAGCCATGATGTAGATTTTCAAAATTGATTAGCATTTTCTGGACATTGGCAGACATTCCTATGGCATTTCAACGTGAGTTAAAATTGATTAGTGCTTTCGGAAAAATGTGTACCAAATTGCTGTGCAAATTGAGGTAGCTCCAAACAGGGGATGATGACAGGATAAAGGCGTACGATAGGATATGAGATCCATGCAACTAAGGGCACTCTAGTGAGATGAGATCTTGGAGGATAGGGTGTAAATGGTTCTGTGCAGTTTTAGATTAGCTGTTGGTGCTCGTCCAACACTTAGCCTCCACTTGTGACAGTGTGTAAAATGGGTTGCATGCTCATAGGAGAAAGGTTGTTTGGTTCTTTGTCATAACATTAATCATGGATAAACTCATTTTAGTTATTAACGTGGAGGCACTCTATACTTTTGCAGAAATTGCATTGTAAACAAAAAAAGTTGATGCTCACCCTCTTTAAATTTTCTGTGGTTTTAAGAATTTGTCTTTGCAAATATTCAATCAATTCCAGTTGACTGTTAGTAGGAATAGTAAGTTGGTAGCCATTTTGCAATTTCTTGATTCCCTTCTAGTTTTCCATACTCAACCACAATTCTTAAGAGTCCCTGTGTCCCTTTTCTGTTATTCAACACAAACAGAAAATTAAGAACTAAGTCATAGTAGGACACATCTCAGAAGAATGAGAACCTTCAAAGGTCAGCTTTTCTTGCTTGTCAGTAGCTGACATTTAAGCATTTATTTCAGACATTGCTGATAATGTTTTTTGAGACAGTGAAGAAGAATTGCTGTGTTGGTATGCAATTATGTCCTTAATGAGATGCAAAAATGCAAATATGGTGGTACGTGCCAGTTCTTCCGAGTGCCTTTTGTCAGAATTGCAGGCACCATGAGACGTTGATAGATACCATGTCACTACGCAGAGTTGGAGGGCTGATAGCTTTTAAAGAAGCATCTATAACACGATATCTCTAGATGCTAATTAGCAGGAAACTTTAGTGATGATAAATTTAGAGGTCATTTGTTTTCTGTTGGTAAATTTTGACAACTTCGTTGAACCAATTTTATCAGTAGGATTTGTCGGTAGATGCAGCAAACATCTTTATCCTTTTTAAATTTAACATGCCATATCAAATGCATTGTATATTCATAAGTGTATCCATTAGAAGGCTACCCTGCATGACTGATTTTTTAGGTTCATTTAAAATGTAAATAAGAGTATAACCCATTAACTGACTCCATTAAGTACTTAAAAACTATTTGATATCTTTTCAATATATTATTTCCATCTTTGCATTTCATACTTTTGTAAAAAAGAAAAATCAAAGAGACTATCTAGATGATAGCTATGACAATTATTGCATATTATGAGTCATTCTAATTGTTAATCTGATATAATTTTCATGAATCACTAAGTAATTACAGCTATGGAAATGGCATAGTAAAGAGGACTAAAGCAAACCCTTATTTCCAGAGCTTCTTTCTCCACAAGCAAAGTATTTATCCTGAATTCTCACAATGGCAACATGAAGTAATAACTTGGAACAATGAATGATCTTGGTCAACAAACCACTTAGGGCAGATGAGAGCTAAGGCATGTGTTCAACAAACTTTCCTTGACTGTCCACTGGGCGCCATCCTCTGGCCAGATATGGAGCCATTCCCCTCAGGAGCCTTAGGGTTTAACAGGGAAGGCAGATATGAAAACAAACAATTACTTTACAAATGACAAGGGCCACATAGAGATACATGCAAGGGGCAATGAAGTTCTGAGGGAGGGGTCTCACTTCCCAGTTGGCCTGGCTCTCCTGATGAAGGTCTTTGCCCATGGACAATGTACTGTTTTGTCAACTTCCCACTTCCTGCCTCGCCCATAGACTCTAGAACAGGGTGATGGTCTTCTACTTTCTGTCTGCACTGTAGTAAGGCAACCACATGCAAGTGCTCAAGGGTAAGAGATTTTCTGAAAGAACAACTTCTCTTTCCAGTCTTTCCTTTTTCCTAGGATACAGAGACCATAACTACTAAGGAATTGATTTGGGTCAATGATCTAGCTAGAAATGACAGCTCCATGAAGGCAGGAAGAATGTTTTGTCAGCAGCTATAACCTCAGTACTGATCTATCACACTGCCTGGCACAGAGTAGATGTTTAAAAATATGGGTAAGTAAATGAATAATCAAAATGCTATTTAATAGTCTGACTTGTATGACTAGTATGGCTCAGCAGAAAAAAAAAATCAAAATTATAAATAATTTTCCAGAAATAAAAGTGAAGTCAGAGAAATCCAGACTAAGATAATTTCCAAGCTTACCTAATAAGCAATGGCTGGCACAAGGCTCATAGTCAGCTGATACTAATGTGAGATTAGGAACTACTTTCCAGGGTGGAGTTATTCTGTCAAGCAAAGGTCAAGAAGCCACATCATATGCAGAGGAAGTGAAGAAACTGTGGTTGTTTAACTAGGAACTTAAAAGATTTTGAAGGTCATGGGTTCTGTCTTCAGCTGTTTGAGGAAAGGTCCAATAGATGTCATATAGATAAGTTCATTGTATTTTGTATATCTTCAACAGCTCAGATTTAGATCAATGCATAGAAGCTTAAAAGGGAAAGATTCAGTATAGGAAAGATATTTCTGAGTTCCCTGTTACAGAACCACAGAATGGATAGCCTTTTGTTGACTTGTCATGTAGGGGATTCAGACACTAGCGAGATGGTGGAAGTCACTAGCTGAACTGCAAAGTCCTTTCCAACTCACAGGTGAAAGCAGATCATACAAAGTTAGCTGCTGAGCTCAATGGTGATTTTAGCTCTACTCTTAGGGGAACGAAGTCTGGTATGAACTCTTTCCAGGAAAGGGCAAACCAAGATTACTACTCAAGGCATAAATTAATTGGATATAGCATAATATTGCCTACACTTCATAGAGTAGTCATCTGGAACACAGGGATTGAAATGCATCATATACAATTATGTCCTTTGGCCAGGTTTCTGTCATCAAAGTTTTGGTCAAGTCTCTTTTTCTCCTCCTATACACTTCTAACTCCATTCTCTCCCCTAGCATTATCCATTCAAAATTACAGAGTTGCTAATGCAGTTACATACTGCTAGCTTTGAACATCTTTCATCTTGGAAAACTGGCAATGAGTCCTGAGTGTCCTGACTGCTGGTTCTGAGGTCTTGGATTTAAAACCCATTGGGTGTTATGCTCCCTTCAGATGTTAGCTAGAGCTCCATGCATGCCATGACTGTCAATTTTGTTAATATGCCAGCACTATGGAGAATATTCAGTCTGCAAAATGTGGAATGAAAAATAAATGTGCACCTAACATTCATTAAATTTTACAGAAACTATTTATCCTAACACTTTATGTTCAGCACCAAGATAGTAATAAGGGCAAAAATTCCATCAATAATAGGAATAGCTATGGGGATAAGTCGGGAAAAGGAATCTTATGAGAAAGCAAAGGAGTTTGGTTTGTTTTTTCTTTTTTAAATGATCCAGTTCCACTGTTAATTGGAGTTGGTTTTCAGATTCTGCACACTCATATTTCTGACTGGCTGTCAGGGATGCTATAGTAATAAGTTGTATGCCTCGATCTCTACTTGGATAGAAAATTTCCATTTCAGAAAAAAATGATACCTCAGACATTGCATCTCAGGGTGATAATTGCACCTCTCAGGTGGTTAAGAAAAAAGATGATCTATAAATAATAATTAAAAAGTTGTACCCCAAGGGAATGGGGATGTCAGATACTGAACTCAGACATATGGAATGTTAGACTTATGGCTTGACCTTGTTCCGCTGTGTTCAGTGTTATAAATTCTAAGCACACTTATGCTTCAATATTTGGAGGTGACAATTTGAGGGTGTGTTAGGTGGAGAAAAGGTAACGTTTAGACTAGTGTATTAAACTAACCCTTTAACGATATAGCTGCTTCTCCTCATCACTTTAAGTGTCAGGCTATTAACACTCATAATTAATCAGCTCCAAGCTCTCCTCTGCACATCAGAGGCACGTGCCTGGGGGAGGGGAAGACTGATTTAGCTTCCCTACCCCACCTTGGAACAGGATTAAAAGAGGTTAGGTAAAGCCGAGGTTGAAATCCCACAGATGTGTTATATTTGGTTTACATTACTTTAGAAGTTTGAATTTTTCTGATTGTTAAGTAAGAGAAACTAATCTTAAAAAATTTGGAGTCTCTCGGTTTGGGGGAGGTGGTGAGGGTTGGGGTGGTGGTAATCCAACAATCTACTAAGACCTAGTCCACAGTCCTGCACAGTCATGATTGACTGGGGCTGAGTCGTGACAGCTGCCTTGGAGCCAGTCATGAGTCATGAGTGCTTCAGTGTATCGCAGTCTCTACTGAATGTACATTACTCATTTCACTTCTGCTGCTCACCTGGCTCCTGTACAGATTTGAGTTTGTGCTTGACTTTGATCCCAAAGGAAGTCTTAGCCCTGACTGCATTTCACAGATCTAAAGAAAGCTGAAGTTCACAACATGATGGTAGAGGATCCGCCATGTGCTACACATTCTGCTAGGGACCTGAGCAAAGATCAGAAAGATGTGACCCTTCTCTCAAGGAAGTCAGACTGGCCTGAGAATCAGATATATAGATAAATAAGGATGGAATAGCACAAAAGATACATGTACAAAGCAGTCTGGGCACCAAAGGAGGAGGGACTCTCCGTGCTACAAAGAGGAAGCAGTACCTAAACTGGACCTTGAAGTCCAAGCAGATGTTTTCTTTTTTTTTTTTAATTAATTAATTTATTTTATTTTTTTTGTTTTTGGCTGTGTTGGGTCTTCGTTGCTGTGCATAGGCTTTCTCTAGTTGTGGCGAGCGGGGGCTACTCTTCATTGAGGCACGCGGGCTTCTCATTGCGGTGGCTTCTCTTGTTGTGGAGCACGGGCTCTAGGCGCATGGGCTCAGTAGTTGTGGCACACCGGCTTAGTTGCTCCGCAGTATGTGAGATCTTCCCGGACCAGGGCTTGAACCCGTGTCCCCTGCATTGGCAGGCGGATTCTTAACCACTGCGTCACCAGGGAAGCCCAAGCAGATGTTTTCTATGTAGAAGGAGGAAGAATGACATTCCAGGGAGAGGAAACATTGTGAGTAGATGCCTAGAGGGGCACAAGAGAACTTGCATGTGTTTGGCAATTGATGAATAGCTCCTTATGGAGGGAGAATGGAAGATGATGGGAGATGACTCATGTGCCAGCTCACACCATTGGAGTGTGGTCTTTAACATTTATTATAGGGTGGGGAGGGGTGACCTCTAAGACATTAAGCAGAAAAGTAACCCATCAGGTTTACCTTTAAAAAGAAGCCTTTGCACAATTGTTGACATGTAGTTTCCTCGAAAGGTGAGCTATGCTAAGGAATAGAAGGAAGCCTTGTCTTGGTTAGCAGTAAAGCATCAGCACAATGTGCTCCATATGACTTAGGAGGGTTTGGTTCCATACAGCAGAGGCGTGTGTTGTTTTGCTGACTGATATGGCTTTTTCTTAGGCCACGTTGTATCCATATACTGTCATCCGTGTGCATCAGATGACTGCCAATGATGGCAATTCACAATATCAGGGCACAGGTACTCTCTTTGCCATTGCCATATGCTACCACCCGAACAATAGGAATAAACAGATTATGTGGAGTTCATGTGCTGCTTCCAAGAGAATCAGTTGGGTTCCAAAGAGTGCCTGGGAATCTCATTACTGCTTTGAGAGTACTTTGAAATTCAGCTAAAGGTGATCGTTTCAAATGAAAAATTACATGAGTGGTGATGGCATGAAGGCAGGAGAGCCATGTCCATCAGCGTGGCCCTCCTGAGAAGTGGCAGCCAGTTGGAGGAGGAACAGTGTGACTGGGATGGTTTAAGGCAGTGTAATAGCACCCACGTGGAAAGGGAGAAACAAGCTGCTGGTTAGTGGTGCCATGGAGACAGACCTGACTGGGTGAGGCAAAGATGAGTGCAGAGCACATATTGTCTGACTCTCTGCCAGTCTGAGGGTGTGGGCAACCATGCTCTGGATGCAGGCAGATGGGAAACAGCACCTGGAAGTGGTCCTGAGAAGTACTGTAATGTTCAAAACTAGGTGCCATATGTACAACTTTCTGAAAAGATGTGCTATATTATCATGGTGGATCAAAGACCTTCCTAGTTTGTTCTCAGATTCTCTGGCAGGGGCTCAGTTAGGTCATTTGATCCTCTGATTGTGTGCTAGTATTCGCAAAGGGAAAGGAGACCATAGCTCTGGTTTCTGGCCCTCACTTCTCGCATAACTTTTATCATGCTCTGTTGTCGCTTCCTCATTTATCATCTCTGCTAGACTGTCAGGTACTTGAGGTTGGCAACTTTACTTCTCTTTTTCCAAGGACCATGCTTTCCACATTGGGGTGAAGTGGGTCTGGTCGTGTACAGTTTTTGTGCCAAAGTGTATGCCAAAGTGGGGATGCCATCTTATGCAAATGTTTTGGAAACCAAGTGTTTTATAATAAAGTGTTTGGACATATGAAGGGGTACAGTATGATATTTAATGACATGCTGAGATAAAACAGACATTTGTAAAAATTTTTAGCTTGGGTTGGGTTCATCCCTTAGACCTGGCTGGATCAGGGAAAGACCAGTTCATGCCCTCTGTTCTTGGGAGTTCTTTCATAGACCTAGAAGCAGTTATTAGTTGTCTAGTACTTGCTTGTGGAAAGAAAGGACTAAGGAGGGAAAAGTTCATTTACACCCAGTGCTTTTCAGGTAGTCATCAGTACATTATATGTCTAGTTAGGCCAAGTCAGTCATCAAGTCTTGTAAAGGTCTGGATGGGCCCGTTGGCCAGTTATGCTCCAGTGTTAGAAACTGCACTCTAATGATGGCAAACTAACTCCAAATATATTGACTTCAAAGGAAGCTGGGTAAGAAGTATGAGTGGGAAGGACAAATTTGTCTGTCCTATGGGTAAATGATGCCAGAGGCTGGCTTTTGGAGGTCACTTTGTTTCCAGAAAAAGGGTATCAAATTCCATTAGATGAAAATACCTTGGGAATAACTTAATTCATTATGCACACTTTCTGGCTAAATAATGATGCGCCTCTACCTTCTCACACTATTTAATTCCTCACTACTGATTTTTCCCTTCTAATGCAGATTTTCCACCTGTTCCCTAGAAACAACAAATCCATGACCTCCCTCATCCTGCACCTCCTATGGAGATGGATAGTAGGTAGCACTATTACGCTAAGAAACTGTCCATGGGACACTGCAGTTACTGATCTTAATTTCTTCCCAGCCTAGATCCATACGTTAAGCCCATAAGTGTAAAAATATGATTGTTCAGGCTTTTGTCAATCCTCTCATTTAGTAAAGATTTGTTGAGCACCTACTATGTTTTAATCAATAAGTACACAAATAGCATCTTGAAAATACAGATGACTCAATGGCATTTGTAAAAATTGTATGACTATGAATGACTATTTCTCCATTTGCACATCTATTTTTGCATTATTCTCTAGAGAAGGGCTCAGTTGCTAGCTCCTCACTGATGAGTGTGGGATCCTTTCATTCATCTAACCTCATCTGAGATGTAGAGCAAGATTGTCACTTGTTTGGAGGGGAAGAAACTGAAGCACAGAGAAGGAAAACACCTTCATGTCCTAAACACACTGATTTTGCTACAGATGAGATTTCCCCTTGTTTTCTCTCTCCCTTTTTCCTCTTACCTGTCTCTTCCTGCTTTGACATCAGACTAGACCTAATTATGACATTTACTGGCCATGTCAGAATAAGAATATGTCTTACACGGTGGCTGTGGATATTAAATGAGATAAAGGAATCATGTGCAAGCCCTCAACTCAGTGTTTTCCCAGAGGAAATAGTCAGTGAGCATCAGTGTGCCACCCTCCTCCCTCAGGCAGGGTGACCCCCAGGGAATTGATCTTGGTCCCCTTTGCTTGTTTGTCTCACCCAGGCTCCAAGTTCAACTACCATGCCAGTGCAGAAACTCAAGATCTGTGTCCTCTTTCATGACACAGGAGGGCACTAGCTCCACTCTTTGATCAGCTGAGGACCAGAGCCAGGACCACCGACACTTTGTCTGAAGGAAAACAGTGATCTTCTTTGACAAATCTACTCTCCATTCTTTTCCTCCACATTCTCCTTTCTAATGGCATCAACTCCTCTCTCTGGCACCAGTCACAAGGCCTGGGGCCATCTTCTATGCTTTCCTCTGTCAGCCACCACATCAAATCAGAGGGCAAATGCCGCTGTTAATTCTACATATCCTTCCCTCACTCTATCTGCACTTTCCTAACCATAGCACAACTGCTCTTCATTGTGGGTTGGTTTAGATTATCTTTAAAGCCATGCTACTTGTCTCCCCACTCCCACCGATTTTTTTCTCCTGACACAATTTCTATCAGGTTAACCTTCTCGAAGCACTGTTCTTACCCCCCTAACTCTCTGATGGTACGTCATCTCTGGCCTCCCAGAGTAAATACCCTTCATTCCTAATCCACTGCACTTTTTCTCCATATTTTTGCTCTTTGCTCATGCTCTTCTCCCCACATGAAATGCCCGAGCCTCCCCACTTCTCGGGAATCCTACTAGTCTTCAAAGCCCCCTGAGATGCCACCCCCTTCACCCATTCTCTCCTGATCTCCATTCCTATGCTGAAAAAACTTCAAGGAGTGCTTAGGAAACTTTAGCTAGATGAATAAAACAAATGAATTAGTGAATGAGCAAGTGAGTAAATTTAAGAATATCTCATCATATATCACAATGTTCTAACGTAATCAACATGGTATCACTCTAGATAACTCCTGCTAGAAAAACAAATTATCAAACAGCAATCCAGGAAAGACAGCAGAAAATCAAGATTCAGTAACCAAAGCAACAACAGTAATAAAACTATATTTTCCTGATATTTGATTTCTTAGAATTCTGTTTTTAAAGATTGGATGCATTTATGAAATTTTATTTTATGTCAAGATTTTATTTTGTCCATTGATCAATATATCTATCTTTATACCAGTACCACATTATCTTGATTACTATGGCTTTATGGTAAGTTTTGAGATCAGATCATTTGATTTGTTCATCTTTTTCAAAATTATTTTGGCTCTCTAATCATCACATTTATTTTATTTTATTTTTTATTTTTTAACATCTTTATTGGAGTAAAATTGCTTTACAATGGTATGTTACTTTCTGTTTTATAAGAAAGTGAATCAGCTATACATATACATATATCTGCATATCTCTCCCTCTTGCATCTCCCTCCCTCCCACTCTCCCTATCCCACCCCTCTAGGTGGTCACAAAGCACTGAGCTGACCTCCCTGTGCTATGCGGCTGCTTCCCACTAGCTATCTATTTTACGTTTGGTAGTGTATATATGTCCATGCCACTCTCTCACTTTGTCCCAGCTTACCCTTCCCCCTCCCCATGTTCTCAAGTACATTCTCTAGTAGGTCTGCATCTTTATTCCTGTCTTGCCCCTAGGTTCTTCATGACCATTTTTTCTTTTCCTTTTCTTAGATTCCATATATATGTGTTTGTTTTTCTCTTTCTGACTTACTTCACTCTGTATGACAGACTCTAGGTCCATCCACCTCACTACAAATAATTCAATTTTATTTCCTTTTATGACTGAGTAATATTCCGTTGTATATATGTGCCACAACTTCTTTATCCATTCACCTGCCTATGGACACTTAGGTTGCTTCCATGTCCTGGCTATTGTAAATAGTGTTGCAGTGAATATTGTGGTACATGTCTCTTTTTGAGTTTTGGTTTTCTCAGTGTATATGCCCAGTAGTGGGATTGCTGGGTCATATGGTAGTTCTATTTTCAGTTTTTTAAGGAACCTCCATACTGTTCTCCATACTGGCTGTATCAAATTACATTCCCACCAACAGCGCAAGAGGGTTCCTATTTCTCCACACCCTCTCCAGCATTTATTGTTTCTAGATTTTTTGATGATGGCCATTCTGACCGGTGTGAAATGATATCTCATTGTAGTTTTGATTTGCATTTCTCTGATGATTAATGATGTTGAGCATTCTTTCATGTGTTTGTTGGCAATCTGTATATCTTCTTTGGAGAAATGTCTATTTAGGTCTTCTGCCCATTTTTGGATTGGCTTGTTTGTTTTTTTGGTATTGAGCTGCATGAGCTGCTTGTAAATTTTAGAGATTAATCCTTTGTCAGTTGCTTCATTTGCAAATATTTTCTCCCATTCTGAGGGTTGTCTTTTTGTCTTGTTTCTGGTTTCCTTTGCTGTGCAAAAGCTTTTAAGTTTCATTAGGTCCCATTTGTTTATTTTTTATTTTATTTCCATTTCTCTAGGAGGTGGGTCAGAAAGGATCTTGCTGTGATTTATGTCATAGAGTGTTCTGCCTATAGTGTCTGGCCTTACATTTAGGTCTTTAATCCATTTTGAGTTTATTTTTCTGTATGGTGTTAGGGAGTGTTCTAATTTCATTCTTTTACATGTAGCTGTCCAGTTTTCCCAGCACCACTTATTGAAGAGGCTGTCTTTTCTCCATTGTATATTCTTGCCTCTTTTATCAAAGATAAGGCGACCATATGTGTGTGGGTTTATCTCTGGGCTTTCTATCCTGTTCCATTGATCTATATTTCTGTTTTTGTGCCAGTACCATACTGTCTTGATTACTGTAGCTTTGTAGTATAGTTTGAAGTCAGGGAGCCTGATTCCTCCAGCTCCATTTTTCTTTCTCAGGATTGCTTTGGCTATTCGGGGACGTTTTTGTTTCCATACAAATTGTGAAATTTTTTGTTCTAGTTCTGTGAAAAATGCCAGTGGTCGTTTGATAGGGATTGCATTGAATCTGTAGATTGCTTTGGGCAGTAGAGCCATTTTCAAAATGTTGATGCTTCCAATCCAAGAACATGGTATATCTCTCCATCTATTTGTATCATCTTTCATTTCTTTCATCAGTGTCTTATAATTTTCTGCATGCAGGTCTTTTGTCTCCTTAGGTAGGTTTATTCCTAGGTATTTTATTCTTTTTGTTGCAATGGTAAATAGGAGTGTTTTCTTAATTTCACTTTCAGATTTTTCATCATGCAAGAGATTTCTGGGAATTAATTTTGTATCCTGCTACTTTACCAAATTCATTGATTAGCTCTAGTAGTTTTCTGGTAGCATCTTTAGGATTCTCTATGTATAGTATCATGTCATCTGCAAACAGTGACAGCTTTACTTCTTCTTTTCTGATTTGGATTCCTTTTATTTGTTTTTCTTCTCTGATTGCTGTGGCTAAAACTTCCAAAACTATGTTGAATAATAGTGGTGAGAGTGGGCAACCTTGTCTTGTTCCTGATCTTAATAGAAATGGTTCCAGTTTTTCACCATTGAGGACAATGTTGGCTCTGTATTTGTCATATATGGCCTTTATTATGTTGAGGTAAGTTCCCTCGCCTACTTTCTGGAGGGTTTTTATCATAAATGGTGTTGAATTTTGTCAAAAGTTTTCTCTGCATCTCTTGAAATTATCATATGGTTTTCCTCCTTCAATTTGTTAATATGGTGTATCACATTGATTGATGTGCGTATATTGAAGAATCCTTGCATTCCTGGGATAAACCCCACTTGATCATGGTGTATGATCCTTTTAATGTGCTGTTGGATTCTGTTTGCTAGTATTTTGTTGAGGATTTTTGCATGTATGTTCATCAGTGATATTGGCCTGTAGTTCTCTTTCTTTGTGACATCTTTGTCTGGTTTTGTTATCAGGGTGATGGTGGCCTCGTAGAATGAGTTTGGGAGTGTTCCTCCCTCTGCTATATTTTGCAAAAGTTTTAGAAGGATAGGTGTTAACTCTTCTCTAAATGTTTGATAGAATTTTCCTGTGAAGCCATCTGGTCCTGGGCTTTTGTTTATTGGAAGATTTTTAATCACAATTTCAATTTCAATGCTTTTGATTGGTCTGTTCATATTTTCTATTTCTTCCTGGTTCAGTCTTGGAAGGTTGTGCATTTTTAAGGATTTGTCCATTTCTTCCAGGTTGTCCATTTTATAGGCATATGGTTGCTTGTAGTAATCTCTCATGATCCTTTGTATTTCTACAGTGTCAGTTGTTACTTCTCCTTTTTCATTTCTACTTCTGTTGATTTGAGTCTTCTCCCGTTTTTTCTTGATGAGTCTGGCTAATGGTTTATCAATTTTGTTTATCTTCTCAAAGAACCAGCTTTTAGTTTTCTTGATCTTTGCTATCACTTCCTTCATTTCTTTTTCATTTATTTCTGATCTGATCTTTATGATTTCTTTCCTTCTGCTAACTTTGGGGTTTTTTTGTTCTTCTTTCTCTAATTGTTTTAAGTGCAAGGTTAGGTTGTTTATTGGAGATTTTTCTTGTTTCTTAAGGTAGGATTGTATTGCTATAAAGTTCCCTCTTAGAACTGCTTTTGCTGCATCCCATAGGTTATGGGTCGTCGTGTTTTCATTCTCATTTGTTTCTAGGTATTTTTTGATTTCCTCTTTGATTTCTTCCGTGATCTCTCGGTTATTAAGTAGTGTATTGTTTAGCCTCCATGTGTTTGTATTTTTTACTGTTTTTTCCCCTATAATGGATATCTAGTCTCATAGGATTGTGGTCATAAAAGATACTTGATATGATTTCAATTTTCTTAAATTTACCAAGCCTTGATTTGTGACCCAAGATATGATCTATCCTGAATCACATTTATTTTAATTTCTAATACTTAAAATACATTAAACTTCTAGGGTATAGGAATAATGGGTTAGTAGACTCAGTTAACTATTAGAAGAATGACCCTAGAAGAAACCTCTAAAATCTCTAAATGGGTGTGTTGACAAAAGCTGCTATTTTTTAACCATATGTATATATTGCATGTATAAATGTATGTGTATGGTGCAGGCATTAATGTATATGTTGCATTTGTGAATGTATGTATATATTGTGTGTGTGTATATATATATATATATATATATATATATATATATATATATATATTGTATGTATGTATATACTTTTTAAAAAGTGAATTCTCTACCTCCCTGTAAATTGGTGGTCATTGGTACTCAGGATTCTGTGTAATGCCTGTTTTGTCCCAACCTGGCCTGCTCTCTGTGAGCTGGCCTCCATCACTGCTGGTAGGTAACTATGTGATATATAACTTGCTAGCAGCCCTGCTGTTTGTTACTGGCAATTAATCTCTCTGGTGCCTTTCTTCCATTCAGACTAAGCCTTTATGTTCTAAATCCATCTATTCTAATGCTCTCCACTTGTACTGTGTAGAAAAGACTCAGACTGGCAGATTATCGCAGGGCAGTTAAGCATGTAATTGCTCAAATGAGTTAAAATCCCTTCAAATATCTGTCTTTGTACCTCATCACACCACTTCACGGACTCAAATATTTGACAATTGATGAAGATAAACTAAAGGGGCCTTCATTAGCTACCAACCACCGTGACAAGCTTCTTTCAGCGAAATGCTGGTGAATTTTGGAACTTATTATCTACTTAAAAACTGCAGGAAAGCCGAAAAGTACTTCAGTGAACTTTAGAATAGAGAAAACTATAAGCTTTCCATGGAAGCACAGTCAGAAAGAAAACCTGTGATTTGCTAATCTAAGGCTGCACTTGTTAATAATGTGGGGTAAGACGGGTAGGTGCACTTATCCAATGAAAGAAGGAAAACATTATCACATTCTCATAGGCATGATCATTAATGACCGTGTGTTAAATTTAGAGGTAATTACAGAAATGAAGGGTGGGTGGCAGAAATCCAGGGCTGAACAGAGGCAGATCTTAGTGTGGGGTTGCCTGGCTGCCAGGAGTGGTAGCCCCCTGCTCAAGGATGAATTCAGGTGCTGTGCTGAGTGTGTGTCTTGGGAAATGCAGGGAACTTTGCTCTGGCATAAACCCCAGCAAATCCTCTGACTTTCAGGGACCTTACTGCTCTGTATTAAGCTGTTCAGACCTGATGCCAAGGAAAACAGGTGCTAACATGACCAGCAGGCATTAGGGTAGAGGAGATGCCGGATTTGAAGTTTGATGGTCTTGCATCTTACTGTTGTGAGATGTAGGGCAAGTCATAGCTTCAATTTCCCTATGTATAAGCTTATGAATTCATGTTGCATATGATTTTTTGTGAGGATTAAATGAGGGAATGTTTGGTACATATATCGGTCATTATAAAATGGGGATAGCTAGAATTTTGCACCATATATTTCATAGTTAATGGGAACCTGCAAACTCTCTTCCTTAGATAATAAAAATATTTGAAAAAAAATCAATACTCCAAACAATAAACATGGAAAAATGGTAGAAATGTATGAAACATTACATTTTCTTTTTTTAAGATTGGTTTTCACTAGCTTAGTGTGACTGGTCTATCCTGATCACTGTAGTGGAATGAATGTCCTTGGTTTCCAAGCAGTGCCTGTGGAGCACAGACTCACCCAACCAGACTCACCTTGGCCACACTAGCCCTGGCCAGGAATTACTCTCCTGGATGATTAAACAATGTGGCTGGTTAAGAAACAATGGTGAGTGAACATCTTTGAAAGAGTCTTAACTTTATTGGAATTCTTCTAGTGTTCTGTTTTTGAATAGGATGTTGGCTTTTGTTTAGACATAATAGCTCTGATTAAACATTTAAGTAAGATGTTCAAAGAAGAAAATGACATTAAACCATTATTAACTTTTATAGAGGAGAGGTACATTGAAAGACAAATTGTTTAATTGTTCTGTTGCCACGTGTATGTGTGTGTGTGTGTGTATATACACATACATACATATACACACACACACACACACACACACACACATACATATATATTAGGGCTGTACAAAAGTTCAGCCATAGTTCTGATATTCTGTACATATTGACAATTCATTTTTGTTTGACCTTGGCCTTTGGAAGGCTGAGGCTTTTGGAATGGTTATTTTCTGGCCTTAGTGTATAATTAATGATCAAATAGATTATTATCATATCAATATGTGTAAGTAATACAATCTAAATAATAAAAACAAGGTATACATTTTTAACATACTATTTTGTCTTATTCTATTTTTGTAAAGATTAGTGATCTGCATGCAACTCGAAGCAAACATGCTTTCTTTTTTATATTTTATTTTATATTTAATGGTGAAATGCTAACAGTCACATATAAGATAGTAAGATTTGAATGATGCAATAATCAATTATTTTAAAAGATGTTATTTTTATATGCAAAAAATTGAGTTTGCAATTTTTAATAAAATAGATTGATAGTGGCTATAAATATAAAGTGACTAGATTGGGTAAGTAAATTAGAATATTTTGGGGCCAAAAATAATAAAATTTTAATGAAAACAGAAATAATAATAAGGATAAGATCATGTCATGATTCCAAACTTCATAGAATTCTTTTGGGCTAGAATTCATAACATTTAACACAGTAACCTTTAGGAACTAAAGGTTATGTTTATGCTAAACTTATGTTTAGCTATTTAATTCCATTTAGGCCAAGTCTTCCAAATAAAAGTGTATTTAGATAATTTTTCACATCTCTTTAGAATGAATTAAAAGCAGAATGCCCACTTTGCCAACTCCAAATTTCTCAGGCAAAAAAAGCTTCAAAATCAGGTACAGTACTATCCACAATTAATCATCTTCATCTCAGACATAAAATGAACATAAGGTCTAAAAGAAAAAAGAAATCAAGATGCTGCCCCAGGTACCTCTAATGACCTCAGGTACAAGAGCCTGCTTGGTATTGCTAATGTGCAGTGTAGTGACAAGTATGATCTGGCTGCTGACAGTCCTGAGAAACGACTGCTGTTACACCTTAATGTCATACTTGAAATTTGAATCCAGCAGTTTTTAATTACAGAATTAATATAAACATTTTAAAATAAATTTGCATAATTATTCTGCAACCTGAAAGTGTATTATCTGTTGGTGTCATATAGCATCAGTCTTGACTTGAACCATTCTATATACTAACTATATATATATATGTGGGTATATATATATAATGTATACAATAAATATATATAGTATATATAACTATATACATATAATAATGCCATGGAATGTCCATCTGTTCCTTTTTTTTTTTTTTTTTTTTTTACCAAGTTTTATTCCTTTAGTTTAATCAGGAAAGGATCAGAATTTTTAAATTGTTTCTTTGGGTACTTATTTAGGTCTCTATATCATTTTTATCCCTTGATCTGTTAATATACTCCTGAGGTCTATACTCCTGACTTAACTGCTAGTCATGATTCTTTAAAAAATTCTGTTATTACATTTTTGATTTGTACTGTTTTTATCATGATTTGTGACATTGGTCCTTAATTTGCTTTTCTCTGCTGGCTTGTCAGTTATTTGAATCAAGGCTATTCTAGATTCAGAAAGAGATATCGGCACTCTGCTTTTCTAGGTCTGGAAGAGTGTAAAAAGTCATCATTTTAAGGAAGGTGTGTTACAAAAGAACAATACGTAAAAGGAAAAAATTAATAAACTGAACTTCATCAACATTAAAAACGTTT
This sequence comes from Eschrichtius robustus, assembly GCF_028021215.1. Taxonomy (NCBI): domain Eukaryota; kingdom Metazoa; phylum Chordata; class Mammalia; order Artiodactyla; family Eschrichtiidae; genus Eschrichtius; species Eschrichtius robustus. The sequence goes on along the minus strand of NC_090824.1, from coordinate 152,953,025 downwards.
GCTCTGCCAGCAATCCACTTAACAAGATGGAAAGACAAGCTACAGACCTGGAGTAAATATTTGCAAAACATATACCTCACAATGGACTATTATCTAGAATAGATAAAGAACTCAAAATTGGACAATTAAAAACAAGTAATCCAGTTAGATAGAATATGGGCAAAATATATAAAGATATATTTTACCACCACAGAGGTTATATAGTTGACAAATGAGCAAATGAAAAGATGTTTATCATTATTAGGAAAACACAAATTAAAACCATGAGATATCACTACACTTCTATCTGAATGGTTAAAATGAAAAATAGTGACACACAAAATGCTTGCAAGAATACAGAGAAACTGGATAACTAATAGATAGCAGAAATTTAAAATGGTATGGCTACTCTGGAAAACACTTTGACACTTTCTTAAAAATCTGAACATGCAGTTACCATGTGACCCAGCAATTGCATTCTAGGCATTTATTCCAGAGGGCGGAAAAATTATCAAAAAGAAACCGTATATAAATGTTTGCAGTAATTTTTTTCATAATGCCCCAAATTTGAACAACCCAACAGGCAAATATTTCAACAAACTGTGGTAAACTCATACCATAGAATACTACTTAGCAATCAAAGGAACATACTAGTGATTCACAAACAACCTGGATGAATCTCTAGAGAATTATACTAAAGGAAAAAAAGCCAGTCCCCAAAGGTATGGTCCCATTTATATAACATTCTTGAAATAACCAAATAATAGAAAGGGAGAAGAGATTAGTGGTTTCTGGGGTTTGGGAGGGGTTTGGTACAGGAGGGAAGTGGATGTGTCTATAAAAGGGCAACATGAAGAATCTGTGTTGTTACGGATCTGTATCTTGAATGTATCAATGTTGATCTCTTGGTTGTGATATCTATTATTCACAAGTTTTGCAAGATGCTAACAATGGGAGAAATTGTGTACAGAATCCACATAATCTCTCTTCATTATTTCTTACAACAGCATGCAAATCTACAATTATCTCCAAATAAACAGTTTAATTAAATAAAGGATAATTGACTGCCTAAAACAAAAATAGTACTGTATTGTATGTAAAATAAAATTCATGGCAAAAATAGCACAAGAATGGGAAAAAGGAATTGAAAGTATATTACTGTAAGATTCTTATGATATAATATTATTTGAAAGTAAACTTTTATCAATTAAGTATGCATATTTAGAGCAACAACTTTAAAAAAAGGTAGTAGTGGTAGAAAAATGCAGTAAAATTTATTAAATAAAAATAAGGCTGAAAAACAGAGGGGGAAAAAGGAACGACTAACAAGTAAACAAGCAGAAAACAAAAATAATTAGGTAGATTTAAAAGTATCCATTTTATTAATTACATTAAATATAAATGGTTTAGATATCCCAATTAAAAGGAAGAAGTTATCACATTGTATAAAGAAGCAAGACACAACTCTATGTTATCAATAGAAAAACCCACTTCAAATATAAAGATGTAGGCTAAAAGTAAAAGTCTGGGGAAATATAGTATATAAACCCTAATCAAAAGAAGTGGCAATGTTAATATAAGACAAAACAGATTTCATATAAGGGAATATTATAAGAGATAAAGGAGGAATTGACATGATAATGAGATCAATTCGTCAAGAAGACATAAAACTTCTAACAATTCTGACAACAAACCTCCAAAATACATGCAACAAAATTTGATAGAACTAAAAGGAGAAATATACTATATTCTGGACCTTAAAACAAACTTTGAAAATCTAAAGTAATTGAAATCATGAAAAGCATTTTTTCTGACCACAATATAATTAAACTAAAAATCTGTAATAGAATGATGTCTACAAAATCTCCAAATAATTGAAAATTAGCAAGAACAAATAGAAAATATTGTGGCTGATAGTGAAAGCACAAATTCAACAATAAGGAAACAAGCAACTAAGTTATAAAATGAAAAAAATATCTGAACAGACCCCTTATCAAATAAGATATACAGATGCAAGCATAGGGAAAGATGATTAACATCATTTGTCATTAAGGAATTACATATTAAAAAAAAAATTATGAGATACCATCACACACCTATAAGAATGGTTCAAACCCAAAACACCAGCAATACCAAATTCTGGTGAGGATGTGGAGCAAAAAGAACGCTTCACTTATTGATAGCAGGAGTGTGAATGGTATAGCCACTTTAGAAAACAGTTTAGCAGCTTCTTATAAAATTAAACATACTCTTACCACATGATTCATCAATCGTGTCCCTTGGTATTCATCCAAATGAGTTGAAAATTTATGTCCACAGAAAAGCCTGCACACAGATGTTTATGGAAAATGTATTCATAATTTCCAAAACTTGAAAGCCACCAAGATGTCCTTCATTGGTGAATGGATAAATAATCTGTGGTACATTCATATAATGGAATATTAGTTAGTGATAAAAAGAAATGAACTATCAAGTCATGAAAAGACATGGAGGGACCTTAAATGCATATTGCTATAACTGCAGACTATACTACGAAGGTACAATAATCGAAACAGTGTGGTACTGGCACAGAAGAGGTAAGGATATACAATAGGGAAAAATACTTCAGTAAGAGGTGTTGGGAAACCTGGACATCTACATGTGAAAGAATGAAATGAACATTTTCTCACACTACATACACAAATAAACTCAAAATGGATTAAAGACTTAAGTATAAGACCTTCATAGGTATTTTCCAAAGAAGACATACAGATGCCCAACAAGCACATGAAAAGATGCTCCACATCACTAATCATCAGGGAAATGCAAATCAAAACGGAAATAAGATATTACCCCACATCTGTCAGAATGGCTATTGTCAAAAGACAAGAAATAACAAGTGTTCATGAGGATGTGGAAAAAAGAGACCCTTACTACACTGCTGGTGGAATGTAAATAGTGTTGTCCACTGTGGGCAATAGTATGGGCGTTCCTCAAAAAATTAAACATAGAACTACCATATGATCCAACAATTCCTGGGTATAGATCTGAAAAAAAAAAAACCTACTAATTTGATAAGACATATACACTCCAATGTTCACAGCAGCACTATCTGCAGTAACCAAGGTATGGAAGCAACCTAAGTGTCCATCAACAGATGAGTGGATAAAGAAGATGTGGTATATATATATATATATATATATATATATATATATATATATATATATATATATATATATATATATATATATATATAGTGTATATATATATATATATATATATATACAATGAAAAAGAGTCATCTTTTCAAAAAAGGTGTTAAAACACTAGATATCTGTGTGTAGATATAAGAACTTTTACTCAGACCTCATACTGTATATGAAAAATCAGCCCTAATCAAAATGGATCATATCCTCAAATATAAAACCTAAAATTATAAAACCTGAGGTTTTATAAATAAATATGGAAGAAAATTTTTGTAATCATTAGACAAAATTCTTAAATGTAACAACAAAAACACAAATAATAGAAAAATGATAAATTCCACTGTATTAAATTAAAAACTTTTCTTTGAAATACACTGTTATGAAAATGGAAAGGCAAGCCCCACACTTGGAAAAATGTGCTTGCAAACGCCTATCTGATAAGAGACTTTTATCCAGATGATATAAAGAACTCCTAAAATTCAATAAAAAGAAAAAAAATCTCTAATGAAAATTTGATGAAAGATTTAATTGGACACTTCACTGGCGCCTTCTCTTCACCAAAGAGATACGGATGGCATATATGCATATAAAAAGTTGTTCAAAACCACTAGTCATCAAAAAACAAATTAAAAGCATTCTGAGATACCACTGTACATCTATGAGAATGACTAAAATTAAAACAAACAACAGCAACAAAAATCCTGACAATCCCAAGTGCTGGCAAGGAGCTGAATAATGCACTCTCATAAATGCTTCATATATGCACTATTGCAATGCAACATTGTAAGAAACTGCCTTTTCCACCATCATTGTTTTCTACCAGTAATGATGGTAGAAAAGACAGAGTTCCCTAGAAAGTTAAACATATGACTAGCATTTTCACTTCTGAGATTTACCATAGAGCACATTAAAGCATATGTCCCTACAACTATGTATATATGTGAAGGGTTATGGCAAATTTATTAATAGTCACCAAATCTAGAAACAGCCTAGGTATCCATTAACAAGTGAACAGATAAATTTTGGTACATAAATACAGACCATGGAATATTATTAAAGGATAAAAAAGAAACCAGAAATGAGTGATACATGCAACAAAATGGATCAATCTCAAAAACACTCTGAGAAGTGAAAAATCAGACCAAGAAGTCAAAGTGGCAGACACAAAATCCATCGTTCATATCTCTTTCAGGAGAATCTGTTTGGGGGATCATACTTGACAGCCCCTGTGTAGTTGCCTTCGATTTAACCTCACATGCCTGCTTGTTACTTGAGAAAAACTCTTAAAATTTACTTTGGAGTAAATTAATAAGACTAATGGAGATTTACCATCCTGCTATTAGAAATGGAATATTCTATAAAGAAAGAACTTGTGACTATTTCCCTCTACTAAGAATAATTTGACCTTTTAGCCTCTTACTGAAGTTAATCACACTTGATCTCTTGAGTAAAAATGTTTTTAACATTGAACAATACTCCACTGAGATTTAACAAACCCTATTTTAATTGTAATTGATTTATACTAAAAGATAAAATGAGTTAATTAGGGCATGCTATTAGAATTATAGGCAAGGGAATACATTTGATACAACTAGCAATAAGTGGGTATGAGTTCAAAGATTATTTTAAAGTCTGAAACAAAATAAATTTGAAATCCTAAAATTATTCTCCTAAAAAAAAAAAAAAACTTAGGTCTACAGGGATTTTTAAATTCTTGTACAAAATATTTTTTTATATCCAGTATATATAAAATAATTTTCTATAGAAAACAATACAGGATGGAGGAGGAACCAAGATGGCTGAGTAGAAGGACATGCTCTCACTCCATCTTCTGAGAACACCAAATTCACAACTAGCTGCTGGACAATCATTGACAGGAAGACACTGGAACTCACCAAAAAAGATACCCCACATCCAAAGACAAAGGAGAAGCCACAATGAGATGGTAGGAGGGACGCAATCACAATAAAATCAAATCCCATAATTGCTGGGTGGGTGACTCACAGACTGGAGAACACTTAAACCACAGAAGTCCACCCACTGGAGTGAAGGTTCTGAGCCCCACGTCAGGCTTCTCAACCTGGGGGTCCGGCAACGGGAGGAGGAATTCCTAGAGAATCAGACTTTGAAGCCAAGTGGGATTTGATTGCAGGACTTCGACAGGACTGGTGGAAACAGAGACTCCACTCTTGGAGGGCACACACAAAATGGTGTGAGCATCAGGACCCAGGGGAAGGAGCAGTGACCACAGGGGAGACTGAACCAGATCTACCTTCTAGTGTTGGAGGGTCTCCTGCAGATGCTGAGGGTGGCTGTGGCTCACTGTGGGGACAAGGACACTGGCAGCAGAAGTTCTGGGAAGTATTCCTTGGCATGAGCACTCCCAGAGTCTTTCATTAGCCCCACCAAAGAGCCCAGGTAGGCTCTAGTGTTGGCTTGCCTCAGGTCACACAACCAACAAGGAGGGAACCAAGCCCCACCCATCAGCAGTCAAGCAGATTAAAGTTTTACTGAGCTCTGCCCACCAGAGCAACAGTCAGCTCTACCCACCACCAGTCCCTGCTATCAGGAAACTTACACAAGCCTCTTAGATAGCCTCATCCACCAGATGGCAGACAGCAGAAGCAAGAAGAACTACAATCCTGAAGCCTGTGGAACAAAAACCACATTCACAGAAAGATAGACAAGAAGAAAAGGCAGAGAGCTATGTACCAGATGAAGGAACAAGATAAAATCCCATAAAACAACTAAATGAAGTGGAGATAGGCAACCTTCCAGAAAAAGAAATCAGGATAATTATAGTGAAGATGATCGAGGACCTCGGAAAAAGAATAGAGGCAAAGATGGAGAAGATGCAAGAAATGTTTAACAAAGACCTAGAAGAATTAAAGAAGAAACAAACAGAGATGAACAATACAATAACTGAAATGAAAACTACACTAGAAGGAATCAATAGCACAATAACTGAGGCAGAAGAACGGATAAGTGACCTGGAAGACAGAATGGTGGGATTCACTGCTGTGGAACAGAATAAAGAAAAAAGAATGAAAAGAAATGAAGACAGCATAAGAGACTTCTGGGACAACATTAAACACCACAACATTCGCATTATAGGGGTGTCAGAAGGAGACAAAAGAGAGAAAAGACCAGAGAAAATATGTGAAGAGATTATAGTTGAAAACTTCCCTAACGTGGGAAAGGAAATAGCCACCCAAGTCCAGGAAGCACAGAGAGTCTCATATAGGATAAACCCAAGGAGAAACACGCCAAGACACATAGTAATCAAACTGGCAAAAAATAAGACAAAGAAAAATTATTTAAAGGAGCAAGGCAGAAATGACAAATAACATACAAGTTAACTCTCATAAGGTTAACAGCTGATTTCTTAGCAGAAACTCTACAAGCCAGAAGAGAGTGGCATGATATACTTAAAGTGATGAAAGGGAAGAACCTACAACCAAGATTACTCTAACCAGCAAGGATCTCATTCAGATTCAAAGGAGAAATCAAAAGCTTTACAGACAAGCAAAAGCTAAGAGAATTCAGCACCACCAAACCAGCTCTATAACAAATGCTAAAGGAACTTCTCTAAGTGGGAAACACAAGAGAAGAAAAGGACCTACAAAAACAAACCCACAACAATTAAGAAAATGGTCATAGGAAGATACCTATCGATAATTACCTTAAACTTGAATTGATTAAATGTTCCAACCAAAAGACACAGGCTCGCTGAATGGATACAAAAACAAGACCCATATATATGCTGTCGACAAGAGACCCACTTCAGACCTAGGGACACATACAGACTGAAAGTGAGGGGACGGAAAAAGATATTCCATGCAAATGGAAATCAAAAGAAAGCTGGAGTAGCTATACTCATATCAGATAAAACAGACTTTAAAATAAAGAATGTTACCAGCAACAAGGAAGGACACTACATAATGATCAAGGGATCAATCCCAGAAGAAGATATAACAATTATAAATATATATGCACCCAACATAGGAGCACCTCAATACATAAGGCAACTGTTAACAGCTATAAAACAGGAAATCAACAGTAACACTATAATAGTGGGGGACTTTAACACCTCACTTACAACAATGGACAGATCATCCAAAATAAAAATAAATAAGGAAACAGAAGCTTTAAATGACACAATAGACCAGATAGATTTAATTGATATTTATAGGACATTCCATCCAAAAACAGCAGATTACATTTTCTTCTCAAGTGCGCACGGAACATTCTCCAGGGTAGATCACATCTTGGGTCATAAATCAAGCTGCAGTAAATTTAAGAAAACTGAAATCATATCAAGCATCTTTTCTGACCACAACGCTATGGGATTAGAAATGAATTACAGGGAAAAAAATGTGAATAACACAAACACATGGAGGCTAAACAGTACATTACTAAATAACCAAGAGATCACTGAAGAAATCAAAGAGGAAATCGAAAAATACCTAGAGACAAATGATAATGAAAACATGACGATCCAAAAACTCTGGGATGCACCAAAAGCAGTTCTAAGAGGGAAGTTTATAGCTATGCAAGCCTACTTCAAGAAACAAGAAAAATCTCAAGTAAACAATCTAACCTTACACCTAAAGGAACTAGAGAAAGAAGAACAAACAAAACCCAAAGTTAGCAGAAGAAAAGAAATCATAAAGATCAGAGCAGAAATAAATGAAAAAGAAATGAAAGAAACAATAGCAAAGATCAATAAAACTAAAAGCTCATTCTTTGAGAAGATAAACAAAATTGATAAACCATTAGCCAGACCTATCAAGAAAAAGAGGGAGAGGACTCAAATCAATAAAATTAGAAATGAGGAAGGAGAAGTTACAACAGACACCGCAGAAATACAAAGCATCCTAAGAGACTACTACAAGCAACTGTATGCCAATAAAATGGACAACCTGGAAGAAATGGACAAATTCGTAGAAAGGTATAACCTTCCAAGACTGAACCAGGAAGAAACAGAAAATATGAACAGACCAATCACAAGTAATAAAATTGAAACTGTGATTAAAAATCTTCAAACAAACAAAAGTCCAGGACCAGTTGGCTTCAAAGGTGAATTCTATCAAACATTTAGAGAAGAGCTAATACCTATCCTTCACAAACTCTTCCAAAAAATTGCAGAGGAAGGAAAACTCCCAAACTCATTCTATGAAGCCACCATCACCCTGATACCAAAACCAGACAAAGATACTACAAACAAAGAAAATTACAGACCAATATCACTGATGAATATAGATGCAAAAATCCTCAACAAGATACTAGCAAACAGAATCCAAGAACACATTAAAAGGATCATACATCATAATCAAGTAGGATTTATCCCAGGGATGCAAGTGTTCTTCACTGTATGCAAATCAATCAGTATGACACACCATATTAACAAACTGAAGAATAAAAACCATATGATCATCTCAATCGATGCAGCAAAACTTTTGACAAAATTCAACACCTATTTATGATAAAAACTCTCCAGAAAGTGGGCATAGAGGTAACTTACCTCAACATAATAAAGGCCATATATGACAAACCCATAGCAAATATCACTCTCAGTGGTGAAAAACTGAAAGCATTTCCTCTAAGATCAGGAACAAGACCAGGATGTCCCCTTTATCACTATTATTCAACATAGTTTTGGAAGTCCTACCCACAGCAATCAGAGAAGTAAAAGAAATAAAAGGAATACAAATTGGAAAAGAAGAAGTAAAACTGTCACTGTTTGCATATGCCATGATACTATACATAGAGAATCCTAAAAATGCCACCAGAAAACTACTAGACCTAATCAATGAATTTGGTAAAGTTGCAGGATACTAAATTAATGCACAGAAATCTCTTGCATTCCTATACACTAATGATGAAAAATCTAAAAGAGAAATTAAGGAAACACTCCCATTTACCATTGCAACAAAAAGAATAAAATACTGAGGAATAAACCTACCTAGGGAGACAAAAGACCTGTATGCAGAAAACTGTAAGATACTGATGAAAGAAATTAAATATGATACCAACAGATGGAGAGATATACCATGTTCTTAGATTTGAAGAATCAATATTGTGAAAATGACTATACTACCCAAAGCAATCTACAGATTAAATACAATCCTTATCAAACTACCAATGGCATTTTTTATGGAGCTAGAGCAAAAAATCTTAAAATTTGTATGGAGACACAAAAGACCACGAATAACCAAAGCAGTCTTGAGGGAAAAAAACGGAGCTGGAGGAATCAGACTTCCTGTCTTCAGACTATACTACAAAGCTACAGTAATCAAGACAATATGGTACTGGCACAAAAACAGAAACATAGATCAATGGAACAAGATAGAAAGCCCAGAGAAAAACCCACACACCTAGGGTCAACTAATCTATGACAAAGGAGGCAAGGATACACAATGGAGAAAAGACAGTCTCTTCAGTAAGTGGTGCTGGGAAAACTGGACAGCTACATGTAAAAGAATGAAATTAGAACACTCCCTAACACCGTACAGAAAAATAAACTCAAAATGGATTAGAGACCTAAATGTAAGACCAGACACTATCAAACTCTTAGAGGAAACCATAGGAAGAACACTCTTTGACATAAATCACAGCAAGATCTTTTTTGATCCACATCCTAGAGTAATGGAAATGAAAACAAAAATAAACAAATGGGACCTAATGACACTTCAAAGCTTTTGCACAGCAAGGGAAACCATAAACAAGATGAAAAGACAACCCTCAGAATGGGAGAAAATATTTGCAAATGAATCAACGGACAAAGGATTAATCTCCAAAATATTTAAACAGCTCCTGCAGCTCAGTATTAAAGAAACAACCCAATACAAAAATGGTCAGAAGACCTAAGTAGACATTTCTCCAAAGAAGACATACAGATGGGCAAGAGGCACATGAAAACCTGCTCAACATCACTAATTATTAGAGAAATGTAAATCAAAACTACAATGAGGTATCACCTCACACCAGTTAGAATGGGCATCATCAGAAAATCTACAAACAACCAATGCTGGAGAGGGTGTGGAGAAAAGGGAACCCTCTTGCACTGTTGGTGGGAATGTAAATTGATACAGCCAGTATGGAGAACAGTATGGAGGTTCCGTAAAAAACTAAAAATAGAATTACCATATGATCCAGCAATCCCACTACTGGGCACATACCCAGAGAAAACCATAATTCAAAAAGATGCATGCACCCCAATGTTCATCGCAACACTATTTATAATAGCCAGGTCATGGAAGCAACCTAAATGCCCATCAACAGACGAATGGATAAAGAAGATGTGGTACATATATACAATGGAATATTACTCAGCCATAAAAAGGAATGAAATTGGGTCATCTGTTGAGACGTGAATGGATCTAGAGACTGTCATACAGAGTGAAGTAAGTCAGAAAGAGAAAAACAAATATTGTATATTAACGTATGTATGTGGAACCTAGAAATATGGTACAGATGAACCAGTTTTCAGGGAAGAAGTTGAGATACAGATGTAGAGAACAAATGTATGGACACCAAGGGGGGAAAGCTGCGGGGTTTGGGGATGGTCGTGTGATGAATTGGGAGATTGGGTTTGACATGTATACACTGAGGTTTATAAAATTGATGACTAATAAGAACCTGCTGTATAGAAAAATAAATAAAATAAAATTCAAAAATTAAAAAAAGGATAAACAATGATTAATCTTTTAGTATAAATATAAAAAAAACCCAATACTTTACCACCTATTTGATCAAGGCCAACCATGTGTTCCATTAACACAAGCAATTCCGCCTTTTTTAAACTACTAATGCCTTTGCATATATGAGAGATTGTTTATTTGCAATTGCTACCCAGTTATGATGGGAGAGTGCCTCTGTATCTGTTGTTATCTTTATTTCTTGGGCTTTTCACTCTTCATATATCCCATAACTGTTTCCTATGAACTCATTTTCATACCCTGAGGACCATGCACTGCCAGGAATGGAGTAAGTAAGGGCTTCATCGAGGTAGAAAAATTTCGTATAGCAATCTGGACTAAATCACTTCTTGCTTTTCCCTCAGAGGCATAATAAACACTCTTCGATAAATAAGAGAGTGTTATTAGAAATACAATTCCTGAAAAGTGGTAATATAGAAAAACCAGTTGGGGATATTGTTTATAAAAATAATTGTGTAGATAAACATTAATTGGTTGAATAACAGAATAGACACAATCAAAAATATCAGTTAGAGATCTGGATGACTTGGTCAATGACGTCTCCCAAAGTGCATCAGAGATGACTGTATGGAAAAAAGAGAAATGTTGAGAGAAAATGAGGCTAGAGGTAGAAGTGACAGCAAAGAAACGATGATGAGGAGGAAATATTTTAAAATAATGAGCAAGATTTAACTAGAGATATAGACATCAGATTAAACATGTTTATATCTGGAGATGTGAGAGTGAAATTTAATGACTTCAAAGACAGAGAAAATTGTAAAGTCATCCAGAGAGAGAAAAGTGTCTATAAAGGAACACAGAATAGGTTGGTATCAGATATCTCAACAGCTATGCTGGAAGCAAGAGCACAAGAGAGTGATACAAAAGATTGAAACTCTAAATTTGAAATTCAGTTTTTACATCCATTTGTAACATTTAAATGTGAAGATGAAATGAACATATTTTAAGAAATAAAGGATTTTACAAAGTTTCCCATACATCAAATCTCTTTGCAAGAATTCTTGAGGACGTAGTTTATAAGAAAAGACATTCAGGGAAAAGAGTTGACACTTGGAAAATAGAGCCAAAGGTTGTAATAAATTATACCGTTGTCTAAAAAAAAAAATGAAGCAAATTTTCCTTTACAATATGGATCCAAAAGTCCAGAAAATATCCATCTGGAAGATGAGAGTTGAGTGGAGAAACTGGAGAAAGATAAAAATTGAAAATCTTTTTTTTTTCACTTAATGGAGAAAAACATAGATATTGATTACAAAATTGATAAGGAAAATATCAGTGTCGGTTTCAATTTCTTAGGGATAAGTAAAAGAATGAGATATAACTTAAAACTAGGCTTAGATATTTTCAGGAAATAGATAACCTTATTTTATACATGTCCTTACATAATAGAAAAAGCAAAATATCTGTCCAGTTCATTATTGTGAAGCTGGTATAATTAAAACGGAATAAGATCGGTACAAAAAAAGGAAATTACAGAGCCAATAAAATACGATTTCAATGTATCATGAACAGTATGATTTATCCTAAAAACGTAAGGGTAGTTGAACATAAGATTATCTTAAAATGCAGTTCATCATCAATGGCCTAAAGAAGATAAAGCAAATTAACTAAAAAGTGCAGAAAAAGTATGTGCTGATAAGGTCTAACAAAAACCTATATAAAACTTCACATTTAAGAAAGTTTAGAAATGTTTTCTTAAAATGTTTTCTTAAAAGTGTGAAACAAGGCAAAGATTCTCACTCTAATCACTATTTTTCACCTTAGTATTAGAGGTCCTAGATGTGAAAGTAAGAACAGAAATAGAAGCTGTATGAAGCATGAAAATCAAGAAACAAAAATTTCATTTTCCTGTGTATTTACATATAAAATCAAAAAAGAATCAACTGATAAAGTATTGGACTGAATTAGCGTTTAACTGGATAACTTGATTCAAGATCTATATATAATAATCAACATTTGTCCATTATCCTAGAAATAAAAAATCAGAAAAAGTAATAAGATACTTTTAATTGTAAAATAAATACTAGTTTAAGCACAAAAAAGAGTTTTCACAAACAATCTAGGAGCTAATTATAAAAATAATGCACAAAACTTTCATGGAGAGCAATTTAAAACTTCATTAAAAGAGATGGAGAAAGCACCATATAAATGGAAATATTATTATGTTCTAGAGGAGATGGCAATATTATAAGGGTGTTAATTTTTCTAAAATTAACCCATAAATTCAACACAGCCCAGAAAGGAGTTTTTGGAAATCTTTAACATTTATATAAGATTTGTATAAAATGAAAATATAAAAAAAGTTTGGAAAAAGTAAACAAGTATGGGAGCTCACATTCAGGGTAGAGTTAACTATACTGTATATTATAGGATAGTACAAAGCTACAGTAATTAAAGTGTAAGAAGAATGGAGGTGTACAAAAGTGAATAGTGGAACAGTTTAGTGTAGAAACAAATCCATGCGTATAGGAATTTGATACATGATAGAGTTGTCAGTTTACACAAATCAGTGACATCAGTGAGGAAATGGAGTACTTTATAAATGGTGCTGGGAAAAATCAGTCTATTATAGATAACTACTTTACACCATATACAGAAATTAATTCCAGATAGATTTAAAGCCTAAAAGTGAAAGTTGAGGTTATATGATTGATAGAAAGAAATGTAGGAAAATATTTTATTACACCATCTTAAACAAGATTCGAACAAAATATAAGCCATAAAGGGAAAATTAATGGATTAGGCTATATCACAATTAAAGACTTTTATTCAATGAAGGCTATCACAGACAAGGTAAGAGATAAATGACTGGAAGTAATACTTTTTATGTCTACATATGTCAAACGATTAATACCTATTATATGTAAGTATATGTACTTTAACTCACAAAGGAAAAATGGATCAAGGCTATGAATGGACTCTTTACAGAAATAGAAATCTATCCAAATAATGAGTGTGTGAGGGACATGTCTAAACTTAATAGCAACTAGAGAAACGGACTTCATGTGAATCTGAGATAGCATTTCTTGAAGCGAATATTGTTAAAAGTTGGGTATTCTTGAGTGTTGGTGGAGTCTGGCTAAACAATGTTGCTGGTGGGAATAAAAATTGATGCAGTCATTTTAGAGGAAAATCAACAGTATTTAGTTAAGCTGAATGTGGATATATTGTAGGATTCACTTGTCTCATTTTTGATTATATACTTCTGGGAAATTCTCAAATATTCACAAGGAGACATGTATAGGGATGTTGTCCCAGCATTTATTTTTATAAGGGAAAGATTAGAAGTAATCTAGGTGTTCATTAATAAGAGGAATGTTAAGTAAAATGTGGAATATGCATATGGTGCAATATTGCAGAAAGAATGAAACTGATATGTAACAACATGGACAGATTTCAGTAATTGTACAAGAAAGTAGGAAATAGAACAGAATATATATTATATATTATATGATTACAAGCATGAAAAATACCATTTCTTCAAGAATATAAATGTAAGATAGGTGGTGTGGAGAGAGATATATATTAAATACATGAGAGATATGCTCACAGGTGATGCTTCATTGGGATAGAGGGTGCTTGAGAGCCCTTGGCAGTTACTAATCCTCCAGACACCACAGATATGAACCTAATTATTATTCTTGCTTTATTTCTGGACTTAAAATCCTTCCATATGACAACTCAGTGTCTTTGCCTCCATTCTATGAGCAAATTAAGGAAAAGAGGGAAAGCAGTTTTATAAATATTTGTACAGGCATTGAATACACTTAGCAAGTGACCTGACTTTAATTGTCAACTTTCATTTTCTGGAAGAGGCATGCATCCCCATGTGGATAAATGCCATCTAAGCTATTGACTTACCTTTTTTGTATCCTTGGACTTCCTTCTTCCTTGGACTTCCTTCTTCCTTCCTTACAGATATATATCCTGTATATCCAGGACATGATATATATATATGTCCAGCACATGAAAATCTTATCTTCTAATTCTTGACAGGTGAAACTCAGCACGATTGTTGGACTATGGGAAGAAAAAAATAACCATTGATTCAGATTAAGATTCTTAAGTGGGAGATGCCTCCAAAATGACTAACTTAAGTGTTTCTTGTCTTTAAAGAAACATTTTTTTTTAGAAAAATAGAAAACTGTAAATATTGATATTTCAGTTAAAGTAATAAGATTATAGCTACTGCCTGAAAAAGGATGCTTATTCATACAGTTTCATAAATTTTAGATCTATTATCTACATTTAATAAGAGTTAAGCATATCAATTCTGGGTCCTGCAAAATAAAATTTAAACCTTTATAGTATTCTTCATGAGGTGAAATCTCATTTTTAACTTTCATGTTCCTATGCTTAAGGAATAGCAAGAGGTTTTCACTAAATCACTTATTCTTTTGTTAAGGATGATTGGGCTCCTTATGCTTCATGGATTTTATTAGAATTGTCTATTCTGGTGCTAATGCTGTTTTCACCTTGTTTGGCACCAACATATGTAAATCTGACTCTTGATTTTAGAAATGCACAAAGCATGGAAATGGGAATGGCAGTGTTGTGTTTCTGATTAACAAAGGCACAATCTGACCTTACAATTTAGCACTCATCCAGTTCCATGTTAAATGTAATCATATTACATAGTGTGACTCAATCCCCAAAGTCCTTAGGTCATGACCATTCTCGGGAGTCTTTGGAGCACCATTGTTGTGCCCTCAACAGCACGTTGTTCCCACCCGAACATTCCAAGTGGAGTCATCAACAGTGAGTGTATTTATGGGTTTTAGTGGGTTTTGAGATGGAACAACTTGAAAATATCAGTAACAATGAGTTTCATGAAGTTGAACTATTCATGACTCTAAGTACATTTTCCTTAAGTATCTTGAATAAGATTTGCCACAATAATGATGGAATTTTGTATCTTTGACAGATTGAGTGTTGTAAGTTTTCTAAGTATACAAAATCTACATTAATTTTTCCTCTCTGCACCTAGCTGATAACACTATTTCACCCCTTTTTCTTCAAAAAATCCAGAAGAGAATGAAGAGGGAAAAGAGTGGGAATTAATATTAGTTGAACATCCTCAATATTTTCAGATGTATTCATGTTATTTTATTTAATTTCAACCAGAAATGTATCACTCTCCCTATGTTATGGATGATGAAATCGAAGTGCCAAAGGTCAACAAACGTTGTTAATATCACACAATCATCAAAAGGTAGACCTGGGTTTTGATCTAGTTCTGATTTTCAAAACCCTGGTGGTGTTACTCCTCCATTCTGAATAAAGAGGTGGAGGAAGAAAGAAATAGTTTCTTATATCCTAAAATTTCTAGTGTAAAGAATAAAATATACAGTCTTAGGCTCCACTTTATGTAATGTACCCTTCTCTCCTCTGCTGATGGAAGAACGCAAGGCTTTGGAGAGAAAGTATATCAGGTCCCGGGTACTGGAATGTCATCATGGTGCCACACTCTCAGGAAGTGCCCTTCTATCTGAAAGGGGCATTAGAACAGGACCCTGACGCTCAACTCCCTACCCGGCACAGGGCTCCGCAAGCCTAACTTGTTGCAAATTCTAACAGCTCTGAACAGTTTAAGATCATATAAAATGACTGACAAGGTTGCTGTTTTTTTGGATAAATCTCATGGAGAAAACAGTATTTCTTATTTATCTCTTGGTTCATAAATTTTTTTCACTCAGAGAAAAATTGGGTCAGAATCTCATGTCTTCCTGACATTTCTGACATCACATGAGGACCATACGTTTATGCAAACCAGGTTCCAGGGAATCATAGGTACCTGTATTAGTCTAGGGGATGACAATTATACATTATTAATACAATATACAATCAAGATGCTTTGCATACTTGATACTTGATAGATTTTAAACACATTTTTCGCTTTCAAAAATGAAACATGCATATTTCCCACATAAAATAGAAAATGTTTTATGTAATATATTTTAGACCAATGATTAAAAAAGCAATTAAAAAACAGTGCTTGACATGTACTAAAAATGATAGGAGTTACCATTTATCGAGTGCCTCATATATTCCAGGTACTTCAGATGTATTATCTCATTCCATGATGTGGGTATTAGCACATCCATTTTACTGATGACATAACTAAGGCTCCTTCAGTTTGTGTGGCCAGGTGGCAAAGCTGGGAGTTTTCATGTATTCAACAAATATTTTTGAATGACTAGGGATAGGGATTCAAAAATAGGGATATGAATATTTGGACACTATGATACATTACATTTCTGTGTCATAAAGTATTATATATATGAATGATATGCATGTAATAATGTGTCAAAATATTTTATCCTGTACACTGGGAATATGAAAATGTGGTTCAGATAAATAGTTTACTCAAGCAAATTTGGAGCCCTGTTTTTATTCCCAAATAACAGGTTTATAGTTTTTTTGTTGTTTTTTTTTATAGGACTCCCCTATATCTACTCACTCCCTAAGCTCTTTAAATTATTGATATCGCTCTGAGACATTCTCCAGATTTCTTTGGTTACTTTAGAATTGACTCCCAGCCCTCCTTCCCTGCTATACCTCCCTTCTTGCCTATTCCACATCCAAGTTATTTTACCACACCTTCATCTCAAAGCTTCAACTTCCTCAGCCCTAACGACTTGCAACTGCCCTTCACTGCATCGGGGGCTCGTTAGACCAAACTTTAAGTTTCCAAACACTTTTCCAACCTTTAAATGTTCAATCCAGAGCTTTCCCTTTCTGAGGACATCTTTGTATGTTACTTTTCCTATTATCCTCTACAACTGAGCCTACCTTTCTTTTTAACCAAAAATTAGCAGCTAGGATTTAGTTAAATCAATGCTTCCTATGTGCTAGGGACTGATCTGAGCTCTGTACAATCTATCTGATTGTAACTTCACAATGACTCTGTCCTTTCCAGTTCAGAGATGGACAAAGCTGAGTTTTGAACCCAGGTCTCTGTAACTCCAACTACACATCTTTCATCAGTGTTTTAGTGCCTGGTACCCTCTTAATTCACAGTCCCATTTCTTATGTATGTGTCTCCCTCCCCACAGTTGGGCACTTCGATTATGATCTTGCTGGCACTGGAGTGCCTTCCTTCTTTGACTTTCCAACGACTACCCTGTCTGTCTTCAGTTCTCAATAAATCTGATTTCTGCCTTTTCCACCTGCAGCTGGTAAACATTGTTGTTAGAATGGTGATTTTCAGATTGCATTTCAAGGCTCCGGCTCTAAAATCAATGTACTGGGTCAGAAGATGCATTCAAAATACCATAGAACATAAGTTACATTACATTTAGTAGGGCTGAATATTCTTTGGGAAAGTTTTGTTATATGCAACAATTTGTCTTATATGTTTGGGAAACATATGCGTGGATGGGTGGTAATCTAAAATGTATTTATGCATTTATGGGTAAAAAATAAGTTTAAAAGCAACTTCTGTAGAAAGCTTTCCAATTGAGATTATGGGTTCCACTGTAACTTTGTAACATCACTCTTCCACTTGACAACTTTTTTTTTTTTTTTCATAGCTAGTTGACTAGCTCAATACCTGTAATAAATATTCCCAGTATTCTTTATTTTCTTCAAGTCATATTTGGCCTTCTTACACCTAGCAGGAGACCTTACCTTATTAAGATATGTCTACTGCTTTTCTGCTGTTTCCTAATTCATTGGTATCTTCTTTCTCCTTGAGTAATTGTATGCCACTTCGGAGACCAATAGATTTTTTATTATTATTTACATAATAAAATCCTTGTGAATGGCTTGGTTCTCCTTGCCTTCCATGCTCTGCCATTCCATCTGTCACATTTACACCCCCTCACTTCATCCTTCACAGCTTCAGGTCATTGGCCTCCTTGCCTCTGCTCAGTGCAAGCTCTGTTTGGAATACTTTGCCCTTTGAAAGTGTGTCATGCCGACCTGCTTTAAATGCTACCCAATGAAAGACACCTTATCCCTTTCCCTAAACTGGATTCCATTTTCCCCCCTCTGTGCTCCTATAACCTTTTTTTGGTTGATTTTAGGTCTGAAATATCACTTTCTGGCTTGTCTTATTGTTAATTGCATGCATGCCAATGCTTCACCACTAGACCACAAACCCTTAGGTATATTCCAAGTCTTATTCCCCATTATAGGTCCCCAGCATGCCTGTGGGAAGATGCAATGCCCATCCTGGGATCTTGCTCGTCTAAAGAGAACAGACCTGCGTGACTGCCACAGGCCAGACCTGGCTCTCAGAAGGCTGCAGAAAACACACAGTGCCCACAGAACAACATCAAGAATGGTCCTCACAGAAGTCTGCGCATCTGTCCAAGGGCTTCTTTTTGGTCCCTCAAGTGACAGCTCCCAGGTGAGGGAAGGAGACTTATTCCAGGCAACACTCAGTGAGCTCTCCTGGCTTAGAAGCCCCATGTTCCTACTAGAAACCAGTATCTTCTGCAACAGTCTCTGGGTTAGCTGCCAGGGTCCCTGCAAGGACCATGTTCTGTTCTAAGAGTCACAGCACCAAGTTGTTATACTGTCTCTTAGTAGGGGTGCAGTTCCCCAGTTTGGGATCACTTTAGCCATAGCAATTTGGTCTAGAGACACAGTTGACTTTCTGCCTTTATCATATCTCAGCAAAACAGAGATAGAAGGTGAATCTAATGACAAATGCCCTTAGAGAAAGAAGAAAGGTTTTGTTAACCCCTTAGCTGCAGAAGAGAACTAAATATCTATCGAGTATCCATTATTGTATGTGTTTTTCATAGGTCGTCTCATTCTACCTTTATAATAATTCTAAAAATATTCTTCATATATATATTTTGCAGATGAGGAAATTGAGGCCCAGAGAGTTCAAGAACACCTAAAATATCAGTTTAGACCTAGTAAGTTACAGAAGTAAGCTTTAAATTCTCACTTGTCTGGCTTCAAACCTTATATATATATATATATTTTTTTTTTTTCTATACCATGCTGATTAATTCAGTGTCAGACAGAAGGCATGCAATAAATATTTGTTGCATTAAGAATCTTCATCTTTGACTAGCTGACCATCAGCACCTGCATTATTTTGAGTAGGGTCTTTCTTCCCCAAGATACAGATGGGTTTAGCATACAACGGTTATTTCTGAAGTCCAGAGTAATTTAAAAGGGATAAGAGGTCTATTTTCAAAATAGCCTCATAGAAGTAAGTAGCAGAACTAAATTTTCAATCATTTTATATCTGTCAGGTCAATTACTCTTAGCCTCATTTTCTTTGCAAAATAAAGGGATTAAATTTGATGATCTCCAAGGCCTTTTCCATCTTTAATATCCTGTAAGAAGAAAGTCTGATTCCTTTCTGCTACACCTGTCAATTAGGAAGCAAAGATGAAAGCAGCTGACATGACCACTTCCTTTTCATTTTTTTACAATAAAGTATTCTGACCAGGAAACTTTTATTTCTGGGATAAGGCTCTGGTTTGAACTGAACACTTAATGAAGATAATTTTCAAAATATGTGGTTTTGCATGTTTATGAGAAAAGAAAGCACACACTCCAGTGAGGAGATCCACCATTGAGTAAAGCAGAAAACTTCCCTTGAAACGTGACCAACATCTCAAGGGGATATTTTGAGATCTCATGTTCATTTTGAAAGTTTATTACCCTCACTGTACAAAAGAAGCTTGCATTTATAAGTGAAAAAAAATTATATGCAGAGAGGATCACATAGATGTAGCAGAATAGAAATTAATTTTCCACATTTTCTAAAGTAAATCCCTAAAAATATTTCTATTCATATAAGGACTTCATCTTCATCCTCTGTAAGAAAGTCTGTCATCTAGTTATTTTAAGTTGGTTGTGAAATACAAATACCCATTAAAAAAAAAAAAGGCTCTCTTAAATTCACAAGAGCAGTTAATACTAGTTCTAATTAAATATTAATCTAAAAGATTGTTATTTCACTCTTTTAAACCTCAGTGAAATTCATCATTATGAAACATGCATTCAAGATGTCGTTTTACATGCTCATTCTAAAATTGTACCATGGAAGTAAATTTCTCTTTAAAATCCATATTTTAATCAATTTAAAATTTTATGTTCTCATAAATTGGTTAAATTTTTAAAAAAATTATGTTTACTCCAATCCCCTCAATAGAACAGTGTTGGTAATAGAAATTTAGTATTGCTATTTTCTAAATATAAATGTAGTTTTTATAAATATTAACAGTTTTGTGGAAACTAATATGAAGATTTTCCTTATGATGTCTTCAGTTACTTCATGAATGAAAAAGACTCCCTCAAGCTGAAGTCCTGTAGTCATCTATATTTTCTTTGTATTCTATTAAAAAAAATATTTAACATTCCTTAAATATTCCATCCATTTTAAAAACAGGAAGTTTTCTTTTTTAAAATATTCCATTTAACTACCTCAATGTTGATCCCAAATTTATTGCCAACAAATTTTGCTATTTCAGACATTTATACAGACATCTATGGTTGACCCAGGTCCTAATTGATCTACCTGTACAACTGACATACTGCTGTCAATGAGAATGTGGTCACCTGAGAATGCCCGCAAAGATTATTGGATATGTAACAAACAAGTCAATATTGGACTTTATGGCAAGCTCAGATTTGACTATGTGTTAATTCAATACAAATGTACTTAAATTTCTGCTATGTAGCTATAATAAAATCTAAACTTACGAGATGATGCAAAAAGGGCAAAAATAAATAAGACATGGTGCTTACTCTTAAGATATACACTGTCTAGCAAGGAAGCTATACATGTAATAGATAACTGATTTTTAAAAAAACAAATACAATTCTATGTTACCCAAAGTTCTGTGGGAACACAAAGGTTGTGATTAAAATCAGATTTTAATTTTATTATCTTCAGTTATTTTCATCCTGATACAACCTAAACATCACAGATTTATTCTGCTGTTAGGAAAAGTGTCAAATTTGAAGTCTCCATTTCTTCTCTCCTAATCATTACAGAGTCCATCCACAAGTACAATCATTTAGAATTCTGAAATGGACCACTGGGTGTTCTAAATGCTTTACAATATTTCTCTTCTCAAGGTTGGAGTCCCAGTGAAACTTCTGAGCAGAATATCTCCAGGATTTCCCAGTGCCTGGGGACAGTTTGAGTGCAGCCTCCAGCAGTCTAACTTAGTGACTGTCAACTCTTTCTTGCATGGTTCCTTAGGGTGTTAATTAGGGCCATTGCCAACCTTATGATGAGCAAAGGACTTTTTAGTCTTTGGCCCTGCCCAAGTTTGTTTCCAAAAAACTCAGAGGTATAAGGAATACAGGCCTGACTTTTTACCATGATACATTTTTTTTATTAGTTATTATACACATATTAGTGTATATATGTCAATTCCAATCTCCCAATTCATGATACATTTTTAACAGTAGAAGTGATGCAAAGCTATCAGCATGGATCCACATTCAGTCCCTCTGGTCTTGGCAAGAGAAGGCATCAGTTCCGGCTATTCACTACATTCCTAGCCCTTGGCTGGGTGCTGGAGAGAGATATTCACTAGACACAGAACCTGCACTTGGGGAGTTTCCTTGTAACACTCAGAGCAAGGGTTTGAGCATCTCTGGAAAAATTCCTCTCAGTGTACATTTAAGACAGAAAACGACTTAATAGACTGTTTGGACTAGGAATCATGGAATCCCATGCTATTCATCCACCTTGCACTATTTAAGACAACATTCATCGTTAACTGAAGGATGGAGTGATATTCTCATCTCATATACAAGTTTTATCATCCATATGTTCCCGAGAGAATGGGAAGCAAAATTTGAACAAGCTTCTGGAGAATTACAACAAATATGACAAATTCAAAATTCAATCGTCCTCTCAGAATTTTAGACCCTTAGTCCTTGTATTGTTTAAATTTTCCAGAATACCGGTTAAATATTCACTTTGCCTGCGCTTAATAATTAATTCGTTTTCATTATTCATAAGGTAAATATCTCAATTATTAAACCACTTATACAAACTATAACTCTTTTCAATATAATTCCTGTTGTATTTTGAAAAAAGCTTGTGATTTAAGAGTTTTTTATAGAATAAAAATTTGTTTAAAAATTTCTAAAACTTCAGAGAATGGGTTATCTCAAATAGTCTTAAGGACAGTAATGATAACTTGACTTACACAAATATTGGATTTTAATTTTGTCTTGTTTTGCATTTCAGCAAGGCAGTGTAAAAATTTTTATCAAATTTGAGCTTACTATGTTTTGACCAGCTTTAAATGTCTATTTTGATGTATAGCTTTCCCTGAGCTCATCATTTAAGAGCATCTCCAAATTGAAATTTTACAAATGACAATTCAAACATGACTGGATTAATTTTACTATGGAAATTTGGCAATTTTGATGGTGGTCATTGGACAGTGAAAAGGGAAGACTTGTGCAACATGCTCCTGGTCACTTCTCTAGGTTCAGAGTAGGAACTGGAAACTGCAATGAAATGGAAAAGGGCTAAAATATTTTACCAAGAGTGTATGCTTATGTATGATCAGATGCAACCTCACAACTGGCTAAGATACAGCTTTGAGAAGTCATTCTAAAGCAGATGAATACTCTTAACACTGTCAAGCATTTCTGGCCCATTTCCCCTTGAATATACCATCACTACCCTTACTAAGGACCTTGCATACATGGGACTACACTCAGTGCTTTGCAGTTTATTAAAAGACTCATTGGAGGCATTTTGTTGTTATGATTGCCCTTGGAGGCTTTGCTTATATTGAGTTTAGCTAGTGTCTCACTGTTTGGAAGTCTAATAATGATCATAATTATTATTGTTTCCTCTAAATGTCACCCAGAAACCATGCTTTACTTACTTGAAACTTTTCCTGAACTTACATTATAGTTTCAAGGAGATGCTTATTAATGACTACATTTTTTTTTTTTCAGATAGCACACCTACTAAGTCCATCTTTTTTATTCTGTCTCAGGTTCCCCATCCAAGTTTTCATATCTTCTATGGTTCTGTCTCTGACTTGAGTTTCTCCTACTCAGTCTTCCCCTATGGTATTGACTCAATAACTTGTCACAGAGGATTTTCGAGGGCCCCGTGTTGGACAGAGCTTTGATTTGTACTTAATCTCCTCAATAGTACTAAATAGGCATTTTTCAGATCCATTTCTAAAACTCTGTGTGAAATTACTAATTAAAGATATTGCAAGTATGGTGAGTTTAGCAGTTTTAATTTTTTACTTCATAAAAATAATTAGGTTCAAGTAATGCTGTTTTATTTACTTTGCTTTCTTCTTTTTTCTTTTCTAAAGGCAATCTGCCTCTGAATTCCCATCTCTTTAACTTAAAATTTATAATCACTTATTTTGAGGCTCCATCTTCTTCCTCTTTTCCTTGCACAAATATCCCAGGCACTGTTGTTACACACTCTGGTCTTTGGGTCGCAGTGTAAACTGGTACTCTAATGGCTATTACAGACACAGTCCACTGACGGCAGGCACAGAGAGCAGGGAGCTTGAAGCCCTGTGTGAAGCTTCTCTAGGGTACATCCCGAACCTCTTCCCTAGCATCCGACCACTACCCTAGGGCACTGTTAGGGTTTTAGGCCATGACCTTGAGGTTTTATATTAATTCTTCCCAAATTTGGAGAACACTCAAGTACTCTTCTGCTCTAGCGTCTTTTCTTTCACCCCTCCCTTTCACAAATAATCCACTTCACCTAACCCCAATGAACCTTTAAATACTCAATGTTGCCTCATATTCTGGAGATGAAGTTGAGGAAATATGCGACACCAGTTTCAGTTTGTATTTGTTTCCACTCAAACCTTGTTAAACAGCTTTACCCCAAACAACTTCATGACCCAGTATGCCAGCTGCCCTTGGACCTAAGACTTGGCAACCTCTTTGCTCATGCACCCATGCCACAACTCCTTGGTGTCTAATTTGCCTCTGCTTTATCTTTACCAAGCCCTCAGACACAAATCTATTTCTTCTCTGTATTCCTTTCCTCCATTTCCACTTTTCTACATCTTGTTCTCCCAAGATGTCACATACAGTGAAGCTGAAATTCTTGTGTTTGCCCAGAAAGTAGACAGAAGTACATATACATATATTCAACATGTCAAAAACAAGAGTTGGGGGGGGGGTAGGGGGAAGTGAGTGTGTTCATGCGTTGATTCAACAAACATTAGCTGAGCATCTACAATGTGCCAAGACATTCTCTAACACCTGGAAATAAGCAAGTAAATAAGATACTTGAGGTTCCTACCCTCAACAAATTTACAGTATTTTAGGAGAGAGCAAGGACAAGTAAACAGGCAACGATGACCCTGACTTCTAAGCCACAGAGATAAGCAGGCAAGCCAGTGGAATCTGTGAGGTGAGCCCCTCCCATCACCTGGGAGAAATTCCAGAGACTTTCAGAAAGAAGCCAAGTCTAAGGTGCATCCTAAAGGATCAAGGAGAAAACAAAATGGTGGGATGAAGTGTATTCCAGCAGAATCAAGAAGGTGCGGCAGGATCAAGAAACTAGAGAAAGAAGCATTCTTTTACAACACATAGGATGCTTCACTCCAGTGGCATAGGTCCTGCAGGGCTGGAGGGAAGCCTGTGAGACCAAAGGAAGGAGTGAAGAAAGTTCCTCTAACAACTTATAAGACCCAAATGACACCCAATTCAAGAGAAACTGCTGACTGAAAATCTATTCTGTGAAGCTATTTCTTGCCTTCCTTCTTTGGCGTGAAAACTCCAGCCGGTTCCATAGTTTTTCCAGAAACTCTCAGGCAATAACCACCCCTCCAGTCAGTTTTAGCCATAAGACAGAACCCTTGCAGCAACTAGAATACCCAGTCCTGTGTAATAGTCAAAACAGTGGACTTCATTTAGAGCTGTTCCCCTCTCTCAGTCATGGGTGAGGTTACCTTCTCTCTAATTCCCAGCCTTGAGCTTTTCTTCCTCTGTTCACCCCTCCTGGCCTTGGTTTCCACCCCAGCATTTAGGAAAGGCATGGTGGGTTGGTTTGCATTGGATCTGGTGACGGCATGCTCTGGGCTTTGTGCATGTTTGAGGCTGACTCTACTTTGGGGTGCTATTGAGCATCCCTTTCATTTCCTCACTGAGCACATCTAACTGCATTTCCCAGCCATGGGCAAAGCACATCCTCAGGTCTGCAATTACCTCTTCCTTTTCAGTCAAATACTCCTCCCCACCACTACCATGTCCCTCCTGGACTTAATTTTTAAATGGTTTCTGACCAGATTTTCTTCTTGAGAGGCACATCTGGTCAACATAACACAGTGAACCATCCTGGCTCCACTCTGTCTGGGGCAGTGTAGCCACTTCCCACTGAAGCTGAGTCCCTGCACTACTATCTCAGCTCCTTCCCTTAGAGCTTTCACCCGTGGGTCAGCACCAATGCAGTGGGCTTCACGAAATCCCAGGGCCACAGGTCAAGGGCCCTGTGTGGTCTCTTCAGTTTGTGGCAATGAGGAAGAAACATGCTTTTGTCTCCCCAGTGCAGAGAAGGAAAATACCACTCCAAGAACTTTCTCTGAAGAAGTTCCTTTTCTTTTCCTAGACTCAAACATTTTTTTACCCTTCATGTGGGTTTATGATTAAGGTTTGGAACTGGTTTGGGGCTGCCTTCTTTGTGAGTCTTAGCTCCTTACTTTAACAGGTAACAGAAATTTTTCACCTATTTTTTTCCTTGGCCTTTTAGAACCTCAATGAAAACAAAACAAGACTCTTGTTTTAAAATCCTGGTATACATCTTATTTGTATTTACATAAAGAGCTTGGGCTTTATCTCGGTAAAAGTAGGGATCCTTAAATTTGTTTGACAGCCCTGACCCTGGTAACGTGGGCAAGATTCCTGGAGTCCATCCAGCTGGCCCATCCTTGATACCTTCTGTTCCTCTCCATCTCAGCCCTACACAGAAACCACTCTTAAAAGAAAAGGATGGGTGGTTTGGGGTTGTCAGCTCCTTCAGAGGCTACCCAAGAACAAGGGGCAGTGTTATTTGAACTGAATTAGACTGGGATAAGGAAGGTAAGTGGAGGCTGCCACACAACATACCCACAGCCCAAATCCTCCACTTATCATATTTCTTTATTACTTTACTCTCTTTATTCCCTTTAGCTAAATTGCTCAGATACCTGACCCATAGCTGGGGTGAGGATACGGGAATAGGTTGGGTAAGTTAGGGAGGGATGAGCATTCTTTGGATGCTCATGTTCTTGACACAGCTTTCTCAGCTGCTCCTTACATGGTCTCTGGTTGCATCTCTTCCCTAAAACCACATCTCTTTTGCCTTTTCAGGAATCATGAAATAAATCTGCCCAGGCCACTGCTCAGCAGGGAAAGAGAATGCCCTGGAGGAGTTGACTGCTCCCACTACCTCCACTCTCTGTCCTTCCTCCTCCATTTACCTAGGATTCTCCCTTCTTGTGCATTCCCATCTGATCACATTTCCCTCCATGGCTTTATTTTTCCTTCTCCATCTTTAGTTTTCTTCTTCCAACTCTCTATTTTTTTGCCATTATAGTTCTACATTTCTCTTTCTAGACACTTAAAAACTATTACTTGTCTCTTCATTTCTTTCTTTACAGTTTGCCAGAGTCAGGATCCAAGTGTTTGTCTCTTATTTTGCTCATCTAGTATGTTTTTTAGACAAGAAGGGATGGCTGAAGCTTGAATTTGCTACAGGGGCAATAAAGTATGGAAGGAAAGAGACAGGGCACCATTTTACCTACCAAGAGACAACTGATTCAGCCAGAATTCTCCTGCCCTGCAGAACTATCTGGGTAGCCCATTCCCACACTCTTTCTTAGGTGCCCCAGCCTCTCTCCACCTCTGTAATTATTATCTATGAGAAGAATGACACCTGAAGGGGTCAGGCTCCTCATTCATCATCCTGACCATCTGGCTCTTTATTCTCCAACTGGGACCAGCAACAAATCACCCACTGTATTTTTCTTGAACCCCAGTGTTGTTCATAAATTCCAATAGGATAACTCCTCAAAGAACACCTGACCCAGCCTTCCTTTCTGCAGTCCATCCTTCCCTTCTGAATAGTGACTTTCTCCATGTGGGGAAACCACCCCTCAGTTGACTTTGAATTCCCAACACTACCAGGAGCCTGACATAAAATAAAACTCAATAATATTTGTTAACTAAAGTGATATTCATCAGTGATATTAGATAAATTCTAAAATGTTTTTATGTATCTATTAAGTCAGAGGGGAAGGCCAACTTAAATTATGAAGGCAGGTTGAGAGGATCTGAAGGGAAAGGAGGGAAAAAAGTGGATGAACACTGGACTGCTTTTTTAAGTCATAAACCCTTTAGGGTTTAGCTGGAGCCAGTTTTTTGAACAGTACTGAGAGTGCTGTGGGTTCTTGACAACTACATCTGCACTGTAAGTAGCGCCACAAAGGTGCGTGTCTCCTGTAATAAATAAATTAGGACCAACCCCAGATTTCAGCTGATGGAAAATCTGGTCCCATGTTTTAGATTGGGCTCTTGATTATTGATCTGAATTGTGATAGGACCTTTTTTTGAGCAATGCAAGACCTTCTGTGACTCCCTGTTCCCCCCACCCATAGTTTGCCACAAGGAAGTCTGGGTCAGGCTACAGTTGAAGGTCTTTGGAATTGGGCTTAGCCTCAAACAGTGTTTTGGTAAAATTTTTGAAAAAGCAGACATCCTAGTGTGATTTACTAAGTACTCAATAGATGTTTGTCGAAATGGAAAGAATATACTCTAGGCCCTACTGTGGATGATGGCCAAACAAACACAACTATCCTCTACCTTGAGGAATCTTCTTATGTGGTCATTGTATCAAGGCTAAAAAATAGAGAAGAAATGGTCCCCCATACTTCAGTGCTTTTGTTTTGAAGACTTGATCAAAACTCAAAGTCATCTTTCAAGTTCAACCATCTCTCCTCTCTATTACTGCATCAGAAGCTGAGCAGATGAAATGGGTCCAGAGGTCTGGCTTCAGTAACAGCCAGAACACAGGATCAGGACCTCATATGAGGCCAAAGGCCAAATATAACAAATGACGGCACATCTTTCCCTCACTGCACCAGACTAGGACAAGTTCCCTGAGCACCCAGGAACCCATCACTGATATCCACTGGAAACCTCCTCTCACCCTCACATAGGGTAAAGAGTCAATGATGGGCCTGGATCTTGGGTAGCATCCAAACACACCTGATGAAGTGTCAGCACTGAGTTTGAATACTTGATTTCAGAAGTAGAGGAGATAAGAGTTGGGGAATTTTCAATGGTCCCAAACTACCTGACCCTCATCCAACCAAGTATTTCTTTTTTGTTTCATTTTGTTTTGTTTCCTTCACTTCCATGTGTACCAGAGGCTTGCTTGGAGGTGGGGGAATGTGATGATTGTGGGGTATATATCCAGCCTTTCAGGAATCTGAGGGCCAGATTCCTTTCCTCCTCCCCCATTTCTTCAAAAGCATCCTGCATCTGCCCTTTCTTTCTATTCCCTCTTCTTTTTCCTCCTCAGTGTTTTCCTTTCCTCTGCTCCTTTGTCTGTGAATGTGTGGGAGGAGTCTGGGGTGCTAGGGGTACTGACCTCAGTGGAACAGGGCATTGTAGTTCAGCTTCTGCTCTTTTGACTTCTCTGAACCTTGTCAGGTCTCTGATAGAGATTTCTTTGCCTCTGCATTCTGCTGATACTCTCTATCAGTTCTTTTTTGGTTTTTTTTGACTCATTGCTCTTTTCTCCCAGGGGGTACTTCCAGTACTTTTGCTGTTTTCCTTCTGTTATGACTTTTTGTTATATTATCTCAGTATCTCATTTTTGTTTGTTTGTTTGTTTGTTTTCTGCATCTCTCTATATCTCTCTATATAGCAATCTCTCTCCCTCTGCTGATTTCCCTTTTCTGGTGGGGACATTCTAGCTCATTCATTTGTACCTTTTCTTTCATGGAAAGGCAGGACACAGGGAGAGCTGAGGTGGAGTTGGAAAGCAGAAGTATAATTAAACACCACATGACTTCTCAGTGCATGCTCCAACAAACCAGCTTAGGCATTGGGGCATTGGGGAACCATTTTTTGCCTGAGGTGGTATTCCATCCCTCTTGCCCCTTCTGGCTTTGCCTTTTCCTTGATCTCTCTTCTTTCTCTTTTCCAATAGCCATTATTTAACTGACATCTTCATGAAACAACATCTTCTGACTTTCTTCCCACCTGGCTTTCTGCCTTCCACCTAGGAACTCTGATAAGACAGCCTCCCTCTCCAACTATGGATCCCACATCTAGAAAGCATGAATCCTTTGAGACTTCTGTGCTTCCTATAAGTCTGAGGGTATCTGTTTTGTTGACAGGCTTCTTCCAAGTGGTTCCTTATACCAAACCCCAGCCTTTCATGGACTAGTGTCTTCAAGCATTTCTTCTATTTCCCATTGAAGAGACTGACTCCCCATATCGACTTATAAACTCAACCTGATCTTTAATGTCCTGGAAGATACTGAAGGTTATTTGATAATATTAAGTGCTTTTAGAGGAAAAGACACCGTTTCTCCTTCATTGTTGTAGCCTTAAGACTTACTAGAATATCTGAGTACTTGTGTTTCCATGGATGTGTTTTGAATGAATTAATATTTTTTTAATTAATTAATTAATTTATTTATTTTTGGCTGTGTTGGGTCTTCGTTTCTGCACGAGGGCTTTCTCTAGTTGTGGCAAGCGGGGGCCACTCTTCATCGCGGTGTGCGGGCCTCTCACTGTCGCGGCCTCTCTTGTTGCGGAGCACAAGCTCCAGACGCGCAGGCTCAGTAGTTGTGGCTCACGGGGCTAGTTGCTCCGTGGCATGTGGGATCTTCCCAGACCAGGGCTCGAACCCGTGTCCCCTGCATTAGCAGGCAGATTCTCAACCACTGTGCCACCAGGGAAGCCCTGAATGAATTAATATTAATGTTCAATTCCCAAAGTGTTTTTTGTATATAAGAGACCAGAAAATATGCAGCAGTTTGGGAGGCAGAAATGGTAAAGCAGCTGGAAAAAGAAGGCAGGAATATGAATCCATGAGTTCTAGAAAGGATTGGATGGATATTAGCTTCTGTGTGTCAGATAACTTGCAACTGAGGAATTCTAATGGATCCCAGGCAACATAAGTCAGTCAGTGACTCAGGGGTGGCAGGAGTTCCCAGAAGGTCATGCTTTCCCAAGCAGTTGTAGCCAAAACTATAGATCAAGACAAACCCCTTCAGCCCCTGTCTAAATTTTTAAAAAATGTATACATTAAATGTACAGGTTTAATAAATGCCTGTGGAAGAGAACAGAGTCCACAAATCCTCCCTTCAAAACAGGCGTTCTCTCTTATTTTCAACACCAGGTCACATCAGTCAAAAATGCAAGATTCCCAGCTGCCCATAGAACAGCAGGATGGTGTCCCAAGGCTCAGTGGGAGTGAACTCCTGATAGAAGAGCCAATCCAAAGGAGATAACTGGGATTGAAGTCAGGATGGTTGAAGCCAAGGTTGGAGGGGAAGCAATCGTGAGCAAAGAGAAGGGTAAGGTAAAAGGAAGATTGCTGGTGAAGGCGATTGGAGCAATACATTCTTCTCAGCAACTTTAACTTTGCCATGTCTTTCTTAAGGAGCTATACCAATAGGTCATTTGATGATTCCCTAAGGCATGGGAATAGGGTTATGCCCCAACTATAGTTGGAAAGCCATTCTTCGTCCCATCCTGGGGCAGACAGCCTACCCCTCTTCCTGGTTGGATATATGTCCCTTCCAGAAGTGAAAGGAAGTCAAGGCTGGCCCCAAATACTATGGTTCTCCCTGGGGGTAATGGAGCCCCAGGCTCAAGTCCATTTGTTTTGGGAACGCCTATTTTGAAAGGAGAATCTCTGGGTCTTGGTCAATTTAATTCTTAATATCCAGTCTGGACTATGGCCTGGCTGAGAACCAAATCAGGATGGAGACCTCAAGGGAACAGCTCAGAGGCCAAACAGCTGGATTCACAAGAGCTTGAAGTACCCTGTTAAGCCTTCCCCCAGCCACAGCCCTCACCCTTTACCCCATACCCTCCCCTCCAACCTACACATGCACTCCACAGTGTGGGCAGCTCAGAGGCCAGACTGTAGCAGCCCCAGTCTCTCCCTTTGGTGAAACACCTTGTTTCTCTTCTTCCACTCTTGGGCAGACTTATGAGGCTCATGCTTTGCAGAATTCCTCTTTCCCAGAAACTTATGCTGAGAATCAGGAGGAGGAACAGACAAGTCAGACAGCAGTTTATTCCTAAACGCCTGGCCATTGCTGCCTTTCATTTCCATCAAAGTTCTCTTTCCAAAGCACGATTGGAACATGGTATGCATTTGTTGAAAGAGGGACCTTGGCTCCCCATCCATGCTCCCAGTACCTGGCTCTAACTTCCATGGTCCATGCCCACCCTCACCCCCTCCATGGCTACAACGTCCTCTATTCTCTTTCCATGGCTCTGCTCTGCTTATTGTCTCTCGGGATCAACCTCCCACCCTTTCTCCTCTTCTCTATTTCTTTCCTTACTTCGTCTGGTTTCAGAATCCTGTATATCCTGTGTCTGTGTTAGTCTACTTAAAACATGAAAAAAAAAATGTCTCCCGGTTGACAAAATAGGGACCATGAGGCAAGAAAGGGTCATGGACATTCCAAGAAGGACACAACCACCTCCTGCTCCTGGTTCCTTTCTTGAGTGTCGAGATTCACTAGCCAGGTGGTCCCCATTTCCCTTTTCCCTCCTTATTAAATGCTTCAAGGCTCCATAGTCTGGAAAGGAGCAGTTCATAAGGGACAAGTTCCTTATCCATCCCACTCCATACCTTGGTTCTCTAGTCTTCAACTGGAAATAGCAAAGAGTCCCTGATCCAACCATGTACTTCAACCCCACAAGCCTGGACCCAGGAAACCCTTCCCTCCCCCTCCACGAAGTGAGAGCCTGTCTCATTGTTCCTGTGCTGGTCTGAATATAGACCAATGACCTCAGAAAGCATTGCCATTGGAGTTGCTAGGCCCTGCAGTTTTTTATTATGGCTGATTCAATGAAGCTGGGTTCTCTGAGTGTTGGGGCATCGGGGACCTTATATTCACTTAACACAAGGTCATATGATTATACATTTGCCTGTCTTCCCTTCTCAGACTGTAAGTTGATTGAAGGCAGGAAGTTCTTGTAAGGCAAGGACTTAAATCCTTTTCTAAATTTCAGCAAATTTATTGATGAAGGTCTATAGGATATTCTAGAGGAACAAGTGTCTTGAGGTTAGCTGATTAAGGGAAAGCCTGTTAAAATAAGACTGAAGAGCAATCCTAGTCCCAAGACCTCAGTTTTGGATTCCTTGCTTATTTAATTAAATTTTGATTTGGGCATTTTCTGAACCATCTGCTGCTTCCCCCTAGGAGAGCTGTACCTGGGACCTATTTCAAAGGCTTTGTTAGTTCTTGGTTTTTCAAGTCCACCTGGATTTCAGGAGGGAGTAAAATGAGAAAGTTCCTGGGCTGGGCTTTCACAGAAGTCATTTACTATAAGGTGTCCAGTCCCTGACACCATATCCCTGCCATTTGGTGTTAAGATAAAACTTCCTCTGGGGAAGAAATCCATCCAAGTGCCATCATCCTTCTGCTTCTGAGAAGGAATGTAACCACTATTTATGCAGGAATCCTGAGAGAGGGGTTGATGGGGTAGGGAGGGAAAACACAAACATACTTTCTTTCATCTCTTTAGGAAGGAGAGCCAATCAGGAGGGAGGAGGGTTGAAGGGAAGAAAGAGGGAGATTTCCCAAATGGCTTGGGACTTGAATCTGGGCAGGAACTGGAGGTGTCACCAGACATGTCTGAGATGGAGATGAGCTTTACCAAAGGCTGTCCAGAGCCTGGGGGGCAAGGCTATGGGTCTGGGTCCAGAGGGGCAGCTCCTGAGAGCAGCAGCAGGGACTGGGCCTCCTAAGACCAAGGACATCTCTCCTGCACTCCATGTTCACACTTTCTCCATGAAGAATCCCTGCAGGTGGGTGCAAGAGGGTCAGCTAACCTGGAGTCTTGGGTGGCTCATGGTTTCATTCAAAGAGGAAATTGGTGGTTTCCTATACAGCCAGCCCTTCAGTCCTGAGTTTCTTTCCTTCTCCTCTTCAATCTTAGTTCTTCTGGCATCATTAGGCCCAAAAGTTGCAGGGCAATTAGTAGCCAAGGAGATGAGTTACTACATAGAAGGCAAGTAGCGCATGCATCTCTGAATCACACAGAATCTTGGCCACCCCATTCCAGAAGAACCTGGAAAAGGGTTCCCCAGCCCTTTTCCATGCTCCCCTGAAAGCTTCTCATTCCTTATTTTCTATCTTTTTGAACCATGAATTTCAGAAGAATTTGATGATTCTCTTGGAGAGCTGGCAGCCTGGGGCAGAGTGTGGCTGCCTGCTTCCCATAGCGGCCTGTCTCTCCTCCCTCCGTGAAGGGGACTCTCTGGTCCTTGGGGCCGGGGATTTTGTTCTCACCTATATGGCACTGACTCATTCCTCTCTGATCTTATCTCCCACTTCTGTTCTTGTTTCTCCTCTCTCAGTGCTGCTTCTTCTCCTTCTCTGTCTCTGTCTGCAGATACAAGCACAGAATTTCTATTTCTGTCTCTCCAGTGTCCCATGGTCTCCAGACATTTGAGTCAGAGTGAGTGCCCTTCCTTTTGCTTTCCTGCTCAGTAAAGACTGGATTGGTGACCTGCAGAGACAGGGGTAGACTCCCATCCATTCTCTAAGCCCGGGGGGTGGGAGAAGGGAGGACTGTCTCCCTTCTTCTCAGTGCTGTTTCTTTTCCTTTAAAAATTATGTTAAAATATGCACAACATAAATTTTACCTTAAACCATCTCCCAGGACCTGTTTCTGATTTTGAGAAAGCAACATTCAGGTGATACTCCAACGTCACCCCACCTCTTCCTATCTCCCTCTGTGAGCCCCACAAGACTATTCATTGGCCATCAGCTGGGCTGTCGCCCTTTTCTGGGGACCAGCCCCTGGCCTCTGTCCTTTTAACTGGGGATGATTCCAAGGAGGCAGTGTCAAGCCTCTGTGAGCACCCACATCCCATCCCTAAAGCCGGGGTCTTTGGGGCTCCCTTGTTTTCCCTTCACCAGTCCTGTGCTGGGCTCAGGAAGCATCTGATCCTTGTCCCTGATTATAAGCACATATGGCACCCTCAGTACCCCTTATAAACCCGGGTCTTCAGCATTTCATGTATACTCTTCACATTGGACATGTAGCTACAAAGATTTTTCCTGGTCCCTAAAATATCAGCCTAGCATAAAGGGAGATGATGGGAATTTGGATAGTATCTCTTTAAAGTCTTTGAGATCTTCTTGAGCAGAGGCCTAGCTATTTTCTAATTAAAGTGGTTTCCTAGTGACAGCTGTCTTCATCTAAAGTGGTTTTAGTCCTCTACGAGGTGCGATATAGGAAGAAGACTATGGAATATTGATATCTGAGGTCTAGCAAAGGCCGCAGTGATTATTTGTGACCATCACCATCTCCCCCTGATATTTAGGACTATGCTTTTCCCTAAAATGTGGTGAGCAACTTGAGGGCAGGGACTGCGTCCCACTCATTGTTGCGTCTCTGGTGCCAAGTTTAAGTACATAGCTGTTTGGTGAAATATACGTGAGTGAATGAAGAGGCACTGTGGAGTGTGGTGGAATGAGGAAAGAAAAAAGAGCAAAGAGGAGGGCTTGTGTCAGTGTCACGTACTTAGTTGGGTGACCTGGGGCAAGTTCTGGGGGACCCACTCTTGGAGTACAAGCTAACAGGGACATATGGCTCCCATCCAAGGAGATAAGAATACAGACCCCAAGATGGTGTGTCTCTTACGGCTCAAATAGTCAAATCAGCTGATCAGAGAAAACCACCTTGGTCGCCCGGTTGAAGAGAAAGCCTAAACCTGACCCCTGATCCAGCCTGCTGCTGGTTTCTTGAACTGAACTGTGATTTGACAACTTCCCAAGCACCCCAATTTTGTCCCGAGTCCCTTTTATTTCCCGGCCATGCTGCCACAGGGGGGCTTGGACTATCTCCTAGCTCTGGTCTCTATCTCAGGCCCTGGGGTCATCAGAGCCCTGTGGCAGGAGGAGCTAGGGAGCTTGGTTCCGGTCCCTTGGACCCAGGAAGAGGGGTGGTCTGGGGAGTGGGCTGGGAGACAGACAGGGCCCTGTGGTGGCAATGACCCTCAGCAGGGGCTCCAGGGAAGGCTGTCTGGGACTCCGGCAGGGACCAGCCTCTGGCACATACACCAAAACTGCTTATTCTGTGTGGTTCCTGGGCACACAGCTGCCCAGCGCCTCCCCCAAAGGGCGTCTCTGTGCTGCACTGCTTGCTCCAAGCTTTGGATTCTCAGGGCCACCTGGGCTTAAGGGGAAGGGGTACACGAAAGATCCTGCTTCTCTGGAAACCACCTTATGTTCCACACCTCCCTTTTCCAGTCCCAAAGAAGACCTCTCTCCTCGGACTGTCCAGTTTCGTTCTTCTCAGTGGGAAACAGGTCGTTGTTAAGATGCCGTCTCTCTGTGTTAAATAAGAGGCAGAGGGCTGCGGGCACTCCTCCTCAGGCTGGGGGGCTGGGGGCCTGCTTTGACTGTGAGACTGTGGGGCAGGAAGCTCAAACATCCCTGGCAAGGCAACCTAGACAGGGCTGGGAAGAGAGGCACGGTGGGAGGGAGACTCTGGAAAGTCTCCTGCTGTCCCAGTAGGGCTCTGAGCTGGCCCAGGATAGGATCCCAGCAGGTCCCAGAGGGGGCCCTCACAGGCTGGAGATGAGCTTTTCCCCAAGGGATGCCTGCACAGTGCAACCCTGGTCTCGTGACCTCCTTCTGGGACCTCCTCTTTTTCTCTTCATCTATGTTGGACTCCAAGAGAGGCTAGTCCTGAATTCGGAGCCAATGAGGGCAAAGGAAGACCCCATCTGCACACTGGCATGGAGCACCCTGAGTCCTGCTCTTAGTAGGACAGCTTCCCTTGCCAAACTCAGCATCTGGTCCACCTGGCCATCCCGGCCTCCTCCCAGCTACTGCCTGGACCCTGAAGGCTCTGCTCCCTACGGCTTTGCTCTCTGGGCAAAGTCCAGCCAGCCAGCTTGCTCGACACTTCTCTCCTTGTCCTAATTTCCCTCTGACTCTGGTCCCCTGGAGGGGCACTGTCCCTCCCTCTCTTCTCCTGTTTCCTCTTTTGTATACATGTTTTTCATCATGATTCTTTTCTCCAGCTCTCTCCTGGCTGTGGCCTCTCTCTGTTTCTTTTTGCACATGGGACTTCAGCATCCCCAGCTCTTTTTTTCCTGCCCATTTCTCCCTCTCTCCAGAGTCCCGAGTTCTCTGGGTCTCTGAGACTGATTCAAGAGCTCTCTGTAGGGACCCCTTCCCCAGAAGTGATGGCCTGTAGCAGGAACAGCAGGGAGGAAGGGGCGCTAGGTGGCTCCAATCTATCCTCCCGCCCTCCCAGCTGAGGAAGGGACAGCTTCCTCTTCACCAGGCCCGGTTTCTGATGGCCAGGAAGCACCACCTTGGTGATACGCCAATGTCACCCCACCTTTTCCTGGATCTCTCCGTGAGTCTCCAGGACTCCCCATTGGCCATCATCTGGGCTGTCACCATCTTCCTGGGACCAGCCCCTGGCCTCTGCCTTTTAACTGGGGATACCAAGGAGGCAGCTTCCAAACACAACCCCAGTCCCTGTGAGCACCCACATCCCCAAAGCCTAGATCTTTGGAGCTTCCCTCTTCCTC
Source organism: Eschrichtius robustus (assembly GCF_028021215.1). Classification (NCBI taxonomy): domain Eukaryota; kingdom Metazoa; phylum Chordata; class Mammalia; order Artiodactyla; family Eschrichtiidae; genus Eschrichtius; species Eschrichtius robustus. The sequence continues at coordinate 152,915,409 of NC_090824.1, read as the reverse complement.
CTTTGACAGTCCTGTGCTGAACACAGGAAGCCTCTGACCCTTGTCCCTGATAAACCCATATGACACCTTCAAGAGCCCTTATAAACTCTTGGGTCTCCAGCATTTCCAGGTATGTTCAGTGGGTTCCCTGGAGGCCACTCCCATTGGACTGTAAAAGCCCCAAGCAGTATCCTTTCCCCCAACATCAGTGCTGCTCAAGATCAGGACCCTGATAATATGGGCAACTGGGTTTTTCTTTTAGACCCAACTCCTGGGTGGGCAAAGAACATTCTCATTTCCAACTTCCTGCCTGGGCCCAGGGAAGACTGACTATTTCCTGATTGATAGGGTTCCCCGAGAGTATTCTTTGAGTGTTAGTTTTCTCTGAGTAGATGTATCTACCTGGGGTGGGGGTGGGGGGCATGCAGGACTACTGAGCACGTATATCTGAGCCATCAGCCTGGCCTTGTATTTGTCTTCATTCTCAGCATGTCAGTTTGCCTTTTCTCACTGTGGAGGAAGGTACTTGAATGCAGGAACTTTGTCTCATTCATCTTTGTATCACCACTGCCCAGCAAATCTCAACAAATATTTGATACTGCAATGAGCTTACATGTCGGTGGGTGAATTCCTGAACAGATACCAGAGGATGGTGGCAACAGGGAAATCAAAAGGGAAGTGAGGCCAGAACTCCACGGCTGCCGAGATGCCCAGCAGCCGGGAGTTGGTTTACTGGGACAGTCCTCTGAAGGGACCCTCCCACAAAATCCTTGGTCCCAGGTCTTCTGGGTCTCTACCCATGAGCATGCTCCAAGAGCAACACCAGAGTTAGGTGTTCCCTCAACCCTGCCTGAAAAGAAATCCAAATCCAACTCTTCCCGCTTGGCTGACGGTCACTGAGCCACGCTGAGAGTCATTTAGCAACCTCCTTGAGACCACACTCCCACCAGGTCACATGATTGCAATTTCCATCGCTGTTCATGGCCTGTCTCCATCCAGGACACTGGATGATCTTAGGGCAGCAGAGCTGGTGGGCAGGAGGACCACTGGAGGGGCCCAGAAGGAGTTCCCCCCACTGTCAGGATGGCAAGAAGGCAAAGTGGCAGTTGCTCCAGCTGGGGTTCCCTGAGCAGCCTGGCAGGGGCTGTCTGGGGAAGGGGCATAGGCTGTGGCAGCCCTCTCTCCTGCCTATTCCCTGCCATGTCTGGACCCACAATTCTTTAGGTAGCCTTCCCAGAGGAGGCAACTCAACCTCCTTCTGAGCTTGGCAGCCATTTCTGGGCCTCTCTCAGACCTGACTTCCTCTTGGGCTCCCCAAGGGGTGACCCAGGTTGGACATTGAAGGGTTCAGAAAGGCTCCCAAGCCTGACCATGCCCCTCCCCCATGGCTTTATACTGGATGCTTAACTCTCCACCATTATAGGGTTGTTTCCTGGTCACTGAACTGATTACAGTTAAGCTATAATTTCTTTCTGGAAGGATGCTCAGCTCCCATCTTTCCACCCCACCTTATCTGGTCTCCTTCCCTTCCATGGTTTGTGGGCTCTGGGAGGGTTGGGGACCAGGGACAAAGAAGAGAGAAGGGCACTTTGGGGCTCTCTGTCTTCTGTCATGCTCTGGCTGGTCCCCTTTGCTCCACCCTCTGCCTGCCTCTCCCGCCCTCTCAGTGATGACCTGGAACAAGAAGCCATCTCTCAGGGACCGAGGGGCAGCCCTCCAGCCCTGGCCAGTCCAGTCCGGGCTTCAGCACTCACTGTCAGCAGCACTGCTGCCCCTCAGCTCGGCCACCTCTGGGTCTCCACCTTTCTTTCCTCCCTCTTCCTCCCCCACCCCCCACCAACTCCTGCTCTTTTTTGGCTTCCCATCATTTCCCCTCCCTTTCAGCTGCACAGCCCCATCTTTCCAGAGGTTCTCTCTTGTCTACTTTATTTCTATAAGTTTCTCCATCCTCTCCACTCACCCGGACCCTGTGCCGTTTACTCCTGTGTATTCATCTCTTTCCTTTCATAAGAACTGGAGCTCATGAGGCTTAGGGGACATGGGGTCTGTGGGAGGACATGACTTGGCAGACATTGCCCGGCGTCCTTGCTGCCTCAGCGCTTTGGGTTCCTCTCTGCCCGAAACCTGAGCTCAGAGGCCAGCTGTGGGGTTCCTCTGCAGCCCAAGTGCTCTCTACTGTGCAGCCCACCCCCTTGCTAGCAAACCTGTTTCTGGTAGGCCACGGCCACCCTATATAGCCTCTCGATATAATTATATATATTTGTACAGCCATACAATTTATTCTTAAGGACCTATTAGTTGAGGAGGCATGTTTGTGCAGCCCCCAAGCTATCCAGTGGTGTCTCTGAGCCCTTGTTTCCCCCAGGACAGGTGGGAACCATGAAGTTCCTCCCTTCTGGTCTCAGAGCTGTGACCTCCCACAGGACAGCAGGATGGTGAGTCGGGCAGTGGCGGGGACCAGCGCCCTATCAGGCTGGGAGCCCCTCCCCCACCCCATCCAGTGACAGTTGCTTCTGTTGGGGTTTCCAGGGCAGCCCAGCAGGGCTCTGAATGGGCTTTGGCAGTTGGAATGAAGAGCGTCCACTTATTCTATGTAGTTCCTTGGTGCAGAACTCTCCAGAAGCAGGCGCTTCTGAATGGCCCTGCCCAGGCCTCCTGTTCAGAGAAGGCTGCTCCGCCCCTACCGGGAACCACTTTTCCTCCTTCCTAGGATGCCGGCTTCTCACGGCAGCCAGGGCATCAGGGAAGAAAGGGTGTGAGGAGCCACTTTGGCTGGGATGTCAGGGGCCTGAGAAAGCCCCTGCCTTTGCAAATAAACTCCCGCCTCTTTCCAGATGCTGCCTTGTCCCAGATGTCTGATGTCCCCACCGTCAAAAATTCCTTCCCCAGGTGAAGAACTGGCTCATATTAAGCTACCGTTTCTTTGTGGGAAAGACACGCTTCAAGTTGCCAGCATTTTTTGTTTTCTGCTATGAGTTGTTAGGAACCCCTTCAGACCAGAGGCTGGGGTCACGTTGGAGAAGGGGTGCTAAGGGCGAAGGAACACACCCGGTGCACCTAAGCAGGCTAGAAGGGCTGGAGCATCTGAAAACACCCTGCTGAAGATTTCCCACATGGGCTTGGAGGGATCCCAGCCCTGAGATGTTGCCTCCCCAGGAGGTGAAGAGCCTTTCCCAGAAAACGGTAGGAGTCCCAGAGCAGGAGGTGGGGCCGCAGGGCTCTGGCTCCCGGTGGGCTCCTAATCGCAGAAAGAGAGACATCCTGATGCCCCTGTTTTCTCCCTGGTAGACCCTCCCAGCAACAGTTCCCAGAAGCTATGACATGTCCCTGCAGCTGGAGGTCTTCAAGGGCAGCCCTGGAGGCCTCCCGGGCCAGTGTTGCCTGGGCAGAAAGGAAGGTAGGTGGCAGTGCCAGCTCTGGAGTTTCTTTCTCCCTCTGCATTTCCTGCATCTGGACGGCTGCTGCCCAGGATGGTGGGAGGGACAGAGAAGGTCACTTGTCAGGAAATCCAGAGTGGGGCCTCTCCCCCACCTGGATGTCCCCTCTCCTCATTCTCAAGGGCTGCACCTGCATTCTCAGGTGTCTCTTTACCTGAGATGACATGTCTGCTCCTCTTAGGAACTGTAAATCAGAGGAGAATTTTCAGGTGAAACCACAAGGCACGGTCAGCTGTAGATGCTGGACCTTCTCCCTCTCTCCAGGGAGGCCCTTGCCCTCCTTGTCCTAGGTAGTCTCCCCAGCTTCCCAATCAGCATAGGTTACAGATGTGTGGAGATAATGGCACACACTGTCCGCAGGGCAGCTGGGTGGGCCTTGGCCAAACACTCTTGTACCTACACGTGTTCTTCGCAAAATCTTATCCACGTGCGCCATGAAGTGAGAGTGTTTAGGAAACACTGCTCTACTGCTCACTCACTCTTTTTCTTCCCCCTCCAACATATGGGTGTTTTTTGTGTACATTTCTGCCTCTTATCACCCTCTTATTTTTTGCTCACAGAGAAGATTGGACCCCAAGTCAATGAAGGAGCCAAGAGACTCAAAGGGGAGGGGACCATCTGACTCCCCACAGGTGCATAACTCACTGACTCAGGTGATAATGAGGAGAAACACCTTGTTTCCCCTGTACTACTATCCCTGACTATCAGGAATCCCAGTCCCAGGAGCTCCCACACCCCGACGCTCCTCCACTGGCCATCAAGAAGGGAGAAGATAGTGTAGGGCATCAGGTTCTTATCCTTTTACCCTTACCACCTGGCCTCAACTGGAAATGGCAACATGGCTCCACACCGGACACCACCACCTGAGCCCCCTGAGGACGTTCCAGTACTGGAACCTGATGCTGATGCTATGGCCTCCCCGCTTCCCCAACTTCTGAGTTAGTCTGCAGAGAGGCCCATTCTCACCAGCTTCTTAGTGTATAACGCTAGTTCTGGAGTATTTTATCCATGATGTGTGCTCAGAGCCAACCCCTCCCCATATTGACTAGCTTCTCAATCCCAGGCTTGGGCTACACTCTCCTCATTGCCTGGGTATCTCTTTCTCTTGTGCTTCTGGAGGGCAAGACACTGTTTCTCATGAATTTCTGGATCCCTGGAGACTCGCCCAGAACTTGGTATGCATGCTTAGCATATGCTTTTTGGAATAAAAATATTTCAAAATGGCATTTATAAATGTTGAATTTCTTTTCTGACTTTAGATATAAGGGAGGTGGAAGAAAGCTTGGGACAATCCGTTTGTGCTCAGAAAGGAAACTGAAGGAGTTGAGGTAACACTGGGATGGGCATGCGTGTGTGTAGTTTGGGATTTAGGCACCAAGTTTGCCTAACGGGGCAAAGTTGTTGAGACTCAGTACACATAAGGCTGAACTTGAGGGCACTTCATGAATTTCAGGTTTGGGGACTGTTGGAGATCCAGAAGCAACCAACTTTGAGTCGTAGTTGTTGCTAAAACACTGGAAAAATATAAATCCCTTTATATTCTGATCAAAGAGAAATTTCTTTCTCTGCCTAGTAAGGCCCAAGGAATTGCTGTAGAAACAGAACTATAATTTAAAATATTTATCAACACATTTTCTCTATGCATCCTCAAGCTGTACTACTTAATTTTGTGAAAAGATATTTCCAGGCTAGGTTTCTAGTTATAACCTCAAAAGCTAGACTCGTAAACTGTTCCTGGGACTCCAACTGCACAAATTTCTGAATGAGATTAAAATGTGAAGGGAATACCTTCTCCAGTGAATGATGCATATGTGCGTGCATGCATGTGTATGGTTTTTGTTGGTATGTGTCAGTGTGTTGGGTTCAATACTCTACACAACTGAAGCCACAATGTTGTTACATCTATTGTCTCTACTACTAGAGATGACCCAGGAATTTCCCATATTGGTAGTGGCTAAACAGAGTACAGTGTAGACAACGATGCTCACAAGTAAGTCTAGGCAGAGAGGGAAAGAGCACAGTGATGGGTGAGGGGCAACTGACACTTAGGGTCACGAGGCCTGTGGAGTCAACCTCTCCCATACCTTCCCAATCTTATCACTCTTCTCTATCCTCACTGCCAGTGCTGGAATTCAGGCTAATAACTCTTCTCTAAAGCTAAACCCACTCCTCCATCATTATCCACACTCTCCCCAGTTGGTCTTTCCAGAATCTGAGTATGATCAAGTTACAAGTTAAAAGAGCCATGGGATTTCCTCTTGCCCTGGCTCATTGGCCTGCCAGTCTCTTTATCCCTTCTCCTTGGTTTCAGCCACACAGGACCACTCAGCATTCCCCAAAGCAGACCTTGTGCTTCCCTTCTCAGTGTCATCTTTCCCTTTATCCTCTCTCACCTGGTGAGCTCCTGTCACCTTCTATGTCTACTTCTAGTCTACAGTTCCCAGTGTGTCAACTTGGCTAGGCTATAGTACCCAGTTATTCAATTAAACACTCATCACAGGTGTTTCTGTGAGGGTTTTTTAGAGATGGGGTTAATAGCTACAATCATTTGACTTTAGATAAAGATTATCTTCAATAACTGAGGTCTTCTGGAGGAAGAAAACATTCTGCCTCATGTCTGCAACATCAGCTCTTACCTGAGAGTTGCCAGCCTGCTGCACTGCCCTACAAATTTAGAATTTGTCCAGCAGAACCCCAAAATCACATAAGACAATTCTCTGAAATAAATCTCTTCTATCTATCTATCCATCATCTATCTCTCTTCCTGACTGTTTCTATTTTTCTGAAGAACCCTGACTGATCAACTGTCACTTACAAAATTGAGGAAGGCACCATCTGAATTCACTGAGCACTTGACAGATATAATTTTTTAAAAACTTATTTATTTTTAATATTTTGTCAATAGACAAAGTGAAGGGATCCTGCCTTATCTGTCTTAGTATCACTTAAAAAAATGTCTGCTCTATCATACTCTCTAATATGTGTAGAGATGGTAGAGCAGGCATGGATTTTGTGGGCATCAGTCCATAAATCAGGGGTACTTGAAGTGTCACATCTTTTCTTTTCCTCTGCCTCTTAGCACCCTTGCCGCTAGAATGGAATATTTTCTCTCATTCATAACTGGAGTTTTCCCTTTTTCAAAGATGTGTGAGAATCCTTGGGTCTCAAGGAGTCCCAATTACTGGGAGGACCCTCAAGTCATTTGTTACAGGTTATTAGCTTAAGCTAATGTTGTTTCTCCAGTGTCCATATACCAATGCATATGACCCCATGGTCCCTTGGATGCAGAAGAGCTGCTGATTTTGTGCCATGCTTGAGACTGACGCTGGAGCCCATCCTCACTGGGGAACCCCATAGCTTTCCCTTTCTGAGAGTTTCCCACCTCCACGAAGCAGGTTTCTCTCTCCAAGCACGATCTGTTTCCATTTTCTTCTTAACTGTCTAGGCAGAACTTCTTTCTTCTTTAGATCAGTGAAGATCATTACTTTCTTTCCTTCTTTGAGATAAGGAAGTATCATCTTTTCCACAAGTTGAGGCTTTTATAAAAGTCAGAAGAGCTGTTTGGTTTTAAGTAGCTCCCCACAAAAATCTTTGTAGCAAGAAACCTCGACGGGTCTTGAAAATCAAACACAAATTGCTTAATAAACTATGTTCACATAGATGATTATCCATCCATCTGTCCACTAAAACCTAACTTTCCAGAATAAAAGCTATACAAACATGGTGGTGAGATCAAATGAATTGTTGCCCATTTATTTGCCTATATTTTCTAAATGTTTTATGGTAACCATATATTATTTTTATAAAGTGAGAGGCTTGAAACCAAGCAGACCCTGGGGGATTCCTGGGCAAGGAAGCCTGTTGCTAATCAGGGAAGGGAGGGGATTCAGAGACAAGGGAGGAGCAGCCAAGAAACAATAGTAAAGCCTTGGGACTGGGTTTTGGTTCCACCTCAAGGGATACACATAACACTGTTTTTGAGCTCTTTATGGATCTAAAACCCCCAACAAATGGAAGATGTTAACATTCTTCATTCCAGAGAAGATCACCTGAGGCCAGATTAAAGGAACCAGGCAAGCTCATCAGGAGACTACCTGAGACCAGATTAAAGGAGTGTGCACATACTCTAATCCTTATCAGCAAACCCACCCTTGAACCATTGCTATAAAACTACTCACCAAATCCTCCCGGGTTGGTATACACAGTTTTAAGGGGCGTGAGCCCGCTGTGTCCCCCTCTGCCTGACAAAGCAATAAAGTTATTCTTTTCTACTTCACCCAAACTCTGTCTCTGAAATTCGATTCAGCACCATTGTACAGAGGCTGAGTTTTGGGCATTAGGCTCTCATTAAACCAGAAGACAGTTAAGAAAGGTCAGGAGACTCAGGATCAAATTCCAGCTTTGCTATGTGCTTGCTGTGTGATTTCTAAACCTCAGTTTGCTGATCAATAAAATTGGCATAGTACCAAACTTTTGTTTTCTGAATAAATGAGTCAAAGTGTATAGAGTTCTTAGCATATCCTGGAATATGTTTTTTCAATACATGGTCATAGTTTTTAATCCATGCTAGACAGTGAGTTTGACAGCAAGACAAAATCTCTTCCTTCTTTATCTCTACCATCTAGGAAGGGCCTGGCTCATGGAAGATAAAAGTTAATTGCTGAATGAATGACCAAATAAACAATTCATTTAATCAATCTCCCAATTTCTAGATATTTTACTCCAAAAAATTAGATTAGTCTCTGTACTAAACATCCTCATCTAGAGCCCCTGTTCACCTGTGAGTATGTATATTTCCCTGAAACACACTGTTTTTTCTTTGATTGTGTGACAAACTATATGGAGAGCCTTGAATTAGCTAGCGGAATTGTCTCATGCCACCTGTCATAAGCACAACAATATACATGTTTAAAGTTTGTTTTTATGATTTTATGACTTTCTAATTATCTGAGTGCACATAGTTAATCTCCGTAATTCTGGTTTTATGGCAAGGTTACTCGCATATGAACCATAAGCTTTTCTGCTTTTGATTTCGCATCTGTGTTAACAAGAGACTAAGAGATCATAATCAAAAGCTTGCAAGGTGACCAAAAGCTGAAACATCACACTCCCCAATATTCCAGAACACCATCCAAGTGGCACACCAGCGTAACATAAACACAGGCTGTGCTCTACTTTTTAAAATGTGTTTTATCTTATCTATTGTGTTTTATCTATTTCTGCATAAGAAATTACCACCAAATCACCAGCTTAAGATAGCACGCATCTATTATCTTACAGTTTCTGTGGGTTAGGAATTTGGGCATGACTTAGCCGGCCCTCTGGCTCCAGGTCTCACAGAGTTACAGCAAAGGTGATGATCTGGGTGGGAATAGCTGTTGAGTTTCGACTGGGAAAGGAAGTACCTCCAAGCTCATGAGGTATGAGAAAGATTCTGTCCTTCACTCAGGGCTGTTGGCTGGAGGATGCCCTCAGTTCCTTGCCACATAGGCCTCCCCATAAGAAGGCTTACTCCATCAGAGTCAGAAAGGGGGAGAGTCAACAGAGCCTGCTAGCAAAATGCAAGTCCCAATATTAGGTTACACTGTCAGGGAATTGATGTCCCATAACCTGCACTGCATTCTATTGCTTAGAAACAAGGCGCAGGTCCCACCCACACTCAGGGGGGCAGGAATCATACAAGGGTATGAATGCCAGGGGGTGATTCACTGGGGCCACCTAAGAGCCTACCAGCCACAGTGCCCAAGGGATTGATTTTAAATTCACACGTGGTCAAAAACAGTCCACGTTAACTCACACTCTAATCACAGTCAAGTTAAAAAGCTATGACAAGATCAGCTATATGTAACCCATTACCATTTTCTGCTGCGAGAATGTTACTAAAAGTATTGTGCTTGAGACTTCCCTGGTGGCGCAGTGGTAGAATCTGCCTACCAATGCAGGGGACACTGGTTCAATCCCTGGTCCAGGAAGATCCCACATGCCGCACATGGAGTAACTAAGCCTGTGAGCCACAACTACTGAGCCCACGTGCCACAACTACTGAAGCCTGCATGCCTAAAGCCTGTGCTCTGCAACAAGAGAAGCCACCACAATGAGAAGCCAGCACACGGCAATGAAGAGTAGCCCCCGCTCACCGCAACTAGAGAAAACCTGCGCGCAGCAACGAAGACCCAATGCAGCCAAAAATAAATAAGTAAATAAATAACTTTATTAAAAAAAAAAAAGAAAAGAAAGTATTGTCCTTGTCACCAGTCAGTGTTCCTGCATAAGATTCCTTGGAGAAACTGCTTTGAAATTTACTTCTAGGAAAAACTAGACTTTCTTGTAAACTGGAAGTTTTACCTTTTCTTCCAAAATTAATGACCATCAATTCTTTTTCACATTGATCTTCTGGAGGCTTACTTATAAAAACTATCTCTTTTAATTTCTACTTCCTATTTGTTTCCTGACCTGGACTTTTTTTTTTTTCTTACACATGTTTTATTTTCATTTGTGTTTTCTATCTATGTTATTACATATATTCTTACTGGAAGCCACCTAAATAAGGTGCGATTTAAATAAATAAGGCAGAGGTTAGGTGGCTTTTATCCTCAAGGTTCAGCATGGTCAATACATGATAGAATTGAATTCCAGGACTTCTTTCTGTCCGTTGAATAAGATATCTAAATGTTCTGTATTTTATTCTTTTTATAAGTGAGAAGGCTCAGTAGAAAGACTGTTAAAAATTAGTTTATAATATTTTGAAAAATATTCATCAAAGTGAATTCTAGGTTAAAACTGATTTTTTAAGTTGGTTTAGTTGAAACTGGGTTTTGGAGAATAGGTAATAACTGGGATCTTAATTTGGACATGAAGTACAGAGAAGATCTGAAAAATACAACATCTACTTTAAGAAAACTTACAAACACTATATTAAGGGCCACACAGTAGGTGATCCAAAGATGGGTAGTTGTACAGCCCAACTCTTATGACTTTTGGAGAGAGTCATGATGATACACCCTGACATTATTCAACAGAGCTTTCATCAGGGACTCCAAGGTATAAAGGGACCATAACAACCCCTTAATTTTTGGTTTACCGCTAACAGAGTTCTCAGAGTTGCAGAGGATAATTATAGGAGGTCCTGGAAAATCCTCCAGCACAGAGCTTGGCACCTGTGTATGTCCTTACCAGGATTCGTAGCTTGAGTTCTGTCCATCAATTTCAACAGTCGCTAACAACTAATTGAAATGCAGCATTTCTTTCAATAATGAATGATGGCAATAAATCATGATAGTATTAGCACTAGGTGTATTTTGTCACCTGTAGAAATCATAGATATTTTTATATCACTTTACAGTTGCAGATATCTCAAAACATGGTTTATGCTCATCACTATTTCAAAGGATGGTAGTTACCAGACTCACTATTTGTTAATTAGCGTATGAATATAGCAGCACATATCTTGCTCTATTATACTTTTAAATTATATTTTAAAAACTGTATTTGTGAATGGTTGGTTTTCTCTATAATCCCATGTATGTTACTTTTGTACTGGGAAACATCATTTAGAGAAAGGTGCACAGACTTCATCAGATGTCAAAGGGGCAAGGCACATGGGTGTTGAGAACCGTTATAGGCTTAGACCGAGGGCAGCAAGCCCCACAGACCTCTGTCTCAGAGAGGACAGTTAGCACCAGGGCCGGACTCAGAGCAGCCCACCCTGCAGGGAAGACTCTGCCTTCCTTTTACTGCTTCCTGTGGAAGAAAGAGTCATCTTGGGGAAGTAAAGGAGCTTGGAAGAGGTTGACTGCTGATCAGATCTGGGGTTGAATACAGGCTCTGCCTTACACCTAAACCAGCTCTTACCTCAGTAAGAACTTCTTTCTTTGTGCCTTAAATTTTAATTTTAAAAACATTTCAAGCCTTCTTAAAAGTTACGAGAATAGAACAATGAATACCTAGATAAGCTTCACTAAGATTTATGGATTCTTTACATTTTATTTCATTTGCGTGTGCTTGCTATTTCTTTCTCCATAAAATCTACTATATGGTCCATATTCTCATGTCCTCAAACGTCCCAATAATGTCTTTATTTTGTTTTTGCAGTCTTTCCACTACGTCTGCCTTGAATTCACTCAGACCACTCTTACTCTGCCCTTTAGCCTCGGTGCTGCTGTCAACCCTGGAAGCCCTGGGCCTGCGGGTCCCCCACTCGTGTCTCACACTCTGGTCACCATGAATCCCTGCACATTGCTTCCTCTGCCTCTCCTCCTGCCCTTCCCAGCTGCCTAAACCCTTCCCCTCCGCCTTCTGGGATTCACAATCCATCATCCACAAAACTCTCTCTGCTCTCACTTTCTTCTCAGTATGTTTGCTTTGTTTTGTGGTTTGTTGGTTTGTTTTTAATCCAGATTTCAATCAAGGATCATAGGTTGCAGATGTCTTGAATTTCTGTCAGTGAGTAAGTAGTTCTTCTAGAAATGGCCTTAGTTCTTTGAGCCTTCGTCCTGCATTTCTGAAAGTGGGAATTAATGACAATAATAACTGCCGTACAGGGTTGTTAACAACCAAAAGACACATGAAAGCGCTTTAGAAACTGTGAAGTAAGTGCAGTTACTATTCTAATTTTAATGTAGACAGTTGCAGTCAAGGTTCAAGGTTTATTCTTGCTTGCACATCTTTGGTTCAGTGGAGTGCCTGTAGTCTGGGCAGACTTCAGTGTTGTGACTGGATGTCTGGAACTCAATGAATATGACAGCAAGACAATTCCCCATAACAGACTCCAGGATGGGAACTCACTTCTGTCAGTTACGGGAATGGTGTTGTGTCTCATTTACTCTGTCCAAAACCAAGATTCCAATTGGGTATTTTCATTTTATTTCAAATCTGGAAGTCAGTACTTCTTTTTCTAAGTTTTTTTGCTTTTGTGATGGAATGAGAATTAATAAAGCATGTTTTATTTCTGTCACTTTTGGAAAGAAGCAAACCTAAATCAGATCTCTAATTAATGATTTAAGTAGATACTACTTATTATTAATTCTCCCCTCCCCCCATTTCCATTCTTCCCTGTAAAAAATCCATCATTACATAAAATGTCTAGATATTTTATAGTATTTGACCAATATATTTATGATTCATCAGTTCAGACCGACATGTCATTCCACTTTAGCCAATTTACAGACGCACTTCATCTTCAGATAGATAGATCCCCTGTGTCTGATGTTACAATCCTGTTCGTCTAATATTTTGTTAAGGGGATGGGGGAGAGGCAAAGAAACTAATATTCATGAAACACCTTTAATATGCCATCCCCTTTACATACATCATCACATTTTACTCATTGCCAGACCCGGTGCAGCCCTGTGTATTGCCTGTTTTGCACATGAAGAAAGTGAGACTTGGCAATTGTGACACCAGCTGAAGGTCGCATGGCTAAGAAGGTGGGACTGGTGTCCATGTTCCTCCCACTCTGCCTGGCTGCCTTCCGGAAAGTGACCAGAGGCATAGGTTTCCCAGACTTTTTGTAAGGCTGAGCAAATAGCATTTTATCTACTTCCCCACAAAGCCACTCACATTAATTACATTTACACATACTGTAGGAAGCTTTTGTTCAGATAACACCTTGACTGTAATCCGATAACACCCAGCGTTTGGGTTTTATCCTCACTTTCATCTCGGTTTATTTCATTGTGCAGAATTATGACCCAAGAAAATGAGTGATCTCCAGGGAGAAGATTATTAAGCTAAAATTAAAAGACATGAGAAACCTCTTAAATATTGTCAGCATTTATAATTTAAAATTGTCATGTTTATTCAATATTGGAAAAATGCAAAAGGTGATCTTGGCTAAACATTGTAACTTTTGACCCCGCCTATACCAAATAAACTGTATGGTATGGTATAACTTTAATCTCATGTAATTAAACAGTGTTAACTTTGTAAAACCAAAAAAGGTGTTTAAATCTGCATTAATCATCCTTTCAGAAAAACATAAGCAATGTTTCTCCCTCGTTATGTTGTTACCTACTAATTAATGGGATGAATCAAATTTCCCTGTTTCTTTAGATTTGCATGAGCTTAAAATACTCTTTTATCTACATTAGGTAGAATGTCAAAACTGGCTTTTGTATTATTTTAAATCTTGGGAAGATCACAAGGCTTTCCTAAAAATATGTCCTATCTTGACAATGCATTATACCTTAAGAAAAGTTTAATTAACAATGTCAGAATGTGTTTCAAAAAAGTGATATATTAACAATTTGTTCCTATCTCTTGAGTCTAACAACATCTTAACCCTTAAAGAAAAAAAGACATATTTTACATCTTAACATGACTTATGCTAACTAAAATTTGATGATTTAAAATTAAAGTATATATAACCTAATACAAAAAATGTTTAAGTATCTTACTGCTTCAGTTCACTTTTCAAGGTCAATTCTCATTAATTTACGAACTATTGGTTTACCTAGATTGTATCATTAGATACTAATTCTAATTGAAGATATTTCCACAGGCCCACTGTGGTTACAAAACCAGTTTAAGATATAGTTTAAAATCTCTAGACCTCATATTTTTCTTCTGGAAAATGGGAATATTGTACTTCCTTGTCTACCTCACATATGTTTTTAGACACAGCAGATGAGAAAACACAAATATTTTGGGTTACTTTCATAACTTACTAACTCTAAGGGGTCATGCTAAAAGTTTATTTTTATTTGTTTGTATCTTTTTTTCAAATAATGTACATGGGCCAAAAAAAAGGAAAAATAAGCAAAAAGAACAAATTTGTCATATCCTAATCTTTTGTCTTGCATTGAATATCTTTAGAATTCTTTGTTTTGCTCTAGTCTTTTTTCCTCTGCTCATATAGAAATACACCCACATGTGTGAGTTTCAATGGCTTATCAGTAGTTCACATATCAAATATACGTAATTGAATCCCTATTGTATATTCAGCTTATTTCTATTATTTCACTGTTACAGTAATGTGATAATTTGTGTAAATATGCCTTTAAACACAGCTTTGATTATTATTATTATTATTATTATTATTTTTTTTTTTAGGATTTTGCTACATACTTCCAAACTGCCCTCAAGAAATATTTTTTCAATTTATGCTATCACCAGCGATGGATGAGATTGCTGGCTCACCCCACTCCCTTGTCAACACCAGGTATTTACATTATTTTCAATCTTAGTAGGATGTTATTGTTATTATTACATATTTATCAGTATCCCTGGCATCATTCTCCTTTTTTTTTTTTCTTTCCTTTTTTTGTCCTTTCTCACCTACTTGGTGAGAAAATGCAGGTTGTGGAACTGGAAACTGTCAATCTTTGAACGACAATTCCTTTCTCTAGAGACTCAAAAGCTATTTCATAAAGAAATGCTGTTCAAGGTCTCTAATTTTAAGCATCCCAATCACCACTGGCATCTTGTAGGCCTTAGGCCTACAAGGATGTCTGCGCAGCCTAAGGAGAACATTAATATATGTGCTGTTTTCTTTTTATTCTCTTCGGCGACCTGTGCCTTTGGGGTGTCTTTGAGATGTTTGATGCTTTTTGTAGCTAGAGTTATTGATCAGGGCAGCAAAAGGGAGTGCTAGCGATGGCCAGGAGAGATGATTTCACCTGAGCTTGCAACCAATATCCAAGAGGTCTGCTCAGCTTCAAATAGTCTCATGGGTCTCAATGCTTGTGACAAACCTGATCCCAAAGGAAAAAATCAAAACACCCTGGTAGTTAATGAACTTAAAAAGAATATTGCGAGACATGTTTACAGTCATAAAAGAGTGGTTTGATTTTGCAGTCACTCTGCTCTTCTATTAAATTTTAAGTTCAACAAACGATGTTTATAAGAACATATTGGAAATGTGTAAAAATGGTTCTCTAAGACCACTGTAGCAACCAGGAGTGTAGTTCCCCACATTTTCCCAGTTCTCCTTCTGGTCCTTTAATTGTGAGAAGAGGTGACCTGCGTAACTTCCAGGCTGGAGCACCTAATTGTCTGTGTGGGACCCTCCAGCTTCCTTCCCCTCTGCCACAGGGAGAAGAAACATTCCAAGTCCCCAACTGGGGACAGCATAGAGCAGCTCCTGCAGAGAGTGACATGAAGCAGACATGGGAAACCAACTTGTGTTGCTTTGAGACCCTGGGTTTTTTGAGTAATTGTTTTCAGTAATGCTTTGTTACTATAACATAACCTCGCCCATCCTGACTGACACAGACATTTTGAAAGATTTTTTTCCCCTAATGAACATTTAATGATAATTATAAACCTTCAAAGTAAAAACCATCATTGATTACAGGAAGAATTGAATTTCTCATGAAAGAAACATACAAGGTATCTTTAAGAGCTGAAATTATTTAAGTGGTTCCCAGCCCTAATTGTTGTTAGCAACTTTTATGCCAATCTCCTTTTCTACTCAAAATAAAATTTCGTACGCCAAATTAAAAAGTGAAAGAGAGTGATAACGTGTATTGTGTGTCTGCTATGTGCCAAATACATTGCTAGATAATTTATATCTTTTATTTTACTTAAGGCATCATCGTAACCATGAAAGGCAAATGACGTTTCTGTTTAAGGAAAAAAATATCCTAAGATGCGCCGAGATGGAGAGATTTGACTTTGAAACCAGGTTGGTCTTACTTTACTGCTCTTGTCATTTTCCCTCCTCACAAGTGGTTTACTACTTCGACTGTTTATTAATATAAATATATAAGATAGTTTATTACTCACATACTTGAAAAATATACATTTTGTTCTGGAGACAAAAGAGAAACATGGTTCAATTCAGATCGTCTTTGTAGGTATTGGAATTGCCAACACTGTGAACTCTGCTGAGACTAAAATTACATGGGACAAAAAATAAAATGTTTCCAAGGGCCTTCTTATTAAATAAATATCTGTATTTTCCCTGACTCCGGGTGTTAGCATCACGAGTTTACATTCAGCCCTTTGTCCAGTTAAGCCTTTTGTTAAATGTCTCAGCAGCTGATTTTATTTTTGCAGTAGTCGAAACAATTTTATACTTGCAAGCGGAGATACCATTTGGACTGTGCTACTGATTGCGGTCTGTTACAGCATCCTTCCTGCTCTGGACAGTGGTTTAACTTTTCCAATGCACTTGTCCAAAAAGAAGAAGAAACAGATGGAGGAGGAAAAAGGAGAACTGTTCATCATAGCTGAGATTGTCCAACTCTCGGTTGTAGTACGTGGACTATTTTAAGTTCTCTTTGTCTAGCAACTCCGTGTCCGTTCATCTCCACCCAGGGGTGTCCTGCCCTCTGGATACACATGACAGTGCCGTTCAAAGCTTTACGGACACAGCACATCAGAATACCGACCCTTCATTCTAACCAGCCAATCTGTTCAATGTCCTTCAAATAGATCTCGATTAATCCTATCTCAATCTGTCTCAGATCAGTAACATTAATAAACACATCTCTGTGTAGTATTTTACAAATCACATTTTTTTAACTTCATCACGTAGGTGATTATTTTTGTGTCTTAGTTAGGAATCCTGGAGAAGAGGAAAGCTGGGAACACCCTTCCTCCTTAAGAGTGCTTTCCCCTCGGCAGGAGCCAGTGCAAGTCAAAACTCCTTCGAGAATCTTCTCTCCAGCTTCTCCCTCTAGATTATCTTCTCTCTCCCCCTACCTGGCAGCACGTGGTACCCTCTTCACCTGTTGTTGTCCCCAGTGTGAGCTCAGACATTTGGAAGAGTGTGAGCTGGTGGAGAGAGAAAGGCTTTGGAACCAGAGAGAAAGTGAGTTTGAAGCCCAGTTCTGCCACTCTATCATGTGACTTTGGACAAATTGCCTAACCCTTGGGCACTGTGGTTTGTTCATCCATAAATGGAGATAATAGAAACCACCTTGTATGGTTATTATACAGATGAAACAAGATAAAACACATCAAGGACTTTGCCCAACACCTGGCTCCAAAACGGTCGGACTCTGTCTCCCTCCTTCCTCAGTCCCTCGAAGGGAGAGACCACAACCCTCCGCCTTTTTCATCTCTCCTTCTCCACAGCATTCACAGAATGCTGAATGCACAGGAAGCACACAATCAATATTCTCTGAATTGAATCATACAGAGGCCAGTCCTCAGACACTGCCCTAGAGAAAAACTCCACCGTGGGGCAGTCAGCAGCCATACCTTTCTTGTCAATCAGAAGTGTCCTTTGAAGTACAGCGACATCTTTCATAGAGAGGAGTTAGAACTCAGCTGACACACAGGGATGTGTGGGAATCGTGCCAGATTCCAAGAGCATGGGGAAAGTCCTGGAGGTGACCTGAAAACTGAATCCTTGGTGTCTGTCACTCCATGTGTGAAAAAGACCATGAGTAATTTTATCTGGGAAAACAAAAATCCATCTCATGTATTGCACCCGTTGGTTAGGAAAGGGGTAGTGGAAAGGGAGACTATTCATTTATAATTAAGAAGCAAAATATGTTTTCTGCTGCAGCCCTGAGGTTTTTTTTTTTTCCCCCTTTTGTTTTTGTGTTTTCCATTTCCCTATTGGTTTTCATTAATTTTGCCCTAGATTCCTGAGCTTTGTGAACCTGGAGAATTTTTTTTTTTTAATTTAAATAAATAAAAAGAGCCTGTAAGTTTTCCCCAGATCACCAGGCTTCAATATTAAATTACTGTTTTCTGGCAGGATCATCTGCAAAACTCTGATTTTGTTTCTTTCTCTGTTCCCATCCTGATAATTGTGGCTGAATTCCCTTGTCTTTAATATGCCATATATTCTCCACCTGGCAAAGGATTCAGACAGATACAGATAATAAATACCCCGTAGACATACAGACAGAGAAACTGCTGTAATTGCTTTCATAATGACTCTGAGACATCAAAGGAAGGCAAATAATGGTATTTAACACTGTTTCCATTCTTTAGCTGAAATGTAATTTTATAGAGTTATTGTCAGGCAGTACGGCGAACGTACAAGTACAACTGTCATATTCAGCTCATATTAATTAGCTGCCCACGAGAGGGCCAGGCGAGTAATGGCAAAGTTCTCCTCATTTCAGATGGTCTGATATTCAGACAGAACCACAAGTACAATAGCTTGATTAACATAGTTGCTTAGATCAGGTTTTCCCTGGGAGTGTGTCAATTGGCATTTTGAAGAATCAATTAATTAGCACTCCAAATAATCCATTCTTGGGTTAATGAAAGTGTTTTGTACAGCTGCAAAAAATTACATGAAGAAAAACCAAACCTTTCCAAAGTGGCAATGAAAAAGATTTCTCTCAGAAAACTGCATTGTCCATTTCAAAATACCACCAAAAATGTGTTTCTTTTTAAAGCCAGGGAATTGACATGTATAGTTTTAAACTACAGTGGGTACGTTTTGGCTTAGAATAAGGCAAGTGGTGGATGCCACAGTGGCACAGAAATGAGAACTTTTATTGTCACTATTTTGTCTTGTAATTGTGTTACTTAATTAGGGTAAGTCATGGCCAACGTTCTGCATACCATTATCCACTATTTTAAACAATTACTCTTTGACAGCAATATGCTTATTAATATTTTTAAAATGCCAGGACCACACAGATACTCCTGTTTTTGAAAGTTTGAGGTAGAATTCTCAGACATATGAGAAGTACAAATTAAAGAAGCAAATTTATGTTTAATAAAGCTAAAATCTGTTTAACTTAGCGATATAATACATTCTATACATGAAGTTTAAAGTATCAGAAAACCAAACTGTGAGACTCTCAGATACTTTTGCTATCAATACAATGTTACCTTTGGCATGTCTTATCAATTCGCCCCTCGACTTAAAGAAGGTGCTAATACTGTCTCTTTTCTAACTCTCCTGGATCCACATTTTAAAGTACTTAATTTTGTGGCAGGCTTTTCTTATTTGTGAAATGACCTTAATCAACCCTATAAAAGAATAAAATCCTTTATTTGGTGACTAAGCTCTCTCTAACTTCCAAAACTTGGTGTAAATTATAGATGGTATTTGTATAATAATTCCTTCTTCAGGAAATTCTACCTTTATCAGCACCCCTGATGTAAGCGGTTTTTAAATCATGTTCAAGACCCTTGAAATTTAAGACATAAAATAAATATTTGTGAAGTTAAGTAAAATGATTGATAGTATCCACTAAAAATTATTTGGAATTAAAATATAAATTTCATTATTTGTATGAGTTTTTTTTTTTCTTTAGTAGTTTGAAAAATGTGATTTCTTATTATTGAGTAATTATAAACTTTCCAATTCAGCCTCATTCATAGGATATGACTATTGACTTAGGTAAAAATCAGCATATTCAAAACAGGCTATAACAAATTTTCACTGATATCAGATATGGATTACCTTCCTTTATCTTGTCTTAGTATTTAATAAAGTGTTGGGAGTTTGATGATGTAGAAGTACATTTTCCTGATCATTATGTGGATGAGAGTTGTAGAGCTCATTACAAACCATAGCTCTTAAAGGCAGATCTATCTACCATACCCCAAATCAAGAATACACAGGGGGAAAAATGGTAGAACACGCACACACACACACACAGAATTCTGTAGAAATAAGCTGCTCATGTCTTCCTATTAGGATGAATAATTCTCCCAAATGGAAATGTTTGCTCTCAAGGTTTAAGGAGGCCAGTGATGTGGTTGCTGGGTGTCTTCCTTTCCTGAGTTGTTGAGGGACATACCCTACACCTTCCTCTTCCTCTTCCTTCAGGGTGATGAAATGATGGGCAGGGACTTGTTCCTAATACATTTGAACAGATGCCAGTGAGATTCAGCATCGCCTGTTTATTGCTTACCCTTTATTTTTCAACGCTCTCAGAAATGTAAAATGGCAAAGTTTCGCTGTCATTGCTCATGGTGGACTTCAGCCAGCAATGAGATCTATTGCTTATTTTGCTAATCGGCTCCTTCCATATCTGCATACTCATTTTCTGATAGCTGATGAGGCGACAAGGTCATTGGACGTACAAGTACTTATTTAAAAACAGACATGAGAGTGAGATAGAGGTTAGTTGGGTCTATCAGAGCTGTCAATCAATTAATGAAAATTATTGAGCAAGGACACTGTGGGGGAAGCGAACAGAAGGAAGGAAAATGACCATGGAGACACAACATAGGGAAAACGACAGAACTGACTCAACGTGCTCACGTGAGCACTAAAAACAGACATGCTCACATCCCAAGTGAGAGACAGCTCTGAGAAACACAGCCACTGGAGTCTGCGCTGCTCCAAAGGCTCCAGGCTGACAGCACAGGGCTTTTGCCCAAAGGTATACCCTGAACAATGCCTCTGCTTAGACATGGAGGGGACAGCCGAGTGCCTGATGAATATTTTATTAATGTGCCCAAGACCTGTGGCCAAGATTTCGAGTCATTTAAAGACACTATTATCCAGACCAAAATTTGTGGTAAATCGAGGCCAAAAGAGTACAAACAGCCCTCTTCTTCCAGGAGAGGAAATATTAGATTCCTACCTGTATGACAGACGTGGAGAGCAAAACTGAGTAGCACCAGAAGGGGCTTTAAAAAGCTCTCTAAATACCCACTCTATCACCACTGCACACCGTATGCTGGCATCAGGCAGGCACCTGCCATTTATCAGCACAAGAAAGAAAGAATTCATAACTTGATCCTTAGGGGAGGGGGAGAATGGAGGAATAGAAAAATATATAAATGAGAGGAATGAGAGAGAGAGAGAGAGAGACTGAGGGATGAGGGGAGAAAAATTGCCAATAAGCTTGTGTGAATGAAAGATAGTGAGGGAGAGAAAAGAAAAGGCTGCAAAGTCAAAAACAGGGAGATACTGACACCAAATCTCTGCAAAGCGTTCAAAATTCTCCAGCTGCCACGCTTTTAATTTGCTACCATTCTAATTAAAATGCAAATTAAATTTATAATTAGCATCAGCGCTTTCTAAAGAAGGCTTCTTGTGCGCTGCACAAACATATGGGATGATGCCGTAGTGAAAAGTTTGTAAAACAGAAGTAATGGCACAAAGTCGGGGCGGGAGTCGGGGGGGTGTTCTTTTCCCTGGGAAATAAGTTTTATGCAGAGGCGGGTGGCTTAAGGGGAAGATGATTGCAGCGTTTCTTAGAGGAGGATGGAAGTGGGTGAATGTCCCATGGCAACAAAAGGATTGCTGAATATCGAAGATCACCCGGCCAGGGTGTAACTTTGTGTTGAACCAGGTGTCAAGGGTTACCCTGCATGTCATTGGGATTGTATAGGAGATGCCAAAAGGCAAAAGGGGTCAAAGCTTCTAATCAAAATGACTATGGCCAAAATTAACCGCTGCTTGCTTCCAGATAATTAATTTAAAAATTGATGGGGAACAAAGTACCAAAATTACCTCATGATTCGCACATGTATCATGAGTGCAAAGTAAACTCTCTCCCCAACTCGCTCTCCAAAGCTGAGGGGTGGGTGGAGATCCGAGAAATGTGTTAACCAAACGGGTGAATTTATGCGGTGCTGGGTTTGCTGAGGTCTTTGCCGAATATGCAGGTTTTATCCCTAGAATGCTTTAAACATAAATGTATAAATCTGGTATTTCTGCTATTTTTCTACAGAAATATGATTGTGTTCAGTGAGGCCGATGGAGCAGAAACAGGAAGCTTGCAGCTGCAGTCAGAGAAAAAAAAAAAAAAACCGCCACAAAATTGCCCTTATATTCACCAGAGTTTGGTTCAAGAGGATCTTTCTGAATTAAAAAAATAAATAAAAATCTGCAGTCCACACAGTAATTGTGCTTTCCTTTCCAGTGGAGGGCCCTACCTGCACCTAAGTGTCTTTAATATTCCAGGAACTCTCCTTTATCTATTAACCAGGCTCTCCATCAGATATTTTAAATTTTGAATGTAGCAGGAATGAATATTTCATAGATGTGTGTTAAGCTGTTATTAAACTATAATGTAAAGCAGGATTGTAGGAATATTTTTATATGTCAGGAAGTCAATTAAAATGATAAGCCTGTAATATCACTGTGGTGGATTCGCACAAAACAGCATTTCATATGCACGGGAGGTCCTCAGCCACCTAGCATATGGGTGGCAGGCAGGACTGTTACATATTCAGAGGCCTGTGTACTTCAATTTCATTAGTAACACTTAGGTCCATTTTCGGCAGAGATTAAATGGAGAGCTATGGGGGATAAATCTTACCTGACTTGATTTTTATTTAGTATTACAAAAACAGCATTAGGCATTCTTAAAGGTAGGTGCTTACCTAAATGCACTGAGGATTCATTTGGAAATAAATGTCAATCCCTAGGAGAGTGAGGTGCCTATAATAAAATCTCTAGTGAGCATGCTACCCTTGACTTGAATAAAAGTGATGTGGTGTCTCTTGGAGAAAAATATCACAAAAACTAAAAATGGACGAGGAAGTTAAAACTAACAGAGACCACAGTAATATAGTACTTAAAAAAAAACACGTAGATTCCTATTTGTAGACTTTGAAATAAAAATAAGCTCTGTGCAGGGGAGTATTTTTGGTTTTTGTTTGCATACTTAGGCAGAAATATTTAGAAGAATAGTTGGTTGAACTATGTTAGAATGCCTTATAGAAAATTAAATGCTTTCCCAAACTTCCTTTGACCATCAGTTCTTCCCTGGGCAATGGCCATTGTCAAAAACGGGAAGCTAAAAGATGATCTGCATGACAGGTTTGACATAACTCAATTAATCAAGACTTCACCAAAGAAAGGAAAATAATTCTACCCATACGGTGATGAAAAGTGTCTTCTGATATTCACAGAGTAGAAGTTCCTTATTTTTTCCTGGTGTCTAAGAGGAATGCAGGCCTCTTAAATAAGTCTTCTGTGTGACGGACAAAAGACTGAAAACTGTGGCATAAAAGCATTGCTTTGTTTAATTTCTAATTGTTGTCCTTCTCTTATTCAGAAAATGAAGTCACCTTTGTCGTGGTTTCATGAACCGCTGGGTAATCAAAATTATTATGCCGCCACCTGTTGTCTGTTAATTATTCTGAGAAGATACTCATAAATCATAACACCGGACAATTAATCAAACTGTCAGCTCCCAGGTCAAAGGTTACCCATGAAAAGTTATAGGTCACCCACCGGGTGTGAAGGAGCAGGGTTTTAGAGCATCACTCATTGTCAAGCACTGTTGGGAGAAGTGCCATCGGAACAAAAGGAAAACTGAAGTACAGAAGAATTTCAGTCAGGGGGTGGGCTTTGGGCTCCAGATTCCAGCACAAGTGAAGTCAAACCTACATTACACATGAATTGACCGGCAAGCTAGTCTGGCCGTGCCCAGCTCAGAGACCCGCTGTTCTTTGAAATCTTGTTGCAAATAGTGTTCCTTTCGGAAAAGTCTGAAGAGCTACTAGTTGGGAACATTATCTTCTCTTTTTTCTCTTCATTGGTGAGTATATTGGAGAAATTCACGTCCTGCTGCATTATTCAAGACAATCACAATACATCAAACTGTAGTTGATTGGAAGATGCTTTGGAATGTCTTACTTCCTAAATTAATTTGGCTTGAAATATGTTTTCCTTATAGTGTGACAAGAACTTGAACTGCATTTAACATTTTCAACTCATTTATTTTCGGTCCCCTGTATTTAAAATAACATCATCACTTCAAACCAGTGTGTGTTGATGGATATCCTTGATTTAAAACCTGGCTAGGGGTAAATTATTTCTGATGTGGTGGAAAGCAACTTTAAGATGAGACATAATGATGAGGCAGCTGGGAAACAGAAGTAATGTTCCAGTTGGGAGACGCATTGCCTGCTATTTGAATTAAATTCTGTAAAATGGATATTATGCCTTCATTAAAAAATTCTCTCTAAAACATTAATTTTTTTCCTTTGTGTTGTTATTTCCTGCTCAAATAATCATGGCTTTCCTCATGAGGAATAAGAGTACCATCAGAGTGTCAACTGGGGTCAGATTGGTTTTTTTTGAAAGGACACACCACAGTTTCTGTTTAAATCATACATCTCAGAACTGACACTGAAAAAGACTATGCTCCAAAACAGAATCTGCTCCACCTTTCTCTTTCAATCTATCAAGCCATTATTACCCCATTTTTAATTGAGGCAAGTGAGTCATAAAAATGTGTCAGGTGACACTGGAGGTCAAAGCACGTTCACTGATCCAACTTTAACCACGACTGCAAATGTAAACACATGGGTCACATAGTTTAATTCTAAAATCACAACAAAATGCCTTGTGGATGCTGGAGCCACCATGGAGTGAATTCATCAGTTAACCCACTAGCAAAAATTTCTACAGACTGAGCATGTCCTCAAGTACAAAAGTCATGTTATTTGGCAATTCTCTCATCAAAATGGGATTTGTTGAAGCTTTTCTGATCACCTTTAAAATTTCACTGTGTTGACATTTGGGCATGTTCTTCCATGTTGCTGAAACAGAAATTATGAGCAGTGACTTTCCTAGTTTCATCCCCAAGTAGAGTTGAGGGCTTTTGTTCATTCAATACAGATTGATTGAGGACCTGCTAGAAGTCAGGTAATATGGGGTATAGGGCTGGAGGGATAACACAAGCTCCTCCTAGAGCATAGTGTCCAGTAAAATGCTCTGTCCAGCAGATCCCCTAAGTTCTTTCCTTTGGGAAAAGTGGAGTCTGATGGATTGTTCTTGGAAGGGGGCTGGCTATCCCTTGGAACACATGCTGAGGATGGGCACTCTGTGCCAGGTGTGTGGGAAATCAGGGAGTCTGGTCATCCTCTACCCACTGAGGGTGTGTCCAATCATCAGAAAAGAGCATCCAAACTCTACCCAGAAAGTTTGGGTCATGAACCAAACCTCAAGAACAGAAGCCTCTGTTATGGGCTTAACTGACCACCTTCAAAATTCATGTGTTGAGATCCTAATCTCCAGTGCCTCAGAATGGGACTATATTTGGAGATAAGGCCTTTATAGAGGTGATTAAGTTAAAGGAAGGCTGTTAGAGTGGGCCTTCATTCAAGTTGACTGATGTCCTTATAAGAAGAGGAAATTTGGACACACAGAGGGACACCAGGGATGTGCAAACAGAGGAAAGACCACGTGAAGACACAGGGGGCAAAGGCAGTCATTTACAAGCCAAGAAGAGAGACCTCAGGGGAAATCAACCCTGCCGACACCTTGATTTTGGACTTCCAGCGTCCAGGACTATGAGGAAATAAGTGTCTGTTGTTTAAGCTAGCTAGCCTGTGCTATTTTTTTATGGCTGCCCAGTAAGCCAATCCCTTTCTGATGCCAGGGAAAATGTCCCTGTGGATGAATATCCAGAGAAGGAAGTCCTGAGAGCCAGGGAGAGTGGTGCTCCATGAGAACCCTGGAAGGCTGTACCATTTGGGGGAACCCCTGATGTGCAGATGAGCCACCAGCAGATAGCACAACCAGTGTGGGGAGAGACTTAGGCCTGGAAGCCTGCTGCAGGAGTTGGGGAGGCCATCCCAAGGGCAGCTCAGAGAGGGTACACTCCAGCTTCCCAATGTGGGCACAGGCCTGAGCATCACTTTTGCTCACTGGTCTCAAGAGTCCTGGACATCCTTGCTGTTCCTCACACATGCCAAGCACCCCCCAACCTATGATCTCGGCACATACTCCTCCCACTGCCTGGAAAGTGCTGCTCCAGGAGTGCTCCTAGCCTGCCCAACCACGTTATTCAGGCTTCTGCTTTAAAGGAGACGACTTCCCTGGTCATCCTTTCAAAGAGCTCTCCCGTCACTGTGTCTCCTTACCTTGCTTTACTTTTTTATTTTTCTTTTTCATTACTTCTATACTTATTCATAGAAGCAATATTTATTTTGATACTTTTCTACGTTACAATGATTTTACTAGACCCCAAATTAAAATAATACCATTTCATACTGGCCACAGTTGCAGGTTACTTATGTAGGTTGGGGTTATTTATAATTGATTCTTGGCTGGAGCAGGGGATTTGGTGGCACCTTCTAAACTTGAGCTGGTGTGCATCAGGCTGCCCTCCCCTCTTTTATAACAGCTTTACTGAGATAAAATTTACATACCATACCATTCACCATTTAAAGTATAAAATTCAATTTGCTTTACTTTTCTTAATAACACTTATCAGCACCCAGAATTATATATGTAGTTATACAAGAAAGTACCACACAAGAATGAGAACCTTCTCAGTGTGGTTTCCTGCCAGGTCTCAGTGCCTAGAAGAGGGTTTAATGCCTGAAGGAAGACCTCCTGGTGTGGTGTGAGCATTAAGTGAGCTCGTGTATATGAAGTTCTTGCACCAGTGCTTGACACACAGGGCCCCAGAAACCTTGGCCATCGTGGATGGAGACACCAGGCAAGGAGTCTCTATCTCGGAGCTGTCGGGTTCATCAACAAACCTGTCTAGGAAACTTGGACATTTTAGATTTGTCTATTGAATGATCTCTTGGGTTTTATTCTAATAAAACTTCAGCTTGATATTTTCTGGACAAACTATGAAAAGCAAGGCAGTGAGTAGCTGTCAACAAAATATAAAAATACCATTCCAAGATCTCTTTGCCCTTTGCACTAAGGCACTGTGCGTCCAAGTACCACTGACCCAGATTTCCATAAGCAGTCATCTCACATATATACACTCACGCCTCTGTTTGTGCAGCATCATTATGAGTGTGCCTGGTTTGTCCCTACACAAGTGTTATATCAGTATTCTGTGCCAAGAGCACCTGCTACACAGTCACTGAGAATTTCCACTGTGCCAAACATTGTATGAAACGCAAGGTATGTTCTATCAGTATCATTATTCTCATTTTTTTCAATAAGGAACCTGAGAATGAGAGAGCTTTACTGAAATTAATTCTATTTTTTTCTAAATATGGGAGAGTTCCTCTAGTGAAGAGTGGACTATTAAGGCAACTTGACCGGTGACTGGATATTCTTGTACAAATCGTGATGGCTTTGTTGCTTAGCTTTGTCATATGTTCAGTGAGGAGTCTGAACCAGATCAGAGGTTGTCAGACAAGGAAAAACATCTCATATGTTGCCCAATGTTTGCTTTTGTTAATAAAGTTTTATTGGATCATAACCAAGCCCATTCATTTATGTATTGTCTATGGCAGCTTTTGTCCAATGACAGTAGGCTTTAGTGTTTATGACAGAGACCACAAAGCCTAAAATATTTATTATTTGACCCATTACAAAAAAAAAAGCTTGCAGAGTTCTAGACAGATAAATGCTAAGGTCTTTAGTGGTATTACATTGTTCTATTGTAGAAAGTCACTGCTATGTTCTCAGAATTTAGTAAACAGTCTTGCTCTAATTTCACTGACCATACTTACAAATGCTACATTATAGTTTTTCAAAGGCTTTAACCAGCAATGAGGTAGGTAACGGAGGGAATAGAATTATTTTCCCCAGTCAGTATTGCTTTTCTAGATTGAAAGGGGAGACAGTTAATATGCCTGTTCATATCAGGATAAAGCATTGTAAGGCATTGAATTTTGCCCCCCACCACTTCCATTTTTAAAGAATATCTCTGGTATCTATTTGAAACTGAATTGTGACTTTTCAATTATCTTAAACAGTTTTTAATTGAGATGCACTCAAGTAATACACACTGAAAAATCTGATCTATTTTGATGTAGTTTTTCTCAAAGATAATTTACACTAAGAATATAATTTTGAAAACACTATTTGAAACCTTTTACTTTAATTTGTTGTTTTTCCTTGCAATTTATTTGGTTGTTGTTATACGCAGGCAACAATGATCTTTCATCTAGAAAGCTTAATATTGCAGTAATCACACAGATACTAACGCATGAAAACAATGGGCTTATATCGCCAAAGTTGTTAAGAAAATTTCTGCTAATAGGTCTCAATTACTTTTCCTGTCTGCTGTGGCAGCTCTGCAGTGGGCTAAGTGCTGCATGCTGCCCAGAGAGTGGTTCTTGGAGGCCCCTGTGTATAATGAGGCAAAAAGATGGCCTGCGCGGGGTCATACACAAGTCATCGTTACTCTGAGGACAGGATGCATCAGCATGACCTGGTAGGAGAAGGAAATGCGTTTCTTCGTTTTCATCTCTTCTCAGCTGTGTTGGAATGGTCAGTTTCTGTCCAACAAGGTTCTTGAGCCAATCCCAATAAGTCTTCCAGTTTATTAGTAAGTTCCCAGTTAAAGTGTTCTAAGTTTCTAGAATTGCAAGAGAGGTGATAAAAGTAATAATTTCTATTTCATCAAGTAAGTCAAAGATTTATTTGGTAATATCTGGGGAACCCCTAAAAGAGGAATAAAATGATATATAAGTAAGAAGCTAAGAGAGGAGAATGAATAGAATAATAGTAATAATAATGAAATGATTAATCCCAAAGAAAGAAAGAAAGGGGAGAGTAAAGAAAATAACTAGGTCAAATAGCAAAGAAGTAGAAAGATGATAGATATAAATTCAAATATAACAGTAATTACTTTAAAGGTAAATGGATTACATACTCCAACTGAAAGAGATAAAAACCAAAGGCCAGGGGCTTCCCTGGTGGTGCAGGCGTTGAGAGTCTGCCTGCCAACGCAGGGGACACGGGTTCGAGCCCTGGTCTGGGAAGATCCCACATGCCGCGGAGCAACTAGGCCCGTGAGCCACAACTACTGAGCCTGCGCGTCTGGAGCCTGTGCTCTGCAACAAGAGAGGCCGCGATAGTGAGAGGTCCGCGCACCGCGATGAAGAGTGGCCGCCGCTTGCCGCAACTAGAGAAAGCCCTCGCACGAAACGAAGACCCAACACAAGCATAAATAAATAAATTAAATAAATAAACTGGAGAGAATCGTTAAAAAAAAAAAAAAAAAACAAAGGCCACATATATGCAACTTCTAAGAGAAACATCTTAAATATAAGGACACAGAAAGGTTTAAAGGAAAGGAAAAAATATACCATATGTACCTTAATTGAAAGATAAATATACTACCAGACCAAGTAGACTCTAGGGCAGGAAACATTACTAGAAACAAAGAGGAAAATTTTTATAATAAAAATGGAGTCAAGAAAATATAATAATTTTTAACATGTGTATATACAGTAACATAGCCTCAAAATACATTAAGCAAAATTGACAGGATTATGAGAAGTAAAAAAATCCATGATAACAGTAGAGTTTAACACATCTCAGTATCTAATAGAACAAGTAGATAAAAAATTAGTGAAGCCATAGAACATCTAAAGTAGACAATTAATAAATATGACCAATTTACATATTTATTATGTATAAGCATATCTTGGAGATACTGCAAGTTTGGTTCTAGACCACTGCAATAAAACAAATACCACAACAAAGTAAGGTGCATGGATATTTTGGTTTCCCAGTGCACCTAAAAGTTATGTTTACATTATACTGGAGTCTATTAATTGTGCAATAACATTATGTCTAAAAAAATGTAGAAACCTTAATTAAAAAATAATGCTCTCAGATATATGGGACCAAATAGATTTGCTTGACATAGGGTAACCATAAACCCTCAATTTGTAAAAATGCAGTATCTGCGAGGTGCAATAAAGCAAAGTGCAATAAAACCACATATGCCTGTATTAATATAACATACATACATCTATTATATATTTTATATAAGCATAATCATTGTATCCAGCAGCCATATAGAACAGTAAACCTAAGTCTCATCATTTGCAAGTGTACAGAGCACATTATATGACCTTGTATTTCTCTTTTTGGTAATACAGGGGTACCTCTCTTTACGTAGCAGATTTTTTTGCCCTCAGGGAGGTTCTTCCTTGTCTATTACTGCTCTTGGTCACATCTAAAGTGGATATTAGGAAATACATCCTTCTCAGGGACTGAGAACATTTCTAAGTCCAATTCCTGACTATTGAATATTAGAGGACTGAGGACTGTTTCAGTCATAGGCTCTTTTATGCCAGGTCTATAGATTCTCAACCTGTGTAACTCAAAAGCTTAGTAACTATTGTCTATTTGATTACAGACAGGGTTCTCCAGCTTGAAATATTGATTTGCTTTCTCATTCTTACCCCAATACTAATGGTATAAAAAGGGAGGCAGGAATG
This sequence comes from Eschrichtius robustus, assembly GCF_028021215.1. Taxonomy (NCBI): domain Eukaryota; kingdom Metazoa; phylum Chordata; class Mammalia; order Artiodactyla; family Eschrichtiidae; genus Eschrichtius; species Eschrichtius robustus. Next base: position 152,885,008 of record NC_090824.1, on the reverse strand, counting down.
GTTGGTCTCAGGTTGGATGAGAATTATATCACTGACGTGGCATAGGATTGTTGGCATATGGAGATGATAAAGTCAAGCTGATCTTTGATTAGTTTTATAACTCTTTTAAAGTTCTCTTTTGATAACGTACCACCTTATGGACAGGGGGAGACTGGTGCCATCACAAAACCCTTCGGTTTGCTACATCCCATTACCTCCTGCTTCCATGTTATGCGGGGGCTGTCTCCTTAAGGCAGTCAGGCTTTTGTGGGAAAGCCACATCCATGATCTTATCTCTATCCTCAGCTATTTTAGTCAACTGAGGCGTTTTGACATCATGCAGATTTTTTTAAAAATCGGCCTTTGTCCCTCAAAATCTTTTAAAATTTTATCTCTTATTGTTTGGTGTCAAAACTGAAATGCCCTAAATTTCTTGGGCCTCTCTATTCTTAGTACTGTTTGAAAATTTGCCAATTTTTTTTCTAAACTCACGTCTTTCTTGTAATACCTTGCCAAATGTAGCTATTAACCACTAGCACCAACAACTAAGCTGTGTCTTTCAATCCTTTCCCCTGGAGCTACAAGTTCTTGAAGCAAGTAGTCTGCTTCCCCAGTGTCCACAGGTTTAGCATGTATTTTGCTCCTGGCTGACATGGATAATCACTTCACATCCCTTTCCCCACCATCCTCACATTCCAGCAACTGACATAATTTCCTCACCCTATATTGGGTCATGCTAGGTTTGTCTTTTATGACCAACAATTTCATGCCTTCAGAGGTTTAAGAATGAAATTTTTTTGTCACTCACACAAAGTCACTGCAGATTAGGCAAATATCCATGTTGTAAAACTGAGATACTGGCTTCTTCAATCTTCTGTCTTGCCCCATTAGTAAGGGTCTCAATTCTTTACACAAAAGACAGAGAGAAAGTTGCAAAAGGGCTTTCCTCTGCCTCAGTGCAGGAGTGACATATGCCTGTGAGCCAGAACCGGTCACATGGCCCATCTTACTATGAGGAAGGAAAGCATGTAGGATGAGTCCAGAAATGAGAGAAGAAGCAGGTACTGGAAACCCAAGTATTTCTCCCAGATGGGTATTATAGTCTCCACTTTACAGATGGGGAAACTGAGGCTCAGAGTCATTAAAATAATTCCTCCAAGATTCCAAGTTAGTAGGTGACAAAGCCCCAGGTCAATCTGATATTCCACTGTGTGCCATACCTCTCCTAATTTATTTGTTATACCATTTCAAATATCTTAACATCAAATTATTGTCCTATGATGATCACTTGGATAATTAAAAACCAAATGTGTCTCTTTAAGACCACAATGGCTCCCCAATGTTTTTCTTTGTTATATATGAAACAGTTCTGCTTAGAATACATATATTTTCAATGATTAATAAGTTAGATGCATGTATCTGAGAAATGTGTGTTCACTTTGTGCTTATCTTCTTTCCAGAGGTCTCGTAACTTGCTGCACATGGGTTAACTTACCCAGCACCATAATGGGTAGGATGCCTGGCAGACAGCATTCGTATGCTTTGTACCCTAGTGTTCACAACAAAAGGATTTAGGAAGAACCAATACTTGGCACAAAAAGCAGCCCTTAGTTGGTGAGGGTAACTGTTGTGAGATACCCAGCCAAGAAGGGGGTCAAGGTAAGAAATCACTAGGTGTGGAGGTCATGGGGGAACTAAGGGTGTTAGAGGACAGAATAATGGGTGAGAAGATGGAAATTACCAGTTGATATTAAGATGCCAGAAAGCAAAGAGATGGTGGGGATTGTAATACAAGAATGAATCGGAACATGAGAAACTAATTGCACAAGTTTCTTTTGACAACTAAAATCTGCCCTTTTTGTATGAGTCATCATGTCTGTTTGAGAAAACAGCGGTTATGCCTTGAAAGCGTTCTCTACCAAATTTTAACACTTTGAGGCTGCCTGAAGTGTTGGAGATATGGGCATACCTTGTCTGAAATTCAGGTTTTTAAAAAATTACTCCAAATACCAACAGCATAAAAGCATTATGCAAAAGCCCAAAGCTTTTGCCTTAATTCTTATTTTTTAAAGTTATTTCATTGTTTTTTTTAAAAAGCACCTCAAGCTCATTTTAATGATTGAACTCATATTTCAAAACACCCAAAAAGTGAAAAGAAAAAGGAAAGAAAATCAATCCGAAGTTCATCTTTCAGAAATGGCCATAATTAGATGAATATTATTAATATATATTTATATGTCAGTGCTCAGATATAATAGTACACAGACAGAAATAATTTGTAAAAATGATTTCACACTACCAGTACAGTATAATAAAAATTATTAAGCTTTGTTTTTTATTGAATTTAACAAATAAGAAGAAACAAAAGAAATTGCTGGAATATATATATATATATATATATATATATATATATATATATATACACATATATATATATATATATATGTGTATATATATTTTATATATTTCATTACTTCCTAAAATCTCTAAGGAGGGAAAAGAAACATAAAAAGAAAACATAAAGAGTTTGAATCCTTCTTTTTATAACCTGTTTCAATTTCAGATGACGACAATTGATCCTCTGCTCTGAAAGAAGGAAAAATTCTACTGTAACATTTAAACCAAAGTATCTTCCCTCATCTCCCACTTTTATTAGTTATAGAATTATTTTTCCATTTCTGGATGTATAACATTGAGATTCTGTTCTATTGCCTGCTTACCTGAGTTTCATCACCAGGTAGGTTTGGTTTTGTGGTGGTTGAAGTCTCACTGGGGCTGCTTACCTGAGCTTTTGCAAATTGCAAATGTTCTTTTACTCGAGGTCTATTTCTCTGGATATACTTTTTAAAGGTCAGTTTCCTTCCATCAGGGTTATTTTAGGCATTGTTCCAATATCTCTTGGCCTGAGAATTGCGTCAGTCTTCTTATCACATCTTCCAATGCTTTTCAATGTCTAGTACATTTTTGAAGATTTAATGGTGTGATATTTCTGTAGCTAGTTCACCTGATTGATGCTTTCACATTTGAAGGACACTTAAATTTATATTTTACATTTGGAAGGCAAATTATTTCTTGGTCATAAAATTTGGGTCCAAACTTTGTCTCTCTGAAGACTTTGTAGACACTGTTCCATTACAGGCTTGTGTTGAGTATATATGTGTGTATTCACATGTGCATATATGTGTACATATATCATACATGCATAAAAATACATTTACATGTATATATACATATATCTGTGCATGTATATGTATAAAATGTATAAAGCCATTCTGATCTTTTTTTCCGTTTTATAAGTGATTTGTTTTCTTTGCCTGAATGTTTGAATATTCCTTTCTTTACCCTTCAAGTTCAATATTTAACCAGGTTATTTTTCTAAGCTAATCATTTTTTATCTGGGAGTTAATGTACCACTCAAATAGACAACTAATTTTTTCCTTAGGTCCCAGGAAATCTTATTTTATGTCAAAAGTCATACACTTAAAGGCTTACACAGGGCTGGTGCATAACAGGAGTATATAAAGTATGTTGGGTTCATTTAGAGGGAGTGATGGGGCCCCTGGTGAACCAGATAATGGATGCTCAACATTAAAACACTGAGATACAATTTTTAAAAGAGAGAATGCACAAGGGAAACAAATACATCTTCCCAGTTTGTGATCCTTGGCCTATGACTTTGTGTAATTTTTCTGTTCCATTTAAATTTTTTTTCCCCTAAGTCAGTGACTATGCTCAACCTCTGTTAGACTGTAATTTTTCTGTCTTCCATGATTATTATCTTCTTTCTTATTGCTGAGATCTTAGTATCTTACGTCTTCATTTTGGTTTCCTCAAACTTTCCTTTATGCCAGTCATTCAGCATTGTCTGGTGTTTGCCTTAATTTCTCAGATTTATTTATTAGTTCATTAATGGTGTGACTTTAGTCTTCTGTTAGTTTCGTTTACTAAGTTTTTATTATTTAAGATTTTTATTTTTTAAGATTTTTATTTTTTAAGATTTTTATTAGTTAAGATTTGAGTTTTAATTGTATTGAATTTTTATAATTGTTGTTTTTCTATTGCTTTAAGCAGTAATGAAGAATTGTCTACTGTACCTTTTACCAACTTTTTAATAGACTGGGTTCTTCATTTGTCTTTTAAGTTTAATGTTTTTCTTTCCCTTTTTTAAAAATTAATTAATTAATTAATTTTTAAACATTTTTATTGGAGTCTAATTGCTTTACAGTGTTGTGTTAGTTTCTGCTGTATAACAAAGTGAATCAGCTCTATGCATACGTATCCCCATATCCCCTCCCTCTTGTGTCTCCCTCCCATCCTCTCTATCCCACCCCTCTAGGTGGTCGCAAAGCACCAAGCTGATGTCCCTGTGCTATGCAGCTGCTTCCCACTAGCTATCTATTTCACATTTGGTAGTGTATATATGTCAGTGCTACTCTCTCACTTTGTCCCAGCTTACACTTCCCCCTCCCCATGTCCTCAAGTCCATTCTCTACATCTGTGTCTTTATTCCTGTCCTGCCCTTACGGTCATCAGAACCATTTTTTTTTTTTTTTTTTTTTTTTTAGATTCCATATATATGTGTTAACATACGGTATTGGATTTTCTCTTTCTGACTTACTCCATTTTCTATGACAGACTCTAGGTACATCCACCTCACTGCAAATAACTATTTCATTTCTTTTTATGGCTGAGTAATATTCCATTGTCTATATGTGCCACATTTTCTTTATCCATTCATCTGTTGATGGACACTTAGGTTGCTTCCATGTCCTGGCTATTGTAAATAGAGCTGCACTGAACATTGTGCTACATGACTCTTTTTGAATTATGGCTTTCTCAGGGTATATGCCCAGCAGGGGGATTGCTGGGTCATAAGGTAGTTCTATTTTTAGTTTTTTAAGGAACTTCCATACTGTTCTCCATACTGGCTGTATCAATCTACATTTCCACCAACAGCGCAAGAGGGTTCCCTTTTCCCCACACCCTGTCCAACATTTATTGTTTGTAGATTTTTTTTTATGATGGCCATTTTGACCGGAGTGAGGTGATACCTCATTGTAGTTTTCATTTTCATTTCTCTAATGATTAGTGATGTTGAGCATTCTTTCATGTGTTTGTTGGCAATCTGCTTATCTTCTTTGGAGAAATGTCTATTTAGGTCTTCTGCACATTTTTGAATTGAGTTGTTTGTATTTTTGATATTGAGCTGCATGAGCTGCTTGTATATTTTGGAGATTAATCCTTTGCCAGTTGCTTTGTTTGCAAATATTTTCTCCCATTCTGATGGTTGTCTTTTCATCTTGTTTATGGTTACCTTTGTTGTGAAAAAGCTTTTAAGTTTCATTAGGTCCCATTTGTTTATTTTTTATTTTATTTCTATTTCTCTAGGAGGTGGGTCAAAAAGGATCTTGCTGTGATTTATGTCATAGAGTGTGCTGCCTATGTTTTCCTCTAAGAGTTTGAGAGTGTCTGGACTTATTTTTAGGTCTTTAATCCATTTTGAGTTTATTTTTGTGTATGGTGTTAGGGGTGTCCTAATTTCATTCTTTTACATGTAGCTGTCCAGTTTTCCCAGCACCACTTATTGAAGAGGCTGTCTTTTCTCCATTGTATATTCTTGCCTCTTTTAACAAAGATAAGGTGACCATATGTGCGTGGGTTTATCTCTCGGCTTTCTATCCTGTTCCACTGACCTATATTTCTGTTTTTGTGCCAGTACCATACCGTATTGATTACTGTAGCTTTGTAGTATAGTCTGAATTCAGGTAGCCTGATTCCTCCAGCTCCGTTTTTCTTTCTCAAGATTGCTTTGGCTATTCGGGGTGTTTTGTGTTTCCATACAAATTGTGAAATTTTTTGTTCTAGTTCTGTGAAAAATGCCAGTGGTCGTTTGATAGGGATTGCATTGAATCTGTAGATTGCTTTGGGTAGTAGAGTCATTTTCACAATGTTGATGCTTCCAATCCAAGAACATGGTATATCTCTCCATCTATTTGTGTCATGTTTAATTTCTTCCATCAGTGTCTTATAATTTTCTGCATGCAGGTCTTTTGTCTCCTTAGGTAGGTTTATTCCTAGGTATTTCATTCTTTTTGTTGCAATGGTAAATGGGAGGGTTTTCTTAATTTCACTTTCAGATTTTTCATCATTAGTGTTTAAGAATGCGAGAGATTTCTGGGCATTAATTTTGTATCCTGCTACTCTACCAAATTCATTGATTAGCTCTAGCAGATTTCTGGTAGCACCTTTAGGATTCTCTACGTATAGTATGATGTCATCTGCAAACAGTGACAGCTTTACTCCTTCTTTTCCGATTTAGATTCCTTTTATTTCTTTTTCTTCTCTGATTTCTGTGGCTAACACTTCCAAAACTATGTTGAATAATAGTGGTGAGATTGGGCCACCTTGTTTTGTTCCTGATCTTAGAGGACATGGTTTCAGTTTTTCACCATTGAGGACGACGTTGACTGTGGGTTTGTCATATATGGTCTTTATTATGTTGAGGTAAGTTCCTTCTATGCCTACTTTCTGGAGGGTTTTTTCCATAAATGGGTGTTGAATTTTGTTGAAAGCTTTTTCTGCATCTATTGAGATGATCATATGGTTTTTATCCTTCAATTTGTTAATATGGTGTATCACATTGATTGATTTGCATATATTGAATAATCCTTGCATTCCTGGGATAAATCCCACTTGATCACGGTGTATGATCTTTTTAATGTGCTGTTGGATTCTGTTTGCTAGTATTTTGTTGAGGATTTTTGCATCTATGTTCATCAGTGATATTGGTCTGCAGTTTTCTTTTTTTGTGACATCTTTGTCTGGTTTTGGTATCAGGGTGATGGTGGCCTCATAGAATGAGTTGGGGAGTGTTCCTCCCTCTGCTATATTTTGGAAGAGTTTGAGAAGGATAGGTGTTAGCTCTTCTCTAAATGTTTGATAGAATTCGTCTGTGAAGCCATCTGGTCCTGGACTTTTGTTTGTTGGAAGATTTTTAATCACAGTTTCTATTTCAGTGCTGTGATTGGTCTGTTTATATATCCTATTTATTCCTGGTTCAGTCTCAGAAGATTGTGCTTTTCTAAGAATTTGTCCATTTCTTCCATATTGTCCATTTTATTGACATATAGTTGCTTGTAGTAATCTCTCATGATCCTTTGTATTTCTGCAGTGTCAGTTGCTACTTCCCTTTTTTTCATTTCTATTTCTATTGATTTGAGTCTTCTCCCTTTTTTTCTTGATGAGTCTGGCTAATGGTTTATCAATTTTGTTTATCTTCTTAAAGAACCAGCTTTTAGTTTTATTGATCTTTGTTATTGTTTCTTTCATTTCTTTTTTATTTATTTCTGATCTGATCTTTATGATTTCTTTCCTTCTGCTAACTTTGAGGTTTTTTTGCTCTTCTTTCTCTAATTGCTTTAGGTGTAAGTTTAGGTTGTTTATTTGAGATGTTTCTTGTTTCTTGAGGTAGGATCATATTGCTAAAATTTTCCCTCTTCAAACTGCTTTTGCTGCATCCTATAGGTTTTGGGTCATCGTGTTTTCATTGTCATTTGTTTCTAGGTATTTTTTGATTTCCTCTTTGATTTCTTCAGTGATCTCTTGGTTATTTTGTAGCGTATTGTTTAGCCTCCATGTGTTTGTATTTTTTACAGTTTTTTTCCTGTAATTGATATCTAGTCTCATAGCGTTGTGATCAGAAGAGATACGTGATATGATTTCAATTTTCTTAAATTTACCAAGGCTTGATTTGTGACCCATGGTATGGTCTATCCTGGAGAATGTTCCATGAGCACTTGAGAAGAAAGTGTATTCTGTTGTTTTTGGATGGAATGTCCTATAAATATCAGTCAAGTCTATCCTCTTTAATGTGTCATTTATAGCTTGTGTTTCCTTATTTATTCTCATTTGGATGATCTGTCCATTGGTGAAAGTAGGGTGTTAAAGTCCCCTATTATAATTGTGTTACTGTCAATATCGCCTTTTATGGTGTTAGCATTTGCCTTATGTATTGAGTTGCTCCTATGTTGGGTGCATAAATATTTACAATTGTTATATCTTCATCTTGCATTGATCACTTTATTATTATGTAGTGTCCTTCTTTGTCTCTTATAATAGTCTTTATTTTAAAGTCTATTTTTTCTGATATGAGAATTGCTACTCCAGCGCTCTTTTGATTTCTATTTGCATGAAATATCTTTTTCAATCCCCTCAGTTTCAGTCTGTATGTGTCCCTAGGTCTGAAGTGGGTCTCTTGTAGACAGCATATATACGGGTCTTGATTTTGTATCCATTCAGCCAGTCTATATCTTTTGGTTGGAGCATTGAATCCATTTACATTTAAGGTAATTATCGATATGTATGTTCCTATTACCATTTTCTTAATTGTTTTGGGTTTGTTTTTGTATGTCTTTTCCTTCTTTTTTGTTTCCTGCCTAGAGAACTTCCTTTAGCATTTGTTGTAGAGCTGGTTTGGTGGTGCTTAATTCTCTTAACTTTTGCTTCTCTGTAGAGGTTTTAATTTCTGCATCAAATCTGAATGAGATCCTTGCTGAGTAGAGTAATCTTGGTTGTAGGATTTTCCCTTTCTTTACTTTAAATATATCTTGCCACTCCCTTCTGGCTTGCAGACTTTCCGCTGATAAATCAGCTGTTAACCTTATGGGGATTCCCTTATGTGTTATTTGTTGTTTTTCCCTTGCTGCTTTTAATATTTTTTCTTTGTATTTAATTTTTGATAGTTTGATTAATATGTGTCTCAGCGTTTTTCTCTTTGGGTTTATCCTGTATGGGACTCTCTTTGCTTCCTGGACTTGATTGACTATTTCCTTTCCCATGTTAGCAAAGTTTTGACTATAATCTCTTCAAATATTTTCTTAGACCCTTTCTTTTTCTCTTCTTTTTCTGGGACCTGTATCATTAGAAGTTGTTGTGTTTAATGTTGTCCCAGAGGTCTCTGAGACTGTCCTCTATTCTTTTCATTCTTTTTTCTTTATTCTGCTCCCTGGCAGTTATTTCCACCATTTTATCTTCCAGGTCAGTTATCTGTTCTTCTTCCTCAGTTATCTGTTATTGATTTCTCTAGAGTATTTTTAATTTCATTTATTGTGTTGTTCATCATTGTTTGCTTGCTCTTTAATTCTTCTAGATCCTTGTTAAATGTTTCTTATATTTTCTCCCTTCTATTTCCAGGATTTTGGATCATCTTTACTATCATTACTCTGAATTCTTTTTCAGGTAGTTTGCCTATTTTGTCTTCATTTATTTGGTCTTGTAGGTTTTTATCTTGCTCCTTCATCTGTAACATATTTTTTTGTTATTTCTTTCTTTTTTTTTTTTTATGGGTTTTGCTGTATTCCTGTCCTAGTGGTTGTTTGGCCTGAGATGTCCAGTACTGACATTTGCAGGCACTTGCATATAACTGGGTCTTGGTGTTGATATGAGGACTTCTGGGAGGCCTCAGTCCTATTGATATTCCCTGAGGTCTGAGGTTCTCTGTTACTTCAGTGGTTTGGACTTGGAGCTCCCACCACAGGAGCTTGAGCCCGACCTCCGGCCTGGGAACCAAGATCCTGCAAGCTTCGTGGTGTGGTTTAAAAAAACAATTAAAAAAGGAAGAAAGAAAGAAAAAAGGAGCAGTACAATATCAAAGAATAAAAAACAAAACAGAATTAGAAAGATAAAAATTATATTAAGAAAAATAAAACTATAATTGGAACAACTGCAACAAGGTAAAATAAAACGACAACAGAAAAAATTAAAAAAAATAAAATAAAGAAAAATTGGGGGGAACAAACCAAAAGGAGAGAACAATAATAAAGTATAAAGAATAAAATAAAATTAGAAAAATAAAAGATTTATTAGGAAAAATAAAAATATAAAAAAATCAACAACAATGAATCAACAAGGTAAAACAGAACCCCAATCTAAAAGAGGAAAAAAGAAAAAAAAAAGCTTTGTTTATGGGGGTGGAGTTTAGGTGGGGCAGGACCTAGTTGGTGCGGGGGTGATGTTTGAGCGTGGGGCAGGGCCTAGGCTCAGGACCCACGTAGCCGGAAAAGGCCTTGTGTGCAGGGCTTAGGCAGGGCAAAGTTTAAGCATGGGGCGGGGCCTCTGCTTAAGACCTGAGGAAGAGGAGAGGCAGCACCTCCAAAGGAGGCCTCCAGAGTGTGGAGTTCCAGAGTTTGGAGGCAGATACCTGAGTGAGGGTGTGTGGGTGGTGTTTAGGCCCAGCACATTGGAGGGGGTCTCAGAGGGGGTCTCCGAGTGTAGAGGTAGGGCCCTGGGTGGGGGTCTAGGGGCAGGGCTTGGGCTCTGCCTGGCAGGAGGGAGTCTCCAAGGGCAGAGGACTAGGCCCGGGAGCCCAACTGGCTCCCTGGTGCCTAAGTGGACAGGGAAAGCACTTGCCATGTTCCCTTCTGTTCCTCCGTGCCCCACCCCCACCGTCTCCCCAAGGGTCTCCCCCATCACTGCTGGACCCCTAACCGTGGGTGGGTCCCACTAGGTGTAGAACTCCTCCCCTCCCCCAGCCACCCCTCAGGGGTGCCAGTCCCATAGGTCCGGCCTTTACTTTTGCTCCCCCTTCCCTCCCTCCCACTCCCTCAGGACCCGCAGAGCTGGAGAGGATCTCAGTGGGCAGAGGATCAGGCCTAGGATCTCAGCAGGCTCCTGGGGGCCCAAGTGGGCAGGGGAAACCAGGCCACCCTCCATTTTGATCCTCTGCCCTCCCAATGGTTCCCCAATTTCCCCCTTTTCCCCTCCCCCAGCTGCCCCTCAGGGGTGCCAGCCCCATCCAGATTCCACTTCTCCTCCCCCTTCATTCCCTCCACACCCCACGTCCTACCCAGTCACTGGGAGTTCCTCCCATCCCCTCTGGCGCCTGGTAGGTGCCCTAGTTGTCCCTTTTTTTAATAGAATGCTTGCATATTTTCCATGGTATTTCTTTTTTCATGTCTGTAGGATGAGTCTCTGTCTGGATTACTGCTTGCACTGATCTAGTGTGAGTGATTTCTCCTTGACTCACATCTAACTTTCTCTGAGTCATGTTTATTTTCTGTGAACTAATTTTCCATGGACTCATGGAGGGTAGGTTTAGGGAGAAGCAGAAGCCACATCCTTTAACTAAAGCCAAGTACTGGCTTTGTTTTGGAATGAGGCTCTGAACTCGCTTTTGAAATTTCTTGACTTTCCTGTACCAGGGCTACCTAGCAAGGTGGGCAGGGCTATGCTCAATATTCAGGTCCCTGTCCAAGGACGGTGTGGATCCTGCATCTACTGACTTGTCAGAGTCAGTTCCAATTGTTCATTTGCTCTATTTCACTCATCCCTTCCAAGGAACTGCTTCCCCTTTTCAGGAAAATGGAATAGATGGAGAAGGGTATGCCCACAGTCCACAGTTTGTTCAATTTTTAGCATAAGTCCAAAATTGCAAAAGTCAACAATACAATATATTTTGGTAGCATTTCTGGGAGATAGGTTGGAGGTAAACACCACACCTACCTTTCTCAAGTTGAACTAGAATATTCTGCTTCTTCTCATCACTTAACCTTTTGAGTTTTTACTATAAATGCATGTCCTTTTCCTGGTTTGTTTGCTTCTGGTAAGTGTTATTATTATTATTATTATTGTTATTATTATTATTATTATTATTCAGGTCTTAGGAAGAGAAAAAGGCAGTCTCTTTTTCTTCATGTTGCTGTTTGTGCTCAGAAATTGTGTCTCTGCATTTACTCTATGAAAAGGAAATTTATCTTATTGGAGGACTTGTTTCAATGTCTCAGAGTTGGAGAAAATGGAACCATTTGTGATTACTGTAAAATGGTTCTTTGGTTACTAATTTGTAGATATCACACAAATGAATAGCCAAAACTGAAGAATGATGTACAGACTAGCTCAACAGCTTTACGGTAATGTATTGGCTTCTCTGGACAACTTATCTGAATAGGCAATATCCTGGGAAAAGACTCAACACCAAAGAAATCATAATGCTTTACAAAGAATGAGAGGGGGATTGATGTGAGTTGGGGCCATCATGCACGTTTGGAACACCAAAAAGAGACCTCGAAAAACTGTAACTCAAAAAGATAAATGCACCCTTATGTTCATAGCAGCACTATTCACAATAGCCAAGACATGGAAACAACCTAAATATCCATCGACGGATGAGTGGATAAGGAAGATGTGGTATATATACAATGGAATACTACTCAGCCGTAAAAAAAAATGAAATAATGCCATTTGCAGCAACATGGATGGACCTAAGAGATTATCATACTAAGTGAAGTCAGAAAGAGAAACACAAATACCATATGATATCACTTATATGTGGAATCTAAAATATGATACAAGTGAACACATCTACGAAACAGAAACAGACTCACAGACATAGAGAACAGACTTGTGGTTGCCAAGGGGGAGGGCTGGTGAGGGAGAGAAGGAGTGGGACTTTGGGTTTAGCAGATGCAAACTGTTATATATAGAAGGAAAAATAACGAGGTCCTATTGTATAGCAGAGGGAACTATATTCAATATCCTGTGGTAAAACATAATGGAAAATAATATAAAAAAGTATGTAAAACTGAATTGCTTTGCTGTACAGCAGAAACTAACACAACATTGTATAGCACCTATACTTCAATTAAAAAAAAAGAAGACCTGAGGATGATGAGGGGCAGGCACTTTGAGGGACAGGATGGGATGCTTTATGAGACCTATGCTTCAGGTTGTCCCTTTCCTGTGAAAGGACTCCTGGGTAGAAAACACTAAAATGTGAATTAGTGTGGAGGACACAACTATTAGGAAGACTAATTGGCGCAAATGCTACCAGATTGGGAGACACTGTCATAAAGTCTAAAATTCTAATGTATCAGTTTGGTTTGTAGAAGCTTAATAAGGCTGCAGTAGGACTTTTTCTGATTTTGTAAGTTACTCATATTTATCTTGCTAGATGAGTGTTTGTGAATTGTCTGTCTTAAATCTTTACTGGCAGAGGTAAAGTGTAAACGAACATGCATTATAATGCCTTATGTTATTGTTTATACTATATATATATATATTTATATACTATATTTTTAACACCAAGTCCTCTAACTTTGGGTTAGTACTAGTGCATTTGAGTGTTATCTAGGTAATTAGACACACCACCATCATTTCCAATGGCTAATCATTTTGAATATCCATTGACATCATTGTGTTACTTCTGGTGATCTTTTTTAAAAGACGAAATTTGGACTCAGCTTTGAAGAAGTTGTTAGTAAAATGTCATTTAATCTTGGTGGTGGGGCAATGAGGCAGAATGTTTTGCATTTTTGCAAAATAAGCTTCATTTTGATGCATTTGGCTTTACTGATTATATTAATTAACTTAACAGCAAGTCTGAAGGTAATTTATGATGCATTAAAAATGATTGGTTGTTAATTGCTTCTCTGGTAGAACAGGGACTTGAATTTCAGTGTAAGGTTTGTAAAAAATTTAGCTTGCTGGTATGCAAATTCAAATTTTAGAAATGGGCCTTTGCAAACAAATGAAATCTCATGATGAGATATAATTATGCATAATATTTCCCTCAGAAAGCAGAATTTAAATCTTTTACCTAAATTGGAACTTTTTTTCAGTTTATGCTTATAAAGCATCTTGATTTTGTTTTTTTAGATATTTATTTTATTTATTTTAAGATAGTCTTACATTTATTTACTAAAAATATACCCAAGTATATATTTTTGTTGCCTATAATATATAAGACCTAAGCATCATGGGAAATATAAGTCACATGTTAAGTTACTGGTCTCCAAGATTTCTTCTTTTAGAACATCTTCAGCTAATTTTATTTCAAAACTTTAATACCTTCCTTGTGTTTTCAATTTAAATTTTATTTTAATGCCTTTGCAGATTTTCTTCTCTTCCAATACAAATTGAGGCCTGAGCACTTTTCTGTGAACCATTTTTCTTTTCTTTTTTTCCCTTGTTTGGCTATTTATGCACCATGGGCAGCAATGAATTTCTGGATGAAAGTTTATGTGGATTCTTCAAGTTCATTAACAACATGGAACTTGCATTATCTGTTACCAACAGTCAATTTATCACATAGGAGAATGTGCAAATCTCCACGGAGAAATAAGCAAAGAATGTATAATATTGAGTACGTCACATGTAAAATGTAGCTGAATGGTAAAAGCTAGATTAATCATTTAGAACAGTCTTTTAAACCTCACACATAATGTGTGTTGTTTTGATTATTGTTCTGAACATTTTACTTCTCTTGGTAGGAAACAGGTGTGTAGTAGATCAAAAGTTGGTGGGAACAGTTAAGTAATCTACATATCTTAACCAATATAGCTACCAGGTCATAATTGTTATAGCTGCACAGAACAGGTTCACACCTATGTTTTTGGTCCTTAATGCATCTTAAATAGAGTCTGAGGCTGCATAGTTTCTATGAATGCATGTGTAATGTCTGTTTGATAAGTGTCTTCTCACACCCTGAGGTCTTTTATAGGCAATTTGCATTTCACAATGAGAGAAATCAGCTGGAGAGGGTTTATTGTTTTGTATAATAGAGAGGAGTGTGAAAATATCCCAGTTCTACAGATGGCACTTCTCATTAGCCTTGAACATATACATGTACAAGGATTGTTTTATCTTAACTAATACAGCCACCAAAAAGACTATTTTTAGAGGTGAATTCACAGTTTGGTTGGATGGTAATAATTAGTAGAATTTCTTTAAAGATAGACGTAGTACTTATTTGAACTCTAGGCTGGAGGGTGACTTTGTGATCCTGGAAAGGAAATTTCCCTTTGCATTGATCTCTTTTAAATGGTGAATTGTAATAAGTTTATAATGCAATCAGCCTGATTTTTAAATAACTCAAAAGACAAATCAAGGAGTGTGGAGCCAGTGCTGCTGTGTGTGAACTTCTCACTTGTGGCAGTCATATGCAGATGAAAGCATATGCATATGTGAGCCCAAAAGCTGGGTAATAAAACAAAAGCCTATAAAGAAAACCATATGCACTTAAAATTGTTATCCGTGAGCAATGAAATATCAGAAAACTTCAAGATCCCCACAATTCATAAAGTTAGTTTGAGTCTTATACCATTCCATCTACAAGTTGAATATTAACTTCTAAATTTGACACAAAGATAAATGAAAATGTGACTCCTATTGATTGATTTATAGTACCCCTGCCCAATTTAAATTAGTATTTATAATTTCATGGAGAAATAATCACATATCTCTGTAAATCTCAAACTTTCGGTCTCCATGCCCATTTTTACACTTAATATTGATTGATGATTCCAAAGGCCTTTTGGTTGTGAGGGTTGTATCAATGAATGTTTACCTTATTAGAAATTAAAACTGATAATCATTTTTAAACATTTATTAAATATTTAAAAAACAACAATAATAAATCCATTTCATGCTAACATACATAGATAACATTTTTAATGGAAAAATAAAAAGTAACAAGGTAGCACTGATTTTTATTTTTGTAAATTTTTTTAATGTTCGGCTTAACAGAAAAGGGCTGGGATTTCATATCTGCTTCTGAAAACAATCTGTTGTGATATGTTCTTTTGGTTGAAGTATATGAAGAATGTCTAGCTTTAAACTGACATTGAATTGGAAGAGGAAGAAGTGTTTCAACAGCCCTTTGCAACAATTGTAAATATTCTTCTTTGATATGACACCACAATTTGAAAAATGCTAGTTTTTAAAAGGTTAATTGAAAGTAGAATCTTAAATCATATTAATAAACTCAGTTACATTAAAATTTTTGTTGTGTCTTGCACTTTGGATGGATGTTTTAGTCACACATGATTTTATACCATCATGTTTTGGTTATTGGTAAGATATTAGCTCACTAAATTATGTAGATATTACAAATGTTGACATAATTTATCATACAATATAAAAAAAACTGCATGTTCATTAACATTACCATTGATATAAGAAATGCCTTCAAATTTTGGGAGACATCACACTTGTGAAGGTGAATACAAATTCTCCAGAACTGTTGTATTTGCTTAAGAGCTCAAGTTTCGTCTTAGTCAACAAAATGGGTCAATGATTTTTCCTGGAGGGATAAGTTGACACAGTTAACTTTTGAAAAACTGTCTGCCAAATACTTAAAACTAAATAACTATATTTTACCTGTCATTCTTTTAATTTAAAATAATGTTCCATGGGCTTCCCTGGTGGCGCAGTGGTTGAGAATCTGCCTGCCAATGCAGGGAACACGGGTTCGAGCCCTGGTCTGGGAAGATCCCACATGCCGCGGAGCAACTGGGCCCGTGAGCCACAATTACTGAGCCTGCGCGTCTGGAGCCTGTGCTCCGCAGCAAGAGAGGCCGCGACAGTGAGAGGCCCGCGCACCGCGATGAAGAGTGGCCCCCGCTTGCCGCAACTAGAGAAAGCCCTCGCACAGAAACGAAGACCCAACACAGCCATAAATAAATAAATAAATTAATTAATTAAAAAAAAAAAAATAATGTTCCATGACAAAAAATAGTCACACTCACAATTCAACTTCTAGTGCTTTTCCTAGGGACCACCATTTGATATGCGTAAGAAGTACTTTATACACATTTACCATTTTGTCAAACAGAATATTTAAAACAAAAAACAAAAACAACATAAAGACCTGTACTCAAGGGTCAGGGTTTAATAAAGTTTATCATCTTTACTGCTTTATCAAGGACCCTCTCAAGTGCAATTGACACTTTTTTTTTCTTTCTTAAAACAGGGAGTGTGTAGTGGTGAAGAATACGGTATAGTACAGTTTGGTGTCATTTACCTTGACTCAAGCAATGGCACCAGCACATTTTTCCCCCATTTCTTTTGCACCATCAGTACAAATGTAAACATTGTGAAAACAGCAAACAATGTCTCAATATTATTAAGAAAATAGTTTTAAACTCAAGAACCCCCTGATAATGTCTCAGGGACTATCAGGAGTTCACAGACCACACCTTGGAAACCGTTGATCTCCAATCACATGTAGCACAATGCTCCGTTTGTGCCTACACAGCCTTTCCTATTGGAAGAAAATCTTCTTACTTCAAGTGCTCTAAATTTCATCACTTATCTAATTTGGATCTATGACTTCAACTTTAAACATTATTATGAGTGATTTAGTAGACCAAGAAAGGATCTTGTAAAGGCAATTTTAAAATACCACTGAATACTTTTATAAATAATCCCCAAAGCCAAATAATAACATGTTTTATTTGTTATTTTATGAGTCAAGATCAAATAAGAAAGAGAGAAACCACCCTACATGTTTTAACAGATATAATTTAATACAGTGAAGTGATTTTAATATCAGGAAGTATTTGAGGGTTGAAAGAGCAAAAAATAATGCTTTAGTATATCCGAAATTACTACTGCAGAGCCAGAGAACTTAAGATGTCCCAGGAATATGGCACTCAAAACTCTGAAGAGTTTATTTGACCTGCTTCTGCTGCTACTTCCTTAGAAAAATGTGTGTTGAGGGGGAAGAAAGCTGGATGATGATGGGAAGGGCCAAAAAGGAGAAGAAAAGTTTTTAAAAAGTGTTTTTAGTCCCTTTTCTTCTTCTCCCACTTTCCATTCTTCTTCTAACATTTCCTGTTGTCTGAATCTAAGAGGAAGTCAGTTTCAAAGAAGTCTGCAAAATGCCATTTTCTCAGCCCTGGTATCACAGAGTGGAATATAGAAGAGCGATTTGTAGTTGAGTGACAATAGACAAATAACTGGCATGTTCACCCCTTTGGATACTCAGAATCCATACTCACCCTTCTACATGTGTTTGAATTACCATGCAACAACAACTTTGTGTTTTGGTCTAAGAGGAAGACAGTCCCTCATACAAAGGTGCTTCCATCCTCCCTCCTAAAAGGAGAGACTCAAAATCTCAATAGTCATGGTACCTACCTCATGGAAAACATCACCAGGAAATATATTTCTCCTGCAGTGCAGTCTCAACCTTCCAACTGAATAATTTGTAACATAAATATAAATTTGGATACAAAATTCATATACAATTGTAAGAGAATAGGAGGAAGGTAAAATTAGTTTATCCATATGAATGCCATATATATAATATAGGAGGGGGTGGGGGGAGAAATAGGTGAGGGAGACTAAGAGGTACAAATTTCCAGTTGCAAAAGAAATGAGTCACAGGTATGAAATAAAATGTGAGTAATACAGTCAACAACTATGTAATATCTTTGTATGGTAACATATTGTAACTAGACTTAATATGGTGACCATTTTGAAATACATAGAAACACCAAATCACTATATTGTGTGACAGGAACTAACATAGTGTTGAAGACCAATTATATCTCAAAACAAATAAACAAACAAACTCATAGAAAGAGAGAATAGGGAAGGGGAGAGAGGGGATTGGCTAAAGGCTGTCAAAAGGTACAAATGTCCAGTTATAAGATAAATAAGTACCAGGGATGTACTGATACATGATAAATATAATTAACACTGTGGTAGGTTATATACAAAAGTTAAGAGACTAAATCCTAAAAGTTCTTACCACAAGAAACATTTTTTTTCTATTTCTTTAATTTTATATTTATATGAAATATGATGGATATTTACTAAACTTATTGTGATAATCATTTCATGATGTACATAAGTCAAACCGTTATGCTGTATACTATAAACCTGTACAGTACTGTATGTGAATTACATCTCAGTAAAACTGGAAGAGAAAATATATATATAAAATTATGCAAGGAACAACCTGCTATAGTAATTGCTGCTGTAATTGGTCACAAAGCTGTGGTTGGTATTTGTAACATCTTCTTGCACTACCCATTTCTTACCCCCTTTTTCCTCAGTCAGCACTGAATCTTCCTACTGAATTTAATTGGTTGCTATGGTTATAATTAACATTTACTGCTGGACTTGGAAGTACCAAGAGGCAGGCCACAGGATTTCCTAGGTTCAGACAATATCCTGCCTCCTCCATTGCGCTGCAATAATCTAATTTTGCCCTGACAATCAGGGCAATCACCTCAGCCAGCAGAATCATGCTCTTATTTGGTCCAGTGATGTGAGAAACCCAAATTGGCCAGGTGGCAGTCTCATTCCAATTCAATGAAACTATGCTGTATCCCTTACTAAAAGCATACCTCTTTGGAGAATGAATACCTCTAAGCCAGCAAAGTTCAAAAGGAAGCAAAATTTCTGTGAATGGATTATTTAGGGCTTCTAGAGGGAGAAATCATTCCCATTTCCACCCCTTGATTTTGCAAATTCTGAATTCAGGCTAAGGGGGAAACATGTTATACTGCTCAAAAATATAAGGACCCTCCAATGAGATTCCCAATCTTTCAGGTTGTGGTCTCCCAACTGAGATTTCAATAGGTTACTTTGCCATTTTATCAGGCCTGCTGCTTCTGAGTAATGGGTTACATGGGAAGATTAGTTAATAATTTATGAGCTCACAACAGCTATTTTTGCTGTTGTTGTTGTTGTTGACAAATGTGTTTCTTGTCAGAAGAACATATTGCCCCTCAGAAGCAATGTTAGATGGGATACTGTGGCAGCTAATAAGGCATTCCTGCTGTAAAGGGCTGGCTCTCATCTATAGAATTTGTAATCTTTTCTATTTGATGAGTGACAGCCTACCCTGCAATGAATGCCATTTGGCAAGCATTCACATGAGACAAAAATATCTCCAACTTCTGTGTTTGTTTGAAGAGAGTTTCATCTATAAATCTCTTCCCAGGCCTCCTTATCATCATCAATCTTTTTCCTTCAAAGTCTCTAACCACTTAGTTTCTCTGACACCCGTGAATCAATATCCTTGATCATTTTTTTCAGTCCAGATAAAGTGGACAACCAAACACATTGTTTAAACTTCTCTCCACTGTGCAGATTTTCCTTCACTACTTTCTATCAGGAACTTTCCTGTTTGTGCCTGTAATACTAAAAGCACTTCCACTTGGTACCAACATATTGCACAGGAACATCTGCAACCAAGGTCCAAGTTTTTTCTCCTCACTAATGATGAATTTCTCATGAGGTCATAGATGTGGGTTGAGAAAGAGGAGACCAACAGGTGTAGGTGATCAGTGAGAATGAGATACATGTGACTTCAGGATCTGCTCAAAGTTGATCACTTACACACCATCTCAGTTGATGGTGGAGTTGCTGCTGTGAACATCCAACTTCATGGTCTAGTGGACCATACAACACCAGTGTACGACAGAAGACTAATGTTGCAAAGTCACCTGAAGCCTCATGATTAGGCTTTCAGACCCTATCAGCTCCCAGGAACCAAAAAAGCGTTTTCTCAGAAGATTTATGTGCCAAAAATCATGGCTTTTTAAATTCTTTCTTTTTCTTTCTTTTCTTTTTTTTTTTCCTAAGCAAACCTCTGTGGGACTGCACTGTGATTCCTCTAATGTGGTTTATAAGATGTTCTATGCAACATGCCAACTTGCCTCAGATTCATAGTGTGTTGGTGGCTCTTCTGAGTCACAGGGATGAATTAACTGAGTAGTCTGCATTATAGAATGGATGATGAAGAGCTTTATTTTTCCCTAACAACTGGCCAGTTTATAGGTTACTCTAACCTTTATAGATTACTGGCCGCTTTATAGGTTTTTCTTTAAAAACTGGCCACTTTATAGTTTACTTAATTAATGGGTTATATTAGCACACACATTGTGGCCTTCATTGCCTTTAAAATCCAAAGACATCTGCTATGCAGTGTGAGATGTAGCAACTGTTTTTTTACTTAGAGGGATATGCCGTTGTATACCAAATCATTGGGTATCCAGAAACTTCACCAAGGTGGCAGGCTTGTGAGTTTTCATATGTCTTTCTTACTCTCTGCCATGTATGTGTCTTAATATGTTATTTAGGGTGCTAGCTACTTCCTGCTCATCAGGTCCAATCAGCAATGTTGCCGTCAGTGAGGAGGAGCCATATGACATTTTGTGGGATGCGTTTACCAGCAAGACCTCTGTGAACTAGGTTATGTCAGAGAGCACCAGACCTGACATAGCCCTCAGGCAAGACAGTCAAGGTGTGCTGTTGTTCCTGACAGACAGAGAAAAAAACTTCTAGTGTCCTTGCAAATCAGTATAGAGAAAAAAAAGTGTGAGTTAAATAGCTGTGTGTCAGGTACTAGGAGATATGTTGACTTGCTCCAGTAAATAATTCATATCTGGAACAGCTGCTGTAATTAGATCACCTTATAACGTTTATGAAAATCTATAGTCATTCTCCAAGATCCAGTGCCTTTTCAAGAGCCCAACGGCAGAGTTAAATAGAGATATAGTAGGATTTTACCTGCATCTTTCAAGTCTTTGGTAATGACACTGACTCCTATAATTCCTTTGGTGGTAATTATTTTGCTTTACCATTCTGATGGAGAAAAAGATTCCAAGGGATTTATCTTGGTTATTTTTACTACAATAACCAGCTTATTGTCCGGTTCTTATTTGAGCCTATAGTTTATAACACAACACTCTAACTTTCTTTCTGTTAACTCTTCCATGCATTTGAAAACAGCCAACCTACCACATAATCCTTGTGGCCAATATTAATACAGTAACAGTAAGTGTATCAGCTGCTTAGTCTTCCAAAGCACCTGCTTTGACAGGTACTTCATTCCAAACAACCAAAGATGATAATTTAATTCATTATGATGCCACTGCATGGCATGGATTTGGTATCTCATTTTTCACTGGCAACCAGCTCAATACTGTGCTCACAGCTAAAGATGTAACCAAATCAATCCTTGAATACTTCCTCTGAGAGTCTAATTTATAGTACCAAGCACTGTGTTAGACAGGGTCTTGTAAGGAAAAAAAGAAACCATACCAGATATTCAATAAATCTGATTTAAATTGTCTCTACAGTTGTTGAGATAGTTAGAGGCAAAAAAGAAAAGGAAGGAAGGAAGGAAGGAAGGAAGGAAGGAAGGAAGGAAGGAAGGAAGGAAGGAAGGAAGGAAGGAGGGAGGAGTGGAGGGAGGGAGGAAGGAAGGAAGGAAGGGAGGGAAGGGATGTGGAAGCAACCAAGATAACTGATGGAAGCAGCAATCACTTCTAGGTTTGGGGAAACAAAGAAAATAGTGGAACTTCAGGAACACAGGAGCGTGGATGGAGGCACCACTGAGCACCTGACTGATTGCTGTTTGTACCTTGGGGAAAGTTTGACAAGGCTGGTTCTGAGAAGCTGGAGGCTGGGAATAACTGCTGCTACTAAGCCCAACTGGCACTGCAGTTACCAGATGTCAAAGTCCCTCCGCTCTCCTCCTCATTCCAATTTTCCATAGTGCTCCTTATTAAGAGAATCCATCAAGGAGCCAGCAAGAAAAGGAATCTGGGAAACATAGTCTGCAAAGTCCCAACCTCAGCATCACAGAGCAAACCATAGAAGGAGCTAATACATAAATGATTGGTCCATAGGGATATCTTTCATTTTGTCGTATCAGGGGTCTGGGTCACTTACAAAGTTAATAGTAGATATTGTGGGGAGGCTGTGTGAGAAGTGTTAAGGGTATAGGCTCAGAGATGCATTCACTTATCTTCTCTCTTGCTGGTCTCCGATCTTAAGCAAATTGTTTAGCCTCAGTGGTTTTTAGTTTCCTCTTATATGCAATGAATAAAATTTTACCTTGCATGCTTGATGTAATGATTAAATAACATAAATGAGAATAAAGTGCTTAGTATTGTGACTGGTACATGGAAAGCACTCTTAATTGTGGGTTATTAATTGAAAAAAAAATTCCCTACCATTTTCTTGTTATTGGTATTCTTTCAGGTTAGTAAAAGTTATTTTATTTTCTCTTATTAAATAATTTACAACACAATAAGACTTCACCTTTAAAGCCCAAGCAAAGCAGATGAATAGAAAAACTAAGGCTGAAACTATTGATCCATTACTGTCATTTATTCTCCCAAAATTTTCAGTTTTTTAAAACCTTGGTTTCACTTTCCATTGTGAAAATATATACTGTTTTTACATCTTCAATTCATTTTTTCAGTTTTCAATAATTTCTAACAAATGCTTAGCAATGAGAAGTCATTTGTGAAAGAACTTTGCGGACTTTAAAGTATATGCAAATTTATTATTATTGTTACAATCATTATTTGAGAAACTAGCCCTGAAAAGATGGTATTTTTAAAATCCTCATGCATAGCCATCCCTTTTATAAGGTGGTTTAAATATAATTTTGAGTTGTCTTCAAGGCATTTGCTTAAGCCATTGTCATGATTCTTAATAATCTAAACATGATAATAACATGATCATGAACCTTAATCATTTTCATTTGTAAAAGCCCTGTTAGACACCTGAAATGAAAAAAAGCTATCCATAGCAATCATTCAATTCACAGTTGATTCTGCTTCATCTCCCCTGAAGTTGTATGTGGATAAGAGTTTCTTTTCTCTTTCTAGAAGAATGTTAAGGAAAGACTGAGGACTGATCTGGAATTCGGGTTATGGTGTTGACCAGGGCAGTGGTTATATTGGACTGGGCTACTCAACCACAGTGAGTCGAAAAGCATTCACCTTCACCAGTCACCTAATATGTCCTCTGAGTCACTCTATGACCCGGTTAGAGAGGAAATTGTGCATTTAGTCTAGTGATTCAGGAGTTGGGCAAGCTAATGTATCTGCAGGCATACAAATTCATTCTCAGGTGAAATAAATGAGTTTCTAATGTCTTTGAATTTTGTCAAACCTTAGAGTTTGAGCTCAGGAACAAGAATGCCTCCAAATTTTGGTGGATGGATCTCTTTGACATTTGAATATGGATATACAAAAAATTAGCTTGTAGGATTGGCCAGTGCCAAAACTCTAGCTGAAAAAAAGTACATCTTTGCTCTTATCTTATGTTTCCCTTTCTTGTAATAAACGCTGGCAATATCAAAGATTTGGGGGAACACTAAATGTGACAGTCTATGAAAACATCCACATTTTAGGAAAGACAAGGTCTATTTTTCCATGGATTTCGGGAAAAAATGAAACAGAAATTCTTAATTCACTTCTGGGATTACTGTGCAAATTAATAGGAAAGTACCAAAGCAAAAAAGGAGTAATTTGTGTTCCTTGTATTTTTTTCATATAAGTAATATGCATTCCTTCAGAAAAATAAGAAACTGCAGATAAACAAACAAACAAAAAAGTCATGTATGGGATATGTAGAAACTTTATAACCAAGTTCTACACTACATTTTTTAGAAATCCTACATTGTACCTTATTTTATTAGTGTTATTGTTTCTTTTAGAAAATTTAAAAGTACACATGAACATTTTACCTGATACAGAATCCTACCACCCCAAAATAAACACAATTACTATTTTGGTGCATTTCTCTTCACACATATATGTACATTTTGCAGCAGCACTACATTTTATTAATGTATGCTATTCTTTGGAATTTTGTTCAGCTTAATTCCCTGGTCTCACTCTCCTCCTGGGAGAAAAGGGTTCATCCAGGTGCTCTCCTCAGGGTGGTGGCAGAGGCATAAGACAACAAGTCCAACTGCCCAGAAACACTTCAGTTTTCTGCTGCTCAGTCAGCTCTCGGCCAACACACGTGACACGGCCAAGTCAAAATGCAAGGGATGTGAAAGTGCCCTCTCCAACTGCCGGTAAGCCACATAGCCAAGCCTAACCTCAAATAAAGGGGGGATTAGGCTTCTCCATAGAGGTGGGTTGGGGGAAGGACATAGATATTTTTTAACAATGAGCCAATCTAGCGTATTGGTCATTTGGATAGATGCTTTTGTGAAGTCTCAGTTCAATTTTTTTGCCCATTTTTTTCTGTTGAGTTGTTTGAGTTTTTCTGTACACATATTTTAGGTGAGTGCTAATACCTTTCTTGGAAAAGGTCTAATTTTTTTCCACTGTTGCAGAAGGAGGAGGAGTAGGAGGGAGGGGAAAGAAGGAAGGAAGCAGGAGAGAATAATGGGAGGAAAGGACGAAGGTAGGAGAAGGAAAAAAAAAAGAGAAAAAATCACTGCCACTAACTTTATTCAGGCGAGTAAACCTTTCGGTGCTCAAGAAATTACATTAACTTTTTTTTGATATATAGTGTGTGGTCCATTGCCCTGGAGATTAGGGAGACCTCCTGACTTGCTGAGGGATCCAGGACAGAGGGCCTTATAGGTATCCCTGAGTTTACTCACCTGGTTCAACAAGATTCAGAAACTTTCTGAATCAGCTTTCTTGTGGGTCAAGGGGTTGAGGTTCCAGGGCAATGCACTATCCTATCATCTCAACTCAAACCTGTACTGCTTTAAGGTTTACAAAGTCCGATCCCATGCATTATCTACATTTCTGTACCCATATTTTATATGAGTGCTAATATCTCTCTTTGGTTTAAAAAGATCTCATTTTATCTGCTATTGCAGAAGAAAAAGGAGGATCATACTAAACATGATCTTGCCTACTGAATGCTATATATTTACATAAACCTGCATCCATGTATAAAAAGCCATGGATTAAACAGTTATTAGCACTTTCAAAAACATTGCATTGAATAATACAGAACTCTATTAATTGCCAAGGAGTTTGTCTTATTTTTTTGTTTGTTTCTGTAATGCTTGTCTGCCTTGAAATAACTAATTCACCTTAAGCCATTTAAATCTATTATCCATTAACTTGGTGAAATGTTGTCACTTGCTTTTATGCCTTCTAGTCAGCAAGCCAGTAAGTTCTCCATCATTTAGAAGAGCCATTCTAGTGATTCCAGCATGTCCTTATCAAGATGGCAGCTTGCAGAGATGTTCCTCAGAGAAGCATCCTTGGATTGTCTCATCTTCTCTGGATTTTTGACACTTTCACTACTTTCTCAATGCTGTTAGAAAGGGAAAATGCATCTATATTTGAAGGAAGAGGTGGGAAGTGATCAAAACAAGAACTGGATGGGAAGTATGGCTTCTGCCTATACAGCAGTGCATCGTATTTTTCAATTCTTTCCTTGGTTTCATTTTTCCATAAAATGGGACAATTAAAAATAAAAGCCATGTTCAGAGAAAAGAAGGTCATCCACAGAATGCTTACAATGTCATTTGCCTTTACCAAATGCAAAATTTTCTAATGTGTATAAACTTCACCTTCTGCATCTCAGTATATATTTTTGCTTTAGACTTTCTTCCACTATTCTTTTAGGACAGTTCCTCTGCAACCTTCCATTTTAGTGTTAACCTTTATGGTTTGTTCAGGCTTTCAGTCTCTTTCATGGAAAATCCCCACAGGTAGGGCTGTTGCACCATCAGCTTGCAGAGTCTTGCCTCCTTTTTTATTTCAGCATCATCTGTGTAGGACAGATTATGGGAACTTCTTGATTCTCATTTGAAGGAATAGGAATAACTTAGATATGTTTTAGCAAATACATCAATAGGGCTTGCTTTGCTAAAGAGACAACCAGAAACCCACAAAGGACTAATACACTTTCCTTTAACCTGAGTAAGTAGAGAGAAAAATCAGTCTACTTATTCCATGAACATACCTCTCTACCTGGACCTTCTTACACCTAATATCTCAGTTGCAAGCTAATCAATACAGTCCCAGCCCTCTTACTTTCAAAGCACTTAACCCCTTTAAATATATGCATAACTTACTTATTTATTGGGTTTAATGTCCCTCCACTGGGTTAAAAGTTTATACGAGCCCCCCACCTCTGTACTTCTTTTTGGTAAGTTTTGTTTTATGCTGTATCCCCAAGTACCTGGAACAGTGTTGGAGTCAGCACAGCCCTTTTCCAAATGTTGACACCTGAATGAGGAGTGTGGAAGAGAGGAGTAGTTGATATTTTCCCTTTAGGCTGCCTTGCTCTTCTGCTGGATGCTTATCATCCCAGCCCGCCTCCCTCAGATCTATCTCAGGGAGCACAGAAAGTATTAGACATCCCCAGTCTATCCCAGATCCCACGGGGAGGTGTTGGTAGCCCTCCTGAATTGCCTCCATCAAAAATCAAGGACACCTTGCACGAATGTCTGTTGAATGCTTATTTTATACAGAGAGTGGAGGAGGAAAGCAGATATACACACTGAGCATAGTCTCCTCTTTCTGAGAGGGTAGAAACTGGTGGGCAGGCACTGGGAATGTTTGAGGGCCTAAATATGGTCATCATTTCCCCCAGGCCCCATTAAATATGATTAGTGGAAACAGAATATATAGGGAAAAGAACTATTGAGAACATTCAGCCTGAAGTTCTAATTCATATCCATACAAGGCTGATTTATCTTAATGACATAGATTAAAAACATTGTTAATAAATAGTCTCTTTACTTTTACTATTCTTTTGTCTTTTATTTTTATTTTTGTAATTTTGTTTCCTGGATGTAGTGTTTTCTCAGGATATTTCCCAGCTGTTCAGTCTCTTCACATTGTGCATTTTTCCCTACTAGGCTTTTCCTGTATGTCAATGCCTAGACTTTATGCCACAGAATTATAGATACCAGTTAAAACAACATACTTTTTGGTGTTTTGCTAGTTCAAATCATAGTATTGCATCTGAAACATATCACTCTGTGGGGGTGATAATAATTTTTTTGGATTATATATTTTTAACATGTTTTAGTAGATTTTCTAATCATAGGTGCAGATTCACTGTTCTCTGTTAAGCATTGTGGCTCTTTCTGTACTAAATTCAATGTATTTCAGTTCTTACATTTCTTTTTGAATTGTGTATGTCCTATTTACATTTACAGTTTATAGAATTGTAATAGAGTTCAGCAAAATAAAGATTTATATTTGTATTACCTTCAGGTATTCTTAGTTGAAAGCATGCATGGTTTTCTAAACTGTTTTTTTCACTGCCTCAGCTAGTTTTCTGTCTTGACCAAATAGAGTATGTTATGTGGCCAGTCATCAAAATTGCATGACCTTTTCCTTTGGAAAACTGTCTGAGAAAATATGTACACATATATTTTGGGCAAGTTATTAAACCTGACAGTAAAAAAAACACACACATTCTTTCTAAACAAATACTTTAGCCCACTACCATCTATATGCCACTCCAAGACACACCGATTTGTAAGACTTTCTATTTTCTATGCTTCAAATTACTCTGAAATTACAGTTTACACAACTGATTATCAGATGGAAACATTGAAACAGAGATAAAATGTCTTCCAAACTTGATGAACCAAGAATTTTTGCTCTTAAATCTGTCATTTCTCTCAGATTAAACAGCTAAATTGAGCCACCTGTGAAGAAAACAATATGATTTATTTCCAGTAAAGGTAATTCCCATTTTGATAACCTCAATCTAAAAGCAGAAACCTCTTAAAGCACTTTCTTCTGCTGAACAATTTCTGAATAGCTCTTTATTTTCAGAACTGCCCCTCACCTCTGAGTTTTAGGGATCATCAGTGAATTTTAAGGGTCCTCTTGGATGTTGCGTTTTTAGTTACTGTTAAATTTTATTAAACAGACAATATTCTTTTCTACTAGAAAATTTCTATCACTGTTGGGATAACAGCCTAATAGATGAATTCCATGCTCCATCCACAGTGCACTACAAAGGAAAACACTGATGGATTAATATACTCAAGAATTAAGAAAGTTAAGAATGTAGTAGGCTCTCCAAACCATGAATAAAAGGGTTAAAATATTATCAGAAAACACCCTATTTGCAGACACTGGCAGGAAGACACATCCAAATTGAGAGAGAAGGGTTTGAATTAGGTGATTTCCAACAAAAAAAAGTCCAGGACCAGATGGCTTCACAGACGAACTCTATCAAACATTTAGAGAAGAGCTAACACCTATCCTTCTCAAACTCTTCCAAAATATAGCAGAGGGAGGAACACTCCCCAACTCATTCTACGAGGCCAACATCACCCTGATACCAAAACCAGACAACGATGTCACAAAAAAAGAAAACTGCAGACCAATATCACTGATGAACATAGATGCAAAAATCCTCAACAAAATACTAGCAAACAGAATCCAACAGCAAATTAAAAAGATCATACACCATGATCAAGTGGGGTTTATCCCAGGAATGCAAGGATTCTTCAATATATGCAAATCAATCAATGTGATACACCATATTAACAAATTGAAGGATAAAAATCATATGATCATCTCAATAGATGCAGAGAAAGCTTTCGACAAAATTCAACACCATTTATGATAAAAACCCTCCAGAAAGTAGGCGTAGAAGGAATTCACCTCAACATAATAAAGGCCATATATGACAAACCTACAGTCAACATCGTCCTCAATGGTGAAAAACTGAAACCATTTCCTCTAAGATCAGGAACAAGACAAGGTTGCCCACTCTCAGCACTATTATTCAACATAGTTTTGGAAGTGTTAGCCACAGAAATCAGAGAAGAAAAAGAAATAAAAGGAATCTAAATCGGAAAAGAAGGAGTAAAGCTGTCACTGTTTGCAGATGACATGATACTATACATAGAGAATCCTAAAGGTGCTACCAGAAAACTACTAGAGCTAATCAATGAATTTGGTAAAGTAGCAGGATACAAAATTAATGCACAGAAATCTCTCGCATTCCTATACACTAATGGTGAAAAACCTGAAAATGAAATTAAGAAAACCCTCCTATTTACCATTGCAACAAAAAGAATGAAATACCTAGGAATAAACCTACCTAAGGAGACAAAAGACCTGCATGCAGAAAATTATAAGACACTGATGGAAGAAATTAAACATGACACAAATAGATGGAGAGATATACCATGTTCTTGGATTGGAAGCATCAACATTGTGAAAATGACTCTACTACCCAAAGCAATCTACAGATTCAATGCAATCCCTATCAAACGACCACTGGCATTTTTCACAGAACTAGAACAAAAAATTTCACAATTTGTATGGAAACACAAAACACCCCGAATAGCCAAAGCAATCTTGAGAAAGAAAAACGGAGCTGGAGGAATCAGGCTACCTGAATTCAGACTATACTACAAAGCTACAGTAATCAATACAGTATGGTACTGGCACAAAAACAGAAATATAGATCAGTGGAACAGGATAGAAAGCCCAGAGATTAACCCACGCCCATATGGTCACCTTATCTTTGATAAAAGAGGCAAGAATATACAATGGAGAAAAGACAGCCTGTTCAATAGGTGGTGCTGGGAAAACTGGACAGCTACATGTAAAAGAATGAAATTAGAACACTCCCTAACACCATACACAAAAATAAACTCAAAATGGATTAAAGACCTAAAAGTAAGGCCAGACACTCTCAAACTCTTAGAGGAAAACATAGGCAGAACACTCTGACATAAATCACAGCAAGATCCTTTTTGACCCACCTCCTACAGAAATGGAAATAAAAACGAAAATAAACAAATGGGACCTAATGAAACTTAAAAGCTTTTGTACAGCAAAGGAAACCTTAAACAAGATGAAAAGACAACCCTCAGAATGGGAGAAAATATTTGCAAATGAAGCAACTGACAAAGGATTACTCTCCAAAATTTACAAGCAGCTCATTCAGATCAATAACACAAAAACAAACAACCCAATCCAAAAATGGGCAGAAGACCTAAATAGACATTTCTCCAAAGAAGATATACAGATTGCCAAGAAACACATGAAAGAATGCTCAACATCATTAATCATTAGAGAAATGCAAATCAAAACTACAATGAGATATCATCTCACACCGGTCAGAATGGCCATCATCAAAAAATCTAGAAACAATAAATGCTGGAGAGGGTGTGGAGAAAAGGTAATCTTCTTGCACTGTTGGTGGGAATTTAAATTGATACAGCCACTATGGAGAACAGTATGGAGGTTCCTTAAAAAACTAAAAATAGAACTACCATACGACCCAGCAATCCCACTACTGGGCATATACCCTGAGAAAGCCATAATTCAAAAAGGGTCATGTAGCACAATGTTCATTGCAGCTCTATTTACAATAGCCAGGACATAGAAGTAACCTAAATGTCCATCAACAGATGAATGGATAAAGAAGATGTGGCACATATATACAATGGAATATTACTTACTCAGTGAAGTAAGTCAGAAAGAGAAAAACAATACCATATGCTAACACATATATATGGAATCTAAAAATCAAACAAAAAATGGTCATGAAAAATCTAGGGGCAAGACGGGAATAAAGACACAGACCTACTAGAGAATGGACTTGAGCATACGGGGAGTGGGAAGCGTAAGCTGGGACAAAGTGAGAGAGTGGCATGGACATGTATACACCACCAAATGTAAAATAGATAGCTAGTGAGAAGCAGTCGCATAGCACAGGGAGATCAGCTCGGTGCTTTGTGACCAGCCAGAAAGGTGGGATAGGGAGGGTGGGAGGGAGGGAGACGCAAGAGGGAAGAGATATGGGGATATATGTATGTGTATAACTGATTCATTTTGTTATAAAGCAGAAACTAACACACCATTGTAAAGCAATTATACTCCAATAAAACTGTTAAAAAAAAGAATTCAGAAAGTTAAAATGTAGTAGGCTCTCCAAACCATGAATAAAAGGGTTAAAATATCATCAAAAAACACCCTATTTGCAGACACTGACAGGAAGACACATCCAAATTGAGAGAGAGAGGTTTGAATTAGGTGATTTTATAAAATAATAAAATTACTTGTAAAAATTAATGGTTTAAGGAGAATTTATTAAATGTATTAAATTGAGCTATCTAAGCGCTTTTGGTAACTCATTTTTAATTTAACTAAAGAGCTGTGTTTGAATTATTAAGTTTTTTTCTGTGTTTGGACAAACCTTAGCTGTTTGTCATTTGGGTTTGTTGGGTTTGTTCTTTCAGATGATTAATAAAATGTTATTTTGAGGTTTATAGAATGGTGTAATGATATTTAAATTGAAATATTGGTAGTATAGTTTTGTGTAGTTAGCAAAACAGATGTGTGCGTGTGTATCTACACATATGCGTATAATTCATATAATTAGAATTACAATATCCTTACAGTATTCCAGAAAGAGAAGGGAATAAAAAAATGTTTGTGGAAAAAAATGTACTTCACTGAAGCAAGTTTCATGAAAATTTAGTCATGCATACTGGTTAGAGTGGACTTTGGTCCCCTGATTTCAATCCTGTAATTACTAACCTTTTTTTTTTTTTTTTTTAAATGTCTATAGTAAAACAAAATTACATTACTTATCCTCAGATTTCAGGATGCCTAAAATTGCACAGTAG
Organism: Eschrichtius robustus; assembly: GCF_028021215.1. Classification (NCBI taxonomy): domain Eukaryota; kingdom Metazoa; phylum Chordata; class Mammalia; order Artiodactyla; family Eschrichtiidae; genus Eschrichtius; species Eschrichtius robustus. The sequence continues at coordinate 152,852,898 of NC_090824.1, read as the reverse complement.
GTACTTTTCACAGATAGCTCACAATTCTTAAAAAAGGTGGGCATTAATTACCTTCATTTCACAGTATATAAGGTGATAACACAAAACATTTCTAAAACTTTCATGTACATAGATGTTCAGTTCAATATTGGAGACAATTTAAGTGTCTAGCAATAGGAGGAATGTTTAATAAACTATGTTATAAGGGAACTTATGCAGCTTTCAAAATGACTTTTACAGAGATTTTCATCAACGTGAGATAATACCGTTGTTTCATTAATAAAGAAATATACCAAAATATATATGGACAATTGTCTCAGTTATGCCAAAACACATAGGCAGAAAAATAATTGGATGGCACTTAATTGTTCATTGTGTTAACCTCTAGGTAGTTTCTGATATTTCTAAGGTTTTTTATGTGTTTTCTAAATTTTCCCCATAATTATCCCATCACCTTTAAATAATATCTGTAAAAGTAGAATTTTGGTTACGTTTTCCAAAAGGAACTGCTGAGTTTTCAAAGGTTTTATGCCATTCAGATACCTGGGGACGGTGATGTGATACGACAGGGACAGTGATGGGCAGTTATTCTTAGATCGCTATGACAGCATCAGCTAATTCTGTGATGTTTTCTAGCTGGCACTTCATCAGCATATTGATTATAATGTTTTATCGACTCTCCTAAGACACTGCTAGGCAAGCTGTAAGCTCTTTTTGTAAGCCATTGGTCCCTCTGCTCTTCACTTCTTGGCTTTGATCGAGCTATTGAAAATTTCTTATGTGAAGCCTGGTCCCATTAGTGAGATTTCTAGCCTCTGAAGAATTTGAATGCCCAGCTATGTGCACCTTCTTAAACTTTTACAAAGCCCCGTTACTTTGTGAAAATGTAAATTCTATAGGCGTTAACTTTGCTGACATTGAGTCTTCCTCTTCACCCCATACCTTGGCTCATGTCCTTCCTGTCTGCAAAGCCTTCTCCCTCTATCCATGAAGCAGACATTTCCTGGAGGTCTAAACATGCGTCAGGCAAAAGACTCACTGCTGAGGTTGCAAAGATGATGAAGCCAGTCTTCAAAGAGCTCGCAGTCTCAAGAGGAAAATGACTCAACACTGATATCAGTAGAATAGAATAAAAATGTTCTAGGAAATAGAAGTGAGGGTGATTTATCTCTCTAAAGAAGTTGAACTGGAAGCAACATAGGGGTGGAGAGGATATGTCATTGGCACTGAAGATAGAGTAAGATTTAGGCAAGTGGAAAAGGAGGAGAAAGACATTCAAGTCAGAGAAAACTATGTACAAAAATCAGAAGGTGATGGGGTTTAGAGTATGCAGAAAGGAAAGGACACCACCTGATTGTTCCAGAGAATATGGTGCCAGTGAGGGAGCAGACTGCAACAAAAGTAAACACGTTGGTTAGCCCCCAAAGCTGGCGAGTTTGAAGGCCGGCCTAGATCATACTTCTCAAGCTTGGGCAAATGGAGGTGTGCTGGTGATTCTTAACTTGTCAATTTGATGGACAATATAAAAGTGTCCCCATACATGAAAAAATGGCCAACATCACTTATCATTAGGGAAATGAAAATCGAAGGCACAATGAGATGTCACCTCACATCCATTAGGATGGTTACTATAAAAAACAAACAAAATTCATAGAAAATAATAAGTCAAGAGTTGGTGAGGATGTGCTGAAATTGGAACCTTTGTGCACTGTTGGTGAGATTGTAAAATTGTGCAGCCACTATGGAAAGCAATATGGTAGTTCCTCAAAAAATTAAAAATAGAACTCCCACATGATCCAGCAATTCCACTTCTGGGTACATACTCAAAAGATTTAAAAACCATGACTTAAACAGATATTTATATACCCATGTTGATAGCAGCAATGTTCACAATGACCAAAAGATAAAAGCAACCCAAGTATTCATGGATGGAAGAAAGGATAAACAAAATGTGATCTATACAAAAATGGAATGTATTCAGTCTTAAAAAAAAAGAAAATTCTGACACAGGCTACAACATGGATGAGTCTTGAGGACATTATGCTCAGTGAAATAAGCCACTCACAAAAAAACAATTATCTTGTGATTCCATATATATATGAGGTACTTAGAACAGTCAAATCCATAGAGACAGAAAGAAGACTGGTGGTTGCCAGAGCAGAGTGGGAAGCAGGAAGTGAGAAGTTATTGTTAAATAGGTACAGAGTTTCAGTTTTGCAAGATGGAAAGAGTTATGGAGATGGGATGCATGATAGTATAAATGTACTTAACCCTGTTGAACTGTCCGCTTAAGGATGGTTAAGATGATACATTATGTGTTTTTTTCCATTATTAATTTTTTTAAAAATCTACGTATTTAAATAAATATGGACACATTACACAATAAAATGCCAACTTTGGTTGAATTTTTAACACAAAACTTGAAAATATGAAGAAATTTGTACCAAGCATCTCTCTGTGTGTTCTCAAAACCCCTAGAGGTACTCATGTAATTCTGTTTACTATTAGGTTTTATTAGTGGACAGCTTTGAGAAACACTACTATGGGACTTAAATTTTATCCTGTGTCAATTTGTCACCAATGATGGATCTTTAAAAAGAGTTTTAATATCTTTATTTTCATCCATGTTTCTATGTTAGTTATTGACAAATGGTTTCTAACTATATATTTTTTCATTCTTTTTAAAATTTTTCATTTTATTGTGGTAACAAAATGATATGAGATCTACCCTCTTAAATATTTCTAAGTGTACAAAACATTACTATTGACTATAGGCAAATGTATGATCAGATTTGTGTTTGGAGATGGAAAGGGTGGGGGGGCAGGGGTTGTATAAGGAGAAGATGTTGCTGGAAACCAGTCAGGAATGGGGCAAAAACTCAGAGATGGGAACTTATCTCATGTGCTTCAGGAATAGCAAGGAGGCCAAAGTAGTGGGTGTGCAGAGTAGACAAGAAGAATAGAAATTCAAGTTGTAGAGGGAGTCAGGAGCCAGCAGAGAGAGCGAGTGGAAAGCCCACATTAAAGCATTAAGCTTTTATTACCAGCATGATGGCAGGCATTTAAGGGGAGGCGGAGAAGGGGAGAAACTTGACTTTTTAAACCAGAAATCTGAATCATTGTCACTGTCTTCACTTTCCCATCCCCTTACTCAATCACAGTTCCTGTTGATTTGACTCCCTAAATATCTCTCACATTTGTATATTTCCAGCAACCATCATCTCTTTCCTGGACTATTACTATTGCCTAATTTTAATAACTTTCTAATTCACTATTCACCCTGTAGTAAAAAGTTATTTATGTTCAAAATCTCTCAATGGTTCCCCACTGCTATTAGAGGGATATTTGCATCCTTATCAGGACATAAAAACTCAAACTGCCTTGGGCTTTGCCTCTATCTTCAACTCTTTCTGTTTCCTCTGTCTTTCTGTGCTTCAGCTGCATTGACCTTATTTCTATTTTTTAAAGGAGAAAGAGACCTTTTTGTCTCAAGACTCTTATCCCTTGACTTGTTCTTCTCGTGTCGCTCCACTGCATCGTTCAAATCTCAGCTTGAATGTCTCTTTCTCAGAAGAATGTCCTGGACCATCCAGACAGACTCCAGACACCCCCCCATACACTCAGAGCACCCAGCATTTCTTCTTCATGGAATGCATCAGAATTGTAATTAATAGGATAAAACGTCTGTCTTCTCTAGTGCACTCCAAGTTTCCTGAGTGCAGAGACCACATCCATCTTCAACATTGTATTCTCACAGCCTTCCGCAGAATCTGGTACATAGCAGGCGCTCGGCAATACTTAATGCATGCCTGTTTATTGAATGAATGAATCACTCAATGAATACATTGTTGGATTCTCATAGCACTCCTGGCACCAGCACGTGGTAGCAGACTATATTATTTTCTCTTTTATCTGACCACATTTTTGATTTATCAAAAGAAAGGACCTCTTGTATTACGCACCACATCTACCCCAGTGGTCGTAGACATGAAGCTTGAATTTGGTGGTCCTTTGGAAGAATCAAATCACCTTATTAGACCCATCCTGACCAGACATAGAATTTGGTTACTATTGAGAGAAAAGTGAATGAATGACGGCCAAAGGATGATCCCTTTTGGAACTCAGTTTGGTATTTGATGTTTGTTCTTTGCTCCTGAGTCTCAAAAATGTCCTGTCCTTCACAGTTCTACTTCCTCTCTGACTGCTGGCTCTCCATCTCCATCCTCTCCCTTCATTCTAAGAATGGGCATTTCCCCGGGATTTCTCCTCAGATCTCTCTTTTCTCCTCCCCTCAGGCTTTGGAACACTAGTGCTAAATAGGCAGGTTGCCACCAAACTTTTGTAGCGAGTCTGTCTACTGAGGCCCAGAATGCTTCCGCTGGATGCTCTGGGTGATGGAGAATTCAATGTATCCAGAGGCTTCTCCTTCCAGCAACACATCCCCAAATACAAAACACAGTAACAACAACTTGGGGGTCATATGTAACTCATCTTTTCCTTCTTTGCCAATGTTTCCTAACTTCTTTCACATCTGTTTCTGTCTTGCCAGTTCCTGTTGCCACCTAAAGAAAAGTCTTTTTCAATGTCTCTGAGGCTCCTGAGGTAGTTTCCCAACAGATGTGCCTACTTCCTGTATCTACTCTCCGCAAACAGTCTTCAAAAATCTAATTTAAATTTCCTAAAGTGCACTTCTAATTCTAGGAAGACTTTCATTGGAAATAGCAATGTGTGTCCTCGCTAACAATAATGAGTTCTTACTATTGATATTAAGCACTAATCAAAGAGCTTAACATGATTTAAATCATCTAACCACACAACAACCCCATGAAGCACATATTGTTATCCACAATTAAAAATGAGGCATGTATAGCTTCAGTACTTGTTCAAGGTCATACAGCTTCTAAGTGACAGAGCTAGGATCCAAGCCTAAGCATTCTGGTTCTCACATCATGCTCTAACCATGAAGCAGCCTGTCTCTCTGTTCTGGCAACTGTTTATTCTTCATTCAAATTCCTTCAGTAACTCCCTTCTCGCCACCAAATAAGTAAACACTTTAAGAACCTTTATAAGTTGATGTTAACTCACCCTTCTCACCTCACGTCTTACTGCTCCTTTAAGTGAACCTTGCACCCTAGACAAACTGGGCTACTTAGTGGCCCCTAAAAATGCTTTACTGTTTCTGAGTAATGATTTTTACACCTCCTATGAGCCCCACTACTAGGTACCTATCTTCATATCTTAATTCTATTCATCTTTCAAAGCCAAATCAGCTGCCATGGTAGCGTTGTTGATGCTTTCTCCCAATCTTTCACAAGTTTCTTTGCCTTAGTCAAGACTTCATAGCAATAATTGTCTTTCTAAATTATTCAGATAAACAGATACACAGTTTCCCCCACCTTGTATAATCCCTTTCCTTATAAAATAAGATCCTCGAACTGGAGCAGTGCTATTTTTGGTTTTGCCCACCACAGAGAGCCCAGTACAGTGCATTACACAGAGAACTGTGTCTTGTATTAAATAAATTCCTTGACTTGACTCCATCACATAGATGCAGCATGGGTCATGAATGCTGTCTCATTAACATATGGTCATATTTCCCTCCCCTCCCCTTCTCCCCAAGCTCAACTCTTAAAATGTTTTTATTCGAAACTTTTAAAAGGTTTTGAAAAAGTCTATTTTGGTGTCACAAACTTTTAGGAGTCAAATAGCTTATTAAATTGGTGAGCAGACGATTGTGTCAAAAATGATGACTGATACTGAGAATTACACATATTGGATGAAATATATGCATTTCTAATGAACACAAAACTACCCTCAGGGTAAAAATAAGCCTCTTCTCTCATCATCAAAATCTTGACCTTATTCAATAAAGCAATCAGTGTTTAAAGGAGAGAATAAAATGTGAGCGATAGGGACTTTTTAAACGCGCACTGTCTCGCTTTATACATTACGGTTTAAAGAATTATGAAGTGATGCAGGCAAAGAAACTGCTTGATGAAGGGGTCCAAAATTCTGAAAAATGACTTGTTGCCTAGTGGAAAGGTCCTATAATTCATGAGCACATTTTAGCAGCTAATGCAGTTTGTGATACTTTATAATCCTTACACATTCCAGAGCCTCGGCTCTCGGAAGGTTAGACCTAAGGGATACACTTCAGAAAAGTTACATAAACAACTGTGAACCTTAGGCAGGGAAAATGTACACTTTGAACATGTTGAAACTCTCCATATTAAGTCAGTTTAGCACTTTGATTAAAGAGTTTAATCAATCACCATCCTAAGCTGTTTATTAATCACTTTATCAAGCAGTTGATGCATTGCCGGTTTTAATAGAATCCATTTATTTTGATTTCTACCTACTTCATCTTTCCAAAGGGCTTTGTGAATCAGCTGTGATAAAAAGGAGAGGGAGAGGGAGAAGGAGAGAGCAAGAGAGTGGGAGAGGGTGGTTACATCGAAAACCCGGCAAGAAATCTCTAACTGCACCTATACATACTTTATTATCAACGCCCTATGAAGACTTGGCCAATTTATTAAGGGTAAAAAAAAAACGCTCTGGGAAGTGAATGTTTGGGTGAACCACACGGTTTAGCTCAGATAAACACAGGCCATTCGTCTGCTTTCACACCTGACACCCTCATGATATAGGATCCTAATAAGATTAATCTCCACCCACCCATCCCCGGCCGGCCCCTCTTTGTTCCAACTTATTTGAGATCTTCCACTTTTCTTCATGGACATTTTCCCCACCTTGGGTTACCATTTGTGGTTCAAGTTAAAGCCCTTGTTTCCTCACTACAAGGACAACAAGATTTGTGGCAAGAAAACATTTGTTATGTGGTTTAAATTTTACTTAGAGACTTTTACCTTCCTTATGCGTTTAGCATGAAAGGAATTGGGTTTGCAAGACACCCATGAAGCCAGACACATCAGGTCTGGAGGCTGGATGCTCCCCAGGTGTTCAGAATACTGTTCCTATTCTCAACAAGCTATTCTTCTCAACCAACGCCAGGAATTTAGGGAGGATACTGGTTATCTGCATTTCTTTTTATTCTGTTCTTACCGGTTTAATTCATAGAGGTGGCAAGTGTCATACAGATAGACATTTTAACTCTACATTTTCTCTTTCTCCAGTTTAAAAAATTCTGTAAATATCTTCCTCTTCCATAGATTTTTCCCAAGAGGAAAATAATGTCATGGGGGAATATTACATTTTAATATTAGTATCATAGATAGTGAGAAATAAGCAAAAGTTTAGTACATCTTTGTATGACAGTGCCTGTGCTAAGTATTTCCTATATACCGTTGTTCCACATAATTTTGATAACAGCCCTAAGTATTATAATCCCTGTGATTTGGAGCTGTGTTGTCCAATATAGCAGCCACTAGACACACAAGGCTACTGAACACCTGAGATGTGGCAGATTCAAACTGAGATGTGATGTTATAGAGAATGAAGGATGTTGATTTAATTTAAAACCCCAAAAATGACTCTATCATAGAGACACTCTTTACTGAGGAGACCACATAGATTATGTAAACAATTTTACATCACTTTTTATTGTCATCCAAAAATATGGGAACATTTCATTCTCCTGACATTTATTAAGCAGATGGTCTGCTATGTGGCAGGTGTACAGAGATAAAAGAACAGTCCCTGCTCTCAAGGAACTACAATCCAGTTGAGAGAAAAGAGAGTGGGGGAAGAAAGAGGGTGAGAGAGAAAGAAAGTGTCATGTGGTACTTAAAATGACAAACAAATGCACAAGGTGTTATGGGACCAGAAAATTTTTAAAAACCCTTCTGGAGGTGGAGGGCAAGAAGTTGGAGAAAGTCAGGGATTTTCTTGTGGAGGGTATGACTAAGCAAGAAGTATCCATTGTAAGAATGCCTTGTACATTACCTTGTATACCTGGGGAGGGAGTTGGAAGATGGGTGGGGATTGTTGGGGGAGGAGACCTACCCCAGGTAGAGGCACAGTTTAGGCAGAGACATTCAGGTAGAGAAGCAGCATGGAGTGTGAAGAGATTGCAAACATTTCAGAATAAGCTGAAGAAAATGACAGAAAACAGAGCTGGGGAATTAGCTCCAGCTCAGAGTTTCCTTTTGGGGAGCTCTGAATACCATGTAAAGGATTTATCCCTTCATCCTGTATCCCAAAATAAATTACTGCCAGATTATAAATGGAGAGAGGTGGTGAGACTTGTATTTAAGATCTACCTCTCTGGTGGGGGTATATGGAGGATGAATTTGAGGTGTACAGGCTGGAAGGAGACCCATAAAACCTCTGGCAGCAGTCTAGGTGAGGAATGATAAGGATTTGGAAAGAGCCTCCAGATTCAAGACATGGCTGGACGAACAGCAGAGGTCTGGTCAGATGACAACCAGAGTGGGTCTACTGGCTTTGGCAAGAAAGAGGTCATTAAGTATTGGAAGGCAGGTCACAGGGCATTAATGAGTAACTGGAGGTAGGCAAATGGAGAGCTTAAAAGAAGTTCATTTGAGAAGGGGGGAAAATAAATCAACAGCAGCTGGAAAGGGGCAGAGGGCACAGGGAGGTTTTTTCAAAGGCATTTATTTTTTAATAAGGCAGAGGTTTAAGAAAATCTTTAGGATAAAGAGTAGGAGCCAGGAGGTGATTTCTAAATGACTTAGCCCGTGGAAGAGAGAAAAAAGGTTGACGTCAAGAGCACAGATTGGAAGTTTGCTGTCACAGTCTCTGAGACAGAGCAAAAGGAGGCAGAGATGGATGTGGTTATAGCTTTGTTTGTAGGCAGCACAGAAGATTGGAGATGGCTGATGAAAGAGGTATGATTGTCCATTGTTAGGTCAGGGGAACTGAAGATACTAGGGAAGGTTTGTACTGGTCAATATGGAGAAGGGGTTCCAAAAGAAGTTCAAGAATTGGTGGGAAGTGTTGAGAGACTGGCTGAATGGTTGTCCACGGAGCTCAGACATGGCTATAGGAGCAGTGGGAGCAGAATGTAACATGGCCCTAGGTTGGCAGTTGGCTTGAAGGTTGGAAATGCCAGACCATAATAAGGGCTGGCAAATGAATAATTTAGATGGCCATGGGTTCCCAGCTGGGCTTGGAAGGAAGAGAAGCTAAACAGAGGTTAATGAGTTGAATAAATGAGAGGGATAGGGGGACAGGGCATTCCAATGATTTTGAAGAACATGTATTGCTGATTTCTTTCACATTAAATTCCATGAATGGTTACTCTTAGTTTTCCACAGGAGAAACTGAGTTACAAAGAGCTACCTCTAAAGGAGTGTGGCATTAACTTGTGGCAATCTAGAATTTAGGGATTATGGCATTTGCTTTTCTGTATACCTAGTAAAACAAGTAGGTGTTAAATAAATATGAATGACGCAAAACCTACACCTGTGTGTTTGGCTGCAGCTTATTCTGCGAGTTCAGGCAGGTCATACTATTATAGATACAATGAGGAAAAATATTCATAGAAATATGAAAATGCTATGATAATTAATTTTATTACTTAAATGTCATATGAATCAATTATATTCTACTAATATCTCAGATTTGACCTTTGCTACTTCTAGGAATTGGATAATGCAATTGACCTCTGTGAGCCTTTCTGGGACACTTGGAAGGAAGGAGACAATTTGTTCTTTTCTTTGTGGCTTCACAGTGTATGGAGATGGTTACTACAGCTCCTATTCTTTTGGTGCACTGATTGGTGTGGGCAGCAGTGATTGGGCTTTACTGCTCCTTGTATACCAATAGGTACCTCTGGCTCCTTTGCACAAGAAATGCTCAATAAATCTTTATCAAACAAATGAGTGAATGAGTATGAAGTGAAATAATTACATTAGATAATTTATGAGAGTCGTTCTAGCTCGGGTATCTCTGGTGGACTTTCATGGCATCCTCAAACAGCTCTCTGATGGACCACAAAGATTACATTCATGCTCCTCAATCTGACCATCCTAACCTGTGGATCACTGAGAAATCCCAAACACCCTTAAGGATGGGATGTTAACCCTAGAAGACTTGACATCTTTCTCTCACCATTTTTTTGGTAAGCATCTAGCCCATCTCCATCATAATTCATCCTCCGTTCACCAAATTTTACTGTCCCCTCCCAAATAGATTGTGCTCACTCTTACATCAAGAGATACAACCCTAAGTCTCACCCACTTCTGCTTCCTGCTCAAAGACCAAGACGTCCCTGTGATGCATAGTCCTTCTCCATCAGGTCTAGAAATATCTCTGGTGGTCTAGTGACATATGAATTAAAAAGAAGAGTAACCTGATCCCTTAAACTGTACACATATTACAAAATACAGAGCAGAGAAAGGATAACAAGCAGTCACTAGTCTAGAGCGCCTCTGAAATCCCACTGGGCAGACTTTGTGAGAACCCCCTACCCTGAAGCAAAGGGCTTCCTTGACCAGGGCTGACTCTGCTGCCTGTGAGGAATTCCTTTTTCCATCATTCTCTGTGGGTTCTGCTCTGTCCTATGAAAACTTTCTCCTGTCTATTTTCCTCCTAGGCCATGTCTGAAATGGGCCTTGAGGAATTTCACCTTTTGAGGCTACATAGTTTTGTAGACCACTTTTTGTCCAAGGGTTGTTAGAAAGCTCTGTTAAACAAGTCCGTCTTTTTAGACCAAACATGTGGGGATTTCTGACAACACAGTTTCTTCAGAAACTTAGTATGTTCTGATGTATTTATTTTTCATCAATTCTGTGCATCAATAACCACACCCAATGTTCCTTCTAGACTGTGCCTCATGTATGCTTATTTCTTTGTGTAAGCTCTCCAAATGTATCTCTTAATTTACTGATGGCTGCTTTCATTAGGAAGACCACATCCTTCATCTGATCTATCCTCCAAGATTGACTCACTGTCACCTGGGAAATCTTACTAGGTCTTTGTCCCTGTAAGTAAGTCTTTCTCAATCCCAGAACTTACTCTTCAGGGTCTAGAAACCGTTGGCCTTTCTCACCCTGAAAGTCTCCCTATATTTGGATTTTCTCTATTCCTTTTCACTTTTGCTTGCAAAGTAGTCAATACTTTGTAGAGTTCTTTTATCAAATACCTTGCCAAATGCAGACAGTAACAAACAACAAAGAGCAGTAATGTCCTGTTTTCCAGTTTCTTCCATCAGAGTCACAAGCTCAGTAAGTACATGGTCGGCCTTCCAAGTTATAGCATCTAGGGTTTTACAGAATATTTTGCCACTACCTAACATGGAATCCCAGCTACCCATCCAGTTATATCTCTTTCTTCACCAACTTCCTACTAAGCCAAGGTGATAAAATTTGAAGATTTTATATGGCAGTTCTGTAGTTCAAAGTGCCATATTCCATATTAGAATAGACTAAGCCAAAAAAAAACCAAAACAGAACAAAACAAAAAAAAGCAAAAACAAAAACAAAAAAACCCTGAAGGCTCAATAGATTTTAAAACACTAAATTTTGATTGCTTTCTCATGTCAGTCCAGTGTGGTTGGTTAAGGGGCGATTTCTCCGTGAAGTTTTTCAGAGACCCAAACCTCCTTCCATTTTATAACTTTGCCATTGTCAAATCATCGCTTCCAAGTACCCATGGAAGAGAAAAATTTATCATGGAGAATCTCAGGTGGCTTGACATCAGACCTGGAAGTGGTGAACATCATTTCTGGTCTCATTTCATTGGCCAGAACTCTGTCACATGGTCTCAACCTAACCCAAGGAAGTCTGGAAAATGTAGTTTAACTTGTGCCCAGGAAGGGGAAATAAACTTTGTAGTCAGTCGTTGCCATACATAGGATTAACCAAACCTCTTCTTTGCCATAAATTGAATATACTTGCTAGCAAAAGTAGTCAAAAAGGTAAAAATTCCATATTATTTCCTTTTTAGGAGGTACCAAATCATTCAGTGCCCTCCCTAAACTAAGTCAACCATCGTTTGGTAGCTCAGGGATTCACCAAACTTTTCTCTGTAACATTGTTGAGCTAAAAGTTGAAGATTTTAAAATGTTGACCACTTCTCTAATTAAGCAGGTTTTTTTTTTTTTTTTTTTAATTTGAAATGCTGGCTTGTAGGGGATGAAAATGTTGCATTGCTATAGAGATGAAATATACTCTTGTTATCCACTCATTTAAATTCACTTACTCATTTAATATATGTTTGTCAAGTCTTTAAAATGTGCAAGGCTTTGTGCTCAGTGCCTAGGCTGTATTCTTATTATGAGATTTGAGTTATTCAGTCTGCAGATATTTATGGAGCACTAAGCTGTGCAAGGGACCAGGGAGACTGAGATAAATGTTGCATTCTTGTCCTGAAAGGGCCCTAGTTTAGGCAGGTGATCAGCAGGTAAGCCAGGGTTCTCATCAGCTTGTAAGTGCTGTGACAGGGTCATATCCTGGGGTACAGCCTAGGAGGGGCATGGGGACATCTACAATGGGGAAGTCAGTGACAATCATGCTGAGCCTTAATAAGCAACTATGTGGTAACTGAGGAAAAAAAAAAAGAGAGGAAAGGAATTTCAGAAAGAGGGCCCTGCATGTGAAAGCATTGAGGGAAAGAGAAACTGGCAAGAGGGCAGGAGGTGAGTCAGGGGGTGAGAGTTCCTCAAAGGCTTGCCAAAATACAAGGCTGCAAATGGACGTGAGAGCCAGGTCAGGAGGAACCATAGATGCCTACTTAAGGAATTTAAACTTGAACCTGAAGGTAAGTCATAAGTTATTATAAGTCATAAGTTTATTATAGGAAACTCTGCTTTGGAAATGATATTAATATGGATAACAAAGCAGAAGACATTTACTGAAATCTTACTCTGTTTCAGGCACTGCTATAGGTTTTTGCATATTATGAGCATATTATGCTATACACACTTCACCATAACTTTGGGAGAATGGTGACTCTCTTGTATTTGTTTTATCATTGTGGGACTGAAACTCAAAGAGATTCCATAATTCATCTGAGTTCATGCAGCTCATAATCATTGGAGGTAACAATAATGACCCACGTAAAATACCAGCAAAGAATTATGACAGCTCCCAATTATGAGTATATTGGGGTGTGTGTGTGTGTGTGTGTGTGTGTGTGTGTGTGTGTGTGTTTCTCCTTGAGAAAAATGATGCACAGAGATTAGGTTTCCTCCTCCAAAGACTTCACAACCCCTAGATGGTACAGAGGGCATTTCAATCCAGGCCTGTGTCCCTGAGAAGCTGTCATATACATCCATCTCCTTGCCCATTCCAAGCCTTCTGTGGTGAAAGAACAGGTGATGAACTACAAATTAAGAGACCCTCCTCCTTCCATTCTGTCTGTGTGACCACCCACTGTCCGGAACTCTAGCCATGGAGCATCTCTGGACCTTGTTCTCTTCCTCTGTAAGTCTAAGGTGTTGAACAAAGTCTTTGCCAGGTCCTTCAAGTTGTACAGTATTCCATTTTCTCTTTGGGAGCTCCAGCCCACAAGAGGAAAGTTTGGTGCTTAGCATGTGCATATGGCTGGGGAGGAAAGGGGAAGCCCAGCCAGAAGTGCCAGTGGCCATCTTACTTTTATGCCCACAGCAGCCTGAGACCAAGATTGTCAGAGCCAGGACTTAAAGCATGACTATGTACACCCACCTCTCCTTTCTGTGCTTTCCCTTCTCTCCATCACTCTCCCATTATAGGTGGTGGCAGGTTACTGCCTCTGAGCTTTCTTATCACCCAGGCCTGGGGTCTGCATAGCAGGGTCACTCATCTTCTAACAATAAATCCTCTTCCAGCCCGCTCACCACTGGTGCAGCACAGTGACAGGGGTTCCAAGTGACAGTTCCAGAAAAATTCATTATGACTGAACAAGGCTGCCGAGGAGCCCCATTCCAGGCTCCCTGGGTGAGGGATCTGTGGCCCAGCTGTGAAAGCCACTTCCAGGCGACTACCAATTGTAAGAGAATGCCCATCCAGCTGAATTGCGGTGGATCCAAAAATGCTAATTAAGCAGGGGACACCACTGTAAAGCAGTAGCAGCCTTCTGCTTCCCTAGGAACTAGACGCACAAGGCTCCAGAAGCTGGCAATGGGCGTCTGGTACAATGGTTTTTGCTTTCACTTTATATTCGGCATTCGGGGTCGATAAAACATTTCTGGTGCCTTCCTTTCCTTCCTTCCTTTCTTCCCTCCCTCCCTCCCTCCTTCCTTCCTTCTTTTTTCTTTTTCTTCCTCCTCCGTTTCCCCCCTCCCTTCTCCCTCTCTCCTGCCTCTCTCCTTACTTCTTCTCTTTCATGTTATTTCAAGCCATCTGTGAAAGATGGCACTCTGACAGCATTCAGGGAGCATCTGAAGTTCTTTAAGATTTCCTGAGAAGACTCAAAGCTGAGATGGGGTTTCTGTCAAAACCCATCTTAGGCAGTATCTGCAGATCTGGGTTCAAATTCATTTTCTGAGGTTTGTTGCTCCTGGAGCTAGCATCATCTTTGAAAATATAACCAATACTGCTGGCTTAGGTAGAGGGTACGATTTCCCCAATCTCTGAATAGACTCTAATTCTATGTTGGCTTCATGAGGGCTGGAGTGTGGAGCCCTGGGCCCTGCCCTGCCCTCCTGCAAAGCTGCAGAATCTCTTGGTTCTGTATTCCCCAGCATCTGCTCCATTCTCTTGCTTCCCTTTATCGACTGGCTCCTCTGTTCCTCCTAACAGTGCTCTGCATGAAGCTTTTGTTGACCACACCTACTTTTGCAAATCAAGTGCCTCTTCAGTGCAGTCCGGCTTAATCATTAAGAACACAGGCTCTTCATTTGCAGCAACTTGGATGGACCTGGAGGGCATTATGCAAGGTGAAATAAGTCAGACAGAGAAAGGCAAATACTGCATGATATCATTTACTTGTGGAATTTTAAAAATACAACAAATTAGTGACTAAAACAAAAAAGATGCAGACTCACAGACATAGAAAACAAACTAGTGGTTACCAGAGGGGAGAGGGAAGGGGGAAGGGCAATACAGGGGTAGGGGTGTAAGAGGTACAAACTATTAGGTATAAAATAAGCTACAAGGATACATTGTCCAGCACAGGGAACATTGCCAATATTTTATAGTAACTATAAATGCAGTATAAACTTTAAAAATTGTGAATCACTATATTGTACACTTGTAACATATAATATTGTATAGCAACTATATAGTTCAATTTTAAAAAAAAGAAAGTAATTATTGATAGGTAAAAAAAATAAAAATAAAAAAAAAGAACACAGGTTCTTGAGGCAACCTGCTTGAGTTCTGATCTTGCTTCTGTCACTTAATAGTTGTGTGACCTTGGGCAAAGTCATTTAAATTCTAGAAGCCTCACTTTGCTAACTTGTAAAAGGGGGATAAATAGTACCTACTTTCTTAAGACTAAATGAAATAATTTCTGCAAAGACCTGGCATGTAGAAAGTGCTCTTCAGAGGTTGGCTGTCAGAGGCAAGTTTCCACTTTTACTCAACTCATGTAGTTTCTGTATCCTAGCTGTAATTTTTTTTTTTTTTTTTCAGTTTAAGAAAAGTTTAATGACAGGTGAGCCACCCATCTTTGCACGAATGGAGGGCTCCTCTTAGCTCCAATTCTTGACTGGGAACATATGATTGACTCAACCTGGCCTGGGGGGTGGCTCTTTGGACAGCTGGGGTCCTGGGAGGAAATGGTAGTTCATAGGTTATATTCTCTGAGAAGACAGTGTGGGTTGAGGCAAGGACTGACAACTGACATCAATATTATTGTTTTTTCTATTTTCTACCTGTTTGACTTCATTATCCTGTAACTAGCTTGCTAGCTCGCTACTTCTATTCACGTATTCACCTAATATATTCTGAAGAATGGCAGGAAGATAAAGGAGCCCCAAAGGAGAGAAAACCAGGATGTTATTTAACTGTTAGCCACCAGTACAGCTGCACTGGTTGTTAAAATATTGTTTTATTTACTTATTTATTTGTTAATTTAAATTAATTTTTATTGGAGTATAGTTGATTTACAATGTTGTGTTAGTTTCTGCTGCACAGCAAAAAGTGAATCAGTTATATATATACATATATCCACTCTTTTTTAGATTCTTTTCCTATATAGGTCATTACAGAGTATTGAGTAGAGCTCACTGTGCTCTAGAGTAGGTTTTTATTAGTTATCTATTTTATATATGGTAGTATGCATATGTCAATACCAATCTCTTAATTTATCCCTCCTCCCCCTTTCCCCCTTGGTAACCATAAGTTTGTTTTCTACATCTGTGACTCTATTTTGTTTTAATTTATTTTATTTTTATTTATTTTTGGTTGCATTGGGTCTTTGTTGCTGCGCTTAGGTTTTCTCTAGTTGCGGTGAGCCGGGGCTACTCTTCGTTGCGGTGTGTGGGCTTCTCATTGTGGTGGCTTCTCTTGTTGCGGAGCATGGGCTCTAGGTGCGTGGGCTTCAGTAGTTGTGGCACACTGGATTAGATGCTCCACGGCATGTGGGATCTTCCCGGACCAGGGCTCGAACCCATGTCCCCTGCATTGGCAGGCGGATTCTTAACCACTGCACCACCAGGGAAGCCCTGTGACTCTATTTTTGTTTTGTAATTGTTTTAAAATTTGTTTGTCAGTATAATACACCTACTCCTTGAATAAATGATTTCTCTTGCCCCTGCAACCCTGGTCCCCCCACTAGGAACACCAGAACTCTCCATGACCTAAAACTAAAGAAGTCATGCCTGACAGAGCAGGTGCCTCTGAGACATTATTCAAAGCTATAGTCAGCATTTCATACACCAGCTATATCCTCTGCTACTGCTCTCATTCTTCGTCCTTCCAATCTCTGTCTATCCAGTGGGTCCTCATTATCCTCTCTGTACTGGTGGTTGGGAAATAATTGGACAAAACAGAGAGAAAGAAGTCCATATGGTGTTTCCAATGACTAGAACTGGACTGTTGGATTGGCATAAGGACAATGACCTATGAAGTACTAATGCCTGATCTTAGGCTCCTAATCCATCACTTCATATGTGTGCAAGTGTCTATTTCCCTACCTCCCTAGAAACAGTGACAATTATGGACCTCTAATATTTTTGGCCATCTGATGGACAAAAAATGCTATCTCACTGTCTCAGGTTGCATTTCCTGATTACTAATGAGGTTGAACAGTTTTTGAAAGAATATATTGTAAGCCAGTTTTTCCTATGTATTTTTGACTAATATGCTGTGCTCATGTTTTTTCCTGTGGAGTTGCACAAGAGTTTATTGGGGCAGGAGGAGACATTGTACCATTTAGTTAACAGCATGAAGGAGGATGGTCTTTGGAAAAAACTGTAGAAGGAGAAGGGGGGAAACTGAAGGAAAACTGTGTCAGGAGACTTTTAAACTAATTCAGTTAAAGATCTCTATTTGTTGGAGAATCGAGATTACCCATGATGATGAAAATGTAGGATCACAGAAGCTTAAACAAATAGATATCAATTTGTCTCACAAGAAGGTCAGGGTTAGATGGTTATGTTGGTGTTGTTTCAGTACCTCAGTGATATCGAAACCAGTATAAAGGCAATGATTTTGGTCTTCTTCTCATGTTTATGGACTCATGAACACAAGTTTGAAGCTGAATCTCCAGCCATCACACCTTCATTCTAACAAGAGAAAGGAAAAAGAGGGGCCTATAGATGGAATGTGAAGACTTTCCTAGGAACCAAAAAATGGTGTTTTATGGATATACCTAGTTGAAAAGTTGTTAGGGAGAGTGAGTGTTGGGTGAATGCACGATACACAGGCAAGGAAAACAGACACCTCTAAGACAAATGAGGTTTCTAGGATTGGAGACTGGGTGCATTTTGTTCATTTAGGAAATGTGAGAGAAGAAATAAGTTGATGTATTTCGAGGGCCTCCATATGTACAGCAGTTGGAAATACGGATCTGAGTTTGCAGGAGAGGTTGGGATAGAATAGACATGGGAGTCATATGAGTTAGAGATTAGAGAGTAGAGTGAAGAGAAAGGGCAAAAGGGTCAAGAACAAACTATGAAAAAAGTTTTGGAAACTCATACTTGTTAATTTCTTGAATTAAATTCTCAGAATTGAATACCAGATTTGAAACTGCACTTCAATGCATTTTTTTCAGCATTGTATTGCTTTTTACAGCTTATTAATTTGAGAACAATAGACTCAGCCACTTTTTGTATGGAGGATAAAACTTTCAGAGTTATGAAGCGAGTGCTTAGATCAATAGAAGACTCTATTCTCCAGAACTATTTTTTCTTTTTCACTAGCTCTTCCCTGGTAACTATTCTGATTATGTATTTAAATAAAAGGATAGTAAAAATGAATTTCCTGTTACATTTAACTGCCTTGAGGGATAAGAATATGCAGCAGTAAGTGTGATATGTAAAGTGTCTGTTCCTGTGTGCCCACATGTGTGAAGGTATATGCGGTCACCCACCACGGAGCCTTTGTACTGGGCTTCAAAGTCATCATGCTGGAGCTCAAAGGCCTGTGGGAGCGGTGGCATCTTCCTCCTTTTTACTGAAACTCGTGTGAAAGTTCTTTGATAGCTGAGTTGGTGTTTAAAAATGTTGGTTCTGGTAATGCACTCTTCTGAATGGCTTTTCCATTTCATAATCTCATACTCAGAATACAAATGGAAAACTCTATTACATGAACATTAAAATGGGAAATTCGTTTTTGCTGAATTATGCATGCTGCAGAGGAAATGTTGAAGCTGCCAGCTATGATGAGACAGTAAAAATATAAATAGCTAACAGGTATTAAGCATCTAGTTTTGTGCTAAACACTTTATATGAATGACTTTTTGCAACCCCTATAGACGTCCTACATAGCCAGTACTCTTATTATACCCATTTAATACATCAGGAAAATAATGCTTAGATAAATTAAGTGTTGTATTCTGTGTGTTCACCACAGTAGTAAATAACGATCTACTTTGATTTGATAGGTAGGTTTTGAAAAGAAGCAAGGACATAGAAGTTCCCAGGATAATAACAAAGGAGAAATGTCACTGACAGGACAGGCAAATGGTCACTTGATACAGACACTGTGACCAGTGGGCTGGGTAGCAATGCCTGATTTGCATTTCCATAATCTAACACGGGCCATGGTTGCTTCCAACTTCTATGAGGAAACACTAATGAAAAAACTTGGGGGCTGAGAGTTGGAGGTGAAACAAAAAGTTATTGTAAATTCAGGAAAAAAAAGTTACATAATTTCCAACATTTCCAATTTTGTTACAGTGAGGATAGGTAATAATGATTTAAAAATAACACAGTACCCTGTATATAACATTATTCAAAAACTGTTGCATAAAGCTTGTGGAACTTCTTTGGCAAATCTAGAGTAATTATATTTTAAGGAGTATTTGTAAACTCTAGTAATTACCTAAACAAAGACAAGGAAAAGACACATGAGCTATATTATTATAGAAAAGCAGGTGTGCCATTGAAATAAGGAAACTATTTGGAAAGTGTCTTAACATCCTCAGAGGAATTCTCTACACAGAGACTCTGCCTCAACTCAGGGCAGTATTTTAATTCTCATGTTTTGTACAATTTTTCTAAAGAAATTGAATTTTCAGAATAGATTTAGGTTTTTTTTTCCCCCTAGGGCTAGTTGGAGGGGATTAGGGTCTAGAGTGGAAGGTGGCACATAAAAAATAAAAATTAAATAAAAAAGAAAAACTTCAATATTTTTATCTTCAATTTTGACTCAAAAAAGGCTGAATCTGGAACAGCTGTGAAGAACTGGTTGGGTTTACATGTATATAGTCTGGGGATTTGAGTCTACACTTTAGAGTGATAGAAATTCCTCCAAATGCAGGGACTTAACTTTTTCCTTGGGGTTCTAATATTTCTGGTTCATTTTTTCTGTCCACTCTCTTTTATTAAGACCTTATTATGTGCCAACCTTGTGCATGGTCTGGAGATGGAATGATAAGGAGGAAACAGTATGAATAGTCAGATGCAGATAAATGGGGCTAAAGTGGGACCAACAAAGAAGGAGTAATTTCTTCTACCTGAGGACATAGTGTGACACAGCTGTCTAAGGAATCTTAGTAAGTGTTGGAGAAAGACAGCCCATTTTAACACATTCACATTTATCAGAGACTGCTCTTTGGTCTTGTTCAAAACCACCATGGATGAAATTCTTTTCTATTTGCTTTCCCTGTAAGTTTTCTTTCATCTTCAGAGCTCTCTGGCTACTTATTTTAAGTCCTGGCGAATCAGGTTTCTAATCACGTCAGCAAACTCCCTTAAAATTTGTTGAAAATGAGGGGCTCTAGACTAATAGAGTGAATAGGTGAAAGCTGATTGAAACCAATGTCTTCAGTATGTGCATTCTTTTCACTGGTGTTCAGTAACCATCCACAAGTCACAAGGCCAAAATTCACTGAGGATTTGCATTTTGCTAACCTAGGCAGATGTTTTCTATCCTTGGGGAAGATGATAGGGTGAAGGCTTCCCCCACAGGAGTATGTGGGGAGGAGGTTGAATTCAGAAATTGTCAATAGATAGCTATAGTATTCATTTATTATCAACTATCTATAGAATAACTGCTGATGTGCCAAGCCCCATGCTGAGCGTTGGGGACATACTAGTTGTCAAAATGGGCTTCATTTGTCCTCATAAAGTTTGTATATGTCTTTTATCATTTTTCAATGATCTGGGTTGCTTGAGGCAAACAATTTCTCTGTCCTTCTTACAGTACTTGTAATACTTCCAAAGACCTCATGGTCCATCCTTTAAATCCCATGAAGGGAAACTTACACTCTCAACAGCTTGTTGACAACTAGACCCCATTAAGGAGCTTCTGCAGGATCTATTATCTACCACAACTTGATGGTGAAAATGTGGTTCTCAAGGTGATAGTAAAAATGATTTAGTGAGATTAGAAATATTTTCTAACAGACAAGGACTGTAATATTTTGATCAATAAAATGATTTCATTGATCATTTTATTGACAATTTTATAATTGTCAATGATTTTATAAAAATCATTGAAATAAATTGTACTGTCTTTCCAAAAGACAACATGGGTGAGAAAGGTATTGAACTAAATATGTCCACACATTTTTATTAAGAAGTCATGTTTCTTACATCATACAAAGAGAACAACTGGCAGAGGGCAGACAGCAGAAGCAAGAAGAACTACAATTCTGCAGCCTGTGGAAGGAAAACCATATTCACAGAAAGACAGACAAAATGAAAAGGCAGAGCACTTTGTACCAGATGAAGGAACAAGATAAAACCCCAGAAAACCAACTAAATGAAGTGGAAATAGGCAACCTTCCTGAAAAAGAATTCAGAATAATGATAGTGAAGATGATCCAGGACCTCAGAAAAAGAATGGAGGCAAAGATTGAGAAGATACAAGAAATGTTTAACAAAGACCTAGAAGAATAAAAGAACAAATACATAGAAGAATTAAAGAAAAAACAAACAGAGATGAACAATAAAATAACTGAAATGAAAAATACACTAGAATGAATCAGTAGCAGAATAACTGAGGGAGTAGAACAGTTAAGTGATGTGGAAGACAGAATGCTGGAATTCACTGCCACTGAACAGAATAAAGATAAAAGAATTAAAAGAAATGATGACAGCCTAAGAGACCTCTGGGACAACATTAAACGCAACAACATTTGCATTATAGGGGTCCCAGAAGGAGAGGAGAGAAAGGACCTGAGAAAATATTTGAAGAGATTATAGCCAAAGACTTCCCTAACATGAGAAAGGAAATAGCCACCCACGTCCAGGAAGTGCAGAGAGTCCCAGGCAGTAAAAACATAAGGAGAAACATGCCGAGACACATAGTAATGAAATTGACAAAAATTAAAGACAAAGAAAAATTACTGAAAGCAACAAAGGAAAAACAACAAATAACATACAAGGGAACTCCCATAAGGTTAACAGCTGATTTCTTAGAAGAAAATCTACAAGCCAGAAAGGAGTGTCATGATATATTTAAAGTGATGAAAGGGAGGAACCTACAGCCAAGATTACTCTACCTGGCAAGGATCTCATTCAGATTTGACAGAAAAATCAAAAACTTTACAGACAAGCAAAAGCTAAGAGAATTCAGCACCACCAAACCAGTTCTACAACAAATGCTAAAGGAACTTCTCTAAGTGGGAAACACAGAGAAGAAAAAGACCTACAAAAACAAACCCATAACAATTAAGCAAATGGTAATAGAAACATACATATCAATAATTATCTTAAACGTGAATGGATTAAATGCTCCAACCAAAAGACACAGGCTCGCTGAATGGATACAAAAACAAGGCCCGTATATATGCTGTCTACAAGAGACCCACTTCAGACCTAGGGACACATACAGACTGAAAGTGAGGGGATGGAAAAAGATATTCCATGCAAATGGAAATCAAAAGAAAGCTGGAGTAGCAATACTCATATCAGATAAAACAGACTTTAAAATAAAGAATTTTACAAGAGACAAGGAAGGACAGTACATAATGATCAAAGGATCAATCCAAGAAGAAGATATAACAATTATAAATATACATGCACCCAACATAGCTGCACCTCAATACATAAGGCAACTGCTAACAGCTCTAAAAGAAGAAATCAACAGTAACACAATAATAGTGGGGGACTTTAACACCTCACTTACACGAATGAACAGATCATCCAGACAGAAAATTAATAAGGAAACACAAGCTTTAAATGACACAATAGACCAGATAGATTTAATTGATATTTATAGGACATTCCATCCCAAAACAGCAGATTACACTTTCTTCTCAAGTACACAGGGAACATTCTCCAGGAGAGATCACATCTTGGGTCACAAATCACGCCTCAGTAAATTTAAGAAAATTGAAATCATATCAAGCATCTTTTCTGACCACAACACTATGAGATTAGAAATCAATTACAGGGAAAAAAACGTAAAAAACACAAACACATGGAGGCTAAAAAATAAGTTACTAAATAACCAAGAGATCACTGAAGAAATCAAAGAGAAAATAAAAAAATACCTAGAGACAAATTACAACGAAAACATGATGACCCAAAACCTATGGGATGCAGCAAAAGCAGTTCTAAGCTGGAAGTTTATAGCAATACAAGCCTACCTCAAGAAACAAGAAAAATCTCAAATAAACAATCTAACCTTACACCTAAAGGAACTAGAGAAAGAAGAACAAACAAAACACAAAGTTAGCAGACGGAAAGGAATCATAAATATCAGAGCAGAAATAAATGAAATAGAAACAAAGAAAACAATAGCAAAGATCAATAAAACTAAAAGCTTGTTCTTTGAGAAGATAAACAAAATTGATAAACCTTTAGCCAGACTCATTAAGAAAAAGAGGGAGAGGGCTCAAATCAATAAAATTAGAAATGAAAAAGGAGACGTTACATTGGACACTGCAGAAATGCAAAGCATCGTTAAGAGACCACTACAAGCAACTCACAGGTGAATTCTGTCAAACATTTAGAGAAAAGCTAACACCCATCCTTCTCAAACTCTTCCAAAAAATTGCAGAGGAAGGAACACTCCCAAACTCATTCTATGAGGCCACCATCAGCCTGATCCCAAAACAGGACAAAGATACTACAAAGGAAGAAAATTACACACCAATATCACTGATGAATATAGATGTAAAATCCTCAACAAAATACTAGCAAACAGAATCCAAAAACACATTAAAAGGATCATACGCCATCATCAAGTGGGAATTATCCCAGGGATGCAAGGATTCTTCAATATACACAAATCAATCAGTGTGATACACCATATTAACAAATTGAAGGATAAAAACCATATGATCATCTCAATAGATGCAGAAAAAGCTTTCAACAAAGTTCAACATCGATTTATGATAAAAACTCTCCAGAAAGTAGTCATAGAGGGAACCTACCTCAACAAACTCACAGCAAACATCATTCTCAATGGTGAAAAATGGAAAGCATTGCCTCTAAGATCAGGAGCAAGACAAGGATGTCCACTCTTGCCACTATTATTCAACATAGTTTTGGAAGTCCTAGCCCTGGCAATCAGAGAAGAAAAAGAAATAAAAAGAATAAAAATTGGAAATGAAGAAGAAAAACTGCCACTGTTTGCAGATGACATGATACTATACATAGAGTATCCTAAAGATGCCACCAGAAAACTACTAGAGGTAATCAATGAATTTGGTAAAGTTGCAGGATACAAAATTAATGCACAGAAATCTCTTGCATTCCTACATATTAACAACAAAAGAACAAAAGAGAAATTAAGGAAACAATCCCATTCACCACTGCAGCAGAAAGAATAAAATACCTAGGAATAAACCTACCTAAGGAGGTAACAGACCTCTACTCAGAAAACTATAAGACACTGATGAAAGAAATCAAAGATGACACAAACAGATGGACAGATACACCATGTTCTTGGATTGGAAGCATCAACATTGTGAAAATGACTCTACTACCCAAAGCAATCTACAGATTCAATGCAATCCCTGTCAAATGACCACTGACATTTTTCACAGAACTAGAAAAAAATTTTTCACAATTTGTATGGAAACAAAAAGACCCCGAATAACCAAAGCAATCTTGAGAAAGAAAAATAGAGCTGGAGGAATCAGGCTTCCTGAATTCAGACTATACTACAAAGCTACAGTAATGAAGACAGTATTGTACTGGCACAAAAACAGAAATATAGATCAATGGAACAGGATAGAAAGCCCAGAGATAAACCACACACATATGGTCAACTAATCTATGACAAAGGAGGCAAGGATATACAAAAGAGAAAATACAGTCTCTTCAATAATAGGTGCTGGGAAAACTGGACAGCTATATGTAAAATAATGAAATTAGAACACTTCCTAACACCATACACAAAAATAAACTCATACTGGATTAGAGACCTAAATGTAAGACCAGACACTGTAAAACCCTTAGAGGAAAACATAGGAAGAACACTCTTTGACATAAATCACAGCAAGATCTTTTTTCATCCACCTTCTAGAGAAATGGAAATAAAAACAAAAACAAACAAATGGGACCTAATGAAACTTAAAAGCTCTTGCAAAGCAAAGGAAACTACAAACAAGACAAAAAGACAGCCCTCAGAATGGGAGAAAATATTTGCCAATGAAACAACGGACAAAGGATTAATATAAAAAATATACAAATAGCTCATGCAGCTCAATATTAAAAAAACAAACAACCCAATCAAAAAATGGGTAGACATTTTAAATAGACATTTCTCCAAAGAAGACATACAGAGGGCCAAGAAGCACATGAAAAGCTGCTCAACATCACTAATTATTAGAGAAATGCAAATCAAAACTACAATGAGGTATCACCTCATGCCAGTTAGAATGGGCATCATCAGAAAATCTACAAACAACAAATGTTGGAGAGTGTGTGGAGAAAAGGGAACCCTCTTTCACTGTTGGTGGGAATGTAAATTGATACAGCCACTATGAAGAACAATATAGAGGTTGCTTAAAAAACTAAAAATAGAATTACCATATGACACCACAATCCCACTACTGGGCATATACCCAGAGAAAACCATAATTCAAAAAGACACATGCACCCCAATGTTCATTGCAACACTATTTACAATAGCTAGGTCATGGAAGCAACCTAAATGGCCATCGACAGATGAATGAATAAAGAAGAAGTGGTACATATATACAATGGAATATTACTCAGCCATAAAAAGGAATAAAATTGGGTCATTTGTAGAGACGTGGATGGATCTAGACACTGTCATACAGAGTGAAGTTAGTCAGAAAGAGAAAAACAAATATCATTTATTAACACATATATGTGGAACCTAGAAAAATGGTACAGATGAAACGATCTGCAGGACAGAAATAGAGACACAGATGTAGAGAACAAACATATGGACACCAAGCGGGGAAAGTGGCAGGGGGTTGGTGGTGGGATGAATTGGGTTATTGAGATTGACATACATACAGTAATATGTATAAAATAGATAACTAATAAGAACCCTGTTTCTAAAAAAATAAACAAAATAAAATGAAAAATTCAAAAAAAAAAAAAGAGAACAACTGCATGAAGGCTTAAGAATAATACAGAGATGTATGTTTGTGGTGGAGAAGGAGTGGACATTTCTCAGAAGAAGGAGAAGAGAGGCTGAAGAAGTCAGATGCCATGTATTGGGTGATATTAAAGCAGAATTTTTTAAAGTGTGTTAAATAAAATTCTAGATGCTTTAGACCAGGAGTCCCCAACCCTCGGGCCGAGGACCTCTACCTGTTCACGGTCTGTTAGAAACTGGGCCATACAGCAGGAAGTGAGCAGCAGGAGAGCAAGTGAAGCTTCATCTGCCACTCCCCATCACTCCTCATTGCTCGCATTACTGCCTGACCCATCGCTCACATTACTGAACTCTCTGACCCCTACCCCCCTGCCTCATCTATGGAAAAATTGTCTTCCACGAAACTGGTCCCTGGAGCCAAAAAGTTTGGGGACCACTGCTTTAGACACTGAGGAAAGAAGGTTTTCTTTGATAAAATAAGTTTGGAAAGCATTACTAATATACCATATACTTATAGAATAAATTTCAGATTGGCATATTGAAGACATTGAGAAGTCATCTAATAGGGAAAAATCTATTAATGTTGTTTTACCTCCATTTTTCAAATTTATTTGACAATAGAATGTATTTTTATCTATTTCATCAGCTATTGAAACTAGTCTTGCTGAACACACTTTCAAAAACACACATTTTGAGATGTCCTGAGGGGGAGGTTAAGAATTAATTTCTAAAACAAAAGAAATGATGAATTAAGAAAACATCTATTTGGGAACAAAATTGAACAAATATACATGGTTTGTGCAGGAAATTTGACATTTCCCTGCAAAAGTAGAGGGAACTGTGAGTGGGATAAAAAATGTAGTTATCTATATTCCACTAGGGGTGTAAACAAAAGGCATAATAGGACTTAAATATAAGGTATACTGCTTACAAAATGACAGAGCATTTTTTTTTTTTAATAAATTTATTTATTTATTTATTTTTGGCTGTGTTGGGTCTTCGTTTCTGTGCGAGGGCTTTCTCTAGTTGCGGCGAGCGGGGGCAACTCTTCATCGCGGTGCATGGGCCTCTCACTGTCGCGGCCTCTCTTGTTGTGGAGCACAGGCTCCAGACGCACAGGCTCAGTAGTTGTGGCTCACGGGCCCAGTTGCTCCGCGGCATGTGGGATCTTCCCAGACCAGGGCTCGAACCCGTGTCCCCTGCATTGGCAGGCAGACTCTCAACCACCGCACCACCAGGGAAGCCCAGACAGAACATTTTTATAATGACAAAGTATTTCCACTGCTGATGATCTTGGAATGTGAAAATGTTTCTCAATCTTTTAAGAATTCCTATGGTTAAAAAGATTGAGAAGAGGCACAAAGTCCCACTCTGAACCAGCAACAGTGATGAAACCACCTGAGAAGTTTGGTACCTCCCTTGTGGTAGATCCTGATCCATGATCTTGCTAAAAGACTGAAGACAGCCTGTGGAACTTAGCCAAGAACTCCATGTACCAGTGGTATGACGCTGGCTTATGTGAGTTTGGGCTCTCTGTTGATTCAAGACACCCAGAGACTTTGTTCTGCTTGAGTAGGAAGGCTGACTGATGAATTTCAGCTCTGTGTTTCTGAAGACAATTAGACAGAGGCTACTAAACAGATATTAAAAGTTTGATATCATAATAGTGACATGGAGAGGTAACATTTATTGAACTCAGTATGTGTGAGACAGTGTTCCGTATGTTGATTACCGCCTTTTACTTTTACTGTTTTTATGGGCAAGTTCTATTGTTTCCATTTTATAGAAGAGACTACTAAGGCATAGAATTGTTTGCCCAAGACCACACAGCACATTTGTGAGGGAGCTGTGATTTGAACCAAGTCTTTTGACTAGCTTTAGAGTAGATTTAGAAGTTCTGAGTAGAGCAATCATGACTTTAGTTGTCACTTTGTAGATTTTTTATTGCAGTGGGGTGCTACTTTAACCTCAGTATAGCCTGTACTTTATCTCCTTGAGGAAAGCTAATGCTAACTCAGTTGCTATGAGATCAACTCACTGGTGAAGAAGTTGGTCATAGGGATGGAGGCAAAGAGATGCTGATCCTGAAACCGAGCAGGATCCTGTGGGGCTCCTAGGCACAAAAGCCTTTCTGTGTCCCCCATTTCTTGATTAGAGGAAATAGGTTTCATTCAGCCTCCATGACATTCCCTGAATTCCAAGGGACAGGTTCAAACAGTTGCTAATTAGGGAAGGGAGGGGATGGGGAGACAAGAGAGGAACAGTCAAGAGGCAACAGTGCAGCCTTGGGGCAAGGTCCTGGTTCCCCCCTCAAGGGATATACATAACAATATCTTTGAGCTGTTTTGCAGATACTGAAACCCTCACCAGGTGGGAGAAGTTAACTGTATTCTGCTCACAAGCACATAGACCCCAAACCAGTTGGAACAAGAAGGTCGATGATGTTGACTCCTGATTACCTCACCACCAACCAATCAGAAGAATGTCCATGAGCTGATCACACCCTCTTTGAACCATCACTATAAAACTCCTCACTACCTCCTCCAGGTCGGGACATGCAGTTTTGAGGGCATTAGCCCACTGTGGCCCCCTTTGCCTGGCAAGCAATAAAGCTATTCTTTTCTACTTCACCCAAAACTCTGCCTCCAAGATTTAATTTGGTGTCAGGGTACAGAGGCCAGATTCGGCTTCAATCCTAGAGATTTTATGTAGTCTTTGGAGATGCACTAAGTCAATGAAGCAAGTAGGTCCAAGGAAATAGCTTGCTAATAGATTGGGGACCTGAAGAAATCTTACATGTGTCAGAGAAAATGAAGAAGCCTCATTCCTTACTGGAAAAGGCACATTTGAGTCAAGTTGGTTAGTCTCCACTGTTTTGTGGCTTTGAGGAGGTGGTGGGGCTGGAGAGAAATAAGACCCTCACAATCTCACAAGTGATTGGACCCAAGGTGAAGTGGAAGCTAACAGACTTTTGGTTTAAATGAACCATCTCCTGTTCTGGAGTTTGGAATTGGTTTAAAGTTTTAGTTTTCTCTTCTCTGACATTAGGCTAGACCTGATAGTAGTAGCAGAAGTAGAGCACAGGGTATGTTTTACAATTTAGACACTAATAAGCAAACCATCGAACATGTTATGGATGATATGTGGGATGAAAGGATGCTATGTGGAATCCTTGACTTCGGTTTCTTACAAGGCCTCAGATAAAATTATTTATTGCACAACCCTAAGGGCACCATTCATAATCCATCCACTGTACAAGGTGGCCCTGGTACTGACATGGTCATAACAGCATTCTGGAATGGAACAGGACAAAGGAAACATGAGTCATTTCCTTCTCCTCTTATGGCTCTCATCTGGCCACAAAAAGGACTGTGTAGCAGCTGCCAAGTAATTTCCAGAATTCTGTAATCTCTCAAATGATTTTAATAGCCTTCTTGGGACAAGGGGAAGGAAAGATCCAGCTTTTAACTGCTTATCTTTTTTTGCATTAAAGATTACATGGCATCATGGGATGAACCAACAAGTCAGCCTCAATAGTATGGCATTTGGTTAAATTCTATTTTACAAACGTCCTCCCTGGAAACCAGAATGCTAGAAAAAAGAGCCAATCCCAGAAAACTGATATGAATTATGTTTTGAATAAAATGTATATATTTGGAAAAGAAATCATCAGAAAATTGTAGAATTCTAGTCTTGATTGACAAAGTTAAGTTTTATGTAGTATATACTTTATCTGAGAAGCTGTTGCTTAGAGCAAAACCAGAACTCTTTGAGAAACATTTAAAAGATAACTCGATTTGAGTCCGCTTGTCTCTTTTCCCAGATTGATACATGTGGCCTCCTACATTTAAAATGAAAAGTCCTCAGACAATCCTAATCACATTGTCAGTCAGACAATCATCTCCTGAAAGGGCCTCCTTCACCTTTAAGGATGCATGTACAATAGTGATATGTAAGCAGCTCAAAGACTCAATACCCCTTTTTTCTGCAAAGCAAGGCTGGGTTAGGAAAAAATCAATATGTTGGAAGTAAAGGTCAGACTAGGAAAAGTGACATGAAACAGAACTAAGGGAACAATATCCTTCATGAAGACTGTTTGAAGTTTCCTTTACCCTTGTGCTAGCTTCGGTGCAAATA
Source organism: Eschrichtius robustus (assembly GCF_028021215.1). NCBI lineage: Eukaryota > Metazoa > Chordata > Mammalia > Artiodactyla > Eschrichtiidae > Eschrichtius > Eschrichtius robustus. The sequence goes on along the minus strand of NC_090824.1, from coordinate 152,822,803 downwards.
TATTTTATCCTAGAATAGAAGGCTGAATTCTTGAGGAAAAGTCATATTTTAAATATTTATCTATTTGACAGCATCCTTATTGCATATTATCTTTGTCCTATTGACTAATACTCGAAAAGAATAGTGTATACTTTGAAGCACACATTGCATGTGAATTGGAGTTGCCAGATTTTTTTTCTCCCTTGTAAGCAATGAGATTCGAACACACATATGCATTTGCCTACCTTTTTGAACAGTTCTCAATTTACTTTTTCAAGTGGGCCAGATGTACTACTATACTCCTTAAAAGGGTCAGGACCATCTCCTTATTTCCACACTCTCTATACTTATTGCTTGGGTATAGCTTTAAAGTAGCCCATGAACCCTTTTCACTCTTGCAACACATTTACCCACAATTAACAATCAAGCCGTCTTCCCTTCATTCAGGCGTCCATTCTCCCTGGCCTCATTTTCCCTGCCTCTCTCTTGATCTACCATTGTGCTGAGAGCTGTTTGTGCCATCTCAATCTGGCCCCCTCACCAGCCGCAAAAGGATTGGGGGGGGGGAAGAAAGCGCCCGGTATTCAGATGCTGAATAACAAATTGCTCTTGAGTGTCCTTGCTTCCCCCGGCTCCCCCCCCGACCCCCCCCAACCCCCCCCCCCTCCGCTTCCTCAGGAAGGACAAGGAGGGAGTTGAAAGCAACCATACATTTTGTTCAGCGCTCTTGAAAACAAGCGTTTCACACCTGAAGCCTTTCACAGCAGCCCAGAAGCACCCCTTCAAACCACTTAATTGCCAATTGCTTCAGAGCTCCTTGTAAAAGTCCATTATGTCAGCCAGCTCCATGGCTGAGACAAAGTATGCGAAATGAAAGAGTCCTCCTTCTTCCAGGGCCAATGCGGCATTAAATATCCCCAGATCACTGGTTTTCTTGTTGTTACCAAGCTGTGATTGGCTCCCGTTGGAGGTATGCACAGAAACCTTCTAGCATTATTTGAAAATGAAAGATGCAATTTTCCTTGGTTCTTTGTCAAAATAAGGTAAAAATAAAGAGGTACCAGAGATATCCAAGAAAGGGATCTTTACACACTCATTTGCTGTGCTGGGCCTGGGGTGGGGGATGGGATGAGATGAGATGCACCTAGAATAGTCGACCTATCAAAACTGAGTAGGCTTCTGTTTTGCTTTAGTTTTTTTGTTTGTTTGTTTCCATTGGGTTTAAAAAATTAAAGGGTGTGCAGATTCTCAAAGTTAAGAGCCCCTATCCTTGAGGTCCAAAGAAACTCACAGTAAGATATTCCACACAAGAATGCTCACCTTGAATATGATGAAACTGAAGGCTTATTCACTAGAACTATCTCAAAGTTGCAGCTGTGGAAATTGATTTTCAAAAGACTTGGCTCTTCTGGAGTCCTCCCCCCACTCTCACTTCTGTCTTTACTACAACTAACAACACAATCAATTTGATGAAGAAGAACACCTGGTGAGCATTTGCGTAATGAACGAAATGTTCTTGGAGAAATGTATTTCTTGTTGTCAATGCTTCTCACCGTTAGGGGAATAAGGCCGCCCAGGTGAGGGAGACATATCAATGAAATATGACCCAGTGAGAAGGCCACCAAGCCTGATGGTGGAGGTGTGAGGTAGATTTGTTAGGATTATTCAAGGTATGTTTTTAGTATACATTCTGGGTTCCTGGGATCCCATGGTTGTTCCCCTGGCACTTTGAAAACCACAAGCCTGATACTGGAAGAGTTTGAATAACATATAAGCATGTCTTCCAGTTTCTAAGATGGTGTGTACTTCTTTTAGATGCACCTGTGTTACCCTGCTTTGAAAGGGTTGCCATTTTCTCTGATACTTTTGAACTGAGATTCCTTGTAGAATTCGGTGCTTTCCTTCCTGGAAAGAGCCAAGTGGAAAGTGGAGTATGGGAGGGGAAGGAAATGTGTGTATTTATTCTAATGAAACTTATGTAAGAGTTGGCTTCTATCTGGAGCCAAAATACTCCTCTGACTGTGGTGATAGAAGGATTGTCTTCTTTATGTGTAAATTTCCTTTGCATGAATGAACTTCCTTCTACTGAATGAGCACTTCCTGGACAACCTGATTCTTCTGCTTTTTTTTTTATTGATCCCTACTTCTTTCTTGGGATTGCCCTGCATCTCACACCTGCCTGCCGTGGCTTGTCAGAACATTTGGTCCAAGCTTGTTCTTGTGACTTCGGAGACTAAATCACCATGAATTCTCCTCTTCCTGCCACAATAAGTCTTTAACTGTTTTGGCCATGGCCCACAATACATACACAGTAACTGTGCCATGCTTCAGACTTGCAGTGTTTTAGAACCTAGAGCAATGACAGGTACATTGTGAAGTGAAGAATGCATTCTTGTTGGTCTGTCCATAGCCAAGGATCATTATAAACTGTGAGGCTCATCTCAGAGCTCCTATATCTCATGTTCCAAGAAAGGTTCCCCAACTACTGTGCTTTATTAAGGACCATATATATGAAATCCATTCTCCAGTAAGCATTCAACTTATGGAAAGTAAGTAGGGACTACCCTGGTGGTCCAGTGGTTAAGACTTCCCCTTCCAGTGCAGGGGGTGTGGGTTCAATCCCTGGTCAGGGAGCTAAGATCCCACATGCTTCACAGCCAAAAAACCAAAACATAAAATAGAAGCAATATTTTAACAAATTCAATGTAGACTTTAAAAAAAAAGAAAGTAGGAATAACTTTTCACTCATGGTATTTGCTTTTCCTTCTGTTCTTCCTCTTGGCTTCTTTTCTTTATGTTTGCTTGCTTAGGTTGCTTCTTTTCTCTTCCTATCACTTATCAGCTTGCTCTGCAGAAAAATTTCCAACAGATTAATTTATCCTCTTATCCATGTAGCAGACTTACTTATGTTGTAGGATGTATAATGAATTTTCATTAGACCTTGTGATAATTTTAATGCTTTGCACTAAAGTAGAAAATGACAGGAAAGCAACATTGGCAACCTCCTACTCATCTGTCCCCCTCTCCCTCCAGTGCTCATGAAATAGGGAAGTGTGGATGATAATACTGGGAGGGAAAGCTAGTGAATGCAGTCTCGTAAAAAGTTTCATCTTAGTAAAGAAAGCCTCAGGACAATCCCTAAGTATAGTAAGGTCAGCAGACCATGGTCGATGGGCCAATTCTGGGCTGCCACCTGCTTTTGTAAATAAAACACTATAAAACATGATAGGAATATAGCCACACCCATAAGTTTATGTATTGTCTATGGCTGAGTAATTGCAATGAAAACCATATGGCCCCCAAATCCTAAAATATACACTATCTGGCTTTTTTACAGAAAACTGTTGCTAACCCTTAGAATATAGCAAAAAAACTGCCAAGACCTCCATATACATTTCACACAGAAGAACATGAAACATTTACTGAAGACTTAATCAGGTATACTTTTGTTGGGAGTCTGATCTTTTTGTGCTAGGAGGAAAACACTCAGGTAATATACATAATATATAAGCATGTATGCATGTTTAATTAAATTTTATTTAGTTAAGGACTCCTGGTAGATTGTGATCCTTGAAGACAAGGACGTGATCTTATTTGTAACCTGACTGTGGCCATATCTGTCAAACAGTTGCTACTTAAATGTATTCGTCATGTGGATATCCTTTGAATGAATGTTCTTTGTGAAGAAAAACCATTTCATAAACCTTGAAGTCTTTAGGCCCAGCTCTTTGTAAATGGAGATGATGAGGCAGTGAGACAATAAACCGGTAGTTATTTTTTAGGTGTGTTACGATTTCACTCTACCTCTGGACATTGCAGAGGGATTTTGATTTCTTAGTAAACAACTGCGTGCTTTTCTAATGCATTTTCTTCTCTTTGTCTTCACTTTATTCCACTTACTCCAACTGTCTGGCGTTTTTGAAAAGAAGGGAACATTTCTCTTAAGCAGTAGGTTTTATATAATTGTGTTAACAACAACAACAACTTTCATTACTCTACAAGCAATCCATTTCCCATGATAGAGCCTTGCTTCCTCTTAGTCAACGTATTCAATATAACAGCTGCTTTCTCTGCTATCCCTTGGCACAGGTGTACTGGTCTTCTTTGCCACTTACCTGGCAACATTTGTTGACACATATAGTGGCAGGTTTAATTAGTCTTGCCAATACCTCCTGGTGCCAGATTTGTAATCTTGCATTATTTGGGGGCTACTCTGGCCATTTTCAAAAAGGGAGAATAAAGGAGTTTTCTTTTCCTTGAAAGAGTGACTATCCACTGACAACCAGAAGGCAACTGAATCAGCCCCCCCTGGCAGAATGGAATTCACACCACTGGGAAATTTTAAACCAAGGAAGTTTTAATCTGTCTAAAATTGTTTGAACCTCTTTCTGCAGTCCAAGGAAATTTGCTTAAATATGTCTAGATTACAGCATGCTTTCACACATAACGTTGGTTTTGATCAATGCTTAGAATTTTAGCTATTGAAATAGAAGGGGTCCTAATATTTTTGAGTGTTATTCTGAGTCCAGAACTCTGCCTGTATTGTCTAATTTCATACTCATTTATGTGTGCTATTTGATTTACTATTAATGATTGCCCTGGCGGAAGCTGTTATTGTCCGCAATTTACAGATGAGGAAACTGAGACACATCATGACCTACTGTGTTTACAGAGCTAGAATAAGGCCATCTTTCTTCCCACTCTTTCAAGCTGCTGCAAAACAACTGTTCTACACTCACTAGGAACCCCAGGAAATTGTGGGTGATAGTAAACTGTGTGCCTGCACCTGCAACAATTGATATCTCCATGTAAGCAACACTTTAGCTGAGATAGGCTAGATGTGGTGAATCCACATATCACCAAATGAATAAGCCAGAGAATTTTCCAAAAGGACCATAAAATTCACCTGCCTGAGACCAAAAGCCTTATGGTGGGTTGGGATGGGTGGCAGCAGTGGGTCTACGATAGAATCTACAAAATGGATTGATTACATACTTTCTCTGCTTTGCATTTAGTAAAAACTGTGTTGGTATTGAGCTTCAACATGTGGTCATTGCTGGTGCTTAAATATTGATTGCAACCTAGGCTCCATGTCCTCTGATCATCATCCTTATAGTAATAATAGAAATAATAACAACAATAATAATGGTTTATTTCCATTAACCACTTACTATGCACTGATATTTTATATAGATTAACTTATTTATTTCTCCTCAGAATCCTATGAGTGGATAATATTATATCTCCTAGTATAGAACAACTGATGCCCAGAATGTCAAATGTCTGCTATAGTTATACAGCAAGCAAACATCAGAGTAGACATTTAAATATAAACCCTTGGCTGCCTGATGCTGAGGCTGTATCCTTCACCCTGAATGAACTCATCCACACCCATGGTTTTAATTATCCCTAAAATACACTGATGATGTCCTATGTTATTGCTCAGGGATATTCTGCTAAAGACAAGCATATTATCCACACACGTGAGTAGACTTCTACTCATTTTAAACCTGTAATCTTCTCCCCAAACTTCCTTCTTTGTCTCTTGATAAATGACATCTTCCATCTAATTGCCTGAGCATAAAGCCTAGAAATGATCCCAGCCCCATCTCTCCCACTCTCTCTGAGAGATCTCTGACAATACCATTAAGCCTTCTCTTTTATCTCCTCTCAAATCTGTCTCTCCCTCTCCTTACAATTGTCCCCACTCATCCCTGATCAGTGACTGCCATCACTTTCTATAGGCCTCCTGCTCCAGCCCAAGTACCTGGAAATCCATTGACTGCACTCTGAAACTGGAGTGATTTGTCTAAAGATGATTCTGAGTGCATTCTCCACTGTTGAAATACATTCAACACTCCCATTGACTCAGGCTCTTCTAACCAAACACACAGTGCATCATGATCTGGATCTTCTTCCCTGGAATAATTATCTTCCTATGTTTCTCCCACGCTAGACAGCAAGCCTCTCAGAGATAGCAGCTGTACATTGCCAGCACCCAGACTGGTGCCTGGCATACAGCTGATGCAAAATAAATTGTTGTTTAGTACATGAGCATGCTCTTAGTTAAAAGATTTTTATCAAGAATGGTTATAACTTCATACTTAAGATCTAAAGTACAAAAAATTTTGAGCTGCTTTTGGTTTTATGAGCCAAATAGAAAATTTTTGCAGGCCTATTGTTCTCTTAAACTGTTTGCATGTTAGCAATTAAGCTACTAATGCAAATTTTAATATTATTGTTCATACCCCACCAACTTTTCTTCTCCGACTTGAGTGAGTGATCACTTACAGAACACTAAGTTAAAATCATTTTAAGACACATGTCTGAGTTTAAAGTGAATTATCTTTTTTATTATTTAAACAAAAGCCAAGCTGTTTTTGTTTTTGTTGTTGTTGTTGGGTTCTGAAGCAGCTTCACATTATCCCTGCTCTGCAGATAAAAGTTAAGTTTCCTTGTTCACAGGCAGGATTTGGCAGTAAGCGTAGAGAATTACTTTGGCAGACTTAGTTTAATTGACTTAAACTTGAGCACTGGCTGCCCCTACATAGGAATTCCCAAAGCTGTTCTTAACAGGCCTCACAAATCTAATAGTAAAAAGGATTTGCTGATGAAAAACATCTGCCTTAGGGCCTAGTGAAGATTCCATAAAAAGTTATACTTTCCATGCTGCAAACTTATAAGGATTTCCCCTGCTAATCTTTATCATGGGGAAAAACCTCGAAACATTCTTTCCCAGTTTTATCATGAGATTTTCACATACCTTCTCTCCTTGGCAGAACCAATTACTACATTGTCTCGTTGTTAGAAAGAACAGAGAAGCTATTGAAGATAATTGAGTTAACCCTTACTCCATCATTGCCCTAGGACCTGAAGCTTTGGGTTTGTTTAGAAGTGAATATGGAAAATGTCAAAAGGAGAACCTGTACATTATAAGACTATTTAAACACATGCTCGAGTATATTTTAAGATGTGAATATAGCATGTTTGATAGTTTTAGAGTTGTTCTGATTTGTATAGAAAGGGATTTTTAAATGAAAGAAACTACTCTTCCAGCAGTATATCCAGTCAAATCCAAGACCACGTCTATTGGTGTTAAAGAACATCAACAAGGTCAACTAATATAAAGCCATTCAGTGTTAGGCAGAAAGAAACATGGATGTGTCCTCAATGAGTGTTAGGTTCCAATGTCAGATTGAAATTTAGGATCCACATTTTCTAACTAAAATGGGGGATTTGCATTTCACAAGGAATGAAGAATGAGGAACTATTAGTGAGGAAAGACAAATTATGCAGTTCAGAGAGCTTGAGTTAGATTTATGACACCTACTGAAGAAGTCCCGTGTTATACTGCATCTTGCAGAAAGGAGTACTTCTCTCTGGTGATGCATATTTTACACCCCCGCTCTCTTGGTCGGAAAAGTCTAATTTTAATGTGTGCTTAGGCATGTGGTGTTTATAGGAAAAGTTGTGTGTGTGGGTGTGCACTTAACTACTCAGGAGGGATCTGAAATATGATTCAAATTTCAGAAGGCTTTCCTACTTCTGAATACCAAGAAACCAAAACAGTCAACTGGATGAATCCACTTACAAGCCAAGAAAAGTAACAAGGCATTTTCATATCACAAAAGTAGGGTAAGTTTTTGCCATGAATTATTTAAGAAATGCTTTCCATACCCTGAGCAGATGATCTAGTTCCTGTCCTAAATTGGCAGTTTCCTTTTAAAGACTAAATGAAGCATATTTCGATTAAAAACAAATGAAAACCAATCAGTAAGTTTTTTTAATCTGACAGCTCTTCTGTCTTGAAAGTCAGGGAGAGAGGTACAGTGTTTAATGAGTTGTGCTATTCAGATATCTAATAAATGTTATAAAAGCTTGGTTTTATATAATCTTGATTATCTATAAATATGGGAAATACGTGAAAATTTACATTTTCATAACCATTTATAATCATTTACTATTTACACAGTTCTGGTTTCTGTTGAATTTTGGAAAATGTAAGATTTCTAATTGCTAATGAATCAGAATCCAAAATAACTAAAGGCATAGCATCCTTTGGAGGCCAATTTCATGATCTCCCCTGGCCTCTGAATGCTGACCTGTTGCTCTGAGATGAGTGAGTTGACAGGACAAAGGAAGAAGGAAGAAAGAATCTAGCCCTGTGCAATGTCATGGCCCCAATCCCTGGTTTTGGTAGTTGGCATGATGATTGAAAATTTCTTCCACGCCTTGAGGTTTGCAGTAGAAATCCCTGGGGTAGAATATAGGCATGCAAAACTCATACGCCCTTGATGAGAGTTGCTTCATAAGTTTTGGCCCCCACTAGTACTTTTTTCCCAGCCCAGGGATTTGGATAATTATCTTGGTTCATGGTGGGTGGTATCTCACTGCCAAATTGTTCTCTTGAGAGTACAATTGCCTCAGGTTTTTGCAGCTAATGGTATGAAATTTTTGCACTAATTGATTTAGATTTGTAATACTTCTTTGGTTTATGTAGAAACTATTGGTTTTAGTACTGCAAGACCATTGTAGCCTTGTAGCTTTAAATTTTTTGGACTAATTGAATTAGATTTGTTACACTTCCTTGTTTTATGTAGAAACTATTATACTTACAACTGAAGGACCACTATAGCCTGGCAGTTTCTTCCATGGAATTAACCTCTTTGCTTTGCAAAGCTTTCCCAAAGATAATAAGTGTCATGAGGGTAGGGAGCAACTCTATTTTACTAGCTTTATGTGCTCTCCCCATGATCTAGAACAGTATTTGTCACACAGGGATTCAATAGAGGTTTGCTGAATTGATTCATGCATGTGTGTTCTTGCTTCTGGGGGAGATTATACATGGGAAGCTGTCTACTAATGGAAGAAAAGTAGAAATGATAGTCTGATAACCATTGTTCAAGTCCTCTCTTTGCTGTGTATTAGGGATGTGATCTTTATCAAATCACTTAACCCATCTAAGCTTCACATTTTTCACCTGTAAATGGGAGTTTTACAAGATACAGATGCTTAAGATACAGAGATATTATGACAATGAAGGGAGAAAATGTACATGTGAAAAAAGTGTCCATTTAAACATATTGTACTATAGAAATCCGAAGTATCATTAGATATATATATTATAGTGAGAATATATTGAATCTCAGTTTTCTGTCTAATTCTCTGATTAGTGCCACTTTTGGTTCTGATATGCTGAATCAGATGCCTCGCTTGACACTCATGCTGCCTTAGGACTTATTTGTCTCACCTGAGTTTAACCTGTTTCCAAGTTTTCTTCCAGATTTAAACATCTGATTTCAAGCCATGATTTTATGATTTGTATAAATGAGAGATCATGATATAGTAATTGGATTATATATTTAAATATATAATATATTTAATGCATTTAAATGTTATTAAGTTATACCTAAAAATAAGGATCATATATACAGAAATTAAACAAAAGAGGCTGAACATGTAATTGAGTTCTAGGTATTTTTGTTTTATTGCAGTGATGCTCTGTTTCCTGTCCTCATCCTGCAGAGATTCTTATCATCTATGGGGCTAAAATTCCACAAGCTCCAAATAATAAGGCAGTTAGAGGGATGCTTTAGTGGTGAGACAGCAGTAATCAACCTGGGTAATGAAATTGCTTAGGAAGACAGTTTATGATTGTTTCAATGTCAAGATGTGAGAGATCTGCCCATCTTTCAACACTCAGCTCAAGTGACCCATTCTCCCCTGACCCTCCTTCCAAACGGAAGTTGAAGTGACCACTGCCCACTTTGTATGTCCACCCTGTGTCTTGCAAAAATGTCTCTCAAATCTCATCCAGGGATCCTCATGCTTACTTCCTTTTACCTTACTTGCCCTTTACTACTTGGCCAGGACAAGTCTGTGTCAGTGGATAACATATAATGGTGCTCAGTAAGGTTCAGTGGTTAAATGAATGGGAGAAACAAAATGAGTAATCTGGAGTAAGAAGCATAGGCCAGGAAGAAATACTCTGCTAGCCTAGCTGAAAATAGTTGTAACCGCAAAAACAGAAGCCAAAAGACAAATTTGGGAGATGGTATAGAAAAATCTTTGTATTGTATGATCTCATGAGAACTCTATCAGGGTGGTGGTGGGCAGATCAAAATGGCTAAGATGGCCAAGACAACACCAAGGAGGCTTCCAATGGCAATCAAAATGTTTGATATGAGAAGGTTGATTGGATTAGATGATTTACGTTATTTAATATATATTCTTATCCAGAGTAATGACAGTAGGTACAAGTATGATATGGAACATTATGAATCTAAGAAGGGCTACAAAGGTGGCTTCAGAACTTGGTTCATTCTGCTGGTGAAGAGTAGCGGGGCTATGGGTTGAGAGAGATCTTGCTTGAGCCCTGATCCTCTCTAGCTCTGTGGCTTAAGACAAGTTACTTAAACACTCTTAGCCTTATTTTCCTAATTTTTAAATGGTGTTGACAATAATGGTAACTCCCTCAAAGCATTTTGAAGTTAAATAAGAGGATCCATTTAAAGCACTTACTAAATTCTTAATCTGTGTGCATTTGAAACATTGAAAAAACTTTGCATAAAATAATTATGCTGTGAGCCCTTGAGTACCTGCTTGTGAGAAGTTGGGTCATGAAAGATTTCCTGCCTTTTTTTTCTCCATTTATTCAAAACATTTATTGAATATTGCAAGGTGCTACGCTAGGTTCTATGAGATACACAAACATATGCATAAGATGCCATCCCTGAGTTTCAGTGGTTTGCAATTGAGTGAAGGAACATAAAACATATATAAAACAATGTAATTTAAAAAAAACAACAACAAACCCTGCACATAGTAATCTGAGAAACAGAAAGAAAGGCACTGGTGGGAGAGATCAGAGAGTCAGGTTTAAGTCCCATTCTCTTGTTCATTCTCTGGCCTTGCGTTGGTCTTATTAACTTCTTGGCCTTTGGCTATCTCACCTGGGACATGAGAATGTTGGTTTCCAAGATCTCAAGTTTCCTGTTGGGCCTGAAGATTCTAAGCCTCAGAGGGTTATTGCTGCCATTCAGACCTATGCTGGAGGTCATTGCCTCTTCAAAAATTCAGGTAATGATTTATGGAGAGAGAGTACAGTTAAGCCTGGTCTTGAAGAATGAGTAAGATTTCTCTGGGTAGAGAAGGAAGAGTGGTCTTAGAAGACATAGGAGCAAAAGTCCAGATGTGGACAATTACAGGACTTATTTGTAGTTACTTACATACCTAGAATCAGAGGATGGATGTAACCAAGTGATTCAGCCTCAGATTTAACTGAGTTTTATCGAGAAGCTCTCCTTAACAAGCACCAGCCTGGGGATTTCACATGCATTACTTAATTTAACCCTCCAGAAATACGGTGTGATAGGTATCATTACCTCTTTTTTTTACAGATGAGGTATGGGTACATACAGGTGATCACAAAGCCATACAGATAATGCAAGAGTGAAGTAAGTTTTCTGGAGCAAAATATACATCTGGCCTATAGACCACTAGCTGTCAGCTTTCTGTATGTGGAAACTGATGTTCAGAGAGGATAAGTGACTTACTCAATGGAACAGAATGGCTATATATTAATCTGGGATTCAAATTTGGGTTTCCTGAATCTTAAGTACGGTGCCTTTGCCACTATGTGATCTTCCTACTAGAAAAACTAAGTGAGGAACCTGGAATGATAGGTAGTGTCCAGACTGTAAATGGCCTTAAAAAGCCACCCAAGGATTTAGATTGTATTCCATGACCAGCTGAAGACTTTGAGCAGGGTGGTGAAAGAATCAAAGTGGTACTTTCGGTCTGTTAGAAATGTAGAGACATGGTTAAGAAAGTACAATTTAAGAGTGGTGTTCTAAGGATAGAAGTAGCAAGGTAGGTTCAGAATGGAGCAAAACAGAAAGGGAATGTGAACCATGATATGACTTAATATTGTTAGAGCAAGGAGAGAAAACAATCAAAGATGAGAGATTCTTGCCCATCCTTTCTTCCTGTTTGAAGCATTTGACATATACAGAGAGTAGTTGAAATCATGTGAATGGTTCAAGGGAAAAAAAGTAAAATCTCACTATGGAAACCAAGTTTGTGTCCTATGATTTACCAAATCACAAACTGGCTTCAGAGCTTTCTACGACCTGTCTTCATAAGCAAAGCAGAGACCCTTTGTTGGTTAAGAAATGTATCAACCTTTAAGATGGGCTGGGACTCCAAATTTTAATGCCAAAAAGCTAGATAAGTTTGAAGGAGAAACTATCTTTTTGTGATCTCATCAGTTTCTCTGTTTCAATGGGCTCTTTTTTGCAATTGCCTATCTATCAATGCCCTGATAATACAGTTACCCTTCTAAGTGCAAATGGATATATATATATATATATATATATATATATATATATATATATATATTTTTTTTTTTTTTTTTTCCTGAGGTAGAACTTCACAAACGCTGCTTTGAATAACTGGAGACTGGCAGATCCAATGGAAAAACAAATACCAAATGTTCAAGGTATATCTGACATGGATAATTTGAAGCACTATGCATCTTAGTAATGAGAGGAAAAAGTACTAAACTTCAGTAAATTACTATTATTTTTTTAAAAATCTATTGAATATAAAGGTAAATTGAGAATATAAAGTGACTAACCCTTTCTGTTAGCTTCAAATATTATCAATTCAAATTCCGTGTTGAGCAAAAATTGATAAAATTGAAATGATTAGTGTAGTTTTCAGCTTAATTTGAAAAATGTTTATCTACATGTCCATCTTATTAAAGAGCAAACCCTTCAAAGCATGTTGGAAAGTAGACCACTGCTCTTTTATCTAATGGGATCCTTAATTATAAATGGTTCATATTTGATAAAACTAGCATATACCAAAGCAAAACTGAATGTAATATAATATAATGTAAAATGCAAATACATCTAGTCTATCAGGTCCTTCAAACATAATCTGAGCTGGATCGTGCGTATGTGTCACAGACCTCTCTTATTTCTCTCAATAACAGAAAGTCCAGACAACATGTGGAAAACTACTGTAATGTGGGAAATTATACCCAGTATTCAATATGCAATGAATCAATGAAGAGCAGTTTGCCTAAATACTAACAAACGTGATGTTAACTTTATTGAGTAGATATTCTAAGGTTAAAAGTTGTCTGGTGTTATTTTCCAATATGAACCCTTAAAATCTGAATGTAAGTGGGTTTTTCCTTTTCTTTCTTTTTTTTGCGGGATGGGGGGGTACTACACTACTTTGCCCTCTGTGAATACCTTTGACTTGAAGAAATAGCAGACTAGTACAAGGTGCTGCCATGCAGAAGGACTGTGGGCATGGGAGAGATTGAAATTGGTGAGTAATGTGATTGCTTTCCTTATTGCATCACTGCAAAGCGAGGCACTAATCGCAGAGCCAGTCTGTGTGCTTACATGAGCTCCCTGTCGGGGTGGCAGGCCTGATGGGTCCCAGATCCCCCTGCTTTCCAGGTGGGTTACAGTCTGTGAGTCCATCTTTTGTGCTCTGCACTTTGATTTGGTAAGAGTTTGAGTTAAAACTTAAAGTTACAGTAATATATTTTAGCCAGAGTTAAATCAGATAAACTTAAATATTCATCTTAATGTGTATCCACTGACTAACTCCAATTTAGCTATTTCTTTTTCTAAAGAATGCTAGGAATCTTTCCAAGCCATGCACAATTAATCTCATTTGTATTTTTTTCCTACAAGGGACAATGCAAATATATTACATGGACCCCAAACTGTTTTTATCAGAGTAAGAAACACAAGTTTTGGATGATGTGATTTTAATATGATGCATGTGGGAAAAAAAATCCCACAGCGACTGCTTAGTACCATCTTTTATTTATTTTTTGCCTGGAATCCTGGGTTGGGTGGGTCGTTTTCTTCATGCACTGCTCCTGTTCACATTTTTTCCTTTCTTTAAAATTGCCGAAGCTTAGCTGTTGCTATTTGGTGTTGCTCAACCCTTCTGGTCAGCAATGACTCCCAAGGGTGGAAGAGAGCATCCTAAAGTTCTGAAGGAGAAAATTTAATCAGCAATGTAATCATTTCTGCTGTGATGGAAAAAAAAAAAAGAGGCCAGTGTGAATGACAAAACAGCTGTGGACCACCAAAAAAGTCAACTGGAATTGGAAGGAGGTAGACCTGAAAAAAAAAAAAAAAATTGCTTGGAACGCATAGCTTTAAAGGGAAAATGAATCAGAAAAGAGTTCTGAAGTGTTAGAATGCACTGCCTAATAACTTTAAATAGTCCATTGAGTCTTCCGGAATTTTTTTTGTTCTTCTTCAAGAATAATCTGCTTACATCCTTAAGACCTCAGCTAAGCTCAGTAACACAAATTACCAGATGTTGTATCCCCTAGTTTTTCCATCAAAAGACCAACCACCAAGCTTGTTGAAAGAGAAAGGTCATTGTCCCTCCCTGGCTATAAAACTATTTTTGCAACTCCTAACAAATGAAACGAGAATACCTTTCAGCTGTTGAAGGAACCTATCTCCCGCTCCTTCGAAGTCTCCCTGTTTGGCTTTGTTATTTTCTAATAATGCACTCATGTGTAAGCTAATAATGTGAACAGAGGGAAAATGAAGAGACTTAAAAAAAAAAAGGAAAAAAAGCAGAATGAATTAGGGCAATTGAGGTTGCTCTGTTTCATTTTTGCTGGAAGGATTTTAGCCCTCCTTTTTACCTTATCGCTTATTACACAATTTACAATAAAATGAGATGTGATTCCTTTCTTATTGTTGGGCTATAGCCTATTGAACATGCATATATAGAATTCATTTCAGATTTAAACACTATCTTAATTATAAACTGAACAAAATGGACAACCTATCGGGTTCTCTAAATTGCATTCTAACAAATAGTTTCATTGTTTATCACATCTCTACTGATGACATATTGGGTATAATAATGTTCAAGGAATATTCCTTTTTATGTACTGCCTTAAATGTGCCAAAGTATTTCCTATGTGACAACTAATAGTTTGTTTCTGACATACAAGTTTGATAACTTTACACATGTGGCATGCCTCACAATATTTTTCATGATGTTCTACCTAAATAACATTATCAGGAAGTCTTTATATTTTAAAATCACCTACAAATGACACACATGTTGCATAAGGAAAACATAATAATTATATTACACATAATTTTTGTAATGTGATTGTTGTTTGTATTTAGGATCCACATTTAGAAACTTTTCCAACAAGCCAGGCGCCAAATTGGAACTATTGCAAGGAATAGTCTCACTGTGTTTTAAAATACAATATACATTTAATAAGACATTAAATGTGTTTTTAAAGAAAACACATATGTACATGAACCTAAAAAGTTTACGTTTATATTTACTTGCTACAAACTGAAAATTGCTGTAAAGTTATGTACATGATCAGACATACAGTTTTATAGTTAGTGTAGTCTTACCAAATATAATGAGTTAATAGAATAATATAGTTCCTAATCATCAGAATATGATGCTGTGTAATCTATAAAAGCATTGATTTATATTAATATGATTTTAAAATATAAAATAATAATCATGTTTAGAAAAACTGATATTAGAAATTGTAGAAAACGTACAGTCTCATAATTACACATAATTACACATGCATAGCATTTGGTGAAGAATTTCTAACTTAAAATGACTTAAATGTAATTTTACATATCAAATAAGGAACTCTTTCAGTGACAACAGGTGAAGCAACATTATTAGCACTCTAATGTTAATTGTTTATTAATGTATTAAGTTTACCAAACAGCCTTATTTGCTTACTAGATATTGTTATACTTTTGTATATTACTCAAATACAATTATATATATAAATACACACACATAACTTTAGATTTTGTCTTCTCTTTAAAGTTCCCATGCAGCATCTAAAGCATAAACCTGGCCAACGGGTTGTAAAGGACAGAGGCTGGTGTTTTCTGAAGTTTGCACCCAGACCATTAAATAAAGCTGTTGTCCTACAGGGCCTTGGAGGCATACTGCTGTCCACCAGGGTCGTCCTGCAGATACTTTTTCTGAACAGTGCAAATGAAAGTCGATTCATTTCTCTCTCTTTTACTTTAAGCAGGGGATTGTCCGACACACACAGGCTCACACACACACACAAATACAATTTTTAGTCATTTTTTTTCAATTTAAATGATTTGCTATCACAGTTACTCCATCTTTTATCTCTAAAATAGTTTCAACCCTGTTAATGTGTGCATGTACTTTTTTCTTATCAGCCTCTCAGCAGCATTTGTGATTCATAGCAGCCATCAAAGTGATAATAAACTCATTCACAATACTAACAAACACGGGGCTCCCAGTTATTTACGACGCAAATTCACTGCAAGGCTGGGCTGCGGAACAGGGGAGAATCAAGATGGTGTTGATTGATAAATTGACAGGTTAATTTACAAGTGGATAATAGGAGTTAGACCCAGAGGGAAAGAGGGAAGGTCTGGAGTCTAGCTTGGTTGCACTGCCATCTGTCTTATGCCCGGAAATCTGCAGGACTACTGGCTGTCAGGATCAAATATATACACATTCTTCATAACTTAAAGACAAAGACCTCCATTTACTGCCGTTTGATGGGTTTGTTGTCTTGGTTCTTCAAACAATTGACCCTCAATATGTCAAAAACATTGCCACGTCCCAGTATGTTTTATAAGTACCACTTAGAACATGATGTAGAATAAGTTATTCTGCCAGTTTTACAAAATAAACAATGAACAAAATTGTTTTTGAGATGATATTTCACAAATATTAATTGTCATTTGACTGTTGATGGTTGAAATGTATTCTTTCAAGTTTCAGAGACCTCTGGTTTGTTCTTCTTATAGGGTGTACACTCTCTCATCCCTCCAAAAAACACACCTTTTTTTTTTTTTTTTTTTTTCCCTATGGTATTAGATGCTGGCTGGTCTAGCTGTTTACAAGGTATGTTAAAAACAAATTGTATGATCATATTAAACATTCGATCATTTCTTTCTCCTAGAGTTTTATTATTGTAAACTTTGAACATATTTGAGAATTAAAAAAAATATTTACTAAGTACTTTCAAAAACGGAATATTTAAAAAAAAATGTTTCTATTCCAAGGAAACGTATTTTATAGGTCAGCCATTTATAATATTAGTTTTGGAGGAAAAATCTTCAACAGTCAATTTTTTTAACCTTATAGATCTGGTATCACAGAAAAATTTCATTGTCAGTCGTCAGGATAGTGCCTCTTTTTTGGGCTAATGCCACTGTTAGATAGCAAATCTGAAACTATTGCCACTTTAGAAAGAGCCTTTGCTCTTTTAAAATCAGCTGGTTGGAGACTGTTAGCAGCACTTGCAGTGCCCAGGGTCTTCCAGACAGCAGGCATTTGGTTCTCCCTTGCCAGCACCTATAATCACGGGGGCTGAAATTCTGAATTCTTGATCTGAACCCTTTCTCACCATACCACCCATTGCAAGCGAGCACTGTTCTCAGATTTGAAAGTTCATTTAATGGTTAGCTAATGTTAAAACTTCGTAGATTTGACCAAATACTGGGGAGTTCAGCACATTTTGAGAGGAAATTCAAAGAGGCTCAAAAGAGCATGTCTGCTCAGCTTTTGTAATTCATTACAAAATGCCAACACTAATATTATTTTTAAACAGATTGTCTCCTATTAATCAAAGGATTAAAATGAACTATTAAAACTATGCCTTTATATGAATAACATGATAATACCCATGGAAAATATCTGATCAAGAATGAATGTCAGAAAAATAAAAACAAATAACTTTGCATGCATGGAATTTTATGGTGTCACAAGGTTAAAAATGTCCCCTTAAAGGGTAAATATCCTTTGAAAAGAAAATGCATTTATGTGTGAATGGGAGGTTGAATGGCTTTTACTGCTTTGTTTAAAAGTAGACAATCATCTTTGTAATTTTTTTGGCACGTTGTATGTTTTTCAAAAAAAGACTCATAAAAGATCACAATATGTTTATATTTATGAATGCTAATTTTTCTTGATGTAGTAACTGTTTTGTTAAAAGTGTGTCAGAAAAGTGTCTAAGTAATTTTTAAACTTTATAATATACAGGGTAAACCTGTATATATAGACTAAAGCAAAGTGTTTAATTTTCAGAGGACTATTTAAATCTTATATTTTATAGTATCTATATAGAGACTTAGTGACAAGGAAAATGTTATATAAAATAGAGAAATAATAGAGAAATAATAGTTTATAGAAATGTGTGATTTTATACCATATTTTATAGAAAATTTAATAGAAGATAAATGTGTTCAAAATTCAGTCTAATATTAGTTTTCTCCTATCTATAAATTCCAATGGTAAAACTATCAGAGTTATAAAGCCATAATCTCCAATATGTTATGCTTTCATAACTTAAAATATATAAGTTCACTTTCTAGAGATTTATTTTAGTTAATATTTTTAAAAGCCCATGATCCCACTGTGACGTGACTGGATTGATTTTAATCACAAGCATGTTGATAGAGAAAAGAATAAAAACCCAATGCCAGAATGGGCAGGTACTGAACATTTTGTGTGTTTATAATTTTGAATTCTTTCTAATAAGGCACACTCCCCTCTTTGCAAGTTAAAGAGAGGTTTTCTGCCTTTTTCTCCCTGCAGGTACTAAAAGAAATTCTGAAGCAAACAAAACAAAACAAAAACAAACAAAAAAAAAGATATCAGATCTAATATCCCACCCAATTTCTGAGTTAAGCCAGTGACAGGTATGTTTTGAAGCAAGACTATTTAGACACATTGATTTTTGTTGTCACTTTCTTCTTATTTCATATGTCACATCAAGGCTTGGAAATTAGATGAATGTAAGAAGGGTCTGCTGATCATTGTTCCTCAGGAGGAATTTTCAAAGTCAGCTAGCTGTGCTTGATAAAAGTGGCCCTGCACAGAGCTCCACTCTGCCTACAGGGAAGTTTAGGCGAACTCAACTTTTGCCACTTCACTCATATTACTAAGATTCCTGGTTGTCAAGAAGGCATCTATTTAACTGAAGTCTGGTAAATCTCAAAAGTAAAGCATTAAGGAAAAGAAAAATCCTTGAATCATCTTTTCCCCTCTCGCTTCAAAGCCCTTTGAAATGAATGTGCAAGTCCAGTTCTGGTAAACAAATTTTATAAAGTAAGTCATGCAGGTAATGCTTTCCTCAATTGTATGCTTCCAGAATAACACATTGACATCCAATCTTTGTGTTTTTAAGAGTTTGTAATAATAAATAGAAATCAATGCTGCAGAGTGAAAAGTGCATCAATTATGTTTCTTTTATCTTATGTAGTTTTTCCATGTTATGTCTATCTGTCCCCCTGAAATTTTTTTCACATTGTAAAACATACTGTAGTCTAATTGGCAACATAGATTCTGAGTGCTGATTGAGCTTAAATTTTACTTGACAGAAATTTTTAAATGGCTTTATTTTATGTGAAATATAAAAAAGCTCATGGTCCTTGAGTTTGAATAGGGAGATTATTTTTTGGTGTGTATCATACTTTAAATTTTTCAGAACAGGTATGAAAAATTTTAAAATAAATTAAGAAAAGTCCTATATAACCATTTGTCCAGGAAAGGAGCAAAGAAAAAAAGTGACCAAAATAGTTGAAATATAGTAAGTGAAGTGGCTAAATATTAAAAAGTTTAAAACTGAAAATATTTAGAAAAAAAGTGGTTTATTTCAATCCACTACAGAAATATATTCCCTCTCTATACCTCTCATTCACTGCAAAAAGGGGCAGTTCAAAACAGACTGGTGAAGTTGCAGAGGAAGCTGGTTCTGAGCTCTGAGGGTGGGTACTCTGCATAGTTCTGAAGCAGACGGGATTCAGGGTTCCTGGACAGGGTTCCTGTGGATTTAATGGCCAGAATCTCAGTGATGAAACATTGCATGGAGATCTGGAGAGGAGGAAAGGATCATCGTGAATGCCATCCTAGTGTAACAGAGATATTTCCTTTTCAGAGCATTTACAATTCCTTTCCTGCCTGTGGTCGATCTGGAGTCTTTAGGAAATTTTATTTGAGCCCACGGGGAGAGAGTGCTTCCTAAGCTGCAATTTCCTATGATTTGAAATACGGCATCTGCAGGCCTCCCGTGTAGGATCACTCGGGAGGGAAAAAAAAAAAAAAAGCAAAACAGGGTTTATCTTCAGTAAAACTTGGCTGAATACCCAGTCATTTTTAACTCAAATTCCCCTTACCAATATATTTTCCTTTAAAAATATGTCCATGTAATTGTATGGATGTTTTTGGACAGTGGTATATTAGACTATGTTGTTTATTAACACGATATTTTTAGCCTGAATGAAATATTTCTCCTAGTCAAGTTATTTGAAATATTGAACTAAATTAATGAGTAGAGGAGAATGTTAATGTATTAATATAAATGAACATTTATGAAAACTAGGACTGAGGTCAAAACACTAAATCAGAGAACAAATAAAAAAAAAAAAACTTGAAGAATATCCTGGAGTAAATAAATCAGATAAATTTAAAATTCTAAGCATGGGTGATCCTATAATCCTCCCTTCTCCCCAATCTTTACAGAGGAGGAAGCTAAGACCCAGAAAGATAAAATGAGGTCTGAAATCCTCATGGGTAGTTCTTGCCAAAGCAGTGGCCAGGATCCAGGTCTGTGGATTCTCAGACTAGCTTGATTCCCACATCAGCCTGCTGGGGACAGTTCCTGTGACTGTATAATTATAGTGACCAGAAGGAGCAAAGAAAGGTCAGCTTGCCACTGAATCTCAGTTTCTGCATCTTGAAAATGGAGGCAATTTCATTGTCTTTTATTTCTAAACGTTGAAAACAATGTTTTCAAATTTTAACTGAACATTGAATTCATGGAGAAAAAAACAAGAGAAAAATAATTAGATCTGATATCATTTATGATGAATGATGATTCTTTCATCTATCACTAGGAATACATGGTGGGAATGCAGGTTGACCATGGCAATTATCATCCTAGAGCATATATTTGCAAAGTTATGGGATAATTATGGACTACCATCTCTCTTACACACACACACACACACACACACACACACACACACACACACCAAACATGTGGATTCTTCTCAAAGAGATCCTTCTGCCATGTAACTATTTTGAATTTCTTCAAATAGTACTAGAGTTTGTGGAATAAGGGCCACTCCTTGGTGAATTCTCAGGATGTTTGAATCTGTTCAGAGAATGAGGCAGTGTGTGTGTGTGTGTGTGTGTGTGTGCGTGTGTGTGTGTTTTGAGAAAAGAGGGTGGTAGGATGGCCATTGGACACTTGAGAAAGGAACCAGCAAGTAGGTGGAATGAAATGAGAAGAGATTTAGGATAGTTCGATACAAGTTTTTAAAATACTTCTTAAAATTGGTGTAGGGTCAATAGATAGAGGTCATGATAAAAATACCCATGAAACGGGGATTGAGTTTAGGTCACGTGTAATCCCAAGGACAACTGGAAGACAGAAACTTCTGTGCATGATTGGGCTGCTCTAGCAGGACTAGGTGGCCCCATGGTTCAAGAAGTAAATGGGTTCCATTAAAATGTCACCCAACTTGTAGTCAAAGTTATGTATTGATATTATTCATGGTGTTTTTCTGTAGTTCTGTTTGGTGATGGTGGTAATGATGATAAGGAAGGTGATAGCATTTATACAATCCTTGTTATGTTCTAAGCACTTTGTGATTTTGTATCAGTCTGGATTCTCCAGAGAAACAGAATCAGTAGGAGTTAAAAATGTTTTATTATGAGGAGTCAGCTCATGTGATGCTGAAGATGGAGAAGTCCCACAATCTGCAAGCTGGGGACCCAGGGAAGCTGGTGGTGTGATTCAGTCCAAGTCCAAAGGGTCAGAGGAGATGAGATGAGGTGTCCCAGCTCAAGCAGGCAAGCAAGAAGCTAAAAGGAGTGAATTCTGCCTTCTTCCACCTTTTGTTCTATTCAAGCCCCCAGTGGATTCAAGGATGCCCACCCACACTGGGGAGGGCAATCTACTTTACTGTGTACACCAATTCAAATGCTAGTCTCATCTGAAAACACTGTCACAGACATATGCAGAAACAATGTTTAATCTGGGCACCCCATGGCCAGTCAAGTAGACACATAAAATGAACCATCACACATTTCATCTTCACCACAATTTGTGATAGATTCTATTACCATCGTCATTCCATAAATGAGGACGTAGACCTTGAAGACATTGGATAAGTTACCCAAAGTAACCGAATGAGTGATGGCAGTGAAATTCAAACCCAGGGAGTCTGGTCTACAGACAAATGCTTAATCCTACAAAATACTCTCTGTCAGCGAAACAGAGATTTTTCTTTTTTTAAAATTATGGATGATTAGCAAAGAGAACTATGCTTTTGGCAAATTGCCAGGAAACCCTTTGTCTAATTGGCATGAGGTCAATTTAACTAGATAGTTTCCAGAATTGTTCACCTGAAATTCTCTCCCCCCAACCCCATATTCTGCATTTTATTTACACTTTTACATTGTCTCCCCCCACTCCACCCTCTGCTCCATGATAAGGTCAGGGAAGGAAAAAGTTTATGTTTCTTGATTTGGTTTGTTTCTTATTTATTTATTTACTTATTTATTATTTTTTATTTATTTTTATTTTTTGGCCGTGCCACGTGGCTTGTGGGATCTTAGTTCCCAGACCAGGGATTGAACCTGTGCCTTCAGTAGTGAAAGCACGGAGTCCTAACCACTGTACTGTCAAGGAATTCCCTTGGTTTATTTCTTGATGAATTCTCCAGGATATATTTTTCTATTTGTTGTGACCACTAGAAAACTCAGAACTAAGTTTTGTGTCCATTTGCTATAGTTTTTTTCTCAGACAGCTCTTGATAAATAATGATGTGTGTTTTGGAAGATATTAATGTCTATGTAGGTAAATTTTTTTATACCTCCAGTCCTCTGTGGAAGGAAGAGACGTGGTTGAAGAAATATTTAAATAAATGAACTTCAAAATACCCAGGAAAATATTCCAAGAAGTGAGTTGGGAAACTGACAGTATTTTTAACCCACTTCTTTCTGAGGACAGCTAGCTCATGAATCTATAAAATGTAAATGTCACATTCTGTTTTCTAATTATAATAATAATACATATCCATGATAGAAAATCTCACCACACAAAGGGAATCACCACTAACACAGATATGCTTTCATAAATCTATGGCTAATAAAGATCAGTAACCATATATTATTGTGTGTGTGTGTGTGTGTGTGTGTGTATAAAAACTACATTCGAGATCATTCTATGGTATTATTTTATAACCTGATTTTTTCCATATAACAGTGTATTTTGAATATTTCCCACATCATTATGTATTCTTCCAATTGTTTTCAAAGAATCTCACAAAGCGATTCACTTCACCGCTGGCCTCCTATAAGTAAGAGTTCACACTGTGCATTTAAATATTTATTTACATGTAGCACCATAATCCATGCAATCTTGCATAAATCCCCCTAGGTAATTAAGTTCATGGACTATTATTGGGGGGGTTATTTCTATTTCCCAGCAAATCTGAGAGTATCTTGAATATAGAACATGCATTCTTATACAATAATTATATCAATAATTTCAAACTCAGTTTGCAAGACTCCTTACCTGAATTACTCTCATGCCTTTGGCCATGGAGGCATCTGAGACAAGAGCTGTGCTTTATTCTCAGCTTTCATGGGACTCCGAAAGAAACTGAATCTCTGAGTTGAGGAGAAACCATTTAGCTGAACTGCAGTCTAATCCCACCACTCCCTTGGTCCTGCTGCCAGTACTGAAGGCTTACATTCTAATCTTCTCACTTCCCAGCCTTTAGAGAATAGATGTTACGTGAATAATAATGGTAACCTGCTCATTCTCTCCTCCCACACAAGACATACAAGCATCTCAGGAGCCCACTCTTATGTCCCTGGAGAAGAGGACCTTTTATTTACTTTCCTATAAGTTAACTTTAGGACTCTGTACTTTTTACTGGCCTTCTAATTCTTTCTAGAAAGTTGCTTCCCATTCCCATTGAGTTTCTCCAATGGTCTCTCAGCCCACTCCAATCTCCAGTGTCACTCCTCTCCACATTAAATTCTTGTTTTACACTTTCCATATCTTTTGATCATCTTTTATTAGGAAGTATGTGTGTTGGGAAGATAGGTTAACAGAGTTACTTCCACACCAGCCAGTTGACAGTGAATCAGAGTTTAAGTTGAAATTTCACCAAGAACAATTGAGAAATATGATTAAAGTAAGATTGATTAGTACGAAATATTTCTGGAACATAGCTATTACCTTAGAGTGTTTACATATGCCTGATACAGCCAACAATTCTCTATGAAGCTCAAAGTAGGTGTTATGGCATTTTTTTTTTTTTCTTTTAGAGCACTGGACATAATTAGAAGTGTGTAGAAAAACTGTATGTGACTTGTAAAGGGATCGTGATCTTGTGGAGAAGGATACAGCCTCATAAAAACTTAAGTAAAAATTTGGAATGCTACAATGATTGCCCTTCAGAGGAAACGAAATCCTGATTAGTATACTTAACACTTAGTTCACAACTTGGGTCTCCAAGAAACTTCTCCATCTTATATGGCGTCTTCCTTGGTCTCTTCTGCTTCAGGTCAGGATCTGTCAACACCTAAACGTAGTTCTGATGCCTTGTTCTCACACACATGGCTCTATTGTTCACAGATCCTTCTGATTAAATGACTTTGTTTATCAAGAACTAGGCTGTGTTTCATCTTCTAGAATCACATGTCTCCTGGGATGCACCCACTACTGTGCTTGTACCCTGAAGGTACTGGGATCATAGGGATGTTGTCCTTAAACCTCATCTAACTCAAGGTAATGCACGTTTTTTAGTACTTGAATTCAATTTTCAAATGGAATCTGACATGGAACCTCAATATAAATGATGATAAAAGAAGGTCAATAAGGGATTTTTCAACTCATGCCTACTTAGGCTCTCTCTTGACCTATTCCCTTTTTTTTGTGACCCCAGCAGCACAGGAATAGAACCATATGTATGGTTCTGTTGATAACAGCTTGAGAATGACTGATCTCATGTAACCTCCTAATTTTTTGGGGAAAACTGAGTGTCAGAGAGATTAAGCCATAGAGCCAGGGTGAAACAACAATTACTAGATAAAGCTGAGTCTAGAAGTCAGGTCTCCTGACACTGCCCATTAGGCCTTTCCTTTTAACAGGTGTAAAACAATGAGACTAAATAGGAAAAATAGAAAACATTGCCCCAGGATGTTGAGAAAAGTTTTATTTTCAAGGTCCATGTAGACACAGGAACATTTGGTGCTGAGGGTTTTATTCATGCCTCCACACTTCTTCATTTCCCTATTTTCTCTCCACTCTCTGAGCTTACTTAAGAATCATATTAGTGTTCTTTGAGATCCATAGACAGATAGATGTCTCTCTTGGATACTAAATACCATTAATGTTCATTTAGGACTCTGCTATTAATATCATTTTGATGATAGACACTAGCCTAATAAGACTATGAATCATATGGATTAGATTCTTTTTAAAAACATCCCCAAAATGAAAATGGCATCAAATCTCAAAATGTTGCCCATGTGGATTGTATGATATCTTTTCTCTGAATCTCAGGACAGAGAGAACCAAACAAAAGAAGAGCAACCCTGATTTGAAATACTCTCTGGAATATTGAGAGGAGGGTTAACACTTTGAAATTTAATAGGGCTGGTAAACAGCAGCTTGTTAGAGTTAAATGCTATTTCTACTTGGGAAAAACCATGGAGATAATAAAGATTTCCAGAGTTTCTTGTTATGTCACTCTGTGTTTTTTGCAAGGTGGATGATTAATAATGGTTAGTAGTAGAATGAGGGTGGTGGGCTGTCTTCTGTCCCAGGATGCCTGATCTTGGGGCAGGAGGTAGAAGTTGGTAGACTACTTTCTGACAGTTCTATTCAAAGCTCATTGTAATTTACTCAGGTTTCATGTGGACAAGAAAAAACATGTCAGAGAGAGACACACAATTGAAATATTGAATCATAGAATATTGCACATGAGCTAGCTCTGGGGCAAATGGTTTTAGATTGCAAGGGAAAATTGGTGAGTGACGTAAACATGGAGGGCACCTGCCTGACTATAGTTTGTGATTTCTCTTCAGCTGAAGCAGAAGGGGAGATTTAGAAACTGTTTTTTTGTGGCAGAAAATCATCTCTGATTGTTTGCGGGGTAGAGGATTGGAGTCAAGCAGTTACAACCAATATCGAAAGAGAAATCCTGACCTGCGTCGTGTGGAGCTGTGTTTGCCTGATGAATCTGTTATAACACCATCCACCCTTACTCCAAGATAAGGTTTTTTCAAATCAAGAAAAACAAAAGTAAATATTAGAACAAAGTCCTAGCAAGTTTGAAAGTAACCCAGCTACACAAAGCTACAGAAAGTGTCTTTTATTAGAAATGCTTCTTAAAGATAACTGCAGATAACTTGGCTTTTTCCTGTCTCATCTTATCCCCCAAGACAAACTAAGAGTCAACTCTTACTAGTGCAAAGATGTCATATTCAGCATGGAGCAAACTCTCGGATCCTGTGGTGTTCATCATGGAACTCTAAACCTGACACATATGAGATGAGGCAGAGTCCTTAAATAACATTGACCTTGGTGTCATGTAGACCTGGGTCCAGATTCTCTCTTCTTTTCTCCTCACATACAAGCTGTGTGACCTTAGGCATTTTTCTCAGTTTTTGTTTTTCCATTTCTTTAGCTGAAAATGCGGATAACTGTACTAGCTTCATAGAGCTGGCACGGCGATTATAAAATATTAAATGAAATAAATACGTATGAAGCTGTCAGTAATGGTAGCCATGTTTATTATATTGCTTGTCCCCCAAATTTTCTCTCATGTAATGGCTTTCTGGCTATAGCCCCATTTCTAATTTACTTTAAGTTCCTAAGTTTGGAGTCACTTTGTCCCTTTAGACAACTATTTTAGGAATTTTTTTTTTTTCTCCAGAAGGACTCAATAGGGAATAACCTAGAGTATCTGGATGAAGTATGAGTCCTTTTTCATATCTGCTCTGATGATTCCCAGATTCTATGCCAAGGAGCATCTTGAAAAGCAAAGACCCTGCTGTGGGCTCTCCTAACTGTTGGAATCCTAGGGGAATTCTGTAGCTTACTGAAACTTTAGACATCACTAATCTGTAAAATGAGTAACTTCAAGGTCCAACTTGTAAGCTAAAATCCTCAGTTGTAAATCAAGAAAATATAATAATAAACTATTAACATGTTAAATTACCTATATGGAATCAAGTTTTCTCCTCCTTAATGAAGTCATTTCTAAGTATGGTACAACACTTTGTCTCCAGGTGGCCTGAGTTTTGGGAACATTGTAAACTTGTATTTTTAATTTGCATCCCCATATCCAGTCTATCAACAAGTCAATTCTGTCAAGACTTCCTTCAAAATACAGCCCCAATCTACCCACTTCTCCCCAGCAGCATAGGTGATGTCCTTCTATACTAGTAAAGTCACCTTCAACTTCGGCTACACATTTTTACTCCTACCTTTGTACAATATTACTCTTCCCAGAGCAGAAGTAAATAATTTTTAAAATAGAAATTAGATTTTGTCACTCCCAGTCATAAAGATTTTGATATTTTATTGCATTTAATGATGTCTAAACCCATTACTGTGTCTACAGAGCTTCACATAATCTTTCTTTCTGCTTACCTTCATCTCCAATTCTTCCCAACTAACCCTCTTCCCTAACACAGTGAACCCTTTGGTTTCTCAACACACGAAGTTCTTGTTGGTTTCAGAACTTTGTTTTGCACCTCCCTCTGGAAAGGGCTTGCTTTCTTCTCATCTGCCTAAATATCACATCTCAGAGATTGGTTTCTGGAATACCTTATCAAAAATAAGTACCCTATTACTTTGTTTTGGTTTCTTTATATGGTTTATCACAGTGGTCCCCAAACTTTTTTGGCACAGGGACTAGTTTCACGGAAGACAATTTTTCCATGGACTGCAGGGTTGGGGGGATGGTTTCAGGATGATTCAAGTGCATTACATTTATTGTGCACTTTATTTCTATTATTATTACATTGTAATATATAATGAAATAACTATACAACTCACCATAATGCAGAATCAGTGCAAGCCCTGAGCTTGTTTTCCTGCAACTAGATGGTCCCATCTGGGGGTGATGGGAGACAGTGACACCCGAAGTGTGCTGTTTATGTCCAGTCTACTCTGTGATCTCGTTTTGGTTGCTGTCACTGCAGAAAATCCTGCTTCACAAAGATAGGATGTTGGAAACGGAAGCAGGCTTTTCAGTGCTTTTGTGGCAATCTCAGGATACTCCGCTTTGACTTTAATCCAGAACCTATGGAGATTTGAAGTTGTCTCAAAGATACTTTTCAGGCCACTGTCATCTGCGATCTCAAGAAGTTGATCCTCTTCTAGCACGGACAAAATAGATTCACCTGGCTTATTCACAAATGGGTCACATATCCATTCTTTCCCAGTTCGGGGGTCTTTTGTGGTTGGGAAGTAATGCTCAAACTCTTGAAAGCCGAGATAGGTGATCATGCACCAGCTGGGAGAAAGAAGGCCCTGGCTCAGTCTCTTTCAAAATCTCTGCTAATGTTTGAAACATGTCAAAAATTCCAGTGTTCACTCGTCACCCCTGTAATTCCAGTTTGGCTTTGAATGCGGCCACTTTATCAGCCGAATTGAACACAGTTGTCATTCTCCCCTGAAGGGACAGATTGTCGTTGAGCAGGTTGAATATATCACACAAGTAAGCAAGTTTTGCGACCCATTCTGTGTCACTAAAATATGCTGCCAGCGGTGACTGTTTTTCTAAAAGAAATCTCTGGAGCAGCTCTCATAACTCAAGAACTCTGGCCAGTGATCTACCTTTAGAAAGCCATCTCACTTCTGTGTATAAGAAGACACGTGTGCTCTGCGTCCATCTCCTCACAGAGCTGCGTGAACAGACGTGAGTTAAAGGCATGTACTTTAATGTGGTTGATAATTTCAATCACATCCTGCAAAATGTTATTAAGTTCAGGTGACATTTTTCGGCTAGCCAGTATTTCTCTATGGATGACTCACATTCAGAAGTGACCTCTTTGACCCGAGCAGTGAAACCACAAAGCCGTCCAGTTATGGCAGCCGCTCCATCCATGCATATACCGACACAAAATGACCAATTCAGTTTTCCTGATATGTAATCATTCAAAGACTTGAATAGTTCTGCAGCCGTGGTGTTGGTTGGCAACAAAAGTGCACTTAACATATCCTCATGCATATCCTCCTGAAAAATATACTGCACAAAAACAAGCATTGTTGCCTTGTTGTCAACATTGGCAGACTTAACCTGCATTGCATATCATGGTGACTCATTAATCCTCTCTAACATTTGTGCATCAATATCCTCTGCTATTTCATTAATTTGTCTAGTTATGGTGCTAGCCAAAAGAGGAACATGTGCCATCTTTTGAACTGCAGCCTCTCCTAAAAGTCCACGACCAATATCCTTAGCAGTAGGCAGAATCAACTCTTCACCAATAGTAAAGGACTCAGCTCTAGCAATGCGGTTAGCCATTATGAATGATCCTCTCAGTGCAGACACATTCGATGAAGAGGTGGCCTTCAATAATTGCTTCTGTTCTTCGTGTTCACGTATTTTTCTTTTGAAAAACTACAAAGGCTTGTCTTTTAATGCAGGGTGTTTGGTCTCCATGTGACGAAGCAGTTTTGAAGGTTTCATGGCTTCGTTGGATAGCCTGTTGCCACATATTATACAAAACAGTCTTGGAGAATGTGAATCACCTGCTGCAATAAACCTGTAATTTAAGTAGGAATCTTGGTATTTTTTTTAAATGCAGCTTTCTTTTTGTTAGCAGTCTTAGAGTCTTCTGCTGTCTCATCATTGGGTCTTTCCCCCTTTTCAAAGAAGCTCTCCAGCGACATTTGTTTTTTACTCATTTTGGCTAGGGTTAGCTTGTGGGCTTACCAAAACTGAGACAAGTGAGCAGTGTGGGAAAGAGGCATGAATGCAAGTGGTAAATAAAATAATGGGCAGGCCATGCAAACACTAAAATAAGTGTCGGATTCTGACTTAAAGCCTGCCACCAGATGCAGCTTAATTGTCACTTGCCACTCACTGATAGGGTTTTGATATGAATCTGCAAGCAACTGATTTATTATGGTCTCTGCAGAGTCAAACCTCTCTGCTAATGATAATCTGTATTTGCAGCCAATCCCCAGGGCTAGCATCACCACCTCAGCTCCACCTCAGATCATCAGGCATTAGATTCTCATAAGGAGGGTGCAACCTACACCCTCTCATGCACAGTACACAGTAGGATTAGTGCTCTTGTGAGAATCTAATGCCGCCACTGATCTGACAGGAGGCAGAGCTCAGGCAGTAATGCCAGAGATGGGGAGCAGCTGTAAATACAAATGAAGCTTTGCTCTCCAGCCGCTCACCTCCTGCTGTGCGGCCTGATTCCTAACAGGCCACAGACCGGTACCAGTTCATGACCGGGGGGTTGGGGATCTCTGGCTTATCACCTTTAAGTTTCTTTAATGGTTAATGTATTGTTCAAGTTTTTATTATTTTCATATAATTACAAATGTGATAGGATCCAGGGAAGGCAGTGGTAGTGGCCAGAGTCAGTGGTGTGCTCACCCTTGTCTGTGGAGGTCAGCTGCAGGTGCCTGTGCAGTGACAGAGGCCAGTTGCAAAACACATGTAGTGTTGGGGGGCCAGGGTAAGCAGCAAAGGCTGAAGCTGACTGTGGCCACACTGGAAGCTTTAGGGACCCTGCCTGCCAGTATGCACTACTGTGGCTGTTGGTTCATGCCATAGGCACATGTCAGCGAAGACTGGTGTCAAGAGTCAAGTTAAGGGTGTGCAAATATACAACTGGAAAGGCTCCCTGCAGGTAAACCCAGTGATGCAGGCTAATGATAGGACAAAGGGTCAAATCCAGGCCCACATGTAGCTGTGTGGCCCTGGCTGTGGTATGTACTCCTGTGACTGGAGGATCTCACAATGGGTACAGGGCAGTGGAAGCCAATGATGAGGCTTGGGGCATGCAGGTGCACAGCTGGTGGGACTAGCTGTTGGTGAGTGCAGTGGTGCATGTCAGTGACAGGAGATAGGGCCAAATCTAGGCCCACAGACAGCTATGTGGGCCTTGGCTATCTGTGTGCACTTCCATGGCTGCAGGATCTTAATGAGTGTGTGCATGTGGCAATGGAGCCTGGTGATGGGTGTCATGCTAGCTTGGTGCAAAGGCACAGCTGGAGAGGACTGCTCAGAGCATATGCATAGTGGTGGGAGTCAGCTGTGGGGATCTAGGCTGGCATCTTGCTCTCTCAGTTGTAGAGTCCTGGGCTGGCTGTCAGCAAAGGTTCTAGACTCCAGTGGGGGCAGAGAGGAAAGAGTGGGAAGGGTCTCAGGCAGCTGATGACAGCAAATGAAAATAACTGTGGGGCAAAAACCAGTGAAATCTGCAGGCAGTCCATAGTGACTGTGATGGCCAGTGGTTCCTTTAGTGGCAAAAGCTGCTGGGGTTGTCTGCAGAGTGTCACTAGAAACCATGGTCACTCCCACTGCAAAGCTGATATTGGTAGTTCCTGTTTTTCTCCTTTGTTCCTAGCTTTTTCTGTACGTCTCAGTTTTTCTCCTCTCTGGGTGGGATGAAACCAAAGCAGGTCCTTTGTGTGGTGTCCCAAAAGACTGGGGAAGCTGGTCACTCACCCTTCTCAAGTTTTTTTGTTCCACTGTGTTGCTAAAGTTTCTTAAATGGACACCAGAGCTCTTGCAGAGCTGTTTTCGTTCACGGATAGTTGTCTAATTCTTGATCTTTGTCAGGGGACAGAATCTGGGGTTTCCTACTCCACAATCTTGCTGATGTCACCCTAATAGGTAACTTTTTATCAAATCATCAAGCTATAGATAATTTCTAGTCTATGCAAACTACTTAGGAAAATAAAGAAGTACAATAATTATTTTGTGAAACAAGTACAAAAATTCAACAAGTGGTATATAAGAAAAAAAATTATAAACCAATCTCATATATGAACATAAAATTTAAAATCCTCAATAAATACTAGCAAATGGAATTCAGCTTTGTGTCTATTTACACATGTACATCTATTTATCTATATCTCTATCTATCTATCTATCTATCTATATCTCTATCTATCTATATCTCTATCTATCTATCTATCTATCTAAACATCTTAAGTGTGCTTGGCTAACATAATGATAAACTACTATAAGAAAGAAGTCCCAAATGTGGTGCTTAAAGATGGAAGTTAATATGCCTTTCACAGGGGGTGTGGTCTTTTTTATCAAGAGGGTAAAATCCATTCATTATTTAGGGAACTATGTTCTCTCCCTCTTCTTGTTCAACCACCCCACAGGGCACTGGTGCATGAACTAGTGCAATCAGCATCCCCAGGAGCTTGTCAGAAATGTAAATTCTCAGGCCTCACCCTGGATGTATTGAATTTCATATATTGGTGGGGCCAGACTTGCTTTAATTTCTCCTGGTGATTCTGCCACTCACTAAAGTTTGAGACTTGAGGGGAAGAGCCTGCAACCTTCTTTTGTAAAAAGCCAGAGATTAAATATTTCAGGTTTTGTGTGGCAGATGTTTTGTGTCACAACTGCTCAACTCTGCTGTTGTAAAATAAAAGTAGAGGTAGACAATACGTAAACAAATGGGAATCATTGCATTCCAATAAAACTTTATTCACGAAAACAGCTGGAGAGCCATATCTGGCTTTTGCCATAGTTGCTGAACCCTGTCCTAGGGTATTGTCCCCAGCTACGTAGTCAAAAATGGGCTTTGTTCTTGCTTATTGGAAGGGACAAGAGAGAAGCTTCAAGAAAATTGCTTGGCTTTTAAATTGATTTGCATATTTCAAACATCACTTATGCTCCCACATTGTTGACCTGAATTTAGTTACATAGATATACCTAGCTGCAAATGAGACTGAGGAATGAATTCTCTAGTGTGAAGTCATGTACTAACTTATATCCTATTACTACAGAAGAAGGGGAAAACAGAATTTGTTGGAAAAGTAGCCAAGTCTGTCCGGATGGACAGTAGTAATCCCCCCACACACCCCAGTCAGGAACTCCATGATGATTTAATATTAGAAAATCTATTCATATCCACCATAAGGTATGACACATCAAAAATCTCCAGGACACAGCCCATTCACAGTGTAAATAATGGGGTAGTTTATGGTAATGGCATCATCCTAGGTTTGCATGGATCATGGTTTGCACAGACAAATGTGGTAGCCCTGATCTTGGGTTAACAGATTAAATGTGAAAACCCATAGGATCATCTCAATTTTTCAGTGCAGAAAAAGCATTTAATAGAATTCAACATTTATTCATGATAAAAACTCACATTGGATTTGGAAGAGAACAGAATTTCCTTAACTTGATAAAAGATACAGTTCAGATATCTACAGAAAACATCAGATTAGGTTGTGAAAGTAAAGGAAGCATTATCATTAAACTCAGTAATGACAAGAATGCCCATTATCAGTATCTCTACTAAACTTTGGAACTGGATGCTTTAACCAATGATAAGAGAAAACAATAAGATATAAAAATTAGAAAGAAAGAGGTAAAAATACACTTACATCCAGAAAATGTGGATTGATTAAAATAAAATCTACAAACTGTTAGAATTTGTATAAAATTCTACCAAGCTCACTAGATAAAATATAATTATAAATAATAAATAAATTCCTACTAACCAGACATAACTTCTTATAAAATGTAATACAAAAAAAAAACCCATTCACAATTCATACCACTATGGAAAAATTACAAAATACCAGCATGGGCTACAAAAGGAGACATGAACAATAGAGAGATACATAAAGATTTCCATTTGTCCCCAACCAATCAATAAATAAATCTCACATAAGAGTCCCAACTTTCTTTTTAGTGAAACTGTACAAGCTGCTTCTCAAATTTATGTGGAGTGGCTAAGGTAATTTTTAAGGAAAAGTAGGAGTCTTTTCTCACCAATTTTTACCCTTTATTATAATGGCTACAAAAGTAAAACAGTGTTACAGAAATAGTGTATGAAGCAATGGAGTAGAATGGAGATTTCAGAAACAGATTCACCTACATATGAAAATTTGATCAGTGATAGAGTTGGTATTGTAAATAAATGGTGAAGAGGGGCAGTTCAAGATGGCGGTGTAAGAAGAGACTGAACTTACTTCCTCCCACAGATACAACAGATACACAACTACATGTGGATCAGTTCCCTCTGAAAAGAACCTGAGAAATAGCTGAACACCTGCTCCACAGCAAAAGAGGAAAAGGACTGCATGGAAATGGGTAGGAGAAGCAGAGACATACTCTTGACAAAAACCTTACCACAGGCATGGTGGCACACAATAGGGGAGAATCTCCAGATGGATGCTTCTTCTGCAAGAGTGAGGGGTTGGCACCCCACATTAGACACCCCATCCCCTGGGATCTACTCTCGAAGATGAGCCCCCAGAATGCCTGGCTTAGAAAACCAATGGGGCTGACATCCAAGAGTCCCAGACTATGTAGGAAACTGAGACTCCCTTCTTAAAGGGCTCACGTGCAGCCTCACTCATCCCAAGACCCAGCAAAATAACAGCAGTTCAAAAAGTACTCAGACTGTATGTGAAGGGGAGTCATCTGTGAATCTAAAAGTGTTGGCTGAAGGAGCAGAGAACAGTGGAAATGCTCTGCAGAGACAGAGACATTGGCACATGCCATTGCTGCACTTCCCACCGAACTTGCTAGCATAGTCAGAGATAAGCAATCATGGCACTATCCTGCCACATTGCTGAAGCCAGAGAGTTATGCACTCCACAACTCTCTGGCTGGGGCTGGGGAGTGCAAGTGACTATGAAAATATCCCTCTACCAGCCTAAAGCAAACTGGACAATCCCTTGTCCCTTGGCTGGGGCTGGTGAGCACAAACAGTTGTGGCATTCTCCCACTCCTGGCTTAAAGCCCACATGCACATATTCTCATGCTGAATTGTTGAAGATTATGGGTACACACAGTCAAGTTACTTTCCCACTGCCTTCCTGAAGCAAGAGAGAAAACCCTGCCCCTTACACTCTCCAGCAATCCAGCTAAAGCCCAAGGGCATGCACAATCCACACAGGGAACACCTTTTGATTGGCTGACCATGGTGTCCAAGAGGTTTGGTGTTCCTGAGCTCCACTGGATTGTAACAATTGGAAAGACAGTTATTGGCAGGCCACCACCCCCAGGGCACTGCAAATACAGCAGATTGAAACACAATCCCAGTCTTCCTGTGAAAAAAGCCTATTTATTTACCCTAGAACTTTACCCTTAGGGATAGGCTATGGGTTTTAAACACTTCTAGAGGATAAGGAGGTGCTCCTAGAGGATGTAAGCAGTGAGACACCATTGGCCTCACTACAGCCTGATGAGACTACCCAGAAAGAAACTTATACACTATTCAGGAGTCCTGATTCTTGCTGCTGTCACCCAGGGGACACCACCAGATCTCCTGGTCTGGAGGCCAGCAAGGATTATGACTGTAGCCCCATAGGACTGTATCTATCTGCATATTTTAAAGTCTTCTGTCTGAGGGTTTGGCATACAATCAGGCTGAAACTTAGGTAAATGAGATTTGTCCCCTTGGAACACTGACAAACCTCAGCACACCCTTAACAGGGGCACAAAAATAAATCAGGCAGTGAAGATATACAGAAGGATTCAAGAGACAACCAAGATCCAGGGCAGGGTTGAAAAAGAAGTATCATCACCTGCACAAGGCCACTTTTTCCTGAGAGAGGTAGCAGTTTTGCCTAATACATAGAAACAAACCCAGAGAGCCAAAAAAATAAGGAAATAGAAAAATATGTTCCAAATGAAAGAACAAGATAAAACCTTATAAAAAGAACTTCAGGATATGGAGATAAGTAATCTATCTGATAAAAAATTCAAAGTAGTAGTCATAAAACTGCTCACCAAACTTGGGAGAAGAATGATGAAAACAGTAAGAATTTCAACAAAGAGAAAATTTAAGACAGAATCAATCAGTGATAAAGGATATGATATCTGAAATGAAAAATACAGGAGAGGGAATCAACAACAGCTTAGATGATACAGAAAAATGGATCAGTGATCTGGAAGACAGAATAGTGGAAATCACCCAATCAGAACAACAAAAGAGAAACAAATTTAAAAAATAAGGATAGTTTAAGGGATATGTGGAACAACATCAAGCATACTAACATTCACATTACAGGGGTCCCAGAAGGAGAAAAAAGATAAAAATGAGCAGAAAGCTTCTTTGAAGAAATAATGGCTGAAAAATTTATTAATCTGGGTAAGGAAAAAGAAATCCAGGTTCAGGAAGCACAGAGAGTCCCAAACGAGATGAACCCAAAGAGATCAATACCAAGACACATTATAACTAAAAAGTGAAAAGTTAAGGAAAACTTTCTAAAATCAGCAAGAGAAAAACAACTAGTTACATTTAAGGAAACCCCCATAAGGCTCAGTGGACTTTTTAGCAGACACTTTGCAGACCAGAAAGGAGTGGTATAATATATTCAAAATGTTGAAAGGATAAAAAAACTGCATCAAGAATACTCTATCTGGCAAGGTTATCAACTGAAGGAGTTGAAGGAGAGATAAAGAGTTTCCTACATAAGCAAAAACTGAGGGAGTTTATCCCCACTAAAAAGTCCTTACAAAAAATGTAAAGGGACTTCTTTAAGTGGAAAAGAAGGTCATAATTAGAAATAAGAAAATATATGAGAGAAAAAAGATCTCACTGGTGAAGGCAAATATAAAGTAAAGGCAGCGGATCAACCACTTGTAAAGCTAGTATGAAGTCTACAAGACAAAACTAGTAAAAACAACTATAAGTACAATAAATAGGGGATACACAAAGTAAAAAGATGTAAACTATGACACAAAAACATAAAACATGGGGTGATGGGTAAAAATATAGTGCTTGTAAATGCACTTGAACTTAAGAGACTATCAACTTAGAATAGACTGATTTATATAGATTGTCATATATGAACCTCATGATAACCACAAACCAAAAACCTATAATAAAGAGACAAAAAAATAAAGAGGAAGGAATTGAATTAACATTGAAGAAAACCATAAAACCACAGGGGGAGATAATAAGAGAAGATGAAAGGAGCAAAGAAGTACAAAAACAACCAGAAACAATTTAAAAAGTTGTAATAAGTACATACTTATTAATAATTACATTAAATGTAAATGGATTAAATTCTCCAATCAAAAGACATAGGATGACTGAATGGATTTAAAACAAACAGAAAAACAAACAAACAAAAATAAGACCCATCTATATGACACTTATAAGAGACTCCCTTCAGATCTAAAGACACACATAGATTGCAAGTGAACGGATGAAAAAAGATAATCCATAGAAGTGGAAATGAAAAGAAAGCTGAAGTAGCAAAACTTATATTAGATAAAATAGACTTTAAAACAAAAACTGTAAAAAAAAACATAAAAAGGACATTGGTAATGATAAAGGAGTGAATCAAACAAGAGAATATAACATAAACATTTATGTATCCAACATAGGAGCACCTAAATATATAAAGCAAATATTAACAGACATAAAGGGAGAAATTGACAGTAATACAATAATAGTAGGGAACTTTAATACCCCACTTACATCAATATATAGATCATCCAGACAGAAAATCAATATGGAAATATTGGCCTCGAACAACACGTTAGATGAGATTGATAAACATGCAAAATATTCCAAATCATATCAAGTATCTTTTCTGACCACAGTGGTGTAAAACTAAAAATGAAATTCCAAAAGAAAATCTAGCAACTATTTATGATATAAACTCTCCAAAAATCGAGTATAGAGGGAACATCTTGCAACATAGTAAAGGCCGTATATGACAAATGCATGACTAACATCATTCTCAATGGTGAAAAGCTGAAAGAACAAGACAATGATGCCCACTCTTGCCACTTTTATTCAACAAAATTTTGGAATTCCTAGCCACAGCAATCAGACAAAAAATAAATGAATAAAAGGCGTCCAAATTGGAACAGAAGACATAAAATAGTCACTATTTGTAGATGACATAATACAATACATAGAAAACCTTAAATAATCTACCAAAAAACTATTAAAAATAATAAATGAATTCATTAAAGTTGCATGATACAAAATGAATATGTAGAATCCTATTGCCTTTTTAGACACTAATAACAAAACATCAGAAAGAAAAATTAAGAAAACAGTTCCATTTAAAATTGCATCAAAAAGAATAAAATACTCAGGAATCAAATAACTGATGAAGTGAAAGATCTGTCCCCTGAAAACTATAAAACATTGATGAAAGGGATTGAAGACAACACAAATAAATGGAACAATATACTGTGCTCACAGAATAATGTTAAAATGCTCCCTACTACACAAAGCAATCTACAATTTCAATGCAATTCTTATTAAAAAAAACACAAATGGCATTTTTCGCAGAACTAGAAAAAAGAACAGTAAAGTTTGTATGGAATGACAAAATACCTCAAATAGACAAAATCTTGAGAAAGAAGAACCAAGTTGGAGGTATCATGTTCCCTGATTTAAGCTATTCTGTAAAGTTATAGTAACCAAAACAGTACCCTACTGACACAAAAACAAACACATAGATCAATGCAACAGAATAGAAAGGCCAGAAATAAACCTTTGCATATATGCTCAATTAATTCATGAGAAAGAATGTAAGAATATACAATGGAGATAAGACAGTATCTTCAATAAATGGTGTGGGGAAACCTGACTTGAACAGATACATGCAAAAGAATGAAATTGGACCGTTATTTTACACCATATACAAAAAATCAATTCAAAATCAATTAAAGACTTAAATGTAAGACCTGAAACCATAAAAACTTAAAAGTAAGCTCTTCAGTAAGCTTTTTGACATTGGTCTCAGTGATATTTTTTGGACCTGTGTCCTCAGGCAAGGTCAACAAAAACAAAAGTAAACAAATGGACCTACATCAAACTAAAAAGATTTTGCACAGAGAATGAAACCGTCCATATGATGAAAAAGAAACCTACTGAATGGGAGAAGATATTTGCAAATCATACATCTGATAAGGCCTTAATATCCAAATTATATAAAGAATTTTTACAATCTAATATGAAAACACACACACACACACACACACACACACAAACGACCTGATTTAAAAATGGGCAGAGATCTTGAATAGACATTTTTCCAAGGAAGACATACAGATGGCCAACAGGCACATGAAAAGATGGCCATCAGGCACGTGAAAAGATGGTCAACATCACTAATCATCAGGGAAACACAAATCAAGACCACAATGAGATATCACTTCACACCTGTCAAAAGGGTGATTATCCTAAACAAAAACCAAAAAACAGACATTGGTGAGGATATGGAGAAAAGGCAAATCTCATGCGGTGTTGGTAGGAATGTAAATTGGTGCAGTCACTCTGGAAAACAGTATGGAGGTTCCTCAAAAAATTAAAAATAGGACTATCATTCAATCCAGCAATTCTACTTCTGAGTATTTATCCAAAGGAAACAAAAATACTAATTCAAAAGATAAATGCACCCCTATGTTCATTGCAGTATTATTTATAAGAGCACAGATAGGCAAACAACCTAAGTGAACATCAGTAGATGAATGGGTAAAGAATACGTGTCATGCACACACACACACACACACAGTGGAATATTATTCAGGTATGAAAAAAGAAATCTTGCCATTTGTGACAACATGGATGGACCTAGCTGCTATGCTAAGTGAGATAAGTCGGACAGAGAAACACAATTGCTGTGTGATTTCACTTACATGTGAGATCTAAAAAACAAACAGAAATAGACTCACAGATACAGAAAACAAACTGGTGGTTGCCAGAGGGGAGGGAGGTTGGGGAATGGGCATAATAGATGAAGGGGGTTAAGAGATATAAACTTCTAGTTATAAAATAAATAAGTCATGGGAATATAAGATACAACATAAGGAATATAGTAACTTTATATAGTGACAGATTGTAACTAGACTTATTGTGATGACCATTTTGAAATGTATATAAATATTGAATCACTATGATTCACACCTGAAACTAATACAATATTATATGTCAATCATACTCCAATAAAAATAAATAAATAAATGTTGAAAAAATGAATTATTTTAGGTCATTTTGTTACTCATAAAATATTGTATCTCTTCTATAATCCCTATCTGTAGATTTAAAAAACAAAGGTAGGAAACAAAATTTTAAACATTTTAAAAAAATTTAGGAGTCTAACTTTATGATATTGGGGTATGAGAATAATTTATATGATAAGAATACGTAAATAATAAAGGATAATATAGATAACTGACTACAATGAAATACCCAAAATCCTACTTTTTTCCAAAAAACCCCACAAAGTATTAGAAAAACATATACAATGTTAAGAAGCATAATCTGCATCTCGAGAGAGCACGTATAGACATTACAATCAGGAATTGACAAAGAACTTCTAAAACTTAATAAGAAAAAGACAAGTATCTAAATAAACACTAGGTAAATACATGATTATACAATTCACATAAAATAATACATACATGACCAGTAACTATCAGAATAGGTTTTAAAATTTACTAACAAATAGGAAAATGGAAAATAAAATTATGAGATATTTCACAGACTGAAATAATTTCAAAGTCTGTTAGTAAGAAGAATTGGTGAGAAAATGGTGAAATAAACTCAAAGATATCCAGCAAACATGTAAATTGCTACTACCAATTTCTAGAGCAATCTGATAATATCAACTGAAATTGAAGATGTCCATACACCTTGATTTAATATTTGCAATTCTACTAGAAACTCCTTTATTTATGTGCAGGGAGACATATGCAAGAAAGTCTACTGCAGTATGATTATTATCAAAGAAAAATTGGTAAGTACCTAAATGTTTACCAAAGGCAAGTGGATAAATAAATTATATCTATGAGAAGGAATACTACACTTGTTATAATTGGTGGTTTAGAACTATATTTATTAATGTGGATTTTAAAAAGGAAACCATAATATTACACCAAAAAAAGAAAAATAATGATGTGGATATTGTTGTATCATCTATTAAAAAGTCAATAATCACACAATAAAATAGTATATATATTTTATGGATATTGACATATGTAAATATGTAAAGCAGGCAAGGTTAAAGGACTTTCCTGAGGATTATAAACACAGAATTAAGGAGAGCAGCTAATATTGTAGGTAAGGGATAAAATGGTATTGTGTTTGGAAGGAAATAAAGTTGAACAGATTTCAACTTTATTTGAAATGTTTTATAACTTAAGGTCACAAACAAATGTAGTGACATGTTAAAATGTGATAAGTTAAAAAGCTGGGAGGTGGGTACAGAGATGTTTGTTTTATTAGTCTTATAACATTCTAATTGTTTTACAATATAAATATTTAAAGTTTTTCTTCAAAGTTTTATTAAAATATATTTTTATATCCACTCTACCACCACCACATTTTTCATCCACTTTTAAATAAAATACAGGCTGTTCATTTCTGGAAAAAGTTAAAAACAACATCAACAACTCACTAAAAAGCAGCATTCAAATTTCTTTGAAATAGTACACATATGGTTTCTTCTCAGTTATGTCACATAATTCCTTATTTTTTATATAACATTCTTTTTGCATATTGAAGGATCTCCCCCATTTGTTGATTCCAGAACTTTTGTCTTGATTGGTGTTTGTCATTTGGTCAAATATTCAAATTGGAATATTTTCTTATTTGCTTCAGTATCGTATGAATCAGAATATAACAGAGTCGAGTTTAGAGCACAAAACCAGCTAAATAAATATTTGTTGAATAACCTTTTTTTTTTTTTTTTTAGATTCCATATATACATGTTAGTATATGGTATTTGTTTTTCTCTTTCTGACTTTCTTCACTCTGTATGACAGACTCTAGGTCCATCCATCTCACTACAAATAGCTCAATTTCATTTCTTTTTATGGCTAAGTAATATTCCATTGTATATATGTGC
Source organism: Eschrichtius robustus (assembly GCF_028021215.1). Lineage (NCBI taxonomy): Eukaryota > Metazoa > Chordata > Mammalia > Artiodactyla > Eschrichtiidae > Eschrichtius > Eschrichtius robustus. The sequence goes on along the minus strand of NC_090824.1, from coordinate 152,780,700 downwards.
CACATCTTCTTTATTCATTCATCTGTCGATGGACACTTAGGTTGCTTCCATGTCCTGGCTATTGTAAATAGTGCTGCAATGAATATTGTGGTACATGATTCTTTTTGAATTATGGTTTTCTCAGGGTATATGTCCAGTAGTGGGATTGCTGGGTCGTATGGTAGTTCTATTTTCAGTTTTTTTAAGGACCCTCCATACTGTTCTCCATAGTGGCGGTATCAATTTACTTTCCCATCAACAGTGCAAAAGGGTTCCCTTTTCTCCACACCCTCTCCAGCATTTATTGTTTGTAGATTTTTTGATGATGGCCATTCTGACTGGTGTGAGGTTGTAGTTTTGATTTGCATTTCTCTAATGATTAGTGATGTTGAGCATTCTTTCTTGTGTTTGTTGGCTGTCTGTATATCTTCTTTGGAAAAATGTCTATTTAGGTCTTCTGCCCATTTTTGGATTGGGTTGTTTGTTTTTTTGATATTGAGCTGCATGAGCTGCTTGTACATTTTGGAGATTAGTCCTTTGTCAGTTGCTTCATTTGCAAATATTTTCTCCCATTGGGGCAGGACAGGAATAATGACACAGATGTAGAGAATGGACTTGAGGACATGGAGAGGGGGAAGGGTAAGCTGGGACGAAGTGAGAGAGTGGCATGGACTAATATACACTACCAAATGTAAAATAGATAGCTAGTAGGAAGCAGCCACATAGCACAGGGAGATCAGCTTGGTGCTTTGTGACCACCTAGAGGGGTGGGATAAAGAGGGTGGGAGGGAGACGCAAGAGGGAGGAGATATGGGGATATAGGTATATGTATAGCTGATTCACTTTATTATAAAGCAGAAACTGACACACCACTGTAAAACAATTATACTCCAATAAAGATGTTTAAAAAAAAAAAAAAGAAAGAAAAATATTTGCGTAATACCTCATTGATTGAACATCTTAACCCAGTGGTGAATTATATACATAATATGAATATTCATTTAAAACATTTGGCAGACTGAAAATTATAAAGAACAAAAGTAAGATAATTTGTAATTCCATTACCTAGCTATAATTTCTCTTAATCCATTGATACAGTTATTGTCACACATTCCAATAGATAGCAAATAAAAATGCAGGATTCCCAGTTAAATTTAATTTCAGATATGCAATGATTACTTTTTCAATGTAAGTAAGCTCCATGCAATATTTAGGAACTACTTGTACTAAAAAATTATTTGTTGTGTATCTGTAACTCAAATTTAATTGCGAATCCTGTGTTTTCATAGAGTGCTTAAGTTGACTCTGAATTTCTGGCTTCCCTCAGGGCCTCTGCCCAAGTACATAGACTAGTTTAACATCAAGACTGGAGGCAAATAGACCTTGAAATTGCCTAGTTCATGTAGTTGGAACTGAAACTTCCACATAGAGTTAAATTGTTTTAGAAAAGAAGCTGTGGAAAAACCAGTGTAAATTCATGAACATTCTTGGAGAAAATAAAAATCTCAGTAATCTTCCTAATAAATATGAAAGACATGCATTTTTTTTGCTGCTGCATAGATTGGGACTTATGATCTCAAAAATTTTAAATTTATACATAATTTTTAACCATTGGAAACTGAGAATGTAAAACCATTTTTAGATCTTTCCCAACTAACAAGGTCTAAGGATGAAGTACTTGTTGGTTGGCTACTTTCACAGTCTCTGATCTCAGTGTCCCCATGAAGACCTTGCTCAACCAAGCATGGCCAACTGATAGCTTCAGGTGTCAACTTTCACCATGCTCCTCGGCGAGGAAAATGGCTCTCCTCAGCTTTCTGTCACACATCAGCACTGAAACTTGGAAAAAGAACTATTTGTACTCAGTATCAACCAAATGGAAGTAATTTCTCAAATTCTCACTTCTATCCCAAGCCTTCTCTTCATAGGAACACAGAAGCAGTCTGTCAGCCTGAGGTGCAGAGGAGAAAAATGTGGAAAAGGGCAAATACCATGTCATCCCTTACATACTCATACTTTCCTCATTCATTACCCTCACCCTGAAAACACATGTATACCACAACCCTTCTCCCTTCCCCTTCAATAAAAAATAGAAGGCCCTCAGATTTTTGGAGGAAGAAGACCCACTTTACTAAAGTAGCCAAATTATAGTTCAGCTGAACCAGGGTATCCAATACTCACATGGTATTTATTTTTCCAAAAACATGACTGGTATTGGTGAAGATGGAAAAAATGGTAGGATCTCCTGAGTCACCAAGTCTTCATTTACTTGATATTGTAGTCTTATCAAGATGGCAGAAATTTTATCCTGAAAACTAGAACTAATGTGGGAGAAAACAAACAAGAGTAAATAAAATGAACTTCAAAGGAGGGAGCATGGTCAGGAGAGAGGAAGCACACTGTCACCACATCACACTGATCCTAGATCAGGATCAACTCATCAGACAGCTTCCTCTCTAGTTGCCCAAACAACACACAACAGAATCTCTGCTGATACTTCTCATCCCTGTACTCACAACTTGCAGGAGCTGAAATGGCTCTTTCCTTTAGGATGATTAGATGGGCAATAGAGAATATTATAGAGAAGCATGACTGGGTACAAGCCTGTGAAAATTTCCCTTAACTTTTTATTGAGATTTGATTGCAGAGAATCTTGCCTTGCATGGACAGTAAGGATAATTCACTAGTGCGATTTCATTACCCAGAAAACATCTTCAACAAACATACCACAATCTTTCATTCATGAGACTCTTGGGGAAAATGTAAATACATTGCTACAGGGAAATATAATATCTTACAAGCTGAGTATAGCTCATCTTTCATTCTGTTCCACCATTGTATAGCTCTATGATCTGCCTCTAATATAAATTTTTTCCCCAGGAAAATACTTTAGTACCTTAAACTGTCCAAAACCCATTTGATGTCTAGACATTCTTTTTCAATCATCAAATAACGAGTCTCTGGGGAAAGACTTTTCCTCCTGATGTGCTCAATAGATTGTTCTTGACTAGCTGGTTTCTGTACCAGCCGTGCTCTCCATCTCACCTGCACTTTAAAAGATTTCTCAAAGTCACATCTAATTAACACTGGCTCTGAGTATAAAAAGGCTTTGTTATGATTTCTTATACTCAATGCAGGTAATTTTTTTAGATCTTTCCAATCTATTAAATACATTGTAAAAATGGAAAAGCCTAATATCTAAAATATGCATATTACTTAAACTTTTTAAGTGTCTCTTTGCCATTTTTTTTGGGGGGGGGAGGGATATTTTTCACTACTTACTTGCAGTTCATGCTCTTTGTAACCAGCTCTCCCCTTTTCAAAAATCACATACTTCTTACAATGTGAATTTTCGTCACAGAGAAACATATTTTTAAATCCCTCAGAATCCAGTATTAAGGTACCAGATTATATCAGCTGTTTAATATTTTTCTCAGAATCCTTGTTGAAGTGTTGTATTTATGTACCTGAAAATGTCATTATAGTTTTGAAGAAAACTCTATAGATGTTTGAATTTGAATAGGTTTCTGAGCAAAACAAAAGCTTGAGGAAATGAAATGGGAAAAAACAACTTAAAGTCTTCCTATAAGGAACTTTTTATTCAATCGATCGTATGAATAAACCTAGATACCTTAAGTATCTTATTAACTATTCCTTATTAACCAGATCTTCAAACCTGTCATTCACATGCTGCCCTAGTTATCTTCCTAAAATCTAAGTCAGTTGACATTTCTCCCATTCCTTATAGTCTTCAGGGCCTGGGCAGCCTGAAGTATAAAGTTGAGATACATTAAAATGACATTCAAGACCTTCTGTAATCAAGTCTCATAACCTTCTGGCTTCATATCCTGCCAAATTTTATCAATTTCACTGCTTACACTCTCTATTCTCACTGTATAGAAGGCACATTCATAACTCTGTGCCTGTCCTCATGGTGTTTCTAAAATTCCCATGTGCAAATGCCACTGATTTATGGAGTCTTCTGGTTGCTGTGCTCACAATCTGTTCTTCCTTATTCTGCTTCAACTGTAAGATGTGTGATCTTTTTTGCGACAGATTTTAACTTCTGTTTTAGTTATTGATTTGTGGTTTCCTCATTGCAAACTAAATTCTCTGAGAAAAATTAGTTTCTTAGTCATCTTCACATTCTCCCTGTATCAGATACAGTGCCATGCAGATAAAAGGTCCTCAATGCATATTTGTTGAATGATTCAGAAATGAGACTACTTACTTAATTAGATGTCTTATTGGAATCATCATCATTTTCAAGAGTGTTATTTTCTATTTTCATGTCTATGTTCTTTCTTTCTTCGTGTCGAAGGATCCCGAATAATGAACTGTTCAGTTATCAGGAAAGCTATGTGAATGTTATTGGGTCTGACCAAAACTGGGAGGCATTCAGATAATGACTGGAGCACAGAGATGGGTCCAACAGATGGGAAAGAGTGTAAGATAAATGTATTAAATACACATGTTAATTGTGGTCTCCATATCAACAGGTATGAGAAGGTGAAAGTGTCCTTCAATTTTTAAGAAACTGAGAGGCTAGCTGGTTACCTTAGGTTATCTTCAAAAAGACTAATTCTCATAATCTACCTTCCTTTTTCTAAGACCAAATCCCAACCTTACCACTCAGGATTATGACTGATCAGGGTTGTGACTGACCCTTTCAAAGTGTCACAATCTCCTTCCCATCAGTGAAATCAGTGAGCCCATCCCAGTCCATTAAACAGAGAGCAGTTAGTCTGCTGAGCTTACTGTGGAGCATCTCCACCCACTGGCAATGCTCACCATGAAATGGAGAGGATGTGATGACTGGCCAATGATTCTAGAACAGCTTTCAGCATAGTTTGTCTGCAGTTCCCACCCCCACCCCACCAAAACAAACAAATAAACAAACAAAAAACCACCTATGTATTTATAATTAGTCCAGCTTTCCCCTCTCACCTGAGAAGACTTAATATTAGCAGGTATTTTTTTTTTTATTATTATTCTCTTTAGCAGGTAGACCTAGATTGAATGAAAGAACTTGGTGAGAAGATGAGAAAGTTAATTCACAGCTGCTAAATATATAGATCTAGATGTGGAATCTGGTTCATAAGCTGTATAAATGTCCAACTTTTAGAGATTAGTACAAACTCTTGCCAAAATTTGGTACTTTCAGACTTTTAAATGTATGCCAATAAAGTGAATATAGTCATCCCTTGCTATCCGCTACGGATTGATTCCAGGATCCCCCACGGACACCAAAATTTTCGTATGCTAAATCCCTTAAATAAAATTGCACAGTATTTGCAAATAACCAACACACATTCTCTCCTATACTTTAAATCATCTCTAGCTTACTTATAATACTTGTTACATTGTAAATGCTAGGTAAATAGTTGCCAGGCACAGCAAATTCAAATTTTGCTTTATGGAGCTTTCCAGAATTTATTTTTCCAAATATTTTTCATCTGCAGTTGGTTGAATTCACTGATGCAGAGCCTGTGGATATGGAGGTCTTACTGTAAATTGCTATTTCATTATTTTTATTATGGATTTAATTTGTTTATCTCTAATTACTAATGAATCTGAGTATGAAATACCTGTTCATGTTCTTTGCCCTTTGTTTTTAGGGAATATATATATATAATATTCAGTATAATATGTCATTTAAATGTATAAATATTTAAATAAATACTTGTATTAAATAAATTTATTAAATATTTAAATAAATATATATACAAATACACATTATATTGTATAATATATGATGTTTTTCCTTTGAAATTTGCTCATACTTTTATATACCATATGACAGGGTAATATTTTCTATGTTTTATATATGATTGCATATTTTTAACATTTTGGAACATGTTTGACATGTTAATTAGAAGACTGTCCTTTTAAATATTTTATGTCCTTAATAAATTTTTCATTTGTTTTAACTATCAATTATTGTGGGTGGTATATTAGAGTTACCCATCATTATGTTAATATAAATTCTCACTATAATTCTGTCATTTTTCCCATCATATCCTAAAGTATATACAACTATATATATAACATATACACATGACTAGTTTGGTTTATATTTGTATTTTCTTATTGAAAAATTATTTTAGTATTGTTACTACTTCCTTTTTTTATTGTTAGTGATATCTTTCTCTTAAAGTCCAATTTTCTGATTTTAATATATCCCACCTGCTGATTTTTGGCTTCTACTTACCTGGTTTATCTGTTTCAATCCTTAACTTTTATGCTTTCTGTGTTCTTATTTTTATTTTTAAATCTACTTTGACAGCGTATAACTTTTAAAGAAAAAGTTCATTACTACTGATTATTTGGATTTATTCTGTGCTTTAAATTTGTATCTCCTTTCAATTGTTCCACTTTTTTCTCCTTTCTTGCAATTTTCCAAATCCATATATATATTTTCTTTTTATTTTTATTGCATCTTCCCTTGCTTGCAGTGGTTTAGATATTATAAACCTTACTTCCTTTTCTTAGCGGTTCTGTTGTAGGTTTTAACCTGCAAACTTCATGTAACAAAGACCAAGGAAGTATTATCAGCCTCCTCAACAAATGACTTGGGATATTTTAACTCCAATCACCTCTCTCTCTCCTTACTTGCAATATCTGTTAATAACTTTCATTGTTTAACACACAAATTAGGCACTTTATCATTATTAGTTGAATAGCAATTTAAAAGACTTATGCAGTGTTAAGTATTCAATTGCCATTCCCTTTTCATTTCCGAATGTCCTTTAGAGCTTACTTTGTTTCTTCCTGATGCATTTCCTTAGGATTTCCATCTTTTGGTGGAAAATACTTACAGTTTCTGTCTTCTTGAAAAATTGCTTCACTAGAGTTAACAATTTCAAATTACAGGTGATTACTCCCAGGCTTCTAAAATATAATTTTTCATTCTTCAATATTTCATTTTTGCTGTTGGGAATTTGTCAGCAAAAATGTCATTTCTTTGAAGGTAAGCTATTTTATTTTTTTCTTTCTGTTATTAAATTCACTTTTTTTCTGTAGGACTCTGCAGTTTTACTACAATGTATCTGGGTGTGGATTTTTTTTAAAATTTATCTTGTTTGGGACTCACTGGGATTCAATAATCTGAGGATTCATATGTTTAAACAATTGCAGGAAACTTTCAGACATGATTTCTTCAAGTACTATTTTCTTTCTCTTATTTTCTAAATTTTCTCCTTCTAGAAGTATAATTAGACATGTATTTTTGATTAGACATATATTTGGTTAAACTCTCCTCTCCATATCTCTCTAACCTCACTTTCATATTTTCTGTCTCTTTGGACATTATCACTAATAATTCTTCAGATTAATCTTTCAGGTCAGCAATTCTCTCCTTTATTGTGTCTAAACTAATATGTAAACCAGTTGTTAATTTTCTAATTGAAATTATTATATTTGTCATTTTGGGAAGTTTTTTTTAATTTGGTCATGTTTGGTAGCCATTTGCTCCAAACTCATTTTTTTCCCTTGTTTTTCAAATGTACTTGTTTTTAGTTATATATCCAATAATTATAGTAATTGAAATTATTACAGATCTAATTTTGTTCTTGGTTGTTTCTGCTGACTCCCACTTATGGTGTCTTATTTTCTTTTGTATATTGAGATTTTATTATGAGTTTGTGTTTTGTTGGACAAACTGTATAAATTTTTTGACACCTGCTTTGAGGATGCTTTCCACCAGGGAAGATTTATTTTTCTGCCAGGTGTGCAAGGACACCAGAGATCTGGTCTTTTTTAAATTATAACTCTATGTTTGCAATTTTTAAAGGCATGAAAAAAATTGTAAACCCAGTCCCCAGTCTTATATGAAGGCAGGCCATTTGTTATGTTGCTGATGTTGCTCTTTTCTTTTATCTTCCAACCAGAAGCAAGACTCACTGTTTTGTAGACTGTCTTAAATGGTTGCTTTACCTAGGTTAATCTTTTTCTGAGAGCTCCACTTTTATGTAGATTCTGTCCATCAATAATTTTAGAATATTGTCTGTAGTCAATCCTTGCCACTGGTACTCTAGCACCTTTGTATATCCTCAGGATAGCAAGTTGCTTTATTGATAGCTTTTCTCCTTAGTCTATGTTCCTTTCTCACTAATGACCTCGGATTTCCCTTATTTTCTTTCAGATATATCTAATCATTTAAAGAGATTGTTTACAATGTTTTATTAAATATTTAATGGATTTTTTAAGTAGGGAGAGGTTGATATCAGTGTCTCTTAGATACTATTCTGTTCTAGAAATGGAAGTCTAATTTTTTTTTTTTTTTTTTTCGGAAAGTAATGGAAGCAGTACTAAACCTGAAAGTTTTCCTTAGGTGCTTTGATGCAGAAAAGATTTTAAAGAATTTGTTCAGAAGGACAAATTTTGTTAGGTCTCAAAATTGTACAAATTCAATGGCACAATAGAATGTAGTTCCTCAACTGAAAAGTCTGAAATTTCAGTAGTTATAATCCAAAGAGAGAATTGTCTGCAGCTTGTATAGAAGTTTAGAGCTGGGTATAATGTGGATTGACATAAGAAGGGAAGGTTTACTTTTGGAGATAAAAATAAGGGATGGAGCTGGCAGAGGTAGTTTTCTTGGTCACATCTAACTTGGAGAGTGAGAGAAGCATGGCTGAAAGGGCAGGAATGGACTTTGAGTTTTGTCACCCAGACTTGTACTTGAATGACATTGATGTCTTGATGAAAATTCTATTTATTTTAAAAAATTCCAGTGAAAAAAATCCTTTCAGGTTTTTTGTTTGTTTATTTTGTTTAGTTTTTTTTTTAATAAGAAAAGCCTGCACCAGACATTTCACAAGATTCAACTGCATGGAGTGAATAAGTTAATCAGAGTCAAGGACTACTCCTGACAAAAAAGTTCTCTATAGGAGTAGAAGCAGGCTTTGAAACACTCTACTTCACATTACCTCTTTCTTTAACTCAAAAAGCAGACAAGTATATGACTTTTTTTGACAATTAAGTATAATTATCCTCACAAAGAAAAAAATGTTTTTATATTTTCTATACTTCATTTGAGTGACTTATGAGCTTACCTGTTTAAGTGAGTGCATTTGATGAGAATTTTTTTTACCACAAGTTGCAACTTGTTCTAATAATTCTTTTCCTAGAGAGCCTTACAATTATATCATGTGCTTATGCAGTATGAAGCCCATTGTAAATGTAGAATCACTTATTTTTTTACTTTTTAAGAATTTATTTTTCTTCAGGATACATTTAAGTGATAAATTATTCATTGCAAATGGATATTTGGGGAGCTAAGTTCTAATTAGGAAACTTTTTATGGATTACTCCTCAATTAGTTGATTAGCATTAATAGAAGTATATTTAAATGATGCAGATTTAATGGTTTAATTTCACTAATGGGGTTAAAATAATAGATGCCTCAATTTAAAGAACAAAAGGAATTTTGTTTCCAATAGTGGACATTATTTCACTGGAGGAGGGGGCATTCAGGATTTGAACCCATTTGTTTCTCTGATTGATAAACCCATTGTGTTAGAACAAGTAAAATATTAGGTAGGCCTCACTCTAGAGGTTCACGCTGCTAGACACTGTTTCTGCCCACTCCCTGGAAGCCAAGGTTAAGGCATGGGAGATGTTGTTTTGTTAGGCTGTATGCTCTGACTAGCTTTTTGTAGTTTAGGGAGTGTGGGAGGCAGAATTCCAAAGACGTTCTCCAAGATTCCATCCCCTGGTTATACAATCAAACGCTAAACTCAGTACTACTGTGAGGCACTTTGCAGATGGAATTAAGCTTACTAATCAACTGACCTTAAAGTATGGAGATTATCTTGGTTTATCTGGATGGGTTCAATGTAATCACATGAATCCTTAAAAACAGAAGAAGGCAGAAACGTCAGAGCGATGAGGCAGGAAAGAAAGGCAGAGGCAAGGTGAGGTAGAAGAGGAGGTCAGAAAGATTCTAAGCATGAGAAAGACCCTACTTGCCATTATTGGCTTTAATGATGTAGACAGGAAGCCATGAAGTAGAGAAGTGCTGTAACCTTTAAGGAGCTGAGAATGACCCACATTATCGACTATCAAAAATATGGGAAGCTCAGTGCTGCAACAAATGGAACTGAATTCTGCCAACAACCTTAATGAGCTGGATAGCAGATTCATCCTCAAAACCTCCAGAAAGGAATGCAGCCCTGGTGGCACCGTGATTTCCACCTTTTGAAACCCATAACAGAGAACAGGTCAGCCATGCTGTGCCTAGCTTTCTGACCCACAGAACTGTGAGATAATAAATTTGTGTTGCTTTAAACTGCTTGTGTTTGTATAATTTACTATGGTGGCACTAGAAAAAAAATACAAAAAATAATGTAAAAGCATAGACACTGTTTATAAAGTATTTATGGCAGAGACAACAGTATTGGAAGGGGCAATGGTATCAGTGTCCCCTGGGAGCAGCGTCGAGGAATGGTGACCTACATGTTTCATTCCTGGGCTTTAACTTTGCATGTCTTTTTGCTGCATAATCATTTTTGGTCCCTAACCATTTTCTACTGTCAGTTTTGCCACAACTTCATTCCAGTAAGTTTCTATTCTGCTTAAATTAGACAGAGTTGTTTTCTGTTGCTTCAGATCAAGAAATCTGAACTTTATAGATATTGGAAATAGAGAGTGGCTTATAAGCAATGGAACTCATGATTAATATAGGTATTTGGAATGGGTTACCTTAACTATTTGGAACTAGTATAGTCTCCTAGGTTGGAAATATGGAAACACATGATATGTAATAGAATACCACAAGTGATGGCCTGTGGTCACCTAGAATAGGCACTTCCTGAAAGACAAGTTTTTGAATGGCCATTTTGCCACTGCCATGAATGAAAGACAAGAGCAAGCCAAGGTGGGTGCTGAAAGGTGATGACAAGCTAAAATCTTCAAAAACTTTGTTTAAGGCATCAATTAAAATACAGAGACTTTCTTGATTTCATCTCAGGCTTCTATAGAGTGGAAGCTGCCAACGTTTAATGTTTGAGCTAAATTACAATATCTACTGAATTCAAAGCTTCACTATATATTTTACGTCAAAGTTAGGAAAATGGTTAGAAAGGATTAGAACACTAAGAATTAAATTGAGGATATATGGGAAGATTCAGAGATCTTAAACCAGGGGTCCCCAACCCGGTCCTCGGCCTGTTAGGAACTGGGCCACACAGCAGGAGGTGAGCGGTGGGGGAGCGAGCAAAGTTTCATCTGCCGCTCTGCATTGCTCCCCAACACTCATCATTCGCATTACCGCCTGAACCATCATTCCCCCTCCGTCGTGGAAAAATTGTCTTCCAAAAAACCGGTCCCTGGTGCCAAAAATGTTGGGGACCGCTGCCTTAAACTTCTCCTGGGGACCAGAAGAATCCCTCATCTCTTGTTTGGTCTCATGCTGACACGGAGATGAGGTAGCCATATCCTAAACTCAGTGTTTAATTTGCAGACACTGAATGATAATATCAGTTAAATTCAAAGCTTCACCAGATCTGAGATCAATAGGATGGTGATTGGAAAAAAATAGAATTTAAATGAGAACGTATGGGGAAAATTCAGAGGTTTTGCAACTCCCTTGGAAGCCCTCTTTCCCTGTTGACCAGACTTTCACTGTTGCATGAAGGCATTTTAAGTAACTCTCTTTCCTAAGTTTTTTACCTATAAGCAGATCATTCTTCTTAGCCATCTGTTGTGAGCATTCATTCTTAAAGTCTTCTTACCTCCCTGAATGTAACAAGCATTATATCCCAGAACACTTCTGGAGAAAACTATAAAAGCAAACCTTCATGAGAATGCTTTTATGTTAAAAAACATATATGGTTTTAACAATTCCTGTTGACCAAAATCTGTACAATATGTGTAGGAATGGATCTGAGCTTGTTCTTAAAATGAGGGACGATCCTTACTTTTGATTTGATCAAATTAATTGATATGATTTCAGGATGCTGGTTGGATTTCCTGGATTTTCATTATTTGCTTCGATAGATGTCTAAAATTTGAAACCTGGAACTCAAAGGTAACCTGAACTTAAAAGAAAGAAAACAGATGAAATGCCAAAAATTTCCTTGGTATAATACATAGAAGAAGCCCCCATAACTTTGGTATTGGAAGATTGGGGTGCATTTACCATGTGTTACTATAAATCATTTCCTAACTATATCCCCTGAGAAAGACCAAAAGATACTTTCTTTACCAAGACTTTGAGAAAAATATTGTGTCATGAAAGCACCAAGATCTATGAAACATGCTTATTGGTAATTTGTTTAGGATTTAAGATGCTTATGAGAGGGATTGTACTGGAAATAGGTTTCTGGTTTCAGTGGGTAAGAGAATTACAGAGGAGCAGAGGCCAAGTAGTTGCATTTAATCTCTACGATAAAAAGGCCAGCATGGTAAACAAACCCTCAAGAGTCTTTGACCCTGGCTAATCATTTGGAGATTCCTTAGGACAAAGCCAATTCAAAGTTCCTAGAAGATTTCTAAGTGATATGCACAATACTTTGTGAATGTTGGGGGAGGGTGGAGCTTCATGTCTGATGAATTTTGGTCAAACTTGAGAAACCATAGTATAAATGTGTTATCCTAAACCCGGTCCCAATACCTGAATCAGTTGCTAGACCCAGTTCTCCTCGAATGAAAAAGAGGCAGAGAGCATCATGATTGGACCTTGTAATAATATCAAAGTATGTATCATGTTTCTTTCTCCAAGTCTTTCTCAAAGGAATATGGAGCCATTTATCACTGGGAAAATGAAAGTATCCAGACCTTTTGCAGATTAGTAAACACTAACTCAGTGCTAACACTATTGTTCACAAAAGTCCCAAACACCACCGTGGTCCATAAATATCAGATAATAAATAAATATTTGGCTCAATGGACTCCCAAATCATTCTATTTTTGAAATACAACACACACACACACACACACACACACACACACCCAGTACTAGCAAAATCTCCACTAGTTTTGATGAGCCATAAAGTAAAGTTTCCCCTGGAACCTCTTGTTCTTAATGAAATGTGGTAAATTAAAAAAATTAAAAGCAATAACCCATCCCTAGGGAAATCTTTTCCTCCAAAGTATGATTAGTGCTGCTATCAAAGACTTGAGAAATACAGGAGTGGTGATCCTAATATAACTCCACTTATGTCTCCAGTAGCAGAGGTGCAGAAAGTGAGGAACCTCAGACAATAAGCCTGAATTATCTCAAGTGAAATAGATTTGATTCTAAGGGTAACTGCTGTTCCAGATGTGATTCCTGTGCTGCAGAAACTCAGCACACTCACTAGCACTTGGAACTCATTTGTGGATTTGGTAATGTTTTCCTCTCTCTCCTAATAAATAGAAAGAAAGTATCAATAGAAGTTTGCTTAAATAAACAAGGACAGTGATAAGCCCTAAATGTCTTGTCTTTTGTTTTCAACCATGTCCAAATTAGTTTCCAGGGTCTTTGACTGTCTCATCATTCCCAAGGACATTTTGATGGTCTACTACATGGATAATTCCATATTAATAGCATCTGGAGAGAAAGAATTAACAGGTATCTTAAATACTTTGGCAAGATATATGAAGGCCATAGGTTTGAAGATAAATTTCACAAAAATACAAGGTCTCACCACTATAGTGAATTTTCTAGTGACCCACTATTCTGGCTAATGGTTTGGCCATGTGGTCAGGGGATTAGAGGGGCAAGTTTGGAAAACTGTAGCAAGGGCATTTAGGGAGGAGGTATGTGTCTTTCAGAAAAATTACAGATTGTGAGGTTATTTTGGAATGCTTACCAAAGGTCACACCCACTGCAGAGGGGGCTCTTACTAATCAGTAGTGATTTTCTTGAAGTATCTTTCTCTTGCTCTGTTATGTATTTTAAGTGGCCATGGAACAAGGTTCCATGATGGCTCATGATGTCTTAAAAACATGCACCATTCAGGCTATGCCCACTCATGGATGTCCAAATTACCATCCACTATAAGTAACACTAAAATGCAGATATATATTACATCCAAGAGGACCATCCAGGTGTCTGTAACAGGGTAATAACGTCAAAACCCTTCCAAGATAGGTTACTTCAGTTTTACTCACTGGCATAGATATTTAATATGGATTTGTATCCTTGCCCATCAAGCATCTTCAAGGAATACTATAAGGGTTCTTACTGCTCTAACATTGTTACATATTTCCACATATTATTTCTTCTACTGGGGAAAGTACTTGAGAGGAAAAAAGGCAAAGGACTGATATGTTTTGAATCATTAGCCTTGTTATATTTGATATAACCCAGAAGTATCTTTCATTATAAAATCTTTGAATGGCCTATTGAAATCTCAGTTACTTAAAAAATTTTTGCTTCTCATTCCCATAAATTTGGGGTGTGCTGTTTTAGAGATATTAGGCCATAAGGGAAGCATATTTCCACCAGGACACACAACATTTCCATTGGTATAGAAGCTCTTTTCATAACATTGTCATTTTCAGCTTCATATGACTCTAGAAAAAAAAATGAAATGATAGGCATTTTAGTATTGGTTGGCATAACTGATCCTGATTCTGAAGAAAAAATAGGGCTATTACTTTACAATGAAGAAGGAGAATTATGGGTGTAACCCATGTGATCTCTCAGGGCACCTTCTTATTTATGATAGTGTAGTTCAATGAAAGAAAAAACTCATAAACTAGAAAGACTGCCAAAGGCTTGGATGCAACAACAATAAAGGTTTGGGTAACTTGTTAGGTTAACAACCAAAAACAACCTACTTGGTCAGCTGGGGTGCTGGTTGAAGGCAGAGTATGCAGAATGAGTAATGAAGGAGAAAAGTCATAAACAGAGGCTCTGCTTTCATACACAGTTGTAGAAATGAGGGTAATAACACCTACATGTCTGTTTTTGCCATATGATGAATATATTTACATACCTTAATCTCCAATTTATTTTTATTTTCCTTCATTATTGTATATGGTGTACGCTACTTAACATTTGGTTCATGAAAGCAGAATTTCAACATGGGATGGTGCATGTATAACAGGAATGGGCATTAGTGGATTTTGAGCTGGAATGAAATAACTGATGAGACATTACGTTGTCTCCCTTTGGGGAAAGAGTGAGTATGCTTATTGTTCCATGGTTGTGTGATGTTCTGAGTATCCATTTCTTTTTTCCTTTCTGGAAGTCTAAGCATAGGAAGAAGTATTTACACAAATGACAAATGGTGATAGCCCTTTTTTATTCTCTTGGCTACTCAGCATCTCTATGCCCTTTGTAGTTTGGACAATTTCCCCATTGCATTGGTTTGGTGGGACCCCATTTCAGAAACAAAAATGACCATGCAATTCTCTTTTCTCACTCCGTAGTAGCTGGAGTGAGGTTTTGGTCCTAGGCTTAGCTAACTGGGAATATATATTGAAGGAGTAATGCAAAGATAAGGGGCATTTTAGAAATAATTTTATTTGGTTTCAGAAGTGTTGAAATCGTTGGTGGGAGTTTTGCAGTTCCAGGAGTGAGCTACCAGAGATAACAGCGGCAGTGGAGCCAGAAGAGTTTTCTATCCAGAGCCTTTTTCCTGGGCCAAGTCCTGGTCTATATTTTCTACTTGCCATCAGGCTCCATACAACACCCTGACTTCAAGACTTTGAGCTCTCTAATAGCCTTTGTGGTCGGGTTAACAGGATTGATTTCTGTGGACTCCAACTTCAGTAAGTACAACAATACTATTTGTATTTTGTTAAAAATTGTATAGTTTTATATGTGTGTGTGTATGTGTGTATATAGTTATATATATGTATAGTTATATATATAGTTTTATATATACATTTATATTTATATATAACAAATTATCAAATTATGGCTAAGTCATCATAATATTTTTTTCATTTCTCTTTCCATTCTTAAACCTGACACCCAATATTAGTATTCATGAGAAGATAATGGCTAGATCATATTTTTCCTGTAACAGTATTCTTCCCCTGAATGGGGAGCTACTGTTTATTTAACTTAAGTATAAAATTCATTTTAATTTTACCTTTCACAGTCCAATTCCTGATATTGATCACAAAGCACATTCCTGCACGTGACACTGTGTTAAGTGTGATGTAGACAGAATAAACAGGCACAGGAACCCTCTCCCAAAGTCCGCTTGCAGCCCAAGAGAACCAGTGTGATTATAAATAAACATGAACATTCATAGTGTGGAACAGAGATGGGGGAAATTAATATTTTTATCTATTTATTTGATACAGTGTACAATGACTGAGTGTCAGGGGGAAGATTTGGGAGAGAAATAATGTTTTTATATGAGAAAAGAACATGGAAAATTTGAGAGTTTTTTTTTTTTTTTTTTTCCAATAGTCAGTGTAATTATTCAACTTGGTGGTAAACTTTAAAGATTCAAAATGAGTTCTTTCTCTATTCATTAAGATAGCATCATGAATGTTTGGCATAGACAGCATACATCTGTGCAGGACAATGCGCTATGTCTGACTGCTAATAAATCCCTCATGAAGTTGAGTCTTCTGTCTTTACGACACTTGAGCTCCTGGCACACTAATTTTATCTGATACAATACAGTCAGATCCTCTGGATGTGTCTTCATATTGATCAGTTTCATTTAAATAGTGGGTATTTGTTCCTTTAAGACAGTATCCTAGAAGTAGCTGTTGGATGAGTAGTGGAGCAAAAAATACATTTATTTTTACATGGTTTAATAGATACAGTTTGAGTTCTGAATAATTAAATAATGTTTGGTCTTATAAAATGTTTACAATTGGAAGTATTTTATCAGAGATTAAGACTTCAGAAGGAAGTTGAAATATTATCATTCATGCTTAGTGTAAAATTTGACAAAGATCAAAAATAGTTGACATTATGCCTGTTGAATCCCAATTAGTCAGTCACCTGATCTTTACAAAAAATATCTAAGATAAATGTGCAAGGACTCTTCATCGCCTACAGACATCAATTCCTCCACACTTGCCCTTCTTCTGAGTACCCATTTGCTTCAAGAGAAACTGTGCCCTTCTCCAAGGCAAGAAAGAAAATGCTGGTTGACATGGATGGATCTAGAGAATGAATATCATGCTAAGTGAAGTAAGTCAGACAGAGAAAGAAAAATATTATATAATATCACTTATATGTGGAATCTAAAAATTAATACAAATGAATCTATATACAAAACAGAAATGGATTCACAGACATAAAAAACAAATTTATGGTCACCAAAGGGGAAGGGAGGGGGAGGATAAATTTGGAGTATGGGATTAACAGATACAAACTACTATACATAAAACAGGTAAGCAACAAGAATTTACTATGTAGCACAGGGAACTATATTCAATGTCTAGTGATAACCTGTAATGGAAAATAATCTGAAAAAATATATATATAACTAAATCACTTTGCTGTACACCTGAAACTAACATAATATTGTAAATCAACTATATTTCAATAAAAAAAGAAAATGCTGATTGGTTTGAGTTAGCCATAGTGGTTCTATTATTGTGTTGTCAGTAATTGGTTCAGAAGTGAGCTTGTGACACAGCTGTGGCCAGTGAGACTTAACTAGATATTCTCAGGAAGTTTCTCTTGTTGTTAAAATGGAAAGAAACATTGACTGCCTTTGGAAGTTTTCATGTGAGTATATGATGCTTCAAACTGCTGCAGCCATACTGCAAACAAAACAAACAAAAAAAATTCATGAGGACAGAGGCCAATATGTCAAGGTTTGCAGAGTAGGAAGACAAAAATAACCTGGTTTATGGATTATATCATTAAGCTTGTGAATTATCCTTGCACTGCCCTATCCTTGGACTGATTATTATGTGACATATGAAAGTCATTATTACAATAAACCATCTTTTGTTAGGTTTTCTGTACTTGTAGGTAAAATGTTCTAGCTAATTTAATAAATGTTTTTATTACCAAAAGAAAATAAAATTGCTATTCAAGTGTATGTAGATTAGAGTGACTAAGTTTTAGGGATAGCATTGATTTGACTCTCTTAGGGAAACAAATCCTCTAAAAACTTTAGTACTTCATCACTGGTGTGTTGTTACACCATTGCTGAGAATCTCTGAGAATATGCTGGAGCCGATAAGGGGAACTCTGCATTGTGCTCTAGTCTGCCATTGACTGTGATGGCTTGGATATTGTTATTATCATCAATATAAGTTGAAGTAATGAACCACTGATGCTTTCTGGACCTCAGCTTTCTATCAGTGAGATGAAATGATTATATGTTAGTTTCTTAAAAATCCATTCCACCTCTAAATTTATTTATTCTGTTTATTTCAAAATCACAATAATTTGATTGTTTCTTGTAAGAAATAATTTACAAAAGTTCCTAGAATCCTGGGAAAGTTTATGTATGTATGTATGTATGTATGTATTTATTTATTTATTTACTGATTTCCTTTTCTTTTTATGAGATGAATAGTTATGTACTTTGACACCAGCACTGACACAGGCACTAGGGATAAAACACTATACAACAAAAATGTGATCCATGCCCTTGCTGATCAATGGAAGAGAATCATTTACAAAACTACAAATATAAACATTCATTGAGATCCAGAGGGTCTGAGAATACGTGCCCAGGGAAATTAACTTGAAGCTGGGATTTTAGGGATATGTAGAACTTAACCCATCTGAGGGGGCTTCAGGCTTAGAGAGAGTAGCAATATGGATGAATGTACAGTGTAGAGTGAAGGTTGAATACATTTGAGAAACAGAAAGGATTCCAGTGGTATTGGGGCAGTGGGGAGAGATGTGTAAGATGAAGTTGGACAGAAAGGCAGGGACTGGTTTTAGAACACTGTTAAAAATTGTCTATTTTATCACTTTCCTTAGGAAAATGGTCATTGTCTTTTGGGGTAAAAGAGGAAAAGTTGGAGGGCTCCCTGCTTTTGTCTCTCCAGACATACGTGCTCTTCTCTTGTGCTCTTCTTTTTACTCCTGAACATGGCTCAACCACTCTTTGAACATAATATCTATCTTTGTGAAAGCTACATTTTCAAGACCTTCACTTCTAGTGCTAGGTGACCTTACAAATGAGGCTTACCAGTTTGGCAGAAGAAATCAAAGTGGAATGAAAAGGAATAGTTTAGGAATTGTCTGGCATCCAGATAAATATTTTCTAGGCAACTGAGTGCCCAGCCCCTGTTTTTAGTGTGGTAGTCACTATACAATGATATGGAATAAACAGAGGTGATCCTAAGAGGAAGCGTTATATTGATGTATGTTTTTGTAACACACTAAAAGGCAATCAATTAATTAGTTACTCACATCCATACTAGGCAGTTATTGCCTGGCCTAGGAAATGAGATCAGTACAATCAATAAGAAAACTCAAACACTCTCTTATACTAGCCATGTTGACTTATTTTTATCCCAGATAAGCCCTCATTGAATTTGAATATAGTTCCTATCTACTTAAAAAATGAGTTGACTTATATATAACTAACAAGTACCTACTGTATAGCACAGGGAACTCTACTCAATACTCTGTAATGGCCTATATGGGAAAATAATCTAAAAAAGAGTGGATATATGTATATGTATAACTGATTCACTTTGTTGTACACCTGAAACTAACACAACATTGTAAGTCAACTATACTCCAATAAAAATTTTAAAAAATGAGTTGACTAACATTTGGATGAAATGTAATTTTCCACATTATATTGAATTCAGATAACAAGTCTTAAGATTCCAAGATTCTTTCCTCACGTAGATATTTTCTATAAATATTTTTTCTTTATTTTAACAATTATTTTTGAAGTTTTATCATTTTTTTCTTGAGATTTCCTTTAGGGCTTCTGAGTGATGGTCATTGAGTATTTCTCATTTTTCCTTCAGTTTTGAGTTAATTTTTGCTAATTTCTTTCAGCTTGGGGCTTTTGTTTCAATAGTTTCTACCTCAATAAAGGTAGAACAAGATGATTTATCATTCTTAATATAAAGCACATGTGACTCAAGCCCTGGAATTCTCTTGTTCTCATTTTAACAGTGAATCATTGAGTGTGACATGTATCCCTGCAAGTGTGTTTTGATAAATATTAGTTCTGTGGCATGTACTGTGGTATATGTATATTTTACACCAGGACTTCTGTATTTTTCAAGGAAAAAAATGGGACACAAGTCCAAGAGACTACAGAGTTAAGTGGAAAATGGCAGGATAGAGCCAGGAATCTGAGCTGGTTGTTGGCAGTATTATAGGAAAGGAAAGACAGAATCTTGGAGTTCCATGCTACCCAGGCAACCAGGACTGAGAGACCAAAATGCCAGAAAGAATTAAGTGTGTTTAGGTGAGCTTGGTATTCTGTTCCACATTTCCCATGAAGGCATTTGCTGATTCATAACTAAGCCCAACACAGAGTAGCAGTTAAAAGTCTAGGAAGTCAAACAGAAATTATGGAAGTCTCATGAAGTTGAGAAGATAAAATTGGAAGCCAGGAACCTCAAAAAAGGGTGTCACAGTAAATAGTCCAGAGTTCCAGTTAGGACCATCAGAGGGCTATGATTTAGGAGTAAGTTATTGTTTAATATAGTAGCCAAAAGCTATAATGTGGCCATGGAACATGTAAAATGCACCCAGTCCAAATCGAAATACACTGTAAGTGCAAAATACAGAGCAGATATTGAAGCCTTACTACAAAAAAGAAGAATGTGAAATATCCCATTAACAAACTTACATTGATAATGTGCTGAAGCAATAATAGTTTGGATATATTTGGCTAAATAAAGTAATAATAAAAGTTACTTTCTCCTTCTCCTTCCTACCATTTAAATGAGCCATTTAATGTTTGAAATGATATGGGTGTCTCATATTTCTTTTGAATTGCACTGTGTAAAGGTGAGTCAGAAAAAGACTAGACCTCATAAAGACTTAAAGCAAGGCTTTAATTTGATCACTTCTAGGCTAGATTTAAGATGATCCTCACTCTTGCTAACTACCTATCAGAAATCAAAAGAAAATACTTTCTGGAGGGAGATGGCTGCAGTCAAAACCTCAGACAACTATGTAATATATATTTTAAATTGTCATTTAATCAACAATTTTCAAGCATCTTTAAAGGTAGAATTAAATGATTATAAGACAGCAGAAAAAAAAAAAAAAATGATAGAAATAAACACATACACCATACTCCAGAAAATGATATTATCAGACATAGACTTTAAAATAAGTGTGATTAATATGTTTAAAAAATAGATGCCAAAATGTATAATTTCAGCAAGTAATCTACAGTGAAAAAATCAAAGGGAAAGCATAGCATTGAAAAATAAAATAAGCAACAATAAGAATTGAATAAATGGGTTTAATAGCAGATTAGATACAGAAAAGACAATTCACTAGAAGAGAGCCATACTAAAGCATAAAGATAAAAAAATATATATAGGATAACACAAGCATATTTGTAATGCAATGAAAAATTAGAATATGCATGCAATTTGAGTATCTTAAAGGGAGGAGAGAGAATGGTCCAGAAGCCATATTTGAAGTCATACTGGACAATAATTTTCTAAAACTGTTGAGAAACATCAAGCCTCAGATTTTAAGAAGAATTATAAGCATAGATCAGGAAAACACAAAGAAAGCTGCATGCTAGCACATCAGAGGTAAAATACTAAAAATTTTAGATTAAGACAAGGAAATACAGGAAGGAATGAAGAGCAACAAAAATAGATACTAATGGTAAAAATATGTGTGTTTATCTAAATAAACTTTAAATATGCAAAATAGTAATACATTATTTGAAGCACGTAAGGCCCTTGAACTCTCAAAGAAGTGATAAAGTTTAATTTATAGATTAATTTATATTAACTTCTAAAACCAAGGATGAATGTAGTTATCTCTATGCTGAAAAATGAAAGAAAGGAGAATATGTAAGTAACAAGCTAATAAAGGATAAAAATGCTTGATTCATCCAAACAAAGAAAGAAGAAAGAAGTAAAATTAAAATATGTTGACAATTAGGAAAAATAATAAGAGGATGAATTTAAATTTAAATATATTAATAGTAACAAACTATATTATATATAAATAGATTACTTGTGTCAATGAAAAGATTGGATAAATCTTAAAAGATGGTATAAAGTTTTACAGAGATTGGATAAAAAAGTGGATAATTACACATATATGAAACAAATATATATATATGAAATATATAGATGATACATATGACTTGATATATATGTGTAGGATATATAAAATATAGATATAATCTATATCTATATAGATAATATCTATAGATAGATATAGATATAGATAAGAATGTTTAGGAAATTAAAATAGAAAGTTTATGCCATGCAAAGACTAAACAAAAAAATGCAGATGTAGAGACTATAATAGCAGACAATGTAGATTCCAAGCAAAAATACTTCATAATGATAAAATATTCAATCCAACAAGATGATTAAAAATTCTAAATGTGTATGCATCTAAAATTATAGCCTCAAGAAAAGGAAATTGATAAAACTAAAAGGAGAAATAGACAATTTACAATTAACTTGTGATTTTAACCACCTTGTTCAGTAACTGATAGAAGAAACAGATTAAAATTACTTATATCTCTTAGAGTACAGATGATTTCAATCACATGATTATCAAACTTGACCTTATTTACATACATAGAAATCTGAACTCAACAGCTTAAGACCATATGCTGAGCCATAAAGTAAGTCTTGACAAATTTCTAAGGATTGAAATCACAGAAAGTATATTCTCTAACCACAGAGTAATTATGCTAAAATCAATAGAAAATAAAATAGCAGAAAAAGCTTTAATTTTTCCAATACTTTTCTAAAGAATCCATAAGTCAAAGAATACATGATGAATACTAGAAAATATTTTCTGCTGAATGATGATTAAAATGCAAGTTTTCAAGACATGTGGGATGCAACATAAACAATGCCTAGAGGGAAATGATAGTCTTGGAAGCATATATTAGAAAAGAAGAATGGCTGAAAATCAATGAGCTAAGTGTCTTCTGATGACATTAAAAACAGAAGTACAAAGTAAACTCCCAAAAATGTAAAAGAAAGGAAACAATGAATAAGAGCAGACTTATACTCATAAAATTAAAAAAAAAAAAAATACACTATATAGAAAGTAGTAAAGTTAAAACTCAATTTTTAAAGACTGCTAGAATAAAGAGTAAGACAAATTAACAAAATAAGGAATGGGAGGAAAAACAATATTATTAAGATATAATATTATGAATAATTTTATGTCAATGATTTTTTAAAATTATATTAAATGGACAAATTCCTAATAAAATATAGCTTTCCAATCTGATACAAGAAGTATTACAAGCACTAATTATTTCTACATTTATTAAATATAGAAAGTTTAAAAATAAACAGTATGAATCTGTGGTGTTAATTATCAGGATATTTGTTATTTTTGTCTAGGAGGGCGGGATAGTAACTGGGAAGGGACTTGAGGAGAACTCCTGATTTATTAATAAAACTTCATTTTTTGATCTGGATGGACAATAAATATGTTTTTTTTTAAAGTTTATGTATACAATTATCCCCCTTATCCACATGGGATACATTTTAAGACCCCCAGTGGATGCCAAAAACCACAGATAATACTGAACATTATATATGCTATGTTTATTTTTATACATACACACCTATGATAAAGTTTAATTTATCAATTAGGCCCAGTAAGAGAGTAACAATGAATATTATATAATAATAAAGGGGACAATCCATCAGGAAAACAGTTATTAGTATATATGCAGCTAACATAGGATCACCAAAATATATAGAACAATTATTAACAGAACTAAAGTAAGAAATTGAAAACAACACTATAATAGTAGGGGACTTTAACACCCCACTTACATCAGTGGAAGAATCATCCAAACAAAAAAATCAAAAAGGAAACAGAGGCCTTAAAGGAAACATTATATCAGATGGATTTGATAGATTTGTACAGAACATTCCATCCAAATGCAGCAGAATATACATTCTTCTCAAATGGACTTGGAACTTTCTCAAAGATAGACGATATGCTGAGACACAAAACAAATCTCAATAAATTTAAGAAGACTGAATAATATCAAGCATCTTTTCCAATTATAATGGTATGAAACTAGAAATCAACTACAAGAAGAAAGCAGGAAAAATTACAAATATGTGGAGACGGAACATCATGTTACTGACCAACTACTCGGTAAACAAAGAAATCAAAGGTAAAATAAGAAATACCTGAAGACAAATTAAAATGAAAATCTGACATACCAAAGTCTATGGGATACAGCAAAAATTATACTAAGAGGGAAGTTTACACCAGTACAGGCCTACCTCAAGAAACAAAAAAAACTCAAATAAAACCCAAACTTACTCCTAAAGGAACTAGAAAAAGAAGAACAAATGGAGCCTGAAGTCAGTAGAAGAAGGACATAATAAAAAACAGAGAAGAAATAAATGAAATAGAGACTTAAAAGACAATAGAAAAGATCAATGAAACTAAGCTGGTTCTTTGAAAAGATAAAATTGACAGATTTTTAGTTAGACTCACTAAGAAAAGAAGAGAGAATGTTCTGATAAATAAAATCTGAAACAAAAGAGGAGAAATAACAGACACCACAGAAATACAAATGACATTAAGAGAATATATGAACAGCTATATACCAAAAAATTGGACAACCTAGAAGAAATGAACAAATTCTTAGAATCATACAGCCTTCCAAGAATGAATCCTGAAGAAATAGAAAATCTGAATAGACTGATTGATTACTAGTAAAGAAAGTGAAACAGGGGCTTCCCTGGTGGCGCAGTGGTTGAGAATCTGCCTGCCAATGCAGGGGACACGGGTTCAAGCCCTGGTCTGGGAAGATACCACATGCCGCGGAGCGACTAGGCCCGTGAGCCACCATTGCTGAGCCTGCGCATCTGGAGCCTGTGCTCCGCAACAAGAGGGGCCGCGATAGTGAGAGGCCCGCGAACCACGATGAAGAGTGGCCCCCACTTGCCGCCTCTAGAGAAAGCCCTCGTACAGAAACGAGGACCCAACACAGCCATAAATAAATAAATAAATAAAATTAAAAAAAAAAAAAAAAAAGAAAGTGAAACAGTAATTAAAAACCTCTCAAAAAATGATGTCCAGTACCAGATAACTTCACAGGTGAATTCTGCAAAAATATTCAAAGATTTAATACCTATCTTTCTTAAACTCATCTAAAAAATTGAAGAGGAAAGAATGCTTCCTAACTTATTTTATGAGGCTAACATCACCCTGATACCAAAACCAGACAAATACAATGCAAAAAAAAAAAAAAAAAAAAAAAAAGCACAGGCCAGTATCTCCAACAAATATAGGCACAAAAATCCTCAACAAAATATTAACAAACCAAATACAACAATATATTAAAAGGATCATACACCATGATCAAGTGGGATTTATTCCAGGATGCAAGGAAGATTCAACATCCATAAATCAGTCAACCTGATACACTACATTAACAAAATGAAAGATAAAAAAAAAAAATGATTATTTCAAAAGATGCAGAAAAAGTATTTGATAAGATTCAACACCCATTTATGATAATAACTCTCAAAAAAGTACATAAAGAAGGGATGGACCACAACATAATAAAGGCCATATATGACAAAATCACAGCTAACATCATGCTTAATTGTGAAAAATTGAAAGCCATCCCTCTGAGATCAGAAACAAGACAAGTATGTCTACTTTCACCACTCCTATTCAACACAGTATGGAAGCCCTAACCAGATAATTCGGCAATAAAAGAAATAAAAAACATACAAATTGGAAAGGAGGAAGTAAAACTGTCACTATTTGAAAATGACATGATTTTGTGTATAGAAAACCCTAAAGAGTTCAAAAAAAAACCCTATTAGATATAATAAACAAATACAGCATAGTTGCAGGATACAAAATCAACAATAAAAATATATTGTGTTTCTATGCACTAACAATGAGCTAAAAGAAAAGGAAATTAAGAAAACAATCCAATTTACAATTGCAACAAAAAGAATAAAATAACCAGGAAAAAATTTAACCAAGGAGGTGAAAGACCTGTACTCTGAAAACTATAAGACATTGTTGAAAAAAATTGAAGAAGACACAAATAAATGA
Organism: Eschrichtius robustus; assembly: GCF_028021215.1. Lineage (NCBI taxonomy): Eukaryota > Metazoa > Chordata > Mammalia > Artiodactyla > Eschrichtiidae > Eschrichtius > Eschrichtius robustus. The sequence continues at coordinate 152,754,608 of NC_090824.1, read as the reverse complement.
AGCAATACTTCATGCTCATGGATTGAAAGAATTAACAATGTTAAAATGTCCATATTACCTAAAGCAATCTACAGATTCAATGAAAACCCTATCACAATCCCAAAGAAATTTTTCATAGAAATAGAACAAAAAATTCTGAAATGCATATAGAACCACAAAAGACCCCGCATAGCCAAAGTGATACTTAGAAAAAAGAATAAGCCTGGAGGTATCACATTCCCTAATTTCAAACTATATTACAAAGCTACAGTAACCCAAACAGCATGATACTGGCAGAAAAACTGATACATAGATCAATGGAACAGCATTGAGAGCTCAGAAATAAACCCACACATATATGGACAATTAATTTATGAGCCAGCCAGAAGTAAAGAACAAACAGTGGAGAAAGGACAGTCTATTCAATAAATGGTATTGGGGAAACTGGACAGTCACATGTAAAAAAATAAAACTAGACCACTATCTCACACTATATGCAAAACTCAACTCAAAATGAATTAAAGACTTGAATGTAAAACCTGAAACCATGAAACTCCCAGAAGGAAACATAGGCAGTCTATTTTTTTTTATTAGTTCGTATGTGACCCATTTTATTTTAATTAATTATTTAATTATCAGATACTGAAATCTAATTATGAATCCTCCAAATGTGTAGTTTTGTTTTTTTTTTTTAACATCTTTATTGGAGTATAATTGCTTTACAATGTTGTGTTAGTTTCTGCTGTATAACAAAATGAATCAGCTGTATGTATACATATATCCCCATATCCCCTTCCTCTTACACCTCCCTCTCACTTTTCCTATCCCACCCCTCTAGGTGGTCACGAAGCACCGAGCTGATCTCCCTGTGCTATGTGGCTGCTTCCCACTAGCTATCTATTTTACATTTGGTAGTGTATATATGTCAATGCTACTCCCTCACTTTGTCCCAGCTTACCCTTCCCCCACCCATGTCCTCAAGTCCATTTTCTACGTCTGCATCTTTATTCCTGTCCTGCCCCTAGGTTCATCAGAACCATTTTTTTTTTTTTTTTAGATTCCATATATATACGCATTAACGCACTGTTCATGGGAATGTAAATTAATACAGCCACTATGGAGAACAGTATGGAGGTTCTTTAAAAAACTAAAAATAGAACTACCATATGACCCAGCAATACCACTACTGGGCATATACCCTGAGAAAACCATAATTCAAAAAGAGACATGTACCATAATGTTCATTGCAGCACTATTTACAATAGCCAGGACATGGAATTCACCTAAGTGTCCATCGACAGGTGACTGGATAAAGAAGATGTGGCACATATATACAATGGAATATTACTCAGCCATTAAAAAAGGTGAAATCTTGTCATTTGCAACAACATGGATGGATCTTGAGGGTATTATGCTAAGTTAAATAAGTTAGATGGAGAAAGACAGATATCATATGATTTAACGCATTTAACTCATATGTGGTATATAAAAATCAAATAATAGCAAAAAATAAATAAATGAATAAACTAAACCAAATGAAAACAAACATGTAGATACAGAGAACAGAGTAATGGTTACCAGAGGGGAAGGGGTCGGGGGATGGTGAAATGGGTAAAGGGCATCAACTGTATTGTGAGGGACAGAAAGTAGATTTTTGGTGGTGACCACCCTGTAGTGTTTACAGAAGTAGAAATGTAATGTTATACACATGAAACATTTAATGTTATAAACCAATGTTACCTCAATAAAAAATTAACAAAAAAACAAAAAAGAGATTGGCAACACTAACTAATAATAAAATAGAACAATTATAACAATATGCTGTAATAAAAGTTATGTGAATGTGGTCCCTCTGCCTCATTAAATATCTTACTGTAAAATTTAATGCCTTTTCCATCTTAACTAAGCACTGTGGCTGCTACTGCTGCAGTTTGAGGTGTGATGGCAAATGTAGCACGAATTTCTTTTCCCTCCTTCACAATTTCACTGATTGAATATTTGTTCTTACCAGAGATCTTAGCAACCTCAGCAAACAATTTGTTTTCTTATTAACTAGAGAACTTTTACCTTTTCAATTAAAGGAAGCACCTTATGGCTTCTCTTTGGCATGTGCAAATTGCCAACATCACTACTCTTATGCTTTGGGGACATTATTAAGTAAAATAAGTGTCACTTGAACACAAGCACTGCAGTACTGCCACAATCAATCTGATAACCGAGACGGCTACTGAGTAATGGGTGGGATAACTGGACAAAGGGATGACTCATGTCCCACCTGGGATGAGGGGGAGGGAATGAGATTTCGTCATGCTATTCAAACAGTGAACAGTTTAAAACTTATTGTTTATTTCTACAGTTTACCATGTAATATTTTCAGACCTTGGTTGACTGCGGATAACTGAAACCTCAGAAAGCAAAACTTTGGATAAGGCGGGTATACTTTTCCAAACTATGGTTAAGGAAAAAACAAACAAACAAACAACAAAACCGTACTTCAATCAACAATGTTAAAGGAAAGACAAATTATCCTTCTACAGAAAATTATATTACAAAAGTGTTGACACATGAAAAGCCAAAGATACGTAACCAAAAATATAGGAAAACAATGTTAGAGGTGTGTGCCAGGTTCTTAATTGATAAAAATAGTATGTTGTTTTTCTGGAGAAGTTCAGCATATATCATTTAGGATGCTTTTACTTGTGCAGAACAGAAAAACAGCCCATTTGTTGAAACAGTAAGAAAGGGAAACCAGGATCTCACAGAAGAGGAGGTTCAAGATGAGCAGACTTAGGGTTATGCAGGCCCAAGCTCCTCCCTGCTCTCAGCTTTGTTCTACATGGACTTTAACTTCACCCCAAATCTAGATACTACAGTGACTTGCAATGGTCCTTATCAGGCTTTATGATTTCTTTGTGCATGTCTGGTGACAGAGAGAGAGATGAACTGGCATCACTTGGCTCCTTCTTTCTTCCCTTCTTTTTTTAATTTTCTATAATTTTACAGTGATTGATAATTTTTAACTTTGGGGTTTTATTCCAACATAAAGATTGTTTAATTTTTCCTTTTAACCATTAGCTTTTTCTTCTTTTATTGCTATTTTTTTAATTGAAGTTTAATTCATATACCGTTAACACATCTTAGTTCCAGGTGCACAACATATTGATTCAATATTTGTATACATTTTGAAATGATCAATGCAATAAGTCTAGTTAACATCTATCACCATACATAGTTACACATTTTTTTTCTTTTTTTCTTGTGATGAGAACTTTTAAGACCTACACTCTTAACAACTTTCATATGTGATACAGCGTTATTAACTGTAGTCACCATGCTATACATTACATCCCCATAAGTTACTTATTGTATAGCTAGAAGTTTGTACCTTTTGACTCTCTTCACCCATTCCCTGTCCAATCCTCCCTCCCCTACACCCTGTAATCACCAATCTGTTCTCTGTTATCTATATGCTTAGTTTTTGGCTTGTTTTATTTTTTTAGATTCCACATATGAGATCATACTGTACTTGGCCTTCTCTGTCTGACTTATTTCACTTAGCATAATGCCCTCAAGGTTCATCCATGTTGTTGGAAATGGCAACTTGGCTCCTTCTCAAGAGCATTTTCCCTAACGATTTTTCTTAAGAATTGTCCCCAACTTCCAGAATCTCATTAGTCAGAACTGGATCAAATGGTCTATCTTTAATCAATCTGGAATGAAAACATCCTTAGAGCAATCAGACCCATCCTTGATGGTGGAACTCAGCTTCTCTAAGGCAACAGACTGTATGAGGGTGGGCTGGGGATATGAATAAAACAATGGGATGATGAATAGTGAGTACCTCAAGCAGTCATTAGGGTCCTCTAAAAAATATGGATGCAATATCCATTCAACAATTTCATTCATAATTGTCCCCTTCGTATTTCTGTTTTATTCACTAGGATATTTTTGCTTACTTCTTACTTATTGAGAATTGTGCCTTGAATATCCTCTGACATTAAGCATCCTTGACTTAGATTTGTCTAGAAGACCTTTTAGTACTTGCTTTAAAACCTATGTAGTTATACTTAAATTCTTGCATTAAATTTTTATGTGAAATATATTCATGTCCCAAGTAATACACTAACTTCAATCATATTTATATGTGCATTTCATGTTGGCCTTTGCTTTCTTAATGCCATTCCATTGCATTGAGTACTTAGCATTAGTCCTGCTCTCACACACCACACGTTTTCTTGGAGCTGAGAGCAATGCTCAGAGGGGAGATTTTGGATAAAGTTATCTGGAAAAAGAGGCAAAAGCAGCAGATAAAGGAGTGTTGGGAGCTGGATTCAGCCATCCTGCTAAACTCAGAATTCTGGCACATTTTGCGTCAAAAGAAGTTAATATTCCCAGAATGTACTTTAGGAATTTGGGGCAGCTTCTGAGGCATGGACCAAATATCAATACGCCCAAAATTCTTTAACATTGTCAGTGCTGGAAACTTTCCTCGGGATCCAGTCTAAAAGAAGTGGATATTCAGTAACCACACTGTGACTCAATCAGCAACAGTATAAAGTATCTGATTCTATTTTTTATTTGTAATAGATAGGACATGTCTTCCGAACTCCATGACTTTCCTGTATGACATCCTATTACCCTGTTACCTGCCTATCCCAGACTGTTGTTATCATGCTATCAACCTTCACTTATCACAGATATGTGTGTATATATACACATACACAGGAAATTGGAGATACCAAAATGAAATTAAAAGTATAATTATTTCCATTCAAAATATCCAGTTTTACAAAATAATTCACAATAACATTATTTAAAATGAATTTCCCTATGACTCTGAAATAGAATTTTATTCACAAAATTTTATTTTTATGTGAAATCAGTGTTTATTGAATTAATGCTCCATACCAAAAAAAGAAAAAAAAAAAGAAAATCAAAGTTTTGCAACAGGATGAAAGCAAATACTAATTATTATAAAAACTATTATCATTCAAGTCTTAACTGTCTGTATACTGTAGAAAAAAACTGGCTTTATTTTTTAGATAGTGTTTCAACATACCCTCTGCTGTCTGGGAATAAGATATTGGGTCATTTATAAAGGTTCAAAGAGATCTCTAGATTTCCGAACACACAAAAAACTAGAAAAGACTATGTATAAACTCTTTACAAAGTGGTGAAGATAACTATAGCTGGATCTACTCATACAAAATGTAGGATTGAAGCCTGAAATTGGATGTAACTTTAAAAACAACAGCTTGGTTGCCTCCCTGAGCTCCCGTGGAGACAACATATACTCCAAAGCTGGGTAAACCTGTTCTAGATCTTGGCTGCAATTTACAGGTGGTGCATCTTTGGAAAAGTCACTTCATCTCTCTTGGCCTCCCTTTTTTCTTTCACAAGATGGACATCATTGGTGAATTGAACGTGGCCTCTGGGACAAGTCAAACCCTCAAATTTCAAAACTGCCGATCAATAAAGGTGTGATTTATGGCAAGCTCCTTTACTTTCTCAACTGTTTCCCATCTACAAAATAGGAGTGATGCCTAACTTGCAGATTTCTTGAGAAGATTAAATAAGATATGTATTGTTCTTGTAGTACATGAAACCCAAAAGCATTTGATAATAACAAGAGGGCTCTACCACGGGTTAGGAACTATTTGAGGAACTAACAATACACAGGTGAAGGGCAGCAGAACGTTTAACTGCAAAGAACTCAGCAAAATTAAGTTCCTGTAGGGTTTAAATGAGATAGTGTCTGTAAAGAAAACTAGCACATGTGAGCACTCAATGCATGTTACTTTTTACTTTTTTTTTTGTCCGCGCTGCGCAGCATGCGGGATGTTAGTTCCAGGACCAACCTGTACCTCCTGCAGTGGAAGCGGAATCCTAACCCCTGGACAGACAGGGAATTCCCAGTTTTTAACTTTTTTAAAGTTTATTTTATGGAAGTTGACTCCTGATGCTCAAAGGCTACATTTAGAGATGTTTAATGAATAAGAGATCTAAATAAATAATTTTCACTTAATATTTAAACATAATTTTAAAAAAATGTTGCAGGGTGTGTAGATCTCATTTATAATGGTGGTAGTTGTTTCCTGGGCATCTATGGTTGCCCATGCACTTTCATTCCCACTGCATTCTGTAATGTTCTCCACAACTTCATAAGAATGTATCAGCTGCATTTTCCTAAGAGAAGCTCAGAGAGGTTAGGTAGCAAGCCTGAAGGCATGCATCCGTGCTTGCACACCTATACACGCATTGTGACGCTCACTGTGTCCTCTCCCTGCCCGGGTGCCAGCTGTCTGGTGCACCGGCACTTTAGGTGCAGCCGAGGGCACTTGACCTTTGTCCATCCCGTTAGATCATCAGAGCAACCAACAGGCCTGTGACACTTACGGTGGCAAGGCAGCTGCGGGCTTGCCCACCTGGCAGCTGGATTTGGAAATAAAACCGGTGCAAGGTAATGACTGCACTGCCCAGGGATTAGAAAGGCTGGGGCTGCTCTCTGAGGCTCCCTGCATCCGTGTGTGCTGCTGCTGGCGATAGTATTAGCAGGAGTAATAATAATGTCATGGTAGCGTGGTAGTAACAGCAGTGGTGATGCTAGCCGCAGTGGAAGCAGCAGCAACATTAGTAGTGATGATAACAATAATAAAAGCGGGAGCAACAATAGCAATAATAATACCCCTTTTCAGGAAAGATGGTCTAAAAGGGTTAAGAATCACAGGAAGGCGACAGTCTGGACGGGCTGAAAACCCCTAGAGGGATGGAAGGGTATAAAGATGCCAGGAAGTGGCTGGGGAATAATAAAATAAGAGGGAAGCTAAACCAGTGACCCTTGTCGGCAGTGAAAAGCGGCAGATTAGAAAATGTTTCATGCTAATTTCCATGGAGATTTCTTTAATTTATAGAAGATTGCTTCCCGGCCTGGCCTGCCGCGCGCCGGCCGTGTCCTTGGTGGTCGTGCTGCCTGGATGCTTTGCAGCGCGCGGGTCGCTCCTGCGCCTCCGACGTCTCTATCCGCTCCGCCCGCGCGCTCTCCTGCCCCTGCTCTCGCTTTTTTTTTTTTTTTCTTTCCGCCACAGTGTTAGGATTCTTGTCACATGATGGCTTCATCGGGCCCCCTCTCCTCCTGATCCTTTCAAGCTCTTTCTCCTGCCTGGCATATCAAAGGAGATTTGTGGGTCACCGAGCCGGGACGCCGCATATAAAGTCATCAGCCCGCTCGGCACCACCTCGCTCATTTGCCGCGTTGTTCTTGCGAGACGCTGGGGGTTGCTGGGTCTCTTCAATAACTCGATTAGTAGTTAAGTGACTACTTGAAAGATATAAAATATATATATATATATATATATATATATATACAGTTAGAGACAGTTCGAGAGTTTAGTCGCACTCTCCCAAATGAAACTTATTAGAGCATAAAATAAAGGAACACATCACAGGACTTAGAAATGCTTTACAGAATTATTATTATTTAGCATTATGGTTATTATTTTAGGATTTATTTAACAATTTAAATATTAAATTCAGTGCTAATTCAGCCACAAAATTACGAGCTGCAATTGTTTTTGGTATGCATATATGTTCACAGGCCTTTTAAAGAATAACTTTTAAGTTTACCAAATAATTGAGATTCAGATGCTTTTGCCATAACAGTAAAATACATTTTAATTGCAAGTGTTATACAAGGTATATGTATATGGATGGATGGATGGATGGATATACCGTATAAGATGTAATCTCTAAAATAAAGACGCAGACATAGAGAATGGGCTTGAGGACACAGGGAGTGGGAAGGGTAAGCTGGGACAAAGTGAGGGAGTAGCATGGACATATATACACTACCAAATGTAAAATAGATAGCTAGTGGGAAGCAGCCACATAGCACAGGGAGATCAGCTGGGTGCTTTGTGACCACCTTGAGGGGTGAGATAGGGAGAGTGGGAGGGAGACGCAAGAGGAAGGAGATATGGGGATATATATATATGTATAGCTGATTCATTTTGTTATTCAGCAACAACTAACACACCATTGTAAAGCAATTATACTCCAATAAAGATGTTAAAATAAAATAAAATGAAATAAGCCCCAGAGACAGGCTGAGTATTTAAATGGGTTTCCAGGTAAAGATGGGTCTTGTTTGCAGAATTATGTAGGACAGATGAGAAGACTGCTTCTTCCTACCTCCTCATGATCTTCCTCGTGCTTCATCCAGCTCTCTTAAGGCAGGAAATGGGCATAATTCCCACCGAAGCTCCAACTAAAGCCTTAGGCACTGGCTTCAGTGGAAGTTGGCGTAAAACTGTCCTGCCAAGTCATTTTTGATCAAAGACTCACAGCCTTGGCTGCTCCTATAGTCTGTATTCCTTTTAACTGTGTTTTTTCCTATACCTGAAACTGTTTCTTCTATACCTGAATGGATACCTTCCAGGCTATATTTCCAAAGGGTCACTGCCACGTTGCCTTATTTTTGCAGGCACAGTTGTTATGAATATGCTTTAGTTAGTCACATCTTGAAAAGTCAGGGCAAGTTTCTTTGGCATTAATTATTTATCATAAAATTCTGCCTTTAAAAAACTGAAGTGTCCTCTGAAAATTTTGCCTAAAGACATGAATTCTCAATCAGTGAGGTGTGTTTGGGGAAGTACAATGTATGCTTTGCATTGAAATTCTTTTTGTAACTAAATGTAGCAACTAAATTGTATATCTTATAAATTATATTTGTATATCATATAATATCAAACAATATAATCTTTTTCTATGTCATGCATAGATAAACTCACAAGTACTATATTTAGCTAAAGAAAAGTTCTTGAGGCCCTTTTCCAGAACTTTGCTGTTTAATCACTAAAAATTACTCAGAGTTGAGATGGCAATTATGTGACATTCCTGCCACCATTTCCTTCTACCATGCCCATGGCAGAGGTTGGCAAAGAATCCTGGTCGGCATGTGTCTAAACAGCTTCTTCAGCCCACCAACCAGGAGCCCAGGGCCTATACATTAGATGAATTCTATTTGTCATCCGTTATTCAGGTTAATAAGCATGTTTTGCGATTGTGAGCTAATAAAATTGTCCTTTATTATCAGTTCTTGAATATTTACAATGTAAAGTTTTTATTTGATGGTACCTATGACAAGAAGGTTGATTTTTTTAAAAATTATTTTGGCCACACCGCACCACATGTGGGATCTTAGTTCCCCAACCAGGGATCCAACCCACACTCCCTGCAGTGGAAGCATGGAGTCTTAACTACTGGACCAACAGGGAAGTCCCAAGAAGGTTGAGTTTATGTATGTTTCAACCCCAAGTAATTTTGGACAGATGTTAGACTCTACTTTGCTGTTTCACTTTGACAATATTCATAACCTCATTTGTAGAATGTAGAGACCCTTTAGATAAGTCCCTGCATCTGGAAGCACTGCCCTGTAAACTGGGGTTGGATTTCCAAAATGAGAAAAGACATACATTTCCTACTGGCTGCCATAGTCACTTGCAGCCTCCAGTTTTTGATAACACGGCTACAAATATTTACACTGAAAAACTGTGATTCATAACCAATTATAATATTTTTAATAATAGCATATTAAAATCTTTCTCTCTAACAAAATGTGGAAGGTATTAAGGAGTTTTTCTTTCTTTCTTTCCTGTTTCAAACATACATACATTTTGTCTCAGAAATTTCTAATGAGGCATGGTGTCTATGGTAGAAATATTAGTCTGGAAATGGAGCATATGTTTGGAATTATAGGATTTGGGATTTGATAACCCCTCAATCATAACAGTGGTCATGGGTCACGTCTATAAAACTGAAGCCTTAGCTGTCATGTTGACGGAAATATACCAACATGTTTGCTTTACTTTGTTCTCATTAAGCTCCTGTGTTTAATATTGGTCTCTCATATTCATCTCTCTTTGTCACCTCCTCAAAATTTCAGATTACTCTTGCATTTAATTCTGGGCTTAATGACTGTACCTTCTCACAGGATCAAATACCATCATCCAGAGTTAAAGTTAGGCAGGATGGTAAGTGTTATATCATTAATTTCATAAATATGCAATAGTAAAATTAAGTGTTACCCAGTGCTGTCAGTGTTCAGCAAATTCCTTCATGTATGCTAGAATATATTAACTGACAATGTGCCTGGGATATTAGATATTCACACTTTGTAAGAAGATTTTCCAAAAGTGATTTTGCCCCCTTTGTTTAAGGGTTGTATGGATTGTCAAGATAGGAAATGAGAAAGGGGGATTTTATATCACATCTTAGTGCCCAGACCAGATATGTCACCACTTTCCACTGTCAGTGGAAATGTTCTTAGTGGACTCTGAATCCTTATGACACTTTGATTCTTACATTAATACTGATGAGAGCTGAGGTATAAGCCAGGAACTATTTATTAGTGTCTTATTGCAGATAATATAACCAAAATAATCTCAATATTTAAGCAGTGTTTTAGGAGCTTTAGGCCTACTTGCCTTATTTGGATAATCCTTTTTTTTATCTCTTTTGGGAATCTGCAAATTTCCATTGATTGATGTTGATGACATCTCCAGTCTTGCTTATGTCTTTTGGAGTGAAAAGATGGAAAGCAGTAGCTGGGCCTAAGATGAGAGAGGTGCTGGGAGCAAACAAAGATAGAAAGTACAAAACAAAGAGAGGAAACATCGCTAGTAGAAAGGTTTTTAAGATTTTTGGTACATATAAGTCATATAAGTGTGTTTTACCCCTCCTCCCATCAGTGTTTCCACTTGACTCTGCCTGTTCATCCAAAAAAAAAAAAAAAAACAAAAGAAAGAAAGAGAGAAAAAAGCTTTTGAAGGTTGAGTGAGAATAATACCCTCAGATGGCACCAAAAATGGCACATGAAACTTACCAGAAATGGCACATGACTTACTTTTTAACTGCTTTCAAAACCCAAGAATAGATGGGTAGGGATAACAGTTAGGGTTCTGAGAATAGACCCTACCCGAAGTCTGGCTCCTGAGCTGGGCTTCCCCAGCCTTGGCACAGTTCGTATTGGTGCTGGACGATTCTTTGCTGTGGGCTGTCCTGTGCACTGCAGGATACTTAGCTGCATTTCTGGCTTCTAACCCACTCTCACCACTGTGGTGAGATAACCAAATATGTCCCCCCCCCCCAAGTTGCCAAATGTCCTTGGGGAAATCGAGGAGGCAAAAGGGCCCTGTGTTGAGAACCACTGTTTTGGGATACTTCACTTTTTTACTCGCTGTGCATTTTCCCATCTCTTCTCTTCTCCATCCCTTTACCACTAACACCCTCTCTAGCTTCCTCCCTTTCATCTTTTAGGTCTCAGCTGAGAAGACAGCTCCTCTAGGAAGTTCTCCTTAACTTGGAAGGATTTAGGTGCCTTGCCTGTGCCCCAGACCTAGCAGGCATCAATCAGTCTTTACGGACTCCCACCCAACCCCCATGGGAGTGCTAGGCCCTTTACAGGAACTGAGTCTGGCCTCCAGGTACTTCTGCCCCGAGCATTGTTCTTAACACAGGAGAAAAAGTGCCCACGGGATGGATGCTGAGCGAGCAAAAGTGGAAGACTGAATTACAGGTGTGCTTTGCATATATGAATCCCTATTTTGACCAGGGCAAATGCCAAAGCAATCTTCCCTTTCTTAGTAAAGCCTGAGCCTCTTTCAGAGATACTTTATAAATTCGCTCCACAGCAGCATAATGGTGAATGTAATTTCTAAGGTGACTGGCTGCTTTATTTGGCTGTTATTTTCCCAAAGAACTCATTTAGGAATTTAGGTTGATAAAAATGTCAGCTCTGCTGGTGCTTTTCACTTCAACATGGCATATTTCCCTGGTCCCCAAACCTTGGGGAAAACGCTCCCCTAGAGAGCCGGAGGAAAGGGAAGCAGGCCCCTCCTTGTGCCAATGTTTCCTGCCCTCTTCTCCAGGCAGTCTGCTTGTAGAGAAAGAGGACTTGGCAGGCAATGAGGCCTTTCCGTGGGCATGCGCCGGAGAGTTTCCACCACAATGGCATGATCACACCTTGTGTCTGGATCCTCTCCTGCTTCATTAAGATTTTTCTGTGCTGTTCCCTCTCATTCTTCTTGGGAAGTGGGACATTTCAAAAGGAGTGAGATGACTCTAATTTTGTGCTTTCAGAAAGCACACAGGCAAAATTTAGATACATATGGATGCATGGACCCAGCATATCAGCTGCATTGACTCCCAAACACTGAAGAGAATAATGTCTGAGCAGGATGTTCTCTCCCTTTCGAGCACAGGAGCCTCTCCCTCTCCTTGGCCTTGAAACATCTCAGCAGGAAATGTAGTTTTAGCAAAAACAAAGGCACACCAGAGGACAGAAGTTTAATGTAAACAAGGCATAAAATAGTGAGAAAAAGATTTTTCCTCTTGCTTTGGTATCTCCCCCTACCTTGCCTGCTTACCAAAAAAACAAAAAAACAAAATAGGTCAAGTAACATACCTTCAGAGGAGGAAAGAAGGCTGAGACAGAATGTTCTCAACACTGTCTTGAGTTGGCATGGTCATCCAGTATCTGTGTCTCTTATCTCCCTCCATTTGTCAAAAATACAATGAAACAAGCTGAAGAGTGGTTTCCAAATTGCAGGCAATCAAGAATGCCCCTATTTTAAGTAACAAAACCAAGTAAATGAGTACCAAAAGACCACATCCACTCTTGTGATACATGACAAGTTTGTGAATTAGTATGTTTCCCTTAATGATAATTCTTGACATTTATTGAACATATATTGTGTGTTAAGTCACTGAGCTAAATCAAGAAGTCACTGAGCTGAGAACCTTATAAATATCATCTCACTTCATTACAACAGCCACTTACGATTATCGTCCATCCACAGGACTAGCAGAACAAAATAGTGTGCAAATTGCAAGAACCAGGCACATGGAGTTCAACTTGGTTGTTTAATTATTTTTATTTTTTAATTAAACTTTTAATTTTAAGGTAATTATAGATTCACCTGTAGTTGTAAGAAAAGACACTTAGAGATTTGTGATCTTGTGTACCGTTTGCCTGATTTCCCCCCAACGGAAACATCTTGCAAAATTTGAGTAGAGTATCACAACCAGAAAGTTGATACTGATCCACTGATTAGAAAATGCCAAATTTGTTTTCCAGAGTGGCTTTACAAGTTTACAGTTCTACTAGCAATGTATGAATTATCTGATTACTCTGCATCTTCACCGGCATTTGACGTTTATCATTATTTTTAATTTTAGCCATTCTGTTAGGTTTGTAGTGACATCTCATTGTGGTTTTATTTTTTTTTTAAAGTTTTCTTGATGTAGACTATTTTTAAAGACTTTATTGCATTTGTTACAATATTACTTCTTTTTTATGTTTTGGTTTTTTGGCCACAAGGCATGTGGGATCTTAGCTCCCTGACCGAGGATCGAATCACCACTCCCTGCATTGGAAGGCGAAGTCTTAACCACTGGACCACCAGGGAGTCCCTCATTGTAGTTTTAATTTGCCTTTCCCCAGTGGCTAAGGATCTTGAACATCTTTTCATGTTGTTTAACTATCTTGGTATGTAGCTCTCAATTTTTAAAATTTCTCTATCTCCCTCCACAGATGGATTATTAAGTAGATATCCATGTATATGAATAAAGATGTAAGGGGCATCTTGTTATTTGTCATATGGCACTCAGAAGAAGATGAATAATTTGCAGTCAAAAGAGATTCATGGGAGCCAATATCACATAGTCTTTTCTGATCTCTTGCCATGCACAAAGCTATAATGTAGACAGTGGGAAGAATTACTATCTGTCTATCTATCTGTCTATATATCTATCTTTCTATCTATCTATCTAATCTCAAGAACATTTAGGATGCTATTAATAGTAAAGAGAAAGTTCCTGGAGTATCTAGTTTTTGTTTTGTTTTAATTTCAATAAAATTGTGCTTCTAAGTGCTTGTTATCATATGCTGATCCATGGTCCAATTTGAAGGTTTGTTTCTTTGTGTTTTTCTGTAGGGGGACAGATCACTGTGGGGTAACCCTGCTCTTTCACTGCGTCTGGGTGGTCAGAGAGATGAGAGCTATAGTCAATAGATCCCAGCAAATAGCATGTCCTCTGGCGAAATCCCCCACTATTTTCCTTTATTTCTAAACAGTTCTATATTTTTGGTGTTCTGGATAATCCTCCAATTATCACCTTTAGAGCTAGGTCAACAATCTTTCTGGTGAGATCATGAGATAAAAATACTTTGATATAAGACAAGTCACAGTGTGACTTCCAGTTGGTTAGTTAACATCTCTGAGTCCACTTTTCTCAACTGTGACTCAGGAATAACACTTCAGATTGTAGTTGTGAGGATTAAATGGGATGATCATGTACAGTGTTAAGCATAGGTTCTGCTCATGATAATCACCCCCCACACTCTGCCTCCCAATGACATTTCCATTTCTACCTTTTTTTATTTTAATTAATTAATTAATTTATTTATTTTTTGCTGTTTTGGGTCCTCGTTTCTGTGCGACGGCTTTCCCCAGCTGCGGCAAGTGGGGGCCACTCTTCATCGCGGTGCGCGGGCCTCTCACTCTCGCGGCCTCTCGTTGTGGAGCACAAGCTCCAGATGCGCAGGCTCAGTAATTGTGGCTCACGGGCCCAGCCGCTTCGCGGCACGTGGGATCCTCCCAGACCAGGGCTCGAACCTGCGTCCCCTGCACCGGCAGGCAGACTCTCAACCACTGCGCCACCAGGGAAGCCCTCTACCTTTTCTTGCCTCTTGCTTCAAGCTCTGTGTACTGGGAGCCCTGATTTTCCATTAACAGTGGTGTTAACTACACCAATTTGGTATAACCAGTCCCTACTGAATTCACTCAGGCACCTGGGGATTAAGATAAGTCTCCTGCTGCCATCACACACCAGCTAAGCTTTTCCCCAAGCACTCTGAACTTATTGCATCAAGTCACAGGGTAGAGAACCTTTACTTTGGAAGACTGGCCCATCTACTCCAACTTTGTTGTTATTTCCCTTAAAAAGCAAAAATTAAAGACTGGGGATCTCCCTGACATATGCTACATCATGGATGAACCTTGTAGATATGATGCTATTTGAAGTAAGCCAGACACCAAAGGACAGATATTGTATGATTCCACTCATGTGAGGTACTTACAGTAGCCAAATTCATAGAGTCAGTAAGTAGAATTATGGTTGCCAGGAGCTGGGGTGGGAGAGGAGGGAATGAGGAGTTAGTGCTTAATGGGCACAGAGTTTCAGTTTTCCAAGATGGAAACAATTCTGGAGATAGATGGTGTTGACTTTGTACAAAACTGTGAATGTACATAATGACACTGAATTGTACACTTAAAAAAGGTTAAAATCATTAATGTTATGTATATTTTATGGCAATTTAAAAATAAATAAGTAATGTTTTGATTTGTTTTGTTTTAATGGCTACCTACACTTGACTATGTGCAGTGGCAAAGACCTCACTTCAACAGGAAATCCAATTTAATTTTGGATAGCTCTAATTGCCATAAGATCTTCCTTTTGCTGGCCTGAAATGTGTTTCTTCTGAACATTAAACAGTGACCTTAATTATTTCCCTTTGAGTTGTGTAAAACATCTTCCACACAATTGTGTTTAAACATCCAAATTTTGGTACCGCATTTTCCCTAAGCCCCTTGTTCTAAATAAGCAATCCATTTTCCTTTTCCATTGGCTCTTCATATAGCAGATGTTTCCAGACCTGGCTGTTTTATCATTCTTTGCTTATGTTTTGCTTAATTGATATTCCTATAAAACAACTATTCCCCAATTAAAAAAAAAAAACACAAAAAACAAAAACATGCTACTGGGAACTGACCACCATTCATCTGAGGTGAATGTATCATAACCTTCATGTTTGTGGATACTATGCTTCTATTAATGCATCCTAATATGGCATCCAACTTTTAAACACTCATGGCAGAGTTTTGTCTCAGTTATAACTGCCATGTGGCCCCTTAAAACATTCTCATGTCATAAGTTGCCTACCTCCAGATGCAGAGCCTATCTGCTGATTCTCAGTTCATTTGTCTACTCCTCCAGCATGGTGGAAAGCCTTCTACTCATGCCAGGTTTGGGGCCCTGGAGATGCCATTCTGATTCCTGTTGTCAAGAGCTCATGGTATTTTGTGAGTTAGGTGGGAGGGGTGATGAGCAGCATGTAACATGAAGCTGATAATTAGCCAGCAGAAGAGATATGCAGTGATAGAATGTGGACCAGATGCAAGGGTAGTATAGGAGATACACGTGATGGGTTAGGACAGGAGGAGGCTTAGTGCAGGTTTCCTGGAGGAGAGGTCTGACAAGGGATAGTATTATCTAATATTATAATATTATGCTTGCTTAATCCTTCAGAGGCTGACCCTTGTCTATTTTGAACCTAATTCTTTTACCTTTCCCTCTTAGTGACATGATCTCACATACTCTGAAAGGAAGTGATGACCCAGCTGTGGTTAATTATAGCCAATACTGAAACTCATCACGCCATCTTTTTGTCTAATTTAACTTCTGGTGCTACATCTTCCAGTCTGGCTTTTCTGTAACCTTTGACCAGTGTTGGCCCCTCATCTTCAGGAAGAACAAGAAAAATATTGTTTTCATTTTGATATGCTCAGGCACTCAATAGGTGCTCAGGAAAAATGTCTAGGGAATGAGTGAACAAATGACTGAGTGAACAACATGTGTGCTAACTTGTGATCATCTAGGGAGTCATATGCCTCTTAATTTTGACGTCTCAATCTTGTCCTTAGGGAGCTACTGGGTAAAGTAATAACTGTGACTCTTCACAAAATTAACTCAAAATGGATCATAAACCTAAATGTAAAATAGAAAACTATAAAACTCTTAGAAGATAATAGGAAAAAACCTAGATGACCTTCAGTATAGCAGTAAATATTTAGATACAATACGGAAGGCACAATCCATGAAAGAAATAGTTCAGAAGCTGGACCTCATTAAAATTAAAAACTTCTGCTCTGAGAAAGACAATGTCAAGAGATTGAGAAGACAAGCCACAGACTGGGAGAAAATATTTGCAAAAAACACAACTGATAAAGGACTGTTACTTAAAATGTACAAAGAATTCTTAAAACTCAACAGTAAGAAATAAACAAACTGATTAAAAAGTAGACTGTTGACCTTTATAAGCATTTCACCAAAGAAGATATACAGATGGCAAATAAGCATATAAAAAAATTCTCCATATCATATGTCAGCAGGGAAATTAATATTAAAACAACAATGAGATACCACTACATACTTATTAGAATGGCCAAAATTTGGAACACTGACAACACAAAATGCTGGCAAGGGTGTGGAGCAACAGGAACTCTCATTCATTGTTGGTGGGATGCAAAATGGTACAGCCACTTTGGAAGACAATTTGGCAGTTTCTTATGAAACTAAACATACTCTTACCATATATTCCAGCAATCACACTCCTTGATATTTACCCAAAGGAGCTGAACACTTCTTTTTATATAAAAACCTGTACACAGATGTTTATAGCAGCTTTATCCATACATATCCTGGCACATATCCAGGTGCCAAAACCTGGAAGCAACCAAGATGTCATTCATCAGATGAATGGTTAAATAAACTGTTGCACATCCAGACAATGAAGTGTTATTCAGTGTTAAAAAGAAATGAGCTATTAAGCCATGAAAAGATGTGGAGGAACTTTAAATGCATATTACTAAGGGAAAGAAGCCTATCTGAAAGGCTACATACTATATAATTCCAACTATATGGAAAGGGAAAAACTATGGAGACAAAAAGATCATTGGTTGCCAAAGGTTAGGGGTGAAGGAGGAATGAATGAGCATAGCAGAGAAGATTTTAAGGGCAGTGAAAATACTCTGCATGATACTATAATGGTGGATATATTTGTCCAAACCCATAGAATGTACAATACCAAGCGTGAACCCTGATGTGAACTATGAACTTTGGGTGATTATGATCTGTCAATGTAGGTCCATCAATTGTAAAAAATGTACCACTCTGGTGGGGGATGTTGATAATGGGGTAGCTATGAATATGTGGGGGGCAGAGGTCATATGGGAAATTGCTGTACCTTCCCCTCAATTTTGCTGTTAACCTAAAACTTCTCTTAAATAGTCTTAAAAAATAATAATAGTAATAATTGTGGGTTCCCAGAGTTTGGAAACCATTGTTGAATTTGAATCTGAATTTTAACCAGAAACCTGAAAGTTTGTGGTGCTCACATTCTGTTAGACAATAAACCAATACTTAATACCTGTTTGTGTTAGGGGGTGGCCAGTGCCAAAATAAAAAAAAAAATTGGGTTGGCAGTGGGGTCAGGTGGAGGGAGCATGATGACGAAGCTAGCAGTGCCTTGCTCCCTGTGGTTGGTCAGAGAGCTTCTCTGAGAGGGTCAAGTGAGGAGAGACCTAAGTGGAATCTCTGGTCACACGGCAGAACAATTTTAGGAAGAACAGTGTATAGATTTGTAAAATTTCTTTTAGCTTTTACTGGATTTTTTTAATCATACAAAATTTATAGAATAAACATCATATTACTTAAAGAAAAATGCAAATGGATAATCAAAAACGAAGAAAAAGAGCCATAAGTGTAGAAAAACATGTGTCTTGCTGTTCATTATAAAGCATCCTGGAATTAAGAGTGATCTTTATCTTCTCTTTATTTTCCAATTTTTCTTTGTTTTTTTTGCTTTTATCATGAACAAGAATTATATATTAAAAAAATAAATACACTATACAAAATGAAGTTTCCCTCAACAGAGGAACTTAAACTTCACAAGCTTAGATTTTATGGGATCAGTAAACACAGAGTGGACTAAAGTCAGCCCTCTCTATATGCCAGTGCAGAACCAGGGATATGGAGGGCCCACTATTTTTTTTTGCCATTTTATATAAGAGACTTGAGCAAACAATGGATTTTGGTGTCCACTAGGGTCGTGGAACATATTTCCCATGGGTACTGAGGGACGGCTGTGTATGGCAGAGTCAGCTTGCTGTGACAGAGCTGGCCTTAGCTTTGTCAGGTTTCTCTGGAAACCTCTTAATCTTTAACCAAGCCCTGACAAAGTGTAAAATGTAATAGGGAACTGAGGGATGGTCAGCTAGCCATCCAAAGCTAACAGAAATCCTGAAGAGAGAGAAAGAGAGAGAGATAGGGCATGAGGTTGGGGGGTGGGGAGAGAGAGAGAGAGAGAAACAGAGAGAAACACAGAGAGACAGGGAGGGAGGGGTGGAGAATCATTTCACTGCTTTCAGGTTAAGTGAAGTAGGACACCAAACCCCTTGCATTCTGGGGCCATTCTCTCAAAACCCATTCACAGGTTTACCTGCGATATAGACAGTGAGGGTAAAACAATTCTCTTAAGTGTTCTTCGCTGAGGTGAGTTTTATAGCTTAACTGGGAATTGCCCAGAGAACACAAGGCACTCGGTTTCTAAGCCTAATAGCATGTGGGAAGAAGTGTTGGTAGCCTTGAAGGAGAGTCTTTTCTCTTGACATTTTCTGAGCACCTCTGAACACTCAAGCGCTGCTTAGAGCTCAGATAAAAATCTGCTCTTTGAGATATTTATCTGCACTAGTTTTAATCTAAACCTTTCACACCATCCATCCCTGCAGAGGGGTCATAAGCCTTCACTGAGTTCTTTTTAGCCATTGGGCTGCTCTTCGATTATTTTGGAATTTTACAGCTAGAGTAAATTTCATTTCATATTTTGTTTGAAAATAGCAAAAAATAGATATTGGATTTTTTTCTTTCTTTTGGGCTTTTGGCTCCTCAATAAACCTTTAGTTTTTTTCCCTGTGCACTGAGATCCTCCAAGTTAATGCACACACTCAGAAATGTTAAGTATAAGCAACAGCATGTCAATGAACCTTAGGGGTGTTTTTAAAGAATCATTTAGTAGGTGAAATCCTCCTTTTGGTTCTAATGGATCGATACTCATATGACCCTCTTGCATGGGAGCTGATTTTCCTCAGGATTCAAGTAAACTGCTTTCCTTTGGAGACTTTGAATATTTGAATGTAGAACACTGGCTCCTCGCCTGGTTCTAGTTGTTGGGCTTGTGCGATATTGTAAAACACATAATGATACTCTGTATGGAGAAAGACAGGATATGGCTTTTCCATACTTTCAGCAAGTGGCACTTAAAGTTTTGTAGCTGGAGCTGGAGCCAGGGTGTCTAGAACACCAAGCTTTCTGACAGTCTAGCTTTTAAGTGCAGCATTTGACTTTTCATAGTTGGTGACCCTTGGAGCTTGTCCACTAACAGCATCCTCTGATATTGGTGCTATATGTTAAGACTGTCACAGGAAGTCTAAATTAAATGGCAAGTGCCCTCATGCCTTAGGTCTGCTTTGGAATATCTGCACAGAGATGGGCCCTCCCTGAAGGAGGAAGAAAAAACTCCCTTGGGGAGCCAGAAGTCAATAAAGTGCAGGATCTGTACCAAATTGATTGTACCCATAGAAAGGCATTGGCTGCATAAGATATCAATTAGAGTTTTATTAATAGGTGCAGTTTGGAAGCTTAGATTGACATTAATTTTAATGAGGAATTTATCAATCAAAAATTAGCCCATAGTCATTTACTATTGATTCCAAAGTAAGGATATTTAGTGAATTATAATAGCAAACTGGCTTTGGTATCTTAAAGGAAAGTTAGTGTTTTTTAGAGGAAAACTATTGTTTTGGCTTTTGAAATTTTATATTCATGTGCTTTATTCTTTTAGTCTTTTTTTTTGCTCATATATTCAAGAGAATGAGAGAGTGGACGGGAAAACATCTGGAAGAATCACATTATCCCTAGTGTTGATGTCAATATGATGTCATAAATATATAGCATGAATCTACTTACCATACTATGTGATATGCGGTTCCCTCAGAGACTTATGGGGAAATGATTTTCCATAAATGACTTATCATTTAAAGCATAAGGGAACTTAATATGTAAAGAAACCCCATGAGGAATCTATGTGCAAAGTGAAGGACTTGCTTGCAATGTGAAATATCTCCTGCTTTACAATCTGCAGTCTTGAAAATTGCAATTCTAGGTCTAACGATTTCTACCCAAATGGTTTACACCAGTGCCCTAATGCATGTACAGATGCTTCTCTGTCATACCTATCTGTGTGGGGTGTTCTGATTTGTATATGTCCCTTCAAGTAAAACATGGTCAGAAGAGGCTTCCCAGGACCACAGAACCCCCAAAAAGTAGCTCCATATCCCATTTTAGCACTTTCTATTTCCTTACCCTGTTTGATTTTTTTACACTTACCACTATAAGACATATATATGTCGTATATATATGACAATACATAAGATTATATATTAATTTATGTATTTTTTCTCTCTGTCCCTCCTTTCTCCTTCCACTAAAATCAATTGGAAAGGAACACCTTGCTTTCAGAAATTCAGTCATTTTGTTCATGGTTGTAGCCCTGTTGCCTGGGATGTAGTTACCCTCAATGCATATTTTTTAAATCAGTGGTTGCTTTGCTGAGGTTAAGTAGATAGGTGGGACTATTCATGCATCAAACTGAAGCAGGTAACACTGAGCATATATTTACAGACAGAGTCTTATTAGCTGCAAGCAAGATGCTTTGACCAGGTCTCTCAGATGGCAACAGTGAAACAGTTAAGAATGAGAGCTGGAACTCTGACTCTGAAGCTTATTGTGCTGTGGCCCTCGGACAGTTGCTTCATCTCTCTGAGTCCCACTTTCCTCATCCTTTAAAATGGACTTTATTAACTAAAATTAGAGTTGTCATATGATCCAACAATCCCACTTCTGGGCATACACCTGGACAAAAAGATACAGGCACCCCTATGTCCATGGCAGTACTATTCACAATGGCCAAGACATGGAAGCAACATGAATGTTCATCAGCAGATGAATGGATAAAGAAGATATGGTACATATATACAATGGAATATTACTCAGCAATAAAAAAGAATGAAACAATGCCATTTGCAGCAACATGGATGGACCTGGAGATTATCATACTAAGTAAAGTAAGTCAGAAAGAGAAAGACAAATACCATATAATATCACTTATATGTGGAATCTAAAATATGACGCAAATGAAGTTATCTATGAAATAGAAACAGATTCACAGACATAGAGAACAGACCTCTGGTTGCCATGGGGGAGGATGGGTTGGGGAGGGACAGAGTGGGAGTTTGGGATTAGCAGATGCAAACTATTATATATGGAATAGATAAACAACAAGGTCCTACTATATATCACAGGGAACTATATTCAATGCCCTGTGATAATGCATAATGGAAAAGAATACAAAGAAGTATATATATATAATATATATATATATAATATATATATAATATATATGTGAATCACTTTGCTGTACAGCAGAAATTAACCCAACATTGTAAATCAACTATACCTCAATTTTTAAAATGATGGATTTTATTAATGGTGATAGCTGTGAGAGCTTTATGATGATTAAATGAGCAACTATCTACACAATGTTCATGAAAGTGCTTGCACAAAGAAGAGCACCATAAATATTAGCTATTATTGTTGTTGCTGTTCATTTATTTCATTATTGACATTTTAGGCTATTTTACTCACAGGTATTTTATGCTAAAAATGCAAATCAAAGCAATTGTTAAAGCCAGAATGAAGGTAATCCATTACTACTTTTGCCCATGAGATGTTTAATGACCACCAGTGGGGAGTTCTGCCTTCTTTCTACAAGACTTCCCATGCTTCATTTGCAAAATAGGTGCTTATATACACAAGATTTCTCTTTAACAGTACTTTCCCAGTTCAGCTGCCATTCTTCTGATTAACCAACTCTCTCTTTAAAGACTCAAGTCATGAAGTTATTTTTTGTGGCATTCACTCAAGTATAGAAACAAGGATTGCCAATGCTTTTCCAGCAGACTTCATTTCATTTTCATCATGCGAACTTGCAGATGTTGTTTACATGAAAGACACATTTGTAGAAAGAAGGTAATATTGACAGATAACATCTGCTGTAAGGAACAATTCTGAAAAGTGTTGTTAAGCTAATTCCTTTATTTTGCTGTAATTTCCCACAATTGTTCGGGCCTTAGTCATGAGTGTTTAACTCAAATTAGAACATAATTTTTCATAAGTTTTACTCTCTTAAACTGTTCTTTCTGATATTTAATGCACATAAGCACCCAATCAATCAGTATGTTTAAAACTTGTGTACCTTCTGGGTACTTAAAACCTTTCAAAGATTTCTAATTTCTAGAATAAAACCCAAACTCCATGTATGTTCTATATGGTTGTATGTGATCTGATATTTCCTACTGCTTTCATTTCTTGACACACTCTTCTTGCTTTCCCTACTGTGCTCCCCTGACCTGGTTTTATTTATTTATTTATTTTTTAAATTGAGACATAATTGACATATAACATTGTGTAAGTTTAAGGTGTATAATGTATCTATTGGATACATTTATATTGCAATAGATTTCCATTGTAGCATTAGTTCTATTGTATCACATAATTATAATTTCTTCTAGTAGTAGGAACAGTTGACAGTTCATTTACCATCTCAGAGTTTTTACATTCAGTGTTTATCTCTCTGGACACTCAACCCCAGATTTTCACATGGCTTATTCCTTCTTATCATTCATGCCCTGACTTAAATACTAACTCCCTGGATTTTCTCTTCCATATAATACAAAGTAGCATACCTCTACACCAGTCATTTCCTAATACATCTTCCTTCATTTTCGTCATTATTCTTAGCATTATCTGAAACTATTATCAAATATATATGCATATACATACACACATGTACGTATATAATTATGCAAATATGTATAACATGTATTTTAAATTACTTCATTTTATCTGTAAGACTTAAGACCCACAAACCCAGAATCCTTCTATGCCTTTTCCCTTGCTGTATCTCTTGTGCTTAGAACCACATTTGTTGGCCAAGTGAATAATTATGTGGATGCCAGGTACTATGGGAGATACAGAGAAGTTTCAAAGGGGATTTTAGGTCTTTAGAAGCCTTCTGTATAATAAGAGAGTTAAGCCACTGGTGTATGAGAAGATAAGTTAACAAGTCAGTATAATTAAGTGATGAAAGCTATAAATACTGGGAGATCTGAATGCAGAGAAATCACTTTACACTGATCAAGGGTGGATTGATAGTGGTGGTGGGTTTTAAGCTGGGCCATGAAAGAAGAGTGGGGTTTATAAAAAGAGCATAATCATAACTCAGCTATTTATTTCACAAATCCAAGCATAAGTCATTTCATTTTAATTGCACCCTAGGTGCATTCAGTAGATCCCAGGTGAATCAAAGGAAGAAAAAGCATGTTGGTTTTATTTTTTGTTGCTGTCCTCATGGATCTTACATGAATTAGATGATCCCCCAAGTGGAGTTCTGCCCAGCTTTACAGCTCTTTCATATGTCCGTTGCCCTTTATCTCCTATGTTTTAGATGTACTGTTTCCCCCACCCTGTAAATCCCCTAGAAGGTGCCCTGTTCATCCTCTCTTCTGGACCTTCACTCAGGCTTTTCACTGGGCCAGCCCTCTCTCCTAGCCATGCCATTTCACCTAAGGCCTTCCTATCCTTCACTTTGTAGTTTATGACTCCATAGCTCAGAAGTTCCCTCAGTTTTCCTCCAGACTAGCCTTGGTCTCCTGCCCTCTGCTTTTACCATCCTGTGCTTCTCTTCTATTTCCCAGCACAATTCTTTGTCATTACCTGTGGAATGATTGTGTCTCTCCCTAGACTATATCCCATATAAGGATGGGGATTCTGTTTTCATCATCTCTGTGTCTCATGACCAGCACAGTGCCTGGCACATCAGAGGAGTTAAGTAAATGTTCCCCAAACTGCTGAATGAATGTGGAGGAGAGGTAGAAAACTGTAGTCCTTAAGTGGGATGTTGGAATGCTGAACTTGATGTGAAAACATTTCTACCATCATAGAATGTTGCTTAACGGAAACCAACATGAAAATGCCAACACTACCTTATTTACAAGGTGCTTTGTTCACTAGAGCTATTAAAGAGCCATCTTGATGGGAAGTTGCGTATAATTGTAGGTATTACGCCAGAGACCACTTACTGTTAAGGATGCCAGACCAAAGAGGCAGTACTGTGCTCTGGAGACCTTCACCCAACAGGATTATTAAAAGAATCTGTAAGGGTTAATAGATGGGTGGTAGCTCATTAAAACCAACCCTAAATGCTTTACTTTGACCACACACTCATAACAAGGACAATTCTGGGGAGCCCGGTGAAGTCCGAAGTGCATCCTTCAGGCTGCCTTGTTAGGCTTTCCAAGAGGGTTGGCACTTTGGATAACAGTTAATTGCAATAATAGCTAATGTTGATGCGGGCCCCCTCTCCTCTGCCAGGCACTATTCTGGGTGCTTTATACATATGATTGCCAATCTTTACAGAAAACCTTCTAGGTTTAAGTTTTGTCATCTTCACATACAATCGAGGAAATTGAAGGTCAGAAAGACTTTGTGGCCACAGGGAAGAAACTATTAAAGACTGCCTTTTCCCGTTAAACAATGACAATTGACAGGGTGTCCCAATTGCTCTAATGGTGATCCTTATAAGAAAATACTGTTGGCTGATATAACATATGCCTCTCACTCCCTTGAATCTAAGATACTGCGCAGAGTAGAATGTGTCTTCAACTCATGACATGTTTGGCTATGTGCAAGTTCCCCTAACCTCTCTGTAAGAAGGCAATTATGATGGGATCTATCTCATAAGCTTGAGGTAAGGATTAGAAGAGTTGGCACATGTACAGCAAATTGGATCATGCCTGGATCTTCATAAGCACATGAGAGATATTAGTTATCATACTGAGGCATTTGAGGTGAGTGCCAGTTTGTACATTTTTATCCATTCCTTTGTCCCACAGCCATTCACTGAGAACCACTCCATGCCTGGCCCTGTTTTAATTTTCAGTGACTAGAAGAGACCTGCTGCATTTCAAGATCTGTGGTCATGATCTTGACCATTTTAACAAAATCTTTAAGTTGGATAGTGTAGTATTTTAGAAAATCAAAAAAGTCTAATTTCATCTGAATATCTTACGTTTATAAGTAATCAGTTTTATTTTCTCCCTTAATTCATGTATTTGGAAGTCTGTTGGCTTTGTTTTAAGATTGATTGGGCTATTTTGGTAGAAACAGTGCTTTAAGGAACCAACAATCTTTCCACCAGGCACTCAACTCGTCAAATGTTGGTTTCCAGCTCATTGTCCTGGTTTTGACAGACAGTTGTCTGTAGACAAAATACTATTTCCTTCAGTGCTGCAGCTGGGTGTAATACTTTGAAGACACATGAAAACTCTGCTAGGTATCCCTATTTTAATTAAAATTTGAGTCAATAAGTTACTATGATCTAAATGTAATAGTGTAAAAGGATCTCCCTCCTCTGGGGATAGGGGAGATGAGAGCTGGTCTGGTCTCCCTGATGCTCCATTACTGGAAGATGACTTGTCAAGTGACTCGGGATGTTAGTTCCTGAAACAGGGTTACACTTTAGTTAATGTGAATGAAGTAGCTTTCTCAGAACAATTGGAGATCTACATATGCACAATAATAGGTAAGTTTTATTCTAGATGTGTTAGAAAAGGGAAGTGGATGCTTGGTGAGGAAGACTCAGCTCTGCTTCCTCTGCCTGAGCAATGGGAACAGAGCTTCCCTGAGCCCCCCTGTCCCACCCTGTGGCATCCGCAGCCACTGAGACCTGGGTGCCCACTTCCTTAGCACCCTGGAAAAAGCCAGTGGAGGAAAAAAAATTAGTAGTCAGTGGATTGCCGGTACTGAAGAGGCTGGGGTTGAGAGATCATCACCACAAAATTATAAAGGGTTAATGCCTGGGAAAAGAATATGCTATAGGAGACAGCACTCTTGAGTACAGGGCAGTGAGACTGGGATGGTAGGTTGGTCAGGAATATACTGAGAAGGGCAGGTGACTTGGGCATCAGGGCAAGACATTATACTGAGAAGAAGGAACCTGAAATATTTCCCTTGTGCCCTATGTACTCTTGGTCTATGACCTTACATGCATTATGCATTTAATATTCCCCATTCCCTGCATAGCCCTAAGTATTAGGTGCTCACTCTGAGGCACAGAGGGGCTTAGTAACACAGTTCCTACTGGCAGCTGTGTCCAACTCCAAAGCAATGTTCTCCTGTAGGAGGCAACTGGGAATCATGGTGGTGGGGATGGGAGTTGAGTATCAGAGGACCATGACATGAGTGCAATATAATTCCAGTTCAAGAAATCACGCTCAAGATCTTATCCACAGGGCTTCCCTGGTAGTGTAGTGGATAAGAATCTGCCTGCCAATGCAGGGGACATGGGTTCGATCCCTGGTCTGGGAAGATCCCACATGGCACGGAGCAACTAAGCCCATGCGCCACAACTACTGAAGCTTATGCACCGAGAGCACGTGCTCCGCAACAAGAGAAGCCACTGCAATGAGAAGCCTGCACACTGCAACCAAGAGTAGCCCCCGCTCACCGCAACTAGAGAAAGCCCACGTGCAGCAATGAAGACCCAACACAGCCAAAAATAAATAAATAAAACAAAAATAAAAATTAAAAAAATTAAAAAAAAAGATCTTATCCACAAAGCCAGTGCAAAAGAACTAAACATTAATTCATTTTCTCTCACCTAAATGTTTTTATTTCAGAAGAGGCTAAATCTAATTAATGTAAGGTTTGATATATTTGCTTATTAATAAGTGAATCCCTAACAAGATTCTAGCTTAATGAGTTACAGATATCCGTGGGGATGTAAGAAGGTCAGAGTGTGATATAGTCAGATGAGACTAGATTTGTTTTTATGTCATATCCTCTCCCTATCAGTATGTTACTTTTATGGTAGATTTCTGAGTCACACCAATCAATAGAATTATCCTCTTCTTTCTTTCTGTGCCTTCATTTAAACATCAAGGTGAAATTCAAAGGCTTGTAGAGACTACCTGGGTCATTCAAAAGATCACTGGTCTTCTGGGAATTGCCTTTGTTTTTTCATCACTGCATTTTCTTGCCCAGATTTGGGTTGTGTCCCCCCATCATCCTTGTCCTCCTCCTCACACCCTTTCAGGAACTGAGCACAGCACATGCAAACAGCTCCTGTAAACATGGAATAAGGTGAAGGGATAAAAAACAGGGTGTTTTTTTTTTTTTTTTTTTTTTGAGCTGTTTAATTGCAGTATTATGCGGGAACTCCCAATGATGACCAGAGATTTTATAAAACATTGTAGCCTCATTCAACAAAAGACTACTAATTAGTTCATTTACTTGGGTACTAAACTCATCTAAGAAAAGGAGCAGAGCCTAATTAGAGAAATCTCAAGGGATATTAAACCTCAATCCTTTAAAGTTACAGTTTGAAAAAAACACAAATTGACAAAAGCATACATGCTTGCACACATGAACTTGCATGCACACACATACTGAAACCAAGAACTCATATGAATAGTACTCCCAAGTATTTGGTGATAGCTGTTAATTAGAAAGGACATCAGTCACTATTGTTGTCCTTATATAAAAAAAAAGACATGACTAACATGAAATATATTCACACCGAACCAAACCATAAATTCATTCTCCCTTCAACTTAAACATCTTTGAAAGATGTTGTGGAAATTAGAGGTTATTCAAAAAAAAAAAAAAAAAGAGAGACTTTTGTGTGCTATTCTTCCATCATTATAATCTTTTTTCTTGCATTTAATTGGATTTTTTATGAACCTCAAATCTTATTTAGGCTGATGCTTGTGTTCTGGAAGACCAATCATTTCATTTATTTGTATAGTCCCCAGATATTTTCTCAATGGCAGTTATATTCCAGGTATTGTACAAGGCACTTTGCGGGGGGGTACCCAGAACCAGACGTGAATCCTACCATCTCAGGGGCAGATATATATCAGTTCATTCAACAAATGGTTAATGATTGTTTGCACATGCAAATGTTAATAAGGGATCATCCCTTTTAGAAAGTGAGACAGAAAAAGAACTAAGTAATATACACATACACTTGCATATATATATTTCATTCTATTATCTACTATTCTGTTACAATTATATTCTAATTAACATTTTATGAGACAGATGATAGATGGCTAAATAGATAGATAGATAGATAGATATAGATATATAAAGACATATGAAGAAAGGAACTATCCAAAAGAAGGGAGAGAGAAGGACCTTGGAGGAATTAGAAAGTCTCTACTGAGGAGGTGGCCCCTGAGCAGGGTCATGATGGATAAGTGAGAAAATGTCAGGCAAAGGGGAGAAGAGCATCAATTTAATGAAGAGGCGGGTAGGATGACAAATGATAAATTTAGTGGGAGTTAAAATGGTTTGCTGTGGTTGAGGAAGGTGTTTGAGGCAGGAAGTGGAAAATTAAGTAGAGTGGTGAATGGGGCAACTATTAAAGAAGGTCATAATAATGACATAGGCAACAATAACAATTGTTGTTAACATTTATTGAGAATGGACCATGCAATAAGAGTCCATTAATAAAGATGCTTCATGTACAGCAAATCCTTTTAGCAGAACCTTTTGCAGAGTAAAAGTGTTTCATTTTGATGAGGTCCAGTTTATCAGTTTTTTCCTGTTATGTCTCTGGCTTTGGTAGCAAGTCTAAGAAGTCTTCCTGAAGATTCTTTTCTATGTTTTGTTTTTTATTTTTCCTGAAAACTTCATTGTTTACATTTAACTATAGTCTCTCTTAATCTATGGTAGTAGGTTGTTAGTTTATTTTTCAGTATAGCTCACTCAAGACCTTAGGATTTTTCTTACCTATTTGATTCCATTTAGCATCATATATTAATATACCAATAGCCATATCAATAGTGTTTTGGAGACAATTCTCATATTTGTGGATTTCTTTGAATCTCACTTTCATGCTTCTCCTCTCTCTCCCTCTTTCTGTATTTCTCTAACACTTATTGCGTGAAGACCCTCTGCCAGTCACTGTATTGGCTGCGTGCCATGCTGCGTACTTGTCATTTAATATTCTCAACCATCCTATGAAGAAGGAGCTATTATTTCTAATTTGTTATGAAAAGTAAATGAAAACTAAGCAAGCTTAAAGAACTTGCTATGCACATGAAACAAGCAAGTGGTGAAGGCAGGATACAGATTCATACAGCCTGACTTCAGAGGCCCCCTACCCTGTTCTGAATTGGGATGTATAACTATCTATAATAAGATAAATTATACACCAGTGATATCACATCAGTGATATTTGTATATAAAGCATTACTAAACCAAATGTGAAAAGAAAAGTCTGATTACAACATATTATTACCTTAGTGGTTTCTCAGATCACTTTTTCTTCCTGTTTTCTGAGGTTAATTACAGTCATATGAAAACACAGAGACATGGGGAGAACATGTGAAGATAGAGGCAGAGACTAGATTGATGCATCTACAAGCCAAGGGATGCCAAGAATTGCAGGCTGTCACCAGCAGCTAGGAGTGAGGGATGGAACAGCTTCTCCTTCAGAGCCTTCAGATAGAACCAACCTGGCCGACACCTTGATTTCAGAATTCTAACCTCCAGAACTGGGAGATAATAAATTTGTTTGTTTAAGCCACCTAATTCCTTTTAATTAGGAAACTACATAGCCATGGCTTAGATTTGTAACATATATATTACATTATATACAATATAACTAATTTGCATTATGGCTTTTTAAATGTGAATTTATTTTTGTCAGTGTAAGCTCTGAGGAACAAATGATGAATTAGTAGGGGCAAAGTAACACTTTGGAGATTAAATATTATTTTGGTAAATCTGAACATCCTTAATAATTATTAAGAGACTGCTCTATTTGTCGTAAATGTGTATGTTAAATTAGTCAGCTGGTCTCACTGTTAATCAAAGAGGGGGTCAGGGATCATAACCATCAGCTACACAGGAAAGATCCATTCCCTCTCCCACATCCTGAGAACGGACTTCCTGGCTTGCAGCCACGGCAAATGTTAACATGTGGATGGTGTGCATTTTTGCCCAAGTGGAAAGAATAATTTCTGGTTATAAAAGTAATGCCTGCTCTTTGCAAGGAATTTAGAAATAAAAAATATGTATATTAAAGAAAATAAAAATCCCCTGTAATCCCATCATCCAGAGATACCAAAATCAAATGGGCATATAGGAATACCTACAGTAGGTGTGGTCAAGAATAAGATTACTCCATACAGAAAAATATTTTTCATCTTGCTGTATATTATGGGGATTGTTTTCTGCTGATAAATTATGACTAGATATTTTTTAAAATAGATCTTTATTGGAATATAATTGCTTCACAATACTGTGTTAGTTTCTGTTGTACACCAAAGTGAATCAGCCATATGCATACATATGTCCCCATAGCCCCTCCCTCTTGAGCCTCCCTCCCACCCTCCCTATCCCACCCCTCTAGGTGGACACAAAGCACCGAGCTGATCCCCCTGTGCTATGCTGCTGCTTCCCACTAGCTATCTATTTTATTCTGTAGTGTATATATGTCGATGCTACTCTCACTTCGCCCCAGCTTCCCTCTCCCACCCCTTGCCCTCAAGTCCATTCTCTATGTCTATGTCTTTATTCCTGCCCTGCAACTAGGTTCATCAGTACCAATGTTTTTTTGTTTTTTTTTTTTCTTTTTAGATTCCATATATATGGGTTAGCATACAGTATTTGTTTTGCTCTTTCTGACTTACTTCACTCTGTATGACAAACTCTAGGTACATCCACCTCACTACAAATAAATCAATTTTGTTTATTTTTATGTCTGAGTAATATTTCATTGTATATATGTGCCACATCTTCTTTATCCATTCATCTGTCGATAGACATTTAGGTTGGTTCCATGTCCTGGTTATTGTAAATAGTGCTACAATGAACATTGGGGTGCATGTGTCTTTTTGAATTATGGTTTCCTCAGGGCATATGCCCAGTAGTGGGATTGCTGGGTCATATGGTAGTTTTATTTTTAGTTTTTTAAGGAACCTCCATACTGTTTTCCATAGTGGTTGTATCAATTTACATTCTCACCAACAGTGCAGGAGGGTTCATTTTTCACACATCTTTTCCAGCATTTATTGTTTCTAGATTTTTTGATAATGGCCATTCTGACTGGTGTGAGGTGATACCTCATTGTAGTTTTGATTTGCATTTCTCTAATAATTAGTGATGTTGAGAATCTTTTCAGGTGTCTCTTGGCCATCTGTATGTCTTCCTTGGTGAAATGTTAAACCATGGATGGATACAGCATAATGGATTTAACCATTCTCCTGTTGGTAAACACTGAAGTTGCTGTAGTAATTTTTGATGCTTTGAACCGTATAATCAATTTTATGCACATATATTTGTAAAACTGATTACTTCCTTGGAATCTACACTTTTTTACAGGGAGCTGTGAAATATTTATGGTATCTAGTTAAACTATGGGTAGGCTAGACAAGCAGAAAAATGCTAATCTTGGAGAGCTTGGGCTCTGTTTAACTTGATTGTTTCCCAAAACCAGATGGTTTCATTGTTCTGCCTGTCTCCAGATGATACCATTTATGGGAACAGAGCTCTTCAGGGACAAATAAGAATAAAAGGCATGGCTTATGTCACTAAAGGATCTTATAGCTCAACTATAACATGTGCAATGAGTGAGTAATTCTACAACCTGATTTTTAACCACACAGGGCAGACATAATGAGTAGGAGTGTGTGTGTGTGTGTGTGTGTGTGTGTGTGTGTGTTGGAAGGTCCAGGTCTCTGATGACTAAGTGTAGCAAGGTCAGTGTGAATGGGGTGAACTTATTGGGATGGATATGAAAGGTCCGAGACACCTGAGAGGAATCAGCAAGGGGCACAAGATTGAAAGTGAGAGGGAACAATCTTGGAATGGGGGAGGCTTGGATCTGTCTGTGGTTCAGCTGCCATGTCTTTCCTTCTGGGGAGCCTCCTCTCTCCTCTTTGGAGGGAGTATTTATCTCCCTGATAACTTTCAGGATATTTCTGACAGCCTATGGATCTCTACCACTCCTTGACACAATGGAAGCATTTTTCAACATGTGAATACATACGTGAGAGTACTCTAGAGCGTGTTAAAGTGAAGTTGTTGAAATGGGCCCAAGACAATTTAGGGGATAGCTTTGAGGAGAGAGAAGGGAAGGAAACCCCGAGAACCTTGCACAGGTACTTTATGGGAGAGGTGAACTGCAATGAGGCACTTTGAAACTCAAGTGTGTTCCAATTTCGTGAACAGATAACAGGGCTGGAAGGTTGGTGCTCTGCCCCCTCAGCCTTCTCCTGTACATGACTGGGACCCTAGGTCTTTCTCTTCAGCATTAAACCTACCCTTAACTGTCAGATTAATCCTGTTCTCATGAGAAACTCTAGAAGCCTTCGTTTAGGAGTCCAGCATCAGGGCGTGTGACATTGTATCTTAGTTCTAGTAACAAGGGGGATTGCCTGTCCCCTCCTCTGCCTAGATCCTTGGGTACTTGGGTGCACTCATTTTCTTCCCGAGGCCTCAGTCCTTGCATTGAGAAGTCGCCTGGAGAGCCATTTCTTCTGGAACTACGACCTTGCTCTGTTTATTTCCAGCACTGGGGACCAACCCAGGAGATGGAATATTCTCTCTATTTTGCTTACTGCTTTATAGAAGTATTATTAACACAAAATAGATGGCATATATTTAAAACGTGCAATTTGATAAGTTTTGATATGTGCTCACAATCATGGAACCGTTACAACAATCAAAATAATAAACCTATCTATTACCTGCAAAATTTTCTTTTTACCCCTGGTTATCCTTCCCTCCTGCCTTCATGCAACCACTGATCTTCTTTCTGTCACTGTACATTCATTTTCCTTTTTTCGAATTTAAGATAAATGGAATCATGCATCATGTACTTTTCTTTTTTTGGCCATGCTTCTTTTACTCAAGATAATTATTCTGAGATTCATTCCTGTAGTTGCATGTGTTAATAATGTAACATTAATTGTTAAGCAGTATTCTATTGTATTATGTATCACAATTTCTTATATACTCATCTGTTGATGAATATTTTGAATTGTTTCTAATTTTTGGTTATTACCAAAAAGAGCGACTATGAGTATTCATGAACAAGTCTTTGTATGAACATATGTTATTGTTTCTCTTTGACAAATAACTGGAAGTAGAATGGCTGGATCACATGACAGGTGTATTTTAACTTTTTAAGAAACCATCAAATTGTTTTCTAAAGTGTTTGTACCAGTTTATTTCACCCTCAAAAGTATATTAGAGTTCCAGTTTCTTCCAATCTTCATGGTATGGGGATTTTATTAATTTCTCCACTGTAGTAGTTATACAACAGTATCTAACTGTGGTTATAATTTGCATTCTCCTAATGACTAGTGATGTTGAGCAGTTTTTTCATGTGCTTATGTGTTATCTTTATATCTCCTTTGATAAAATGTCTGTTCAAGTCTTTTGCCCATTTTTATTGGGTTGTTTGTTTTCTTATTATAATATTTTGAGAGTTCTTTATACACTATGGATATAAGTCCTTTACCAGATATAAATTGCAAATGTTATCTCCAAGTCTATGGTTTTTCATTTCATTCTCCTAAAATATGTGTTTTAAAGAGCATGCATTTTTACTTTTGATGAAGTTCAATTTACCGATTTTTTTTCTTTCATAGATTGTGCTTTAATGTTGTACCTAAATACAACCTAACCTAAGATTAACCCCAGAATTTTCTTATGTTTACTCTACAAATTGTATAGTTTTATGTTTTACCTTTGTATCTATGGTCCATTTTGAGTTAATTTTTGTAAATGGTATGAAAAAATGCTTGAAGTGGGATTCTTTTGGTTTTTTGTTTTTTTTTTCTATTTTTCACATGGCTATCCAATTTTTTCAGCACCATTTGTTGAAAAGATATCTTTTCACCAATTAAATGCTTTTGCATGTTAGTTAAAAATTTGTTGTTCATATATGTGTGGGTCTATTTCTGGACTCTCTGCTCTTTTTCATTGATCTATTTGTCAAAAATATTGATGTCAGTTCTACATTGTCTTGACAATTAGGCCTTTGTAATAAGTCTTGAAATCAGGTAATTATAGTCTTCCAACTTTATTCTTCTATTTAAGGTTGTTTTGGATACTGTAGGTCCGTGGAACTCCTTATGAATTTTAGAATCAGTTTGTTAATTTCCACAAACAAAATTGGCATTTTCATTTAGACTGTGTTGAATCCAAGATCAATTTAGGGAGATAAATGAAAGGTGGCTTATTCATACAATGGAATACTATTTGGCAATGAAAGTAATTATGCACTGATACATGCTACAGTGTAGATGAATCTTGAAAACGTTTAAAATATTAATAAACAGAAACCTCAATTAAATAGAACTGGGAGACCTGAAGTGGGAGTTCTCACACTCTGAAGACAGCAGAGGATCCTCCAAAATAAGAAAGACTCCTCCTCTTTCCCGGCAAGGACTCAGCCAATGAAAAACCATAAACTTTGTGTTTACCATAACCTTCCCAATTTCCTTTTCCCCCCTGTAAAAGTGCTCCCATTCTCTTGCTGGGCTGGGATTGCATGTCTCACCATGGTTACAGACCCAAAATTGCAATTCTCTTCTGATCCCTTTTTTGCTGGAGAAATATCTGGCAGTCTATTTGTTTTAGGTCAACACATGATAAGTGCAAAAAGCCATTCACAAAGAACCACATGTTGTATAATTCAATTTTTATGAAATGTCCAGAATAAGCAAATTTATAGAGACAGAAAGTAGGTTTGTAGGGCCAAGGAGTTGGAGGGGAAAAGGAGTGATTGCTAGTGAGTACAGGGTTTCTTTTGGTGGGACAAAATATTTTAAAATTAGATTGTGGTAATGACTGCATAATTCTGTCAGTGCACTAAAAACCATTTAATTCTACACTTTAAATGGGTGAATTGCATGGTACTTGAATTATATCTCAATAAAACTCTTTTTTAAAAAGATCAACTTACAAAGAACTGATATCTTAACAATCTTGAGTCCTTGGCCCATGAATATGGTATATATTTTCTTTTATTTAGGTCTTCTTTAGTTTCTCACAGCGATATATTTTGGTTTTCAGGTCTTATATATCTTTTAATTTTTTTTTCATATTTACCCCTAAATATTTCATATTTTTGCTGATATTGTAAAGTGTAATTTTCATTTCAAGTTTTGGTTGCCCATGTGTAAAAATACAATTGATTTTTGTATGTGGATCTTGTATCCTGTGACTTTGCCAAACTCACTTATTAATTCTAGTAGCTTTGGGTAGATTTCATAGAAACAGACAATCACATGGTCTTCAAATAAATCTCTCTCATGGACACACCTCTCTAATAATGAGTGCATCCTGGACCCCTACCTCTCTAGTTCTCTTTGCCTCATCATTATGTTACTGATAATGGATTCCCAGATTCTGACTGCCAATGAAGGATGTTCTGAACATTGGGCATTACATTATCCTGATTCCATAAACTATCTTTTAGGAAAAAGGAGTTCCCAAGCTAAGTAGCTGGCTCCAAATTAGCCAACTCTATAAAAGCATTTAGTTCTTGGTCCTGAAGGCTCTCCATCTGGTCCATGTGATTGTCTACTGATGGCTCTAAGATCTTACTTTGATGGATAGAGAAATACAGAGAACCATGATTAATACTACAGGATTTTCTTGAAAAGGTTTTTTTTTTTTTTTTTAATCTGGGAGAATGTGGGCCATATAAAAAAGCATAAATAAAAATACAAATTTCTGGTTTATCTTAAAAAAGAGAAGGCCCAGAAAACTTGGATATATATTTCCATTTACTATGGCAAGATAAATGCTACTCCTGAGTCACTTGACTGATTTAGGTCATTTACCTGACCCTTATATTTGCATTTGAGTTTCAAATTCTGCCTTAGTCATGTGGACTTGCCTAGGCTTAACAAGAGACAGGGGCTCATTCATTTGTTTATCTATCAGTACTCATTGAGCTTAGTGATTGCATGCCAGACACTATGGGAGTTATTTTCTACAGACAGAAAAATTAACACTTACTCCCTGTTTCCAGAGAGCTCACAATTTAAGTGGAATCATTAAGATGCTATTGTTATATATCTTTTTGAATTATAGTTTTTTCAGGATATACGCTCAGGAGTGGGATTGTGGGACCATATGGTAATTCTATTTTTAGTTTTCTGAGGAACCTCAATAGAATGGATGGACAAAAAGATCCTACTGTATAGCGCAGGGAACTATATTCAGGGTCCTGGGATAAACCATAATAGAAAATAATATAAAAAAGAATATATATGTACATATATACATATACATATATCTCTCTCTGTATATCTGAGTCACTTTGCTGTACAGCAGAAATTAACACAACACTGCAACACAACCATACTTCAATAAAAAATAAATTAAATAAAATATCAGTTTTGGGATAGTAAAAAAAAAAAAGATACTATTGTGCTGTGTCATTTCAGAATATGTTCTTAAATGAATATAGAATAGGGAGTGGTGGTCATAAAGAGCTTTCCAGAAGAAGTAACACTTGGTCAGAGTCTCTGGAATACAAAGAATTTCTAGGTAGAAAAGGAGGAGAAGATGATGTACTGGTGGAAGGAACAGTATGTGGAAGGCACTAAGGCATGAACTGAAAATACAAGTGTTGGGACTTGCAATTAATTCATTGTGGCTGGGACTGAAAGGATGCGGAGGAACTGAAGCTAGAGATAACAGCTCCAAAACAGAAGTGACTATTAGAAGAGAACATTGTTTGCTGTTAAATTAATTGCCTCCAGTAAGCCCAAATCACTCTTACTTAACACAAGTGGATAACTGTTTTCCAATCAGAAAGTAGATCACTGGGTGCCATGTAAGATTCATAAGATCCACCTCCATCACTCTGTGTCTCTTCTGGAGATTTCTGTTATCATGTGGAGTATGTGCATGATTTGCTCACACATTTCAATTTGCTTTATTTTTTCACACGTCCATTTTTTCCTTTTGTAGAAATAATTTTCTTGTATCCTCTCAATGTAAGTTAAAGGTACAGAGTTTTTTTTGGAAAGAATGAAAATGATGAGATCTCAAGCACTAGTAACCCCAGACAAACAATTGAACTTACAAAATTTCTATTTCAAACATGGTATTCCAACAGTGGGATTTCTTCAATGCTTTCTTTGTGCTGGTTTCATCATCAGTGAAGCCATTTCCCACCCCCACTCCAGTTCAACTCAGAATTTCTTGGCAACATCCTGGTGAAATAAAATCCCCATTAACCCTCATTAACCCGGTAACATTTTCTAAGGGAGGTGTTTCCCAGTATCATGAGAAGAACATAGGTTGTGATGAGAATACAGTGTGTGTTGAAAAGTCTCTAATATCAAATCTAAGATGGGGGAAGGACAGACAAAGGAAACGAAAGGAAGCTTAAAGTCAGGAGGAATGACAATGTTGCAACAAATGTGAATTTATTATTGTTTACCTTCAGGAAAACAGGAAAACGGTTCCTATTTTTCTTCCTTAATTGCTTGGTTGACCTCAGGGGGAAAAAAGAGAGAGAGAGAGAGAATAAAAGATAAATAAGTCTAAGTTAAATGCACAACATTTCTTCTGAAAATGCTCATCCCTTGCCCCCAGGTGCTTTCCTTTTCGGCTGAGTACCCATGTGGTTTCTGCGTTTTCTGAGCAGAGGGAGCCGGAGTTGCTCTAATAGCCCTTGAGAAAGTGCTTCAGGAGGTATTTGCAGAGAGCAGGGTGCCAGGCCACAGCCTTGTCTCCTCGACATGCCCCAGATATTGAACCTTCCAGTAACTACAATTACAACCCAAACCACAAAATGTAGATTTACAGATTGTTTTCAACAACACCCATTCAAATTTACTTATATTTACACTAGAAAAATTAGGGTAAGTGCTATTGTGACCAGAGAAACAGACCAGGATCAATAACCAACCAATTCTTGGCTAATAAAGCACTTCTCTAAGGTCTACGGTTGCTCTATTCTGACTTTGAGGTTGGCCTCTAATGTCTTATCCATTGACTTTTCCCGTAAATATGTCTAATCGAGGCTATGTAGGATTCTAAAGAGAAATGATACGCTCGGTTTGGTAAGAATTGCTAATTAACCAAGTATGTAAAACCCGTAGCTGTAGCTGCTGTGACTCCCAGCATTGCTCTTGTGGTGAAAATTTATACACAAGGAATTAAAAGTAAAACACCAACTTCCATTTTAGATATAGAGACTCTGTGTGTGTGTTTGTGTGTGTGTGTGTGTGTGTGTGTGTGTGCATTATTTCTCCCTCTTCCAAACCCTAATGGTTCCAAAATCACTTTTAAAAAAGGAACTTAAAAAAAATGTCTGTAACAGTATTTTCCAATGTTATAAACCTTTAACCAGGAAAATAACGTGCAGGATATTTTCACGTTACACAGGAATTCTTCAATCATGCTTAACCTCAGTTTGTACAAAGTTCTCTTTTTTTACAGCCATGAAAGATTACATTTCATATTAGAAAGGTCAAGAGAGATTAACTTGGGTCCTTGTATACTTGAATCATTCATTTTGTTCTGGTAACAGAGCAGGGTATTTAATCAAACTTAAAGGAAATAAAATAATGAATGACAAGGGAAAGGAACAGTGAGAGATCAAGAAAAGGTTTCTGAATAGATATTTCCAGGTGGGAGTGTCATGCCACAATGATGCCTGTTCACGCAAAGGCTTTTTGACAAAGTCATCTCTGCCGGGAGTGCTTGCTTGATATATCCTGCCTCCCCTCACCCCTTGTTATCTCTGTTCCTTTGGTCAGAGGCAACAATCCCCCACCAGTTTGATTAGAGTCTGGTACAGGGGTGATGTTTGAGATTTCCATTACCACAGAGGCCTGTTAGTGTGGCTCTCTTCTGCCCTGTTCCTACCTGATCCCAGGTCACAAGGAGAATAAGGTGAGAGTGTGACTTGGGGTAAAGCTCTCGCTGGTGCTGGGGTGGGGAATGCACAAAGAAATGCCTGCCTTGCAAACACCCTGGCTTTACTGGCATCCTGGGACTCAACTTTTCCATCAGATTTCTTTCTCTCCTCCACTTTTTATGGAAGGAGGGCAAATCATAGCAGTGTTCCATTTGAGGTGGGGGAAAGGATTGGTTTATTTAGGTTGAAACAATACAGGCTGTGACTACCAGGATGTCATGAAGACACTCTTAGGTGGTTTGAACTATGATGTACATAATGGGCAAAGGATAGATTCCATAGTCTCCATGTACCTGTGTCCTGGTTGGACCAATCTGAAAGTGTTAGAATATTATAGTCTAAGAGTGATATAACATTTTAATACAACTTAATAAAACAAACAAACACAATATGTTTATTGCCAATTTGATCCTCAGGGCAAACTTGGAAGAGAGGAACTATTTTTATTCCAATATACAGATGAGGAAATTACAAAGCTCCATTCTCAAGGATTTCACAGTCATATGGAGGAAACACTGAGTGATACTAGTTTATGACAAAGGGTGTCATACAGGTATTTGGACAGGTGCTGAGGGAGGACTGCCCTACACCTGCCTACACCAGGTTCAAGTTTAAGGTGCACATTGATGGAACAGAAGTCATTTAGAGCAAGGGTCCCCAACCCCTGGTCTGCAGCCTGTTAGGAACCAGGCTGCACAGCAGGAGGTGAGCGGCGGGTGAGTGAGCAAAGCTTCATCTGCCGCTCCCTATCACTCCCCATTGCTTGCGTTACTGCCAGAACCATAGCCCCCATCGCTCACATTACTGCCTGAATCATCCCCCCACCACACCGTGGAAAAATTGTCTTCAATGAAACAGGTCCCTGGTGCCAAAAAGGTTGGGGACCTCTGATTTAGAGAAATGAGGAGTCCTCTATTATGAAGTATCACTGATGAGTCCCCATTTGATCTTGAAAATTAAAAACCTGTATCCATTAAAGCACAATTAAAAAATTAAAGAGATAAGCCAGAAACTAGAAGAAGATATTTTCAACCCATATAACAGGCAAAGATTAGAATTTAGAATATATAAAGAGCTCCTACAAATAAAAAGATAAATATATCTAATTAGTAAATAGACAAAAAACATGAATAGGAATTTTAGAGAAGAAGTGGATATTGCCATTCAATATGTGAAACATTCATCTTAGCTTTATTAGTAATCATGTAAATGTTAAGACCACAAAGAGAGATCATTTTATACCACTACACTGGCAAAAATCAAAGGAGTCTAAATAAAACTCTTATATATTGCTGGTAGGAGTATTAATTAGTACAACTACTTTGAAAACAATGTAGAATGCTCTTGTGAAGTTAAATGTTCACGTACCCTAAGACCCAGCACATGTGCCCCAGGAGATATGCCTGTGAATCTTCATAGCAGCACTGCTCGTACGGGCAAAAAGCTGGAAACAACCCAAATATCCATCAACGGGAGAGTGGATAAATAACTTGTGGTATAGTAAACATGATGGAATATCTTCAGTGGTAATAATAAATAAGATATAGCTACAAACAACAACATGGATGAATTCTAGAAATGTAAAATAATTCTGGAAACACAATATCAAACAAAAATAGCAACACAGAGAAGACTTCATACAATCTGATATTTGCATAGTAAATCTTAAATATAAGTACAATTAATCGATATATTTTTAAAGCATAATACATATGTGATAAATGCATTCTAACAAGACAAGGGAAAATAAACACAGATTTCAGGATGATGAGTGCTTCTATAAAGAGATAAGGTAACAGGAGGGGGAAGGGCACATAGTTGTAAGTTATTGGTGATAAAAGCTCATTGGCAACTATATTAAAATCTCACACATTGACTGGGAAGTTAGACTAAATGATATATAAAATATTTTTTACAATGAGCCAAAATGCTCTAAATAGGCAAAGTACATCCTTTCATTACAAATTAGTAAACTAGAAACGATGTTAAACAGAAGTTACCTAAATTCCTAAAAAAGTGTCATTTTGAATTGCTCAAAGAATGCAAGAGTGAAACCCGCAACACAGATTTTTCATGAGCCCGCAATATGAGAACAATAGTGTCAAACTTATCAAATATGACAATGTTAAATGGTAAATTTACAATCTCATATGCTGCAAGGAAATACATTGAACTATTCTGTTAATAATTATCAAAATATGCCCTAAGAATATAAAGAACAAAGCACAATGAATATTAAAGCAAAAAGCAATGAATTAAAAATAGGAAGAAATGCAATGTATTAGTGCAAAAGCTAGCTCTTTGAGAAAAAAACAATGATATCCTGGGAAATTCAACAACAGAAAACGTGAAAGAAACACTCAGATGATTAGCAAAAGAAAAGAGATAGAGCAACTGAAATGAAATAAACATAAGAGATGACCCCGATTCCTTCTGCTTCGGACCACACTGCCCTTACACGCTTTTCTCGCTCTTGGTAAACAAGTAGGAAGGATACAGAGGAGGGGGGTGCTGCTCTGGTCTTTGTTTTCATCTTCTCATTGATTCAATTATACAATAATGTAGCTAAGGGCACTGTATTCTTTATATATTCATTAGAATACTGGGAGGTATTTATGAATTTTTAAAGACAGAGTTCTGAGTCGATTCTTGGTTATTGACAGTCCCCTTTGCCCAGAGCACTGGGCCAGGCAAAGTTCAGGAACAAAGGAGGGAGGGAGGCCACAGCACCTCCCTTCAAGGAGTAGACTAGCCTGGGACTCTGCCGGCAAAGGTATTCCCTGCCTAACCTGGCCTCTGGCAGATTGATTCTCCTGATAGGAGAAGAAGGAAGAACAAGGCAAGGAGGAATAAAGGTTCCTGATAGCCAATGACCCTGCCCAGCATGGGACTTCTGGGAAGGCCAGCATTCCTCCCCTCTTTTCCCACTTCCCAAACTGAGTGTCAGGTATGATAATCTGCAGTGAGGGTTTCAAGAATCAGAGTAATCATATGATAATCATAACAGATAGTTTAAAAAAAAAAAGATACTTTTAAAGAAAAAGAACACAAAGGGCAAGTTATAATGAATATATGTATATAAGTAAATAAAGGCTATAGAAAAAAAATGCCAGTTTAACAATAATTATCTCTGAGTGACTGTAATTTTCTTCTTTTCTATATTTTCTAAATATTCTACCATAGAAATTTATGAAGTTATATATGGGAAAATTATTTTCACACTATTTAATATTCTCAGCAATTTTTCATTTATGTAAAGTGATTTCCTTTTTAGCCTCACCTTCCTGAGGGCCTGCTCTTTCATTTGCTGTGGTAATATATAACCAAAACTCTGTAACTTCTGTCCTCCAATTAAAGAAAGGATTTGGTCTAAGGGAAATAGGCTCAGCTGGGAGTGCTGGTCAGTGAAATGAGTCGGGGGAGGTGAGTGAGGAATAATGGCACCGGTTACAGTTGTGTTCTTGTGAGCAGAGTGAAGACAATGTTGGGGCAATTATCCAGTGAATAATAATAATTATAATCCTTATATCCAATATAAGGTTGGGATCCTCAGAGTCAAAGACTGAAAAACTGAGGAGTTTGCTCTTGCTGCTATTTTCTAAAGAAGTGATTCACAAATTTACCTCCACTTTAGAATCCCCTGGCATCTCTCAAATCTCCTGCTGTCCAGAACACATCACAGATCAATTAAATCTACCTCTCTGGGGCTGGAAACCAGGCTTCTGGATGTCTTTAAATTTCCCAGTGATTCTAATATGGATCCAAGTTTGAGAACCATCCAGGTTTTCTTTGCATGGAATAGAGAGATAATTAAACTGTAATCCCTCTTGATTTGCATTGTTCAACTGGGTAGAAGCAGTTTAAGGAGTTGCTGTTAGAGCAACGTCACATTTTGACCTCTTTGCAGGATGCGTGTCTAAGGAGTTGGACCATCCCACAGGCAGACTTCACTACATGTGTATAAAAAGATCATGTGATATGTTAGAAAAAGTGCAAGCTCTGAAGGCAAACAAACCTGAGCTTCACTTCATTACCTGGGTCAGACCCTTGATGTGCCCCAGCTCTTACTGCAGCCAGGAGTGTCCAGGTCCACAGAGTCCTGGGCAGTCCACAACACCTGCAACCTGAGAGTACCTGGCCTGCCTCCAGCTGGGCTACTCACCTCTTCCTGAGCCTAATTAGTGTAGACCACTGGGGACTGAGAGCCCTGGAAATGTGCCTTCTCCTTTCTTCGCAGGCTGGTGCTTTGAGACCTTCTTAAGGCTCCTCAGAAGGTCCTGTAAGCCTTCCATGGTGGACACCTCCACGTGCTTCCTTGTTTTGCTTTCTTTCTTTCTTTCTGCCTTATACCCTGGCCCTAGATCATCATCCTGGAGATTATATCCCCAGGTACGCTATCTACATGTAACAGGTCACTCATCTCAGGCTCTTGTTTCAGGGGAACCCAAGTTTGGACACTAGCTGTATCTCATGTACAGAGTTAAACATTTGGAGCATAAATATAGTAATATCTTTTTTGCATAGGTTGCTGTAAGAATTAAATGAAAAAATAAAAATGATAAATGACATATAATGACTAGCTCCATGTACTAGGCATATCTACTCCATAAAGAAGGTGTTTTTCACCAGTTCCAGGCACAGAAACTGAGG
Organism: Eschrichtius robustus; assembly: GCF_028021215.1. Taxonomy (NCBI): domain Eukaryota; kingdom Metazoa; phylum Chordata; class Mammalia; order Artiodactyla; family Eschrichtiidae; genus Eschrichtius; species Eschrichtius robustus. Next base: position 152,710,000 of record NC_090824.1, on the reverse strand, counting down.
GCTAGAGAGGTTCCCTAACTTTTCTGGGACTTAAATTCAGTGCTGTTCAACTCCAGAACTAAGGCTCATACCTTACCAGAATGTTTTCTTCCATTCATTTACTACCTTCCCATGACCTTTCAATCTCCCAAATAAAAGGCAAAAAAACAAAACAAAAAATCAAGAAACAAAAAATAGAGTTGCTTCTCATCTCAAGAGAAAAACTTCTTAATTGGCCAGAACTAGTTTGAGATAAAAGCTGTCCTTGTGTGGCCATGGAATGTCCTTACTTCCTCTTTCCATTTCTCTGTGCCTCAGACTGGGAGTGGATGCTACAACCCAAACTCATGGTGTAAGAGATACAGAAGCACCTTCCACAGTCAGCTCTCAGCCCAATTTATGCTCAATGTGCTATGCTATGGAGAGTCATAAAAAGGCAGAGGATTCAAGCTCACCCCCACTATATACAGCTGTAGGAATGAAAATTACATTTTAAAAACTGCAGAAAAATTCTTAGTCTTTTCGGTCTTTTCAAAAAACTAAGTTTTTTTAATGTCATCTATCTTATCATTGTCTGATTTGTTAATACCTTTGCATCAGTTAAAAAAAAAATGAAAGACAGCTTTGTTTTCATTGGAAGACATAGAACTTAAGCATTCTTCTAATACCAGCTGTATGCCTGTGTGAAACTTATTTTGTCTTATAAAAAAAGAAAGGGTTCTACTGACATCTATGTTATGGCATGGAAAAGGTGTAAGAAAAGAGTTCTTGTGGTAGATATACCACACATGAGGCAGTACTTAGTTTAAAGGGAGAAGAACTTTTAAAATCTACACAGAAGTGAGGGTAAGATTTGACTACTTGTGATGTGCAAAGCTCTGAGAAGAGGATGGAGAGGACAACCATACATTTTGGTTTGCCTGAGATACTTGGTTTACCTAGCTCAGAACCAGTTTACTCTTCTTGTCCTAGTATCCAAAGCACGTGTCCCTGACAAGTATTTTTAAAGTATTATTTTCTCATTTTTAAAATATTATTATTAATCATGGCACTGCAATTTTGTCCAGGGCTGTGTGAGATGCATGTATGGTGAATGTATCAATAGTTCTTGCTCTAAGGCTTAGTCAAATCTTAAAAACAACCAGTTATAGCTCTCTCCTGACAAAACATAACTACCACCTCCTTTTCAGGGACAGTATACAAGAAGCTCCCTGTTAAAAAAGTTCAATGGGCATGGGCAGCTGGGACATCTAATGCCTTGAAACCTCAAGTTCTGGAGGGAGCAAAACTGAGCAGGACCCTGCAGGGCCTTCCCAGGGACACATCTTCCACCCTGCCCATGCCCTGTGTCCCCTGCATCTTGTTTGTAGAAAAACTTTAGCTTTCCCAAGTTCCGAAGAACAAAATTTAATCAGTAAAGTGAGAAAATGCAGAAACAAAGGAAAATAGTCAAGCAAGACAAAATAATAATAGTTTAGCCATAAAACAAAGTCAAAGACCTTTAGTCCCTCCTTATGGGCTTATAGATAATATCCTGAGCCACATCCTTGAATTGTTTAGTATTTGCAGATATTAAAACCCCCATCAGGTGGAAGACTTTAACTACCTGCTGACCACCAGCATGCAGACCTCAGACCGGATAAAACCAGAAGGTTGACGATTGAGATTACCAAAATATCACCCTGTTCCCTCACCATCAACCAATCAGAGAATCGTGCATGAGCTGATCAGGTACCCTGTGACTCTCTCCCTCACACTGTCTTTAAAAACTCTTCCCTGAAAGCCATCCAGGAGTCTTTTGAGCCTGAGTTACCTGTTCTCCTTGCTTTGCCCTGCAATAAATACTGTACTTTTCCTTCACCATAACCTAGTGTCAGTAGATTGGGTTTACTGTGTGCTGGGTGATCAAAACCATGTTTGGTTTCATAACGGGAGAAGCATCCAACGCCACTGGTCCTGCCAGCCCTTGAATAAGTATGATGGCCTAAGAATCCTGGTTGGTGTGCTCTATGGGAAACTTAGGAAATTATAGATTAGTTACATATGAAATCTGAGTAAGAAAGAGAGGTTAAGCAATACTGCCATAAAGTGTCTAGAGAGAGTAGCATGAACCCTCTTGCAATTGTGGTTTTATCATTTATAACATGGTGTAAATTTACAACTATTCCTTTATTCTATTATTGATATTATCTCCTTTGGGGGCAATAAACCTGTTCAGTACCAATGAATTCAAAAACAAGAAGCGTATATTGAATAAAAAAATCAGGCTCAAGTTCTAAATTTCTGTTGGAAATCTGCTGATGAATTGATGAATGACTAATCTGACAAATTGTCAACATTTGTCATCCGCCATGAAGGCCTTGAGGGTATCACTGATCACATGAAAACCAGAAGACACAAATATGCTGACAAAGCATCAACATTCAACCTCAACAGTTTGCAGTGATGTTAAAACTGTGTCAAAAAATGACCATTTAATAAATGCAACTACAGAAGATAGGTTTATAGATTGTTTTGTGGCACATGACTTCCACCTGAATCATGTAACTGCTCTCCGCTGAATTTGCTCACTTTTTTATTGCAAGTTGTGTAACCAAGACTCTTGTGCATGTACAAAAAGTCAAGAGAGAACTGCTAATGTGTCAGCTCTGTTAAAAAATGAAGAAAACTGCAAGGGATGAAAAGACTCCAGTTTTATATCAGTGTCGTCAGATGTTTTAAGTAGAATTTAATTTCAATAGTGGTGTATTTTCATCCAATTTATTGAATCAAAGTAAAGCTTTTGAAACATATTCTATCAGAGATGAAATACCTGACATTATTATGCATGTTACAGTCAATTCAGTCAAAAAGTTCAACATAGATAAAGTTTTTGTTGATTTTGGGGTAACAAAACCAATTTAAATTTGGGGCAGTGTAGTGTTGTGGTGAAAGTGATGTTTTACTAATCTAATAAATCTATGGTGCAGAAATATTTTTATCACATTGGTTATGGTACATGCATAGTTCATAATTCATCAAAACAGACTGCTGTAGTGTGCCAAAAAATAGAAGTAGTTGTTATAATTGACAATTATTTTTAAAATTGAGATGTAATTGACATATAACGTTATATTAATTTCAGGGGTATTACATAATAATTCAATAATTTACACACTGTGAAGTAATCATTAAATAAGGTTAGTTACCAACCAAGAATTGACAAAAATTTTCGTGTGTACAAAAATTAACTAAACTACAATTTTGTATATGAGACAAAGTTGATGTTGAATTAAAAAAAAATGGCACGGCAGTATATACTTTCTCTCTTTGCTGCCCCCATTACTTGATTTTTTAAATATTTTAGATTTATTGAAATGTATTTGTAAATAAACATATATGGCTGACAAAGGTAGTAAAATTTCAGGAAAAGCTTTGTTTGCATTTTGTTCAATATATTGAAAAACATTAATCAGAATATTCAACAGATGGAACACCAAAAGCTTTACTGATAACAATAAAAAAACTGGCAAACAGAAAAACACTCAAAATCAGACTGAAACTGAACAAAACAAATAATGAGAGTTGAAATTGTACATGATTTAATTTTGAAATCTATGTTCTTTGGAATATCTTGATTTTGAGAAAGAATTTTCAGTAACGTTCATATATTAAATTGGATACATTTTTATTCTGTACTGTAATGGAACAAAAGTGAAAAGGCCTACCATTTGTAGTACCTAAATTTGGTGAAATTATATTTAAAAGAATCATAAATGGAAACAATTTATTTGATGAGTTTCATCTTTGAAAAATAGTTGCTTTAAAACTGAGAATGGAAGCAAACTGAGAGTGTCTATAAAAATATCTTAGCCTAACCATTTACATATTTTCAGGTTAGAAATGAAATTTTTCTTCATTTAATAGAATATACTCTTAACTTACCAGGTACCTCTGCATCTGTAAGAAAAGTATTTTCTTAATAAAAAATGGCATGTTCTATATAGTAACAATAATAGAATGTGCCAACAAAATTATTAGCATAAAGTTCAGCTCTGTAGAAGATCATAGGCAACTTTATGAAAAAGTTAAAAATAATAAAACCATGTATATAGCACACATTCTTCTAAAGAGCACCAACGACATAGTACTAGAGACAGCTAAAAAACAGATTAAAATATCAAATATGAAACAAGTATAATTATTCTGCTTGCTATTTTTTAATGTTTAGATAATCAAAATAATACATGTTAAAATGTACCTAACTTGATGTTATTTTTATTTTTCAGACAGAATTTCCCTTTTCAAAATAGTTTTTGAATAAAACTATTTTATAGATCCACCAATGTGGTGAAGCCAATTGGTGCCAATAAATAATTATTAAAATATATAATTATAATTGTTTTTATTTCCCTTTCACTGAGAGCTCTCATTCAAGGACATAGGTTAATTATATGGTCACCCTTCAGGAACCTCAGAGTCTAGCTCAGTGGGGGCTGAACATGTATGCTGAAGTCATTGTAATAACCACATGAGGCAACAGTGGGAAAGGTATAACAGACTCAGTGATTAGTTGCTAAGAGAATGACTCAGATAGTGATGCTTGAAGCTCACGGGACAGTGAAGTCACTGCTGCCTGGAGTGGATTTGAAAGTTTTTATAGAGATGTTTACCTTGGGTTAGGCTCAGGAAGTGAAAGGGATCTGGAGAGACTCAGGAAAACAAGGCACAGTTTGGAAGAGAACTTCCTGGATGACCACAGTGCAAATAGCAGACATTCAGGACTCAGTGAGATGGCTGTCACTGGCTTTCCTAGAACCCATCACTCTCTCGGGATCCAATAAGGAACATTTGTTTCAGGAAAGAGCCAAACTCCTTCTGCTACTCATTGCTTCCAGCTTGGCCTTTCACAGTGCCCTCAGGCTCTTCTTATCTCTCTATTAATAAGAGAACATTTCTTTACTATGGCTTTTCTTGAAACCGTCATTCAATTTGGAGGCCTGAATATATAGTGATGATGATGGTAGTGATAATGCTATTCTACAACCAAGATCTCCTTGAGTGTTTGCTTTAGCCATTAAAAATGAAGAGTCATAAAGTTACAGTTTCCCAAGGCCAGGGTGAAGCCCCAGGTCCTCCAGGAAACCTGGCTCCTGTCAGGATCAGTACCAAGAGTATGTTTTTTTTTTTTTTTTTCTTTTGAAAATAATTTTATTCTTTTGGCAAAATAACATTTATTGTACAAATGAAAATGACAAAAATGGTACCCATTATTAGCACTTTGGTGAATATCCTTTCAAACATTTCTCTAAGCACATATATGCATGTGTGTATGTTTTTTATATGTCAGATCATATTATGCATTTGGTTTTGTAGTTTTCCTTTTCACCCAACAATATTAAATGGATGGCTTTCCATGTCAATAAAAATGGTTGCACATCACTGTAGGATCTACATTTTGTGCATGCACCATGTTTGACTAAATGTTCTATGGAAGAGCATCCATTTTCTCTTATGAATAATGCTTTACTGAATATCTTGTGCAATCCTATCCAGCTTGTATGATTACATCTTAATTTGAAATATTATGGTAGGGTAGCAGGGTCAAGGCATATATGCACATGATGTTGGATACATGTGGTCAAACTGCCTTCTGGAAAGATTGTCCTATTTATGTGTATGTGACACATACCTCAAGCAAAAGCACATGTTTTCACACATACAAATTAAACACTGAGTTTTAATACTGCTTTAAATCTTTTCTATATTATTAACAAAAATAATATTCCATTGTCTGTATATCAGTGAGGTTGATCACTACTGCACATTTACTAGCTATTTGTATTTCACAAATCACCTCTTTACCCCTCTTCCTCTCGGACTCCTCCCCCGTGTTTATAGGTATTTATTATATATGCCTCCAATTCTGTGGCTTGTATTTCAGTTTTGCTGTAGAGAAGTTTTTGACTTGTTTGGTTTTAACTTGAGGTAGACAAATATATCAGCTGTTTCCTTTTGTGCTTTGCAATCTTTATTACATGCTTAGAAAGCCCTTGTCAACCACATTAATAAACTTGCATCTTTTGCTTTTGCTGCTCATCAAATGCTGCCTTAAATTATTTGTTATTCTTTCTATGCATTTTACCCATGTTCCCAAGTAGATCATTGGTCAAGGAGTAGAAGTTATCTTATTTGTTTCCCATAGAAGAAGATCCTAGCTTAGCACCTTGTATATGGGAGTAATTCAGTAATTATGATTGATCAACCCCCTCATATCAAAAATATATTTATAACTAACCTCTGGTGTTGTTGAGGATATGGCATAAAAGGTATTTTTATCTTCTTTTGGTTGGGCTTTAAATTCTTATAATCATTTTGAAGGACAACGGGTAATATATACCAAAACCCTTTAAGATATAATTTTACCCCTCAGAATTCATTCCTAATCAGAGATACATAGAAAAATAAATATACTAGGGGAATATATTTCCTCACAGATTTATTTACGGCAACAAAAATTAAAAAATATCCTAGAGGTATTGCATAATGTATGACATATTTATAGATTATTATACTGTAAAATAATGTGGTTAAAGAAAATTACTTTTAAATGCTCTTGATGTAATGCTAAATTAAAATTTAAAAAACAGAAATTTTATTTCATCATAAAAGTATTATATGCCCATAGTAGGGAAAGTTAATATGGTATAGAAGGGAATCATTTGGAAATTAAAAAAATTTTTTCACCCCTTTCTCCCAACTCACTCCCCAGAAATAACAACGATTAATAGTTTCTGTACTTTATTTGGTAAATGCCTCTACATTTTAAATAATGCAAGTATATGCATCTCTGTTTCCTGATTTTTTCTGAAACCTTAGGGATCTGGAGCATTTTCACTACTTCCCAGTTCCTCTCCATTTGTCTTACTTTTTGAAGGTCAGAAACATCACCAGAATGTGTCTAGAGGTGTGTCTTTTTTTAAAATTTCATCTGATTCTCCCTGGAGTGGGGATGATGGTGACTCATTTAAATCTAAAGACTGATGTATGTCTTCTGCTCTGAGCTATTTTATTCTATTATTTCTTCATTGTTTATCTTTTGTTCTGGAACTTTTACTACATAACTATGGGAGAAGATGGGTTGAGCTTCTATTTTATATTCTTACTAATATTTTTATTTCTTTTCATTTTACTCCTGGCAATGGGAAATTTATTTATTATCTTCCAAGTCCCCAAACTAGTTTTTAGTTGTCTGTATTTTTATACAATCTATTCATTGAATTTGGGAGGACCACATGTTCCAAGATTCTTGTTATTCTTTGGCTTTAACCACACCTTCTAGTTTTACTGTAGCAGTGCCTAAACTGAGAAGGTGGTCTCAGGGATGAAGAGAAGGAGAGTGAAATGGAAAATCTAGAGGGATGTTCAACAGGACTGCAGGTGTCTGGATCTGGGACTTGAGGAAGAGGAACACTCTCTAGTTTCTTGTCCAAGTTCAGTGAGAGCTCTGGCTTTTCAAATGTGTAAAGGGCTGAAGCTTACTAGCTTTGAATTCTTAAGTGTGTGGCTCAGAGCCTGCTGATCTGAGGAATGAAATAAAAGGCAACATTTGATGAACACTTTAAAAAAGTACAGGGAAGGATGATACGCAAAGAAGAGGAATTTACTTCCTTGAAGTGGCAGTGTTTTAGTAGGTTGAGTATCTTTTTGGGATAAGGAAGTGACATTTTAGGATGAGAGAGGAAACATATGCATATAGAAAAACAAGAGAAACATTTATAGATAATGATGATGATGGTGATGGTGATGATAACTACTTTACTTTACCAAATATCTCCCTTGTGCCCAAGCATTGGGGTCCAAATATTTACCATATGTCCAGGCACCAGGGGTAAGTAAATATCTACACTGGACTTCAGTCTCTTATGGTTCTTGGTGGCTATTATTTTTCCCATCATTTATAAACATAATAAAACCAAGGGTTCAAAAGCAAACACAGCAACAGGTAAGAAAGCTGATCTCCCTAATGCCAATATCTCTTGCTCCTGGATGCTCCCTGTACTTCCTCAAGTTATCCAGCTTGACTAGAATAAGCACAGTATGCTTGTAAATGGGGAAAGAATAGTAAATGATTTTGTAGGCCATGCTCGGAAATCGGGATTTTATTTATCAGGCAATGGACAGTCACTGAAAGTTCCTGAGCAGAGAAATGTTGTGAACGTGGATAATCTGCCTATGCTATGCTAGTGGATTGGTTTTGGTGTAATGGAAAACAAGAAGGCTAATTAGGATTTGTTGCAGAGTTGATGGAGAAATCATGAGGTTTGAGACTGGAATTGTATAGCAGGAATAGAGATAAGGGAATTGTATGTAAAGGCTTGACTGTGTGGGGTGGAGCAGAGAAGTAAAATCACCTAGAGCCAGAGAAAAGCTTGGGGATTCTTGGAAATGTCAATTGCTACTTTGAGAAATGTCCAGAGGGCTTGAACACTCTTGTGTTGGCTGTCTGTTGATGACTAGAATGTCCACTTTGCCCACCTCAGTAGACATATTTAATGTGCAATTTTCTATTCCACAGCAAGTGAAACAAATAAAAAAATTGAAACAGTAAAACAAGAGTTTATACCTCATCAGACTGGGTATAAAGGAACACACTTCAACATAATAAGCTATGATAAACCCATAGCTAACTCAATGTTGGGAAGTTAAAGCTTTTCCTCTAAGATCAGGAACAAGAAAAGGATTCCCTCTCCCCACTCTTAATTTAATACAGTTCCAGAAGTCCTAACTAGAACCATCAGACAAGACAAAGAAAGAAAAGACATATAAATGTAAAGGAAGAAGTAAAATATTTGTTATTAGCAGATGGTATGATTTTACATATAAAAAATCCCAAAGACCCAAACAAAAAATGTTGGAACTAATCAATGAATTCAGTAAACTTGCAGGATATAAAATCAACATAGAGAAATCAGTTGCATTTCTGTACACTAACAATGAAACATCTGAAAAAGAAATGAAGAAAACTATTCCATTCACAAGCATCAAAAACAATAAGATACCTATGAATAAATTGAACCAAGGAAGTGAAAATTATGTACAAAAAAAACCCACCCAAGTCTTTTTCTTTTTTTTCTTTTTTAACATCTTTATTGGAGTATAATTGCTTTACAATGGTGTGTTAGGTTCTGCTTTATAACAAAGTGAATTAGCTATACATATACATATATCTCCATATCTCTTCCCTCTTGCGTCTCCTTCCCACCCTCCCTATCCCACCCCTCTAGGTCTTCACAAAGCACCGAGCTGATCTCCCTGTGCTATGTGGCTGCTTCCCACTAGCTATCTATTTTACATTTGGTAGTGTTTATAAGTCCATTCCACTCTCTCTCTTCATCCCAGCTTACCCTTACCCTTCCCTGTGTCCTCAAGTCCATTCTCTACTTCTCTACGTCTGCATCTTTATTACTGTCCTGCCCCTAGGTTCATCAGAACCATTTTTTTTTTTTTTAGATTCCATATATATGTGTTAGCATACAATATTTGTTTTTCTCTTTCTGACTTACTTCACTCTGTATGACAGACTCTAGGTCCATTCACCACACTACAAATAATTTTGTTTCTTTTTATGGCTGAGTAATATTCCATTGTATATATGTGCCACATCTTCTTTATCATTTCATCTGTTGATGGACACTTAGGTTGCTACCATGTCCTGGTTATTGTAGATAGAGCTGCAATGAACACTGAGGTACATGACTCTTTTGATTTATGGTTTTCTCAGGGTATATGCCCAGTAGTGGGATTGCTGGGTCGTATGGTAGTTCTATTAAAAAAAAAAAAACATGTTTGTATGGTAGTTCTATTTTTAGTTTTTTAAGGAACCTCCATACTGTTCTCCATAGTGGCTGTATCAATTTACATTCCCAACAACAGTGCAAGACAGTTCCCTTTTCTCCACACCCTTTCCAGCATTTATCATTTGTAGATTTTTTGATGATGGCATTCTGACTGGTGTGAGGTGGTACCACATTGTAGTTTTGATTTCATTTCTCTCATGATTAGTGATGTTGAACATTCTTTCATGTGTTTGTTGGCAATCTGTATATCTTCTTTGGAGAAATGTCTGTTTAGGTCTTCTGACCAGTTTTGGATTGGGTTTTTTGTTTTTTTGATATTGAGTTGCATGGGCTGCTTGTATATTTTGGAGGTTAATCCTTTGTCAGTTGCTTCATTTGCAAATATTTTCTCCTATTCTGAAGGTTGTCTTTTTGTCTTATTTATGGTTTCCTTTGCTGTGCAAAAGCTTTTAAGCTTCATTAGGTCCCATTTGTTTATTTTTGTTTTTATTTCCATTTCTCTAGGAGGTGGGTCAAAAAGGATCTTGCTGTGATTTATGTCATAGAGTGTTCTGCATATGTTTTACTCTAAGAGTATTATAGTGTCTGGTCTTACATTTAGGTCTTTAATCCATTTTGAGTTTATTTTTGTGTATGGTGTTAGGGAGTGTTCTAATTTTATTCTTTTACATGTAGCTGTCCAGTTTCCCAGCACCACTTATTGAAGAGGCTGTCTTTTCTCCATTGTATATTCTTGCCTCCTTTATCAAAAACCCCATATGTGTGTGGGTTTATCTCTGGGCTTTCTATCCTGTTCCATTGACCTATATGTCTGTTTTTGTGCCAGTACCACACTGTCTGGCTTACTGTAGCTTTGTAGTATAGTCTGAAGTCAGGGAGCCTGATTTCTCCAGCTCCGTTTTTCCTTCTCAAGATTGCCTAGGCTATTCGGGGTCTTTTGTGTTTCACAATTTCAAACTGTGAATGTTCTTGTTCTTGTTTTGTGAAAAATGCCATTGGTAGTTTGATAGGGATTGCATTGAATCTGTAGATTGCTTTGAGTAGTATAGTCATTTTTACAGTATTGATTCTTCCAGTCCAAGAACATGGTATACCAACTCTCCATCTGTTTGTATCATCTTTAATTTCTTTCATCAGTGTCATAGTTTTCTGCATACAGTTCTTTAGTCTACTTCAGTAGATTTATTCCTAGGTATTTTATTCTTTTTTTTGCAATGATAAATGGGAGTGTTTCCTTAATTTCTCTTTCAGATTTTTCTTCATGAGTTTATAGGAATGCAAGAGATTTCTGTGCATTAATTTTGTATCCTGCTACTCTACCAAATTCATTGATTAGCTCTTGTAGTTTTCTGTTGGCATCTTTAGGATTCTCTATGTATAGTATCATGTCATCTGCAAAGAGTGACAGCTTTACTTCTTTTCTGATTTGGATTCCTTTTATTTCTTTTTCTTCTCTGATTGTTGTGGCTAAAACTTCCAAAACTGTGTTGAATGATAGTGGTGAGAGTGGGCAACGTTGTCTTGTTCCTGATCTCAGTGGAAATGGTTTCAGTTTTTCACCATTGAGAATGATGTTGGCTGTGGGTTTGCCATATATGTCATATTTACATGTTGAGGTAAGTTCTCTCTATGCCTACTTTTTGGAGGGTTTTTTTCATAAATGGTTGTTGAATTTTGTCAAAAGCTTTTTCTACATCTATTGAGGTGATCATATGATTTTTCTCCTTCAATTTGTTAATATGGTTTATCACATTGATCAATTTGCATGTACTGAAGAATCCTGGCATTCCTGGGATAAACCCCACTTGATCATGGTGTATGATCCTTTTAATGTGCTGTTGGATTCTGTTTGCTAGTATTTTGTTGAGGATTTTTGCATCTATGTTCATCAGTGATATTGGCCTGTAGTTTTCTTTCTTTGTGACATCTTTGTCTGGTTTTGATATTAGTGTGATGATGGTCTCATAGAATGAGTTTGGGAGTGTTCCTCCCTCTGCTATATTTTGGAAGAGTTTGAGAAGGATAGGTGTTAGCTCTTCTCTGAATGTTTGATAGAATTCGCCTGTGAAGCCATCTGGTCCTAGACTTTTGTTTGTTGGAAGACTTTTAATCCCAGTGTCAATTTCAGTGCTTGTGATTGGTCTGTTTAAATTTTCTATTTCTTCCTGGTTCAGTCTCAGAAGGTTGTGCTTTACTAAGAATTTGTCCATTTCTTCCAGGTTGTCCATTATATTGGAATATAGTAATCCAAGTAATTGGCTTGTAGTAATCTCTCATGATCCTTTGTATTTCTGTAGTGTCAGTTATTACTTCTCCTTTTTCATTTCTAATTCTGTTGTTTTGTGTCTTCTCCCTTTTGTTCTTGATAAGTCTGGCTAATGGTTTATTAATTTTGTTTATCTTCTCAAAGAACCAGCTTTTAGTTTTATTGATCTTTGCTCTCATTTCCTTCATTTCTTTTTCATTTATTTCTCCCATCCAAGTACTAACCAGGCCCGACCCTGCTTAGCTTCTGAGATCAGACGAGATCAGGCACGTTCAGGGTGGTATGGCTGTAGACTCTTTTTCATTTGTTTCTGATCTGATCTTTATGATTTCTTTCCTTCTGCTAACTTTGGGGTTTTTTTGTTCTTCTTTCTCTAATTGCTTTAGGTGTAAGGTTAGGTTGTTTATTTGAGATTTTTGTTGTTTCTTAAGATAGGATTGTATTGCTATAAACTTCCCTCTTAGAACTGCTTTTGCTGCATCCCATAGGTTTTGGGTCGTCATGTTTTCATTGTCATTTGTTTCTAGGTATTTTTTGATTTCCTCTTTGATTTCTTCAGTGATCTCTTGGTTATTAAATAGTGTATTGTTTAGCCTCCATGTGTTTGTATTTTTTACAGTTTTATTCCTGTAATTGACTTCTTGTCTCCTAGCATTGTGGTCGGAAAAGATACTTGATACAATTTCAATTTTCTTAAATTTACCAAGGCTTGATTTCTGACCCAAGACATGATCTATCCTGGAAAATGTTCCATGTGCACTTGAGAAGAAAATGTGTTCTGTTGTTTATGGATGGAATGTCCTATAAATATCAATTAAGTCCATATTGTTTAATGTGTCATTTAAAGCTTGTGTTTCCTTATTTATTTTCATTTTAGATGATCTGTCCTTTGGTGAAAGTGGGGTGTTAAAATCCCCTACTGTGATTATGTTATTGTCGGTTTCCCTTTTATGGCTGTTAGCATTTGCCTTATGTATTGAGGTGCTCCTATGTTGGGTGCATAATTATTATAATTGTTATATCTTCTTCTTGGTTTGATCCCTTGATCATTATGTAGTGTCCTTCTTTTTCTCTTGTAATAATCTTTATTTTAAAGTCTATTTTGTCTGTTATGAGAATTGCTACTCCAGCTTTCTTTTGATTACCACTTGCATGGAATATCTTTTTCCGTCCCCTCACTTTCATTCTGTATGTGTCCCTAGGTCTGAAGTGGGTGTCTTGTAGACAGCATATATACGGGTCTTGTTTTTGTATCCATTCAGCCAGTCTGTGTCTTTTGGTTGGAGCATTTAATCCATTTGCATTTAAGGTAATTATCGATATGTATGTTCCCATTACCATTTACTTAATTATTTTGGGTTTGTTATTGTAGGTCTTTTCCTTGTCTTGTGTTTCCTGCCTAGAGAAGTTCCTTTAGCATTAGTTGTAAAGTTGGTTTGGTGGTGCTGAATTCTCTTAGCTTTGGCTTGTCTGTACAATTTTTAATTTCTCCATTGAATCTGAATGAGATCCTTGCTGGGTAGAGTAATCTTGGTCATAGGTTTTCCTCTTTCATCACTTTAAATATGTCCTGCCACTGCCTTCTGGCTTGCAGAGTTTCTGCTGAAAAATCAGCTGTTAACCTTTTGAGGATTCCCTTGTAGGTTATTCATTGCTTTTCCCTTGCTGCTTTTAATATTTTTTCTTTGTATTTAATTTTTGATAGCTTGATTAGTATGTGTCTTGGCGTCTTTCTCCTTGGATTCATCCTGTATGGGACACTCTCTGTTTCCTGGACTTGATTGACTATTTCCTTTCCTGTATTAGGGAAGTTTTTGACTACAATCTCTTTAAATATTTTCTCAGTCCCTTTCTTTTTCCCTTCTTCTTCTGGGACCCCTATAGTTCGAATGTTGGTGCATTTAATGTTGTCCCAGAGGTCTCTAAGACTGTACTCAATTCTTTTCATTCTTTTTTCTTTATTCTGCTCTGCAGTAGTTATTTCCACTATTTTGCCTTCCAGGTCACTTATCTGTTCTTCTGCTTCAGTTTTTCTGCTATTGATTCCTTCTAGAGAATTTTTACTTTCATTTATTGTGTAGTTCATCATTATTTGTTTGTTCTTTAGTTCTTCTAGGTCCTTGTTAAACGTTTATTGTATTTTCTCCATTCTAATTCCAAGAGTTTGGATCATCTTTACTATCATTATTCTGAATTCTTTTTTAGGTATACTGCCTATGTCCTCTTCGTTTGTTTGGTCTGGTGGATTTTTACCTTGTTCCTTCATCTGCTGTGTGTTTTCCTGTCTCCTCATTTTGCTTCACTTACTGTGTTTGTGGTCTCCTTTTCACAGGCTGCACGTTCGTAGTTCCCGTTGTTTTTTGGTGTCTGCCCCCAGTGGCTAAGGTTGGTTCAGTGGGTTGTGTTGGCTTCCTGATGGACGGGACTAGTGTTTGTGTTCTGGTGGATGAGGATGGATATTGTCTTTCTGGTTATCAAGACCACGTCCAGTGGTGTGTTTTGGGGTGTCTGTGACCTTATTATGATTTTAGGCAGACTCTCTGCTAATGGGTGGGTTTGTGTTCCTGTCTTGTTAGTTGTTTGGAATAAGGTGTCCAGCACTGTAGCTTGCTGGTCATGGAGTGGAGCTCGGTCTTAGTGTTGAGATGGAGATCTCTGGGAGACCTTTCATCATTTGATATTATATAGAGCTGGGAGGTCTCTGCTGGACCAATGTCCTGAACTCCACTCTCCCATCTCATAGGCATAGGCCTGACACCCAGCCCAAGCACCAAGACCCTGTCATCCACACTGCTCATAAGTAAAGAGTAAAATAAAATAAAGAAAGAAAGAAAAAAACTAAAATAAAATAAAAGTTATTAAAATAAAAAATATTACTAAAAATAAAAACAATTAAACAGTAATAAAAAAGGGGGGAAAAAAAGAAAGAAAGGAGAACAACCAAAGAAAACAACAAATACACCTATGATAACAACCTCAAAAAACTATACAAATAAAAAAAATATCAAAAAACAGACAGACAGAACCTTAGGACAAATAGTACAAGCAAAGCTATACAGAAAAAATAACACAAAGAAGCATACACATACACACTCACAAAAAGAGAAAAAGGAAAAAAATATATATGTATCTATATATTAAAAAAGAAAAAGGAAGAATAGAGCAACCAAATCAATAAAGAAATCTACCAATGATAATAAACTCTAAACACTAAACTAAGATAAACATAAAGCCAGGAACAAATTAGATGCAGAAAGCAAACCCCAAGCTTACAGTTGCTCCCAAAATCCACTGCTTCAATTTTGGGATGATTCGTTGTCTATTCAGGTATTCCACAGATGCAGGGTACATCAAGTTGATTGTGGAGATATAATCTGTTGCTTCTGAGGCTGTTGGGAGAAATTTCCCTTTCTCTTAGTTGTTAGCACAGCTCCTGGAGTTCAGTTTTGGATTTGGCCCCGCCTCTGCGTGTAGGTTGCCTGAGGGCATCTGTTCCCGCCCAGACAGGACCCGGTTAAAGTAGCAGCTGATTAGGGGTCTCTGGCTCACTCAGGTCAGGGGGAGGGAGGGGTATGGAATGCAGGGTGAGCCTGTGGCGGCAGAGGCTCTAGCATGCCATTGCAACAGCCTGACATGAGCCATGTGTTCTCCCAGGGAAGCTGTCCCTGGATCATGGAACCCTGGCAACTGTGGGCTGCACAGGCTCCTGGGAGGGGAGGTGTTGATAGTGACCTGTGCTTGCACATGAGCTTTTGGTGGCTGCAGTAACAGCCCTAGTGTTTCATGCCCAACCCTGGTGTCCGCGCTGATACCAGTGGCTCGCCCCCATCTCTGGAGCTCATTTTGATGGTGCTCTGAATTCCCTCTCCTCACACAATCTGAAACAATGGTCTCTTGCCTCTTAGGCACGTCCAGACTTTTTCCAGGACTCCTTCCTGGCTAGCTGTGGCGCACTAGCCCCCTTCATGCTGTGTTTATGCAGCCAACCCCAGTCCTCTCCCTGGGATCTGACCTCTGAAGCCCAAGCCTCAGCTCCCAGCCCCCACCCACCCTGGCAGGTGAGCAGACAAGCCTCTTGGGCTGGTGAGTGCTGGTCGGCACCAATCCTCTGTGTGGGAATCTCTCCTCTTTGCCCTCTGCACACCTCTTGCTGTGCTCTCCTCTGTGGCCCCAAAGCTTCCCCTCCGCCCACCCTCCATCTCCACCAGTGACGGGGTTTCCTAGTGTGTGGAAACTTTTCCTCCTTCACAGCTCCCTCCCAGAGTTGCAGGTCCTGTCCCTATTCTTTTGTCTGAGTTTTTTTCTTTTTTTCTTTTGCCCTACCCAGGTATCCCGGGAGTTTCTTGCCTTTTGGGAAGCCTGAGGTCTTCTGCCATGGTTCAGTAGGTGTTCTGTAGGAGTTGTTCCGCATGTAGATGTATTTCTGATGTATTTGTGGGGAGGAAGGTGATTTCCACATCTTAGTCCTCTGCCATCTTGAAGGTCTCACCCCAAGTCTTTTTTGAAAGAAATTGAAGACACATCCAAATGGAAAGATACCTTGAGTTCATGGATTGGAAGAATTAATATTGTTTAAATGTTCATACTCCCAAAGTAATCTATAGATTTAAAGCAATCCTTATGAAAATTCCAATGGCATTTTCCACAGAAATTAAAAAAAATCCTAAAATTTGTATAGAATCACAAAATACCCCAAATATCCAAAGCAATCATCAGAAAGAAGAACAAAGCATCAAACTTCCTGATTTCAAACTATACTACAAAGCAATAATAAAACAGTATGGCACTGGCATAAAAATAGACACATAGACCAGTGGAACAGAATAGACAGCACAGAAATAAACCCCCACATCAACTAATATCTGGCAAGAGAGCTAAGGAAACCCAATGGAGAAAGTATAGTCTTTTCAACAAATGGTGTTGAGAAAACCAGATAAACACATGCAGAAGAATAAATTTGGACCTGTATTTTATCCCATTCACAGAAATTAACTCATAATGGACCAAAGACTTAAACACAAGACATGATGCCATAAAAGTCCTACAAGAAAACATGGGGGAAAATCTCCTCAACATTGGTCTTGACATTTTTTGGATATTACACCAAAAGTACAAATGACAAAAGCAAAAATCAACAGGTGGGACTAAATCAAACTTAAAGGCTTCTGCACAGCAAAAGAAACAATCAACAAACTAAAATGTAACCTACAGAATGGGAGAAAATATTTGCGAACCATACATAAGATGAGGGGTCAATATCTAATATATATATAAGAAACTCTTACAACTCAATAACCAAAAAAATAAACAATCCAATTTTAAAAATGGGCAAAGGAACTAAATAGACATTTTTTACAAAGAACACAACCAGATGGCCAACAGGTACGTGAGAAGATGCTCAATATCACTAATCATCAGGGAAATGCAAATCAAAACCACAATAAGATGTCCTCTTAGACCTGTTAGAATGGCTATCATCAATAGGATAAGAGATAATAAGTATTGGTGAGTATGTGGAGAAAAGGAAACCTTTGTATACTGTTGGTGAGAATGTAAATTGGTTCAGCCACTATGGAAAACAACATGGAGGTTCCTCAAAAAATTATATAGAGAACTACCATATGATTCAGCAATTCCACTTGTGGGTATATACCCAAAGGAAATAAAAACAGGATAGTGAGGAGACCTATGCACTCCCATGTTTCTTGGGACATTATTCACAATAACAAAGATACAATGCTCTGTACCATATGAAACATTCGGTACTCTTCAATGAATGAATGGCAAGAGGGAGGAGTTATGGGGATATATGTATATGTATAATTGAATCACTTTGTTATAGAGCAGAAACTAACACACCATTGTAAAGCAATTATACTCCAATAAAGATGTTAAAAAAAAAGAATATGTGAGATATATATATGTGTGTATATATATATATATATATATATATATATATATATATATAGTGAGATATATATAAATATCACTCAGCTATAAGAAGAAAATCTTGCCATGAATGGAACTTGAAGACACTATGATGTTAGATAAGTCAGACAAAGACAAATACTATATGATGTCACTTATATGTGGAATCTATGAAAGCCAAAGTCATAAAAACAGAGAGTAGAATGGTGGTTACTAGGGGATGAGGGTGGGAGAATAAGAGAAATATTTTTTAAGGGTACAAACTTGCAACTAATAGATAAATAAGTCCCAGAGATCTACAGCACAGTATAGTGATTATAGACAACAATATTGTATTATAAATATCAAAGTTGCAAGACCAGAACTTAATTATTCCCACCCCCCAAAAAAGAAATGATAATTGTGAGGTAATAGAGGTGCCAGCTAATGCTACAATGGCAATCATATTGAAATATATAAATGTATCAAATTAACATGTTGCACATCTTAAACTTACACAGCGTTATCTATATGTCAAATATATTTCAATAACCCCCCCCAAAACCCACAGGATTTTATAGTATTTACTTATTGTGTAATAAGTTAATATATTCTTCTCTCTAATGTATAATTTTACTCCAATTATGCACCTTATATGCTACAGTTCTTTATGAGACTACTGCTTTGATTACCTGCCTGGTAAGATCCACTGCAGCATAAGACAATTTGAGTATTCTATATGGTTGAGTTTACTTCTCTGTGTAGTACCTCTTTGAGTACCTCTGATCACTCAAAAGATGTTGGATGTGGATTTTTTAAATACAGTTTTTTGAAACAATAAAGTGTCAACAGGGTCAGTAATACCTACTGCATTCTAGGAACCCTAGTGACTGTCCAGACACCCAATACAAGTTTTGCCTTTTCTCCTTTTGTTCCAGCTGGCTAGCAGTCCCTCTTCCTCTGTTAGTTTTGGCAAGATGGTAATAAAAGGGGGGGGGTAATGGAAATGGCCAGCCATTCAGTTACAGCTTATTGGACAGGTCAATGCAGGAAGGCATGCATAAGGCATCTTATAAAGTACAGGGGAAAAACACAGTTCTGAGACTGCTTTCTTATTACCAAAGAGAGGATGCAATGGAGACTGCATTCTCTGGACTGCAGTCCACAGGTGGGCAAGAAGAACCAATCAACTGACCAGACACCAATCCTGATGACACTTGCAAATCTGGCAACTTTCATTTCCTCTCCTCTACTCTGTTTAAGGTCAGGCCTTCAGGGGCCCCTTTCAGGTGCCTGACTTTATCAGGCAGTTCCTCATAGACGTACCTGTACACACAGATGCAGTTGGTATTCAAATGGGTTTTTGCAACAGTAGAATAAGATGCATCTAAAAATTCAGCTTTCATTGGCATTTTTCTTATCAGGATTTTCCCTCACCTTCCTGAATGCAAGTGGTGAATTTAAGGATCATGTGGCTTCCAGTGAAGTGAACGGACTGTCTTCCAAAGCCTTCATAAAAGTGACTCATTTAAGCAGCGGGACACTTTCTTGAGATGTTGAGGACTTCGAAATGGATTTTGCTCCTGTAAAATTGGTAGTGCTCGCAACAATGCCGAGATCTCTTACCACAATAAACAAGGCAATTAATGTGTCTTTAATTTGCACCTAACCAAACAGAAAGTGCGCGTTTATTCCATGTGACATGTAGATGAATTTTTTTTAAAAAACAAAGTTTCATGCTGTGACTACAATTAGTGTAATTGTCAGCTCTTCTCTAAAAACAAATATGTATTAAGAGAAACGCCAGCATTGTGCCCTCCTCTGGTGTGAAAATGAGACAATCAAAATCTATTGTAATTACCTCAGTGATATTATAATTAGCAACGATTAAGTTATTCCATGCTGCTTTTTTCCTCTTGGCTACAATTTAAAAAGTATATATCTTTCTGCAGCACATTACTGCTGATCATTTTACCTCAATACATGTCTGGTAAGTGGATAAATTAGAAGTAATTTTAAAGCACAACTCCGTTAAAACATATATCTCTCTATTTAACTGCCTTAACCCTGTAGAGGCATCTGTGTTCTTTGCTGCTTGGTAAAAAGAGAACTTCCCCCCTGGTCTCTTGGTCAGGAATCAAATATGTTTTTTTTGTTTGTTTTTTAATTACAGATAGCTGAATGATATGATTAATCATTCAGTTCTTGCCAGGCATGCCCACCTAGCTCTAAATCCCCGCACTGGGCAATAACCAGGTTTTAAAATAAATTGCTGAAAAGCCAGCCAGCTGTACTATCACAGAAAGAAAAGGTCCTGAGTAAATGTATATCTTTCTAGTTGGATTAGGAGAAAAAGTGAATTAAGCCATAATTACAAATATGTCTTTTTTATATTGCACATATCTTTTCTATTTCTCATAGATATTTTTATGTCATATCTTCCTACTTACTGTTGATGGAGAAAATGAGTTTATGAGAAAATGAAGATTTGATTACAGTTTGAAACTTGATTCAGTTTGTGAGGCAAGAGGTGGTCATAGTGTGACCTTTGTTGAAAGAGAAACAACAGGCCCAAAGTGGAGTCACTTGTGCTAAGCCCATGTCACCAAACCGATAACCTAATACTTAATGGAATTGCAGTTTCAACCTCCCCCAGAATGTAATCTTAACCAGCCAGTCTGGAATCTCCCGGTCAGCACGAGTGATGGAATCACCTGGGAGACCCTGTCCATCCCCTAAAGGAAGGGGACCCTGCCTGAAACAATCCCCTCTTTCCTTGTCCTGCCCACTCTTCTGCCTATAAAAGTCTTCCATTTTGTACAACTCTTACGAGCTCCTTTCTATTTACTAGATGGGATGCTGCCCAGTCCATGAATCATTGAACAAAGCCAGTTAGATTTTTAAATTCACTAAGTTGAATTTGGTGTTTTAATACCTTATTCATCTCAAACATTTAAAGCCAAGGAGACTCATTTGACCATACATCTTCCTACCAGAGTTTCTGGTTTTCTCTATAATTTTTGATTAATAGACATATTCCCAAACTTGTATGTTCTTCGGAACACTTAAAATAACTTTGCTCTAGAAGTAACAAAAGAAATGGCAGAAACACATTTTTTCCCTTTGTTTGCATTGTTACTGGTAACCAGTTCCTTGTATCCTTTGGTTATTTTTTCCCTATATATGCATGGTTGATTTGATAGCAGCTACTACAGCAGCATCTACAAGGGACCTTTGGATGTCCAGGGATACTGACAAGGGGCATCCCTTGCAGCAGATCCTTTCCAGATCACAGTGAGCAACCAGCAGGTTTCAGGCATGGCTTGCATTATTGCTGAGAAGTTACATTCCCTGAGGCTGGGGGTGGAAATAAAGGGCTTAAAGGGGATTTACTTTTGCTATTTCACAGGGAAGTTAACTGAAGCAGGAAAACATACTGATATGGTAAAAAACAGAAACATGTAGACCTTTCCCATATTCCCATTCCTGTGATATGGGACTTGCAGAAGGACAAGAAATGGAGGGACCAGGGTGAAGAGTGGAGGAGTTAGAGTCACAGGAACCATGCCCACTTGTGAAATCATTCTCAGCTGCCACTGATTCACACAAGATGCCATTTTGAAAAAGCAGGTTAATTTTTAAGAATTTGGAGTACCAGGCTTCCCTGGTGGCGCAGTGGTTGAGAGTCTGCCTGCCAATGCAGGGGACATGGGTTCGAGCCCTGGTCTGGGAAGATCCCACCTGCCGCGGAGCAACTAGGCCCGTGAGTCACAACTGCTGAGCCTGCGCGTCTGGAGCCTGTGCTCCGCAACAAGAGAGGCCGCGACAGTGAGAGGCCCGCGCACCGCGATGAAGAGTGGCCCCCGCTCGCCGCAACTAGAGAAAGCCCTCGCACAGAAACGAAGACCCAACACAGCCAAAAATAAATAAATTAATTAATTAATTAAAAAAAAATTTTTGGGGTACCATGGGAAAGTAAAATAATGAATATTGGTGTTCTAAGTCATACAAAATAATAAAACTATTTAGGACTGTTTCCTAGAAGTTCCAGTCCTGGGATCCTTTTTACAAGGCCAAATTCATGGGTGTGTGACCTCTGCAGTGACATGGAAGGGCAATGTGCTTGTTAAAAGATCTGCAGTAGCTGTCTCGAAATTCTTAATCATATTTTGAACAAGGGACCTTGCATTTTCATTTTGCCTTGGGTGCTGCAAATTACGAAGCCCATGGTGCCTTCTTATTTTTCACCTTTCCTGTAGCAACAGAAGGAAGTTCAGTGGTCAACAGCCACTCCGCCTTTCATCTGGAGGGTTTTGAGTGACATTGCTCAGAACTAGTGTGTCACATCAACCACCCCAGAGGACATGGACGTTCTGGATTTCTATCCTTCAGATATACCAGAAAGATGTACTTGCAGGGGATGGGGAGGGAGTGTGGGTAAATATCTTACTTATTCCAAACACTTTCTCTTACTATTTTCTCAGGCACATTCTACTTGTGCACACAAGCTGATTGAAAAAATAATAATAAACAGTCCCACCTAGTGTTATATCACACACGCACGCACAAAACGGCTGTGAACAGAGGTTGTTCAGATCCAGACACTGTAAAATCTCTCCCATAGTGCTAATGACAAGCTTGTTCAATTCCCAGTGTGCTATGAAGCACCTTTCCCATTCGTGTTTATCCTCACATGTTGATGGCAGGTGGGAATTGGAAACCCCTGGCACTCCACGATGCCCATCAGTGCTCCTGTTTACAAAGTGGCACCCTCAGGAGTGAGCTGCTGGGACACTTGACGGCCCTGAATACTTGTCACCCCTACACAGCTCCGTTACTCTGAGTTTTGTTTAATACTTCTTATTTATTAGCAAGTTGACAGCTATTTTAGTTCACTGGATACTGCTTTACCAGGAGAAATGAGACAGGAGCATGGGAAAGAAGACAATTCTGCCTTCTAGTGTTTTTGAAGTAATGTGAGAGGTAAGGAAAGGAGATGGTTCCACCAGCATAGGACATACATAATGAGTCCACCTGGTGGGAAGGAACATGGTTTATTTGGAGCTGGACATTAAGGTTTATGGAGTGAAAGGATCAGACATCATGTTTATGAAACTTCCAGGAAGTGATCTTCCCCCTTCCAGAATGTGATACTTTCCGGAGGCCTTCTTTTCACTTCAGGGATTCTCCCTGACTGCCCGCATCCCTTCACTTCTCTCTCTGCAAAAACATACTGGGTTTCTGATTTCTCTGCTTTCTTAGGGGTTAAAAACACTAGTGATCATTAAACAGTTAAATCAAACAGGATCTGGGCATCTCGAAGTTTACTGAATAGTAGTTGCTTCCTCTTTCTAAAGTAAATATATACTACATGACTGAAGTCTGCTCTTCTCCACGTCAAATGTTCTCTTTGCCTTCAAGTTGCTATGAATGTTTGCATCCCCTAAAGATTCATATGTTGAAACTTCACTCCCAGCTTGATGGTATCAAGGAGATGGGATCTTTGGGAAGGAATCAGGTCATGAGGGTGGAGCCCTCATGAATGGGATTAGTGTTCTTATAAAAGAGACACAGAGAGCAGCTCACCCCTTCCACCACATGAGGTTATAGAGAAAAGACAGTCATTATGTTACCGAACCCAGGTCCGGCTGCTAGCCACTCGAAAGCCAATTCTTGAGAGACAAGTGTTGGTAAGAAAGGTAAGGTTGCTTTATTTCAGAGGCCAGCAACTGGGGGAGAGGGTGGACTCCTGTCTGAGAACCAACTCCCGATGGCTGTTCAGGGGACAGGGGCTTTTTTTTTTTTTTTTTTTTTTTTTTTTAGGGACAGGGGCTTTTAAAAGGGAGTTTCAGGGTTGTACAGATAGAGGGAGGGAGCAGAACAGCATAGTCAGTTCTGACAGCCATCTTGAAATCAGTAATGTGATGGTCTGATCAGCGTCATCTTGATTGTTTTAAGTACAATTAATCTTTAGTTCCAGAGTTTTTCCCATTTCTTTGAGGTCAGTTTTCGGAATTGTGTGAAGTGGGGTAGCTTATGTCATGGCTTCAATTTGGTCATCATATAGTCATTCTCCTCCACCCGGTGAGGGCTTCAGTATCTGCAAAACAGCTCACAGGATATGGCTCAGAATATTATCTATAGGCCTTAAGGAGGAACTAAAGGTCCTTGACTATGCTTAATGACTAAACTATTATTATTTGGTCTTCTTTGACTGTTTGCCTTTGTTTCTGCATTTTGTCACTTTTATGATTAAACTTATTCTTTGGCTAAAGTTTTGCCACAGACAAAAGGCAGGCTGAGGACATGGGGGGCAAGGACCATAGGGTCCTGCTCCATATCAATTATGAGGAAGCAAACCTCACCATACACAGAGTCTGCTGTGCTAGGATCTTGGATTTCCCAGCCTCCAGCACTGAAAACATTGTTAGTATATTGTAATACATGTAAGCTTTCAGGCCCACAGCCTGAGTTCCAATCCTAATTTTTCCATTTATTGCCACACAGAGCCTGGGTTGCCTCAATGATAGAGATAAAGATAGTAATGGTATTCGTTTCTTTGGAATAATCTGGAGACAAATTATTTAATAGACATGAACATTTGCATAGTGCCTGACACATAAAAGTTGTTCAATCAAAATCAGCTATTGATATTGCCCCAGGTAATGATTTTCTTGTTTAGTTTTGTTATTTTTTGTTGTCTGAACAACATTGCTTCACCTTAATAAATTCAGCCTATTAATTTAGCCCATCACTACCCTTGGGACACTGATCATCACCCAATCCATTAGCTATATGTCCCCAGCTTTTGTTAACCCTAAATTTGATTAGTGTTAGAGGTAATTTTTTCCTTCTCCTAAATTCTTATCATGATTTTGCAGCTCTCACCTTATTAAATTATTAATAATTTAATAACGATTAAATATTGCTTTGTGCTGTTGTCACTGTTTTTCACTATTCTATAAGCTTCCAGGCTGCAGAGAGTTCAGAAGATTCTTTGCACCACTATGCCCATGTGAAGCATTCTGCATATGGATAAGTTTTCACTAAATTTTTGTTGAATTAATAAGTGTAAATTCACTTTTATTTTGTCCAGGTTATTCATTCGTCTCTGAATTAATTTATCTTAAGATAAACCCTATGAGAAACCTTTGATTTGTCACCCATTTACCTGGTGATTTCACTATAATCTGGAATAGAGGCTCAAGCATGAGGAAGTACATTATTAAAATGTTCACCATCTCAGCCTTTCAGTAGATAGAGATCATAAAACTCAAGGTATCCCAGTTCAGTCATAGCAGGCATTCAACAAATATTTGAATAACACATAAACATTAATACCAATTAGCATTTGTTTCACAAAAATACAATATAAAAATGAATATATATTTTTTTATGAATTTGTGAATATTTTATGTGCTCTGTACATACAACACTAGCTTTATGACAAAACACTGTTTCTTGTTTATATGATCTTGAAGAATCTTTCTCGTATTGTGTCCTACCCTCAGCTTATTTTAATTTGTCTTCCTTCCCTATTCCATCAAAATTATTCTTTCCAAACTCATCAATGAACATAGAACTCTTCATTTCATATTCTACTTACTTTATACCTCCTGTCTCTCCCATTTCAGTAAATGTCACCAACATCTACACAGTTGCACAAGTCAAAAATCTAAAGCTCTTCCACTGTTCTTTTCTGTTTCTCATCGCCTTACCTTCAATCCATCAGAAAGTCCTTTTTGCTCAAATTCCAAAACATATCCCCAGTAGGCCCACTTTTCTCCATTTCCTCTGCATCCCTGCCCAACTGTGATCATCTTTTATTAGGTCTCCTGCTTCTCATTTTCCCTTTGCTTCTACTCTGATCCATCACACTATATGAAAAAAACATGAGTAAGATATAGTCAGTCCCTTCTTAAAAATCTTCAACAAAGTCCTGTCCAGAGCAGAATCAAGTCCAGATTGCACAGTATGACATTTCTGGACCTGGGAGACGGAGCTTCTGTCGACCTATTCAGTCTGGTCCCCTCCACCCCAAAACCTGCTCCCATTGCACCCATTCCTTTCACCACAGAGATTCCATGCTGAAGGGTCTTTCAACTCCACATTCCTCTCACCACTTCTCATAGCATGCTAACCTTTACATTCACAAGGGACACCCAGCTGTCCTTCATGTCACTGCTGAAGTGGCATCTTCTTAGTGATGGTTTCCTTGACCCTTCTTTTGAGCTGTTTCCAAACCCTACATGTGTTTTTTTTTTTGTGGTGCTCATTACACTCTATGATGATTGCTTCTTTCCTCTTCTAAGCCTGCCTGGAGTTACCTGGAGAAAGGTTTTATTCATCTAAATAGTTAGGGATATATGTCCTGTATCTTGCATACAGCATATGTTCAACAGGGTTAGCTCCTCTCCTTTTTCTCCCTAGTGAGGTGGGACATAATTTATTGGTGGTCATAACATTGAATGAAATGCATATTTGCAAGGAAAATTGTCATCAGCTCACTTTATAGTAGTAGTATTTAGCTACACATGTTACATATTATGAACATTAAACTATGCTATAACTTTTCAGAATTAAGCACCGTCATAAAACATTTATCCCAATGTTCACTTAAAACTGCATTTCTCCCACTTTACCACTTTTTAAGATACGGTTTTGCTATCATCACAGTCTAAACCCAGACACTATCATTTCATCTTAATCTTCAGAAACTTACATTTCAGTCATCCTGAATGATATCTGTGTCTGTGTTCACACTATTCCTTCTTTCTGAAATGTCCTCTCTCAGTTTCTCTGTCAGTTTAAACTTTACTCTTTCAAATTTCAGCACAGTTACAATTTCCTCCAGGGACCCTCCCTGGTTGTTACCAGTCAGACCTGAACACTCTGTCCCCTGTACTGCCTTCCTGTCTCCATCCATCTCTCTCATAAACTAGGTCCTGTCTGATGTAGTTATGATTGTCCACTGGAGGACTGGCTCCTAAGGGCAGGGCTGTGTCCTACCCATGTCTGTGTCACCTGTACCCTGAGCAGTGCCTGTTACAAATTATGCTTCATCTTCACCTGCCATGCTTGGGCTAGTTATTGGGCTCAATTGTCTTCACTGTAGGAAACAGGAGGTCAGTGACACTGCTTCTATCATCCAACGGATCATACCATTGACCCTAATAAATTTTTTTATGAACTATCTCTCTTCTTAGTTGCAATCAGTCATCATGTGCCTGGAAATATTTCCTTAGACTATGGACTGAGTAACTCTGAATAAATTCATTGTGATACATAAAAAAAAAAAAAAATCAAAGCCTATGGGCAGGCAACAGTTGTGTCATCTTTACATCTCACATGCTTGGAAGCAGTACATTTTACCTTCATAGCTTTTTACACTTTGGAACTTGAAATATTCATGCTGGGTAACCTTGAATTACATTTTAAATGGATTTTCCTGTATGGAACTAAATTTAGGGCTTGCTTCTAACTTGTAAACATAAGGCATTTAGTTGCAATTATTGGGGCTATGCACTAGCATTTTTATTATTATTTTAACTGAATTCTGTAATTGAAATGAAATACTCTCTTTCTAACACTGATAGAAATGTGTACGGTGGATCTTAGTTTGGCTGGAACTCATTTCACTCAAAGGAAGAAGAAAAAACAAATAGAGGTAAAAATAAAAGTGAGAAAACGATTCCAACAATACTCAGCTGATGTCATTGCCACCTAAATTTCGGACAAATTGTTCCAGTGTCTGTGAGATCAAGAAGCACAGTTGGAAGGAACACTCGTCAGAAAGAAAGTCTCCTTGTGATTAAGATGAGAAAACTGTATCAAGTAGCCAGGGCTTTGCTACCTTCTGTCCATAAGAAAGAGCAATCCCATTAAAGTAATAGCTAGAGATGGTTCACTCCATCCAAGGACTGATAATGAGATAGGTTTGTTCTGGTTGTAATGAGTCCTCCACCTTCTTTACCTCCTTATAAGTTGCTGACATGGGTTGAGGGGAGAGTCCTTGTAGGTATAATTCTGACACTTAAAACTGAAAACAAAACAAAACAAAATTAATTAATCTTAAATATCTCCAGCTGGCACCTTGATATCAGACTTCTAGTTTCTAGAACTGTGAGACAATAAATATCTATTTTTCAAGCTACTCATTTTGAGGTACTTTGTTACACAGCCCCAGAAAACCAATACACCAGCTAATAGTACTTTGTGGCAAAAACAAAGTGATATTGGAAACTAACCAGACTGATATTTAAGTATGTCTCATAAACTGTCTCAGAAAAAGATTCTGAGGATTACATGCAAACATTGTATATAAATATGAATATCAACATATATTTATTTGTAGAGGACAAGAGGAAGATGTCTGTTATAAAAATATTTTCACTGAAATGTTACAGTTATAACTTTATCCTGATAGAATATAGGGTAGTTTTGCCTCAAATATATTCTGAATAGAAAATATAGCTCCCAATTAGAAATCTCTCCTTTTATACTGTTGTGAAAGTTTTTCATGTCACTGACCATACCAATTTCTCAAAATAGGTTAGCCTGTGAGAAAGACAGTGGAGAATTTGAGTTTCCTCTTTGCTAATAAGACTTATGAGTAATAACCAGAGTTCTCAGTTCAAAAGTTGTTAGCCAAATCTGCCTACAGCAGAAATCAGTGTGATTCGTGGGGAGGAAAAATGCACCAAGCAAGGAGAAAACAATTCTAGTAACATCTTCTTGCTCTGACTCTCAGAGTCGACACACTTTTTTTTGTTTTTTTACCCCCAAGCCACAACATGTTCCTTCTAATCAAGTTTTAGTTTGTGCATTGTTTTTATCGCTTATATGCAGAATCTAAAAAAAAGTGATACAAATGAACTTATTTACAAAACAGAAACAGACTCACAGACTTAGAGAACGAACCAGGGGGGAAGGGTGGGGGGGAGGGATAGATTGGGATTCGGGGATTGACATATACACACTGCTATATTTAAAATAAGATGCCTTTCCATGGGAAAAAAGTGCTCATAAAGTTTGGCTAAGAAATTCATGGAAGAATTTATCCTTAGATTATAATCAAAATTCTATACTAAGATTAATGTTCAAGATCCCTTTCTACATCTTTAACATGAGAGAAGACCATGCAAAATGATATAAAGAAAAAAGGTTAAATGTCTAATAACAGAACTGAAAAAAAAAGCAAATTATTTCTAGAGCCTTAAAGAAATTTAACTGAAGGTGCATATTCTTTCTACTTTGAAGTCTTGAAGTACATACACTTTTTCACTAGTCTTTTTTTTAGAAAGCATGTAAATAGGAGTGTCTCATGACAACTACATTTGCAGCTACAGAAATTTGTTCACACGATACCTGTACATCCTTGCAGGATAGCTCTACCACACTGCTTTGCAGAGATTTATTTATTATCTGTTTCTCTATTCAGATTATCAGCTCCACAATAGCAGGGACCATACTTTTTTTCTGTTTTTTTTTTTTTTTTTTTTTTAACTCCTTTTTAAACCTTTGGACGTGTGGTCCTGGTCCATCAGCCTCAGCATCAACTGGGAACTTGTTGGAAATACAGAATCTTGGGTCCTATCTCAAGCCTACTGATTCAGAGTCTGCATTTAACAAGATACCAACATTCCAGGGGATTGCTATGCAAGGAGGAGAAGCACTATGTTAACTTTATGCACAGACGTTGCCTTATGAACATGTTCAGAAAGTGTTTATTGTGTGACAATTTCTATGTTAATGAACCTGAGGTCTAGTGCCTGTTGGTGTAGGCTCATCGTGAAAACTTTCCCCTTCCCTTCTCTGCATTTTAGAGAGCTTAGCTAGAGTCTTTGTACCATTTGACATGATTGAGAAATGAAAAGAAATAGGGAACTCATAGGTCTTTGAGAATAGAGCATTGTGCCTAAGGTCCTTTAAACAACCCTTCTTCCTCAACCATACACGTCTAACTCTCAAGCCTGCTGGCCCAGACCCCCATACTCCCCACCACTAATGCTAATGCTCTCAACCTCATTTCTCTTTTCTTCCATGGGCTGGTGGAGACTGGCCTCTAGAATCACCATTCATGGCCCAGATGACATTAAGATAATTCCCATTTCCCTGGCACATGAAAAAAAGATAATTCTCCTCTTTCAAATCCTTTAGTGTGTGTCAGTTACCTCCAGAGTTGAGTATTAAAAGCATTTCGCAATCTGGCCTTTCCTGGTCTTTGGATTCTCACTCCTCTCTGCATCTCTATCCACCATCTCTGCTTCATTTACTTCATGCTGCTTATAAGAAACTCCAGAATGCCGTGCTCTTCCAGACCGATCCACCTGTCTGCAAGGCAGATTCTTCACTTTCTAAGAGGACTATTCTAATATCCCCTTGGGCAAGATTTACTTGTTATTCTTTGGTACTCCATAGTATGTTGTACCTCTTCAACCATTATTTATGGATATTGTGCCTCTCTTACCTGCTGGTCTTTCCTACTAAACTCTTTGAGGGCAGGTATTTCATCACTTTTATATCTTGGTCATCTGGGAACCATTCAATCAGTATCTGTTGATGAACAAGTAAATAACTTTTCTCACTGCTTTTGCTGAAGTCAGTAAGTATCATCTACTATTTCTTTTACTATGACTACTGCCATTACTACTACATTTACAACTCTAGTGATAAAAACAGATGAGCAGTCCCTTATTGGCAGGGACTGTATCATATTTACATCTGTACCCTTGTACCAAGCAGAGAATCTAGGGCATGGGAGGTGCTCAATAAAAGCTCATTGAATAAGAATAGGTTTTCACATTCATAATCTATACAACAAGCCAATAAAAATCTAATTATCATCATGCCTTTTAGAGATTTACTTTAGTATCTGTTTTTTAGAAATTTTACTGTTTAGTAAAGTAAATCAAGCACAGGTTATTTGACTCCAAATAGCATGCACTTTCTATCATATCAGATCACTGTACATATGTTCCTTTAGCTCAGGTCATCACCACTTACTCTAAATATAAACGCGGACACACATGGTGTATGTTTCAGAGTATGTTTTATATTAAACAGATCTTTCTCTACTGTCCTGGTGGCAATATGTAAATCAATATTTATGATCATGTGAGGATAGACAATTGAGTTACACAAAAGCTTTTGAAATTCGGTCCATTCATTAATAGAGCCAAAACTGTGTGTGAGTTCCTCAAATGTATATTTGTATTTACAATTAAGAAAGTAAAAAAAAAAAAAATGTAGCTATGAAGGGAAATCCTATTTATTTCACGCCCAATAAAAGAAAGCTTGCCAAAAGTGGTGATGCTGGGTTGGTATGCTTTAATTTGGAAAGAAATATGGGGCAGTCAAATGAGATTTTTTTTCCTACCAATTAGAAAAAAAAATAACCTTATGTTGATGGAGAACAGATTTGTTCTGTTTCACTTTTGTTACACATGCTGGGAACTCCAGTGGAGAAGAAATTGCACTGCCTTGAAAGGATATCACAGGAGGAATTTAACCACTACCCATATTTTGACTTGCAAATAAATTTTAGCTAGCATTTGACCAAAGCTCTGATCTTTTTTCTTTTAAAATAATTTTGGTACAATTGACAACTTTGTGATTAAGGACTGTAGCCTCTTATTTCTGATACTTGGGAGAATACTATATGAAATGGAAGTGAGGATTGAATTATTCATCTTGCAAAAGTTTCACTGATGGTGGCATTCATTGAGAAAATGAATAGAGTATTACCCAGCTAAAACTGTTTTGAGAATCTACATTGTTTTATTCATTATTTAAATTTTTATCTGTGCTAAAAGAAGACATGGACATTTTACAAGTTTTCATTCCATTTTGACTTTATGAACATTTTGAAAATATTACCAATAAAGTGAAACAGTCAATTGCTTAGAATAAAACATGCTAGTTCTTTATGAAATAGTTTTCTATTAGTTTTTGGAGACCTGTTGAGTATCTGACATACTGATAAATAGAAACCTAGTGTGAATCCACATAGTAAATATTAATATTATTTAATTTTCTTATTTTATTGAATAAAAGTAATCATACATTTTAATGTATTTTTTCCACATTTTTTAATGTATTTTTTCTACATTTTTAATGTAGGCTTCCGAAGGAATTCTGACTTAGCATTCGCTTCTAGCCTGTTGTGATATGACGCAATTCACATGTTTCTGCTTACATTCATGTGTAATCTACATAAATCTAGCTTTAATTAACTAACTTTCATAAAATGGACAAGAACTAAGAAAAGAATTCTTGAAAAAAATCTATCAAAAAAAAAATAATGCAAATGTATGTGCACAAAAAGAAAAAGACAGAACTCAACAGACACACCTTAAGGTAAGGAGGAGATGGAATTTTGTAAAGAGCATTTGGAAATGTTTTCACTATTATGTATTGTTGTTTATCAAGAGATATGTGTACACATGTAAATTCCCCCATATCAACATGCATGGACACACACACACACTCACACACATGCACATATACTCACACCTACACAACACAGACAAAACCTCCGAAACATCATTTTTCTAACCTTTAAAATATCATTCAAATTACAATTTCAATGGGTTTTGAACCCATCTGTTGAGTATATAAAAATGAAACACATTTTGGTTAGTTTGCATGATTGACAAAAAACGGATAAAAATTTGTTGAATTTCAATAACAACTTTTGTATATCAGTGGATGATATTAACAGAAAGTGGCACATTTTTATGAGATATTTTTCAACTCTGACAACTATCATAACCAGATAATTGGAACAAACTGAATTTAAAAACATAACTTCAAATGTCTGTAAACTTTGAAAGAAAAATAATATTTCTGCTTTAGGCATGCTGTTAATAATTTTAGTGAATGCAAAAAGTTGTTTAGAGTGTTAATAAACAAAAATCCTGTCTCATTTTTATTTCCTATTTCCTATTATTGTATACATAATATGCATACAGCACGAAAGTATGTAATCCATAAAAAAAATTTCTATGCATATATTGAGATTGAGTGAGTTTGTAGGCCACTGGGAAGTATCAAGGGCATCAATATTTGACCGTATGTTGGTCTCATCTCTCTGTATTTGATAGCAACGATTATGTCTTCTTTGTAGTGTGGCACAGTATTGAAAAAGATGATTTATCAAAGATGTTAACAAAAATAGTTACAGTAGAGGCATTTGATCCTGGAAACACAGTGTGATGTTTTTCTTGTGCAGAGATTTATGCTATTAATTTTCTTAGAGAATATTATATAATCCGTGCAAAATATTGTAAAACCACACTAATTCAGATTAATTAGGAAGAAAAGCCTATCTACTTTATTTTATTACAACAGAGTTACAAAATTTCTTTTAAAAACAAGACAGTGTCTGCTATTTTCTGATACACATAGTGACTTAAAGAAGCTCTGAAAAGAGGGGCAGCTTTCATGATTTTCAGTTTGCATATATAAATAATAATTACATTATTATGTGTAAATACATGCCTTTCAAATGTCTGAAATTTTTTCCCTTAAATAAATATTCTTGCCTACCATTGTGTGTACATTGATAATTTGTCCAGCAAACTATTTTATGCAAAGATTTGTTTCAGTCTAGCCACAGTCTTATTTATTATAAATTCTACATTAACAAAGTAAAAAAATCCTTAGACTTTGTTGAACTTCTCTTTTTAGTTCAATAATCATGATTTAAAATTTGAATTTCTGTTTCAATCTCCCCATCTCCTAAAAGATGTGGCCTTTCTTGTCATACCCATCCCTCCTATCACTATAAAAGTGGAGAAATCTAGCTCTATCTTTCAACTAAACTGCCTCTTTTTCACCTTAGACGATTGTTAGCCATGAAGTCAGGAAGTGTATATCTTAAAATGTCTCTGAAGGCAATAGGTGTTGAATAAGCTGTTAAACAAGAGAATTGGGAGTCCTTTGTCATCATCTGGAAGCAGCATTGATTGATATGAACAGGGCTCAGCACTGGTTTTAGATATACAAGACAAAGGCAAAGATTGAGAGTAACTGTTGAGGCTAAGGTGCAAGAGAAAAATGTCAACAAAATAACAAAGAACTTTGCTATATCTCTATGGCCTTTCCTTATGGTCAGGTTCACATCAAACAACCTGGGCACTGAGCTACCTGTTTCATGGGGATGGTCAAATCCTACATAGGTGTGGTGTTCACTCACTTTCCCCCTTCCCATCTCACAGGGTAACAGAATGCAGAGAAAACCAAATAAACTGGACACACTTTAAAAATTTAAAAAAGAAGACACAAATGAACTTATTTACAAAACAGAAACAGACTCCAAACACAAATTTATGGTTATCAAAGGGGAAATGTGGCGGGAAGGGGGTCATATACATATACACACTACTGTATATAACATAGATAATCAACAAGGACCTACTGTATAGCAGAGGGAACTCTACTCAATATTCTGCAATAACCTATACGGCAAGATAATCTTAAAAAGAATGCATATATGCATATATATATATATATATATATATATATATATATATATATATATATATATATATATATATATAACTGAATCACTTTGCTGTACACCTGAAACTAATGCAGCATTGTAAATCAAGTATACTCTACTATAAAATGAAAATTAAATTGAAAAATAAGTAAGCTTGCTATCACTGAGTATAAAGCTGGCAGCTCCTCCAAAGGAAGGCAATTCATCCCTGTGAAGTTCCATAGAAAATCATACACAAATCATTGCTAATATCCATACAGAAGCTGTTGCTCCACACATAAGAGATTGGTAATACAAAAATCTGAATATTCATTTGGTAAAATTTGACCTGTTCCAGTGCAATTTGTAGCCCTCCATGCCCCTTTCTGAAGGCGAGAAGTGGGATAACTCCAATTTAAAAATGACCAGGAATGGCTAAGTTTGCAGTCAGCTCAGTAACAGAAAAATCATTTTTCACTTTCAGATGCCCATCTCCTCTTTCCCTGGATGTTTCATGCATGAGTCATTTACCTGGACAAGCTTGCTAAGTGCTGGATGATAGAAAATCCTAGGTCTAGCCATTACTGCTGTTGAAATGCATTCCTCCTAAAGCACTGCCAGGAACCCCTCCTCAGATATTTTTTTTTTTTTTAACATCTTTATTGGAGTATAATTGCTTTACAATGTTGTGTTAGTTTCTGTTGTATAACAAAATGAATCAACTATATATATATATATATATATATATATATATATATATATATATATATATATATATCCCCATATTCCCTCCCTCTTGCACCTCCCTCCCACCCTCCCTATCCCACCCCTCTAGGTGGTCACAAAGCACCAAACTGATTTCCCTGTGTTATGCAGCTCTTCCCACTAGCTATCTATTTTACATTTGGTAGTGTATATATGTCAATGCTACTTTCTCACTTCGTCCCAGCTTGCCCTTCCCCCTCCCCGTGTTCTCAAGTCCATTCTCTACGACTGCATCTTTATTCGTGTCCTGCCCCTAGGTTCATCAGAATCTTTTTTTTTTTAGATTACATATACATGTGTTACGTACAGTATTTGTTTTTCTCTATTTGACTTATTTCACTCTGTATGACAGACTCTAGGTCCATCCATTTCACTACAAATAACTCAGTTTCGTGTATTTTTTGGCTGAGTAATAATCCATTGTGTATATGATGTATCCATTCATCTGTCGATGGACACTTAGGTTGCTTCCAAGTCCTGGCTATTGTAAATAGAGCTGCAATGAATGTTGTGGTACATGACTCTTTTTGTTTTTGTTTTTGTTTTTGTTTTATTTTGAATTTTATTTTATTTGATTTTTATACAGCAGGTTCTTATTAGTCATCAATTTTATACACATCAGTGTATACATGTCAATCCCAGTCGCCCAATTCATCCCACCACCACCCCCACCCCTTCGTGGCTTTCCCCCCTTGGTGTCCATACATTTGTTCTCTACATCTGTGTCTCAATTTCGGGCCTGCAAACTGGTTCATCTGTACCATTTTTCTAGATTCCACAAATATGCGTTAATATACGATATTTGTTTTTCTCTTTCTGACTTACTTCACTCTGTATGACAGTCTCTAGATCCATCCATGTCTCAACAAATGACCCAGTTTCGTTCCTTTTTATGGCTGAGTAATATCCCATTGTATATATGTGCCACATCTTCTTTATCCATTCATCTGTTGATGGACACTTAGGTTGCTTCCATGTCCTGGTTATTGTAAATAGAGCTGTAATGAACATTGTGGTACATGACTCTTTTTGAATTATGGTTTTCTCAGGCTATTTGCCCAGTAGTGGGGTTGCTGGTGGTATGGTAATTCTATTTTTAGATTTTTAAGGACATTTCATATTGTTCTCCATAGTGGTTGTATCAATTTACATTCCCACCAACAGTGCAAAAGTGTTCCCTTTTCTTCACACCCTTTACAACCAGCATTTATTGTTTGTAGATTTTTTTCATGATAGCCATTCTGACTAGTGTGAGTTGATACCTCATTGTGGTTTTGATTTGCATTTCTCTAATAATTAGTGATGTTGAGCATCCTTTCATGTGTTTGTTGGCAATCTGTATATGTTCTTTGGAGAAATGTCTATTAAGGTCTTCTGCCCATTTTTGGATTGGGTTGTTTGTTTTATTGAAATTGAGCTTCATGAGCTGGTTGTGTATTTTGGAGATTAATCCTTTGTCCATTGCTTTGTTTGCAAATAGTTTCTGCCATTATGAGAGTAGTCTTTTCATCTTGTTTATGGTTTCCTTTGCTGTGCAAAAGCTTTTAAGTTTAATTAGGTCCTGTTTGTTTATTTTTGTTTTTATTTCCATTTCTCTAGGAGGTGGGTCAGAAAGTATCTTGCTGTGATTTATGTCATACAGTGTTCTGCCTATGTTTTCCTCTAAGAGTTTTATAGTGTCTGGCCTTACATTTAGGTCTTTAATCCACTTTGAGTTTATTTTTGCATATGGTGTTAGGAAGTGTTCTAATTTCATTATTTTATAGGTAGCTGTCCAGTTTTCCCAGCACCATTTATTGAAGAGGCTGTCTTTTCTCTGTTGTATTCTCTTGCTTCGTTTATCAAAGATAAGGTGATCATATGTGTGTGGGTTTATCTCTGGGCTTTCTATCCTGTTTCATTGATCTATATTTTTGGTTTTGTGCCACTACCATACTGTCTTGATTACTGTATCTTTGTAGTATAGTCTGAAGTCATGGAGCCTGATTCTTCCGGCTCCGTTTTTCTTTCTTAAGATTGCTTTGACTATTCAGGGTCTTTTGTGTTTCCATACAAATTGTGAAATTTTTTGTTCTACTTCTGTGAAAAATGCCATTGGTAGTTTGATAGAGATTTCATTGAATCTGTAGACTGCTTTGGCTAGTATAGTGATTTTCACAAGGTTGATTCTTCCAATCCAAGAACATGGTATATCTCTCCATCTGTTTGTATCATCTTTAATTTCTTTCATCAGTGTCTTATAGTTTTCTGCATCCAGGTCTTTTGTCTCCTTATGTAAGTTTATTCCTAGGTATTTTATTCTTTTTGTTGCAATTGTAAATGGGAGTGTTTCCTTAATTTTTCTTTCAGATTTTTCATCATTAGTGTATAGGAATGCAAGAGATTTCTGGGCATTTATTTTGTTTCCTGCTACTTTACCAAATTCATTGATTAACTCTAGTAGTTTTCTGGTAGCATCTTTAGGATTCTCCATGTATTGTACCATGTCATCTGAAAAGAGTGACACTTTTACTTCTTTTCTGATTTGCATTCCTTTTATTTCTTTTTCTTCTCTGATTGCTGTGCCTAAAACTTCCAAAACTATGTTGAACAATAATGGTGAGAGTGGGCAACCTTGTTTTGTTCCTGATCTTAGAGGAAATGCTTTCAGGTTTTCACCATTGGGAATGATGTTGGCTGTGGTTTCTCATATATGGCCTTTATTATGTTGAGGTAGGTTCCCTCTATGCCTATTTTCTGGAGAGTTTTTATCGTTAATGGGTGTTGAATTTTGTCAAAAGCTTTTTCTGCAACTATTGAGATTATCATATGGTTTTTCGCCTTCAGTTTGTTAATATGGTGTATCATATTGATTGATTTGCGTATATTGAAGAATCCTTG
Source organism: Eschrichtius robustus (assembly GCF_028021215.1). NCBI lineage: Eukaryota > Metazoa > Chordata > Mammalia > Artiodactyla > Eschrichtiidae > Eschrichtius > Eschrichtius robustus. The sequence goes on along the minus strand of NC_090824.1, from coordinate 152,671,881 downwards.
CATTCCTGGGGTAAACGCCACTTGATCATGCTGTTGGATTCTGTTAGCTAGTATTTTGTTGAGGATTTTTGCATCTATGTTCATCAGTGACATTGGCCTTCAGTTTTCTTTCTTTTTGACATCCTTGTCTGGTTTTGGGATCAGGGTGATGTGTGTCTTGTAGAATGAGTTTGAGAGTGTTCCTCCCTCTGCTATATTTTGGAAAAAATTGAGAAGGATGGGTGTTAGCTTTTCTCTAAATATATGATAGAATTCACCTGTGAAGCCATCTGGTCCTGGGATTTTGTTTGCTGGAAGATTTTTTTTTTATACAGCAGATTTTTATTAGTGATCCATTTTATACATATTAGTGTATATGTGTTAATCCCAATCTCCCAATTCATCCCACCACCATCATCCTGCCCCTACTTTCCCCCTTTGGTGTCCACACATTTGTAATCTACATATGTGACTCTGTTTCTGCCTTGCAAACCGGTTCATCTGTACCATTTTTTGTAGATTTGTTGGAAGATTTTTAATCACAGTCTCAATTTCATTGTGATTGGTCAGTTCATAGTTTCTATTTCTTCCTGTTTCAGTCTTGGAAGGTTCTGCTATTCAAAGAGTTAGTGCATTTCTTCCAGGTTGTCCATTTTATTGGCATATAGTTGCTTGCAGTAATCTCTCATGATGCTTTGTATTTCTGCAGTATCAGTTGTTCTTTCTCCGTTTTCGTTTCTAATTCTGTTCATTTGAAACTTCTCCCTTTTTTGCTTGATGAGTCTGGCTAAGGATTTATCAATTTTGTTTGTCTTCTCAAAGAACCAGCTTCTAGGTTTATTGATCTTTATTATTGTTTCCTTAATTTTTCTCATTTATTTCTGATCTGATCTTTATGAATTCTTTCCTCCTGCTAACTTTGTTTTTTTTGTTGTTGTTCTTCTTCTTCTTTCTCTAATTTATTTAGGTGTAAGGTTAGTTTTTTTGACATTTTTCTTGTTTCTTGAAGTAGGATTGTATTGCTATAAACTTCCCTCTTAGAACTGCTTTTGTTGCATCCCATAGGTTTTGGCTCATTGTCTTTTCATTGTCATTTGTTTCTAGGTATTTTTTGATTTTCTCTTTGAATTCTTCAGTAATCTCTTTGTTACTTAGTAGCATACTGTTTAGCCTTCATGTGTTTGTATTTTTCACAGTTTTTTTTTTTCCTGTAATTGACATCTAGTCTCGTAGCATGGTCGGAAAAGATACTTGATATGATTTCAATTTTCTTAAACTTACCGAGGCTTGATTTGTGACCCACATATGATTTATCATTTGAGAATGTTCCATAAGCACTTGAGAAGAAAGTGTATTCTGTTGTTTTTGGATGGAATGTCCTATAATATCAATTAAGTCCATCTTGTTTAATGTGTCATTTAAAGCTTATGTTTCCTTATTTATTTTCATTTCGAATGACCTCTCCATTGGTGAAAATGAGGTGTTAAAGTCCCCTATGATTACCATGTTACTGTTGACTTCTCTTTTTATGGCTGTTAGCATTTGCCTTATGTATTGAGGTGCTCCTTTGTTGGGTGCATACATATTTACAATTGTTATATCTTTTTCTTAGATTGATGCCTTGATCATTATGTAGTGTCTTTCTTTGACTCTTGTAATAGTCTTATTTTAAATTCTATTTTGCCTGATATGAGAATTGCTACTCTAGCTTTCTTTTGATTTCCATTTGCATGGAGTATCTTTTTCCATCCCCTCATTTTCAGTCTGTATGTGTCCCTAGGTCTGAAGTGGGTCTCTTGTAGACAGCATATATATGGGTCTTGTTCTTGTATCCATTTGGCTAGTCTATGTCTTTTGTTTGGAGCATTTAATCCATTTTCATTTAAGGTAATTATCAATATGTATGTTCCTATGACCATTTTCTTAATTGTTTTGGGTTTGTTTATGTAGGTCTTTTCCTTGTCTTGTGTTTCCTGCCTAGAGAATTTCCTTTGGCATTTGTTGTAAAGTTGGTTTGGTGGTGCTGAATTCTCTTAACTTTTGCTTGTCTGTAAATGTTTTAATTTCTCCATTGAATCTGAATGAGATTCTTGCAGGGTAGAGTAATCTTGGTTGTAGGTTTTTCCCTTTCGTCACTTTAAATATGTCCAGCCACTGTCTTCTGGCTTGTAGAGTTTCTGCTGAAAGATCAGCTGTTAACCTTATGGTGATTCCCTTGTATGTTATTTGTTGTTTTTCCCTTGCTGCTTTTAAATTTTTTCTTTGTATTTAATTTTTATAGTTTGATAAATATGTGTCTTGGCATGTTTCTCCTTGGTTTTTTCCTGTATGGGACTCTCTGTGCTTCCTGGTCTTGATTGACTATTTCTTTTCCCATGTTGGGAAGTTTTCAACTATAATCTCTTCAAATATTTTCTCAGTCTCTTTCTTTTTCTCTTCTTCTTCTGGGACCCCTGTAATTCGAATGTTGGTGCATTTAATGTTGGCCCAGAAGTCTCTGAGACTGTCCTAAATTGTTTTCATTCTTTTTTCTTTATTGTGCTCTGTGGTAGTTATTTCCAATATTTTATCTTCTAGGCCGCTTATCCTTTCTTCTGCCTCAGTTATTCTGCTATTGATTCATTCTAGAGAAGTTTTAACTTCATTTGTTGTGCTGTTCATCATTGGTTTTTTTGCTCCTTGGTTCTTCTAGGTACTCCTTAAATGTTTCTTGTATTTTCTCCATTCTATATCCAAGATTTTGGATCATGTTTACTCTCATTATTCTGAATAGTTTTTCAATTAGACTGCCTATTTCCTCTTCATTTGTTTGGTCTGGTGAGGTTTTACCTTGCTCCTTCATTTGCTGCATAATTCTCTGTCTTCTCATTTTGTTTAACTTACTGTGTTTGGGGTCTCATTTTCACAGGTTGTAGAGTTTTAGTTCCCATTGTTTTTGGTGTCTGCCCTCAGTAGTTGAGGTTGGTTCAGTGGCTTGTGTAGGCTTCCTGGTGGAAGGGACTGGTGTCTATGTTCTTGTGTGTGGGACTGTATCTTGTCTTTCTGGTGCACAGTGCCACATCTGGTCGTGTGTTTTGGGGTGTCTTTGAACCTAGTATGATTTTAGGCAGACTCTCTGCTAATGAGTAGGCTTATGTTCCTGTCTTGCTAGTTGTTTGGCATGGGATATCCAGCACTGGAGATTGCTGGCTGTTGGCTGGAGCTGGGTCTTAGTGTTGAGATAGGGATCTCTGGGAGATCTCTCACTGATTGATATTACATGGGGCTGGGAGGTCTCTGGTCATCTAATGTCCTGGACTCGGCTCTCCCACCTCGGAGTGTCAGGTCTGACACCTGGCTGGAGCACCAAGACCCTGTCAGCCACACAGCTCAGAAGAAAAGGAGGGAAAAAAGGGAGGAAAAATAAATAAAATAAATAACAAATTAAAAATAATAAAATTTAATAAATAAATAAATAAATAAATAAAAGAAAAAAGCACCCAAACCAATAAACAAATCCACCAATGATAACAAACACTACAATCTAAACTAAGATAAACCTGAAAAGCAGAAACAAATCAGTCACAGACAGCAATCCACGAGTCTACATTTGCTGCCAAAGTCCACCACCTAAATTTTGGGTACATTCAGATATTCCACAGATGCAGGGTTCATCAGGTTGATAGTGGGGATTTAGTCTGCTGCTCCTGAGACTGCACAGAGAAATTTCCCTTTCTCTTCTTTGTTCACACAGCTTCCGGGGTTCAGCTTTGGTTTTGGCCCCACCTCTGTGTGTAGATCACTCTCAGGCACCTGTTCCCTGCCCAGACAGGAGGAGGTTAAAGCAGCGACTGATTAGGGGGCTCTTGCTCTCTCAGGCTGGGGAGAGGGAGGGGTATGGTAGTCATAATTGGAATGCAGGGTGAGCCTGCGGCGACAGAGGCCGGCATGACATTGCAACAGCCTGAGGCATGACGTGTGTTCTGCCAGGGAAGTTGTCCCTGGATCTCGGGACCCTGCAGTGGCATGCTGCATAGACTCCCAGGGGGGGATGTGGGTAGTGACCTCTGTTGCACACAGGATTCTAGGTGACAGCGACAGCAGCATTAGTGTTTCATGCCTGTCTCTGGGGTCCAAGCTGATAGCCGTGTCTTGTGCCCATCTCTGGAGCTTGTGTAGGTGGTGCTCTGCCTTCTGTGGGCCCACGGGGAAGAAATCCCCTTTTCTCACACGCCCTGAAACAATGGTCTCTTGCCTCTTTGGCAGGTCCAGACTTTTTCTCTGACTCCCTCCCAGTTAGTTGTGGTGCACTAGCACCCTTCAGTCTGTCTTCATGCAGCCAACCCCAGTCCTCTCCCTGGGGTCTGACCTCCAAAGCCTGATCCTCAGCTCCCAGCCTCCACTGCCCTGGTGGGTGAGCAGATTAGTGTCTCAGATTGGTGAGTGCTGGTCAGCACCGATGCTGTGTATGGGAATCTCTCTGCTTTGCCCTCTGCACCATTGTTGCTGTGCTCTCTTCCATAGCTCTGAAACTTCTCCCCCTCCTACCCCCTATCTCCACCAGTGAAGGGGCTTCCTAGAGTATGGAAACTTTTCCTCCTTCACAGCTCCCTCCCAGTGGTGCAGGTCCCATCCCTATTCTTTTGCCTCTGTCCTTTTTTCTCTTTTGCCCTACCCAGGTACGTGGGGATTTTCTGGCCTTTTGGGAAGTCTGAGGTCTTCTGCCAACGTTCAGTAGGTGTTCTGTAGGAGTTGTTCCACATGTAGATGTAATTTTGATGTATTTGTGTGGAGGAAAGTGATCTCCACATCTTACTCCTCTGCCATTGTGAAGGTCGGCTCCCCTCAGATTTTTATCTGTTGGAAATTATCTTCCCATCAGACATCTTGTATACCTAAGTGAGTGGACTATCTCACTTGTTAGTGAAGCACAGTTTATTTCCCATCTCCTCCTACACCAACACTCTTGGTGTTGGTAATCTCACCTCACTCTTAATTGGAGCATAGACTTATACTGGCCTCCCTAATGAAATTCTTAGTTAGAAAATACAATCTGCAAGACAAAAAGTAAACATAATGAATTTTAAGCACTGTATAGTAGCCACAAAAAATCATCACTGATTGACTAGAATATGGTTAAATTCCAGATTAATATTTATTTACAATATGTCTTGTCTCTAATACGCTTAAATTGAGTAAAGTTAATCAGCAAGAAATGTTATATTTTAGAGGCTGGGGAATAAAGTCCAAGTCAGTGCTTATGTTTCCATCCCTGAATACGTTTAAAAAATTTTGAGGAGAAAGCAGTCAATATCCTACCCTATTTATTCCCTTAGGCATTTCCCCCAGGGCCTTCACCTTCTGACCTAACTTTCTGCACTTCTTCTTTCATGCTCCCAGGATTCCACTGAGGTTTCTCCACAACCAAGCACCACCATCCATTGGAGCTTAAAATACAGGTTTGTTGGAATTTAATGTTTAGCTTCTCAACCAAACTAAATAAATGTCAGCTTTAAATTATTGAACTTGGTATACTTTTTTTTTTTTAACTCGTTTTTGATGTCCAGTATGCTAATTTGCAAAGCACTTATTTTTTTTTTTTTTTAATTAATTAATTAATTAATTTTTGGCTGTGTTGGGTCTTCGTTTCTGTGCAAGGGCTTTCTCCAGTTGTGGCAAGCGGGGGCCACTCTTCATCGCGGTGTGTGGGCCTCTCACTATTGCGGCCTCTCTTGTTGCGGAGCACAGGCTCCAGACGCGCAGGCTCAGCAGTTGTGGCTCACGGGCCTAATTGCTCCGCGGCATGTGGGATCTTCCCAGACCAGGGCTCGAACCTGTGTCCCCTGCATTGGCAGGCATATTCTTAACCACTGCGCCACCAGGGAAGCCCTGAACTTGGTATACTTTTATGCAAAAGGAATCAGTTTTGGAATTTTCTTAATAATGTTAGAGTTAGAATAATCTATACTCTGTATTCATGATTTGGTTTATGTGTCACAAAGGTATGGGTTTTAGCTCTCACAGGATTTGACATAGGACAACAAAACATATTAATAGATATCGGGGCTTTGGATTCAATTAGATTTATATTTAAATCATGGTGTTCTCCACTAAATATCTCTAAGATCTTCAGCAAGTCACATAACCTCTTAAGCCTTAGTTCTCACACTTGTAAAATAAGGGTAGCATGCCTTCCTGGTAGAGTTGATGTGAGGATTAATTAGGACACAGTGTAAAACACTTAGCACTTTTCCTGGTAGAGAGTACTATTACTGTGAGACTCTGGTAAAGTATGTAGGAGAAAATTAAAAGTAACCCTTCTAGGGAGAATTGGATCAATATGGTGGAGTAGAAGGACGTTCTCTCACTCTCCCTTGCAAGAGCACTGGAATCACAATTAACTGCTGAACAATCATTGACAGGAAAACACTGGAACTCAGCAAAAAAGGTACCCCACATTCAAAGACAAAGGAGAAACCACAATGAGATTGTAGGAGGGGCAAAATCACAATAAAATCAAATCCCATAACTGCTGGGTGGGTGACTCACAAACTGGAGAACACTTATACCACAGAAGTCCACCCACTGGAGTGAAGGTTCTGAGCTCCACGTCAGGCTTCCCAACCTGGGGGTACGGCAACAGGAGGAGGAATTCCTAGAGAAACAGACTTTGAAGGCTAGAGGGATTTGACTGCAGGACTTCGACAGGACTGGGGGAAAGAGAGACTCCACTCTTGGAGGGCACACACAAAGTAGTGTGCGCATTGGGACCCAGGGGAAGGAGCAGTGACCCTGCAGGAGACTGAATCAGACCTACCTGCTAGTGTTGGAGGGTCTCCTGAAGAGGCAGGGGGTGACTGTGTCTCACTGTGAGGACAAGGACACTGGCAGCAGAAGTTTTGGGAGGTACTCCTTGGCGTGAGCCCTCCCAGAGTCTGCCTTTAGCCCCACTAAATAGCCCCGGTAGGCTACAGTGCTGAGTCGCCTCAGGCCAATCAACAGTAACTGGAACCCAGCCCCACTCATCAGCAGACAAGCAGATTAAAGTTTCACTGAGCTCTGCCCACAAGAGAAACAGCCAGCTCTACTCACCACCAGTCCCTCCCATTAGGAAAATTGCACAAGCCTCTTAGATAGTCTCATCCACCAGAGGGCAGACAGGAGAAGCAAGAAGAACAACAATACTGCAGCCTGTGGAAAAAAAAAACACATTCACAGAAAGATAGACAAGATGAAAAGGCAGAGGGCTATGTACCAGATGAAGGAACAAGATAAAACCCCAGAAAAACAACTAAATGAAGTGGAGATAGGCAACCTTCCAGAAAAAGAATTCAGAATAATGATAGTGAAGAAGATCCAGGACCTCGGAAAAAGAATGGAGACAAAGATCGAGAAGATGAAAGAAATGTCTCACAAAGACCTAGAAGAATTAAAGAACAAACAAATGGAGATGAACAATACAATAACTGAAATGAAAACTACACAAAAAGGAATCAATAGCACAATAACTAAGGCAGAAGAATGGATAAGTAACCTGGAAGACAGAATGGTCGAAATCACTACTGCAGAACAGAATAAAGAAAGAAGAATGAAAAGAAATGAAGACAGCCTAAGAGATTTCTGGGACAATATTAAATGCAACAACATTCATATTATAAGGGTCCCAGAAGGAGAAGAGAGAGAGAAAGGACCTGAGAAAATATTTGAAGAAATTATACTTGAAAACTTACCTAACATGGGAAAGGAAATGGCCACCCAAGTCCAGGAAGCACAGAGAGTCCCATACAGGATAAACCCAAGGAGAAACACGCCAAGACACATAGTAATCACATAGGCAAAAATTAAAGACAGAGAAAAATTATTGAAAGCAGCAAGGGAAAAACGACAAATAAGATACAAGGGAACTCTGATAAGGTTAACAGCTGGTTTCTCAGCAGAAGCTCTACAAGCTAAAAGGCAGTGGCATGACATATTTAAAATGATGAAAGGAAAAACCTACAGCCAAGATTACTCTACCCAGCAAGTATCTCATTCAGATTCGATGGAGAAATCAAAAGCTTTACGGACAAGCAAAAGCTAAGAGAAATCAGCACCACCAAACCAGCGCTACAACAAATGCTAAATGAACGTCTCTAAGAGGGAGACACAAGAGAAGAAAAGGACCTACAAAAACAAACACAAAACAATTAAGAAATTGGTCATAGGAACCTACATATTGATAATTACCTTAAACGTGAATGGATTAAATGCTCCAACCAAAAGACACAGGCTCGCCAATGGATACAAAAACAAGACCCATATATATGCCGTCTACAAGAGACCCATTTCAGACTTAGGGACACATACAGACAGAAATGAGGGTATGGAAAAAGATATTCCATGCAAATATAAATCAAAAGAAAGCTGGTGTAGCAATACTCATATCAGATAAAATAGACTTTAAATAAAGAATGTTACAAGAGACAAGGAAGTACACTACATAATGATCAAGGGATTAATCCAAGAAGAAGATATAACAATTATAAATATATATGCACCCAACATAAGAGCATCTCAATACCTGAGGCTACTGCTAATAGCTATAAAAGAGGAAATCAACAGTAACACAATAATAGTGGGGGACTTTAGCATCTCTTTACATGAATGGACAGATCATCCAGACAGAAAATTAATAAGGAAACACAGCTTTAAATGACAATAGACCAGATAGATTTAATTGATATTTATAGGACATTCCATCCAAAAACAGCAGATTACACTTTCTTCTCAAGTGCATACAGAACATTCTCCAGGATAGATCACATCTTGGGTCACAAATCAAGCCTCAGTAAATTTAAGAAAATTGAAATCATATCAAGCATCTTTTCTGACCACAATGCTATGAGATTAGAAATCAATTACAGGGAAAAAAACATAAAAAACACAAACACATGAGGGCTAAACAATACATTACTATGTAACCAAGAGATCACTGAAGAAATCAAAGAGGAAATCAAAAAATACCTAGAGACAAATGACAATGAAAACACGATGATCCAAAACCTATGGGATCCAGCAAAAGCAGTTCTAAGAGGGAAGTTTATAGCAATAAAATCCTACCTCAAGAAACAACAAACATCTCAAATAAACAACCTAAACTTACACCTAAAGGAACTAGAGATGGAAGAACAAACAAAATCCAAAGTTAGTAGAAGGAAAGAAATCATAAAATCAGAGCAGAAATAAATGAAATAGAAACAAAGAAGACAATAGCAAAGATCAATAAAATTAAAGTCTGGTTCTTTGAGAAGATAAATAAAATTGATAAACCAGACTCATCAAGAAAAAGAGGGAGAGGACTCAAATCAATAAACTTTGAAATGAAAAAGGAGAAGTTAAAACAGACACAGCAGAAATGCAAAGCATCCTAAGAGACTACTACAAGCAACTCTACATCAATAAAATGGACAACCTGGAAGAAATGGACAAATTCTTAGAAAAGTATAACCTTCCAACACTGAATCACAAAGAAATAGAAAATATGAACAGACCACTCAGAAGTAATGAAATTGAAACTGTGATTAAAAATCTTCCAACAAACCAAAGTCCAGGACCAGATGGCTTCACAGGTGAATTCTATCAAATATTTAGAGAAGAGCTAACACCCATCCTTCTCAAACTCTTCCAAAAAATTGCAGAGGAAGGAACACTCCCAAACTCATTCTATGAGGCCACCATCACCCTGATAAAAACCAGACGAAGATACTACAAAAAAAGAAAATTACAGACCAATATCACTGTTGAATATAGATGCAAAAATCCTCAACAAAATGCTAGCAAACAGAATCCAACAACACATAAAAAGGATCATACACCATGATCAAGTGGGATTTAACCCAAGGATGCAAGGATTCTTCAATGTGCTCAAATCAATCAATGTGATACACGATATTAACAAATTGAAGAATAAAAACCATATACTTATCTCAATAGATGCAGAAAAAGCTTTTGACAAAATTCAACACCGATTTATGTTAAAAACTCTCCAGAAAGTGGGCATAGAGGGAGCCTACCTCAACATAATAAAGGCCATATATGACAAACCCACAGCAAACATCATTCCCAATGGTGAAAAACTGAAAGCATTTCCTCTAAGATCAGGAACAAGACAAGGATGTCCACGCTCACCACTATTATTCAACATAGTTTTGGAAGTTCTAGCCATGGCAATCACAGAAGAAAAAGAAATAAAAGGAATACAAATTGGAAAAGAAGAAGTAAAACTGTTACTGTTTGCAAATGACATGATACTATACATAGAGAATCCTAAAGATGCCACCAGAAAACTACTAGAGCTAATCAATGAATTTGGTAAAGTTGCAGGATACAAAATTAATGCACAGAAATCTCTTGCATTCCTGTACACTAATGATGAGAATTCTGAAGGAAAAATTAAGGAAACACTGCCATTTACCACTACAAAAAAGAAAAGAATAAAATACCTAGGAATAAACCTACCTAGGGAGACAAAAGACCTGTATGCAGAAACCTATAAGACACTGATGAAAGAAATTAAAGATGATACAAACAGATGGAGAGATATACCATGTTCTTGGATTGGAAGAATCAATATTGTTAAAATGACTATACCACCCAAATCTACAGATTTGATGCAATCCTTATCAAAATACCAATGGCATTTTTCACAGAACTAGAACAAAAAATTTCACAATTTGTATGGAAACACAATAGACCCTGAATAGCCAAAGTGATCTTGAGGGAAAAAAGCGGAGCTGGAAGAATCAGACTCCCTGACTTCAGACTATATTACAAAGCTACAGTAATCAAGCAATATGGTCATGGCACAAAAACAGAAATACAGATCAATGGAACAGGATAGAAAGCCCAGAGATAAACCCACGCACCTCTGGTTAACTAATCTATGACAAAGAAGACAAGGGTAAACAATGGAGAAAAGACAGTCTCTTCAATAAATGGTGCTGGGAAAATAAGACAGCTACATGTAAAAAATGAAATTAGAACACTCCCTAACACCATACACAAAAATAACTCAAAATGGATTAGAGACCTAAATGTAAGACTGGACACTATAAAATTCTTAGAGGAAAACATAGAAAGAACACTCTTTGACATAAATCACAGCAAGATCTTTTTTCATCCACCTCTTAGAGTAATGGAAATAAAAAAATAAACCAATGGGACCTAATGAAACTTAAAAGCTTTTGCAAAGCAAAGGAAACTACAAACAAGACGAAACGACAACCCTCAGAATGGGAGAAAATATTTGTAAACGAATCAATGGACAAAGGATTAATCTCCAAAATATATAAACAGCTCATGCTGCTCAATATTAAAAAAAAAAACAACCCATTCCAAAAATGGGTAGAATACCTAAATAGACATTTCTCCAAAGAAGACATACAGATGGCCAAGAAGTACATGAAAAGCTGCTCAACATCACTAATTGTTAGAGAAATGCAAAACAAAACTACAATGAAGTATCACCTCACACCAGTTAGAATGGGCATCATCAGAAAATCTACAAACAACAAATGCTGGAGAGTGTGTGGAGAAAAGGGAACCCTCTTGCACTGTTGGTAGGAATGTAAATTGATACAGCCACTATGGAGAACAGTAAGGAGGTGCCTTAAAAAACTAAAAATAGAATTACCATATGACCCAGCAATCCCACTACTGGGCATATACCCAGAGAAAACCATAATTCAAAGGACACATGCACTCCAATGTTCGCTGCAGCACTATTTATAATAGTCAGTACATGGAAGCAACCTAAATGCCCATCAAGAGATGAATGATTAAAGAAGAAGTCGTACATATATACAATGGAATATTACTCAGCCATAAAAAGGAATGAAACTGAGATGTGGATGGATCTAGAGACTGTCATACAGAGTGAAGTATGTCAGAAAAAGAAAAACAAATATCGTATATTAAAGCATATATGTGGAACCTAGGAAAATGGTACAGATGAGCCGGTTTTCAAGGCAGAAATTGAGACACAGATGTCGAACAGCACATGGACACCAAGGGGGGATTGTGACGGGGGTGGTGGTGGTGTGATGAATTGGGAGATTTTGATTGACATATATACACTAATATGTATAAAATAGGTAACTAATAAGAACTTGCTGTATAAAAAAAATATATAAAATTAAATTTTAAAAAAAGTAGCCCTTCTAGTGACTGATACATTCATGATTGCATCCATCCATTCTTTCAACATCTATTCATATATTCACACATTCACCTAGAAAGCACATTTTATTGTGAATAATGTATACCAGGTCTGCTTTGGTGCTGGGAACAAAAGTGAATAGAAGAGTGCTGTGAATGAAATTGTGTCCCCCCAAAAATTCATAGATTGAAGCTCTAATCCCCAGTGTGCCAATGTGACTATATTTACAGATAATGTCTTTAGGAAGTAATTAAGATTAAATGAGGTCCTAAGGGTAGAGAACCTCTCTCTCTCTCTCTCTGTCACTCTCTCCATGTGTATATGCTGAAGAAAGGCCATCTGCTGAGGAGTGGGTACCTGAAAAGAAGGTAACCACCTACAAGCCACGAGAGAGCTCACCAGAAAATGAATCAGCCAACACTTTGACCTTGGACTTTCTAGCCTCCAGACTGATCAGAAACTACATTTCTATTGTTTAAGCCACCACATCTGTGGTATTACATTATGGTAGCTTGAGCAGACTAATACAAAGAGAATCTCTAATTCCCTACTAACAAACTTAAAAATGCTAAAAATTTTATAATTTTTCTCATTTATGAGACACTGTAGAAAGTCTGATTATTTAAGAGTTGATAAAGTGTTAGGATCACCAATATATTGGAGGTGAGATCTTGCTCAAGTAAGCACTTGAATAGGTATTTCAAAGATCTATATAAAAAGAGATCTTTATTTCCTTTCAATCACATGATAGTTGTAAACTCACATTTCCCTTAAAAACCATCACTCAATTAACAGTAAATTCTCCATATCTAAACTAGATTTTAAAAGTGAACAACATTGGGATTTCCACTTCTGGGTAGATGGAGTAGATGTACATTTCTCTATTATTCTCTTTAAGTACAACAGAAATATTCCTGGATATTACCTACAGGACAAACATATGAAGACACGGAAAGGTGGAGAGAGGAAGGCAGAATATTTAGGGTTTTCAGGGCAACATGGTGGTGAATTCCTTGGGCTTTCTTCTTGTCTTATATCTCCCAGACTGGATGCTGGAAAATCAGACGATGTGGTTCAGAAAAGTCACTAATAAATAGGAACAAAGGAACAAAAACAACAACAAACTAGAAGGAGGAGAGCCTTAATTCCAGAGTGCTATAGTATATTATTTAAAATGTGAAGATTTAACAAACCAACCCAATCCAAAAATGGGCAGAAGACCTAAATAACCATTTCTCCAAAGAAGATATACAGATTGCTAACAAACAAATGAAAGTATGCTCAACATCACTAATCATTTGAGAAATGAAATCAAAACTACAATGAAGTATCATCTCACACTGGTCAGAATGGCCATCATCAAAAAATCTACAAACAGGGCTTCCCTGGTGGTGCAGTGGTTGAGAATCCGCTTGCCAATGCAGGGGACACGGGTTCGAGCCCTGGTCTGGGAAGATCCCACATGCCGCGGAGCAACTGGGCCCGTGAGCCACAACTACTGAGCCTGCGCGTCTGGAGCCTGTGGTCCGCAACAAGAGAGGCCGCGATAGTGAGAGGCCTGCGCACCGCGATGAAGAGTGGCCCCCGCTCGCCGCAACTAGAGAAAGCCCTAGCACAGAAATGAAGACCCAACACAGTCAAAAATAAATAAATAAATAAATAAATAAATTTATTAAAAAAAATCTACAAACAATAAATGCTGGAGAGGGTGTGGAGAAAAGGGAACACTCTTGCACTGTTTGTGGGAATGTAAACTGATATAGCCACTATGGAGAACAGTATGGAGGTTCCTTAAAAAACTAAAAATAGAACTACCATACAACCCAGCAATCCCACTAATGGGCATATACCCTGAGAAAACCATAATTCAAAAAGAGTCATGTACCACAACATTCACTGCAGCTCTATTTACAATAACCAGGACATGGAAGCAACCTAAGTGTCCATTGACAGATGAATGGATAAAGAAGATGTGGCACATATATACAATTGAATATTACTCAGCCCTAAAAAGAAACGAAATTGAGTTATTTGTAGTGAGGTGGATGGATCTAGAGACTGTCATACAGAGTGAAGTAAATCAGAATGAGAAAAACAAATACTGTATGCTAACACATATATATGGAATCTTAAAAAAAAAAAAAGAAAGGTTCTGATGAACCTAGGGGCAAGACAGGAATAAAGACACAGACATAGAGAATGGACTTGAATACACAGGGAGGGGGAAATGCAAGCTGGGATGAAGTGAGAGAGTGGCATGGACATAAATACACTACCGAATGTAAAATAGATAGTTAGTGGGAAGCAGCGACATAGCACAGGGAGATCAGCTCGGTGCTTTGTGTCCACCTAGTGGGGTGGGTTAGGGAGGGCTGGAGGGAGATGCAAGAGGGAAGAGATATGAGTATATATGTATATGTATAGATGATTCACTTTGTTATACAGCAGAAACTAACACACTATTGTAAAACAATTATACTCGAATAAAGATGTTAAAAAATATATAAATAAAATATGAAGTTTTTAAGCAATAATTAGGAGATATTCAAAATATCCAAAAAGTATGACTTACAAACAAGAAAAAAGCAGTTTAATACAAACCGTACCTGAAGAAGCCCAGACATGAGCTACATTAAACATAAAATTTAAATCAGTTATTTCAAGCATGCTCAAAGAGTTAAAGAAAACCATGTCTGTAGAATTAAAGGAAAGTATGAAAATAGTGTCTTACCCAGTAGAGAATATCAACAGACAGAACTTATAATGAAAACCGAATAGAAATTCTTCAGCTAAAAACACAATAAATGAAATTTTAAAAAATTTACTAGAACTGGGCAAGAGGAAATCTGAACTGGCAGAAGAAAGAATCAGCAAACTGAAATATAACTCAATAGAAATTTTTCCACCCAAAGAGCAGAGAGACAAAGGAATAGACAATAAATGAACAGTGCCTCAGAAAAATATGAGACAATTAAGCATATCAACATAAGTATAATGGGAGTTTCAGAAAGAGAGGAGAGTGAAAGGGAACAGAAAAAATATTCAAAGAAATAATGAAAATTGGACTGAAAACTTCCAATCTTCAGCTCTGATGAAAAATATTTAAATACATGTCTAAGAAGTTAAAAAAACTCCTACTATGATCCAGATCCCAGATGCCATGGTGAAAACATTGAAAGACAAGGCAAAGAGAGATTCTTGAAAGCATCAAGAGAAAAGTGGCTATGTACAGGGAATCTTCAATAACATTTACAGCTGATTCTATTGCACCAGAATAAAGAATAAGAACAGCACGATCATCTCAATAGACGAAAACCATTTGACAGGACCCAAACCTTTTTATGATAAAAAAAAAAATCAACAAACTACGGTTAGAAGGGAACTTCCTCAACTTAACAAAGTCTATGAAAAATACACAGCTATCATCATCAGAAGGATAAAAGACTAAAAATTTGACCTAAGTTCATGCAGAAGATAAAGATGTTTATTAATACCACTTCTATTCAATATTGTCTTGGAGGTTCCATCCAGGGTAAAGGGAAAAAAAGAAAGCTAAAAGCCATTTAGAGTGGAAAGAAGAAGTAAAACTATCTCCATTTCTAGATGAATTGATCTTGTATACAGAAAAGACTAAGGCATCCACAAAATTACAATTAAAACTAATAAATGAATTCAGCAAGGTGCAGGATATAAGTCAGCATACAAAAGTCAATGGTATATCAATATACTAGAAATGAACAATGCAGGGATTGCCTGGCTATCTCAGTTGGTAGAGCATGAGACTCTTAATCTCAGGGTCGTGGGTTCGAGCCCCACGTTGGACGAGTACTCTTTAGAAATAAACAATACAAAAGTAAAACTTTGAAAAGAATTCTATTTACATTAGCATCAAAAAAATAGAAATAATTAGATATCAATTTAACAAAGAAAGTTCAAGATGTACACTGGATACTCTAAAGCACTGTTGAAAGTAATGAAAGAAAACCAAAATAAATAGAAAAACATTAGTCTCTGAATCAGTATATTTAATACTGCTAAGATGGCCATACTCCACAAACCCATGTACAAATTCAGTGCAAGCTACCCCTATCAGAATCCCAGCTGCATTTTTTTTTCAGCAATTGGGAAGCTGATCTTAAAATTGAAGGGACCCATTTTTGCTCCCCCTAAAACACTTCTTGAAAAGGGAGGACAAAATTGGAGTACTTACTTCCTGATTTACAAACTCACTACAAAGCTACAGTAGTCCAAACAGTGTGTGCTAGAATAAGGATAGATATATAAATGGATGAAATAGAATTGGAAGTAAATAAACCCTTACATTTATGGTGAATTAATTTTGGACATAGGTGCCAAGATAATTCAATGTAGGAGTAAATCGTCTTCAACAGATAGTGTTGATACAACTGAATATCTACATGTTAATGAATAAAGTTGGATGCCTATCTCATATCACATACAAAACTAATACAAAATGGACCAATAGACCTAAATGAATGAGTGAAAACTATACAATGCTTAGCATAAAATATATTTGCAATCTTGGAAAGTCAATAGTTTCATAGCTAAAACACTAGAAGTACAGGTGACAACAACAAAAAATTAAGTAATTGAACATCAAAATTAAAAACTGTGCTTCAAAGACATTATCAAAAAAGAGAAAAATAATCAATGGAATGGGAAAAAATGTTTGAAAATGATATATATGATAGGGGACTTATATTAAAAAAATAAAGAACTTACAAGTCACCAATAAAAGGACAAATAAGAAAATTTAAAACTGAACAAAGAGTTTGAATAAACATTTCTCCTAAGAGATTATTTAAATCATCAAGTGCATGAAAATCCTGCATGAAAATCCAATTAATCCTCAACATTAATAGTCATTAGGGAAATAACAAATCAAAACCACAATAAGACAATACTTTACATCTAATAAGATCACTATATAAAAAGAGAGAAAATAATGAATGTTATGGCTGTGGAGAAATTGTTACTCTTTTACATTGTTGGTGGGGTTGTAAAATTATGCAGCTACTCTTGAAAACAAGTTGACAGTTCCTCAAAATGTTAGGCATTGAGTTAACCATATGATGCAGCAATCAGCTTCTAAGTATATAAACAAAACTATGATCTTGTGTATACTGTCTCTATTTCTTAATAGAGTGTTACTGTGAAATCCAAATTTTATGGCTTGATGGGTCAGACAACTTCCCTTCATGATGAGCAACTGAAATCACATGTTAATTTGGTGGCCTATGTAAAATTTCAATCACTGCTAAGGACGAATAGCAAGTCAGAAGCTGTTTCTCAAAGTCAAAAATTGATATCTGCAACAGATGGCAGGGCTTTGGTGTAAATTCTAAGGGTCTTCCCTGTGATTCAACTATAATGTCCTATAAAAGGCTCCAAACATCTCTATCTGCCATACACAGTTTGGATCTACTGGATTATATGGCCCCAAGTGTCAGAATAGCATTTACAGTAGCCTGGACTTGTTGCAGAGCCTTCTCTTGTTCTGGGTTCCATTCAAAACCAGCAGCTTTGTGAATCACTTCGTACATGGGATGGAATATCACACTCACCCAAATGAAAAGTATGTTGCCTCCCAAATCCAAAGAGATCCACTAAGTATGGTGCCTCTTTTTGAGTTGCAGGAAGAACTGCATGCAACAAATTTCACCTTGGAAGGCATGTTTTGACATGGTCTAGACCATCAAAGCCCTAGAGATATCATTGACATAAAATGTCCCTGAATTTTTATAAGGGACATTTTTATCACACTCTCTGACACACGTGTCTTACCAATAAGTTTAGAGAAGTTGTTACTTCTTGCTCACTATGTCTAGAATAGTGAATAATATCCTTAACATAATGAACCAGTATGATGTCTTGTAGAAGGGAAAGGTAATTAAGATCCTTGTGGACTAAATTATAAGTCTAGAGAGTTGCTATATCCCTGAAATAGGAAAGTAAGGTGAATTGTTGACCTTGCCAGGTGAAAGAAAACTGCTCCCAGGTCTTTTTTTTTTTTTTTTTTTTTTCCAACATCTTTATTGGAGTATAATTGCTTTACAATCCCAGGTCTTTTCTTTTCTTTTTTTTTTTTTTTTAAAGAGATTGGAGTTAATTAATTAATTAATTTATTTATTTTTGGCTATGTTGGATCTTCATTTCTGTGCAAGGGCTTTCTCTAGTAGTGGCAAGCGGGGGCCACTCTTCATCGCGGTGCACGGGCCTCTCACTATCGCAGCCTCTCTTGTTGCGGAGCACAGGCACCAGACGCGCTGGCTCAGTAGTTGTGGCTCACGGGCCTAGTTGCTCCGCGGCATGTGGGATCCTCCCAGACCAGGGCTCGAACCCGTGTTCCCTGCACCAGCAGGCAGACTCTCAACCGCTGCTCCACCAGGGAAGCCCCCCAGGTCTTTTTAAACAGGTATTATGAACAAAAAGCTTTGCCAGATTAATAGCTGAATACTGGGTACCAGGGGATGTGTTAATTTTCTCAAGCATCAAAACCACATCTAGAACTGCAGCTGTAATTGGAGTCACAACCTGGTTAAGTTTACAAAAATTCCCTGTGATTCTTCAAAATCTATATATTTTCTTCATAAGACAAATCGAGTTGAATGGGAATGTGGTGGGAACTACCACACTGCATCCTTCAAGTCCTTGATGGTAGCACTAATCTCTGCAGTCCCTCCAGGAATGCAGTATTGATTTTAGGTTACAATTTTTCTAAGTAGAGGCAGTTTTTGTGTTTTCCACTTGGCCTTTCCTAGCATAATAGTCCTCACTCCACATTTTAGGGAACCAATGTGGGGATTCTGCCAGTTGTAGAGTATGCTTGTTACAACCATGTATTCAGGACCTAGTGAAATAACCACAAGATAGAATTATGGACTCAAGTTCAAAATCCGTAGGACAAGCCATCAAGAAGGGCAGCCTGGAAACCCTCACACAATAGCTGATGCTGCAATCTACACCTAGAATTTCTTCTTCCTCAGGCAAACCTCAGTTCTGCTCTTAAGGCCTTTCAAATGATTGGATCAGATTTACTCAGATTATTGATAATCTCCTCTACTTAAAATCATATACCATATCCTGGGCAAAAAGCAAATCCCAAGAATTGCTATCATGAAGAATCTGATCTCTAAACCCATGCAATCAAACTAGAAATTAAAAGCAGAAAGGTAGTGGCTTCCCTGGTGGCACAGTGGTTAAGGATCCGCCTGCCAATGCAGGGGACATGGTTTGATCCCTGGTCCGGGAAGATCCCACACGCTGCGGAGCAACTAGGCCCAGGTGCCACAACTACTGAGCCTTCACTCTGGAGTCCGTGAGTCACAACTACTGAGCCTGCGTGCCACAACTATTGAAGCCCTCATGCCTAGAGCCCATGCTCTGCAACAAGAGAAGCCACCACAATGAGAAGCCCACGCACCGCAACGAAGAGTAGCTCCCGCTCGCTGCAACTAGAGAAAGCCCTCATGCAACAATGAAAACCCAATGCAGCCATAAATTAATTAATTAATTAATTTAAAAAAAAATTCAGGGAATTAAAAACTGTTCAGATAAACACCCACCACCCAACTACTCTGGAACTTTCTCTGCTAGAAGTAGTGTATTCATTTCCTAGGGCTGCCTTAATAATAAAAAAAAAAAGCAGAAAGGTAATAGGAAATTCTTCAAATACATTGTAATTAAACAAGACACTTCTAAATAATCCATGGGTAAAAGAAGACACCTCAAGAGAACGGAAAAAATACATTGAATTTAAGATGAAAATAAAACATATTAAAATTTGGGGGATACAACTAATGCAGGGCTAAGAGGGAAATTTATAGCATTAAATGCTTATATTAAGAGAGAGAAAAAGTCTCAAATCAATAACCTAATTACTTACCTCAAGAATCCAGTTAAAAAAGAACAAAATAACTCCCAATCAGAAATAAATAAATAAATAAAAATTTGAACAGAAACCCAATAGATAAAAATCAATAAAACAGGATGTGTTCTGTTTTACCAGTTGATTATCAATTGATATAATCCACGGTATTAATACATTAAAAGAAGATAAATCACACGATTATATTAACTAATGCAGAAAAGGCATTTGACAAAACTCAGTATTCATTCATGATAGAACTCACAGAAAAATAGGAAGAGGGGGGAATTTCCTCAACTTATAAAGAATATCTACAAATATCCACAGGTAGCATTATATTTACAGTAAAAGACTAATGCTTTGCTCCTAATATTAGAAACAAGGCAAGGGGTGTCTGTTCTTACTACTCTTACTCAACATACTGCTGGAAATTTTAGCCATTGTAATACAGGAAAGGAAAAAAATGCATACAGTTTGGGAAGGAAAAAATAAAACTGCCTAATAATTGTCTACATAGAAAATCCTAAGTAATCTACCAAATAAATGACAGTCCTAGAATTAATCAGTTCAGCAACTTTGCAAAATATAAGATAAACACACAGAAAATCAATTGCATTTCTATATACTATCAATGAATATGTGGACACAGAATTTAAAAAACAATAACTATTTACAACTGAAATTTTAGTTATTAAATACGATTTACTTTGGTGTGAATCTAACAAAACATGTATAGAACTTATATGTTGAAAACTATAAAGTGATGATGAAAAAAATCAAAGGTCAAAATGAATAGAGAGGTATATCATGTTCACTCATTAGAAAACTCAACATAGGACAGATGTCAATTATTCTCAAATTGAAACATGGGTTTTATAAAGTTCTTACCAAAATCCCAGCAAGATTATAATTTTTTATAGATGTAGACAAGACTAACAATTTTATGGTATGGCAAAAGAACTAGAATAGCTAAAATGATTATTAAAAAAGAACAATAAATTGTAAGAAATCAATCTACCGGATATCAAGACATTATATAGCTATAGTAACAAAGACTATAATGGAAAGATAGTTATGGATCAATAAATCATACAAAATAACCAAGAAATAGATTCACAGAAATAAGGCCAACTAATTTTGACAAATGTGGAAAAGAAATTCAATGGAGAAAAGATAACCATTTCAACAAATGGTACCAGATTAATTGCATATCCATAAATCACAAAAAAGAGCTTCAACCCAAGACTAATATATATACATATACATATATACATATATATTTTTTTTAATTGGGGTATAGTTGTTTTACAATGTTGTGTCAGTTTCTACTGTACAGCAAAGTGAAATAGAGTTCCCTGTGCTATACAGCAGGTTCTCATTAGTTATCTATTTTATATGTATAAATGTATATATGTCAATCTCCCAATTCATTCCACCCTCCCTTTCCCCACTTGGTGTCCATACATTTGTTCTCTGCATCTGTGTCTCTATTTCTGCCTTGCAAACCTGTTCATCTGTACCATTTTTCTAGATTCTACAAATATGCGTTAATATATGATATTTGTTTTTCTCTTTCTGAGTTACTTCACTCTGTATGACAGTCTCTAGGTCCATCCATGTCTCTACAAATGACCCCATTTTATTCCTTTTTATAGCTGAGTAGTGTTCCATTGTATATATGTACCACATCTTCTTTATCCATATGTCTGTTGATGGACATTTAGGTTGCTTCCATGACCTGACTATTGTAAATAGTGCACCAATGAACATTGGGGTGCATGTGTCTTTTTGAACTATGGTTTTCTCTAGGTATATGCCCAGTAGTGGGATTGCTGGGTCATACGGTAATTCTATTTTTAGTTTTTTAAGGAACCTCCACACTGTTCTCCATAGTGGTTGTATCAATTTATGTTCCCACCAACTGTGCAAGAGGGTTACATTTTCTCCACATCCTCTCCAGCATTTATTGTTTTTAGATTTTCTAATGATGCCCATTCTAACCAGCATGAGGTGATACCTCATTGTAGTGAAGTCCTAGCCACGGCAATCAGAGAAGAAAAATAAATAAAAGGAATACAAATTGGAAAAGTAGAAGTAAACCTTCACTGTTTGCAGATGACATGATACTATACATATAAAATCCTAAAGATGCCACTAGAAAACTACAAGAGCTAATCAATGAATGTGATAAAGTTGCAGGATACGAAATTAATGCACAGAAATCTCTTGCATTCCTATACACAACAACAAAAGATCAGAAAGAGAAAGTAAGGAAACAATCCCATACACCATTGCAACAAAAAGAATAAAATACCCAGGAATAAACCTACCTAAGGAGGTAAAAGACCTCTACTCAGAAAACTATAAGACACTGATGAAAGAAATCAAAGAAGACACAAACAGATGGAGAGATATACCATGTTCTTAGATTGGAAGAACCAAGACATATTTTATACATAATTAACTCAACTGGATCAACTCAGAATGGATCATGGACTTAAATGTAAAATGTAAAACTACAGAAGTACTAGGAAGTAATGGGGAAAAAAATCTTTGGGTTCTTAGTAAGTAAGTGAAGAATTCTTAGACTTCACACCAAAAGCAAATCTATGTTTAAGAAAAAAAGCTGACAATTAGACCTCATCAAAATTAAAATCTTTTGCTCTGTGAAAATCACCTTTGATAGGATATAAAGACAATCTAAAGTCTGGGAGATAGCTGACAAATAACTAGTATCTAGACTATATAAATAATTGTCAAAACTCAACAATAACACAAGCCAGAACAAAATAAAAACAAAACTAAAAAGTTTAATTTGAAAATGGGCAAAAGAAATGAGATATTTTCCTGAAAAGTATATACAGATAGAAAAATAGCACATGAAAAGATATTTAACACCATTAGTCATTAGGGAAATGCAAATTAAAATCACAATGCAATAGTCCTATAGCTTGTCATGATGGTTAAAATAAAAAATAATGACAACAACAAATGCTAGCAAGGAAATGGTGAAAGTGGATCACTCATAACATTGCTGGTAGAAATGTAAGATTGTAATGTCACCCTGGAAAACAGTTTGGCAGTTTCTTATAAAACCAAAGATGCAACTACCATACAACCCAGCAATTACAATTTTGGGCATTTATACCAGAGTAATGAAAACTTATGTTCACTCACAAACCTGTACATGTATGTGCATGGGAGCTTTATTCATAGTTCCCCAGAACTAGAAAAAAACCAGGCTTATTTAATAGGTCAATGATGAAAAATTATGGTATATTCATAACAGGGAATACCACTAAGAAATAAAGGAAATGAACTATTTATATTCATGATAACTAGATGAATCTCCAGAGAATTATGTTGAATGAAAAAAAAAATCAATCCCAGAAGGCTACACACTATGATTCCATTTTTATAACATTTTTGAAATGACAGAATTATACAAAAAAAAAGAAGATTAGTAGTTACTGAGGGTTATGAAGAGGTTGTGGGCAGGAGAGAAGTAGGGGTGGCTATAAATGGGAACCACAGGGATCTTTTTGGTGATAGAATGTTCTGTCCCTTCACTGGATGAATCTTAATATCCTGGTTGTGATACTGTACTATAGTTTTTCAAGAACCAGTTACCATTGGTGGAAACTGGTTAAAGGGTACACATAATATCTTTGTTTTATTTTTTACAACTATATGTCAATCTAGAATTAACTTAAAACAAAATGTTTAGTTTAAAAATGTGAATAACATTAAAAATTCCTTTTGGAGAGAGGAGAAGATGACGGAAGAGTAAGACGCGGAGATCACCTTCCTCCCCACAGATACATCAGAAATACATCTATACGTGGAACTGCTCCTATAGAACACCCACTGAACGCTGGCAGGAGACGTCAGACCTCCCATAAGGCAAGAAACTCCGCACGTACCTGGGTAGGGCAAAAGAAAAAAGAAACAACAGAGACAAAAGAATAGGGACAGGACCTGCACCAGTGGGAGGGAGCTGTGAAGGAGGAAAAGGTTTCCACACACTAGGAAGCCCCTTCACGGGTGGAGACTGCGAGTGGCAGAGGGGGGAAGCGTCAGAGCCATGGAGGAGAGTGCAGCAACAGGGGTGCGGAGGGCAGAGTGGAGAGGTTCCCACACAGAGGATCGGTGCCGACCTCCAATCACCAGCCTGGGAGGCTTGTCTGCTCACCCGCTGGGGCGGGGGGGTGCTGGGAGCTGAGGCTCGGGCTTCGGTCGGATCGCAGGGAGAGGACTGGGGTTGGCGGCATGAACACAACCTGAAGGGGTTAGTGCACCACAGCTAGCCGGGAGGGAGTCTGGGAAAAGGTCTGGAGCTGCCGAACAGGCAAGAGACTTTTTCTTGCCTCTTTGTTTCCTGGTGCGCAAGGAGAGGAGATTCAGAGCACCGCCTAAATGAGCTCCAGAGATGGGCTCGAGCCGCGGCTATCAGCGCGGACCCCAGAGATGGGCATGAGACTCTAAGGCTGCTGCTGCCGCCACCAAGAAGCCTGTGTGCAAGCACAGGTCACTCTCCACACAGCCCCTCCCGAGAGCCTGTGCAGCCCGCCCCTGCCAGCATCCCGTGATCCAGGGACAACTTCCCCGGGAGAACGCACAGCACTCCTCAGGCTGCCGCAACGTCACACAGGCCTCTGCCACCGCAGACTCACCCCGCATCCGTACACCTCCCTCCCCATGGCCTGAGTGAGACAGAGCCCCCGAAGCAGCGGCTTCTTTAACCCAGTCCTGTGTGAGCAAAGAACAGACGCCCTCAGGCGACCTACACGCAGAGGCGGGTCCAAATCCAAAGCTGAATCCTGGTAGCTGTGAGAACAAAGAAGAGAAAGGGAAATCTCTCCCAGCAGCCTCAGAAGCAGCGGATTAAAGCTCCACAAACAACTTGATGTGCCTGCATCTGTGGAATACCTGAATAGACAACGAATCAACCCAAATTGAGGAGGTGGACATTGGGAGCAAGATATATTATTTTTTCCCCTTTTCCTCTTTTTGTGAGTGTGTATGTGTATGCTTCTGTGTGAGATTTTGTCTGTATAGCTTTGCTTTCACCATTTGTCCTAGTGTTCAGTCCGTCCGTTTTTTTTTTTTTTTTACTTAAAAATTTTGTTCTTTTTTTCTTAATACTTATTTTTTATTTTAATAGCTTTATTTTATTTTATCTTACTTTATTTTATTTTATCCTCTTTCTTTTTTTCTTTCTATTTTTTCTCCCTTTTATTCTGAGCCGTGTGGATGAAAGGCTCTTGGTACTCCAGCCAGGCATCAGGGCTGTGCCTCTGAGGTGGGAGAGCCAACTTCAGGACACTGGTCCACAAGAGACCTCCCAGCTCCATGTAATACCAAACGATGAAAATCTCCCAGAGATCTCCATCTCAACACCAAGACCCAGCTTCACTCAATGACCAGCAAGCTATAGTGCTAGAAACCCTATGCCAAACAACTAGCAAGACAGGAGCACAGCCCCATCCATTAGCAGAGACGCTGCGTAAAATCATAATAAGGCCACAGACACCCCAAAACACACCACCAGATGTGGACCTGCCCACCAGAAAGACAAGATCCAGCCTCATCCACCAGAACACAGGCACTACTCCCCTCCACCAGGAAGCCTACACAAACCACTGAACCAAACTTAGCCACAGGGGACAGATACCAAAAACAACGGGGACTACGAACCTGCAGCCTGCGAAAAAGAGACCCCAAACACAGTAAGATAAGCAAAATGAGAAAACAGAAAAACACACAGCAGATGAAGGAGCAAGGTAAAAGCACACCACACCTAACAAATGAAGAGGAAATAGGCACTCTACCTGAAAAAGAATTCAGAATAATGATAGTAAAGATGATCCAAAATCTTGGAAATTGAATAGACAAAATGCCAGAAACATTTAACAAGAACCTAGAAGAACTAAAGAGGAACCAAGCAATGATGAACAACACAATAAATGAAATTAAAAATACTCTAGAAGGGATCAATAGCAGAATAACTGAGGCAGAAGAACGGATAAGGGACTTGGAAGATAAAATAGTGGAAATAACTACTGCAGAGCAGAATAAAGAAACAAGAATGAAAAGAACTGAGGACAGCCTCAGAGACCTCTGGGACAACATTAAACGCACCAACATTCGAATTATAGGGGTCCCAGAAGAAGAAGAGAAAAAGAAAGGGATTGAGAAAATATTTGAAGAGATTATAGTTGAAAACTTCCCTAATATGGTAAAGGAAATAGTTAATCGAGTCCTGGAAGCACAGAGAGTCCCATACAAGATAAATCCAAGGAGAAACATGCCAAGACACATATTAATCAAACTATCAAAAATTAAATATAAAGAAAACATATTAAAAGCAGCAAGGGAAAAACAACAAATAACACACAAGGGAATCCCCATAAGGTTAACAGCTGATTTTTCAGCAGAAACTCTGCAAGCCAGAAAGGAGTGGCAGGACATATTTAAAGTGATGAAGGAGGAAAACCTACAACCAAGATTACTCTACCCAACAAGAATCTCATTCAGATTTGATGGAGAAATTAAAAACTTTACAGCCAAGCCAAAGCTGAGAGAGTTCAGCACCACCAAACCAGCTTTACAACAAATGCTAAAGGAACTTCTCTAGGCCAGAAACACAAGAGAAAGAAAACACCTACAACTACAAACCCAAAACATTTAAGAAAATAAGAATAGGAACATACATATCGATAATTACCTGAAATGTAAATGGATTAAATGCTCCAAACAAAATACACAGACTGGCTGAATGGATACAAAAACAAGACCCATATATATGCTGTCTACAAGAGACCCACTTCAGACCTAGGGATACATACAGACTGAAAGTGAGGGGATGGAAAAAGATATTCCATGCAAATGGAAATCAAAAGAAAGCTAGAGTAGCAATTCTCATGTCAGACAAAATAGACTTTAAAATAAAGACTATTACAAGAGACAAAGGAGGACACTATATAATGATTAAGGGATCGATTCAAGAAGATATAACAATTGTAAATATTTAGGCACCCAACATAGGAGCACCTCAATACATAAGGAAAATACTAACAGCCATAAAAGGGGAAATCGACAGTAACACAATCATATTATGGGACTTTAACACCCCACTTTCACCAATGGACAGATCATCCAAAATGAAAATAAATAAGGAAATACAAGCTTTAAATGATACATTAAGCAAGATGGACTTAATTGGTATTTATAGGACATTCCACCCAAAACCAAGAGAATACACATTTTTCTCAAGTGCTCATGGAACATTCTCCAGGATAGATCATATCTTGGGTCACAAAACAAGCCTTGGTAAATTTAAGAAAATTGAAATCGTATCAAGTATCTTTTCCGACCCCAATGCTATGAGACTAGATATCAATTACAGGAAAAGTTCTGTAAAAAATACAAACACATGGAGGCTACACAATACACTACTTAATAACAAAGTGATCACTGAAGAAATCAAAGGGGAAATCAAAAATACCTAGAAACAAATGACAATGGAAACACGACGACACAAAACCTATGGGATGCAGCAAAAGCAGTTCTAAGAGGGAAGTTTATAGCAATACAAGCCTACCTCAAGAAACAGGAAACATCTCGAATAAACAACCTAATCTTGTACCTAAAGCAATTAGAGAAAGAAGAACAAAAAAACCCCAAAGTTAGCAGAAGGAAAGAAATCATAAAGATCAGATCAGAAATAAATGAAAAAGAAATGAAGGAAACAATAGCAAAGATCAATAAAACTAAAAGCTTGTTCTTTGAGAAGAAAAACAAAATTGATAAACCATTAGCCGGACTCATCAAGAAAAAAAGGGAGAAAACTCAAATCAATAGAATTAGAAATGAAAAAGGAAAAGTAACAACTGACACTGCAGAAATAAAAAGGGTCATGAGAGATTACTACAAGCAACCCTATGCCAATAAAATGGACAACCTGGAAGAAATGGACAAAATCTTAGAAATGCACAACCTGCCGAGACTGAACCAGGAAGAAATAGAAAATATGAACAGGCCAATCACAAGCACTGAAATTGAAACTGTGATTAAAAATCTTCGAAAGAACAAAAGCCCAGGACCAGATGGCTTCACAGGCGAATTCTATCAAACATTTAGAGAAGAGCTAACACCCATCCTTCTCAAACTCTTCCAAAATATTTGCAGAGGGAGGAACACTCCCCAAATCATTCTACGAGGCCACCATCACTCTGATACCAAAACCAGACAAAGATGTCACAAAGAAAGAAAACTACAGGCCAATATCACTGATGAACATAGATGGAAAAATCCTCAACAAAATACTAGCAAACAAATCCAACAGCACATCAAAATGATCATACACCATGATCAAGTGGGGTTTATTCCAGGAATGCAAGGATTCTTCAATATACGCAAATCAGTCAATGTGATACACCATATTAACAAATTGAAGAATAAAAACCATATGATCATCTCAATAGATGCAGAGAAAGCTTTTGACAAAATTCAACACCATTTATGATAAAAGCCCTGCAGAAAGTAGGCATAGAGGGAACTTACTTCAACATAATAAAGGCCATATATGACAAACCCACAGCCAACATCGTCCTCAATGGTGAAAAACTGAATCCATTTCCACTAAGATCAGGAACAAGACAAGGTTACCCACTCTCACCACTATTATTCAACATAGTTTTGGAAGTTTTAGCCACAGCAATCAGAGAAGAAAAAGAAATAAAAGGAATCCAAATCGGAAAAGAAGAAGTAAAACTGTCACTGTTTGCAGATGACATGATACTATACATAGAGAATCCTAAAGATGCTACCAGAAAACTACTAGAGCTAATTAATGAATTTGGTAAAGTAGCAGGAAACAAAATTAATGCACAGAAATCTCTTGCATTCCTATACACTAATGATGAAAAATCTGAAAGTGAAATTAAGAAAACACTCCTATTTACCATTGCGACAAAAAGAATAAAATATCTAGGAATAAACCTACCTAAGGAGACAAAAGACCTGTATGCAGAAAATTATGACACTGATGAAAGAAGTTAAAGATGATACAAATAGATGGAGAGATATACCATGTTCTTGGATTGGAAGCATCAACATTGTGAAAATGATTCTACTACCCAAAGCAATCTACAGATTCAATGCAATCCCTATCAAACTACCATTGGCATTTTTCACAGAACTAGAACAAAACGTTTTACAATTTTTATGGAAACACAAAAGACCCCGAATAGCTAAAGCAATCTTGAGAACGAAAAATGGAGCTGGAGGAATCAGGCTCCCTAACTTCAGACTATACTACAAAGGAACAGTAATCAAGACAGAATGGTACTGGCACAAAAACAGAAACATAGATCAATGGAACAAGATAGAAAGCCCAGAGACAAACCAACGCACATATGGTCACCTTATCTTTGATAAAGGAGGCAAGCATATACAGTGGAGAAAAGACAGCCTCTTCAATAAGTGATGGTGGGAAAACTGGACAGGTACATATAAAAGTATGAAATTAGAACACTCCCTGACACCATACACAAAAATAAACTCAAAATGGATTAAAGACCTAAATGTAAGGCCAGAGACTATCAAATTCTTAGAGGAAGACATAGGCAGAACACTCTATGACATAAATCACAGCAAGATCCTTTTTGACCCACCTCCTAGAGAAATGGAAATAAAAACAAAAATAAACAAATGGGACTTAATGAAACTTAAAAGCTTTTTCACAGCAAAGGAAACCATAAACAAGACCAAAAGACAACCCTCAGAATGGGAGAAAATATTTGCAAATGAAGCAACTGACAAAGGATTAATCTCCAAAACTTACAAGCAGCTCATGCAGCTCAATAACAAAAATCAAACAACCCAATCCAAAAATGGGCAGAAGACCTAAATAGACATTTCTCCAAAGAAGATATACAGATTGCCAACAAACACATGTAAGAATGCTCAACATCATTAATCATTAGAGAAATGCAAATCAAAACTACAATGAGATATCATCTCACACCGGTCAGAATGGCCATCATCAAAAAATCTAGAAACAATAAATGCTGGAGAGGATGTGGAGAAAAGGGAACACTCTTGCACTGTTGGTGGGAATGTAAATTGATACAGCCACTATGGAGAACAGTATGGAGGTTCCTTAAAAACTAAAAATAGAACTACCATACGACCCAGCAATACCACTACTGGGCATATACCCTGAGAAAACCATAATTCAAAAAGAGTCATGTACCAAAATGTTCATTGCAGCTCTATTTACAATAGCCAGGACATGGAAGCAACCTAAATGTCCATCATCAGATGAATGGATAAAGAAGATGTGGCACATATATACAATGGAATATTACTCAGCCATAAAAAGAAACAATGGGGTTATTTGTATTGAGGTGGATGGAGTTAGAGT
Source organism: Eschrichtius robustus (assembly GCF_028021215.1). Taxonomy (NCBI): domain Eukaryota; kingdom Metazoa; phylum Chordata; class Mammalia; order Artiodactyla; family Eschrichtiidae; genus Eschrichtius; species Eschrichtius robustus. The sequence goes on along the minus strand of NC_090824.1, from coordinate 152,641,410 downwards.
CTGTCATACAGAGTGAAGTAAGTCAGAAAGAGAAAAACAAATACAGTATGCTAACACATATATATGGAATCTAAGGGAAAAAGAAAAAAAAGGTCATGAAGAACCTAGTGGCAAGACGGGAATAAAGACACAGACCTACTAGAGAATGGACTTGAGGATATGGGGAGGGGGAAGGGTAAGATGTGACAAAGTGAGAGAGTGGCATAGACATATGTACACTAACAAACGTAAAATAGATAGCTAGTGGGAAGCAACCGCATAGCACAGGGAGATCAGCTCTGTGTTTTGTGACCACCTACAGGGGTGGGATATGGAGGGTGGGAGGGAGGAGATGCAAGAGGGAAGAGATATGGGATCATATGTATATGTATAACTGATTCACTTTGTTATAAAGCCGAAACTAACACACCACTGTAAAACAATTATACTCCCAATAAAGATGTTTAAAAAAAATTCCTTTTGTGCTTGAAGGAGAAAAAACGAATTGTGGAATGTACTCAAGTAATCACTAGGTGTACCATTTACTACTGACTCAGTGTTTTAAATATCCCATTACTGTAAAGCCCTTAGACAAAGGTAATAAAATCAATCCTAATTAATTCCTTCTGTGTTCTTACACTTATAGTATATATTTCCTGAGGTGTTTCAGTCTAATTTGACAATAATGGAGATGGAAAACAGTAAGATGATTTTGACTTTATAGAATAATGTACACCAGTCCTACATAATAAGGTTTTCTATCATCAAAAAGCACTTGTGCCTTTATAAAGCGAGACTGGGAAGTTCTAATAGTTTATCAGGATCAGCTCATCATAGTGATAGATTTTATATGAATTGCATAGGCATATAAAATAACAATATTATACTATTTTTTTCTAAGTCTAGGTTATGGCTAGATAATATTTCATGTAATTTTACAAATGATAAGAATGGTCCAAATGTGTCTTTTTTAAGTTGAGGTGTAAGTTGCATGGATTGAAATAAATAGATGTAAAGTATACAGTTGGATGAGTTCTGACAAAAGCATACTCCCTTATAACCCACATCCCTATAGAGATACAGAACAGTCACATCACTCCAGAAAGCTTCCTCTTACCTTTCTCCTCAACAACAACAACTTATCTCTTATCTCTTTCAACATGTCACTACTTCTTCTGCATCATGTCTTATCAAGTTTCTAAACTGTTATTTTATAAAATCAGGTTAGTTGTGTTTTACTTATCAAGTTGTAGAAGTTCTATATACTTTATGGATACAAATGCTTTTGTGAGGTATAAGTAGTGTGCAGTCATTAACATTTTTAAATTTTTGATAAAATTTTGATTTTTATTTATTATTTTTAATTGATTACCAATAATCAATGGTTAATGATTACCAGGTTCTTTGAGACTTCTCAAAGGTTTCCAGGAATTCTTTGCTTATCCCCAAATTATGAAATATTCTCCTATATTTTCTTCTAGAAACTTTGTTTTTTTAACTTCTGTTGAAGTCTGTGACCTATCAAATATTAATATTTTTGTATGGTGTGAGAAAATGTTTGAATTGTCTTTCTTTCTTCAATATGAACATCCGGTTGTTTCAGGATTACTTTTTGAAAACAATTTTCTGTCTCAAGTTTATTGCTTTGGCATCTTTGTGTAAATTCAATTATTCATATAGCTATGGCTCTATTTCTGGACTCTATTTCATTTTAAAACAGTTTTATTGAAGTATAAATCACTTACGATAAAACATAAATTTAAACTGTACAATTTGATGGGCTTGTCATATATATGCATATATGACAAGCCCATCAAATTGTATATATATATATACACCTATGAAACTTTAACCATCAAGATGTTAAGCCTATCCATTAACTCACAAGTTCCTTCCTGCAATGCAATAATTCCTCCACCTTCCCCTCATGTATTCACCCATGCCATTGCCTAGCAACAACTGATCTACTTTCCTTCCCTAAGGGTTAGTTTGTATTTTCTAGAATTTTATATAAATGGGATCATACAGCATGTATTCCCTCTTATCTGTCTTTTTTGCTCAGCATAGTTATCCTGATATTAATCTATGGTGTATCATATATCAATAATTCATTTATTCATTTTCATTGTTAAGTAATACATCATTATATGATAGATACACCATAGTTAGTTTATTCAATCAAATGTTGAAGGACTGGGACTCCCCTGGCGGTCCAGTGGTTAAGACTTCACCTTCCCATGCGGGGGTTATGGATTCGATCACTGGTCAGGGAGCTAAGATCCCACATGCCTCGCCACCAAAAATCCAAACATAAAAAAACAGAAACAATGTTGTAACAAATTCAATAAAGACTTTAAAAATGGTCCACGTCAAAAAAAAAAAAAATCTTAAAAACAAAATGTTAAAGGACATATGGGTTGTTTTGCAGTTTTGTCTTTTACAAATTAAGCTGCTATGAACATTTATATATAAATATTTTCATAGACTTACACTTTCATTTGCCTTTGGCAAACAAAGGGAAATTGGAAATTGAATGGCTTAGATAATATGGTAAGTGTGGTAAGTCCATGTTTAACTTTTTAAGGAATGCCAAACTCTACAAAGTTACATATTTGTTTAAAACAAGTAGCTCTCTTACCTACCACTTCATCTTTGCTGGAAGTGAAAGGTTCATGCTCAGTGTTGATGTTTGTATATCTTTATAACAGTACCAGACTATTTTTACTATACAGTGTTTTCATATCAGAAAAAATTTACTTTTATTTTTCATGACTCTTTTGCCTGTGCTGGTCCCTTTGCATTTCCATATAAATCATAGTATCAGCTTCTTGTTTTTCACATGCACACAAAATCTATGTTTGTATTTTTATTGAGGTTGTATTGACCCTGTAGATAAATTTGGAAATAATTGATATCTTAACAGTATTCAATCTTCCAATAAGAAAAATATGTTCATGTAACCATAACTTAGGCCAACTTTAATTTATCTCACCAAGGTTTCTGTTTTTTAATGTAGAAATTTTGAGCATTTTTAAATTAAATTTGTTTCCAGATATTTTAAGTGTTTTGATGCTATTGGAAATTGTGTTGTGTTTCTTAATTTTCTAATTGATTTTTTCTAGCATATAGATATAGATCTGTACATATATAGATATATAATTATACTCTGCAATTTGCTTAAATTACTAATTTAGTTGCACTTATTTTTTGTGTATCATTTAAGCTTTTCTATGGAAATAAAATTTGATTCTCTGATAAACAAAATTGTACTGGCTAAACCCTCCAGTAAAATAACAAAATGTTATAGGCACCCAGTTGGAAATGAAGAAGTAAAGTAATCCTATTCTTATTCATAGGAAATAGATGATATAATCCTGTGTGTAGAAAATCTTAAGGAATCTACATAATAATGACTGGAATTAGTAAATGAGTTTAGCAAAAAACAGATCAATATACTGAAAGACTGAATTTGCCAATAAACAATGGACAAACTGTATATGATGAGAGAATTCTGCCACACAGCCACTGAAGCAATCAGTGCAAAACAGTCAGGAACTAGTCAGTGAATACACTCTTATTTTTTGTTTCCACTTCCATCTCAGGATCTACTAGACAAAGCCAAATATGCTCCCTAAACCAAATACATAAAACAGTCCTAGTTAGCCCACAAACAACTTCTCTATGCCAGCAAACCCCCAATTAGAGCATACCCGAAGCCCTTCACTGTTTTCCTCTATCATCTTCCCATTCCCCTGCTTGTCTTTGATTTTCTGCCAAACACAAATGATGGTAGCTAACTCCCTTATTTTATAGCAAGCTCTGAAGAAATTGCTTCTGTTTGTTCTCATTTGGGAGTCTTAATTTATTTTCACAATATACATTATATTCTTATATATTTGCAGCAAATAATAGGAATATGAATTTAAAAAAAATAACTACGTTCATCATAACATCAAAAGGAACAAAATACTCTGGGGGAAATTTAACAAAGGTAGCACAGCACCTGTACACTGCAAGCAACAAAACATTGCTGAGATAATAAAGAAAATATAAAAAATAATAAATGGACAGATATTCCCACTTTGTGAATTTGAAGAATCAGTACTTTTATAATAAAGGAATATCTTTCACAATGGTGGTAGGAAGAGGGAGATAGACCCTCATTGCAGTGAAACAGCTATTTAACTGCTGAAATTTACAAAAATAACCTTTTACAGTTTGGGGGGATTGTCCTAAGATAACAAAACAAATAGAGGAACATACATTCAAGAAAATCTCAGAAAAGGGAGAGTCTATGGCATTTGAGCCATAACCTATACCCTCTCCTCCTGGTCTGGCTCAGTATATTAGAAGCTCCACTCTGGGTATATGCAGTCAAAATGATTGGGCTCCCTCTCCACATAGCTTTAGTCTAGGTACTATAGTTTCACTCTGGAGAGGTTGGCATAGAACTCTTTCACCGCTCCAGCTTCATTTGTAGAAGTTCAATTTTGGGTAGGCTCAGTGAAGAACACTAAGTCTCTCTTCCTGCACTCTGCATCCTTGAATAGGAAGGAAACTCTACTCTAGGTATGACAAACTCAGCATATGGACTTCAAACACCACTGCTACAGATTGATGGTAGGGTGAAAGTTCCATACCAGGAAGGCAACCCAAGAAATCAGGGGCTACTGTCCCCACACAGAGCCTAACTCACAAAGCAGGGTGTCACTCTGGGAGAAGCTGGCCATTATCCTGCTCCTAGCTCCAGGACAGTGGCATAGAAACATGAAGACAGTTCCTCATCCAATAGAGAATATCAGTAAAGAGATAGAAAAACTTTAAAAAGAACCAGATGAAAAAGTTTGATTGAAAAGTACAATAACTAAAAAAAAAAAAAATCATTAGAGGGGCTCAAAAGTAGATATAAGCTGGCAGAAGAAAGGATTGACAAACTTAATAATAGGTTGATAGGAATGATGAAATTTAGAAAAGAGAGAAAAAGAAGTAAAAGAAACTCAGAAGAAAAAATGCTAAGATACCATTAAATGCACCAATACACATATAATGGGAGCCCCAGAAAGAGAGAAAGAGAAAAATGAACAGACGGTTTTTCAAAGAAATAATGGATGAAAACTTTGTAAAATCTGGTGAAAAATATTAACCTACTCATTCAAGAAGCTCAGCAAACTCTAAGTGGGTTAATGTAAACAGGTCTAGAACCCAGAGACATAATAGTCAAAATGTTAATATAAGAAAAAAATGTTAATAAAGACAAAGAGAAAAATTTTAAAGCAGCAAGAAAAAATAACTCCTCACAAAAAGACCCCCAAAATATTAACATGCTATTCATCATAAGAAATAATAAAAGTCAGAGGGAGTGAGTTGACATATTTAGAGTGTAGAAGGAAAAAAAAGGCCAACTGAGAATTTTATTTGAGTCAAACTACCTTTCAGAAATGAATAAAGACATCCACAGGTAAACAAAAACTGAGAAATTTACTTGATAGCAGACCTGACTTATAAATGTTCTAAAGGAATTTCTTCAGACTGAGAGCAAGTGACACCAGAGAGTACTTTAAATCTACACTTTTAAAAAAAGAGCCCAGGAAAGATAGTTATATAGGTATTTTATTTAATTATATATATCCTTTCCTTTATTTTCATAATTGGTTTAAAAACCAAATTAATAAATACTATGTATATAATTGTATTTTGATGTCTATTACACATAAAACTATAATATGTTTGACAATAAACACAAAGGAGTTGAATGGGAACAAATATGCACTGGAGAAAGAAAATAAAACCAAATGATAAGTCAAATCCACAGGAGAAATAAAGAGAACCAAAAAGGGAAAATAAGAAAACTATATGACAAACCTTAGAAATATATTCTTGTTCTTCTTTCTTCTCTAGCTACTTTAAATGCCTAAATCATAAAAAGTAATAATTATAATGATATATTGTTGGATTAGTCACACATATAGAAGTAACTGTATAAAAATAATAGCAAAAAAAGAGAGAGTAAGACTAGAGCTATTAGGAATAAACTTTCTGTCTCACTGGAAATTAGTATAAATATGAATTATATCTATGTTGAGATGAATATTGTGAGCACTATAGCAATGACTAAGAAAATAACTCAAATACTTGAAAAAAAAAAAAAGGATCACGTGAATTAAAATAACACGCTAGAAAATATCTGTCTAATACAAAAGAAGGCAAAAAAGAGTTAAAGGAACAACAACAACAAAAATGAGGCATATAAATATCCAAAAGCAAAACAGCTGATAGATAGATAAATCAAACCATACTAATAATAACATTAAATGTGAATAATTTAAACAATCCAGTCAAAGGTAGAAACTGTCAGACTGGATTAAAAAAAAAAAAAAAAGACCCAATTATGTGCTATCTACAGAAGTCACACACTTGATTCAAGATACAAATAGATTGAAAGTAAAGGATGCAGAAATATATAATATGCAAATAGCAATCATAAAAAGCTGGAACGGCTATACTAACATTAGCCCAAAATAAACTTGAAATAAAAAGAGAAAATAAAACATCAATAGAGATAAATAAAGAAAGGTTTTAGGGTCAGAAAGATAGCAAAATAAAAAATGTATGTACACCTAAAAGCAGAGCCCCAAAATACATGAAGAAAAACCCTTCAAAATTGAAGAGAAAATAGAAAATATAACAATAATAATAGTTGGAGACTTCAAAACTCTATTTTTAATAACTTAGGGAATAAATAGAATACTCTCATGGATATAGAAGACTTGAAAAATACTCTAAACCAACTAGACATAACCTACCCCTTTAAATCACTGCATCCTGAAATAGCAGAATACAAACATGGAATATTCACTAGGATTGACCACAACCTAGGCCATAAAATAAACACTGAGAAATATGAAATGATTGAAATCATACCAAGTATATTCTTCAACAAAAATGGAATAATTTTAGAAATTAAGAAGAGAAGGAAGTTTGAGAACTTTACAAATATGTGGAAATTAAGTTAGAGTTCTAAAAATACCAATGGGTCAAAGAAGATAAATTAGAAAATATTTGAAGAAGGAAAAGATAAACACAACATACCAAAATTTATGGGATGCACCTGAAGCAGTGTTTATAGGAAAAACATAAAGCTGTAAAACACCTTTATTTAAAAAGAAGAAATATTTCAAAGAATGTTAAGCAAAATAAAGACCCTCTTCGAAGATGCCCACATCCTAATCCCTGGCATCTGTGAGTATGTTATCTCTCATACTTCATGCCAAAAGGCAACTAAATGTGAAGATAGAATTATGTTTACTAATCAGCTGACCTTAAAGTAGTGGGATTATTCTGGATTATATAGGTAGAACGAATGTAAGTACACAGATCTTTAAAAGTGGAATTGATAATCACAAGAGGGAAGTAGAGAGTCAGAGAGAGAGTTGAAGATGCTTTGGTGCTGGTTTTGAAGATAACCAGAAACCAAGGAATGCAGGAAGCTTCTAGAAACCAGAAATGGCAAGGAAATAGGTTGTCCCTCAGAGCCTCTAGAAACAAACTCAGCCCTGCTAAGGTCTTGATTTGAGTTCAGTTAGACAAATACCTCACCTAAAACTGCAGAACTGTAAGATAATAAATTTGTAGTATTTAAGCTGCTAAATGTGTGCTAATTTATTATAGCAGCATCAGGAAACTAATACACAAATCAGTAACCCTGCATCCAAAGACTTGTAAATTATACCCAAAGCAAGAAGAAGGAAGGAAATAATAAAGATTAGAATGAAAAGTAAATTAATAAAATGAAGAATAGAAAATCAATACAGAAAAATAGATGAAAACCAAAGGTGATTTGGGGAAAAATTTTTAAAATTCACTAACTTTTATCTAGACTAATCAAGAAAAGAAGGAGAGAAGATTCAAAGTACTAAAATCTGTAATAAAAGGTAGAACATCCCTACTGACTTTACAGAAATAAAAAGAATAAGGGAATACTATTAAAATTGTGTACCAAAAATTACATGAACTAGATTAAATAAACAAATCCATAAAAAGACACAAACTACCTAAAACTACTCAGGAAGAAATACATAACATGAATAAACCTATAAAAAGAAAAGAGAGGAAAGAGATTATTTTAGAATTTCCTACAAATAAAAGCCCAGAAACAGATAGATTCACTGGTGAATTCTACCCAACATTTAAGAATCAATACCAATTCTTCATAAACTCTTTCAAAAACAGAAGAGGAATTATTTCCTAACTCATTCAATGAGAACAGTGTTACCCTGGTACCAAAACCGATGAAGACATCATACACAAAAAAGAAAATTACAGACCAATATCCCTTATGAATATAGACACAAAATCTTCAACAAATTACTAGTGAACAAAATACAGCAATACCTAAAAAAAGGATTATAACAGCAAGCAAGCAGGATTTATCACAGATGAAAGGTAAGTTTAATATCAAAAGTTAATCAATATAATATACCATATTAATAAAGGACAAAGCCATGTGATTATCTTAATGTCAATGGATGCAGAAAAAGCCTTTAACAACACCTAACAACATTTCATGATATAAATGGTGAACAAACCAAGAAATGAAGGGAACTTCCTCAGCCTGATAAAGTCGTCTGTAAAAAATGCACTGCCAAGATCATAGTCAATGATAAAAGACTGAAAGTTTTTCCCCTAAGATCTTGAAGAAGACTAGTATGCTCATTCTAGGCACTTCTATTTAACATTGTACTAGAGGCTCTAGCTAAAGCAATGGAGCAAGAAAAATAAAAAATGTTATATAAATGTGAAAAGAAGTAAATTATCTTTATTTGCAGATGACATGATCATGTATGTAAAATAGGCAATCCCTATCAAAACTCAGAAAGCTTTTTTTGGAGAAATTGACAAGCTGCACCAAAAACTTTATAGAAATTCAAAGGACACACAATAATTATAAAAGAGAAGAATTTTGGAGTTCCCGCACTAACTGATTTCAACCTTAAAGTACAGTAATCAGAATGGTGTGAGATTAGCAAAAGGATGGACATATATATTAATAGAACAGAATTGAGATTACAGGCAAATTCTGAGATATTCAGATATTCAATTGATTTTTTTCAACATTTCTAAGACAATTCCTTGAGGAAAGGGGTAGGTTTTTCAACTCATGGTTCTGAGAAAATTGACCAAAAAAAAAAAAGAAAAAACAGAACCCTCCCCCCCAAAACATGGGTTGCTATTTCATGTAACATAATATACAAACTTTAACTCAAAACGGATCATAGACCCAAATGTAAAATATCACAAATCATAATACTTTTAGAACAAAATAGAATAGGGTGTTGGATTTAAATTAGGCAAAAATTTCTTAGCTATGACAACAAAACTATAATCCCTAAACTTAAAAAAATAATAAATTTAACATCAGTGAATAAAAAATGCCGCCCTTGGGGATTTCCCTGGTGGTCCAGTGCTTAAGAATCCAGTTTCTGATGCAGGGGATGTGGTTCGATCCCTGGCTGGGGAGCTAAGATCCCACATACCGTGGGGCAACTAAGCCTGGGTGCCTCATCTAGAGAGCCTGCGTGCTGCAAACTACAGAGCCCACGCACTCTGGAGCCCGCACACCACAACTAGAGAGAAGCCCGGGCGCCGCAACGAAGAGCCCATGTGACCGCAACTAAGACCTGACACAGCCATAAATAAACAAACAAACAAACAAATAAATAAATAAATAAATACGGTTGCTTGCTTGTTTGTTAAAAAAACGCTGCTCTTAAAAAGGAAAAAGCCACAGAGTGGGAGAAAGTATTTGCTACTCATGTATCTGATAAAGGACTTTTGTCCATAATATATGAAAAACTTATACAGCTCAATAAGAATACAAACGTAATAAAAACGGACAAAGTTATTTCACCAAAGAAATATTTCACCAAAGAAGACATACAAAAACTTGTTAATACATGAAAACATGCCCAACATCATAACTTGTTAGAGAAATGAAAATTCAAACTACAGTGCAGTATGGCTACATCTCTGCTAGAATGGCTACATTCAAATAGATTGACAATACCAGGTGTTGATGAGGGTATGGAGAAACTAGAACCTTCATACATTGCTCCTGGGAATGTAAAATGGTACAGACACAATGGAAAATAGTTTATTACAAAATTAAGCATAGACTTTAATATACCAGCAATTCCACTCAGGAAAAATCAAAAACATATATCCACCCAAAGATTTTAAGATGTAGAGTTGTCTTATATACACCTAAAAAATAAAAATGGTCCCCATTAAGTTATGGCACACCCTCAGTTGTAGGATGCATTACAACGTGAAAAAATGCAAATTTTCTATTGATGAGACTTTCATTTATTTTGCACCCCTCCGAAAATATATTTTATTGCCAGTATTCCAAATCACACCATTTGGGGTTGGGGATGATGGTTACTATTGGCTTCAAATGAGTCAAATTGACAGCTTTCCATTTGTTAAAGAAAAAAAAAAAAAAAAAGATTATATTTTGATATCTTTATAATGGGAAGGAATGTCTTAATTTACAGTTTCTTTAAGAAAATTGTCCTCTTCATCCATCCTTCAATCAATGTAATACTATAAGAATAGGATTTTCAATATGTTACAAAAGTGATTCATTCAGTTGAATATATGTTATCGGTGATGAAATTATTATTTAATTACTGTCAACTCTGCTTCAAATATTACTAGTAGGAACTTCTAGAACACTGACAGTAGAATGTAATTTATTAATCAATTTCATAGTACTGCTCAGCTAAGCATAAATTTACCAATTAAAGTAAATTAAATAACTAAATCTGGAAGGGTATATTCGTAGCATTAAGTATTTTGACCTTATATAGAGAATCACAATATTCATGGCCAGCTAACAAAACTTTTTCTAGAAGAACAAAACTTGTCCGGTGCAGAATAATTGGGTTTATATTAGTATCATCTCTAAATAGTTATTGGACTTCCTCTCACTCTGCACCCATCATCCAACCTCTTCCTCTCTCGTTTTTTCCCATTCTTTCTTCCTCTATTTCTTGCTCTCCTCCTCCATTCTTTCCTTTCTTTTGTTTCTTTTGCATAAAGAAAGAAATTGTTTGCTAATATCCCTTGATAATTTTGATATTCCTTAAAATAGTTATAATAAAAAAACTTCATTCTTCCTCACAATTTAAAGGGAGAAATAAGTATTGATTAATTTTTAATTCCATATTCAAAATTGTTGTTGTTGTGATGGTGGGGAGACAAATTTATCTTTGCTTTTGGGGCATTCGCTATAAAGAAAAGATTGAGAAATTTACATATTGTACCAAGGAAATATTTCCACTCTGACTTGATTAGCCATTTAATATTCCCAAAGATTACTTAACCAGGATTATCTCTTTATTGTAGCCTTAAAATATTTTTCTAGGTGATTGGATAAAAGGCACATATTAATAAGCTCAAACTAGACATTGCAGAAGCATGAAAACAAGTTATGTATCACATTCTTGGCTCTTCAATCTTCAGAACCTGTCGTTCAGTCTAGCTTCAGATGCCATTTGTCTAAAGATGGGGCCACCGTCTCAAATGTACCAGCTTACCTGTACTTTACTCCCCAACATAAGGTCAGGTATTTCTCTGTCCTTAGCAGCTTTGCATAATGTTTAAGGGCTTCTCATGTCACCTCTGGCTTTCTTCTTGCCTAGAGAAAGAGAAATGGCAGAATATTTCTTTTCAGTTGAGGAAGCCAAATATCCAGACACCTTAAATGGTGATAGAAATTTGCTGCAAGAAAAATATGCTGCAAATATATCCTTAAAACAAAAAGTGATAGCTGTGGATATTAGATGCATTTATATTGATGTTTTAGAGTAATGGGGAATATTAACATACAGTAGATGTGCTGAAAATGTGTCTATTTTTCTATGGACCAGATGCATGTCAGCATGGGTGTCTGGGCTGAGAACATGGAGGAAAGTGCCAATGAGGGGTGGGCAAAACTGGGGGATTGATGCCCATAGTGACAAAGTCTTAGCATCATTATTGACTCACTAGAGAAGGTTTTAGTGCAGATTATCATTTCAATACCAAGAGAAAGTTCTAACTGTATCTTTCATCATTAAAAATGAGTTTGGGTTGTCTTTATCAATAGTTGAGATTTCTATCATATGTGATTTCTCACAATTTACAAATTCACTGGTTATATTTATTAGTTTCAGACTCTGCTGACCAAGTGCATAGGGCAAGTAGCTGACCTCTCTGTTAATCAAGTAAATGCAATGAGAGAGATAATATAGCCGATGAGCCCCAAGTAGTAATATTATAAGAATTAGACACCTTGAATATTACAACCTGGCTTGATCCCTAGATATAAGAAGAAAAAACATTTTTGTTAGAATTCCAAAATGGTCACTTGTTGTGAGACATTGAGAAATACTCTGCACTTAAGAGCTCAATTTCTTCATCAATGTAATGGGAATCACATAATCTTTGTTTTCTTTATAAAATTATTTTAAAGCTATAATGGGAATATCGCTGTTAAAAAATTTATAATCTCTAAAGTTTTAATCTTGTATAGTATTCATAAAATACTAAAAGTAATAATAGCATTAATAGTAATTAATTGGCAATAAAATTAAATTTATGAACTGTACTCTATAAGTTAGGCGAGTATACATCATGTAATTTGGTTCTTGATATTATGCAGAATTGAAGACATTACCAATAGCAGATGAAATCCTGAGATGAACCCAGGATACTTCGATTAAAAGCTAAAAAACACATTTAAAATAATTTAAAATCAATTTTAAAAATGCTTATTTAAATATCCACTTTTAAGAAGAGATTTCATACTGTAAATTAGTAAGATTTGGTATTACAGTTGATAAAAAGTTGAACGGCCCTGAGTGAAAGGAAAGGATGCAGTAAAGGCCTGTGATGCTCCCAGGACCTCCCTTCCTCCCTGTGTGGGGTCTCCTTGGGGCAGAATCTACAGGTGATGACGGAGATCTGAGATAGGGTCCAGTAGGAGTTCCTCCTACCAGGATATGGAACAGTTTCAGAGCCAATGGATTGAGTGTATCAGTTGAGACAGGATATGTCTTTACACTACAATCTAGATTCCCTAAGGGAAAAAAAAAAATCTGAAACATGACCAACCCACATGCCAAAGTGTATGTTCAAAACCCAATTTAAACCTTATCAGCAGGTTAACATTATTTTTCCAAATATTACATAGTCTTCTAATGCATCTACTGCCATCATTGTAAGATACAAGAGAAGACAAAGTACATAAGCTCATACCATCAAATTAAGTCTCATGCCCTTCTTGGACTCACAGTTCTCCCTAGCTCCTAGTGATTTTTCCCAAGACAATTAAAAGGAAGACTGAGCAGGATCATAGGGGAGTAACAGATGGTTATGACTGTAAGAATGAAACGTCACTCCAGATAGAATAGCAATGTGCAGCTGGAATGCAAAGGACTTGAGCCACGTGACTCCCTTCCTCACATAGGACTTCAGAATGAATCGACGCTTGGGGTGCCTCATGTATTATCATGGGCTGCAGTTGTAAGTTTGGGAGGATAATTTGTGGTTTCAAATTTTTATAAACTAAAATACTTCCCTCTCACTGAAAACTGCTTCCTTTGGCCCAGCTGGAATGGATGCTTGCCAGAGAAAGGGAGGGAGGGAGAGAAAGAGAGAGAGAGAAGGAGAGAGAGAGAGAGAGAGAGAGAGAGAGAGGGACATGAGTACAATATATTAGAAGAGCAAAGAGAGAAAAAAGGAGGAGAGAAGTAGAAAGGATTAGAGAATGATTTCTTTTTTCTTGTGGAAGTGTCAGTTTTCCCTGACACAAAGGAGAGTGCTTTGTCATTGTTTTCTTTATAACATTGATGAATTTCTTATTGAGTGGGTATTGGGTTTTAGTTAAACATGACAGGAACAGAGATTTATAGGTGGTCGCCTCAGAGGCTCTTTGAAAGGCCCCATAATGCTTCAGGGCACGGATGTGATTTCAGTGTTCACTTCTGGTAAACAGCCAACAATTTCATACACTCCACCCCTTCACCCTGATTAGAGAGCTCTCCTTGAAAAATGCAAGTATACTTGATGAAATTCAAAGCAAAGGCAGAAGAGGGGGTAAGAGGTAGGTTTTTGTAGGGGTTTTCTGTTGTTTTCTTTTCTTTTCTTTTCAACTTACACATTCTTAGAATAAACGGTGGTATTCATCCTGTCCTTGTGTTTATTATAGAGAAAGGCAATATCCTGGATGACAAATTGTATTCTAAATACCATTATCCTTCTCATTACAATCTAATAGTTTTAAAATTCTATCTATGTGTGTGTATGTGTGTATGTGTGTGTATACACATAAAATAAATGTCTCTTGGTGAAAGCAAAAAAAGTGAAAGTAAGGAACTGAACACAAACTAGTCACTATGAACATAAACATATCACTAGATGCCCCCCCTTTTCTTACTCTATCATGTGTGATATGTACAATCTGTTATAGTTTTTTTTTAACTCAAAACCCATTGAAAGCTTTTATTATGTTATTATAAAACTTTAATAACTGTACCATAATTTACATAATCCTTTGATTTCAAATTGACTGTTTTCAATTTTTCACAATTTTGTATAGCACAGAAATTATAATTTACACACAATACTTTTTCTTCAGTTCCCTTAGTCAGTATTCCAAAAAGTGCACTAACTTGGTATGAACATTTTAAGAATATTTGGTTCACATTGACAAACGGCTTTTCAAAAAATTGGATCAATTTACATTTCTGTAATAGCCTCTTTGCCTTATCCTCACTAGCAGGCATTATTTTTAGATTTTAAAAAATATTTCTCCAATTATTTTTTAATGTTTAAAATTCACTAGTAAGGCTAAACAAGGCTTTTTATTACCCTTTACCAAATAGTTCACCTCAAAATGTCTTAGTGAAATATTAATATTTCTATTTATAAATGTTATGTGTTAGAGATTCCATCACAGTTCATTTAAATATTTATTTCCCAGATTCCCTTTGCTTTGATTATTTTAAAGACTTTGTTTATTTGTAGCTATACTAAGAGCAAAGAGTCAGATAGGGCTCACTAGCATATTATAAAAGTGATAAAAGTTAAAAAAGTTATAAAAGTTCTTGCCTTCAACAAAGGGGAAGCAAAAAAAGTTAAACCTGAAAATACATAAGAAGAAAACTGAATGAACTCTCTATTTGGATAAAAGAATAAACCCCAGCAAAAGAGTAACTTCAAACCCAAATTATAATCTTCAGATCCTACAATATTCCTTTGGGTTCCATGGGTTAAGTTTATCAACTTGCAAAGTGCAAATAACGGCTAATGTTTCTATGGTGTTGTATAGTTATACTATTTTTCCTTGGTCTCTTTGGTGGGAAACGGGGAAAAAAAAGGTTGTGTTTGGCCCTTTTGGCACTGATTAGATGTGAGAGAAAAAAGGGGGCAAGATAGAGTCTCTGGAGGGGAAGAACCGACCCCGCTGCCTCCCAAGGCGTATTTCTTCCTTTTACCTGCGCTTGTCATAAGCCATCTCGTCACTAGCAGCAGCCCAGCTCAGCTGGCGAGGAAAGACAGACACGTGGTTGAACCATGCTAAGTGGGGGCACATTTCCACACTGTGCTCACTCAGATTCTGGCACATTTACCTTGTCTAGGAACCTGATTGTAGCAGAAGCAATGCCCAGATTTCACAAGAACAATCTCCCACAAACATCAGGGCTGTGTTGGAATTAACTATTTTTAAATCATTTCTATAAAAGCATATCTATAATTTAGATAGTAAAAATGGAAAGAGCTGGAAAGTTCCTTAAGTGGGCTACATTCATAAAGGTGTTCAGAATCAAAGGGAAGAACTTTAACCATCTGAGCCATCTAGAATCTTTCTCTCATTTAACAAATATGAGTCAAATGCTTACTGTGTGCCATGTACTGTACTTGGCTCTGAGGCTAAGAATAAAGATGCCTCTGGTCCTGACTTCTCTTTGTTCATTAGTAGTAATGACACATACAGGAATAATCACATATTTTTACAAACTTTTTTTTTGAATGTTCTCTCTTCCAAATGTCCAAGATTCTTCTCTTTATATTAGCTGTAATCATTTAGCTGAAAAATAATTTGAAATTCATGAAAACCTTTTGGGAGCATCTTATGAAACTGATTTTAAGCATGCGTATCTAGAAAGAAATGTCTACTATTATGCCAAAATTTGCATTAACTCCATCAATGCCCACCAAAGCCACTTTACCTTCTCAGTAGATATCTTCCATCTCATGGTCTCTACATCTCTCGACCCAAACCACTGAGCTATACATCTATGACAAGGATGGTCTGACTTAGTTTGAACAGGAAGGACCCTGGACAGCAGGTAGATATGCATTCAATGTATTCTGGACTTCCAGCCTGATTGACATTTGGCTTTCAGAGTGCTTTCCGATAGCAGGATTTTGTTGATAGGATTTCTATTAGGCCCAATTTATTTTCTCTTCTATAACAATATCCTAAGTAGGTTGACCTCTTGGTTGAGAGTTTGAAGAAGTCAAGGAAATTCCAGATTTGTCATAATAAAACAAATGACTATTGATTATTTAGATACCTAGTTTAGCACAATGCTGATTTCAAATCTATTAATTTCTAAATACTAATATAGTTTAGCTTAATAGTTAAGAGCAAGAATTTTGGAATATGGCAAATACTGGTTCACATTTTGACATCTACTGGGGACTAGATTTGGCCTCAAACTCCCTGACTTGGATGCTGTCTCCTCTGTCGCATGAGTCCCCTTAGGACTTCTTTCTGCACTCTCATCTTGCCAACTTCCTGGATCCAAACCTTTGATTTACTCCTGACCTCAAATCCACTGGAGCCCTAATCCCAGTGAACTGTTTCCTACTGCTGGATACAGCCTGGTCAAATTTGCCCTTCTCCTGCTTGGGTATGACCTAAATTTTGAGCATAAGATCAGTCTATAGTGTGTCAATTTTGACTTACCCTCTTCTTAGTAAGCTAGAGCCTTCTTCCTGAGCCCTTTATTCCCTGGGAAGGTGACTAGGTGGATGAATCACTGGATTTTTCTTCCAAGGTTTAAGAATGGACATACATACTTTGCTCAATGAATACGATGGCTTGGAACTACGGCTTTTTCAGAGGGCTTTTATAGTGAAGGCAACACATTGTGTCTAATGAAACACTATTCTAGGAGGAAAAAATACCTGACTAACAGCTATTTCCACTGCAAATTCAGCACAGAGCAGTGAAAGTTACTAATATCCATTATATCTAAGGTCTATCAACAGAAAAGAAATTATGCTAAATGAGGTGTTCAGCAGGTGGCAAGTACAAACTACTCACCGAATGAATGAGTAAATGACAATAAGAAGAGAGGAGATGGTACAATTTAATATTATTATTACTCCAAGTTCTTCCTTGGACTATCTTCATCTTTCTATTAGTGAGTGGTTTCATGGCTTCTCCTGTTAAACTTCAATAGTATATCACTGGCTCCCCTCCAGAGAATCTTGTATCAGAAAAACTATAAAGTTCTTAAGAGAAAAGATGCAAATTAAATTTTCTCCCTCCTATCTTTACTACTGAATTTTCTTTTAAGACACAAGATTATATGTGTATATATATATATATATATATATATATATATATATATATATATATATATATATATATACACATATACACACATATATAGATATATAGATATATACACATATAGCGACAGAGAGACAGAGATGGACAGTGTGTCTGCAATTTTTTAAGTAAATAAAATCTTTTCCTTCTTTTTTCCTTTTGAGTTGTCTAAGAGGACCCTAAGTGTTCTTACTCAAAGTCATATGACTTGGGGATGAGTAGGAGGGAGTGATAAAGCAACTCAGGTTCTGATGATTTGACAGCTACTGTTAAATGCTCTTACTGGTGATGGTGGAGACTTTAAGATAAGTTTGCTGCTGTGGAAAGGGTCAGATAAAATGGGGTTCATGCCTGAGGAGCATAGTGAATGGCCAGGCTGAGAACTGAGAAGAGCTGGGTCTTTGTAAATAATTTGAGAGTGTCTCAGGAGCTATTGAGAGCTTCTTTTTCAACCACAGAGCGCTTGTGCAGAATACTTCACCCAGTTGGCAGGTCAGTTCTCATACACTGCTGATGCTTTTCAGCTCACAGAACTGTGCCCTGTCAGTTGAAACCAATTTTTGATCTTAACTTTGCCATCATAGTATTGTGATTCTGCTAATGTCTAGATGGAAGTGCAATGAACTGAAACATGAGTCCTTTTCCTTCTGGACCTGTATCATAAAGGTTAATCTAGATACTATTATATTAGTTATCTTTTCCTGTGTAATAAACCACCCCAAAATTTAGTGGATTAAAAAATATATTTCTCACAAAGGGGGCAGCAAGGCTTGGAATGAGAGGGCATGTCTTATCTCTGCTCCACCCACATCAGTTGGGTTGGCTCACTAGGGCTGAGAGGATCCACGTTGAAGACAGCTCCCTCACATGACTGGCAAGTTGATGCCGGCTGTCAGATGGGAGCTCAGCCAGGGCTGTGGTTCTTCTCTATGTGGGCTGCGCCAGGGCTGCTTGAGCTTCCTCTCAATGTGGTAGCTGTGTTCCAAGAGCAAGTGTTCTAAAAGAGCAAGGCAGAAGTGAAGGACATTTATGACTCAGTCTCAGAAGTCATATAGTGTCACTCAATTGTGTGAGAGAAGGGGACATAGACTCCACTTCTCAACTGGGGAGTGACAAGCTTCCAGAGAACTTATGGCATAAGAGATATTTCTGTAAACATCTATGGAAAGTACTGTGGGTCACAGTAATTATTGTGATTTACACTGAGAAAAGCTTATGACACAGACATTCATATATTTTTTACTACCAAAATCAACAACTAAAACCCACACCCTTGTATTAAAACATATAAAACTTGATTCAAATGTTAAAAACCTTTTTCTCTCATGTATTTTTGTTCTCAGAAGAAATAGTGGGATTAAGTTCTTCTCCAAGTGTTCTTTAACATAGACTCTACCTTTCAGTTTGGCCCTAGGATATGTATTTAACACTAGGTAAGTCTACCTAAGGCACTTGAAAAGTTACCCCTGAATGATTTCTTTAGTTTAAAAAAATAGTTTTGAGCATTTGTGATATTTGGTCATTCTTTGTTCTTTTGGGATGATTTTTACTTTGCTCTTGTCAAAAAATTATATTCGAGTAGTTCAACTTGGAATGAAACATGCAGAATTTAAAGAGGGTTTTGCATCATTCATACTGTCTCAGTATTATTAATGTCAGGAAATGAGGTCTGCATTGGTCTGTAACTGTCAGAGCTCTTAACTGCCAGAAATAGATACTAACACTGTTTGTTGTAAGCATCAGAGGGATTACTTGAAAGAACACTGGGTAATTCACAGAATTTCTGGGAAGGCTGTAGAATCAGGCTTAGGAAAAGAGAGGCTGGGTAATAGTAAGAACCATAGTTTATATCACAGCAGGGCAGTGAGAACACCAAGGCCATCTCTGTCAACCAGTGGATGCCATGGCCATTGGGCACTGGAGTCTATTGCTAGCCTCATTAAGAGGGCTGGTCCCATGTAAGTGGATGCTGCTGCCACCATAACCACTACCACCACCGTAGACTCTCTACAGCCCCTGTGAAAGTAGCTCCAGACTCAGAGTACAGGGTAGATTCATTTCATTTGTCAGGTCTGAGCTATAAGAGAAGATGGTCAAGTATACATCTAGTGTCTTCAGATTACTTTGGAGAGAAGCATGCTCTGGCTTTTATTCAGGTTTAGGAAAGACATTCTTACTCTGGGCAGAAAAAGAAAAACATGGATCCATTACAACCTTTTTCTTCTGGGCTACTCTGTGTAATTCAGGAAAGCTGCATTGGTCAGGATGGGCTAGGTACTGCTATAGCAACAAACATTCCCAGCTCTTCGAGTTTTAAGCCAACAGAGGTTTATTTATCACTCACCATACATATCCATTGCAGGTTGGCAGGGAATATGTGCTGTGTTGTCCTTACTCTGGAATGGAAGCTGGTGTAGCCTCTAGCATTTGGAATGTTGTGGGTTATAATAGCAAAATAGAAGGAAATATGGTGAGTTGGACCCTGGCTTTTAAAGGTTTCCATAGGTGTCACTTTTCCTCACATTTCATTAGCTAAAAGAAGTCAAATGATTGTACCTTATTTCAAAGAGGCAGACAAAGGCAACTCTATCATAGGCCTGAAAGGATGAGAACTGAAATAATGGAACTAGCCCTAATGACTTCCCTGTCTACCCGTCTAGTGACCAAAATCAAGCTGACTATCCTTCCAGTAGAGAATCTACTTCTTCCATATTCAAGAGAGGCCATTCAAAGATCCTATTCAGTAATCCAGGATCGTTCAGTGGCTTATAAAATTCTCTTCATTGTGGGGTGACACATGGTAGTATTACAAGGTGAAATGTGACTCCTCTTGATCCAGACATGAACTAGAAAGACAATGTACCTTTCACCCAACACCCAATATAAAGTGAGATAAAAGGACAGTACAACCACAGTAAATCCCCATTTGGAAAGAGGAAAGGAGGGAGACACAGCAAACACTGAAATCCTTCTGGGATGACGTGTTTGAGTACCCTGATTTGGTGCCGATCTTCCTTCTCAAGGTCACTTCCATTTTCCATGCTAACCTATGGACCTGGGCTCCACCTTCTGAGATTTTTTTGTTCTTCTTTATTTTCCTTGGCTATATTTGAAGTGCATATTGGGGTGTATGTATTCTATGGAGGCTGAACAGAATTCTTAACCTTATTCTCACCCATAAATGATTGAGATCCAAGCTTCTTTTTAGGCTTCAATTATTTCCAGTCTCTCTTCTTTATTTTTTAAATAAACATTTTATTTTGAGATAATTGTAGATTCACATGCAACTGTGAGGAACAATACAGAGGGATCATGTATACACTTCATCCAGTTTTCCCCAAAAGTAACATCTTCCATAATCATAGTACAAAACAATACCATAACCAGGAAATTGACATTGATATAACCTACTGATCTTATTTGTATTTCAACCAGTTTTACATGTACTCATTTGTTTGTGTGTGTATTTATTCTATGTGAGTATTTGTGTATTTCAATTCTATCATCAAGATTAGAACAGTTCATCATTATCAGGATTCCTTGTGCTGCTGTTCTGTAATTATAGCCCCCATTTCTAACCCCTGAGAACCACTAATCTGTTCATTTTCATTTCAAGAATATTATATAAATTAAATTTTACAGTGTGCAAATTTATGGGATTGGCATTTTCATTCAAGGTAATTAAATTGGGACCAATCGAAGTTGTAGCATGTATCAGTTTTTGTTCTTTTTTTATAGCTAAGTGGTATTCCATAATATCGATGAACTATAATTTTTTAACCATTTGCCTGCTGGATATTTGGATTGTTTCCAGTTCAGGGCTATTGTGAGTAAAGCTATTGTGAACACTCATGGTTTTTTGTATGAAAATAAGTTTTTATTTCTCTAGGATAAAAACCCAAGGGTGCAATCTCTGGATTGTATGGCAATCACATATTTACTTTTATAAGACATTGCCAACCTGTTTTCTATGGTGGTTGTACCATTGTACATTCCCACCAGTGATGTTTGGATGATCCAGTTTCTCTGCATCCTTGTCAATGCTTGGGATTTCACTATTTTTATTTCAGCCATTTTGTTAGTTCTATAGTGATATCTCATGGTTTTAATTTGTAATTCCCTAATAAGTAAAGATATTAAGTGTCTTTTCATATGTGTGTTTGCTATCTGCATATCCTCTTCAATGGAATGCCTCTTTGTCTTTTTATTCCCTTTTTTTCTAATTTAATTGTTTGGTTTCCTATTTTTTCAGATCTGAGATTTCTTTATATATTCCAAATACTACTGTATTGTTGAATATGTGGTTTGAAAATATATACCCCCATCAGTAGTTTGATTGTTTATCCTTTTAACCAAATTTTTGCAGAATCAAAGTTTTTTTTTTTTTTTTTTTTGATGAGGTCCAGCTTATCAATTTTTGCTGTTATTGCTTGTGCTTTCGATATCAAGTCTCAGAAACTCATACTGAAGATTTTGTCCTATTTTTCTTTTCTAAAAACTTTATCATTTTACATTTTAATACAGTCTATTTTAAGTCCAGCGTAGTAGGTTGTTAGTTTGTTTTTCAGAATCACTCACTCAAAACTTTAGTATTTTTTTACCTATTTGATTTCATTTAGCACCATATAACAATAGCTACATTAATAGTATTTTTGATATGTAATTTTTATATTTGCAAATTTATTTGAATCTCATTTTCATGCTTTTCTCTCTCTCTGTCTTTCTCCAACAGTTATTGAGTAAAAATCCTCTGCTGCCCAGTGTACTAAATGCATTCTATGTTGAGTACTTATTTAATATTCACAACCATCCTATGGAGAAGGACCTATTTTATTTTTTTCTTTTTTTAAGGAAAAGAAATAGAGACCTAGAGAGTTTAAAGAACAAGCTTTCGACATAAAACAAGCAAGGGGTGAAGGCAGGATACAAACTCATACAGCCTGACTTCACAGCCCCCCTACCCTGTACTGAAATGGGATGTATAACTCTCTATAATAAGATAAATTATATACATCAGTGGTATTTGTATATAAAGCATTAATAAACCAAATGAGAACAGAAAAGGCTGCTTATAACATATTATCACCCTAGTGGTTTCTCAGATCACTTTTTCTTCCTGTTTACTAAGGTTAATTACAGTTCTTTCTTGTGAGGTGCTACAGGAGAGTTTCTAAGGCAAGCATGTCTACAATACTCCCACATTTCCTGGATGAGCACAATGTTAATGTAATATATCCTCAGAGCCCTGCAACATAAATTGGAACTGAAGTGCCAGGAAGCATGAAAAATAGCAGAGTGACAATATACTGTGTCAATGCTTATAACTATGGGCTTTTAATATCCAGATCATTGAACTACTATATATATGATGTATAGTACCAGTCCGGGAGCAGTGTGGCTCTGTTGGCTGGCAGGTCTTCCTGCTTCCCCAGACTCCTCAGTCTAAGGCATCAAAGGGAACAGTCTCAGGCGTCCCAGTGCCTTGGGTCTGTTTGTGGGACCAACCCCTATGCTGATGCTGCAGGACAGCTTCCTGAGAACCACAAGGATCTCAGCATTACTTTGTTTAGTCATTCCAAGTGTTGCTTTGCAGAAATGCTCTAAAACCAACATTTAAGGAAACTCAACAGTTACATTAGCAAAGCTATCTCAAGTGACTGTTCTTGTTTAGAAAATATCCCCCATGTGTGAAACCAGATGTTTTACAGTTTAGTATTTGTTTTTGAAGGCAGAGAATGATATCTTAAAACTTCTCTCTTCATCTTTCTTAAAACCAAGCTTACAACTACAACACTGAATTTTCCTGAAAATTTAAAATATATTGCTCAATTATAATTTTCTCATTCAATTGAAAAAAAGAGCAAAAAAGGCTGAAAAAAAATTTAAAGAGAAACACTGAACAAACAACCCAACCCCAAATCCAAACAAACAAACAAACAAATTTATAGGGCTGGTTTGGCTAACTGGATTTAATGCATGTATTCTCCATGTTTCATGAGTACAGTAGGGTTTGAAGTGTATTATATTTCAGCTTCTGATCAAATTTGCATTTGGTTCTGAGGTGGTCCTCTTTTTGAGATCTGTACATTCCTTAACATTTGACCATTAGATCTGCACCATTGTAAGGTTTGTTGTGTCTTTTAGCTACCACCATAGACAAGAAGACACAAATGCGAGTTAATAACCATCAAAGGTGCCTATTTCCTTTTCCTATAAATCAGAGCATGCTTTCCTACTGAATTTTGCAAGAAGGAAAACAGACTCCCTCCTGCTGATGTGAGGAAGTGAAGCTAAATCTCCCTCAAGATTCACTTTGGCTCCTTACAGCTAGATGTTAGTACCTTTCTATATGCAATTTTACTTCATTTAGTCTTTAAGGTTGTGCCTGAGGTTAGTTTAAAAGGTTAGTTAAATGTTAATGGATGTTAATGCTGCAATTAAATTGTTAAATCAATTGAAAACTGTGGCTCCATCTCTATCTGCGTTAGTGCTGGCTTGAGCTGCATTGGCGTATAAATTAAAAGCTGTAAATCTAGTGAAGTCTAATTAGAGACCAAATTTCTCATTTATCTTATTTTCACAGGACTGTAAGCACTGATAGGTAATCAACGAAGGGCTAAAAACTTTTTAACATTAAAAAACTATTTTATCTATTTCAGGATTCAGGTGACTGATTATAATTCAGATCCAATTATTGTAAAAGGTCACATGTGAAATGAAGTTCTTTCAGACACTCTAAGTTTTATTTTACAAGTTTGCATACAACTCACTACCATCCCCATCCCCAAAAGCAAATATAAATACATTATTCAAGACCGACTTTAATGGCATCTTAGAGTAACCTCAGTGCTAAACAGTATGTTTAGTACACTGCTGCATTAACCAAAAGGGGGAACGATGGATTTAGAAACTTTGTGGGAGATTCATCAGGGAGCAAAATTAAGCCTTCATGGATGTCTAAGGTGAGAATTTTTCATTGTTGCTTCAAATTGGCTGTTGCCATCTTGATTTACCCAGTGTCTGAGAATACTTGAGTATAAAGAGCTCAAATGAAAGGATGTGTCAAGCTTAATCCTCCTCAGTTCACTATTGTAGAACTACTCCATTGAAATTATTCTGTGTGTAACTCAGCTTTGGTTCCACAATATTTGATCATACTTTTTAAAAAAAATTCTCTCTATTATTCTCTAATTTATGGCACTTAATGATGAGGTCTAACCATAGTTTTGATATACAAATGCTGATATGAAGACATGTTAATTTCTACCTAAACCAGAAGATCAAAATTATCTTTCCAAAGAGTAGGAACACACACATAGGTTTTGGTTTGCAAAGCTGGTTTTATTATTATTATTTAAAATTTTTAATGAAAATGATATTTTCTATGAATGTTAATTTCATTAATAAAATCTTCTGCCCAGAAAAATACTATTTTAAGAGAAGAAATTATAAATGGATATTCAACTAGAAGGCCTCATTCCTCTAATGAAGACACAAGCCATGTCCTTCTTCCTTCGTATTCTGACACGTTTCAACACTGATTAAACCACAGAAGAGTGTCAGAGAGTGAATTGCGGAGCAGATTGAATGTTTTGAAATTTTTGCTTTCTTAATTTTGTCATGAATTCAGATCTCCTAAAACTCTTGATCACAGACTGTAGGAAAAATACTGTGTTAGGTTGCTTGTCCCCTGAAGCAAATGAAAAAGATGTTCTATTTTTTCACCCTTAAAGAAGCACTGATTTCCTGACAGCATGTTTGTTTCTTACCTGCAAGCATTTCAAACTTAAGAACGAACACACTATAACCAGCTGAACCAAAATCAGTCTATATTCATGAATTGCTGTGACTTTCAAAAGGAGGAGGCTGCAAGATCTTAACCAGGGACTTTGTACTTAATGATGAAAAGGTGCAGATGGCTTTCTACTTAAATACTTGGCATGGAACACAGAGCCCATTTCTCTCTTTCTCTCTTTCTTTAGTTAGGTAGAAAAACAATAGCAAAAGGCACAATTTTGGCACTTTTGGGGGGGGGGGTGAGTTATCACTCTACTGGTAGAAAGAGGCTGGGAAATTCTTTGAGTAGAAAAACTGGGATGGGATATTAAATTTTTTTCTGATCACCAATCTTCTGGAAGCAGGATTTTTTATATTCAAGTGTTGACAGGAAACAATCCACTGAGACTAGACATACACCTAAGGGCTTTTACTTAATGATCTCTGAGAATGATCTGCAGCTGAAGCCTAAAATTTTGCTGTTAAAAATAAATTCTTATATATGTGTTAGCATACGGTATTTGTTTTTCTCTTTCTGACTTACTTCACTCTGTATGACAGACTCTAGGTCCATCCACCTTACTACAAATAACTCATTTTCATTTCTTTCTATGGCTGAGTAATATTCCATTGTATATATGAGCCATATCTTTTTTATCCATTCATCTGTCAGCGGACACTTAGGTTTCTTCCATGTCCTGGCTATTGTACATAGAGCTGCAATGAACATTGTGGTACATGACTCTTTGTTTTTTAATGTTTTTATTGGAGTATAATTGCTTTACAATGGTGTGTTAGTTTCTGCTTTATAACAAAGTGAATCAGTTATACATATACATATATCCCCATATCTCTTTCCTCTTATGTATCCCTACTTCCCACCCTCCATATCCCACCCCTGTAGGTGGTCACAAAGCACCGAGCTGATCTCCCTGTTCTATGCGGCTGCTTCCCACTAGCTATCTATTTTACATTTGGTAGTGTATATATGTCCAAGCCACTCTCTCACTTTGTCCCACCTTACCTTTCCTCCTCCCCGTGTCAAGTCCATTCTCTAGTAGGTCTACGTCTTTATTCCTGTCTTGCTCCTAGGTTCTTCATGACCATTTTTTTTTTTTTTTTGGATTCCATATATATGTGTTAGCATACTGTATTTGTTTTTCTCTTTCTGACTTACTTCACACTGTATGACAGAATCTAGGTCCATCCACCTCACTACAAATAACTCCATTTCCTTTTATGGCTGAGTAATATTCCATTGTATATATGTGCCACATCTTCTTTATCCATTCATCTGTCGATGGACACTTAGGTGGCTTCCATGTCCTGGCTATTGTAAATAGAGCTGCAATGAACATTGTGGTACATGACTCTCTTTGAATTATGGTTTTCTCAGGGTATATGCCCATTAGTGGGATTGCTGGGTCATATGGTAGTTCTATTTTTAGTTGCTTAAGGAACCTTCTTACTGTTCTCCATAGTGGCTGTATCAATTTACATGCCCACCGACAGTGCAAGGGGGTTCCCTTTTCTCCACACCCTTTCCAGCATTTATTGTTTGTAGATTTTTTGATGATGGTCATTCTGACAGGTGTGAGATGATATCAATTGTAGTTTTGATTTGCATTTCTCTAATGATTAATGATGTTAAGCATTTTTGAATTATGGTTTTCTCAGAGTATATGCCCAGTAGTGGGATTGCTGGGTTAAATATATATATATATATATATATATATATATATATATATATATATATATATATATATATATATATAAAATAAATTCTTTTGAATTACAGATTTTTTTCTCAATGCAAATGCAAACATCTTTTAAGTCCTACAAGCCACTCTCAGTCACTAATGTGACTGCTTCACAATCTGAAGCTGCTTCAGATCTGGTTCAAGGGCTGGTGGAGGACGTGAGTGAGGGAGATTTTACTGGAGGCTGGAGAGGTGGGGTCTGAGCAAGGATTCCTCCCCCAGTAGGGAGAGGCAGAGCAGGACAGTGCTCCAAAGTCTCAGCTCTGGAGGTAACAAACAACTAAGTTCAAACCCAGCTAATTTACATATGTTCTAGGGCATCAGCAACCTCTCTTTGCTGGCATTTCCTCATCTTTTTCTTCACTCTTCTTCATCCGTATCCCCATGGATTTAAATTCTATCTGATTGCAGATGACTAGTTATTTGTATTTTTAACAATGACTTGTGATTCTCAAACACCTTTATGGAACAGTTTTATTGAGATGGCTACTTAGATTCATTAATTCATTTATTCATTTATTTACTCATTTGTTCATTCATTGTTGAGTGTTGGCAATATGCCAGCCACTGTATTGGCCATTAGAGGTTCTATAGTGAGCAACAGAAATTACTTGCCCTTTTAGCATTTATATTGTAGAGAAGGATATAGACAATGAACAAAAAAAGGAGAAATCTAACATAATTTCAAAAAGGAATATATACTACATAAGAAATCAAGTCAGAGTAGAAGCAGACAGTGATTGAGCATGCTCTTTTGTATTGATGGGACGGGGGAAAGAGATCTGGAAGAAGTGCAGGAACAGGTCACTATCTAATAGGTATTGCAAGTGGGACTTGTCAAAAACAGCTTGCTGATTGTCTAACTGCCTAGTTTTCTCTTCCTTCTAAACCTACTTCTCTTCCTGTTTTCCCCATCTCAATTAATGACACTACTATTTCCATAGAAACCCAGAAGTCTGTTTTAATTCTTCTTTTACCCTTACCCACTCCCCTCCAAATCCTATCCATCAGCAGTAGGCTAAAGGTAAAACACTACCTTACAGAAGGGTGACTAATGGTCAGTGGATTTATGTGACTAGCCCAGGGTTACACAACCAGTCAAAAGTGGACCCAAGGCTTGTTTGAAATCAGACTTTCTGACACCACCTTCGTGTTTTTTCCCTCTGCCTCTGAAGGGGGGCTGCAAAAGGTCCAAGAAGAGCTGCAAGTGCCCCATATTTGTCCAAAAGTTCTCCAGACTCATCAATTTTACCATACCTTCCCTGACAATTTCTACTCAAAGCTGGGTTTTACTTGCTTCCTGCAATTACTAATCCAGTCTGTACTCTCTCACACATTTTCTTCTACATTATTTTGCAAGTACTCCCTCATCATTTCATGTTTTGTCTTGTCTTGTAGCTACATTATAAATCCCTAAAGGACAGAGGTCAAGTCTTCCTCCATGCATACACTTGGTGTTCAACAAATGTTTGTTACAGTTAAACAGAGTTTTCATCCTCTGTTCTCAGAAAATTTGCAATCTAGCAGGTGCCATAAACAAGGACTCGTGACAAAGTTAAGTGATGGAAAATCAAAGTGAGCAACTGAATGACATAAAATGGAATATTTTACAAACTGGGGAGCAAAAGAAATCATTGGGAAGCTGAAGAATGAGCATAAGTTTTGGTTGAGGAGGAGAAGAAAAGGGAAGAATGGAATGAATAGATTTCAAAGATGACAAGGAATATATCATTTGCAGATGAGGCTGACATGATGAGAGCTAAGGGTTCTTTCAATAGATGAGTTCGTGTACCAAATATTTATCAGGAACTTACCAGATGTCACACACTCTATTGTCATACACAGTAGTGACTGAAATAAATATTGTCTTCTCATGTAGTTGATAGGTTAGCAAGGGAAGACCAAGAAGTTAACAAACAATGCTGACAAAGCAGGGAAAGTACTGTGATGGGAGTTCATATCAGAAGCATCTAACTTCTGGAGGAGGCAAGTTCAAGAGGGGCTTTCTGAAAGAAATGTTGTTTGAGGCTTGGAGAATTATTAATGAAAGATAAAATTTGAAAAAATAAGTTAGATTAGACTAGGTGGTACCTTATATAGCTTCCAACACTGGGGCTACCAAATGTGATTCCTAGAGGGAGGAAGAAGGGAAGGAAAAAGGAGGAAGAAGAAGAGTCTGGAGGGAGAAGTTACTGGGGGTGACATGAGGACTTTCGTTAAGAAAGCCCCACAGGCACCCAAAGAGGGAATGTCTCTAGAGGACATTTGTAAAAACAAAAAGGAGTGGTCCTGAGGAGGGAGCTCACATTTGGTCTATAGATGGTCTTATAGATGGTCTATAAGGATGCCTTCATCCTTATGCTCCATATCACCCAACCAAATAACTCTTCTTTTCTTGCCACTTTGATCTGTACCAATGTATTCTTTTCATTCTCCATCTAATTTTCTTTATTATCACTGTCACTTGCTCCATCTTCTCCTACACTTCCAAACACAGTGGCATTTCTTTAAGATGAACCATTGACCCTACACCTCCTCAGCAAACTCTTCTAAACTCTTGCCATTAGCCATCATGTTTGTGCAAATTATGCATTTCAAATATGTATTCTGGTAGAGGAAATAGGTGTTTACCTTAGTGACTTTGGCAATTAGTAGAGTCTATAAAACTAAAGTGAAAACAAACTGTAAATGAGCACTGTACTCTAGTTGAGGAAATTGTCTCCCACGGTGCCATATGGGCTAACAATTCTGATACCACACTAAAAAACCTCACACAAAATGATGAAGCATGTCAAAGGGACACAGGCACTGAAAGAAAGAGTTCCCAATGGCCTAAACTGTAATAATTTGAGCAAGAAAATAAGTAAATTAATATTGTGTTATAATTCAAAGTATAAAATAAATATCTGTATGTCAACACTGTTATAAATCAATGAAAGAAAAATAATTATTTATAAAAGTAAATAATTGCAGAAAAGAGATGTATTCTGTGCAGAAGAATTCCAAATAATTTATGTAGATACTTCACTCTCAAGGAGGGTGACATAATTCCCAGTCCTTAAGTGTGGGCAGCACCTAAATGACTTCCTTCCAAAAGTACAGAATGGAAAGGGGCAGGACGAAGGGTAACTTTATAATGGATAAATCTGACAAACCCTATCTCAGCCAGGTCATCAGAGTCAACAGTCACAGTCATAAGTCATGTTGATAATATGTACCATTGATATGATAGGATGAGAGTGGCACGGTGGTCTTCCTTCCAAAGACTCATAACCCGAGAAAATAATCATGAGAAAAACATCAGACACATCCTAATAGAGTGACATTCTACAAAATACGTGACTGGTACTCCTCAAACTGTCAAGGTCATTGAAAATAAGGGAAGTCTGAGAATCTGTAACAGTCAGGAGGAACCTAAGGAGACATGATGTCTAAATGGAACGTGGTGTCCTGATTATGATCCCGGAACAGAAAAAGAACATTAATCTTTACATTAAGTAAAAATGAAGGAAACCTGAATAAACTATGGATTTTAGTTAATAATGAAGTATTAATATTAGCTCATTAATTTTACCAAATGTACCATACTTATACAAAATGTTAATCATAGGAGAAATTGGGTGTAAGGTCTATGAAAACCCTCTACAATATCTACACAATTTTTATATAAATCTAAAAAGATTCTAAGAATAAATTTTATTTAAAAATTATATTTTCAAGTTCAACTCCTTTTCTGAGCACAGACCCACATTTTTAAATACCTGCTGGACTGTTCCAATGGAATGTTCTGTGGGTACCTCAAATCAAGTTGTCCAAATCCAAACTCATCATGTTAAGCATCACATCAGCTGGGTTTCTTAATTTCTTTATCTCTCATAGATAGTAATAAATAAAATAAAATAATAAAATAAAAATAAAATCATGACACACAGTTATTTTAAAGGTCTGCCAGTCTGGAAACTTGACAATCATCAGTCCTTCCTCCCTTTCTCTAATCCTATTGACATCAGTAGCCAAATGTGTATTCTATGTCCACAGGGACTTTTTGATTATTATTCTCCACATTATTGTTTAGACACTCATCGATTTTTTGAATTATTTTCAAGGATCTCCAAAATGATCTTTTCATCCAAATATATCTCATTATCTAATTAATGTTACTAAAGCTTAATTCCAATCATGTAGTCTTTTAAAAATTGTAAGTAGCTACCCACTGCATGACATCCAGAGTTAACACTTCTCATCTTGGCCCTTTGTGATACATCCCCAACCTTACTTTCCAATCTCTGTTCCCAGATTTCTCTACACAAAGCATGGCAGACTCACTCTTCCATTTCATACCAGGTATCACTCTCATGGCCTCTCTTACCTCCCCAGAGCCTGTAAAATATGGGTGTGTGCCTGCTGTGGGTCAGGTGTATAAGTGTCATGCATTCCTGTTGCAGAGGGAAGAACAGAGGTAAGATATCCCTTCCTTCCTCAGAATCCATATCTGCCTCTTTACTCATACTTATCCTCTCGCTGCACTTTCCTATCCTCTCAGTTCTGGCTTTCAAGATCTCACTCACCCCTCAGGATCTCCCACAGCAAAGATATACGCAGTTTAGTAAAGTGGCTAAAAGCATGGGTGCTGAGTTAAGGCAGACCTGGGTTTAATTTCTGGCCTTGCATTTTACCATTTTGCAAAATTAGACAAACTGTGCTCTCTCTAAGTATCTATCTATCTGTGAAACGGGGATTTGGTGCAGATTATATGAAACAAAGTACTTGGTATAAGTTCCTGAAATACGGCAAGTCTTTAAAATTTACATTAAAGTTCTCCTTTCAAAGGTCAGCTTTTCAGGAAATCTGGCCTATTTGTGTATGTTTTTTATTTGTTTATTTATTTATTTATTTATTTTTAATCCCCATTGGTTGAAACTCCATGGGATTTTGTTTGTGTCCCCTGTCTACTATTTTTCCAATTCCCCTTTGCCCCATGGTGATTTGTACTCCTGTTCTACAACATTGGGCAATAACCCCTCCATGTCTTTATTGACTTCTCTGTATAATGGAAATACTGATAGTACTTCCCTCAAAGGATTCTTGGAAGGTTAAGAGAGTTTATGTTTAGAGCACTTTGAACAGTGCTTGACATATAATAAGTGCTAGATATGTGATTTTACTTATTATGAGTAGGATTATTATCTCATCTGCCAAGATAGCAGATAATGAGACTTACCTTTATATTCCCTGCAGTGACTAGAAAAAAATGTCAGGTATATAGTTGGTGTTCAGTGAAGGCAAACTAGAGTGGGATCTGATGCTGCCTTTGTGACTAGACACAGTCTTCCTTTCTCTGAGGAGAAAAATATGGATCAATTAGAACCAAGGGCCAAGGCCATGGACAGTCAATGTGCAGGGCATGAGAAAAAGAAGACACACTGCAGAAGGGTCAGGCAGAAAGAGAAGATTCAGGAGGATGAAGCTGTCAGGAGCAAAAGTACGGAGAATGAGTTGTATTAACTAATGCAGTCTTTATTGGTGCCTGATGAATAAATGAACAACACTAATGTTACTTAGTGCATACCCAGAGATACTTTCACCTCCAGGATAAGTTGCTAGATAATAGTATGCAATCAGCCAATGTCCAACATTAGACATTAGACAAAATCCCCCAAATTGTAAGTCTAAGTAAAATCTTTGCATAAGGTATGACTTGATTCTTATTTAATGATATAGTAGTCTTTCTTTAACCTGGATGATTAAAAACACTCATATTTAAAAGATTAGTATAGGAAACATTAGTATGTTTTTAGAAACATTGCATGGTAGCTGTATCTTTCCAACAGTAAACATAAAGATAAAATAGCTAACTATCTATTAGTGACCATGTTTCTACTGTATGACAAGAGCTGTAGTGGGCAATCCAGACAAGTTCTAGTGGATCTCTAATTTTCTGTCTTCCCATTGGTCTTTCTTTATCTTCTATCTATGACCTCTGAACAGAGATTAAAACCTAAAACATAATTGTGAGAGAATTAGATAATTGCTTGTTAATTAAAAATATCACATACATATTTCCATTTTGGAGAGAAATTCAGAATCTGTTTCAATGTTTTTCATTTGGTTTTTCATCAAGTTTGAATTTGAAAGTCAATATACACTCCTGTGTTTATTATCTCTTATAAGGCACTAGCATGTTCCAAATTCAGAGGAAGAAACTACATTTCCTCAAACCGTTTAAGAAGAGGCAGGAATGTGGTCTGAAAAACCCCAACTAGATAAGGAACCCATTCAGACTGCCCTGAAAGAGGTGACGTGAAGAACTCTATTACTTTTATGGGCTTGACCTGATCGCTCATAAAACTTTCCTCTGTGATTTCTCAGTACAATATGAATCCTTGAAACACCCAGAAAGGGAAATGAAACCTTTCCGGCTTGTATTTACACTCGACCCCAAAGCATGTATGTTTATTGGCCTCGTAAACCCAATGCAATCGAAGCATTCATGAATCAAGATGAGGGGTTGTGACAAAGGGTAATTTGTCACCGGCGATGACATCATTTTAATCACCTACATCATCGTGGGAGACGTCTGAGCATCCCTTTGCGCAGCAGCCCACACCCGCCACTCTAGGGAACAGCACACGCGTGGGCCCTGGTAGCAGTTCACGGAGGCTCTATCAGAGGCAAAAGATTAAATTATTCAGCATTTCTAGGGCCAATTTTGTGAGGAGGAATTACTGAACAACCAAATCACAGGGCTGTTAGAAATCAAGCCATTCTTGTGAGGCGCCGTGTTTTCGTTTCGGCAGTTCAACCCCAGGATGTTAAGAGATCCTTATGGGTCTGGTTTTGAAATTTGGATGTACCTATTATACTTAAGTTCTTATTTTCTTTCTTTCCTTCCGCTCTGGTTCTATGAAAAGTATGTATAGAAGGAAGGGGGTTGGGGTTGGGTGGGTGGGTCTTGGAGAATTGCAACAGCCGAAGGTCCGTTCGCTACATCTAGGGTCTTATCATTAGCCCCCCGCCCCCAACCCATTACCAGAATACAAGGGAGCACAATGGGCACCAGGCAGGAGACATGAGCCCCAAGAGGCATCACTTCATTTTAAAGTTAGTTAGTCCTCCCACCTTCCCAGCAAGGCTGCCCACCGCGGCTCCCTCCGAGGGGATTTCGAAGTGAGGTGGTTAGCAATTTCCCTTTCTTCCTTCCTTCCTGGTGCATCCCTGCCCCACCCCCACTCCCACTCCATCTCCTCCTGGAAGCCCGGGCCGAGTCTGTTGCTTGCAGCAGAAAGACTCAAAACATTTTCGTGATCCGACTGTTTTCAAACAAGCTCGGCTCCTGTGAGCCTTACCAGCTGTGACTAATAGCAAAGAGAAGGGGGGAAGTAGCTTCTCGAGGCTGCAGGCTTCAGACAGGCAGGCTCTGGGGGAAACAAGAGAAAGCCATTAACTAACCACAGCGTTATCTTGATTCTCTCGGAGAAACGAGCTAGGGACGCCTAATGAACTAGCCTTAACGTTTCAAACTGAATGTGCCTCTGGGAGTCTACTAGAACAAACAGTGTGACAGATCAATGCTTGGTTCCTGTATCAAGAGAAAAGGTTATTCGCTCCTCTGAGGAATTCGAGGGTTAGTATATCTTTATGATATACTTTCTTTCCTTTTAAAATTTTAACTTTTCTTACTATGTTCAGATATAAGTAGTGCAAAGTGGATGGGAGGGCATGCCTATGTGTGGACATGTGTTTGAACATCTGGTTTCAAAGTTCATTAATAGGAGATATTCCTGTAAGATAGAAGAATATTTCTTTTTACACTTATTAGACCATAGCTCAATTTTTTGATTGTTGTTTCTCCACATAAGGTAGCTATTTCAAAAGAAATGATACAGCCTTCAATTTCTGCACCTCAGACTGAGGTGGGGTCAAGGCGCAAGCAGGCAAAGCTTGCCTTCTCAGTTCAAAAATCCCCATGTGGCTACTAGCCAGAGATTTTCAAAAGGTGACTAGGTTTCTTCACAAAATCCTCCAGACTGTTCATTTTCTAGGAGGGTTACTGCATTGGTTATCATTTGGAAGAATTTCTTGATATGAAGCTACATAAAATGTAACATTCTTGTCGGTCAGTAATGACTGAGATGGAGTGTGTTTTGTACTACCCTCCAGGGTGGCCAAGGAGATGCCAATTGTACCCTGTAGAAAACCAATCTTGGACTCTCAAATTAAAAAAAAAAAAAAAGAAAGAAAGAAAGGAAGAAAAAGAAAGTTAAAGAATGGTTTGAATCAATGTCCTGGTAACTGGTG
Source organism: Eschrichtius robustus (assembly GCF_028021215.1). Lineage (NCBI taxonomy): Eukaryota > Metazoa > Chordata > Mammalia > Artiodactyla > Eschrichtiidae > Eschrichtius > Eschrichtius robustus. The sequence goes on along the minus strand of NC_090824.1, from coordinate 152,605,929 downwards.
TTAGGTTCAGACTCACACTTGGATCCTGCTTATCTTTATTCTTACAGGAGACTTTCATTTAAATTAGGTCACAGAATTCTTTCTTTGTTTTTTGGTGCTAATTTTTAGCCAGCTGTGTGTCCTTAAGTCCTGGTAATGTGGTAATTTGTCTTTAATAAACAGAAGTGAAAGCAAGCTCCCTCTCCTCCTGGTATTTCACTCCCTCCTAGATTCCTAAGGGTTCTTTGGAATCACAGTCTAAGCAGAGTTCCTTACATGTGAAAGGCAGCTATCTATGAAAAGGATTTATACAGAACAGCCCTCTTCACTACCTCTTACCCATCAACATGCCGGCCTATTTTGCAAAGTGAATTATTGGAGAGTAGTATACTATGCCGTTTATATTTCTATGAAAATTTTAAAAGCCTTAGTACGTGCATACTTTCACCCAGCAATTCTAATTTCGATAATTTTTCTAAGAAAATTATCAAAGATCTGTAGAATTTTACCTATAGGAATAGTTATCACAGCAGCAATAATGTTAGAATATGCTTATGCTTTTCCAAACTAATTATTATGTTCTCTAATATAATCACTGTCTTGCCAACTATCTTTTTTTCTTTCATTTAATACCATGTACTTGTTAAGCAAATCAATTCTCCATATTAAGTACAAAATGGGAAATTAAGTAAATCTCACTTGAATTATTATGGTGTATTAGCCTGCTTGAGCTGCCATAACAAAATACAATAGACTGAGTGGCTTAAACAACAGAATTTCTTTCTCACAGGTCTGGAGGCTGGGAAATCCAAGATCAAGGTGGTGGCAAAGTAGTTTTTATTCTGAGGCCTCTTCTCTTGGCTAGTAGGTGGCTGCCATCTCTGTGTGCTCATATCACTTCTTTGTGCATTTGTGGGGAGAGGAGGAGACTGGGGAGAGGAAGGGGGAGAAGGAGAGAGTAAGAGAGAGTTTTCTTTGGCAGGTCTCCTAATAAAGACACTAATCCTATTCGATCAGGGCCCCACCCTCATGACCTCATTTAACCTTAATTACTTCCTTGGAGCCCCCTTCTCCAAATACAGCCACACTGGAGATTAAGGACTCAGCATAGGAATTTGGTGGTAATGGAGGGGGTGGGGAAAAAACACCCAGTCCACAACATACAGTTTCCTAGTTAGTAGAAGTTTTTCTTAATGAGACATTCTTTAGATAAATATCTCACTAAATCTCAAATAAGATTGTATAATTAGATCAAAGAAGCTTCACACCTACAGCTTGAAGAAAGTTCTCCTTGTTGCTGTTCACACATGCAGTCAGAAGGTCTGGGCTCTACCCTTAAGTAGTTACGTGACTGGAAACAAGGCCCATAACATTTTTGGATCTTGCTTTCTACATCTTTAAAGAGAAGGAATTAAACCAGATGTCTATTCAAGTTTCTTATAGCTCTCAATTTCATGCATCTGTGACAGTTTCTTGTAGCTCAATGTTCTCACACCTGAGATACAACTGTCAGAAATGATAATGTGGTAAATAACATATTTTGCAAAGTTCATAGCTATAAAAATTGCATATACAAATGATTTATGTGTCTATACTTATTTTCTCACAAGGATCATTTATACAAATCATTCTGGATTATTGTTTTACTCAACAATATAAAGTACATAGAATTCCCTTTAATTCAATCTTTGAAGTTGGAAGAAAATGGAATGAAATACAACTCAAATATAAAAAAGAAATTGGATCCATATTTGGAATTTCATCAAAAACAGGAACAGGGAGGAACATTCCAGGAAAATAATGTAATTCATTTTTATGAGTAGAATATTAGTGAACATATTTCAAAATCTGAGCTGTATTAATACTTTTTATAATAATATTTATTACCTAGCAATTTCCTCCATATATGCCATAAAACAAAGACAGTTTTGTCTGATGAGCTCCTAGTACCAATTATATAAACAAGTTGATAAGGACATAAAAGGAAAAGGGAAAAGTATAAATATCGGTTTTTACGTCAACAGGTCTGTAAAAATCTCAAAGGTTGGAGATTATCAACTTTGGTTTGACACTTGGGTTACTCTTCAGCCAGCTGGATTTATAAAAGAACACTCTGCTGATGGGCATGTTGGAGGAGTTGAAATAATCAACCTCAGGAGGGGCTGTAATTCAGTAGTGAGTGAAACCAACCCTGGAGTCGAGAGTCTACAAAATGTTCCAAGATTATTAGAGACCAAAGTTTCCACTCAAGTATTTAGTATTTTAATCGGTAATTACTTTAAAAGACACTCATTAAACAATTTCCATTAATAGACACCACTGGGCATAGATGGCTCAACTCTCCAAGGCTTTCTGGGCATGCCTTTTCACGTAGTATTTTTAAATGTTTTAGAAATCATTTTTACATCCTGCTTCTTGCTGCATCCCCTCATTAGCTTGAATACAAAGTTCTGGTCCCAGCATATGCCATGCCACAGCCAGTGTAATTTTAAGCTACACTAGGCTAAACTGGATGTTAAGAGGGTAAGAATCAGAGAACAATGAGGACAAAGACACAGTATTTCCATAATGGGGAAATATGTTAATCTTAAGGATGAGGAAATGTCCAGAAGCAATGCATTCAAGGTAAAGCTACTTCCAAAATAGTTTAGCCTAGACGATTATTCAGAGAAATGAGGCTGGATAGATAAACAATTTGGAGAGACCCAAGCAGAGGCAGAAAATGTATAATTTAATTATCTGATTATACCATTTTCATAACTTCCATTTTACATGTAATTGTCAGCTATCTTCTTGATTATATAGATTGTAAAACTAGTCAAATATTTCACAATGACCCATTAAATAGGAGGTTGGGGGAAAGCTTGGTCTTTGCACATATACAGGAGTGGGTTTGAATATCCCACATCTTGGGCCAGCTGTGTAGTCTTGTGGGAAGGACTTTCCCAGCTTCTGCAACACTAGATCTTGTTTTATAGGCCTCAAGTTCAATACCCTCCCCACCAGTGAGGCCTTCCGACACCATTCAACCTTAAATAACTTCCAATCTCTCTTTATGATAGGTTATGATAGGATTCTACTTTATTTTTATCCATGAAATTATTACTGACTGATATTTTCTTGTTTGTTTTCTGTCTCTGCTCACTAGAATGTAAGCTTTATGAAAACAAGGCTCTTTCCTACCTTGTTTTTTTGTTTGTTTGCTTGTTTATTAATTGAAGTATAGTTGATTTACAATGTTGTGTTAGTTTTTGGTGTACAGCAAAGTGATTCAGTTCTTTTTTTATTATTTTTATTTTATATTTTTTATTTTAAAATTTTTATTGGAGTATAGTTGATTTAAAATATCATGTTAGTTACAGAAGATTGAATCAGTTATATATATATAACTGATTGTCCACTCTTTTTTAGATTCCTTTCCCATATATGTCATTACAGAGTATTGAGAAGAGTTTCCTGTGCTATACAGTAGGTCCTTATTAGTTATCTATTTTATATATAGTAGTGTGTATATGTCAATCTCAGTCTCCCAATTTATCCCTGTCCCCCTCAGTTCCACATGTGCATATATACACATACACATATATTGTTTTTTTTCATGTTCTTTTCCATTATGGTTTATTACAGAATATTGAATATAGTTCCCTGTGCTACCTTGTTTACCTCTATTCCCAAGGCCTAGAACAGAACCTTGTACATAATAGTTTCTTAGTCCATATTTGTTACAGGATTATTGAATAAATGAATGAATAAATGACCTTCAGTTGCCTTATTGCATTTGGGGGTGGCATTGCCTACCTCAGAGCTGTCCCAAACACACAATAGGAAAATCTAATTTTAAATGTTTGCCTAAGAAGTACCCAGGAAAAATTCATTATTTTCCCTTCCCCCTTTCCTTTATTTATTTCATGATTGCAGTTAATGAGAGAAAGGAAAGTTTTCATGAGTTGAACTTTTGAAATCTTCTCTTTTCTTTAATATGAAAAGACTAAATACATCTCTAGGAAATAGATATGCCCAGAAGGCCTTGATTCCCAACAAACTCCCACCTACCTCCTTTCCACAAAGCAATTATTTGGATTCTGTGATTCTTATTTTCTCCAGCGTGTCTATTTCTCCTGATGGTTCTGTTTACAAGAGAGAGATACCTCTTTAATTCGTGTTTATGTGTGTTGTTTTTCTTAGTCTTTACTCCTCTCTCTCTCTCTCTTTTTTTTTTTTTTTCCCTAAGAGAAGATAATCAGGTTCTCATGTTACTACTAAGTGTTCTAGTGGATGGAAAAAGGTTGCCACATGAGGTCATTGCTGTGTGGATGAACTTGTAGACGCTGACATATCAGAGAGCATCTAAGGGAAATATTATAGGGGCCATCAAGGCCGCTTCAAATTTCCTGATTGCATATATTAAAACAGGATAAGCTCCAATTACTGGAGTCCTAGCTTCAATATAATGGAGAATTGGAGCTGTGTGTGGATTCTGATCTCTTGAAGCAGCCAAGTGTATCCGAAAATATGAAAATAAAGTTAACTATCTATAGCTGGAAGAGCCAGAGAGCTAAGGAACCAGCCCCTATCGTTTTGGGCAGGAGAAAAAGGGTCATGAGAGTTCAATTTGGGTTTGTGGCTTTTCACCAAATACGGTGTAGTCTTGAAATGCATGGCTTCGTATTTCTTTTTCTTGGTGATAAGTCAGATAAGATACGGAAACTTAGCCTTAATGGTTTTAAACCTTTCTATCTGTGACCATAAAGTGACCATTTACAAATTGGAATGCTTTACTGACCTGAGACCCGGTTGCTTCTGGGCCTGTCACTACAAGTGGGGCTTCCAGCTAAAACAACAGCCGACTCATGCAAAAAGCTTCCCATCGTCTGTAGGAGAGGAGTGTACCGGGAGACAGCTGCTTAGAACAGCTGTGTACTCACACAGCCATCTTAGGGGAGAGTGATTAATGAACTCACTTGGGCAGCGAGTAGCCCAGTTCACTGATCCATAGTTGCAGCACAGGTATTGATGTGAAACTAATGAGAAATTTGATGCTCAAATTTGAATGTTTATTCCAATTACCAACCAACAGATCCAAATTTTTTTAAAGCTTAAGGCATTAACCTTTTGTTAAAAATGGGCAACGTGAAACTGTCGTTTTATGCTGTGTGCTGGGACTTGCAAATTGACGCGATTGGAGTCTGTTTTGAAAAATGGTACTCCTTCCATGTGCATTTCTTTCTTTAAACAGCATGTTAAGTTTTTAGCCAAGGAAAGAAGAAAAGAGAAAAGTACCTGTCCTGTGCCTGTCACACTGGCATCACTTAGCACTAAACACACAGATGTAATGAAAAGTCCCTCCCAAACCAAATAATAAGAACTTACACTGCATATGTCTGAGTGTGGAGTCCAGAACGAGGGTACTGAGATTCTAGATCTTCTCTCTGCTTGCCAGACCACACCTGCATTACTATGCACAGCCCTGACTTTGACCCTTTAAGAAACATATTAACACTTATTCTAGAGAAAGAGCAAACATGGCAAAGATGGGGGAAAAAAAAAGCATAAAATGAGAGATATACTTAAAACAATGAAGATATACAAGCTAGAGAAGAGAAGGTTATAAGGAGTTACAGCAAGTATCATAGGTCTACAACATGCATATAGTGAATATTTACTGCCCAATCCCTGCCCAGCATCCATGGCAGATACTGTTAAATAATGCTCCCTTTTACACTAGCCAGGATCCAGACTTAAGTGTGGAGATCTGGACAGCATCACCAACCAATCAGAACCAATAGGAGAGGCGACATCCATTTGCCAGTGCAGAGTGCGAGGGCTTGGGACCCCCCCATAGGTCTCCTCCTGGCTCTCTCTCTTAGGTCTCCATCTACACACATATCACCTTGTAAGTGAGTTCTTCCCTGACCACCTGATACAAACTCACAGCTCCCCTCCTCACCCTGCATTCCCTAGCTTTCTCCTCTACCTAATGTTTCTCTACCTGACATTTTCCATTTTTGCTTGTTTGTTTGCTTATCTTCTCCCTCTACACTCAATCCAGAATGTGAGTCCCACGAGGGGAATGAATTTGTCAGTTTTGTTTACTGCAGTTTCAAAACTCGATGGGTGCGACTCATAGTGGGTTCCCAGTAAATGGGTGAATACATAAAGAAGTGATTTTTAAGTAAAATACAAGTAGGGATGTCCTGTGCGAAAATAATGGCTCTACTCTATGAGGTCCTTTAGTACAGAAGTAGCTCAAGTGGTTAAAGTTTTTGAAGGCTAATTACAACAAAGTATAAAGAACAAATTCAACCGGACCCATCAAACAAAGTAATAGGCTGCTTTCTGGGGAGTCTTTGAGAGCAAAGGACTCAGAGTTCTTGTGTCCATCTGTCAGAAGAATGATAGAAGGGATTCATGAATCATACAGAAAATAGACTTGTCCACCTCTGAGGTCCCTTCCAAATGTTATGTGACATATCTATTCCTTAGGAGGTTGAATGTCATGGTTAAAGATTTATGCTGTTTCATTAAAGCCATCACACAATCCTCACAGGCTTAAAGGAGGTTGTCATAAGATTCAAGCCACTGTCCCTTCTTGGGATAATGCTAAGAATATTCTTATTATCATTCTTGTTAGGCCCTACTAATGGAAGCATAAGTGTGATTTTGGTATATTCTTGCCAGGGAATGATTGAGGTTATCGCAGTATGTAAGCTATATCCTCAAAGCAAGGATCCTTTCAAAGCTGAGGGAAATATTTCATACTATTAGAATCTCATTTAGGAAATGGCAACCTTATTGCATGAAATGAGGCCATGATGTGCAGAAAGAGTTAAATGTTCTTCCAGAAGAGCCTGACTCTAAGCCAGGATATGGCATTAAGCGCAGAGAAAATTGGGCTGAATAATCCCTTTAGACTCTTTAAGGTGCTGAGCTGACATTTTGATACGCTGCAAGTTGGCAAGTCAACATTTCATAGTTTATCTTCAAATTCCACATTTAAAAAGTCTTATTTCTCTCTTCCAAAAGGACTATACCTGCAACTACCTTAAGCCCTACCTATGCAAAATTGGATATCTTTTTTGTTAGTTCAATAAAGGGAGAATTTAATATCCTAAATTTTGTGGGAAAAGAAATCCCATTTCTGCTTAAAACCTGTGCCTTAAGTTTCATAATAGTCACAGAATTTTCTAAGGACAATAAATTATGAAATGATAGCAAGATGTAAGGCAATGCAGAGGTAGTGCTTTTGAAAATAAAAATTTAATGTATGGTTGAAATATGAGTTTTAAAATCAGTTGGGGCTATTTTATGTGGTTTGATTATAGATGTCAAAATACAATTGTTTTTCTATTCATTACACAGGTTACTGGGATTGTTTCCCTGCTGAAATGTCCAAATTAAACTCTCCAAAAGAGAGTTTTCAAATCTAACTAGTGTGTTGTGATAGCTGAAGGGAGGTAAACAAGAGTGAGATTGGAAAAGAGAGAGTGTATCTGAAAATTATTGTAGATACATGTGATAGTCACAACAGACAATCTGTAAAATCAGGTCTTATAAGTCACATGTACATTAACTTTCTTCCCTTATCATGCAAGCATCCTGTTCTCCAGAAACCCTTCCCCATTCCTCAACCTAAGTTTGCTTCTCTTATATCCCCCATCAGAATTCATCACTTCTTCATGTGACTTAACACAAGTAGAATTACCTGTCCCTTTTTACCATCCTTCCTAGGGGGTGGGCTTCACAAGAACTGGCTGTGCCCATCAGTATTTAAGTATCTCTAGCCCTGAAATAAAATAGGGTCTTAATAAAATTTGCTGAATGTAGGAATTATGCTTGAGCCTCCTCTGCCGTATTCCCACCACAAGGATTCTCCAACCTAAGTGCAATCACCTCAACTACTGGGTCTCCTATTCTAGCTCATGACTTGCTGTGACACTCAAGACTCTAGGTTTCCAACCCAGAGACTCTCAATAGAAGAAGAAATGGAAGGTAATAAAAGTGCCCAGTACTACACTTAGCATCTCCAGTATCTTACAGGAAGTTTCAAGAGCTGCTTGATAGTGCGAGAATACTCATCAGTCATTGGCTCACAAGCAAGGCTGCTTGTGAGGAAACAAAATCGCCTCCAATTTGCAAATGAGAAAAATTTAGGCCAAAGGATCTCTGGCTTCTTCCAGAACTTGCCAGTGCCACCTATGAGTGTGGTTATGTTGCTAACTCTGCTTATTAATTACTGTGTGAGCATCCAAGGAGGTACCAGGTAACCAAAAGACCACAGCCCTGTGCATTTGTAGCAGAGAAAATCCTTTACTAGATAACAAGAATGGAATTTTCTAGCAATTTGTATGTTCGACTTTTCATGTATCAACTAATGATGGAAGTACACCTACCTAGACAGAAGACCTTAGCTTCAGAATAGTCCATTTTGTGCAAAAGTATATAAATACCACTATATTCACGCTGTTCCTTCAAAACAGTGGGATAGAATTAAAATAGAAATTTCTAACTGTGCAGTGCCACCAATAGTCTCGGTGTCTTCTAAGTTGTTTACATCTGAAAGACAGTCTCTCTTATTTCTATTTCCTATTTTTCTTCTGCCTAGTGTGTGTGTGTGTGTAGTGGAGTCCAGATTTGAAAGACTTCCTTCACCTTTGTAGCCTGTGCTCGCTCACACACAAACACACACACACACACGCTTGAAATAAACTGCCTGATCCCTGCTTTTGTTCCTCCCCTCTGGTGGGTCAGGGGTCTCTCTCTGAGGAGACTGTCTGAGCACCAGCAGTCATGCGGAACCTGTTTCTGATGGTCAGCCAGTGCACTTGAAAGGGAGTGCCATAGAGATGGGCCGACCTTCCTGGCCCAGCAACTGAAAGGGAACCCTGTGGGGCGCACCTAAAGGGGGTGTTTCTCCCTTGGTCGCATCAAGGTTGTTCACTTCAGTGGATCTGTTTTAACTGTTCCCTGTATTCTGCACTGACCACAGGAAAAGGCGATTTTGTTTTCTTGCCCCAGCTTCAGAGGCATTCAACCCTTCACCTTGACTTCTCTTAGAACTGAAAAACTAGGAAAGGAAGAAAAAAGGAGGGCTGAAAGAGATAACAAAGACCCTTGGTACTCTTATCACATGGTTAATTATCGTGCTCACAGAGGTGGGCATGTCAGAGGGGGTGTGGGCGGCGGGCTGGCTGCATAAGGGGTCCCTCTTTACAACCCATTTGACCCTTTTCATGTGCAGGGAATTTTTAAGCTGCTACACGATTCTACCTCTTGGGGTCGGGGATCCTGGTCACAAAATGTGTTATTATTATTATTATTATTATTTTTAAAATGTGTTATTTTTGAAAGTCGTGGTCGGAAAAGAAGACAATTAAAAGGATTTTTCAATTATGGATACATTTCAGAAAATCAATGATCTTAATACCCTCTGCCTGGTGATAAATTAGGGTATAGGACTGACTAAGGGTGTGCTGAAAATGCAGATAAATATTTCATGTTTTTTATAAAGCACATAAGTATTTAGCATTATTTGTATTTGGCTTGACAAATAAAATCAGAGTTTCAAAGACACTTCCTAGGAGCTTTAAAAGATTAAACATTAGCCTTTGGACAAAGGATTGACGAGTTTGCATTTCACGTTGAGCAATTATAGGCCACATTTCCTTTAAATGTTTCAGAGAGGCAGTTAAATTTTGAAGGGGAAGCTTTCTTTTTGAGCTCTGTGAACAAAGGCAAGTTTGTATACGGGAAGGCGGCCCAGGGGATTTCTGCTAAGACAGATGAAATGATTGTGGTGAAATCAAACCACCTCTGCAGCCTCTTTGTCCAGTCTGTGCACCCTCCCGGGTGTTCTCCTTTTGCCTGGGAAAAAGTCCGGCAGTGGTCAAGCGGAGGTGGATCAAATGAAGTCCGGATGACTGTGCGCGTTGACCTCCAGGAGCCTCGAGGACGATAAAAAATAGACAATGCACGGGAAGCACTTTGAAAATGGTGAGGTATTATTGTTATTACAATTATGATCTTTAAATCCACAAGACATGTTCCTGGCGAGTTTGCTTTAGTTCCCCTCACTGCTGGAGAAAGTAATCTGAGAGATGGGACTTTGTCTCTCATCTACCTGTATCTTATTGAACTGAGCTCAAATATGACAAAACTACAAAATTCATTTTTGTTTAAATAGTCTGAGAAGTGGCTGTTCATCCAACACACTCAATTCAGAAATTGATGAAACAATGTCATTATAGCTATGGTGAACTGATACTGATTTAGGAAGAAAAATCACCCAGAACACCAAGAGTCTTTTTACATGTGACTCATAAAATCCTTGGTACCGAGGATGTAAGGATGTACCCCACTTTACACACAACATAAACCGGGGAGATAACATTGCCCCTCACAGGCTGAGGAGGTGATCCAGGATTTATAGTACCACGACAAAATTATTGGACTAGCTTGCCCCAAGGAGTGACAAACTTGGAGCCATATTCCTTAGCAAATAGGAGAAATAAAGTTGCTGTACCCTAAAATCCCAGTCCAAATGAATGTGTATTTGGATCTAGTTATACATCAGGATGAATCCCCAGGTAACAGCCTAGTTCCCCAACTTCTCAGTAACATCTGGCCGATTTTAACTTGTGGCTGGAGGTTGAAACCATGCGAAATCCTGTGGTTACAGTAATTTCCACCAGGAAACCATGACACACTGAGTGGTATGCAAATGAAGAAGTTTCCGTCGGCTTCATTTTTATTTCCAAGTTGAAACTTGAGGTTTGGTAGTACACAAGGATTAAAGCGGCAAACTAGTTCTACACACAGCTCTGGAAGTGGACAATTTGAAAGTATCTTTTTTCCCTGAAAAGTGTTTTCATTGATGTTGTCTGTTGTTGGGGATTTTTGTTTGTTTGTTTGATTGATTCATAGAATTTGGTGGCTGAGAGAAAGCAGGGAGGAGATGGTAGTGGATTCCTCACTGCCCCCCAGACATGACCCTGACAATTAGGAGCTATCACTTCCTGAGTACGTTCTTTTACCGCATTGAATTAAGACCACAATCTGCAAAATTGGCATTATTAGTCCCATTTAAAAGATGCGGTAAATGAAGTTTGAAGAGGATTCGGACAAACACTCAGAACTTCAGAAATTCACACAATGCTTCAGAAACACAAATCTTTCTTCCTTGACAAAATACAACTTCACAAATGGGACGTCAGCTGTGCCCTCCCCTCCTCTCCACTCATAACATTGTTCTGACAGTTTCAGCCTTTGGAGACTCCGGGGATCGAGGAGGGGAAGAAAGCACGTGGACAGCTTCTCTCGGACGGGGTTTAAATGTGTTCTCATCATCACCCACACAGCATTAGCCCTGATGTTGGACGCATGGCAAAGAGGACGTCTTTGCAACAGTTTGTTCTCAAGGTTGGTGGCCTCCAGTCAGGGCTTATCTCTAAGTTACTTCTCAGGAAAGGGGCCAGATCAATACTGTATTCTTTCAGACCTCTCTAAACACAGTGGGGAAGGCAATCACGGTCTGGCGGCTCCCTGCACCTTCTGGAGCGAATCGATACTCCGACAGCGCGGAGCTTTGTTCCTTCCCCAGCTCTAAGATGTTCTGCATGCTCTACATGATTGCTTAAAGGCTTGAGTTCCCTTCCCCCTGGATGACAACACCACTCCCGCCCTCATCTTCCCTAATACCATCACTGTAATTGCCTTGACATGAAATAGCAGCACAAACCCAGTGCCTGGGCTTTGAGGTGTTTTATCTTTTTTGAATATCTCTATTAGTAAAGGCTGTTGATTCGGCTTTAATATGTAGCCGGAGCTTTAATGCAAACCTGCACTTATTTACACTGGTTTGCAAAACCCACTGAGATGATTTTACCTATGGGAATCATATAGGGGACTGTTTGAGGGGAGAGGAAGATATAAACTCCTAAGCCCAAGAATATTATCTTAAATTTTATGCGGCTTGAAGCCCATTATATCTACTCCATACTGCCACAGCAGTTGTCTTAGAAGGACTCTGTGTCTTATTTACTTTTTAAGTGATGCTGGGTAAAATGAAATATTTATTTTACTGTTTTCAGCCAACATTCCATTAAGTGGTAAATAGCACAAGGGCTCAGCAGATCCTATTTTTCCAATTCTTATTTTTTGTTGTTGCCTGCTAAGTAAAGTTATTGATATGGTCTGAATCTTTACCAGGCACATGTCTCCTCATACTTCTCATCTCCCTCCAAATAAACCAAAACAGACAAACAAAAAATTAAAATAGAACTTAAAATATATATTATGTGATAGCATTGAAATAGAAAAGTTTAAATGAAAACCCACTACATGGCCTAAGGAATAAAAGTCTAGCACTTTAGTCTCATTCAGTTGGCTTCAACCACATCTCTTTAGCCTCTCCCCTGTTGCTATGCCCCTGCCCTGAGTCCCAGCCTCCATTATTGCTCTTTTGTTGTGTCGAGCCTTCTCCATACTGTTCCACTTGCCCTTCATCTTAGACACATATAACTCTTGGCCTTTCTTTGATCCTTTAAGTCCTCCCCACCCGTCAAGATCTGGTGCCAATTTCAGCCCCTCTGGGAGCCACTGGAAATGGTCTGACCCAGTGGGTCACAGTGGAGCACTGCCTTACATTGGTTATGAGTCAGATTATGGGACAATGGGACATTTGCTGCCCAAAGCAGCTGAACTTCCAAAGTTTGCCAATGATTTGTTTTTCTAAGATGATAATTGGGGTGATGAATATTGATGATTATCAACTGGTCAATTGAGACATGAAAATTCAAGGTTATCCTTAATCTTTTTAGTCTTTCACTGGTACACTGATATATTTCTAAGAATAATAGAAAGGGGTGGGGCACACACCCTTAATGGCACCTTCCTTGAAGCTTGTCTTAGAGAACTCATAGGTCACTTAAGGTCAACCACTGGGTGGTGTTAGATATCTGAGATGTGTCGTAACACTCCCCAATAGATCATTGCTATTTGTTGGGTCATCCACACACTCAATACTACACCTTATACATATCATTAGGCACAGAACAAATACTAATTAATGTGTTGGCTGGTGGAAGTCATCCTTTAATAGAAATCAAGTATGTCTGTGGACCATACATGCACAGTGGCCATGAAGACCAAAAAAAAAAAAAAAAAAAAACCCGGAGGGAAATAATTTAGAACATATCCAGTATTGCAAACTAATTAGATGAATTGTCACTTCTGATGGCAAATACACCAAGCAAAGTTGCTTTAGTTAGTAGTTTACTTAATTTAATACACAGTCCATTTCAGGTTGAATATTTAAATACAGTTCCTGAATACATTGGACTGCTAAGATATATAATTAAAAAGTCTAGCTGAAGTATTCTGATGTTTTAAGCTGTTTCATATAGCTGAGAAAAGAAAGCAGGTGTCAGACACTTGACTGTCTTACCGGGAAAAAAAGAATTGATTTTACTTGCTAGACCAACTCAGAATGACAGCCACATAAAAATGCAGTGTTGCAAAATGCAACATGTAACATATATAATGTGTGCAGATGAGAGAGAGGAAGAAAGAGAATGATACAGAGTCAATTATTTCTCCTGCATTCATGTAAGTTGATTGCAACTGAATTAATATGCATTTTCAAGTACATTGTATAACTGCTATAGAAGTTACAAGCAACGTGTTCAAGATTTTATGAAATTTATTTTAAAAGCTTTTGTCTGAGATATTGATGTAGACGATGAAGGCGTAACGGAGGACAAAACTCATTATACAGGAGAAAACAGGTTGCTGTTGAACAGTGGAACCACAGCAGTATAGAATGTTGAAAGAAATGAAAATTGAAGTTCTATGTTTAATTGTTAATGTGATACATTTTGAACAAGGAAAAGGCTTGGTTCTTTCCCTTCCTTCCTTCCTACCTTCCCTTCTTTATTTCTTCCTTCTTCCTTCCTTCCTCCCTCCCTACCCCCCTCTCTCTATTTCTCTGTCTGTCTCTCTCTGTCTCTGACTCTGCCCTCTGTCTCTGACTCTCTCTGCATCTGTTGTCTTTGTTTCTCTGCCTCTCTCTGTCTCTGTTTCTGGCTCTGTCTCTCTCTCCCTCTGTCTTCTCTGTCTGTCTATCTCTGTCTCTTGAATTCTATAAGAAGAGTCATCAAAGTCCTCAATTTGGGCACCTCTGTGACATGGTGGGAAAAGAGACTGAACTGGCTGGTACTTTGCAGTCTATGACCTTGAGAATCTATTAGTTTTCATGATCTCTATAGTATCACAATGATAATTCAAACCGTCTACCCAGTATCCCACTCCAGCTTGGTAACAATATGCTGCATAAACTATTTTAGCTCAAAGAATAAAAAGTGCCTTACCAAAAGAGGGAATCATTGATATCACCATTTCCTCAAATCCCTCATATTTCTTGCCTGATATTTATTACTATAACTATTCATTGAGCATCTACTATGAGCCAGGCACAGATTTTTAAAATGTCTTTGAATGGCTAAAAATCTCTATCAATTGAATATACTTCATTGTTTAGAAGAATACTGTTTTCAGCATGGACTTAAGATTTCTATTTGAATTTTTCCCCAAATCTACCAGGAAAGTGTTTTCATTTTCATGCTAGTAATGGCATGGGTTTAGCATTTAATATTTAGTTTGGGGCATTTTTAAGCACGTAAAATCAAACTGGCTTAAAAACGGTCTTTTTCAATCCAAACAAACTAACTTCTGGAGAAAAATTCATCTAACAATCTAAATGTTCACCGAACCAGACAAAGTTCAGTGTTTTCTGTGACATGACCATAGAGGCACACTGGTGGTCTATTGAACGTTGTCTTCAGATTATTTTCCCCACTTCCTGAAGTTATGTAAGAGCCATACACTTTTCTTTTCACTAAATTTTTGTTTTTTAAAACACTGAACATATAGAAATTTGTTAAAAAAATAGTACAATAAATCTACAATGAATGAATGAATGAATCTGCAACTGTCATCTTCCCAGAATTAGGTCAAACTTCCCAATCCTTCTCATTTCTGGCACCAGTTGTAAGTTAAGGCATCCCCAGGACATCCTCACTTCTGATCAAATTTAGGGGTTCCCTTGAGCTGCTCAGGTTTGATAATCTGCTCAACTCAATCACAGAATTCAGGAGAGCTCTTTACATATGATTACAGTTTTCTTATAGGAAAAGGAAGCAAATCAGAAACAGCCAAAGGGCGAGTCTGAGAGAGTCCCATATGTGAAGCTGCCTTTGTCTTTGGGGTCATGCTATCCACTGACATCAGTGTGTGACAATACAGAGTATTAACAACCAGGGAACCTTGCCCAGGCTTTAGTGTCCATAGTGTTTATTGGGGCTTCATTAAATAGACATCATCACTTAAATCATTGGCCATATGACTTAATATCCAGGCCCTCTTCTCTGCCCAGAGTTTGAGTGGGTACTGAGAGGCTCAAAGCCCCACCCTCTAATCACATGATTGGTCTTTTGAGCATGACCATCCTCCGTCTTGAGTAATTTTATTAGCACAAACTATCTAGGGACCCACCATGAGTCACGTGGTTAGCATAAAAGATCTGATGTGGTCCAAGGGGACCACCAAGAGTAACAAAGACAGATAATCCCAAGGCTGGAAAGAGACACTCCCAAAGACAGGAAATTCCAAGTGTTTATAGTATACCTCCCAGGATCCAGGGACAAAGGCCAGCTAATTTCTTTATTATACAGAAATATTATTTTGCTGAACCATGTAATATAAGGTACAAACTCCTAAGTGTTTCCACATGTATCTCTTATAGGAACAAGGATATTCTCATAGTAGAATACAACATTTAAAATACATTTATTAAAACTAAGGAAATGGAACACACATAAAATAGTATTATCTAATATGTAGTCCAAAATCAATATTTTGTAATTGTCTCAAATTTTTCCTTTCAAGTTCCAATCTAAAATCATACATTTCACTTAGTTGTTACATCTTATTACTATCTTTAAACAGAGACTGTTCCTTGGTTGTAATCTTTTCTTTCAGTTGTTATACCTCATTACTTTCTTTAAAGAGAAACTGTTTCTTAGTTTTATTCTTTTCTCTTATGACGTTGACAGTTGGGAAGAGTAGAGACCTGGTGTTTATTTAAGAAGTTCCCCAATTTGGGATTGTCTGATTGTTCCCTAATGATTTGATTCAGGTTATGCATTTTCTGGCAGGATTACTGTATAAGTTTTGCCATGTCCTTCTCTGTGAACCATATCAGGAAGCACGTGATACCTTGATTTAGGTTGTTTATACACTATTTTTCTATTGTAAAGTTCTCATTTTTTTTCCTTTAAATTAATAAGAAATCCATACAGAGATATTTCTAGACTGTGTGGATACACTATTCTTTTTTTTTTTTTTTTTTGAATTTTACCTTATTTTTTTATACAGCAGGTTCCTATTAGTTATCTATTTTATACATATTAGTGTATATATGTCAATCCCAATCTCTCAATTCATCCCAACCCCCAACCCCCCCCACCGCTTTCCCCCCTTGGTGTCCACGCATTTGTTCTATACATCTGTGCCTCTATTTCTGCCTTGCAAACCAGTTCATCTGTACCATTTTCTAGGTTCCACATATATGTGTTAATATATGATACTTGTTTTTCTCTTTCTGACTTACTTCACTCTGTATGACAGTCTCTAGATCCATCCACGTCTCTACAAATGAGCCAATTTCGTTCCTTTTTATGGCTGAGTAATATTCCATTGTATATATGTACCACATCTTCTTTATCCATTCGTCTGTCGCTGGGCATTTAGGTTGCTTCCATGATCTGGAACATTGGGGTGCACGTGTCTTTTTGAATTATGGTTTTCTCAGGGTATATGCCCAGTAGTGGGATTTCTGGGTCATATGGTAATTCTATTTTTAGTTTTTTTAAGGAAACTCCATACTGTTCTCCATAGTGGCTGTATCAATTTACATTCCCACCAGCAGTGCAAGATGGTTCCCTTTTCTCCATACCCTCTTCAGCAGCCTTGATAGATACACTATTCTTTAACAAAATTTCACACAAGAGTTTTAGGATCCATTGATAATTCTTGCCTATATTAATTATGACAATGGTAGTTGCAAAGTGGTGATTTTCTAACCCTGTTTTTCCTCCAATATTTGTCACTTGGTAACTTTCTACTGTAGAAAAGAGCTTTCCCTTCACTTCATTTTATTTGTTTGTTTGTTTAACTTTTAGCATCAAAGTCATGGATTCTTTTTTTTCTTTGCTATGTTATTATAATTCTGTTAAATCTCCACCTGTGAATGTATGTGTTCAGCAATAATCACAAGCCACTATATGTGAAATGGTGAGATTTAGGGAATATTGTTTTGTATCTCTTACAAGTAAGAAAGTTGTGGTTTAGAAACAGTCAGAATAGGAATCATTCATTTAACTCTTAACTTTCTAAATCTTCTCAATGAAATATGAATGTTGCAGTAGACAACATTGTTCATTTCAAACAAGCAAATAAACAAGGGAATGTACCAAATCTTTGTAGTTGTGACTGTAATTTTGCAGAGAATGAGCTTTTGTTCAAATCACAAAAAAAACTAACTCAATTTGACTCCAAAACATACCCCCTATTGGGAGAGGAACTGAATACATCCTCTAAGGTCAGTTGGTTTTAAAATTATACCAATCTGTTTCATTCAATCATTATAAAATGATTTCACTGGGAGGATGGATGTGCATGGACCTCCTGTAACTCACCATGTGCATTGAGGTAAGCCATGGGGTGTAGAGAATTCTATGCTGGATGTGAAGTTTGTCACTACCTTCTGACACATCAGTTCCCTTTTACCCACTACCTGATTGTCAACACTTGGAACTCCACTATCATGTTTTCTTCCCTGGCATCTCACCTAGACTCTACCCTCATTAATAGTATGTGTGTAAGACATTTCCTTCTTCTGAAGATCTGGTAGAGCACATTGATTAAGGTATACATCCTTCCCCACCTTGAAAGAAGACTTGCAGGGCAGGTATCAGAAAAGAGGATGGAGGGAACATAAGGATTCTGGGTGTCTACTGGGAAGGAAATGATCTATTGGGAGGAGTGAGGAGGCTGAGAACCCAAGACAATATAGCCTGCCTTCCAGCCTGGTCACTGGCTAATCTAACCACACTTTAATAGATGCTTTCTGGAGATAGAAATCCCTACCCCATAGCAGGGATTCTTGGAGAGAGAGAGGCACATGGCAAGCATTCAAAAAGACACTTACTCAGACATTTCTAAAAACTGGCCATATAGCTGACCATATAGAAATCCTGCTTTCCACACCCAGCTCTATTTTTCCTTTTGTCCATAGTACTCCTCTCCTTTTAACATGTAATATAATTTACTTATTTACAATGATTATTTATTCCTTTATCCTGGAAGACCACTCTTACCTTTCCCACACTTCCCCCAACTAGAATGTAAGCTCCAAGAAGGAAAGTATTTCTGTTTTATTCCTTAACATGTGTTGGGTTCTTAGGACATAGTAGGGGCTCAGTAATATTTGTGGAATGAATTAGAGTGCTCTCTCAAATTCCCTCAAATGCATAACTGAAGATGAAAGTTAGTACCTTATACACAGTGAAATTCTTTGTTTCTCTTATTTAAAAAAGGGACAACTGGACACACACCAGTTTTGCTCATTAACATCAATTTAATTTTCTACCTAGACATTTCCCACTGTTCTTGGATATTTTGCAAACAGTGTTTGCCCCTTATTATTGTTTTTGCTGTTCTTCTTCTTATTATTATTTTTTTTATTAAGTTCATATGTAAGACACTGAGCTGGGTTCTTTTATGATATAAGCTTCTCTTTAAGGATGAGTCCATGCATCAGGACACCTTTCAGAACTGGAAAAGGCAATGCTACTTCCACAGATGCAAACTTACTCACAGGGAGTGTGGTCTTTGGGGATCTCACTTATTCAGAGTCCGTAAAGCTGTGACTGTTTACAGAATGCAGAATGAGACCAGGGTCGTCTCAAGTTAGGGACACATGCCTTTTAAAATCACAGTCATCTGCTTACTTATCAGCTCCCCTGGGGACATCCTGCTCTATTAGTGGGAGAGCAGCTCTGTTAATCTCTGTTGACAAGGCACTAACACATGCTGTACAATTAGCTGTGCATTTCCAGCCCAAGGTTCTTCCAGGGACTGAGCAACAATGCTTTGGCCTGTTTGCATGGTATTGGCAACCTGAAAAAAATGGTTGCTAACTGCATCTCAAAGAGCAAAATGTAATTCTTAAACCCTCTACAATTTGGTTTAAATTAAAGCCTGCAATGCAATTCAGAAATTCTACACAATTGGAGAATAAAGAACTTAGTGCTTATGAAGACTTCCGTGGGTTAACTTAAGAAGCTCTCCAGAAGTTCAACCTTTGCTGATAACATTCAGTTAGGAACTTAAGATAACCTGCATATGAATAATAGAATAATTTTAGAGCCTGCACAGAAGTTCTTAGTATGACTTCCATTGATCCCTAAAAGATCTAGTTTCATGTGTGTGTGAAATATTCTGTGAAGAGCGTCCATAGATTTCATGTAGTTCTCAATGATCCTTATGCAAAAAAAAAAAATGGGGGTTGTGTGTTAAAGATTACTAGATTTTTATCATATGTCTTTGGAAATGAGAAAAAGAAACATAATAGTGGAAAATGACTATTTCAAGGCCAAAAAGCAGTTGTACTGAGACAGTGGTCAGGAAAGAGCCCTAATCTGCTGATCCATGGCAGAGTTTTCTGAGAATAATTGTCCTTTTCTGCAAAACGAGCTTAACCACATTTGCCTTGTTCACAAGTTTGTTTCTAGATAGAATATGAGGTATGTGGAATGTTCTTTATAGCTCACAGTTATCTTTATTCTCACCATGCACAGTATTATGTAGATAATTTCATCTGCGTATGTGTGTGTACACAACTACATGAATCAAGGTAGCCCAGATGTCATCTGTGATTGCTCTAAAATCTCCAATTGCCTGAATTCCATAATTTTGAAAGTATAAACCTTTTCAATGATTTCTAAAATTTCCCAGAAAGTGCACATTTTCCAAGACAAACTCAATCTCTCTGAGGTTTTGTAAGTATTAGTAGATTTTATTAAACTCCTAGGTTGTCCTGAAAAGAGATGTGTTGCATTATTGATAAACACAACCTGCTATCAACTTTTTTTCTCCCTCATTTTCTCTCCTACATATATATCCTTCAACTCCTAACAATTCTTAAGATGATGAAATCAGCAACTGTTCATCATCCTTAGAAGTTGGATGTGGTGAAAGATGCAACATAGTATTTTTAACCTGCTCTACCAATAATTACAATATAAAGTGAGAATTATAAAAATAAATACATAAAAGTGTTTCAGTTTCACACAAAAATGGACAATTTATGGTTCGAGATTGTTAAAATCTCAAAATGGGTCGGGACATTCTGGAGAGAAGGTGCTGTCCCTTGTGCAAGTAATCCTGGAAAATCTCCTCTGTGCCAGGCACTGATTTCAGGTGTGGGACATCAGGATCTACTCTCTGATATAGAGGATAGTGAGAAAATAATCCCTAACCAAATAAATTCCTCAGGTGATCTTAGATAGTGATAACTTTTGAAAATAATGAGAGTGATCAGGTTGGGGACAGAGACGTGTAGAAGAAAAATATTTTATAAGATGGCTAGAGAAGACATCTCTGAAGAGGTGATATTTGAGAAGATGCCTAGTATATGAAAGGGAGACAGTCCTGCAAAGACAGAGGAAAAAGGCCTGGAAGCACAGGTAGCAAGAAGGAAAGGGTCAGTGTTTGAAAAACATGTAAAAGTATGAAATTAGAACACTCCCTAACACCATACACAAAAATAAACTCAAAATGGATTAAAGACCTAAATGTAAGGCCAGACACTATCAAACTCTTAAAGGAAACCATAGGCAGAACACTGTATGACATAAATCACAGCAAGATCCTTTTTGACCCAGCTCCTAGAGAAATGGAAATAAAAACAAAAATAAACAATGGGACCTAATGAAACTTAAAAGCTTTTGCACAGCAAAGGAAACCATAAACAAGACCAAAAGACAACCCTCAGAATGGGAGAAAATGTTTGCAAATGAAGCAACTGACAAAGGATTAACCTCCAAGATTTACAAGCAGCTCATGCAGCTCAATAACAAAAAAACAAACAACCCAATCCAAAAATGGGCAGAAGACCTAAACAGACATTTCTCCAAAGAAGATATACAGATTGCCAACAGACACATGAAAGAATGCTCAACATCATTAATCATTAGAGAAATGCAAATCAAAACTACATTGAGGTATCACCTCACACCGGTCAGAATGGCCATCATCAGAAAATCTGCAAACAATAAATGCTGGAGAGGGTGTGGAGAAAAGGGAACCCTCTTGCACTGTTGGTGGGAATGTAAATTGATACAGCCACTATGGAGAACAGTATGGAGGTTCCTTAAAAAATTAAAAATAGAACTACCATACGACCCAGCAATCCCACTACTGGGCATATACCCTGAGAAAACCATAATTCAAAAAGAATCATGTACCAAAATGTTCATTGCAGCTCTATTTACAATAGCCAGGACATGGAAACAACCTAAATGTCCATCATCGGATGAATGGATAAAGAAGATGTGGCACATATATACAATGGAATATTACTTAGCCATAAAAAGAAACAAAATGGGGTTATTTGTAGTGAGGTGGATGGAGTTAGAGTCTGTCATACAGAGTGAAGTAAGTCAGAAAGAGAAAAACAAATACAGTATGCTAACACATATATATGGAATCTAAGGGAAAAAAAAAAAAAAAAAAGGTCATGAAGAACCTAGTGGCAAGACGGGAATAAAGACACAGACCTACTAGAGAATGGACTTGAGGATATGGGGAGGGGGAAGGGTAAGATGTGACAAAGTGAGATAGTGGCATGGACATATATACACTACCAAACGTAAAATAGATAGCTAGTGGGAAGCAACCGCATAGCACAGGGAGATCAGCTCGGTGCTTTGTGACCACCTGGAGGGGTGGGATGGGGAGGGTGGGAGGGAGGGAGATGCAAGAGGGAAGAGATATGGGAACATATGTATATGTATAACTGATTCACTTTGTTATAAAGCAGAAACTAAGACACCATTGTAAAGCAATTATACTCCAATAAAGATGTTTAAAAAAAAAAAAGAAAAAGAAAAACAGAGAAGCAAGAAAATATTGAGTGATTTGTTGCTTATTTGGGGGAAGATTCGTCTGGGAAGGTACGCTAAGTCTATGAATTTTGAACTTTCGCTGAAAAGCTTTTATTCAGAAGCTTGTCATGATGAGATTTTAGGTTTTGAAAGATCACTCCATGAGCGTGAATGCCGTGGTTGAAAGGCAGAGTGATGAGGAACCAAGGAACCTCCCTGGAGGAGGTGACAGTGGCCTAGGCAGGAGCAAATGATGATGGCTGATGAAGATGGAGGGAGGGAACAATTCTTTATGTGGGAGAGTCACTGAGTCTGGAAGACTGATCACTGAGAGTGTTGGGACTAGGGGAGTGACCAAGAATAATCCTTAGGTTTCCAACTTGAGTGACAGCATGGAGGATGGTGTCATCATTGGAAATGTGGGCTATCAGAAACGAAGATAAAAGGTTGTACTGTATATAGCACAGGGAACTCTATTCAATATCCTGTGATAAACCATAAAGGAAAAGAATATGAAAAAGAATGTATAATATGTATAACTAAATCACTTTGCTGTACAGCAGAAATTAACACAACATTGTAAATCAACTATACTTAAATAAATAAAAAAAGAAGATAATGAGCTTGCTTTTGGACACATTGAAGTAGGTGGAAGTATAGGTATATCTGACACATAACTTGGAGCTAAAGAGGTAAAATTTATCACAGATAGTAGCTAAAAGTAGCTATTTTTCAAGCACAGTAACTTCTGCATTAGAATGTAAACTCCTTGAGGCAAAGATTCCGTTTTCTTCATCGCTGTATCCCTCATACATAGATAAGTGCCTGTCATGTAGACCCTCGGTAATTATCAACTAAAGGGACTCAATCACTGAATTTGGGAGAAAGGTGCATTGATGCCAAATTACTGGCCACTCCAACAGGACCAACTTATGTATTTTTTTAACATCATGAAGCAAATGGATTGAATTTTCTTCAGAACTAAAAAAATCAACTTTACTTGAGATCTGTGAAGACTAAAGTCTTTTTCTTTAAGGTCATGGACCCTTCACATTTATGTTCCTAGTCTCTTGGAGTCTCCCTCTGATGCTCCCAGCATGAGTTCTCCCCCATACCTCTACCAAAACCACCTTCTTCAAACTAAGAAGTATTTGTTAATCTTGAGAGTACGTTTTATTTTCACAGAGGACAGACAGTTACTCCAAGGAACAAATCACTGATAGTGAAGTTCCAGGCATTGATAAGCTGTAAGCAGTGTAAAATATGGACTAGAATAAAAGACTTCTGGATTTAATTCACATTGTCATGGGGAGGCCATTGAACCTTCTTGTGACTTGGTTCCTTCATCTGCAAACATTATGAGCTGTAGCTTCCTTGCTTCTCTTTTCAGTGGGATATTGCCAAAATAAAATGTTGATGTAGGAATCATGTCTTCTAGCTCTCATTTTATTCCTAGAACATTATAAAGTAGTTCTCTGTACACAAAAGACCCTTAATTAGTACTTTTGTGACACCAGTTGAAGTATTTCAGGTGAGAAATCAGATAAAGTTTGTCAATTTGTTGTAAAATATCATTCCTACAATTCTATACTTCACAAAATCAGTTCAGAGAATTAATTTAGTTGATAATGAGAAATATTTAAAATCAACTAATTTTAAAGACTTCTTCAAGATGATGGACCTACAGCTTTGTAAATTGCGTATATATGCAGTCTTATACAAGGATCAGTATAAACACAATGTTTTTCTGGGAATTTCTGTTTTTCACTTGGTTTTAGTATCAATGGCAGAGATATACACTTATTTCTAACCAACACATTTTTCTAAACATCTACCATGTTAAAGATGCATGGGAATAAAAAAAAATAATTATAAAACTTGCTATCTCAAATAATTAAGGGGAGTGTGTTCAACATATAATTACAATATTGTACTAAACATGCTATTATTGGGGTGGGCACAAAATACTATAAGAATACAAGGAAGAAACGATTGATTTTCCAGATGGATCCAGGCTTTATGGCTAACTCTGCCCGGACCATGGCGTTTATGCTAACAATCAATATACCAAAAGGGAGACGCAGAGTACTGCCAACTCATGGTAAGACCATCTTCACCTTACCTCTTGCCTCCATCAACAGATGTCCGAAGGGAACCCAAAAAATTAATCTGTGGTGTGAGAAATGGGGTAGTGGTTGTTTTGGAGCCTGATGGTGACTGAAAAGGGAACACAAAGGGAGCTGGTGATGCTCTGATCCTTGATGTGGGTGCTGGTTACATGGGTGTTTTCAGCTTATGAAAACTCACCATTTCTGGTGTGTATGAAATGTCAAGTCATACACATGACTATTCTACTGTTCTATTGGTTTTTATTGTTTAATTAAAAGGGAGAGAAAAAGGAATCCTTAGAGTTTGTGTGTCTGAATAAGATTCCCCCACTCAGGTCCCACAGTGCCATGGGCAGGAGTGAAAAGAGACCCTCAGAACCCTGTCTCCTGAAAAGATGCTCCCGATCTTATGCACCTTTCTAAAGCATCCTACAGCCTCACTCATTATCTTCCTTGACTCATTCAGGGCTAGTTATCTACTCCCATTTTCCTGGCTTACTGTGGTTTCCTTTTCTCACTCCATCTCCACTGACATAAGGGGTAGATATTTTTTCTTCCATACACCTTTGTCGACTAAAAAAATATATTCACAACCTAAAAGTTGAGAGTTATGTTTTATTCAGTGGGAATTTTTAGGACTTCAACCCCGGGAAGGCAGAATCTCAAGTAATCCTGAGAGAACTGCTCCAAGGAGGCAAGGGGGGGCAGCTAGGATATATAGAAGTTTTGCAACAAAAGGCAGGTAGTAAGAACAAAAAAATACTGTTAATTAAAGAAAACTAGAAATCACAAATTAAGGAATTTAGCCCTTTTCTATGTATGGAAGATGCAAGAGTCTGGGCTCACTGACATCATTCCTTTGATATGCATCTCAGCTGTCTGGGGCCAGTATTCTGTGTTTTAACATCCTGAGTGTCCTCAGGAGCTCACAGTCAGTAGAGGCTGTAGTCTTATGGCTGCTAGATGGCATGTATTCTTTTCCTTCCTGAGTTCCCTCAGGGCCCACCAGTTCACCGTAGGCAGTGGCTGCAATCTCAGATGATGGTGCCATTCTTTGTTTACTGATATTGCAGGCAATATTCCATTTATCACTTTTAATAATTTGGTCTGGAGGTGGGATAGAGGTCTTTCTTGCTCTACATTGCTCTTTCCCTCCCTCCTCCCAGTATGAATCTCAGGTCATCAGATTATACCACCCATTACCCTCTTGTTTGCAGCCATCTATCGAGTGCTGGGTACCCCGGTTTTTCCTTTAAGACTTTCATTCCTGGCCCATAGTCCTTCCCTCCTACACCATTGTGAAACTTCTTGCTGATTTTGTTATCCATATAGATGATCCATCTACTATCCTGGCTTCTCATTCCCTTGATCTCCTCTTTTTCAGTAAGTCTTACTCTCCACCCTGCACCAGGTACTCACTCCCAGAGCCAAAACTTTTGAATACTAACGGCCTGGACTCCTTGCTTGGTGCCTTGCAATAAATGCTGCACTTGCTTTCACCACAACCCAGTATCGGTAGATTGGTTTTACTGCCAGCAGGCAAGCAGACCCAAGTTTGGTTTGGTAACACTTCCCTCAGCCTACACCCACCAAAATCACTCTCTCTGAGATCACCAATAACCTCCATGTTGCTAAATCCAATGTGGGATCATCAGTCCTGATCCTACATGAACTAAGGGAAACATTTGACACAACTGACCACTTTTTTTCCTTAAGTGAGTTTCTTCACTTCGTTTCCCAAACATCATACTCTCATATTTGTTTGCTTTCTTGTTTTATTTTATTTTACTTTTTTATCCTCTGGGGTCTCAGTCTCCTGTCTCATTTGTTGATTCTTGCTCATCTCCTTGACATCTTAAGGTTTAAATTGAAATTCTTTTCAGGATAATTGCTTGGACCTCCACCTCTTTTCCTCTATACTCATTCTTCATAGGGTACGGATTCTCTATAGAGACTATAGACTATAGAGTCTCTCACTTTAATTTTAAAATTTTAATTATAGAATTAACATATAATGTATTGTTTAAACAGACACACTTTTGACAGTGGAAGGGGAACCTAAAAGTAATTAAAACTATATAATTTTAAAAATTATTTATTGACTGATATACATAAATGTTTATTATATGAGTAGACATATAAAAGCCTTCTATTCAAAAACCATTTTCAAAAATAAAATTATTTCTCAAAAAATGAAAATAATATAAATTCATATGAATATAATTATTGATTAACAGAACATTAAAAACATAAGTAAAGTAATTATTTTTGGTATTTATTCATTAGTTGTAATGAATTTCTTACTTATGTCTGTTTCTAATACCATGCTATTGGTATTTTTTATAAAAAATATATTTTGAAATTATTTTATTATTTTTAATTTTTTCATAACATTTCTAGCAGAGATCTTCAAAGTTGCATCTTATTGTTAATGCATTTAAAATTGTTCTGTCTCTTCAACTGACCCTAAAAATTCAAGTTTTGTAATGTGTTACACAACAGTTTAAAATATTTATTATAATTCTAATGATGACACGGGAAAAATATGGAAAGAATCTGGGTCTTTGAGAATATTGTAGGACCACTGAATTTAACAGTCTTGGAACTGGCCCACTTCTGACATTACTTATTACTAAACCAGTCAAGGACAATTTTCAATGACTTGAATAGGAAAAGGTCCTAATGGATAAAGTTTTTGTGCTCTTTTTCTGTGAACATTTTCAAAAAATTTAATTACATTACTATTTTCTGCCATGTTGACTCTGTTCTGTATTTCTTGTTTTGTATCATTTTTATATCACCCACATTCAACCAGTGCTTTTCATCTTGATTAGATTTATTTTTATGTTATTACCTCTAATATCAAAGACTTTGTCTTTTGAATTTTCTTGTATTTTATTGTAAACATAGACTGAATACACACATGCATTCAGTGAATTGGCTTGTCAGTCCCTTATTTTCCACCTAAGTCCTTTCGGAATCTTCTTCTTCAATCAGAAGTTTCAGCTTGCCTAATGTGTGAATCTCCCAGCCAAGGATTTGTTGTTCAGCAGCCATTTATTTGTATGAATATCTTGGCCAGTGGAGGGAGCTGCCTGGTTGTCCAGCTCTTGAAGATTTGGACTTATATCTTGAAAAGCTAAAGCAGCCAATAGTTCTTCCTTTGCCAGAAATAATGAATGAAAACGTGAAAGCTTCAGAGATGACCTCTGAAGTGATTTTTTTACAGACTCAACTCTTTCCTATTTCTTACCTCAGAAAATATTCTTTTAAAATACAAATTTCTGTGGCTGGCCATGTTGCCATGGCAAAGATGGTATCTAGTGTGGATTATTAAGGAACATCCATGTGCTCAAGCTCACATAGGAGAGCCAGCACTGAGGCTACTTCATGACATGGTAAGGTTTTCCCAACATTTAGCTGAAGGGGTCATGAGTTTTCCAATTCTGTGTAAAGTTGGGTACTTACTGCTAATGGGAGGTTGATATGTTGCCTAAGAAAAGTTGTGTGTATAGTACTCATGAAAAAAAAGCTTTTCTTTTTTTTTTTTAATTTATTTTTATTTATTTATTTATTTATTTATTTATTTATTTATTTATTTATTTATTTATTTATTTATTTATTTATTTATGGCTGTGTTAGGTCTTCGTTTCTGTGCAAGGGCTTTCTCTAGTTGTGGCAAGTGGGGGCCACTCTTCATCGTGGTGCACGGGCCTCTCATTATCGCGGTCTCTCTTGTTGCAGAGCACAGGCTCCAGACGCGCAGGCTCAGTAATTGTGGCTCACGGGCCTAGTTGCTCCGTGGCATGTGGGATCTTCCCAGACCAGGGCTCGAACCCGTGTCTGCTGCACTGACAGGCAGATTCTCAACCACTGTGCCACCAGGGAAGCCCCAAGCTTTTCTTTTTTGATGATATAAAATATAGTGTTCTGGGCAATAAATGTTTCTATTCAAGCTGTAGCAGAGCACTGAGGTGGCACCTGGTGAGTGAAGACCAGGCTAACTGTGAACACCTTTATAGACTCTGTGAGACACTGGTCATGGTCCTAGTGAGAGCTTTGTAACTGTTGCCAAACATGGAAGTTATTGTGAGTACTTACAGTCCTTCAAAGGGGCACAAAAATTCTGGTTTCCAATAATATTCTGAAATGTTATTGGACTGAAAACCACCTGCAGAGAAAATAATGTGAAATCTTTGGGTCAATGTCTTTTCAGATAATGGGACTGTGGGTCCTTTATTTGATTTGTGAAAGACTGTAACTCTGTGTTAGGAGGTATACATTGAAGGTAGGTAGATGGAAATTATCCTTTGCCTTAGACCCCATGTATACTTACTGGAAATTCTTACTGGAATCCCCAAATTACCTCTGTGTTATGAACTGAGTTGTACCCCCTCTCAATTTGTGTGTTAAGGTCCTAATCCCTAAGGTGGATATATTTGGAAAAAGGGCTTTTAAGGAGGTAATTAAAGTTAGATGAAACCACACACAATTACGATTCATATACATGCATTTATAGAATCATTCATAACTTTATTTTTTAAAAATATTGTTCATTTACCTGGTTAAATGTTGTCTGTTAAATTATTAAATATAATAAAGAAAATGTCTCTTTCTGTTGCATAGTTTGGATAGGTTTTCTAGCATACCCCATATAAATAACACACTCTATTGCTGGTATTGGGAAAAATATACCACTGGGCTGTGTAAGAGGTAGTCTGTCTATAGCATAAATAAAACAGTTGCTAACTGTTGCCTGAAATAAAATTAACTGGCTTGAATGTCTGTCCTGGTAACATCATCAACCATGTCAAACATAGTCATGGTTTTTATTACTTTTAGCATAAAATGTAACTTGAATTAAAACTGTAGATTTGCAGATCTTAGTTCATCAATTTCAGTTTAAAGATCAGAGATATGAATAGTCACAGAAGATATTTTAAAAGGACTTGGCACTTTTGAATAATTCTTCAGGAGACTGTGGGACATCGCAGCAAAAATTCTGTGTACAATATATTTAAAATGTAGAAAATTGCTACTAATTTTAGTAAAAAGAAAATTAAAAGCATAAGACCATTCAGTACATGATGCAATCAGGTTTGTGGGTTCATGGAAAAGAATTATTAACTCCTCAAATGTATTCTTCTGTGTAACACTTTTAGAAACCACAGTTGAGTCTAGAATTTTTTGAAACAAAAGTCACAGCAACTATTATCTTTCACCATGCCTTTATTTCTAATGTTGGCTTTAATATGTGAGGAAATACATGGGAACAACAGAGTTAAGAAATGAATAGTTTATAGCAAAATTGTTTGTTCAAGAGGATAGGTATTGAGGTTAGCAAGAAGTAAGTCCAACATCAGCATTTGTAGAAGGTATGGAACATTTTAGGAGAACTGCCATTAAGTATCACACATTAAATCAATAATGGACATATATGCATTCTTTATATATTTTAAACAATATTTATATTCCACATCTCATCATCTGCAAGATGATTTGCAGAGGTAGGTCTTAGATGGAAATGTGAGTGTACCCATACTATTTTCCTACTCCAGAAATGTTAGCCAGGAACATTCTACTATGAATAGATTGAAACAATTTGGGAAATTTCAGATGAAAGTTTACCCAGGTATTAAGTGTCATGATTAACTCTTTGGAGCAATTGTTTTGTTTTTGCCCCCAAAACCCTACCCCCCATGAGAGGTATTGTTTGAAGAGGAATGGTGAATTTTCTAAGTGCTGTTTTCTATATTCAGGACATCACAGGGAGATGTAGGAAAGGCCCAGGGAGAAATTACACTTATAGTTTAACTCCAATACAGTGGCAGCAGTAGCAGCAGAAATAAGTTTTGAGAGACAACTTTCATTGAATCTCTCATGCTTCTATATATCTTGTGAGTAGAGTCACCGACAATTTTTGTTCCAAACTATCTTTTCAAAGATGTTTGTATAAAAGACAGCCTTGGAAGATGGAGATAGTTTCTTCCTCCAGAAAGCAGAGGGAATATTTGTTTGTTATTCAGTATAATAAAGATTGTATCTTCTCCTGGGTCAAGGTTTGGACAGGTTTTCTAGCATCCTCTTATAAATTAATAGGGTTTCCGGAGCTCAAAATTCCTCAGCCATGATGCACAACACTGTGTATACAGCATCCTTCTAGTTCTATGTGCTTACTGTCCCCTTGGGATTTGGTGGACTATTGCACCTGCCATGAAGTTGAAGCCCAGAGTGCCTGCTGTGCTGTAAGTAATGAAGTCTTTTGTCCCTGACCTAGGAGTCTCGTGTCTTCTACCAGCATTATAAAACTGTAGGCAGGTTAACTTGTTAGCATTCAAGTAGCATAAACACCCCAGACACTTTACAGTTCTTCACACAGGTCTGAGAGCAACAGACATATAGGACTACAGGGAGTAGCATTAGTAAGCAGCAACAAAATTTAAAAAGTCGTTTTTACTCTACAAATGCCCTCCAGTTTTGCTAATGAACTAACGTAAATCTTTAAAAGTACAAGATTATTTTGATGGGCCAAGTTATATCCTGGTATAGTTTTGTTTATATATATATATATATATTTAGATTTGGTTATGTTGCCTTCTTTACCTTTAATGTTCTTTTCTTTTGTACTATATCTTATTTGCTGATAAATCTAGCCTAAGTTTATCTGAGAGTTTAGTTTAGTTTTTTTTTTTTTTTTTTAAAGAATCAAATTCTAATTGTATTGATTCTCAGTTTCCAATCAAGAGTGGAGAATAGTTTTCAAAACAATAGAGGAGAAAAGTTTTGAAAACAGTAGAAGAGAAAAATGAGAATCAATAATATATCACAAACCTAATGGAGGGCAGAAAGGAGAAAATGAAAGTTAAAAAAATGTGCATAAAAATACAGGGAAAATATCAGATGGAATAAAACAATCAGGTATATCAGTAATGACAATTAATAGTCACATATTAGAAAGTATGTTGTTATTAACATTTTATTAAGTTTTTGCTTTTATTTTAAAAATTTCTTCCCTAATATTTCTGTATTTGCTCTGTCAGTTTTTCATGGTGTTCCTAACTTTGTGAGTTGAGCACTTAGATTAATTCATATTCTTTCTTGTTTTCTAATATATGCTTTTCAGACTATAAATTTTCCTTTAGATACCAGTTTTAGCAGCATGAATTTTCCTTACACACTTAGTTCTATACAGTTTTAAATGCTAATTATTATATCTTGATTGACTATTAATTATAGTCTGAAAAATGTGGTCTTATAATAACAGGGTCTTCTAATATTTGTTGACACTTGCTTTGCATCCACTTTTGTTCACTTTATTTCTCAGTTCTTCAACATTGTTAATAATTTTTGTTCACTTGATTTTCAGTTTTGAAAAAGAGGTCTTAAAATCTTGCAACATGGCTGTTTACTTGTCCATTTTTCCTGGAAATTCTGTCAATGTTTTTTGATAAGTTTTGATGCTATTTTGGTAGATGCATGCAGGCTCGTTATTTCTGTCATTTCAGATTTGTTCTTTTATCACTATTTAATGATACTAAGTATACATAGTGATGACTTTTGCCTTAAAGTCTATTTAATATTGATATAACAGCTTTTTTAAAAAAAATTAATACATTGTTTTAGCTGTGCTCTTAAAATTAGTGTATAGCCAGATTTTTTTAGTTTAAAAAGAATTAAAGGAAAACTCACCAGATATGTTTGTGATTTTTTTTAAATTAATTATTTATTTATTTATTTATTTTTTGGCTGTGTTGGGTCTTTGTTTCTGTGCGAGGGCTTTCTCTAGTTGCGGCGAGCGGGGGCCACTCTTCATCGCGGTGTACGGGCCTCTCACCATTGCGGCTTCTCTTGTGGTGGAGCACAGGCTCCAGACGCACAGGCTCAGTAGTTGTGGCTCACGGGCCCAGTTGCTCCACGGCATGTGGGATCTTCCCAGACCAGGGCTCAAACCCATGTCCCCTGCATTGGCAGGCAGATTCTCAACCACTGCACCACCAGGGAAGCCCTGTTTGCAATTTTAATAAAGTAGCAAGTGATAAAACAATCACTCGAAATTTTTATAAATAGTCCTTTCTTTAAATTGTCTTGAAATGACCCAGTTTGAATGCACCATATGTTTCCTCTGGAAACCTGATTGATACAGGTACCAATACAGGTGTCAACTCAGCTAAGGTGATGACATATGGTCACAAAGCAATTAAACAGCCAAGGCAGTTTTCAAGCACAAAAGGATATGCTTTCAAATCCTGTGATCCTTTGAACACATTGTCCTGTTTCCCAATGTCCAACAAATGGGAATGTATAATGTAGGCAGCCAGACAAATACAGTCTGGGAGAGACTCCGAAATATTTTAATAATAAAGTTTTTCATTCAACATTTTCCTAGGTCCAGGTAATCAGAATTTTGAGTGATTCCTTGGAACTTCTGCATAATGATTTCTTTTGCTCCAGAATTAGAGACATGTAGTATTCAGCAGCTTTGATGACATAGTAAAGAAAATTTGGTCATGTTGGGGATTTTTTTTAAAGGAATTTGGGAATTTTAAACAAAGAAATTAAAAAGGAGGCAGAACTCCATTAGCACTGATCAACAATGTGAAAGAAAAGTCAATTACCCCAGACTCAGTGGAAGGTGGGAGGTTGGGGCCATCCACTCCTCCTTCTTTGCATCCTGAATGACATGACATATTAAGCTAAGACAGACAAGGTTATGATTAGGAATGGATGGGAAACAGCTTCTGGGAATAACTGGAGGCTACAGATAGCATGGTATCAGTGCTCCCTGCACGTGTAGGCACACATGTACACACACTGACATGCACCAAAGATCCTGGACATACGTAGCTGAGACAGTTAAAAGACAATGCGGGAGCCAGGACAGTGTAGCGTTATGCTAATTGTGCTCTGATACAGAGGAAATAACTGTGTGTTAAAGAGGGTTCTTGCTCTTCAAACACTCACTGACCGAGTTGTCCCCTTACGTTAAGTTGTGACAGCATTAATAAATGGCACTCAAAACTTTTTTCCCTGTAGATATATCTGTGGTTCCCTGGTGATGCTTGGGAAGCCATGACTTCCAGGGAGAAAGCCCTGATACAGAGTGTAACTGTACTGTGTTTGAATGGTCAGGTTGCCCTTTTCAAAAGCCTTACCCCAGAACCCAACTATTCCTGGGACTTCTGGAAGAAATGGCAACTGTGTTTAGTGCTAAACTGCTAAACTGATCCCAGGGAAACGTCTCACTGCTAACGATTCATCCAAGTAAAGACCCTTTGGACTGAATGAGTCATCTTAGGTGAGCTCTTTGCAAATCAGCCTGATGTATTTTCTCATTTGATGCCCAGGCTGTCAAACTTCACAACGGTGTCAGATAAGGTGAACAATCTTGTAACCTGTTAATTTGCTTGAAATAATGACAGCAATAATCTGATCAGGTTTGCCCGACTGTCTCCATTTGAAGTGGACAGTCGTTTCTCCTGTTAAGATTGTGACATGTCAAGACAAGTGTGTGATTATTATATCCAGTTATGGCACTTGGGTAACTTGAGACAGCTCACTGCTGAGTGAGTAATTCCCATTTACCACCCTGTGCATCCATTTGCTATGATTGGCATATTGGTATGGTTGAACCTGTCTCCAGGTCCCTTATTTCCTTCTGGAACTACATCAGTCCCAAATTCCTGTAGCTGAGCTCAAGTGTATTTATCAATATGTTAACCCCTCTCTGAAGATATTCCAGTAGGAGTTATTTATAGGCTATACTGAGAAAGCTACTTGAACTCTCTAAGATGAACAAAGATTGACATATGGGTGCTGGAGAAGGGTTATGTTTAGACTTTTTTGATAGAGTAAGATTTGGATCTTTGTTTCCTTCTAGTACACAAGGCAGTTTTCCTTTTAAATTCTTTACACATATCATACAGTCCTCCTTGATATCAAAACCTGAGTCAAGAGGACAATTTGAGAATATTAAAACATTAAAATCATTTCAACTTAGGCAAATCTATTTTGACAACTTTTCAGTTGCAAACTTGCTCAAATATCTGCTGTGTCTATTGGTGACAATTTAGGAAATGTCATTTGAACTCTTCATGAAAGTATACCAACAAGTAATTACAAAGAAGTTGTCATGACATTTTTTTTTCTTCCAATAGATTCTTTTCCTCTGAAATAATATGCACAATTGTTCCAACTTAATCAGGGTTAGGGTTGGAATATTTTGGCTTTACTCGAATTAAAGCCAACCTTAATAAGTTGTTTTCTGTCTATCTTTCTTTTTTCTCTTCTTATTTATTTATTTATAATGAGAAGAGGCAACATATTTGATCAGAACACGTAGAGAAAACATTGGTAAAAGAAAATTAAATCCCATTATTATAAGATAATTTTCAGAAAATCCTCATTAAAAATAATTTCAAGCAAAGCATTTTCGAAAATTTACATTTCAAATATCTGGTCCAGAAAAATAACAATAAAGTCTATTAAGAGAATTAGGTGATCAAAATCAAGAAAGTACATGCTGGTTTTGATGAGGAGCAAGATGAAAGGCTGGATGCAAAACTGAAATATGCAAAAACAAAAATATGAAGGGGGATGATCTGCAAAGTCTAGAGAAATTGGTATGGTGTCACTGCTTAGGAAAGTTCTGGAAGCAATTATCAAAAGGGAAGCAATGATCTTAAGTGTCAAAGAAATGAGTCATGTGAGGTAAATTTCACTTACTTGATAGGTTATTCTTTATGTACCCTCTTATCTACTCTTCCTCCTTTTTACCCCACCCTACCTCTGGTCCATTCTTCACTCTCCACATTGAATTAGTCTTTCAGTACCTCTACCAAATCTGATCATGCCTTGAGATGTTCCAGTAGCTTCCTGTATTTTATGAATAAATGTTCAAACTCCTTTGCATGGAATACAAATTCTTCATGATTTGGCCATTTACCATACCTTCTTGCTGCTCCCACCACCCAAGTACCACCTCTGCCATGCATTACCTGTTGTGAAATTCACATTAATCCTTCAATACTGGTTTGTTCATCACTCCTGCAAACTCCATCTGATTGTCATCTACCGTTTCTCCACTACAAAGTAGAGTTGGCCACTCCCACCGCTTGTGCAAAATTAGAGTATACACATGACTTTATTAAGAATCAGTACCATACAAACATATTGAGATGCAATTTTTAATTTCTATTTCTGATGTCCTTCAATAGACTATGAGCTCTCTAAGAGCAGAGACAATGTTACTATCCTGTTGTTATGCCAAGATAACATGTAAGGTGAGAGAGAAATATTTGTTGTGTTAAGTCATTAATATTTTAGAGTTATAAAGTGGCAATTTACACCAAAGTAATCTACAGGCTCAATAAATTCCCTATAAAATTCTGGCATGCATGTTGCAAAAACTGGTAAGACTTTTCAAAAACTTATATTAAAATGTAGATGATCCAGAATAGACAAAATATGTATTAGAAGACAACAAAATTGGAGGACTCATAGTTTTCAATTTTAAAATGTGCTGTAATCTGTAATAATCAACATAATGAGGTTCTGAAATAAGTATATGAATGCAGAAAATACAGGAGAGAATTTTAATGACTTTGGGCTTGGTGATGAGCTTTTGGATAGGAAACACAGTACAACTCATGAAAGAAATAAATAAATAAGTTGTATTTCATTAAAAATTGTTTTAATTGAAGTATAATTGACTTACAGTATTATATTATTTTAGATGTACAACAGAGTGATTTGATATTTTTATACATTACAAAATGATTACCCCATGAAGTATAGTTACCAACTATCACCATACAAAATTGTGAAAATATTATTGACTATATTCCCTATGCTGTGCATTACATCCTTGTGACATTTTATGACTGGCAGTTTGTACTTCTTAATCCTCTCCAACAATTTCACCCATCCTCCACTGCCCTCCCCTCTGGGAACCACCAGTTTATTCTCTGTATCTATGAACCTGTTTCTGTTTTGTCATGTATGTATGTTTGCTTTGTTATTTAGAATCCACATATAAGTGAAATCATATAGTATGGAAACACAAAAGACCATGAATAGCAAAAGCAATCTCGAGAAAAAAAATGGAGCTAGAGGAATCAGGCTCCCTGACTTCAGACTATAGTACAAAGCTACTGTAATCAAAACAGAATGGTAGTGGCACAAAAACAGAAATCATAGATCAATGGAACAGGATAGAAAGTCCAGAGATAAACCCATGCACTATGGTCATGGTCACCTAATCTATGACAAAGTAGGCAAGAATATACAGTAGAGAAAAGACAGTTTCTTCAATAAGTTACCACTGGGAAAACTGGACAGCTACATGTAAATGAATGAAATTAGAACACTTCCTAACACCATACACAAAAATAAACTCAAAATGGATTAAAGACCTAAATTTAAGTCCAGATACTATAAAACTCTTAGAAAACATAGGCAGAATACATATTGACATAAACTGCAGCAAGATTTTTTTTTTGATCTATCCCCTAGAGAGATGAAAATAAAAACAAAAATAAACAAATGGGACCTAATTGAACTTAAAAGCTTTTGCACAGCAAAGGACACAATAACCAAAACAAAAAGACAACCCTCAGAATGGGAGAAAATATTTGCAAATGAAGCAAGCAAAAAGGGATTAATCTCCAAAATATAAGAACAGCTCATGCAGCTCAATATCAAAAAAAACAACCTAATCAAAAAGTGGGCAGAAGATCTAAATAGACAATTCTCCAAAAAGACATACAGGTGGCCAAAAAGCACATGAAAATATGCTCAGCATCACTAATTAATAGAGACATGCAAATCAAAACTACAATGAGGTATCACCTCACACTGGTCAGAATGGCCATCATCAAAACATCTGCAAACAATAAATGCTGGAGAGGGTGTGAAGAAAATGGAACCCTCCCACACTGTTCGTGGGAATGAAAATTGGTGCAGCCATTATGGAGAACAGTATGGAGGTTCCTTAAAATACTGAAAATAGAGTTACCATATGATCCAGTAATCCCACTCCTGTGCACTTATCCAGAGAAAACCATAATTCGAAAAGATACATGTACCTGTATGTTCATTGCAGCATGATTTACAATAGCCAGGACATGGAAGCCACCTAAATATCCATAGGTGGAGGAATGAACGAAGAATGTATGGTACATATATAAAATGGAATATTACTTAGTCATAAAAAAGAATGAAATAAGCCATTTGCAGCAACATGGATGGACCTAGAGATTGTCATACTGAGTGAAGTAAGTCAGACAGAGAAAGAAAAATATGATATCGCTTACATGTGGAATCTAAAAAAAAATGGTACAAATGAACTTATTTACAAAACAGAAGTAGAGTCACAGCTGTAGAAAGCAAGCTTATGGTACCAAGGGGGAAAGGGGGGGAAGGAATAAATTGGGCAACT
The DNA here is from genome assembly GCF_028021215.1 of Eschrichtius robustus. Lineage (NCBI taxonomy): Eukaryota > Metazoa > Chordata > Mammalia > Artiodactyla > Eschrichtiidae > Eschrichtius > Eschrichtius robustus. Next base: position 152,568,187 of record NC_090824.1, on the reverse strand, counting down.
GGGAATGACATATACACACTACTATATATAAAATAGATAACTAATAAGAACCTACTGTATAGCATAGGAAACTCTACTCAATACTCTGTATATATATATATAATATATATATATATATATATATGCATAATTGATTCATTTTGCTGTACAGCAGAAACAGACATAACATTGTAAATCAACTATACTCCAATAAAAATTAATTTTAAAAATGACACATGAGACCAGATGAGCTTAATTGATATTTATAGAGCATTCTATATGAAAGCAGCAGAATACACATTCTTTTCAGGTGCACATGGAACCTTCTCCAGGATAGAACACATGCTGGCCACAAAGGAAGCCTCAGTAAATTTAAGAAAATTGAAATTATATCAAGCATCTTTTCTAACCACAATATTATGAGACTGGCAATCAACTACAAGAAAAAAAACTGCAAAAAACCCAAAAACGTGGAGGCTAAACAATATGCAACCAATGGATCACTGAAAAAATCAAAGAGGAGACAAAAGAAAATACCTAGAGACAAATGAAAATGAAAATGCAATGATTCAAAACCTGTGGGACACAGCAAAAGCAGTTCTAAGAGGGAAGTTTATAGTGACACAATCTTACCTCAGGAAATAAAAAAAATCTCAAATAAACAACCTCACCTTACACCTAAAGCAACTAGAGAAAGAAGAACAAACAAAACCTAAAGTTAGAAGAAGGAAAGAAATTATAAAAGTCAGAAATAAATGAAATAGAGATGAAGAAAACAATAGAAAAGATAAATGAAACAGAAAGTTGGTTCTCTGCAAAGATAAATAAAATTAATGCCTTTAGCCAGACTCATTAACAAAAAATGGAAAAGTTACAATCTATACCACAGAAACACAAACGATCATAAGAGACTACTAAAAAAAATTCTACACCAATAAAATGGACAACCTAGAAGAAATGGAAAACTTCTTAGAAATGTACAATCTTCCATGACTGAACCAGGAAGAAATAGAAAATATGAAGGGACCAATTACCAGTAACAAAATTGAATCAGTTCTTTGAAAACTCCCAACAAACAAAAGTCCAGGACCAGATGGCTTCACAGGGGAATTCTACCAAATACTTAGAGTTCACATCTATCCTTCTGAAACTTCCAAAAAATAGCAGAAGAGGGAACACTTCTGAACACATCACCCTGATACCAAAACCAGAAAGAGATATCAAAAATAAAGAAACTTATGGGCCAAAATCACTGATGAATGTAGATGCAAAAATCCTCAACAAAATATTAGCAGTCTGAACGAAACAATACATTACAAGGATCATATACCATGATCCAGTGGGATTAATCCCAGTGGCGCAAGTATTTTTCAGAATTCACAAATCCATCAATGTGATACATCACATTAACAAATTGAAGACTAAAAGCCATATGATCATCTCAATAGATATAGAAAAAGCTTTTGACAAATGTAACCTTTTTATTATACAGTAGAGTATCTTTTTTGGTTACATCTGTTTTCAGATATAATTCACACAACCTCTTAAATTGTACAATTCACTGTTTTTTTAGCATATTCACAAAGTTACTGATCACTACCAAGATCATTTATAGAATACATTCATCACCTCAAAACATAAACCACATACACTTTATTTTATTTTTTTCAACACCTTTATTGGAGTATAATTGCTTTACAATGGTGTGTTAGTTTCTGCTTTATAACAAAGTGAATCAGTTATACATATACATATATCCCCATATCTCTTCCCTCTTGCGTCTCCCTCCTTCCCACTCTCCCTATCCCACCCCTCTAGGTGGTCACAAAGCACCGAGCTGATCTCCCTGTGCTATGTGGCTGCTTCCCACTAGCTATCTATTTTACATTTGGTAGTGTATATATAAACATGCCACTCTCTCACTTCGTCCCAGCTTACCCTTCCCCCTCCCTGTGTCCTCAAGTCCACTCTCTAGTAGGTCTGCGTCTTTATTCCCATCTTGCCCCTAGGATGTTCATGACTATTATTTTTATTTTTTAGAGTCCATATATATGTGTTAGCATACGGTATTTGTTTTTCTCCTTCAGACTTACTTGACTCTGTATGACAGAATCTAGGTCTATCCACCTCACTACAAATAACTCAATTTTGTTTCTTTATATGGCTGAGTAATATTCCATTGTATATATGTGCCACATCTTCTTTATCCATTCATCTACTGATGGACAGTTAGGTTGCTTCCGTGCCCTGGCTATTGTAAATAGAGCTGCAATGAACATTGTGGTACATGACTCTTTTTGAATTATGGTTTTCTCAGGGTATATGACCAGTAGTGGGATTGCTGGGTAGTATGGTAGTTCTATTTTTAATTCTTAAAGGAACCTCCATACTGTTCTCCATAGAGGTTGTATCAATTTACATCCCCACCAACAGTGCAAGAGGGTTCGATTTTCTCCACACCCTCTCCAGCATTTATTGTTTGTAGATTTTTTGATGATGGCCATTCTGACTGGTGTGAGATTATATCTCATTGTAGTTTTGATTTGCATTTCTCTAATGATTAATGATGTTGAGCATTCTTTCATGTGTTTGTTGGCAACCTGTATATCTTCTTTGGAGAAATGTCTATTTAGGTCTTCTCCCCATTTTTGGATTGGGTTGTTTGTTTTTTTGATATTGAGCTGCATGAGCTGCTTGTAAATTTTGGAGATTAGTCCTTTGTCAGTTGCTTCATTTGCAAACATTTTCTCCCATTCTGAGGGTTGTCTTTTGGTCTTGTTTATGGTTTCCTTTGCTGTGCAAAAGCTTTTAAGTTTCATTAGGTCCCATTTGTTTATTTTATTTTTATTTCCATTTTTCTAGGAGGTGGGTCAAAAAGGTTCTTGCTGTGATTTATGTCATACAGTGTTCTGCCTATGTTTTCCTCTAAGAGTTTGATAGTGTCTGGCCTTACATTTAGGTCTTTAAACCATTTTGAGTTTATTTTTGTGTATGGTGTTAGGGAGTGTTCTAATTTCATTCTTTTACATGCAGGTGTCCAGTTTTCCCAGCACCACTTATTGAAGAGGCTGTCTTTTCTCCACTGTATATTCTTACCTCCTTTATGAAAGATAAGGTGACCATATGTGCGTGGGTTTATCTCTGGGATTTCTATCTTTTTCCATGGATCTATATTTCTGTTTTTGTGCCAGTACCATACTGTCTTGTTTACTGTAGCTTTGTAGTATAGTCTGAAGTCAGGGGGTCTGATTCCTTCACCTCCGTTTTTCTTTCTCAAGATTGTTTTTGCTATTCGGGGTCTTTTGTGTTTCCATACAAATTGTGAAATTTTTTGTCCTAGTTCTGTGAAAAAGGCCAGTGGTAGTTAGATAGGGATTGCATTGAATCTGTAAATTGCTTTGGGTAGTAGAGTCATTTTCACAATGTTGATTCTTCCAATCCAAGAATATGGTATATCTCTCCATCTATTTATACCATCTTTAATTTCTTTCATCAGTGTCTTATAGTTTTCTGCATGCAGGTCTTTTGTCTCTCTAGGTAGGTTTATTCCTAGGTATTTTATTCTTTTTGTTGCAATGGTAAATGGGAGTGTTTTCTTAATTTCACTTTCAGGTTTTTTATCATTAGTGTATAGGAATGCAAGAGATTTTTGTGCATTAATTTTTTATCCCACTACTTCGCCAAATTCATCGATTACCTCTAGTAGTTTTCTGGTAGCATCTTTAGGATTCTTTATGTATAGTGTCACGTCATCTACAAACAGTGAGAGCTTTACTTCTTCTTTTCCAATTTGGAGTCCTTTTATTTTTTTTTCTTCTCTGATTGCTGTGGGTAAAACTTCTAAAACTATGTTGAATAATAGTGATGAGACTGGGCAACCTTGTCTTGTTCCTGATCATAGTGGAAATGGTTTCAGTTGTTCACCATTGAGGACGATGTTGGCTGTGGATTTGTCATATATGGCCTTTATTATGTTGAGGTAAGTTCCCTCTATGCCTGCTTTCTGGAGGGTATTTATCATAAATCGGTTTTGAATTTTGTCGAAAGCTTTCTGTGCATCTATTGAGATGATCATATGGTTTTTCTCCTTCAATTTGTTAATATGGTGTATCACATTGATTGATGTGTGTATATTGAAGAATCCTTGCATTCCTGGGATAAACCCCACTTGATCATGGTGTATGATCCTTTAAATGTGCTGTTGGATTCTGTTTCCTAGTTTTTTGTTGAGGATTGTTGCATCTATGTTCATCAGTGACATTGGCCTGTAGTTTCCTTTCTTTGTGACATCTTTGTCTGGTTTTGGTATCAGGGTGATGGTGGCTTCATAGAATGAGTTTGGAAGTGTTCCTCCTTCTGCTGTATTTTAGAAGAGTCTGAGAAGGATAGGTGTTAGCTCTTCTCTAAATTTTTGATAGAATTAGCCTGTGAAGCCATCTGGGTTTTGTTTGTTGGAAGATTTTTAATCACAATTTCAATTTCAGTGCTTGTGATTGTTCTGTTCATATTTTCTATTTCCTCCTGGTTCAGTCTCAGGAGGTTGTGCATATCTAAGAATTTGTCCATTTCTTCCAGGTTGTCCATTTTATTGGCGTATAGTTGGTTGTAGTAATCTCTCATGATCCTTTGTATTTCTGCAGTGTCAGGTGTTACTTCTCCTTTTTCATTTCTAATTCTGTTGATTTGAGTCTTCTCCCTTTTTTTCTTGACGAGTCTGGCTAATGGTTTATCAATTTTGTTTATCGTCTCAAAGAACCAGCTTTTAGTTTTATTGATCTTTGCTATCGTTTGCCTCATTTCTTTTTCATTTATTTCTGATCTGATCTTTATGATTTCTTTCCTTCTGCTGACTTTGGGGTTTTTCTGTTCTTCTTTCTCTAATTGCTTTTGGTGTAAGGTTAGGTTGTTTATTTGAGATGTCTGTTGTTTCTTGAGGTAGGATTGTATTGCTATAACCTTCCCTCTTAGAAGTGCTTTTGTTGCATCCCATAGATTTTGGGTCGTCGTGTTTTCATTGTCATTTGTTTCTAGGTATTTTTTGATTTCCTCTTTGATTTCTTCAGTGATATCTTGGTTATTAAATAGGATTGTTTAGCTTCTATGTGTTTGTATTTTTTACAGATTTTTTCCTGTAATTTATATCTAGTCTCATAGCGTTGTAATCAGAAAAGATACTTGATATGATTTCAATTTTCTTAAATTTTCCAAGGCTTGATTTCTGACCCAGAATATGATCTATCCTGGAGAATTTTCCATGAGTACTTGAGAAGAAACTGTGTTCTGTTGTTTTTGGATGGAATGTCCTATAAATATCAATTAAGTCCATCTTGTTTAATGTGTCATTTAAAGCTTGTGTTTCCTTATTTATTTTCATTTTAGATGATATGTCCTTTTGTGAAAGTGGAGTGTTAATGTCGCCTACTGTGATTGTGTTACTGTTGATTTCCCCTTTTATGGCTGTTAGTATTTGCCTTCTCTATTGAGGTGCTCCTCTGTTGGGTGCATAAATATTTACAATTGTTATATCTTCTTCTTGGATTGATCCCTTGATCATTATGTAGTGTCCTTCTTTGTCTCTTGTAATAATCTTTATTTTAAAGTCTATTTTGTCTGATATGAGAATTGCTACTCCAGCTTTCTTTTGATTACCATTTGCATCGAATATCTTTTTCCGTCCCCTCACTTTCATTCTGTATGTGTCCCTAGGTCTGAAGTGGGTGTCTTGTAGATAGCATATATATGGGTCTTGTTTTTATATCCATTCAGCCAGTCTGTGTCTTTTGGTTGGAACATTTAATCCATTTACATTTAAGGTAATTATCGATATGTATGTTCCTATTACCATTTTCTTAATTATTTTGGGTTTGTCCTTGTAGGTCTTTTCCTTCTCTTGTGTTTCCTGCTTAGAGAATTTCCTTTAACATTTGTTGTGTAGCTGGTTTGGTGGTGCTGAATTCTCTTATCTTTTGCTTGTCTGTAAAGTTTTTAATTTCTCCGTGAAATCTGAAAGAGATCATTGCTGGGTAGAGTAAGCTTGGTTGTAGGTTTTTCGCTTTCATTACTTTAAATATGTCCTGCCACTCCCTTCTGGATTGCAGAGTTTCTGCTGAAAGGTCAGCTGTTAAACTTATGGGGATTCCCTTGTATGTTATTTGTTGTTTTTCCTTTGTTGCTTTTACTATTTTTTATTTGTATTTAATTTTTGATAGTTTGATTATATGTGTTTTGGCATGTTTCTCCTTGGATTTATCTTGTATGGGACTCTCTGCACTTCCTGGACTTGATTGACTATTTCCTTTCCCATATTAGGGAAGTTTTCAACTATAATCTCTTCAAATATTTTCTCATTCCCTTTGTTTTTCTCTTCTTCTTCTGGGACCCCTATAATTCGAATGTGGGTGTACTTAATGTTTTCCCAGAGGTCTCTGAGACTGTCCTCAATTCTTTTCATTCTTTTTTCTTTATTCTGCTCTGCATTTGTTATTTCCACTATTTTATCTTCCAGGTCACTTATCCGTTCTTCTGCCTCAGTTATTCTGCTATTGATCCCTTCTAGAGAATTTTTAATTTCATTTATTGTGTTGTTCATCACTGTTTGTTTGCTTTTTAGTTCTTCTAGGTCCTTGTTAAATGTTTCTTTTATTTTCTCCATTCTATTTCCAAGATTTTGGATCATCTTTACTATCATTATTCTGAATTCTTTTTCAGGTAGACTGCCTATTTCCTCTCCATTTGTTAGGTCTGGTGCCTTTTTACCTTGCTCCTTCATCTGCTCTGTGTTTCTCTGTCTTCTCATTTTGCTTAATTTACTGTTTTGGGGGTCTCCTTTTTGCAGGCTGCAGGTTCGTAGTTCCCATTGTTTTTGTTGTCTGCCCCCAGTTGCTAAGGTTGGTTCAGTGGGTTGTGTAGGCTTCCTGGTGGAGGGGACTAGTGCCTGTGTTCTGGTGGATGAGGCTGGATCTTGTCTTTCTGGTGGACATGTCCACTTCTGGTGGTGTGTTTTGGGGTGTCTGTGACCTTATTATGATTTTAGGGAGCCTCTCTGCTAATGGGTGGGATTGTGTTTCTGTCTTGTTAGTTGTTTGGCATAGGGTGTCCAGCACAGTAGCTTCCTGGTCATTGAGTGGAGCTGGGTCTTGGCGTTGAGATGAAGATATCTGGGAGATTTTCTCTGTTTGATATTACGCGGAGCTGGGAGGTCTCTTGTGGACCAGTGTCCTGAAGTTGGCTCTCCCACCTCAGAGGCACAGCCCTGACACTTGGCTGGAACACCAAGAGCCTGTCATCCACATGGCTCAGAATAAAAGGGAGAAAGAAAGAAAGAAAGAAAGAAAGAAAGAAAGAAAGAAAGAAAGAAAGAAAGAAAGAAAGAAAGAAAGGAAGGAAGAAAGAAATAAAATACAATAAAATAAAATAAAATAAAATAATTAAAATCAGAAGTAATTATTTTAAAAAAATTGAAAAAGTAATTTAAAAAAAAAATGAAAGAAGAGAGCAGCCAAACCAAAAAACAAATCAACCAATCATAACCAGTGCTAAAAACTATACTAAAAAAAGGAAAAAAAAAAAAAAATGGGGACAGACAGAACCCTAGGACAAATGGTAAAAGCATAGCTATACAGACAAATTCACACACATAAGCATACATATACACAGTCACAAAAAGAGAAAAAGAGAAAAAATATATATATCGTTGCTCCCAAAGTCCACTTCCACAATTAAGGATGATTTGTTGTCTATTCAGATATTCCACAGATGCAGAGTACATCAGGTTAATTGTGGAGATTTAATCCGCTGCTCCTGAGGCTGCTGGGAGAGATTTCCCTTTCTCTTCTTTGTTCCCACAGCTCCTGGGGCTCAGCTTTGGGTTTGGCCCCGCCTCTGCATGTAGGTCGCCTGAGGTCATCTGTTCTTCAATCAAACAGGACGGGGTTAAAGGAGCAGCTGATTTGGGGGCTCTGGCTCACTCAGGCTGGGGGAAGGGATGGGTACGGAGTGAAGGGTGATCCTTCAGTGGCAGGAGCCGGTGTGACGTTGCACCAGCCTGAGGCATGCCATGTGTTCTTCCGGTGAAGTTGTCCCTGAATCATCGGACCCTGACAGTGGCAGGTTGCACAGGCCCCCGGGAGGAGAGGTGTGGATAGTGACCTGTGCTTGCACACAGGCTTCTTGGTGGTTGCAGCAGCAGCCTTAATGTCTCATGCCCATCTCTGGGGTCCACGCTGATAACTGCAGCTTGCGCCTGTCTCTGGAGCTCCTTTATGCAGTGCTCTTAATCCTCTCTCCTCTTTTGCCTCTTTGGCAGGTCCAGACATTTTCCCGGACTCCCTCCTGTCTAGCTGTGGTGCACTAACTCCCTCAGGCTGTGTTCACGCAGCCAACCCCTGTCCTCTCCCTGGGATCTGACCTCGGAAGCCCGAGCCTCAGCTCCCAGCCCCTGCCCATCCCGGCGGGTGAGCAGAGAACCTCGCGGGCTGGTGAGTGCTAGTCGGCACCGATCCTCTGTGCGGGAATCTCTCCACTTTGCCCTCCACACCCCTGTTGCTGTGCTCTCCTCTGTGGCTCCGAAGCTTCCCCCCTCCGTCACCCGCAGTCTCCGTCCGCGAAGGGGCTTCCTAGTGTGTGGAAACCTTTCCTTCTTCACAGCTCCCTCCCACTGGTGCAGATCTCATCCCTATTCTTTTGTGTCTGTTTTTCTTTTTTCTTTTGCCCTACCCAGGTACGTGGGGAGTTTCTTGCCTTTTGGGAGGTCTGAGGTCTTCTGCCAGCGTTCAGTAGGTGTGCTGTAGTTGTTCCACAGGTAGATGTATTGCTGATGTATTTGTGGGGAGGAAGGTGATAGCCACGTCTTACTCTTCTGCCATCTTGAAGCTCCCCCCTCATACACTTTAACTATCACCTCACTGCCAGTCACCCATACCCCAAGCCCTAGGCAACCAGTATTCTACTTTCGGTCTCTATAAATTTGCCTATATTATATGTTGTTGGATTTGATTTGCTAGTATTGTTTTGAGCACTTCAGCATCTATATTTATAATAGATAACTATCCTGTAGATTTATTATTTTATTATGTCTTCATCTGGTTTGATATCTGGGTAATATTGGCCTTATAAAATGAATTGGGAAGGGTCCCGTAACTTCTTTTTATTTTTTTTTTTGATAGTTTGTGAAGAAATAGTATTAATTTTTTAAATGTTTGGGAAAATTCACCAGGGAAGCCATATCAGCTTGGACTTTTTGTTGTTGTTGTTGGTAGTTTTTTCATTAGTAATTAAAACACTTCACCTGTTATATGACTATTCAGATTCTCTATTTTTTCTGGATTCAGCTTTGCTTATTTTTGTTTTTCCAGGAATTTGTACATTTCTTCTAAGTTATCTTATGTATTGTCATACAGTTTTTCATATTCTTTTTAATTTTAGTAGAATCAGTAGGAATATCTGCTCTTTTATTTCTGTTTCCTTTCATTGAGTCTTCTCTCTTATTTTCTTTGTCAATCTAATGAAAGTTTTGCCATTTTGTTGATCTCTTCAAATAACTAATTTTTGGCTTTGTTGATTTTTATACTGTTTTTCTATTTTCTACTTCATTAATTTCTGCTCTAATTTTTGTTATTTTCCTCTGTTTGACATAGGTTTCATTTTTTGGTATTTTTTTTTTTTTATTAATTTCTTAAGTTGAAGGATTAGGTTATTGAATTTTTCTTTTTTAATGTAGGCCTTTCTAGCTATAAAAATTCCTTAAGCACTATTTTCACTGAAATCCATAAGTTTTAGCATGTTGTGTCTTCATTTAATTCCATTAAAAGTAATTTATAGTTTCTCTTATTTCTTTTTTGATGCATTAGTTATTTAGGAGTGTGCTGTTTCAGTTTTCACATATTTCTGAGTTTCCTTAATTTCTTTCTATTATTGATTTAAATTTTATTTCACTGTGGTTATAAGAGCATAAACATTTATATTCTTTCAATACTTTAAAATACATTGAGGTTTGTTTTATGGCCTACTGTATGTCTATCCTGGAGTATTCTCTTTGTGCACTTCAGAAGAGTATACATTCTACTGTTTTGGATGGAGTGTTCTACAGAGCTCTGTGTAGGTCTATTTGGTTTATAACACTGTTCAAGTCTTCTATTTCCTTATTGATCTTCTTACTATGACTTTTCTGGATAGCTTTGTGTTTAACCTACTTAGAGTCCTTCAAGCTCCATGGATGAGTGGATTAAAGTTTTTCATCAGATTTAGACATTTTTCTACTATTACTTTTTAAATATTTTTTTCTCCTCCTTTTCTCCTTCCTGTTCTCCTGGAATAGCTTTGTGCATACATTGGTGAGCTTAATGATTTTCCACATTTCTCTGCACCTTTTTATTTTTCTTCATTATTTTTTTCTCTCTATAACTCAGATTGCATAAGCTCTACTGATTTATTTTCAAGTACACGAATTCTTTCTTCTGCCAATTCATATCTACTTTTGGATCCCTCTAGGGGATGTTTCTTTCAGTTATTGTTTTTTTCAGCTCCAAATTTCTATTGTTTTTACAATATTATTTCTATCTCTATATTAATATGTCTTATTTGCTGCAACTTTATCATCATATCTATTTTTACTTCTTTTAGCATGGTTTTCTTTAGTTTTTAAAATATATTTATAATGGCTACATTGAAGCCTTTAACTGTTAAATCTAACATCTGGTTGATCTCACAGGGAGTTTCTATTTTTCCATTGCCCAGTTTTTTGTTTTTTTTTTTCTGTGTAAGTGTCAGAACTTCCTATTTATTTGCATGATATAGCTATATCTATAACTATATCTATCTATATATATCTCATACTGATAAAATTGCTATAACATTGACACAGTTGTTACAATATAGTTTTTAATATAGTCCCCCCCACAAATATATATTAAATACATATATGCATATGTATATATATTTAATGTTGTAGAAACTTTGGCTATTGTTCTCCTTTCCACCCCCTGGGATTTATTGATATTTGTTCATTAATATTTTTAGTGACTAGAAGGATTATTTTAGCAAAGTCTATTTCACCCCCACAGTGTGAGCCATTGACATTGCCACATGAAGTTGAAGTCTTGGGTATGAGCACTGTCATCCTGGGATGATGATTTTTGTTTGTTTGTTTGTTTGTATGTTTGTTTTTTGTAATAACACCTAGATGTTAAGTTCCACTAATTTCTAGCTTATTTCTCTATCATTTTCGAAAATGACCTGGGACATAAATTGCTTCACAGAGTCATTCAATGAAATTCAGTCACCTTTACAAGGATAGTTTTTGAGGTCTGTATTTGAAATTGTTTTGGTCTCTTTCCCTGTTCCCCCCCCACCCCGGAAAATTAGTCATATAATAGTGTAGCTTATATTTCTAAGGGATCTACCAGTTTCCTTTTAATTACTTTTCACCATACTTTCCATTGTTTTGAAAATTTCCTTGGGTTTAATTCCCAACACTCCGTTTCAATTGAGTCAGTTCCTTGGGAAGAGTTTCAGAGCTCTCTGTTTTATGGACTGCCTCTACCCTGAGGCAAAATATCTGTTAAGGCTCTGGAGTTGGGGATGGGGACAAAGATATACTTCTCTCTGAGAGATATCCATTATCCGGTAAGCATTCAACTGGGGATGGAGGATTATAGACCAGGTTGTAACCTCTGGTCTTCTCCACTTGCTTCTTATAAAGCAGGGCAAACAAACTGAAGTATAGGTTATCTGGGTCCCAGTATTCTTAATTTGCTTCACTCAAGATAGAGCTTCTATCCCACAAGTAGGAACTGAACATAAGAACTGACTCGTGACTGTGTTTCCCTAGAACATAGTCTCTGCAACAGCTAACTGAAGCATGATTGGAAATGTTGATGCCTTGCCTCTCCTGGAAAGATACCATAGCCCTTTGACTGACAGCTGTTGAAGAGGAATCATTGTATGCTAGGTTGCACCTGTCTGGAGTAGAGTTTCCATAACACTGAGCTGGGATGGAAGATGGAGAGAATGGGCCATGGTTCAAATGCCACAGACTCACTGTTTTTACTTTAGTTTTAGTAGGTTTTCTCAATTAAATATTTCTTCATTGGTTGTATGTCCTTAGGACCATTTTCAGAGATTTTAAATTGTCATTTTTAAAATTGTCATTGTTGTAATTTTTACCAGTTTTATTTGGGAGCTGTTCTGCATTACTCCTCAGGGTGCTATAACAGAAGTTCATCTGTTAGGGCTTTTTAAGATTGGTTTCCTAAGCTATCTTGGAGATCCTGTGGGAGAGAGAAGGCTCTTACACTGATTTTTACTGCAGAAGATAAAACACAGACTAGGACTTCAACTGAGCCTGTGTATGGGCTTCAGCAGCTGTTTGTTTTAGGGAAGTTGGAAGTGAGAGGAGAGGAGATCATGTTCATGTCACCGTGTTTCAGAATCCTGCTTCCCTTTTTTTTCTGAAATAGCTTCACTGAGCAGAAGAACAAAACACCCAACAATTTATTAATGTGAGCAAACTTTTCCAAAAATATTCAGTTTGCTCTATTAATATTGGCACCATGGTAAAGAATAAAATCCAACTCATTATCTTCAGACCCTATGTCTAATTCTATGAGAATCTTTTGTGGTGCACATATTTTGCATGAATAATTTCATGGCTCTTTCTCTTTGACCTTTGGCTATATTAAACAAAAGAATCACAAGGTTTACAAATGAGAAACATAAGAAAAATATAATGATTAAAATTTAAAATACATAACATAACCTTTCAGGATAAAAATGGAAGTTTTGCTAATTTGATATCAAAATGTATTGATTAAATGCATTTTATATCCAGAAATACAGGAAAATTGAATTAATAAGTGTCTGAAATGAAGATATTCATAGCAATGAACTCTAGATCATACACATTAATGCATCTTAGAGAATTCTTCAATACATTTATTAATTGGATCTCATTGTTAGCAAAAATTTTAAATGATATTTTCCATAATTGTTTGTAAAAATATTTATATTTGCCACTTCATTGTCTTTTTCTATGCAGATGAATTTAAAATAATTATTGTGTACTCAGTTTTGCTCATCATCAGTTTCTTAATGATTGATGCTGATGATGTTTTTTCTTTCTGTCAGAAGTGTGGATTTTGTCAAGGACCTAACGTGAATACTGACACTGTACAGATGTGCACTGGTAAACGTATGTGACTAAATGAATAAAACTTTTAAATGAAGTTTTATTACTCTCTGGGCTATTTTCTTACTCTCTGGACTAATGTTTAAAATGCCTTATATATTTTGGTATTCCCAGGGACTGGATCATACTAGGCACGCAATAAACGTCGAAACACACCTTAATTGACCACTTCATAATTTATAACATGGCTCTACAGTTTTAACTTATTTATACAATTGATATCACTTATAAAACAAATGCATTATCAGTGAAAGAACCTTTGGAAATACAAATATTTAATGTATATATATATGTGTGTGTGTATATATATATATATATACATACATATATATATAATAAAGCAGATGTTACCCAAGTTTACACAATCCAAAAATGAGCAGTGATTGATATAATATGAATATGTATATTTCTATGTATATATTTCTTTTTTATGTCTAAAATTTTAAAAATAGACATAAAATAATTTATCATGACTATATCACAACTAACAATCATTTCTCTATTGTGGGCTATTTAGGTAGTTTTTAGTTTTTCTCTATAATGAAGTAGTTTTCTCTATAAAAAAGTAGTTTATAGATTTCTCTATAACAAAGAGCACTGAGATAAACATTTTGTAGATATCTTTATCTATATCTTGAACATTTTTTGATGAAAAGATCCTAGAAGTGGGATAACAATGTCATAGTATAAAACTTCTTTAGAGCTCTTGAGGGATATTGTCAAATTACTATGGCTCTTGGATAAATTTAGGATAGTGTTATTTGGTTCTGGTTGTTTCAAAGAAGATCATTTGAACCAGAAGTTTGAAATTTAGTAATGTGGACTTCAGTCTTTCTAAAAATGGAGATTTAAAAAACTAGAGTCACCTCAAAACAAAATGCACTTCTTCGAGATGTCTGAGTTTCATTACTCTCTTATCTGCATGCTTTACATTAACTCTGGCGAGGCTACCCTCCTGTTGCCCCCTCCCACTCCTGTACAACACCTCACTTCCAGACCCCCACTTGGTGCATGATAAGAGCTATTGCTGCTGCTGTCACTACCAATGATGTCTATGGAGGGCTTGCTGTGTTAAGGCATCATGGTAAGAACTTCTTCTTCCCACATCTTTGTTCTACTTCTCAAAACTCTATTTTGAACATATTATTTTTCCTCTCTCTGAGAAAGACAGTCAATCTGTCTGCCTCATGCCTCATGCTAAACATGGCAGTGCCTAACAAGCTATGAGTGTTGTTGGTCTCTCTGATCTCCACTGTTGGGTAATCAACTTCTTCCTCACACTTTATCCCATCAATGGCATCCAATAGTATGAAATCCAGTAGATCTAACCTATATCTCTGCTCTGTGCTTTCTGCTGTCTGAAAAATCCTGAGTTATCATTGCCCTTGTGTGGACATGGTGGATATACATCATGATCCTTCTGAACCATTATTCAGTTGTATGTATTTGTTTTGTTCTGTCTATTAATATATATGGACAAGGTATGTGTTTAAATAATTTTCTGTTGAGAACCTGTTTCATTCTTGTGAGAGAACAGAGCACTTTAATGGAATCTTCAAAGGGAAAGTGGGTTTCTCACAGAAGGTAAAGGAATATCCAGTACTTCTGACAAGAACAGAAGACAAAAAAAATCAGTGAAGATATATTGGGGACATTTCTGATATGAATGTGAATACAGTATTTCAATTTGGGGATAATTCATGTGTAAATATTTTATATTGAAATGTGTTTTGATTGAGAGTGTTAGAGAAGAGAGAGGGAGAGAGAGAATGAGAGAGAGAGAGAAAATGCTTATGTGTTGGTAAGAATGAGAGAGAGAGTATTGAAAATATTATAAAAACTACAAAAGTATCAGATATCAGAGTTAGGATGACTTACGTCTCAATGCTGACTTTAACAGAAATAGAGTGTAATTAACCTACACAAATTAACTCTTGTAGACATAATTAACTCTCTGGGAATTATGCAAATTCTGTCAGGAGGTGATGGGGAAACTCACTATGAGAGTTTTATGGCATCTAAAAACCAGAAGAGAATCTTGCTCATCTGAGATTGATGTGAAAACTAGGACCAGGTGGAAATGTTACTCAGACCCTGGGGTCAGGAATAAGAGAATTCAATGGGATTCTACTTTCTCCACAAGGCAGGCTCCTGAGGGTAGCTCAGCTTTGGCCAAAGGTCGAAAAGCCAGTGTGAGAGAAGTGACAGGAGCCCCTGATTGGGGGATTCTGAGACAAAGACTGTTTATGAAGAAAATACATCTTGAAGGTAATAGGCATAAGCAATTGTGAAAATATTTAGATGAAATCATAAATTGTTAGAGTTGAAAATGTTTATAGTTAAGATTGAGTTTTCCAGGTGAGGTAGATATGTCCCAGAGTTGTTAAGTGACAAGTCCAAAGTGACACAGCAAGTGTCAAAAAATCAAAGAGGGATCTCAGGTTTCTTGAAAGTTCTTCACCCCGATGTTCTAGTGTCATCTCTAATCTCTATTAGGATCATGATTTTCAATCAGGGAATAACAGACCCTCAGTCTGCCAGGTCATCCACATCTGTGTACAATCCTCATTGTTGTGCCAACAATGCCCAGGGTAAGTTGTATTCACTTTCTGGGGCTACTGTAACAACTGACCACAAACTGGGTGGCTTAAGAAAGCAGAGATTCATTCTCTCACAGTTCTGGAGTCCAGAAGTCCAAAATCAGTATCACTGGGCTGAAACCAAGGTGTTGGCAGGGTTGGTTGTACTCCTTCTCAAGGCTCTAGGGAATAATCCTTGCATCTCCTAAATTCTGGTGGCTTCTGTATTCTTTGGCTTGTGGCCACATCACTCAAATCTCTGTCCCTGTCTTATCATTGCATCATCCTTTGTGTGTGTTCAAATGTACCTCCGCCTTACTCTTATAAGGATACTTGAGATTGCATTTAGGCCCAGTCTGATAACCCAGAATAATCTTCCCAAGTCAAGGTCTCATTCACATCTGCTTTGTCTTTTCCTTTCAAAATAACATTATAGGGATTAGGTCCTAATATCTTTGGGGGCCTTTATTCAAGCTGCTACATAAGTTCTCATTGTATTCTGGACTTAGGCGAAACATGGAATGACCACACTCTATTTGAAAAGTATAATAGCTTTTGCTGCCTGGAAACTATATGAATAATGGGGAGGAGATTTGGGAGTCACATTTTTTATAGGTAGTATTAAATCCATGAGTGACTGCTTGTCCCTAGAGAATGAGTGTAGATAGAAAGGAAACAAGCACAAAGCTGAGCCCTGGTGCTCTTTAAGCTTAGGAGTCAAAGAGCTGAGTAGGATTTTGAGAAGAGTGTTCAGAAGGTGAAGCCAGTGGACTAGGAGGAGAGCAGGAAAAAAGAGAGGCAAACTATGTCAATCAACTATGTCTGCAATCAACTACATGGATACTAAAATCACCAAAGATATAGCATGAGTAGTATTAATGCAGCAGACAACGAATGAGCAGGGGGTAAAATCTTTGAGGAACTGGAGGGATCCCAAGGAGGAAGAAGGAGCTATCATAACAAAAATTCTCATTTTTTCTCACTAAACATTTATTCAATATGGGACATTAGTAAACATTTTTTGTTAACACTCATTCAGACTTTAAGTCTCTCTTCTAGTTGTTTCTGTGACAAGATCAAAATGTTGAAAGATGACTGGCTGCTCTTCTCTTTGAAAAACATGATTAAGAAAATGAAAAGACAAATCACAGATCATGGGGAAGTGTTTGCAAAGCATACATCTATAAAAGTCTTATATTCAGATTTTATAGAGAACATGTACAACTCAATAAAAGAGACAACAGTGCAATAAAAATAGGACAAAAGGACAAGCACATCACAAAGTGCTCATGAAAACTAAAACCATATCACAACATATCTACTAAAATGGTGAGAGTAAAGGAAATGGACAATACAAAGTGATGGCGAAGATGTGGAGCAATTGTAATACCTTACATTGCTGATAAGAAGGCAAAGTACTGCAGATACTTTGGAAAATAGTTTGACAGATTCTAATAAAATTAAACACTCATTTATATGACCCAGCAATTCCACTCTTCAATATTACCTAGTAAAAGCATATATATACACAAAGATCTATATGCAGAAGTTTATAGTATCTTATTAATAATAACCCCAAACTAGAGATAATTGCACTATCCATCAACTAGTACATGAACATAAAATTGTGGTACATTCATAAATTGGAATACTACTTAGCAATAAGAGGGAACAAAGTTGTGACATATGCAATAAAATGGTAAAAAGGTAAATCTCAAAAGTAATATGTGACATGAGAGAAGACCAAAGGAAAAGGCTATGTATTGTATTATTTCATTTTCATGATGTATGATTGAATTGTGTTCCCCAAAATCATGTATTGAAGTCCTAAGCCCCAGTACCTCTGATATGACCATATTTGGAGAAAAGCGTTTTTACAGAGGTATTCAAGTTAAATGAGGTCACCCAGATTAGGGTGGGTCCTAATCCAATAACTAGTATACTTATTAAAAGGGGAAATCTGGGAACAGGCACACATTCACAGAGGGAAGATGATGTGAAGACACAGGGAGAAGATGGCCATCTACACACCAAGGAGAGAGGCTTGAAGAGGCAGATTCTTCTCTCATTGCCCTCAGAAGGAACCAACCCTGCTGATAGTTGATCTCAGGCTTCTAGCCTCTAGGACTTTGAGACAATAAATGCCTATTGTTTAAGCCACCCAGTTTGTGGTACTTTGTTACAGCAGCCCTAGGAAACTAATTCAGGTGACTTCTGGAAAAGGTAAAACTATAGAACAGAAATCAGATGAATGGCTTCCAAAGAGGATAGAAGGAGGGGATTTACTACAAGGAGGCATAAAGGAACTTTTTTGGATAATGAACATTTATTTATTGATGGAGGTGGTAGATATGTACATAATATACATATCTACAAAAATTCATTAAACTCTACATCTCAAAAGGATGAGTTTTACTCTATGTAAATTACACCTTGATAAGCCTGACTTTAGCACAGTTTGCAGCCTTTCCTTTGTTACTCTGCTCTTGGTCTCTATTGAGTTCATCATGGTGATGGGTAGAGATGAAAATTTGAAGAGAGCAGGGAAAATTGCTTCACGTGGAACGTGAGAGGCATAGTAGAAAGAGAGAAAAGGATGAAGTGGAAGCAAGAGGTAGGAAAGAGGAGAGATGAGAAATGATGAGGCTAAGCAATGGAGGCGATTGGGACTTCTGAAGAGACAGAGAGACCTAAGTTACAAGGAGTAACTTTGGGGAGAGGGACCAGTAAAGAGGGACCAGTAAATGAGATTAGGACTTCTGAAGAGACAGAGAGACCTAAGTTACAAGGAGTAACTTTGGGGAGAGGGACCAGTAAAGAGAATTGTTAGGAAGTGTTACTGTTCTCAGTTGAATGAACCCTTTTCCATTATTATGCCCTCAAGGAAACCATTAGTAAAAATTTACATCTTTCTCAGAGTTTTTGGAGTAGAAATAATGTCCATTGATCCCTATCACTCTTCTGAGCAGAGCCTTAAAAGTGAGACCCTCTTTTGCTCAAGCTGCTTTTAATTAATTTATTTATTTATTAATTAATTTATTTATTTACCTACTTTCCCCACAGAGCAGGGATCAGAGCTGATGAACTGTACAGCATTTGCCTTCTCTCTCCCCTGCTCCTTGCACCTAACACAATTTCAAGTGCTACCTGATGGCTGACCATTGAATTTCAACTGAAATGCATCTACTTTTCCATTTTCTATAGCGATGGCTTAAGCTGAAAGAAAAAGCCTCTGGAATATATTAATCCCAATAAAATAAGCCCA
The DNA here is from genome assembly GCF_028021215.1 of Eschrichtius robustus. Taxonomy (NCBI): domain Eukaryota; kingdom Metazoa; phylum Chordata; class Mammalia; order Artiodactyla; family Eschrichtiidae; genus Eschrichtius; species Eschrichtius robustus. The sequence continues at coordinate 152,549,181 of NC_090824.1, read as the reverse complement.
TAATGCCATTGAAATAATCTCTCTGTGTATTTGCATAAACCTTGTATGTCTACATATTAAATTGTTTACAAGTATATGTTTTATGAGGAAACAGTTCTAGACAGTCTTCCTAGTAAATAGAATTAAAATTGCGTTCCTTGATTTTTCCTATACCTCAGGGTATGAGAAAGTATGTCTTTGATTCTGTACAACAATTAAAGCAAAGTTTTCCGAGTGTGCAAAGGTAAGTCTGAAGCCAACATTTTGAAGGATGCGTATTTCAGTGGTACCAAATTCCCGTTTTGTTTTCTATTTATGGATATAATCAGGGGCTGGAAGAATTACTCTCTGCTCAAATACTACTTATTGGAGAGAAGCATTTTTCTTTATAAAGAAAGTCCATGGGAGAATTAAATAAAAAATCATATCATCAAAGGAATAATGGCTCATCCCAGAGAATATAGTGTTCAAATATTTTAGTCCACAGATATGTTGACTTTTTTTTTTTTTTAATGTGCAAGAACATTATGGCATGTAAGAAAGAATCCTTACCAATGTCTGTTTCTTTAGGAGCTGCATCTAGGGAAGACAAGCACAGATGTCTTTATTAAGCTTTAGTCTAAGTATCTTCCCTGGAGGGGACCCTGGCGGGTGAGCATTAGTGGGCTGATGCGTAATCTGTGCTTATTACTGTGCTCATCAGCGGTGGGTGACCTCACTAGGAGGGACGCAGTATTGCGATTTCTCTGATTCTTAGAATCTGTGTTGACTCTAGGAGGAAGGATGCGGGCTTCCAGATACATACTCTCAGAATAAACAGATCATGAGTACACTTCCACTAAACATCCCTCTTCAACAAGCAATTTCCATATCGTGAGAAAAATCATAAGGTGTTTTCAGGCAGAATAAGCTGAAGTTTGGAGAATCAGTTCATTCTGATTTAACTACTTCACTGGGTAAAACTGTTGTACCAATAACACAGAATTTTTTAAGTTGTGAATTTCATTCGTGTGTTTTGAAAATAAAATGAAGTGATGAAGTTTTTTTCCTATTACTGCAATTTTACTTGTGAAAAGTGCTTGTCTGTTTTTAGCTCTGGCAGTTTCAGTTATAACTTTAAATATGTGCTTTATATAGTGGTGGAAATTGAGAGGTTGATTTGCTTTTCTTTGCAATAAGTAGTTTGATTTCTGTGAGGGTGACCATAATGGTAGAAATCCTATTTTTTACATGAAAAGTGAGTGTATATATATATATATATACACACACACATACACACACACACACACATTTGCAATAGTCCTGAATCTTACCTTGATTGTCATCATTTCAATTTCTCAATGAAAAGCAAATGCTACACAATTAAACATTTACTGTTTTTATGAAATTTCATACCAAATGAGACAGCGACAGGTTCATTAAAGTGAATTGTTATGTAAGCACTTAAAACTAGATTGGAATCACCGACTAGAGTTCAGTATTATCTCTGTTGTGTTGGTAACAAGCACAGTCAGAGAGAAAAAGGAGTACCTAATTGTTGGACTTTCTTTCAATCTATGACTGTATTGCCATTTCCCTTACATTCATTTGGGAAAAAGAGAAACTCATTTTAAAATCTTTTTTTAAAAGAGAATCCATTACAAACTCAGTGACTTTGCATACTTTCACCGATTTTATGTCCACCTATACAGCAGAGTATATTTAGTGACTTACTTAGGGGAAAAATAGACTTGACTCTCAATTTGAGTCACTTGCTTAATAGAAACTGGCTCAAGAACACTGGAAATGTGGTTAAGCCACAAGTTAATTAAGTTTGACACCATTGCTGGGAGTTGGCAAGGGTGAAAACAGAATTATAAAGTTAGTACTTTGACACCAGGGAGATTTCTTTCTGTTCAAAAAGTATATAAAAGTTATAAGCTTACATTAGGGAATTAATTTGCATAGAAACAAGAGAAGTTTGTTTAAAATCTTAGTTCCTCACACCTCTCTGATCTTTTACATACATTCTCTTTGCAATCCTCTTCCCTGCCTTTTTCATCAAAAACAAATATTTCAGAAGATACACACACACACACACACACACACAGAGCAATGTACAGAAAGAAGAGGACCCACATCTTAACTGGCATATGCCACAAAATGTCCTCAGAATTGGAAAACAGCATATATCACCTAGTAAATTAAATAAGAGGATGCTATTTTAAGTTAACAAACCAGAAAAAGCTATAAAATGTATCAGAATAGTTTTTGGAATTTTCAGATCAGATTAGCGGATCTGATTCAAACACAAGAGTGACCTGGTGTTCAAGTTTTGAGTTTGTAGTAGTGAAGATAAATGATCATTTATAAAGTATCCCTCTCCATTATATGATATGTAAAATAGGCCTTGATACAGTTATTTGTATTGGGTTGGCCCAAAAGTTCATTCGGGTTTTTCCGTAACATCTTACAGAAAAACCAGAACAAACTTTTTGGCCAACCCAATATATAAAAATGAAACTCTCCCCTTTTCCTAGAGGTAGATTTGGAAATATACCCTCTGTGACAGGGGATGGAAGGGCACCATTATTTGCAGGACCCTCTTCCATGCCAGGGCACATGATAGTTTACAAAGGGCACGTGAGACTCTCGGAGTGGCAGCAGGAATTGTTTAGGGGTGTTCCTTTCAGGGTCCTGCTGGAGTGGCCAATTTACTGTGGGATTACTTCCTTATTATTGTGGCATCTCTCCTTTATTACTTTCAGGACACATGTCTCAACAAGTGCGGTGGGTTTGGAAGTCAGGGTTTATACATGAAAAAAGGAATATGGTGAACAAAATTACAAAACTCATCTATGAAATGTACTAGCAGGTTTACTAAATTGTTAATGTACTCATGTGGATGGACGGCAGAGAGAGAGAGAGAGCAATGGTGAGTAACAAACTGACCCAATTACAATCATATAGCACTATCAAGCCCACCTCAATAAATGAAGGTATACAATTTCTCCTCTGTAATTTCAAAGTCCAAAAAGCTCCAAAACAAAAAGTTTTTTTCTCCATAATTTATCTGGTGACAGAACATGATGTGTACTGCCCTAAGGCTACTGCATTCTCTATTTCTCCAACTTACTGTGACTGGCCATGTATTTTAATCAGAAATATTGCATTAGAATAATGGTAGGGAAATGGGGGTTGCCCCAGACCTCACTGAGGCTACCATGTAATGTCCTCTTCCAAAATCTGAATTCGGAAATACATCTGGCTCTGAGAGTTTCAGATAAACAATTATGGACCTTTATTTCGGGAATTTCTTTCTTCAGTCATTGATCTGAACTGTCAACTCCTTGGCCTACGCACGGCACAGGGAGATCAGCTCGGCGCTTTGTGACAACATAGAGGGGTGGGATAGGGAGGGTGGGAGGGAGACGCAAGAGGGAGGGGATGTGGGGATATATGGGTACATATAGCTGATTCACTTTGTTATACAGCAGAAACTAACACACCATTGTAAAGCAATTATACTCTAATAAAGATGTTAAAAAAGAAGAAAAGAAAAAAAAAAAAATTCCTTGGCCTACTTTTCTGTCCCAAACCAGATCTTTTCTCTAGTGATCCAAGCTAGACTGACCATTTCCTTGACCCCATGTTACTCACCTCTAGTACTTTCTATCTCTCTGTTATCCTTGTGAGGTCAGTCTTCACAGACCTTCATACAATGGTAGGTGGTTATTTCCACTTTCACTCGCCTCTGAGGTGCTGGCTGTTGAGGGGTCCAGTCCTTCACCTTGGGCACAGCAGAGGTTGCAGCCTTATTTTTCTTAGCATGCCTTGTTCTCTCCCTGTTACTCTTATGTGAACAGAAAGATTAAAGCTACAGTGAGCTTTGTCATTTGGTAGTAACTACTACTCCCCAAAGTCCCTTCTATTGTTCAAATTTTTTTTATACAGTACTCTCCTCGATTATTATTGAGAAAGCACTGCTAGGTCTGATAATCTTGGGTTTTATATCTTATCTACGTGATATTCATTTATAAATAAGCCACATTTTAACTTGTGCTTATATTACCCAAAACCTTGTAAAGTGGCCGCTATTAAATCCATTTACAGATTTGGTAAATAAACATTGAGAAACTTGTCTAAACCTCTACTGTTTAAAGTGTGGTCTGGGGACCAGTAACTTCACCATCACCAAGCACTTGCTAGAAGTGTAGAAACTCAGATCCCACTGCAGATCTGCTGAGCTGGAATCTGCATTTTAACGATTATCTCTGGGTAATTTGTAAATCTACATTACAGTGTGAGAAGTTGTTCATTGAGAAATCCGGTGATATGTCTTCTCCACTATAAATCTTGTTGAAAAAAATCAAGGGTGTAAGATATGTGTAGAGACATAAGGATCCAGTTCTCAAATTAGAAAACAACCAGTTAAATTAATATTTTGACAAAAATCATAAAAGTAAATAAGACTTACAAAGACACTCAGGGTAAAGAATTATTCTAAAACATGTTTTATTTCCCATATTCCTAATTATTTCAAGGAACACTACTGTAGCTGAAAAGAACAATTAACATTGCAATGTTGACAAATGATGGAAGAAGAATAGAATTGTTCATAAAAAATCAGGCAAATATCTGGTGTGACTGCCTGTGGACTCTCGGGGTGCAGCTGGTGGCTCATTGGGTTGGTGCCCAGCTAATAAGGCCAAAGGTCAGGCTCCCTTCCAGTTGCTGTGTGCATGATGAAATAGCACAGAACAAGGGGCTTGATCCTTAAAAATTCTTCTTTCTCCAGACTATCGAAGGAGGGGGACACAAACCTATTATGATCCTAAATACTTGGGTTTTCAATCAGAAGATAATTTTTTCCAATCTGTAAGGTCCTGTAGCCACACACAAGAAAGTGCTGTCCTCAGCTGGTAGCCTCTGCATTGCAGACGCCGCCTCTAGCTCTTTGATGTTTCTCTTCCACTAGCAGCTGTGCATCTGCGACTCTGACTCCCAGCCAGCCAGCCGGCAGGCCATGGACCCAGGGACTCTGGACCAATGCTTGAACCACTGACCCTCACCTTATTTACAGTTGCTCTCCAATTGTGTAGGTGTTATTATTCTGAGAATTGGTGTACACCCAGCCCCCCATCATTACACCAGAGAAAAATGGGACTCAGGTTTAGTGCCCTAAGTAACATCAGTCTAAGTGGCAGAGTTGGAATCAAAGCCCAGGTCTATGTGACAACAATTTACTTGAAAGTATCACTTCAGGTCTCACACGTGAGACACAACCAATCTTCAATCATGAAAATCTTTCTACTATAAAACAATTTCATAGTAAAATGTTGTTTTAATGAAGGATTCTGTGATGTATACTCGAAACTCTTGAGAGAGTCTCTAAAATACTTTCAATCCAAAGACATCATTTCCTAGGGGTAGAAAACTGGTGTCAGAATGGCTGAATTCAGACCGCACATTTGGTGTGTCCCTTGTTGAATTCCATTATCATTGTTATTATTATTATTGTTATTTTAAATACCTTCAGGCATGGCAGGTCTCTAGCTGCCACAGGCATGACCTCTATTGTTTTATAGTTTCCTGATGAATAATTCATAAATCTATGTTATCTGATTGATCCCACCCCAGTATTTAAATTTATAACTGATGATTTCTATTTTACTAACCGAAGTACTATATTATTTATCAGATATGTTCATCCTTACAACTTCATGTGCGATATTTCCTAAAAGCAAAACAGAACAAACAAAAAAAACCAAAAGTGATTCTTCAAAAATATTATGGATATTTATTTTTTCATTTCCTGCTCTTCAACATTTTTCCAATTCTAATGTAATCAATGTAACCTTTATGTGGCTTAAGGGTTATTTGGTTAGTTGATATCCTTTAGTCTTGACACATGCTTAGATAGCTTTTTTATTGTTATTGTTAACATACAATATAATGTTAGTTTCAGGTATATGACATAGTGATTCGACATTTTTATACATTATAAAATGATCACCACAGTAAGTCCAGTTACTATTTTTCACCATCAAAGTTGTCATAATATTATTGACTATATTCCCTAGGTGTACATTCCTCCTGTGTATTCCTCCCTGTGACATATTCATTTTATAGCTGCAAGTTTATACATCTTAATCCCCTTCGCCTATTTCATCCATCCCCTTAGCTGCCCCCCCTCTGGTAAAAACAGTATATTCTCTGTATATATGAGTCTGTTTCTGTTTTGTTTGTCCATTTGCTTTGTTTATTAGTTTCTGCATATAAGTGAAATCATATGATGATCAACAATTTCAAGCTGTAGGAAAACTACCCTACATATGACCCCTTCACATCTTTTTGTTGTTCCCCTACTCCAAGATGAGACAGTGTACTTTATCTCAGCTCAATTGAGTAGGATTTGTCCAATCCAACCACAACATACAGGTTATGCTGCAGTAACACAGAGTCCTAAAATGTCAATGGCTTGAAATAGCTAAGGTTAATTCCTCACCCAAAGTCCCTGCTGTGACACAGATGCTCTACTTATAGGACACCCAGATTGACTGAGCATTGCCATCTTAAACATGGTCAGTCATCACACCATAGGGAAAAGGTCTCCTGAGGGTCTTGCCCTGGCAGTGAAATGTTTGATCCAGAAATGGCACACATCACTTTGCTCACAACTCATTGGCCAGAACTTTTCACAGGACCCACCTTCTCACAAGGGGGCCAAGAGTTTCACTCCTACCATGGGCCTGGGAGGCAGAGACCTCTGCCTCTCTTTTTTAACTGTCTTACCATCTTATATTCCTTTTACTCAAGGGATTTTTCTCCCCTCAAGTTCACTGGCATTTCTTTTTGCCTATATCTAAAAAAAATTTTAAAAATCCTAGACCATTGTGGCACCAGTGAACAAAATTATGAAATGAAAGCAATTTAACCAGAATACACTGATAGCCCACACTTCCTATTAGATAAAGGCTATTAAGGATCTGCCATATCATAATAAAATCTACTATTATGATACATTTTCTTTCCTTCATTATTCAGAGACAGTGCTCTTATTTAATTACTCATATTTGTATCAAGTCAGTGTGTAGTGATTCTTTGGGGATGGTGATTGTTTTTCTGTAATCTATCTGAAAGTATCTGATACCATTCTTTATGAGCAGAAATGAAAGAGATCTACCCATTTAACAAAAAAGAAAAACATCATTTAAAAACAAAAACATCTCGATTCATTTCATTTTGTATAACTGGCATAACTGGATTTAGAGTATTTATTTTGCAACACTTTTTTTTTTTTTCTGGACTCCATAGTCTTTTAGAATTTGGAACTTGGCTATACATCGGGATTCCACCGGATTCTTTTAATGTAGGTTTCTGTCTATTTTTGGTTCTGAATTGAGAACCCCTCAAAATTGATTGAAAAGTATCAGATGCAATAAGTCATAGCAAAGGAGAAAAAGACTTACCTTTATATTTCCTACTACAACTCCCAACTCCCATTTTACTCTTTCTTCCTTTACCTCAATCACATCATTTTATTAGTGAAAAAAATGTTTTGAGCCAAAAAGACATAATTCATACAAGTCATCCACCCAATGATTAGCAACTCTGGACGAAGTACGCATATAATTTACTAAGGTTACTCAGCTATTTTAAAAGCCTCTTAGACATTCTGGCAAGAGGCCGTATCCCCATCCTGCTCTGTTCAAAGCCAGCCTGCTTTTAGCCAGATCCAGGACAGATAACACGCACGGGAGAACATTTTAAACTCTTGATGTCAACATGATAAGCCTGTAAAATTATATGGATACAAATAATGCAGTTTTACCCAAGCCATTGACAGAAAGCGATGGTGCAGAAATTCAGAGAGCGCCCCTGGTAATACTCATGTAGCCGGGGAAGGCCTGGGCACTAGTCACTAGCTGTTGCCGGCCATTCCTCTCGGAGCTTGTCAAGCTCACGGGGGTCTGTGAAGTCATTCCACACAGCTCACCATGGGAACCAGGGGAAAACGCTTTGCTTTAAGGACATACACAGCTGTGATGTCACAGGCACGAAGATAATAATAAAATGTGGCTAGTGTGGTGTCAACTACACCTTGGCTCTTTTGTCTTCGTTCCCTTCTCGTATAATTTTGTATCCTTGTGCGAATCGCCTCATTAGGGAAAGAGACTGAAAATTGGGGTCAGGGTATTTAAACCTGACCTGTGCAGAGGCCAGACAAGGCCAGGGCCCACCGAGGTTTCACTTCAGAGCTCCAGACCACCCCTGAGGTGACACCAATTCAAGCCTCATTTTATAAAGGCCTTATTAATTATTGTCTTTATAAGAAGGAGAAGAAGCCTTATAAAGAAATGTGTCATTCTCAGAGTAATAGTGGGCAGACAAAAAAAGGAAGAGAGAGGGAGAGAGAGAGGGAGAGAGAAAGAGACAGAAGATCAAAAGGGAGCTTTTTTTTCCCTTTTGCTTTTCATGCCTCCAAACCTCAAAGGAGGTGGGGGAACAATCAGGCTCGGGGGTCTCGTGTGCTTTCTGGCAATTAGACTCAGCTGATGGGCTGAAAGGGATTGAATGGCAGGGTTCAAGGCCCTTCTCCCAAGCTGCAGACAACAGGCTTTTCCAAAGCAGCCGAGCAGCAGACACCATCGAAATCATTTCAAATGGAGACTTACAGAGAGGATTCATTAATTCACTGGCCTAAACAATTACGGGGACATATAATGTCTCTATAAACACTTTGATAAAGACTGTCATCTTAGACCTTCATTTTCCCTATTTTGTTAGAGAGTTTTAATGACATGTTGGAAAGGCATCTTTCATTTCTCCAATTACTAAATTATAAACCTTTTTGCCTAAAATCATCCACCCCCCCCCAAATAACTGAATATTTCATTTTTAAACATTAGGCTGCAAAATCCAAAAAGAAAAAAAATTATATATATATATATATTTATATATATATATATTTTTATATATATATTTATATATATATATATATTTTTATATATATATATATTTATATATATATGTATAAATCTTCCACTATCAAATTTATAAAGCTCAGTTTTCATCTGGTTTAAGCAGAGAAAATTTGCTCTCTGGTTTGATAATTCTTGCACATTTCTTTTATAGTTCTCAGTTTCTCCTTGTTTATTTAATTTTTAACCAATATATTGAGAAAAAAAATTTTGTCGACTTAGACTATGCTAGTTACTTAGAGGGGAGGTAAATGCAATAATCCAGCACTGTGTTTGTGTGTGTGTGTGTGTTGGGTGGGGGGCGTTAGTGATTTTTGTATTTGGGGCATCACCTAGATTTAAATTAAAAAAAAAGATAAGCCTACGAGCCATTTGGCCTTAGGGACAGCTGGACATTCAGAAGCTGAAAGAAAATCAAAGTGCGGGGGCTTCAGCACGCGCAGCAAGAATGAATGATCCTGAATTTCAAGTACTCGACTTCCCAAGTGTAACAGGATCGAAATGATCTTGATCTGTCTGGTCACTACCCAAATGAGTGGTAATTTGCAAAAGAGCACCATTAACCGGCCTTTCAAAAGATGGGGCCAGTTTTTTAAAACCATCTGTGAACTGAGATCAGCTTTGTAGCTCCAGTTTTATTTTCTCTCCATGGGGTTTTCACCTAACTACCTGCGAGGCTTTGATTTTGAGGTGGAGCTGACCTCTTGCACAGCATCCGCCAGCAAAAATAGCTGTTCCTCTTTGCTCGTCCACATGGAGAAAATGTTTATATGTGTGTGATCACATTGGGCTTGCTCAACAGGGCAAGGGTTAACTACTTACATACTGTCGACCCCTTTCAAGCAGGGACTGAGCACTGCTGCTTCTAGGCAAGCACATAAGCACTTGAGGGCTTTGGCAATCACTGATGACAAAGTAATAATAAAAAGAAATATGGCCGCTCTCAGAGCATCTTTCATCTATGTACAGGGGGGCATTTGTTTCACAAAAGGCTGGCACTTCGTTTGACATATTTGGAAACTGAGGTAGCCGGCCCTTCTGCCTTTTCCAGAGGAGCCTAGGCTGACTAGAAACCAAACCTGAAGCACTTGACTTGTCCACCTCACTTGGGAGAGAGCAGCCATCTTGATTCACAGGAAAATGGAACCTACTTTGGCCTCTCTTCAATGGCTGGCGTGCTCTTGGGGGCCAAAAGGGAAAGACAGTAGGATGTGGTTATTCAAATAGGCACAGATTTAAGCTTCACAAAGAACATCTTCCTGGACACAGAATACCCTCAATGTCTAGGCAAACGCTCATCCTAACAAACAGTGTGGTATTATAGGGTTCCCCAGGTAAGATAGGTTTTCTATATAAGCTTTGAAGAGTCTTTTTGACTTTTCTAGAGAAAGACAGGAGGTTGCACCGCTGCAAGGACTGCCATGGAAATACTAGTCTGGAGTTTTTGGTGTGTTTACCTGAGATCATCCTTCTACAAACACTAGATTGTCAAGTGACAGGTAAGTACTGGTGTGCATGGATTTGATGCGTAAAATTTTATTCTTGTGCAAATGGTTCATAGGTTACTTCTCTTCTCACAGTGGGTGAAAGAGGTTTCGAAGGGGGCATAGTGTATGCTGGGACTTAACTGTTGTTTCATTCTCTGCTGCAGAGAATGAGATCAACCTGGCCAGCTCTGCTGTCATTCAGTGAGAGTAGCTGAGGGGAGAATGACCAGCCTTTCTAGTCCTGGTGCCTCACAGACAGAGGGTAACTAACATTTTCCAAGGGTTATCTTTCTAATTGAATCACCTCCCTTCCTTACAGATGAGGAAATGAGATTCAGGGAGGTGCAGTCCTTTACCCAAGTTTGCAGAGTCAGTAGTGTTAGAACAGGTCTTGACCTAGCTCTGTTTTTCTCCAAAGTGTAAGTTCTTTCCACTCCACTCATTCACTGGTTTATTCATCCATTCCTTTGTCCCTCCATTCATTCAAAAAATATGTCTGACTATCCAAATGTCCATTGACCAATGAATGGATAATCAAAATGTGGTATATACAGCCAACTGGATATTATTCAACCTTAAAAAGGAAGGAAATTCTGATACTTGCTACCACATGGATGAATCTTGGGGACATTATGCTAAATGAAATAAGCTGAACACAAAAGGACAAATCCTGTATGATTCTACTTACATGAGTTCCTACAGCAGGCAAGTTCTCAGAGACAGAAAGTGCAGCATGGTTGTGGGGTGCTGGGGGTAGGAGGGCATGGGCAGTTAGTGTTTAATGGGTACAGAGTTTTAGTTTCCAAAATGAAAAGAGTTCTGGGTACTGGTGATGGTTGCACAATATTTTGAATGTACTTAATGCCACTAAGCTCTACACTTAAGAGGTTAAAATGGTAAATGTTACGGTATGTATATTTCACCATGATTAATTTTTTTTCAAAATCTATTATATTCTATGTGCTGTATGAGTTCCAGAGAATTTAGAACTGAATATAAAGTCCCCTTTTAAAATTAAGAAAAAAAAAAAAAAACAACTAAGAAAAATGAAGGTATTTTTTTTTCTCTCTGGCCCAGATTTAGCCCAGACTTGTCCTACAGACACAGGCTATGTCTGAGTTGAACAAAATGACATGTGCTGTCTAGGTTAGGGAGGGTGAATACATATTTTTTTTTCTGCTTGTCCAAAGAGAATATTAGACGCAGTTTTAATTATATTTAGATATATGGGTAGGACTTGCTAAAACTACAACACTGAATGAAGTAGAAAGATTACAATGTCTTTAAATTTACTCTTATTCTCATTTTGAGTACTCATTACCTTGTGTTTTGTTGTAGCTTCACTTTGTTACAACTGAAGGAGTTGTTCTCATGTAAATTTTTAAAGAAATAAGGCACAGCATTGTTGTTGAGACACATAAGTATCTTCCCTCAGAGAAGCATGCTGATTTATTTCTAAAAGCAATACTTAAATTTCCTTTACATTTATCTTTGTTAATTTCTTCTAAATTCTGCTTTGATCTACATAGCCTTCCTTTTGTTTAGAGCCAGTTAAATGTTGAGGTTGCCTCAGGGTCTTCTCTTCCTTTCCCCTTTCCCTGGTTGTCCTTTGCCGAGCGTGGGGCTAGTAGAAGTTGGGTCACTGTCTCGTTGTGTGACAGGCAAGTTCCTCTCTGGCATCTGAAATATTAATGCCCCGTGTCAGGTAGCACATTACCCAAAGAAACACTGGCCCAGAGATTTGAATTTGCTTTCTCACTCCTTTCTCCTAAGAGGTTCTGTGGTTGTTGATGTTTTGCTCAGATGTATGTATTTTGAAACCTGCCAGGTAGATGCAAGCATTTAATTTTTAAAAATACCAAGCTCTGAATTTAAACCTTATCATCGTTGCAGCAGAAGTACAAATTCTTTATTCACTTCCAGTCATTTTGATGGTCAGTCTTTTATAAAGTCTTTTTTTTTTTCCTAATGCAAACTGATGTAGAAAGCCAATTTTGAAGCGGGCAAAATGAGATGTGAGTTGGTCTGATTGAAGAGGAGATGGGATAGGAGCCTGGGGGATGAGGGTTCTAGAGTCCATCTACTTCAGTCCTGCTGACAAGGATACTCCCACTGAACCAAGTTTGAAATGTTGATGATTGGATTTCTCACCAGTCAACCCACTCTCATTTGGGCATCTCACAACTGTCTCTTTGAGATGTAGAACATTACATTACATGTACTTAAAGCACACAGTTTCCTCCATGGTTCATGTAAGCATCATTTCATTTTACCTTAGCCTCCAAAATTTTCCTCTACATTTTTCCTCCAGAGAACAACCACTCCTCTGTTTTGGTCCCACCTAAAACCTTACATTCTCAGTCCATTCCCAGTTCCATCCTGATAAATACTTTGTATTTCTCTTTCAGCTGGTCTCTTAATCCTCTCAGTTCTGAAACGGATTCATTAAACTCCACTTTGATAATGAATGGCCACCCCTGCCTTGGGCTTGGACTATTATTCATCATATATGGTGCATTCTGGCAATTTCTTTTCCCAATGAAATGCTATTTAGACATCACTTAGAATGCTAGTGTTAATTCAGTCAACATTCACTGAGCTCCTCACTGGGGACCATCAGAGATGAATCTGTCACACCCTGCATTTAGATACTTGCAGACAAGTAAGGGGTAAAATGTTTACAGTCACACATGAAAAGAGAATTATGAAAAAATTATGATAAGAATAAAGTACCTGTTAGGTGCCAGGCATTTTCCATTCATTATTTGTTTGAGTTATCGTTGCACGTTGGTAACATTTATATTTTACCTTCATTTTTACCAAATGACAAAACTGAGTTTCAGGGAGTTTAGTTGAATCAGATCTGGTACATCACTTATGAGCCACTCAACAAAGAAGCATGGAGGCCTCAGGCGTACCAGGTGACACCTTGTAGGACTACAAAGCAGAGGTCTCCCGAGTTTTGGAGCTACTTGGGGTCTTGCCCCTACTTTTCATTGTTCTTAGGATCAAAGCAAACAGCACCCTTCATCTCCAAACTGTACTTGCCTGCCTGGCAATGACTGAAAGACCAGACTGTGGCTTCAGTCAAAATTAAAGGCAATCCAAGGCACTGTTTCTCTTTTCACCCAAAACCACTGCTCAGAGGTCCCCAGGACAGAGTTCATGTTATTTCAGCCCACGTGTGTGGGGAGATCCTACACTTTGCTTTCCAATTAACTGGCCTCTTTTACTGGACAAGTTGTTGAAACATCTCCAGGCTTCAGAATTGTAGTATGCAAAATGAATGTGAAAGTACTTAACACAGTCTTAGATGCTAAAATTAATTTATGATCCTAAGTATAAAAGAAATATGTGAAGACTAATCAGTCTCTTGAGGATATTATAAGCTCTTGGGAAAGACTTGAGAGAATTCCTGTCACATGAGAAGCCTGCTAGACCTTTTGTTGAAGGAAGTATTTGTATGGATGATATTCAGCAATCTCTAAGAGATTGGCAGGGAGGGAGTTAAACATACGTGCCCCAGAGCTATCCAGAATTTTCAGCTAAGAGGGTGTTCACTCTGCTGTGAACCCCAATTAAAAATAAAACCCCTAGCTGAGTGAGCCCGCCCCATCCTTAGGATAAACAAGATTTGATTCACTGCAATGGCACTGCACTAACTGTGTTGTAGAGTAATACAGTATATATGCCTCCTCTGGGGAGGCACAAAAGAGGAGGCCTAATTATCATCTAGCCAGAAGGATGGGGCATAGTTAACACCTTTCTGGGTGGGCTGAAATTAATGACCCCTTCCACCCACTGTTGCCTACCTCCAAGCCCCTTTATAAATAACTATACAACACAGTAGTTGGTATTCAGATCACAAGAGAGGGCATTTAGCCAATGCATTTGTCTACAGGGTTTGATCTCTTTTTAATTTTGTTCAGATTTACAACTGTGTTATTAAGTGAGATAACTGGGTCCTGTCTGAAGTAGACCAGGACCTTCCCCACTCAAATCTGACTATCTGAAGTTAATATTAATTTTCGAAATTGGACATAATGCTTTTTCCTTAAGTGTTTTTGCAGGCTGCTTTCCCGTAGCCACACTGAGCCCTCCGTTCTGCAGGGCTGTGTGTGTAGCCTGCCTGCCCACTTCAGGCAGAGCAAGTGGGCTTTAGGGACAAAAAGACTGGACTTGTGAAGTGTATGGCAGAAGCTTTAACATTTCGCAGATGGTCAAATGGCTGGGGAATTTGCTCTCTTTTTGAGCAAGGAGGGAGCTGTGTTATATAGCTAATCATGACATTTGAATTTAATAAAGCATTTCTCCTATAAATATGCATATGTTATATACATATGTAGCTATATACGCCTGTATAATATTTAATAACATTATATTTTGAGGCTTACGTCATGCTTTTGAGGTTGACAAAGTAATGAGTGCAAGATTTGGTGATGTCACAGATGTCATGTGATGTCATCAGGTCATGTGATAATTCACACTACCATCCTGAATAAGGACACTATTACATTTGAGAAAAGTGACCTTCCAAGCCTAAGTGATTAATTCAAAGTTAATGAGGATTAGAGGGAAGACTCAGACCCATTTTTTTCCTGATTCTAAATTCAGTGGCATTCAATTATATGACTCTGCCTTTTCTGGAAGTAAAGTTATGGCTACAAGGAGTCTGCCTGCTCTTTCTTTTCATTTGCTTTCTCCCTAGTAGTCTTACAGTATAGTGATTAAGAGCACTGGATTCAACCAACTTCCACTTGCTAATGCTGTGTACTCCTTGGGTAAGGTGTTTGACCTCTTTAAACTTCTGTTTCCATATGTAAAAATAGGAATGATAGCAATATCTCTTTAATGAGAATTTCCTGAGGACAACAATGGTGCAGGAAAAGTGCTTAGAATATAATATGCTCTCAATAAATAGCATAACCTACTTATTTGGAGGTTTACATGGGTTTTTATAATATGAAATAGTATTTTGTTTTTTGTATGCCTATATGGTGCCTCCCATGAGCCATTAGATCTTGACTCAAAAAAATGTTCATCTAGCACCTTTTGAAAAGCAAGAGTTAAAGTAGGAGATTTCATAATTGTTATTCTAATATGCTCCATTAATACATTTATTCATATAGTTAGACAGGAGAAGGACTGAGCAGAAGCCCCCTATAAATATTATAAAGTAATAGAATCTTTCTTTCTATCCTCCCATCCCGGAAGCTCACATATATCACTGGATGAGACCCTGAGGCTGGCTGGGGATATAGACTTTTAAGACCTAGAATGTGGTAGCCAAAATATGAGAAGATCAAAAGGGAAGGATTAAAGACAGGCCAAATATATATGACCTAGGGGGTCAGGAAAGAGGTCATTGAGTCAGGTTTTGTTGAATGCTTTACTGATGTTTCAGCATTTACAGATGTCATTGAGCATGTACCAATTCTTTTATTAGGGGAGCTTGAGGGTATCGCATGACTTCTGACTATCAGTATTAACATCTCATTCTCAAAAATTAACTTCTTCTCATAATTACTATTTTGTGGAATAATACAGAGGCCCAGAAAACTCTTACTCATGTCAAAAAGAATGTTCTCTTTTATTTTTCAAAACACATACTCCAGGGCTCCTTAATTTATTCAACAGATCTTTAATGAATACATACTAGGTGCTAAGATGTGGGATAGATGCTTGGATTGTAGTGACCAGACAACCCCTCTGTTCTAACGCAGCTTATACTCTAGTGGGGCAGAAAGAGCTTCATGAAATAAACACAATAATGAACATCTAAAAGCATCTAGAAGCAAAAACAGATAGAAAAATGTCTCTATGGGAACAGATAATGAAAATTTTATGTAAATTAGGGATGGAAGGATTCTAAGAAGGCTATCCTGAAGCACATGTAGCTTGAGCTGCTTAAGATCTAAAGGATGGTAGAAGAAAACTAGATGGGGTGAGAGGGAGGATTTGAGAAAGAAGGATGAGCATGTGTAAAGTACTGATGGTAAAAAAGAAGAATATCTGATTAGAGGACCAGAAAGAGAGACTTTGAGGCTGGAGGAGAGAGAATGAGAAGGAAGGAGGTTTGGGATGCATCTGGAAAGTTGAGCAGTGGCCAGGCGACACAAAAGTGAAGGATTTTGAAGATTTTGTTCTTTCTCTAAGAATGATGAGAACCTTTCAATAGTGTTAAGCATGAAGGTCACAGGATCATATTTGTCCTTTGAAAAGATTATGTGAGCTGCAGGGGAAATGGGCTATGGGAGTCAAATGTTGCAGGAAAGAGAGGGTGGCAGCTTGGAAATGGGAGTAGAGATAATGAAAAAACAAATGGACTCAATAATAATTTGACAGGTGAAACAAAAAGGATTGGATAATGGACTGGATAGTTCTGGAGGTGAGGTGCAGAGAATTCAGGGGCAATTCTACATTTGCCTAACTGGATGCATGGTGTTGTCACACATTAAGCTAAGCAACACTGGAAAAGCCATTGGCATCTGAATCCCTAATAACTGAAGCCATGGACTTAGATGAGATTCTTTAAAGGCAAAAAATAGAGAGAAATGAGAAGAAGCACAGGATGAGAGAATCCAAATGGTAGACTGGGTAGAGGTGGACAATCCTGCAAAAGAGACAGTGACGGTACAGCAAAAAAGAGAAGTAGGAGAAGAATTGGAAGAATGTTGTGTCATAAAAATCAAAGGAAAAGGAGGGAGTGGTTGAGTATAAAAATGCCCTGAGATGTCAACATGAGGACTGAAAATCATCCACTGGATTTAGCAACACTGTGGCCATTGTGGTGAAGATCTGTTTTGCCAAGTGAAGGGATATTACTCATATTCCCATTCATATGGTGGATCAAGGAGCAAGTGGAAGGTTAGGAAATGAAAACTAGGAGTATGTACAACTTTTCGAGGGAATTGGGCAATAAGTGCAAGAAGGGATATAAGACAGTGATTAGAGATCCCATCTACATGTTACTGGTACCCAAATCTGTTACTTCCAGCCTCGGCATCCTCCAGGGCTTCAGAGCCCTACCTTTGAACCTCTTCTGAAAATCAAATATGTCTCAACCCCATCATATTCCAAATGGAGCTTTTCCCACTTGCCCTTGGTCCACACCTCCTCTTCCACCTGTGATCTTCAGATCAGTGAATGGCATCTTCCTTCACCCAGCCCCCACTAAGGCAGAAACCTGGGTGTCATCTTCTCTTCACTTCCTCCACTTTCCCCTCATTCTCAGCCCACACATTTTAGTAATTACCAACTCTTACATCTATCTCAAGTCTACCCACTTCTGTAACTGGCATCACAGATGTGCTTGTTCTAAGAAGAACTCTTGATTTATACCCCTGACCTTTCAGTTTCCTGCTCTCACAGTCTTTCCCACCCCATGTATCTCTGCCAGGAAAAAACCTTGAAATCTGTCGTGACTTTTTTCTCTCCCACATCCAACCAGTCAGAAAATCCTGTTGTCTCTTCCATTGACATACATCCAGATCCTGACTACTTCTCGTTGTCATCTCTGCTACCCTGATCATGCCACCAAGACCTCTTGTTTGGACTATTGCATTGGCCCTGCTCATGCTGCTTCTGGCTGTTCTTATGTACAATTCCGCACGTGGAAGCCAAAGTAATCTATAGAGCCTTTTCCTGACTTCCATATCAAAAGTAGCTACCCCTAATTCACCTTAACTTTTACATTGTCTGTTTTATTTCCTTCACAGCACATGCATTGATCACTTCTGGAAACTCATGTAAATATTTGTTTTCCTGTTTATTTAATGTCTTTTCCCATCAGAATGCAAGCTTCATGAGAGACAGATATGTTCACTGGTCTATTTTCAGTGCCTTATACAGTGTCTGGAATATAGTCGGGACTCATTAAATAAGTTTTCATTAAATAAGTGTGAAAATTATTACTAAAGGAAATTAAGCTGGGACCAGGCCTGCTGATGGGATTCTTCAATAGTTCTAACTGTAAATAAGGGTCATACAAGTTTGTGGCAGCTGATAAGAGGTGAAGATCTAGACACAGAAAAAATATATGAAAAAATATTTTTGTACATGAAAAATATTTGTTGTATATGAGAAAAAATTTGTTCACTTGGACTTAGTTGAAAAAAATGTCAGATTTGGGTGTTTTATATTATGAATTCTAATTGTTGGTTTTATTATAGAAAAGTATAAGTGGATGGCATCAAACAAATATGAACAGCCTGCTGATTCTCTACTACGATTTGAAGCATGCTGTAAATTTCTATTCTTTCAGGGGTAGTCCTTGCTTATTAATGAATTCAATTTCTCTCCATGGGTTCCCTGAACTAAACATTATTGTCTGACCTCACAAAGCAAATCCATCTTTTTAAAAACTATAAACATTAGTATTTAATAGACTTGGATAGAAACAAAATTATTAGATGCTCGGCAGAAAGCAAAATTAGTCAGATTACGAAAATTTTCATCCAAATCAATTAAAGAAATTGATTAGGAGGGAGACATAGGGGAGCAGATTGTCATTTGAGCCGATGTGTGCTAAAGACAAACAAACAAGCAAATAAATAAATAGGAATCTTATTTGCTTTCTGCTGTCAAAATCTCCGTGAAAGGGTTGAGTTTCCAAATTCATAGAAAAAAGAGATCAGGTTTTGTTGTTACCAGAGGCAGGGAGTTGGGGGAGTGGGATTGGAAAAAGGTGGTCAAATGGTACAAACTTCCAGTTATAAGATGAATAAGTACTAGGGATGTGATGTACAAAATGCTGACTGTAGCTAACACTGATATATGATATATATGAAAGTTGAGAGAGTAAATCCTGAGTTCTCATGACAAGCAAAAAAATATTGTTTTTATTTTTATGGTACCTATAGGAGATATGGATATTAACTAAACTTATTGTCATTATTTCTAGGTATATGTAAGTCACATCTTTATGCTGTGCACCTTAAACTTATTCAGTGCTGTATGTCAGTTTTATCCCAATAAAACTGGACAAAATGTTTGGTCTTGAGGACAGGAGTGAAGGAAGAAATAAAGTGAACATCATGAATAGGTCAGGAAAGGTTTTCTACAAGGTGAGGAGAAGCCTAATAAACAGGGCAGAGAAGGGGGTCATGAAAGGTATCCAAGATACTGAAGACAGTTATTCTGAAGCCAAGAGTTGGTGAGAGAAACTGGTATATTTCTACTGAATTTCTCCAAGTTCATAATGCCCTTCTGAGCACTATGTGGTACATTACCCCCAGGTCATTGCAATAAATAATTCATTCACATTTCAGTGCAGGTAGGAAAGAAATGGCACCATTTTGACTTCCAACTGGTACTCCCACTTCTTCAAGGTAAATAAGTACTTCTTAGCTCTGCAAACATCTTCCAATTGCAAGTAAGGCAGTAAGCAACTTTCTATACCTGGTTTGCAAACAGCATATTTTTCTTTCTTTGAATTAGGAAACTATCATTCTGGGTTTCCTTTGTGAGAAACAGTTCCCATAACAACACGGGAAGCTTGACCTCTGGCGGACCTCCTGCAGAGCTCTGGAATCTTCTTTGCCTCCAGAGTAGGGAGGAGAATGCCAGCATCCTGCACAGGCTTCCTTGTTGATGTGGCTTGTATCTGGAAGTGAGCCAATCCCTGAACACCACAGGCAAATCTACTCTTCTCCCAGCTTACTGTAAATTATGCAGCATCTCAAATGGCAAAGCTATATTTTTAAACCTATCAACTCATGAGTAAAAGAAGGAACTATTGTAAAATATTCTCATAGGCTGAAAAGTAGATTTGTGTCTCAAGGCATTTTAAACACTGATGTTGATAAATATTCTGTACATTTCAAATAGGTTATATAAATACATGTGCATGAAAACACTTATGTATATCCCTTATAAAAGATTATCCATGTAAATTTTCTAAAGAATATTGTTTTAGGAAAAAAAGTAATAACAAAGAATTTAGGGAAATTTGTTTCTTTGTAACTACAACTTAGATACATAACTCTGCTAGTTTGTACCCTAAAGCAAGCATATTTAGAATGAAGTTAAAGATTCAGGGCTTCCCTGGTGGCTCAGTGGTTGAGAATCTGCCTGCCGGTGCAGGGGACACAGGTTCGAGCCCTGGTCTGGGAGGATCCCACATGCCACGGAGCAACTAGGCCTGTGGGCCACAATTACTGAGCCTGCGTGTCTGGAGCCTGTGCTCCACAACAAGAGGGGCCACGGTAGTGAGAGGCCCGCGCACCGCGATGAAGAGTGGCCCCCGCTTGCCGCAACAAGAGAAAGCCCTCACACAGAAACAAAGACCCAATGCAGCCATAAATAAATAAATAAATAAAAATTAAAAAAAAAAAAAAAAGATTCAGATGGGAAGCCACTGAGTTACACAGTAATACATGGAAATACACAGAAATATCCTATTTTTAATAAATCCACTTTGTAGTTGCTCTTTAGTTTTAAATAAATTTTGTTAGAGTTATTTATCTATTGTGATTAATGAATATATTATCTCTAATTCATTATTAAAATTTAGCTAGAACAGAAACGATTGGCTGGGGCACAGTAATATCTTTGTAATGTAAGGTTGCAACAATAGATCACTTTCTGTTCACATTATTTTATATTTCTAGACCTGCTATAATAGCTCAAATGATTCACAGGTATTTTTCATAATAATATTAAATTACCTTTACTTCTTCCATAAATTGTACATAGTGATTTGTGTTATATCCATCTTCTTTTCTTCTGCTACTTGAAATGAGAATTTGCCGTATGATTTTTAACCTCAGCTTTCCTAAATGCACCTATCCTATATTTGAAAAAATAAATAAGATAATGGTGAAAAAAATATGCTATTGTTGACTGAACAACACACAAGATGGAACTAAAAGGATTCTGCTAAATAAGAAGATCTTCATTTAATTTTTTTCTTTCAGTACATTTAAGATGGTTTGATTATGTCACAACGTAATATCATGAAATTTTTCGTACAATAAAACTTTAAGAATTCAGACTTTACAAATTTAAATTCTTTCCTCTAATGTGAGCAGTAAATGAATTAAATTTAACTTTATTTTATCTATACAGGGGGACAAATATATACTTAATAAAATTAGTGGAAGTTTTATGTTGTGATTTTTCTTAGTCTAATATGACATTGGTATTTTTGTAGAAAGAACCTTTCCATTTAGGGTTTGTATGATGTTTCCTCATGGTCAGATTCAGGTTATACATTTCAGTTCAGAGTTTTACATAAGAGATATGTTCATCTGGACACAGATAATATCCAGATAATACCACCCAGACAATGTGTCATCTGATTTCTACATTACATATTACATAGTTACTATTTTTCCCTATTTTTCCCTTGCTATTATTAAGTAATGTGGGGGGATAGCTGAACACTATTTAATAATCCCTCGCTTCATCAAAATCCTCCTTAGAATCTTTCAGTCCTTTTTTTTTTTTTTTTTCTCTGTGCTTTACTTAAAGAGCTGTTTTGCTGTGCTTGGCACCTGCATCTCCTTTATTTTTTCAGGTTTTGGAAAGGCCATTTATTAACCACTGAGGTGAACTCAGTTATCGGATAGATTCTTTAAAAGTTTTATATTTGCTCCCTAAGAGCTTTTTCCTGTTGCAAGGATAAGCATTTCTGTTTTTTAGCTCTCTACATGTCCAAGCTGAAATTAGAATTCTCTGTTTTTGGCATTTACATGTTAAGTCCATCTGGGGCTGATTCTTGTACATGCAACTAATTTTGGTTGACTTATTTTATTATACTCTTTTTCTTTCATATTTATTCTCGTACATGTCATAAGGAAAGATAAAGAATTTGAAATTGCCCATATCCCTTGGTAAAACTTGCCGTTACTGAAGAGTGTTTAAGATTTGGAGTCAGAAAGATCTGGTGTGAGACTTGGTTGTGAGACTTTGGTAAAGTTATTTAATTCTTCAGACACTCAGTTTC
The DNA here is from genome assembly GCF_028021215.1 of Eschrichtius robustus. Lineage (NCBI taxonomy): Eukaryota > Metazoa > Chordata > Mammalia > Artiodactyla > Eschrichtiidae > Eschrichtius > Eschrichtius robustus. Next base: position 152,526,805 of record NC_090824.1, on the reverse strand, counting down.
CTCATCATTGCCGTACATGTCACTAAACTATTTTAATTGTTACTGGTTTATGGCATTTTAATTGTTACTGGTTTAGGGCATATTTTGTTCTTTCTAAAAATATTCCTCTCAAATTTTTTCTCCTCTGCGGTCACCTGCACCTCAATAAGGGTCTATACGTTCTAGTACTTCATGTGGCCACAGAACCTCACTGACCAGATTCTCTCACCCTAGATGAACCTGTCTATTCCCAAGTCTTCAATAGCATGTATAAGCTGATGATTTTCAACTTCTTCCTCCTGGTCCTGAACTTTTTTGAATTCCCGTCTAAATCCAGATGCAGCATCTTCACTCAGTTGCCCAATAGTCATGTCAAACTTAAGATTCCAGTATTGACCGTTTGATTTCCCTCAGGTAATACGCTTCACCCTTAGTGACTCTCTTCTCAATAAATGAATAAACTTTTATCCAGTTGTTTTGTCCAAAATAATTTGGACTCATTCTTGACTCCTCTCACTCTTTACAGTCCATATCCAGTCTGTCAACGAATATACATCCTGAGCCCTTTGAAACATACCTACTATTACCCCCTGTCCACATCATTTTTAACTTTCACTTGGGCAACTAAAATTGTCTCCTGACTGATGTCCTCTCGTAGTCAGGACCTGCACAGTTTGGATTCTATAACAGGCTTCTGTAACCCCGCTTGAGCTACTTCTCACTCACAACCGATTTCTTCTAAATGCCATACATCTATCCATCTCAGGAGCCTTGCTCGTCCTGAAGTTTCCATTTTCTTCGGAGACTTTTATTTGCCATATACTTGACTATCTAACTTTATCCATTCTGCAAAACACAGACTGAACCCTGTCTATTCCTTGAAAGTGTTTCTGGTTCTCAAAGCCAAAAGCACTATGTCTCTTGGAAATCTCATGATGCATTTTTTACATAATTTTTAAAAATTGTTTCAAACTACCTATTAATATTTTTTAATTAGAAAAGTAAAACAGGTTTATATTGAAAATTGAAACAATACAGAGAGATGCATTTAAAAACAAATGTCTCTTTCTCTCTTCATCTCCATCCCTGATTCCAAGAAGTAACCACTGTTAACAATTTCTCATATTAAAAATATTTTCCTGGATTTGTCATATGCCTTTTGACTTTGCTGCTTATAGTACTTATTTTACTGAATGCTTAAAGATATTTTAACTTGGTCAATCATTCTCTTTTATCCATGTTAGAATGCGATGTTCATAAAGTGGTCACAGTATCTTATGCATTGAAGATGCATAGCTACACTGTAAAATGGGAAAAAACAAAGTCAGTGATAGAAGTTTAAAAAGGCTCCTTGCTGAGCAGTGTTCAACCATAACACAATCACATGCTATTGAACCCAGTCAAAATTTAAGCATGAATTTCAGTAAATTTATTTATATGCCCTGAACAACACCCCACATCATGCCAATATGCTGCTCAGTTGATTTATAACAACCATGCCTGTCTGCTTCTTTAAGAAACCATTTAATTTTAAAAATTACATGTATAGAGTTTTTGTCTTTGACCTTCTTCAAAGATATTACTGAAAAATCAAGCTAAAAACTCTCTGAAGTCTCATAAATTACCTCATTCCTACAGCTTACATCATCCTGCCTCTTCTTCGACAGCTGAATTAATTTTAAGAAGTCCCATGGAGTCATCCTCAGCCATTCATTATCCCAGGCTTGTAGCCGAGCCCTATATAGGCATTTGCCAACTTGTCCTTTTAATTGTCTCCTAATGATGAATTGGCCTTGAGTGATTCTAGGCTCTATCCCTGTCCTTTCACTGACTCCTTTTCTCTTTTTGGCCATTGTTCCCTCTTCTAGGGATCTTATTGGAAGCTACAGCATCACAGCAGAAACAAAGACATGCTTCACAATTACATCCACCACCTATAGCCAGGCACTCCTTCTGCACACAGCTCCAACTTTATCAAGTCAGTTGATACCTTACTTACTTGTCACCCATTTCTCTGCCTGTAATGCCCTTCCTCTCCATTTCCACCTGCTAACTTCTTCCCCAGGTATCATTCATTTCTGTAAATTTTCTTTACTTCTCCAATTCTTTAATGACAAAGGAAAATAATTCATATCTCTCTAAGAGTCCTATAGCTCTTTATACACCTGGCAGCTGTAGCCCTGGACAATGTTTTTTGTCTATAGTTATGAACTGTGACTGTCTATATGGGAGTTGGGTCTCCTTAAAGATGGGGAGTGGCATATCCAAAAATTTATTCACTAGGTCTGGCTCAAAAATAACAGTTCAATCTATGTTACAATAATGACTTGACTGGAAGTAAGAAGTGGTACACATTAGTTCTTTCCAATTCCACTGGCCAGGACCCAGCCGTATGACCCAAGAATACTGCAGTGGAGGCTGGAAAATGTAGTCTTCTCATGTCCTGTAGGAGGATCAGGAAGGAATGAGAATTAGTGAGCAGCTAGACAGCATCTGTCACACTCTCCCCATTCAAGTATATCCCACCCAGCAAAGATAGTCACGTAGAGCAATACCACACTCAGGGACATGTACATATGCACACATTGCATGGTAATGCATTGTTCTTTATTCAACCCTAGTTATGGAAAAGATTCGAAAGCTGATTATAAACGAGCAACATCTTTGTACCACACTGACACGTTTTCAAAGAAATTATTGAATTAGGAAATAAGACAGTAACTAGATTATGCATCTACTGAAGAAGACAGAGCCATCTCACTCTAAAAATACTGATTCATAGTATTTTAAATAAATGGAACATCCTGCCATTTACATTTCTGTCTATAGGTAGATGGGGAAAAGCTGTAACAATTAAGAAACATTATGATCAACTTGGATTTTATCATTTTGGGAGTGTTTTATCGAATAGTCCATGTCATAATTATTAGTATTTTTTTTAATAAATTGTCACCTCACTAATCTTCCATTCTTTATATAGATCACATGGCATTTCCTACATTCTCACATTTACAAGCGAATAAGCAAAGGAATTCATCAATTCTGGCAGGTTCAAGGGAAATGGTCATCTTGTATTTGGTGTGTGGCTTTTGTGTAATAGAGACAATGCTAGTTTTGGATTTGGAGACAAAGAACATTAATCAGAAAGCAGAAGAAGACCTTTAGAGACTGATGTTAGGGAATTAAGACTCAATCTCAGGGAGTACAGAGTAGTAGCAATATCAAAAGGCTGGTCTCTGGATCTTTCCTCTTGAATCCATTTTTCCACAGTCACCCTATCTCAGAAATTCTATGTTTTCAGTACTCAGGCTCACATTCTTGCAGTTATCTCTGAGTATTCTTCTTCTCTCACATCCCACCTCCAGTACCTCAGGAAATACTGTTGTTGGTCCCTTCAAGATTTATCTAGTGTCTGATTATGTCTTACCCCCTCCAATGCCACCCTCATCAACTCTCACCCAGGCTATTACAGTTGCCTGCTGATTGGTCTCTCCAGGTGGACACTAGACTCTACTGTCATTTCTCAACACAACTGCCAGAGTTATCTTTCTAAAACATTCCTCCGCTCCAATGGTCTCTTCAAAGTATAAACCAGAACTCCATACTCTGACCCCCGCTCTCCCATGCATACCTAATCTACTCCCTTTGACCTCTTGGATCTTATACACTCCTCCCTTCCTTCCTTCCTTCCTTCTTTCCTTCTATCTATTCCTTCACTCTTGCTTATTCCTGTTTCTCCTTAAGCCTCATGGAAATGCCCCTCTCTATTTTGTGAAATTGCAATCCCTCCTTCATCATTCTGTATCTTCATTCTCTGCTTTATTTTTTCTCGAGAGCACTTACCTCCTAACACACAATACTTTTCTTATTTATTTGATTAATTCTGTCTCTCCTCACTAGAATAAATATTCCATGCAAACAGGGACTGCTGTCTATCTTTTGTCTGCTGGATTCCGAGTGTTAGTACAGTAACTGACACTTTGTAGGAGCTCCATAAATACTGGTTTAATATATTCCATGAAATGCCAGAGACAAAATAAAATAGCTGTCCACTTCACAGGACTGTCTGAGTTTCCAATTAAATTAGTTTTTACTTTGCAAATTATGAAGCACTAGTTACATATATTATTTTCAATGTTAATAATAAAACCCAAAGTTATTGAGTTTACTTAAACCAGATGCTCTGGAAAGTGCTATGCATTTTCTCAATTAATTCCTACAATGGCTCAATGAGGTAATTGCTATTATTATTCTCCTGTTAGAAGTGGGAGAGTTGAAGTTTATCTAGGGCATATATGCCTGAAAACTTAAGTATGTAATTTGTAGTGAAGCTGGTGCAGGATTAAAGTCAAAAGTCCCTTTTCTCACTTCTGTTTTTTTTCAGTCTGCTAAAAATTGTTGACATGTTCTATGGTATATTCCCTTTCAAGATCAGTAAAATGGATACATGTTACTATGTGGGAAATCTGTGTCAGATTTCTTGCTTGCCTAATAAAACTGGTTCGTCCTATAGTCAACAGCCAAAACTAGGGGAGAAAAAGAAAAGTTCACCCTATTTATTACTACAGGATAATTTGTGTAGAAATATAATATTTTGGAATAAGCAAAGCTTTCTTAAACAGAATACAAAGTGTAACCATAAGGAAAAGCATGATATATTGGATTATATTAAAATCAAGAGTGTCTATTAATTAAAGACCACCATTAAGTGAATAAAATGAACCCAAAATTGTGGAGGAATATATTTGCAATATACATATTTCACAAAAAAACTCATATCCATAATATATACAGAACTCCTACAAATAAATGAGAGACAATTCAATATGAAAGATTGATAAAATAGTTGAATATATGTTTAACAAAAGAGGATATCCAAATAGCTAGTAAACATGTCAAAAATTTACACAAATTTTTAGTCATCAGGGGAAATAGGAATTAATTCCACACAAGATACCCTACACACCAAGAATAAATAGCAAAAGTTATAAAGGCAGAAAATGCTAAATATCGGTGATGATATGGAATAACCAAGGCTATCTACCGGACACTGCTGGTGAAAGTTAGACTGGTACAACTACTTTGGAAAACTGCTTAGCAGTAGCTATTAAAGCTGTACATATGTCTACCTTGTGTGAAAGAGCAATTACCTGCTAAGAATATGCCCAATAAGAATGCTTATATAAGTGATATTATATGATATTTGTCTTTCTCTGACTTACTTCACTCAGTATGACAGTCTCTAGGTTCATCCATGTTGCTGCAAATGGCATTATTTCATTCTTTTTTGTGGCTGAGTAATACTCCATTGTATATATGTATCACAACTTCTTTATCCACTCCTCTGTCGATGGACATTTAGGTTGCTTCCATGTTCTGGCTATATGTGGAATCTAAAAAAATGGTACAAGGGAACTTACTTACAAAATAGAATTTTAGTCACAGATGTAGAAAACAAGCTTATGGTTACCAGAGGAAAGCAGGGGTGGGGGGAGGGATAAATTGAGAGACTGGGATTGACAAATACATACTACTGTATATAAAATAGATAACTAATAAGGACTTACCGTGTAGCACAGGGAACTCTTCTCAATACTCTGTAATGACCTATATGGGAAAAGAATCTAAAAAAAGAGTGGCTATATGTATATGCATAACTGATACAATTTGTTGTATAGCAGAAACTAATGCAACATTGTAAATCAACTATACTCTAACAAAAATTTTTAAAAAATGAATGTTTATATAAGTTTGCCCGAAGACAGCACTATTCACTGTAGCCAGATGTTGGACACTACCCAAATGCCCAAAACATTAGAATGGTTAAATAAAGTGTGGCATATTCACATGATGGACACTGTAAGCAGTGGGAATGAACAACCCACAATTATATGCAACAACATGTATGAATATTATAAACAAGTGTGTGCAGGAAGCCAGACACAAAAGGAACGCATGTTGTATGATTCCATTCAAAAACAGACCAAACTAACCTGTGCTGTTTGATGTTAAGACAGAGACTGACTTTGGTGGCGGAGGCAAGGAGTGGGAGGGTGGCTTCTGGAATGCTTTCCTACTTCTCTTTCTTGATCTGGGTATGGTTAGTTTATAAACATGTGAAATGTGGACTCTTCTGTATGTATATCATACTTCAAAGTTAAACAAGAAAAAAGCAAAAGTGAAAAAGATTCTCTTTGACCACCTTATTCTATAACCCTTTGAAATAACATTTGCCATATCCCTTTTATAGAACTGCAGAGACATGGAAATCTAATCTCAAATTCACAATGCATCTTATGGCACATTTCTGATGACACATTCAGAAAGCAAGATTACAAGTGGGCACTTTTCAGGAGTGAAAATCAAGTCTAAGACAATGTATTTGACCATGTTCAATATAAGATCATTGTGATGATGGTGATATATCATTGTAATGCAAGGGATAAATAGAGATAGGTATCATAATGCAAGGGATAAATCATACTGGGATATTTACTTACTGTTTGACAAATTCACTTTTCAGCTGGTCCAGCATTGTTCTTTCATTCTATTAGGGATGACTGATCTGCTGCATAATATTTTTCTAACCCACAGTTGCTTCCTTCTGATGCTGGACACTCGGTTTTCAGACCACAGGGCGGGAGGGTTGATAGGCATCCCTGCAGATGCAGCCTGGATACCAAGCAGGAGTATTTGGAGATTTGTCACTCTCTTTTGGGAACAAACATAAAGCAGTACTTGTAATATAAGCCTAGATTTATTTGTGGCTTGTGTGACCATCAGAGGTGAGTTGCTTAAGGCTGGCACCTCCTGCCCTCCTGGGAAAAGAACTGGAGGCCACCAGGGCTGGGGTTCCTGCAGCCCCTGGGCCAATGGGCAGCATGACCAGGGGAAAGCTGCAGAGGAAGGGGCAAAGGATTAGGAGGGTACGTTCCATTAAGCTGAGTAGCCATAGCGCTCGTTGTCTTTTAACCAGCACCAACAAGGGAAATGACCCTGACCCTCTGCAAAACACCACAAAGCTTGCGGTTGCCACGCTGGCCTGGGCTGCAGATTTCAATCTGCACTAAAGTTTTTATCTATCCCCCTCTCCCCTTGCCAGTTTTCCCAGTGTTTCTCGACATCACATTAACTCCCCTCCCAGTACAATAATCGACTCCAATCTGCTATTATCACGGAAATAGAAGAGGTAAAGTGCCTGTAATAGGATCCAAATCAAATCACTTTCACTTCAGCCGGCTTTTGCTGTGAAGCCAAGGATTCCCCAGGGAGATTCAATACAGAGAAACACCTGCAGACACAGGCTGAGGCCCGGAGAGTAGATGGAACACGACAGGGCCCACTTGCCTGTAGCATCTCCTTAGTTACAAGACACTCACCTCAGGAGTAACGACCTGAGGCGGGCTCTGATAAACTGGGGACTCCAAGGCAGAGCCAGGATCTGATTCTCACTCTATTCGACCTGTCACGAAGCAACACGTTGGTTTACAATCCAGAGCACTGGGCCTCTGGTTACATGTCTTTTCCTGAAATGTTTGCGTTCATGGGGGTTGCTTTTGCATGAATGACTGCTTGTTCTTTGAGCAGTCTACCCTCAAGGAAAGAATTACATGTATGTATTACTTGCTCTTAAAAATGAGAAAGGCCAGAGCAAATTGAATTGAACATAATTCAAGCCTGGCAAGGGGTGAGGTAGGAAAAGCCCAGGGAATCTTTCCTTTTGGCATTTCTGCACCAACATGGCACACTTTGACTCTCAGGCTGCATTCCCAGATGCTTGTAGGTTAAGTAAGTTTCTTTCGAGTGAAGTCCTTTCTGTATATGAGTTGATCAGTTCACATCTATTTTGTTGACTGCTCCCCATGCATATTACTGGCTACACAGCAATGTTACATACATTTGTGATCATACCCTAACTTCTCATTTGGGCTCGGACTCTGACACTGACACAGACTTGGCAGGAAGATATTATAGTTGATGCCTACTTACGTGTCAGAGTCTGAAGATTTCCACTGCCCAAACTAATAGTTCTGGTAAGCGAGTTAACAGATAAGCAAAAAGAGCAATCATAATCTTCATTTCACTTCACAGGCCTATTAAAAAATGACGGCAGATATTTCCAAAGCAAATGATTCAGTGGAAACATCCTTCAACAGGAGTCTCCTCCAGTATTCATTTCCAGTTTTGCCCTTGAACTGTATCTGAAAAGTAGGGGAAAAAAAGGGTTCAGTAATAATAAAACCAGAATCAGAATCAAAGATACTATGTTTGCATTAAAGTTTTACCCCTTTCCAGCCATGTGACTTTGACAAATACCTTAATCTTTCTGAACCTTGAATTCCTCATCAGTGGAATCCATCCTCATATATAGTCATGAGTGTTACATGAGGCCCGGATTTAGAAGTGCTTTGTTATTTCTAAATCAATATACTGATATAGGGAATTATGAATTTCCTGAAAGTTTTTGTGATCAAAGTTTTAAAAAGTAAAACAATGAACATTTCTTCTGAAAATAAATTTAAGAGGATCAATAGAGATCTGTGATGACTTGAAATATGCGACCCTTCTCAGGAGTGGTTCTGCCCACAGACAGTTTGACCATGACCACCATGTGGTCTTATCAGACCAACTCTTTGCCTTCAGGGGGACTGAGGCTGTGGGAAATAGGGGAGGCAACTTGCGGGACCCCCAGGGGCCAGGTGAGCTTGAAAGTTATGGCTACAGAAAAGGGTCACTTCAGGGCTTCTTGTGAGAAGAAAGGAGGAAGTATTCTCAGTGGACCACTGGAGGGATTCTCTAGGGATGAAGCCATTAGTAGGATTTATGTCTGGGCTTCTGCATGATCTCAGATGCCTTAAATTATAAGATGGATCTGAGGGAAAATGGTTCCATGGGGAATGTGGATATGAGGGAATAGTCAATTGCTGTTAACACTGACAAGCCTGTTTCCTTTAAAGGCCTTGTTACACTCTGTTTTTATCTGTGGCAGCACCCCATCTCAGGCTTTCAGACAATAGGAGGGTGTAGTGTGAGCACGGTAAGGTCGGAAATAAGTTGCATTACATATGACAGGGTAATGTTGCCACATGTTGTACAAATGGCCACCTGAAGCTAACACAGGTCTGATTTTAGATAATGCATTCTTTTCAATGAAGACTTTTATCAAATATGTAACTAGTTCTGGTTCAACATGCATAGCTTTGGGGAGTTTTGTTTTGATTTGTTTTGTTTTGTTTTAAATAGATACAAGGATATATCAGAAAAATCACACAATCCAGTTGGAGGTTTAGAAAGAAAAATCACTTTATTCTCTCTGCTCAACAGATGTCTGTTATGTGCCCAGAGTACCCCAAGGACACGGAACACGAGGGATTCTTCATGTTTCCATGTTGTCTTGTGTGTGTCCAGCGTTGGAGAGACAGGATGGCAATTAGGCTACAAGAAGACGTGCTCAGGGAGGGCACCTGATGAAGAAGAGAGTGGGAGAACCCGTGTCAGACCTTACCTGAACTTGCAATGCCTCGGAGAAGAGGTGATGCTTGAGTGAAGACATGGAGGCAGAGTAGGAAGGTGTCAGACGAAGAGGACACATGGAGGAGTCAGTTCCAACAGCAGGTGGAAGGTTATGGAGGTATGGCAGTTCCAGGAAGACAAAACAGCAGGTGGAAGATTTGAGCACGTTAATGTGTCTAAGGCATTGATATCTGCATTTTTAAAATAAGAAGTCAAGGCTCAGTCCCTTGCTCGATGACACAGAATTGAATGATTGCATAGAAAACATGATGCAGTCAGTCAAGGCCATGGCTGATTCCAAAGCCAGCCAGGTTCTCAACCCCTACCTTCAGTTCCCTCCCTGAATAATTGCTTGGGATATTACCCACATCCCCTTCATTGCCTTGGTCTCACTTCTTAGAGATGTTCCCAGATCAGGTCTTCATGATGGTGAAGGCAAGTATGGGAGAGAAAATCAAAGTGACTCTCTCCAAATCCACCAATTGCTGTTGCTTCCTCTCTCGTTCCTTCCCACCTGCACACTAAAGGTATGCAAATATATTACAAGGAAAATCAGTCCTTACTTTCCTTACACTCTGGGAAACTCTGTCCATGATCTCTCCATCCTGGGGACACCAGTGCATGTTAGCCTATTTAAAACTCTGGGTAATGACCATAGTAGAGAAATCTGACGAACTATGTGCCACTCACTGTTCGTCGAACTCCTTTGATGTCCCTTTTCTTGTGTCCTTGTTAACATCCTGGGAAAAGAGTGCCTGAGTAACGCAGTTTGGGAAACACGGCCTCTTCCTCGCATCACTGCTTCTTTCGAGCATCACCGTCACTATTGCAGCTTCTTTCCTTTTATGCAAGAGGCCCTGGGTTAGTCTGATAGAGATGCCATAACAAAATACCATAGACTGGGCGACTTAAGCAACAGAAATTTATTTTCTCACATTTCTGGAGGCTGAGAGTCCAAAATTAAGGTGCCATCAGACATGATTTATCCTGAGGCCTCCCTCTTTGGCTTGCACAGCCCCTTCTCCCTGTGTTCTCACATGTTCTTTCCTCTGTGTGTGGGGCCTCTGTTGTCTCTTCGTCTTTTAAGAATACCAGTCATGTTGGATTAGAGTCTCACCCTTATGGCCTCATTTAACCTTAATTACATCTTTAAAGGTCCTTTCTCCAAATAGAGTCATATTGGGCATTAGGGCATTAACATATGAATTTTAGGAGACACAGTTCAAGCCATACAGACCCCTTTTCCCACCCCATTTCTGTGACAGAGGAGCCGGGGCAGTGAGACCAGTTTGTTTTTTATGAAACATACATGATATTGACTTCATTTACAGTGGTCTTTTAACTCCTGGAAGACCCATCACTGGCATGATCTAAATTTAAAAAGGAGAGAAAGGAGGGATAGGCAAGAGAGTGGAAACATTTTTCTATTATTTTTACTGTTTTCATCAAAGGATTGAACACTTTGGAATTTGCCAAATGGTCAGCTGATTCTCTGGAGAAGGGAGAGAGGACTCACCTGGGACATTCTACATCCTGGCAGCAGCAGAGGAGAGAAAATCTGATCAGAAGGTCTAGATGGCATTGGTTCCATGTTTGCTCTCAGCACTAGGAAGCTCCAAAGTGCATCTTCAACTTTTGTAGATTTCCTAAGTCAAGAGTTCGTGATAGAATTATTTTCACTCTCACTTTGTTATTTGATATTCCAGGTTATACATTTTTTTTGCCTTGATATATATTTTTTAAAATTATTGTCTTTCTAAGCTTGCTTTAGGCATTGAGTGTGCGGGTAACAATTAGCAGGGAAGCAGCGCGAGTTCTTGTGCTGGTATAAAGAAAGCAGGAGCCTAGGGAATCAAGGAGACAAAGGAACTGGTCTCAAGGTAGTTAGAGGCAGAAGATCTAGAACTCCTTCTTCAAGACCGAATGTGAACAATGTTCACCATTATTGCAACAGGTGGTCAGATCCAATCTCAACTCCTGGGCTTCAAAAGCATCACAACAGGCTTTTGTAGGTTCATTGGAGGCCCTCTGTTGAATTTGAACTTAGTCTTTGACATCACCTTAGCATCTCCTCAACTGGAACTGATATAATAAAGTCAAGTAATTGACTAATTTTAAAACACATCTCAAATGTAAACAGAACAGCATAGGCATTTACTTTCATCTGTAAAATGGAGGTAATAATGCTGTCTTCACAGATTTTAAGGACCCATCTAGATGGCATAATACACAAACACTCAGCATAAACACTTTCCTTCTTTCTTTCTCTCCTCCCTCCCTTTTGCCTTTCTTCCTCTTTCTTGAATTTCTTCTTTCTTTCTTTCTTTCCACCCACCTTCGTCCTACGTTCACCTTCCCCAGTCTTTCTGCCATTTCTTTCAATGGTTCTAGCTATTTTACACAGAATCTTTAAAACTATAGAATTTTAAAAATTATCTACACAAAATTTTATAGACTTTTAAATGCAAGACTCCTAGGGAAAATTTCATGAAATAAATAAAAGCTATGTTGGGGGGAAGGGCCACATATGAGGCTTTATTTTATTCTCCCCTCCCTCTTGTGCCAAATACAGAGCTGGGCACAAAGTAAGTACTAAGTAAGCAATCTAAACTGAAAGAGGAAAGAAAGCAAGATTTTAAAATGCTGTAAAGTGATACACACAATTGCAGAATTTGACTCCAGAAAGAAGACCTCTGACTTCTGTCATTTCTATCATGACACATATTCTGTAGGAGAGTCTGTTTACATCTGTTACATATTCAGATATATGCAGAAGTGTTCCATTTGATATTCCTGAAGTAATCTAATATATTGATGATTATAAAATAGCTACTGTTTATTGAACACTTATAAATGTCAGGGATCTAAGTGCTTGACATGAATCATTTCAATTAGTATTAGATATGTTAATGTGCTGCATGATATACCATATGTATCATACATTGCATACATCTCCCCTTTCTAATTTGACTTTCAAAGAAAAAACATATAGTCATGTTTGAATGTAGAATTATCCTGACTGAAAATGCTTAATTCATTCTAGTACACATGTAAATAATATCCAGATACCTCTTTCTGTATTCATACTCTTTCCCACAGAAATGTTGTATTGCTTTCATGATTTTGTAGGTCTAGATAATAAAGCTATTGGATTTAAACTTGATCTTGGGTATTTCTTTTGAGAAATGTAGGGGCTCCTCCTTTCAAGCATGTCAGTTTAGCAATTCTCAGGGTCAGTTCATCAGTTTCATTGATGAGATGTTTAAGGGTTGAACATGAGGAGAGGAAAAAACATGTTCAAAGCATCATATAAAATTGTAATTGTTATTTTCTTAAATTTTTATATTTTTTTGGCAAAAAGCTTAATGTTTGGCTTAAATAGCTAAGAAAGAGATTTTGGATGTTGTCCAATAATAGCTGAGTGGATCGCTTAAAATAAACCATCATTATATTCCATAAAAATGAGTTATACCTGTGCTCTATGATATTTCTGGGGAAACCATTACATATTGTGGATCTTCTATGGATAAACAGAAACATTCCCCACATTGCAATACCCATGGTAACATTTGTATCATTAGAAAATGATCGTGGTGACTGAGAATTTTTGACTAATTAGGTTTCTTGGATAATAAGAGCTTTTTAATAAGGTACATATCATTTACAATATTGCTAATGAAATGTGAAAGCGATTCAGTGCCCGGTAAGATAATGGCTAACTCGTTTTAATTGTTAACATTTTTTCTTGCCTTCAATGACACAGTCATTATTTCCCAGTCACCACTTATCATGAAATCCAAGAGGATTAATGGTTTCACTTATACTGGTGAAAATGTTTAAGCTGTCCCGATTATCAGTGCAGTTGGAAAGAATAATGGTTATTTGTCATTGTGTTTAGCAGGAGAATGAATTGTCCCCCGTATAGTGGCACCATTAACCCTTTGAGGAAGTGGTAAGAGGGTTTTACTGCAGAGCTGGAGAATGCCAAGTTTTAGGATTGGCTGTTCCTTTGAATGTGGCTTATTTTTCATCCACAACCCTCTAAAAGAATTGCATCCTCTCCTGGCAGAATTGGGAACAAACAGCGTAGCTTGCTACACACTTTTGGATATCTGAAATTAAAACTAGATAGCAACTTATCTATTCTTGTGATGAATGAGCAAACTGCTACATTAAAAAATGATCAAGGGAAATGTGAATTCTGGAAAAAGATAAAAAATTGTTTGTAAATTCCTTGCTCCTTACCTCTTCTGTTAAAGAAATAGAGATAAATGTAGAAAACAGTCCCTTTGGGTTTCTCACCCCAACCCTGATTATGTTTTAACACAAATACTACATTTTATTAGATCCTTTGTCTACTTAAAAAATTCTTATCAACCTACCTTGCTTAACTATAAAAAATAATAATTAAGGAGACTTCCTCAATTTTTAAGGACTAAAATGATGCTAGTTGAGGAGAAAGACTGATAAAAATCAAGCCTTGGATCTATTAAAAATTTAAGGGTACAAATATACATCTGCTGCACTGTATTTAATATTCTGACTGCAGTGAATGGTTTCAGTGAAGGCTCAAATGGTAAAAATAAAATTACTGTATCAAAAAAATGCAGGACTATGTTAAGAAAATAAAATATTTGCCTTCAGTAAAATTAACAGAATGTCTCCCTTCCTGGAAGATGGCATTGGTTGGAATGGAATGAAATGCCTCTCCCATCAGGTCACCTCACAGACTAAGCAGTGCAGGAAATGGCCTTGCTGCTTCTGTGGCCCCTCACTGGCTCTCCTGTGGCTGAGGCATTAGGGAAGCTCTAATTCACAGAAAGGAGTGCAGTCACGAAGTGTGTGTGCTTCTCAGGAGGGCATCCAGGGCAGACCAGGGGGAGGCAACCAGAGGCGAGAGGGCAGCGGCCAAAAAAAATATAAAGCGTGTTTTAGGAGATACAGCTTGGCTGCCTTATCTTGTTACAGTGAAAACAGTGTTCTGTCTCCTCTGGAGAAGTGGCCACAACTCAGCCTTGTCAGGCAGGGTGAGCATTGCTCTGCTCAGCACAAGATGGTGAGAAATCTGTTTCCTAAAAACACAGAGTTCTGGAGAACTCTGTTTCCTTTCAAAAGCCTCTGATTTTAACAGGAGACGGCAATAAGGAGACCATCATCCCTTTCAGCAAGACCCATAAATGCAAACTGTTCCCTTTACAAAAGCTAACTCCATCCCCAACACATGAATGAACCAAATTTCAAAACGGAGCAGGGTGTTTCTGGAAGTAAAGTGCAGGTAGTTGAGATGTGAATAGAAATTATATTATTCACTATCATAGGGAAAAGAAAAAAATTGCCTCCTCAGGTGCCTTCCATCCTTGGAAGGAAGATGGTCAGTTTATGGAGGAAGCTGCTAGCATCATCACTGTCATCATGTGTGATCTATTGACAAATCAGTGTTTCTCTGAGATGGTAAACAAGACAATTTCTGCAGGAGCCCCATGAGGTAGGCTGAAACTACACAGCCCAGCCATTTTAGATGTAAGAAGTCAGGGGAAACAGCTGCCAGTAGAAGAAAAGACACAGGAAAGAAAAGAAAAAATAAAGAGAACAGGGAAAGAAAGACAAGAAGGGAAAAAAGGAAGAAAGAAAAGAATAACAGGACACACAGTGTTTGAATGGTCAAAATACGGTGATACAGAGACAGAGCTGCAAATGTACAGCAGCATTCCCTCTGACAAAATTACAGAGGGAATTTAGCAAGCAGATCCAATTCAGAGTTTCTGACACAATGAGATTACGGTCCGCGCTGCAGATTGGAGTCTTTGTTTCTGTAACACTGGCTTTTTGAGTTCCCCTGACTTCATTTGGTGAAAAAGCGATTTTGGTGGAAAATGAAGCAGAGTGCTAGGGATGATGATTTCCCAGAAAGACAGCACCAGCAAACTACCCCATGAGTATTTAATTCCTTTATAATGGAGTTCAGCACCTTCTAAGTTATAAAACAAAATGGCACCATAGCCTTTTTCAGCCAGCCAGATGCTTTATTTCAAAATAACACAGGCTAAGATAAAATTTAACTTTTATTCTTGTCTCTAAAATAAATATGCATGCATTAAGCAAGTAAGTAGACAAATAAAGATCCCAAAGAGACTTCTCTTTAAAACCCTGATAACAGACGGTAAGGTTAAAGAAAGAAGCCCACAGTGGCCCTAGTCCTTCAGAAGGTGAATAACAGTCTTTTCTTTTTTTTTTTTTTTTAAAGATTTATTTATTTTATTTATTTTTGGCTGTGTCTGTCATGTTGCGGCATGTGGGAATCTTTCTTTGCGGCACGCGGGCTTCTCTCTAGGTGTGGCATGGGGGTTTTCTCTCTCTAGCTGTGGCGCATGGGTTCCAGGGCACATGGGCTCTGTAATTTGCGGCACACAGGCTCTCTAATTGAGGTGCATGAGCTCAGTAGTTGTGGCACGCGGGCTTAGTTGCCCCGCGGCATGTGGGATCTTAGTTCCTGACCAGGGATCGAACCCACGTCCCCTGCATTGGAAGGCGGATTCTTTACCACTGGACCACCAGGGCATTCCCAGTGCAGTCTTAAAATCAGATTGATGTATGTGTTTGAGAGATTTTTCCTTATGAATACCTACTTCAAATCCAGTTTCTTTTGTCAAATTGTTGTAGAATCTAGAGTATGCACATCTTAGTACTAAGCATGAAGCAGTTGGATTGGTTTTTGCTTCCTAACTCTCACTTCGTAATCCTGATAGACTTTTAGTGAAGAGGCACATAAAATAATCTTCAAAAATCTGGATCAGAAAAAGAAAAAAAAGTGATGTTTACTGAAGTCTAGAAAGGCAACTGACATTTATAAAGAAAATACAGAGATGGGAGGAGGGTTCTTTTATAGCCGTATAGGGGCCACAGATGTAACAAACTGATGAAAGTTGAATTTTGAGGCATCCTGGTCTAGTGCTAGGACAGTAGCAGCTTGACTATACTGAATGGCTGCCTAATTCCGGTTTTATTTTTCTCAATTATAACCACCTGTGCTATGCGAGCTGGAAACCAATATCCTGATTTTTCCCCAGTATGTATTATCCTGGAATCCATACTCCTTCCCTCACCTCCAAAGGGCACATTTTTAATTGACATATTCCTGGAAATATAGCAGGTCAATTTAGCTGAGAATGTGCCAGATGTATGCAAAATTCTAGTTCTTTCATAAAATAATTTCCTAAAATGACTGTGTGTTTGAATTTTTATCATCGCTTATATTTAAATCACAAGTTACCTGTACAAAAAATTTGCCTGTTATTTAGTAGTTTAGCTTAACAAACTCCTATCGTGTCTTACTCCCGTTAGCAACTAAACAGGACCATCGTACATAATTAGGCATCTTTAATGTGTCTGCATTTTGGAGCAGGGCCATCATTTCACTAAAAATAACACATGTTCTGGTTTGTGAAGCAGTGCTAACGGAAGATCAGGTGAGTGAAGTTCCCTCAGATCCACACATCAGGCTCACCCTATGATAGAAACAATTGTATTGGGGTGCTAGGGTGACATCAAGTGCCCTGGTTAGAATGATAAGGCAGATAATACCGGGGTGCTAGGGTGCCATCAAGTGCCCTGGTTAGAATGATAAGGCAGATAATACCTGGGTGCTTTTAAGGGCAATTGACACTCCCTGTCTCACATAGCTGATTGATGATAGTCAAAACTATTCCAAAATACTATTTCCACTGATTTGAAAAAATCACCAGGATCATACATCAAGAAAGTAAAAACCTAAGCGATATGTATTTGTGGAAGAAAGCACGAATGCTTGGAAAGTAAAGAATAAGATGAAAACTTTGAGGTGGGAATCTTCTTTGCTAACATATGTCTCCCTGTTTGTTCAGCTATTGATATCCATAATAATTTTACTGACATTTATTGAGTAGTTACTGTGTGTGTGTGTGTGTGTAAGTTCAACTCATCCAATCTGCATAATGATCCTATAGAGTAAGAATTATTATGACCCCCTTTTTACAGATATGGTAGTCCAGGCACAGAGAGGTTAAGTAAGTTGCTCAACATGACACAGCTAGTAAGTGGTAAAACCAACATTTGACTTCAGACAATCTGAACCCAGGGCCTACTGGCTTGAACAGGAGTCAGTACTGCATCCTCAATATATTGGAAAGAGCAAAGATGCACCACGCTTTTACTCTCAGGAACCGAGAGACATCAGTAAGACTAACTAGAGGTGAAACCTGGATCATAAGTTTTATTTATATGCTTTTTCAAAGAAACAAAACTGATTAGTTTTTAGATAGAGAAGATGCATTTTTTTGAGGATGGAATGAATGAACAGATAACATGGGCTTGGAATGAGTAAAGAAATTCTTTCTCCTAAATTTACTAATCAAATGACCTTGGAGAAGGTACTTTGCCTCTCTATAACCCATTCTCTTCATCTGTAAAATGATGAAATGCTCCCTTTTCAGAGTTGCCGTGACATGGTGCTTGGCTCCAAGCCAGTTCTCAATTTCTATTGGTGGTTGTTTTGTCATCAATGCTATTGAATTCCGTGGCTTCTATGAACTCAGGACAATTTGCTCAGCTTTATTCAGATCTTATATTATTATACATGTCTTTGTTTTGTGAACTCAAAAAATATTTAAAATTATTGATGTTCATAATTGTCATAATGCCTTTCAAAAAGCATTTTGAATTTTTTCCCAGATTGTCTTAATATCTGAGACAATTATTAAGGAGCAACAGGTCTTGAGGATTAATGGCAATGCATTTGAGACATTGCTTTACTATTTAGAAATTTTACTAGAGTTTTTACTGGAGGTTTTTGTTTTTTGTTTTTGTTTTTGTTTCTAACCTGTCTTGAAGCTTCCACAAACCGTGTTAAGTCTGGGAGACAGAAAAATGAAAGCAAAGAGATAAAGCCACAATCACAAATTTACTCAGCAGTTTACTGCAGAAGATTAAAATTCAGATACGTTTTATATATTTTGTCTATCACTCCCCAGTTGGAAACTGGAGAAAGTGGTTATTAAAATATACCAACCCACATCAAATCACATCATTATATACCTTTGAAAATTTAATGGTGATAAATCTTGTGTTTATTTAAAACACACTTTTTCCACCATGCTCTTAACTGGTGCAAAAACTGTAGCTCTTAACTCAGCTTCCTCAAGAGTTGTATTAAAATGGCTATGGACAGATTATTCCTTGTAAGGGCCCAACACAGACCTACTGCTGCGGTCATGGCCGTCTAAAATTTTCCTCATGTAAAACTTTAACTGATAGGTCAGCAAAGAGGAAAAAAGTTTAGTCTGAAGTGAGGTCCCCCAGGCTGAGCTTATTTTTAAGGTGATGGGGGTGGGCACTGAAAGTGTCGCCCTACATGTGCTCATCCTGGGCCTGACAAGTCTGGTCCAAACTGCTTCCTCTTTTTGGCAGGTAATTTCCAGTATCATTGTCTCCTGGAAATACATGGAAGATGGTGAAAATACACTGGAGAAAGAAAGTTAGCAAGGTCTCAAATAGATACAAATGGGAAAGGAGCAAGGTCACACCACTTGTTTGCTTACGAGACAGAGTGAAAAAAATATCTTTGGTTTTCTTCTATGATTGTTAAAAATGATTGTGCTGTTCTTCCATTAGTTCAAACTAATAGATAAATTATAACCCAAGATTGATGAACACACACAGACTTAGCATCCCCAGCTTTTGTCCATTTACCTTGATGACCTAGTTACATACACACTTAGGATTATAAAACTCTGAAAACTTAATAAGTGACTTTTTTTTAAAGTTTTTATTTTATATTGTAGTGTAGTTGATTAACAATGTTGTGTTAGTTTCAGGTGTACAGCAGAGTGATTCAGTTAGACTATACATGTATCTATTCTTTTTCAATACATTTTTTTAAAATCTTTATTGGAGTATAATTGCTTTACAATGGTGTGTTTGTTAGTTTCTGCTTTATAACAAAGTGAATCAGCCATACATATACATATACATATATCCCCATATCTCCTCCCTCTTGTGTCTCCCTCCCACCTCCCTATCCCACCCCTCTAGGTGGTCAAAAAGCACTGAGCTGATCTCCCTGTGCTATGCGGCTGCTTCCCAGTAGCTATCTATTTTACATTTGGTAGTGTATATATGTCCATGCCACTCTCTCACTTCGTCCCAGCTTACCCTTCCCCCTCCCCATAGTCCATTCTCTAGTAGGTCTGTGTCTTTATTCCCGTCTTACCACTAGGTTCTTCATGACCTTTTTTTTTTTTTTTTTCCCCTTAGATTCCACATATATGTGTTAGCATACTGTATTTGTTTTTCTCTTTCTGACTTACTTCACTCTGTATGACAGACTCTAGGTCCATCCACCTCACTACAAATAACTCAATTTCATTTCTTTTTAGGGCTGAGTAATATTCCATTGTATATATGTGCCACACCTTCTTTATCTATTCATCTGTTGATGGACACTTA
This sequence comes from Eschrichtius robustus, assembly GCF_028021215.1. NCBI lineage: Eukaryota > Metazoa > Chordata > Mammalia > Artiodactyla > Eschrichtiidae > Eschrichtius > Eschrichtius robustus. Next base: position 152,506,834 of record NC_090824.1, on the reverse strand, counting down.
GGTTGCTTCCATGTCCTGGCTACTGTAAATAGTGCTGCAATGAACATTGTGGTACATGACTCTTTTTGAATTATGGTTTTCTCAGGGTACATGCCCAGTAGTGGGATTGCTGGGTCGTAGGGTAGTTCTATTTAAAAAAAAAAAAAAAGTGACTTCTTCCAATTAGTAGTATTAATTCCAAATTGATCATTGAATTTCAGTTCCCAAATGAGATCTTTCCAATTGAGTCTAGATTATCTAATTCTTTCCAAGATATAAGTTAGGATATATTTTACCATGGTTTAAGGGGTTGTTCTTTGACTATACTTTAGGGCAGAGATGCTGTACTCTTTAAAGAATAAAATTATTATGGATGCTCACTAAACTTATTGTCATAATTATTTCCTGATGTATGCAAGTCAAATCATGATGCTGTACTCCTAAAACTTATACAGTGCTGTATGTCAATTTTATCTCAACAAACTGGAAGAAAAATAATTTAAAAATAAGATCTAATTTGCATTGACAAAATAAAATAATAAAATAACAAATTAATGAATATTTGTTTAAAAATGATATTGTGAGTTTTATAAGCGCTCTGGCCCTAAGAAACAACCACGTTCTGAGCAATGATATGCTTGTAGGAGAAGCTGAGTGACAAGAGTGGTAAAAGAATATGATTTGATTTAGACAGATCTGGGTTCAAATTCTAATGCCAGGTGCTCTACAGCAAATAAATGAATATCCCTGAATCTCCAGTTCTTTGTGTATTATGGTGAGTGTTACTGCTTGCTTGAGGTTTCCTGTAGGGATTAAGGGAAATAATTTACATAGTGTTTCTGTTCCACATTTCAGAATTCAATAGATGGTAACAATATCATGGCATTTTTTTCTGAAGGCAATAAGTGAGCAAGCTACAGGCAGGCTCCTAAAGAACCCTCCCTGCATTGTGCATCTTCCCACAGTTTGGCATCAGTTGGGACCATCAAGATCTCTGCACATTGAGTGTCTCATTGCCAGAATTGCATGCTTAGATGTGGGTCAGCAGCAAAGTGCTTTGACATTTAGGAATATGTGGGGAGCTGGCTCAGCATCTGCCCACACTTTACCAGAGTCCTGTTGTACTGTCACTAATATGAGCATTTGACATCACAAATCTCTCCATTTTCTCTGTTCCCCACTTCCTCTCTACCCTATAAAAACAAACAAAACAATAATAAACTAAAAATCAAAGTGCGTGCGTGCGCGCACGTGCACACAAAGACACACGCATTGATAAGGTTCCTCCCATGGAATACTGCCATAGTTGAGGCATCTAATATAACAAACCAAGCTGTCGATTGACTATTACTCACTGTGTAGCTCTACCCACACGTGCTTGTGCACACTCACCACCCTGAATCTAGCATATTATCATTTATTTCATTGTTCTATAAAGTGCTCAGAGATGCAGAGTATGGAAAGCACCATGGCACTCTGGTGCAATTCAATTTAGTCAAATATCAGACATCCACATAGTGTAAACGGAACATGAGTAAAGAATTTGATCCAACTGCCTACTGGTGTAATTGACTCGACAGAGCCAGCCTGTGTCATTAGTCCTATAAACAGTTGCATTTACAACAATAAAACTGAAAAACATGGAAATTAAAAGCTGTTAGGATTTTCTCTGGTGTGCATTTATCTTTGAAGAAGTGTGTACACTCTCTAGACAAATTTTCTGATCTCTTTGGTAAACTGGCATCATAGCAACCTGTGTCAGCAATGCCTTATATATCAAATGGTGATCAAATTTGAAATAGGTGAAATGAGAGAAGGATGCAGTGGGTTGATGTACTAACTTAATTGTCCAGTGCATGAATTTTCGGTGTTAATTTAATGGCATGGCATCCAGTTCCCGAACAGTAATCTAGGGTTATACCTGGCAGCTGGAAGTTATTCTGGGGATTACTGTAAATAATATATTCATTGTAATAGAGAATTATGCAACTTAAATAACTGTTAACCTTAAAGTTCAATCTGTGGTTTCTTGATAGTATTTCTCCTTAGTGACCATATTATTTGATAGACAAGTGCCCCCCAATAATGTTCAGTTGATTAGTAGGACCCTGTCAAACAAGGAGAAAGCATTCTGTAGAAGTGACCTTTTTACTCACCACTCCCAACTCTATCCCCATTAAAATGAGGCTTTGAGCATGTCTTCTGTGCATTCTGTGTTCTGTCAACAATAAAGAACTAGAGTGTCTTTCTATCTCTGGTGATATGCTACTGGACCGCTTAACCAAAAATTGAGAGAGTATATTACAAGGTTAAAGAGCAGAGTTCAGAGGTCATTATAATTCTCATTAAGGAGTGTTTCTATGTACTGACTATAGGTGAGTTAATCGATATTTCTGTCTGAAAATGAGCAGGCTTAGTAAAGATGGCTTTAATTGGAGAGATGCTATTCATAGAGAAGGAGCATTTATGGGTTTTCATGGCAGCAGTCCTCACAGGTTACATGGTCTGTAGCAAGATGTGCTACAGCAGTTGAGATGACATACATTTTGACATTCAGGTCTCCCTAGAGTAAGCAGCTTGGAAAATCTTTAGGGTTGGTTTTCAGTTCCTCAAATCCCAAACTGGGACTTGTGGTTTGATATACACATAGATAGAGAGAAGGAAGGATGGCTCATGCAAGGTTTGTTTTTTCGCTTTAATTCAACATTAGTCTCCTCAGTCTTGAAGGAGGGGGAACACTAAACTCTTTGGTTATCCAATATATCATAAAAACTTTCTACCTCTAACATGGGCAACCATTTTCCCAGACACCTTCAAATACTAAATTGCAAAACAGAAAGAAAAATAAAAAAAGTAAATAATAACAAACTTCACCATTATCCAAAGAGGATCATGAAAGATTCTAACACACTTTGCTTTTCCTGGAATTTTACTACCAAACATTATCTTAAATTAAATTTCTTTGAAAAGTGTGTCAATATATTTGAAGGGTAAACATGCTATGATCTCTCACTTGTAATTGCATAAATCTATATTGACTAATACAAAATATAATTATTCTTTATAATTTCCTCATCCACTTTGTAATTTCTGGTTTATAACACTCTCCACTACATCCCTCATCCTATGGTTTTGTCTAGAAGTATTGTTGTTTTAGGTTTTACATTTAGGTCTATTATCCATATTGTATTATTTATTTTTGCACATAGATACCCAGTTGCTCCAGAATCATTTGTTGAAAAACCTATATTTTCTTCACTGAATTGTCTTTGCATCTTTGTAAAAACCAGCTGTCCCTATATATGTGTGGTATATTTCTGGATGATATTCTGTTCCATTGGTGTATCTGTTTATCTTTATACCTATACTACACTGTCTTATTTACCACTGCATTATAATAAGTCTTAAACCAGGTAGTGTTAATCTTCCAACTTCTTTTTTTTCAAAGTTTTTCAGATGTTTTAGATCTTTTAAATTTCCCTATAAATTTTGGAACCACTTTGCCAATTTCTACCAAAAAAAAAAATCTGCTAGAATTTTGATTGAGATTGCGTTGAATTTAAAGATCAATTTGGGGAGAAGTAACATCTTAATAATTTTGAGTCTTCAGACCCATGAACAATTTTATGTGTCCCCATTTATTCTTTTTTTTATTGTATATATTTAAGTTGTACAACTTGATTTTCCATTTGTTCTTTAATTTCTCTTAGCAGAGTTTTGTATTATTTAGTATATAGATTTTGCACATCTTTGTCACATTTTATCCTTAAGGATTTTGCTCTGAGTTTTGCTATTGTAAATGGTGTGTTTTTAAATTTCAACTTTAAATAGAATAGCATATAGAAATAAAATTGATTTTTATATAACAATGTTGTATCTTGCAACTTTGCTAAACACAATTATTAGTTTTAGCACTTTATTTTATAGGTTCCATTGAATTTTCTAGAGTTGTTCATCTAATTGCCTAGTAAAATGAATTTTATTCCTTCCTTTTCAATCTGGATGTTCATTATTTATTTATTTTTTTACATTGCTACACTAGCAAGATCCTCTAGTCAAATGTTGAGTAGAAGTGGTAAGAATGAAAAACGTTTTGTTCCTGGTCTTAGTGAGAAGCATTTAGTATTTAATCATTCATAATTAATCATTAAACACTACATTAGGGATTTAGTTGTATAAGTTTCCCCATAAGTACTGATTTAGCAACATCTAAAAATATGTTGTGTTGTGTTTTTATTTTCATTTAATTAAAAATACTTTCTCATTTCCCCTTTGATTTCTTTTTAACCATGAGTAACTTAGAAGGGTGTTATTTGGTTTCTAAATATTTGGTAGATTTTCCAGAGATCTTTGTGTTATTTATTTCTGATTTAATCCAGTGATGGTCAAAGAGAATACTTTGTTAGCGTTGAATTATTTTAAATTTATTTAGATTTTTAAGGCTCAAAATATAGCCTACCTTGACAAATGTTCCATATGTTTGAAAATAATGTGTATTTTACTGTTAAAGTATCAATTAGGATATGTGGGTTGATAATTTTGTTCTATTTCTATCCTTACTGGTTTCTCTCTAGTTGTTCTTTTTTGGGGGGGGGGGAGCTTCACTGGGAGGTTTTTTTTTTTTTAACATCTTTATTGGAGTATAATTGCTTTACAATGGTGTGTTAGTTTCTGCTTTATAACGAAGTGAATCAGCTGTACATATACATATATCCCCATATCCCCTCCCTCTTGCATCTCCCTCCCTCCCTCCCTATCCCACCCCTCTAGGTGGTCACAAAGCACCAAGCTGATCTCCCTGTGCTCTGCGGCTTCTTCCCACTAGCTATCTATTTTAGGCCACAGGGATATAGCTCAGGGATAGAGCATTTGACTGCAAATCTAGTTGTTCTATTAATAACTGAGAGAAGGCTATTGAGAACTCTAGCTATTATTTTGGATGTCTATTTCTCCTTGCAGTTTTATAAGTTTTTCCTTTGATTATTTAAAATGTCATTATTAGGTGCATAGATATTTATGATTGTAATGTTTTCCTGACAAATTAACCTCTTTATCATTATGGAATGGCTTTCTTTTTCCCTGGTAATACTATTTGCTCTGAAGTCTACTTAATCTCATAGCAACATAATCACTGTAGATTTCTTTTTCTTAGTGTTAGAACAGTATGTCTTTTTTATACTTTTAACTTTTAACTATTTGTGTCTTTATATTTAAAGTATGTTTCTTACAGTCAGCATATACTTGTCTTACTTTTTGATCCACTCACACATTGTTCCTTTTAGTGGGATGGGTAAACCACTTATACTTATCTAATTATTGACATGTTTAGATTAAGTCTATTATCTCACTATATTTATATTGGTCTCTTCTAATTTTTTTTTTTCTTTCATTGCCTTCTTGTGTGAGAATTGTGTGTTTTTCAATTCAACTTTATTTTCTCTATTGGTTTATTGTGTATAACTATGAAAGGGCCTGAATTGGTCTTTTTCATTTGTTTTATCTTTCAGTACTTTGATTCTCCACTATCTACAGGCTTGCATTTTGCCTGAGGAGAAATCTGGTGTAATTCTTATCTATATACTTATGAAGTTAAAGTGACTTTTTCTCTAAATACTTTAAGATTTTCTTTCTTTACTGATTTTCAGCAATTTGAATATGGCATGATTTGATGTCATTTTCTTCATGTTTCCTGTGCTTGGTAATTTTTAAGCTTGCATTTATGGGTTTATAACTTTTATCATATTTAGAAAAATTTCTGCCATTGTTTCTTTGGATATCTTTTTAGGCTCCCCTACTTCTCTTCTATAGAGGTTTCCAATTAGATGTGTGTTAGGCTGCTTGAAGTTGACCCACAGCTAGGGATGCTATTTTTAAATTTATCATTGTATTTTTTTCTGAATTTCCTTTTGGATTGTTTCTATTGTTCTGCCTTCAAGTTCACTATTCTTTTCTTCTGCAGTGTCTAATCAGTTGTTAATACTATACAGCATATTTTTAATCTCACTTCCAGTTTTCACCACTAGAAGTTTGATTTGGGTCTTTTATTTATATTTTAATGTTTCTACTTAACCTTCTGAGCATATGGAATACAGCTAAAATAGCTGTTTTATGTTCTTGTACACTAATTCTAACATCTGCATCAGTTCTTGGTCAGTTTCAGTTGATTGGTTTTTCTCTTTATTAGGCCATATTTTCCTGTTTCTTTGTATGACTGGTAAACTTTGTTTGGATGCCAAGCATTATAAACTTTACCTTTATTGGTGCTTTATATATTTTTTTCTTTTTATAAACTTCTTGAGCTTTACCGTGGGATGCAGTTAAGTTATTTGGAAATCATTTGATCCTTTTGGCCTTAATTTTAACATTTGTTAGGTGGGATCAGAGTTTTATCAGTCTGTGCTTAATTATTTCCCATTTCTGAGTAAAGACCTTTCTGAATACTCTACCCAATGCCCTGTGTTGCTGATGGAAATAGGAACTACTCCCAGCCCTGTTTAGGCACCATGATCTATTCCTTATAATCTCTTTGGAGGGATCTTCTCCTGGTTTTATGGGCAGATCAGCACTTTGCTGAATATTCAAGGATACTCCTTTAAGTACTTGATTCTCAAAATTGTAACTATACTGGTTTTCCTGAATTCTAAGGTCCTTCTCCTTAACTTAGGGAATCTACCACCGTTTGCCACAGCCTAGAAACTCTCTCAAGTCAGTGATCTTGAGCAATCATAGGGCTCACCTCCTTCATTTACCATTTCTCAGGGGTAAATGTCCTCTGCTGCCTGATGTCCAACGTCTTGAAAACCATTGCTAAAAGTAGTTTGCATTTATTTATTTATTTATTCAATTATTTATTTTTGGTTTATGGGGAGAGAGGATCAGTCTGATCTGAGTTCCTCCCTCTTGACTGCAAACACAAGTCCCAAAATCATTTTATCAAGTAAATAATTACTAAGGAAGAAAACGTTCATAGAAAAGAGCTTTGTAATTGAGGAGAAATAAACAGTAGCAATGATGATGGTAATGATGATGACTGTATTTGTGTATCTCTTCACATTTTGCTTTGATCCATTTTTCATTTTTACACAGTAGTCCCACTTCTAAGTTAAAATTCCAAGGACTTGGATTTGGATACTAGATTCTATGGAAAGAATGTAGAATGATTTGAACATACACCTTAATACTGGAGCCTCAATATGCATTAAGAATATTACTTTCAGTACATACCTACTAGTAAATGAAGACCTTAAAGAGATCCCATCCCACCTCCATTGCTGTAGGTAAAGCAAGTTTTCATAGACTCTTAGCTAAGTCTCACTTAAATTCAGTCACTGAATAACTTGGCATGTAAACCATATTTCTTTTTTATTTTATTTTATTTTATTATTTATTTATTTATTTTTATTGGCGTATAGTTGCTTTACAATATTGTGCTAGTTTATAGTGTACAACAAAGTGAATCAGCTATATATATACATATATCCCCCTCTTTTTGTATTTCCTTCTCAGTCAGGTCACCACAGAGCATCGAGTTCCCTGTGCTATACAGTAGGTTCTCATCAGTTAAACCATATTTCTTTGTAATGTTTATTTTTTGTTAAGAAAAGAGGACTACCAAAAAAATTTTTGTTTTTCATAAGGTATGAATGTAGTCACAATGTAAAGACAAAAGGCAAACTGCAAAATATAAGAATGTTCTTTAGTAATTCTTTGTTTGTTTCTGAATTCAGAATATTGCCTGCACCACAGTAATCTCTTAATAACCCTGTCTTTTCATTGGTTCCTTCCTTTGTCTTATCTAGGTAAGTATGTCTTCATGTGGTCTGCCCACTATTTTACTTCCACTGATAACAGCGCAGGTATTCACATCTAAAGCAAATCCCAGGGATTTCCCCTCTCCCCAAGTGTCATGCTTTGAGGAAAGAATTTTGCTCAGAGTGTGTGTGTCATGATAAACAGATTTAATATTTCCAGTCTCAATATATTTATTACCATAAAGAAAGAAATAATATGTATCAAAAAAAAAGATTCCTGAGTATAGAGAAACACAAACATCTAACATTACTAGGAAATAGCCAAGAATCAGATGAAAAAAGCAGTGTGGGTACTAATCTGTACATGCATACAAAATGGATTTTTAAAGCTGTTTTCATGCCTTCCACAATGAGGAGCAAGAACATTTCTCCAATGCAACTACCTTCCTTTCTCAGACTGCTCTACAAAATCACAGTCTTAACGTAAATTTTTCAGGTTTTAAAAAAACTTTCTTTCCAGTCACATCCCAACTATAAGGAGGCTTTAGCCCTAACTCTTAGAGAAGATAAGAGGTACCATTTTGTTATGGAAATAAAAGTGAGAGAGAAACCCTCAGTATAAAATATAAACTATATGGGAAATAAAATGGTTTGCTTTAACCACCAAGTAATGACCTGCTTTGACTACATAAACAGAATGAATCCAAGACAGGTTTTCTGCTTTACCAGCTCCGGTTAACATGAAGACATGTTTTTAACACCTCCATAAAATGACTGGGTTAGAAATAAATATAGTGAAGATGCAACCTGGGGTGATCTTATGTGCAGTCAAACCTCCAGAAAAAGCATTTGGAGCTGACCTCTCACTCCTACTGCCTGAGCCCTGATCACTCCCACACACCTTGTTGAAACACTGAGACACCATCAGATGCTAGACTTAATTTTCAGGAGAAATCCTATTTAGAAAAGAAAATGAATAAATACACATATACATACATACATAAATGAAAGAAGACAGGAAACCCAAACACAGGCCTGGGCTGCCTCTATCACGCACATTTACACATCAGGGCCATATTCACAAGAGGCCCAAGCTCACTTCTCTTCAGAATCTGAAGATAGCTAATACAGGAGAATAGAGGATCATTCCATACACTTTGTGTTGCCAGCTGCAAAGTGTTTCTCAAACAGCAATTAAGCACATATTGTGGGACCATCACAGGGGCCAGAACCAGGGAACTGGTGCCACATGGAGATTCTCAATCTCAGGGTCCTTGGGTTGCAACTTATCAGGGTGAGGGGTGTCACAGGGCTGAAGCCCATTCCCAGGCACTGACCTCCCTTCTGTTGAAGTGGATTTGTTCTGTCACTTGCGGTGAGGACCTCTTCATGTGCCAGGAGCACCCCATAACCTTTGTGCTAATTCCCATGACATCCTCTGTGTCTCACTGTAGGATTCTATGAACAGGTCTTTGGAGAAGCCCGGAGAACAAAATATTCTTCGGCACATCTGAAGAGAGCTGCTTGTGTGTGCCTGAATGTGGGGTCATGGTTTGAAAAAGGCAGAGAACCCCCTACCTTGCACTAAAATGTTTTCAATACACTGAGACACATTTTTTTTAAATGCACTCCTATAGGCCATGTTAGGCCCAGTTCATTTGTGTATTCAGTTCAATTGCATCTGAATCAACTGGTTCCCAACTGAGTGAATGAAAAAAATTCTAAGATGTCATTTTCACTCTCTTGTTTTCTTCTCTTTTAAAAGCTATAAATTAGCCACCATGGATCAAAACATTTTATTGATTGGAGATTTCAGATGAGAAAAGAGTGCTATAATAAGTAAATTACAACCCCGGTATAATTCACATGTAAAACCTCCTGGGTGTTAAAAATAATTTCTTTAGCTATTTCTCAGGAACAAAAAATGCAGTAATACAGGAGTCATGTGAATGTTGGTTGGAAGAGTAAGTATTCTCTTCAGCTCACTTCATGTATATTTTAAATCACTGTAAGAGCCGTTTAATTGGTATGTCAGTGAGGATGCCAAACAGAGGAAATGAAGTTGTGTGTGTGTGTGTGTGTGTGTGTGTGTGACAGAGAGAGAGAGTACTGTGCCAATATTGCATTGTAGAGATTAAGGGCTTATTTGAATTAATGATTGCCTGACAAGTTGAAGTTGTATAACATATAACTGTATCTAAATATAAAAATAACATAAAGGATCCAGGCAAAATCTATGACTTCAATAGTAATATTTGAAAACATTATAAACTCACCTCCCTTTTTCATCTCCAGTAGTAAATACCTGATGTGGCATATTTACCCATTTTCATTGATGGGGCTGAAAAATAGAACCCAATTAAAATGACAATCTCAAAAATGTTATTAGATAATTATTGCAATAATTTTGTTATGCAATTTTAATACTTAAAACAGTCTAAATGACTTTAATTTACACAGTATAATTACTAATATTTTGTTGATAATCTCTATTATATCCATATATAATTGAGTACTGATAGTTTAAATAATTTATCAAATTTAACCAATTTAAAATGAGTGTACTCATTTTTAACACCTAGGAAGTTAACTCATCTAATGACATGAGCAGCTATTGACTGAGCACTCTCTCCTGTGCCTTGGCACCCTGCTAGGCACAGCTCAGATATTGCTAAACCTTGAAAAACTGTGTTCTACATGGATTATTAACCTTATTTGGTAGCAAATTAACTGAAACTCATAGAAGTTAAGTAACTTTCACAAGGATACACAACTCAAAATCAGAAGATTCAGGTCTTGACTTTTTTCTGATATGAAAAAACTTATCTGATTTTATGTACTTCATAACGACAATAAAAAGTTATAGATCAATGTTTAAATAATACTTAAACTGATACAACATTAAATATAGTACTCCAAATAAAAGTACTTGTGTTCATCTTTCTGCTTGGCTACCCCATCAGGGAGTAGCCACTGCAGTTGTACACTGCTTCTGGCTCTTCTAACACGCTCAGTGTGAAGGCGAGGTCTTCCGATGAGAATCTGAAAGTCATTGCAACTGTTAGCTTCCTCTGCCCATTGCAGATTACAATGAGTATTGTGGCCCTACAGTCTTACTGGTGGTTCTTATTAGTGACAAGGAGATGTATCTATATAATGTCAGCAGTTGATTCTGATAAATATCATGCCGATTAGAAATATATGTTGAACGGAATTTGCCTACCATTAATGTGGTAGTGTGTTTCATAATCAAAATGGGTTTTTCCATTGTTGTTTAGTAATTAGTGTTGCTGAAAATATATCAAACTACTTTGCAAATGTTTTGTGTTTGGCAAAACCAGTCTTGGGTTTTGCCAGACACTAGCACTCATGAGCCTGTGTGAGCTTTGAGGAATATTCAATCCATATGTTTCTGATGTGTTTGCATTTAACTCACCAGTTGTCTTAAAGAAATTATATTGATGTCCAAAAGGCCTTTAAATATAATTTTACAAGTGTTTTGCCTTTTAAGATGCTATCTTCCAAGAAAAGTCAATTAATCAGAAGAAAACACTATTATGTTGTAAGTGTATTTTGCACTATCAAAACTTTGTAATATAACTCAGACTTGGCCAGGATCTCCCCCCACTATCATACAGTGTTCTTACTATTGAATTTGGAACTGCTCTCATATATTGAAAATAAGGGAATGCCATTTAAAGCATACTAAGAACTCTGGTGTTTCACTGCTTAAATATAAAAGTGTTAGCAGAACAGAAAACACATTGTACCTTTATATAATCAACAAAGTGACAGTCCTTCAAATCAACTCATTCTCAGCAAAACTAGATCCATCAGAAAAAAAAAAAAAAGGAAAAGGTAGCCATATCCAATTCAGGAGATTTGCCTACTCAAATGCCACTTCCAGATCTGTGCTGACTCCTATCTGCACCAAAGTGATGCTTGTTCATACACAGCACATAGTTTAACTATTCAGTTTTCAGAAAATGCCTTTAATCTGGTGCAAATTTGTAAAAAACCAACATGTTAAAATAACTAAAGCACTTTTCAAACCACAAAAAAACAATTAATCCCTGGCTTCATCAGTTCCAGGACAGCATTATGTCGTCCTTAGGATGGGAGAGAATTTTAGAAAATATATGATATATTAGAGAGTGAATGATTATTCACAGCCATGAGGCCAACCCATGTTTCAATAAGACAAATTGCCCTGAAGTGTTCCAGTGGCAACCAGTGATAACTCATGATCCTGAGACAGAGTGGGTGAAAATTACAGAGAATTGATGAAAATCAGGAGCAAGAGGACAAATGGCTTTAAAGAGAAGAATCTGTGATTATTATTTTCTAAGCCTTCAGTCTGATAGAGCTTGAATATATTTCCTTTGAAAAATCTATAGAGCTGTAGACACTATATGTCAGTGTGAAAATGGCTGCGTTTTTTTCTTGCCAATGGCAAATGATTAACTCCTAAGTATGTATGTAGGAATCAGCCCCCAAGGGAAGATGCATTTCCAAGGAGATGGCGCATATAGTTTACAGTCTTCCCCTTAGTCAAGTGCATATTCAGATCTGTAAGGGCTATGGTCACTTCAGTCCCTCCTACGCTGTTGTTGAAATAACAATTGAGTTCCATATATTTTAAAGAAACACACACATTTGTTTCATAGCTAGGGATGATTTACTAAATAATAGAACACTAATTAATGTTTTATATATATTTTATATTAGTTATTTTAATGAATTTATTTGGAAATGAGAAAGACCACTGAAACCCCGGCAGGATTCACAGTACACTGGTGAATACATTGTATATATGAGTGAGTCTTCAAAATTGATTGCAAATAGTGCTGAAGGCTTGGGAATCATAGACAGTATAAGTTATTCCCTTGTGTAATATGGGTATGTTTTCTGGAATTGCCTAAAAACAATATTACATAGCAGGGTGTTTCCTGGGATATGTTATTAGGTCACTTCATTTTGTCACCTCAAAATTAATCCTCAGGGTCACTGTCACATTATTTATTTTTCTATGCCTCCATTATTCTTCCTGAAAGAGTAGGAATGCCAAAAACCATTGCCTCCTTAACTCTAGAAAAATTAAAGGAAGTACTTAATTGAGCTCTATTTCACATTTGGATATTTACATATCATTAGACTCTGAATAACCCACATTTCACCTGATGGTATATGACAGTCACATGTTGTCATTCTGAAATTTATTGTATATATTGTACTTTAAATCACATGGTAAAAAAATGTTTTTTTCCCTAAATGGACTTAACAGTTTAAAGCCACATTCTTCATGATATGTGTTTCTAATTTAGTTCTTCATCCAGGTGAATGTAAAATGATCTTACATAATTTATAATGGAGTTTCTCTTTAATTTAAGAATTTGAGTGCTCTGTTTGAAAATGTTAGCACTCCTTCAATGTCATTTGCCTAAACTTTTCAAAAAGTAACTAGTAAGCCATCCTGGAAAGATTTTGAGGAAATGGTGAAAATTTTGGGAAAATCAGAAACAATCAAAATGCTGAAGCAATGTCCACTGCTCTTCTCTCCATATGATGGGGAAGACTAGTTCCTAGTCATGCTGAGAGGCAGCGGGACACCCTTGCAGTTCTGGTCAAGCCCCGTCAATGGAATCATCACCTAGAATATGCCTTGGAGTGGTTAGCTGGTCCTTTCCAGAAACCCCAAATAATCCAGTGAGCAAATCTAATTTCAGGACAGATATATGCATGCCTGCAGAAGTGAGACTACCATCATAGTCATATCCCAGTCCTCTAGAGAAGCCTGATTCAGGGAGAAGAGAGGATTCCAAGAATGATTTGTTGCCCTTCAATTCCTCTGCATCACCAGAGAATAAGAGTCTAAACTCTTTATCACCTTGTCTGAACTCCACTCATCTCTAACCAGACCTGGAATCTTATAACTGCAGTAACTTTCTCTTCTGTGCCAACTCTGTGCAATGAACACACTTCTGTTTCTGCATTTATCACTTTATTATAGTTATTTTGTTGGAAGTCTATATTTCTAGATTGCGAGCAATTTAAATTCTGATCTGTATTTTCTTTTATCTTCAAAATATTATAAAAACTTTAAATACAGAAAAGTTAAAATAATTTTACAGTGAATATCTATATACCTTAATGTGATTCTACATTTAACACTTATGCTACTTGTTTTGCTATATATCTATACATCTATTCATTCCTCCTTCCATTCATTAACCCATCTGTTGTTTTCATGCATTTTAAAGTAAGTTTTTGATCAATAAACTTCATCCTATACAATTCATCATGTGATAACTACAGTTCAATACTTCTTTAAGGTTCTTTGAGGTAAAAATTACATATATTAAAACCCACAAATCTTATGCATACCATTTGATGAGTTCTGACTAGTACATTCACCTATGCTAACAAGACACCTATGATACAGGATATTATCACCAGAGAAATTTCATACATACCACTTCTATCTCCTTTAGAGGGAACTACTATTCTACTTTTTTTCTACTCTGACAATATTTTTTTTTTTCAATTCCAGGATCTTTACCCAGTAGGAACTCTTCAGTGTCTCTCTTTTTTATTCTCTATTTTTGAGATATGCATGTCATTGCATGTTACAACATTTTTTTTTTCCTTTTTTGTTTATGCATTCTCCTTTTGATGGATATCTGAACTGGTTTTGTTATTGCCAATAAAACTGATACGAACCTTCTTTTAAAAAGTTTTTTTCCATAGTTATATACTTTTTCCTTGGATGAATAATTAGAAATGGGATTCCTAGGAATAGGATAGATGAATGTTTAGATTTAAAAGAAACTGACAAATTTTTCCAACGTGGTTCTATCCTTTTACTCCTGTCATGTTCAAGATATTCTCCATAATTCGGCTTTGTCAGTGATTTTTACATTTTGGAAATATGCTGGTTGTGTACTGAAATCTTTTATAGTTTTAATTTGAAATTCTCTGATGACTAATGATGTTGAACTCATTTTCATTTTCTTGCAATCTAATTCATATATCTTCCTTTGTGTGGTATCTGCTAACATATTCTGCCTATTTTTATTTGGATGTTTGTGACTTATAACAGTAACATATACACTCAAGACTTTTTTTGTCAAATATTTGTTTTGCAAATATTTTCTTCAAATTTGTCTTTCTGCTTCATTCTCTTTATGGTGTCTTTTGATGACCAGAATTTTTTAACTATGGTAAAGTCTAAATTGTTATTTTGTCCTAAGAAAACTTTGCCTGCCTCCAAGTCACAGAGATAGTCTACAGAAGGAGTCCCCAATCCCCAGGCCATGGACTGGTACTGGTCCGTGACCTGTTAGGAACCAGGCCACACAGCAAGAGATGAGCTGTGGGCAAGTGAGCAAAGCTTCATCTGTATTTACAGCCACTCCCCATCACTTGCATTACCACCTGAGCTCCATCTCCTGTCAGCATTATGGTGAGTTATATAATAATTTCATTATATATTACAATGTAATAATAATAGAAATAAAGTGCACAACAAATGTAATGCACTTGAATCATCCTGAAACCATCCCTCCCACCCCCCCGGTCTGTGGAAGGATTGTCTTCCATGAAACCGGTCCCTGGTGCCAAAAAAGTTGGGGACAGCTGGTCTATAGTATCTATACTAATTGACAAAGTAGACTTTAAGAGAAAAATTGTGAATAGAAAAAGAAAAAAGGACATTTTATAATGATAAATCGTCATTCCATTGGAAAGATATAACAATTATATGTATACATAAATAAAAAGAAACCCAAAATACATAAAGCAAAACTGATAGAATTTAAGGGATATATAGGCAATTCAACAATAATAGTTGGAGACTAAAACACCCCACTTTTAATGATGGACAGAACAATTATGCAGCAGATGAAACAGAAAATAGAAGACTCGAGAAGTACTATAAATCAACCAGAACTAGCAGTCATCTATAGCACATTCCACACATCAAAAACAGACTCTTCTCAGGTAGACATGAAACATTTTCCAGAGTAGACCATATTTTAGGCCATAAAATATCTCAGTACATTTAAAAGACTGAAATCATACAAAGTATTTTGTTCTCTGATTACAATGTAATAAAATTAGAAATCAATAACAAGGAAAATTGAAAATTTCTTAAATGTGTGGAAATTAAACAGCACTCTCCTGAATAACAAATGGGTCAAAGAAGAAATTAGAAGAGTAACTAGATAACATTTTGAGGTGAAAGAAAACAAGACAACATACCAAAACTTATGGGACTCAGCTAAAGCAGTGTTTAGAAGTGAATTTGCACCTGTAAATACCAAATATAAAAAGAAGGCCTCAAGCCATTAACTTAAACTTTTACCTTATGAAATAAAAAAATAAAAAAAAAATAAAAGCAAACTAAATGCAAAGCAAGCAGAAGGAAGAGAATAATAAAGAATAAAATGAAAATTAACAGACAAAATAGAAAACCAACAGAAAAATTCAACAAAATCAAGTTAGTTTTTGAAAACATTTGCAGAATTGACAAAAGGTTAGCTAGATTTACTAAGAAAAAAGGAAGTGATCTTAAATTACAAAATCAGGAATAAATGTAGGACATCACTACCAACCTTGTAGTAATAATAATAATTATAAAGGAATATGGTGAACCATTGTTTACAATAAATTAGATAGCCAGAAAAAATGGACAAGTTCCTAGAAAGACACAACTACTAAAATTGCCTGATGAAGAAATAGAAGAACATAAGAATTTACCTTTAAAATTATTTCTGAATTAGTAATAAAAGAAGAAAACTTCCCATGGAGAAAAGCACATGCACAAATGTCTTCACTGTTGAATTCTAACAAATGTTTAAAGAATAGTTAATTCAAATCCTTCAGAATCTCTTCCAAAAATTAGAAGACGATAAAGCAATTTGAAACTCATTCTATGAGGCTACTCTTACCCCAGCTACGCTCTTTGTATAAACTGTCAAGTTGTTCCTAAAATTCATATGGAAATGAAAAGCACCAAGAATAGCCAAAATAATTTTTAAAAAACTCATGCTTCTTGTTTTCAAAACTTACCACAAAAACTGTGGCAGTTGAGGCAGTATGATACTGGAATAAGGACACGCACAGAGATAAGTGGCGTGAAAATAAACACTTACATTTATTTTTCCATGGGTGCCTAGACAATTGAAGGCAAAGTAATAAGTCTTTTCAACAAATGGTGCTAGGACAATTGGATATTGGTGTGACAAAGTTTGAAACCAAACACCTACCTCACATTATATTTTAAGAAATCAACTCAAAATGGATCATAGACCTAAGTGTAAGGTTAAGATTTATGCAACTCATAGAAGGAAATAGAGAAGTAAGTCTTTGGGACTTGGGGTAAACACTGGTTTCCTAGATCAGAAACACAAATGACAAAAGAAAAAACAGACAAATTGGACTTCAAAACTAAAAGCTTTTCTGCTTTAAAGGACATGATAAGAAAGTGAAAAGACAACCCATAGAATGGGAGAAAATATTTGGAGATCATATATCTCATAAAGGACTTGCATCCAGGCTATTGGAAGTCTTACAACTCAAAAATACCAGACGACCTAACTTAAAAATGGGCTAAATATTTAAACAGACATTTCTTTGAAGAAGATAAATAAATGACTAATAATTCATGAAAATATGTGCAGCATCCTTAGTCATTAGGGAAGTGCAGATCAAGACCACAGTGAGACACCACTTCACACATGCCCAATAGGATGGCTGTAATTAAAAAGACAAACAATAACAAGTATTGGTAACGATGTGGAGTAATCAAAACCCTCATATATTGCTGGTGAGAATGTAGATGGTGTAATTTCTTTAGAATATAGTTTGGCAATTCCTCAAAATATTAAACTTATGACCAAGAAATTAACATATAAAGAGAATAAAAAAATGTATGTCCACACAAAAAAAATGACTATTCAGAAGACCATTATTCTTAATAACCAAAAGATAGAAGCAATTCAAATATTTATCAACTGATGAATGGATAAATAAATGGTAGTATATCCATTCAATGGGTTGTTAAGCCCTAAGAAAGGAATAAAATACTGATATGTGTTACTACAGGGATAAACCCTGAAAACACGGTGTTAAGTGAAAAAAGCCACACACAAAAGACTACACATTCCATGATTCCATTTATACGAAATGCCTAGATTTGACAAATCTATAGAGTCAAAATATAAATTTGTGGATTCCAGGGACTGGAGGAAAACCAGAATCAAGAAAGATACTAATTAGTTATGAAGATTTGTTATGGGCTGAATTGTGTCCCTCTCAAAATTAATAATGTTGATATCCTAACCCCCAGGACCTCAGGATGTGACCGTATTTGGAAATATAGTCTTTAAGAGGTGACTAAGTTGAAATGAGGCTGTTAGGGTGGCCCTAATTCTGTCTGACTGGTGTCCTTATAAGAGGAGGAAATTTGTACATACTGAGAGACATTAGTGATGCTTGCACACAGAGGAAAAGACCATGTGAAGACACAGTGAGAAAGTAACACCTGCAAGCCAAGGAGAAACAAATCAGAGGACACCAAACCTGCTGACACCTTGATCTTGCATTTCTAGTTTCCAGACTATGAGAAAATAAATTTCTGTTGCTTAAGTCGCCCAATGTGGTATTTTGTTATGGAAAACTTAGTAAACTAACACAAAGTTTCTTTTTGAAATGATGAGAACCTTCTAAAATTAGGTAGAGGTGATGGTTGCACACTTCTGTGAATATACAAAATCCTCTGAATTATATACTCTTTATGGTGTAATTCTAAATGTTACACCAGACTCACACAATTTGTATAATCATGATGCATTATCTTTATATACTCTTTTAAGAGTGAATTTTATGACATATAAATTATCTCAATAAACTTGTTATAAGAAAAGGATTAGGTAGAAATGTAAATGAATGTTCTTGCCTTTTTCCAGAAGTTAGGGGGAAAGCATTTAATATTACACTATTATATATAATGTTACCTGTAGGGTTTTTTGTTGGTTGAGTCCTTTGTAATGCCAAGAACATTTTTATTCCTAATTTGAAGAGAATTTTTATCTTGAATTGACATTAAATTTTGTTAAGTGTGTTCATCTATTTAACATTTTATTTTGCTAATGTTTATATGTTAAATTATGTTGATTGATTGCTGAATGTTACACCAGACTTGCACAACTTGTATATTCAGTGGTCATGATACATTATCTTAATATACTCCTTATTTGATTTGCTAATGTTGTTAATTTTTAGACAATATAATATATGAGGTTTAATGAGTGTATTTTTTTGTAATATCTTTGTATAGTTTTGGGATTAGGGTTATATAGGCCTCATAAAACAACAAATGAAATATTCTTTCCTCATCTACTTTCTGTAAGAGTTTGCATAAGATTGGTGTTTTTACTTCCTTAAATATATCATAGACTTCACTAATGAAACCACCTGGGCCTGAGTATTTCTTCATGTTGCAGTTATTGGAAAAGATTTTGATAACAAACTAATTTTAAATAGATTTAGAGATATTCACTTCTTATATTTTATCATTTGTCACTATGACAATTTGCCCTGTTAAAGTAATTTGTACATTTGTTGAATTTTATGGTATAAAGTTTTTAACATGTTTCCAATGTGTTCTATTGGTTGCATTGTTTATTTTCTATTCTGTAAAATCTATTTTCTCTCTCACTGATTTCTGTTCTATTCTTCATTATTTCCTTTTTTACTTACTTGAGTAAGTAAAAAGTTTTACTTTACTTTTACTTTACTTTTTACTTTACTTTTACTTTACTTGAGTTTTACTTTACTTTTACTTTACTTTTTCTATTCTTTTAAGATGGAACATGATATTATTGACTTTAAAACTGTCTCCTTTCCTAACATAACCATTTATATATAAATTTTTCTTGAGGCGCTGTTTTTGTTGCATCCCATAAATTTTGACTTGTGTATTTTTATAAATTTAGTTCAAAATTTTTTATAACTTCTTTTGCAATTTTGTGTTAACTTATGGGTTTATTTAGATATTTTATTTTGGTTATTTACTTTTTTATTTATTTTAGTATTCAATACTAAGCATTTTCCTAGATTATGGTTGTAGAGCATATTTTGTATAATTTCAATTTGTTTAGAGCTGTTTTGTGGCCCAGTATATAGAATGTAGTCTATCTTGGGAATAGTCCTTGTGAGTTTTAAATATGTGGGTGTGTTTGTGTACATGTGTAGTAGTTTTGATGTATAGTATTCTTAAATTTTAAATATGTTAATGTAGTAGATATTATTATTCACATCTTTTATTTACTGTATTGTAGTCCATTTGTTCTACTGAAAGGAAATTGTTAAATCTAACGAGTATGGAATTTTCTGTTTCTCCCATTAATTCTGTTAATTTTTATTTCAGTATTTTGAAGTCTTGCTGCTATGTGCATATACATTTGTGAAAACTGACCCTTTTCTCAATATGAACTGTACCACTCTATCTCTGATAACCCACTTATGTCTTGAAATCTAGCTTATTCGATATTTTACATAGCTACTTCAACCTCCTAATGCTTATTTTTTAGGTTATGTATTTTCCCATCTGTTTACTTTCAATCTATCTCTGTGTTTATGTTTATAATACATTTGTTGTAAAAAACCTCTAGTTAGAGCTTCATTTTCTATCCATTTTAATTAGATTGTTTAGTCTGTTATTTTTAATGAATATTTAATTTAATTTTACCATTTGTTTTCATTGTTTCCTGTTTTTAAAAAAAGTTTTATTCTTTTTTTCCTCCTTTCCTGCTTTATTTTGGATTAATTGCATATTTTTAAAAATTCCACTTTAATATGTGTATTGGATATATTCTTAGGTATACATCTTGGCACTAATTTTCAGTAAATTTTCTATGGATTACATGCTACATCTTTAAGATTTGATATTATGCCACATCATAGAAAATGTGGAATCCTTGCAATGACATAGCTTCATTTACCACCCCTTTCTGTCCTTTATGCTATAGTTTTCATTTACATGCGTTGTAAGTTCCAGAATACTGTATAAGAATATTTGTTTTAAACAGCCCTATGCATTTTAAAGAAATTCAGAGCAGAGAAAGTTTTTTTTAAATTTTTACCCAATTTTTTACCTTTTCAAAAATTTCATCATTTTACAGAAGATCTGAGTTTTCATCTGGTCCTATTTCCTTCAACTTTAAAAAACTTCCTTTGTCATTTTTAGTAGTGCAGGTTTCTTGGCAATAATTTCTCTTAGTTTTTACTTTATTAAAAGAGTCAAGTTTGACTTTATTCTTGGCAGATATTTTTGCTGGATAGGGAATTCTGGATTGTTAGGTGTTGTTTTCAATGTTCTACTTGGACCCTCTATCCATTGTTTCTGATGAGAAGGCAGTGGTAAATAGAATCACTGTTCTAAATGCATTGTGCTGTTTCTCTGGCTGCTTTTCAGATTTTTTTAAAAAAGCAGTTAGACTATATTGTGCTTAGTATGTTTTTCTTTGTATTTGACATGGTTGGGTTTCACTGAGCTTCTTGTATCTGTAATTTTGTCTAATCAAAATTTGGAAATTTTTGGTCAACAGTTCTTTGATTTGGAGGAGGCTTCATTTTTTTTTCTGCTCTGGTACGTCAATATGTTTGACCTTTCAATATGGTCTCATAGGTCCCTATCAATTTATTAAATGTTTTTCTATCTTTTTCTTCTCTACCTTCTTTCATTTGAGTAATTTCTATTGATCTAATGGCAAGTTCAGTGATTTCTTTCTTTTGTTTTTTGATTTCTTGTCATCTCCATTCTGCTGTTAAGACCATCTGGTGTATAGATAGATAGATAAATAAACAAATATACATATCTATATAAATATATAGATATTTTAATATATAGTTCTAGAATTCCCTTTTGGTTCTCTTTCATACACTGTATTGGTCTGTTGAAATATCAAATCTTTTTCTTTACTGTGAGCATATTTGATTTTACCTCATTGAATATCATCATAAAAGCTGCTTTAAAATCCTTTCTGATATTCAAATGTCTGGTCCATCGCAGGGTTTTTCTCTATTCACTTAACAATAGGCTTCTTTTTCTTTCTTTCTTTCTTTCTTTCTTTCTTTCTTTCTTTCTTTCTTTCTTTCTTTCTTTCTTTCTTCCTTTCTTTCTTTCTTTCTTTCTTCCTTCCTTTCTTTCTTTCTTTCTTTCTTTCTTTCTTTCTTTCTTTCTTTCTTTCTTTCTTTCTTTCTTTCTTTTGGTATATCTTGTATTTTTTATTTTATATTGTATACTAGACATTATGAAGACTATTTTGTAGAAGCTCCAAATTCTCTTATATTATTTTGAAGAGGACAACTTTTTAAAATGTAAGCAACCCATTAATTTGGCTGAACTCAAACTATAATTTCTGTTTTCTCTGAGAAGAATGGAAATGAAATCTCAGTTTAGTTCTTTAAGACTTAACTGGAGTGTTTGCATTCTACCCTATGCATGTATCATTCAAGGGTCAGCCAAAGATTTAAACAAAGTTTCTAAAGAGAATTTAGTGTTTATTAAAGATTCTCCAACACTCCTCATTGCCATTCATTCCTAGTGTTTACAATTGCTCCAATCTCTGTCCTCTTGTTTGTCAAGCCAGTAGGACTATAAGTTTCCCATTAGAGTTTTAGTTGCATCATGTAGTTTAGACAGCACTGTTCTCTTTGGTGAAAAGTCATAATAATAAGAAAATCACCCTGTTTTGAACCTTCTTCCAAGTATCAACTCTTTTCACATTTCTTCCCTCTTTTTTTCACTCATCAGTGCCTACATGTAATTGTTTTTTTTTTATATTTTCTCCAGAGTTTATTGTTATTGGTTGGAGCTACTCAACAATATTGGCAAAAAAAAAAAATCTGTATCTTCTTAAAGTTTGTATTTTTATTTATAAACACAGTACATATACAAAGAAAAGATATTTGGTGAATTGATGAATAAATGAAACAATGGATACATAAACAAATTATTAAAGAAATTAATGAACTGGAGAGTTTTATTTGTGCCCATTTGCACTGGAAATCATCCTTCAATAGCATGTATCATGATATTTTATCTTTTTAAATGTCTTGTTTGTCTCAAGTCTAAGTGCATACCTCTGTTCATCTAATCTACAAGGAAGGGAAAATTATCCATATGATATGAGAACTGAAGGGAAAAAAAGAGGTAACAAATTGGGAATAGGGTAAGTCTTCCCACATCCATGACATAGTCTTCAGTTTACAAAGCCCTCCTCATATCATAGGCTGGGTAATTTCCACAAGTTATGGAAGAGCTTGTATTCTGTTACACAAAATAGTAGAGCTAGTCAGATAGACTTTTGAAAACTAATAAAAATTGTGCAAGTTATCCCATAGTAAAACAAATCCTGAAATGTATTTTTTGAAACTTTTGGAGCTGCTTTGCAGTTGATTCTTCCTGCATAGAGTTGGGTGGGGGAACATTGATACAGGATGGTCATTTGACTTTTTAGAATATATTCTTCACTCCTTGTCCCACTTCAGTCTTCTTCATTGTCACTAAACTAATTGTTTTAAAACACAAACCATTGAATATCTTGCCCCTTAGTCAGTACTTGTAATGGTTCTCTGCTATGTAAAAAATACAATCTTAATGAATTAGATTGATATGTAATATTATTCATAGTGTTATCCCAATTTACTTCTCCAGATGATCCTATCATATACATTATCTCAAATATCCCTGTTTTATACTTGCACATGCTTGTGCTCTTAAAACCCTCATGATATTGCAGTGAGGACTCTTTTGCATGATTTCCCTCCCCCCAGTGGAGTGAGAGTTTTGTTGTTGCCATGTGTCTGCCTGTTTGTTTGTTTTTTAATCCTCCTGACCTAACAATTGTTTAAAATATGCATTTTAGGATTTTTAAACTAGTGTTGAGATTTTTAAAATAGATAGTTATATAATTATTAAATTTCACTTAAGCAATACTGAGTAAATATAGCACAATTATCAAAACTTAATTTCTTCTTTTCAGAAGTATATACTATTTGAAACATGTCAATGGATTTTTTTAGTCTTGCTATCTGTGATCTTGGTTGGGAGTTGAGCCACAACAAAGAAATCTGACCAAAAAAAGACCTTAGAGTTATCTGGGGACTAGTAGGATTTGTGCAGTGTTGTTTATTGGAGACCCTGGTCATAGAATTTGCATTATAAAAGAATGAGTCTTTTAAGAGCACATGCCTTCCAGAAGTGGTAAGTTTCTTTGTGAGTGTCTCAGTGATACAGAACTGAGAATGATATAATTCTTCCTTCCAGGGATTTATCCAGGTTTTATGGAGTTTTCAACTTATAAGACTTGGAAAACTCTCTTTAAAAATAGAATCTAAAATTATGAATGCGAAAATAGGTGTGAAAGTGAATATTTGTTTCACGTGAAAAAAGAAACCATAACAAATTATAAATTTTAGAAAGCTGAGAATTACCACAAGCATTACAAAATCAAGCCAACAGCAGAACATTTTTATTAGCTTATCTTCTGACACGTCTATAATATGCTTTTTCCCCATTTTTGGCTGAATATTTTTTAATGGTTTCTTTATATGCAAATAATTTTTTAATATTATTTTCTGCAGTGAAAATAGAGAGATAATCCACACTTTCCTTTAGTATGTTTGATCAACAATTCTTTTGTTTCATGGGTTAGAAAATTCCTCTCAGATTTACATATTGTTTTTGGTTGTGTCATTTAATTTTAAGCCTGTGGTCAAAATGGGAAAAACTCTACCAAGTTCATCTCATGCATTGTTGTTACAGATTTCCCCATAATGGTACTGTTACAGGTCTATGTCCTACAAACACAGGGATTCTGATACATTTCATTTTGTGATGATCTCATTCAAATAAAAAGAAAAAATCTTTACTGCATTTATAGTTATATACACTCTATTCTTAATTACATAACTGACAGAATAGAAATTTTGTTCTGAATATGCATTCATAAGGAAAAATCTTTTGCTTACACTTTTAAATGTTTCCTGATTGGAAGATGTTCTCATAGACTAATCTCTAGCTTTGTATTCTTCAAACCTTGTGCCCTTGCTCTAGCTAAATATTTTAGGTGTTATAAGACATATTCATACAAAGATAGATCCTCTGGACTGAACTCTGTGTTACAGAACAGGATGAGTTGACAAAATGAGATATAGAAATATCCTTGGAAGCCATTCCTAGACAGGACACTGAGGCCTAGACAAGAAGAATACATATCCCATTAAATTCAATCTGAATGAATTCATGACTAAACTTTCCTTTAGTCAGATCGGCAAAGTGCCCAAGTTCACCTCGGTGTTTCAATAGCTATGGGAAAACAACAGTGGGAGGATGTACTGAAGAATGTTAGCTGATTGCAATTTAAATTTCTTTCTCAATATTTACAAACAGAAATGATCACACAATTTGGTCTGAGACCTAAGTTTCTTTAGCTCCATGGTAAATCCACCTCTGCTTTTTTAATGTCTTTGTGCCAGTAAGTTTTCAATCTGATTAGGGAAACCAAAATAGCACTCAGTATATGCTCATTGAAGTCTGTTTAAAAAATAATGAAATTAATCAATAATATGAATGTTTTATAGTTTTCATGAAATCAGATTCTATTGATTGTGATTTTACATTCAGCATGTTTTATATGTTTTTTTCTCTATATGCTCTTAAGATAGGTTAAGAAAAATCTTTTTCTCATTTACTCTCCAAAATAATGTTTAAGAAGTTATTAGAATCACAAACAAAAATGTGAATATCCCATCATGAGGCTCTGGATGTCAACATGTTTCTGCTTTTTGACTAAGAACAATGAGAAAAGGCAAGAAAGAGAGCTTAGTTTTCTCTGTCTTTGTTTATCTTTTGTCTCACTCATCATTCTGTACTCATGTCTGTTTATAAGCTTTAGCTCAAATAGGGAAACAGCAAAGAGAAGGAATACTGATGGCAGCAGCAGATGTGATTTAATCTAAACCCTCACCACAGTTCAGCATTTCAATGTATACCCACATCACATCTTGTGCAGAGTGTTGCCTGTTAGGTTGGGATAAGCTCTGTGTGTTTTACCCATTTCTTCAACTTAACTCCATGTTGAGCACATAAGCCTCCCTACTTAGATGTTTGATCAAAGCTCTTACTTACTAGAGAAAGGAATGACTCCCACTGGGGTACAGTAGCCACAAAGATTGCTGCTAAATTGCAACCATTTTCACCAAATCACCTTCCAGATACCATCTCTCCAGTCTGCCACCTAGAGAAGATATTAAGCAAGGAAGCAATATGAGTCAATGTATCTCATTGGGGGCCAGGTCACCAGACCTGATGCAGTGAACTGAATTCATTTTCTGTCAAGTCTGGAGACCTTTGGAAGGCATTGCTTTGAAGGAAGCTGATATCATATATCCAGGTTTGTTGAGTATAAAAATGCTTTCCCCTGTAGTGAATGATTCTGTCAGATGTGAGCACTTCTATGAAATGACTCAAATTATACTTTTCCTTTTTTCTGCACTTTTTAAAAGTGTAATTAATTGCAATTCAAAAAGTTTTAAAATACATATATTTGAGGGTGAAAGCTTAACTGTAATCAGCCAGCTTGACTCTGAGGCCAATTTGTAAATGTAAAGGTTTAAGAAAATTGTTAATAATGTTTGGATTTTATAAATCCATATTATAAAATATTGGATATATAATTAAAAATTAGGACACCATTCCAAAAATTATTTAAAATGATATCGGTTTTGGAGACCAATATTATAGCTCACTCATGAAAATTTGGTTTTAGTAGTCATCTGTGTTCAAGTATTAAGAGATTACATGTCTTTTTCTGCCTTAGCAGATTAGTGACTATTCTCTCTGAATGAAAAGATGCTGTATGTTAAATGTATACTCACTTAGATATGTTATTCAGTACATAAATATGTTGTATTTAGTATAAAGAGAATCAAACACAGGAATATGACCTTCTGATTGTGAACATTCTAATATTAAAATTACTTTGACACTATAAGATTCTTAAGAGAGAAAGTGAAAAAAGACAGATTTTGGCATTAGATAATATCAGATTTTCAATAAGGGCATGTTACTTACTCAGTATCTTATTTGAATCTTTCTGAGTCTCAGATCTCTCATCTTGAAATTGGCATAATACTTCCTTCACTGTGTTGGTAGGAAAATTAGATGAGAATGCATGCAAAGTGCTTTGCACAGTATTTGGCAATAAGAAACACTCAACAATTTTGACTTCTTTCTACATAGCTTTGAAAATTTATTTTCTTAAGAACGGCTGCTTCAATTTATTTTACTCAATAACTATAAAAGTTGTGTGTACATTTGTTATTTTCAAGGCATAAGGGAATAATCTCCATTTTTCTTCCAAAGTGTGCATACACTCATACACAAATATTGAAACATTTAAAACTCTTCCCCACTTTTACTGATACACTTTCTTGGGGTTATCATTGCCTTAATTCATTCTTACTTCCATATCTGCTTCAGTCATTTAAAACACATTTGCTTTGGTCTTCTCATTTTATTTGAAATGAAAGAAAAACACAACTGTGATGAGCTAGTAGTGAAAAACATAAACAGAATTCAAGAATCATATGTGGTTTAATAAGTGGGAAATCCCCTTCTAACATGTCAATTAAAAACATTTGTTATATAACAGGAAATACAGTAATAGCATTTCAATAGGAAAATATTGCATGGAGGTGATAACTTATCTAGTTACCTTTGCATCTATCAGGCTTTAAGCTCCTATAAGTTGAAACTGAGCACAGGGAATACCATGGGAAAAGAATAGTGATTAAGAGTGTAAACTTCGGGGCTTCCCTGGTGGCGCAGTGGTTGAGAGTCTGCCTGCTAGTGCAGGGGACACGGGTTCGAGCCCTGGTCTGGGAAGATCCCACATGCCGCGGAGCAACTGGGCCCGTGAGCCACAATTACTGAGCCTGCGCGTCTGGAGCCCGTGTTCCGCAGCAAGAGAGGCCGCGATAGTGAGGGGCCCGCGCACCGCGATGAAGAGTGGCCCCCGCTTGCCACAACTAGAGAAAGCCCTCGCACAGAAACAAAGACCCAACACAGTAATAAATAAATAAAAATTAAAAAAAAAAAAAAAAGAGTGTAAACTTCACAGTCCAGATGTTTGTTTCTCACTCGCTACTGGTTTGACTTTGGGATAATTTAATCAACTTCTCCTTGCTTTCATTTCCTCTTCCCTTAAAGTGTTATTTGAAGATTAAATGAGATGGTGATGTAAAGACCTTAGAATAGGACCTGGACCTGGCTAACCTAAATTTAGCTGTTTTTCTTCAAGTTATGACTATACCATGTCATATAAAAAAGTATTAATCTTCTCTCTTTGATACATCAGTACTCAAACAACAAACCAACAAACAAAATAGAGACAATAATTTGAAATTTAAAATTTGATTCTCCATGATTTTGTTTTATTAGAATAAATAGGTTGTTTTACTCTAAATTCAAGACAAAGAAGCAGAAAGTAGAGAGTTTAAAACTTAACTTTTTAGGTAGGTAAATGCAACTCTAATTTACTGAGAGATAGTAAAGGGCAAAACTAACTTAGATTATTAAATAAGTGTTTAACTATGATTTAGATTTAATAAAACAATTATGTACATTAACTTATAATTGATCATTATTAAATGTATAATTAGTGAGATTGAATAACCAAGGAAAAGATAAAAGTCTATAATCTATTGTTCATTCTCAATGTGTATGATTCTAATAATCATTGGCATATAATATAATTATGAAGTTATAAATATAAATGAGATTACTTGAAAGATGGATTTAAAATTCTTATGCACTTTACCTAATTATTATAAATTTGATTATGGATAAATAGCTAAACTATAATATGGCATTTGAGTAAAGCTTTTCTGAATAAAACCTTGAATGTTAATCTCAAGCTGTTCAGTTTTACAATGCTTGAGCAGCTGATGGCAAAAATTAGAGAATAAGACAAAATTTTAAATAATAGATTGTGACTAAATTTGAATTTACATGCACGAAGATAAAACTTTGGAAAGATAAGATTTGTTGTAAGACTGAGATAGTCTTATGAAGTTAAATTATCTTTTGTTTTTATAAAAGGTCCTGATGAATTACTCCTTTTATTATGAGCAACCTCTTCATTATAATTAAACTGATGATATTTCCTGTCATGATTATACCTACAAGTAAGGCAACATGCCCCATGATGCAACCCACACCATAACAAATGTAGAGACAATTTCAATATCTCCTGATCATCAAAGCACTTTCCCCTTTGGTACTGAAACCCTCACTTCTTAGTATCCAAAGAGAACTTTTAAGAAACTATAATTAAAAAGAAAAACTTCACATTAATTTGAGTTATTTATATTTCAAATATTGGGTCTTTTTTTCCATGCATAGGAAGAAATTTTTAAATTGTTTTAGGTGGGTAATCTAATTCATAGTGAAAACTCATAATAAGATTAGGGATAATACATTGAGAAAGTTCCCACTCCTGACATAGTAAATCTGTCAGTTACTCAAAGGAAAGTACATAGATCAGTTTCAGCCTGGTTGAGGAGCTCATTCAACTACACCAATCAATGCAATGACCTTCACTGGGAGAAGTGGGAGAAACTTTGGAATGCTACTTTCCCTGTCATGTTCCCTCAACTGGGGATATAATAGTAGCTATCACATTTGTTGTTGTCAGTAGCAAATCAATCATGAGTCTAAAGATCCTAGCACAGTTATTGGCACATACTGTTATGCATTTAAAAGTAAGGAAACTACTATTGCGATTATCCCTTCCTCTATCCTTCACATCTTGAGAAGATATTTATTAAGAAGGATAATGTGGAAGGAAAAGAGACATCTGTTTTTCCTACTCCTAATCTATCAGTTTTAATATATTCTGTGTCCACGCTTATCTCTGCATGAGGCAGCCTTTACAGAACTGTTTGAGGCACTTGCCACCCTTATATACATTACATGTGAGTTACAGAGTTTATATTGTAGCCTTAAGACTATTTCTGGCAGGAAGGGATGATCATTCTGCATATTACTAAAATAGCCAACATTCAGGAAACATGGAAAACTAGTCAATATCTCCTAACCTTAATAAGAGATTTTATTTTAGTAGAAAGTGTTTTTTCTGTATATACCGACTATAGTTTTGCCTAATTTCTGAAATTTGTATAAATGAAATCATACAGTAAGTATTCTTGTCTGTTCAATTTATTTTACTCAATATTTATTTATTTCCAATACTGTATTATCTTAATTACTGCAATTTTATAATGTCTTGCTTTGTGGTAGGACACTTTATTATTGTTCTTCATTATTATCGTGTCTAATTTTGGTCTTCAATATAAATTTTTTAATCCATTTACAAATTCTAACCCTGCCCCCACACACAGACCTTCTTGGATTTAGAAGGTCTAAATCAGACATAGAGCGTCCCCAAATTGCATATATTTTTTATAATGAATGGATCCTAATTTTTATCAAATATTTTACTGCATTTTTCAGGGTGACCATATGATAAGATTTATTTCTTTATTTCTTTTAACCTCGTGTTTAGGTCAATTGCATTGACTAGTTTTAAACTGTTAAACCAATCTTGCATTCCAAGAATAAAGTCAGCTTGGTCTTATATGTTTATCTCCTATATATTGCTGGGTTTATTTTACTAATATTTTGTTTTGCTTTAGTGAATCCATTTTTATGATGATTCATTAGGAGTTTTTCCATTTTGAAATGTCCTTGTCAGGTTTGGAATCAAGGTTATGATAGTCTCATTACTTAAGTTAAAGAATGTTTCCTCATTTTTACACTCTGAAAAAATTTGTGAAAGACTGGTGCTCTTTCTTTCTTAGAATGAATTTATATAGGTGCAATTACTGCATCAAAATAGTGCATACTTTCAGTTGTGATACATATTGCAAAATGGAGCTCCATACACCTGGTAGCAATTTACCTTCTTAAAGTGGTCATTAGAACGCACATATTCAACTGGATGATAATAGTCTTCCTAGCCTTTAACTTAAGCATAAGATTTCAGCATCTTAATTTGCATTTAAAAATTACCAGTAACATTAAAATTCTATTTTAAATCAATTAGCCATTTCTGTATTTTATTTCTTATGTTGCATCTATGTTCTTTGCCCATTTTCTGCCATGTGGGAGAGTTCATTATTTATTGACTGGTTAATAAGTAAAATTTATATTTCATATAAATATATATTTATATAAAATATTCATATTTTATATAAATATATATTTTTATATAAATATATATTATATGTATTTATATTTATAAATACATTTATTTTCCAATATTTTAAAAACTTAATACCAATTACTAGACTACATACAAATGCAAATAAAATTACTTGAAAGGAAAATAGTCATACTTATTGATTAATCTAAATTTTTTCAGATATCTTATATGTCCTTTTTATTATACATTACTTTCCCATATTTGATTGATTTACTTCAGGGCTGCCTCTTTTCACTGAGCAAAATGTCTACTCCTGAACTATTACCAAAGTGTGATGATTTGATGACATTTTAGTATGCTTTAAGATACGTTAGTGCTAGTTTATCATTCTTACTATTCTTTTTCAGTACACTGCTGTATATTTTCCATTATATATTCATCTGAAAGAACTTTAGATTTATTTTGTCAAGGTAGCCAACGTTTTCAGTTAGGATTTTAGTTGTAATTGTATTGAAATGATTAAGTTTGTAGAGGTTTGTACTTTTTATGAACAAGTTCTCTTTTATGTGGAAATCTAAAGTTATTAATTTTTCCTTTATTCTCTTCATTAAAATATTCCTTTATCCTTATGTTTCTCTTGCAGATACTTTCTAAGTTCTTTAGTTAAATATTTCATTCATGTAAAATATTTCTTAATTATTAATATATTCAATATTATAAATTTATATTCTGTGTATAGTTTTGGTTCAATATACTTTTTGATCATTTTAACCCTGCTTTTACTTATTTTAAATCTGCAGATGTAGGTTTAATATCCTATTGATTTGTTAGATATTTAGGAAATTTTCTTTAAATGGTTAAAAGTTTGTAATTTTTGGTTTAGAAAAAAGTTATCAGTGTTTAGTTTTCTTTTATTTCTAATGTGTTCATCTAAATTTTCCTGTATAATTTGTGCTTTGTGATCACAGCTGAGACTATGGCTTCTGGAATAGACAGATCTAATTTTGAAGATCACTATTGAATTTATTAGTTACATGACCCAGGGAAAAATAACTGATCTCCAGTCGCAGTTTGTTTTTTTAGGTTTTTGTTTTGTTTTTTTAATCTGTCAAACAAATATAATAGAAGTAATACTCTCGAGAGCTTATGAGCACTATCTTGGATAATCCATGTAAACACTCATTGAGTAAGCCTTCAGGCAAATTTAGCCATTATTTTGATAGGGTAGTAAGAACAATAAATATATATTAAATCAACCTTATGTTTCTTGTATTTTCTGTATATCTATGTCTTTATTTTTGGTATATTTTTGAAATACCTAAAAACGTGTTTCCACCTCTCCCACAATAAGTTTGTTTCAGATAATTTTCCTCATATTTCTTTTCTTTTTTAAAATTTATTTTATTTATTTATTTATTTTTGGTGGCATTGAGTCTTCATTGCAATGCATGGGCTTTCTCTAGTTGTGGAGAGCAGCAATTACTCTTTGTTGCAGTTCCTGGGCTTCTCATTGCAGTGGCTTCTCTTGTTGCAGAGCATGGGCTCTAGGCATGTGAGCTTCAGTACGTGTGGCACGTGGGCTCAGTAGTTGTGGCTCGCAGGCTCTAGAGCACGGGCTCAGTAGTTGTGTCACACGGGCTCAGTTGCTCTGTGGCATGTGGGATGTACCCAGACCAGGGCTCAAACTTGTGTCCCTGGCACTGGCAGGTGGATTCTTAACCACTGTGCCACAAGTGAAGCCCTTCCTCGTATTTCTGATAGTAGACTTGTCTTTTTGTTGTGTGCCACAAGTGAAGCCCTTCCTCGTATTTCTGATAGTAGACTTGTCTTTTTGTTGTGTGCCATTTGTCTATTGCTTTTATTGCCATTGTCGACAGCACCTTATATGTAAATAGGTAATAACTTGTTTCCTGGTTAATGACTTCTGATGATATCATATTTATAACAATACTATGGCTCTCCTTATTTTTTGTTTAAATTTTCTTGTAAAATTTGAAAATTAAAAACTTTTTTTTTTTTAATTTTGTCTTCTGTGAATCCTGTACATAGCAGTTAGTTTTTCTTTCTTTCTTTTTGTTTGTTTATTCGTTTTGGTTTTTTTTTTGAATGGCTTATCAGAACTTTTCTTCATAGCACTAATATTTTATTTCTACTTCTGTAATATTCTCTTACATTTTTTAACTGCTTTCTTACTGTACTGTTAACTTTGCTTTCTAGTCTTCTGAGGAAAGTACATTTTATTTTTATTTTTATTTTTTTAATGGGCAATTTTTTCAACTTTTCTTTGATTGCCACCCCCCCACCTCAGTATTTTCAAGATAACTATCTTATGCTAAATTTATCTATGATTGATTACTTTTAAGCTTTGCAAAGATGTTGATTTATATCTTTTTAAACATAACAGTTAAAATAAGTTCTTCTAATGAAAATGAAAAATTAGATGCATCCTTTTCTTCACCACCACTCTATGTTCTTTTATTGTTTTTTTCTTCAAAATGTGTCTTGTCTTTGGTTCTGTTTTATGTTACTCAATTATTTTATGCTCCATAAGATTTTTTAAAAGAATAATCTCTGATTTTAGAATTCAATATTATAATCAAATTTAACATTGCTATCAATAATTAATTATATTTATATGAATTCTGTTCTGTCTTATTGTGAATTTCATACTGATTTCCTAATTTTGATTTACCTCTGGCTTTGACAGGGATATCCTCTTCATATATTATTTCAAAGAAAAGTACATGAATTTTATCTTTTTTCATCTTTTAATACTTGAAATTCACAGTACAAAAGTGGGTTATTTAGAAATATACTGTGTCAAAAAAATTCCTCCTTTTAAATTTACAGACATGTTTCTGGTGTCTTTCATCATTCAATGCTTCAAAAATATCCAAGTTCAACTTAATTTGTATTTTTAAGTATATCTGTAAGCTAGAGAATGTGTTTCTTAACTTGTGACTTTTTTTCTTTGATAAATAAAAATTTAATTGCTCTTTTACTGCATTTGTAAAGAGCATGGTATGTTGCTGATATTTCAATATTCTTTTGTGTATTAAGAGGTTATATGAAAAAATTTTCCTTCATTCTACAGTGTTTTTATTTTTAGTTTTTGCTGCTGTTTCACTTTTCTGAGGAATGCCTAAAATTCTTATATAATTTTTAATTGTCTAATTCTTCCTCCATATTTATCTCTTTGTGTTTACTTGCTGTTTTGAAGTTCATTCTCTGACAACAGGTTTAAAGAAAGGTAGTGATGGGAGGAAGTAAGCCACACTCCACCTCTCAGAAAACAGATGATGACCATTCTCCTGTTTGGCTGACAGTGTGTTCCATGTCCAATTGTCAAACACTAGGGAGTGAATGGTAGTGACTTCTTGTACACTCTCAAGCTGACAGGTCTTCCTTAAGCAAAGTATCATGATAATAACAACTATATTTTTAATCTATTTTAGTATTCCTGATGTCCCATTTCCTTTCATATACAGTAATATTTGATAGAAGTTAGAATGCCTACATGATAAAAACAAGTCAAGTACTCAGAAGAGGGGTGAAAATATCTGCTATTTAAAACAAAAATCAAAAAAAATTCCTCCAAATCCTCAATTTCCAAAATGGCCTCCAATGAACTTCATATTATCCTCCAAATAAATACTTAAAAGAAAATTTGTAGAAATGTTTATTATAATAATGTTTAGGCTTGCTACTCACTAACAGAATATAACCTCACTTGCTCTCCTGTTCCCACTAAACCTGAGGACATACTTTAGATTACACAAAGCAGTCAGTAGACAAAGTACTAATACCATGGTATTATTCTCTAGTCATGGAAAATATATTTTCATGTAATTTAGTTTTATATCCTTTATTTTTTCATATATTAATTTCTATGATCTTATATTTATGACAAGGTTTTATCAACTTTTTATATCTTTTCTCATCTTTTTAATTTTAAACATTTCTATTTATATTTAAGCTGAATTTTTTAAAGTCAGCATAGAGATGAGTCTTCTTTATAATCTGACATTCTCTTCATTTTAATTGGAGTGTTTAGACAATTTACATTTAATGTAATTTTTAATTTATATGGATTTAAGCCTCTGTTCTTGCTATTTGTTTGTCCCATTTATTCTGTGTTACTCTTTCCTTCTTTTCTTCCCTTCTTTTGGGTTAAGTATATATTTGCTATCCCATTTAATATTCTCTATGGGCTTATTAGCTATACATCTTTTATTAGTAGTAGCATTTTTTAGTGATTGCTCAATGGCAATCACTCTGATTTTAAGATTGATTTATGTCTATCAATTTTCAAATCCTCTTACTCTCTATCATTTATATTTCATTATTAAGCACATTCTGGGATATTTTTGCTTTAGTTACTGTACATTTTAGTTCTGTAATTTCCATTTTTATAGTTCCTATTTCTCTCCTGATATTCCATATTTTTAAATTCATTCATGCATATTTTTATGACCACATAAAGTATAGTTATAATATTTCCTGTAAATTCTTATTTACTGGAAAGACTTCTGGCTATGGTCACATAGTAAGGTCCTTCAATCCTCTTCCAAAACATCAAATATAATGACGGACAATGTTGACTTCCCCTCTCCCCCAATACCACCATTTTCAGCACTCCACAAACAGCTGATAGCATGAAACAATATAGGAAGCATTTATGGTTGCAAAACTACTGAACTTCAGATAAGAACAGTGTGAACTTGGAGCTTGGGCGTTTTTACCTGGAGCAGCTCCCATCCCAGGTTCATTTATCTGGTGCAAAATCTTGGCCATAGTGGGGCAGACTGTGAGCCCTGACAGATCTTCTGCCATAGTTGAAACAGGCTCATTCCATTTCAAGCACCTGAAGCACACACTCAACAGCATTGCCAGTGGCAACAACAATCTCTGGTGGGTGAGCAGGAAGAGATCAATGGTTCTACCAGTTTGGGGTTGCAGCTGTAGTAAGTGAATCCCTGGCTGACACTACATGGAGGTGGGAGAGTGCCCAAACTATGCACACACTTTCAACCAATTCTGAGATTGTGCATATGCACAGAGAAGAAGTGAAAGGGCTGTATAGAAAATATAAGGTAAGCCAGACATGAAAATGGCTTAAACTTTGAAGATGCTCCCCCAGCCACATGTAAACTCACTGGCAATGGCTGACCACTAAGCTATGCCAACACGGGGGAAACACCTAAGTAGAAAAAATAAATAAAAATGAACAGAGATATAAGAAACTGCATACAACAGAGGACAGAGATTTCATGGATTTAGCCAAGGAAAGTTACTAAACAAACAAGTAAATGAAGAAAAGTAACAATCTTTAGTAAATATAAGAGTGTTGGAATGACCATTGTAGTATCAAAAAAAAAAAAAAAAAAAGCATTGAGATAGGAAGTATCACTAGCGACAGAAGAGGACATTTTATTTTGGTAAAAGC
Source organism: Eschrichtius robustus (assembly GCF_028021215.1). Classification (NCBI taxonomy): domain Eukaryota; kingdom Metazoa; phylum Chordata; class Mammalia; order Artiodactyla; family Eschrichtiidae; genus Eschrichtius; species Eschrichtius robustus. The sequence continues at coordinate 152,470,385 of NC_090824.1, read as the reverse complement.
TTGGTTCATCAGGAAAACATACCAGTTAAAATACATGAAATAAATCTGACAAAATTGAAAAAAATTAATAGTTGGAGATGTGAATATCCCACTCAAAATAATTAATAGAATACTGAGGGATTAAAAAAATATATAGAAGACTTGACCACAGGTTTCAGCCAATCTGACTTAACAAATACATGGAAATCTCAAAAATAGGGCTATGAAACATATAAATTTTTTCATGTACAAGTGGAACATTTTCTAGGATATACCATATACTACACCACAAAACAAGTCTTAATAAATTTTAAAAAATTAAAATCACACAAAGTCTGTTTTCTGATCACAATGGAATTGAATTAGAAATTTAAAAAAAAATCTGTAACATCTCCAAACATTTGGAAATTAAACAACACCCTTCTAAATAACCCAATGGGTCAAAGAAGAAAGCACAAAGAATATTAGAAAACATTTTTAACTGAGTGAAGATGAAAATACAACATACGAAAAATTTGGGGATGCAGCTAAAGCACCACTTAGATGGAAATTTTTAGTTTTAGGTTCTGTATTAGACAAGTAAAAAACCCAAGGCAAGCAAAATAAAAAGAAAAATTAAGGCTAGAGTAGAAGTCAGTGAAATAGAAAAGGGAAAAATAAATAAAATCAATGAACTCACAATTTTATTTTTTTAAAGAGGTCAACAAAATTGATAATGCTTTAGCTAAACCTACACAAAAAAAGAGTAGTTATAAATTATCAAAATCAGGAATGAAAAATGGGCATTAACATTAATGCAACAAAATTGATAAAATTATAAAGAAATATAATGAACAACTACATGTCAAAAATTAGACAATTAAGATGAAATAGACATATTCTTAAAATGTCCAAATTACTAAAATTAAACTTTGAAGAAACAGAACATTTGAATAAATTGACCATAAGTTAAAAAAAATTGAGTATGTAATTTAAAACATTTCCAAATAGAAAATTCCAGGCTCAGAGGATTTCTTGGATGTATACCATAAAATATTTAAAGAACACTGATCTTTCAAAAGCTTTTTCAGAAAATAGAGAAAGAGGAAACATATCTTAACTCCTTCTATTGCACCAGGTCATTATTACTCTGAAACTGAGGCCTGACGAAGACACCAAAAGAAAAGAAAACTGCAGACCAGTGTACCTCATAAAAAGTAACATGGATGTCTTTAACTACATATTATTAGTGGACCTAATCCAGCAACATATAAAAAGCATTAAACATCATGAGTAGTGAGGTTTACTCCAGGATTGCAAACTTAGATTAGCATCTCCCCAAAAACCAGTTAATGCAATGTTCCGTATTCCTAAAATAAATAACTAAAATCACAGCATCACCTCGAAAGATGCAGGAAAAGCACTTTAAAAAATTCAACATATATTTGTGATTAAATCTTTCAGCAAATTGAGAATAAATTTATTTTATAATTCCAATTTTGTGAAAAACACCTATAAAAAACACACAGCTAACATCAAGCTTAAGGGTTAAAGATTGAATTCTTCATCCCTAAAATCGAAAACATGAGAAGTGTGTTAACTCTAACCATTTCTATTCAACATGAACTTAGTGGCAGGGCATGAATAAAGACATAGACACAGAGAATGGACCTGAGGACACAGGGTGGGAAGGGGAAGCTGGGGCGAAGTGAGAGTAGCATTGACATATATACACTACCAAATGTAAAATAGATAGCTAGTGAGAAGCAGCAGCATAGAGCAGTGAGATCAGCTCAGTGCTTTGTGATGACCTAGAGGGGTGGGATGGAGGGAGGAGGGGTGGGAGGGAGGCTCAAGAGGGAGGGGATAGGGGGGATATATGTATGCATGTGCCTGATTCACTTTGTTGTACAATAGAAACTAACAAAACATTGTGAAGCAATTATACTTAAATAAAGATGTATTAAAAAAAGTTTCATGGAGATTCAAGAAAGTGTAATAAGGAAAAAGAAATACAAAAAGGAAAGAGATATAGAGTTTGGAAAAGATAAGTAAAACTGTCATTATTTGCACATGACTTCATCCTGTACATAGAATATCATATGGAATTCACCCCAAAAGCTGCTAGAACTAATAAGCATATTGAGCAAGGGCAGAGGGTACAAGTTTCCTCTCGAGAAATCAATGGCATTTCTGTATACAAGCAAGGAACAACTCAGAACTAATCAGGAAAGGATAATCTTTTTTTCTTTTTAAGTTGTATCTCATTTATTTTATTTTATTTTATTTTTTTAACATCTTCATTGGCGTATAATTGCTTTACAAAGTTGTGTTAGTTTTTGCTGTATAACAAAGTGAATCAGCTATATGTATACATGTATCCCCATATCCCCTCCCTCTTGCATCTCCCTCCCACCCTCCCTATCCCCCTCTAGGTGGTCACAAAGCACCAAGCTGATCTCCCTGTGCTATGCAGCTGCTTCCACTAGCTACCTATTTTACATTTGGTAGTGTATGTGTGTCAATGATAGTCGCTCACATTGTCCCAGCTTACACTTCCCCCTCCCCAAGTCCTCAAGTCCATTCTCTACATCTGCATCTTGATTCCTGTCCTGCCCCTAGGTTCTTCATGACCTTTTTTTTTTTCCTTAGATTCCATACATATGTGTTAGCATACTGTATTTGTTTTTCTCTTTCTGACTTACTTCAGTCTGTATGACAGACTCTAATTTGATCCACCTCACTACAAATAACTCAATTTCGTTTCTTTTATGGCTGAGTAATATTCCATTGTATATATGTGTGACATCTTCTTTATCTATTCATCTGTCGATGGACACTTAGGTTGCTTCCATGTCCTGGCTATTGTAAATAGTGCTGCAATGAACATTGGAGTACATATGTCCTTTTGAATTATGCTTTTCTCAGGGTATATACCCAGTAGTGGGATTGCTGGGTCATATGGTAGTTCTATTTTTAGGATTTTAAGGAACCTCCATACTGTTCTCCATAGTGGCTGTGTCAATTTACATTCTAACAACAGAGCAAGAGGGTTCCCTTTTCTCCACACCTACTCCAGCATTTATTGTTTGTAGATTTTTTGATGATGGCCATTCTGACTGGTGTGAGCTGATACCTAATTGTGGGTTTGATTGGAATTTCTCTAATGATTAGTGATGTTGAGAATCCTTTCATGTGTTTGTTGGCAATATGTATATCTTCTTTGCAGAAATGTCTATTTGGGTCTTCTGCCCATTTTTGGATTGGGTTGTTTGTTTTTATGATATTAAGCTGCATGAGTTGCTTGTATATTTTGGAGATTAATCCTTTGTCTATTGATTTGTTTACAAATATTTTCTCCCATTCTGAGGGTTGTCATATCATCTTGTTTGTAGTTTCCTTTGCTTTGCAAAAGCTTTTAAGTTTCATTAGGTCCCATTGGTTTATTTTTATTTCCATTACTCTAGGAGGTGGATGAAAGAAGATCTTGCTGTGATTTATGTCAAAGAGTGTTCTTCCTATGTTTTCCTCTAAGAGTTTTATAGTGTCTCTTCTTACATTTGGGTCTCTAATCCATTTTGAGTTTATTTTTGTGTATGGTGTTAGGGAGTATTCTAATTTCATTCCTTTACATGCAGCTGTCCAGTTTTCCCAGCACCACTTATTGAAGAGGTTGTCTTTTCTCTATTGTGTATTCTTGCCTCCTTTAGCAAAGATAAGGTCACCATATGGGCGTGGGTTTATCTCTGGGTTTTATATCCTGTTCTATTTATCTATATTTCTGTTTTTATGCCAGTACCATACTGTCTTGATTATTGTAGCTTTGTAGTATAGTCTGAAGTCAGGGAGCCTGATTCCTCCAGCTCCGTTTTCTTTCTCAAGATTGTTTTTTCTGTTCGGGGTCTTTTGTGTTTCCATACAAATTGTGAAATTTTTTGTTCTAGTTCTGTGAAAAATGCCATTGGTAGTTTGATAAGGATTGCATTGAATCTGTAGATTGCTTTGGGTAGTATAGTCATTTTCACAATGTTGGTTTTTCCATTCCAAGAACATGTTATATCTCTCCATCTGTTGTATCATCTTTAATTTCTTTCATAAGTGTCTTATAGTTTTCTGCATACAGGTCTTTTGTCTCCTTAGGTAGGTTTCTTTCTAGGTATTTATTCATTTTGTTGCAATGGTAAATGGGAATGTTTCCCTAATTTCTATTTCAGATATTTCATCATTAGTGTATAGGGATTCAAGACATTTATGTGCATTAATTTTGTATCCTGCTACATTAGCAAATTCATTGATTAGCTCTAGTAGCTTTTTGGTAGCATCTTTAGGATTCTCTATGTATGGTATCATGTCTTCTGCAAGAAGTGACAGTTTTACTTCTTCTTTTCCAATTTGGATTCCTTTTATTTCTTTTTGTTCTCTGTCTGCTGTGGCTAAAACTTCCAAAACTATGTTAAATAATAGTGGTGAGAGTGGGCAACCTTGTTTTGTTCCTGATCTTAGAGGAAATGGTTGCAGTTTTTCACCATTGAGAATGATATTGGCTGTGGGTTTGTCATATTTGGCCCTTATTATGTTGAGGTAGTTCCCTCTATGCCTACTTTCTGGAGAGTTTTCATCATAAATGGGTGTTGAATTTTGTCAAAAGCTTTGTCTGCATCTATTGAGATGATCATATGGATTTTATCCTTCAAATTATTAATATGGTGTATCACACTGATTGATTTGCATATATTGAAAAATCTTTGCATTCCTGGGATAAACCACGCTTGATCATGGTGTATGATCCTTTTAATGTGCTGTTGGATTCTGTTTGCTAGTTTTTTGTTGAGGATTTTTGCCCCTATGTTCATTAGTGATATTAGCCTGTAGTTTTCTTTTTTTGTGATCTTTTCTGGTTTTGGTATCAGGGTGATGGTGGCCTCATAGACTGAGTTTGGGAGTACTCCTCTCTCTGCTATATTTTGGAAGAGTTTGAGAAGGATAGGTGTTAGCTCTTCTCTAAACGTTTGATAGAATTTGCCTGTGAAGCCATCTGGTCCTGGGCTTTTGTTTGTCGGAAGACTTTTAATCACAGTTTCAATTTCAGTGCTTGTGATTGGTCTGTTTATATTTTCTATTTCTTGATGGTCCAGTCTCGGAAGGTTGTGCTTTTATAAGACTTTGTCCATTTTTTCCAGGTTGTCCATTTTATTGGCATATGGTTGCTTATATTAATCTCTCATGATCCTTAGTATTTCTGCAGTGGCAGTTGTTACTTCTCCTTTTTCATTTCTAATTCTATTGATTTGAGTCTTCTCCCTTTTTTCTTGATGAGTCTGGCTAATGGTTTATCAATTTTGTTTATCTTCTCAAAGAACAAGCTTTAAGTTTTAGTGATGTTTGCTATTGTTTTTTTCATTTCTTTTTCATTTATTTCTGATCTGATCTTTATGATTTCTTTCCTTTTGCTAACTTTGGGGTTTTTTGTTGTTCTTCTTCTTCTTTCTGTAAAGGCTTTAGCTGTAAGGTTAGCTTGTTTATTTGAGATGTTTCTTGTTTCTTACAGTAGGATTGTATTGCTATAAACTTCCCTCTTAGAACTGCTTTTGCTGTATATCATAAGTTTGGGGTCATTTTGTTTTCACTGTCATTTGTTTCTAGGTATTTTTTGATTTCCTTTTTGATTTCTTCAGTGATCTCTTGGTTATTTAGTAGTGTATTGTTTAGCCTCCATTTGTTTGTATTTTTTATAGATTTTTTTTCCTGTAATTGATATCTAGTCTCATAGCATTGTGGTCAGCAAAGTTACTTGATATGATTTCAATTTTCTTAAATTTACTGAGGCTTCATTTGTGACCCAGGATATGATCTGTCTTGGAGTATGTTCTACTAGCACTTGAGAAGAAAGTGTATTCTGTTGTTTTTGGATGGAATGTCCTATATATATCAATTAAGTCCATCTTGCTTTATGTGTTTCCTTATTTATTTTCATTTTGGATGATCTGTCCATTGGTGAAAGTGGGGTGTTGAAGCCCCCTACCATGATTGTGTTACTGTTGATTTCCCCTTTTATGGCTCTTAGCATTTGCCTTATGTATTGAGGTGCTCCTATGTTGGGTGCATAAATATTTACAACTGTTCTGTTTTCTTCTTGGATTGATCCCTTGATCATTATATAGTGTCCTTCTTTGTCTCTTGTAATAGTCTTTATTTTAAAGTCTATTTCGTCTGAGATGAGAATTGCTACTCCAGCTTTCTTTTGATTTCCATTTGCATGGAATATCTTTTTCCATCCCCTCACTTTCAGTCTGTATATGTCCCTAGGTCTGAAGTGGGTCTCTTGTAGACAGCATATATACAGGTCTTGTTTCTGTATCCATTCAGCCAGTCTATGTCTTTTGGTTGGAGCATTGAATACATTTACATTTAAGGTAATTATCGATATGTATGTTCCTAATACTATTTTCTTAATTGTTTTGGGTTTGTTATTGCAGGTCTCTTTCTTCTCTTGTGTTTTCTGCCTAGAGAAGTTCCTTTAACATTTGCTGTAAAGCTGGTTTTGTGGTACTGTATTCTCTTAGCTTTTGCTTGTCTAGAAAGGTTTTAATTTCTCCATCAAATCTGAATGGGATCCTTGCTGGGTAGAGTAATCTTGGTTGTAGGTTTTTCCCTTTCATCACTTTAAATATGTCCTGCCACTCCCTTCTGACTTGCAGAGTTTCTGCTGAAAGATCAGCTGTTAACCTTATGGGGATTCTCTTGTATGTTATTTGTCGTTTTACCCTTGCTGCTTTCAATAATTTTTCTTTGCCTTTAATTTTTGCCAATTTGATTACTATGTGTCTTGGCGTGTTTCTCCTTGGGTTTGACCTGTATGGGACTCTCTGCACTTCCTGGACTTGATTGACTATTTCCTTTCCCATGTTAGGGAGGTTTTCAACTATGATCTCTTCAAATATTTTCTCAGACCCTTTTTCTCTTCTTCTGGGACCCTTATAATTCGAATGTTGGTGCGTTTTATGTTGTCCCAGAAGTCTCAGAGACTGTCCTCAATTCTTTTCATTCTTTATTCTTTATTCTGCTCTGTGGTAGTTATTTCCACCATTTTATCTTCCAAGTCACTTATCTGCTCTTCTGCCTCTGTTATTCTGCTATTGATTCCTTCCAGAGAATTTTTAATTTCATTTATTGTGTTGTTCGCCATTGTTTGTATGCTCTTTAGTTCTTCTAGGTCCTTGTTAAACGTTTCTTGTATTTCCTCCATTCTATTTCCAAGATTTTGGATCATCTTTACTATCATTACTCTGAATTCTTTTCCAGTAGACTGCTTACTTCCTCTTCATTTGTTTGTTCTGGTGGGTTTTTACCTTGCTCCTTCATCTGCTGCATATTTCTCTGTCTTCTCATTTTGTTTAACTTACTGTATTTGGGTTGTTCTTTTCTCAGACTGCAGTTTTGTAGTTCCCATTGTTTTTGGTGTCTGCCTCCAGTGGGTGAGGTTGGTTCAGTGGTTTGTGTAGGCTTCTTGGTGGAGGGGACTTGTGCCTGTATTCTGGTGGGTGGGGCTGGATCTTGTCCTTCTGGTGGGCAGGGTCACTTCCGATGGTGTGTTTGGGGGTGTCTATGACCTTATTATGACTTTAGGCAGCCTCTCTGCTAATGGGTGTGGTTGTGTTCCTGTGTTGCTAGTTGTTTGGCATGGGGCGCCCAGCACTGGAGCTTGCTGACCATTGGGTGGAGCTGGGTCTTAGCATTGAGATGGTGATCTCTGGGAGAGCTCTTGCCGATTGATATTACATGGGGCTGGGAGGTCTCTGGTGGTCCCATGTCCTGAATTCAGCTTTCCCACCTCAGAGGCTCAGGCCTGACACCAGACCAGAGCACCAAGAACCTGTCAGCCACATGGCTCAAAAGACAAGGGAGAAAAAAAAAAGAAAGAAAAAAATAATAATAGTAAATTTTTAAAAGTATTTAAAAATAGAGAAGTAAAAAATATATAATAAAAAAATAAATTATTAAAATAAAAAAAATTATGAAATAATAATGAAAAAGAAGAGAGCAACGAAACCAATAAACAAATCCACCAATGACAATAAGAGCTAAAAAGTAAACTAAGATAAACATAAAAATCAGAAATAAATCAGTTGCAGACAGCAAACCCCAAGTCTACGGGTGCTACTAAAGTCCACCTCCTCAATTTTGGGATGATTCTTTGTCTATTCAGGAATTCCACAGATGCAGGGTACCTCAAGTTGATTGTGGGAATTTAATCCACTGCTCCTGAGGCTGCTCGGAGAAATTTCCCTTTCTCTTCTTTGCACATTTCCTAGGGTTCAGCTTTGATTTTGACCCCACCTCTGTGTGTAGGTTGCCCTCAGGCATCTGTTCAGGGGGTCAAAGCAGCGGCTGATTAGGGGGCTCTTGCTCACTCATGCTTGGGGGAGGGAGGGGTACAGTAGTTATAACTGGAATGCGGGGCGAGCTTGCAGTGGTAGAGGCCGGCATGATGTTTCAACAGCCTGAGGTGTGCCATGTGTTCTCCTGGGGAAGTTGTCCCTGGATCACAGGACCCTGGCAGTGGCGGGCTGCACAGGATCCCGGGGTGGGGGGGTGTGGATAGTGACCTGGGCTTGCACACAGGATTCTTGGTGGCAGCAGCAGCAGCATTAGCATTTCATGCCTGTCTCTGGGTCCGAGCTGACAGCCGTGGCTCGCTCCTGTCTCTGGAGCTCATTTAGGCGGTGCTCTGAATCCCCTCTCTTCGTGCACACAGAAACGATGGTCTCTTACCTCTTAGGCAGGTCCAGACTTTTTCCTGGACTCCTTCCCGGCTAGCTGTGGTGAACTAGCCTCCTTCAGGCTGTGTTCACTCAGCCAATCCCAGTCATCTCCCTGGGATCTGACCTCCGAAGCCCTAGCCTCAGCTCCCAGCCCCCACCTGCCCCGCCAGGTGACAGACAAGCCTCTCAGGCTGGTGAGTGCTGGTCGGCACTGATCCTTTGTGTGGGAATCTCTCTGCTTTGCCCTCTGAACCCCTGTTGCTGCGCTCTCCTCTGTGGCTCTGAAGCTTCCCCCCCACCCACCCCCCGTCTCCACCAGTGAAGGGGCTTCCTAGTGTGTGAAAACATTTCCTCCTTCACAGCTCCCTCCCACTGGTGCAGGTACCATCCCTATTCTTTTGTCTCTGTGTTTTCTTTTTTCTTTTGCCCTACCCAGGTATGAAGGGATTTTCTTGCCTTTTGGGAAGTCTGAGGTTTTCTGACTGCATTCAGTAGGTGTTCTGTAGGAGTTGTTCCACATGTAGATGTATTTTTGATGTATTTGTGGGGAGGAAGGTGATCTCCACGTCTTACCTCTGCCATCTTCCCCATCTCTCCCAGATAATCTTTTTAAAAAATGGTTCTAGAGCAAGTACATACTGCATGTAAAGAATATACTTAACTTTTACCTCACACCATACACAAAAATTAACTCAAAATGTATCATAGGCTTAAATGGAAGAGTAAACAAACTTCTAAACTTAAGATGTTTGAAAATATACTCTTGACCATCAATTACACAAAAAATTCTTAGATATAACCTCAAAATCTTGATACATAAAAGAATAATCAAATCAATTGAACTTAATCAAAATTCAAAAGTTCTGCTTCAAAAGACTATTATGAGAATGAAGAAGAGAAACCATAGACTGGAAGAAAATATTTTTGAATCATATATCTGATAAAAAAAATTGGATCCAAGATATATAAAGAACTGTTACAACTCTATAATGAGATAAACTACAATTTTAAAAATGAGCTAAGATTTTAATAAAAATTTCACCAAAGGCCTAATGAACTCATGAAAAGATACTCAACATCATTAGTCATTAGGGAAATACAAATTTAAACCACAATGAGATACCACTACATACCCACTAAAATCATTATAATTAAAAAGTCACACAATAGCAAGTGAAGGTGAGAATGTGGAGAAACTGGAACCGTTACACATTGCTGATGGAAATGTAAAATGGCACAGCTATCTTTGAAAACTGTTTGGCAGTTTCTTATAAAGGTAAACATAAGCTAACCATATAATCCAGAAATGAAGCTCCTAGATATCTACCCAAAACAAATGAAAGAATATATCCACATGATGACATGCATGCAAATACTTACAGCAGCATAATTGTAACAGCTGACAAACTGAGAAGACATTCTATAAGAATTTTTTAAATATATAGTAAGTTGAGAGGACAAGTCATGTTTGGGGAATGCATATGGATTGCAATCCTTAGACTGGATAGTAAGGTTAACATTTTATAACAGGATCAAGAAAAAATATGTAATTAATTCAAAATCATTTGTTGAACACTTGGCAGATGCCAAGCTCAGTACCTGTTGCTTAAGGCTGGTTTAATGAACTCATAAATAACCTGGTCTACAAAATCTGCATACCCTTAGCAGTTGAAAAGCTGAATCTGTTTATGCATGATAATAAAAATTAGCTAAATTTTACTGTTAACCATTTGCCATGTGTATGGAGTTCAGTACTTTATATACATTCATTCACTTAGTTTTTGCAAGCCTAGATAAGCAAGGTGTTATTATTATTGGCATATTGCAAAGGAGAAAAAAAAGAGACCTAAAGAAGTAAGTTACTTGACCAAGGTCACCCTAGAGTAAATGATGGAAGAAGAGATCATGTGCTGGCAGTATATTGTCAGGACCCATCTCTTAGCCATTAAGTATACCTCTACCAGGACACCAATTAGTCAGTGTCTGCATTTATTTTACTACCTTACATGCTAGACCTGTGCATGTCCAATCTAGTAGCTCCCAGACAAATGTGACTACCGAGCACTTGAAATGTAGTTAGCCCAAACTGAGATGTGCTACAAATGTAAAATACAAAAGATTTTGAAGACTTAGAATAAAAAATGGAATTAAAAATAGCTCAATAATCACATTTTGAGCTACAGCTTCAAATTATAATATGAAGTATATGGGACTTCCCTGGTGGTGCAGTGGTTAAGAATCTACCTGCCAATGCAAGGGACACAGGTTCGAGCCCTGGTCTGGGAAGATCCCACAAGCCACGGAGCAACTAAGCTCGTGAGCCACAACTACTGAGCCCATGTACCACAACTACTGAAGCCTAGAGCCTGTGCTCTGTAACAAGAGAAGCCACTGCAATGAGAAGCCCACGCACCACAACGAAGAGTAGCCCCCGCTCGCCACAACTATAGAAAGCCCGCACACAGCAATGAAGACCCAATGCAGCCAAAAATAAATAAATTAATTAATTAATTTAAAAAATTATACTATGAAATATATATCTGATTAAATAAATATATTGTTAAAATTGACTTCACCTGTTTCTACTTTTTTCTACTAGAAAATTTAAAATTACATTCACAGCTTACATTCATGGGCTCATCTCATATTTCTATTGCACAGCACTCACTACAAGAACGTTTTTTAGTCACTATTATATTTTCAATATCAAATGGTAAATACTCAACAAAAATAGCATAATGTTTTCAGTGACTGTGTTAATTTGAATGTATTTTCAGAGCTAAAACAATACCATGAGCAGTATTGCTCTTTGAAAGCAAACTATTTAATACTAGTAATAATAACAGCAATAACAATAGTTAAGTAGCAATTCAAACTAGAGGAATGACTGCACATTGCACATTAAAATATACTCAGGTATTTACAAATAGGTTTAAAATTGTGTTGAAGAAAAGGATTATCCAAATTTAAGTGTTTTGGATAATTATATTCACTAATTCAGCAATTAAATATATAACCCAGTTATTTGTAATTTCTTTAAACTTGAAGAAAGATGACCCTTAGAAGAATAAAAGTAGCCAGATCAATGGACATTTGAGGAGAAAATCCTTTTCTTATCTCTTTTTTCCCCCTTCTTTTCTTTTCTCCTTCCTTCCTTCTCCCCTCCTTTCCTTCGTCTCTTTCTCACTTTTTCTGTCTTTCCTTTCTTTTTGCTTTAAAATTATGCACAGCTATAGGCAATATATTTGGATATTTTAAAGGTTTTAACTTTCAAATTAATTCTTTAAAGCCAATACACTTTTGTAATTTGCTACCATATCCCTAAAATATCTCATTAATTCAAAGACATCTACCTTTTAATTATCAAAGCATGGATAATACATAAGAACTTTGTAAAGTAGCAGTAAAGATGTGTATTCTTTTTTACCAAGCTATATAGATGTTTAGTAGTAAATTGCTCCTTAGAGCCACATGGTATTGTTACGATTTTGCTGATATGAAAATGGAGGCATCTCGAGAAGAAATATTTTTCTGTGTTTACCTGTATCAATGGACTCATCTCTGTGCATGCCATTACGGTGTAAGGCAAAATCACAGAAGTAAAAAGGGCGGAGTGCTGAAGCTTCTGGTGTGGCCATGTCACACACTAGCTGTTTGCCTACAGGCGCATCACACCCCCATTCTGGCCTAAGTCCTGAGCAAGACAGCATAGCTGCTAAATGACCTATAAAATCCTCTTCAGGGTGTGCTTCATGAGAGACGTCTGATGCCTTAGGCACAGGTAACAATATGTCACAATTTGGATGTGTGTGACTTTACAAGTCTTACCATACAATTTATTGTTCAAACTGGGACCCTTTTGAGAGTGAAAGTAATGCTATTATAATTATGCTGAAACAAGCATTTGTACAAGACTGTCTCATGTTAACTGGAACATACAGTCACCCTGCCCATCCATGATCGCATACTTCACACATGCAGTATGACTTCTAGGCTTACTATTAAACTAGTAGAATGGTAAAATAGCATCAGCAGCAAAAGCGTTAATAATAGTAATAATAAGAGCTATTTAGTAGAAAATTGCCAAGATTTCCTGTTTTGGTGGATGGGTTAATTTCAAAACTATGTAATTGCTTACAAAGCCTTTTTTCCCCCTCATCTAGACACAGACACTTGTATGGAGTGTGTGTGTATGTATATATGCATATATCTCAATGGTTGTAGCCATATATTTTTCATGGGTTCCATGGAGAATCAATTTTCTGGATATGTGCTGCATCCCAAGCCCAGCCCTGCCTGCTTTCCTGTGGGTGGCCCACAAACTCTTTTTTTAGGGAGTTTTTGTCCAGCTGATCTTTTAAGGCTTTGTCTTCCTGGAGATTAGTGCAGGAGTACACTTCATTTCCTTAAATGGGATGTGTTGCTTGCCTCTTCATTCCACACACAACTCTGTGGGAGGCGTGGGGTTCATGGATCAGCTTGTCAGGTGCAACATTATCTCTACACCAGAAATCCAAATGTGTGACTTAGCCTAAGTACTTCACTTTCCTCGTCTGAGAAACAGTAATCTCCTGTCTCATGTAGCTGTCATGAGCTTCAGCTCATGCAAGCAATTATTTTTTTAAAAAAGTGAATGTAAACTTGGTGAGATTGTTCCACACAGAGTGCTAATCTTGAATCTCAGCTCCAGCACCATTCACAGTGATACTGGGACATTTTCTGAATACTTTCCTGACTTTGGAATTATTACACCTAAATTTGGTGAAGATATTTTCTTCATTTGTGCCTTTAAGAATGAAAAACAAACCTAAGTATCCCTCCATGACAAAGCTTTGACTTTTATAATCTCATGCAACATAAAATCTGGCCTCTCAATTATTTCAGAGATGATTCTCCTAAAATGGATAGAAATAGTAAGAAACAAATAACTAAATAAGATCTAAATATATTTTATAAGCCTATTCTCTTAAGAAGGGAGAAAAGAAGAAATGATGAAAGAAAAGAAGGAAGGCATGGAGCGCACATTTGATAATCATATGATAATGATAAAAATAAAATCATCACTGCTAAAAAGTGAAAATGAAAGAACCAGATTAAACTTTTCTCTGTTTTTACATAGTTCCCTGTCAGACTGACATACTTAAGCAATTGCCACAGAGGCTATTTGTACGGGATTCAACAGAGATCCTCTGGTCCAACGGAATTTCATCTGCTGCTTAAGTTCGATTCAGAAGCCTGAGTTCGGCGGATGATAACCCACAGATGTTTCACTTTAAATGATATGAGATGGTCTCCTACAAACTGTTTCTCCTCCAGGAATCCCCTCTCAGATGAACGTTTAAAAAGATGATGCCTAAGCAGCATTATTCCCCAATTTTATCTGCTTAAAATGAAATGCTGTGCACCTGCATACTGACAAAAAGTTCTTCCCTGCCTGCCTGGAATGATAAATAATTCATGTGGTGTGCTCCAGAGAGGACCAGGAATGAGTTTCCTATCTTATTGCAGTAAAGATATTTTTCTAATCTGGAGTCATCTAAAAAGGTTCTTGAAATATGGGTTTATGTATCACTTGGAAACAAAATGAGTATCTGTGTGAGCACATGTCTTGTATTATAAACATTTGGAGGATAGGAACCAAGTCTGTTTATTTTGCTTTTTAGGTTACGTTACACATTTTGGATAGCTTTGAGTGAAAAATCATAATTTTCTAAAGCTTATTGTAGCACAGTAAACTTGCAAAGCTGTATTTTTCTTTCATCTCGATAAAGGGCATACATAACATAAAATATAGGCTACTTCTGCCATAAGTCATCATATGATTGCCCTTTTATTAATTTGGGAGTTTCCTGTTCCTGGACACCTTGAAATCTGCCCTAAAGTCTGAATGCTGTTACTATTATCTTTTTGAAAATAACGTCCCATCGATCAAGTCAAGGAAAAAACTGAATTTTTCATATGTGAGTCATTTTCACCAACACAAATTTCCCTGCATTGAAAACAGTACTAATATAGCAATCGGAAAGTCCATGTGATGAAAGCATGTGTCACCATGTGCAAACCGTGAAATGTAATTGAAAGTAAAATGTTTAATTAAAATGGACATTTCTGAGCCTGCTTCTGGCAGCAGCCATCTTGCTGAAAAATTATATTTGTTACACCGGCAACCTGGGATAACAGTTCAAGAGATTGTGAGTGCCAGGTTCCATCCAAAAGTAAATGGGGTGAAAATCAGAAAGAGAGCTTGAATGCTGCTCCTTCAGTGGCTGTGCATGTCCCCAACACATGTGCCTTTGTACGGACCAGTCAGAACAAGACGACCTGACATATATAGCTGTTCCTAAGTCAATATTAATTAAAACAAAGAATCCCCCTCTCTCCAAATAATTGTCCCTTTCACTCATGTCAGCAAGTTTCCTTACCAATTGTGCTTTCAGATGCTATGCTCTTTTTGTACAGCCTGAAATGCAAGGGTACTCATCGTCTCTTAAGTTATTTCTCCTTTGAGACCATGGGGATCTTTTTTCTCCCCTCATAAAAGCCACTGATCCCAGATAATCTTCAGACTTGAGTGGGGATGAGCTTCACTGACTTTTTCAGTTCAAATGTGAGAACAGAATTTGAAAACGAGGTTCCGTCCTGCATCCAAAGGACAGTTTTCTTCCCTGAAATCTGGGTATATTCAACGGCTGATCTGGTGTGGAGCGCCCAGACTGAACTGGGCAGGTTTGGCCATTCGATGAGTCACAGTCTCAGAAAATGTCCTTCTTGGAGAATTTCTTTGGCATTTTATAAAGGGCAGGTGAAATAAAGTCCCTTTCTGTTGCATCTCTCACGCTATCCTCTAAAAATCTTAATGCCTGATAGTGGAGCCAAAGCTACAACAGAATTTGTGTATTTCTTCATAAAAGCAAAAATTCCAACATTTATCTATTTTTTCCCCAATGTTATTAGGTTTACTTGCACTTTTTATGTGTCTGCCTGCTCTGGAATCCAGTTACCATCCCTAACAGTGGAGGCACAAACCAACAAATAAATGCATAAGTAAGAAATCTGCAAATGTAAAACTCTTTAAAAATGTCAATAGCAAAGCATTGTGGAAAAAATTCAGAATATCTGATCATTATTCTGTAATCTATGATTTGAGTATAAAAAAACAATCTCCATTGTCTAGATCCAGCAACCATGACATCTGATCATTTTTTCCTACCTGACCTTGTTTAGTGAGCTCTTTCTCTATAATATGTTCTTTATTGCCCAAGGAATGCTCTTTGAATTTACTTTCTTTATGGTGTGATTATAAATCTTCATGACATCCCTAATGATTCATCTCTTTTGGCACAGGACAGAAGGATAACCATTTCTATAAGGCACACATTTCATTTAAGGTGAAACCAGAAGGAGATTTATCAATCAGCACAGGGGTTTTAGGCATAAGCTGAACTCTGCCACTGTAACCATTTTTCCCTCTCCATAAACACTTTTAATTTTGGTACACTTTCTGCCTTCAATGACCCATAATCCTTTCAGTCAGAAGTTGTTCCTAATTTATACATGATTAGGTCCATGTATTGTACTTTTGTTCTACTGAGGAACAGATGTAAATTGTATCTTTAGTCATAATATGGAAATATTTAGTTAATGTTAAAATATCCCCCAGATCATTTCACATACCTTAAACAGAATAGACTACTTAATTTGAACCCTGATTAGTGTCCATTTTCTGGGTTTTGCACTTATCATTAAAAATAAAAAAAAGCTAAATAATTTTAGGGCCACTAAAATGAGAGTGATACTCTTCTTCATTTGAGGGTTCACTGTGGTGAGACAAGTGCCTCATACTATAGGAGTTATTGACCATGCCTTAGATCCCTCAATCCGAGATTTCAATTGTTCTAGCAAGGTGTTCTTTATGCATGGATAATCCCTGAATCCCGTGAGTAAATACCTCTCCTAAGATATTTATGGGATTGAAATCTTTCCCCCATGGTATATGATTTTTGTAAATCAATGGTGTTTGTTTCAATCAAATGTTCCATCTCTCCTGAAAACAGAAAACTACATGAACAAATTACAAACCCATACAAGAGAAGCCAACAACAGGGGGGAAAAGCCTTCTGCAAAAATACTTTTGAACTTCAGAAGATGAGATACATGCTTGGTCCTCTGAGCTGGAAGACAGGGAAGATTTTTCTTCCTTTTTTTTTATAGACATATGTAGAACATTTGTTTCCGTTTTATTTCTGCTGTCATAATATGATGGTTTTATTCAGTTTTTAAACATGCTTCAGCTGGAAACACTACATCTTTAAATCAGGCAACCCTGGCGTCTGTATGAATTCCCTTGCTGCGCTCCCTCACCTTACCCAGGTGCATGTTAAATCAGTATTAATGACAATATCATTCTTGTGCAGTCATCTCCTGCCTGCAATTTGGTTTTAATTACCCGCCACGTTGTCTTTCTCCCTCACTGACAGCCATTAAATAGGGAATGACACCAGAGCCATAGCTGTGTGGAATATTCACTTCGTCAGATTTCGCCCCCTCATAAAGCAGCCTGCAGGGCCTCCTAGTGGCAGAGATCAGAAAGGGCAGTAATTGAAATTGCAGACTCTCCATGCACTTTTCAGGTTAATTTGGGGATCTGGGGAGATCTGGAGCTGCATTGACTATTTTTAAAGGAAAAAAAATAAGAAAGAAAAAAGAAAATTAAAACATTACTTATCAATTAAGGAAAAATTGTGATTTGAAAAAGTGTTTTTTCTTTGAAATAGAACAGTAAATTGACACACTACTGAAGCCTTGTCTGACCGTCTAAAATGGAGGCTCAGAAACAACGAACTTGTCACATGAAATGCAACTGACCAAAGCTCTTGAAGCAAATTGTTCAGCCACGGTGAGCAGCAAGTCTTCCAGGAATTAGACCTTCACCTCTTCCTCCTGCCTTGAGCTATTTTCTCTTATGTCACAGAAAGGGTTTCACTTTCTTTCTTTTTTTTCCTCTTTCTGATTTTGTCTTTTTCCTTTGTTTTTTTTTTTCCCCCATTTTACAAATGACATTTATTTTTATGAGTTTAAAACATTCTTCTAAGCTATGCGTGCATAAATGCATATAAACAGTATCTTTCTGTACAATTATGCAGTTCCTAAGTGTTTTTTAAACAAAGTTCTCCCTTACACAGGAATTTAAAATTCAAGCTGTTTGTCCAAATGTTCAAGTTAGACACTGTACAGATGCTTTGGATTGAAGATGTTCATATAATGGCTATCACATTTTGCATTAAAAAAATTGGTTAAAATACATCTGCAGGCATGTGTATTTCACAGGAAGGACATCGGACCTCTGGCACTATAAATTAAAAACATCGCTTAAAAACAATACATCACAGTGCACTTGGAGAGGGAGCTTCGGTAAGGAACCAGATTCAGTTTTTACTTTCTGCTTTTTCTCCCCACCAGCTTCTCCTTGGTTGGAAGATTGAGGATCCATTGGTTGGTTGCTCTTTCACAGTTGTTCGCTAGCTTCTTTTAACAAGCGTAATTACTCATTTTACATGCTGCTAAATGAGAGTCATAGCTAACTGCTTTAATTAGAATGTTAAGCATACATAGTATATGCAATAACTTGTACATACGTTTACTGTGTGCGTTTGTGTTTGTAGGCCTGTGTTTCTAAAAACCTAAGCATAAAATAGAGATACCGATAATTACAGTGCATCTCACGCATTCTCTGTTCTCCTAACCGGCACAGTCATGTTAAAAGTACATTCATTTGTGGTTATTGCTGCTTCTTTAAAGAAAAACACTTTATTTACATTTTTAAAATTAATATAAAACTCTGAGAGTTTTGTTGAAGATTGTTAAAATTTTATTGGTTAGAACTTGATCTCAAATTTTAAAAAAGACATTGGAATAAGCTACTTTTTGCTATATGAGAAACTTTAAATTGCCTCATCAACTGGTTTATAGTAAGTCTGATAGCATCACCCAGAGAATAAAAAAATACTGTCGTCAAAACTTAGGAAATTAACATATATTTTTAAAGGGAAAATGTGCTCATTTGATTCATGCTTTTCTCTCAGAACATTTGATCTTTTAATGTTGCCTGAATGGATTTATTATTTTAAGGACTATTTTGCATTATTAAATAATAGCTGGGAAAATGTTATCCCTTTTAGGCTGAAACGGGAAGCTTATAAATGCAATGATGAAGGCTTAATCTCCGATATGGCTTACATATATTGGTTTACAGCTATATTGAGTCCAGTTAGACTGATTTTTTCGTTGCTAATATGAAACCTGATGCTGGGAAATCTGATAAGTGAGTTTCATTTCCCTGGAAATTTATTGCTTCTATATCCAAGTGCAAAGAAATAGCACAAGTAAAAACAATGAAGAGTCTGTATGCAAGGCATTAATGAGGGTCACTATTTTCTCACGAAGATTCTGCATTGGCAAAAAGAGGTATCTGAGCTATTAAAATGATGAGGCATGCTATTCCTTTTAGGATCGACCATCATTCCCTTTGCCTGATGGGAGTAAGAGCAAATTGGCATGGTCTTCAGGCATTTTAGATCAAGAAGAAGAAACAGTGTGGAAGACAAGAGGATGTTTGTTATGTTATTTTCAAGACCCTTGGGCAGAGAAGCAGCCAAGTACACCACAGAGTGGGGCAGGCGCTCAGCTCTCAAAGTCCTGGGCAGGCCCAGACCCACCTCCTCTGGGCCCTCTTCCCGCACAGCTCCTGTCTTGTCCCTGCAACCTGCTTTGCAAATTCTGGTCTCCACAGTGCCTATGCCTATTGCTTGATACATTACAGATGGGATGACAGGAGCCAAAGAAATTTTCAGAGAGCCATCAGTATCATTACATTAATTAAACCAACGACTAAAACTGCTCTGTGACAATGTGAATATAAAGGCCCAACACTGGACATCATGGGAGGGAGACAATCCTAATATTGATTATATTTGCTGAGTGTCCTCGGGATGCCGGATACTGCACACAAAGTCTTACTTTGTACTGGTAGTGAATCCACAGGCACAATTCCAAGGATGACACTGGAACTCTGAGAGGAGAGGCTTGTCTGAAGCTCTACCACCAAGAACAGAATTGGGCTGTGAGGCCACATCCATCTGCCTGGCTATAAAGTTGATACTTTTTTTTTTTTTTAAAATAAGCAGTAACTGCTGATTTTAAGAAAATTACACTCCCAACTTGGATTTATAAAAATGGCAAACGATGTGATACCAGATGTAAATGACAGGTAACATATATAAGCAGGGGCCGAAGACATCTTCACCAGTGAGAAAGTCATTGTCAGATTAGACATAACAGGGGTCTCCATGAGGAGATGGTAAAGCACAATTTTGTTGTTTTAAGATGTTGGAGATGAGCATTCCTGGGGGTGGGGAGGTGGTCAACTTGAGAAAACACACACACACCAGCATACACATGCACACACACAAACATACACACACAAATACACATGCACACACACAAACACACACATGCACACACACAAACATACACATGCACACACACAAGCATACACATGCACACACACAGATAGAAAAAGGGGGGTAAGTATGTGTCATTTGACAGAATATAAATCAGTCTCATGAAGTAAATTTTTCTTTGAAGACAGTGTCTGTCCAATTGGTTGTGATTCAAAAGGTTTGGAAAGTTTGAGTTAAATAAAATCAAGCCAGTTTCTTTAATGCAGGACTTTTTAGAGCCTTCAACATGTTAAAAGCACTATATGCATAACAGAGAAATTTAGAATATGTGCTTCCCAAACTAATTTGTCAAATGTTTGTTTTTTTTACAGTCCCTTTGTCAGGAAAAGATTATAGACATTGTAGAAAATGTTGCTGCAGGGAGAAGGGGAAATTGAGCTAATACACAGGAATTCTTAAGTATTTGATTAAGACAGACATTATCCTCTAGGCAATGAAAAGCTACCAAGGGTCTTTGTAGGGGAGCTGATTTCTACTATTACGTTAATGATACTTCCAGTCTCCAGGGTTGAGACAGCAAGAGTAGCATATTCTCAAACACCGTGAGGCCAAACTTGTCAAAACAAATACTATATGCTTTCTTCTTGGTTTACATCATAAGCAAGCATGTATTTTGCGGTGCTGATTTACTGGAATTAGTCCAAACACTGTGGTTGGAAATAACCCACACTTTACAGGTTTTATGGAGTACTGGGTTGACATTTTAATCTTGCTGAGTATTAAGGATAGCAAAGAAAAGAAGCTGGTGTAGATCACTAAGCAAAGCCTCTCAAAGGTTTTTGAGTACATGTGGCATCTCTTAAGAAGAAAGCAGCAGTTGTGAGCCCACATGACAACTCAGGCAGCCTTGGGGGGCACTCAGACATTTGTTGTTCTTATTTACTACTTATAGTTCTGAATTCTGAAGGTTGCAGACTTCTCCCCAGAAGACAATATTTTAAACATAGACCATTTTCATGTCAATTTCTAAAATTACCCATGAGTATAGAAGTACAGCACAGGTATTTATTCTAATGATGTTATCAGATATTGAACCATAGTAAAGCACATTGATGTTCAGTGAATAATAAAAGCTAATGTTTCATGTGCTGGATACTGTCGTAAGCACGTTAAACATATTTACACATTTAATTCTTATAACCTCAAGACAAATACTATCATTGTCTTAGTTTTACTAATTAGAAAACTACATCAGAGAGGGGTTAGGTAGTTTGCCAAGATCATGCAGCCAGATTAGAGTTAGCTGGAGTTAGGCTGAGTTGGATTTGGATTGAGTTAGTGAGTGTTAAACTCAGACAGTCTGATCAGATCCCTTGCTCTTAACTACTCTTCTATTATGGCACATTCTGGTTAAGAGAGCGGTTTATAAAGACCTCCCTGTCCTTTCTGATTCCATAATATAACAGTAATAATAGCTAACAAATTTAACTATGCACCAGGCACTATATTAAACCAATGACATTATCTCATTTAATTCTTGCAACTATTCTATCAGACAGGCAGACCTCTGAACCCCACTAGATATGTGAGAAAACTGAGGCACAGAGGGAGGAGTCCTATGTTCAAGGTCACACAGCTTGTAAGAGTCTGTAGTGTGAAACCAGGTCCGACTGTTTTTGCAAATACTTTTTATTTAACCATATCCTTTGGAAGTTTGCTGTGTTAAGTAAATTACAGGTGAAATATCACAGATCAGATTTTGTATTTGGTGCTTTTTATTTTTTTCTCCCAATTAACAAAAATGTGAAAAATATTTATGACTCCCAGATCCCAGTGTTTTTGTGAACTGTATTTATCTGACATAGGCTGGTGTATCTATTATGCATCCACAAAGCACATTATGACCTTTTAAAATTATTCTTTTTCATTCTCTTCTTTCAAAAATGTTCTAAATGATCAAAAATCATACATGAGTATGAAAGTCAAACACTAATGAAGCTCAGCTGCCCTACTTATAGCATTTTTTCCTGTATCGATCAAGGCAATTGGAAGAAAATGGATGTACAAGAATGGCAGGTTATATATAATAATACACTAGTTTACTACTTTAAAAACTGAGAGTTGGAAACACCACAATCAAAATGAAAGATTCGCACATGCAAAAGATTTCTTATCTTGCCATCTTTCTTTGAAGAAGTCAATTGATTATTTATGAACTCTTTCCTATAAAAATGAATTGCTTATAAGTAATTACTCTGTGTAATTTCTCTTTTGAATTAAAAATTTAAACAATTTATAATGAGTTCTCTGATGTTCTTTTGGTCCTTGACAACATTTTCTCCAAATCACTGGACATACTGATATGTTGTTCTCAGATTCCTACTCTCCTGCCTATGATAAAGGATACAGCTATTTCCCAATAAAACACTATCTTAAGTGAAATATTAACAGAGTTTCCCCTCCACAAACTTTTTACTTTTAAGTATGTCTAGAAAGTGGTTGAATACTAGTAAAGACCTTTCTCTATGGCAGACTTCTCAGTCTTTTGTTAGTGATCCTTGTGGTTCTATAAAAGGGGGCTATAATGATCTGCACTTTGAAACTTGTTGTTGAAACATTTTTAATACAAAATATCTGTTAACATTCCTGTGTAAAACAGGTATGAAATACCTATGCTTTAGAACAACATCTGGAAACATCTATGCAGTTATTAGCTGATGACTATATGTAATTAGTTATGGATGTTTGAGGGTAATGGAAGTAAATACAATGTGTGTTCAGGTTTGACTCGTACTATAAAATGTCATTTCAGAAAAGACAATTCTATTCAACATATACAATTGACAACAGTTGTAATCTGTTATCTACACAAAGGTATATACCTACTCAGTGGAAATAAGCACTGTCCAAACTTTCAAATGATAGTGTCCATTTGGCCTTAAGAGTTTCAAGGTATGAAATTTCCATGCATAAAATAAAACTCTAAGTATTTTAACGAGAAAGGGATTTAAGATAGAGGATTAGGTACTTTTAAAACCAGAGGAACAAGCTTTCAGCTGTGCCTTCAAGAATGATTCTAAGCAAGCTTGATATGCCAGGGAAGCTACAACTCTCTGAGGAATCAGGAAGGTGGGAGTTCTGGATATTGCCATTGGGACGTTGGATGTGGCCAGGAACACACAGTGAGTTCTATGACCTAAGAGTCACAAAGAGGCCTTATTGGTATTGTAACCACCACTGCTGCACCTACCACTGGACAACGTGGAAGCTGAACATGGAAGCTACACTGTGGTGGCAGGAGAAGCAACAACAGTTCCCATTTTCCCATAACCTTTTGTTGGCAGAAAGAGCCAAGAAAACATCAAGGCATTGGCCTCCACCTGATGAGCTTCTTCAGAATTTTTTAAAAAGTGAATATTTTTGGTGGGACCTAATTCATATTGGGGAAGATAAGAAACACGGTTTTTAGCTTTGCAGCCTCTTTAGTTTAGGAAGACACACTGGAGAGAGTTGGTAATGAATACTGAGGGCTGATCTACCACATTTAACACATTTTGAAAGATAGAAGGTTAGATTCAGAAGACTGGATTGTTCTTATCCAAGCTAGAACTGGTAGGTAGGCCACAGGTACTCTATAATGGTATGCTTCTAAGTTTAAAAGTAACACTGAAAATGAGACATGGGAAGGGGAAGTTTAAAGGGAATAATAAGTGTTGGATCAAGTTGATAATCCTGCATGGCTGAAATGAATGCTAATGAGAGTGCAAGGGTGAAGAATACATGCCAGGCTGAAATACATGCCAGGTTGGGTCATGACATACAGGTCAAAGATAGCCTGGAATGGGCGTTCAGAGAGAGAGAGATGAAACTAAGTGATCCTGGGCTCGAATAAAATTTTGCTTTATTTGGTGGGGCCTTGATTACATCAAATTTCTGGATTCTGGTATACATCTTGAGAAGATAATTTTAGAGATGTAGATTGTTACAAAATGTATGATGCTGTTTATCCTGTAGAAAATGGGAATCGTCAATGATTTGGGGGTAGAAGTTTACCATGATCATACTGTTGTTTTATAAAAACTCTTCTATAATATAAAGCAGGATAAATTTCATTGTGACAAAACTGGTTATTTAAGAAGGCCAATAATGAGAAGTTCAGCATTTTAAAATGGTTTGTGAAAAGAAAAAGAACTGAATCAAAGACACTGAAATGAAAATCAATAGGACTTGATGACTTTGAAGTTCTTAAGGGCATTCAAATTTGGATGATTAGGAAAATGATAATGCTATCCATAGAAATGGAATCATGGTCTGTGGGGTTGAACATAGTAAAAAAAATGCTTTAGAATTGAGATTGCATATTGTAAATATATCTTTGTCATAAATTTTCATTTTTCTAGTGTCTCTATAATTTACAAAGTTATATTCAAGATCATCATGAGCAAAATTATGCTGTGTTTGTATTTGCTATCTACTGTTGTCATAACCATGTTAGGTAACAAATTACACCAAAACTTAGTGGCCTAAAACAATAACCATTTATTACTTCTCATGAATTTGCTGGTTAGCTGGGTAGTTCTGTTGATCTGGGTTGGACTCATTTAATCTCATTTTGGCTTTGGCTCATTCATGAGTCCAAGGTCAGCTGGGGCTGGCTAGTCTGCACTGACCTCAACAGCAGTGACTCTGAACTTTTCCACTTGTCTTTTACATCATTTCACTAGGGTAGCGAGCATGTTCTCATGACAGTTGTGGGAGACCAAAAGAAAGAGTGGAGATGCAGAAGTTTTCTGAAGCCTCTGTTTACATGAAGTTTGCTATTGTCCCATTAGCACAAGACAAATAGCCAAGCTCAGAGTCAGTGGGGGAAGACACTACAAGAGAATGTAACACAGGGAGATATTGTTGAGGAGAATGCATTTAATATAAAGGCTTTCAGAATCCCCTCCCTGGTGTCACTAAAGAAGATGGGGCATCAGATGGTTGTCATTATTTTAACATAGCAAGGGCCCTGGAGTAGGCTTGATGATTTTTTAGTCTGTGGCCACAACCTTATCCTTGAAATTTGTCCTAATCCTCTTGAGTTTCTTTCACTGATACCAAGTCAACACCTTAGACAAATTGAAACAGAATGAAAATATTGTTAGAGGTTTCCTTTGCTCATTTTCACTTCCTCAAGTCATTTAGATAGTCTTCTGAATCTAAGAGAGTTTATATTCCCATTAAAGATTATCTGTACTAGGGTTGATGTATGTATTTAAGATTTATTTTACTTATTTCAAATGGTCAGACTATTTTTTTTCCTCTGAAGATCTTTCTTCTTCTAATGTTAAGTAGCTAATGTTTAGAAAATGTATTATTTTAAAAGTGATGGCATTATCCTCATTTTTATTTTAATCTCAGGTTTTTTTAGAGCCCAATTTCATTTTTAATACTTACCATTGCTTTGCAAAACACTTTCCACAGCTGCATTCAGTTGTGGGATACCATGTGGACAAAATACAAAATTTTATTCTGTATTTTTTGGTTTTCACTCAAATATTAGTCTCAAATGAGCAAACCCTCCATCAGGCCTTCCTCCTCCACAAACTGCAGGTCCACCAAGGTGTGAGAGTCAGGCTGATATTCTAGGGTTAGAAGAGCCTTCCAGAAGATGGGTAATATTAACTCATTTCCTACTCCTTCTCTTTTAGGTGTTGAGAGCTTGAATTGCTTCAAAATTTATATTTAAAATACTTGGTTAAATGATTTTACTTTCTGAAAGTATTTTTTAGAAATGCTTACTTAATTAGACAGAATCATTTTTATTTTCCCTTTATGTTCTATAAAGAAAATAAAAAGCTGCTACCCAGTCATGTTTCCTTACTTGTATTGGCCTGTCTCACCAATGTATATGCACAGGTGTTGAAGACAAAATGAATGAAATTAAATAATAATAATAATAATAATAATAATAATAATGATAATAACAAAAGAAGGACACTTAGGAAAATCCTAACAAAGGGGTATCTGTGAACTACTGGGGTAAAAAGTGCCATCAGCATCCCAACACCTGATTTTATTATTCTTTCTCTCCCCATGTGGTTTCCATCTGTTGCTTGTGAAAAATTTCACTGAGGTCCAGTTCACAGTAGGGCTAACCGAGCGCTTTAGAAAAGCCTGACCCTCAACTGAACATTTGGGTCTAAGGTGTAAGTCTTGGATCTGATTACTTCTCCAATCCTGACCCAGTTCAGGAAATTAGAACCTGACCAGCTGTGTTTCCTGATTTGTAGGTTGGAGGCTGTTACCTGGCTCTTTCTCACCCAGCTTGCTGTCCTTTCCTTGGGAGTAGACACAGATGTATCCACTAAACAATTTTTCCCCAATGTTAAAACATGATTTTTCCATGTCAAGTACCACTTACATTCTTATTAAAAATGTGTGTGTGTGATAGTGGGTCACTTTTTAAAAAATATTTAAGTATATTTTAAATAAAATTTTGTGTGGCTAATAAAATGAAAAATAACTACTATTATCTTAACTAAAAGGTAGGTAGCCATAAAAAATACAGTGAAATCAAAGCAAAGTTTCTAAATTTGAGCTATATCCTCTGGCAGGCCATAGCTCTGAGCCTGAGATCTCCATTTAGTAAAGAGAAAAATGATCAAATGTTCAAAAGACAAGCATCAAACTGAGCCTTCCTCTCTGAGATAGCCAGAAAGATGCAAACATCTTTAAAAGGAGAATTGCTTTTTACCTAGTGATTTACCATTTATTTAAGGTCTTACTGAAGTACCATTTCTAATCACTTTATATAGGGGATTCCAACACTTTCGGAAGCACTATGTTAAACCAATTTCAGCTCAAGAAGGCAACATTGGCTTCAGCTGGTGATGCTTGAGGTCCTGTAGGGAAGGGAGACGCCGTGAAATGAAGCTTCTGCACCTCCATGACCTCGTTCCCCCCTCTAGACTCTCCAGTCACAGATTCCAATGTCTTCTTTTCTTTTACTCCTTTTAATTTAGAGCCCTCTCCATGACCTTGTTCCAAGCCAAATGATATTCCTTTCTTTATGAACTAGTTCAGGATGCTGGCTCCTCATATGTTCTTTAAGGTGATGCTATAGCCAAGTATTTTCAATTCCTTCGTGACTAATTTGGTTCTGAGAGGTTAGGAACTGGTGAGGCTGAAACAACTGTACACCGTATCTGGTGAGGAGTAAAGTGCAAATTAATTTGTGAGACAGAGAACTTCTACCCTTTTCCCTTTGGCTTTAAGGTTTATTTAGAATTCATGAAGTTGTGTCTGTACTAAAAAGCTTTGAACCATTAAAGAGAATTATTTAACAAAATTTCTAAAAATGCCAGTGCAAATTGGTTTGTCTTGAAATTCTGGTGCTTTGTTATTTTACCACCAAGAAAAGAGCTTAAAAAAAAGCTTGAGGGAGAATATGAATGTAATAAATATTTCATTTTTGTAGCACATCGTGCATTGTTCTTTAGTTTCAGACCTTGCCAGCAGTCAACACAGTAGTAAATTTCAGCACCTGTGGACCTGTTTCGGTAATTTATGATTTCCATTAGATTTCCATTAGAGATGGGCTGAAACAGTTCAGGCAAGTTCATGCACTCCAGCCATGAGCATGGTTGGCCTGAGGGATTGTTTGCATGTGGGTATTTGGCAGCATGTGTATTCTTTGTTGCCTTTCTGCTATCGTTGTTATCATTTGGGGGCTGCTCAGAACACAGAAAGAAACTACAGACATCTACTACTTAGGATTCCTCTTCTGCCACAATCTGTACTTGTATTCATTCATTTAGCAAATATTTAGTGACCACTTGTTCACTGCAGGGTCCTGTGTCTCTGGGGATACATGGATGAATAGGAGATGCCCCGTCATATCAAGGAGTTCCTATGGGAAGAAAAATTAATTCATCAAAAAATGCAATTAAGTATTATATCATAGTACTAAATACAGCTAAACAATAGAATAAATGGCTAGTACCACTAGAGACTCTTGAAAGGAAAGAAGAGGCAGTGCTGAAGACAGGAGGAGGGCAGGGTATTCTTGGCAGGAGAACTGGTGTAAGTGAATAGTCAGAGTCAGGAAGCATTGTTGATGGGCACAAAAGGCATGGAACTTCTGGAACATGGATTGGCAAGATAAGCCAGGAGCTTAGAGAGCCATGGGCTTTCTTACAGAGCACTTGCAGGGTTGACTATAATGGTGGTAACAGTTTAAAATATTGTAATGGGATTCTTCTCTCATGCAGTTTTGTGTATTTTTATCTTTTTTCTAATCATTTCAAGCTGTCAGTCTGATAGTAAAGAGAATTAAAATTGTTAGAGCATCAATGAGAAGAGAAAGAGTTTATGTCCATTCTTTGACATCCAATAGGGGACTTTTACCACCCTAATAAGACAATGTGCTTGAAATCCTGACTTTGTCAAAGGGGGAAAAATGATGTTTCATTCCCTCCACCCTGAGCAATGGACAGCCTGACTCTTGATCTTAGAGTTTTACTGGGTGCTCAAGTAGAAGAATTAAAGGACATGGCAGAGGAAATGAAAGTCCTTAACCCATCATTTCTGAGCCAGAGGAATATGGGCAAAAGCAGAGAAACAATAGAAAGTGAGGACATGGAAAAACTGGTTCTTAATTCCCTCCTAAACCTCATTGTGTGGAGGGAAGAAGGATGGTACTTTGACTTTAACACATTGGTAGTTGTTATAGGAACACTAGAGAGAAGGCCACACATTTTCTTTTGGAGACTCTCCACATGCGGCCACTTCCTACCTGATATAGAAGTGGTGGCAGGAGACGGTGAGAGAAAGCAGGTAGCGAGCAGAGCAGAGGCCTGGGATTCAAGGAAAGAGGCCATAGGATGTGGTCCTTAGCCACAAGAGCCAGATGACTGAGGCTGTAGACATCATCGTGGCTAAGAAAAGCTAAGCAGGATGAATGTCCTGGGGGTGCTGAGGTCAAGCAGGGGCCAGCCCCACCATATGGGGGAACCCAGCCAGAACCCACAGGGTTTAGCCTGACCCTCACTTTCCCCAACTCTGGCCATCTGGTGGTCACATAAGCCCGATTCCCCTAAACACACTTTGTAGAGAGCAGGGGTAAAGAGAGAAAATCCAAGAAATGGAAAGTTTTACTTAAATAAATGCGCATGTGCCCAAAGGAATATTTAAGTATTTACATTGGTCTCTCTTTGCCAGCTTGAACTAAGATTTGGTATTTTTTGACTCTTCTCATTGGATCTATGTTTATTAGAAAAGACAGTTCAATTATTTAAAAAATACTACATCTTATGTGCATATCAACTTTGACATGTAACTTTTAATGAGTATATGTGCTACAATTCAATAAAATGCTTAATATTGTTCGATCTTGTCTCTTTTTTATCCATAGTCTGACAAAGTCTAGGACCCTGGCCAAAAAAAAAAAAAAAAAAAAAAAAAGGTGAACAATTAAAAACTCTAAAATGAAAACAACTCTTTCTGGAATAAAGATATTCATTAAGGCATTATTTATAATGGCAAAAAAAAAAAAGCAACAACTATATCTCTAACTTTAGCAAGTGAATTATATACCATAGACAAACTGTAAAAGTGATTATGTAGTTGTTAAAAGGTTTGTGAAGAATTTCTAATAGCATTAGAAAATCTGTAAAGTTTGTATTTACATCATTAATTTAAATATGTAAGATAAAGTGCACCTGGAAATAAGTTGTTTTTTTTTTCTATCAATTTGTCTTTTGGTTAGTTATTATTTAATTAAAGAAAATTGCAGAAGATTGGTAGGAAATACACCAAAATATCAAAAAAACTATTGCTTAGTATAAGTTTATGATTGGTTGTTTTACTTCTTCAATTTAAAAAATGTCCCTGAACTATATACTGCACATGTACTATTTTTATAACTGGAGAATATAAAACAAGTTTACTTTATATTAAAAAAAAGTGAAGAAGGAGGAGACATGGTATAATAAAGATCAGAGGAGTAGAGCTTTTATTCCCATCCTTTGATAAATGTTGATAAATGGAGATTTAAGGGGTAGAAATATTTATCCCTGATATATCTAAGCTAGTTCAGTAAACTGGGACCTCCCACAAAACTTATGAATTGGGCAGTTTAAATGATACCATTGAACTATCATTTTTGCTGTCTTTCAGATGTCCTCTGTCTATTCTTCTAAAATTGTAATTTAGCCTAAATCGAAATCATTTATTTATATTTTCAAATGTAGCTTTCCCACTAGTCCCGGAAAAAGATAAAATTTCATCAATTCCTCTCAACTAACAACTATCAACCCTCCAGGAGTAAATGTTGTTGTTTTCAGTAAGTTCATGGTCCCAGCAGCTTGGACATTAAGCATTGCTGTCCAGCATTTCCAAGGTGTGTCCTTGGCCAGAGATTAATAAGTGTTCCTTGCACAAAATGCTTCATGGTCAAATGACTTTGGAAAATTTTAAACAAAATTTAACAGGTCTATTTATGGGACGATTTCTCAGTTTACTTCTTACTCCTGCATAAATCTTTGAGGGGGAATTAAGCAAAGAACATCTCCCAAATTTATCTGACCCAAAGCTCTTCCTATTCTTCAACAACAGGAATTAAAATTTACCAACTTTTTCTAGTGCTTCCACACATAGACAAAACTGCTTCTTCCATTAGAACGTTGTGAAAGACCTAGCTCAGGTGAAACTCCAGCAGGTAGGGAAGAGGACTGAAGATTCAAAACAAAGAGACCCCTAAGAGACAGAATAGGAACATCTCAGAAACCAGGTTGAGAGATGGGGGTTAACCAAGAGGCTGGAGGTGTGCATGCTCCATGGCTCACAGAGGAATAGTAAGAGCAGGTGTGGCTACTTAGTCTACTTCTGCAATCTATAGAGTTTCCAAGAATCACTAGGTTTCCTTACAGTTGTCTAGACACTGGTATAAGAAAGAGCAACAAGGTCTTGGAACCAAGGTTTGGTAAGGTCTAGAAATCTCCCAGGATGCATCTCCTGCCTCAGAACTTTGGTGTTGTTGAGTGTGGGGGACCAGGACTCCAGATCACAGCAGCTTCACATGTTTTCAAAGCTAACAGGCAACATGTATTACACTCTTTTCTGGTCAGCTAAACTGAATCCAAGGCAGATTCTTCTCTGACGTGAATTCTGTGACAACACCAGTTCTAGCATCGACCGCTTCTTAGAGAAAGTTCATTATCTCCTTTAAATATCAATTTTCTCATTCCTAAAATAAAGAATAAATATATTCACATATATGCCACAGGGTTATTGTGAAGATTAAATGACATATTTATAAAGTGCTCAGAGTAGGGTCTGTGACTTTTCAAGGATTAATAAACAGTAGTTATTATTATTGTTGTAGTCAATATACAGTACTTATTTGTATTGGTGTTGCTATTCATTTTATATATCTATAGCACATTAAACCTGAGAGGGGCATTAGAAATTATCATAATATTGACTTGACCAAGAACAGATAGAATCATTTAAATAACAGAGCTTTTGGCATGAGTACTCATTTTCACCTTATTTTATTTTGGCTTCTTAATTCCTTAAACATAGAATAAAATCATGTACAGTTGCAAGCAGTGGGAATAAGGCATATGTGAGTAATTAAATTCCTGTTGGCTACAGAATACATGGATTATTTTAGTAACTCCTCATGGGTCATTGTTTTGACATGGTCGAGAACCACTTATCGATTTCGGGTTCCAAGTATTAAAGTTGCAGGTGTGGCAATCCCATGTCAGGCAGAAGAAATATTGAATCTACAGTTCATTCAGTGCTATTCACCAGGCTGGAAACACAGAGATGAACAAAATTAACCAAACACTTCCCTCAGAAAGCTCTTACTTAATTGCCAGGTAATTCAAGCCTATGGTTATGAAAGTCAAGTGAGCAGTCAAAATATCTGCCAATAAGAATTGATAAGCCTACATGAGTTTTGGCATGATCAAGTTCCCAGAATTTGTAGCTGTTTTAGTTAAATGCTGCTCTAAACTTCCCAGACATGGATTATGGAGGGTGAGGAACTCCTTCACGTTGCCCCTCTTAGATTCAAAATCTTACCATTCACCATGACCGTTGTAATAACATTCTCACAGTTTGTCTGGGCTCTCTGCTCTCTTTAATCCCTCTGATATATTAGCAGAGTCATTGTCCTAGGAAAATGCTCTGACTAGGCCATTCTGAGGCTTCTGAAATTTCCAAACCTTTTTGGTACTGAATATAGTAATCATGACTTGAGTTTGCAGTCCCAGCCCCTGCCCCTTCCATGCCCTCTGCTCCAGCCAAATTGAATTCCTTCTGTTTCCTATAAAGGCCCCTGGTCTCCCCTTTACTCTCATGCCCGATGTGCCCTTTCCTTCATCTCCACGTGAGCAAATCCCACCTGCCTTTCAAGGCTCAGGTCAAATGTCTTCCCTGACTCTTTCCCTGTCAACAATAATTTATACTTCCTCGACTTCACATGGCTAAGAATCCCTTATGGCATCTCCCCAAAGTGGTAAATATATATATATATATATATATATATATATATATATATATATATATATAATTTTTATTTTTTTTATATTTATGCAAGAAGATAAGGTGAAAACAATGCAGAAGAGAAACTCAAAGATGTGTGCGCATATGTGCGTGCACACACACACACACACACACACACACCATGTTCAGTCTTTATGGTACTAATGAATAGAGCTATATATTCCCTATCATCAGTGCAAGAAGGTGATTGAAACAAACACCCACATGAGATGGACTCATAGAGTCTTTAACTTATATGATTCAATTGATCCTTCTTTTTCTATTTGGGGTCAGTTGTAGCCCTTTATTTATAAAGAGACTTATAATATTTCTGCCCCTCCCCCAAGCCCTCAGTAATTCTATTTCATAAAGTCATACTTTTGTACATAGGGTTTGCTTAGAGAAAACATATACTCTTGTTTCACTGCATCTTAGGTGTTCAGCAAAAGTGTAGGACTTCCTTTGCTTTGTTTTTTTTTATTTTTTTAACCTTTCTACCACGTTCATGCATACAAACGTAAGAGTACTTAGGAATTTAATGATCCAGTCAGTATCCTATTATATTCATGAGAATAAAAAATCCCAATACCATAGCAAACTGTGAGTCACTGTATCCAAGTGCAAACATTCTGCTCCTCACACACTCCACTTGGGATGCTTCCTGGAATCTATCATTTAGGCTGTGGGTCACTCCAGGGCATGGGTCTTGCTGTCACAATGTCTTACTACAAGTGCATTTTACAGTGATTTTCAACAACCTGAAAAGTGACATTATCACAGTGGGATTTCCGATAGTCACCTTCCAGAGGGGAACCTCGTCCAGAAGGTCAGTACAGATGGAGTTTAAAGTAGTGATTAGCTACTGAGGCTGCAAATTCATGGATGCACAGAGTGAGAGCTACAATCCTCTGAAGGTATTATTCACATCAGATAAAAAGTTAGCTGCAAAAAAAAAAAAACCAAAAAATTAGGTGCAGTGTGTGCTTGTGTGCGTTTCTTCCTCTGTGTTTTAAAAAATATGTCCAGGTTTCTTTGCATTAATTCCTATGTCACGAAATTGGAAAATAAAACAACAAATTGATATTTCATATATATCTTCAAATAAATTAAAGAACAAGGGGCTTCCCTGGTGGCACAGTGGTTGAGAATCAGCCTGCCAATGCAGGGAACACGGGTTCGAGCCCTGGTCTGGGAAGATCCCACATGCCGCGGAGCAACTGGGCCCGTGAGCCACAATTACTGAGCCTGCGCGTCTGGAGCCTGTGCTCCGCAACAGGAGAGGCTGCGATAGTGAGGGGCCCGCGCACCGCGATGAAGAGTGGCCCCCGCTTGCCACAACTAGAGAAAGCCCTCGCACAGAGACGAAGACCCAACACAGCCATAAATGGGTGAATAGATTAAAAAAAAAAAAATTAAAGAACAAGAAGTAAAAAATAGATTAGAGAGATAAATTTAAAGCATATTATTTTTGTGATTATTGCAAATATACATAATTTACATTGAAGATTTTGCTGTTGACAACATCAATACAACCATAATGCATGTATATGTGTTCATGTATTCTTAAACTGGGAAAATATTAATTAATTTCACAAACATTTATGTGTTGTCAGTTATGTGTAAAGCACTCCCAGTACTGTGTGTTTTGTACATAAAAGGATTAATTAGACAGTTTTCTATTAATTTGTATCTGAACGTTGGTATGAATGTTCCCAACTTCACTTGGTCCACCTTAGACAGGGTTTTGAGTTAGCACTGTTCTGGTTTATAAATTCTGAGCCTGTCCATTTTGACTCCATGCCTTCCGAGCTGCTCTGCCCCACCCCACCCACTAGCTCTTTGTTGATTCTCTTGTATGATTTAAGTATCTATTTAACCCTCCTCCCTTCCTCAAGCTGAAACTCCTTTGAAGGCTGGAAAACATACTCAAAGAGACTCTTATCTTGTGGTAAGCCCTCCTCCTCCCTCCATCCAATAGCAGCTACTACAGTTTTATTCTTACTTATTTAATCAAATACCAAATATGTCTACAGCATCCTTTCAGATTAACTTATCATTATATCAAGTAAATAATTTGAGGAAACTTAAAGAAGTTTGAAATTTTTATTCCTTCAAGGAATTTAAATGCAGAATAAAAGACAAGATGTGCACAGTGCAACATTTAAAGGACAAGACCGTTATTGTGACTCATGTTTTAATTATATGAATATAACATAGGAACTATTAAAAATTCCCGTCAGTACTAAATGAGGCTCAAAGGAACCTTAAAATTAATATGTTCAAAAAAATTTCTGATCTTCTTTCCCTTTCTGACACTGTTTTTCTCCTGTGTTCCCCATCTGCTTGCCCAAACCATACAATGAGGACTCATAATCGATACTACTGCTTCCCCAACTTCTCACTTCTGATTTATTGTGGAGACCTCTCTGTGAATCCATTCTCTTTTTTTTCTCCCATCTTCACCACAGAGACTCAAGCCCATCCATCCATACTTGTCTAGTCCATGCAAAACACTTCCTCCTTTGTCTATCTGCACTAACATTTTGCCCCTGCCAATCCCTTTTCCACAATACAAACAAATTATTTTTAAAACTCATATCTGATCATTGAAAACCCTTCAAGAACCTCTATTGGATAAAGATAAAATTCCTTAACATGATTTCTAAGACCCTGCATGATTTTCCCCTCTCCACTTTTCTTCTTCTCCAACATCGATTAGTGATTCCAGTTACACTGGTTTTCTTTCTGTCCTTACTAAGCCTTTGTCCCTTGCCCCAGGACCTCTGTACATGCTATACTGCCCGGAGAACTCCCCATTCCTCCTTCTGACTGGGAAGTTCCTTCTCATTCCTTAAATATCAGATTAACCTTCGCTTTCTCAATGCAACATTCCCTAACCATCAAGACATGACTCTTTGCACCATGTTCATAATTTTACAGCTCTTACTAAAGTGGCAATTTTACTGTATTTTTATTTTATTTTATTTTATTTCATTCTGTATTACTGAAATCTAAATTCTGTTAACACATGTATGTTGAATGAGTAAACAAAGAGAATTCAAGAAAAATGGAATCATGTACTAATTGTGATACAGGTAAGCTATCATATGAAGAGATCCAAATATAGACTGGCTTAAAAGAACTAGTTTATTTTTTTTTTCACCAGATAGTCTCTATGTCAGCAATGCATGGGTAGAAGGGTAACTGCTCTGCTCCAGAAGGTCCATCTTATTTCTCTGATGTCTACCCTACCAGGTTGTTCTGGCGGTTATGATTGAAGCTTCGGTGCCTGCCACATCCACTCTCCAGCCTGTGGGAGGTGGAGAAGTACTGGGAAATAGTTCATCTTCAAAGAGATGATACAGAGCCTCATACAACACTTCCACTCACCTCTCATTGCTACAAACTTGTCACACTACCATTGCTAGCTTCAAAGGATGCTTTAGATGAGTGACTATATGCCCAGATAAAACTAGGGTTCAACAGGACGAGGCAAGATGGTGGAAGAGTAAGACGCGGAGATCACCTTCCTTCCCACAGATACAGTAGAAATACATCTACACGTGGAACTGCTCCTACAGAACACCCACTGAACACTGGCAGAAGACGTCAGACCTCCCAAAAGGCAAGAAAATCCCCACGTACTTGGGTAGGGCAAAAGAAAAAAGAAATAACAGAGACAAAAGAATAGGGACGGGACCTGCACCAGTGGGAGAGAGCTGTGAAGGAGGAAAGGTTTCCACACACTAGGAAGCCCCTTCATGGGCAGAGACTGTGGGTGGCAGAGGGGGGAAGCTTCAGAGCCACGGAGGAGAGCGCAGCCACAGGGGTGCGGAGGGCAAAGCGGAGAGACTCCCGCACAGAGGAGCGGTGCTGAGCAGCACTTACCAGCCCGAGAGGCTTGTCTGCTCACCCGCCGGGGCGGGCGGGGCTGGGAGCTGAGGCTCGGGCTATGGTGCTAGCCGGGAGGGAGTCCGGGAAAAAGTCTGCAGCTGCTGAAGAGGCAAGATACTTTTTCTTGCCTCTTTGTTTCGTGGCGCGCAAGGAGAAGGGATTCAGAGCGCCGCCTAAACGAGCTCCAGAGACGAGCGCGAGCCGCGGCTATCAGTGCGGATCCCACAGCAACAGGGGCGCAGAGGGAAAAACGGAGAGATTCCCTCACGGAGGCTCGGCGGCGCCGAGCAGCACTCACCAGCCCGAGAAGCTTGTCTGCTCAGCTGCAGGGGCGGGCGGGGGCTGGGAGCTGAGGCTCGGGCTACAGTGCTAGCTGGGAGG
Source organism: Eschrichtius robustus (assembly GCF_028021215.1). Classification (NCBI taxonomy): domain Eukaryota; kingdom Metazoa; phylum Chordata; class Mammalia; order Artiodactyla; family Eschrichtiidae; genus Eschrichtius; species Eschrichtius robustus. The sequence goes on along the minus strand of NC_090824.1, from coordinate 152,433,394 downwards.
GAGTCCAGGAAAAACTCTGCAGCTGCCGAAGAGGCAAGAGACTTTTTCTTGCCTCTTTGTTTCACGGAGCGCAAGGAGAGGGGATTCAGAGCGCCGCCTAAACAAGCTCCAGAGACGGGCGCGAGCCGTGGCTATCAGCACGGACCGCAGAGGCAGGTGCAAGCCATGGCTATCAGCGTGGACCCCAGAGACGGGCAGGAGACGCTAAGGCTGCTTCTGCCACCACCAAGAAGCCTGTGTGCGAGCACAGGTCACTCTCCACACCGCCCCTCCTGGGAGCCGGTGCAGCCCGCCACTGCCAGGGTCCCGTGATCCAGGGACAACTTCCCCAGGAGAATATACAGCGCGCCTCAGGCTGCTGCAACGTCACGTCGGCCTCTGCCACTGCAGGCTCGCCCTGCATCCGTACCCCTCCCTCCCCCCAGCCTGAGTGAGCCAGAGCCCCCGAAGCAGCGGCTCCTTTAACCCCATTCTGTCTGGGTGGGGAACAGACGCCCTCAGGCGACCTACATGCAGAGGCCTGTCCAAATCCAAAGCTGAACCCTGGGAGCTGTATGAACAAAGAAGAGAAAGGGAAATCTCTCCCAGCAGCCTCAGAAGCAGCGGATTAAAGCTCCACAAACAACTTGATGTGCCTGCATCTGTTGAATACCTGAATAGACAACGAATCATCCCAAATTCAGGAGGTGGACTTTGGGAGCAGGATATATTAATTTTTCCCCTTTTTCCTTTTTTTGTGAGTGTATATGTGTATGCTTCTGGGTGAGATTTTGTCTGTATAGCTTTGCTTTCACCATTAGTTCTAGGGTTAGGTCTGTCCGTTTTTGTTTTGTTTTGTTTTGTTTTCTTTTTTTACTTAAAATTTTTTTTTTCCTAATAAATGTTTTCTTAATCATTTTTTCGTTATTTCCTATTTTTAGAGATTAAAAAAAAAATTAAATAAGTTTTATCATATTTTTTATTTTTAAAAATTGAAAATTTTTTTCTTAATAAATTTTTTGTTAATTTTTCTTATTTTTATTATAAAAAATTAATAAATCTATTTTAAAAATTAAAAAAAATTTTTCTGAATACATTTATTCTTAATTTTTTTTCTTATTTTTTATTATAATAGTTTTATTTTATTTTATTTTATCCTCTTTCTTTCTTTCTTTCTATTTTTTTCTCCCTTTTATTCTGAGCTGTGTGGATGAAAGGCTCTTGGTGCTCCAGCCAGGCATCAGGGCCGTGCCTCTGTGGTGGGAGAGCCAACTTCAGGACACTGGTCCAAAAGAGACCTTCCAGCTCCACGTAATACCAAATGGCGAAAATCTTTCAGAGATCTCCATCTCAACATCAAGACCCAGCTTCATTCAACGACCAGCAAGCTACAGTGCTGGACACCCTATGCCAAACAACTAGCAAGACAGGAACACAGCCCCATCCATTAGCAGAGAGGCTGCCTAAAATCATAATAAGGCCACAGACACCCCAAAACACACCACCAGACGTGGAAGTGCCCACCAGAAAGACCAGAAAGATCCAACCTCATCCACCAGAACAAAGGCACCAGTCCCCTCCACCAGGAAGCCTACACAACCCACTGAACGAACCTTAGCCACTGGGGACAGATACCAAAAACAACGGGAACTACGAACCTGCAGCCTGTGAAAAGGAGACCCCAAACACAGTAAGATAAGCAAAATGAGAAGACAAAAAAACACACAGCAGGTGAGGGAGCAGGGTGAAAACACACCAGACCTAACAAATGAAGAGGAAATAGGCAGCCTACCTGAAAAAGAATTCAGAATAATGATAGTAAAGATGATCCAAAATCTTGCAAATAGAATAGACAAAATGCAAGAAACATTTAACAAGGACATAGACCAACTAAAGAGGAACCAAGCAACGATGAAAAACACAATAAATGAAATTAAAAATACTCTAGATGGGATCAATAGCAGAATAACTGAGGCAGAAGAAAGGATAAGTGACCTGGAAGATAAAATGGTGGCAATAACTACTGCAGAGCAGGATAAAGAAAAAAGAATGAAAAGAACTGAGGACAGTCTCAGAGACCTCTGGGACAACATTAAACACACCAACATTCGAATTATAGGGGTCCCAGAAGAAGAAGAGAAAAAGAAAGGGACTGAGAAAATATTTGAAGAGATTATAGTTGAAAACTTCCCTAATATGGGAAAGGAAATAGTTAATCAAGTCCTGGAAGCACAGAGAGTCCCATACAGGATAAATCCAAGGAGAAACACACGAAGACACATATTAATCAAACTATCAAAAATTAAATATAAAGAAAACATATTAAAAGCAGCAAGGCAAAAACAACAAATAACACACAAGGGAATCCCCGTAAGGTTAACAGCTGAGCTTTCAGCAGAAACTCTGCAAGCCAGAAGGGAGTGGCAGGATATACTTAAAGTGATGAAGGAGAAAAACCTACAACCAAGGTTACTCTACCCAGCAAGGATCTCATTCAGATTTGATGGAGAAATTAAAACCTTTACAGACAAGCAAAAGCTGAGAGAGTTCAGCACCACCAAACCAGCTTTACAACAAATGCTAAAGGAACTTCTCTAGGCAAGAAACACAAAAGAAGGACAACACCTACAATAACAAACCCAAAATATTTAAGAAAATGGGAATAGGAACATACATATCGATAATTACCTTAAATGTAAATGGATTAAATGCTCCCACCAAAAGACACAGACTGGCTGAATGGATACAAAAGCAAGACCCATATATATGCTGTCTACAAGAGACCCACTTCAGACCTAGAGACACATACAGACTGAAAGTGAGGGGATGGAAAAAGATATTCCATGCAAATGGAAACCAAAAGAAAGCTGGAGTAGCAATTCTCATATCAGACAAAATAGATTTTAAAATAAAGACTATTACAAGAGACAAAGAAGGACACTACATAATGATCAAGGAATCGATCCAAAAGGAAGGTATAACAATTGTAAATATTTATGCACCCAACATAGGAGCGCGTCAATACATAAGGCAAATACTAACAGCCATAAAAGGGGAAATCAACAGTAACACAATCATAGTAGGGGACTTTAACACCCCACTTTCACCAATGGACAGATCATCCAAAATGAAAATAAATAAGGAAACTCAAGCTTTAAATGATACATTAAACAAGATGGACTTAATTGATATTTATAGGACATTCCACCCAAAAACAACAGAATACACATTTTTCTCAAGTGCTCATGGAACATTCTCCAGGATAGATCATATCTTGGGTCACAAATCAAGCCTTGGTAAATTTAAGAAAATTGAAATCGTATCAAGTATCTTTTCCGACTACAACGCTATGAGACTAGATATCAATTACAGGAAAAGATCTGTAAAAATACAAACACATGGAGGCTCCACAATACACTACTTAATAACGAAGTGATCACTGAAGAAATCAAAGGGGAAATCAAAAAATACCTAGAAACAAATGACAATGGAGACACGACGACCCAAAACCTATGGGATGCAGCAAAAGCAGTGCTAAGAGGGAAGTTTATAGCAATGCAAGCCTACATCAAGAAACAGGAAACATCTCGAATAAACAACCTAACCTTGCACCTAAAGCAATTAGAGAAAGAAGAGCAAAAAAAACCCAAAGCTAGCAGAAGGAAAGAAATCATAAAGATTAGATCAGAAATAAATGAAAAAGAAACGAAGGAAACAATAGTAAAAATCAATGAAACTAAAAGCTGGTTCTTTGAGAAGATAAACAAAATTGATAAACCGTTAGCCAGACTCATCAAGAGAAAAAGGGAGAAGACTCAAATCAATAAAATTAGAAATGAAAAAGGAGAAGTAACCACTGACACTGCAGAAATACAAACGATCATGAGAGATTACTACAAGCAACTCTATGCCAATAAAATGGACAACCTGGAAGAAATGCACAGATTCTTAGAAATGCACAACATGCCGAGACTGAACCAGGAAGAAATAGAAAATATGAACAGACCAATCACAAGCAATGAAATTGAAACTGTGATTAAAAACCTTCCAACAAACAAAAGCCCAGGACCAAATGGCTTCACAGGTGAATTCTATCAAACATTTAGAGAAGAGCTAACACCTATCCTTCTCAAACTCTTCCAAAATATTGCAGAGGGAGGAACACTCCCCAACTCATTCTAGGAGACCACCATCACCCTGACAACAAAACGAGACAAAGATGTCACAAAGAAAGAAAACTACAGGCCAATATCATTGATGAACATAGATGCAAAAATCCTCAACAAAATACTAGCAAACAGAATCCAACAGCACATTAAAAGGATCATACACCATGATCAAGTGGGGTTTATTCCAGGAATGCAAGGATTCTTCAATATACGCAAATCAATCAACATGATACATCATATTAGCAAATTGAAGGAGAAAAACCATATGATCATCTCAATATATGCAGAGAAAGCTTTCAACAAAATTCAACACCCATTTATGATAAAAGCCCTGCAGAAAGTAGGCATAGAGGGGACTTTCCTCAACATAATAAAGGCCATATATGACAAACCCACAGCCAACGTTGTCCTCAATGGTGAAAAACTGAAACCGTCTCCACTAAGATCAGGAACAAGACAAGGTTGCCCACTCTCACCACTATTATTCAACATAGTTTTGGAAGTGTTAGCCATTGCAATCAGAGAAGAAAAAGAAATAAAAGGAATACAAATCGGAAAAGAAGAAGTAAAGCTGTCACTCTTTGCAGATGACATGATACTATACATAGAGAATCCTAAAGATGCTACCAGAAAACTACTAGAGCTAATCAATGAATTTGGTAAAGTAGCAGGATACAAAATTAATGCACAGAAATCTCTTGCATTCCTATATACTAATGATGAAAAATCTGAAAGTGAAATTAAGAAAACACTCCCGTTTACCATTGCAACAAAAAGAATAAAATATCTAGGAATAAACCTACCTAAGGAGACAAAAGACCTGTATGCAGAAAATTATAGGACACTGATGAAAGAAATTAAAGATGATACAAATAGATGGAGAGATATACCATGTTCTTGGATTGGAAGAATCAACATTGTGAAAATGACTCTACTACCCAAAGCAATCTACAGATTCATTGCAATCCTATCAAACTACCACTGGCATTTTTCACAGAACTAGAACAAAAAATTTCACAATTTGTATGGAGACACAAAAGACTACGAATAGCCAAAGCAATCTTGAGAATGAAAAATGGAGCTGGAGGAATCAGGCTCCCTGATTTCAGACTATATTACAAAGCTACAGTAATCAAGACAGTTTGGCACAAAAACAGAAATATAGATCAATGGAACAGAATAGAAAGCCCAGAGATAAACCCACGCACATATGGTCACCTTATCTTCGATAAAGGAGGCAAGCATATACAGTGGAGAAAAGACAGCCTCTTCAATAAGTGGTGCTGGGAAAGTTGGACAGGTACATGTAAAAGTATGAAATTAGCACACTCCCTGACACCATACACAAAAATAAACTCAAAATGGATTAAAGACCTAAGTGTAAGGCCAGACACTATCAAACTCTTAGAGGAAAACATAGGCAGAACACTATGACATAAATCACAGCAAGATTCTTTTTGACCCACCTCCTAGAGAAATGGAAATAAAAACACAAATAAACAAATGGGACCTTATGAAACTTAAAAGCTTTTGCACAGCAAAGGAAACCATAAATAAGACCAAAAGACAACCCTCAGAGTGGGAGAAAATATTTGCATATGAAGCAACTGACAAAGGAGTAATCTCCAAGATTTACAAGCAGCTCATGCAGCTCAATAACAAAAAAACAAACAACCCAATCCAAAAATGGGCAGAAGACCTAAATAGACATTTCTCCAAAGAAGATATACAGATGGCCAACAGACATATGAAAGAATGCTCAACATCATTAATCATTAGAGAAATGCAAATCAAAACTACAATGAGGTATCATCTCACACCGGTCAGAATGGCCATCATCAAAAAATCTAGAAACAATAAATGCTGGAGAGGGTGTGGAGAAAAGGGAACCCTCTTGCACTGTTGGTGGGAATGTAAATTGATACAGTCACTATGGAGAACAGTATGGAGGTTCTTTAAAAAACTAAAAATAGAACTTCCATATGACCCAGCAATCCCACTACTGGACATATACCCTGAGAGAGCCATAATTCAAAAAGAGTCATGTACCAAGATGTCCATTGCAGCTCTATCTACAATAGCAAGGACATGGAAGCAACCTAAGTGTCCATCATCGGATGAATGGATAAAGAAGATGTGGCACATATATACAATGGAATATTACTCAGCCATAAAAAGAAATGAAATGGAGTTATTTATAATGAGGTGGATGGAGTTAGAGTCTGTCATACAGAGTGAAGTAAGTCAGAAAGAGAAAAGCAAATACAGTATGCTAACACATATATATGGAATCTAAGGAAAAAAAAAAAAAAAAGGTCATGAAGAACCTAGTGGCAAGATGGGAATAAAGACACAGACCTACTAGAGAATGGACTTGAGGATATGGGGAGGGGGAGGGGTGAGATGTGACAGGGTGAGAGAGTGTCATGGACATATATACACTATCAAATATAAAATAGATAGCTAGTGGGAAGCAGCTGCATAGCACAGGGAGATCAGCTCAGTGCTTTGTGACCACCTAGAGGGGTGGGATAGGGAGGGTGGGAGGGAGGGAGATGCAAGAGGGAAGAGATATGGGAACATATGTATATGTATAACTGATTCACTTTGTTATAAAGCAGAAACTAACACACCATTGTAAAGCAATTATACTCCAATAAAGATGTTTAAAAAAAAAACAAAAAAAATTAGGGTTCTATAATTAAAAGGAAAGAGGGAAAATGGATACCATGTCTTAATTAACAATGTCTGCTTTAAGTCTTTCCCTACACATGATCTGTTTTATTTCCCAGAAATTCCCATTTTAACTAGTGTCAACAATTTCTTATATACAAAACAGTTTCATGTGTAAGAATGTCATGTGTTTGCACACACACACACACACACACTTCATTCACCCATATATATGGATGCTTTTTGCTATTTCTCTTTTTTTCTTTTCTCCCACACATATCGCTACATATTATAAAGATTATTGTGTTTTATTTCACTTGTTTTTATCTCATTTCATAACATGCCTTGGAATACCATCCATATCTTATCACCTTCTTTATTTTTTTAACCAGGTAGTATTAAGTTTCATTAGTTTGGTAATTCATATGTCTCTGATTGATTGAGGTACAGATTGCTTCCATTTGCTACTGTTTTTTGTATGTATTTTTTTGTTTCTATTTTTTTATTTTTTTCTTTTACAGACATGGCCACAATGATGTCCTAGCATGAAGGACATTATAGAGTCGTGGTTATGAGGACTGGCTTTGAAGTGGACTCCCTGAATTTCAGACCTGCTTCTACCTTGTAACTATGGGAAATTTACTTAACCTCTCTGTGCTTCAATTTCTTCAAAATGGACAAGATGATAATTCTTATCTCTTTAGGTTATAAAGATTAAGTGAGCTAATAAACTTAGGGTAATGCCTACATATAGAAAATCCTCATAAATATGAACTATAATTGTTGGTTTTTAACTTTTTATTTTGAAATAATTTTAGACTCACATTAAAGAAGCAAAAACAGTAGAGGATTCCCATGTGCCCATCACCCATCTTCCTTCAGAGATAACATATTACTCAATAGTACAATTATAAAAAGCAGAAATTGACTAAATGACTTATTGGATTTCATTAGTTATTTTTTTGTATTAAGACTTTTTTAGAGAGGTTTAAAGTTCATAGTATATTTGAGGGGAAGGTACAGAGGTTTTCCATATATCCTCTGTCCCCCATGCGTGCATAGCCTTCTCAATTATCAACATTCCCCACCACAGTGGTACATTTGTTACAACTGATGAATCTATACTGGCACATCATAATCACCCCAAGTCCATAGGTTACATTAGGGTTCACTGTTGGTGTTGTATATTCTATGGCTTTGGACAAATGTATAATGACATGTAGCCACCATGATAGCATCATTCGGAACATCTACACTGCCCTAAAAACCCTGTGCTCCTCTTATTTATCCCTTTCCATCCAAGCTGGGCAACCTGATCTTTTTACTGTCTCCTTAGTTTTGCCTTTTATAGAATGTAATACAGTTGAAATCACACAGCACATAACCTTTTCAGATTGGCTCCTTTCACTTAGAAATATCCATTTAAGTTTCCTCCATGTCTTTTGATGGCTTGATGTCTCATTTCTTTTCAGTGCTGCCTAATATTCTATTTTCTAGAGGTACCACAGTTTATTTATCCACTTACCTACTGAAGAGGATCTTGGCCATTTCCAAGTTTTGGCAATTATGAATAAAGCTGCTATAAATATCTCTGTGCAGGTTTTTGAATGGACATGTTTTGTATGAACATATGGGTAAATGTCAAGGAATTTGATTGCTAGGTCTTATGGTAAGAGTATGTTTAGTTTTGTAAGAAATCTGTCTCCCAGAGTGGCTGTAATATTTTGCATTCCACATCAGCAATTGAATAAGAATTCCTGTTACTTTACAACCTTGCCAGCATTTGATGCTGTTGTTGTTCCAGATTTTGACCATTCTAATAGATGTGTAGTAGTATCTCAGTGTTGTTTTAATTTGCTTTATCCTGATGACATATGATGTGGCACATATTTTCCTATGCTTATTTCCCATCTGTATATCTTTGATGAGGTGTCTGTTAAAGTCTTCGCCCATTTTTTAATAGAGTTGCTTGATTTCTCCTTTTGAGTTTTAAGAGTATTTTTGTATATTTCAGACACTAGTCCTTTATCAGATGTGCTTTTGTAAACATTTTTCTCCCAGTCTGTGACTTGTCTTATTCTCTTAACGTTGTCTTTCTCAGAGTAAGCATTCTTAATTTTAATAAAGTCTAGTTTATTAATTATTTCTTTTCATCAGTTTTTAATGTACTTTTTTTAGTGTATACACCTATGTAATTCTATGTCATATATAGGTTTGTGTAACTACCACTTAAATCAGGGTACAAAACTGTTACATCACCCCTAAAAGACTGCCTCATACTAAAACTTTATAGTCACACAAGTCACAAAGCCCTAACCTCTGGCAACAACTGATAACATTTCCATTCCTATAACTGTATCATTTACAGAGAGGTAAAGAAATGGACTCATACAGTGTGTAACATTTTGAGAAGGACATCTTCTACTTAGCATAATTCCCTCAAGATCCATGCAATTTACTGCACACTCCAATTGTTTGTTCCTTTTTATTGCTGAGTAACATTCCATTGAATAGATGTACCACTGTTTGTTATTCATTCACTCAGTGTATTATTTTCCTGTAGCTGCTATAACAATTTACCACAAAATGTGGAGGCTTAACAGAATTTTTTTCTCTTACAGTTGGAGAGGCTGGAAGTGCAAAAATCAATATCACTGAAGAGAAAACAAGATGTCAGCAGGGCTGTACTCTTTCACTTTTAACTTTATAAGAAACTACCAAACAATTTTCCACAGTGGCTCTACCAGTTTACCTTCTCGCAGGCAACGGATATGAGATCTATTTGTTCTGCATCGTTGTCTGCACATGGTATTGTTGGTTAATGTTGAGATTTTTCTATGTGCTTATTTGCCATCTTTATATTCTGTTTGGTGAAGTATCTAAGTATTTTACCAATTTTCTAATTGAATCAATTTCTTACTACTAAACTCAGAAAGTTGTTTACTCTAGAAACAAGCCATTTGTCAGATATTGTAAATATTGTTTCCAAGTATGTGGCTTATCCTTTCATTCTCTTAGAATGTCTTTGTACAACAAAAGTGTTCAATTTCAATGCAGTCCCATTTAACTATATTATACTTTTAAGGATTCTGTTTTTGATGTCATACCTAAGAATCTGTCACTTGTCCCTAAGTCACAAAGATTTTCTCTTAAGTTTTCTTCTAAAAGTTTTATAGTTTTATGTTTTGAATTTAAATTTTGATACAATCTGAATAAATTGTTGTATATGCTGTTAGGTTAAATCTTTTTGCTGATGGATGTCCATTTTTTCCAACACTATATGTTAAAAAGACTATCCCTTTTACACTGAATTTTTTTGCCACTTTGTGAAAAATGAGAAGTTTGTCATTATGTGGTTCTAGTTCTACCTCTCTGTTATTTTCCATCCATTGATCCATGTGTCTCTCCTGCCACTTATATCACATTTTCTTGAGAAATATAGGTACTTTTTTGAAATCTTTATCTCTTTTAATTCCTTTATCTCTCATATATATTTTAGAGTCAGCTTCACAATATCTACAAAAAATCATGCTGTGTTTTAGATAGGAATTGCATTAAACTGATTTAGGAAACACTGACATTTTACTATATTGAATCTTCAAAACCATGAATACAATGTTTTTCTCAATTTATTTAGATTTCCTTTTATTTCTTTCATCACCATTTGTAGTTTTCAGCATACAGACACTTTATGTTTAGTTAGAATTATATCAAAGGATTTAATCATTTTTTGGAGTTATTGTAAAAGATATACTGTTTTTCTATTTTTATTTCTACATGTTCATTGTTAGTATACAGAAATAAAATTGATTTTTTTGTGTGTGTTGATCGCATATCCTATGAACTTGCTGAACTTATTAGTTCTAGGAGTATTTTTTTGATGTATTCCTTTTTATTTTCTGCATGGAAAACATGTCATCTGCAAGAAGAGACAAATTTTATTTCTTCCATTCTAATCTGTACTTCTCTGATTTCCTTGCCTTGCCTTACTGAATTTGCTAGGGTTCCCAGGAGTAGTGAGAGTGGACATCTTTGCTTTGTTCTTCATCTTTGGGGGAAAGCAGTTGATTTTTCACCATCAAGTACAGGATTAGCTGTAGATTTTTTAGATCTTCTTTGTGAAGTTGAGGAATTTCTCCCTCTATTCATTTATTTCTGCTCTGATCTTTATGATTTCTTTCCCTCTATTCATAATGCATGAATCTTTTTATCATGTCCGGTGGTTGAATTGTATCCAATGCTCTCTGTGTATCAATTATGATGATCACATGATTTTTCTTCTTTAAACTGTTAATATGGTTTAATATATTGCTTGATTTTCAAATACTGAACAACTCTTGCATTTCTGCAACAAACACCTCTTGGTTGACATGCATTATTCGTTTTATATATTGTATATTTAATTTGTTCAGATTTTGTTTTGGATTTTGTGTTTATATTTACATGGTATACTGGTTGATGTTTTTTTTTTTTCTCTCTCTTTTTTTTTTTTTTTTTTGTACTGTCTTTGTTTGGTTTGCATATCAAGGCGATGCTGACCCCATTAAATGAGTTATATCTTCTATTTTCTGAAAGACATTGTATAGAATTTGTGTTTTTTATTATTTAAATATTTGCTTGTATTTACAAATGAAATAATCTAGACCAGAAGATTTCTTATTTGGAAGATTTCTAATAAGAAATTTAATTTCTTTATTAATCATGGAAGTATTCAGCTTATTTATTTCATATTGAATGAGTTATGATAACTTATAGTTTTCCAGGAATCTGTCCATTTCATATGTTATTGTATTTAAGTGCATAGAAGCGTTTGCTATGTTCTCTTATTATCCTGCTAATGTCTAGGTTCTGTAATGATAAGCCATCATTCATTCCTGATATTACTGATTTGTGTATTCTCTTTCTTGTTGGTCATTCTTGATATGATAATATTAATATATTATTGATATTTAAAAGGTACCAGATTTCAGTTTGATTAATTTTATTGTTTTTCTGTTTTAAATTCCATTGATTTCTACTATAAGCTTATTTCTCTTCTTGCTTGGGATTTACTTCACTTAGGATAATACCCTCTAGTTCCATCCATGTTGTTGCAAATTGCAAGATCATTCTTTTTTATGGCTGATTTATAAATATTATATATACTTAATATATACATTATATATATGTATAGTCTTTATTCATTCCTCTATTGACGGGCACTTAGGTTGCTTCCATATCTTGGCTACTGTTCATTGCATTCTTGGCTGCAATGAACATAGGGGTGCATATATCTTTTTAAATTAGTGCTTTCATTTTCTTCAGATAAATATGTGAATATTTCTCTCTCAGTATGCTTTTAAGTATATTTTTGTATATTTTAAGTATCTTCTTTCAAGTATATATAGTTATTATTAGGTTTCAGAAATTTGATTATATTTTGCACGGGCATATATTCAGATTTATTCTGTTTGGAGTTCACTTGGCTTCTTGAATCTGCTAATGTTTGTCTTTCATCAAACTTTAGAAGCTGATATTCCCTATAATATTTTTCAGCTCTGTACTTCTTCCCTTCTCCTTCTGCGATTGTTTTGACACTGATGTCAGATCATTGTTCTTGCCTCACTGGTCCTGCGACTCTGTTCTTTTTCTCTTTTTTTGGTCCTTTTAAATCAATATTCTTTTTTTTACAGCAGTTTTAGGTTTACAAAATAACTGAGCAGAAAGTACAAAGAGTTCCCATACACTTCTTATCCCCCCCAACAACCCTCCTTCATTATTGACATCCCCCACCAAGCAGAGTGGTATGTTTGTTACAGTCAATGAGCCTATACAGACATGTCATTATCACTCAAAGTCCATAATTTACATTAGAGTTCACACTTGGTGTTATACATTCTATAGTTTTTGACAAATATATAATTACTTGTATCCACCAGTATAGTATCAGACAAAATAGCTTCAGTGCCCTAAAAATCCTCTGTGCTCCTGTAGAACTTATCATAGGATTGTAATTCCAATACTCTAGAAACTGAATATGGCTATCTGACTTCCTTTGGCCAGAGAAATATTAGCAAAAGTGAGATTGGTCACTTCTGAGTAAAACTTAAATAGATGGTGAGAGCTCCCCTGCTTTCTCTATCATTGGCTATCTCCAAATGTTGGATGTGACATCAACTTGTTTCCTGATGAGAATAGCATGAAGTAATAGCCCAACCAACATGTAAACACGTGAAGTGCTTGCTAGAGTAAGTTAAAAATAACTTGTTTTAGGCCATTGCTTTTTTTAATTTATTCATTACCATGACATAAAATCATCTGAGCTATACAATGTATGTGTGTGTGTGTGTGTACCCTCGTGTGGTAGACACCCAAGGAAGCAGACTTTAAAAAGCATGTCTCACTCTTCTTTGTCTGTTATCCTTTCCACTTCTGGTGACTTAACCCCTTTTCCTTCCCAAACTTATTCTTTTCCTTTCCAATGTGTACCTGGTGATGGTGAAGATCAGGTTACTTGTGCATGCATCCCAGTCAGGTGCATGGGCACTTAGTCGATAGACTGGATCAATCACAGAAAATTATCTCACCTGGCAGAGTTTTGTGTTAGGGGTGGGCATGTAATCCAAGCTAGGTCAATTGGACTGTCTTGCAAAAATGTGAAACGTGCTGTGTTCAGGACATGGCTGAAGCAGAGCCACGCTCCGGCAGCCCTCCTCAACTCCTGTCACTGTGATCACTCTTGCCCCCTTCTCTCCTATTCTTCCTAAGCCATATTCATTTGTCTTTAATTTTGTGGTTCTTCAGTGTCCATTCAAAAATGTTCTCTGCTTAACCTGCCTGAAATAACTAACATTAGTTCTGTTGCTTGACTCTAAAGAACCTTATTTCATAAATATAGAGAGTGATTTTTCTTTTATTGATTTACTTAAAGATAAGTTCCTTGGATTTATCACTTCTAATGAATTAATTTAGGTACTTATGTATACCAATTTTCCCTTGTATTTTCCTTAGGTTTATCTTATTACATTTTCTAACATTGAATTAAATATTTAGTTGGTTTCTTTCTTTTGATTGCTTGTCTAGAAATTCACATTGTAAAAGCTATAAAATACCCTCAAAACATTCTTTTAGATTTATCCTATGCTTTCAAATTTTAGCATTTTTATTTTAATTATATTCTGAATATTCCATAATTTTGAATTTTATTTCTTTTTCATCAAAAATCAAGAACTTAATTTTAATTTAAGATCATTGTGTTTTTTTCCAATTTTGTTATTCATTTTATTTTTAAATTTCATTTTGTTCTGAATCTGATTTGCACTTTTTCCACATTTTATAATTTATTGAAATGTTCTTTGAAATCTACTAAAAAATCATTGTTTTTAATCTCATGAACATTTAAGAAGAATATATGTTTATAGTTTTAGGGTATGGATGTCCTATACATCCATTTCATCTATCTCATGAGTCACCTTTTATTTCCCTATGTCTATACTTTTTGTGTTGTACTGGGTCCAAAATGGCCAGAGACAGATGAGTTATTTCTGTACTAAGACTTTTATTATTTATTTTGCAATGATTTTGCATTATAAACATTTGGTGATATAATTTTTAATGCAGAAAAATACATGACCTATATTTAGTGTGTGTTGTACATTGTGTTATTCTAAAGTTCTCTTGCATGTCTTGATTTATGAATGTGGTTCCATTCTGTGAAAAACAAAGTTGTTCAGTGATCAATGACAAAATGAACAGATAGGTCTGAACAGCTAGTTCACATGAGAAAAAATACAAATAACCAATGAACATATAAAAAGAATGCCCAAGATTTTTTACTGAGGGAGGAGTCAAGATGGCTGACTAGGAGGACATGGAGTTCATGTCTCCACACAACTAGGAAACCTACCAGGCACTAGTGGGGAGCCACTGACACTTAAGGGGATGGGAGGAACCCCCGAGCTACAGGGTAAGAGATAGGGGAGAAAGAGGGGGGTGGAGAAGTGGAGGTAGGATGGGACCCACACCCCTGAGGGGCGGCTGGGGGGAGGGGAGGCATTTCCATGCCCAGAAGGGGTTGACCTATGGTTAGGGGATCAACAGGGAAGGGGGAGACCCACTGGAGAGTGGAGGATTGGAAGGGAATGAGGCCAGCATTTTCCCTGGCCACTTGGGTCCCAGGGAGCCTGCTGAGGTCTTGGGCCTAATCCTCTGCCCTCCAAGGCTACCTCTGGCCCCACTGAGCCTAAGCCCCACCCCCAAACTCCCATCCAGGGCCTTATCACCAAACTCCACACTCCAAGGCTCCCTCCAGCCATGCTGCCTTTCCCGGCTGTAGGGGTCCTGAGCCTAGGCCCTGCCCCTGCCCTAAACCCTGCCCCTGGCCAAGCCCCACCCCAACCTAAGTTCTATCCCCCCATAGCCAAGGTCTTTTCTGGTCTCCTTTTTTTTTTAAATTTGTGGTTCTGATTTTTTTTTTTTTTTAAAACATCTTTATTGGAGTTATAATTGCTTTACAATGGTGTGTTAGTTTCTGCTTTATAACAAAGTGAATCAGTTATACATATACATATGTTCCCATATCTCTTCCCTCTTGCATCTCCCTCCCTCCCACCCTCCCTATCCCACCCCTCTAGGTGGTCACAAAGCACCGAGCTCATCTCCCTGTGCTATGCGGTTGCTTCCCACTAGCTATCTATTTTACATTTGGTAGTGTATATATGCCTATGCCACTCTCTCACCCTGTCACATCTTACCCCTCCCCCTCCCCATATCCTCAAGTCCATTCTCTAGTAGGTCTGTGTCTTTATTCCCGTCTTGCCACTAGGTTTTTCATGACCTTTATTTTCCCTTAGATTCCGTATATATGTGTTAGCATACTGTATTTGTTTTTCTCTTTCTGACTTACTTCACTCTGTATGACAGACTCTAACTCCATCCACCTCACTACAAATACCTCCATTTCATTACTTTTTATGGCTGAGTAATATTCCATTGTATATATGTGCCACATTTTCTTTATCCATTCATCCGATGATGGACACTTAGGTTGCTTCCATGTCCTGGCTATTGTAAATAGAGCTGCAATGAACATTTTGGTACATGACTCTTTTTGAATTATGGTTTTCTCAGGGTCTATGGCCAGTAGTGGGATTGCTGGGTCGTATGGTAGTTCTATTTGTAGTTTTTTAAGGAACCTCCATACTGTTCTCCATAGTGACTGTATCAATTTACATTCCCACCAACAGTGCAAGAGGGTTCCCTTTTCTCCACACCCTCTCCAGCATTTATTGTTTCTAGATTTTTTGGTGATGGCCATTCTGACCGGTGTGAGATGATATCTCATTGTAGTTTTGATTTGCATTTCTCTAATGATTAATGATGTTGAGCATTCTTTCATGTGTCTGTAGGCCATCTGTATATCTTCTTTGGAGAAATGTCTATTTAGGTCTTCTGCCCATTTTTGGATTGGGTTGTTTGTTTTTTTGTTATTGAGCTGCATGAGCTGCTTGTAAATCTTGGAGATTAATCCTTTGTCAGTTTCTTCATTTGCAAATATTTTCTCCCATTCTGAGGGTTGTCTTTTGGTCTTGTTTATGGTTTCCTTTGCTGTGCAAAAGCTTTTAAGTTTCATTAGGTCCCATTTGTTTATTTGTGTTTTTATTTCCATTTCTCTAGGAGCTGAGTTAAAAAGGATCTAGCTGTGATTTATGTCATAGAGTGTTCTGCCTATGTTTTCCTCTAAGATGTGGTTCTGTTTTACCTTGTTGTTGTTTCATATATATTTTTTATTTTTTTGTAATAATTTTTTTTTATTTTTCTAATTTTATTTTATTCTTTATACTTTGTTACCGTTCTCCTCCCTTTGGCTTGTTCCCCCCATGTTTCTTTTTTTTTTTTTTTTTTTTTTTTCTGTTGTGGCTCTGTATTACCTTGCTGTAGTTGTTTCACTTATATTTTTATTTCTCCTAATATATTTTTTATTTTTCTAATTTTACTTTATTTTGTATTCTTTGTTATTTTAGTGCTCCTTTTTTTTTTTTCTTTTCTTTTCTTTTCTTTTGCCGCACTGCACAGCTTGTGAGACCTTGGTTCCCAGGCTGGGAGTTGGGCTTGAGCTCCTGGTGGGAGTGCTGAGCCCAAACTGCTGGACTAACAGAGAACCTCAGACCCCAGGGAATATTAACCAGAGTGAGGTCTCCCAGGGTTCCTCATCTCGGCACCAAGACCCAGTTCTACGCAAAGGCCTGCAAACACCAGTCCTGGATGCCCCAGGCCAAACAACCAGTAAGACAAGAATACAGCCCCACCCATCAAAAAATAAATGAGATGATAAAAAATATGTTACAGATCAAGGAGCAAGGTAAAAACCTACACAACCAAATAACTGAAGAGGAAATAGGCAACCTACCTGAAAAAAATCCAGATTAATGATAGTAAAGATGATCCAAAATCTCAGAAATAGAATGGAGGCATGGATCAAGAAAATACAAGAAATGTTTAACAAAGACCTAGAAGAACTAAAGAACAAACAAACAGTGATGAACAGCACAATAACTGAAATGAAAAATACACTAGAAGGAATAAATAACAGAATAACTGAGGCAGAAGAATGAATAAGTGAGTTGGAAGACAAAATGGTGGAAATAACTGCCAAGGAGCAGAATAAAGAAAAAAGAATGAAAAGAATTGAGGACAGTCTCAGAGACCCATGGGACAACAGTAAGTGCACCAACATTTGAATTATAGGGGTCCCAGAAAGAGAAGAGAAAAAGAAAACTTTTGAGAAAACATTTGAAGAGATTATAGTGGAAAACTTCCCTAACATGGGAAAGGAAATAGCCAGCCAAGTTCAGGAAGCACAGAGAGTTCAATACAGGATAAACCCTAGGAGAAACACACCAAGGCGCATATTAATCAAACTAACAAAAACTAAATTCAAAGAAAAAAATATTAAAAGCAGCAAGGGAAAAGCAACAAATAACATACAAGGGAATTCTCATAAGGTTATCAGCTAATTGTTCAGCAGAAACTCTGCAGGCCAGAAGGGAGTGGCAGGATATATTTAAAGTGATGAAAGAGAAAAACCTATAGATTCAACAGAAATCAAAAGCTTTACAGGCAAGCAAAAGCTAAGAGAATTCAACACCACTAAACCAGCTTTACAACAAATGCTAAAGGAGCTTGTCTAGGCAGGAAACACAAGAGAAGAAAGAGACTCACAAAAATAAACCCAAATCAATTAAGAAAATGGTAATAGAAACATACATATTGATAAGCACGTTGAGTGTAAATGGATTTAATGCTCCAACCAAAAGACACAGACTGACTGAATAGATACAAAAACAAGACCCATATTTATGCTGTCTACAAGAGACCCACTTCAGACCTAGGGACACATGCAGACTGAAAGTGAGGGGTTGGAAAAATATATCTAGGCAAATGGAAATCACATTTCCATTGGAAAGCCGGAGTAGCAATACTCATATCAGATAAAATAGACTTTAAAATAAAGACTGTTACAAGAGATAAATAAGGACACTACAAATGATTAAGGGACAAATCCAAAAAGAAAACATAACAATTATAAATATTTATGCACCCAAAATAGAAGCACCTTAATACATAAGGCAAATGTTAACAACCATAAAAGGGGAAATCAACAGTAACACAATAAAGCGGGGGACTTTAACACCCCACTTACACCAATGGACAGATCATCCAGACAGAAAACAAACAAGGAAACACAAGCTTTAAATGACACAATAGACCAGATAGATTTAATTGATATTTATAGGACCTGAATGCGGAAGAAAACACTTTCTTCTCAAGTGCACACAGAACATTTTCCAAGATAGATCACACTTTGGGTCACAAATCAAGCCTCAGAAAATTTAAGAAAATTGAAATTGTATCAAGCATCTTTTCCAACAACAATGCTATGAGATTAGAAACCAATTAAAGGAAAAAAAACTGTAAAAAACACAAACACATGGAGGCTAAACTGTGTGATGCTAAATAACCAAGAGATCATTGAAGAAATCAAAGAAGAGGAAAAAAAAAACCCTAGAAACAAATGACAATGAAAACAGGATGACATACAACCTACAGGACACAGCAAAAGCAGTTCTAATAAAGAAGTTTATAGCAATTCAATCTCACCTCAAGAAACAAGAAAAATCACAAATAAACAATCTAACCTTACATGTAAAGCAACTAGAAAAAGAACAAAGAAAACCCAGAGTTAGTAGAAGGAAAGAAATCATAAACAGAGCAGAAATAAATGAAATAGAAATTAAGAAAAAACAATAGCAAAATCAATAAAACTAAAAGTTGGTTCCTTGAGAAGATAAATAAAATTGATAAACCTTTAGCCAGACTTATCAAGAAAAAAAGGGAGAGGACTCAAATCAATAAAATTAGAAACGAAAAAGGAGAAATTACTTCTGACACCACAGAAATACAAAGGATCATAAGAGACTACTACAAGCAACTCTATGCCAATAAAATGGACAACCTGGAAGAAATGGAGAAATTCTTGGAAAGGTACAACTTTCTAAGACTGAAACAGGAAGAATTAGAAAATATAAACAGACCAATCACCAGTAATGAAATTGAAACTGTAATTAAAAATATTCCAACAAAAGTAAAGGCCAGGACCAGATGGCTTCATGCAGAACTTCTATCAAACATTTAGAGAAGAGTTAACACCTATCCTTCTCAAACTCTTCTAAAATATTGCAGAGGTAGGAACACTCCCAAACTTGTTCTATGAGGTCACAATCACCCTGATACCCAAACCAGACAAAGTTATCACAAAAAAAGATAATTACAGAGCAATATCACTGATGAAGATAGACACAAAAATCCTCAACAAAATACTAGCAAACAGAATCCAACAATACATTAAAAGAACCATACACCACGTAAATCAAGTGGGATTTACCCCAGGGATGCAAAGATTCTTCAATATACGGAAATCAAGCAATGTGATACATCATATTAATAAATTAAAGAATGAAAACCATATGATCAACTCAATAAATGCAGAAAAAGCTTTTGACGAAATTCAACACCAATTTACGTTAAAAACTCTCCAGAAATTGGGCATAGAGGGAACCTACCTGAACATAATAGAGGCCATATCTGGCAAACCCACAGCAACATTCGCAATGGTGAAAAACTAAAAGCATTTCCTCTAAGATCAGGAAGAAGACAAGGATGTCCACTCTCACCACTTTTTTTCAACATAGTTTTGGAAGTTTTAGCCACAGCAATCAGAGAAGAAAAACAAATAAAGGGAATCCAAATTGGAAAAGAAGAAGTAAAACTGTCACTGCAGATGACATGATACTATACACAGAAAATCCTAAAGATGTTACAGAAAACTTCTAGAACTCATCAATGAATTTGGTAAGGTAGCAGGATACAAAATTAATACACAGAAATCTCTTGCATTCCTATGCACTAACAACAAAAGATCAGAAAGCAAAATTAAGGGAACAATCCCATTTATCATTGCAACAGAAAGAATACAATACCTAGGAATAAACTTAACTAAGGAGGTAAAAGACCTGTACTCAGAAAACTATAAGACACTGATGAAAGAAATCAAAGATGACACAAACTGATGAAGAGATATACCGTGCTCCTGGACTGAATGAATCAATAGTAAAAATTACTATCTTACCTAAAGCAATCTACATGTTCACTGCAATCCCTATCAAATTATCAATGGCATTTTTCACAGAATTAGAACAAAAAGTTTACAGTTTGCATGGGAACACAAGAGACTCCAAATAGCCAAAGCAATCTTGAGAAAGAAAAATGGAGCTGGAGGGATCAATCTCCCCAAATTCAGACTATACTACAAAGCTACAGTAATCAAGACAGTATGGTACTGGCACAAAAACAGAAACATAGATCAATGGTACAGGATAGAAAGCCCAGAGGTAAACCCACACACCTATGTTCACCTGATCTATGACAAAGGAGGCAAGAATATACAATGGAGAAAAGACAGCCTCTTCAATAAATGGTGCTGGGAAAACTGGACTGCTACATGTAAAAGAATAAAATTAGAACACTCCCTAACACCATACACAAAATAAACTCAAAATGGATTAAAGACCTAAATGTACATTATAAAACTCTTAGAGGAAAACAGGAAAAACACTCTTTGACATAAATCACAGCAATACCTTTTTTGACCCACCTCCTAGAGTAATGAAAATAAAAACAAAAATAAACAAATGGGACCTAATGAAACTTAAAAGTTTTTGCACAGCAAAGGAAACCACAAAAAAGATGAAAAGACAATCCACAGAATGGGAGAAAATATTTGGACGTGAAGCAACGGACAAAGGATTAATCTCCAAAATATACAAGCAGCTCATGCAGCTCAATATCAAAAAAACAAACAACCCAATCAAAAAATGAGCAAAAGACATAAATAAACACTTCACCAAAGAAGACATACAGATAGCCAAGAGGCACATGAAAAGATGCTCAACATCACTAATTATTAGAGAAATGCAAATCAAAAGTACAATGAAATATCACCTCACACAGGTTAGAATGGCCATCATCAAAAAAATCTACAAACAATAAATGCTGGAGAGGGTGCGGAGAAAAGGGAACCCTCCTGCACTGTTGGTGGGAATGTAAATTCATATAGCCACTGTGGAGAACAGTGTGGAGGTTCCTTAAAAACTAAAACTAGAACTACCATATGACCCAGCAATCCCACTACTGGGCATATACCCTGAGAAAACCCTTAATTAAAAAAGACACGTGTACCCCAATGTTCACTGCAGCACTATTTACAATAGCCAGGACATGGAAACAACCTAAATGTCCATTGACAGATGAATGGATAAAGCAGATGTGGTATATATATATATATATATATATATATATATATATATATATATATATATATATATATATATATATATATATATAATGGAATATTACTCAGCCATAAAAATAAATGAAATTGGGTCATTTTTATAGATGTGGATGGACCTAGAGTCTGTCATACAGAGTGAGGTAAGTCAGAAAGAGAAAAACAAATATTGTGTATTAATGCATGTATGTGGAATCTAGAAAAAATGGTACAGATGAACCTATTTGCAGGGCAGGAACACAAACGCAGACATAGAGAATGGACAAATTGGGAGATTGATAAAAATACACTACCATGTGTAAAATAGATACATAGTGGGAAACTGCTGTATACCACACGGAGCTCAGCTCCATGCTCTGTGATGACCAGATGGGTGGGATGAGGGTAGAGGGAGGTCCATGAGGAAGGGGATATATGTATACATACAGCTGATTCACTTCACTGTAGAAAGTAACATAACATTGTAAAGAAATTATACTCCAATAAAAAAAAGAAAAATAACGCCCAACATTATTAATAGTGAAAATAGCAATGTATAATATATTCTATAAAAATTCCTGTAATAATTTTACTCTGTAGTAGGTGAAGAGTGAGGTAATTGGCATTTTCCCTCATTGATGATGGTGGATACATTAGTACAATTCTATTCTGAACAACCAAAATTTAAAATATGCATACCTTACCAAACCTGGGAATTTATCTTCATAAAAAAAGATAACAAAGATATTCTTTTCAGGATAGTAATAAAAAACTCTTGGAAGATAACTAAAGAGCTCATCAATAAGAGATTTGTTAAATTAAGATACATTCATACAATGAACTATTAAAATATAATTATTTGAGAGGATATATGGTTAAGAATGATGACTTAAAGGGGTTTTTATTCCACAATTTATCTGGAACCAATTAAAAAGGACAAAAACATAGAGGAATTGTTCATGGTCAATAAAACTAGGAAAGAGTTCCTACCAGCCAGAGTAAGAGAAATAGTTGCCAAATAGCCAAATATATTGAGGTCAGAATAGAAACAAGGGAAGACACAGCCATTTACATGATCAAATAAATACATAAATGGAGGAGAAGAGAAAAATCTTTCATGCAGAAATTTCAAATAATTTATGTAGATATTCCCCCTCCTCAAGGAGGTGAAGTGTAGCTCCCCAACCGTTAAGTGTGGGCTATGTATACCAACTTCCTTCTGAAGGGCAATGTATAGAAAGAGACAAAAGTAACTTACAGTGGAAAAACCTGGCAAACCTCAGCCAGGTGACCAATGTCAACATCAACAGTTATAACTTATGTTGACAGCATGTACTCTTGATATGGTATGATGAAAATGTCCCTTTACATCTGTAGTCTTTTTCCCAAAAACACCTAACTCCACTCTAAACATGAGAAAATCACCAGACAAACCCCAACTGAGAGGCATTCTTCAAAAGTACTTGATCAGTACTCCTCAAAACTGTTAAGGTCACCCAAAATAAGGAATGCCTGAGAAATCATCATAGCTCAGAGGCTCAGAAGGCATGATGTCTACATGTAATGTAGTATCCTGGATGGAATACTGAAATAGAAAAGGGTCATTGGGGGAAAAAAAAAACTAATATAATATGAATGAAGTTTGGGCTTTAATTCATAATAATTAGTTATTATTATTATTTCATTAGTTGTAAAAAATATTATTTATTAGTTGTGACAAGTGTTCCATAGTTATATAAGATGTTAGTGACAGGAGAAATTGGGTGTACAGTATATGGAAACTCTGTAGTATCATTGCAACTTGTCTATGATTTTAAAACTACCATAAAATGTTTTAAATACTTAATTTTTTAAAAAAAAATCTTATGAAATATTACTAAATGGAAAATTACTTATTAGACTTGTTTCCTATGTTCCTTCAAAGGGAGGACATAGAAACAATTGGCAGAAGCTAAAAGGAAGCACATTTTAGTTCTGTAAAACAACATCTTTTTTAACAATTTGAGCAGTCTAGGGCTGATTCAACAGTGGAGGTAATCAAGTTGTAGCTGGAGGAACACTTGCTAGAGATTTTGAAAAACTGATTACAGCATCTAATAAGGGTTAAACTAGACAATAATAAAAATAACTTTTTGAACAATTTCATGTCCTTCATATAATTTAATCCTCAAAACACCTCCACTTAACAGACAAGGAAAGTGAGTTCCTATGAGAGCCTGAGACTTGCCTGAGACCATCAAGAAAGTACCCAGTCAGGGTAGAAGCCATCGCTGTCTCAAGGCGAATCTCATGGCCTTTCCACCCACAGGCACCACAAGGGATGAGGCTATAACATGTGACTAAGAAGAGTGGTTGATTCAAGAAGAATATTTTCATAAAAGAGACAATGACAAAGTGACAGTTTGAAGAACTAGAAAAAATACTCAGAACCAGAAAAGAAACTAAGAAAGTGATTTATGGTAGTCTCCAAATGTAAAAATAAAGGAAAATAATATTCCTGTGAAGATAGTTAATCTATTTTAGATAGTTTTGCTTGTCCTCCATCATCAAACATCACTAGTCAGCAGGAGATACAGACATTTAACCAAATAAAATACCAATAACATTAGATTTCAATCCTTATTTTTCATAGTATGGTCACAACCATGTAAGTTTAATGAACATTGGGAAATCCTCTGTCCCAGGAACAAACAAAAATCAGGCTCACATTGGAAGCATTCTATGCTGTGAAGAACTGAATTTATCACCAAGGAGCAAGGGAATGTGCTATGGTCAACCAATTCTGTGGAAAAGAATATACACAATAGACTTCATAAGATTTCACAGTGTATGTGTTGTCATTTGAGAAAATTGCCCAGGGCTATGGAACACACTTATCTTGATCTCCTCAACCACCATGTTTTCCTGAAAATTAATCAGTAAGCAGAAAAGAAATATAATCACCAGCATTACCGATTTAAAGATGTGAGCATTTTCTTTGTAAAGGGTCAGTTGTACTCAGAGACTTGAAGTCTGTTCTGGGTGACTGTGGGCTATTGATCTCCTATTGTGAAACGTGTCCTAGTTGAAGATTAGCCAGGGATACTCACAATTGTCTTTCTGCAGACCAGCGCCTTCCCTCTGTTCATGATGAAACTGTTTAATTCATAAAGCTTTGATGCTTAAACTGCTTCTGACCTTCTGTGAGCAGTTCAAAGGGGAAAATTAGCTGCCTGGAAAAATATAATGACCTAAATCCAGCAATTTGGGACACACATGTTATAGTCTGTTGAACTCATGTTGACTATTTATACTGTTTCTTTGGGAAACAGATTGTCTTGGAGGCCTATAGTTGGAGAAGGGTGCTAATTTGAAAAGTTTGAAAATGAGTAGGTATCGATCCATTATGTAAGTGTCATTCCTGTCAGGTGCTTAGCTCAGAGGCCAGATATTAGAAGCTGTGCATAAATGTTGTTTCTGTGTATTTGGCCTTTATTGTTGGCATTTGCTAAAGTGAAATGATACTGATAATAACATATACAATCAACCTCCATGAAATTTTTTTCTTTTGTTTTATTTTTCTTTTTGTTTTATTTTTTTCTTTTTTAATTAATAAACTTTATCTTTGGAGCAGTTTTTGGCTCACAGTAAAATTGAGAGGAAGGTACAAAGAGTTCCCATGTACCCCCTGTGGCTACATGTACACAATGTTCCCCACTATCAACATCCTGCACTACAGTGGTGCATTTGTTACAAGTGATAAACTTACAATTGACACATCATCCAAGGCCTTAGTTTACATTCAGGTTCACTCCTGGTTTTGTACATTTTGTGCATTTTGACAAATGTTTAATAACATGTCTCACCATTGTAGCATCATACATAATAGTTTCACTGCCCTAAAAATTCTCTGTGCTCCACCTATTCATGTCATCCTCCTCCCTAACCCTGCAACTACTAATCTTTTTACTGTCTTCACAGTTTTGTCTTTCTAAGAATGCCATATAGTCGGATCATACAGTATGTAGTCTCTTAAGGTTAGCTTCTTTCACTCAGTAATGTGCATTTAAGTTGACCCCATGCCTTTTCATGGCTTGTTAGCTCATTTTTTAGTACTGAATAATATTTGATAGTCAGGATGTACCACAGTTTACTTTTCCAATCACAACTAAAGAACATCTTGGTTGTTTTCATGTTTTGGCAATTATGACTAAACTTCCAAGTATACGTTTTTATGTGGACATAAGTTTTCAATTCATCTGGGTAAATACCAAGGACTATGATTGCTGGATTGCATGGTAAGAATATGTTAGTTTTGTAAGAAACTGCCAAAATGTCTTCCAAAGTGGCTATATCATTTTAAATTCCCACCCACCAGCAATGAACGAGAGTTCCTCTTTTCAGTGATTTGGATTTTGGCCATTCTAACATGTATGTAGAGGCATCTCATTGTTTTAATTTGTAATGCCCTAATGACATATGAGATTACTTATATGCCATCTGTATATCTTGTTGGGTGAAATGTCTGTTCAAGTCTTTTGTCCATTTTTTAAATGGTTGTTCATTTTCTTATTGAGTTTCAAGAGTTCTTTGTATGTTTTGTATAACAGTCTTTTATCAGATGTATGTTTTGAGAATATTTTCTCCCAGTCTGTTTCCTGTCTTCTCATTCTCTTGACACTGTACTTCACAAAGCAGAAGTTTTTAATTTTAATGAAGTCCAAATTACGAGTTTTTTCCATGGATTGTACTTTTGGTGCTGCATCTAAAAAGTCATTGCCATACCCAAAGTCACCTATATTTCCTCTTATGTTATCTTACAGGAGTTTTATTTTTTTATTTTATTTTTAAAATTTTTATTGGGGTACAGTTGATTTACAATGTTGTGTTAGTTTCAGGTGCACAGCAAAGCGAATCTGTTATACATATACATATATCCACTCCTTTTTAGATTGTTTTCCCATATAGGCCATTACAGAGTATTGAGTAGAGTCCCCTGTGCTATACAGTAGGTCCTATTAGTTATCTGTTTTATATATAGTAGTGTGTATGTGTCAGTCCCAATCTCCCAATTTTATGCCTCCCCCTCCTTACCCCCTGGTAAGCATAAGTTTATTTTCTATATCTGTAACTCTATTTCTGTTTGGTAAATAAGTTCATTTGTAGTCTTTTTTCAGATTCCACATATAAGCGATATCACATGATATTTGTCTTTCTCTGTCTGACTTACTTCACTCAGTATGACAATCTCCAGGTCCATCCATGTTGCTGCAAATGGCATGATTTCATTCTTTTTTATGACTGAGTAATATTCCATTGTGTATATGCACCGCATCTTCTTTATCCATTCCTCTGTTGATGGACATTTAAGATGCTTCCATGTCCTGGCTATTGTAAATAGTGCTGCAATGAACATTGGGGTACATATATCTTTTCAATTTATGGTTTTCTTCAGATATATGCCCAGGAGTGGGATTGCTGAATCAAACAGTAGCTCTATTTCTAGTTTCTTAAGGAACCTCCCTACTGTTTTCCACAGTGGCTATACCAGTTTACATTCCCACCAACAGTGTAGGAGGGTTCCCTTTTCTCCACACCCTCTCCAGCATTTATTGTTTGTAGATTTTTTAATGACTGCCATTCTGACCTTTGTGAGGTGATACCTCATTGTAGTTTTGATTTGCATTTCTCTAATAATTAGTAATGTTGAGCATCTTTTCATGTGCTTGCTAGCCTTCTGTGTGTCTTCTTTGGAGAAGTGTCTATTTAGATTTTCTGCTCATTTCTGATTTTTTTTCTTTTTTGATATTGAGCTGCATGAGCTGTTCTTATATTTTGGAGATTAATCACTTTTTGGTTGTTTCATTTGCAAATATTTTCCCCCATTCTGAGGGTTGTCTTTTCATTTTGTTTATGGTTTCCTTTGCTGTGCAAAAGCTTTTAAGTTTAATTAGGTCTGATTTATTTTTGTTTTTATTTTCATTACTCTAGGAGGTAGATCAAAAAGATCTTGCTGTGATTTAGGTCAGAGGGTATTCTGCCTATGTTTTCCTCTAAGAGTTTTATAGTATCCAGCCTTACATTTAGGTTGTTAATCCATTTTGAGTTTATTTTTGTGTATGGTGTTAGGTAGTGTTCTAATTTCATTCTTTTACATGTAGATGTCCAGATTTCCCAGCACCCCTTATTGAAGAGACTGTCTTTTCTCCATTGTATATTCTTGCCTCCTTTGTCATAGATTAGGTGACTATAGATGTGTGGGTTTATCTCTGGACTTTCTATCCTGTCCCATTGATCTATATTTCTTTTATGTGCGTAGTTTTTCATTTTATATTTAGGTCTGTGATCAATTTTGAGTTAGTTCTTGTGAAAGATGTAAGATCTGTGTCTTTTTTTTTTGCATATGGATATCCAGTCATTCCAGCACCTTTTGCTTAAAAGATCATTTTGATCCATTGTATTGCATTTGTTCCTTTGTCAATGATTTGTTGACTATATTTATGTGGCCCTATTTCTGGGCTCTCTACTCTCTTCTATTAATCTATTCATCTGTTCTTTTGCCTATACTGCACTATCTCTATCACTGTAGTTTTTAGTGAGTATCGAAGTTAGGTATGTCAGTTCTCCAACTTTATTCTTCTTCAGTATTGGTATGGCTATTGTGGGTCTTTTGCCTCTCCAAATAGACTTTAGAATCAGTTTGTTGAAATATACAAAGTAACTTGCTGGGATTTTAATTTTGATTTAATTGACACTATAGATCAATTTGGAAAGAACAGACATGCTGACAGTATTGAGTCTTCCTATGCACAAACATGGACTATCTCTTCATTTATTTACTTCTTTGATTTTGTTCATCAAAATTTTGTAGTTTTTCTCATATAAATCATATCCATATTTTGTATACATATATATTTATATGTAAGTATTTGTAAGTATTTCATTTTGGATGTTGCTATTTAATTGGTAATGTATTTTAATTTTAAATTACATTTGTTCATTGCTGATATATAGGAAGGTGATTTATTTTGTATTTAACCTTGCATCCTTTAGCCATTCTATAATCACTTATTGGTTCCAGGTGATTTTTGTCTGTGAACAAAGACAGTTTTATTTTTTTCTTTCCAACCTGTATACATTTTATTTACTTTTATTGTCTTATTCCCCTAGATAGAACTTGTAGTATGATGGTGAAAAGCAGCTGTGAAAGGGAACCTCTTTGTCTTTATCTGGATCTCAGCAGGAAGTATTTGAGTTTCTCACCATTAAGTATAACATTAATGGCAGGTTTTTCATAAGTGTTCAAGTTAAGGAAGTTCCCCTTATTCCTAGCTTGCTGAAAGCTTTTATCAGGAACAGGTGTTAAATTTTGTCAAACATTTTTTTCTGCATCCATTAATATGATCATGTGATTTTTCTTTAGCCTACTGATGTGATGGTTTAAATCAATTGATTTTTTAATATTGAACATTATGGCCCCAAACTGTTTTCATCATATACCTCCTGACCCCCCATCCCCAGCTCCAGTAACAGAGAACTGCAACCATTCTCATGAAGAAGGCATTCACATCTACAAGTCCATTCTTCCATGAATCCTAGATGTTCCCCTTTCTCCAACTGTCACATATTCATCTACCAAATGTGACAACTTTCTCAACTACTGCAGGCTGCCTTTGTAATTTCCTCGTATATGTCCTGCTAGTACAGCATTCATAACTCTACCATAGTGGTTAGTTCATTGTACTGTATTTACTTCAGTTACCTTTATCCCCAGTGAGAAAATCAGCTACATGAGTGATGTGCGGTTCATTTTTGTCTTCTGCAATTGACATAGTGTCTGACTATGAGCAGGCTCTCAATTAGAATTCTTTTCTTTTTAAAATTAAATTCCATTTTTATTTATTGTTTATTTTAATAAATTAGAATTGAAAGGATAGAACAGTTGTCAGAAGAGTAAGGGGATGTGCATAGTGCCTTTAAAAAGTCTCACCCTGACCACCCCCTCTACAGGGAAAGAACAAGGAGAAAGTTCTAAGTTGTTGATAAGAAGCAGGAAATCAGGATTCTTGCTCTTCCTTGGATGGAGGTGAGGTTACAGATAGTTTGTGTAACATGATATCTAGGACATAAAATGCACTCACTCCACAGCAGCCAAGAGAATCTTTTAAAATGAGAACATAAG
Source organism: Eschrichtius robustus (assembly GCF_028021215.1). Taxonomy (NCBI): domain Eukaryota; kingdom Metazoa; phylum Chordata; class Mammalia; order Artiodactyla; family Eschrichtiidae; genus Eschrichtius; species Eschrichtius robustus. The sequence goes on along the minus strand of NC_090824.1, from coordinate 152,403,549 downwards.
TTAAATCCTCGATTATTGACACATATAATTTTCAAATTATCCTTTTAGGTAACAGATGCAGCTTATTAAAAATTTAATGCTGTAGCAAAGAACTATTGAAAATGAATCAAACACAAAACTCCTTAGGGTAAAATTCTAGGGTTAGTGTGTATTCAGCTCAGTGTGCTTTCTCTAACCACACAACCTTTAATATTTCTGTAATGTTATATGCTAACTGAAGCACATGCACATTCCTTTGCAAATGTGAACCTCTTGACAGCTCTGGAGGGTGGGCAGGACAAATGTTACTCTCTCAGTTGTAGAGGGGGAACTGAGTTACAAGATGGGAAATGCTCAAGATACAGAGCAAGCCCGCGACAAAGATGGGAAAAGTGTCTTTTATTACTTTTCCTTTCCTCTACTTAATGTTATTTCATTCAGAATGAAAAATCAAGTTTTTACAAAAATGATCAGTCATTTTAAAACTTTGCTTTTTGTCTGCACTATCTATGACAAGAAAATGAATTAATATGTATAAGGCGGGTTTAAGCTACAGGTGTTAAAACAAGAAAGCATTTTGGAGGAGTCTCAGTTAAACTGAAAATTCAATTAAACTAACCTATTCTGGCTGATTGAGTTTTTATAATAATAACAAGTATAATAAAACTCAACCTTGAATTTCCACAGTGCCTTTCCTTTTCCAGAGCTCTAAAGCCATCATAAAGATGATCCCACATGCTTGTGATGGGCCTGGGAAATTTGTCATAACAGCTATTGTGAGTGTGCTGGGCTTGCTATTGACTCTTAAAATTAAGATAATTAATGAATCTGCACTGAGGCGTATTTGCTCTGTACTCAGTAGAAACCTTCATCTTAATGCATGTAATTCATTTAATATTCTAAACATATCATATGCTGCAGAGGCTATTTATAAAAGGAAGTATAGAAACCCTACGCTGTCTCATATCCCCACCAATGTAGTATAAATATCAATAATATCCTTGATGTTTGTCATACAAAAGTTAGTTCTAAATGCTTTAGTTGGAAAATAATATTTAGAGACTAAAATCCTTAATTTATTAAGGTTACCTTTTTCCCTGAGATACTAAATGCATGTAAGCTTTTTTTTTAACCCCTCAACTAATTTTCCTTGTCCCCAGTTCTGACGAGGGGAGAATATTAATTACTTTAATTCATCATAAGTTGATGCTTATGATAAATAACAAACTTACTTTTCTCTAAAAAAATGTAACTTACTTTCAAGTCTTTCCAAGGAGGAGGTCCACATCCTCCCCTTAGTTGGAGACACAGACGCTTTGACTTCAATGGGAGATCCTAAAAGCACATTGTGCCCATCGACTTGCTCAATCAAGTGAACAATCCTTCATATTCATGACGCAGGAAGGAACTCACCCCAAACTTGGCCCATGAAAGACTATGGGCACCAGGAAACCTGGCTTCCATGGGGGCTTTAAGGGTGCTTCAGATAGTTTTTACTTTGCTTCAATTTAATCTCACTACTCTAGTTTGAAGGTCAAGTTCTGAGTCAATTAAATTACTTCTGCAAAGTCACAGAAAGTGTAGGAATTTTTTCTCAAGATTCAAGATACTGTTGGCTATTGAGTAGCTAAATAGAAAATAAGTTGTATTAACAATAACAAATTGAAAGTTGGAGTTGGGGGGATGAGTGAGATATGCAACTGGATAATCAGGCATTCAAGCAACAATTAAAAATAAAACAGTATGGCCATTTTACATTCTCATTCCATTGTATTTTATTGCTACCATTAAATATATTTTCATTACAATGAAATATGTGCCACACGGAAAACATGTATAGGCATTTAAACATATGACATGTTTGAAATAAAACTGAATGTGGTCCCATAGGCTATTTCATGATATTGGATTCTGAGGCTTTGGAAGTGTATCCAATGGGAAATGGGGATGTATAACACTTTTTCTTTAAACTTAACATTCCAGAATTCCTTGAAGAAAAGAAAGCTAAAACTTTGAACAGAGCTTAGATTTCTTGGCAAGGATCTTTAACTGGAATAGTCCTTGGACCTTCCCTTGATGGTGAAAATTGTAAAGATCTTATAACAGAGGGGTTTGAGACATATTTGCTGAGAGTTATTGTTGTTAATAACAATAATATCAGGATATGGTGAGTTTATAACTAGGTTAACTTTTGGAAATAGAAAGACCTGGAAGTCATCAAAAATCCTTGTCCATGACCAATTTCAAGATGACCTTGTTTAAAATTTCCCCCAGCTTTAATTATTAAACAGAAAAGCAGGCAAAGGGAAGAAAAGGGAAGGGAAGAGAAATAAAAGAACCTAAGCCAGAAATTTACTTATAAGTGTGATTCACTCTTTCACAGCTTCCTTGAAATATTAAAAATCAGTTAGGAGTGAAGGAAATTCCTCTCCTTGGGGTATAGTTCAATAGCCCAAATTTTTATCCCCCTAATTTAAATTTATTATTTTCCTTTAATTCAAACGGCTTATCTATAGTTCCAAGGATAAGAAATGTTGATTTATAAACAATGAATTTTTATCATCTCATCGTCATCATCATTTTGTAACTGGTGAGATGGATTAGGTGATACTGCATAAGAAGAGATCTCTTGATTTCTACTCCACCTAGGCAGATATTTAATAAACTGAACTGGCATATAGAAATAGGTATCGACATCCTTTTGAAGATATCATTCTGAAATTTCTCATTAATCTACTTAGGCCAATCACTTCCTATAAAGTTACATATGGGGCAATACTGTGTTTCCACCATTCAGATTTAACCATGGTTTTGGTTGACCCCTGCTCTGAACTTGCACAACAGGACATTGTCATGGTCTCTTTGTTATTGGTGTGATAAGTCTCTTCTCTTTTCCTCACCCTCCCCTTGAAAATAAATAAATATTTTATTAAATTATTTACTTATAATGTTATTTATTTATTAATGATGGTATTTATTTTTATACATACACATATATACACTTCTATATTACAATAAATAAAATACATTTAATAGTTAATATATGTCAATATGGAATAAAATTCAAAAGACAAAAAAGTCTATTTACTGGAAATTTAGTCTCTTTCTCCCCTTATCCACTAGGCATCTAAGGTTTCTAGATTCAAACACTGTCACAGATTTCTTTAGTAATTTTTGAGGGACTTTCAATTCGTTTGCAAGCATAAATTGTCTGTAGGTATATCTGTTGTATATGTATATCTTATACTGGCAAACATTTCACAGTTTTCAGTAATAATTTGTGTATACTTATATGCTTAACCATAAAAATATATTTTGGAGAGTTCCTTATAAGAATCGGTAGATCTGTCTCATCCTTCTCAAAGTTGGCATAGTATTCCATTGTATAAGATGATCTTTTTATTTTATAGTGCTCTTATTTATCCCATTTAATTATTTTTGCCCTAAATTCAACCTTTCTTAAATTAATATTACAATTATTTTGTTTGATTTGAATTTATAAAAATTGTTGCCTAAAATATCATAATGAACTAATAATTATAGGTTTTTTCTTAGATCCAAATTTTACTGAGCAATATCCTTCATGCTGTTGAACACACCATTGATTATCTACTCAGTGACCACCTTCCTTTTCCTATGTCTCACTATAGAAACAGACATTTCTAGCTACTCCTCTCCATCTTCCCTTCGTGAGAGGGTTAGTTATGTGAGCCAGTTCTTATACATGAATGTCTGCTGGGGATGTTCTAGAAAGAGTATCCTTCCAAAAAGAAGGGATGATGTGCGTGAGGGAGCCCCGTGTTGATCTTCTTCCATTGGAACATGGCTGTGTGAGGATGAAATGCTTGGAGCCACCTTGACATAATGAGGTTATGGACAACATGACTGGGGGTGTATAGGTAAAAGAGGGAAAAGGTTGTATTTGAGCCACAGTCCCACACCCAGTCCACTAACTTCCAGATTTCTTGCCATATGCGAAGAATAGTCTCTACCTTTACATGATTTTTTGTTAAGTATTTTGTCACTAGCAGTCAAAGACATTGGAACTGACAGAGGTTCCAACATACTGCTAGGCACTGAGCATACAAAAGCAAGTAGATACCGTCTTTGGCTTCTGTATAAGACAGATATTATCTCTTTTTGTATCTGTTAGACTGTTAGCATAACTGATGCCATCTTGGCCTCTTACAGTTCCTCCTCTCCTTTTACTGACCCTACCCAGGAGTGTACTGTGCAGTGAAACAATTCTCTGTCATCAAGGGCCTTGTAGTTAATAGATATTGTTTCATAATCATTAAGACCAGGTAGCCTTAATGTTCTGTTAGTCTCCAAACAATGATGAAAATCTTCCCTGTTGTACTCCTGGTGCCCATGACACTAATGAGCCATTCATAAATCTTAGAAATGCACACCCTATTTCCAAGTACCTACCCCCAAACCCTAGGTTAACTATAAAATTGTCTGCCCCTCCAGGGTGCAGAGTGCAGCTGCTAATGCTTCCTGACCATTGTCCACCCAATCCCAATCCCACCCTGTGAGTAAGTTACCCTGTAATAAATTGATCCATTGATCATATGGAGCTGCCTGCTTTGTTTCCTTGTTTTTTGGTCTCAAGACGCCTTCTCCATTCGATGGACACTTTCTGTTCCCTCTGTCCTCCGTCCTCCAACAATATGGATGTTCTGGGTTTTTATTTGTTGACTGACACAAATCTTCACCAGAATCTATGCTAAAAAGTGTTTTGTTGTCATCTTGTATTGCAACCACTAGCAAACTGTATCTATTTGTAGACTGTGATAAAATGGAGATAATGGTCAGTAGCAATAGTAGAAATGACTTTTTCATAATGGATTTTAAAGTTCATAAATATATTTTTGGAAGGGGATACAAAATTACTATATAAACTGTCATTTTTACATAATCTTTATTTCCTGGCAAAAAAAAATGCAAATTTCATTTATGAAATGAAAGTGACTATAGAAAAAAAATTAATGACGTATGATTTTTTAAATTGTGTTTTTTGATGCTAATAGAGTGCAATATAAAGTGCATTTATGGACTTTATTTTAATATTTTGGAGAAATAGCACTCATGAAAAGTCAATAACATCACTTGATCTATATATAGAAAGAATAGAATATATTTTATGTGAAATTTTTTTCTCAAGAAATAGAATGAAGGTAATAAGAAAAATGTGATTTCAGTAAAAGTATATCTGAATTCTGACTCCTGCACACCCATAGAACCTGGAAAAGATATTGAGTGGTGGCTTGGACCAGAAGTTTTGGCTAGATGCTCTCCAGCATAATAATTTAAAGCAAGGAATTGCTGACATGGCAAACCCCAAGCAAAGTTTCTGGGATAAAGGATTCAAGTCTCAGCAACAAAAACTAGAAGGGAACATAAAGTGCAAGGACTTTTGGATTCCTTCAAGGAACAGTAGCCAGCCTCAAACAAGATAGGAAGGAGGATAGGTCAAAAAGAAGAGGGTGGAGCCTAGATGTTAACTGTGAATGATTTTAGCTGCATCTGAGTACATGGCAAATGAACAAGTGTGATGACTTTATTAAAAGTACAGGATCTGGGCAGATAGGAAATCTATATTCAGAAATTGACTTAAAAAAAAAAAAGTGCTTATTTATATTCTTCAGACGCTGACTGTATACTATTGCCTCAAATGGCAAAGGTACTTAAAGAAATGAAACAAAACAAACCACAAGAAACTTTGTACCAAATCATATATAATAAAAGTCAAAATGAATAAGACTTTCCATAAGATCCATTTCACTGAAAAAAAAAAAAAAAGGTGGTAGCCTTTTCATCTTAGTAAAAGGTCACAGGAAAAAGTTAATTAGAAGAAGAGTTGTGGGATTAAAGTACCATTGAAGATTTCTAAAGGAAAGAAATAGAATAGACTAACACAGTCACTTGGTATTTATTTGATAGTCATGAAGTTATAAACTCCATTGAGAAAAAGAATGTTAATTATATGGAAATACAATTAAAATAACTATTAAATTTTAGAATCATAAATAGTTTTACTACCACAATTAGACAGTGGAAAATAATTGTTACTTTTCCCTGACATCCTTCAAAGTTAATCTGCATGATCCTGTCTCATAATGCATTTATGACAGAGGAATTTCAACTCTGCTATGTAAATTGAGTTGGATTCCTCTTTTCTTCTTTCGTTTGTGGCACATTTTGCTGGTGGTGGCTAGACAAATGTTTCGGTGAAAGATAATGTGGTTGCCCTCTAGCACTTGAATGTCTGGTATTGCACAATCAAGGAACTGGTGTCACATTAAGGCAATTCTTATAATATAATCAAAGTTTTCATGTTGTGCTCGCCTTTAGATGAAACAAACTAATGAAATGTATTGACCCTCCTCACGCACTTCTGAAGCAAAATGACTAAGCAGTATTGAGACGACATGAAGTACATTGACATTGATTGTGAAGTCGGCATTTCCCAGTCACACTGGTGGATGATTAAAGTGTCACATTGACAATATAGCCCCTTTTGAACAGGAAATTAATATCAGCTTGGTGGCAAAAAGAATCTTCTTCCACAAGGAAATTTGCATCATCGCTATTCCTTCTTAGAAAAAAAGGTCACATTTTTTGCATTAGCGCAGCCTTGAGTTTTCTTGTTATGAAAGAATAATCAGAAGTGTCATCACTGTAATTATTTAAAAAAAAAAAGGATGCCTATGGTATTTCATGATACCTTTGGTTATGAGTAACTCAGAAATAAGGAGACAATAAAGAAAGAGCAAGAAATTTTTGAACCTTTCATTAACTCATTTGAATGGGCATTTAGTTTAAACATTATAAAGGTTAAATTATTATCAATAGTAGATAAATATTTAGCATTATTCATTTCCTATACATAAAATAAGAAAAGAAATGGCATATTTCTGAAATTCTAGCTGTTTGATATTACCCCCAAACATTTAATTCCATAGGCAGTACAATTTTCTTTGTAGAAGCTACCACCTGCCATTATTCTAGGATTCAAACTGGAAAAGAACCTACAAGATAAAGGATCAAAGTATGGACACACTTGATTTGCCATCCTCCTTACATCCTGTTCCCCCTTTTCATGGATGAAGGAAATTATTGCTCTAAGTTTCAGGTTTTCCATTACTTCATTAATTTCCCTTCCAATCTTGCTTAATAATTCACTCAATATATAATATAATGTGGACATTCCTTACCTTAAAAGATGAGTAACTGCTGTTTGTGTAGGTTTCCTCCAGCAGAAGGGGTATGAGAGTTATGAGTTGGAATAAAAAAAAAAAAAAAAAAAAAGATGGGGAAAAGTGTGGTTATGTGACTAGGGCTGTCTTTTTAAAGTTCAATCATGATAAGATCAAAGGTAAGATGATATGCAGATCTGAGTTCGTCTTGCTGAATGTAAAACCATGTGTCAGCATTGTTCTTACATTATTTACCATTTTCCTTATGCCAGCTTTCACTTCCACTGAGTTCCCCTCACTGCTGTCCTACAAAGTTGGGCAGTAATTTCCATTTGTGGTTGTTTTTCTCTTTCCCCCTCTCCTGAGAGAATACCGTTGCTTATGATTTGACAGTCTTCAATCACACTGTGTTGTCATGTAACAAGCAAGTGATTAGGATTCAACATTTCAGTCCCCGCCACCCTCAACCTTACCACTACCAGTTACAATGACCCTCTGCTTTGAGTAGTTTTGCTTGGGCCTGCATGCTTTTCTTCTTAATTATTCTCTCTAAAAGCCCAATAACTTTTTGCTAATTACAAATGCCTGCTCTACTTCTGAATGCAGAGAGCTGTTTCATTTATCTGCTAATTTGTAACCCTAGAAAGAAAATGTGAAAGAAAAAAACAAACTCAAAGGAAATAAAGCTTCTTACTCTAGTCATGCCTTCAAATCTTCTGGCCTTCAGAGTTTAGATCTTACCAGTTCAGGCTTCCTAGCATGAGTTTAGTGGAAAAAAAAAAAGTTAAAAAAAATGATAGTTGCTTTGAAGGATAATATTCAAATACCCTGATGATTACCCTTGGTCCAACATTTAAAATATTATTGTTGAGTTTTAGGAGTTCTCTATATATTCTGGGTATCAATCCCTTTTCAGATATGTGTTTTGCAAATATTTTCCCCCATTCTGTGGATAGTCCTTTTAAAACTGTATTGATTGTGTCCTTTGATGCACAAAAGTTTTATGTTTTGATGAAGTCAAATTTGTCTACTTTTTCTTTTGTGGCTTGAGCCTTTGGTGTCATATCCAAAAAACGATTGCCAAATCTAATGTGATGAAGCTTTTCCTTTATGTTTTCTTCTAAGAGTATTATAGTTTTAGCTCTTACATTTAGGTCTTTGATCCATTTTAAGTTAATTTTTGTGAGCAAAAGACTTGGATAGACATTTCTCCAAAGAAGATATACAAATGGACAAAAAGCATTAAGAAAAGATGTTCAACATCACTAAGCATGAGGGAAATGCAAATTAAAATCAAAATGAGATACCACTTCACACCTAACCTATTAAACAAGCAAACAAACAAACAAAAAATCCCAGATAATAACAAGCATTGGCAAGGATGTGGAGAAACTGGAACCACTGTGCATTGCTGGTGGTAATGTAAAATGGTGCAGCCACTATGGAAAACAATATAGTGGTCCCTCAAAAGTTAGAAATAAAATTACCCCATTATCCAGCAATTTCATTTCTGGGTATATAACTGAAAGAATTTAAAACAAGGAAACAAAGACATATATGGACACCAGGGTTAATAACAGCATTATTCACCGTAGCCAAATTGTGGAAGCAACCCAAGTGTCCATCAATGGATGAGTGGATAAACAAAAGGTAGTATATATACAACAAAATATTATTCAGCCTTAGAAAAGAAATTCTGACACACGTTGTAACATGGTTGAACCTTGAGCACATTATGCTAAATGAAATAAGCCAGTCATAAAAGGACAAATATTATATGATTCCACTCAAATTTTACTACTTGGAGTAGTGAAATTCATAGAGACTGAAAGTTGAATGATGGTGGCCAGGGACTAGTGAGGAGTGGAGAATGGGTATTTGTATTTAATGGGTACAAAGATTCAGTTTTGCATGCTAAAAAAAAGTTATGTGGATGGATGATGGTGATGGCTGAAGAACAATGTGAGTATATTTAATGTCACTTAATTGTACACTTAAATGTAGTTAAAATAGTAAACATTTTTGTAATGTATATTTTACTGCAATAAAAATAAATAAATAATTTTAAAACACAATTTAGATTTTGACAAATTCTAGAGCAGGGAAAGGCTTAGTTATCTGATTAAATAACCAATTAATTCACTCACTCCACACTCATTATATACTTTTATTTCTAGATACTGTAAATTCAAGTAATTTAGAGAATAAGATAAAATTACTGTCCTTTAGAATCTTGCAGTCTAAAGAAGAATCATGCAAAGAAGCAGTTACTAAATGTGAAAGTTAAAAATTGGAATATGCCTACCCCAGGCATAAAATGATCTGTTGAAATACTATAATGTACTAGGAATACTAATTCTCTTAATTTATTTTTAATCTGACTGCTTTATTGAGATATAATTTGTGCATGATGCAATTCACCACTTAAAAGTGCACAGCACAGTATTTTTTAGTATATTTGGAGAGTTGTGCAACCATCACCACAATCAATTTTAGAACATTTTCATCACCCCCAAAATAATTTCTTATTCATTAAGTCACTCTGCATTTTCCCCAACCTCTCTATCCGCCTGAAACTTAGGTAATGTCAAATCTACTTTCTGTCTGTATGTATCTACTTTCTGTCTTTATAGATTTGCTTGTGCTAGACATTTCGTATGAATGGAATAATACAGTATGTGGGTTTTTTTATTGTTATTTTTCACTTAGCATAAAGTTTTCAAGGTTCATCCATATTGCAGAATGAATCAGTACTTTGTCTCTTTTTGCTATCAATCTATTATATGGATATACCACATTTTGTTTATGGACATAAAGGTTCTTTCCATTTTTGGCTATTATTTATAATACTGCTATGAACATTCATGCACAAGATTTTTTGCAGACTTATGTTTACATTGTTTTCGTATGTATACATAGGAATGATAGCTCTATATTTTACCTTTGAGGAACTGTCAGATTATTTTCCAAAATGGTGGCATTTTACATTCCCACCAGCGATCTATGAAGGTTCCAATTTCTCCATATCCTCAACAATACTTGTAATTATGTTGTTTTTATAGTTATCCAAATATGAGTGAAGAGATATCTCATTATGGTTTTGTTTTCTATTTCCCTGATGACGATCTCTATTTATTTTTAACATCCTTTAACATTTATATTTTTGTGGGCATTTTTAATTAAATAGATTACTTTGAGGTAGTAATAAATGTGTGTTTGTTTGTATGTGTGTTTGTATGATAGGGGATGCATAACCAAATTTCTTCGTTGATGGTGTTCATGATCAGAAAATTTGTAGAAAGTAGAACTAAACAATAAATGCTCAATTAGAAGTAAGCAAAAGGTTTAGTAAAAGCAGAAATAAAGAAGTTCTCAGATGAAGAGATACTGCAGTTAAATCTTTAGACCCAGTAGGTATGTACTTTGGGGCTTGCAGGGCAAGACAGGGAAGCATTACAGGACAAAAGGATAACATTTTAAAACATTAACAGAGGTGTGGGAGAATTTGCCAGCCTTGCTAAATCTCAAATATTCTGCAAACACTTGAAAGTGCAGAATGTCCCTGAGGGTGTGATAAAAGATGATTCTGTAAAGGAAGGCAAGGACCAATGTGTAAAATTTCTTTCATGTTCTACTCATCTCATGTGCGAAGAGGGAGCCACTGAAGATTTTGAGGCTGACAATGACATTATGTAATATTTAAAAACAATTCTCCCTATACAAGTTAAAAATAATGTATGAGGGTTAGTCCAAAGCAGAGATATTAATTCAGTGAAAAATGATTAGGACCCACAGCTTGTTAGTGATTTATTAGTATTTGGGGTTTATGTTTATATCTATTAAAAATTTTCATCCTTAACTTGGCTCACTTCTCAGGCATTTCTCAATTGTTTTTAATATATTAATAGTAATAGTTTTTATTGTTAATTTATATACCAATATATCTCTTTCTGAAAAGTATATCATAATTTGAAGCAAGGGGTTTTCCATGGTACTTATTCTATAGATAAGGATTTCTTAACCTGGGGAGTTAATGAATGGGCACCAGGGAGCCTATATACTCCCTGACATTGTATGAAAATGTATTTCTGTGTGTGTGTACCTACATGGACATTTTCCTGAACAAAGGATCCATATATTCCATTTAACTCTCAAAGGGGTCCTTCAGCATTGATAAAGATCGGGGAGATTTATCGCCCTCACACAAACTAAGGAAAAGGAATCCAGAGTTAGGTAGACGTATGAATGCTAAGCATTGGTCTGTGATTTAAAAGAGTTTATGACGTTATCATCCTTAGGTAACAAAAAAAAAGAAAAGAACAACTAACTCCATGAATATACTAGTTTACAGAATCTACCAATTAGCAAGGCACTAAGTTAAGACACACAGTTTTCAGCCTGCTATACAGATATCTGTGTTGACTTTGCATAAAGAGACTAAATCTGATGACCTTGCATAGACTCATGTGCTTTTGTTTTTGTAAAATGGACAAGCATCAAAATGATTTCCAGAGAGGTGTAATTGGAAGAAGTAAAAGGTACTGGACTTTCTTAAAAAATAAACATCTGGACTTAAAAGAAAGATCTCTTCTCATTATGTTATATGAAAGCAGATAGTAGATTATAGGTTGCAAATAAGATATTGTACAACTAAAGAGTAGGGAACTTCACATATGATACTCTTTTTCTTTTTCCTTTTTTTTCTGTTAGTGAGAGTAAAGAAAAGAAAGCATTCTTACAGTTGTTCTGTTAAGTCTTCCTTGTCATTACAACTGTAAAATATAATTTCTACCCAGAATTATTATTTTTCTGGAGTTGGGTATGGATGGGAGAGGTAGACTCATAGCTTCTTAGAGGAAAGTTTTCAATGACCATTTTTTTAAAGACACAGTTATTGCCTTTCACTATAGCACAAGGTTATTCAGTGGTCAAAGGCAATATTTGTGAAATATGCACTTTCGCATGTAATGTCAGACCCTGGGACTGGCATTACAGCCATAGATCCAGGTGACTAAACTATATGGCTTCTTGCTATTTTCATCCAAATGAGCCTTCACTTGTTACAGTGTCCAAGTTTCATAGAAGGGGCCTGCTAACATTACCTGATAGCTCTTGTAAGCAATACTCAAATCAACTGATCTTTTGTAGTTCTCTTTAATGGAGTCTGGATGATGAATTTACATCTATATATCAGAAACATTGTCTTCTGCCCTACATTACTAATGTCAGAAAATTGCCTCTATATAACTCATCAAAGTATTTCTATAGCCTCATTCCTTTATTATCTTTTCTCTTGCAAACTGTGCAATTCCCCTTCATTCCTCATTAGGGAAGACCTTTAATCTTGTTTGGCTGCATTCTGTGTGTATTTTTACATTAAAAGGCTTGAGCAGGTACCACTGCAGGCAGTAAGAATGGGAGCAAACAGTAAAAGGGATAGCCTTATGGAAGTGACTTAAAAATGACTAGACAGAAAATGTTCTTCAAAAGGATCACAGCCTAAAAAAGTGGTTTTAAATTTGTTTGACAAAAATTAATATTTCACTCATATTTACACATCTCTTTATTTTTCCTTCAGAATTCTCACTCCATTATAATGACTTATCTTCTTGGCTTCATCTCCAATACACACATTTTAATTCTTTGTCCTCTTTAATAACAGAGACTAAAGGGAGTGAAAGTCTGGCAACATAGTAAGTGCCTTTCCATTCCAGTGTTATGATGGGACCCTTGGAAATGACAGACAAGCTTACGTGATTCACAACATGAAACCTTTGATGTCTCAGTGCTGATTTCATTCTTTCCTTGTAGTTTGCCCCAGTGATGTATCATGGATTTAGGAAGTAGACCCTCTCCTCAAGAGCACACAAACCATTGACAAGTGTATTACAAATAGTGACTTAATACTGAGAAACACATTGAAAAGATAAAATCAATATTCTATCAATATCTTCTGATGAAATAAAAACACATAGATTTTAAATATGACTTTAAAACCTCTACAACAATCCCAATGTATGGGTTAACCACACCACAAGAAGTTTTGGTCTGGCAGATTCACTGTGCATAAGAAGGAAAGATCATTAGGTTATTTATGTCCATAAACTCAGCAGGAATGAAGACTTTCTGACAACAGTACAGAAGATTTGCCTTTAGCTTTGAAGAGTAATGAAATAATTTGTCCAAAGAAGAACTGAGAAAAATACAGTACTTTAATAGAGACAGCTTTTTGTTCACCTTTGTATCCCCAAGGACTCATCAAAATTCCTGACACATAGTAGCTGCTCAATAAATGGCTTTGGGTTTGAGAGGAAGCTTGCACAAGTTATTGGGTTTCTGCGAGATTTGATTTCCTCATTTATAAACTGAGTATACAGTGGGGTCTAGGAACTTAGGCTGTGGAGTCATACCCTTGAAAGTACTAATCCTAACTACAGCATATCTCTAAAATACAAGGATAATGGGGAGGGGATTTTCCAGTATCTTCTTCCTGGTGTGGGCCTGGCTGAGTGTGGCTCTTAAGAGATTTCTGCGTGAGATTTAGAAAGTGGAAGTGAAGCATCAGCCAATACATGTGGGAGCTAAAAGCCGGGCCCTAGAGACCACTCCAGGCCCAACCATTGTCCCCGGTCTATTATTAACCTCATTGCTGTGGGATAACGATCAGGCTTCTTCAACTTCCTGGAACAGACACTTTTTTCTATGGGAAAGGGGATGAGTACATCCTGCAGGTCATCTGCCTTGTCAGGGTTAGATGCAGTGAGCAATAGAAACAGGATCCAGTTTGCTTTCATGGGTTCTGCTTTGTTCTCACAGGTTCCAGATTGCTCTTGCTTTGCATCCAGCTTTTCCTCAATCTTCCAGTCTTCTCCCCTGATGAGTTTTAGTGACTTCAGGACCACCAGGTGTAGAGGCAAAAGTCTTCCTTAGACTTTTTTACCAGCCTCTCTTCATGATTTCGATTAGTGACTTTTCTCTCATCCTCCAACTATATTCTTTCAGAACTTTATACTTCTCCAGCTTCTTCCACAGTTGTATAAATTCTAATTTCTATAATAAATCCTATTCTCCAGATGACCATTATGATCTTACTCTCCTGGTACCTGAAGAAGTTGCAGTATAGGTTTTCCAAATTTGTTGTGATATATCTGGAATTGGTTCTACGTTTTGATTCAGTTTAAAGAAATCAAAGACTCTTTTTCCAATGCTAAAAGAACCACTGATTTTTCATGCCATAAAGTAGCAAATATCTTAAGTTATCATCTATGCACACCTAAAAGTAAGTGGCTGTGGAAGGCACAACTTGGGGTTATCAAGAAGCTGCTGCCATTGCACCTTTCCTTTAAATTGAGTAGGGTGAGGGTTTGGTTGAGTACTTTTAAGTGCAGTAGAGAACTTGAGGATCCACAAAACCCAGATTTATGAAAACAAAGCCAAAGTCTCTTTCTGTGGGTTGTTGAATTACATTTCACAAGGAATTCACACCCATGCAAAGTCTTTTATGTTATCATTAGGCCATTGATTAAATAAGAAGGAGTGAGTCCCTGAAGATTAGGATGGGGTCTTATGGACAGATTCCTAATGAAGCTGGAGTCCTTGAACCTCTAAAGTCTGAAAAATATTTTTTTTCCACTATAAGCAATCTTCTTCTCCTGTCTGAGACCATTCTCCTCTTTCTTGAAGAACTTGTACAGTCACCTCTTATTGCCTCTAGTTCTATAACCAGACAACGTTCAGAAGATACTAGGGGAAAAAAATTGCTTGATTTTCCAATTTATACTGTCAGATGCTGGGATACGTACATGGAAATGGAACCTAAGGATGTTGGATAAGAACGAAAGGAAATAGTCTTGGATTTGGTCAAATTTGTAGATGTGGTTACACTAAGCAGAGTGGTTGGGAGTAGCTTAAGTTTGCTTCCTTGGTTGCTTGAAATATGGAATCACAGGCAACACTGAATGAAGTTGAAATACGAGTTAGTATGTGAGATTAGTATGCAAGACCTTCTTACTCATCCTAACTATGTCCTCCAAAAGAGGCCAGAGAATACTCCTCTCAGCAAAGCTTTGAGAATTACATTTGTGAGCATAACCCCATTATCCTTAAGAATTCTCTGGTAGTTATTCCCTGCAGGCCAAAAGTAAGAGTAGCAGATACTGCCATCAAACTGGGTTCCCTGAATTCTATGAAAATGATGGAAACATGAGGTTAGAGGGATCAAGCAGAAGCACTTAATCACAGAGACAAAATGGGTGTGGTAACCATAGGGAGAGCAGAGGCATAGTAGTAATCAAAAGGATTTGAACCACAAAGATCTTTGACATTGGCTAATTAATCATGGTGTCCTTCTAAATTAAATAGGTGTGCATCCTACCAATGTATTATTTTATGTGTATGAATGGAAAATCTCTATGTCTAGAGAAAACACATATGAATGAATAACCACACTAAAGACATGTGTCCTCAACAAATTCCCAGAGTTGAGCCAGTGGGCAGTCCCAGCGTAAACTTGTATAAAAGTGGGGAGGAGGGAATCAAGTCCACTTTAGGAAGGATCTTACTATACCACCAAAAAATTTATACCGTAATTAATTCTCCTAGCCTTATCCAGAGGGATCTGCAACTATTTATCACAATAACATGAACCAAGAATAGAGAAATAACCTACCCTTTTAGAGAATACTAGCCACTGGTTCTGAATCAACTTAATTACTGAAAACCAAAACACCACTGTGGTCTAGCAACCAGAATGGGAGCTTATTGAGATCAGGTGATCAGTGAAGTCTTGGCTTACATCCATGTCACAGTGAGCTCAGTAGATACGTGGATCCACCCTGTGGTTATTTCCCCAAATTCAGAATGTATACTTGGAATAGACATACTTAGTAACTGGCAAAATTCTTATATTGGGTCTCTGACCTGTGGAGTGAAGTTTATAATAATAAGAAGGACCAAGTAGAAGGCAATAGAGCTGCCTTTACCCACCGAAGTAGTAAACATGAATAAATAAACATGTTTCTGGAGTGATTGCAGAGATTACTGACATGATCAAGAACTTGAAATGTGCAAGGTTGTGAAAAAAAACCAGAAAATAAATTTTTTCATCACCCACTTCAACTCACATATTTGGCCTGTGCTGAGACACTGTCTTAGTTCAGGGCTATATCAACTCTTCAGTCTTTTGTTCTAGCCTAATCATCAGGCATCTTGATCACCCCTGCATTCCACAGGACATCATATTGTCCTATTACATAGATATCATGCAGATTAGATCTGATGACTGGGAAGTCACAAATATCTAGACAATTTGGTAAGACATAGGAATGCCAAAATCCCACAAGAATTCAAGGTCCTGCCAGATCAGTGAACCTTGTAGGGTTCTATTGGTTTGAGACTTGTTGAACTATTCCTTCAACGATAAAGGACAAGTGTTTGCTTCTGGCTATAACCACAAGAGACACAATACCCAGTAGACCTCTTTGAATTTTGGAAGCAACACATATCTCATTTTGGTGTGCTATTCTAAACTACTTACCAAGTGACACAAAAGATTTTGAGTAGAGCCCAGGAAAAGAGAAGGTCTGCATCAGATCCAGGGTGCAATGAAAGCTGCTCTGCATGAATATCAAATGACCAAGAAGATTTAATGGGGATTAATGTGTCTATAGCAATTAGGGTTGCTATATGGAGAAGTTGTCAGGTACATATGGGTGAATACCAGTACATACCTTTTAAATACTGGAGTATAGCCATATTCTCCATTTGAGAAATAGCTTCTGGCTTGCAGAGGACTAAATGCTTGACCATGGGCCACCAAGCTACCATGCAACAGAAACCACCCACCATGAACTGGATGTTGTCTGACTCACAAGTCATAAATTTTAGCTTGTAAAGCAGCACTCCATCAACTAGTATATGTGAGATTCAACTTGAGCAGACAACCATGACTCCTACTCCTTCTTCCTTGCCTTCTCTCTCTCAACCCATACATGTGATTTTATATGGAGGTACCTATTTGCAGGTAAATTTTTTAGTCTTCATTTATATCTGGTACTTTCACAATATGCTAGCCCCACCTGAAAGCTGACAGCCTGTACAATATTACAGTCTCAGTCTAGGAGGGCCCTGAAGAATAGTGGTGGAGGAAAATTCTCCTAGTGGGTACAACTTCAAACAGTGTCCCCAATTTATTTAGTCTATAAGGATAAATTGTCATGGGCAGTGACTAAGACTTTGTCTTAGAGTCCTGGAAAGAAAAAAACTGGAGAATTAGATTTAAGAAAGTCTGGGGAAAGATTTGAAGTTAGACTTTAACTGAGTGCAGAGAGTGCAGATCTTTGTATTTCATGTGAATGCCCACCAATAAGGGAGCTCAGTGAAGGAGCATCTTCATAATCAGATGGACAAGATGATCTTTTTCCTGGATGTCTCTCAGTCTCTTTATGCAGTCGTCCTTGCCTTTGCCTAGTGAACAAATTAGCCAGGGTAGCAGGAATAGAGATTATACATGGGCTCAGCAAGACAGACATTCACTCACCTAAGATGACTAGCTATGCTACTGCTAAGTGTCCAAACTGCTAACAGACATCAACACTGAGCTCATTATGTAACACCACTTCCCAGGAAGATCATCCAATAACCTAGTAACAGGTTGATATTGAACTTCTTTCATCATGAAATGGGGAGTGCTTTGTTCTTACTGAAGTACAAACTTACTTTAGATGTGGATTTGCCTTCCCTGTCCACAATGCTTCTGCCAAAACCACCGTCTACGGATTTACAGAATGACCTATGAAACTTCACAGTATACTCCAAAGTGTTGGTTCTGACTGAGGAATTCATTTTATAGCAAATAAATTTAGCAATGGACTTATGCTCATGGAACTCAATGGTCTTACCAATGTTTCTTATCATGCTGAAGCAGCTGGTCCAATAGAATGATGAAACAGCCTTTTTATGCCAGCGGGATGAACTCAGATTGCCATTATTGCAGGGCTGGATAATGTACTACATAATGTGTTCTATGTTCTATATCAGTGATGAACATATGATGCTATTTCTTTCACAGCAAAGACTCATGAATTTGGGAATCAGGGGATGGAACTGAGAGTGGCTCTTCTCACTCTTACTGCCAATTATCCATTAGTATAATATTTTCTTCTTTCTCCTATAACTTTAAACTACTGATTTAGAAGTCTAATTTTCCAAGGGAAGAATGCTTCTACCAGAGTTTACAGGACAGATTTCATTAAGATGGAATGTGAGACATCTACCTAGCCACTTTCTTCTCTTCATGTTAGTGAACAGCAGGAAATGGTGATATTATTGTATAAACTATCATGATTAATCCAATTATCAAGTAGATGAGTTGTTACTATAGTGGGCATAAAGTAAAGAATGGCTGGGATTTAGGATGTCCCTAGGATACCTCTTAGTAGTCCTACATCTTCTGATAAAAGTTACTAGAAAACTACACACCTGGATACATGCAAGACTGTTAATGTATAAACCTTTTCCTTAGGAATAAATGCCTAGGTCACTCCAGAAGACAAGGAACCACAACTACCCAAGTTCTTGCTGAGAGAAAAGGGAATATGGAAGAGGTAGTGAAAGAAGGAATCTCTAAACATCAGCTACAGCCATGTGCTCGTTGCAGAAACAAAGACTGTACAAGTATCTCCACCTTATCATAGTATAGCTATATTTGCATATGTGTTAAGCAATCATTTTTTCCCCTACTCAGTACTGACTTTACAGGATACAAAATCGGGAGTGTGAGTCAGTTTGAATAGGCATAAGTGTCACCTAAAGATGGATAAACTGAAATTTGGACTTTGTATTCTTTCTTGGGAAAGGTTTAGAGAGTTTTCAACTGTAAAAGGATCACATCATAATAGGTAGAAGCATGATTTTGCCATTATCTCTACTGGGAAATTAACTATAGTTAGGAGCGCAAATGAATGTCAAGTTGACAAAGTGTGCACTGTGCTCTTTTGTACTTTGTCAGCTTAACTAAGCTGGAACTGCATACCCAAGAATCTCCTCCATATAGAGTTCTGCGTTCAGCGTGACACAAGGGAAACTGGCCCAGAATTGGGAGGCAGAGTGAAGCAAGGGCCACTATGCTTAGAAGTTTAGTAGAGGCCCCAGCTGCTGCTGCAGAGTTTGCACAGTGATCTGCTCCTCACTTGATTGGTGTGGGGTTGCCGCTGGGTCCGAACCTGACTCCAGCTGGAGCAGAGGGCTTCTCCTTCCACTTCTCTGAGTTCTGGGCCAGGTATGTGGGCCACTCTGTGTAGAAGGGAAACTGCCTCCTCTGAGAGTCACCAGGTATTAGAGTCAAACGCAGTGAGGAGGTTCCAGTTTATCCTCACGAGTTCTGGTTTGTCCTTTCCTTTCCTCTTTGTGCATCTGTTTTTCCTGCCTGTCTGCCCACTTTGCTGACCTCCAGAAAGATCAGTCACACCATCAGACTCCAAGGCCTCACCTCTTTGCTCTTTGGGTTTTTTGTTTTTTGTTTTTTTCTTTTCTTTTCTTCTTTTTTTTTTTTCTGGTTCTCCAACTGACGTCTCATGGATCTTTATTTTCCTAGCTTCTTGCATAATTGTGTATGGTTAAGTAATTATAATAAGTCCTTTAGTTCATGTTATTTCAAAATTCCTGATTAAATATAACTGATACAGACTTTGAATCTGAACGCCTTATCAAGTGGGGTATCCCATGGTATCCAGCAAAACCATAACTTATTATTCAAGTTTAGATTCCTTGAACAGGTGTCATGATGACAAAGGGTGAGGACAATTCCTGGAGCACCGTTACTGATTAAGCCTGGGTGGAGACTAGTGGGCCTAGAGACAAAACTCACCTCCTTTGCTATTTCGTCCATGTCTTATTTTGCATAAGCTTATTTATCTTTCTATGTTTGCTTCCTCTGAATTTTACAGATTAAGAGGGGATTGAGTTTGAGAACTGTTGCAAGAAAAAAAGGGCTGGGGTAAAGCCAGCATTTAACAAAATGCTGCCTGGCATTATAAACAATTAAAACTTTTTACCATCATTTTAGTTTATGTTTTATATTATTCTGTATTAAACTCCATGTTCAAAACACTGAGATCTCATCAGCACAAGATGCTGTTGTACCTGCAGTGGGAGATCTCTTTGTTTTCTTAACTGTCTTTAACTGCCTCTGATCATGGACTGTTAAGTCCAAATGGGAAGCCCAGAGGAGCTGGATTTACTTCCTTCTTCTTCATTTGTGTGGCTCTTATTTGTTCTCCAGGACTCAAGTCACATATTAGGAAGGATGGAAAATTATCTTCTGGGACCAGCTGGAGATTGTTTCACTTCTTAATTGAAATCCATCAATGGTATTTAAGTATTCTAGGAGCCCTCTAAATAATAGATTAAAAATTACATGTGCACATACAACTTCTCTTCCTTTTTGGGGGAAAATGTTCATATCATTTATCAGATATCAAGTTTTTCCACTATGGCTCCATCTGAATCTGTATTTAACTACAAAGAGCAGGTGGGTGAGTTGAATGACTTCTTAAGGGGTCATGGTTTTTATCCTAAAAGTGTGTCTTCCCTAAATAGCTACTGCTCATGGCTCCAATTATAAATAATTTTAAACATTTTGACCAATTATTATTAAAATGAGTATGATTCTTATTTTTAACCAAAAACTATGTACATAATTTAAGCTCATTAAAGAACTACTAGTATTAGTACAATACATAGAGTAAAATGTATCAAGTCAAGTTTATCCTGGATCTGTAGAAAAATACAGATAAAATACAGACAAAACTTATCTTGTCCTGATGCTCTCCTTAGGTGAGTTTATTCACCTCTGTGGCTTCAACTGCAGCTTAAATGCAAGTGACCCCAACATATATGTCCAGGCTCATGAAAATTCTCCACTGAATGTCCCCGAACAGGTGAACTCCAGAGACTTGAGGTCTGTGCTGAAAAAGGCAGACTCTTCACAGGGAACCACAATTAGAAAACAAGCCACACTAGATATGTGCACATACACACATGAACAGTTGGCAGGAATTGTCTTCCCTGGGATGTCCAGTGCAGTTCTCCTGGCCTATGATGTATAGATGTGAGATGTACTGCATAGGGTACAATAGCCAAGTCCTCTTTTAGCATATAACTGCCCTTCAGTAACTTAGTGTAAGAAATACTATGTTCCTACTTTGCCTGTAGGAAAATAAGCTTTTTTTTTTTTTTTTTTTCTTGCAGTAAACTATATAGGCTTTCTCATTCCACTCCCTGGTTTAATTCTGCCTTGTTGCTCTAATATTTCTGAACCACAAAGCAAGTATACCATTTAAAGAACACCAATAGGTAAGGATAAATGTACTCTGGTCCCATGCACACAATGCATGAAAGTAAAAAAAAAATAATTAAAAAGGATAAGAGCTTTTCAATCAATTTGATAAAAAATTTAAGTTAATTAAAAGAAGACTCTTTTTCCCTAGAAGGCGACACTGATCTTTATTATTAATGCATACCAGCATTCCATAGCTGTGCATAATGATGGGCTGTAACATCAGGAGCAGTTTCATCTGGAGCCTAATTTGTTATAAAATCTTTTCTAGTATTCTTGAAGTGTGGCCTCTGCCACTGCCTCCCTCCCACTTCTGGGCTAGTACTGAACTCTGAGAGAATGTCTTCCTTTTTATTTTTACCTGAGAGTTAATTTGCAAGATTGTTTTCAGCTTTAGTTTCCCAACCTTCCAAAAATAAGCATTTACAGGATTTTCACTTTGCTTTCATTTTTTTGCTTTATGTTCTGTTAATAGAAACTATTGTGAAAACATCATACACAGGTTATCTCTTCTGTAAGTACAGTCTTATTAGAGAGAACAAAGAGAAAGGAGATTAAAGGGTGTCACTTAATTCAAATATTGGAGTTAGGGAAGATTAAAATAAATATTCCTGAAATACGGGTATGAAGCTTAATTGAGTCATTTATTCCTATATTCATTCATATGAGTTCATTCATATGAATGAATATTTATTGAGTATTCCCTATATTCGATACTGGGAAGATGTAGATGTTTAAGACACTTCTTGCAACCAAAGAGATTATGATATTTAATACCTTGTACTTGTTGTCCTAGGCACCACAAAGATAAAATGAAAATTAAGTTACAGTACCTACTTTCAAGGGATTGCAATTTCTTACAAGTGTGTAAAATAGAGCCCAATATAGAACATTGTTCCAGCTCATGTGTGTAAAGACGTCTAATGTGAAAGTCCACGTGGGCCAAAGGGTTTGAAGGAGACTCTGGGAAGGAGATAGTACTTAAATTGGATCAAGAAAGATGGGTTGAATTTATGGTACATTAATACTGTATAATATTGTACAGCTGGTTAAAACAATGAGCTAGATGAATAAGTACACATAATAAACTTATGTTTATTGAGCAAAAAAAGAAAGTTGTAGGTAAGAAAAAGAAAAAAATACACTGTGTGATTCATTATTTGTAAAATTAAAGTCAAAGGCTCTGAAAAGAAGAAAGGAAAGAATGATGGGCTGAATTTGGACAGATGGTGAATAGGGGAGAATATAGGAGACAGAAAAGTTTTCAAATGCCATATAGTGTTCAAAACAGAGAAAAGACTGGGTTATCCACAGTTTATAAAGAGTAACCCTCTCAGGAGAGAAATATGACAATGTGAGATGAGATTTACACTCTATGTTATAATTTACAAACCAAGAGCCAAATCAATGGCAATATCTTCTCTTGAGTTAGGCAAAACCCAGCAGTGGTGCAGGGCAGGATGTGAGTACCTAGTGCCTGGAAGTCTGCTTACCTCTTTTGTAAAGAAAATTCTGGAGAAAATGGTCAGCTACCCAGAAGAAATCAATCCATGAGAGAGAGGGGTGTACCTATGGTCACATATAACAAAAAGTTATTCAGAGACTAAACAAATGTGTGCAGATATAATATTCAAAGTTCTAGACAGGGAACTTATTCACATTGTACAGTATAAAGCAGAAGAGAGAGAGAGAGAAATATATAGAATTTGATTTAAAACCCAAATAGAAGTAGAGGTGAGGAAAAAAGAAAGAAAGCTAGCCAACCACTCTGGAGGGGCCCCACCAGCCAAAGCCACAACAGTCGTTGGGACCTCGGGCCAGTTGTTTCAACAAGTAGCTTAAAGACAAAATGGAAAAACAAGGAGGTTGGTGCCGGAGATCACGTTGATGTGAAACCAGGGATGGCCACCTTGTGCCAGTGAGTACAACTTGGAGGAGCTTCAAGATGGTGGAAGAGTAAGACGTGGAGATCACCTTCCTCCCCACAAATACATCAGAAGTACATCTACGTGTGGAACAACTCCTACAGAACACCTACTGAATGCTGGCAGAAGACCTCAGACCTCCCAAAAGGCAAGAGACTCCCCACGTACCTGGGTAGGGCAAAAGAAAAAGAAAAAACAGAGACAAAAGAATAGAGACGGGATCTGAACCAGGGGGAGGGAGCTGTGAAGGAGGAAAAGGTTTCCACACACTAGGAAGCCCCTTCGTGGGCGGAGACTGCAAGTGGCAGAGGGTAGAAGCTTCGGAGCCATGGAGGAGAGTGCAGCAACAGGTGTGCGGAGGGCAGAGTGGAGAAGTTCCCACACAGAGGATCGGTGCCGACCTCCAATCACCAGCCTGAGAGGCTTGTCTGCTCAGCCGCCGGGACGGGTGGGGGGCTGGGAGCTGAGGCTCAGGCTTCGGTTGGATCGCAGGGAGAGGACTGGGGTTGGCAGCGTGAACACAGCCTGAAGGGGGCTAGTGCACCACGGCTAGCCAGGAGGGAGTCCGGGAAAAGGTCTGGAACTGCCTAAGAGGCAAGAGACTTTTTCTTCCCTCTTTGTTTCCTGGTGCACAAGGAGAGGGGATTCAGAGCATCGCCAAAATGAGCTCCAGAGACGGGCGCAAGCCGTGGCTATCAGCGCGGACCCCAGAGATGGGCATGAGATGCTAAGGCTGCTGCTGCAGCCACCAAGAAGCCTGTGAGCAAACACAGGTCACTAACCACACCGCCCCTCTCAGGAGCCTGTGCAGCCCGCCACTGCCAGGGTCCCGTGATCCAGGGAAAACTTCCCCGGGAGGACTCATGGCATGCCTCAGGCTGGAGCAATGTCACGACGGCCTCTGACGCCGCAGGCTCTCCCCGCATCCGTACCCCTCCCTCCCCGTGGCCACAGTGAGCAGAGCCCCCGAAGCAGCTGCTCATTTAACCCCATCCTGTCTGAGTGAAGAACAGATGCCCTCAGGCGACCTACATGCAGAGGTGGGTCCAAATCCAAAGCTGAACCCTGGGAGCTGTGCAAACAAAGAAGAGACAGGGACATTTTTCCCAGCAGCCTCAGGAGCAGCGGATTAAAGCTCCACATCAACTTGATGTACCCTGCATCTGCGGAATACCTGAATAGACAACGAATCATCCCAAATTGAGGAGGTGGACTTTGGGAGCAAAGATATATATATATTTTTTCACCTTTTTCTCTTTTTGTGAGTGTGTATGTGTATGCTTCTGTGTGTGATTTTTGTCTGTATAGCTTTGCTTTAACCATTTATCCTAGGGTTCTGTCTGTCCATTTTTTTGTTTTGTTTTGTTTTTTTTATTACTTAAAAAATTTTTTTTTCTTAATAATTATTTTTTATTTTAATAACTTTTAAATTTTATTTTACTTTTATTTTATTTTATTTTAATTATTTTATCTTCTTCTTTCTTTCTTTCTTTTTTTTTCTCCCCCTTATTCTGAGCCGTGTGGAGGACAGGCTCTTGGTGCTCCAGCCAGGTGTCAGGGCTGTGCCACTGTGGTGGGAGAGCCAAGTTCAGGACACTAGTCCACAAGAGACCTCCCAGCTCCATGTAATATCAAACGGTGAAAATCTCCCAGAGATCTCCATCTCAACGCCAAGACCCAGCTCCACTCAATGACAAGCAAGCTACAGTTCAGGACACCCTATGCCAAACAATTAGCAAGACAGGAACACAACCCCAACCATCAGCACAGAGGCTGCATAAAATCATAATAAGGCCACAGACACCCCAAAACACACCACCAGACATGGACCTGCCCACCAGAAATAAAAGATCCAGCCTCATCCACCAGAACACAGGCATCAGTCCCCTCCACCAGGAAGCCTACACAACCCACTGATCCAACCTTAGCTACTGAGGACAGACACCAAAAACAACGGAAACTACGAACCTGCAGCCTGCAAAAAAGAGACCCCAAACACAGTAAGTTAAGCAAAATGAGAAGACACAGAAACACACAGCAGATGAAGGATCAAGGCAAAAACCCAACAGACCTAACAAATGAAGAGGAAATAGGCAGTCTTCTTGAAAAATAATTCAGAATAATGATAGTAAAGATGATCCAAAATCTTGGAAATACAATGGAGAAAATACAAGAAACGGTTAATAAGGACCTAGAAGAACTAAAGAGCAAACAGACGATGATGAACAACAAAATAAATGAAATTAAAAATTCTCTAGAAGGGATCAATAGCAGAATAACTGAGGCAGAAGAACGGACAAGTGACCTGGAAGATAAAATAGTGGAAGAAGCTACTGCAGAGCAGAATAAAGAAAAAAAAAATGAAAATGATTGAGGACAGTATCAGAGACCTCTGCGACAACATTAAATGCACCAATATTCGAATAATAGGAGACCCAGAAGAAGAAGAGAAAAAGAGAGAGACTGAGAAAATATTTGAAGAGATTATAGTTGAAAACTTCCCTAATATGGGAAAGGAAATAGTTAATCAAGTTCTGGAAGCACCAAGAGTCCCATACAGGAAAATTCCAAGGAGAA
The DNA here is from genome assembly GCF_028021215.1 of Eschrichtius robustus. Lineage (NCBI taxonomy): Eukaryota > Metazoa > Chordata > Mammalia > Artiodactyla > Eschrichtiidae > Eschrichtius > Eschrichtius robustus. The sequence goes on along the minus strand of NC_090824.1, from coordinate 152,377,531 downwards.
ACACGCCAAGACACATATTAATCAAACTATCAAAAATTAAATACAAAGAACAAATATTAAAATCAGCAAGGGAAAAAACAACAGGTAACACATAAGGGAATCCCCATAAGGTTAACAGCTGAACTTTCAGCAGAAACTCTGTAAGCCAGAAGGGAGTGGCAGGACATATTTAAAGTGATGAAAGAGAAAAACCTACAACCAAGATTACCCTACCCAGCAAGGATCTCATTCAGATTTCACGGAGAAATTAAAAGCTTTACAGACAAGCAAAAGCTAAGAGAATTCAGCACCACCAAACCAGCATTATAACAAATGCTAAAGGAACTTCTCTAGGCAGGAAACACAAGAGAAGGAAAAGACCTACAATAATAAACCCAAAACAATTAAGAAAATGGTAACAGGAACATACATATCAATAATTACCTTAAATGTAAATGGATTAAATGCTCGAATCAAAAGACATAGACTGGCTGAATGGATACAAAAACAAGACCAGTATATGCTATTGACAGGAGACCCACTTCAGACCAAGGGACACATACAGACTGAAAGTGAGAGCATGGAAAAAGATATTCCATGCAAATGGAAATCAAAAGAAAGCTGGAGTAGCAATTCTCATATCAGACAAAATAGACTTTAAAACAAAGACTGTTACAAGAGACAAAGAAGAACACTACATAATGATCAAGGGATCAATCCAAGAAGAAGATATAACAATTGTAAATATTTATGCACCCAACATAGGAGCACCTCAATACATAAGGCAAATGCTGACAGCCATAAAAGGGGAAATCAACAGTAACAGAATAATAGTAGGGGACTTTAACACCCCATTTTCACCAATGGACAGATCATCCAAAATGAAAATTAATAAGGACACAAGCTTTAAATGACACATTAAACAAGATGGACTTAATTGCTATTTATAGGACATTCCATCCAAAAACAACAGAATACACTTTCTTCTCAAGTGCTCATGGAACATTCTCCAGGATAGATCATATTTTGGGTCACAAATCAAGCCTTGGTACATTTAAGAAAACTGAAATCGTATCAAGTATCTTTTCCAACCACAATGCTATGAGACTAGATATCAATTATAGGAAAAAATCTGTAAGAAATACACACACATAGAGGCTAAACAACACACTATTTATAAACAAAGAGATCACTGGAGAAATCAAAGAGGAAATCAAAAAATACCTAGAAACAAATGACAATGAAAACACAACGACCCAAAACCTATGGGATGCAGCAAAAACAATTTTAAGAGGGAAGTTTATAGCTATACAAGCCTATGTTAAGAAACAAGAAACATCTCAAATAAACAACCTAACGTTACACCTAAAGCAATTAGAGAAAGAAGAGCAAAAAACCCCAAAGTTAGCAGAAGGAAAGAAATCATAAAGATCAGATCAAAATAAATGAAAAGGAAATGAATGAAACGATAGCAAAGATCAATAAAACTAAAAGCTGGTTATTTGAAAAGATAAACAAAATTGATAAACCATTAGCCAGACTTATCAAGAAAAAAAGGGAGAAGACTCAAATCAATAGAAATGAAAAAGGAGAAGTAACAACTGACACTGCAGAAATACAAAGGATCATGAAAGATTACTACAACCAACTATATGCCAATAAAATGGACAACCTGGAAGAAATGGACAAATTCATAGAAATGCACAACCTTCTGAGACTGAACCAGGAAGAAATAGAAAATATGAACAGACCAATCACAAGCACTGAAATTGAAACTGTGATTAAAAATCTTCCAACAAACAAAAACCCAGGACCAGATGGCTTCACAGGTGAATTCTATCACACATTTAGAGAAGAGCTAACACCTATCCTTCTCAAACTCTTCCAAAATATAGCAGAGGGACGAACACTCCCAAACTCATTCTACGAGACCACCATCACCCTGATACCAAAACGAGACAAAGATGTCACAAAGAAAGAAAACTACAGGCCAATATCATTGATGAACATAGATGCAAAAATCCTCAACAAAATACTAGCAAACAGAATCCAACAGCACACTAAAAGGATCATACACCATGATCAAGTGGGGTTTATTCCAGGAATTCAAGGATTCTTCAATATACGCAAATCAATCAAGGTGATACACCATATTAACAAATTGAAGGAGAAAAACCATATGATCATCTCAATAGATGCAGAGAAAGCTTTTGACAAAATTCAACACCCATTTATGATAAAAACTCTCCAGAAAGTAGGCATAGAGGGAACTTTCCCCAACATAATAAAGGCCATACATGACAAACCCACAGCCAACATCGTCCTCAATGGTTAAAAACTGAAACCATTTCCACTAAGATCAGGAACAAGACAAGGCTGCCCACTCTCACCACTATTATTCAACATAGTTTTGGAAGTTTTAGCCACAGCAATCAGAGAAGAAAAAGAAATAAAAGGAATCTAAATTGGAAAAGAAGAAGTAAAGAAGTCACTGTTTGCAGATGAGATGATACTATGCATAGAGAATTCTAAAGATGCTGCCAGAAAACTACTAGAGCTAATAAATGAACTTGGTAAAGGAGCAGGATACAAAATTAATGCAGAGAAATCTCTTGCATTCCTATACACTAATGATGAAAAATCTGAAAGTGAAATTAAGAAAATACTCCCATTTACCACTGCAACAAAAAGAATAAAATATCTAGGAATAAACCTACCTAAGGAAACAAAAGACCTGTATGCAGAAAATTATAAGATGCTGATGAAAGAAATTAAAATGATACAAATAGTTGGAGAGATATACCATGTTCCTGGATTGGAAGAATCTACATTGTGAAAATGACTCTACTACCCAAAGCAATCTACAGATTCAATGCAATCCCTATCAAACTACCACTGGCATTTTTCACAGAAATAGGACAAAAAAATTCACAATTTGTATGGAAACACAAAAGACCCCGAATAGCCAAACAATCTTGAGAAAGAAAAACGGAGCTGGAGGAATCAGGCTCCCTGACTTCAGACTATACTACAAAGCTACAGTAATCACGACAGTATGGTACTGGTACAAAAACAGAAATATAGATCAATGGAACAGGATAGAAAGCCCAGAGATAAACCCACGCACATATGGTCACCTTATCTTTGATAAAGGAGGCAAGAATATACAGTGGAGAAAAGACAGCCTCTTCAATAAGTGGTGCTGGGAAAACTGGACAGCTACATGTAAAAGAATGAAATTAGAACACTCCCTAACACCATACACAAAAATAAACTCAGAATGGATTAAAGACCTAAATGTAAGGCCAGACACCATCAAACTCTTAGAGGAAAACATAGGCAGAACACTCTATGATATAAATCACAGCAAGATCCTTTTTGACCCACCTCCTAGAGTAATGAAAATAAAAACAAAAATAAACAAATGGGACCTAATGAAACTTAAAAGCTTTTGCACAGCAAAGGAAACCATAAACAAAACAAAAAGACAACCCTCAGAATGGGAGAAAATATTTGCAAATGAAGCAACTGACAGAGCATTAATCTCCAAAATTTAAAAGCAACTCATGCAGCTGAATATCAAAAGAACAAACAACCCAATCCAAAAATGGGGAGAAGACCTAAATAGACATTTCTCCAAAGAAGATATACAGATTGCCAACAGACACATGAAAGAATGCTCAACATCATTAATCATTAGAGAAATGCAAATCAAACGTACAATGAGATATCATCTCACACCGGTCAGAATGGCCATCATCAAAAAATCTACAAACATTAAATACTAGAGAGTGTGTGGGGAAAAGGGAACCCTGTTGCAGTGTTGGTGGGAATGTAAATTGATACAGCCACTATGGAGAACAATATGGAAGTTCCTTAAAAAACTAAAAATATAACTACCATACGACCCAGCAATCCCATTACTGGGCATATACCCTGAGAAAACCATAATTCAAAAAGAGTCATGTACCAAAATGTTCATTGCAGCTCTATTTACAATAGCCAGGACATGGAAGCAACCTAAGTGTCCATCAACAGATGAATGGGTAAACATGATGTGGCACATATATACAATGGAATATTAGTCAGCCGTAAAAAGGAATGAAACAGTTATTTGTAGTGAGGTGGGTGGACCTAGATACTGTCTACAGACTGAAGTAAGTCAGAAGGAGAAAAACAAATACCGTATGCTAACACATATATGTGGAATCTAAAAAAAAAAAAAAAACGAAACGAAAAACAAAAAAAAACCAAGAAAATGGTCAGAAGAACCTAGGGGCAAGACGGGAATATATATGCAGACCTACTAGAGAATGGAGTTGAGGATATGGGGAGGGGGAAGGGTAAGCTGGGACAAAGTGAGAGAGTGGCATGGACATATATACACTACCAAACGTAAAATAGATAGCTATTGGGAAGTAACTGCAAAGCACAGGGAGATCAGCTCAGTGCTTTTTGACCACCTAGAGTGGTGGGATAGGGAAGGTGGGAGGGAGGGAGATACAAGAGGGAAGAGATATGGGGACATACGTATATGTATAACTGATTCACTTTGTTATAAAGCAGAAACTGACACACCATTGTAAGGCAATTATACTCTAATAAAGATGTTAAGAAAAAAAAAAATAAGAAAGCTAGCCAACCAAATCAGTTTAGATAAGTGGGAGAAAAAAGTGTAAAATGGAGATCAAATGAGAATCAAAGAAAGAAAACTTTGAGGATTAACCAAGATGGCAGAGTAGAAGGACGTGCTCTCACTCCCTCTTGTGAGAGCACCAGAATCACAACTGGCTGCTGGACAATCATTGACAGGAAGACCCTGGACTTCACCAAGCAGGATACCCCACGTCCAAGGACAGAAGAGAAGCCACAGTGAGACGGTAGGAGGGGCGCAATCAGAGTAAAATCAAATCCCATAACTGCTGGGTGGGTGGCTCACAGACTGGCGAACACTTATACCACGGAAGTCCACCCACTGGAGTGAAGGTTCTGAGCCCCACCTCAGGCTTCCCAACCTGGGGGTCCGGCTACGGGAGGAGGAATTCCTAGAGAATCAGACTTTGAAGCCTAGTGGGAATTGATTGCAGGACTTTGACAGGACTGGGGGAAACAGAGACCCCACTCTTGGAGGGCTCACACAAAGTAATGTGTGCATCGGGACCCAGGGGAAGGAGCAGTGACCCTGGGGGAGACTGAACCAGACCTACCTGCTGGTGTTGGGGGGTCTCCTGCAGAGGCGAGTGGTGGCTCTGTTTCACCGTGGGGATAAGGACACTGGCAGCAGAGGTTCTGGGAAGTTCTCCTTGGCGTGAGCCCTCCCAGAGTCTGCCAATAACCCCACCAAAGAGCACGGGTAGGCTCCAGTGTTGGGTTGCCTCAGGCAAAACAACCAACAGGGAGGGAACCCAGCCCCACCCATCAACAGTCAAGAGGATTAAGGTTTTACTGAGCTCTGACCGCCACAGCAACAGGGAGGGAACCCAGCCCCACCCATCAACAGTCAAGTGGATTAAGGTTTTACTGAACTCTGACTGCCACAGCAACAGTCAGCTCTACCCACCGCCAGAGCCTCCCATCAAGCCTCTTAGATAGCCTAAACCACCAGAGGGAAGACAACAGAAGCAAGAAAAACTACAATCCTGCAGCCTGTGGACCAAAAACCACAGTTACAGAAAGATAGAGAAGATGAAAAGGCAGAGGGCTATGTACCAGATAAAGGAACAAGAAAAAACCCCAGAAAAACAACTAAATGAAGTGGAGATAGGCAACCTTCCAGAAAAAGAATTCAGAATAATGATAGTGAAGATGATCCAGGACCTCTGAATAAGAATGGAGGCAAAGATTGAGAAGATGCAAGAAATGATTAACAAAGACCTAGAGGAATTAAAGAACAAACCAACAGAGATGACCAATACAATAACTGAAATGAAAACTACACTAGAAGGAATCAATAGCAGAATAACTGAGGCAGAAGAACGGATAAGTGACCTGGAAGACAGAATGGTGGAATTCACTGCTGCGGAACAGACTAAAGAAAAAAGAATGAAAAGAAATGAAGACAGCCTAAGAGACCTCTGGGACAACATTAAACGCAACAACATTCGCATTATAGGGGTCCCAGAAGGAGAAGAGAGAGAGAAAGGACCAGAGAAAATATTTGAAGAGATTATAGTCGAAAACTTCCCTAACATGGGAAAGGAAATAGCCACCCAAGTCCAGGAAGCGCAGAGAGTCCCATACAGAATAAACCCAAGGAGAAACACGCCGAGACACATAGTAATCAAAGTGGCAAAAATTAAAGACAAAGAAAAATTATTGAAAGCAGCAAGGGAAAAACGACAAATAACATACAAGGGAACTCCCATAAGGTTAACAGCTGATTTCTCAGCAAAAACTCTGCAAGCCAGAAGGGAGTGGCATGATATACTTAAAGTGATGAAAGGGAAGAACCTACAACCAAGATTACTCTACCCGGCAAGGATCTCATTTAGATTTGATGGAGAAATCAAAAGCTTTACAGACAAGCAAAAGCTAAGAGAATTCAGCACCACCAAACCAGCTCTACAACAAATGCTAAAGGAATTTCTCTAAGTGGGAAACACAAGAGAAGAAAAGGACCTACAAAAACAAACCCAAAACAATTAAGAAAATGGTCATAGGAACATACGTATCAATAATTACCTTAAACGTGAATGGATTAAATGCTCCAACCAAAAGACATAGACTGGCTGAATGGATACAAAAACAAGACCCATATATATGCTGTCTACAAGAGACCCACTTTAGACCTAGGGACACATACAGACTGAAAGTGAGGGGATGGAAAAAGATATTCCATGCAAATGGAAATCAAAAGAAAGCTGGAGTAGCTATACTCATATCAGATAAAATAGACTTTAAAAGAAAGAATGTTACAAGAGACAAGGAAGGACACTACATAATGATCCAGGGATCAAACCAAGAAGAAGATATAACAATTATAAATATATATGCACCCAACATAGAAGCACCTCAATACATAAGGCAACTGCTAACAGCTATAAAAGAGGAAATCGACAGTAACACAATAATAGTGGGGGACTTTAACACTTCACTTACACCAATGGACAGATCATCCAAAATGAAAATAAATAAGGAAACAGAAGCTTTAAATGACACAATAGACCAGATAGATTTAATTGATATATATAGGACATTCCATCCAAAAACAGCAGATTACACTTTCTTCTCAAGTGCGCACGGAACATTCTCCAGGATAGATCACATCTTGGGTCACAAATCAAGCCTCAGTAAATTTAAGAAAATTGAAATCATATCAAGCATCTTTTCTGACCACAACGCTATGAGATTAGAAATGAATTACAGGGAAAAAAACGTAAAAAAGACAAACACATGGAGGCTAAACAATACGTTACTAAATAACCAAGAGATCACTGAAGACATCAAAGAGGAAATAAAAAAATACCTAGAGACAAATGACAATGAAAACACGACGACCCAAAACCTATGGGATGCAGCAAAAGCAGTTCTAAGAGGGAAGTTTATAGCTATACAAGCCTACCTCAAGAAACAAGAAAAATCTCAAGTAAACAATCTAACCTTACACCTAAAGAAACTAGAGAAAGAAGAACAAACAAAACCCAAAGTTAGCAGAAGGAAAGAAATCATAAAGATCAGAGCAGAAATAAATGAAATAGAAACAAAGAAAACAATAGCAAAGATCAATAAAACTAAAAGTTGGTTCTTTGAGAAGATAAACAAAATTGATAAGCCATTAGCCAGACTCATCAAGAAAAAGAGGGAGAGGACTCAAATCAATAAAATCAGAAATGAAAAAGGAGAAGTTACAACAGACACCGCAGAAATACAAAGCATCCTAAGAGACTACTACAAGCAACTTTATGCCAATAAAATGGACAACCTGGAAGAAATGGACAAATTCTTAGAAAGGTATAACCTTCCAAGACTGAATTAGGAAGAAATAGAAAATATGAACAGACCAATCACAAGTAATGAAATTGAAACTGTGATTAAAAATCTTCCAACAAACAAAAGTCCAGGACCAGATGGCTTCACAGGTGAATTCTATCAAACATTTAGAGAAGAGCTAACACCCATCCTTCTCAAACTCTTCCAAAAAATTGCAGAGGAAGGAACACTCCCAAACTCATTCTATGAGGCCGCCATCACCCTGATACCAAAACCAGACAAAGACACTACAAAAAAAGAAAATTACAGACCAATATCACTGATGAATATAGATGCAAAAATCCTCAACAAAATACTAGCAAACAGAATCCAACAACACATTAAAAGCGTCATACAGCACGATCAAGTGGGATTTATCCCAGGGATGCAAGGATTCTTCAATATACGCAAATCAATCAATGTGATACACCATATTAACAAATTGAAGAATAAAAACCACATGATCATCTCAATAGATGCAGAAAAAGCTTTTGACAAAATTCAACACCCATTTCTGATAAAAACTCTCCAGAAAGTGGGCATAGAGGGAACCTACCTCAACATAATAAAGGCCATATATGACAAACCCACAGCAAACATCATTCTCAATGGTGAAAAACTGAAAGCATTTCCTCTAAGATCAGGAACGAGACAAGGATGTCCACTCTCACCACTATTATTCAACATAGTTCTGGAAGTCCTAGCCACGGCAATCAGAGAAGAAAAAGAAATAGAAGGAATACAAATTGGAAAAGAAGAAGTAAAACTGTCACTGTTTGCAGATGACATGATACTATACATAGAGAATCCTAAAACTGCCACCAGAAAACTGCTAGAGCTAATTAATGAATATGGTAAAGTTGCAGGATACAAAATTAATGCACAGAAATCTCTTGCATTCCTATACACTAATGATGAAAAATATGAAAGAGAAATTAGAGAAACACTCCCATTTACCATTGCAACAAGAAGAATAAAATACCTAGGCATAAACCTATCTAAGGAGATGAAAGACCTGTATGAAGAAAACTATAAGACACTGATGAAAGAAATTAAAGATGATACAAACAGATGGAGAGATATACCATGTTCTTGGATTGGAAGAATCAACATTGTGAAAATGAGTATACTACCCAAAGCCATCTACAGGTTCAATGCAATCCCTATCAAATTACCAATGGCATTTTTTACGGAGTTAGAACAAATCATCTTAAAATTTGTATGGAGACACAAAAGACCCCGAATAGCCAAAGCAGTCTTGAGGCAAAAAATGGAGCTGGAGGAATCAGACTCCCTGACTTCAGACTCTACTACAAAGCTACAGTAATCAAGACAATATGGTACTGGCACAAAAACAGAAACATAGATCAATGGAACAAGATAGAAAGCCCAGAGATTAACCCACGCACCTATGGTCAACTAATCTATGACAAAGGAGGCAAAGATATACAATGGAGAAAAGACAGTCTCTTCAATAAGTGGTGCTGGGAAAACTGGACAGCTACATGTAAAAGAATGAAATTAGAATACTCCCTAACACCATACACAAAAACAAACTCAAAATGGATTAGAGACCTAAATATAAGACTGGACACTATAAAACTCTTAGAGGAAAACATAGGAAGAACACTCATTGACATAAATCACAGCAAGATCTTTTTTGATCCACCTCCTAGAGTAATGGAAATAAAAACAAAAATAAACAAGTGGGACCTAATGAAACTTCAAAGCTTTTGCACAGCAAAGGAAACCATAAACAAGACGAAAAGACAACCCTCAGAATGGGAGAAAATATTTGCAAATGAATCAACGGACAAAGGATTAATCTCCAAAATATATAAACAGCTCATTCAGCTCAATATCAAAGAAAGAAACACCCGAATCCAAAAATGGGCAGAAGACCTAAATAGACATTTCTCCAAAGAAGACATACAGACGGCCACGAAGCACATGAAAAGATGCTCAACATCACTAATTATTAGAGAAATGCAAATCAAAAGTACAATGAGGTATCACCTCACTCCTGTTAGAATGGGCATCATCAGAAAATCTACAAACAACAAATGCTGGAGAGGGTGTGGAGAAAAGGGAACCCTCTTGCACTGTTGGTGGGAATGTAAATTGATACAGCCACTATGGAGAACAATATGGAGGTTCCTTAAAAAACTAAAAATAGAATTACCATATGACCCAGCAATCCCACTACTGGGCCTATACCCAGAGAAAACCGTAATTCAAAAAGACACATGCACCCGAATGTTCATTGCAGCACTATTTACAATAGCCAGGTCATGGAAGCAACCTAAATGCCCATCAACAGAGGAATGGATAAAGAAGTAGTGGTACATATATACAATGGAATATTACTCAGCCATAAAAAGGAACGAAACTGAGTCATTTGTTGAGACGTGGATGGATCTAGAGACAGTCATACAGAGTGAAGTAAGTCAGAAAGAGAAAAACAAATATCGTATATTAATGCATGTATGTGGAACCTAGAAAAATGGTACAGATGAGCCAGTTTGCAGGGCAGAAGTTGAGACACAGATGTAGAGAATGGACATATGGACACCAAGGGGGGAAAACTGCGGTGAGGTGGGGATGGTGGTGTGCTGAATTGGGCGATTGGGATTGACATGTATACACTGATGTGTATAAAATTGATGCCTAATAAGAACCTGCAGTATAAAAAAACAAACAAACAACTAATACTAAACTTTTATTGGGTTATTTGTATGGAAATATGTTAATATAAATGTTTCAGACATTACATGAAATTTCTAAAAATCTTATATGTTCTGGTATAATGTTATATGTAATAATCCTAGTTATTACTTTAAAATGTATATCTCAGAAATAACTAATTTTCTTGTCAACTGCATTATTATGAACTTTCATCAAATCTTTAACCGTGGTCATTTTTAAGTCTTTTGTCATTTACAGACAGTTCTGGGTGTACTCTGATGATTTTGCAAATATGTTCCTATAAAAGGGTTTCATCTTCAAAAAATTCATGGAAAAGACTCTGACAAGTACAGGTTTCTGGTAACTGACTGTACTGCTGAACTGAATGAATAAGCATTTTCAGAACTCTAATGAAAAACTGATGAACTCATAAAAGTGCTAACAAAAGATCAAGATGAAAAAAAAAAATTAATTACATGGGACTGAGTGAACTGATGAGGATGAGTATAATTTTCGTGACTTTCTGTCTGAATTAAAAAAAAAAAAATCCCACAAGGACTCAGAGGCAAAGAATATACAAATCAATTTTCACTGCAAAGTAAAGGAGCTGTTACAGTGGAGGATTACTGGACTGAATGTCAATATTATGACATAGTATGAGTGTGTTTCATGTTTGGTAATTGCAATCATTGTTGCTTTTGTTGTGGTCATCCATGTACAATGCTTGGTGTCAGTCTATCTCTTGTAAAAATAAAATACAGTGTGTGTGTGTGAAAAAAAAAACATAAAATAAATATAGAGATCTAAATACATGGCTAAAGAATGCCATTAAAACGGACTCAAAAGCATTTGCACCAAAAATTAAAAAAAAATAAAAAAAAATAAAAAAAAAGAAAACTTGCAGTTGCTGCCTCTTAAGGGGACGGGCTGCTTGTAGGAAGGGGAGGGAAGAGTGCAAACCAGACCTCCTCCCTTTCTAGTTCTCTTATCCATTGAATCTTGTGGAAGGATGATCTAGTAAGAAAGGTGGAAATTAAATACCTTGAATCACTAAGTTTCCCAGTACTGGCTCATTGGTAACATGGCCCAGTATCTTTGAGCTTGGCCAGTCCTCAGTAGTTCTCCTCTTAAGAAGTGCCGTGGGGTGGGGGGCGGTGATAAAGGGAGGTGGAAAGAGATGAACTGTAAAGATCATTTAGCCAACAAACTCTTGCTTAAGGTTCACAAGACAGAGTCATTGCACTTTGTCTGTGGGTTAGTTCCTAAAGTAAGTGTCTAAGGTGAACATTGTGTGTAATCAAAGTGATTCCTTGTGTGGCTTAGCATGTACACTAAAATGTTGTTAAAAATAAATCATAAAACACAATGGTTCTCTCAAGCAATATGTTTGGGTACAGGTAGAACAGGACAGCCTGGCAGCTCGGCTACAAGAGGTCACTCAGGGACCCAGTTTCTTTTCCTCTTATGGCTCCGTGTATGATCAATGCAGAATCAAAAAATGTGGAAGAAAATCAATTTTTTTCAAGAAGTCATATGCGTTTTAGTTCCATCACTTCCACTTAACGTATTACTGATGAGAAATTGGTCTCATGGCCACATTGATCTGCAAGGGATGACAGGAAATATAGCCTCTAGCTGACTGGCCGTTGCCACCCTAAGGAGATAGTGGACCAATGAGAGGGAAAGCCTCGATTATTGGCTTCTGTTTCTATGGAAGAAGAGGAGATGAATTTTGAAAGAAAATCAGGCTTCTATCCTTGTCTGCCTTTCATAGCCAACCAAATCATGCATTACCCTCTCAAAACATATTCACCTTGACTCAAATGGAAAAACTCAGGGTCTCATTCACTTACTGTAACCAGTTAAAAGCCCCAAGCCTATGAATGATATGGATTCCTCTTCATGAAGTCCAGCTGTGGTTCCTTGCAGTTTAGCAGCCTATAAACTCCTAGACAAGTTATCTGCCTTCCCTCAATCCCAGTATATAATGGCAATGATATACCTCAACTAAACTCCCATTGGGGAAATGAGAAAAATAGAAAAGACACAGAAGTCAGTGATTCATCGTAGTTACCAAATTCTTCTGGGCAGGCATGGCAAATACTCCCAACTTGGCAGCAAAGTTCCTTGATTAGGCTTGATTTGTCTCCTGGAAGGAGCTCTCCTGTCTATTATGCTCCAAGAGTCCTGACTTCACTATCTGAGAGATTCTTCTTTTCCATTACATTTGGGACCACAACAGAAGATGATGAGGGAAAGTATTCAACCCTTGGAATTGCATAGTTTTGTAACTGTTAGAGATACAGGACAAATATTGCAACAAGGCTTGAAAAATCACAGACATTTGTCAACTTGGCTTGCAATCTCTTTGGCAATACAACTCCCTCAGCTGTAGTAGACAGTTTATTTGCTTCCAGTCAGTTCCACGTGCAAGAAACTAGACTTGAATCTCTCTTCTAGAGAGAAATCTGAAGCCTCTGCATTCAATTTTATTTTCTGACCCCTGTACTTGGTCTATGTCTCTCTCCATTTTAGTGGTGATTTCTTGAGGTCCACTGAAGCAGCAAGCTTGGGTGAAAAGCCACCATCATTTTGTCTTTATTTGGACTGACTTCTATTTTCTGGCTGAAAAATCATAATGAGAAATACTGGAGGAAAGTCTGGAATCCTGACACTTTCTGTTTTGGCTACAGAAGTAGTAAAGCTGTTCAATCTTAAAGCTCCCCAATATCTGGATCTCCATTTGGTTTAAATTTAAGGCACATCTTAGTCCCCAGAGCTCAATTTCATTCCATTTTGCCTGCCCTGGGGCTTGTTCTTGCTCAAGCTTTCCCTCTTATAAGATTTTGCCCGAAGCAGCAGGGAGCATTAGACGCACAAACTCATTCTAAGTTTTTCAAACAAGTTTCTTTTGGAGTACAGAGTACAGTCTTGAAAAACTCATGGTCTTCCCTGAAAGTTATAACTTGCTTCCCAAGTTGTCGTATCTGTGTTTTTGCCACCCAACACCAAACCATTAAGAAAAAAACCAAATGTTTTAAAATTTTTGTTATGGCAATGCATCACTTCCTGGTTAAATTTCTGTATTAGTTATATCAGGGCTAAAGTGCTGTAAAAAGAGATACAAAAATGTAGTGGCTACAACAAGATAACATTTATTTTTTTCCTCCCAGTACAGAACATTTATATGATATATATATATATTTAATATACGTGGTAAAATTCAGTACACAGTAGAGTGCATAGCCCATTGTATTTTTATTTATTTTATAAAAGAGAAAGAGAGAGGGGGGATACAAACAACATAACAAAGTGTGTATTATAGAACTTACAGGAAGTTAAATGAAGGTATGCTACATCTTTTCTAGACCATTGTTCTTCTGGGCAAATAAATTACAAATTGTCCTTTATATGCCCCACGATAATTTATTCAGGGCTTCCCTGGTGGTGCAGTGGTTGAGAATCTGCCTGCCAATGCAGGGGACACAGGTTCGAGCCCTGGTCTGGGAAGATCCCACATGCCGCGGAGCAACTGGGCCCGTGAGCCACAGCTACTGAGCCTGCGTGTCTGGAGCCTGTGCTCCGCAACAAGAGAGGCCGCGATAGTGAGAAGCCCGCGCATGGCGATGAAAAATGGCCCCCGCTCGCCGCAACTAGAGAAAGCCCTCGCACAGAAACGAAGACCCAACACATCCAAAAATAAATAAATAAATTTATTTAAAAAAAAAAAGATTTCAGTTCCAAGGAAAATAATATTAAAAATAATAATAATAATTTATTCATTGCCAAATTTTATTTATTTTTTCTTGGTTCTCATCCCAGTTTTGACATCAAAAATATTTTATGACATCTGACGTCATGAACATCTTTGGGCCTTAGTTTCATTTCTAAAAATAATAATTTAAACTATAATGTCTCTGAAATCTCTACCAACTATAAATCCTGTGTTTCATTGTCATTAATGTGAGAGCTAGCCCTTGTTTCCTGAGACACTGGGGTGTGTCCTTGCCTTGTAGAACCTGTAGATCTGGTAATGGATGGTGCGTTTCTCTTCCCAACAGCAGCCTGTGCTTTGATGTTGCATTGTCTTCATTTGAGATTCTCAGAATGCCTTCCTTTAACCGCTTTACCAGCAAGTGCTGAAGATCTAAAAGTGAGCTAGGTCTTTAAGTCTTTCTTCCAATGAAGCTCAAATTTTATAGATGGATCATTGAGTGGCTTCTGACAATTGTGTAAGACCTTATTGATATGCTATGTACAAACTGTATATTTGCTCCAGCTTACCATACTGGCCTTATCTTCACTTATTTTTCATTTTCCAGGTATTTTATTATGCTATATAATATGAATCTTTGAACTTTTCTTTAAATTTCCTTGGAACATTTCACAGATTAATTAATGAATTACAAGCTCACAGAGAAATTCAAACTCATACTCCAAAATCATCATTGATTTTCCGCATTCCATATATTTTTCATTTTCATTTACACATTTCCAATGACTTTTCTCTTTTTCTCAATCTGGAATATTCAGTTTTTCTATTTGGCATCACTTCTCTTCTGACTGAAGATCTTAGCATTTCTTATAGCACAATTCTGCTGATGGCTAATCCCCTTAATTTTCTTTTATTAAAAATTGCTTTATTTTGCTTTTAATTTGAAGGAATATTTTCACTGACTATAGATTTCTCTTTGTGTGTGTACATTTTTTTTTCTTTTAGAACTTTTAAGACATTATTTCACGTTTTTTCTGGCCTCCATTTTTTCTAATGGAAAGCCAGTAATAATTTGAATAATTTTTCCTAAATAGTATGTAATTTTTCTCATCCTTATTAAAATTTTCTCTCTTTTTTTTTTTGTTTTCTGTAGTTTGGTGCTAATATGAAGAGATATGGTAGTATATGTGTTTATTATACTTGGGGATCACTGAGCTTGTAGAACTTATAACTGTCTGACTTTGGGAAATTTTTAGTCACTATATTTAATCTATTTTTTTCTGCTCAATTCTGCCTCTCTTTTCCTTCTGGGACTCCAATTATGCCTATGTTAGACATTTTTATATTGCCCCACGGGTTTCTGAGGTTCGGTTCATTTTTTTTCAATCATTGTCATCTCTGTTCTTCAGATTAATTTCTATTGATCTGTCCTCATAATGACTTCCTTCTGTCATCTCCATTTTTTCAGTCCGTTCTTCTCCAGTGATTTTCCTTGTATATTTCAGATATCTATTTTACATTTATAGAATTTTTCTGCTGAGATTTACTAATTTTAGCTCCTTATGAGCATATTTTCCCTTACTTCCTTAAGCATAGTTATATATACAAACTGCTTTAAAATTCTTGTCTGCATTGCAACACTAGGTCATCTCGAGGTTATTTTCTTTTCTCTTTAAAATGAGTATCATAGTCCTTTGTTTGTATGTAAAAAAAAAAAAAAAAAAATAGCTCTTATCCTAGCCATTTTGCATCAAGTTTTAAGATTATGGACTTTGTCATGTTCTTTTAAAGAGTATTGAGAATTTTTTTAAGCTGGTGGTTAACTTGGCTGAACTCAACTGTAAACTGTCTCCTCTGTGGTTGGTAGTCTGTTCTCAGTCCTGTTCCTTTACCTTTGGCTGCATTGCTTGAAATACATTTTGTGCATAGCTGTTTCAAGAGTCATCCAGAGATTTGGGCAGAGTTGTTTTACAGAATTGGGGGCTTTCCATCCTTGCTTTCTCCTTTCCAGGATTTGTTCCCCACTTTCCAATGGCTGAAGTTGCCTGAATTCAATCCTCTGGTTTTTCAGTCCAGTAATTCTGTAAGCTTCCTATTGAAGTTTTTTCTCCTTGATGTGGCATGCAGACTGGGACTTACCCCCATCAAATAAGCTATGGAAATAGAATATTCACCCAGAACTGTTCTAGAGTTCTCGAGGGAAAGAGAAACAAGTAAGTAGATAGGTAGATAGATACATATGAGGAATTGGTAGATAGATACATATGAGGAATTGTTTCACATGATTATGGAAGCAGAGAAGTCCCCTGATCTGTCATCTACAAACTGGAGACCCAGGAAACATGGTGGAGTAATTCTAGTGCCAGTTCAAAGGCTTGAGAACCAGAAAAGCCAATGATGTAAATTCCAGTCGAAGAACAGGAGAAGACTGATGTCCCAGCACACATAGGCAGCTAGGAAGAAAAACGGTTGAATTGCTTCTTACTCTTCCTTTTGTTCTATTCAGGCCCTCATCAGATTTGACAATGCCCATCCTCATTGCAAAAGGCAATCTACTTTACTGAGTGCATGGATTCAAATGCTAATCTCATCTGGAAACACCCTCACAGAACCACCCAGAGATAATCTTTAGTTGAGCACTCTATGGCTCAGTTGAGTTGACACATAAAATTAACCATCACAAAAACCATGCCCTTCTTCGAAGTATCAATTCTTGTCCATTATCTGTCTTTTATTCACTTCCCAGTGCCTTTGGGTGGTTGAATTTTATATTTTTCTAGAGTTTGTCGTTGTTTTCTCTTAGAGGCTTTGTCCAATAGGAACTATTTGCTATTATTAGAAGCTATTCTCATCCACCCACCTCCACTTCTTGCATATAAGATAATGGCTACACTGCTTAGTCTAGCATTCAAGACTGTATAATCTGGCTCTGCTTCAGCTTTAACCTCTGTCTTCTACTTCATCCTTATATAGGTTACCACCCCCTTTCCCCCTTACACATTGTATCACATCCACTCATTGAGCAAGAGATTTTTGAGCACTTCCTATATATCAGGCAACTAGGAACAAAAGCAGCATTACCCTTGCCCTCTTGAAGCTGACAGCATGGAAGACTTGCAAATGTGCTTGATCATTACTGCCCTGAGTCTTTGCTGATGCTCAGTTGCCTTCTCTATATTTTAATTTCCTCAAATATTCTCTTCTATCCTTTCTACTTATCAAATCCTACCCATCCCCAAATTCTGTTTCTTCACACCCTATGTTTATTATTTTTTATTACATTTTTTTTCTTTTCTTGAGTAAACTAAAGAGACACTGTCAGGGATTCAGTGCACTTCCTTTGTGTTGCACTGTTCAGCCTGCTGTTGTTGTATGGGAAAGGTTAGTAAATGAATTAATGCTACTACTTTCCTCATTACTTGATTTATAATTCATCATAACATTTATTGAACTTATAAGTTAGTGGCTGATGAAGCAAGTGATTGTGTTAAAGGCCATAAGATTTTCATCCAAAAATGAAAACCAGACTTTATAATAACTTTCAAAGTGTTCTGATGTTTTTATGCATTGATGATAGTTTACCCACATTCTTTCACACTAATCTGAATATCAGCATATCAAGAATAGTCATCAAAAAAAAAAAAAAAAAAAAGAATAGTTATCAGAATCCCATATTGATGTTTTACTGTTAATTAACTCGTTTGGTTCCCTATATCATGATGATGTTTGAAATGCTTTTTAAGTAATTTTCATGCTCTTTCAATGGAGGGGTGAATCAAGAGAATCTGAAGGTCATAGAGACACATTCTCTTTATTTTGCCTATTTGCATTCATCAATTTATCTGGCCTCTCATCTGCCAGCCAAAAGAGTTCTCAGCAATTAGTGGTGCAATGGGAGCTATTCATGTCAAATAGACTGGTTCAAACCCAGCAGAGATCCAGAGAATAGTTTTTAATACTTGAAACCATACGTCTTTACTTAGAATGTATTGCATATGCATTAGTGTCTTTCTCTTAAAATAAAAGAAAGAAAGAAACACGTATGTGCATGTTCAGATAAAAGCTTGATCACCGTAATCTATCCTATGAGAATCTATGTCCTGAACTACAAATCAAAATACTGACAAAGTTTTCAGTGCCACTGCTAAGTGTAAAAGATGTATGTGAAGTATAGGTAACATAATGAAATGATGGAATTTCAGAATAATATGGTGGCTAAGACAGTAATAACTAGAATCAGAACTGCCCTGAAAAGCCCAACACATAGAGCCCTCATAGGTGATTAATTTTAATGTCTAAATGGTGACCTCTATTACATGCACTATCAAGATTTTGAGTTGCTTGATAGGAAGTCAGTATCTTATTTTGGATCCATCATTGCACATTGTGTAGTCCTGGAAGCACATAGGCAGGGATGACATTCTGCAATGTGCCCCTATGTAGCTAAAACAAATGATTTAGCTACCATCCATTCTGACTATCAGTACCCATACCATACTAGTTGGTAAATATTTGTATAATATCCTTTCTCTCTCTATTTCTCTCCTCATCACAAAGGTGTTTTATTTTAGAGCACTGATTTTCCCAAGAGGGAATGCAATACATTGCAGAAGGGAGGTAAGAATATGTATTTTTGCATACTGACACAATGTGTTTCTTCTATATTTTATAGGAAGGTGATAAAATACATACATATATATATATATATATATATATATATATATATAAACACATATTTTGGTATATGTATACATATATGTATGCTATACATGTATATATACTCTCTAAAGCATATGTGTGTATATACATAACATACACATGTGCATATACACATACATATACATATTAAGTATCACCTCCCTATAAAATATAGAAGAAACATATTGAGTAGTTGTGTAAAATATATGGCATTATCTCACATCTGCAGTGTATTCTCTTCCCTCTAGGGAAACTCTGTGCTCTAAAATAAAACATTCACCTTTGTTTTTATAAGTATGTGCACCAATAACAAAAACATAAAACTAGAAGCCCATCACAGTTGAAGATATCATTCTGCACAACTTAAATCCTCTGTGCCAACTTGCACAGTTGTGACTTAGGAAGTTTCCCAGTCATTTACTCAGAATTCTGGATTGTGTACTGAGATGTGAATGGGGCAGAGAATGGAGAGTTAAGGGCAGGGAATAGGAAGAGGAACTAGAAATGAAAGCAAGCAGCAGCCGCTTTCAAGTGCCAGTGTAGGTGCCATGAAAGAAACCATCAGATATGGGAGGAAGGAAAGAAGACAAGCAGCCATAAGCTTCAGAATCAGACAAAGCTAAGTGAATCTCAGTCCATCAGTTTATGAACCCCCTTGATCTTTGTACTGTGCCCACAATACTGCCTCACAATTTTACTATATTGTTTCTCTAGTAAGGAGATTTTCCTACTCTCAGCTAGGAATAGGCAATATCAAACGTTTCCCATTCTTGTCAGACCCTCAACTCATTCTCTCTTCAACCTATTCTATAATTTGTAGACAAAATGAAAGCCATTAGATGAGACCTTCCTCAAAACCCACAATCTTTCTGTAGCCATTCTCTTCTTCTATTGTGATGGAAGAGCTGTGTCTTCCCCTACTGGGGCCTGAGTTTCCCAAATAGGCTCTAGTTCCTGTCCCCTTCTGACTCCTCAATAATCTTCTCCAGAAATGTGGTGTGATCCTCTTTCATCCATTGATATTTACCATGGCTCTAAACAACACTGATAGGATATACACGGAGGAACTTTACCGCTGGGTGACAAAGTATATTAACTTTACTGGATATTGATCAGTTTTTTTCAAATAGCTTAAATCAATTATATCACTGACAATGGATAAGAGTTCCTTCACTTCACATCCTTGCCAACACAATATTTTCAAACTGCTTTATGTTTTCCAATCTGATGGGAGTAAAAATAGATCTTATTTAATTTTTATTTTATTTTATTTCCCTAATTATTAATGGGATTGAGAATATTTTCATACATGTATTGTCCATTCATATCTCCTCCTCTATGAATTACTTGTACAAATATTTTGCCCAATTTTATATAAGATTTTTGTTTTCTTCTTTAGAATATTATTTTCCCAAAGATCAAAAGAGTTGAAAAGATGTCTTTTCAATGAATAAAATAGAATATATAATGTTAACCTGGACTTGACCACTGGATATTTTTGTTCTTTGAAAAGATAATAACAAAAAGACTAAAGTAAAGTTCATCACTGGACTATAATAATACTTGGGATCTCATTAAATTACAAGCTGAACATTGAGAAGCGCTTCTCTTTTGACAGTAATTGCACTAGAGGGGTTGCATTTATCATGGTGGTCTTCTGGTCTGGAGAGGAACATGATATAGCAATGGAGAGTGCCTTGGATGTGTCCAGGGAAGGCATTGTGAAGGGCCTGAATCCAACCCTTACTTATTTTGACGTATCTCTCTGATTATAGAATGAGGCTGCTGTCCAGACACTATTGGCTCTTCCAAACAGATGTGTGCAGGTGGCCTGCAATCTCAAGTGCTTTTCTATAAATAAAGTTTATAGGGGATTAAGTGATCACTTGTCAGTCTTGAAAGGAGTAGATTGGACCCCTGAGCCTGACCGCTGGAAGATCTGAGGGATGTCCCTGGCATCTCCTTGTTCATGGAAGCTGTCTATTCTAGATCTGTCTTTGTACCTCTAGAGATTTCTGAATTTTTTTTTTTTTTTTTTTGCAAAATACACAGCCCATAAGCAGTGTAATGTATTAGATTATATAGGGCATAATAAAGTGTTCATGTCTTCCTCTCTCAACAGATAGAAAACAGATGTGTTTCTGAAGCAGCTCAGAAAGTGAAGGTGTAAGGAAGGAAAAAACATATTTTGCAGCCAAGAAAATGAAAGAACTATATTTCCAGACTAGGATCATGATGTGCATATGGGCTCATCTCCACACCTGGGTAAGGCTATTTGTCAACTTAAAAAGGGGGAAAAGTGAGTGATCTATTTGAGTTTAAGTTATCTGTATGTAATATTTGCAGTCACATTGAGATGAACATACAAATTAATGATAACAATTATGAAACAAAAACTTCTTCAATAAATTGAAGTTTCATCTTAGTGAGTGCAGCTGAGATGACTGAGTCCTCTTCTGTAGATTTTATAGATCACATTACAGTGGGAAATTGAATTAATTTAAGTTTCAGTCTCCTGGTGTGTAATATGGGAATGCTGCCATTCTGTTTGAGCCCAAGTACTAATCTTAGAAATAAAGTAAGAAAAAGTACAATCTTATACTATCATTTTTGCAGTAAAAAATCACCAAGACCCAGTGTGTTTTTCTGCCTTCCCCATGGTTATACAGACAATAAGTGAAGTCAGATTCAACCTAACCTTAAACCTGGTGTTGTTTCTGTTATTATACTTTACCTCTCCTCTTGGTACAGTGAAGTTTGATGATCCACTGAGGCAAGGGTATGAAAGTGTTTTTAAAAATCTAATCCTGCAGTCAGTTATGTGACTTAGAGTATATATTCTTGAAAAGAGAGAGAGGGAGGGGGTGGGGAGAGAAACAGAGGTATTCAGCCTATGTCAATCAATTAAAAATAAATTGCACATCAAATCATTATGATGGGTGCCCAGAGTCCAGAGTAGGTGTTCTCAACTTTAGCACTTTTGACATTTTGAGTCCAAAAAGTCTTTTTGTGGGGGTTCCTTGTGCATTGCAGGATGTTTAGCAACATCCCCGGTTTTTGCCCACCTAGCTGCTAGTAGCAATCCACTGATACCCCAGTTATGACAACTAAGAATGTCTCCAGACATTGTAAAATGCTCCCTACCCCAACACTCAGTTGAGAACCACTGGTGCAGTGATATGGAATGTGACACTTGTTCTCTAAAGAGTATGTGCAGGGTAGGATAGAGGGGTATGTTTAGACTTGCGGTAATTTTCTACATGGGTATAGTGAATACAAAAGCTGGGAAAGTCAGTATTGAACACATCATGGAAGGCTTTACGTGGGACACCAAAGAGCTTTGTTTGTGTTTTTGTCTTTAGATTTTTATTCCATAGGTATGAATAACAATTAATTAATTAGATTAATTGACCATAGGTGTGTGGGTTTATTTCTGGGCTCCCTATTCCATTCTACTGATCTATGAGCTTTGTAGTATAGTATGCAGTCTTGGAGGGTTATATCCCCAGCTTTGTTCTTTTTCCTCGGGATTGCTTTGGCAATTCTGGGTCTTTTGTGGTTCCATATAAAATTGAAGATTATTTTGTTCTAGTTCTGTGAAAAATGTCATGAGTGTTTTGACAAGGATTACATTAAATCTGTAGATTTCTTTGGGTAATAAAGACAGTTTAACAATGTTAATTCTTCCAATACAATAACATGAGATGTCTTCATTTCTTTGTATCACCTTCAAATTCCTTTATCAATATTTTATAGTTTTCAGAGTTTAGGTCTTTCACCTTCTTCGTTAAGTTTATTCCTAGTTAGTTTATTTTTCTGGATATGATTGTAAATAGGATTGTTTCCTTAATTTCTCTTTCTGCTAGTTCATTATTAGTGTAATGAAAAGCAACAGATTTCTGTATGTTAAT
The DNA here is from genome assembly GCF_028021215.1 of Eschrichtius robustus. Lineage (NCBI taxonomy): Eukaryota > Metazoa > Chordata > Mammalia > Artiodactyla > Eschrichtiidae > Eschrichtius > Eschrichtius robustus. The sequence continues at coordinate 152,354,575 of NC_090824.1, read as the reverse complement.
CTTGTATCTTGCAACTTTACTGAATTCATTTATTTGTTCTAGTAGTTTTTTGGTGGAGACCTTTGGGTTTTCTACATACAGTATCATGTCATCTGCAAATAGTGACAATTTTACTTCTTCTCTTCTAATTTGGAGGCTTTTTCTTTCTTTTTCCTGTCTGATTGCTGTGGCTAAAACTTGCAGTACCATGTTATGTAGAATTGGGAAGAGTGGAAATCCTTGTCTTGTTCCTGACTTTAGAGGAAATGCTTTCAGCTTTTCACTGTTGAGGATGGTGGTAGCTGTGGGTTTGTCATAAATGTCCTTTATTATGCCGAGCTATGTCCCCTCTATATAACTTTGATGAGAATTTTTATAATAAAGAGATGTTGAATTTTGTCAAATGCTTTTTCTGTGTCTATTGAAAGGATCATGTGATTTTTATTCTTCTTTTTCTTAATGTGATGTATCACATTTATTGATTTGCATACATCAAACCATCCTTCCATTCCAGCAATAAATCCCACCTGTTCAAGGTGTATGACCCTTTTCATATATTGTTGAAATCAGTTTGTTAATATTTTGTTCAGGATTTTTGCATCTATATTCATCAGCAATCTTGGCCTGTAATTTTTTTTGTAGTGTCTTTTTCTCATGTTGGTAATGGTGGCTTGTAAATTTAGGAGTATCCCCTCTTCTTCAGTTTTTTGGAATATTTTGAGAAGGCTAAGTAACAGCTCTTTATGTTTGATGGAATTTTCCTGTGAAGCCCTCCATTCCTGGATTTTTTTTTTTTTTTCTTTTCTGGGAGTATTTTTTTTCTTTTTTCTACTAATTCAATTTCATTACTAGTGATTGGTCTGTTCTGATTGTATATTTCTTCCTGATGCATTCTTAGAAGATTGTGTGGTTCAAATCCATTTCTTCCAGGTTGTCCCTTTTGTTGGCATATAACTGTTTTATTCTCTTATAATTTTTTGTGTCTATAAATATTGGTTGTTATTTCTCTTCTTTATTTCTTATTTTGTTTATTTGGACTCTCTCTCTTTTTATCTTAATAAGCCTGGCTGAAGACTTATCAATTTCATTTATCTTTACAAAAAGCCAGCTCTTGGTTTTGGTGATTTTTATATATGTTTTTTGGTCTTTATTTGATTTATTTCCTCTCCGATTTTTATTATTTTCTTCCTTATGTTGAATTTGGTCTTTGTTTGTTCTTTTCCTAATTCCTTATTGCTTGAGGTAGGTCTGTATCTCTATAAACTTCCCTCTTAGAAATGTTTTTACAGCATCCCATAGATTTTGAAAAGTTGTGTTTTATTTTCATTTGCCTCATGGTATTTTCTGATTTTCTCTTTGATTTCTTCATTGAGCCATTGGTTTTTCAGTAACATGTTGTTTATTCTCAACGTTTTTGTGTTTTCCCACTTTTCTTCATGTAACTAATTTTTAGTTTCATACTGTTTTGGTCAGAAAAAAAAAAAGTTTGATATAATTTTCTTTTCTGTTAAATTTGTTGAGGATTGTTTTGTGACTTAGTGTGTAATCAATCCCAGAGAACATTCTATGCGCACTTTAAAACAATATGCATTCTGCTTTATTTGTATAGAATGTCATGTAGATATCTAGTAAATCCAACTGGTCTAATGTGTCATTTAAGACCACTATTTCCTTATTGATTATCTGTCTGCATGTTCTATCCTTTACTATAGGAGGGTGTTAAAGTCCCCTACTATTATTGTGTTATTGGTAATTTCTCCCTTTATGTATTTTAATATTTGCTTTATATACTTATTTTCTCCTCTATTAGTTGCATATACGTTAATGAATATTATATCTTCTTGTATCAATCCCTTTATCATTATATAATGGCCTTCTTTGTCTTTTGTTGTATAGTCTGTTTTAAAGTCTACTCCATATGAATATTGCTACCACCACTTTCTTGCTGTTTCCATTTGCATGAAATATCTTTTTCCATATTTTTACTTGCAGTCTGTATATGTCTTTAGATCTGAAGTGAATGTCTTGTAAGCAGCATATATATGAGTCTTGTTCTTTTATTCAGTCAGCCACTATGTGTCTTTTGAATGGAGCATTTAATCCAGTGATATTTAAAGCAACTATTAATGGTTATGTACTTATTGTCCATTGTTACTTGTTTTCTGGTTGTATTTGTGGTTCTTCTCTGTTCTTTTCTTCTTCTTTTAGTCTTTTCAACTGTGGTTTGATGGTTTTCTTTAGTAGTATGCTTGTGTTCCCTTTTTTTCCTAGTTTTTGTATATCTATTGTAGGTTTTTGATTTGAGTTTACCAGACAGTCATTTAAGTTCCAATACATTTTAAAGAATCTACATATTTTACCACTTCACACACGTTTTGTGTATTTTGATGTCATGTTTTGCATCTTCATGTTTACCCCTTGTTTATTGTAGTTATAGTTTATTTTTACAATTTTGTCTTTTAATCTTTATACTAACTTATTTAAGTGGTCGATCCACAGTTTTTACTATATATTTGCCTTTACTAGTGGGATTTTCCTTTTTATAAATTCTTACTTCTTTTTGTATTATTTTCTTTTCCACTTAGAGAAGACCCTTTAACAGTTCATTTAATGGCCAGTTAGTATTGATGAACATTTTTAGATTTTACTTGTTGGAGATCTTTATCTTTCTTTAAATTCTGATTGACAAATTGCTGAGTAGGGTATCCTAGGTTGTAGGTTTTTCTCTTTCAGCACATTAAATATATCATGCCACTCCCTTCTGGTCTGCAAAGTTTCTGCAGAAAAATCAGCTGATAGTCTTATGGGGGTTCTGTTGTGTGTGACTATTTGTTTTTCTCTTGCAGCATTTGAATACTCTCTTTGTCTTTAATTTTGCTATTTTAATTATATGTCTTGGTGTGGTTCTTTTTTGGCTTAATCTTCTTTGGAGTCTCTTTGATTCTTGTACCTAGATTTCTGTTTCCTTCTTCAGGTTCTGGAAGTTTTCAGCAGTAATTTCATCAAATATATTTTTGAACACTTTCTCTCTCTCTTCTTCTGGAACCCCTATAATTTGAATGTTAATATAGTAGATGTTGTCTCAGAGGTCCTCTAAACTGTCCTAATTTAAAAATTTTCTTTACTTTTGCTTTCCTGATGGGGTGATTTCCATTATTCTATATTCCAGACAACTTATGCATTCTTCTGTATCACCTAATCAACTGTTAATACTTTCTAGTGTACATTTCATTTCAGTTATTTCATTCTTCAGTACTGACTGGCTCTTTTTAGTTCTCAGTTTCTTGTTAAAATTCTCAGTGGAACTGCAATCCTGCAGCCTGTGCAACAAAAAACACATTCACAGAACGATAGACAATATAAAAAGGCAGAGGGCTATGTACCAGATGAAGGAACAAGATAAAACCCCAGAAAAACAACTATATGAAGTGGAGATAGGCAACCTTCCAGAAAAAGAATTCAGAATAATGATAGTGAAGATGATCCAGGACCTCGGAAAAAGAATGGAGGCAAAGATCGAGAAGCTGCAAGAAATGTTTAACAAAGACCTAGAAGAATTAAAGAACAAACAAACAGAGATGAACAATACAATAACTGAAATGAAAACTACACTAGAAGGAATCAATAGCAGAATAACTGAGGCAGAAGAACGGATAAGTGACCTGGAAGACAGAATGGTAGAATTAACTGCTGCATAACAGAATAAAGAAGAAAGAATGAAAAGAAATGAAAACAGCCTAAGAGAACTTTGGGACAACATTAAAAGCAACAACATTCACATTATAGGGGTCCCAGAAGGAGAAGAGAGAGAGACAAAGGACCCAAGAAAATATTTGAAGAGATTATAGTTGAAAACTTCCCTAACATGGGAAGGGAAATAGCCACCCAAGTCCAGGAAGTGCAGAGTCCCATACAAGATAAACCTAAGGAGAAACACGCCGAGACACATAGTAATCAAAGGGAAAAATGACAAATAACATACAAGGGAACTCCTATAAGGTTAACAGCTGATTTCTCAGAAGAAACTCTACAAGCCAGAAAGGAGTGGCATGACATATTTAAAGTGATGAAAGGGAAGAACCTACAACCAAGATTACTCTACCCGGCAAGGATCTCATTCAGATTCGATGGATGGAGAAATCAAAAGTTTTACAGACAAGCAAAAGCTAAGAGAATCAGCACCACCAAATTAGCCCTACAACAAATGCTAAAGGAACTTCTCTAAGTGGGAAACACAAGAGAAGAAAAGGACCTACAAAAACAAACCCAAAACAATTAAGAAAATGTTAATAGGAACATACATATCGATAATTACCTTAAACGTGAATGGATTAAATGCTCCAACCAAAAGACACAGGCTTGCTGAATGGATACAAAAACAAGACGATATATATGCTGTCTACAAGAGACCCACTTCAGACCAAGGGACACATACAGACTGAAAGGGAGGGGATGGAAAAAGATATTCCATGCAAATGGAAATCAAAAGAAAGCTGGAGTAACAATACTCATATCAGATAAAATAGACTTTAAAAGACAGAATGTTGCAAGAGACAAGGAAGGACACTATATAATGATCAAAGGATCAATCCAAGAAGAAGATATAACAATTATAAATATATATGCACTCAACATAGGAACACCTCAATACATAAGGCAACTGCCAACAGCTATAAAAGAGGAAATTGACAATAGCACAAAAATAGTGGAGGACTTTCACACCTCACTTATGCCAATGGACAGATCATCCAAACAGAAAATTCATAAGGAAACAGAAGCTTTAAATGACACAATAGACCAGATAGATTTAATTGATATTTATACGACATTTCATCCAAAAACAGCAGATTACACTTTCTTCTCAAGTGTGCACAGAACATTCTCCAGGATAGATCACATCTTGGGTCACAAATCAAGCCTCAGTAAATTTAAGAAAACTGAAATCATATCAAGAATGTTTTCTGAACACAACGCGAGGAAATTAGAAATCAATTACAGGGAAAAAAACGTAAAACACACAAACATATGGAGGCTAAAAAATATGTTACTGAATAACCAAGAGATCACTGAAGAAGTCAAAGAGAAAATCAAAAAATACCTAGAGACAAATGACAGTGAAAACACGATGATCCAAATCCTATGGGATGAAGCAAAAGCAGTTCTAAGAGGGAAGTTTATAGCTATACAAGCCTACCTCAAAAACAAGAAAAATCTCAGATAAACAATCTAACCTTACACCTAAAGGAACTAGAGAAAGAAGCACAAACAAAACCCAAAGTTAGCAGAAGGAAAGAAATCATAAAGATCAGAGCAGAAATAACTGAAATAGAAACAAAGAAAACAAAAGCAAAGATCAATAAAACTAAAAACTGCTTCTTTGAGAAGATAAACAAAACTGATAAACCATTAGCCAAACTCATGAAGAAAAAAAGGGAGACGACTCAACTCAATAGAATTAGAAATGAAAAAGGAGAAGTTACAACAGACAGCGCAGAAATACAAAGCATCCTAAGAGACCACTACAAGCAACTCTATGTCAATAAAATGGACAACCTGGAAGAAATGGACAAATTCTTAGAAAGGTATAACCTTCCAAGACTGAAACAGGAAGAAACAGAAAATATGAACAGACCAAACACAAGTAATAAAATTGAAACTGTGATTAAAAATCTTCCAACAAACAAAAGTCCAGGACCGGATGGCTTCACAGGTGAATTCTATAAACATTTAGAGAAAAGCTAATGCCCATCCTTCTCAAACTCTTCCAGAAAATTGCAGAGGAAGGAACACTCCCAAACTTATTCTATGAGGCCACCATCACCCTGATACCAAAACCAAACCAAGATACTACAAAAAAAAAGAAAATTACAGACTAATATCACTGATGAATATAGATGCAAAAATCCTCAACAAAATACTAGCAAACAGAACCCAACAACACATTAAAAGGATCATACACCATGATCAAGTGGGATTTACCCCAAGGATGCAAGGGTTCTTCAATATATGCAAAGCAATCAATGTGATACACCATTTTAACAAACTGAAGAATAAAAACCATGTGATCTCAATAGATGTAGAAAAAGCTTTTGACAAAATTCAACACCCATTTATGATAAAAACTCTCCAGAAAATGGGCATAGAGGGAACCTACCTCAACATAATGAAGGCCATATATGACAAACCCACAGCAAACATCATTCTTAATGTGAAAAACTGAAAGCATTTCCTCTTAGATCAGGAGCAAGACAAGTATGTCCACTCGCACCACTATTATTCAACATAGTTTTGGAAGTCCTAGCCATGGCAATCAGAGAAGAAAAAGAAAAAAAAAAAGGAATACAAATTGGAAAAGAAGAAGTAAAACTGTCACTGTTTGCAGATGACATGATACTATATAGAGAGAATCCTAAAGATGCCACCAGAAAACTACTAGAGCTAATCAATGAATATGGTAAAGTTTCAGGATACAAAATCTCTTGCACAGAAATCTCTTGCATTCCTATACACTAATGATGAAAAATATGAAAGAGAAATTAGAGAAACACTCCCATTTACCATTGCAACAAGAAGAATAAAATACCTAGGCATAAACCTATCTAAGGAGATGAAAGACCTGTATGAAGAAAACTATAAGACACTGATGAAAGAAATTAAAGATGATACAAACAGATGGAGAGATATACCATGTTCTTGGATTGGAAGAATCAATATTGTGAAAATGGCTATACTACCCAAAGCAATCTACAGATTCAATGCAATCCCTATCAAATTACCAATGGCATTTTTTACAGAAATACAACAAAAAATCTTAAAATTTGTATGGAGACACAAAAGACCCCAAACAGCGAAAGCATTCTTGAGGGAAAAAAACGGAGCTGGAGGAATCAGACTCCCTGACTTCAGACTATACTACAAAGCTACATTAATCACGACAATATTGTACTGGAACAAAAACAGAAATATAGATCAATGGAAAAGGATAGAAAGCCCAGAGATAAACCCACGCACATATGGTCAACTAATCTATGATAAAGGAGGCAAGGATATACGATGGAGAAAAGACAGTCTGTTCAATAAATGGTGCTGGGAAAACTGGACAGCTACATGTAAAAGAATTAAATTAGAACACTCCCTAACACCATACACAAAAATAAACTCAAAATGGATTAGAGACCTAAATGTAAGGCCAGACACCATCAAACTCTTAGAGGAAAACATAGGCAGAACACTCTTTGACATAAATCATAGCAAGATCTTTTTTGATCCAACGCCTAGAATAATGGAAATAAAACCAAAAATAAACAAATGGGACCTAATGAAACTTAAAAGCTTTTGCACAGCAAAGGAAACCATAAACAAGATGAAAGACAACCGTCAGACTAAGAGAAAATATTTGCAAACGAATCAACAGGCAAAGGATTAATCTCTAAAATATATGGACAGCTCATGCAGCTCAACATTAAAAAAACAAACAACCCAATCCAAAAATGGGCAGAAGACCTAAATAGACATTTCTCCAAAGAAGACATCCAGATGGCCAAGAAGCACATGAAAAGCTGCTCAACATCACTAATTATTAGAGAAGTGCAAATCAAAACTACAATGAGGTATCACCTCACACAGTTAGAATGGGCAGCATCAGAATATCTACAAACAACCAATGCTGGAGAGGGTGTGGATAAAAGGGAACCCTCTTGCACTGTTGGCGCAAATATAAATTGATATAGCCACTATGGAGAACAGTATGGAGGTTCCTTAGAAAACTAAAAATAGAATTACTGTATGACCCAGCAATCCCACTACTGGGCATATACCTAGAGAAAAACATAATTCAAAAAGACACAGGCACCCTAATGTTCACTGAAGCAATATTTACAATAGCCAGGTCATGGAAGCAACCTAAAAGCCCATCGACAGACGAATGGATAAAGAATACATGTTACATATATACAATGGAATTTTAGCCATAAAAAGGAACGAAATTGGGTCATTTGTAGAGACGTGGATGAACCTAGAGACTGTCATACAGAGTGAAGTAAGTCAGAAAGAGAAAAACAAATATCATATATTGATGCATATATGTGGAACCTAGAAAATGGTACAGATAAACTGGTTTGCAGGGCAGAAATAGAGACACAGATGTGGAGAACAAATGTATGGACACCAAGGGGGAAAGTGGCAGGGTGGTGGTGGTGGTGGGATGAATTGGGAGATTGGGATTGACATATATTCACTAATATTTATAAAATGGATAACTAATAAAACCTGGTGTATAAAAAAATAAAATAAAATTCAAAAATTAAAAAAAAAGTCTCACTGTGTTCATATATTCTTATCCCAAGTTCAGTTAGCATTCTTTCTGTTTTAAATTAATTAATTAATTAATTATTTTTTGGCTGTGTTGGGTCTTTGTTGCTCCACACAGGCTTTCTTTAGTTGTGGCAGTCAGGGGCTACTTTTCATTGTTTTGTGCGGGCTTCTCGTTGTGGTGGTTTCTCTTGTTGTGAAGCACAGGCTCTAGGTGCATGGGTTTCAGTAGTTGTGGCATGTGGGCTTCAGTAGTTGTGGCTAGTGGGCTCTAGAGCTCAGGCTCAGTAGTTTTGGTGCACAGGCTTAGTTGCTCTGTGACGTGTGGAATCTTCCCAGACCAGGACTCAGACCCGTGTCCCCTGCATTGGCAGGTGGATTCGTAACCACTGTGCCCCCAGGGAAGCCCAGCATTCTTATTACTAATGCTTTGAATTCTTTATCTGGTAACTTATTTATCTCTACTCCATTATTTGTTTTTCTTTTTTTTTTTTTCTTGTTCTTTTGTTTGAAAGAAATTCCTCTTTCTTCTCATTTTGTTTAACTTTCTCTGACTCTATGAAATTTGATTAAACAGGTACCCTTGAAGGGTTGAATTAGATAAACCATCTTGAATTAGATTATTATTATTATTATCTTGAATTAGATAAAACAACCCTTGAAGGGTTGTCCATGTGTGGGAGTGTCCCTATACAGTCTACATGTTCCTAGTGGCTTTGGTTGGTGACCTGGATCTGACATCACACAGATCACATCTTTCCCCAGGGTGTGCTGGCGGCTATCACCTTTGTGGGAGGTGGGGCTGGAGATGGAGAGACTAGAGCCAGAGCCAAGTGTGAGCTCGGGTTTCTCCTATGCTCAGTGGTCATCACTGCTCTATTTTGGGTGTGTTCAAGTCCCAAGCTGCTAGAGCAGAAGCCCTGAGGTTTGTCTCCAATCTGGTTCCATTCCCTCTAAGGCTGTGCTCTCTATCTTCCTGATAATGGCATATGTCCCCCAAAGGGGATCAGTGCTGGAGCAAGTGGGGTCACAGTAGGCACCTTGTGTGGGCTGGGGAACACAGTGGCATGGTCCTGGGAAACCAGTCAGAGTTTCAGACAGCTCCTGATCTGTCATCTCTGTGAGTGCCAGCAGTGGCCACCCTTGCCTCATTAAGATGTAGTGACAGGTCTGAACAGGGTCTGTCCTCCCCAAGTGTGCATTCTCCTCCTTAGCAACAGCAGCCCTCACCCTTGTAGGGAGCTCTGCCAGAGCTAGAGTGGCAGGGATGCACACTGGTATGTTCATGGGAAACTGACCAGAGCCCCAGGCAGTTTCATCTGCTTCCTCTACCTTGTTTCCAGGAGTAAGGGATCCTGTGGGTGCCCTTTTCATGAGCAGAGTGTAGGTTTCTTACAGCCCTTCTATAAATCCCGCTAGTTTTCAAACCAAGTAAGGGACTCATTCATATTCCTGGTGTCAGACCCCAGGATTGGGGTGCCCAATGTGTGGCTTGAACCTATCACTCCCCGGGGAGGATCTCCAAGCCCATGATATCCCCTTTCTCTTCTGTGTCCCCTCCTAGGGGTTGGGTCCCAACCTGATTGCTTCTCCTCCCTTCCTACCAATTGGGGTGGATCTTTCTTTACAGCCTTGGTATAGAAGAGCTTTTCTGCCAGTCTCCAGTTTTTTTTCAGTTAGAATTGCTGTACATGTACATGTATTTTTGATGTGTTCATTGGGGGAGGTGAGCTCCACGTTTTCCTACTCTGCCATCTTGATCTACTCCCTTCACTACCTCCTTTTAATAGACAAGAAACTGAGGCCTGGGAAGCAGGAAAGACCTGCCCCCAAATCAGTCCCTTCTGAGCCCAGTTTTGTTGAGGTGCAGTGTGAGATGCACTCTTATCAGAGGAAGCCACCTCTTGGATAATTTACCATTTTGCCGAACACTGAAGACGCAGTTGGACCACAACTCAAGTTGCTTTATGTAACAGGATTCTGTTTTGTTTGCCTGAGTTGGCAAAGTTTCTCTGTGAGGACTGGGAAATCTCTGCAGCTTCAGCAGGAGGCCTGCTGTCAGAGAGAGGGTGGTAGGCAGGAGTCACTGGATGTCAGCCTGTGAGAATGCCTTCAGGTGGCCACTGCATCCTAAACACAGCCCAGGGAGAGCTGACATCTCCTGGAAGGGCTGCCAAAATATCCCCACACAAATATGGAAATTTGAGCCTTTATTAAGTAGCTTACAGTTTCTGCTTCAGCAAATTCAGCCCACTGCTGCTAAGATACACACCATGCCTTAAAAGTGATGCAGAAAGTTTAGCCAAGGAAGAGAATGTTTTGGGGAATCTTCATTCTAGTGGAGAAGTCACCCATCCTGCTACCATTATCTCAACTGGGAAACAAAACTGGGAAAAACAGGTAGTTGTGAGTCACTCTCTCTCTTTCTTCCTCTCTCTCTCTCTCTCTCTCTCTGTATTTGTGAATCCACATTTAACACATAATGCTATTTTTTAAAAAAAATATTAATTTCCTTGATTTAGGAAGGAAAATCTAAATAGAATTAGCTTGTCAACATGAAAGCATTACTGGTTATAATTTATTTCAGAATGTTGGAAGTATTTGGGGTAAGGAGGCACACTTGGCCAATAATTTGCAATATTTTGTACCCAGTTAATGACCTTTTACATATGGACTTGAGCAGAGTCCATGAGTATAATATATTTCCAGAGTCCCAGTGGGTCAGGCCTAATTGATATCATTAGAGCCCCAGTCCTTTCGCACATGGCCTTGGAGATGTCTCTGTTACTAAGAAAGCTGCTTTTGATTTATTTTGCTTTTCTTCTTCATTCTTTTCCTCTTTCTTTCTTCCTTTCTCAAGTTCTGCTCAAAGGGCAAACTTGTGAAGGTTAAAAACCCACAATCCAACTGCAGGGTTGGAACATTCTGGCTTGCAAATCTGTTTCTATAGTCGGGACATCTAACGAGATGCCCTTGGCATGTCTAACGGGTAGTGAGTCTTTTTTTTTTTTTTTTTAAAGGGGGCATTCTATGTGTAAGACACACTAAAACATTTCAGTCATTTCTCAGATGTTTCTTGTTCCTGTTGGAAGAAAAGTATATTCTGGCTCAAGCTGCAGCAAAAAACTTGAGGTCTCTAAATGATCTTATAAAACTTTTCTCTGCTCAGGTTCAAGTTCTGTGTCCCCTTAACTCTGATATACGTTTTCATCCTCAGTCTTAAACTCACAATGGAACTTTTATAGTGATTGGTAAAGTTTTTAGGTTTGACTTATTTTTATTTAAGCTAAAACAATCCAATAAATATGTTCAAATTGATGGTGGTAATTAAGCTTATGTGTTTTAGATTATTCTCAAATTTCTCCATCTGTCAACAAGAGGGATTCTGAAAGCCATGAGCCAAAGATCATGAATTTCAGTGGATTCTGGCAGTAACCAATGTTCAAGCATGCCATCTAATAGTAGATTCAATTATTTAGCGTTTTATTTCTGACAATTAGATTGCATTAAAATATTAAATGCATAATTTTTGGTGTTTAATTAAAATGGAGATGTGAAAAATATACCATTCATTGGAATTTTATCCTTGAGATTTTTTTTGGTACTTCTTATATTTATAGAGTACAGAATAGATTACAGAATACTTTCACAAGCTCTTAATAGATGCTCAAAATCATGTAAGGTATGCAGAGAATTCCTGTGTTATATATATGGAGACTGATAATTAAAGAGGCAAAATTTCAGTAGTTAGCCTCAGTCCACACAGCTGAGAAAGAATGGAGACTAGTGCTCATTCCCTGTCATTTCTAGTTCAGGGCTATGTCTATTACCAATAGCAGTCTGTTTTTGGAGGTATGCCAAACTCATAACGTAGCTTTCAAAGCTGTGCAGAGTCTGTACAGGTCAGCTTCCCATGCCCAGGCTTTGTTTATATCACTTCATGTTCTGCTAAATCAAACTTACTATGACAAGTTTTATTTGTTTGTTTGTTTGTTTCTTTTTTTCTGGGTCTTCTCTGACATTCTTCTCTCTGCCGGAAATATTCTTTAGTATATTGCTATATATGCTATGGGGGAAAATAAAGTTACATTCCCGGGTTAGCAAACAGTGTTCTTTATTGCAGGACTTCTCAAGGTCTTTAATAAGCTAATAAATGTTGCCAATCTCCCAGAAGCAGACAGACTATGAAGAGTTTGCCTAACAATCTTGGGATGTAAGTGATTTGTCCAAGATCATGCAGCCTAATTACTGATTCCACCAAGTCAGCCTCTGGGTTCTCAGCCCAGGGTCCATGTCATCATGTCATGCTGACTCCATGATTTCTCTAGCAGTCATTTGTCTGTTCACTTTGGTCAGAATACTGTTTGAAAGTAAGGCAATCATAGAAAGAAGATGGCATTGAGAAGGAATTGAGATGGTATAAAGAGATAGACTCTCTTCCCAGCTTCCATACTGGCTGGTAATTGAAAGTGAGAGCCTTCTGAAGCAGTGAGGGCTTAAGAACATATCTTCAAATTGATAGCAAGTTCTTCAGATGCAGGGGATTGTTTTAAGTGTTCTCCAAATCAGTAGCAATGACCAGATCTAATTTTTCACAAATAGATTGTTCCACATAAAATATTACCATCTACAAGATTAAAAATTGAAACAGACAAGCATACACCAATATCCTGCTCTCTCCTCTCTTATAGGGAACATTTTTCTTTACAACACATAATTTAGAGAACATTAGTACCTCCTAAGTCTTATAAATTGGAAGAGTCTGACTGTTTGTACATTTAGGAAGAGAAAATAAATGAGAAAAAATCTGACACAGCAAGAGATCACAGGGAACAGAAACTTTATCTTCAAATTCGATATCACTGATAACTTCTGGGTTCCTTGGCTGCAGACTCTAGTCTATTCTACACCTTTATGCAAATTAGAAAAAGATACATCCCTTGGGCAGAAACAACCCCATAGCTAAGTCATCTCTTCTTCCAGGAGAACCCAGCCCTCTTCAGTGCTGAGAGCTTGGTGAGCTGAACTCAGGCTGGATTCTAGCCCCCACCTCCCCCTTAGCTGGGTGCCCTAGTGCAGTGAACTCCCTGAACAACTGCACAGGGAGCACTGCCTATAAGGACCCACTCCTCCTCTTCTTTCTCCTGCTTGCTTCAAAATCTGATGTGTCATGCTCGGGCAGGGAACATAGCACTATTAGGGACCATTACCACCTAATACATTTTTATGGGCAAGGAGTATTCTATAGACTTCCCCCTTGGGTGCAGATCATATAACTATAAATTTCCCCAGGAGCTTTCAATTTCTTTTTATGATGATACATCCCCTCTCTACCCCATCGATCGCATTCTCTGGAATTCTCTTTCTTATTCATCAGGTTTCCCTCTGTCCTAGCTCTCTTTTGGCATATGCACTCTGACCCCCACAACCCTACACATATGTAAGGTACAAAGAGCTCCTCGGCCATGATCAACAATAAATAAATCCCAGAGGCAGCATTGAATTACCACAGTTTTATTTCCACCATCATTCTCCCCTGCCTTTGTCCTTCTTCTCAAAGTGTAAAGAACCTTAATGTTGTTGGGAAAACAGATGAGTGGGTTCAGTTAGCAGAGATATAATACTCGCACTGTTTCTTTGGGAGATCTGAGGGCTAAAGTGCACAGGAGCTTCTCTTTTAGGTCAGGGAAGGGCACGTGAGCTATTTGCTTTAGAAGGTATTGTTGAGAATTAATCAAAATGAAACACAGGTTTGCATTTTCTTGGGGAGAGGTTAGAGACAGAAGTGAGGTCGACCTGAGAATAAATCTTGGTTTGGTTGCAAACTGCTTGGGAGTGGACCAGATGCTTCATCCTGCAGCTCAGTTTCCTAGTCTGCAAAATGGGATCTAAAGCGCCCACCGCTGGACTTGTGGGAAGAAATGGACACAGTGTCTCTTGGGATTCCTGACCCTGCTCTGTCCTGTCTCTAGCTTCTCTCTGGCATTTCTTCCTTTTTGACCTTCCCTCTTGCCAATAACATCTCTCTTCTTTGCTTCTCCTCTATTGTCTTCTCTTCCTCTTCTCCCACCTTCCCAAAAGAAAGTGGTATTTTTTTTCCACCTTATTCTTTAGAGGATATTCTTTTGCAGGATGATGTCACAGCCTTTCCCCTCCTGTGAATAGAACCATTTTGATCAAGACAAAACCACCATGGGAACCCAGAAAAGGTCACCTGGATCTGCCTTGTATACAACAAGCCCCACAAAGAGACAGCCCATCATGAAGAACTTTTGCATTGAAAAGAATGTTTCTATTCACCAGGACATCTTTCCATCTTAACAAGGGGGAAGTTAAAAGACTCACACTTGAACTTAAGGAGAATCACACTTTACATATTTTGCTTCATTGTAACCCTAGAACAGTAAACTACTCCTGGAAAAAGGCTTTTATGGCCATTGTAAGAGAAATACCCTGAAACTGATTAAGGACCTGACCCAGATGTAAAGCAAGGGATGAGTTTTTTGGGTGATTTTCCCCCTGGGGTTATTGTTTCTGAGTCAGTGAGAAGCCACTTATGTCTAATAGCTTTATACTGATTAAAAGAAAATAACATTATACCCCATCCACCCCCATCTCTAACCAAAACCCTTTTGGGGCCAACTCGAACCTTGCAAGTGAACAAATTCAGTATTATTTCACAGCATTAAAAAATTTTCCTTTTCTTGCAATTAAAAATATATATACCCAAGATTGAGTATCAGGACATTATTATGTAGATCTGTTAGAGAAATGAGACGTGCCAGCATTGAGTTGGAAGGGAATATTATTTACCATTCCTGTTTCTACCTCTGTCCTAGTTTCTTTCCTCTTTCTGCCCTGGACTCTTCTTTCTTCTTGGCCTCACCAGATATGCTGAATTGTGGTAAGCATGTCTGACAAAGCCTCAGCAAAGCACAACTGCCTTTCCAAGAACCAACATCTTCCTATGAATTTATATGTCGATTCAGTTAAATTGTTAAATCCCAGTTGCTTTATTCAAAAGCTGTTTATTCAAACGTTTTTATGAAGCAAACACCAAAACCACCCACTGTCAGATGCTCACACCTATGCACACTTAGACACCTCAACAGCAGCCCACGTTAACCTGACAGTAGGTATGGCTGCTATATTTTACTAGTCTTCAATACATTAAACATGCTCTACACAAAGAAATATGACTGCAAGAATTATAATAATTAGTGCCTATTAAAGGAGGGGGAAAAAGACATCGCTACCTTGTAACAACTTAATGAAATCAGTATGACCAATTTTTCAAGACTCAGTGCTGAAAGGAAAAATCCCACTCTAAGTTAATATGATGTGGCTCTCATGGTGACTCTTGCCAGCACTATGATATCAACAAATGGCTTTTAGTCCTTCTATAACAGGGAGACAATATTCTTTGGGATTCCTGGAAGGAGGTGAGCTAGAAAGTAGACTATCCCAGATCCTAATAATTTAATTCCTAGGTTTTGAGGTGTACACTTCCTTTTCTAGTTTAATTTGGTTGTTTGATTTTGTTTTTGAATGCAGAGTAAAATGCACTTATCTGTCAGGATTAAGCCATGTTCCTTCTCTTTCTGCATAGATGTTCATTTCAGTCCATCCCTGAAGACTATGCGAACTTTAATTCTCTGATATGTCTACTATGATGTAGGTTTCCTACTCTTATTTTTCACTTAAAAGAAACAGCATTCAGAGTGGCTGACATTTCCAAATGCAGAGAATGATTTAATGGAGAGGCCAGGCTTATTCCCTAGCCTCTCCCCCAATTCTCCTTTTGGGTTCACAATGTGGTTTTATAAAAACAAAAATGTATTAAAATAATATACTTTTAGCAGACAGTGAACCCAATCATGGAGTCCTAACTGCACAATTTAAGTTGACAGCAATGGGATTTCTTTATACACAAGAGTCAACGAAAATTATGAAATCGGGCCCTGGGTAAGTTCAGGGCATTAACATTCAGAAACACTTTGACATTTGCAACAGTAATGGTCCAAGCACTCCGTTCAGGACACCTCTTAGTTCATCATGTAAATTCACCTCTCTTTTCTCTTGATTTCAAAATAAGGAGCTCAATGGCTTTGCTTCATCTTACAGGGCTGATTAGCTGGCTAATGGACCACCTTTCCATGGTTGCAGTTTTCTCATATTTCATTAAATACACAAGACTTCTGTATTGCCAGTTGCTCTCCAGAGAACACCTGTTTTGCACACAAAAGTATTTACATCTCTTCTCTGTTTTCCAGAAATTGCATAATTGTTTTAGTCCTCTCGTCACTGATAAATGTCTAGTCCATTAAAATAGGCCCTGAACTTGGCCTCCATTCCCCCCAGATTCTCAGCTAAGTGTCAAGGGTCAGTGGGACACTGTGTCCCTGAAGCCACAGGTATCCCTGGTCCCCAGTGATTGCCTCCTCTGTCTTGCCAAAGCAAGGGACATCCTTCTGCCATCCAAATGGAAACCTTCACCTGAAGCCTTCTCACCGTCTCTTCAGAGCTTCACCATCCCCTGAAGTCATCCATATTTCATGGAATGTGTGTTTGAAGCAGTCGACTGGGGAGATAGCGTGGTTTTCTTTCTCTTTTATAATCCTCTATGGTAATTGAGTTCATTATTATGATTTCACACACAGGGATCTGGAATCTTCTGAGAAGTCGACAGAAAACCCATATAAATGAAAATATCAAGACCAACCAAAAACCAGTGTGTGTGTGTGTGTGTGTGTGTGTGTGTGTGTGTGTGTGACCTACTTATCAGCAGCCATTTCTGGGCACATATGATTTTACCCAGTTGTGTTGGTAAGTATCACATGGAGATGTGTGAATCATGGCCCTGACCTCCAGGACTTTAGAATTACGTTGTAGTTAGGAATCCTACCTATGATGGGTTATTTTCCTGGTTGCAAGGCAATGAGTAATATATCACCCAAATTCAGGAAAACTTAATTTTGTCACAGAAGAAAATGAATGTATGGCTATTTCTTGGGAAATGACTCATTGCCCTCTCAAGGCAAATAGCAATAAGGCCAAAGTTAGAAAAAAAAAATGGAGTAAATAAAACTCCACTCTTAAATGCATTGAATAGTAGAAAAATTACTGAGTTAGGTACCTGAGTTAGAAATTCTAATTTGTTCTTGACACTGAAGAGGTGCATTATTCAATGAGTAACAGAAGAAAAGTTTCTCTCTCTCTCTCTCTCTTTCTCTCTATATGTGTATATAAAATATATAAATTATAAATATTATATAAAATTATATATTATTTAAATAATTATATAAAATATATAGTTATTACCTGTTATCATAGAAATATTAAAAAGTAAAAAAAACTACTGTATCACCTGGTCTTTTCACTACATATTGATAAGCCAACAAACAAACCAAAAGGCCCCGGAAACTAGTAACTAACAGCTTGCTGTGTACTGAACATACACATTCCACAGAATGTCAATAGTAATTAAACAAGGTCACTCTGAGATTGTGATGAAATTTGACAAAGCAAGGTCACTCTATACCTGAATATACAGCAAAGACAAGGACATCATGCAACAAAAATAACCAATATCTTTCTCTATTGGTTAATATCAGTGACTAGGACAGCAATGGCAGCTTCATTTCTTCCATCTACTAATAAAAACCATTAAAATACCCAATTCCCAAATGCCCCTATTTCAAGAGAGCACCCAAGATCAAGATCAAACCTCACTTTCCTAAGCCCTTTCCAAAACTACCCAACAGAAGCCCAAACCTTATAACAAGCCTAGCTCAACACCCCATCACTGAGAAATACCTTGTGTGTGTTTTCCTGTGTTGCAAAGAGTTAATATAACTTCTACTACAGGTATACTCCCTGCGTCCTTTGTTTGGGGCATTAAAAAAATACACAGTGTACATAACTTTTTTTTTTAACAAAATAAGGGTCATGGTTAAGACCTATTTTTAAGCAATTCTCATTTTATCAGTCTTTGCAAAGATGATTTTTAATGTCTGTTTAGTATCCTATCATATAGATGTTACTCCTTTTGAAAATATATAAAATGTAAGAATTATACAAAAGTGTTATGCTTGCCAATTTATAAAGTATGCCACAAAATTGTCTACTTTTTCTCCCCAACTTTATTGAGATATTATTGATATATAACATATGTAAGTTAAAGTGTATAATATGATGATCTGATACACCTACAGATGTCCCTTGGTATTCTCAAGGGATAGGTTCCAGGACACCTTACAGACACCAAAATTCAAGGATACTCAATCCCTTATATAAAATGGCACAGTATTTGCATATAACTTAGGCACATCCTCCCTTATACTCTAAATCATCTCTAGATTACTTATAATAACTTAAACAATCTAAATGCTATGTAAATAGTTGCAAATACAAATGCAAAAGCTATGTAAATAGTTGTGTGTGGCAAATTCAAGTTTTGCTTTTTGAAATTTTCTGGAATTTTTCTTTGAATATTTTTGATCTTTGGTTGGTTGAATCTATGAATGCAGAACCATGGATACGAAAGGCCGACTGTATATATCTATTTTGCAAAATGATTACCACAATAAGGTTAGTTAACACCTCCATCCCCTCACATTATTATCATTTGTGTGTGTGTGGTAATAACATTTAAGATCTATCCTTTTAAAGACTTTCAAACATAATGCAGTACTGTTAATTATAGTCACCAAGCTGTGCATTAGATCCCCAGAACTTATTCATCTTACAGCTGGAAGTTTGTAGCTTTCGACTAATATCTCTCCACTTCCCCCACCCTCTCATCTCCTGGCAACCACAAATCTATTCTCTATTTCTATGAGTTTGGCTTTTTTAGATTCCACATATAAGTGGGAACATACAGTATCACAAAATTTTCTCCATGCAACAACTCTGTAAGGTAGGTATATAACTATATAAGTACTTAGCTCCTTTTAAAGATGAGAAAATTAAAATTTAGTAAAAAAAAAATGACAACACACCAGTAATTGACAAGGATTGGACTTCATTCCATGTAATTTAATGCTGTTGATGCCATGCAATCTAATATCTCTCCTAACTTAAAAATTCTTCAGGGTCTAGCTTGCCATTTTGTATATAATATGGTTTTTATATTATTATAATGTTACAGATGGCTCATAAATCTGATATTTCATAAACCTGATCATTCCTTTGCAATGGTTTAAGACCTCAAGTGTGGCAAGATAATTTGTTGCATTAAGTGAACAGTGTAGAGGTTAAGAGAATAAACTTGTGTCAGACAGCTTGGGTTAGAATCCTGGCTCCACCAAGGCTTAGCTAGCCTTGGATGTTTCTTTAAATGTATTTGTGCCTCAGTTCCTTTTACGTAAAAATAGAGATAATGGTATTTTCCACAAGATTGCTGCTATATTAATTTTTTTTTTAATTCCTACCTGTTGAATAAAGTAAAACTTTCCTTTTAGGCAGCAAATTACATTTCTGAAGACATTGTAAATTGCTTCATAGCTAATAAGCAGTCCAGTCTAATAGTTCAAACATTGTTACTGGAATTCTACATTTCCAAACATGTATGACCTTTAGCAAATGACTTGGCTACCTCTCAGGTTCATGTCTCCATTCAAAGAAGGAACATAAATGCCCAGTTGCCACAAGGCAAGAGTCACATTATTTCTGAGACCTCAGATTCTACATGAGTCCTGAATGAAATTCTCTCAATGAAGGACTCCAAGATGAGTCCCAGTGTTCCTCCACTGTGGGTGTAGTACAGGGATGCACTCAAGAATTTGGATAGAGGAAGATAAATGACAACGAATAAGTTTTTAGGTTCAAGTAGTATTCTAGTGCTTGCTGGAGAAATACATTGGTACAAACATCAGGCTTACTGTAGATTTCAACATTTACTATTTTTTAATTAATGAAATTTAAACATATAAGAACTGTGTCACACAATGCAGGCCCTATTTTCAATGTCACATTAAAAGAAATATATGAAGAACGTGAGCCTTAGGGAATAATAACAGAATAACACCTATGTATTTACCTAAAAGCTAATCCTCCCATGGAGGTATGCTCATTAAATACAGTTCAGAGAATTAAAGAAAGTTTAGTGTTATTTGTAGTACCATGTATAATTGACCACCATTTGAGGGAAGCGAGGGAGTTAGGGTTTTTTATGTTTGTTACTCCCTGTAAAACATCCTATGTGGGATTTTGAAATAACATATTAAAGGGAAAATCAAGGAAAAACATGTAAAAATAGGTTCATTTAAAGGGGTGGTGACAAATTGTACAATTATGATGGTACAATTCATTCATTTTGTTACCAACCATAATTTACCTCTGTCCTCCAAAGCCTACAGTGCCCTCACTTCCAATCTCCATGTCCAGGGCAGGTGCACTCTGTGCAAGCGAAGGTCAGTTCTGATGTGGAGAAAGTTCACATAACACTGTAGGTGCTAATGCTGTATTTTTATGGTCATAATGTCCATATTATATACATGTGTACATATAATGTATTTTTAGGTTGTGTATATAATAGTAGCTTTATTTTATAAATTTTATAAATTTATAAATTGAAAATTGAAGCACTTGATGACTTGGCCAGTGTCATGCACTTAGAAAGTCATAGGACTTGACATTACAATGTCCAGAAACAGAAATTACTGACCTAAATTCAGTTTTATTTCCAATAATGTTAGAAAACTTGATTGTATTATTCGTCCAAATGAAAGAATTTTATAACTAGAATAACTAGTTAAATAGTTTATTAAATTTCTATTGAGACTATTAAATAAAATTACCAGGGTGTTTATACAGAGAAGTTTTTTGTTTTGTTTTTTTTTTCCCTTTTGCATTGTCTTACAAAAAAGAAGAGATTTCCCCTTTGATAGGGCAAAACCTTTTGCTTTGAAGACAACTTGCCTGAGAAGGCAGTCATCTGAGGCCAAAAACTTGGCTGAAGGCACTGAAAGAGTGAGGCCTCAGCCTTATTTTGTATTAAAGAAATTGTTAGTATAAATGCAATGTTACTAGTCCTCTATTTAACCCATTAGAGCTTTCCCTCATTTTGCTCAAAGGAAATAATTCCAGTCAGTAAAGTATTTTAGTGAATCCTTGTCTATTTGAAGAGTATTTTTCTTTATCAAGTCTACGGATTCTGAAAAGAAACCACTTTGTGAAGACTAAATATTTTTAAAACTATGAAGTATAAGAATTGTGAGAAATGAAGGATTCTGATTAACTCCATGTTCTCCTTCACCGGGGAACGTGGGGCACGTGTGCCATGCAAGGATGACGGCAGGTATAGATGCGCCAAGGAATGCCAAGGATTGCTGGGGCTGCCAGAAACTAAGAGAGGGCGGGAACAGATTCTCCTCAGATCTTCCAGAAGAAACCAACCTGCCCACAACTTGATCCTGAACTTCTAGCCTCCAAAACTGTAAGAGAATAAATTTCTGCTGTTTTAAGCCACCACACTTGTGGTACTTTTATACAGCGACCCTGGGAAACTAATACACTAAATAAACTCATTTCAGATATTATATTTTTTTCCTTATTCTTTATGAAAAAAAAAAAACCTTGAAAAGTGAAAATGTCAATTGTCCTCAATTTCTTATTTGTCTCTAATAAATAAAATCTAGTGGACTACATGTTACCATGTTTGATTCCATGTAATAGTTTCTTTTATTAAATATATTTGAAGAGTAATTTGTGCACTTAGATAAGTCACTTTTCCATTTTCTAAGTCTAAATGTCACTTAGGAATTTGGTAATTATCAGGAAATCAATTAAAGTAGAGGTTTATAAATTTGGAATGATAATTCATAGAGCAATGGAATTTAGAACAAAATATCCAATACTCCAAATCTAACACTCTATCTTAAAGATAGTTAACCAACTCAGTTGCGGGGATTTCTACACTGTGTAGCTGTTAAGACTGGGGGACTCTGGAGACTCCAGAGCACTTCTACGTGAATGGAAATCTGTGTTCGCCAGTTTTAGTCACAGAACTTGGACAAGTCAATTAACCTCTGCATTTTTCAATTCCCATTTTCATAAATATGGAAATGATAGCTGTCTCATTGGATGCTGTGGATTAAGTGAGTAAGTACATGTAAAGCTATTAAGAACAGTGTCCAGCATGGATTAAGCTTTGATGTTTACTATTACTGGGGTGACTATGTAACTTATCCACTTTCAGTTGTGAAAGTGGGTGGAGCTCTACTATAATTAACCTGGATGATATAATCTAAGTGTCTGGGGTACCTGAAGCATATGATAACAGAAAGTTTTAATAGCTCTATGGACTGAAAAAATTCATCACAAAGGGCTTAGTATAATTTTGAATAAAGTTTTAGTAACTTCCTTAGAAAGTCTTTATGGATTTCCAAATCTGCAGTCTTTTCTGTAATTCTGAAATCCAAACAACTCTGAACCCCAAAAGTTATGAAAGCTTTTCTTCATTTGTTTTGCTTTTCATAAACCTGTGAAATTGTGAACTTAATTTGGACAAATTTTTGTCTTTATTTATTCCACTTAGAAAGAATGCTATTATATTCCATGGCCTGAAATATTAATGTATTTAATACAAGAGACAGGTGAGCCTAGCTGGTGCACCATTTTTCCTTTCTAAAATCAGAAACACTCTAAATTCAAAACACACCTTGCTGTAAAGTTTTCTGTTAAGGAAATGTGGACATGTGTTACTTAAATTCAAATGATTGTTAAAATTCTATTCTACAATTGGCCAGTTTATTAGGCATTGTAATACACAATTAAAAGTAACTTAGACATAGTCCAAGGATGTCAGAAAAAAAAATTTTAATTACTGGAGGAGGGAGGCACATAAACTTTCATCTGTGATACAAAGCACGTTGTCTAGTTGTTCAATGGAAATACAAACACTGAAGTTTGGACATGAGAACTTATCAGGGAGGGCTGCAAGAAAGAGGAGCCATTTGACCCAAGTTTTGAAAGATGATTAGGATTTTATTAAACAAAAAAATAGGAGAGTGCTTTTGATCTCATGGACCAAAACATATTTGATATGTTCAAGGCATGCCGAGTTTTGAATAGTATGACCAAAGCAAAGGATGATGACAGGAGGTAGTAAAATCTAGTGAAAAGATTAATTTCTGATGCCTGAAGAGAAAAATAATATTATTTTAACTCTTTTAAAAAGTAGTTCTTTCCCCTGTTATTAAGAGAAGAAAAAAGACAATTTGGGGTAGATATTTTGTGTGAAATATTTTTCTAATAAAATTGTGTATTTTGAATGGCAGAGTGTGGCATTTTTGATTTGATATTTTGAGATTGCAGAAAGAGGTAACAAACAGATGGAAACTTTAAAGCCTATCATCAGCAATACCATTTCATGGAAGATATGGAATACTGGATATAGAGCTTTGTTCCTCAGGAAGGTTAAGATTGTAGAGTAACCAACTCATCTGTTATGGTGGCCAGTGTAAGCCAGTCTTTGTGGACCAGGAGGTAGTTTTCTGTTTCTGGAAACATTAGAGTATCCTCGTTCCTGACTGGCAAACACAGTGCATAATATAGGAGGGTGATTTTTCTATTCTACCAGGGAAATACCTACATGGGTAACCTAGGTAGCCTTATCATCACAGGTCTCTATGTCTTATAGATTGTAATCTGAGTGATTGAGGGAAAGTAAAGATGCTTTATCTTTTAGTTGAGCTTCTTTGGGTTTCAAGAATTGGGAACCAACTTAAACCAGCATTAATAAAAGTGACAGTTGTGGGTATGATCTTTGAATATTCAGTATAGAAGTCAAGGGGTCTCGAAGAATCCCAAAGTTGCATGCTATATGACCTCAGAAGGGATTGCCACAGGGAATTAGCAAACCCAGACAACCTGTTCTTCCTCTTGCTTGTCTCTTAATTGTCCGCATCTACTTCTTTCTTTTGTCAAGGCAAACTGGTTGTCTCTGCTTCTTGCTTCTCAGCCTTCATGGTAGAAGATGACTATCCCACAATGTCCAAATTGCATGTTTCTCACCACCAGTCACACATAGAAATAACTAATTTTCTCTGCATTCCATGCCTCAAATCCAGAGAGCTTAACTGATCAGTCCAGCCAGGTTGGCCCTGGTGGAAATCTCTGAACTAGTCAGCGCTGGCCTGGTACATGGAGAGCAGGGTGGTATCACACAAATATAGCTGCTAGTTCACAAGCATGTAGGAGAGGCTGAGAGAGCAGAGCATTTTCAGTGGCTGGAGATCTAATAAGACATCTTGAAGAATATCTACTCAATAATTTTATTAACTTCTTTGATTCTTTGGATGATATTGGGGAAATAATATTAAAAGTACAGTTTATCTTTTGCCATATCCTCACCGTGTATATAAGTCAACCTGATGTGCAATGTTGGTGCCACCACTGGTTTTGGTAGCAGACAGACCTGGGTGCCAGTCTGACTCTACAATTTGGGGATGTGTATTTTTGACCTAGTTCCTTAGTCCCTTCTACTCTCAGTTTCCTCATCTGTAAAATGAGGATGATCAGACCAACCATACAGTGTTGTAATATGTATAAAATAAAAAGTGCAAAAAAACATCAAAATAAAATACTCAGCATAGTATCTGACAATAAGTAGGTGCTTGATAAATAATAATTGGTAAAAGTATTGTTTATTTGGCATATGCACCATTATTACAATAAGTTCTTGCACCAAACCCATTATTAACATTGGCCTCACACTGATTGATATTCCCATGGTCAACGTGTCAGTTCCACATATTCTAATGAGATGTTGTGATGGGATCAGTCAGCTAATTCTACTGCTCATTTACCCTTCTACAAGACTCTCCATACAAAAAAGGAAAAACTGCAATGAAATGGAAGAGTCACCTTGGCAGGTAAACAGAGGATATCATCCATATTTTCTGGTTAAATGTAAAAAAAAGTGAAAAGCAGATTGTCAAAATTCAGCTAGAAACAAGAATCCCCAATTCATATATTGACTCACTGACATTATCACAAAGGGATCAAGTGATGACCCTTCCCCAGATGAGTTCAACCCAGAGCAAGAAGGAGATAACATTGAGTAAACATTTCTTAAAGGGAAAATGTCTTCTACACTCAATAAGCTTTGTGCTGTCACCCCCAAAAAATGGAGGAAGAAGTGAAGAAGAGTAAAAGATAACGTACTGGTATAACTAGTGGTTTCTGTTTGCTTTGTGTTCCAGGATGCAGCCAAGACAAGTCGTCAGGTCTCAGAGTGAATTTTCTAGTTACCGTGGATGATGCATTCAGTCAGCTGTGGTGACGGATTGTTGGTATTAGTGGACTTGAGTGTGATTAATAAGGCTGCTCTGTCTCTGACAGAGTGGGAATGGCACCACTAAAATTGAATGGAGGCAATCCTACTAAAATCTGTTAGGGATGCTCCTTGGGGAAAAGAAAATGGTACAAGGGAAATACCGGGAGTAGAAGCATCAGTTCACCAGCTGTAGCCCCATAGATCAAAGCAAGATGTCAAGGTCCCATTAAACAGAAGAACTCTGTGCTTCTCACTTGGTCTTCTTAACAATGAACAAACCTGGATTCCTTACCTCCTTCCACAGAGGCATACATTTATTTATAGCAGGGTCATGTATGTACCAGTGTATATATTTGTGTGAACTGTTACCTGTATGGATGGAAGAAGAAAATCAAAATGATAATACATTTGCGATTAAGTATATTTTTGTTTTAAAATGTGTCAACTGTCAGGTTTGAAATAAAAAGAGAGAGAGAGGGAGAAAAAGAGAGAGAAAGAGAGTCAATCTTTGGTCTATTAACAGATGTGTTTAACATTTAGATACTAGAGCCAGGGTTTTATATGACACAAAATGAAAATATATTCTCTTATGACAGTATAACTTTCATCACCATTAAAATACAATAAAACTGTACAATGGAAAAGAGGAAATATTTGAAAAGCTGGGTGAGGCTGTGTCATATATTGAGTTAATATCTGAGAGTTATGTTTCTGGTTAAGCCTGTATCAGGAGACTTAAAAGGCATAAAATATACCTTTATCCATCTCTCAGAGTTTCAGAAATTGGAATGTGTGCTTCTAAAATCAAAGACAACTGTTTTTATTGATAGTCTATCTGGAAGAACTGACAACAAAGAGCTTGCTACTTTGCTGGTGGGCAGAGTAGTGGGGGCTTACAAGGTGCTATTACTGATCATTGCCTTGTATGATCAATGTGGACTTTTGAGAAATGTCAGTACTATCTCAATACAATTGCCCCTTAAGGGTGGTGGAGTCTTGTAGAGCAAAACCTTTAGTGACAACATTATCATTCATAATGAGGGTCTACAAGATGCTAGATGAGCTTCTATTTGTTCTACATAAAATAAACACAATTCTATTGGTCTGGACCTTTAATTCTAAGCAGACACTCTGGAATATTTTACTTTTACAAATAATTTTATAAAATTAAATAAAATAATATTTTATTATGTTTACTTAATCTCTTTTTTTTTAGTTGCAGTTAGGATAATTTAGCAATGGAAATAATCTATATCTTTATGACACTTTACAACTTACTAAGTACTTTGTACACGTACTTTTATTTGAGCATCACAACTTTTTAAAATATATTGGGCTTTTCTAATATTTTTTCCCTTTTTTCTCCCCCACAAGTTATTGAAGTCTGGGAGAAGGAGTGGAGAAAATTTGAAGATTTATATTCCCAGAAGATGAAGATGATCTGAGATTTGGAAGTTGTTCAAGGGTAAATTAAATAATGAGACAAGTAAGATGTTAATTCTATATGTTTTTCATGTCTCAACTGGTTATTTCAGCCTCATATAAATGGAATTCATATTTTGCTTAAATGATGGAGATGTGATGCTCACTCATTGTACCTGGTGTAATACCCATTTTCTTGCAGATGTGGAGTGTGTTTAATAAATTTCTTATTATTTACTTGTTTGTTCATTTCTTTGTAAACACAGTTATAAACCTCATTCTTGTCACATACAACCTTTCCTAACTGTAAAATCACATCAAATCCTCAAGAGAGCAACATGCAGCAGGTGGCTTTTATTAAATACCAGTTTCTAAAGATATAAGCAGATTCTGTCAAAAAGCTGTCCCTGTATCAAACTCGGGTATGCACTCAATTCTTATAAACACATTTATGTGTTTTATTAAGTCCAAAATAGTTGATATATATTTAATGCTTCAAGTGATAGAAATATAAAGATTTATTTTAAAAATTTTAAATAAATACAGGTATATAAATGCATGTGATTAAAAAAAAAAAAAACAACAACAGTACCCACCTACCATACACCAATTATCAATCAGTATCTATATTTATAAATTAAATTCTTGGTTTCCATGTCACCACTAAACGCTAATACATCCTCATGCTACAGTTATCATGAAAGCAACTAGTCCTTGTTAACCCTCAGGGATTTAATATACATAGAAGAAGCAGCTAGAAGGTGGTTTGCAAGAGATGTCAGCCAATCTCACTCTGCCCCTTCCACACACCCAACATGGTGGCCCAGGCATGCTGAGGTGGAGGTACTGTTTGTAAGTGTGGAGGGTGACTTAGTCCAAGTGTCCAAGGTGGTCAGCATGTTTATTCCAATCTAGGTGGGTCTGTACGGAATGTGTAGGCTGGTCATAGTGTCACAGGGAAGAGACCCAATCCTGTACAGAGACTAACCTACTTTCTCATTTTTTCCTACATCACAATCCCTTAATCTATGCCCACAGCTGTGCTGGCTTAACAGAAACTAAGGTAGACACCACAGAAAAAAAATCACAGAACCAGTCTCAGTTAGAAAGCCCCAAGATGGCAACAGCCAACTACCCTGAACCAGTTCCAGCCTGACCACGAGGACAGAGCTTGCGCAGATGAGACCCAGTATCCAAAAGTTGCTTTTGCCTCATTACCATGCTAGGATCTCCACCCAAGGTGGGGACTTGCACTTTGCTAGGCATAATTAGTACCATGTGTAAAGGAGCACAGAGTGCTGTGCATGTTCTGGTTGTTTCTGGAAATCGCCACCCCCTTCCTGGAATTCTGGTGGCACACCCACCTCTAACCGCTTAAAAGCTTCCTGCTTCCCTTCCTCAGGGGGAAGGGATCTTTAGAGCACTAGCTCTCCCTTCCCCATCTTTGATCTACAAATAAAGTTTCTGTTCTGCTTTGCTGAACCTGGTCTCATTCAATTGGCCTGAGGGGTACTGGGTAAGGAAAGGTGCCAGTTGTGGTCCCATCTGATCCGAGAGGGTCAGTAACAAATAAGTATTGACCACCTATTTCTCTAAAAGTTTCCTTGGACAAAGTATTAATCCTCAAACAAGGAATAAGATTTCAGGGTTGCTTTGGCCCATGTGGAGGTGAGGCAGGTAGTAGAAAAGAGGCTCCTATGGAAACTCCCATTGCCTCAGCAGTTTGCCACCTTCAAGTAACTTGCACCTTAGAGGATCCACCCCTAGCATGGGAAGAGTGCCACTGCCAAGGACCTGCCCAGGGTCCATGCCACCAGTTCTAACTCAGGTTATGCAAACACAGGAAATGGGAGCAGAGCCTAGTCTTAGAGGGCTCCTCCTCTTCCCTCAGGCATCCCTCTCTACCTCTGGCCCTTTGGGCAGCAAGAGTCCCTGTGACATAGTTTAGGGGCTGGTTGCCCATCAGCTTTAGCAAAATTGTTTTTTTTGGAGTTCTAGCATTAATTGACTGAAAACTCTTGGGCACAAGGCACCGAACTTTAATTTCCTCATCAGAAAATAAAACAGAGGTAATAATAATACATACGTTGTTTTGTCAGAGGAAATAAGTATCATGTTTTAAAATGAGTAAACTCAATAAATGGAATTATTAACTTAAGTTGTCATTAGCATGAATGTGTAAAATCTTTATATATATATTGCTTCAAAGGTTAATCTGGGGCTTCCCTGGTGGCGCAGTGGTTGAGAGTCTGTCTGCCAATGCAGGGGACACGGGTTCGAGCCCTGGTCTGGGAGGATCCCACATGCTGCGGAGCAACTGGGCCCGTGAGCCACAACTACTGAGCCAGCGCATCTGGAGCCTGTGCTCCGCAACAAGAGAGGCCGCGATAGTGAGAGGCCCGCACACCGCGATGAACAGTGGCCCCCGCCTGCCGCAACTGGAGAAAGCCCTTGCACAGAAACGAAGACCCAACACAGCCATAAATAAAAAAATAAATTAATTAATTAATTTAAAAAAAAAGGTTAATCTGGTATTTTTCCCCCACTTGATATTTGTTTATTGCATGAACATACACTTAATATACATGCATAAATAAATGTTGGGAAAACAAAGAAAACCATCCTAGTGGGACCTAAGGAATACATTAACAAAATATCCCATCAAATACATTTGTATTAGTTGTAATTCAGTCATCCTCATTCAGAGTTTTATACTGTGCAATAAGTGGTCAAACTGATTGTTACTCTCTTTGAATCTCACTTTGACCAAGTTTTATTTTTTTCTTACTGATTATGATTATTGCTTATTGATTTTTTCTATTAATTATGCTTGATTTTATTTGGCATATAGCTGCCATTTGTTGGAGTTCTTTGCCTTATTTCTAGGCCTGTGGGCTGTATTTGTGAAGTTCCCCCAAGGAAGGGCTCATTTTGTTCAAAGAAAAGAGATCACTTTTTTTTTTTTTTTTTAATTTAACATCTTTGTTGGAGTATAATTGCTTTACAGTGGTGTGTTAGTTTCTGCTGTATAACAAAGTGAATCAGCTATATGTATACATATATCACCATATCCCCTCCCTCTTTCATCTCCTTCCCACCCTCCCTATCCCACCCCTCTCGGTGGTCACAAAGCACCGAGCTGATCTCCCTGTGCTATGCAGCTGCTTCCCACTAGTTATCTGTTTTACATTTCGTAGTGTATATATGTCAATGCTACTCTCTCACTTCATCCCAGCTTACCCTTCCCCCTCCCCGTGTCCTCAAGTCCATTCTCTACATCTGCGTCTTATTCCTGTCCTTCCCCTAGGTTCATCAGAACCATTTTTCTTTTTTTATAGATTTCATATATATGTGTTAGCATACAGTATTTGTTTTTCTCTCGAAGAGATCAATCTTCTCTGAGATCAGGTCATCTCTCACTTTAAACCGATCCTGTTTATTGTTCATTCTTGATGTTACCCAGTATCAGAAATTTTCAGCAGACAGAAGAAAAAAAAAAAAACTATTTAACACATACTAAAAAAAAAATTCTGTCAAAATGTCAAAATGGGCATGAATCATTCCTGAAGCATTAGCTAGGGTGAGACAAGAGCCAAAAGAAATTGAATTAAAAAGGGAAGGAGGGGGGCTTCCCTGGTGGCGCAGTGGTTGGGAGTCCGCCTGCCAATGCGGGGGACACGGGTTCGTGCCCCGGACCAGGAAGATCCCATATGCCGCGGAGCAACTGGGCCCGTGAGCCACAACTGCTGAGCCTGCGCGTCTGGAGCCTGTGCTCCGCAACGGGAGAGGCCTGCGCACCGCGATGAAGAGTGGCCCCCTCTCGCCGCAACTGGAGAAAGCCCTCGCACAGAAACGAAGACCCGACACAGCCAAAATAAATAAATAAATAAATAACTTTATATTAAAAAAAAAAAGGGAAGGAGGGATCCTTAAATATCCATGCTTAGGTTAAGACAAAGACATATAGGAAAAGGAGGGAAGATCTGTTGTATTCATGAGCTGCAGATAGTCCAACTGAGCAAGAGGAGAGTATTACTATTAAGCTTTCTTAGGTATGACCACAGATTGTCAAATGGAGTAGTAGAATATCCACTGGTGAACAATGAAAGACATTTTGGAAACTCTGCTACTGTGCAAGCTTCCTTTAAGAAAGCTGGTGCTAAATTGCTAAATTGTCAAAACTGCACATAAAACAATTAACTGGATGTACTGGACATACCAGGAGATAAATATAATACTTGTGTCTATGTCCAGAGCAGAAATATCGATAGTTGAGAGACCTTAGAATTTTTATCATCATGTGCCTTAGACCACTGAGTTTAGATACAAGCATGTAAAAAATTTTTAAAAATGTAAAGTAAAGCTTATAAAAAAGGGAAGAAAAAAATCCCTCTTCTGGGCAAGTGATCAGGTGGTGACACCTCTCAGGACCAGTTTTAACAGGAAGGGTGAAGACGTAGTTAGGTTAGTGGACTAGACAAACCCAGTGGAATGTGCTGAAACAAGATGAACAAGGCTGACCATTGAGTTGGACACCAGGTTTTATACCCCAGCAGATTTCAGAAAGGTCCTTTAAATAGAGAGCAGACAGGGAAATACCAGCAACAAAGAGTTGAGGTTGAACGTAGAGAAGGATGAAACAGGTAAGCCAAGGTGGGTCAAGAGTGAAGTGGGAAGGAAGGTGTGGTCTTGAGCAACTGCTTAGGGCAGGCTCTGTTGTTTCTGATGCATTTGGAAAACAAGCAAACAAACAAACACACAAAAAAGTTTGGTCCAAATCAAATGGGACATGCTTTCTGTGTAACAAAATCATTTAACTCACACTGGTCTTCAAACTTACATTCAATGAAGAGATTCCTTATTGCTCTTGAATTGCTCAGTTTTACCTGTATTAAGCACAAGACAATGAATTCTAGTGGATTACATCTTGCTTCTTATTGCTTCTGAACATCTCAACAGAAGTTGGCATTAACGGAGATGCTGGGACTGGAATTAACATCTTATTAAGGTGTCTATAGATTCCATGACACAAAAAATAACAGTAGACATTTTTTTTTTTTTCCCAAACAGTGCTGCTAAAGGATAGCAGGACTTTGTCCAGCCAACTTTTGACAGGAATGAATTTTCTGAAATAAAATCAAAGAAAAATTTTGGCCTCCCCTCTCGTCTTTTGAGGAGGATGCATGTACTGTGGTTGTTTGACAGTGTGATCAAATGCCAAATGATGGACAGCTCAAAAGGCATTGTGAACCTACTAGGGATACTTGTTGGTGGAATCTGTTTTTGATGCTATTTGAATAGTTATGAATTTCAAGGATAAGAATAACTAATATTTAT
This sequence comes from Eschrichtius robustus, assembly GCF_028021215.1. NCBI lineage: Eukaryota > Metazoa > Chordata > Mammalia > Artiodactyla > Eschrichtiidae > Eschrichtius > Eschrichtius robustus. The sequence goes on along the minus strand of NC_090824.1, from coordinate 152,322,246 downwards.
TGAGATTTTACTCTAGCTCATGACTTTTCTCATGCTAAGGATTTGACATTGGTAATGTCATTCTATCATCATAGCAACTCTATGAGTTTGTTCTTATCCTCACTTTACAGATTTTCCAAATTTATACAACTAGTAAGTACAATACCATGAAGCTTTTTTCTACCAGATATCAAGAACTGCTTTTTTAATTTTATTGATAGGCTTTATGTTTAAAACATTTATAGGTTTACAGAAAAATTGAGTAGAAAGAACAGAGAGTACTTATGTACTCCCTCCCCCTGTACACATAGTTTCCTCTGTTATTATTATCATGACTTAGTGTGGTACATTTGTTACAACTGATGCAGCAATGGTGAAACATCATCATTAACTAAAGTTCCAAGTTTATATTAGGGTTCACTCTTTGTCTGGTATATAGTTCTCTAGGTTTTCACAAATGTATCCACCATTACAGTTTTATACGGAATACTTTCACTGCCCTAAAAACACTCTGTACTCCACCTATTCATCCTTCCTGACCTCTCCTCTAGCCCTCAGAAACCTCTAATCATTGTATTATCTCCATAGTTTTGCCTTTTCCAGAATGTCATACAGTTAGAATCACTCAGTGTGTAGTTTTTTCAGTCTGTTATCTTACACTTAGTAAAATACATTTAAGTTTCTCCATGTCTTTTCATGGCTGTATAACTCATTTCTTCTCAGTGCTGGATAATATCCCATTGTATGGATGTATCATAGTTTATCTATCCAACACGAACTGAAGGATATCTTGGTTGCTTCCATGTTTGGGCAATTTATGAATTATAAAAGTACTGTTGGGGCTTCCCTGGTGGCTCAGTGGTTGAGAATCTGCCTGCCAATGCAGGGAACACGGGTTCGAGCCCTGGTCTGGGAGGATCTCACATGCCGCGGAGCAACTAAGCCCGTGAGCCACAACTACTGAGCCTGCGCGTCTGGAGCCTGTGCTCCGCAACCAGAGAGGCCGCAATAGTGAGAGGCCCGCGCACCACGATGAAGAGTGGCCCCCGCTCGCCGCAACTAGAGAAAGCCGTCGCACAGAAACGAAGACACAACACACCCAAAAATAAATAAATGAATAAATTTTTTAAAAATGTGCATAAAAGTACTGTTTTTCATCTATTTAATTCTGATTTGCATTATCAAGTTTTTATCATATCATCTTGAATCGTGTACCTATGTGTATATATATATATATATATATATATATATATATATATATATATATATATTATTATACTATACTATACTATTCTACTATACTATTATACTATTCTATTAAATAATGTATTAAATACACAATTTCCAAATCTATAGTTTGATTTTCAACATTTAAAATTTTCAGCGTAAGACATAAGGAATTGAATTGACAGGTGCAAAAAATTGGATGGCCAAATAAAAGTATCAACTAATTCTTACATTTTCAAAAAAATTCAAGTTAAAGGTGAATGGACAATTATCATTTGATAATGAAGAAAACTGATGTTAAAAGTGTTTAATATAGTAGTAAAAATACTATAAATGGAAATTTTTCTAGTCATGAAAATTCATATTTAGAATAAAAACCAGAGGAAAAGCCATCTATTTTTCAAGGGATACTTGATAATAATGTAAATTTAGCTTGACAAATTTAGGAAAAGATGAGGAAATTTGAAGAGGAATGAAAGGATGATATAAAAACATGAAATAATTTGTGTTTATAAAGTCAGAATAATTCTGACAGTCATATTTCTTTGTGTAGAGTATCTTTAATGTATCGAAGACTTAGACACCTCACAAACTGTACCTTTCTAGGTGTGGAGGCAAGGGTGTCATTTTACTGATTAAAGATAAGTCGGTGCATAGGGGGAATATGTAGTTTGTTTTTGGAAAAAAATACCTTTATGATTGATGAAGCTTTTTATGAGGATCAAAAACCAAACCAAATAAACAAACAGAACAAAACAAAAGAAAAACCTTCACAGACACAACAGGGAGGACACAAATCTAATGATTTCTGCGTAATGGTAGCAGGTTACTCACAAAATGTCTAGATATGTTTTCCTTTGGATTCTATACTTTCTATCATAGAAATAACTGGTTCCAAATATTTTTACAAATAAAATAAGAGCATATTGATACATATACCCCAAATATAGTGAGAGAGATGGATATATTAAACCAAACACAAAGTAAACTCAGTATTTTCTTCACATTCAAGTCAAATCACAGTGATTATTTGGAGATATCAGCCAAATCAAGTTCACATACAATTAGATTAAAATTGTGAAGTGAAGTCATCTTTTTGCATCCACTTCCCCTTTACTGGAAAAGTAGTGAGTGCTCTCTGCTTTCCTCATCACCGTATTCCTTGTGCCTGGATGAGAGCTTGGCATGGAATAGGCTCTCACTCAGTAATTAATTAATTAATTGTTTCTACACTAGTACAATTCTCAGAATCATGGAGACAGAGGGGAGAGGCAGTGTGTACTACGCCTACTGGATACCCAGTAACCTGTCCTCACTGTTACCTTCAAATTAGGAGTGCTATATAGCTTCACAGAGTATTGGTTTGCAAAGTTATTGGTAGATATTCAACCTGTCCAAGCTATCTCCAATGTGAATAAAAGATGTGCTGTCTCTCTAAGCTGGTAAAAAAAATAATCTGAAATTATAGACTAATGGATATTGTCCTTGTCGCTCACTGCTTTCCAAATGCAGATCTTGGCTAAATCTCATGTGTATATACGATAATCATATGCCCACACATAAATGACATCCAATTTCTAGTATAAGCACTCACACAGTAACATCTGTCATTAGAGGAGATAGCTTCAGGGGAGGGAGGAAACACAATGTACCACTCTGGAAAGGATGGGGACCTTTGACCTAGTGTCCTATGGCTGTGTTATCATGCTCTCCCCATTTTTCTCTCTCTCTTACACTCACTGTCTCTGGGGATCAAGACCAATTCACAGAGTGGTACCGGCTTTAGTAAAAAAAAAATCAGTGACCTATTCTCTTGGTCAGAGCATGAAGTGTTGTGATGGCAGTCAGCACAGCAGGAGACGGAGAGGAAAATGAAATAAAAGGATGCAATATCAAGGGATGGGGGATATAATTATGCTTGCAGAAAAGTATGTTCAATAAGCAGATTGCTGGGGAGTGGCAGAGGCTAGCTTTTCATAAATATGCAATTAGAATTGGGTTGAAAAATTAGGACACTGAAGCTCTTTCTCTGAGTAAGGAAGGCATGATAATAGAGGTTATTTCCACTTCCACTGCTACCTGCCATTTGTCAGTCACCTAATTACACTTTGTAGAGGGGGCTACAGCCAAAGTTCTCCATTGTGCTGAAAGCCTGGGTGAGGCTTCTGTGGGACTCATTTGCTTTGTTTTAGTTTTGTTTTTTGAAGTCTAACAGTTTTTAGGGAACTGAGTAAGAAAAGAAAAGGAAACAAGGAAGTGAGGCAGTGAGGAAAAGAGGACGGAAGGAAGGAAAGAAGGAAGCAGGGAAGGAAGGAAGGACAAGAAGGAGAAAGAAGAAAGACAAGGAGAGACCAGAACAGGCTGTTCATGTCTGGGACGAGACGTGCATCTGGCTCAGCCCAAGCTTTGGGAACTCGGCCACTCCCCTTTAGTCATTACAGAAAGAGACCTGCCAAGATGAGAAATTACCGCAGGAGGGGCTGGATATTAGGATTAATTGTCTTGAACCAGAGCAGTGGAGCAGGTACACAAGGCATATCCAGGTGGAGATAATGACACCAATGAGCAGCCCTTACAGCTTTTTTTGCCTAAAGAAAAGAAGAAATTTAAGTAGTGGTACTAACATTTTCACCACAATTTCAGGAACTTGAAGTAAGACAAGATGATGGCCTTTCAGTGTGTTAATGATTTGCATTAAGGGAAGGTGCATCCTTGAGCAGTTTGAAATGTCTGTAGTGCTAATTGTAGGTCATCATCTCTTTTTTCCCCCACCTTGCCCCTAAAAAAATTGGTTTTGATATTTATATTGACCACTGACTTATGCCTTTACACATTTAGTTTCCTTTAAATTTTTCTAACTAACAGCTTCAGGAAATTACGTATGGACCAATTGATACTTTAGAGTCATGGATATCAAGGCTGAAAGATGAACCTGAATGTGCTGTCTGTAAAATGTTACTCAGTTGAAAATTGTTAGTTTACAAATGAAATAATGTTCCATGTAACTGAGCTGAAAAAGAAAGGGATTCAGGTGATATATGTATTCTGTTGTGTTATCTATTTTTATAAAGGCTTACTACAAAGTTTCATGTAGCCACCTGTTAATTAATGTGTGCTGCTCCCTAAAATCCCTTTGCTCTTTTTCCTGATTTTTTTTCACTTGGAGTCAAGAGTAATGACTGAGATGATCAAGTCATTATGCTCTTTTCCAGCTTTTTTATTAAGATGACTTGTGGATAACCTGTGTACTTCAAATTCAGATGAGCTGTAGATCTTCTTCTTTGTATGACTTATCAGCAAAGTTTTCCAATTCCAATTTCTTCCTGGAATTCTCATGGAAACTAAATACTTGTTGATGAAACTCTCTGTATACCTGTATTGGTTTCTTACTGGTGTTATAAGAAACTAGTGGCTTAAAACAAAATAAGTTTACCACCTTACATTTCTGAAGATCCGAAGTCTAAAATGGGCTGGCAGGGCTATGTCCTTCTAGAGGTTCTAGAAAAGTATCAGTTCCTTGCCTTTTCTAGCTGCTAGAGGCTGTCCTCATTCCTTGGCTCATGGCTTCACACCAGGCAAACTTCTGCCCCCATCCTCTCTGACTCTGACCTTGACCCTCCTGCCTCCATCCATAAGGACCCTTGTGATTACATTTGGCTCACCCAGATAATCCAGGATAATACTCTCCTAATCTAAAAAAAAATATTTAATTTAATCATAGCTGCAAAATCCCCTTTGTCATGTAACACATTCATGCTTTAGTGTGTGGATATTTTTGGGGGTCACTCTTTTGCCTAGCATAGCACTCAATATTCAAATAAATAAATGAGCTTTTTTCTTATTTAAACATATTATGTTAAGAAGAAAAAGGGTCTCTTTTCCTTTCAAAAGCACACAAAAACATATTTTAGTTTAGTTTGGTTGAGTTTCTTAAAAATAAGAATGTGACTTTCTGAAGATATAACTTTCAGTCATATCAGAAGCCATGTATTCAGTGTCTCTGATGTACCCTGAGGCACTCAAGATTGTGCTTAGGCCTGTCTTGCTCCCCAAGTTTCTGTGGATGCAAAGCATTTTGATCTTTTATGCTTATTTAAGGACATATTAACATTTAAGTAAATATAAAGGAAAATACAGCTTTATCTTATTCTAGGGGATCTCTAAAGAACTGAGTGCCTATCACTGTATTCCCAGTGTTTAGTGCAGTATCTATTATGTAGTAGATTTGCAGCCAGTATTTTCATTAATACACTGATGATTAAATCATTGGTGATTTCACTCCATTCCCTTAGGTCACCCAAAATTCCATTTTAATGATTGGGTGAAGAGAAAGATGACAAGGCCTTAGAATTATTGGTGTCCTTTTGTGAAGTAGAGCCCTGGGAAAGAAGGAGCTCAGTCTTTGTCAAAAGACAACTCTGATTACTGTCAACTCCCAAAGGCAGGTGGGCATTTCTACTTGAGACCATTCATAAGAGAAATTCCACTCGTACCTGGGACTGGAACCCAAGAAGAAGGAGCTACCAAAATCAGGGTGGCAATCAAATACGATTGGTTTCAGATAAATGCTGAAAAGGAAAGCAAGACTGGAGTTCAGTGGAGTCGATGGAAACGATTCTGGTAGGGGAAGGGAAGATGATATCTCAGCGAGCAGCAGGTGACAGGTGGGATTTTGCACACTCCCTGGAGGGAATGGAGGTCAAGGTAGGATCAAGCTTGCAGTTTGAATCACTCCATAAAGTTCAGATCAGCTGGGGAAGGCACAAGTTGTCTTGACTGCTTTAGGAAGTATTTGTAAATTGCAGCTATGACCTTCAAAGAAAATTTGCCTTTCCCTCATTGGGAAAGACAATTTAGAAATGGAATAACCTGGAAACAATTGGTACAGCTCACCAGGTATTCTGTCATCATCAATGAATAGACTGTCAGAATGCAAGGGCTACCCTGAGTATATTCAATTCTCGCCAAAGCCTTTATTTCTTAAAGCAGAGATGAGGGCAGATGTTGGGAAAAGTGATTTGTTCATATCCTCAAAGTCTGTGCCCTAGATCTTAACTAAAGTCGCTGTCTCTTTAAACAGGCAGTGTGGGCTTAGGCTGTGTCCAACAGAGAGCAGAGGCCTTGTCTAATTTGGAAGGGTGCAGGCATCCTTGTCAAAGCCAGGAGGAGCTCCAATCAGATTCTCTGTCATAGCCTGACCCCATCAATCAGAATGGCCTGTGGTCACAATTTTCTGGGAAATGTTGAAAATTACCATCTACAGTAAATCTGTTGCCTGCAATGTCTTTATATTGTCTATATTTTATTTAAAAAATGGGTGCAGATATTTTATCTCTTTTGTGTCTTTAAACTTTGATGTAACAATATCTAGTTGAAGAGTAGCTCAATTGATGATGGTTGAAAATCCCTATAAAGAACAATGATTTTTAAATTTTTATTTAGTTTGAATAAAAATGCTTGGGATAAATCAACACTGTGTAATTATCAAAAGACCTCATATACAGTCTTTTGAGATATTAGCAGGCGTGAGACATGGTGCTGGCCTTCAAGGTCTCTTGGTATTGCCAGAGAAACAGCCATGTTCCTAAAAACACTGCTAGGGTTTGAGAAGAAGAGAGATTCTGAGGACCAATGGAGGAGAGGAAGTTTTGCAGGCCTAGGTTGCATGGACAGAGGTATGGAGAATAGAGGAGATATGGTCCCTTTTTATATGGACAAGTGGCCTGATGTGGTTACACCCAGGAATGCCTGTGAGTAGGAAGCAGAATATGAGACTGGGAAAGTAGGTTGGAACAAGATATGTGAGCCTAGACTGACTTGGTGATGGAAGAGTGCTAAGTGACAAATGGACCTTGGGGTAACTTGAGAATGAGATGATAATGTCTTGTGGCTACTCTCTCTTTGTACTTGGTAGAACTCTATTTCTTGATGTGAAAACACAGTCATCATTTTAAGTTACGTAATAATGCATGTGGTATTAAAACAGATTCTTAGGATCAGACAGCACCTTAGTTATCAAATAATCCAATTTACTTTACTATTATTCAAGCCACTATCTGCCTAGTGTCCTGAACAAATAGTTAGCTAGCCTCTATTAGAACAGATGTACCCTAGTTCAGTGGTTGGAATTTGACTCTGTTCTCCCTTATATTGAGCTAAATCTGCCTGTGTAGTTTCTCCACCCCAGTCTCAGTCCTGCTTTCTGGGATCACATGAATAGTTCTAAATTTTCTCATACATTATAGATCTGTAGCTATTTTTCAAAACTGCTTATCCCTTGGACATATTCTCTCCTCCATGTTGTTGTTCACAAGACATAATTTAGATTTCCTACTTGCTTCTCGTGCATTTGTTCATCCATCAAAGTCCTTTTCCTTTTAGAGCAGGCCCTAAAAATGAACAAAAAAACTCTAGGTGTGACCTGATGGAAGAAAGTAGAATGTAACCAATACTTCTCCCCATCTCCTGCTCCCCAGAGAGCTGTATATTTCTGTAAGAACTCAACAGCTATAAATTATTGAACAGACACCTCAGGACAGGAATAAAAGAGTCGTTTACAAGCATGATTATCTCTGTTTTACCAGTGAAGAAAGTGAGTACCACAGTGACCATGTAACAGACCTAAGCTCATCCACATAGCAAGTGATGGAGTAAATTTTAAGTCTAAACCAGCCTCACTTCAAGGTCTATCTCTTTTCATCATGCCATGCCATGTTACCTTTCATTTACTTGCCAAGCTCTATCAGCAGGTCTCTGTGCAATGAATGCAGACACATCTAACAATACATTATTCAAATACAAATACAAAGGAATAATCAAAACCTCTCAGTCTAGTTCATCTTCTAATTACAGTTTGAATTTGTAAGTAATCCTTGGATGTAAGTAGTCATGGCAAGTGAAAATTACACTAATGGTTTTCAGGACGTGGTAATGTCAAGAAAAGCATTGGGCTTAAACAGATTGAGTTGGGAGGTTATAAGATGAAATGGGGCAAGAGGAGGTATGCTATCACCAGTTAAGCAACTAAAGTGTTTTTATTTTTATTTCCAGAAATATGTAAAAAAATGTGGGCAATTGTCGCTTCAGGCTATTTTCCTTGTGCTGCAAAAATGGTCCCATGTAGTGGCTAGTGTCCTCTGGCAAGGCCAGTGTGATTCACAATAGACCTGGGGATCCTTCAGCATCCTGCAATTTGTTGTTGAAAATTTGGCCTCAGAGGGGATCATTAGATGACACTTCTATTATTCAGTGGTGATACAAGGTAAACCTATTTCTTAATATACTAAGAAAAAATTTTTAAATAGAAAATTGTTTTAGCGTTGGCGTGAGGGAGCAGAGACATCACCAGTTTTAAGCAAATTATGTGAATATTTTAAGGAACATGTTTGTTTAAGGCATTTTGGAGAACATCCTTTGACCTGTGACCTATCCAAATCTTTAGGGTTATGAATTGTGCTACAATGAATTCTACTCAACCAGTAAGCGTTTTTCTTATCTACTTGACATATAAAGACCAGTACAAACTAGTAAATTTGTCTTTTTTTTCAACTTATGTTTACAATTTCAGAAAACACTATTTTCCATATCCTCAGTATTACACATATTTGTTGTGGTAGCTGGTATTTTGATGAATATTTGTGGGAAAAATAATTATTTCCACTGACTTATCTTGACCTAAAAACACTAACATAATTGATTATAGCAGGAGAAAATTGAGTTATTGGATAGCATGACCCTGTATTGTGTCTGGGATTCTAATATTCCTGCCAATTACTGCCAATGATACAAAGCTCAATGTCAAATGAATTTTTTAAAATGCTAGAATTAACGTGATTTTGATAGACATTCCAACTTCCACTCTGAAAAGTAATGCCTGAAAAATACGGTGTTTTTAGACCAAGCCATTATAGGGAAACTTAAGAGTTAGAACTTTTGCTAAGCTGAGAATGAGTATTTTACTTAATTTTCAGCCTGTGTATAAAAAAAAAATACAATTCTAAGCTAAGATTTTTTTTTGTTATTTTATATTTTAAATAAAAATTTTTAATTTCAATAAATGCAAGCATTTAATGATAAAGGGTGTTTAATGTGGTAGTATTTATTTGCTGCTTTTAATTGATGGTGTGCTGATAGTCAATAGCATCTTTATGTCATGAAAATACAGTGGCTCAAGTAAAGAACAGAAGTGCTAACTCCGTTGTGAGTGAGGTAGCTTTGCAAATTGTGAGACCCTTTGGAATTTTTTTTCTCCTTATGTATTTAAAGTGGAACCAAAAATTAATATTTACCCTTGTGACAGGTGTGTTTTTGTGTTTCTAACAGTTACTGATGGTGACTTGAAAGAATAAGGAGATGTATGTTCCTTCTGGTGAGAAGACCTTGAAGGAGGTGTGATTGGAGGTCCACTGCCACTGGACACTCTCAACTTTAGGAAAATGTACTAGTTGTGTTAGTTCAATGATTTCTTGGGAAAGACCTAACCTGGGGAAGGACATATAACAAAAGCGTTTACCCAGGATGTAAAGTGAGAACAGCCAATGCTTGTGCTACATGTAGGGGTCATCTAAAGAAAAAGTTAGCTAAGGGTGAATTGCAGCCCTTGCTTTTAAATAACTGCATGAGTCCAAGTGACCCCACCAGGGGTAGTTTTGGTCCTGAACATGGCCCTGTCACACAAGGACAAGGCTATGATTAAGCCTTCAGTAATATCATCATTAGACCCCCTGGGGAGATGCATTGTTCAAGAGTGGATGTTTCAGGCAGGAAGAATAAGGGAGGATGCCTAGGTAGTTACGTTTAGTTCACCAGAGTATCCCAACATTAATTATGCCTGAGTAGTTGCTAGGACAGGATTAACCTAGGGAAATAGTGTGCCCACCAACACCATCTGACACAAACTTTTGTAAAATTTTTTATTTCGTATTGAAGTATAATTGGTTTACAGTGTCGTGTGAGTTTCTGGTGTATAACAAAGTGATTCAGTATTATATGTGTGTGTTTATTATTTTTCAAATTCTTTTCCATTATAGGTTATTATAAGATATTGAATATAGTCCCCTATGCTATACACTAGGCCCTTGTTATTTATCTATTTTAAATACAGTAGTGTGTATCTGTTAAACCCAAACTCCTAATTTATTCCTCCACTCTGACACCAACTTTTTTGAAGTTACTAACTTTTCAGAGAAAGAGAAAGATCTAGCTTATATCTCCCATAACTCCCTTAAAAGACACCCTGCATATCCATATAAGCCTTTCTGAACTACTTCTGGTTTTCTGATTTTCTCATATTTCTCTTTTCTGTATTTTCGCATGTAACATTTTCCAGAATACATTTTTGTTAATTTTTGTCTGGCCAACTTTTAATGATCCTTCAAGATTTTGCTCAAATACACTTCCTGTATGATTCTTTCCCACACCTACTAAAAAAGAAACACTTTCTTCTGTGTACTTCCATAGCACAGAGGCAGATAGGAAAGAGTAAGCAAAAATATAAAGGTGAAAGACAAAAGTACCATGTGTATGCACAGAATAAAATAAGTTGCTTTCTGTGCTGAAATATAAGAAGTGAGTCATGCAATGATAAAAGATAATGCTGGCAAGGTTGATAGAAACAGTATTATGAAGCATATTTTATGTCATATTGAAGACTTTGGTTTATTCATTATTCAATAACTTCTAAACAGTGACTTGACATAGTAAAACTGTTTATGCTAAATGAATGGCTAACATGATGTGTAAAACAGGAAGTAGTTACAATCATTCATAAGAGGAATGACGGTGTAAAGTAGAGTAGATAATTGTGGAATTACAATTCAGGTGAAAAATATTCAGAAAATAAATATTTGAGGGCTAGTTATTTTATTAGGTAGACAGAGAAGCAAAGAGAAAAATCAAAGATGAACCCTCAGGTTTTAGCTTGAATGATAGTAGCTGTTGATGTCCCATAATTAAGTTAGGGAAAGAAAGAAGAGCTGATTTTGAGAAAGTGGCATGTTAAGTTTGGGAAACGCTGAAGATGAAGTCTATCTAATGAAGAAATAGAAACAGGGAGATGCATAGGTCTGAGGACGGTGAGGGGAAGAATTTAGACTACAGTGATAGACTTGGGAGAAATAAGCATATAGATGGTAATTGAACATTTGAAAGTGGATAAACTTAACTGGATAAATGCATGGGTATGAAAAGCAGTGTAATAAAGAACTCTAGAGAGTACTAATGTTTCAGGCTAATACCAAGGATGGAATGGAGAAAGGTTTGTAAAAGTGATGCAAATAGTACAAGGAGAAACTCAAGAGGTCTAGAAGTTTATTAAAATATTCATTACACTTGACAATACCATAATATAAGATACAAAAGAGTTGCAATATTAGTCTCTTCCTAAATGTTTTGTTCATTGCTGTATCTCAAGTGCCTAGATCAATGCCAGGCACACAGTAATCTCTCAATATTTATTAGGAAGTCGCTGATGGCCTTAGGAATGAAAATTTCAATATAGCAGTGAGGTCAAATGCCAGATGGTGAAGCAATAAAGACTCCAGTAGTATAGACTCTTTTTTCAAGAATTTTATATGGTAATTGAAAGAGAGAGAGAGACATTGAGAGGACTTGACATAAATTAAGCATTTTTATTTTAGGGAAGGAGAACCTTGAAATTATTTATAGTCTGAGATAAATTAAAGATTCTGGAGCAAAAGAGCTTGAGTACAGGAGGGCAGTTGCAGAATAAAAGGCAGAATAAAATCAAGAGCTCAAACAAGTGAATTTTTAACAGAGGGAAAAACACTTCATCATTTGAGAAGACAAAAGGGAAGGACATGGCAAAGGACAAATTTGTTGGTGGACGATGGCAGTACAATATTGAGAATTTTTTTGAGAGCCTTTCTCTTTTCAATAAAGAGGCTGAGAAAAGGGGGAATGAAATCAAGGACAATGCTTCAGAGGATTGGAAAAGCTTTGTGCTAGAACTTGGAGTTGACCAAGAAATGGGAATATTAGTGAGACCAGTTGACATCCGAGACCATATGTTTAGAGGGTTCCAAGATGCAGAGTAGATGATTTGCTTAATAACCCAGTGCAGGCCAGGAAAAGTACATAAAGGCATACTTTAAGAACACCCCTTGCTTGAAGTTTGGCTAGTTGCATTGGACATCAAGGGAGGGATGGACAGAGGTAGAGGGTTCTGACCAGCTATGTGGACCCAACAGAGATATTTTACAAGGGTAAAAATACTGAGGCCGAAGAGAAAATTCAGTGGAAGTGAGGTTATGAGAAATGACATACATCCCTTACCATTCAATTAGCTATTTAAATTTAAAGGTCTGAGAGGAATCTGCTGTGGGGGATAACAGAATTTAAATGTGGACTAGACAGGAGCAGAGAAGAAGGGGAAGTGAGGTAAAATGGCAGTGGAGGTATTTGGAGTTCGGAAGCCCGATAAATAAACAAATCATCAGGTAAATGACAAATGCACTTACGTGGACATGTTTTTCTAATTTGGTGGACTATTGAGACACATCAATCAATTTGAAAGACTACAGCTGGGAGGGTGATTAGAGAGCTAAATTTGGGTGAAGAACAAAATAACTAGTTTTCTCTAGAAGACCAGGAGTGAGTTTCTAGCTCTTTTGTCCTCACATGTGAATACAAAACATTTAGTGGTTTGATCTGAGTATTATTAGCCAACATCTGGAGAGTGCTTGTCTCTAAGTAGATTTGTACCCAAAAAAGGAGATCACAGAATCTCATTAGTAACCTTCATGTCCATTTGTAGACCTTGCACAGCACATGCATATTTAAGAGAATGGTGCCTCCCTTACATGAAGATATTATCCAATCTCTAGAGTCCTTAATACTTTTGCATGATGACAGGAGCTTCAGTTGTTCCTCTTGGTTATATCTTTCTGAAGCAATTTACATGGAACAGCCTCTTAACTTTAGGAATGCTTCCAGGTTTCTTCTTCAGGCACTGGGGTCTATGAAGCATTCAAAATTAGTCTGTGATGGGAGCTATTTTAGCCTCATAAGATGTGCCCTCAGATTTCACTCAACATTTTTTTTCCCTTTGAAAAACACTGGCCATAACTATGTTTAATTGGCCAGAAGTCTCTCTGGAGGTTCGGTGTTTCATTACTCAAGGAGACATCAGAGAAATTTTAAGAGATGAATCTGATGTGAGGAATGCTAACATTTTGTAAGATTAGAAGCCTAGACTGTAAAAGCAGTTTGCCAGGACATACATTTATAGCTTTTACCTGATGGACCTCTACCTTCTCCTACAGGTAAGTCCTTCCCTATTCTCATATGAGCAACATGAAAATGTAAATAATTAGGACTGGAGAGAGACCCCAGCCAATGTTTCTCAGAAATCAGTTGATGGAGTTTTGTGCTGCAGTTGCCATTTTATCTTAAGGATGGCCTGAAATCTAAAGCTGTCTTTAAAGTCAGTTGCACGTGAGGGTCTCTGTAGAAAAGTGATCAAAAGGACTCTCCTGGCTTAGGCGCCCTTTGTCTCCAAGGAAGGTGATCCACAGCATCTGGAGATGATGGGACGCATGATTAACATCACCACAGAGAATGATTAATATCTTCTTAAAGCACCTACTTCCAGATTATCCATCATTTCATTAGAGTGAAAAAAGTTCCCTGTGAAAAGGCGCTGGCCCTCTGAACCATGAATAACTCACCCACCCCTTGACATGTTTACTAACTAGCAGAGTGGGCTTAATACTTTAATATATTTATACTAAGCAAATTATGACTTTTTTTCAATGCTCAGGGTGAGTTCAGGATTGTAGTGAAATAACAAAGTGCTTTTGTTTGGCAATTAAAGGTCATTTTATGATTAATATCAAACTTAACCCTTATTCTTGACAGAAAGCATTAATTTTTTTGTCATAAACCATTGACCAGATTTTGCTATGCAATATTGGTTAATTTGCACTGTAGATGTGACATTTAAAAGATTCTTCATTAACCAGGGCCTTTGAAAGCATCTAGTTTTTACGTGGGTCCTGAGTCTATGAATTTATTTAGTGTTTTATTTAAAGAGAGATTATGTATTCAGGAGAAGAAAGTGAAGGAATGATGTCATATTTTCTTTATTTTCTTCATCTCCAATATAGAATGAAATATCTCCTTAACATAATGGTGATGCCTCCAAATACTGAACACCTCCCAGAGTCCTAAAAATATAATATTAAAACCATACTGAAAGCCACTTCAATACATGTGGGTTATTTACACAGAGGATCGAGAAAATGATTTGTAAAAGTCAAATAATGGGTCCCTTTTTTATTAACTGACCTTAAAGTATTTATTTCTGTTTCTGTTTTAATAACTCAAATAATAGTCAGTCTTTTCCACTTCATTTAATTAGGGTAAAAATTATGGAAAAATGTCAACTTTTTATTTGTCTTTGGGAACCATCTCCATCTTGTCCCATTCCAAACACTACGGATTGATTTAAGATTTGACTTTTCAACCAGTACCTCTGGGTCATAAGAACACATCAAAGCAAATGGAGAAATGTCTTTAGAAATATGTCCTGAGGAGCTTCAGGAACCAGTGTGGACACCTTACGTTCTTGGTGCCTAAAGATAAGGCGAGAAGCTGAGGTATCTTTAGGCATCAAAGTAAGGGTTTAAGCCAAAGTTGTTTCTCTCATCAGCTGTGTAACTTTGAGTTTGTCACTTCTAGTGTCTTAGGACACATATAAAATAAATGCCCAGGCTAAATGATCACTTGGTTAATGACACAGACTCACTGAACAATTTTGATAATTTTTCCATAATCTTCTCATATGAAATATTGTATTGTAACAAATAAATTCTCCCTACATGCCCAAAAGTGATCATGTTAAACAAACATTGTCTATAAGTGTGTGATGTGCATGTGCATATATGGGACTCATAAAGCCTCAATGCCTAGAAACTAAGTTGACTTACCATTTAATTAAAGTGCCTCAAATATTCTGGATATTTTTTGAAAGGAACCAACTGACTAGAAACACAGTTATTGCAGGGGAGTTCCAAAAAAAAAGCAAAAGATGCTAGAGGACACAATTTATCTCACACTTCTACAAATAAAATGTTTTGTTGATGCAATAATCTAAAAGGTTAGGAATTATGAAAATCAAATTCAACTGTGTCTCCTATACTGCATTATACCTGCCATAAGTTGGAACTAGACCCAATAACATAAGGTGTATTTCCTAAGCGATGGTCTATAAAATGTTATTCTGTGGGTCTTCTAGAAGCATAAATTGAAAACAAACTCAAATGCCTGCTAGAAATGCCAAGTTAAATAGAATTAAATAAATTTGTTTATGACACAAGTTTTCAGATCCTTGTGAATTTTCAAGAAGGCAGTAGGTTTCATAATACTTCTCAAACTAATTTGACAATGAAACATTTATCTATTTATTTATTTGTCAGAAAATATTAAGTGCATATAATTGTATTACACAAATATTTATAAATATATATGTATATATATTACTTTATGTCTGTTTCTCTCCATATACATAGCAATAGATAAAGATTGATAATATTTAAAGATTGTGACTTAGGATAGAGAGTCAGAAAATATGTTTTGTAAGCATGAAGAAATAACTGATATAAAATCCAACAAGAAGATTGTGATTCAAAATGTAAACCCTAAAAATAATTCAGGGTTGGCAGAATGACTCCCTATTGTATATAGTTATATCTTTTGACTATTTACTGTATACAGATATATCTGACTGAGTCCAAGATAAGAAAAGGATGTGGAATTTTAGCCCTTGTTTTTATCTTTAGTAAGCATCTCTCAACTCCCTGAGTGGAGTAGTGGCTTTAGATTCATGTCAACACTGACTTCTTTTCATGATTTGGCCAAGCTTTAGAAGATAATGGGAGAAGGTACCCCAAAACCAACTTTAGTTGGGGAAAGTATGGAGAGCTCTACTATGCCCAAATTAGGTGGCTTTGGCACAATCCCCTTGATTGTGTCAATAAACACCTTCACTCTAAACATCTGTGCCTGTGGACAATAGGAACCTCCCTGCTATTTAGGTGGCTGGGTGCTACCTGGATGATTCTATCTATAGCCAGGTTATTTCTTTCCATCCTACAAGTTTTATAAAAGTTTCCTTTCCTTTCCTAATGTCTAAAATCAATATTCAGTAAACCAACATCTCTAGGTTTAGATAGCCCTTCCTTAATTATTCTTTTTTTCTAACAATATTCCAATGCTATAGTATGCTAAGAAGACTTTTTGGTGGCCTTATGAACATTGCACTATCTTGACCATGAGGGAAGGAATCATCTAATAAAGAAAATGTAAGAGTTATATTTGCCCAAGGACAGAAAGTTCCCCTGTCTTCCACCAGTGAAATAAGAAATATTAGAACATAACAATTTGCTTTTCACTCTGGGTAATCATTGTGTGTGTGTGTGTGTGTGTGTGTGTGTGTAGGTCTGTAAGTAGCAGTATTATAGCTGTGAATGTTTGAGAATCTTTTGTTGATATGTTGAGTGGAAACTAGAGCAAATAGCCAAAGATGAACAACCTATCAAAAGTTTTCTTTTTTATTTTCTGGGGAGTCAGTTTAGTTTGGTGAGGAGAAAGGAAGTTTGTGAGTCCTGGACCCTTGTACCATCTGTTAATTATGTAACTTTGAGAAAGTCACTTAAATTCTCTGACCCTCAGCCTTCCCATCTGAAGAAGAAGAAATTAACCCCATTACTTCATACTGACCTGTGAGAAATAAAAATTTCTGAAGGGAGTGTGTTACTCACACACTAGTTATACCATAAATACCACAATTCTTCAAGATTACTCACTGTTTGAGGAAAGGCACAAAATGTCCTCAAAGATTCAGCTTCGGCTTGTCTTTTCCCCTCGAGATCACAGCCATTGGGGCTCAGATCCACGTGCCTAGAAGGCCCTAAGTATTACTTAAGCTGCAGGTTAAGAAGACCTCTGGCCAGCTCAGACCCCTCCCTGCCGTCAGGCCTCAGCACTCCCATTCTGGTGGCTATTTGTCCTCCTCTTTGCCCTCTCTGCTCCGTTGCGATCGTCCCGGATTTTCCCTCTATGCAACTGCTGTCCAGACCAGCTGCACCCACTACATCTTCAGCAGTGGACCGAGGAGGGTATTAATCATATTTTTGAGGAGGACACTCTGCTATTTATCTCCCTGACACCTCCAGTGTTGGGCCATCCGGGCCTGCCCACAGTCCATTGACTGGTGAGATTACACATTACCCTGCTCCATTGCCTTTCCCTGCCCTCTCCATTGACTAGCTGTTCAACAGTGGAGTTGTGTTTGTTCAGTCAGACATAATTTATACCTTTTTTGTTCTTTCTGGAGAGTGCATGTTAATTTTTAGTGGAAGTGCAGAATTTTCAGTCAAATTTCAAGTTAAACAACACTCATTGAGATGAAAGATGCTAAAAATTCTTTTGTCACTCCTCCCCTACTGCCAGCAGCTACCATGGGAATTATGGGGATGTGTGGGTTTCCTTCAGCAGCTGCATTCACTTAATGTATGATCAGGTTTCCAAGCTCCCATGCTTTGTTATAAATTGTGTATAGATGTGCATTTATACATAGCCTCTACCTCAAAGTTTAGAAGTTGCCTGCAGAGAAGTAGCCCATCTTTCACTCACTTCCTTGTAATTCCTTTCACCCTTTATGTGTTATCTTTCATTACAAGTCCTTCTGGTTGGTTTGCCTTATGCATCTCATAGCTTGATTTGCCACTTATCTTCTCACTTCTTAACCCTCTTACTTTACTTTAAAGTGCAAAGGAAGCGGGAGAGTAGCAGGGCTGCTTAATAGCTGCAATAATCCAAATATGTAAATAGTATTAATAATTAAATTAATTACTGATTAGCTAATAAGTAAGCTCAGTAATAAACTGGCTGCAGAGGGGCAGAAGGCTGTGCCACCACACACCAAAGTGACTTGGTTCTTTGTTTTCAAAAGCATTGTTCTCTTGAACGAATTTCCATTTCCAACATTAATAATTGGCTTAAAGTCTGCCTGATTATGCAGAATATGCAAGTTAAAGAAAAGAAAGAAAATATTCAATCAAGAGTTCTCTGACTTGTTCATACATTCATTCAG
Organism: Eschrichtius robustus; assembly: GCF_028021215.1. NCBI lineage: Eukaryota > Metazoa > Chordata > Mammalia > Artiodactyla > Eschrichtiidae > Eschrichtius > Eschrichtius robustus. The sequence goes on along the minus strand of NC_090824.1, from coordinate 152,303,927 downwards.
CAAATATGATGTCCCTACTGTGTGCCAAGTACTGCTCCAACAGCTGAATTTTTTTTTGGGGGGGGGTGTTTACACACACACACACACACACACATACTATTTTATTTACTTATTTACTTAGTTACTGTAGAACAGTGCTATGGCTTTCAATCTTAATATAAACCTCGAAATGAAAAACTACCAAACTGACTCCTCATTTCATTGTGTAGTTTCTAGGCTGAACATTAGGAGGTGGAAACTTTCATCCTATGGTTAGTGCTTAGTAACACTGAAAATAGTAAAGAAATAGTGGAAAGGGATTGGGAGTCTGATTTGATCATGCTGGAATATTGACTGATCATAATAGGTACGTGCTTTTGTTTCCCTGACCCCCATGAACCTCAGTTTTCACTTCTAAAAAATAGGGATAATACCAACAAGTTAGTGGCTTGTAGCAAGAGAAAATTAAGTGCTTAAAGAGTTAGGCATGTAGAAAACATCCAATCCTTGTCAATTTGGTCATTATAACTTTTATTAGTAAGTGGAAATAGACCTAGCTACCCTCAAATAAACATTTGATTAAGCATATACATTCAAACATGCCCATTTTACAGAAAACTTAGGAAAATATACCATGTCATGTAGAAGTACTAAGCAAATTTTACATTAGTCTCTGCTGTGCCTGTTGTCTCTGTATTGAAGCACCTTGGGGGTTCTGCTAGGTAGACTGGCTCCTTGTCTGCTGCAGTCCCCTCTGGGCATCATTCATGGCTTCCTCCATCATTTTCTGATCAACACTTTTCAGTGCTTTCAGATTCCATAAGTGTGTTGAAATTGTTTGTCTTCTAATGACCCCATCCAAACTGATATTTTATATGTAATTATATCTATATCATAACATAGCTGTGCACACATACATATATATCATTATGTATATCATTATCTATCATTATTGAGATACTAGAAGGAAGAATCAAATAGGACTTAATGCAAATTATTGAATCAAAATCCACCCTTTTGAATCTGGATCTTCATATCTACGCTCTCCTTGATTTTCTACCTAATTATCAGCTAGAATTGCTCTGGTGTATGTGGTTCTCCAGGAAAAAAAATCACAGTTTAGTGGAAGGTGATGTATTGGAGTCAATTTGGCTCAGCATAAATCCTGGCTCCACTCCTTGCTGTGTGATTTTGATGACTTTTCTAAGCTTCAGTTTTCTCGTGTATAAAAATATATATATATATATATATATATATATATATATATATATATATACAAATATCAATTCTGCTTTTCATTGTTGTGAGGACTGAATGAAGTGACATATAAAAGTGCCCAGCAGGTAGTAGAGACTCGTTAAAGTGCTACTTTCTCTTCCTTCCTTCCTTCTTTTCTTCCTTCCTTCCTTCCTCCCTCCCTTCCTTTCTTTTGCATTGACCTTGTTGTTATTATTGAAAAGACTATGGGATTTGGGACTGGAAAAAAAATTTTGTTTAAATCTTAGACTCCCAATTACTTTGGACAAATTATTTTACATTCCTGATCTCAGTTTTCTTAGCTCTAACATGGGTTTAATTACACCTACTTTCTGAGGTTGTATGAAAATTTAATTTGATGGTGGTATTATGCATACCATGTTCCCAGTAGGAAATCAATAGGTTTTTCTCTCTTTTCCTTCTGTATTTCTCAGGAGGAAACATGGACAGGGCTTCCACTCCCATCGTGTTTCTTAGGGCCCAGTTAAATAATCAAATATTTTAAAAATAGAAGTTCACTTGGGCAAGCTCACATAAGAGAGGTAGAGTATTACAAGAGCTTCTTCTACATTGTTTCTGTAGAGGTTTTAGTAAATGGAGGAACATAAAATAAAGAGCTGATGGGCCTGCTACACAATGTAATTGGAAAGATGAGAGCTACTGCTCTCCTCTGGTCTCTCAGGGTCATTTGCTTGTCTGATATTCTTCCCACAACTGTCCATTCTTTTGTCTCTCCTGCATATGTATGGCCACCAGCCCTAGTTCTACATAGGTACCGCTCAGCTACCCCCAAATCTGTTTCCTTTTGCATTTTTTAATTCAACCTTTCAAGAAAACAAATCTGATTGACATTGCTCATCACCTCTAGGGAAGAACTCGTATCCTGGGCCATTTTTCCAGTTTACTAATGAGCCTCCTCTTCGGACCTGTGATCTAATCAATGGCCATCCACTTGTAAAGACCGGCCCAGAAGATTCTCTGTCCGGGAGTGAGTGTGGAAGTTTAAACCAGAAGTAAAAGCTGAGTTCAACAGACAAATTGATACATATAGCACATGGAACAGTCTAGATATTTTTTACTAATGAAATAAATTGGTGTTCATTCTGTGTTGGTGCTTTAAAAAAATCTCATATAGGTGGGATTACTGTAAATAGAGATAGGGAAAAAGAGAAGAGAGAGAATTTTTAATTACTCCATTGTAATCCCAAAGAAAATCTTTTGACAGTGTCCCATAATTTTCTCTAGAATACCAGCAGATTCTCCATCAATTAACTTTAGTTTAGAAAAAATATTGTTCAGGCTAAGTTGTAGAAAATTTCTCTGTGGCAGAGATAACATCTAAAAAACCCAGTGAGGCTTTTCTACTCTAATTATAATAAGGTTTTGAACTCAACAAAAGAGCTTGACAGAGGTGAGAAGATACCCCTGCCAGGATGCTCTGGGGTGACCATGTGGCCAACGCAATCTCCGAAGAAGTTGGAAGGTCAGTGCCACCCTCATTAGAGACCTTCAGCTACTGTAGCAAGGCCTGGGCCATGGACTTCCCAAGTGGAGGCAGGGACCTCAAAAGGACACATTAGCAAGGAGGAGAGAAGACCCAAGAAGGCACTAGAGATATTTGAAGAAACGGAGAATAATTAAAGCCTTCTATAAAGTCAGGAGCTGAAAAATATTTATCCTCTGGTCCAGTTTAAAATAGGGATTTCAACCCTACTCCTAATTTCCCTGATTTAGCAAGTAGTTTCAAAAGTATGAGTTCTTTAGGTGCTGTGAATTACCAACAGCATTCAAAAAATACCCATATTTAAGGAAGATGTTTCTCTCTAGTGTGTTTCTCAGTAGATTTCTCTTTTCTCAGGGTTTAATGATTAGGAGCTACAAACAGACTGGGGAAAATAACCCTGTAAGTTAAGGGTTTTAGCTTTTCAGTAAGAGAGAAAACGGGGGAAAAATAAAATTTTCATTGGCATGATGAAAATTTTGCCCGATATAATTCAAAACTACTAACATCAAGCTCCCTTGGAGTGTATAGTATCTCTTAAATAAAGGGGATTTTCTTTTCATCTGTTTTCAAATTTGGAGATCAGAGATTGCCTGGCTCCAGTGAGTCAGTTGTAGATAAATGGCCTTAAAATGTTTCTACCACACAATTTTCTAATATCCTTTCTCTTTCAAGGCTTTCAGTTCCAGAATTATGCACTGTGATTGTAGGCCAACTGTTTGGGTATTCAATCTCTAGACTAGGTTAGTAGTACTATAGCAAAGCATTGATAACTTTCTCCTGGTTTGTTTGACAGTGTCTGTATCTATGATTAAAATCTCACTGCAGATCCAATGCTTCTGCTTGTCCAGGGCATTAAATTCAGGGTTTGCAAACAGGCAATAGAGAGAAAGATTAGAGCAAAGTTTTTTACTTAACCCACTTGAATTGGAATATTTTATGTAAGGTATTGGGGTAAACCTACCTTCCTAAGAGTGACTGTGTCTTCCTGAGGAAGACTTAGCAAGTGTAAAGTTGTGAGGCTACACTTAAGGACATGATTTCAAAAACAGCACCTGAGATTTCATTTGAGAAAAGCATACATAAGGCTTATGAACAGGACTGGCTACATAACTTGTGGGGCCAAGTGCAAAATGACAAGGCAGAGCCCCTGATTCAAAAAAATATTAAGAATTTCAAGATGGTGACAGCAGAACATTAGGTCAAGTGTAAGCTCTTTATGAACATGGGGCCCTGTGCTATTGCCCTGCTTCTAACACATCTATGATTTCATTAAATGTAGCCATTTCTCTTCAGTGTTTACTGAAGACCCAACTGAGATTGACTATAAAACTGATTCATAAAGACAACTGGCAGAGAGATTTGCCTCTAGTTCACTTTTAAAATTTCAGAATCCACTAAATGAGTAGATTCTACCTTGCTGTTTTTTTGTGTACTCCCAGGCATTAGATAAATATCTTAGTTGTATGTGGGCAATGCATGTGGCATTGTGCACTCTTTCTTTTACGAATAAGCCTGAGCTTATTCTCCATTGTAGGTGTAACATCCCACATGGGGCACTGCAATGTTACAGTGTCACACAGTTGATGCCAGGAAGCATAGTGAAGGCACATTGTTGAATAGTCATCTAGTCATCTGAACTGGGGCATTCAGTTCAAGGAAAGCAGGAAGAGCTCTACATGCACAGCATTGAATTAAAGCTGGACCATCCCAAAGGCAAGAACATCAGAGGCACAATTGCAAATGGTTTTCTCATATAGGGGCAAAAAGAGTATCTACCACATAGGTTTTTGAACAGCTCCCAAGAGCTAATCCATGGAAAGAGTTTAACACAGGCAACCATATAATAAGGCCTCAGTGAATGTCAGCTCTTAAAATTTTAAAACAGAATACTGAATATCTAGTTTCATTTACATTTCCATTAAAAATTCAGAGGAGAATGTTAAAATGGTCTTGTTTGGACCATTCTGTTCCACCTGAAAAGTCCTAGAGCAAAAAGTGATTATTTGCTTGTTTGGGAGTTTGGCCATTCTGAGGTCCCTGGAAGTTGAGACAATTTTCATAACCATCACTTTGGAGCAGAAAGGGGCAGTTTTTTTAAAATAAACGTTTAAATTATAAAAGTTTCAGATTGACAGAAAAATTGTGAAAAGAGTAAAGGGAGTGCTCACTTACCACACACCAAGTTTCCTCTACTATTTATATCTTAAATTAGTATATCCACATTGTCATAACGAATGAATCAATACTGACAAATTATTACTAACTAAATAAATCACTTAACCAAATGAAGTCTACAATTTACCCAGATTTCCTTAGTTTTTAATCCACTGTGTTTTTTAACTTTTCTCTTTTTGTGTCACATTTTAGGATGTGATAGTAACAGCATTCCTGAGTATAAGACTCCTGCTCATCTGTAGGCAGGTAAATCTGGTTTGCCTAACATGGAATCTAGCATATAGAAGGCACTCAATAAATGTTTGATTGGTCAATGAGGGAGAAGTGGCCTGGGAGTGTCACTATGTGGAGCACTCTGCAATTAATTTTTACATTCATTTGACATAGTTATAATACAGTTTGCCAGAAACTGGTCTAAGTATTTACATTTAATATTTATTTAATCCTCATAACAACAAGCGTAGGTGAGAAGTATTATCGTTTTAATTTTACAGATGAGGAAAATAAGACACAGAGAGGTTACATAAGTCACCCAAATTGCAAAGCTAATAAGTGTTCAGGATTTAAACCCAGGCAATCTGGCCCCAGAGTCCAACCTCTTAAACACTGCAGCATCTCACTGCTCTTGTTGAAGGCAGGAATACCTGGCCTGAATTGATCTCTTTTGGAAAGACTCTAAATTTTAAATAATTATTAAGAGAAACCCCTCTACAGGAGTGTGTTCTCTACTGCACAAAAGACATGAAAACAGAATTAACATCTGGATTTTTTTGTAAGTGCTAATACTCTCAACTGCTGAAAATCGTATAGATAAAATATGTCTACACGAAGGATTTATCAAGGAGGTTTCCTGATTGAAGCCTAGGCTTCTATGTTCTTTTAAAAGATGCATTACTGTTGCCTCAGTGGATAAATCTGATTGGAATTTGACAAACTTGGGATCAAGTAAGCTGTAAAAAATTAGGAAAGATTCATAAGAAAGAACAGTACTTAAGAAATATGATTTCAAGTCATATAAATCTATAGAAATTCAGCATTTTTCTAGTTCAAACCTTTACTTATAGGAATGCCATGTTAATTTTGTGAGGACACAGATAAATTTTTCATACTTTTTGAAATACGCTGTTCCTATATACATATTTGATACACCTTTGACCACAAATTTAAAATAATAATTTTCCAGCACAACACATATACAAACATCAAACAGTAAGAGTTTTTTCTAGGTCTTCTTTCTTATAATTCAACAATTCTAAAATAATTAGAGTATGAAGCACATTTTAAGTACATGCCACACCACACACAAACACATGCACACACACACATCCATTAAATATATCATGTATATATATGTACATGGTAGCAACATTCATGCAGTGATAAGCCCCAAATTGCCTTGGCTCCAGATAATACTGATATTTCCCTCCATGGTATTGACAGCTTCTGTATATATTAGCACATTTTAGCATCCTCTTTCTTCAGCTTTATGAGTCAATCAAATTGTATAACATCCTAATCAGAAATTACTCTTCCATTTCAACCTTGTGAAGCTCAAATATAAGTATTGGTACTTACCTATCCTATTTGAAGAATGGATTTTGTTTTCAAACATGGACTTGCAGTTATCATTTAATCACATGATAACTTGCAAGTACAAATTTTGACCCTTGACGCTATCAAAAAATGTCTTAGTCTTCAGATTTATACACATGAATATGTGTATTATGTGTAGTATGAAATCTCATACAAACCTCTACCTTCTTTTTCATTTATTTATATATATATATATTTAATTGTATTTATTCAAGGTGTACAACATAATGATTTGATATAAATATAGATAGTTAAATGATTGCTACAGTCAAGCTAATTAACATATCACTTCCTTACACAGTTACAATTTTTGTATGTCACGAGTGCACTTGAAATCTACTCTCTTAGCATATTTCCGGTGTTCATTGAACATAACATTATTAAGTATAATTATCATGCCTGTACTCTAGATCTCTAGACATTCATCTTAGGTAACTGTAACTTTGTACCCTTTGGCCAACACCTCTCCGTTTCTCCCACCTGCTCCCCAGGTCCTGGTAACAACCATTCTACTCTCTGCTTCTATGAGTTGAGTTATTTTGTTTATTTGTTTTTAGATTCCACACATAAGTGAGATCATATAATATTTGTCTTTCACTGAGTACAATGTCCTCAAGCTTCATATACATTGTCACAAAAGGCAGGGCTTCCTTCTTTCTCAAGACTGGAAAATATTCCATTTCAAAAATATATAATAAAATATTTAATACAATGGAATTATAATGTAATATAGCTCTTCTTTAACCATTCTATTTCTTTTATTCCATTTATCCATTAACAGACAACTGTGCTGTTTCCATATTTTGGCTATTGGGAATAATACTGCAATGAACACGGGAGTACAGACGTCTCTTTGAAATAATGGTTTCATTTTTGTAATATATACCCAGAAGTAGATTGCTGGATTATGTGGTAGTTCTATTTATAATATTTTGAGGACCCTCTATACTGTTTTCCATAATGGCTGTACCAATTTCTGTACTTACCAACAGTGTATATGAGTTCCCTTTTCTCCACATCCTTTCCAACTCCAATTAACTTTGTCTTTTTGGTGATAGCCATTCTAACAGGTATGGGGTGATATATCATTGTGGTTTTTATTTACAATTCTCTGATGATTAATGATGTTGAACATCACGTACTTGTTGGCCACTTGCATGCCTTCCTTGGAGAAATGTCTATTCAGATCTTTTACTCATTTTTAAATTGTTGTTTTATTGCTATTTAACTATTTGAGTTCCATATATATTTTGGATATTAACCCCTTATCATATATAAGGTTGGCAAGTATTTTCTCCTATTTCATATTTTGTCTATTCACTCTGCTGGAGTTTCCCTTGCTGTGCAGAAGTCTTTTGGTATTATGCAATCTTATTTGTTTATTTTTTCTTTTATTGCTGTGCTTTTGGGATTATATCCAAAATTCTTTGCCATTAGCAATGTCAAACTTTTTTTTTTTTTCTGTTTTCTTCTAATAGTTTTTAGTTTCAGAACTTACATTAGGTTTTTATTCCATTTTGAGTTGATTTTCTATATGGAGTGAGATAAAGGTACTAGTTCATTAAAATAGAGGTTAGAAAACCAAAAGAAATGATTAATGAAACTAAGAGTCTTTTTTTTTTCTTTGAAAGGGTAAAAGTAAAGCAAAATTGACAAATTTTTAGCTAGACTAAGAAAAAAAGAGAAAAAATCTTAAATAAATAAAATTATAAAAAAGAGGAGATATTATAACTGATACCACAAAAATACAAATATCATAAGAGACTACTATTAGCAACTATATGCCAACAATTTGGACAATCTAGAGAAAAGGATGAAATTTTTTTTGAAACATACAATCTATCAAGACTGAATCATAAAGAAATTAAAAAATTGAACAGACCAATAACTAGTAAGGAGATTCAATCAGTAATCAAAAACCTCCCAGTGAGGCTCCCAAAGTCAAAGCCCGATGGTTTCACTGGTGACTTCAATCAAACGTTCAAAGAAGAATTAATGAAAATCCTTCTCAAACTCTTCCAAAAATTTGAAGAGGAGGAAACACTTCCAAACTGCTTTATGAGGCCAGCATTATCCTCATACCAAAACCAGATAAGGACACTACAAGAAAATAAAATTTGAGAACAATAGTCCTGATTAACCTAGATGCAAAAATCCTTAACAAAATACTAGCAAACCAAATTCAAAACACTTTAAAAGCATCATACACCATGACCAAGTGGGATTTATCCCTGAGATGCAAGGATGTTTCAATATACACAAATCAATATATGTGATACACTACATTAAAAAAATGAAGGATAAAAATTGTGTGATCGTCTTAGTAGTTAGAGAAAAAACATTTGACAAAATTCAATATCCTTTCATGATAAAAACTCTCAACAAATTAGTTGTAGAAGGAATACACCTCAACATAATAAAGGCCATGTATGACAATCCCACAGCTAAAATCATACTCAATGGTAAAAAGCTAAAAGCTTTTTCTCTAAGATCAGAAACAAAACAATGATGCTCACTGTCCCCACTTTTATTCAGTGTAGTACCTGAAGTCCTAGCCAGAGCAATTAGACAAGAAAAAATAAATAGAAGACATCCAGATCAAAAGGGAAAAGTAAAATTGTCTCTGTTTAGAGATGACATGATCTTATATACAGGGCACTCTAAAGACTCCACCAAAAAACTGTTAGAACTAATAAGCTAGTTTAGCAAAGTTGCAGGATACAAAACAATATACAAAAATCTGTTGCATATTTATACACTAAAAATGAACTTTCCAAAAAAGCAATTAAGAAAACAGTCCAATTTAAACTAACATCAAAAAGAATAAGATAATTAGAAATAAATTTATTCAAAGATGTGAAAGATCTGTACACTGAAAACTATAAAATATTGATGAAAGAAATTGAAGAAGACACTAGTAAGTAGAAAGATATCCCATGCTCATGGATTGGAAGAATTAATATTTTTTTAAATGTGCACATTACACCAAACAATTTAAAGATTCAAAGCAATCCTTATCAAAATTCCAATGATATTTTTCATAGAAATAGAAAAAAAATCCTAAAATTCATGTGGAACCACAAAAGACTGTGAGTAGCCCAAGAGATCTTGACCTCCCCCCCAAAAAAAAAAAAAAAAAAAATTTGGGCACATCACACCACTAATTTTAGTAGATTTCAAAATATACTAAAAAACTACAGTAATCAAAACAGCATGGTACTGGCATAAAAACAGACATGTAGACCAATGGAGCAGAATAGATAGACCAAAAATAAGTCCATGCATTTATGATCAATTAGACCTTTGACCAAGGTGCCAAAAACACACAATGGGGAAAGGAGAGTATCTTCAATAAATGCTTTTGGGAAAACTGGTTTTCCATTTCCAAACCTCTCTCATGTGTGGGTACAAAAATGAGACAAGAAATACCAGTGTTCACCTGCCACCTCATATTTTCTTCTCAACTATTATCCTAACTTACTCAGTGGGAAAAACAAAGACAAATGAGTGAATGAGTCACCTTGCTTTAGTGAAATTTAGACCCCCAATTAGGTACTAATAGCCTGCAATTGCTATAAAGTTTTCTGGTTTCTTTCTGCATAACACACGGTATGTTTTCTTTCTCTTGTTCAGTATTTAATGTTTGTCCTTTTATTATTTTAGAATTAATGTTTTGCAAATGTAAGCTACCATTTGGATCATCAACTATAAAAACAATACATCTGGAGCAGGAATACTTGGCAACTGACAACAAATAATGTGTGACTTGGTATAGAACATGACAGCAGATGAAATGGTGCTTTCTCATCATGTCTGATCTAGTGAAGACTCATACTTTGATACAAAATGTTCCAACATGATAAACTTTCTTTGATACGATTTTATTTTATTTTTTTTTATTTTTCTATTGAGGAATACATGTCATATAACATTATATTAGTTTTAGTTACAGAGCATAATTATTTGATATTTGTATATATTGTGAAAAGATCACCACAAGACTAGTTAACATGTATCACTTTACATAGTTACAATTTTTTTTCTTGTGATGAGGACTTTTAAGATATGACAGACCTAGACAGACCTGGGTCAAATCTTGACTTTGAAATTAGTCATGTGCTCCCAGGAAAATTGTTCAACCTCTTCAAGTTTTACTTTTCTCATCTATAGAATGTTGTAAGAGTACTTAGATAAGCACTAAGTAAAGTAACTAAGGGGATGTGAAAACTCAACAATTAATGGCAAGTTAACTATAAATTATTATTGCAATGGCAGCCCTGTCAGGTAATCATAAGTTTACCAGGGTATGTTCTGCACAATGCTCCTGATACAATGCATAAAGGAATCATTGACTCTGATCATTAGGGGGAAAGATAGGGCAGCCTCTTGATAATTTCCAATGCCATATAGTCTATATTATAGAAAGCCATTTAAAAATTTTGGAGTCCTTCCAAATGTATAGTTTATGGGTACATAGTGATACCAATATTTCAACTAATTACTCTATGTAGTTTAGCATATTTAAGTAGAGTATGTATACAGTCACACATTTCCTATATACCAGTGAATGTATGCATACATATAAAGTGTGTATACATATACATGTAATACAGTATGTTACTGTGTTCTCAAATCCCACCATCATTCAATGTCTTGCCAAATAGCATTACAGGCAATGCGCCAGATCATTTCACTTCCCCACTGAAGTCACTTGGAACATATCTGAACGTGGCAAAATACATTTGCCAAGTTATGTGCATAAAAGCATCCTTTTATCTTTCAGAGTCATAAATATGTAATAAACTACATGATTGCCCTACTGATCTGTCCAACATCAATCTCACCTTCCCTTTTTTATTGGTTCATCAAAATAAGATATGAACAAGGTACAAAAGAGTTAAAGAAGCTATTTATTTTAATGTTTCCTTGGAGAGCATGCTTGTTATTGTGAGTACAAATTATATATATAATATTTCATGAATGATGCTGAAGCATTAAAAATCACCTCTGCTCTTGAAGTTAACACAAAACTCTGGCTTTCTGCCAATACTCCCCTCATCCCCTTATGGCTTACTACAAGATGCAGTGTCATTTTTCCAGGATAACACTGGAGTGCTTCTCAAAATTCTAAAAGTCATAGTCTAGATTCTTAATATAATCCAACTTTTAATGTCCAGATAATTGCACCCTAAGCAGCTATTTGGTTTGAGCTTAAGAGTGATAACCAAAATTAGGAATTATTCAAATTTTAGCAGATGTCAAAATATGGTTTATGGAAAGAAAAATAAGGAGAGTAGGGTAAGAGTAAGGGATCATGTGAGCAAGACATTTTGTTGTTGTCGTTTAATATTTAAAAGCACATATCACTGGCTTCTATGCCCACTTGTGGTTTATCGAGTAGTTTTTTTTTTTTTACATCAAGCTGCAAATATTGGTTACATAAGGTGATGAGATCTTTAAATTGACTATTGTGAAATATTGTAGAAAAGCAGAAAAATTATGCAAGCTATAAACTGGGTGAGTGATGGAGTAGGTAGTAAAATCTACATTTTTTTTCACAAGGGAAAAATAAGATTGAACTAAGTGTTTCAGTGTTAAAAGGATGTAAGTTTTACCTTATAGCAGAACAAAATAATGATTTGAGCTTATTCTGATATATTTAGGGCAGTGAAAAAGGATAATTTATGTCAATGGACACGTTTTTACAGGTGTGAGTTGTATACTTTCTTCATGGTAGCATAAAAAGGACCGGATGTTCGTGTATAATTAATAATAAATGAGATAATTTTCTCCAATGTACACAATTATTCTATCAGGGAAGGAAGGAAAGACTCTAAAATTATACAATAGAATTCAATAATGTGGAAATACACCACAAGGTTTCAATCTCACTGTCAGTTATGCAATAAGAATTTGGTTTAAAAATTTAGCAAACTGAACACAGCAACACCTACAACTATTGTATGCCATTGTTATATGATATTTATATCATATTAATAAAATAAAGGATGAACAACATATTCTTTTTGTAGACATAGAAAAAAGCATTTGACAAGATGCAACACATATTCATGATAATAAGTCTCAGGAAACTAAAAATAGAAATTTTCTCAACTTGATAAAAAGAGTCTGTGAAAAACCTACAGTTTATATCAAATTTAAGAGTGAAAGATTGAATGCTTTCCCCCTAAAATTGGGGACAAAACAAGGATGTCTACTCTCACACTTTTATTCAACATTGTAATGGAGGTTCTACCTCAAATAAAATTATTGAAAGGAACCCAGATAGGTAAGGAAAGAGTAAAATGGTCTTTATTTACAAATAACATTATTTTATACTTAGAAAATCCTAAGGAATGCATGATTAAATTAGTAGAGCTGGTAAACAAATTTAACAAGGTCAAAAGACTAAAAAAAAAATATTGATAGACAAAAAAACAATTGTACTTTTATATATTAGCAATAAACTATTTGAAGTTGGAATTAATGACTAATTCCATTAGAAAAGCACCAAAAAAATAAAAGACTTAGGATAAATTTAACAAAATAATGCAATATTGCTTAGAGAAATTAAAGAGGATCAAGATAAAATGGAGAGCCATCCTATGTTCATAGATGGGAAGAGTAAGTATTGGTTGGATGGCAATTCTTTCCACGTTGTTCTACAAATTCAGTACAATCCCCATAACAATACTAGAAAACATTTTGGCAGAAATTGATAAGCTGATCCTAGCATTTATGTGGAAGTGGAAACAACTCTAGCATCTAAAAATTTTTGAAAGAGAAGAAAATATGGAAGGGCTTATGTTACATGATTTGAAAACCTACCATGAAGCTACAGTAAGCAGAGTGAAGTTTTGGCATTAAAAATGGTGGTATAAACAAATGGAAAACAATTGAGAGACTGCAAATTATCATTTATGTTTACAGTCAATAAATTTTGGAAAAGGTTTCCTGAAAATTAAATGATGAAAGGATACTCTTTTCATTAAATATTGCAGGAACATGAATATCCATATGCACACACACAAAAAATCAGCGTTAAGTCTTTACCTCATACCATACACAAGTGTTAATTAACAATGAACCACAGACATAAAGTTAAACCTATACAATATCTAAAAGCAAACATAAAAGAACATCAGTGTGATCTTGTGTTCTTAGCCAAACAACATCAAAAGCACAAACCATAAAAATAAGAAACTAGACATCATTAAAATTAAACATTTTGTGCTTTGAAAACACCATTAAGAAAATGAAAAGGTAAGTCACAGACTAGGAGAAAATGTTTGCAAATCATGTATCTGACAAAAGACTTGTGTCTCTATGTATAAAATTCTTAAAACAATAATATGAAAGCATCCCAAATTTTAAAATGGACAAATATTTAAACATTTTACCATATCTACAAAACACATAGAAAGATACTCAATCCCATAATTATTAGTGAAATGCAAGTTAAAACCACAGTTTCCTATCCCTATTCATTCACTGAAATGCTATAATCCAAAAGAGTGAAAATACAAGGGTGGCAAGGATGCAGAGAAACTGCAACCCTCATAAATTGCTGGTGGGAATGCTATATTGTGAAGCCACTTTGGGAGACAATTTGGAAGTTTCTTTAAAAATGAAACATAAGCTTTTTATATGACCCAACATTTCCATTTCTATGAATTTACGCAAAGAAAATGAAAACATATGTTCATTAAAGACTTGTATATGTATGCTCATAGCAGTATTATTCATAACAAAAAAAATAAAAATAGTTCTAAAGTACTTCAAATAATGAATGGATGAAAAAAATATGTGTGCAATGAAATTACTCTATAGAAAAACAATCCTGAAACATGCTGCAACATGAGTGAATCTCTAAAGCATTACACTAAGTGAAAGAAACTAGACAAAAATGTCTACACGTGGTATGATCCCATTTATATTAAATGTTCAGAAAAGACAAGTTTATGGAGATGTAGAAAAATAATTGATTTACTAGGCTTGAGTTTTGAAGGAGGAAATGACTTCACATGGGACTCTCAGAATTTATAAGATTATGAAAATGTTCTAAAAATGGATTGCTAGAGAAAATACTCTGATATGATTTAATTATTTTAATTTGTAAAGGATCGTTTGATGGCTCAGGGTATGTTCCATGTTTACCTGAAAAGGCTATGTGTTCCACTGTTCTTCAGTGGAGAGTCTATTAATGTCAAATCCAGTTCATTGATGATGGTGTTTAGTCCTTCAATATTTCTGCTTATTTTCTGTCTACTAGCTCTATCTGCTACTGAGAGATGAATGTTGAGGGTGCCAACTATACTTGTATAGTAGTCTATTTCTCCTTTAGTTCTATCAGATTTTGCTTTATGTATTTTAAAGCTGTGGAGATAGATACATAGACATCAAGGATGCTATATCTTCTTTAATTAACCCTTATATTAATAAGTAATATCCTGGTAATTATTTTCACTACAAAGTCTGTTTTACCTGATACTAATAAAGCTGTTCCAACTTTTTTTGATTATGTTGACAAGGTACATATATTTCTATTATTTTATTAATACATTTTTTTTTATTGGAGTATAGTTGCTTTACACTACTGTGTCAGTTTCTCCTGTACAGCAAAGTGAATCAGCCATATGTATGCATGTACTCCCTCTTTTTTGGATTTTCTTCCCATTTAGGTCACCACAGAACACCGAGTAGAGTTCCCTGTGTTATACAGTAGGTGCTCATTAGTTATCTATTTTATACATCACAATGTGTATATGTCAATCTCAATCTCCCAATTCATCCCACCCCTCCTTCCCTCCTTGGTATCCATACATTTGTTCTCTACATCTGTGTCTCTATTTCTGCTTTGTAAATAAGATCATCTATAACATTTTTCTAGATTCCACATATATGCATTAATATACAATATTTGTTTTTCTCTTTCTGATTTACTTCACTCTGTATGACAGTCTCTAGGTCCATCCATGTCTTTACAAATGACACAATTTAGTTCCTTTTTATGGCTGAGTAATATGCCGTTGTATATATGTACCACATCTTCTTTATCCATTCTTTTGTTGATGGACATTTAGGTTGCTTCTGTGTACTGGCTATTTTAAATAGTGCTGCAATGAACTTTGGGGTGCATGTATCTTTTTGAATTATGTTTTCTCTGGGTATATGCCCAGGAATATCCTTTTACTTTTAATCTACCTGTTTAATTATATTGGAATTAAGTTTCTTGTAGAAAGCACAGTAGGTTCACGTTATTTTCCCCATTTTAACAATATTTGTGTTTTAAGTAGTGTGTTTAAACCATTTGCATTAAAAGTATTTATTGGTGTGTTTGGATTTAGGCCCATTTTCTCATCTATTTTATTGCCTCTGCTTTTGGTTACCGCATCCCTTTTCCTGCCTGTCTTAGTGAAGCTGCAGTAACAAAATACCACAAATTGGGTGGTACATTTATTTCTTGCAATTTTGGAGGCTGGAAGACCAAGATCAGA
Organism: Eschrichtius robustus; assembly: GCF_028021215.1. NCBI lineage: Eukaryota > Metazoa > Chordata > Mammalia > Artiodactyla > Eschrichtiidae > Eschrichtius > Eschrichtius robustus. The sequence continues at coordinate 152,287,922 of NC_090824.1, read as the reverse complement.
GGGCTGGCAGGATCAGGATCTGATGATGGTCCTTTAAGGGATGAGAGCGCTCTCTGTGGTCCCTTTTATAAAAGCACTAGTTCCACTCCTGAGGTTTCTACTCTCATAAGCTAATCACCTTCAAAATCTCCATCTCCTTATGCCATCACTTTAGGCATTAGGTTTTCAACATATATATTTGAGGGGGACACAAATATTCAAACCATAGTGCTTCCCTTTTTTGAAGGGGGGGTTGTTTGAACAATTATTAGTATTTAACTCTATTTAATCTATTTTGATTATTACTTTGCATAGATTTTATTGGTTGGCCTATTGATTGCAATTTGTTTACTTTTCACAGTCTGCTTAGTATATAGAAAATTTACCATAATTGAAGTTCTTTTGCCCTCTCTTTGTATGTTTTGGGATGATTGATAGAACTATTCTAATTCCTGATTGCAGTGATGGTTACACAACTCTATACACATATTGAAATAGATGAAAATGCACATCAAAATTAATCAGTTTTACTGTATGATAATTAAAAAGAAAGTAATGTCACTGAACAAATGAAAGAGTTTTAAAAAAATATAAAGATGGTTGAACAACTCTAAAATCAATGAATTGTACACTTACAGTGGGTTCAGTTTATGGTATACCTCAATAAAGTATTAAAAAGGTTTGCCATTCAGAGCTGTGGATCCTTGAGTTATGCCTCCTGCACTATTCAGTTAATGGAGTAGGTCTACTGCATAGGCATGTGCAGCAAAATGGATCAAAAATGGATCACTGGAGTGAAAAATGTGAAAACATAAAAGCACTAGAAGAAATATGGAAAAATTCTTTCATAAATATTTCCAACTGGATAGGAATCATAATCCAGAATAAATTATAAATGGCTCAACATTTAAATGTAAAAAGATGAAACCATAAAGTACCCTAAGTAAACATGAGAAATTTGCATTACATCTCTAGAGTGTGGAATGCCTTTCTTAAAAATGATTTAAAATTCAAAAGCCAGAAAATAAAATATCAATAAATTTGACTATGTAGAAACTTTAAATCTTCCATATACGAGTGGTTTTATTTTATATAGTAGACCAAAAGACTACTCCCTCTAATATATAAATAGTTTATAGATACTGATAAAAGATCCACAATCCAATAGAAAATGGTCAAAAGATTAAAAAAATAAATAAATGTAAAGAAAGATACACAAATGGGTCAACCTTGTCATTATGAGGGAAATACTGATTACTACTAGGAGCCTGGGCAACTCTAGCTCCAAGTAGCAGGAGCTAGTGGAGAATTTCTCTAGGGCTACACTACCGGAATGAATCCCTTTCAATGCACTTCAACTAAGCTTTAAAAGTAATAAAAAGGGAGGGAAAGAACGAAGAGCATCAAGGAAATGATAAAGGTGATTTATGACTTCACTACAGCATGGGGTAAATTTGTCTCTGATGTGAAAAAAAAAAAAGTAAAGAAAAAGAAAAAAGAAAACAAAAGTAACAAACTCTCTGAAAAGCAGTTTGATATTACCGGACAAACTCATTTCAGGGAATCCATCCTAAAGAATAGTCAGATTTATTTAGCAAGATAGCTATGACATCAGTGTTCATTAACAGTGAGCCAGTTTGCATTTGGCTTAGGTACAGTGCTACTCCTTGGCCAAGGGAATAAGTAAGAGTCCCACAAAACTGGAATGCAAGGGAAAGACGTCTATTTATTTAACAAATGATCTATAGTGTTTATTATGTGTCATACACTGTTCTAATTGCTTTTGCAATTGGAGTAACTGCATAATTAATCCACATAACGTCCTTATAATGTTGGAACTATTATTATACCCGATTTACAGATGATTAGCTGTAAGCACAGAGATGTTAAGTAAGTTGTCTAGGGTCACACAGGTAATAAGTAGCAGATTCAAGATTCAAGCAAACCACTGTGACTCCAAAGCCCGTGCATTACATAGTTCTCCCAAAGAGAATCAAGGTGCTATTTCCAGAAGAAGGGGAATGGTTTGTGTACAGGCAAAAACATAGCATCTACCACAGTCAGCAGTATTTACTGCCTAGAGCGGTTCCCCTATCAAAGATTCCCATAAGTCCTAGAGGCTATGATGCTCACATGACTTGGAGCACTGCATTCTAGCTGCCTTGACTATATCTGTCTACTCTGAAGGACCCTATGTGGTGTGGCCTCCACAGCACAATGTTCCCAGCACTTACTGAAAAATAAGCACTGTTGTATGGTATTGAAGAGAATTAGGAGGAAATATTCTTCCTTGAGTTTCACCTTGAAGTTTATATGGACAGGGTCTTTGAAGGGAAACGGAAACCTGTGAATAAATATGGTTCAAACAATATGCAGGGTTTCAACGTTGGGTTCCATTAATTTCTATTCCATTATAATAACAAATTGATCTGAACAAAGCTGGGAATTTATCATACAGTGTGATATAATAGCAGAAGAGACTAAGGAATCTTAATGCACTGGATGTACTTGTTTAAAAGTCAAAATAGTAAAACAAAAAAAGTGATAACTATTTGATATACATTAATAAATCCTTGAAATTTATTTATTCAATAGATATCTGTGAGGACCTAGAATGAACTAGCTTCCAGGCTAGGCTCTGGGCACCATTCTAAGCCATATCACTTTCTGAAATTTGATTACTGAAGAAAAGCAGTTACTTGTGGTGATAACTGTTGATTTAGCCACTTTAGTCAAATACTTCACAATATATTTTGTAGAGAAATGTAATAAATCTGTTGCTTGACTTAAACAGGAGTCAGTTCATTTAAAAATGTTCAAACTAAAAAAAAAATGTTCAAACTCGTGGCCCAGACATACCATGTCATATATATCCATTTACATGTAGATGCTCAGAGTGGTAAAGCTGCCTCTGGTGTCACAGCATGCCTCTGGCTGTTATTATACAGGTGTAGTTAGTAAACAGAAATTACCAGATTTGATTCATGTTGGTCAATAATCAGTACAATTCTAATATCAAAACAAACATTTTGTTTGTTTCAGCTCTCGGTAAAGGAATTATTTTTATTTTTTTATTATTTGGGGAATATACAAGATAAGTAAATTTTATACCAAGTTTAAGAAATTGTGTAAACTTTAGAATTTTGACTAAGGCTTAAAGAAGAGAGCAAAGAACTGTTATCATTCTACATAAAATTCATACTCACAATTATTTAAGTGTATAACTGATTATTATTCTTTGAGTAGATTCCCTGAAATAAGATTGCCAGAAAAAAATGTATACAATTTTTAGAGATCTTGTAGACAGTGTCAAACTGCTTTTCAAAATGTTTCTGTTACTTTTATAGTTTAACTGAAGTGAAAGGAAATGCCTGATTTATGGGATTGTTCTGACTCTCATTGCCTCTTGCCTTTTAGACCATTACTATGCTTCATTCAATAGGAAAAAAATGAAGCTTCCTCTTTTAATTTGCATGCTTTCAAAAAGTGTTTGTGGCATCCCCAACATTAAAAATGTTGAGAAAGATGCTCATATCATAAATAGCAACATCAACATGTGAAATTAGGAAGCAGAGACCAGGAATGAGAGTTTCTCAAAAACAGAAAACATGGATTTTAAATAATGGGGTAGATATTATTATCTTAAGCATAAGGAGTTTTGCATGCATTCAGCAGAAACTTAAGATACCAAACAAAATCATTAAAAAAAAGGCTTGATCGTGTTATTTTTTTTTTTTTAATTTTGAACTTAAAGTATTTGCAAAATGAATTTTTATCCCTGAATACGTTACTGAAATACATATTCTCAGGATACACCTGCCTAAATGCCCTGCAAAATAATTTAATAGTATACTGTATTGTGCCTTTACTTACACTGAGAGCCTTACATTTTTAACTGGAAGAATTATGAAGAAAAAAATGTTCCTTTCCAATTCACATATTGTATTAGTTTCCTATTGCTGTTGTGACAAAGTATCATAAACATAGGGCTTAAAGCAACACATGGATCTTATTTTAAACTTCTGGAGGTCAGAAGCCCAAAATTGGTTTTACTAGGTAAAAATTAAGGTGATGGGTAGGTTGTGTTCTTTCTGGAGGCTCAAGAGGAGAATTCATTCCCTTGCCTCTTCTAGCTTCCTGTTGTTCCTTGGCTTGTGGCCACTCCCTCCATCTCCAAAGGCAGCAGCTTCTTCACATCTCTCTCTGACTCTGCTTCCATTGTCACACCTTCTCTGACTCTTCCAAGGACCCCTGTGATTACATTGGGTCCACCCAGACAATCCAGGACAATTGTCCCATCTCAATGTGCTTAATCATATTTGCAAAGTCCCTTCTGCCCTGGATGGTAACATATTCATAGGTGGCATGAATTAGAATCTGGACATCTTTGGGGGCCACTCTTCTGCTTGTATCACCTATATTCCACAAAAATGAAAGATTTTGTGACAAATTGAATGTAAGGTGTCATAAATGGCAGTGTGTTCACTTTGTAAACATTTGTTGAATTCTGTTATGGTTTGCAATATAATCAAAATATACTATATGTTTTGTGATGAACTACAGGAGAATAGTATTTCTTTTCTTTAGTCACTTCCTACTCTCATTTTTCTCATTTCAGACTAAGGTTAGTGCTTTAACAAAAACATACTTATTAGCTGATGAGAATAATGAAATCAGGCTATTTTGTATATTAATAACTGCATTATGCTCAATACACATTGAAGAAATTAGATGGCTAGGATTTTCTATGTACAAGAAAAGATACATTTTAATTATCTCATTTTCTCTTCTTACTATGTGACTTTAATAATAAAAGCAGGTCGTAATAGAAGTAGCTAAGAGCTTTAGAATCAGACCAGTCAGAGTTCTAATTCCGGCTTTTCTACCTATCAGATATTTGCATTTTAAAAAAATTGTTTAATGTTTCTGAGCTTTTGTAATACACTGGGGTATTGTAAAAATTAGGTAAAATTGGAAAAATTAGGTAAAATAATGTATAAAAATGATTTGACATGTAATATGCCTGCAAAACTGTTAGCTTTCTTTTCCCTACTGTCTCTGCTTCTAAAATTATATATTCCATCTACTTATATAGATATTCCTTTATGCTAATAGCTAAAAGATTTGAAAATATTTTATTCTATTGACTGAAAAAAGACAGACAACTGGTTTCCTACTTTACTAAAATCTGCTTTTCCTGCATTTGGAAAAATAAATGTGGCATTGCATTTGTTTGCAGGCAGGTAAAATACATCATTTGAAGGTTAATATATGCCCACCTATATCCTATTTGTCCCCAGGTACTTCTGAGGTAGAGTGATTAGTTTCAGATTATATTCTGAATAAGTGATGGAATTTATAGACTCTCATTCATAGGCATTCAGCAATGAAGAGCTTATTGGGCAAACAGAGCAAGAGATCATTAATAGAAGATGGACATTCTGCATAGAATTTTGTACTCTATGTACATCTGCAACAGATGACCCTACTTTTGAATGCCACCAGAACTTTCCAAAACAAGAAAAGCTACTTGCTATAGGAAATCTTCCTGGGAAAGAAAAAGTGCAACTTCAAGTCAGTTTCCCTGCACTTCTCCCTTGTACATCTTCAGCAAGTTCAAATCTTGCTGAAAATGTTCTTCCAAAAGAATTTTCAGGGCACAGTTATTATATAAACTGAACGATTACATACTTATTGAAAGTTTAAAGTATGTGTTAGCATTTTATTTTCTTTATTTTTATAATACAAGATGGTTTTCCAGGAATATAACCCTTGCTCATAACACTGCATCTTTTCTATATTTGATTTATGTCACTAAATATATAACTATCATTCAGGTGGCAAGTATATACAAAGCTATGAATCACCTAAACTTTAGGAATTCATATGATATAGAATTCATTACATTATGTGGATTGGAATAGGCAACAAGATAGTTGAATAGAAATTAGACTAATTATATAATTGCAGATTCTGAAATTTTTGAAAAAGCTGTGAAGTAACCTCATTTTAAACATGGAAAGCAGGTATGTTATAAAATGGAACAACCAATTAAAAACTGACCCAAACTGCAAAGCAATACGCTGAAGCACATTTTAGCTTTTCCAGAATTCCATTTTGAGTTTTTGGCAGATGTCTGAATGAATATATTTTTTCCTCATTTGAATGTGTTTTCTCATCATATAAATGAACCATAATTAGGAATCAACTGTTTATATTCCCAATGATTCAGTTTATTTCATCTGTATTTTATATTTTGTTAAAAGAATAAAAAGAAATAGAAATCAATGACAAAGAAGGGAAATCACACTCTTATTACCATCAGCCATTCTTAAAATCAAGGGATAACCTGGGGTGCCAAGCAGACTACAGAGCCTTAGGGATTCTTCTGAGAGTAAAGGAGGATTGCAGATTTGCACCTAATTCCTCATTTTTGAGGTTTGCCATCCAAATCTTGTTATATAAGTTTAAATTATGTTCATTGCAAGTTACTCTGGTGGTTTGTTTTCAAGAGATTTGTAAGAAAAGTATTGCACAGAATTAGAGGAAAAGTTGAACAACCCAACTCCAGTACATTGAAGATCCAGAGCAAATCCAAGAGCCTCAGTGGTAGGTCTTCATGGGTGTTTCTTCTGTCTGCTAGAGACATCTGGCTGATTCTCAGATCCCTGACGCTGCTAGGTTCTGATTGGCTCAGATTAAGCTATGTATCTTGGTGTCTAACCTGGAGCCGATTTGCCTGGAGTCAAGGTCTTGCAACAGCAAATTGCTTCTTAAAGCCCACTTTGCTGGTGGAGCTAGAGATATCAGAGAAATTATGTTGGAAAGCCAACCCACTAGGTGTCTTCTAAATTGGTATTATTTGGAGTAGAGGTAATAGGACATTTTTCATATATCCTAAATATTTTCGTAGCCAAGAACTTACTACTGTATTTTCCATATTTTGAGGTACTAAGAGGATTATTTTCCACAGGTTTTAATAAATTGGTGGCTGATTATGATATTTGCAATGGTAATAACTGATAGTTAAGGTTCCAGATGATAACAGAGAAAAATTAACCTGCCTCTAACAAACAGAAAGAGAAATAGGAAAAAAAGAAAGAACAAAAAATAAAGTTTTTCTAAAAAAAATTGGGGGGTGATTTTAAATATTGAGAATTCAAAGACTGACCTGGAAGATTATTGCATTCATTCCAATTAAACTTATTTGTAGGCTGGGCTGGAATTGCAAAAGTTAGGGATATGTAACAGTAGTTGTCTTTCTGTTGCATGCTAAGGATCCTCCTTAAATATCAAGAAGGACTTGAGTATGCACGTTTGATGTAAGGAAATTAAGTGCATCATTCCAGCAACTTGTCTTAAGCCAAGGTCATTAATGAGTCATATGCCAAGGACTACATCTTAGCATCATTATGTGTCACTATATTAGAACTTCTTAATCTTTACTAGAAGCAACAAAGGCTGGAAATGCTCTGTTAAAGGAAATATGTTTAAAACTTTACAAAACTTCCATGTCAAATCCTTTCAGTTTCTTCTTTCACAATATGAAAATGTCTTTATTGGAACAGAACCTTCCAAAGTTACAGGATTGTCTTTCGTGCTCCACGGAACCATCAGCAAGGCTGTCATTGAGAGAGACAATGCCGTCAGTACAAGCACTGGGAGAATCCGAAAGCCCAATAGTGGAGCATTCATCACCATGATTCCACCTGACACTTAACTGAAAGCATTTTGCACTAATTTGTTTTGTGCCTGTCCAGACAATCTAAAAAGAAAGGATGAGAGGGCAATAGTTGTCTATTAAACAGAATAAACAGCCTCTGGCAAATGAATACATTTCACACACTTGTGGCTTTTGGAGGGTTGGGGGTGGTGAGGCTAAGGGGAAGGGAAACAGAGGAAGAGTGAAGGATTAGCCTTCTCTCCAGCAGTGGGGAAGGCCTGTTTCAGGTCACAGGGGTCTGCATAGCCCACACCACCCCCACCTGGAGATTCACACACGCAGTGCAGAAGGGGGCTGCAGCCAGTGCTTACTTCTAGATGTGCAACTTTTATTTTGAAAGGGTTTAAAACCTACCTGGCAATGACTTCCAAATCTCTGATGAAATAGGTTTGGGTCTCTTTCCCTGGATTATATTTTTAAACTTAACCTCTACATACATATAACTGCTCTAGGGTGATTTTAAGCCTCTGCTAGTGGTTCAATTAAAAACAAAAAAAGCCTTGAGCTTGTTGTCACAGTTGTCTGACTTTGCTGAGAGCATGCAAGAAAGATTAGGGTAAAGGCAAAGGGAGTGAAAGAACTCACTCTGGGCCCTGTAATTGGCTTCTGTTTTGAACTGTGGAGAGAAGGGAAGAAAGCAAAGGAGCGAGAAGATGGTCTAACAAGAAACACATGGTCTTTTGAAAGTAAACACAGCTGGGATCCAAACCGTGTTCTACTCATTGTCCTAGACTTTGGCCTCTTCAGGATCACGTTATCTTTGTGGTATTTATGATTATCTGTTTGGATTATCATTAAGAAATGTGGCAATATTCAAGAGAGGATAGATATGAATCTAATTTCTAGGGCTATGGTTAATCAGAAAAGTCAATCATATTTTTCAAAGACTAAAACAATGGACTTTATTAATAATCCTCAGTTTCCTTAGAGATTCTAAGTCATTGAATATTTTCTAAGCTGCTTGCAGTTTGACCTTTACTCATTGACTTTCTAAGTAAATAACATGTGATTCAAGGATTCTTTAGGTCTCATGGAAAAATGGGAAGATTGTAATACTGGTTATTAAACTAGCAGCCCAACCTCTTCCCTTCATGTTGGCAAAAGGGATGTGGAATTTGAGGAGCACCACAGAGTATTCATGTCCATAACTATTTTCTTCATTTTCTGTGTAGCTTTATTCACTCCTTTGGATAGGGTTGTAACACAAGTGTTTTCGAGAAATTGTAAAATAATAGGACAATAAGGTAGATAGTAATGTCTTGGTGGAAATATCTTAGTATATGAGCATAGGACAGATAAAGAAAGAAACATTTTTGTCCTGGGAAACATGTGGGAAACCACAGTGGGTAGTGCCCAAGTGGGATTCTTACACTAATAGATTTTGAAAAACATGTCTACCATTCCTGGTTCAGCGTCACAACATAAGAAAGAATGCATATGGGAGAGGTGGGCTTTGTCAGCTTTACAATTTTACCTAAGCCAAATAAGTCTACTACATTGTGTTTTAAAATTAGTTTGCTTCCTCTGGTTCAGAATTCTGTCTGTAAAAAAGATCCTGATTCAGGATTTTTAGATTTTCTCATAAATACTTTTAGGGTTGTGAATAATGAGTTAATTCATATTTTTATTTAATAATTTTACCTGTTCATTATTGTAACAAAGCAATAAAGAAACACATTAACAGGAAAAAAGATAAAGGAAACAATTTTTTAAAAAATTTGTCTACATAGAAATAGCCATTGTTGACATTAGGGAAATGTTACTCCACTCATTTTAATTCTTGTGTGAACATCTAACTAGAAATAGTAATAGAAAATGTAAATATAAACCAACAAAGAGAAAGAAGGAGAGAGAGACTAAATGGGTAGAAAATGGATGGGTGTGTATAGATGGATGAATATTAAAAATGTCATAAATTGCATTTGTGCAATTTTTAAGTGTGAGAGTGTTTCATTTTATTTGAAGTTTATAAAGTATATAGAATTGTGATAAAAATGATTAATTCAGTCAATTTTAGATAAATGTTTTTATCACCATGAGAACTATTAGTTCCTAAAATATATTAAAGACTATAGAAATAGATAACCATAAAAATTAAATACACTGAAGTCATTCTGTTTTTCTGAAACAAAATATTTCAATTTTAGTCAATGTCTACTGACCCCAAACCAGGAAAAATTTTAAAATTAGCATGCCTTATTCCACAACTAATTCTCTTGTTTTAACATCTATTTTTACCCTTTCCAAGTTGATGATGTTTTCTACAACTCTATGTTATTTTTTTACTGATTGCCACAAATGCTAACATGTTATTTTTATTATGGCTAATATTTTTATTTATTTCTCTGTTGGTTCTTGACTGGCTAAATGTTGTTATTGTTGTTATTTTCTTCTTCCTTTAATTCTTTAAGTATTTTTTATTTTTTTTAAATTTTATTCCTGGAAAGGGTAGTTCCAAAATTCTTGTGTGCTTGAGAATGTGCGATGCCTATCTGCTCCAGGATAGCTGTGTATAAAATGTGCATCACCCACATTTCCTTACCTCAGTGCACTGTAGACACCGCTCTGCTCTCCTCTGCCATGTAATGCTTCGCTCATCTTTATGCTAGGATGTCTTTCTTCTTCTGAATTTCATTAAGTTTTATATGTGTGTCTTTGCACATTCTTTCATGATACATTCAGACTGTTTATGTCACCCTCATTGGCGAAGGACAGCTTGGTTAGGAATCACATTGTTTGAGGTACTCTTCATCTCCTTCAGTATCTATCAATTATTGTTCCATTGTTTTCTGGCATTGGAGGTTGTTGTGGAAAATTCTGAGACTAACTCAAATTTTTCCTCATTATAAATGACTTCAAATGATTTGCTTTTACTTATTTATTCTGGAAGTTTGATAACTTAAATAAGACACCTGTTGCTCTGTTTCAAGTTTTCCTTGAATGTGACGTACTCATTCAGCTGGAAGTGTTATTTCTTCCTTAATATCAAAAAAAATTTTTTTTAGGGGGAGAAATCAAGATGGCAGAGTAGAAGGACGATCTCTCACTCCCTCTTGTGAGAACACCAGAATCACAACTAGCTGCTGGACAATCATCAACAGGAAGACACTAGAACTAACCAAAAAAGATACCCCACATCCAAAGACAAAGGAGAAGCCACAATGAGATGGTAGGAGGGGCACAATCACAGTAAAATCAAATCCCATAACTTCTGGGTGGGTGACTCACAGACTGGAGAACACTTATACCACAGAAGTCCACCCACTGGAGTGAAGATTCTGAGCCCCACGTCAGGCTTCCCAAATTGGGGGTCTGGCAATGGGAGACGGAATTCCTAGAGAATCAGACTTTGAAGCCTAGTGGGAATTGATTGCAGGACTTTGACAGGACTGGGGGAAACAGAGACTCCACTCTTGGAGGGCACACACAAAGTAGTGTGCACATCAGGACCCAGGGGAAGAAGCAGTGACCCTGGGGGAGACTGAACCAGACCTACTTGCTAGTGTTGGAGGGTCTCCTGCAGAGGTTGGGGGGGCGTTGCTGTGGCTCACCATGGGGACAAGGACACAGGCAGAAGTTCTGGGAAGGACTCCTTGGCATGAGCCCTCCCAGAGTCTGTCATTAGCCCCACCAAAGAGCCCAGGTAGGCTCCAGTGTTGGGTTGCCTCAGGCAAAACAACCAAGAGGGAGGGAACCCAGCCCCACCCATCAACAGTCAAGCAGATTAAAGCTTTACTGAGCTCTGCCTACCAGAGCAACAGTCAGCTCTACCCACCACCAGTCCCTCCCATCAGGAAACTTACACAAGCCTCTTACATAGCCTCATCCACCAGAGGGCAGACAGCAGAAGAAAGAAGAACTATAATCCTGCAGCCTGTAGAACAAAAACTACATTCATAGAAAAACAGACAAGATGAAAAGGCAGAGGGCTATGCACCAGATGAAGGAACAAGATAAAACCCCAGAAAAACAATTAAATGAAGTGGACATAGGCAACCTTCCAGAAAAAGAAATCAGAATAATGATACTGAAGATGATCCAGGACCTCGGAAAAAGAATGGAGGCAAAGATTGAGAAGATGCAAGAAATGTTTAAAAAAGACCTAGAAGAATTAAAGAACAAACAAACAGTGATGAACAACACAATAACTGAAATGAAAACTACACTAGAAGGAATCAATAGCAGAATAACTGAGGCAGAAGAACGGATAACTGACCAGGAAGACAGAATGGAGGAATTCACAGCTGCAGAACAGAACAGACAAAAAACAGTGAAAAGAAATGAAGACAGCCTAAGAGACCTCTGGGACAACATTAAATTCAACAACATTCACATTATAGGGGTCCCAGAAGGAGAAGAGAGAGAGAAAGGACCAGAGAAAATATTTGAAGAGATTATAGTTGAAAACTTCCCTAACATGGGAAAGGAAATAGCCACCCAAGTCGAGGAAGCACAGCGAATCCCATACAGGATAAACCCAAGGAGAAACACGCCAAGACACATAGTAATCAAATTGGCAAAAATTAAAGACAAAGAAAAATTATTGAAAGCAGCAAGGGAAAAACGACAAATAACATACAAGGAAACTCCCATAAGGTTAACAGCTGATTTCTCAGCAGAAATTCTACAAGCCAGAAGGGAGTGGCATGATATACTTAAAGTGATGAAAGGGAAGAATTTACAACCAAGATTACTTTACCCTGCAAGGATCTCCTTCAGATTCGATGGAGAAATCAAAAGCTTTATAGACAAGCAAAAGCTAAGAGAATTCAGCACCACCAAACCAGTTCTACAACAAATGCTAAAGGAACTTCTTTAAGTGGGAAACACAAGAGAAGAAAAGGACCTACAAAAACAAACCCATAACAATTAAGAAAATGGTCATAGGAACATACATATCGATAATTACCTTAAACGTGAATGGATTAAATGCTCCAACCAAAAGACACAGGTTTACTGAATGGATACAAAAACAAGGCCCATATATATGCTGTCTACAAGAGACCCACTTCAGACCTAGGGACACATACAGACTGAAAGTGAGGGGATGGAAAAAGATATTCCATGCAAATGGAAATCAAAAGAAAGCTGGAGTAGCTATACTCATATCAGATAAAATAGACTTTAAAATAAAGAATGTTACAAGAGACAAGGAAGGGCACTACATAATGATCAAGGGAACAATCCAAGAAGAAGATATAACAATTATAAATATATATGCACCCAACAGAGGAGCACTTCAATACATACGGAAACTGCTAACAGCTGTAAAAGAGGAAACTTATAGTAACACAATAATAGTGAGGGACTATAGCACTGCACTTACACCAATGAACAGATCATCCAAAATGAAAATAAATAAGGAAACAGAAGCTTTAAATGACACAATAGACCCGATAGATTTAATTGATATTTATAGGACATTCCATCCAAAAACAGCAGATTACACTTTCTTCTTAAGTGCGCACGGAGCATTCTCCAGGGTAGATCACATCTTGGGTCATAAATCAAGCTTCAGTAAATTTAAGAAAATTGAAATCATATCAGGCATCTTTTCTGACGACAACGCTATGAGATTAGAAATGAATTACAGGGGAAAAAATGTAAAAAACACAAACACATGGAGGCTAAACAATACGTTATTAAACAACCCAGAGATCACTGAAGAAATCAAAGAGGAAATAAAAAAATACCTAGAGACAAATGACAATGAAAATACGACAATCCAAAACCTATGAGATGCAGCAAAAGCAGTTCTAAGGGAGAAGTTTATAGCTATACAAGCCTACCTCAAGAAACAAGAAAACTCTCAAATAAACAATCTAAACTTACACCTAAAGGAACTAGAGAAAGAAGAATAAACAAGACCCAAAGTTAGCAGAAGGAAAGAAATCATAAAGATCAGAGCAGAAATAAATGAAATAGAAACAAAGAAAACAATAGCAAAGATCAATAAAACTAAAAGCTGGTTCTTTGAGAAGATAAACAAAATTGATAAACCATTAGCCAAACTCATCAAGAAAAAGAGGGAGAGGATTCAAATCAATAAACTTAGAAATGAAAAAGGAGTAGTTACAACAGACACCACAGAAATACAAAGCATCCTAAGAGACTACTACAAGCAACTCTAGGCCAATAAAATGGACAACCTGGAAGAAATGGACAAATTCTTAGAAAGGTATAAACTTCCAAGGCTAAACCAGGAAGAAACAGAAAATATGAACAGACCAATCACAAGTAATGAAATTGAAACTGTGATTAAAAATCTTCCAACAAACAAAAGTCCAGGACCAGATGGCTTCACAGATGAATTCTATCAAACATTTAGGGAAGAGCTATCACCCATCCTTCTCAAACTCTTCCAAAAAATTGCAGGGGAAGGAACACTCCCAAACTCATTCTATGAGGCCACCATCACCCTGATACCAAAACCAAACAAAGATTCTACAAAAGAAGAAAATTACAGACCAATATCACTGATGAACATAGATGCAAAAATCCTCAACAAAATACCAGCAAACGGACTCCAACAGCACATTAAAAGGATCATACACCATGATCAAGTGGGATTTATCCTAGGGATGCAAGGATTCTTCAATATACGCAAATCAATCAATGTGACACACCATATTAACAAATTGAAGAATAAAAACCATACGATCATCTCAATAGATGCAGAAAAAGCGTTTGACAAAATTCAACACCCATTTATGATAAAAACTCTCCAGAAAGTGGTCATAGAGGGAACCTACCTCAACATAATAAAGGCCATATATGACAAACCCACAGCAAACATCATTCTCAATGGTGAAAAACTGAAAGCCTTTCCTCTAAGATCAGGAACCAGACAAGGATGTCCACTCTCACCACTATTATTCAACATAGTTCTGGAAGTCCTAGCCATGGCAATCAGAGAAGAAAAAGAAATAAAAGGAATACAAATTGGAAAAGAAGAAGTAAAACTGTCACTGTTTGCAGATGACATGATACTATACATAGAGAATCCTAAAGATGCCACCAGAAAACTACTAGAGCTAATTAATGAATTTGGTAAAGTTGCAGGATACAAAATTAATGCACAGAAATCTCTTGCATTCCTATACACTAATGATGAAAAATCTGAAAGAGAAATTATGGAAACACTCCCATTTACCATTGCAACAAAAAGAATAAAATACTTAGGAATAAACCTACCTAGGGAGACAAAAGACCTGTATGCAGAAAACTGAGACACTGATGAAAGAAATTAAAGATGATACCAACATATGGAGAGGTATACCATGTTCTTGGATTGGAAGAATCAATATTGTGAAAATGACTATACTACCCAAAGCAATCTACAGATTCAATGCAATCCCTTTCAAATTACCAATGGCATTTTTTACGGAACTAGAACAAATCATCTTAAAATTTGTATGGAGACACAAAAGACCCCGAATAGCCAAAGCAGCCTTGAAGGAAAAAAACGGAGCTGGGGGAATGAGACTCCCTGACTTCAGACTCTACTACAAAGCTACAGTCATCAAGACAATATGGTACTTGCACAAAAACAGAAACATAGATCAATGGAACAAGATAGAAATCCCAGTGATAAACCCACGCACCTATGGTCAACTAAACTATGACAAAGGAGGCAAAGATATACAATGGAGAAAAGACAGTCTCTTCAATAAGTGGTGCTGGGAAAACTGGACAGCTACATGTAAAATAATGAAATTAGAACACTCCCTAACACCATACACAAAAATAAACTCAAAATGGATTCGAGACCTAAATGTAAGACCGGACACTATAAAACTCTTAGAGGAAAACATAGGAAGAACACTCTTTGACATAAATCACAGCAAGATCGTTTTTGATCCACCTCCTAGATTAATGGAAATAAAAACAAAAATAAACAAATGGGACCTAATGAAAGTTAAAAGTTTTTGCACAGCAAAGGAAACCATAAACAAGATTAAAAGACAACCTTCAGAATGGGAGAAAATATTTGCAAATGAATCAACGGACAAAGGATTAATCTCCAAAATATATAAACAGCTCATGCAGCTCAATATTAAGCAACTGAATCCAAAAATGGGCAGAAGACCTAAATAGACATTTCTCCAAAGAAGACACACAGATGTCCAAGAAGCACATGAAAAGCTGCTCAACATCACTAATTATTAGAGAAATGTAAGTCAAAACTACAATGAGGTATCACCTCACACCGTTTAGAATGGGCTTCATCAGAAAATCTACAAACTACAAATGCTGGAGAGGGTGTGGAGAAAAGGGAACACTCTTGCACTGTTGGTGGGAATGTAAATTGATACTGCCACTATGGAGAACAGTATGGAGGTTCCTTAAAAAACTAAAAATAGAATTACCATAGGATCCAGCAATCCCACTATTGGGCATGTACTAGGAGAAAACCATAATTCAAAAAGACACATGCACCCCAATGTTCATTGCAGCGCTATTTACAATAGCCAGGTCATGGAAGCAACCTAAATGCCCATCGACAGACAAATGGATAAAGAAGTTGTGGTACACATATACAATGGAATATTACTCAGTCATAAAACGGAACAAAATTGAATCATTTGTTGAGACATGGATGG
Source organism: Eschrichtius robustus (assembly GCF_028021215.1). Lineage (NCBI taxonomy): Eukaryota > Metazoa > Chordata > Mammalia > Artiodactyla > Eschrichtiidae > Eschrichtius > Eschrichtius robustus. Next base: position 152,271,617 of record NC_090824.1, on the reverse strand, counting down.
ACCTAGAGACTGTCATACAGAGTGAAGTAAGTCAGAAAGAGAAAAACTAATATCGTATATTAACGCATGTATGTGGAATCTAGAAAAATGGTACAGATGAACTGGTTTGCAGGGCAGAAGTTGAGACACAGATGTAGAGAACAAACATATGGACAGCAAGGGGGGAAAACCGCGGTAGGGTGGGGATGGTGGTGTGCTGAATTGTGCAATTGGGATTGACATGTATACACTGATTTGTATAAAATAATGACTAATAAGAACCTGCAGTATAAAAAAACAAACAAACAAAAATAAAACAACTAATACTAAACTTTCTTTAGGTTATTTGTATGGAAATATGTTAATGTAAATATTTCAGACATTAAATGAAATTTCTAAAAATCTTATATGTTGTGGTATAATGTTATATGTCATAATTCTAGTTATTACTTTAAAATGTATATCTCTGAAAAAAAATTTTTTTGTACCCTCCATTTTGTTCTCTACTTTAAGAATAGTAAATATCCATGTCATCCGAACATCTTTGTATGCTTCCCATACTTGTTCACTTTTCTTTATTTTTTAAAATGCCTTACCATTTTTTTCTGTATTTATGATTATCTCATGCCTTTTAAGCCATGTAAGCAATTTGATTTTTAACCGCATCCATCTTGTCCCTTGCTCTTTTGAATTTATTTAGTTATACTATAAAGATGAGTGCTGATTGTTTGTTCTGTTTTATAATCTTCAATCATTTCCTTAGCTGTGGAATGTTCATGTTCATCACTTTAAGTTGGTTTATCATCTTGTCTCTGAAATGTTAATTTAATTCAAACTCTCATTAGTAATTTTTGAGTGTGAGGCTCCATTTCTGTTTTTCCTTCAGTTATGTTTTATTTCAAACTTTTTTTATGGTTATTTCCTTCTTTGTGTGTGTGTATGTATGTGTGTTGTGTGTGTATGTGTCTTATGTACATAGACATGACATTTTCTCCCATATCTTATTTATACTTAGTGTAGATGTCCTTATTTAGGCTGTCTGCATATTTTATAATGCAATTGGTGAAATTTCCTTGTCACTCTATTTCTTATCTGAGAATGATTTTCTTTGCTGGCAAGGCTCAATCCCCCACTTTTGTCTAAAACAAGGGTGGGCAAACTTTATCTGCAAAGAACCAAATGGAAAACATTTTAAGTTTCGTGAGCCTATGGTCTCTGTTGCAATTATTCAACTCTGCAATTATAGCAGGAATGCAGCCATAGACAATACATAAACAGATGGCCATAACTTTGTTCCAACAAAACTTTACTCACAAAGTCAGGTGGCAGGCCCACAAAGTTTAGCTGACCTCTGTATCTAAGAGATTGTTTAATGCCTTCTGTCAGGTTCACTCTACCTTGTGTGGCTGTTACCTATTTAATGGAGGAATGATGGCATAATTAAGATCAATTCCCTAATTGACCATGGATATGGAAACACAGTAAATCCCTTCAGTCTCCACCAACATCTTCACATAACTAGAATGAATCATTCCTTGCTTTTACCTATGATTAAATGCTCATCCTTAATTTGACTGTCTCCAAATTGTGGGATATTAATAATAACCCTAAGAATTTTGTTGTCTCATTTATATCTCTATTGACACTTCTTGGGAAGGGGGATATAATTAAGGGCTTTAATTAGTTCTTGCTGGCAAACATTTTCCATATTTGTCTTATTATTTTTGTGATATTCCAACTGAGAGACTCAGGGAATTGGTTTTGCTCTGCAATTTTACATGGCAGTAATCATGTGTATTTCATCACTCTCTTCTCCTTCAATGTTTCCCAGCCACTTCTGAGAGTTTCCGAGAGGACCGTCAGTTCTACGTTCTCCAGGATGCATCCAAGTGGAAGTTTTGCAGAATGGCTGTTTACCATGCCATCCTGCAGCCAACACTGAGACTCCCAAGGTGTTGCTCCAGTGAGCGGAGCTCTCTACACCTTTCCCTTGTCACCACCAATCTGGTGTGCAGGTGGAGGGTAGGCAGTGATGATGGTGTAGGAGAACTCTGTTCTACAAACTCTTTCGTATGGTAGGACAAGATCATCAAAAGATAAAGAGAGCCTGCAAATATTCTACTGGCAGTATCAGAACAATTCCAGATGTCGTATGAGGCAAGGACCAGCTTATCCACCACCACCAAGAGAGCTTGAAGAACCTCAGCACCTCAGAATACAGCACCAAATTCCTGATTTTCAGAAACAGGAGGAATTTTTTTCCCCTTAAACCTAACTAACATCTATGCATCAAGTCCCAATAGATTTACACTAAGTTTTCTCACAACCTTTAGAGCAAACCCTATCAACCACAAGGAAAAATATTGCCTAAGGTTGTCCATAGTAAGTTGTCTAGGGTATACATTGTCAAATAACACCAAGAGTGGGACATCAATAGAAGACCAGGTTATTCTACACCAGCCCCAACTCATTTCTTTTTTTCAGTTTCTACTGCTGTAGCACCTTGCTCAGAAGCTCCAGTCACAACCATTCAAATAATAACACATGTCCCAAAATACAAATATTACTTAACTCTCAAAGAGCAAGTGCAAACTGTGATTGAAAAGCATACTTACAAATCATATTTTCATCAGAAACAATCTGCAGAAAGGTAGGTCTGCTAAAAGATGCACTCAGTTAACTTGACTATACAAAGCACTTTACTTTTATCCCAAGCACAAACATTCTAATTTCTTCTAGAAAAAAAAAAAAAATCAAAGATATATTCAAGTGTGAAAGTCAGATGCTTGTGATGGGTAAAAGGGCTTCTTAATAGCTTCATGGAATAAGTCAGTGTTCAGTATATGCCAAAGCATGTGCTTAAACGTAGTTCTTTCTCAAATTCTCACATTCAAGTCCATGGATGCAAATAAAAATATCATTCAGCCAGTTCACTCCTGCTTCACCAAGAAGCAGAACTTGTCTATGACTCTGTCCTGAAGAAGAAGGTATGGGGTTTTCAGTGTTGGAGAAAAATGACTCTGTGTATAATTTGACTGCATTTATGCACCTAAAGTTACAAGCTTTAAAATTGCCTTCCTCTAAAGGAAAGGGTTGATTCTACAGGACATTTTTTCCTTTTTTAATTTTTAATATAAATATACCACATATTTTACTTTTTTCCTCTCTAGCTATGGGACGAATTTATTTCAAGACATTTTATCTCTTTCATTAGTTGACTAGAAGTAGAATTTTTTATCTGGAATATTTGGAGCTTAATCTGTATCTTATGTCTGCATTGCTTTGAACAGACACATCTTTAAGTAATTCTTTTAAATTAGTTGTATAGAGTTCTAATCTCTATTAATTAACGTGGAATAAAGAAAAATTCAGTGATAGCCATTACTGCTTACTAAGCAAAGAGGTTAAGCTACATGTATATATAGGACCAGATGAATCAGTTATTTTTATCTTTAGGGCATAGTAGCAGAGTAGCAAAGTCTTACATGAAAGGCTCTCCCTCGCTCTCCACCAACCCTGTCAGAAAATGGAGCTGAAATAGCTAATGGTGTTATTAAGAGGGTTGCAGCATCAAGAGGCAGGCAGAGGGAACTTCAAAAGCTGGAGCAGCCGTGGTCCTAGAAGCATTTGATAAGGAATCTGGGCTCCAACTCTCATTTTCTCTCCTTTGAAGAGTTCTAATTGGAGAAGAAAAAACTCAAGCATTTTTGACAAGACCTGTGCCAAAGAAAATTATGGGAGGCAAAGATGAAAAGGAATGTGTTCTGATTGTCCTTTTTTTTAAAGTCCCCAAAGAGTAAGAGTGCCATTGCAGTCACTGATGCTGAAAAGGTTCACTGGGGAGGATGGGGGAGGATTCCTGTGTGTGACCGACCAAACTTGGAGGCTTCCTCAAGACAATGGACCAGATACTGATGGGAAATTGCATTACAAATTTAAAAAAAAAGAAGAAGAAAGCATCAAAAGAAGAGAAGCTAAGTCTGCTGTCATCTAAACAGTTTCTTTTTTGATACTAGGAAATAAATACAGTGATACTAAGGTCTGTGAAATTCTTAAAGTTTAACACCTAGGAATGTATACCCTGTCTTTCCTGAAATCATTTTACCACCTCATATTTCACTTGATTAGTTTAGAAATGTGTTTAATGAACAACACGAACAGAAAACAAGAAAACAAATAATAAGAAAAGTTAAACCAATAATAACTAATAAAAGTAAAAAGACAAGCCACAACTATCACACACCCCTGTGATGAGTACAATATATTTTGAAAATGATTACACATGTCATTTGTAAAGAAGTTCTTGGATGAAAGCCATTTTTGTAAATATGATACTTTTTCTTATCTTCTGTTACAGCCAATAATGTCTATGAAAGGGAGTCTGTATAGACATAAACTGATTTTATTTGATCAGATATCTGTCCAAAAAATGTCAATTAAGTACAAAATAATTTTTAATAATGCTATTAAATTAGTGTTATTTTCCAAAATAGGCAGAAAATCATAACCAATTAAAATACAACTTTTTAAAACATTTTATTTCATATTTTTGACTAGTTTGACAAGGAGTATTTGAGAAATACTTCAGACTTGACCTAAAGTAACCTGAAGGTGGAAACTGCTTCAAGAAAAAACAATTTAATAAAACTGTTTAGGTTAAATATATATTTTCAAGAATACACCTGTTTTGAAAGAAGCCCCGCCCTATTAGATCATGGTGCCTTGTTTGATAAATGTGTGTTCATTGACAGATTATCAGATATGACCTTCTTAAGAATTTATTTTATAAGGGTAAAAAACAGAGCTTTCAGAAATCTTCCTCCTTCAGGGGTCTAGACACCCACACCCCGTCTTTCTCATTTTACCCTCCAAGGGCACTCTCCATTGGCATTTTCTAAGTAAGGCAGGCAGCATACAGAGGGGTAGTGTTGACAGAAGAGTGACCATAATATTATTTTTGCTTATCTGGAAATATTATAGGATTTTCTACTTCAAAATTTAACCAAACTTAGGTCACCTTTGGCCCCATGGCTTTGACCCCATAGCATACTAGATATCATACCTTGTTTCTTCAGGTGTCAGCCAGACTTAAAATTCAAAAATCACAGAATTTTTCAGAACTATAAGGAAACATTTTAATTGAGCTTCAACTCCCTCCATTCCATCAGAAGACTCTTACTAAGGTCACTACTAAGCTCCATGTTGTCAAACCCAAGGAGAATTTTTGATCTCATTTTACTTTACCTCTCAGAAGCACTCAAGATTAGGAAAATGTGTAATGTTCTCTTCCTTTAGACTCTGTGACTCATCCTGTCCAGTTTTCCTCGCTAACTCTGACCAATCTTCTCCCCCAGCTTTGCTGGCATTATTTAACCCTCCTCATCACTGAATTATGGTATCCCTCATGGCTCTGTTCTCAAACTTTCTCATATGCCTTTATACCCTCCATCTCGATTCTGTCACGTGCTAAAATTACTTATCACTGTGTATGTATTGGTGACTCCTAAATCTAAGTCTGTGACCTCATCCTAAGCTTCAGTCCCAATTGTCTAAGAGATATTAGGTCGTCCTGAATTAGAGGTCTCCACAGAGATTCATGTCCTTCATATTTAACATGTTCAAAATGACAGAACCTAGAAGCAGATCGATCATCTGGATTCCAATCTTGGATCCACAATTTGCTAGCTGTGGGCCATTGCTCATTCTTTCACATTGCTGTGCCTCAGGCACTTTAGCTCTGAAAACGAAAAATATTAGCACCGCCCCACACACACACACGCTGTTTCGAAGATTAAATGAGCTATTGTATGAAAATTCTTTCCAACATAATCTGATCAGATCATTCCCCTGCTAAAAATCCCTTCAATGGCTTCCCTTAACTCTGGATAGAACCATAAAACCTGAATCAGTCCTCAAGGCTATGCATGAACTGAGTTTATCCTCCATCATTGTTCCCCTGCTGACCACAGTATAGTTACCTTCAGGCTACCTTCAGTTCTGACACTACACACCCGCCTTCCTACCTCAGGATGTTTGCGCAGCCTGTTTATTTTACTTGGGATGATCTTTCCCTACCATGTATCAAAATTACTGCTATTTACAATTTACTCCTTAAAAGTAATATCATTTCCTCTAGAAATCCTGCCTGACTCACCCAGATTGGATAAAATTCCCGTATTATATACTCAGATCATTGTTTATATTTCTTAATGTAAAAAACAGAAATCTTTGAACAGTTTCTGCAATACGTATTTATTTATGCTACTATATGACTACCAATTTGTCATTTTGCTAAACTGTGTGACAAAAGATTAGAAGGTAGAGAATAGATCACAAGGGTAATTTGGGCCATGAGAAGGGCTTAAGAATTTATTTCAATGTAATGAACTTTAACTGAGAAGTGACACGGTCCCTACTATGTCAAAAACAGAACCAAACTCTTGAACTCCCCATAAAACTGTTCCACCCTCAGTCTTTTCTATTTATATTAGTGACAACTATGCTTCTTTCATTGCTCAGGAGAAAATTTTTGGAGTTATAATTCACTGTCTTTTTTCCCCTAACCCATATTCCAATTGTCAGGAAATCTTGTTGGTTCTACCTTCCAAGTATCATCAGAGTCCAATAATTTCTCTCCATTTCTACTGCTCTCATTTTGATCTTAGCTAACATCATTTTTGGCTTCATTACTCCTCTAATGTTCTCCTAGAAGTTTCCTTCTTATAATCTACCCCCAAAACAGCAACCAAAGTGAACTTTTAAAATCATAAAAGATAAGGACACTCCTCTATTGAAAACCTTTTATCACTCTCCATCTTAATCAGAAGAAAAGCCAACGAATATAGTGGCACTTCAGACCTGGTATCACTGTTCTCTACCTCCCACTACCTCTCCCTGATTTTGCTTTCCACCATATCTCCCTTCAGTCCTCTGTTCCAGCCCCAGTGGCCTCCTTGCTGTTCTTCACTTCTTTGTCTCCTCAAGTTTTTGGTCAAATTCCACTTTTCCAACCAGGCTTACCCTGACTACCATATTTAAAATTGTAATATCTCCACATACTCTCCATTTAGAAATCCTGGTTTCTTTTGCATCACTCCTCTCTAGCTTTTTACTTGTGTGTGTGTGTTTGTTTTTAGCCATAGGATTCATGTCTTTCTAGTATGATTCTTTATTATATTTAATTTTTGTTAAAGTATAGTTGATGTACAATATTATATGTTATAGGTGCACAATATAGTCATTCACAATTTTTAAAGCTTATACTCCATACTTAGTTATAATAAAATATTGGATATATTCCCTGTATTTTAGAATATATCCTTGTAACTTATTTTATACATAGTAGTTTGTACCTCTTAATTCCCTACCCTTATATTATCTCTCCCCACTGGTAACCACTAGTTTGTTCTCTATATCTGTGAGTCTGTTTGTTTTTGGTTATATTCACTAGTTTGTTTTAATTTTTATTTTCTGCATATAAGTGCTATCATACAGTATTTACCTTTCTCTGTCTGACTTATTTCACTTAGCATAACACCCTCCATATACTCCCACTAAAATGTAAGGTCTGTGAGGATAGGATTTTTTTTTTTTTTTTTTTGCCTCTTTTCTTCACGGATTATCCAAAGCCTCTAGAAGTGCTTTATGTTGTCGGCTCTCAATAATTTCTGTTGAATGCATAAATGGTTGAGGGCAATCAAAAAAGTGGAGAGACCCACTAAAAGATTATTTTAGCCACTCATATAAAAGAGTAATTTGAATTATGGTAGTGCTAATAGAGATTGACAGAAAGAGAAAGGATAAGAAATACATTTTGGCAGTGAAAACTGAAGGTAATTTTTGGATACAAAGACAGGAAGATGTCGAAAAGGGAAGAATTAATAATTATTCCCTGACTTCTGGCTTAAATAAATGCTTGGATGATGGTGCTTATGGAAGATGTGGTGAAACTGAGAGAAGGTGGATAATTGAGAGGTGGGACGGATGGAGAAATGTCTGTTTGTATATATATTAATGAGGACATTTCTGAAATATTCAAGTGGGAATGGCACATGTGCACATACACATACAAGTCTGCAGCCCAAAGGGGAAACAGTAACTGCATATGTGGTCAAGAAAAGCTACTGTCAAGATAGGAACTTCTAGGGCATGTTTGGTTTCAATGGGACATTAAGGAGAAAAGGAGAGATTGACAAACCATCAAAAAGTGAGAGGGGAAAGGCAGAGCTCCTCAGCATTTGAGAAGATCATGGAAATAAGTGAGGAGAAAAGAGTGGGGCACATGATGTACTATTGCAGGAAAGAAGATGGAAACATATTCATGTAGTATTGATTATAGGACTGAGTGATGGTGTCTTTTGACTTTGTATATGGTGCAATATGAGGAGGGCTATGGAGACTTAAGAAGACAGAATAAGTTATGAAATAATCATATCAAAGTGGAAAAATGGGCTTATTAGGAGATCATAGTAGACATTCCATGCAGTATTGAGAGACTTTTCAACATGAATTTAAAGTGAAGCCAATCTGATCAGAGATGGCATAGAAATAGTGAACAAGTGGGCTTACCTGAGCCACAGAGATTTTAATGGGTGTGACCATGATCATATAGACAGGTAGAGTTGGGATCTGATCTTCCGAATTTACTTCTATCATCCTTTGTACCCCTACACGTCTTCCAGGACATGTGTGGCCCAGCTCATCAAATATGGCTTCTCTGTCAAGGTACTTTTAATTGATTTCTTCAACAGATCAATTTATTGAACTCGTATAATGCATTTGTGTTAGGAATACAAAAACATAAGTTTCTTTGTTAATATATGTTGATATGCTGTGGGCAAAACTATTTTTAAATTTGTTAATTTTGGTCCATAGGGAAATAGGGAGATAATATCCTTTGGAACTTTGAGATCAGATTTCAACTTTTTAAAATCATAATAATTAATAAAGATTCTACACATAGACAGAAGAATGCTTGTTACATCATCTCTGTTTAAATTTTAACATTCTTTTACTTGGTTGATACCTTATTTTATATACCATATGAGTTATGTTAGCGATCTGAATTCTATAGTATATTAATGTTCCTACAAGTTTTTAACAACTATTTGAGACCTGTACTGATCCCCTTTTCCTTTAAGAAACAACTAAAAACTGTTCACCTTTCCAAAACAGACATTGGATGATCTCCTCCTATCATGAGGATTTCCTGGAAAACCTTTGAATCAATAGAAAGGATTCTTTGTTATTGAACTTCCAAAACTGTAAATTAAATAAACAAAGGTATGGCCTAAAGTCCTTTTTACCAGAGTTAAATGTAGAAATATCACCCTGAAGTAACTTTGCTCTTGAGAAAAGTAAGTCTCTTACATTCTGGTGTTAGTTGAGGATTAAGAAAATCAAAAATGATTTCTGCAAATCAGAGCCAGAGATCTATTATGAGGTTGAGGAAAAGGGCTGTTTCTGGAATGATGTAGGATTTTCAGAAAATTCAAGCCAACTAAAGCTTGCAGGGATGGAGTCTTGAGTCACAGAACTCCCTCACACTGTCTGGAGAGTGTCTTTGATCTACTAGGTAACATCTGATGATAGTTATTCACATCCTTTTTCCCCTTGCCAAAGTTAACTTCCCAGAAGTGAAAATGCCTTTTCTGTTCCTTGGAGCAATTTGTTACAGCAAAATGTAAGGGAGTCATCTTCTTTCTCTGGGTTGCCTTCTCCTGTCTCCCTTGCAAGGATCTCCTTCCATACTTAATGCTCAGTGGAAGTTCCAGGTACCTGAGGGAGATAGTAGCTAGAATAAGACCATGCACTGTCAAAAGAGCAAACAAGTTGCTTTGCTTTTCAGCTAGATGTAAAGAAAAATATGGATTTCACTAACTATTTTTGACTACTTGCAGAAATTGGAAGTGAAAATATGCTCAATATTGAAGAAGTTTTGCATTGCAAAGGTTGTGAAGGTTGGCGCATGCTACAGGTCCTTGTGGCTTTGAACAAAGTAGATACAAAATAATCAAACATTTCAAAAATAATACAACAGGAAAACTTTCAAGATGGCAGGGGAGTAAGACATGGAGCCTACCTTTCTCCCCACAAATACATCAGAAATACATCTACATGTGGAACAACTCCTACAGAACACTTACTGAACACTGGCAGAAGACCTCAGACTTCCCAAAAGGCAAGAAACTCCTCATGTACCTGGGTAGGGCAAAAGAAAAAAGAAAAAACAGAGACAAAAGAATAGGGATGGGACCTACACCTCTGGGAGGGAGCTGTGAAGGAGGAAAAGTTTCCACACACTAGGAAGCCCCTTCACTGGCAAAGACGGGGGAGTGAGCACCATGGAGGGAGGGGAGCTTCGGAGCCATGGAGGAGAGCACAGCAACAGGAGTGCACAGGGCAAAGAGGAGAGATTCCCACCAAGAGGATTGGTGCCGACCGGCACTCACCAGCCTGAGAGGCTTGTCTGCTCACCTGCCAGGGCAGCTGGGGGCTGGGAGCTGAGGCTTGGGCTTCGGAGATCAGATCCCAGGGAGAGGACTGGGGTTGGCTGCATGAACACAGCCTGAAGGGGGCTAGTGTGCCATGGGTAGCTGGTAGGGAGTCAGGGAAAAGTCTGGAACTGCCTAAGAGGCAAGAGACCTTTCTTTCCAGATGCGTGAGGAGAGAGGATTCAGAGCACTGCCTAAACGAGCTCCAGAAACGGGTGCGATCTGTGGCTATCAGCGCAGACACCAGAGACAGGCATGAGACACTAAGGCTGCTGCTGCAGCCACCAAGAAGCCTGTGTGTGAGCACAGGTCACTGTCCACACCTCCCCTCCTGGGAGGCTGTGCAGCCCACTACTGCCAGGGTCCCGTGATCCAGGGACAACTTCCCCGGGAGAACACACGGCTCACCTCAGGCTGGTGCAACATCACACCGGCCTCTGCCACTGCAGGCTCACCCCACATTCCGTACCCCTCCCACCACCTGGCCTACTGAGCCAGAGCCCCCTAATCAGCTGCTCCTTTAACCCCATCCTGTGTAAGCAAAGAACAGATTCCCTCAGGCGACCTACATGCAGAGGTGGGGCCAAATCCAAAGCTGAACCCCAGGAGCTGTGCGAACAAAGAAGAGAAAGGGAAATCTCTCCCAGCAGCCTCAGGAGCAGGGGATTAAATCTCCACAGTCAACTTGATGTACCCTGCATCTGTGGAATACCTGAATAGACAACGAATCATCTCAAAATTGAGGCTGTGGACCTTGGGAGCAAATGTAGACTTGGGGTTTGCTTTCTGCATCTAATTTATTTCTCGTTTTATGTTTATCTTAGTTTAGTATTTAGAGTTTATTATCATTGGTAGATTTGTTTCTTGATTTGGTTGCTCTCTTCCTTTTATATATATATATATATATATATATATATATATATATGGATATATATGTTTTTTTTTCCTTTTTCTCTTTTTGAGAGTGTTTATGTGTATGCTTCTTTTTTTGATTTTGTCTGTATAGCTTTTCTTTTAACATTTGTCCTAGGGTTCTGTCTGTCCGTTTTTTGTTTTTTTTTGTTTTTTTTTTAGTATAGTTTTTAGCACTTGTCTCATTGGTGGATTTGTTTTTTGGTTTGGTTGCTCTCTTCTTTCTTTCTTTTTCTTCTATTACTTTATAAATTTTTTTTTTATTTTTAATAATAATTTTAATTTTTTATTTTAATAACTATATTTTATTTTATATTCTTCTTTCTTTCTTTTTTTCTCCCTTTTCTTCTAAGGCATGTGGATGACAGGGTCTTGGTGATCTGGCCAGGTTTCAGGCCAGTGCCTCTGAGGGGGATAGCCAAGTTCAGGACATTGGTCTACCAGAGACCTAACGGTTCCATGGAATATCAAACAGCAAAAGCTCTCCCAGAAATCTCCATCTCAACGTTAATACCCAGTGCCACTCAACGACCATCAAGCTACAGTGCTGGGCACCTTATACCAAAAAACTAGCAAGACAGGAACACAGCCCCATTCATTAGCAGAGAGGCTGCCTAAAATCATAATAAGGTCACAGGCACCCGAAAAAACACCACCAGACGCAGTCCTGTCCACCAGAAGACAAGATCCAGCCCCATCCACCAGGACACAGGCACCAGCCCCTTCCACCCGAAAGACTCCAAAACCCACTGAACCAACCTTAGCCACTGGGGCAGAAACCAAAAACAATGGGAATGACGAACTAGCAGCCTGCAACAAGGAGACCCAAAACACAGTAAGTTAAGCAAAGTGAGAAGACAGAGAAACACACAGCAGATGAAGGAGCAAGGTAAAAACACACCAGACCAAACAAATGAAGAACAAACAGGCAGTCCACCTGAAAAAGAATTCAGAGTAATGATAGTAAGGTATCCAAATTCTTGGAAATAGAATGGAGAAAATACAAGAAACGTTTAACAAGGACCTAGAAGAACTAAAGAGCAAAAAAAACAATGATAAACAACACAATAAATGAAATTAAAAATTCTCTAGAAGAAATCAATAGAAGAATAACTGAGGCAGAAGAACGGGTAAATGACTCGGAAGATAAAATAGTGGAAATAACTACCACAGAGCAGAATAAAGAAAAAAGGAATGAAAAGAATAGAGGACAGTCTCAGAGACCTCTGGGACAACATTAAATGCACCAACATTAGAATTATAGGGGTCCCAGAAGAAGAAGAGAAAAAGAAAGGGACAGAGAAAATATTTGAAGAGATTATAGTTGAAAACTTCCCTAATATAGGAAAGGAAATAGTCAAGTACAGGAAGTGCAGAGAGTCCCATACAGGGTAAATCCAAGGAGAAACATGCCAAGACACATATTAATCAAACTATCAAAAATTAAATACAAAAAAAGAGGGGGAGCTTCAAGATGGTAGAGGAGTAAGATGTGGAGATCACCTTCCTCCCCACAAATACATCAGAAATACATCTACACGTGGAACAACTCCTACAGAACACCTACTGAATGCTGGCAGAAAACCTCAGACCTCCCAAAAGGCAAGAAACTCCTCACGTACCTGGGTAGGCCAAAGATAAAAGAAAAAACAGAGACAAAAGAATAAAGACGGGACCTGCACCAGTGGGAGGGAGCTGTGAAGGAGGAAAGGTTTCCACACACTAGGAAGGCCCTTCACTGGGGGAGACTGCAGGTGGCGGAGGCAGGAAACTTCAGAATCAGGGAGGAGAGCACAGCAACAGGGGTGCTGAAGGCAAAGTGGAGAGATTCCCACAGAGAGGATTGGTGCTGACCAGCACTCACCAGCCCGAGAGGCTTGTCTGCTCACCCGCTGGGACGGGTGGGGGCTGGGAGCTTAGGCTCCAGCTTCGGAGTTCAGATCCCAGGGAGAGGACTGGGGTGGGTTGCATGAACACAGCCTGAAAGGGACTAGTGCACCACAGCTAGCCGGGAGAGAGTCCAGGAAAAAGTCTGGAGCTGCCAAAGAGACAAGAGACTTTTTCTTGCCTCTTTGTTTCCTGGTGCGCGAGGAGAGGGGATTAAGAGCACCACTTAAAGGAGCTCCAGAGATGGGCACGAGCTGTGGCTATCCGCGTGGACCCCAGAGACGGGCATGAGACACTAAGGCTGCTGCTGCAGCCACGAAGAAGCCTGTGTGCAAGCACAGGTCACTATCCGCACCTCCCCTCCCAGGAGCCTGTGCAGCCCGCCACTGCCAGGGTCCCGTGATCCAGGGACAACTTCCCCGGGAGAACACACAGCACGCCTCAGGCTGGTGCAACGTCACGCCGGCCTCTGCCTCCACAGGCTTGCCCCGTACTCCATACTCCTCCCTCCAACACCCCCCCACCCAACCCTGGACTGAGTGAGCCAGAGCTCCCTAATCAGCTGCTCCTTTAACCCTGTCCTGTCTGAGCAAAGAACAGATTCCCTCAGGCGACCTACATGCAGAGGCGGGGCCAAATCCAAAGCTGAACACCAGGAGATATGTAAACAAATAGGAGAAAGGGAAATCTCTCCCAGCTGCCTCAGGGGCAGGGGATTAAATCTCCACAATCAACCTGATGTACCATGCATCTGTGGAATACCTGAATAAACACAAATCATTCCAAATTGAGGAGGTGGACATTGGGAGCAATGCTATATATATTTTTTTCCCTTTTGCTCTTTTTGTTAGTGTGTATGTGTATGCTTCTGTGTGTGATTTTTGTCTGTATAGCTTTGCTTTTACCATTTGTCCTAGGGTTCTGTCTGTCCGTTTTTGTTTTTGTTTTTGTTTTTGCTTTCTTTTTTTTTTTACCATAGTTTTTAGCACTTGTTATCATCGGTGGATTTCTGTTTTGGTTTGGTTGCTTTCCTTTCTTTTTTTCTTAATTACTTAAAAATTTTTTTTTTCATTATTTTTTATTTTTTATTTTAACGACTTTTATTTTATTTTATTTTATTTTATGTTCTTCTTAATTTCTGTCTTTTTTTTTTCTCCCTTTTATTCTGAGCCATGTGGATGACAGCCTCTTGGTGCTCCAGCCAGGTGTCAAGGCTATGCCTCTGAGGTGGGAGAGCAAAGTTCAGGACATTGGTCCACAACAGACCTCCCAGCTCCATGTAATATTAAATGGTGAAAATCTCCCAGAGATCTCCATCTCAACGCCAAGACCCAGCTCCACTCAACGAGGAGCAAGTTACAGTGCTGGACACGCTATGCCAAACAACTAGCAAGACAGGAACACAACCTCACCCATTAGCAGAGAGGCTGCCTAAAATCATAATAAGGTCACAGACACACCAAAACACACCACCAGACGTGGACATGCCCAACAGAAAGACAAGATCCAGCCTCATCCACCAGAACACAGGCACTAGTCCCCTCCACCAGGAAGCCTACACAACCTACTGAACCAACTTTAGCCACTGGGGGCAGACACCAAAAACAACGGGAACTACAAACCTGCAGCCTGTGAAAAGGAGACCCCAAACACAGTAAGATAAGCAAAATGAGAAGACAGAGAAACACACAACAGATGAAGGATCAAGGTAAAAACCCACCAGACCTAACAAATGAAGAGGAAATAGGCAGTCTACCTGAAAAAGAATTCAGAATAATGATAGTAAAGATGATCCAAAATCTTGGAAATAGAATGGAGAAAATACAAGAAACATTTAACAAGGAACTAGAAGAACTAAAGAGGAAACAAACAGTGAAGAACAACACAATACATGAAACTAAAAATTCTCTAGAAGGGATCAATAGCAGAATAACTGAGGCAGAAGAATGGATAAGTGACCTGGAAGATAAAATAGTGGAAATTACTACTGCAGAGCAGAATAAAGAAAAAAGAATGAAAAGAATTGAGGACAGTCTCAGAGACCTCTGGGCCAACATTAAATGCACCAACATTCGAATTATAGGGGTCCCAGAAGAAGAAGAGAAAAAGAAAGGGACTGAGAAAATATTTGAAGAGATTATAGTTGAAAACTTCCCTAATATGGGAAAGGAAGTAGTTAATCAAGTACAGGAAGCACAGAGAGTCCCATACAAGATAAACCCAAGGAGAAACATGCCAAAGACACATATTAATCAAACTATTAAAAATTAAATAAAAAGAAAAATTATTAAGCATCAAGGAAAAACAACAAATAACACACAAGGGAATCCCCATAAGGTTAACAGCTGATCTTTCAGCAGAAACTCTGCAAGCCAGAAGGGAGTGGCAGGATATACTTAAAGTGATGAAGGAGGAAAACCTACAACCAAGATTACTCTACCCAGCAAGGATCTCATTAAGATTTGATGGAGAATTTAAAATCTTTACAGACAAGCAAAAGCTAAGAGAATTCAGCACCACCAAACCAGCTTTAAAACAAATGCTACAGGAACTTTTCTAGGCAGGAAACACAAGAGAAGGAAAAGAACTACAATAACAAACCCAAAACAATTAAGAAAATGGTAATACGAACATGCATATTGATAATTACCTTAAATATAAATGGATTAAATGCTCCAACCAAAAGACAGCGACTGGCTGAATAGATACAAACACAAGACCCATATACAGGCTGTCTACAAGAGACCCACTTCATACCTAGGGACACATACAGACTAAAAGTGAGGGGATAGAAAAAGTTATCCCATGCAAATGGAAATCAAAAGAAAGCTGGAGTAGCAATTCTCTTATCAGACAAAATGACTTTAAAACAAAGACTATTACAAGAGACAAAGAAGGACACTACATAATGATCAATGGATCAATCCAAGAAGAAGATATAACAATTGTAAATATTTATGCACCCAACATAGGAGCACCTCAATACATAAGGCAAATACCAACAGCCATAAAAGGGGAAATTGACAGTAACACAATCATAGCAGGGGACTTTAAGAACCCACTTTCACCAAAGGACAGACCATCCAAAATGAAAATAAATTAGGAAACAGAAGCTTTAAATGATACATCAAACAAGATAGACTTAACTGATATTTATAGGGCATTCCATCCAAAAACAACAGAATACACATTCTTCTCAAGTGCTCATGGAACATTCTCCAGGATAGATCATATCTTGGGTCACAAATCAAGCCTTGGTAAATTTAGGAAAATTGAAATCATATCAAGTATCTTTTCCGACCACAACACTATGAGACTAGATATCAATTACAGGATAAAATCTGTAAAAAATACAAACACATGGAGGTTAATCAATACAACACTTAATAACCAAGAGATCACTGAATAAATCAATGAGGTAATCAAAAAAATACCTAGAAACAAATGAAAATGGAAGCACAATGACCCAAAACCTATGAGATGCAGCAAAAGCAGTTCTAAGAGGGAAGCTTATAGCTATACAAGCCTACCTTAAAAAAAAATAAACATCTCAAATAAACAACCTAACGTTACACCTAAAGCAATTAGAGAAAAAGAACAAAAAAACCCAAAGTTAGCAGAAGGAAAGGAATCATAAAGATCAGATCAGAAATAAATGAGAAACAAATGAAGGAAACAATAGCAAAAATCAATGAAACTAAAAGCTGGTTCTTTGAGAAGATAAACAAAATTGATAAACCATTAGCCAGACTCATCAAGAAAAAGAGGGAGAAGACTCCAATCAATACAATTAGAAATGAAAAAGGAGAAGTAACAACTGACACAGCAGAAATACAAAGGATCATGAGAGATTACTACAAGCAACTCTATGCCAATAACATGGACATCCTGGAAGAAATGGACAAATTCTCAGAAATGCACAACCTTCCGAGACTGAACCAGGAAGAAATAGAAAATATGAACAGACCAATCACAAGCACTGAAATTGAAACTGTGATTAAAAACCTTCCAACAAACAAAAGCCCAGGACCAGATGGCTTCACAGGTGAATTCTATCAAACATTTAGAGACGAGCTAACACCTATCCTTCTCAAACTCTTCCAAAATATAGCAGAGGGAGGAACACTCCCAAACTCATTCTACGAGGCCACCATCACCCTGATACCAAAACCAGACAAAGAAGTCACAAAGAAAGAAAACTACAGGCCAATATCACTGATAAACATAGATGCAAAATCGTCAACAAAACACTAGCAAACAGAATCCAACAGCACACTGAAAGGATCATACACCATGATCAAGTGGGGTTTATTCCAGGAATACAAGGATTCTTCAATATACGCAAATCAAATCAATGTGATACACCATATTAACAAATTGAAAGAGAAAAACCATATGATCACCTCAATAGATGCAGAGAAAGCTTTCGACAAAATTCAACACCCATTAATGATAAAAAACCCTCTAGAAAGTAGGCATAGAGGGAACTTTCCTCAACATAATAAAGGCCAAAAATGAAAAACCCACAGTCAACATTGTCCTCAAAGGTGAAAACCTGAAAGCATCTCCACTAAGATCAGGAACAAGACAAGGTTGCCCACTCTCACCACTATTATTCAACCTAGTTTTGGAAGTTTTAGCCACAGCAATCAGAGAAGAAAAAGAAATAAAAGGAAGCCAAATCAGAAAAGAAGAGGTAAAGCTGTCACTGTTTGCAGATGATATGATTCTATATATATAGAATCCTAAAGATGCCACCAGAAAACTACTAGAGCTAATCAATGAATATGGTAAAGTAGCAGGATACAAAATTAGTGCACAGAAATCTCTTGCATTCCTATACACTAATGATGGAAAATCTGAAAGTGAAATTAAGAAAACACTCCCATTTACCATTGCAACAAAAATAATAGAGTATCTAGGAATAAACCTACCTAAGGAGAAAAAAGACCTGTATGAAGAAAATTATAAGACACTGATGAAAGAAATTAAAGATGATGCAAACAGCTGAAGAGATATACCACGTTCCTGGACTGGAAGTGTCGACACTGTGAAAATGACTATACTACCCAAAGCAATGTACAGATTCAATGCAATCCCAGTCAAACTACCCCTGGCATTTTTCACAGAACTAGGACAAAAAAATTCACAATATGTATGGAAACACAAAAGACCCCGAATAGTCAAAGCAAAAGGAAAGGAAAGGGAAGGGAAGGGAAGGGAAGGGAAGGGAAGGGAAGGGAAGGGAAGGGAAGGGAAGTGAAGGGAAAGAAGGAAAGGGAAGGGAATGGAAGGAAAGGGAAGGGAAGGGAAGGAAAGGAAAGGGAAGGGAAGGAAAGGAAAGGGGAGGAAAGGAGAGGAAAGGAGAGGAAAGGTGAGGAAAGGGAAAAGAAGAGAAAAGAGAAAAGAAATGAAACTATATGACTATCTCACTCCATACACAAAAATTATCTCAAAATATATTAAAGACTTGAATGTAAGATCTGAAACAATAAGACTCCTAGAAGAAAACAAACAGTACTCTCTTGTTCTTTGACATCAGTCTTAGCATTATCTTTCTAGATATGTCTCTTCAGGCAAAGGAAACAAAAGCAAAACTAAACAAATTGGATTACATCAAACTCAAAACTTTCTGCACAGCAAAGGAAACTACCAATCAAATGAAAAGATAACCTACTAAATGAGAAAAGACAATTGCAAATGATATATCCAATGAGGGGTTAAGATACAAAATATATAAAGAACTCATACAACTCAACAATGAAAAAACAAGCAACCTGATTTTAAAATGGGCAGAGGTGCTGAATAAACATTTTCCAAAGAAGACATGCAGATGGTCAACAGGCATATAAAAAGATGTGCAACATCACTAATTATAAGGGAAATGCAGATCAAAACCACAATGAAATATCACCACACATCTATCAGAAGAGCTATTATCAAAAAGATAAGATATAAAGAGCATTGGCAAGGATGTAGAGAAAAGGGAATGCTCATTCACTATTAATGGGAATGAAAATTGGTGCAGCCACTATGGAAGATGGTATGGACACTCCTCAAAAAGTTAAGAATAGAACTACTGTATAATCCAGCTACCCCACTTCTGGGTATCCAAAGAATATGAAAACAGTAACTCCAAAAGATATCTCCACCCCCATGCTCATCATGGCATTATTTACAGTAGCAAAGACATGGAAACAACCTAAGTGCCCATCAATAGATAAATGGTTAAAGAAGAGTGGTATGTATATACAATGGAGTACTACTCAGCCATAAAAAGATGAAATCTTGCCAATTGCAGCAACATGGATGGACCTTGAGGGTATTATGCTAAATGAAATAAATTAGATGGAGAAAGACAAATACCATATGATTTCACTACTGTTTAATATAAACAAACAAACAAAAACAAAATAAATGAATAAACCAAACTGAACAAAACAAACATGTAGATACAGAGAACCGAGTAGTGGTGACTGGAGGGAAAGGGATGTGGGGGAGGAAAAATGAGTAAAGGGGATCAACTGCTAATGGATAAAAAATAAATTTTTGGTGGTGAGCATGTTGTTAGTTATACAGAGGTAGAAATATAATGTTTGTACACATGAAACATATTATAATTCAATGTTACCTCAATAACAATAAAATAAAATAAAGAGAAATTAATCTGAAATAAAGTGATCATCATCTTGCTTTTAGAGGTGAAAAAAATAATTTTCAAGGAGAATGAGTAACTAGGCTAGAATTATTTATTTAGTGAGCTGTGCTTTAAATCTAGGACTAAGGCATCTCATGATTACTATTCCTATATTCCACATCCCCTTCTTGGTATGGAGATGATGATGACACAAACTAGCTTCTCTGAAGAGATGTTGCTAGGAAAAAACTAAAAGCATATATTTTGAGCTTTCTTTTCTTGCAGACTAACCTGTTCTCAGGGCTGTGTAGAAGGCTAATTGTTATTCCTCAGAAAATCTAGAATATAGTTGTGGCAGACACTTCAGTTGCTATCCAACAGCTATTTCTTATATTTCTATCAAACTCTAAAATTATATTGGTCTAAGCATGGTAATCCCATTTCTCTTTACCTGTGATTGGGTTAGGGATGGACATGTGACACAGTACTGGCCAATAGGATTTCAAAAGCTGGGAAGAAGGTGCTTTGTGGAATGATTTTGCTTCCTCATAGAAACAGGTGCTAGTGAAGCATTTCATTCTGGCTTCCTTGAATCTGTGGGAATGTGATGCTTGGAGCTGAAACAGTCATCCTGTAGGCATAAGGAGAAAAGCCTGAGGGTGAAAACACAGAGGATGGCAGAGTAGAAAGCCAGGACGAGCGTAGGTCCTAACAATGACTGAGCCAGATTTCTTGCTATGTGTAGGGATCTATTGATTTATCACCCAAACCAGGGTCCTTTTGAGAGTGGGAAGGGGCACTAGGAGGAATAATATAGGAGAAAAGTTGGCAAAGTGGGATATGTGATTATCCTAATTATGTTAAATAATTAAGTGTCTTTATTGCTTACATGAGTATCCTACTGCTTGCAGTGCAATTCAGTCTTAGCTTATAAGTCATATATATATAACATATTATATGTATAATACCCATCTATTAAACATATATGTATATATATATATATATATATATAGAGAGAGAGAGAGAGAGAGAGAATATTCCCTGCTTACTTTAATTTCTTAACTCATTTTTTCCCTTCTCTCATTGTCCCACAAAAATAAACTATGCTGTCTCTGTTTTTGCACATATTGGTCCTTCTCTCTATTACGTCTTTCTCATTGTCTTTACTCTTAATACTTAAGTTATTTCTTACCCCACAAGACATAACTGACTCAGCCTCTCCTAAGAATTCTCTCAAATCTTGGCACAGTCCTTCTCTTCTTGCTCTGTTCATTCTCTCTGTTCTTGCATCAATATTTTATACTTGTCTGTTTTTTCTGTCTCTCCTCACTGCCAGTCTATAGACTCTTAGGAACAAAGATCTGTATTCCCTTAGTATTAACACAATATTTGCTTTATAATAGGTACTTGCCAATCATCTGCTGAATAAATTAATGAATGACTAAATGACCAGAATATAATTATGAAGGACCACAATACCTAAAGGACAAATTGTCCTTTACTTTGCTCAAGAACAAAACATAAACATTGGAACATCTCAGAGGAGGGAGAATGCCTTCATACTTTCAGATGGTGGTGAATTATGATGTTTTAAAACAGTTCAATAAAGGAGGGTAGAAGGACCTCCCAAGCAAGAAGAACAGTATGAGTGGTAGAATGGAAACAGAACACTCAGGATGTAAAAGATGTAAAAGACCAGGGGAGAATCAATTTGGTTTGAAAGGTAAGTGGGGTAAAGATATAAACTTTAAAAATTAGATTGAGGATATTGGCATTTCTTTCATTCATTCAATAGAAATTTATTGGATGCCCCCAGTGTGCCAGGCACTTTTGTAAGAATGGGGCTTCATCAATTGAAAAAAAAAAAAGACAGAGAGAGAGCAGAACCCCTACTGCTACATGTTAGTGGGGTAGTGAATACCATATATAAACTAAATTGCATGATCTGCTAAAAGTGACAAGTGCTATGGGGAAAAACAGCAGGATAAGTGGGATTAGGTGAGCTGGTAAGGAGGGAAGCAATATGCTATGTTAAGTAGGGTGGAAAGTGATACTGGAGCACACAATTTGAAAAGGTGAAGGACAGAGGCATCTAGAGAGCATGTCAGGCTGAGGAAATAGCATGTGCAAAGGTCCCAAGGCAGGAGCAAAGGTGGCATGTTCCCACTGCAGCAAGGAGGCCAGGGCAGCTCAGTGGGCTGAATACAGAGAGAATAGTTGGTACGAGATGAGAGCAGAAAGGTAATGGGAGGGGAAGATTAAGGACTGTGGCTCTTAGGAGGACTTTGACTTTTATTCTGAAATTATATTGATAATGGATAATTTTTTAATTAGTATTAAGTACCTGATTGCTACTTGTCTAATGGTATGCTAGAGGCTTCAGGTCATAAAGAACTGAGAATACAGAATCACACAATTAGTGCTAAGGATTTCCTACCTTTCCTTTACTCATAGAACCTCTAAACTTTTTATTTAAGTGGCATTTATGTACGTCCTTCATGTGTAAAATTGATGTAAGCAGAGCCATCTTGGTGAATGTGGGGTGCCACAACCCAAGTGTAACAAAAGCCTCTTCAATGGAAGAAGAAGATTATCAATGACATCATCGTCATCATCATCATCTTCATCACTGACTAAGAGAATGACAGTAGATAATTAGGTGCTAATAATGTGATATGTTCAGTGTGAAACGCTTAGAGAAGTGAAGGAATAAATTTTGATTAGAGTCACAGAGAAGATGCTCAAAAGGTGGTGGGATTTTCCACGTACCCCCTGAATGATGAATCTGTGATGGGGGGATTATCAGCCAGGGAAATACCAATGAGCAAGTCAAATGAGCTGCGTAATCTGCAAGACCCCTTGTTGAATAAGAATGGGCTGGGTGGGATAGAGGAAGAGGTTGACAGAGTCATACAAATAGAGTGGATTGGGTTTCACTCTGCAACTAGAGCCAGGATAACAAAGGAATGGTTTGCTTTGGTAGACAGGATTAATTTGGTTACAAACCCTTGCTTAAGCAACAAATGGATTTTTTTGAGTCATGGAACTGAAAAGCCCTAAGGAACATGTTTCAGTTATGGCTGTTTTCAAGAAATCAAGACAATTAGGATTCCGTCTCTAACACTAGATTGTTCTTTCTTTCATGCTAGCTTCATTCTTGGTCAAGGAATCCTCCCACTGGGGCAAGACCAAGAGCATCAAACCGATATCCTACCAAATCTGTAACCCCATGTAAAGGGAGTCTGTCTTTTGGTCCTTACAGTTGTTTACTCAGAAGTCTGAGGACTGACTTTCACTGGACTAGTGATGGATGGTGTCCTAATCACTAATCACCGTGTGGTCAGGCCAGGGTCAAAACCTAAGAGCCAGGTCAGATGAGGAATAAGATCAGCACCCCTACCTCCCCAGAACCACTGGACTGAGGAGATGTGGTAGTTCTTTGAACAAAATATGAAGTGCTCTTACCAGACACTGAGCATCAAATAAATTATTTTTCTGAACCTTCAAATGTCCATTACACACCATTTCAAAACAAGTTACTTTTTGGACTTTTTAACTTTCTTGGAAACTCATTCTGCCCATTCTTCCTAGTATATTTTTTCAAAAAAATAAAATTGTAATAGCGTATGAATACATTTTCTTTCTAAGGACAGTAATATATACAAATGGCTTTAGTATCTGTAGGAATATACCATCCAGGGGTAGAGAAAAAAGTAATGTTTCATCTTTTGAATTATTTAAAAGGTGGACTTATCAAGCATCATGCTGCCATGTTTTTAATTGTATCTTCATGAACTTGAACTACCTTTTGCAAGCTCATCAGTAAAGTTCTACTGAGCTCCCCTGGCTCACCAAGTTCAAAGCTACAACCCAGGTCAATTTTATTTAAAGTCTACTGACAGCAGGCAGTGGGGAAACATTAAGTACCACTTAAATCTGTTACTGAATACCTCATCAGGAATATACTGGAAGAATAATCTAACTTTGACTTCATTGTAATCCATTACTACAAACTCCCTTTTGGCTCTATTTTCACACAGGTGTCTCTAGCTGTCTCATGAAAAATCCTTAGCTTTTAATATAATGAACAATTGTTCTTTCTGATTCCTGTCAATTAACATTCAAACCTAAACTCAACAGAATATTAACACAGTAGGGCCACAGTATAAACCTGACACTGCCTAGCTCCTTGGCATAAATATAGAAGACACAGCTCAAAGAAATCCAAGGGGACTTCTAAAAGAATGTTCGTGAGAGAGGACATTCACATTGGAGGACTGACATTTGGTATGAAGTTGGTTTAAAGCAAAGATTTAAGTATGTGGTTTTTACTCCCAGAGTAAAAACTCTCATATAAATGCCTAGTCTTAAATTCCAGCTGAACCAGGGAACTGTTTTTTTTTTTTTTTCAACTCTCCAACTCTCAGTTTCTGGTCAGCTGAATAGGATGAAAATGATACTATCCTAAAGGATTACTGCAAGAATTGAATGAGAAAATGTAATTAATGCCTTCATCGTGGAGCCTGATGTTGTTCAAGTTCTCAATAAATCAAAGAGATACTAAAGAAAAAGAGGTGATTTAAGAGTAAACATAGGTTACAAGGTTGTTATACATGAAATGTTCGCAGGTCCATTCTTCCTTGGGAGATGTGTAGCTGACTGTATGTCTATTTGGGAGAAAGGAAATCTCACCTCTTCATGTATGGTGACTCAAAAAAGCCAAAGTAATCTCTTTTTGGTGACTTTGTCCGTTTTCTCCTTTCTTTTTTTCTGAGCTACACTTTTTTTGTTTTACTTGCCCTGAACTACTTCTGGTTGATTAAGTGCTATTTTATCTGAAGTTCTGCAAATTTTTCATTTCAATCACAGCTAAACACCATCCTTTTTTCATTTCAGCACCTATTTTTTCTCTGCACAAACCACAGCGAACCTCTTACTGGGAGGAGCATATTGGTAATGACTAATCTACAAATTATACCATAAAGTATTATTTTCTGTTATGACACTTGTGTGTGTAAAAGCACTGATTAACCTAGGTCAGTCTATGTAACCCACATAAAACAA
The DNA here is from genome assembly GCF_028021215.1 of Eschrichtius robustus. Classification (NCBI taxonomy): domain Eukaryota; kingdom Metazoa; phylum Chordata; class Mammalia; order Artiodactyla; family Eschrichtiidae; genus Eschrichtius; species Eschrichtius robustus. Next base: position 152,246,645 of record NC_090824.1, on the reverse strand, counting down.
TACTGAAAAGAGCAAGCAACAGGACAAGGAACTCTGGCGAATCAGGGATTAAAAAAAACTAGTTCCGTGATGGGCAGCTAAGGAAGAAATGCATTTATTTTTTGTTTTATGCTAGTGTTTTTTTTTTTTTTTTTAAATGTATGAGACTGAGCAATAGACTTTATGGGAGTCTTTTCAGGCTGGAGATATTTACTTGATCAATGTGCTTCAGACATTTTCAAGAGTGCAATTACCAAAAGACATTCCATGGAGCCTGGAAGGATTGCAAAGGATGCATTTCACAATATATGGTAGCTTCTTCCCTAAATCATCATCTTATTTAGTGATATCACCTCTTTTTCATTTGAAGAGTATTTTATATATGGGAAACCAACACTGCTAATATTATCAAGAAATTGGAGAGTTATGGACTAAAGAAGTTTATGTACATTATGTTCCTTACCAAAAGGTATTGGGCCATTCTTATCAGAAAAGGAAAAATACTGATTGTAATGAATATATGTAAATTACAAATCATTGATAATAATTTTAGAAGTTAATACTTAGATATATCCTAAGATGAAGTAACAAAACAGTAATGCCTAGTATATTTCACATTCTGGAGCCTGAGGACATATACGCATGGAAAAGCAATTCATACCAAATTGTTTTTCAAGTGTGAAAATTCTGCTAGCCTAAAGCAATAGCGCTTCACAATCACACAGGAGAAGCAACACCCCAACACAAAACTTCTGCCCTGGAATTATTCTATAAACCTAATTCAGTTTGCTACTATGGTTTTCTTCACAAATGGGTCTTTTCCTTAAATGGTTGATACTCAGAGGCCAGCATTTGAAATCTGCTACATGTTTTTGGCTCAAACCCAAGCACTCTCTTTAGTTTATAGGCAGAATTCATTCAAATGAATTTTCCACATCCAAGAAAAGTAAAGGTGAGAAAATACAGAAAGGCCAGGGATTGAAATAAAAGAAACCCTATCCCAGAGAATGGATTCATAATTATAATAGCTCATTTTAATCACTGTGATTGTTTAATGTATTATAATAATTGTCTTATCAGTCACAATCCCTTTGTTATAACCAGTGCTCATTTGGGATTTAACATTGTATAGCTCCAGTCTGTACACTTCCCTCACATATCAAGTGGCCTTAATTATGTGGGCAGTCAGACACTCTCTGGAGACAAAGATAAGGATGACTAAACATCAGGTAAGAAGGTGATGTTCGCTCCTTCCTTCTTTGTTTCGGCTCAATCCCCTGTAGCCAAAGCCGCATATGCAGCTTTCTCCATCTTCGAGACACTTTAAATGTGAAACGAGTAATTTAGCTGAAATTTTTCAGTTTTTTTTTTTTTTTATATGCTTCATATGCTGGGTTAAAACCATTAGCATATAACAAAAATCTGAGCAGATGCAATGCAACAGATTCCTTAAGGGAATCCATATTTTTACATATTTTGTAATAAGGAAACTGTCACTCCCAGATGGTATCGAGCTAATACTGGTGGTTTGCTTGCTGATAACATATTAAAAAATAAAATTAATTGTATTCTATTTGATGACAATGAAGTCATTATCCTATGTACTGTATATACTACACTTTTAATGAAAATGGATCCAAAAGATCAGCTTCCTGAATGATTTGGTTTATTTAGTTTCTTGGCCTGGCCAGAAAAAAAAACATAAACAAAAATTCAACTTGGATCTTAGAGTTGGAATTCCCTCACACCTGGCACCAAAATGTGCTATGGTTTATAAATGTGGTGAAGTAGAAAAAAATGCTATGCTGAATTGTTAACAATATTAGAGAGAAGCCTGGTGGTATAAATACAACACATCAGATATTTCCAATTCTACTTCCCAAAAGAGATATGTGCACTCTTGAAATCATTCTTTACTAACTTATAGTGAAGCCACCTTTCACAGTTCAAGTCCTGGTTGAAAGCCGTGACCAATTACTGCAAATCATACTTACCTGGAAATATGAATAATAAGCCTTAAATTAAAATCTAATGTTGATACATACTTTGCTGTATTTGCATAGTTATTTTCCATAATAAAACAGTGCATTTTATTGATGTGTCTTTTTACCTGCAATCAACTTAGCATAGTTCCTTTCGCATGTAACTTCATTATTTGGGACTTACAATAATTAAACAATAAAATGTATCTTTACTTAGCATTCTCCACAACTCTTTCTAGATACTACATTCAAAATTATTTTTACAGATAACATGTTCTTAACTTTTACTATAGATTACCTCCTTTTATTTAAAAGCAAACAAACAAAAGGAAAAAGAAAACTCACATGACTCTATATACTGTTATCTGTCTGTCTGTCTGTCTATCTAGCTACCTACCTACCTACCTACCTATTTATCTATCTATAGACTTTGTTGTGCTCAAAATCAATGCATTATGTTGGGATATTTTTGTTCGTGGGGAGCTGAGATTACAATACTGCTTGCTATATTGGTTATGGTATTTTTTTCCAAGTTAAGATTTATTTCTTGTGTAGTATCATAATGAGTGTGTTCCCCCTATTGGACAGGACTCAAATCTAGCATAATATAGAAAAATAACCATAGTAAATATGGCCAATTCTTTGGGAGATTTGAAAGCCTGGGAGTCAACTGAATATGTCTTCAGAGATTATGAGCAAAATAAATTTTTTTTTACATTTATAAACAGTATAAAGTATATGAATAATAGAACAGATTCATATACATTGAATCTATATATCATAAATGTTTTAACAGAAAGGCAATTTTTAACCCTGAATCAATATTTTTTTTAATAGTTAGAAGTTACTTAGTTAACAAACAGCTATTTAGTTTGTCACAAGCTAAATTGTAGAAGATCATAATTTCTGTGTAAATATCTATGTGTCTATATGGCATAGATGCAGGTTAGAATTTATTGGAAAGTTATTTGCGATAACCTAAATAGAGCTGACTATATTCTTTCAAATCAATAGGCGTTAGATGTTGTCTCTTAAGCAAGATTTCCAGGATGACTAATGCTTGGCATTACTGGATGATATATACTAAGTTTTCTCATCCATAACACAGTACTCCATGGATAGTCTGTGGTAGAGCAGTGGTGTCAGACAAAAGTCATAGGCATGTAAAGATTGGAGAGACCATAGAGATCATCGTTCAGTCTTTTCCTTTTGCAGATAAGAAACTCAAGGCAGAGTTGCATCATGATAACAGAACTGGGACAAGGAGAGTCTAAAGTTTTAATTATTGTTGAAATTTATATACATGTGGGATAGTAAAGGTCAGAGAGATGTGATTCACAAAGCAACCAGTTAGCAAACAGATCACAGTAGATTTCAAAATTTCAACTGACTTTAATCTTCCTAACTCATAGCAAGGTGGCTACTTTAGGAGGAGTGATCATTTCAAGGATATTTCTCTCCATTCCAGGGCTACTGAAAGGCTTTTTGTTTTGTCAAAATCACCAACAGATACAAGAGGCAAAAAGGAAGTTGATCAAAAAGAAATATAGTAATTATCATCACTAGTACCATAATTATCTATTATATGATTTTATATATAAAATTACATATATATATACTGTAAAGGCTGTTCTAACATGAAATGAGATCTGGAAATTTTTGTGATATAACAGTGATTCAAATCACACTCTGAAGTCTTTTTATAGTCTTTGCACACCATCTCAGGTCTCAAGGTATAATATAAAAGCTAACTTGAATTTAAAGGCAGAGGCTGTGTGGTATGATGGAATGGTCCTGGATTTGGATCCCAAAAAGAGGGCTTGAGTTTCAGCTGTTTTTTGTTTTTTGTGTTTTTTTTTTAAATTAATTAATTTATTTATTTTTGGCTGTGTTGGGTCTTCGTTTCTGTGCGAGGGCTTTCTCTAGTTGCGGCAAGCGGGGGCCATTCTTCATCGCGGTGCGCGGGCCTCTCACTATCGCGCCCTCTCTTGTTGCGGAGCACAAGCTCCAGACGCGCAGGCTCAGTAGTTGTGGCTCACGGGTCCAGTTGCTCCGCGGCATGTGGGATCTTCCCAGACCAGGGCTCGAACCCGTGTTCCCTGCATTGGCAGGCAGATTCTCAACCACTGCGCCACCAGGGAAGCCCTTTAGCTCAGTTTTAATGGGCAAACTGTTAATGTCCAGTAACCTCAGTTTTTTCAGCTGTTAAATGGAGATAAAAATACCTGTTTTACTGACCTTTGCTCGACAGTCCAATGAGATAAGTTATGTGAAAGGGATTAGGACACTGTTAAGATTCTATACATATGTTAGGATTTATGAAAGTTACAAGTAAGCAGGTCTGGTGGGAGGGCTTTGAGGTCCATGCAGACAACGTAAAATTCCAGCCAGGACACAGAAGGCAGCTCTTTCTCCTCAGCCATGAGGAGCAGCTGCTTGCATTCCCCAGTTTGGAATGTGCAGTCTTATGAAGCAAGATTTTAACAGACTGTTTGGCACTGAGTAGAATTCTCCCAAAGACCTGGCAGGGGAATTAGTTTAAGTAATAGTATGTCAAATACTTATCAAGACAAATACTAATTGAAGTTTCAAGCAAATTAGGCTTTGCCTGGGTAATACTAGAAAGGCAACAAGTTTGTCTTCTGCAATTGATTTGTGGGAGGTCTGCCATGCCTTTCCGAAGCATAAATACTGTACCCCTTTTCAGAGTCTGCACCTGCGCACAGACTTGAAAAGCTCCTCCAATCCTCAAAGCGCTTTCTTAGGGTAGGAACGTATGACGTTAGAAGCAAAAAACACTTTGAAGGTCACTTTATGTCATAATTAATTTGAATTCAGTCTTGTTACATTCCAGCGCCACATTTTTATTGATACTCTTGGTTAGAGACACTATTTCATACTTACACATTTCTATTCATCTTTAAATCCCTTGAGACCTACTCCATAGCACTTAGTAGGCACTCAGTATATATTAAATCAACCATCAAGTCACTAAGTTCATTTGTTGCGTAGTAAATATTCAGCACCCTTTATGTAGCAGGCACTGGGTGAATTCAGGAAGAACCCATTTTACACTTAATTATTTTATAAATTGTGTGAATAACAAGTTTCAAAAGTACCCTCAGTCTTTCATTCCAGTCCCCCCTTTGTGAAGCTTGAGCTTCTTGTAGAAAAGTAATTTTGAAGAGTAGCCAGTGTATTGCAGAAAAGGAAAAGCTACAATTCTGAACTTGCTATTACAAAGCCATGGCACCCTGGCCCAGCAGAGAAACACCTGCTCTGTCACCGAGAAAGAACACCTATATCTCCTTTAATTCACAATACACAGGCATTCCTGGGAAGGGGAGGAAAGGGAAAACTGGGCTAAAAGTGAAAAAATTGGATGCCCATTGGATACCTCTGCCACCTAGTAATTGCTCTTGTCTAAGTACTTATTCTTATAAATGGGATTTTAGGACCCTAAATCGATGGGCTATGTCTTTGGTAGTGTTTTTGTGCGAGGAAGTTTTAGTGTTCTTCACAAATTCAGTCAAGTGCTTTAGAGGTTTAAAAATATATACCTCATCCTAAGAAAACTTAATTGGAAAAGACATTTTCTTGTTCATGCCAGTGAGTTATGCAATTTGTCTAAGTCAAGAGGTCTCATGAATGTTTGTTTCAACAATTTCGAGTTGGCATTAAAATGGCTCTATGAGAATTTGCCAAGACCCCATAATAAACATTAAACATGGGATGTCTTATGTAACCACAATCCTCATGGCAGATTCCTTTTAAATATAAACGCACAGCTGGAGTTAAAAAGACACCACATCTTAAGAGAGTTCTTGATATAACTCATAAGTTAAAAAAATTAACTGCTTCCTTTTATAAATCTTTTCTCTAATGAGTACAGTTATGTGCACAGGCCATAGAGAAATTAAAGTATCAGACTGCAATAGGAAAAAGAGGGAGGAAGAAAGCTCACAGATTCAAAACAATGAAACCCCTTTGTGTATTACTTTATATGTTTCAAGGTAATTTGATACATATTATCACACTTCAGGCTTCACAATAACCCTTCAAGTCAGATATTACTGTTCTCAGATAATAAGCTAAGAGAAGTAAAGATGGGATATAACCTTCTGGCTTTAACACCACTGCTTTCTTAGTCTGTCATAGCACTAAGCCAAGCCCACATGGACAGTGGTTTGGATTTAAAAGATCTTTCTGCTTAACCCCTCTGATGTCCTGACTCTCCTCACTCATTCTGGTAACTGAAGCATGAATAGTATTTTCAACCTAGGGTGTGGTTTTTCTCTTTGTGGGAAATCAACATAATAGGTTGTGAGGATTTTTAAAAATTATTCATATTTAATATTTACTTGAAAAACATCATCACCAGTAGTTTCAGCAAGGTAGGGAACATGCTTTTACCTGACTGGTCCACTGCTGAATCCACAACACAGAGAGAATTCTTAGCACTTAGCTGTGTTCCTAGAAGAAAGGATAAGAGACTGAATCTGAACATGCTCGTAATTCAACTTGGAAACGATGGTTCTCTCAGCCATCAAGTTTGTTCCTTCAAATCTGGGCTTTTCTTTTCTGCTTATTTACAACATTGGCACTGAATCAAGATAGTTTATCAATAAATAATTTGCATTTATCTTGTTTTCTTTAGTTGACCTACTGCGTAAATCTTCTCCCCATTTGATGTTTTACTTTTGAGTGGTGATAATTCATTCTCAGTAGGCTTCTGATTCTTCTAACATTTATAGCTACCCAAATATGTGGAAAAGATACAAGGTGCTTTACAATTGACAAGGCATTAGTCTCCAAAATATACAAACAGCTCATGCAGCTCAATATCAAAAAAAACCAAACAAACCAATCAAAAGAATGGGCGGAAGATCTAAATAGACATTTTTCCAAAGAAGACATACAGATGGTTTAAAAGCACATGAAAAGATGCTCAACATCACTAATTGTTAGAGAAATGCAAATCAAAACTACAATGAGGTCAGAATGGCCATCATTAAAAAATCTACAAACAGTAAATGCTGGAGATGGTGTGGAGAAAAGAGAACCCTCCTACACTGTTGGTGGGAATGTAAACTGTTACAGTCAATATGGAAAACAGTATGGAGCTTCCTTAAACAGTAAAAATAGAGCTACTGTATGATCCAGCAATCCCACTCCTGGGCATATACCCAGGGAAAACCATAATTTGAAAAAATACACGCACCCCAGTGTTCATTGCAGCACTATTTACAATAGACAGGACATGGAAGCAACATAAAAGTCCATCAACAGAGGAATAGAGGAATGGATAAAGAAGATGTGGTACATATATACAGTGGATTATTACTCATCCATAAAAAAGAACGAAATCATGTCATTTGCAGCAACATGGATGGACATAGAGATTATCACACTGAGTGAAGTAAGTCAGACAAAGAAAGACAAATACTATGTGATATTGCTTATATGTGTAATCTCAAAAAAGGCCACAAATGAACTTATATACAAAACAGAAATAGAGTTACAGATGTAGAAAATAAACTTATGGTTACCAGGTGGTAAGGAGGGGTGAAGGATAAATTGGGAGATTGGGACTGACATATATACACTACTATATACAAAATAAATAACAAATAAGGACCTACTGTATAGCACAGGAAACTCTACTCAATACTCTGTAATGGTCTATATGGGAAAAGAATCTAAAAAAGAGTAGATATATGTATATGTATAACAGATTCACTTTGCTGTGCACATGAAACAAACATAACATTGCAAATCAACCATACCTCAATAATTTTTTTAAAAAAATTATAAAGATTTTTTAAAAAGATACAAGGTGCTTTAGTAGACTGAACTCTCCCTGATGAGTTGCTTAGGTCACATTCAAAGTAGCAGATTTCTTTTATTAGCTTTGAGTTATCTCACCCCAAAATATGAAGTGCAAATAAGGACATCCTGAGTGGGAATATTGTACTGGCTGTCACAGTTTTAGTCTTGAGGAGCCAGTCCTGCTTTATTTAAAGCAGTGCATTATTTGAAGCACTGCTTTGTTATTACAAGCTCACATAATATTGTCTGGTTTCCTTTTTTTTTTTTTTTTTTTTAACATCTTTATTGAAGTATAATTGCCTTACAATGGTGTGTTAGCTTCTGCTTTATAACAAAGTGAATCAGTTATACACATACAATATGTTCCCATTTCTCTTCCCTCTTGCATCTCCCTCCCTCCCACCCTCCCCATCCCACCCCTCTAGGTGGTCACAAAGCACCGAGCTGATCTCCCTGTGCTATGCGGCTGCTTCCCACTAGTTATCTATTTTACATTTGGTAGTGTATATATGTCCATGACACTCTCTTACCCTGTCACATCTCACCCCACCCCCTCCCCATATCCTCAAGTCCATTCTCTAGTAGGTCTGTGTCTTTATTCCCATCTTGCCACTAGGTTCTTCATGGCCTTTTGTTTTTTTTTTTTTTTCCCTTAGATTCCGTATATATGTGTTAGCATACTGTATTTGTTTTTCTCTTTCTGACTTACTTCACTCTGTATGACAGACTCTAACTCCATCCACCTCATTACAAATACCTCCATTTCATTTATTTTTATGGCTGAGTAATATTCCATTGTATATATGTGCCACATTTTCTTTATCCATTCATCTGTCGATGGACATTTAGGTTGCTTCCATGTCCTGGCTATTGTAAATAGAGCTGCAATGAACATTTTGGTACATGACTCTTTTTGACCTATGGTTTTCTCAGGGTATATGCCCAGTATTGGGATTGCTGGGTCGTATGGTAGTTCTATTTGTAGTTTTTTAAGGAACCTCCATACTGTTCTCCATAGTGGCTGTATCAATTTACATTCCCACCAACAGTGCAAGAGTGTTCCCTTTCCTCCACACCCTCTCCAGCATTTATTGTTTCTAGATTTTTTGATGATGGCCATTCTGACCGGTGTGAGATGATATCTCATTGTAGTTTTGATTTGCATTTCTCTAATGATTAATGATGTTGAGCATTCTTTCATGTGTCTGTAGGCCATCTGTATATCTTCTTTGGAGAAATGTCTATTTAGGTCTTCTGCCCATTTTTGGATTGGGTTCTTCGTTTTTTTGTTATTGAGCTGCATGAGCTGCTTGTAAATCTTGGAGATTAATCCTTTGTCAGTTGCTTCATTTGCAAATATTTTCTCCCATTCTGAGGGTTGTCTTTTGGTCTTGTTTATGGTTTCCTTTGCTGTGCAAAAGCTTTTAAGTTTCATTAGGTCCCATTTGTTTATTTGTGTTCTTATTTCCATTTCTCTGGGAGCTGGGTCAAAAAGAATCTTGCTGTGATGTATGTCATAGAGTGTTCTGCCTATGTTTTCCTCTAAGAGTTTGATAGTGTCTGCCCTTACACTTAGGTCTTTAATCCATTTTGAGTTTATTTTTGTGCATGGTGTCAGGGAGTGTTCTAATTTCATACTTTTACATGTACCTGTCCAATTTTCCCAGCACCACGTATTGAAGAGGCTGTCTTTTCTCCACTGTATATGCTTGCCTCCTTTATCAAAGATAAGGTGACCATATGTGTGTGGGTTTATCTCTGGGCTTTCTATCCTGTTCCATTGATCTATATTTCTGTTTTTGTGCCAGTACCAAACTGTCTTGATTACTGAAGCTTTGTAATATAGTCTGAAGTCAGGGAGCCTGATTCCCCCAGCTCCATTTTTCGTTCTCAAGATTGCTTTGGCTATTCGGGGTCTTTTGTGTTTCCATACAAATTGTGAAATTTTTTGTTCTAGTTCTCTGAAAAATCCCAGTGGTGGTTTGATAGGGATTGCATTGAATCTGTAGATTGCTTTGGGTAGTAGAGTCATTTTCACAATGTTGATTCTTCCAATCCAGGAACATGGTATATCTCTCCATCTATTTGTATCATCTTTAATTTCTTTCATCAGTGTCTTATAATTTTCTGCATACAGGTCTTTTGTCTCCTTAGGCAGGTTTATTCCTAGATATTTTATTCTTTTTGTTGCAATGGTAAATGGGAGTGTTTTCTTAATTTCACTTTCAGATTTTTCGTCATTAGTGTATAGAAATGCAAGAGATTTCTGTGCATTTATTTTGTATCCTGCTACTTTACCAAATTCATTGATTAGCTCTAGGAGTTTTCTGGTAGCATCTTTAGGATTCTCTATGTATAGTATCATGTCATCTGCAAACAGTGACAGCTTTACTTCTTGTTTTCCGATTTGGATTCCTTTTATTTCTTTGTCTTCTCTGATTGCTGTGGCTAACACTTCCAAAACTATGTTGAATAATAGTGGTGAGAGTGGGCAACCTTGTCTTGTTCCTGATCTTAGTGGAAATGGTTTCAGTTTTTCACCATTGAGGACAATGTTGGCTGTGGGTTTGTCATATATGGCCTTTATTATGTTGAGGAAAGTTCCATCTATGCCTACTTTCTGCAGGGCTTTTATCATAAATGCGTGTTGAATTTTGTCGAAAGCTTTCTCTGCATCTATTGAGATGATCATATGGTTTTTCTCCTTCAATTTGTTAATATGGTGTATCACATTGATTGATTTGCGTATATTGAAGAATCCTTGCATTCCTGGGATAAACCGCACTTGATCATGGTGTATGATCCTTTTAATGTGCTGTTGGATTCTGTTTGCTAGTATTTTGTTGAGGATTTTTGCATCTATGTTCATCAGTGATATTGGCCTGTAGTTTTCTTTCTGTGTGACATCTTTGTCTGGTTTTGGTATCAGGGTGATGGTGGCCTCGTAGAATGAGTTTGGGAGTGTTCCTCCCTCTGCAATATTTTGGAAGAGTTTGAGAAGGATAGGTGTTAGCTCGTCTCTAAATGTTTGATAGAATTCACCTGTGAAGCCATCTGGTCCTGGGCTTTTGTTTGTTGGAAGGTTTTTAATCACAGTTTCAATTTCGGTGCTTGTGATTGGTCTGTTCATATTTTCTATTTCTTCCTGGTTCAGTCTTGGCAGTTTGTGCATTTCTAAGAATCTGTCCATTTCTTCCAGGTTGTCCATTTTATTGGCATAGAGTTGCTTGTAGTAATCTCTCATGATCTTTTGTATTTCTGCAGTGTCAGTGGTTACTTCTCCTTTTTCATTTCTAATTCTATTGATCTGAGTCTTCTCCCTTTTTCTCTTGATGAGTCTGGCTAATGGTTTATCAATTTTGTTTATCTTCTCAAAGAACCAGCTTTTAGTTTCATTGATTTTTGCTATTGTTTCCTTCATTTCTTTTTCATTTATTTCTGACCTGATCTTTATAATTTCTTTCCTTCTGCTGGCTTTGGGGTTTTTTTGTTCTTCTTTCTCTAATTGCTTCAGGTGCAAGGTTAGGTTGTTTATTCGAGATGTTTCCTGTTTCTTGAGGTAGGCTTGTATTGCTATAAACTTCCCTCTTAGCACTGCTTTTGCTGCGTCCCATGTGTTTTGGGTCGTCATATCTCCATTGTCATTTGTTTCTAGGTATTTTTTGATTTCCCCTTTGATTTCTTCAGTAATCACTTCGTTATTAAGTAATGTATTGTGTAGCCTCCATGTGTTTGTATTTTTTACAGATCTTTTCCTGTAATTGATATCTAGTCTCATAGCGTTGTGGTCGGAAAAGATACTTGATACGATTTCAATTTTCTTAAATTTACCAAGGCTTGATTTGTGACCCAAGATATGATCTATCCTGGAGAATGTTCCATGAGCACTTGAGAAAAATGTGTATTCTGTTGTTTTTGGGTGGAATGTCCTATAAATATCAATTAAGTCCATCTTGTTTAATGTATCATTTAAAGCTTGTGTTTCCTTATTTATTTTCATTTTGGATGATCTGTCCATTGGTGAAAGTGGGGTGTTAAAGTCCCCTACTATGATTGTGTTGCTGTCGATTTCCCCTTTTATGGCTGTTAGTATTTGCCTTATGTATTGAGGTGCTCCTATGTTGGGTGCATAAATATTTACAATTGTTATAGCTTCCTCTTGGATCGATCCCTTGATCATTATATAGTGTCCTTCTTTGTCTCTTGTAATAGTCTTTATTTTAAAGTCTATTTTGTCTGAAATGAGAATTGCTACTCCAGCTTTCTTTTGATTTCCATTTGCATGGAATATCTTTTTCCATCCCCTCACTTTCAGTCTGTATGTGTCTCTAGGTCTGAAGTGGGTCTCTTATAGACAGCATATATATGGGTCTTGTTTTTGTATCCATTCAGCCAGCCTGTGTCTTTTGGTGGGAGCATTTAATCCATTTACATTCAAGGTAATTATCGATATGTATGTTCCTATTCCCATTTTCTTAAATGTTTTGGGTTTGTTATTGTAGGTGTTTTCCTTCTCTTGTGTTTCTTGCCTAGAGAAGTTCCTTTAGCATTTGTTGTAAAGCTGGTTTGGTGGTGCTGAACTCTCTCAGCTTTTGCTTGTCTGTAAAGGTTTTAATTTCTCCATCGAATCTGAATGAGATCCTTGCTGGGTAGAGTAATCTTGGTTGTAGGTTTTTCTCCTTCATCACTTTAAGTATATCCTGCCACTCCCTTCTGGCTTGCAGAGTTTCTGCTGAAAGATCAGATGTTAACCTTATGGGGATTCCCTTGTGTGTTATTTGTTTTTTTTTCCCTTGCTGCCTTTAATATGTTTTCCTTATATTTAATTTTTGACAGTTTGATTAATATGTGTCTTGGCGTGTTTCTCCTTGGGTTTATCCTGTATGGGACTCTCTGTGCTTCCAGGACTTGATTAACTATTTCCTTTCCCATATTAGGGAAGTTTTCAACTATAATCTCTTCAAATATTTTCTCAGTCTCTTTCTTTTTCTCTTCTTCTTCTGGGACCCCTATAATTCGAATGTTGGTGAGTTTAATGTTGTCCCAGAGGTCTCTGAGACTGTCCTCAGTTCTTTTCATTCTTTTTTCTTTATCCTGCTCTGTAGTAGTTATTTCCACCATTTTATCTTCCAGGTCACTTATCCTTTCTTCTGCCTCAGTTATTCTGCTATTGATCCCATCTAGAGTATTTTTAATTTCATTTATTGTGTTTTTCATCATTGCTTGGTTCCTCTTTAGTTCTTCTATGTCCTTGTTAAATGTTTCTTGCATTTTGTCTATTCTATTTCCAAGATTTTGGATCATCCTTACTATCATTATTCTGAATTCTTTTTCAGGTAGACTACCTATTTCCTCTTCATTTGTTAAGTCTGGTGTGCTTTGACCCTGCTCCTTCATCTGCTGTGTGTTTTTCTGTCGTCTCATTTTGCTTATCTTACTGTGTTTGGGGTCTCCTTTTCACAGGCTGCAGGTTCGTAGTTCCCGTTGTTTTTGGTATCTGTCCCCAGTGGCTAAGGTTGGTTCAGTGGGTTGTGTAGGCTTCCTGGTGTAGGGAACTAGTGCCTGAGCTCTGGTGGATGAGGCTGGATCTTGTCTTTCTGGTGCGCACATCCACGTTTGGTGGTGTATTTTGGGGTGTCTGTGGCCTTATTATGATTTTAGGCAGCCTCTCTGCTAATGGATGGGGCTGTGTTCCTGTCTTGCTAGTTGTTTGGCATAGGGTGTTCAGCACTGTAGCTTGCTGGTCATTGAGTGATGCTGGGTCTTGATGTTGAGATGGAGATCTCTGAGAGATTTTTGCCGTTTGGTATTATGTGGAGCTGGGAGGTCTCTTGTGGACCAGTGTCCTGTAGTTGGCTCTCCCACCTCAGAGGCACGGCCCTGATGCCTGGCTGGAGCACCAAGAGACTTTCGTCCACACGGCTCAGAGTAAAAGGGAGAAAAAATAGAAAGAAAGAAAGAAAGAAAGAGGCTATAATATAGTGAAGTAAAATAAAGCTATTGTAAAGCAAAGCTATACAGACAAAATCTCACCCAGAAGCATATACATATACACTCACAAAAAAAAAAAGGAAAAGGGGAAAAATTAATATATCCTGCTCCCAAAGTCCACCTCCTGAATTTGGGATGATTCGTTATCTATTCAGGTATTCAACAGATGCAGGCACATCAAGTTGTTTGTGGAGTTTTAATCCGCTGCTTCTGAGGCTGCTGGGAGAGGTTTCCCCTTCTCTTCCCTGTTTGCACAGCTCCTGGGGTTCAGCTTTGGATTTGGACCCGCCTCTGCGTGTAGGTCGCCTGAGGGCGTCTATTCCCCGCCCAGACAGAACGGGGTTAAAGGAGCCGCTGCTTAGGGGGCGCTGGCTCACTCAGGCCTCAGGGAGGGAGGGGTACAGAGGAGGCGGGGCGAGCCTGCGGCATCAGAGGCCGGCGTGGTGTTGCACCAGCCTGAGGCGCGCAGTGCGTTCTCCCGGGGAATTTGTCCCTGGATCATGGGACCCTGGCAGTGGCGGGCTGCACCGGCTCCCGGGAGGGGCGGTGTGGAGAGTGACCTGTGCTCACACACAGGCTTTTTGGAGGCGGCAGCGGCAGCCCCAGCATCTCACGCCCGTCTCTGGGGTCCGCGCTGATCGCCGCGGCTCGCGCCCTTCTCTGGAGTTCGTTTAGGCGGTGCTCTGAATCCCCTCTCCTTGCGCGCAGCGAAACAAAGAGGCAAGAAAAAGTCTCTTGCCTCTTCGGCAGCTGCAGACTTTTTCCCAGTCTCCCTCCCAGCCAGCTGTGGTGCGCTAACCCCTTCAGGCTGTGTTCACGCAGCCAGCCCCAGTCCTCTCCCTGCGATCCGACCGAAGCCCGAGCCTCAGCTCCCAGCCCCGCCTGCCCCGGCGGGGGAGCAGACAAGCCTCTCGGGCTGGTGAGCGCTGCTCGGCGCCGAGCCTCTGTGCGGGAGTCTCTCCGCTTTTTCCTCTGCTCCCCTGTTGCTGTGGGATCCGCGCTGTTAGCTGCGGCTCGCGCCCGTCTCTGAAGTTCGTTTAGGCGGTGCTCTGAATCCCCTCTCCTCGCGCACCAGGAAACAAAGAGGGAAGAAAAAGTCTCTTGCCTCTTCGGCAGCTGCAGACTTTTTCCCGGGCTCCCTCCCGGCTAGCTGTGGTGCACTAACCCCTTCAGGCTGCGTTCACGCCGCCAACCCCAGTCCTCTCCCTGCGATCCGACCGAAGCCAGAGCCTCAGCTCCCAGCCCCGCCCGCCCCGGCGGGGGAGCAGAGAAGCCTCTCGGGCTGGAGAGTGCTGGTTGGCACCGCTCCTCCGTGCGGGAACCTCTCCGCTTTGCCCTCCGCACCCCTGTGGCTGCGCTCTCCTACGTGGCTCCGAAGCTTCCCCTCTCTGCCACCCGCAGTCTCTGCCCGCGAAGGGGCTTCCTAGTGCGTGGAAATCTTTCCTCCTTCACAGCTCCCTCCCACTGGTGCAGGTGCCATCCCTATTCTTTTGTCTCTGTTATTTCTTTTTTCTTTTGCCCTACCCAAGTACGGGGGGAGTTTCTTGCCTTTTTGGAGGTCGGACGTTTTCTGCCAGCGTTCAGTGGGTGTTCTGTCTGGTTTCCTTTTAAAATGTACATTGTTTATTAATCCCATCACTTGGGTTTATTTGTATTTCTGTTAATAACAATATGTACTGCATTTTTCCACAAATAATATGTGAATACGGCCTCTTTGTAAAAAAAAATATTAAAAAACTACAAATAATGCCCAAGTACTCTTTATATAACTCCCACAACCACCTCCCCCCAGGCACTGTTCCTTCAAGAGAAGCACTGATGTTAGTGTGTATATCCTTCAAGCCTTTTTCTAGGTACTGGGTTGGCCAAAAAGTTTATGGAAAAACCTGAACGAACTTTTTAGCCAACCCAATATATGCATACAATAAACCCAGACTCATGGGAAATATATAATATTGTCGTCTGACTTTTTTCTAAATTTGTTTTTAGTTTAAGAATATCTTGGTGATTTTGTCCATGGTAGCACCTGTGGTACAATTTCATCTTCTTAATTGCTTCATAATATTTCAAGGTATGGATATGCCATCTATGCCAGATAATCATCCTGCTACTGACAAATGCTTAAATTAGTATCAATTATTTCCATTATTACCAATAACTCTGCAATGAATATTCATGGATACCATTCTTAGAGTTTCCAGCTTTAACAAATAAAAATACAGAAAGGAATGTACTTATACTAAAGCAATATTGTTGTATCCAAAATTCACATTTAATGGGCACCTTATAATTTATCTGTGACACTACTCCTTATGCAGGTGAATGAGTGCATTTTAGACTAGATATCAAAAAATGGAATGGTTAGGTAAATGACACTTGGTTTCTTCAATTTTATAAGTTTGGTCTCTGTCTTCCTGAATCATAACACCAATTGATACTTTGTTGTATATTTCCTAACCTCAAGAATTGAAAAGTAGTTAGATTTACAGTTTAATTGTTTTTTGGTGATATGTATGTCTACAAGGATATGTCAACATATATATATCACTAAAAAAGCAATTTACATATATGTAATTAAAATATATATCATGAAAAGCATGCATATCTTAAGTACACAGCCTGATCTTGCTTTAAAACTGAACATGTCTCTACAACCAACCCACAGATGGAGAAATAGGGTGTTACCCTTCCCTCTTCCAGTCACTAATAACCCTCTCCCTAATACACAAACACACCAGAGTGCAATCAGTATTCTGACTTCTAACAGCTTAGATTACTTTTGATGTTTTCTTTTTTTGGGTTTACTTCTTGACATAAATGGAACCATAGTATATGTAGTCTTATGTGTCTGGCTTTTTCCTCTCAACATTGTGTTTGTGAGATTCATCCATATGTGTAGTTTTCATTCATTTTCATTGTTATATGGTATTCATCTAATTTTGATCTTTCTGTGAAAAACACATAAAAGATTATAACTTTTCCTCTGAGTACCACTTTGGCCTCATTCCAAAGACTTGTGTCAGGTAGTGATTTCATTTGTTCCTAAAGCAATTCTAAATTATGTTTTAGATATTGTCTTTAATCCAATAATTATTTAGAATTGAATATTTTTTTCATGAATGGGCTTTAGACTCCCTTCTTTCTCCTTTTTGTTGATCAGGATCTAATTTTTCTTGGTGCATATTTCTTTTTATCAATTTCAAAATATTACTCCTTCACCCTTTCAAAATCTTAAATTCTAATTTTTTATGAGGTAAGTATTGCTATTCCTAGGCTGTGTATAGTTGGTGTATAGTTGGATTTTATTTCATTACCCAGTTTTAATCTCTCCCTCCAAGTAGGTGAATTTAGCCTATTCACTCATTTTATGAGTACTGATTTTGAAATATTTTAATTCTATTTTAGTAACTACAGAGAAGATTAAGAAACAAATATATTTTTACACAAATTTTAGAGTTAATCTAGCCAAATCTTCTCCCTGAATCAATCAAGACTCTTGGCCCAAATTTATATGCTAGATTTTTTTTTCTACCCACCTATCCTCTTGATGTTCTCTTTTTAGTTCTAGGACATTATTATTTCTTCAACAATTACTATTTACTTACACTTAGATTTCTTTAATATCCATTGCTTCCTATATATCAAATCTTCTTTTGAGCTCCATTTGTGTTCTTATTGAGTATATCTTCTACTGTTTCTTCAAAGAGGACCTATGAATATTACTTATAGATACATGTTTTCCTGGTATTGTTTCATTTTACTTTGCCCTCATATTTGAGAAATAAGTTATCAGGATTTAAAATAATAAGCTCCAAATTATATTCCTTGGGGACTTTGAAGATATTTATCCATTCCCTTCTTGTATTTAGTGATCTGATTAAAGTTTGATATCAAGCAAATTCTTTTGCATTCTAAGATGCTTTGTGTGCTTTTGCCTTATTGAAACTTTTAGCTTTTTTCTTTTAATTGGTACTCTAAAATTTCACCAAATGTATTTAGGTGCATGAATGTTTTCTTTGTTTGGAAAGGAATTGCTTATTCATTTAGCTTGGCACTCAATGCCCTTTTTCAAACTGGAGATTCATGTATTGCTTCTGTTCTGGGTCAATTTTTCTATCATTATCTTACCATTCCCTAACTTTAATTCTCTGTAGGTTCTCTTTCTGCAATTCCTATTATATGGAAGTCAGAAATACTAGAACTATCCTCATTAAATCCTAATTTGTTTTGTATTTTCCATCTTTTAAACCTTTGTTTGCTGCTTTTGAGAAGAATTAGTTCACTTCTATCTTTTAACTACAAAATAATCTGAGATTGTTGTGTTTATTTCAGTGCTCACTTTTTCATTTCTGAGATCTATTGTTGTGATATAATAGGAATACATTTTACATTTCTTGATGCATTTGTACGCTAAAGTCTTATTTCCCCTGCTTTCTGAGACGGTCAAGTGTAAGTTTTTCCACTTGTTGCATTTTTTTCTATACCTGTGATTTTTTTTTTTTTTTAATTTAGCAATGTTTGATGTTTTGGTTTTGTCCTTATTTTGGTTTTTGCCAGGTTTTGAAGGCAGGCGGTAAGACATAGGACCTGCTGCACTTTTGCACTTCAAATTAATTATTTTCTTTTTATGATAAATCTATCATTGTGTTTGATGAGCTTCGAGTTTCAAGATCTGACACTTATTATGTAAAATGTTCACATTAGAATGATTAGCTTACCCATTTAAAAAGATGCCATGTTTTGGTTTTTAATATAAGGTTAAAGGCATTCCTTCTCACTTTAACCTTCTTTTTTTTTTTTTTTCCTACAATTTAAAAAGCATTTCTTCTTACTAGGATTAGATAAGAATTACAGTCATTCTGTATCTTCTAGTTAGGAATCCTTGGAAAATTATGTGTTGAGTTTTGGGGGCAGGGGGCAGTTTTCCCAAATGTGTCTTCTGAGACCATTGGAAAAGATACTGATTCCTGAGCCCATCTTTTAGAAGTTCTCATATGGGTAGTCCAGAGAGATTATTTTTATTCATAGGTGTCCCACATAAATAATCTTACAACCTGGCAAATTTGGGATAAGCAATACTCTTAGAACAGGGGCAGAAAGCCACAGAACCTGAATACTCATTCTTTTGGGGCTGGGACACATTTCATTTGGCCAGAATTATGAGATTACATTGAAGTTTCATCTCAGGTAAAGTTCTGGGTCCTTGTTGGACAAACACTTAGACATCTGCTGAATGTGCTATTTTAATCCCTAATTGGTGAGGTTTACTGTGTTTTGTGGCACTTGTGATTCAAAATCATGTTTCTGACGCTTCACAGAGAAGGTATGCGGTGCTAAACCACTTCCACCTGCTAAAGTAGGTTGTATTTTAAGCAGGGTTAACTGAAGTACACCATTTGGAAATAGTTTGCAGAAATGCTTCAGTTCTCTCAGGGTGGGGAGGCAGCCTGTGTGCTTTGTAGTTTCTTGAGTGTTTCCAGGCTTAAACTTGATCTCTAAGTCAATCAACAAGGGAAAGTAGACTGGATAGCAGTTTTACTAATCTGAACAATTTTTGAACATTGTAGAGTTTTGTTGCCATTTTGATATCACCCCAAACTAGTTTTAGTGTAGAATTGTATAACATACTGCGTAATATTGTGTCATTCTCAAAGGCTGATTGCCTGAGAGCGAGCAGAAGCTAGTAGCTAATTTCAGCTAAAGCTGATAAAGATAGTGGTAGAAATGGCTTGAATCACGATAGTCAAATCCTGTAGTAAAAAGCTCCCTTTCCACAGTTTATCCTTATCAAGATGGGAGATAGACAAATGTCAAATAGTTTGAAGCTTTAATTTGTTTAAAGCAGGAGTCAAAACTTGACTTCTGTGCAGGTTATTTATTTGCTTGTTTGTTTACATGTTGGGTGGGGATGAGAAGGGAAGGGGAGGAGAGGATATTCAAATTCCCTGGGATATGCATGCTGGCAATGGAAATATTATAACTAAGTCATGTTGTATTCAGCACATGTATTTATTTAACATTAATCAATTAATTTTCAAAGTCATGACACATGAGTTACTATTTGTTAGTTGTTTGTGTAACATTTTTTATATTTTATGGAAATAAAGAAAAAAGAGGAGCAGTTATGGGGAGAAAGTGGAAATACTAGTTTTAAGGGAAAAGAAGTTTAATTTAAACTAACTTTAGGTTGAATCAAAGGTTTTCCCTCTCCCCAATGGAATGATATTATAATATCTGCTGGTGTAGATCAGACCTGAAAACTGGAGAAGGGCTCATCAGGTAATCCTGGAACCCTGGTCCAGGCTTCAGAAACAAAGGTCCCAAGGTTGTGACTTTAAAGGACTTTGATGTCTCTGAAAAATTAAGTTTAATAATTATACTATCATTAATTATAGTGATAAATAATATCATTAAATACATTAAAAATTATAATAAGATATTCATGCTTACAGTAAGAAATTGAATAGCTAAGGAAAAATAGAAAAATATCATCCTAAGTAACTTTGGGGCTCAGGCTGGTATATTACCCTACAGTGTGTTTCCTACGCACATTTCTATTAGAATTCTTTTCTTACTAATATCAGAAAAGCCATCACTAACTGACATTGACTTAGGTGCCCCATGTCCCTGCCTAAGGAAAAACAAAACAAAGCAAAATGAGGAATGAGAGTGATAAGGCTTGATTCAGGACTCAGATGACTAGGACCCAGTCTTCTCTCCAGTGTCCTCTGCTTGCCCAGAAATGCCCACATTCTCACACAGGTCCCTCCCTTAATGGACCAACATGGCTGCTGAGTTCAAAGAGCTTTCCACCTTTAGGATGACTTTATAGTGGTGAAATGTTTATATTGAATAATGCTTAGAAAAGGCTTTTTTCTTTTTTTTTAAGTTGGAGGGAGAAATGGATATGAATTTTGCTCTCTGAGTAAGAAGTATCTTCTCTCACCTGAAACACTCTTACAGGTGACAGTGCTCAGTGAAACCTAAAGTCACAATTGTTGGAATTACTTGCTTTTTAAATTTCAGTTGTCACATCAGGATGCTCATTTGCAGGAGGAATCCTTTACTTAGTGGCATTTACTCTTCCCTCTTTCTTTGAGGAATAATCATAGTAAACTGATGATGACAAAAGCAGTTAATCATTTCTGTGGTTTTAAATAGTTTTTCTCAGCCTGTAAAGACAAGAGAGCTCTGAGCTTCCAAAAACTGAGGGCTCAGGAACTCAATGTTAGACCTTATGTGTGTTAGTTTCTTGAAGCACAAGTGGGAATGATAAAACCACCAGGCCAGGGCTGTGCTGGAGATTGAAATAATGCTAACATAGTGAAGATGCAAATGCTTTTCGCATTGTTCAAGAGCCATCAAAAATTATGAAATCATTTTAGATGACACAGAGCACATCTACTAATCTTAGGTATAAAGACTTTTCTTTCTGAACATAGCAGGTAGCCACTTTTTAGTATTGAAGTATTTTGGTCTATAACTTGCACAAAATTTCGTTAAAATTCATTACAAATCACAAAACGTAATTCCACTGGGAAATTTGGGCTGTTGCTTATCTTTCTGGGTTCATGGTCAAGATCTCAATCACAATAAGTTTATGTTGCCTTTCTACAGTACAACACAATCTGGTGTTGTGGGAAAAATGCCAGACCAGATGTCATAAACCAGAGCTACTTGTATGACCTGCGACTTTATGAAACATCTCTGGAGCTCATTGTCCTCATCTGTAAAATGGGAGGGTGGCACTACAGAGTCACTTATGTCACTTTCTCTTCTAGGGTTCTATTACTCTATAGACAATCCTTGATTTACAATGGTTCTACTTAACAATTTTTTGACTTTACTATGATACAAAAGCAATATGCATTCAGTAGAAACCAAACTTCGAATTTTGAATTTTGATCTTTTCCCAGTCTGGCAAGATGTGATACGTTATATTTGAACTGGAACCACCAGATGATTCTTCCTAAACAAAATATAAGTATTAATCTTTGAGGGAAATTATGACTACAATATCACTAATCCCTATTTAATTCCAAGCACAGGGTGCTACTGCATTTTAAAAATCTTTTCCACTCTCATTATTACCACTACCTTTATTATTATTGTTCTTATATAACATTTATTGAGCACTAACTGTGTGCTTTGCACCCTTCTAGTTACCTTATCTCATCTAATCCTCACAATAGCATTCCGAAGTAGATACTATTACTAACCTCATTTCATCGTTTAGGAAACTGAGGATTAGGGAGTTTAGAAAACATACCCAAGATCATAGAGCCGTTAAACTGCTCCAGGAGGAGTCAAGTGCAGTGCTTATCGTCATCAGACTTGAGTTTATATTTCCAAGCTTTTAAAAGTTGAAAGAAACCAGTGTTCCTTGAGTGCTGCTATATACCAGTAATTTTATATTCAATGTCAGTTATTGGATTAAAATTATATTACACTGCCTTAGTCTGTTCGGGCTGCTGTAACACAATTACCATAGACTGGATAGCTTATACACAACAGTAATTTATTTCTCACAGTTTGATGGCTGAGAAGTCCAAGATCAAGGAGCTGGCAATTTCAGTGCCTTGTGAGGGCCCGCTCTGATTCATAGATGGTGTCTTGGCACTGTGTCCTCACATGGAGAGATGGAGGAGAGAGCTCTCTGTGGTCTCTTTTATAAGGGCACTAATCCCATTCATAAGGTCTCTACCCCCATGACCTAATCATCTCTCAAAGGCCCCCATCTCCTAATGCCAACATGCTGGAGATTATGTTTCAAAATTAATTTGGGGGGACATAAACATTTAGTCTACAGCAAATACTAAATCAAGTTTGGAGAAAGGAAACACACAAAGTACCTACAATTTACCAAACAGTGGAAAATTTTGTTTTCCTTTTATATACTCCCTTAGTCTTTATTAATATACATGTAAATTTATAAAATTATAATTGCATTGCCTATATCATATTTTGCTTTTTTTTCACTTAGTGTCACACTGTAAACATTTACTGTGGCAACATGGTTGCTATATTTTTTTCCAGCTTTATTGAGAAATAATTGGCATACATCCTTAAAGTTAAACTGTGTAAGTTTAAGAGTCACAGCATAATGGTTTGATTTATATATATTGTGAAGTGATTATCACAATAGGTTTAGTTAACATCCTCCATCTCACACAGATAGAATAAAAGGAAAAGAAAAATAATTCTCCCTGTGATGAGAACTCTTAGGATCTACTCTCTTAACAAGTTCTGTATATATTATATAGCAGTGTTACCTATGGTCGTCATGTATATTACACCCCTAGTACTCATTTATCTTACGAATGGAAGTTTGTACCTTTTGACTGCCTTCATCTGATCCCCACTCCCCTCACCCCCTGCCTCTGGCAACCACAAATCTGATCTCTTTTTCTATAAGTTTGGTGGTTTTGTTTTTGTTTTTGGAGATTCCACATATAAATGAGATCGTACAGTATTTGTCTTTCTCTGGTTGACATTTCACTCAGCATAATGCCTTCAAGGCCCATCCATGTTGTTGCAAATGGTAGGATTTTCTCTTTTATATGGCTGAGTTATATATATATACATATACATATATATTTATATATCTCACAACTTCTTTATCCATTCATCCACTGATGGACAATAAGTTTTTTAAATTGTTTTTAAAAGGTGAAAATAAGTTCATTAAAGAATTTGCGGAGCCATTCATTTATTGCCGGACATTTGATAACAAGTATAGTTTCAATATAAAATACACTGAAACTTTAATTATAAGTTTATTCTCAAAGTTTAATATGTAACTGCTCTGTGAATTATTTTGATCTATATTTGCCTACATTATTTTCATAAAAGTATAAACAAGTAATAAAAATACCTTTAAAGCCCATTACATATTTTTCTTTCTATTTTAAACATTTGACTTATAATTTTTAAAATCCATAGTGTTTTTTTTTTAATTAATTAATTAATTAATTTATGGCTGTGTTGGGTCTTCGTTTCTGTGCGAGGGCTTTCTCTAGTTGTGGCAAGCGGGGGCTACTCTTCAAACGGTGCGTGGGCCTCTCACTATCGCGGCCTCTCTTGTTGCGGAGCACAGGCTCCACACGCGCAGGCTCAGTAGTTGTAGCGCACGGGCCCAGTTGCTCCGCGGCATGTGGGATCTTCCCAGACCAGGGCTCGAACCCCTTGTGCCCTGCATTGGTAGGCAGATTTTCAACCACTGCGCCACCAGGGAAGCCCTAAAATCCATAGTTTTAACAAAATTTTTTTTTTAAATCCAAGATAATAGTCTCCAACCATTGACAGAATGTAGTTCTTTGATCTGTAATCCATGGACTGCATACATTTGGGTTTAGTAAGAGAAGCCAATAACTTAGAAAATGACAAACGCTAAAAATTTTACTATTATATTTTGACCAAACTGAATTTATATTACATATTATTATATATTATACATAATATAATCATAATAAAATATATTATTTAATAGTATTATATAATAATATGCAATAATATATAACAATGGTATTATATAGTAATGTATTACATGTTATTATATAATATATATTTTTATATACTATGCTAATAATATGAATGTATATACTAATCTTTTTCTTCATCAGTTCTAGATTTAAAGTCATAGCTATGAAAATTTCCCCATCATCCATGTTATAAAGTCATTCAACCATGTTTTCCTCAAGTACATCATTCATGTAGAATTTATCCTGTCATAAGTTCTGAGGAATAGATCTAATCCTAAAGGCTATCCGGACATCCCAAGACATCTTTTAGATAAAATTCATTTCTTTCCTATTTAATTTTGATGTCACAGTTTATTGTGCAATAAATTTTCATATACAATTAGCTTTCTGTCTGAATTGTCTATTCTCTTACTTTGGTTGCCTATTAGTATAACAATTCCATATTACTTTAATATAAAGTGTGTATAATATGGTTTGATGCCTGGGAAAGCTTCCTCCTTTCCATTTTTTTGTTGTTTGTTTAGTCTTTAAATAAAATTTACAACAAATCTGTCATTGGAAAAAAATGTGATATTTTTAATTGAAATAGGATTAAATTTCCAACTTAACTTATGAGGAACTGACATCTTTATGAATATCCTATCCAACAGGCATAAAGCTTCAGTTAAGCAAGATGAATAAGCTCTAGAGGTCTGCTGTACAACATTGTACTATAGTCAGCAGTAATGTATTGTACACTTAAAAATGGTTAAGAGGGGAGATCTCATGTTAACTGTTCTTGCTAAATAAATAAATATATATATATATATATATATATATATATATATATATATATATATATATATATATATATGCTTTATATCTTTAAAGGGTTTTTGAAACTTTTCTTAGATTCTGAACATAAAAACAGAAATTCTTTAAATGTAAGAATCAAATTGAAAACATTTCTAATGGATAATGACTTTGTTTATGGTGGTCTAAAACTATAAATGCCTTTACAATGTCACAAGATTAGCTTCATCATCCACATACAATTTCAAAACAAACAGGCAATGTCATCTGCCATTTTAGATCATGAATGTAATCTCTGAAAGTTTTGTTTCTTTTGTGAATTTGTGGCTCTTCAAGCATTATTGGAACATAATTTAATAAACCCACCACATATAATATCCTCAGGTATCTAATGACTTTGCTAATTATTTATTTGCTGAACAGTCTAAAATGTCTCCCTCTTGCATAACCAATGTTAAGGCTGTAAATCAATCAACCAGTACAAGCAAACTTACTTTTAAACTTGATTTACCTGAGGAGAGTGGAGAAAGCACCTTAAAAATGGACCTTCTAATAAGTTGTAATGTAAATCAGCATGAGTTTATAAGCTAGCATCATTAATTATCTTTTTTTTAACAATAGCAGGTTGGTTGGAGAATCATAGATCTTCATTTATAAGACAGAGTGGTATAACAATATTATATGAAATAGCATGATTTATTGAACTTGGGAGTTTCAGTAAAAGGCTGAATGGCTTTCAAATCCAGTAAGAACTGTCTCTTTGATTGTTTGATCTTGTTTCCTGCCAAGAAAATATGTAATATAATTTCTGCAAAACCTCTATGGCTTCCTGTCTATCACTGAGCTTTGTGAATCATTTATTCCCACTCTCTCCTTAAAAATGTGTGTGAACCAGAATGCTTCCTAGTATTTCCTGACTGGTTGCCTTGTGGAGAAAAATATAGAAAGACTTAAACTTCACAATTGCCAATAATGAGCAATCATTACTCAAATTACTCCAAGCACTGATTAGGTTTAAAGTAATGAAGAAAGCACCATAATCAATCATCATCAACCCAAAGGAAGTCAGTCTGTGTGGAGGAACCCTAGGAACTAGCACAGGGCTCCACCTACAGGGTTCCAGGGGCAGAAGAATGGCAGGCCAACTTCAGGTCGCATGTACCCCGCACAGTGTGCTGCTTCTCTATGCTGGTCACCCCCACTGCCTGCCCAGAACTCTGAAAGGAGGAAAACTAAATTCAGTCTCTTTCCAAACAAGCAGTCCCGATTGAATCACAGTGTGAACTGTGGTGTCACATGCCATCATTAAAAAAATAATAATACACAATTAAGGCAATCATACTACACACATTAAAGATTATATAATAGATTGACATAAAGGTAAATAATAAAACTTTCAACTATGCTACAGGGTGGCCAACCACCTTAGTTTACCAGAATTGAGGGGTTCTTAGGATACGAAATTCTCAGTTTTAGAAACAGCACAGTCCTGGCAAACAGGGTCGAATCGGTCACCCTACTGTGTTACCAGCTTTCCAAGGAAGTGATGTTTTAAAATTCAGTTTATATTAATTATGGGGAGGGCTTAGAAGATCATCAGTAGCAAATTCTTTTGCCTGCTTTTTACTGCAGAAGAGAACAACTTTATTAGTGAGCATAAAATCCTCTTGGTAAGGGCCTGTGCAATATTTGGTCTCCACCATTTAATCAGGAAAGCTGCATAGCCAGGAAATTCTTCCTTGCCATGTGCATTAAGTTTTGCCACACATGCCAATTTATTGGCATTCTGCATATCTGAGAAGCAATTTCAATGACCCCTTTAAGTATAAGCATGAGTCAGTTTAAGAGACCCCAAAAAGGTCACACAGAAAGGAAATTAAAGTTACCAAACACACCTAAAAAATTTATGATCACAGATGGATATATATATATATATATATATATATATATATATATATATATATATATATATATATACTGTTGGGGGGACCATACAACAAATAAGCATTTGTTGGTCCATTTGAAAGGTAAGTGGTTGCATTCTGCCTAGTAATATTTTACTAAGCAGATATTATTCAAAAGAGAAATCAACTGATTACCTAATTTAAATGCATATGTGAGTGTGTGTTTAGTTATGGTCTGATCCATAGTGTATAATGAACATAAGACAAAAATATGTGCAATCTTTTCCTAGTTTTTGCCATATTAAGTTGGTTAGAAAAGCAATAGAAAAGCAAGGGGTTTCAAAAAGATGGATTATATTTTAAAATATTCTTTAAAATATTTACAAAATTTCATGCTAATGGTACCCATAATTGAACTGCAATGTCATGAACAGCTTCACAGAGCTAGGTTCTCAGAGACCATGACAGAACTAGTCTTTTTATATGAAAAGTTTCTACATTACCCTTATTTAAAATGTATGTGGACTGTCCATCTTTGACAACAATAATAAATTATTTCCATGGTAACCCAGGGATAGAACCAAATAGATGCCATCTCAGCACAGCGACAAAGGGGACTACAGAGGAAGTCCCTTTTCAATGTTTTGGTCAAGATACTGCATTGTAAACGTTTTAAAACTAAATCATCATGACCGTGACTGAGGGTTATCTGGCTATTAGAAAATAAATTGTCCGAGGAGAGGTAAAAATTAATTTTTTTGGCAAAATGATAAATAACAATAAAGGGAAAGAAAATATCATTTACATAGGGTTGGCATATAAGGATCAGAAACTTATTTGCATTCTTAACAGTAAATTAATAATAAAAACTAATATAACCCTTTGTCAACATGCCAAACCCCAGTGAGGAATCTGTGCTGAAAGAGGTTGTGAAGACATAGATTCAATTTCCATGTAAAACAATCAGCAATAATATTATGTCAACAATTTTTCTGTCATTCTCTTTGGTAGTTTTTGTTAAACTTGAATTTCAGAATATTGCATTATTTGGTAGATCCATTCTTGTTTTTTTTCTCTCTACTGAATTAAGTATACCTACTCTTGACTGGACAATATCCAGATAATGGATCTGAATTCCAGTTACTTAATGTTTATAACCACAACATTTATAGTAGCTATTCACACACACTCTTTCTCAGGTATAAACTAAATTATCTTTCAAGTTCAGGCACTTAATAATGCTAAATTTCAATAAGTCTGTCCTGGGGCTACCAAAAAGACAGCATAGGTTAGGAAAAGAATAATTTCGCAGACTAACTAGTCTTCCCTTATTGATTGATTGTTTGGATTAACTGAATCCAAATCTTCGAGGAACTAGGAAAGCAGGATGGTGAGAAAATAAATCACATTTAACACAAAATTATAGTTACTATAACAATAACATGAATGATCATAAAATTATGACAATGATGCTGAACAAATTATTACATACGCTGGTCACTCTTCGTGGTACTTTGCATACATTTTCTCATTTAATCTTCACAAAACCATTTCAGTATTACTCCTATTCTCTGTGTTTTCTAAGTAGGAATACTGAATAACTTAACCAAGGTAAAAATAATGATTAAAATAAATTCAGAATAAAATTATCTCTTGCACATTACCTGGATCTAAGTGAATTGTTGCGGAGCTGCATCTGGGATTAGCCCACTTCTCACATATCTGGCACCACTGATGAGTCAAGTAGGTCAGGGAGCCTCCGCCCAGGCCACCAGGACACCTCAAGAAATGACCATCAGACCATTTCTCTCTTTAAAGTGGGGGCTGGAAATTCTGACAACTCAGGGGATTTTACCTTACTGGGGGGCAGTCACAAATTGTTTTTTCATCCCTACAACTGAGAGTTAACCAAAGCTTGGGAATCATAAGGTGATAGCACAAGTGCAGATTCACTTGGGAAAGGAAGGGACTGGGGCAGGAATAGAAGTAAATCTATACAGTGAATCTTGACTTTTGGTTTATTTCCTCAAATGTAATACTAAATCCCATAGCATCGTAAAATTTTTAATTATTTCATGTAAATTTGGTTGCAGTTTCATATCACAAAAATTCTTTAAATCAGATGAATAGTGCAGAATATGCAATAAAACAGAAAAAAAATAATAGTTTCCAAAGTCATGGCAGGATTATTAAGGGGAGATCCCTCGAGCATGGGCCTCACATGGCCAAACCATGTGTGTCCTTCTCCCCAGTAATATTTTTTTGTCACAATGTTGGTATGTTATAATATCTGATCACTCCTGTGACACTTAGACCTGTTGTATAACTTTATATCTATATTAACTGCATCAATGGAAGATATAAATATAATTTAAAGACAATGTTGAGAGCTAAACTTTAAAACTCCTTAACAAGCCAAGTCGCCAAAGAGAGAAGAAAAGGTAATTCACCTTCATTTAACAACAGTAGAAAGTAAAATCATCTGTCATAAAATGCCTTAAATATAGATGTCGTGTTTTGAAACATAACCCCTTTTTTGCAACATCAATGACCAGCTGTTTTTACATTCCTTTCTCTTTGTGCCTGATTGTCCCATCCCTTTAATGGGAAGAGATTTATTAACTAAGCTAGCGGCCACTCTGTTTCTTGAGGGGCAAGAGAACCACCCTCATCACCAAATGATTCCAACAGAAAGTGGAAAGGAACAGATTGAATCTGGAGCTGAAATAGAAGCCTTACTAGACACTGGAGTATAAAATATCAAGGTTCTGGGCTTGGCCAAAGATATCCAGCTGGTGATTATTAAGTTTAAAAGGATCATAGAGTATCTAAATCTAAGGTGCAAATTTCTTAAACCTAGGGAAGATCCTCAAAAGTGTTTGTAAACAGATCACCAAAATGGGAGGCCACTGATCTAACTAAAGTAACCATAGCTGATATTCAGAGCCGGGTAGGAATTTGCGGGGAAACCTTCTTACTTAAGCAAAATGAGGGAAAGTAAAACCTTACAACATAGATGAATGGGTATACCAGTCCTTTGGTATCATTGAGGTGGCCACCCAGTTCTTTGAGGAAAAAAAAAAAGAAGAAAAAGAAATGTTTTTCTGGCCTCAAGGAAACAAAGTCATCCTAGGAGGAGCTTATCTCCACCATCTTTTTAAAATGCAAATTTTAAAAAAGGGGGTAAAGTAATTTAAAGCTTGACTTGTCAAGGATAAACAGAAATCCTAAGTGTCTTTTCTGTAAACATTAGTAAAAAGGGTTTAGTCATCTAGACCTTGATTTGTTCCCTCTGCCAGAATCCCAGCTTGAATCCAGTCCCTTGTAACTGATAAGTTTTACACTGTTGTACCGGACTCAGGGCTGAATTTTTGAAATGAAAACTGTGAGGTCCCTGTGTTTTTTTGTGTGTTCAAATGTATCAATGTGTGTTGTAGATGTATGGTATTACCAAAATTAATTTGTGAAAGAGCTCTACTTAATTGACTTTAAAAAATTAAGCATTTATATAAATACTAAGGAATATAAAACTGGCCAGAATGATTTTCGGGTTCACGTGACCTAGGAAATATTCAACATTAAATTAATATCTTGTATTGAAGGTGGCTTAACCTTGTTGGTTTGATTAATATAGACGTTTCTTTAGAGTCATCAGTGTTAAATATAATACTTCTGTTGTACCTAGGTTTACTAGAGGTCAAATAAGACCTTATTATATCTATTGCAAATTTGTCAACAAAAAAAGTAACTTGATGTGAAAAAAAAAAACTTTTAAGGAAAGTAAAATGTATGTTTTCAGTAAAAGAAGGTGTGAGGATTAAAAAAAAAAATACTAAAAAAAGGAGTTGTGCATGATCAGGATTTTCTAAGATTGGATTAAATCTAGTTAAGTAAATGGATTTTGTTGGGAATGGGTTAGGACAAGACTGGATTTGGTTCTCCCTCCAAAGTTTTCTTGAAATGCTGCTTTCGATAACAGGTTGTATAAATTTCTCTGCCTTTAAGTGATCTGTATTTGCTTTTGAGATCTCTTTTAACTTTAGTTAAGGAGTAAGTATTGTCTTAAAATGACCTATGATCTTATTTGACCAAGTGTTTTAAAATTTTTTGACAAACTTCCCAAATATCAAATTTTAAAGTTCTTTTGATTTCCAGTTAACTTTGGTATGCTTTACAGGGCCCCTGAGGTATCTCAAAAAAAAAAAAAAAAAAATTAACTAGGATTGTTTTGTATGTTAAATCAAATATAATCAGATGTTTAAAGACAAATTCTTTAAAAAAATAATTCCAAATTCCATTTACATGTGGAAAGCTCATACAAATTAATAGGATAAAAAACAATGATAGGGGTTTTCCTGGTGGCGCAATGGTTGAGAATCTGCCTGTTAATGCAAGGGACACGAGTTCGAGCCCTGGTCTGGGAGGATCCCACATGCCACGGAGCAACTAGGCCCGTGAGCCACAACTACTGAGCCTGCGCATCTGGAGCCTGTGCTCCACAACAAGAGAGGCCGCGATGGTGAAGAGGCCCGCACACCGTGATGAAGAGTGGCCCCCGCTTGCCGCAACTAGAGGAAGCCCTCGCTCAGAAACGAAGACCCAACACAGCCAAAAATAAATAAATAAAATATAAAAGTTAAAACAAACAAACAAACAAACAATGATAGCCCTCTCCCCCACACCATACCATAAAATGAAGGGCCAAGAACGTGAAAAGGTAACTCACAGAAGTGGCTAATAAAAACAAAAGTTGCTTGGTACCATTAATGAAGGAAATAAATATATACTAAAGCCACTATAAGATAACAGCTTATTTGTTGTTTACTTGTTTTACCTAACACATTAGCAAACATTTAGATTCAAGAGTATTCAACACTGGGACTTCCCTGGTGGTCCAGTGGTTAAGACTTTGCATTTCCAATGCAAAGGGTGTGGGTTTGATCCCTGGCCAGGGAACTAAGATCCCACATGCTGCATAGCACAGCCAAAAAATTAAAAAAATAATAATATTCAACATAGATGGAGTACAGTTAGGCAAATACAACTTTTTTACAAAAAGCAATTTGGCTGATATATTAAAATTTCTAAAATGTACATATTCTCTTATCCACTAATTCCATTTCTAAGGATTAATCATCATAAAAATTTTTATAAATTAGAACAAACTTTATGGCAAAGATATTCCTGTGGAATTATTTTAATAGTGAAAAAATGGAAAAAACAAACAGTAGGCAATAAATATTACTGGAGGTTAATGTAGTAACAATAACTATAATTTATTTATTAAGTGATTTTTAGGTGTTTGCAAATGTGCCAGATTTTTGACCTACGTGATCTCAAACCTCCCAAAAACCTGTGAAGTAGATATAAATATTTTCCCCATTTTACAGATGAGGAAATGGAACTCAGAGAAATTATGTGACTGTCCCAAAATACCCAGTAATTAGTGGCTGGTCAAGGATTCAAACCAGACTCATCTTATTCCAGAGCCTGTGTTCTTCTTTTTTTTTTTTTTTTTTTTAATGTCTGAAACATTTATATTAACATATTTCCATACATATTTCCATACAAATACAAATATAAGATTTCTAGAAATTTCATGTAATGTCTGAAACATTTATATTAACATATTTCCATGCAAATAACCCAATGAAAGTTTAGTATTAGTTGTTTTGTTTGTTTTTTTATACTGCAGGTTCTTATTAGGCATCAGTTTTATACACATCAGTGTATACATGTCAATCCCAATCGCCCAATTCAACACACCACCATCCCCACCCCACCACAGTTTTCCCCCCTTGGTGTCCATATGTCCATTCTCTACATCTGTGTCTCAACTTCTGC
The DNA here is from genome assembly GCF_028021215.1 of Eschrichtius robustus. Taxonomy (NCBI): domain Eukaryota; kingdom Metazoa; phylum Chordata; class Mammalia; order Artiodactyla; family Eschrichtiidae; genus Eschrichtius; species Eschrichtius robustus. The sequence continues at coordinate 152,213,843 of NC_090824.1, read as the reverse complement.
CCTGCAAACTGGCTCATCTGTACCATTTTTCTAGGTTCCACATACATACATTAATATAAGATATTTGTTTTTCTCTTACTGACTTACTTCACTCTGTATGACAGTCTCTAGATCCATCCACGTCTCAACAAATGACTCAATTTCATTCCTTTTTATGGCTGAGTAATATTCCATTGTATATATGTACCACTACTTCTTTATCCATTCCTCTGTTGATGGGCATTTAGGTTGCTTCCATGACCTGGCTATTGTAAATAGTGCCGCAAAGAACATTCGGGTGCATGTGTCTTTTTGAATTACGGTTTTCTCTGGGTATAGGCCCAGTAGTGGGATTGCTGGGTCATATGGTAATTCTATTTTTAGTTTTTTAAGGAACCTCCATATTGTTCTCCATAGTGGCTGTATCAATTTACATTCCCACCAACAGTGCAAGAGGTTTCCCTTTTCTCCACACCCTCTCCAGCATTTGTTGTTTGTAGATTTTCTGATGATGCCCATTCTAACAGGAGTGAGGTGATACCTCATTGTAGTTTTGATTTGCATTTCTCTAATAATTAGTGATGTTGAGCATCTTTTCATGTGCTTCGTGGCCGTCTGTATGTCTTCTTTGGAGAAATGTCTATTTAGGTCTTCTGCCCATTTTTGGATTCGGGTGTTTGTTTCTTTAATATTGAGCTGAATGAGCTGTTTATATATTTTGGAGATTAATCCTTTGTCCGTTGATTCGTTTGCAAATATTTTCTCCCATTCTGAGGGTTGTCTTTTCGTCTTGTTTATGGTTTCCTTTGCTGTGCAAAGCTTTGAAGTTTCATTAGGTCCCACTTGTTTATTTTTGTTTTTATTTCCATTACTCTAGGAGGTGGATCAAAAAAGATCTTGCTGTGATTTATGTCAATGAGTGTTCTTCCTATGTTTTCCTCTAAGAGTTTTATAGTGTCCAGTCTTATATTTAGGTCTCTAATCCATTTTGAGTTTATTTTTGTGTATGGTGTTAGGGAGTATTCTAATTTCATTCTTTTACATGTAGCTGTCCAGTTTTCCCAGCACCACTTATTGAAGAGACTGTCTTTTCTCCATTGTATATCTTTGCCTCCTTTGTCATAGATTAGTTGACCATAGGTGTGTGGGTTAATCTCTGGGCTTTCTATCTTGTTCCATTGATCTATGTTTCTGTTTTTGTGCCAGTACCATATTGTCTTGATTACTGTAGCTTTGTAATAGAGTCTGAAGTCAGGGAGTCTGATTCCTCCAGCTCCATTTTTTTGCCTCAAGACTGCTTTGGCTATTCGGGGTCTTTTGTGTCTCCATACAAATTTTAAGATGATTTGTTCTAGCTCTGTAAAAAACGCCATTGGTAATTTGATAGGGATTGCATTGAATATGTAGATTGCTTTGGGTAGTATACTCATTTTCACAATGTTGATTCTTCCAATCCAAGAACATGGTATATCTCTCCATCTGTTGGTATCATCTTTAATTTCTTTCATCAGTGTCTTATAGTTTTCTGCATACAGGTCTTTTGTCTCCCTAGGTAGGTTTATTCCTAGGTATTTTATTCTTTTTCTTGCAATGGTAAATGGGAGTGTTTCCATAATTTCTCTTTCAGATTTTTCATCATTAGTGTATAGGAATGCAAGAGATTTCTGTGCATTAATTTTGTATCCTGCAACTTTACCATATTCATTAATTAGCTCTAGCAGTTTTCTGGTGGCAGTTTTAGGATTCTCTACGTATAGTATCATGTCATCCGCAAACAGTGACAGTTTTACTTCTTCTTTTCCAATTTGTATTCCTTCTATTTCTTTTTCTTCTCTGATTGCCGTGGCTAGGACTTCCAGAACTATATTGAATAATAGTGGTGAGAGTGGACATCCTTGTCTGGTTCCTGATCTTAGAGGAAATGCTTTCAGTTTTTCACCATTGAGAATGATGTTTGCTGTGGGTTTGTCATATATGGCCTTTATTATGTTGAGGTAGGTTCCCTCTATGCCCACTTTCTGGAGAGTTTTTATCAGAAATGGGTGTTGAATTTTGTCAAAAGCTTTTTCTGCATCTATTGAGATGATCATATGGTTTTTATTCTTCAATTTGTTAATATGGTGTATCACATTGATTGATTTGCGTATATTGAAGAATCCTTGCATCCCTGGGATAAATCCCACTTGATCGTGCTGTATGACGCTTTTAATGTGTTGTTGGATTCTGTTTGCTAGTATTTTGTTGAGGATTTTTGCATCTATATTCATCAGTGATATTGGTCTGTAATTTTCTTTTTTTGTAGTGTCTTTGTCTGGTTTTGGTATCAGGGTGATGGTGGCCTCATAGAATGAGTTTGGGAGTGTTCCTTCCTCTGCAATCTTTTGGAAGAGTTTGAGAAGGATGGGTGTTAGCTCTTCTCTAAATGTTTGATAGAATTCACCTGTGAAGCCATCTGGTCCTGGACTTTTGTTTGTTGGAAGATTTTTAATCACAGTTTCAATTTCATTACTTGTGATTGGTCTGTTCATATTTTCTGTTTCTTCCTGGTTCAGTCTTGGAAGGTTATACCTTTCTAAGAAGTTGTCCATTTCTTACAGGTTGTCCATTTTATTGGCATAAAGTTGCTTGTAGTAGTCTCTTAGGATGCTTTGTATTTCTGCAGTGTCTGTTGTAACTTCTCCTTTTTCATTTCTGATTTTATTGATTTGAGTCCTCTCCCTCTTTTTCTTGATGAATCTGGCAAATGGCTTATCAATTTTGTTTATCTTCTCAAAGAACCAACTTTTAGTTTTATTGATCTTTGCTATTGTTTTCTTTGTTTCTATTTCATTTATTTCTGCTCTGATCTTTATGATTTCTTTCCTTCTGCTAACTTTGGGTTTTGTTTGTTCTTCTTTCTCTAGTTTCTTTAGGTGTAAGGTTAGATTGTTTACTTGAGATTTTTCTTGTTTCTTGAGGTAGGCTTGTATAGCTATAAACTTCCCTCTTAGAACTGCTTTTGCTGCATCCCATAGGTTTTGGGTCGTCGTGTTTTCATTGTCATTTGTCTCTAGGTATTTTTTTATTTCCTCTTTGATTTCTTCAGTGATCTCTTGGTTATTTAGTAACGTATTGTTTAGCCTCCATGTGTTTGTCTTTTTTACGTTTTTTTCCCTGTAATTCATTTCTAATCTCATAGCATTGTGGTCAGAAAAGATGCTTGATATGATTTCAATTTTCTTAAATTTACTGAGGCTGGATTTGTGACCCAAGATGTGATCTATCCTGGAGAATGTTCCGTGCGCACTTGAGAAGAACGTGTAATCTGCTGTTTTTGGATGGAATGTCCTATATATATCAATTAAATCTATCTGGTCTATTGTGTCATTTAAAGTTTCTGTTTCCTTATTTATTTTCATTTTGGATGATCTGTCCATTGGTGTAAGTGAGGTGTTAAAGTCCCCCACTATTATTGTGTTACTGTCGATTTCCTCTTTTATAGCTGTTAGCAGTTGCCTTATGTATTAAGGTGCTCCTTTGTTGGGAGCATATATATTTATAATTGTTATATCTTCTTCTTGGATTGATCCCTGGATCACTATGTAGTGTCCTTCCTTGTCTCTTGTAACATTCTTTATTTTAAAGTCTATTTTTTATCTGATATGAGTATAGCTACTCCAGCTTTCTTTTGATTTCCATTTGCATGGAATATCTTTTTCCATCCCCTCACTTTCAGTCTGTATGTGTCCCTAGGTCTAAAGTGGGTCTCTTGTAGACAGCATATATATGGGTCTTGTTTTTGTATCCATTCAGCCAGTCTATGTCTTTTGGTTGGGGCATTTAATCCATTCACGTTTAAGGTAATTATTGATATGTATGTTCCTATGACCATTTTCTTAATTGTTTTGGGTTTGTTTTTGTAGGTCCTTTTCTTCTCTTGTGTTTCCCACTTAGAGAAGTTCCTTTAGCATTTGTTGTAGAGCTGGTTTGGTGGTGCTGAATTCTCTTAGCTTTTGCTTGTCTGTAAAGCTTTTGATTTCTCCATCAAATCTAAATGAGATCCTTGCTGGGTAGAGTAATCTTGGTTGTAGGTTCTTCCCTTTCATCACTTTAAGTATATCATGCCACTCCCTTTTGGCTTGCAGAGTTTCTGCTGAGAAATCAGCTGTTAACCTTATGGGAGTTCCCTTGTATGTTATTTGTCGTTTTTCCCTTGCTGCTTTCAATAATTTTTCTTTGTCTTTAATTTTTGCCACTTTGATTACTATGTGTCTCGGCGTGTTTCTCCTTGGGTTTATTCTGTATGGGCCTCTCTGCGCTTCCTGGACTTGGGTGGCTATTTCCTTTCCCATGTTAGGGAAGTTTTCGACTATAATCTCTTCAAATATTTTCTCTCGTCCTTTCTCTCTCTCTTCTCCTTCTGGGACCCCTATAATGCGAATGTTGTTGCGTTTAATGTTGTCCCAGAGGTCTCTTAGGCTGTCTTCATTTCTTTTCATTCTTTTTTCTTTAGTCTGTTCCGCAGCAGTGAATTCCACCATTCTGTCTTCCAGGTCACTTATCCGTTCTTCTGCCTCAGTTATTGTGCTACTGATTCCTTCTAGTGTAGTTTTCATTTCAGTTATTGTATTGGTCATCTCTGTTTGTTTGTTCTTTAATTCTTCTAGGTCTTTGTTAATCATTTCTTGCATCTTCTCAATCTTTGCCTCCATTCTTATTCCGAGGTCCTGGATCATCTTCACTATCATTATTCTGAATTCTTTTTCTGGAAGGTTGCCTATCTCCACTTCATTTAGTTTTTTTTCTGGGTTTTTTTCTTGTTCCTTCATCTGGTACATAGCCCTCTGCCTTTTCATCTTCTCTATCTTTCTGTAACTGTGGTTTTTGGTCCACAGGCTGCAGGATTGTAGTTTTTCTTGCTTCTGCTGTCTGCCCTCTGGTGGTTGAGGCTATCTAAGAGGCTCGATGGGAGGCTCTGGTGGTGGGTAGAGCTGACTCGAGCCTGTGTTCTTCTATATCGCCTGCCATATAGTGGAACAGTGTAAGCATAGTTAAAGTTATCATTATAAAAAGCCTTTAGTGACCTGTTGAGAGCATGATGGGACAGTAAGATGTAAACTGCTACATGATATGCACTGAACCAGTGATCCTTGAACAAGTATTACATTCAAGGCACTTGTATCCTGAGTTCAGAATGAGAGAGAGCTCAAGTATTTAAAAAAAAAAATGAAAATTCTGAAAAAGACCTGAAAATTTGTTAGTAAAAATTTGGGGTGGGGAGAGGTAGCAAAAAATAATGGTAGTTTTAATATTCTTCCTTAATATCTTTTATATTTTCCAAGGGTATGCAAAATGAGAAATAGCTTTGTGGAGTCCCAAGGACTGTGAGTCCACTATGGCCACACTTCAGTTCCTTTGTTGTCTGGGCAGTTAAGGATGGCAAGTTTAGCTCTTGTTAACCTAGATTGCACACCAAGTTTATTTTTTGTTTGGATATTAGCTGCCAACTTATTTATTTGTTTTTGACAACCAGTAACAGGGTCATCTCAGCCCAAATGGGCGCTCATTACTTCCATGGCTTCCACTGATCCATGACATTTTCACACCAGATCCCCACAATTCAGCTCCTTTAAATAGCGTAGTTTATCCATTTGAGTTCCTCTTTCTTACGGTTCCCTTGACATGTTCGCTTGAGAAAGACAATGAGCTCCTTTTAAAACCACCCAAAGCCTTTCCACACCAACCTCCCAGAAAACAAACAATTAGAGGAATACCAAGAATTCCAAATTACAAAACTTAGTAAATATGCAAATACACATCTAATTCACTGGTTTTTAAATAATTAAAACTGTGCATAGATTTGTACGTTCTCTATTCCCAACCAGAGTTATTCTTGCACATCTTAGATCATTTTATTAACTCAGTTAAAATTCTATATCATGATTTGTAATTTCTCTGCCACAAAAAGTCAAATTTCTGTTGGTCCAAAAGACTCTGATCTGCCCCACCCCTTCACCCCTGGCCACCCCCCCCAGCCCATCTCTTTCCCTAAGTTCCCCATTGCCCCTCCCAACCCCAGCTGCACTGACTCCCCCAGTATCCTCCAACATGCCAAGTCCACTCGTGGATAAAGTCTCCATCTGCCTGTTCCCTCTGCCAACCATGCTTGTTTTCCAGTTTGGTTAACTTCTTCAAGCTTCCTAACTACCTTAACTACTGTATTTAAATATGCCACCCACCTCCCTCCACTCTGCACTCCTCATTCCCCTAACCATACTATCTACGATTTTTACTCTGTTTTTCAATAAAGGGTACTTATAACCTTGTAACATTATATATTTAACTCATTTCCTGTTTATTGTTTCTCTCCCATCATTAGAAGGTAAGCTCCTGGTGGGTAGACATTCTTTCATCTGTATCGTTGACTGATGTATACATCAGCAGCCCAAATACCCATGTGTACCAGAACAGCCTCTGGCATGTAGCAGGTACTCAGTACATATTGGTTGCATGAATAAATATTACTGCTGGCTGATATATAAGTGAAAGTACAAATGGCTGCTTAGTCCAAATGTCTATATCATATCCAAGTCCTATACGAGGCCTTGCTAGTAACTTCAAAGCTATAGCCCTATCATGCTCCAGCTATTTTTTAAGGAAATAAACAATCATCCACATCCCTAATCCTGTGCTGCCACCTCACAAACTATAAAGGTGAAATACTTGTGGTGGTTGACTTATAGTGTGTTCCTTAAAATGCACATTTCCATACTGTATAAACTTCATGTAAGACCAGAAATTTGAGGAAGCTGCCCCAGTTTCTTACCTTAGTCCAAAATGTAGTCTTTAGTCCACTGTTCATTCCACTCTCACACATGCTTTTTCTAAGCTCCGGTCTATTCTAGAAAAAATTGTAATCAAAGTAAAGGAAGTTCTTCATCCTCCTGCCCATTGTCAATTAATGATGCCTCATTAGACAAATCATTTGGAACGCTGATGAGGTTTTCCTGAACACAAAGGCCAGGCTGATCGATTGTTTTTCCACCTGTGGCTCTTTGGTGAATAGCCAAAGGTTAGCCCAGTTCTTGGGGGCCTCCATTGTGTCAGCAAAAATTAGCAAGAAAGTGGCCAAGTTGTCAATAGAGCACAGAGACAATTAGTTAATGATTAGGGAGCTAGCAGTTGGGAAATTGATAACAAAACGAGCCAACTTGGTTACATTTGCATGCACTTAGAAAATCTATAGCACGGTAAAAAGTATAATACCACAGGGAGAGAAATGATGTGCTTTGAAACCAAATTAAACAAGAGAACTTAATCATGAGCAGAAATTTGCACAACTTGGTAGAAGGTCATGGCTATGTCAGAATGATGCACTAACACTGATCAAATAGATTATTAACCCCAACTGTGAGATTTCTCTTACCTTTACATAAGGCCTTCCTTCTGAATTTGGATTGATTGATTCATTCATCATATATTTATTGAGCATCCATATGGGCCAGATGATTTATGTTTTAGGCATCATGGAAAAGAAGGTCAAATGAGATAGGCTTGGTCTCTGCCCTTAGAAAGATGAAATTCTGGTAGGGAAGTCAGATTTTAAAGAGAAAGAAACAATCAAACTACTTACAATTGTTGTAAGTGTGTTTAAAATATCCTAATTATATTCTGGGATGGTTGGAAGGGAGAGTCCCTTCAGATATTTAGGAATGAAGATTAATAATCAAAATTTAAAGTCTATGTTTTAATATATTTTTCTTCTTAGAGAGTGGAAATTCTTAGGTGTCCCTCCACAGGTCACATGGCATTTCTAACAGAACAGCAACTAGAGTGAGGCTGATGGGACCTTAATTGTTGGAAGTGTCAGAAGTGAGGAAGTGGGTCAGCTTGGATTTATCTTGCAGTATTTAAAACTCTGCTGTGGCTTTAGCCTAAGGGTATATCTACAGCCACTGGAAATGACGGGGGTGTCTGAGGTCATTTTTCTTACAGTTTGCAAATCACTTGAACCTTCTGTTATCGTTTAAATGGCAGCAGTGGGAAATTGTGCAAATTCAAAGTAACACTGCACATGCAACAGGAAAAGATTTTCAAATGTTAGAAGGATTGCGCCAAGCAGAGATGCCACAGCACTCCCTGTCACCTTGGACAAAAGTCTTCTATCCCACACCAAACAGTGGGTAAATTGTCAGGAAATTCAAGTCATGAAGTCACAGGGACAAAAAATCCTAGAGCTAGAAAGAGCTGTCTTGAAATCGTCTACTCTTTCATCATTTCACAGGGAAGTCTCCACGGCCAAGTTCCTTGGGGGAAGATCCAGCCTAGAACCCACTCCTGCTAACTCCAAGCCTGGTAAAGCCCAAGCCAGAGAGTCAAAGGCCAGGTATTGTAATGCCAAAGAAGATGAAATATCAAAGTTTCCAGCTAAATACAAACCTGTTACATCCTTATACTTAGGTAAGTGTAATTTCATTTCAAACCAACATTGTTCCTCTGACTCGCATACCCAAACCCATGAGTAAAATATATTCTTGCCAAATTTATTTTTACTTCCTTACAGGCCCATTTATATACAGTTAAATTAGTTATCCAGCCAATTCTCTTCCATATGAAAGCAGAAAACTGATTTAGCTGGTGGTTTTCATCTGTTAATTAGATTCTTACTGCAAAGACACATCTTACTTTTTCTTTTTCTTTCACTTTTATTTTTCATTTGGAGGAAATATGTGAAAAGGTGATGTTTTATTTATTAAAATCTCAACTCATTCTCTTAAAAATAAAGCTTTTTATTATTATTATAAAGTTATCTCTAGATATGAATTTATAATGATGTCTCCACTATTTTCTCAGCTGACAGGGCCAGTGTAGACACAAAGAAAGTCATCAACTCCTTAGATTATTAATAAAGTATACAATTCCATTTGAACTTATTCTATACAATGCCAAATCAACTGATTCATTCAGTCTTTCACTCCATTTAGTACATTGCATGAAGGAATAATTTGGTTTTATAGAGATAAACGATGCTTTTCTTTGAATTGACCATTTGTTGTAATTCCATTGAAATGTTTGACTCCATTCAGGTGGTGAAGACGGAAGGTGGGAGAGAAGTATATATGCTTAGAGTTTTCCATCTTATCTGTTCTCCATTTTTTAATAATAATTTTTAAAAACTGTTAAAAAAGCTCTATTTCTAGTTGAGCATATGACCAAATACATAAAAACTACATTTCCCAGGTTAGATAGATAGATAGATAGATAGAAAGATATAGATATGGATTGGAGATATAGATATAGATAGATTTTTATAAGGTTTTGGCTCACACAATTATGGAAGCTAAGAACTCTCTTGCCCTGATGCTTGCAAGCTGGAGACCCGTGAAAGCCAGTGGAAGGGTTATAGTCTGAGTCCTAAGTTCCGAGAACTGATAAGCCAATGGCTTTAGTCCCAGTCCAAGGGCAGAAGAAGACAGAGAGAGCAAATCCTCCCTTCCTCTGCCTTTTTGTTCTATTCAGGCCCTTAACGGATGGGATGAGGCTCACCCACACTGGGAGCACAATCTGCCTATTCGGTCTACTGGGTCAAATGTTAATCTCATTCAGAAGCACCCTCAAAACATACCCAGAAGTAATGTTTAACAAAGTATCTAGACACACCATGACCAGATCAAGATGACATAAAATTAACCCTCACAGAGGCTTGTTAATAAAAATCCTGTCCAGTGAGATTAAAGTAAAGACACTAACAGGTATTCTTGAATTTAAGTCATGCAGCCACCTCCACCCTTTTCCCTGTGATATTATCATGATGGATAGAGGTGGAGAGCTCTGTTGAATCATGCTTTGGTGATCACAGAACCACCATGGTAACCCTGGATTTGCCTACATTTTCAGAAGAGGAAAATAAACTGTCTAGTTTAAGATACTGTTATTTTGGATTTTCTGTCACTTGCAGTTGAGTCTAATATTAAATTGTTTATGATGGAAAAAGAGAAAGAAGGGTGGCAGGAGAGAAAAATACATGAATGTATATTGTGCATTTACTATCGCTTTAAATAGGTTATTGGAATTAATAACCACAGTAAATGACATAATAGCTATTGTGATCCCCATTTCAGGAAGGAAGAGATTGATACTCAGAAAGGTTAAATATCCTTTCTGAATTTATATAACTAGGATGTGACGGAGCTTGGTTTTTCTAGCAAGTTCACTGACTCCAAACCATGCTTTGTTTCCTCCAGATGGTACAGCAGTCCCTCCCAGAACTCTTTTAGAAGTTTGTTTTATTACTAAGGTGAAGTGGTAGAATCATTTTTCAGTGCCCAGGGTCTGTAATGTTTCATACCAGACTTCAGTGTCATCAAAAGGCTGAAATGAAAGTGAAGACTGTATTATCAAATATATTCATCCCTTGAGGGACTTCTGAAGTCAGAATATTACACTACAGGCAAAATATATATAATGTTAATTTTAAAATAATTGAAATGTGTCAAGAAGTGGATGAGTCTCTTATTTCAACATCTTTTGGAGAATAAACTTTGAGTGAAATTTAACAGTTTTTTTTTTTCCTCTTCTGTGAGAGCTACTTACAAAATTTTGTTATCTAATTACCACATCAAAGTGACTGGTTTGTACTTGTCCAATCATTCTGTTCACCTTATTAGCTTAGAAAAGTTCCTTATGCTCCTTGTGGTTTAGGAATATTTTCAAATACTTTATAGTGTGGGGATTTGTCAAGGTTTGTTTCAGGTTTATTTTCATTCTCTGAGCCTTTACAGATGACTCCTTCCCATTCCAAGGGTCTTAGCTGAATTGTCCAGCACTATTAACATACTATAATAAGAGGCTTTAACTTCATTGGGTTACCAGAGAACACTATGAATTCCAAAGTGAGCCTTTAGAAGACAGACATAGAGAGATATAGAAGATACGGGTTATCTTCTGACCCACTTGCCTTTCCATTGATGTTCAGATACTTGACTTTCTGTGCCTCGCTGCTTTGACCTACAAGCACCCAATTATTTTCAATTTAGATATACTTGTCAGCACCTTTGCTTTTCAACCCTGAGCATGGGTTTCCTAAGTTTCAAAAGGAAATTGATGTTGAAAGGAATAAGGGGAGGCTTGTAGATGTCTGACTCTTTTTCTTCTTCTTCCACAAATTATAGTAGCTTAAATTCTGACCAGGCAGGTTGATCTAACTAAAAAGAAAGTGTGCCATGAAAGCATCCCAAAGGTCATATTGGTTCAAGGAGAATGACACAGGCAATGATGTCATCCTAAATTCTTTCTTCTCCTTGATATTCCACACCTATCCACCATCAAATTCAATTGGCTTCATCTCAGAAACATAATTCTAATTTCCTTTCTACTCTTCAATGCCACTGAATTTGTCCAGAAATTTCAAATATATATATATATATATATATATATATATATATATATATATATATATATATATATATATATATATATATATATATAATTTGTTAGTTTTCTAGTTACTTTGTGTTTAGATCGTTCATATCAGTTTGGCTTGACCAGACAAGTCAGTCATATCTGACCACCCAACACACGTTTATTGTCTGGCTGAATGAGTTGCTGTGTTTAGCTCTGCAGAAATGGTATATGAAAAAGTGTTCAATTCTTGTTATCACACTTAAGCCTATTCAAGGAATAGTTCAAATTTTATCAAAACCTATTTTTTAATGGTCCAATTAGCAAAAATCATAATATTTTCTCATAAGTAGCTGACATACCATGGTGCAGCATCTTATGGGTCTTCCCCAAGGAGTATTGGAAAGTTCAAGTATGCTTAAGAGAGAGATTTAGTACCCCTCTATAGGATTGTGTTACCATCTCAAAAATGCTCTTTGATTTAAAACTGGCGGTTTATGTATGGTTATAAATTATAGAGTAAATCATGATAGGCAAGGGGAATAAATATTACACCTGAGGGTTTGCAAGACAGTCTCTAGACACTAAAGAGCTTTAAATCAGCCAGTCTTGCTTACTTTCTGTTCTCTATAGAATATTGGCCGAAACATGGGGTTTTGAAGGAACACTTCTAAATATTTGATACTACTATTTGTATTACTATGCAGGAAAACTGTTTACTGTAGTTATATAAAGTCTTGGATAAAGATTAGTTCCTATCACTCTTTCTACTAAAAATTACTTAATTTTAATAAGTTCAAAATACTTATGATTGTTTAAGATAAATTAATTTTCCAAGCCTTAGGAGGGTTAAAAGATGCAAATTAATATTTTCCAATCATTAACAGTGGAAGAATATTCTGTGCAAAAGAAAAAGCCACAGTTTCAGTCAGAAAGCAGAGGAATAACAAGTGCTTATTGTCACTCTCTGTGGGCAAGTTAGAAACTCTACAGTAACTACAATTATATTGTTCTTGGTGAGTGGAAGCCCATGTAGATGAACCTATGCAAAATCACAAATACCTCTGTAATAGCCATGAGACCATTGGGCAAAGACAGGGAAAGAAAGCTGAATAACATGCCTAAAATAGAACATCAATTTATTTATTTGTCTGTTTATTAAATGTTTAATTTTTTATTGTTTCTTTTTCTCTTTTTTCCAGCTTTATTGAGATATAATTGAAATATAACATTGTATAAGTTTAAGGTATATAATATGTTGATTTGATACACATATATTGCAACATGATTACGACCATAGCATTAGCTAACACTTCCATCACATCACATAGTTGTCATTTCTTTTTGTGGTAATAACATTTAAGATCTACTTTCATAGCAACTTTCACGTATACAACACCATGGTGTATATTAGAACACAAGAACTTATTCACCTTAAGCTGGAGTGTGTACCCTTTGACTAATATCTCTCCACTTCCTACAACTACCAGTCTCAGTAACCAACATTATACATTCTGTTTCTACGAGTTCAGCCTTTCTAGAATCCACATATAAGTGATATCCTATAGCATTTGTCTTTCTTATGTCTGACTTATTTCACTTAGCATAATGCCTTCAAGATTCATCCATGTTGTTGCAAGTGTCAGTATTTCTTTTTTTTCTCGTGACTGAATAATATTCCTGTGTGTGTGTGTGTGTGTGTGTGTGTGTGTATCACATCTTCTCTCATCATCTGTTAATGGACACTTAACTTGCTTCCATATCTTGGCTTATTGTGAATAATGCGGAAATGGACATGAGAGTGCATGTAACTCTTTGAGATCCTATTTTCATTACCTTTGGATATATACACAAAAATTAGATTGCAAATCATAAAATAATTCTATTTTTAATTTTTTTAGAAACCTCCATATTGTTTTCCATAGTGGCTCTGGTAACTTAAATTCCTACCAACAGTACACAAGGATTTTCTTTTCTCTGTATCCTTACCAACACTTGTCACCTCGTATTTCGTGTGTGTGGTTTTTGTTGTTGTTGTTGATGATACCCATTTTAAAGGTGTGTGGTGATATCTCATTGCAGTTTTGATGTGCACTTCTCTGATGACTGATGATGCCAAGCACCATTTCATGTACCTGTTGGCCATTGATATGTCTTCTCTGGAAAAATTTCTATTCAGTTCCTTTTCCCATTTTAAATAAGATTTTTTTTTTCTGTTGAGTTGTATGAGTTTTTTATTTTAGATATTAGCTCTTTATCAGATATATGATTTGCATGTATTTTCTCCCATTTCATAGGTTTCATTTCATTGATTCTTTTACTATGCAGAAGCTTTTTAGTTTTTTGTTGTCCCGTGTATTTATTTTTGTTTCTATGTCTTGTGCTTTTGGTGTTATATCTAAAAAATCATCTCCAAGACCCATATCAAGGATCATTTTCCTTAAGTTTTCTTCTAGGAGTTTTACAGTTTCCATTTTTTGACGTGCAAGTCTTTAATCCATTTCGAGTTACCATTTGTCAGTGGTGTAAAACACAGGTCCAGTTTAACTGTTCTGCATGTGATTATCCAGTTTCCATTACACCATTTATTGAAAAGATTATCCTTTCCCCATTTAATATTCTTGTCTTTCTTGACAAATATTAGTTAACTGTACATGCAGAGGTTTATTTCTAGGCTCTCAGTTCTGTTCCATTGGTATATATGTCTATTTTTATGCCAATACCATACAGCTTTTTTTTTTTTTAACATCTTTATTGGAGTATAATTGCTTTACAATGTTGTGTAAGTTTCTGCTATATAACAAAGTGAATCAGCTATATGTATACAAATATCCTCATATCTCCCCCGTCTTGCATCTCCTTCCCAAACTCGCTATCCCACCCCTCTAGGTGGTCACAAAGCTCTGAGATGATCTCACTGTGCTATGCAGCTGCTTCCCACTGGCTATCTAATTTACATTTGGTAGTGGATATGTGTCCATACCACTCTCTCATTTCGTCCCAGCTTACCCTTCCCCCTCCCTGTGTTCTCAAGTCCATTCTCTAAATTTGTGTTTTTATTCCTGTCCTGCCCTTAGGTTCTTAAGAACCTTTTTTTTTTTTTTTTTTTTAGATTCCATATATATGTGTTAGCATACGGTATTTGGTTTTTCTCTTTCTGACTTACTTCACTCTGTATGACAGACTCTAGGTCCATCCACCTCACTACAAATAACAGTTTCTTTTCTTTTTATGGCTAATATTCCATTGTATATATGTGCCACATCTTCATTATCCATTCGTCTATCAATAGACACTTAGGTTGCTTCCATGTCCTGGCTATTGTAAATAGAACTGCAATGAACATGTGGCACTTGACTCTTTTTGAATTATGGTTTCCTCAAGGTATATGCCCAGGAGTGGGATTGCTGGGTCGTATGGTAGTTCTTTTTATTTTCTTTTTTTTTCTTTTCAGAAATTTTCTTTTTTTTTGGATTTTATTTGTTTATACAGCAGGTCCTTATTAGTCATCCATTAGTCATCCATTTTATACACATCAGTGTGTACATGTCAATCCCAATCTCCCAATTAATCACACCCCCACCCCCTCTCCCCACCGCTTTCCCCCCTTGGTGTCCATAAGTTTGTTCTCTACATCTGTGTCCCAATTTCTGCCCTGCAAACCGGTTCATCTGTACCAATTATCCAGGTCTTACGTATATGCGATAATATACGATATTTGTTTTTCTCTTTCTGACTTACGTCACTCTTTATGACAGTCTCTAGATCCATCCACGTCTCTAAAAATGATAAAATTTCGTTCCTTTTTATGGCTGAGTAATATTCCATTGTATATGTGTACCACATCTTCTTTATCCAGTCATCTGCCGATGGGCATTTAGGTTGCTTCCATGACCTGGCTATTGTAAATAGTGCTGCAATGAACATTGGGGTGCATGTGTCTTTTTGAATTATGGTTTTCTCCTAGTACATGCCCATTAGTGGGATTGCTGGGTCATATGGTAGCTCTATTTTTAGTTTTTTAAGGAACCTCCATACTGTTCTCCATAGTGGCTGTATCAATTTACATTCCCACCAACAGTGCAAGAGGGTTCCCTTTTCTCCACACCCACTCCAGCATTTTTTGTTTGTAGATTTTCTGATGATGCCCATTCTAACTGGTGTGAAGTGATACCTCATTGTAGTTTTGATTTGCATTTCTCTAATAATTAGTGATGTTGAGCAGCTTTTCATGCGCTTCTTGGCCATCTGTATGTCTTCTTTGGAGAAATGTCTATTCAGATCTTCTGCCCATTTTTGGATTGGGTAGTTTGTTTTTTAATATTGAGCTGCATGTGCTGTTTATATATTTTGGTGATTAATCCTTTGTCTGTTGCTTCATTTACAAATATTTTCTCCAAATCTGTGTGTTGTCTTTTCGTCTTGTTTATGGTTTCCTTTGCTGTGCAAAAGATTTTAAGTTTCATTAGGTCCCATTTGTTTATTTTTGTTTTTATTTCCATTAGTCTAGGAGGTGGATCAAAAAAGATCTTGCTGTGATTTATGTCAAAGAGTTTTCTTCCTATGTTTTCCTCTAGGAGTTTCAAAGTGTCCAGTCTTACATTTAGGTCTCTAACCCATTTTGAGTTTATTTTTGTGTATGGTGTTAGGGAGTGTTCTAATTTCATTCTTTTACATGCAGCTGTCCAGTTTTCCCAGCACCACTTATTGAAGAGGTTGTCTTTTCTCCATTGTATACCCTTGCTTCCTTTGTCATAGACTAGTTGACCATAGGTGTGTGGGTTTATCTCTGGGCTTTCTATCTTGTTCCATTAATCTATATTTCTGTTTTTGTGCCAGTACCATATTGTAGTATAGTATGATTCCTCCATCTCTGCTTTTGTCCCTAAAGACTGCTTTGGCTAATCAGGGCCTTTTGTGTCTCCATAAAAATTTTAAGAATTTTTTTTGTTCTAGTTCTATAAAAAATGCCATTGGCAATTTGATAGGGATTGCATTGAATCTGTAGATTGCCTTGGGTAATATAGTCATTTTCACAATATTGATTCTTCCAATTCAAGAACATGGTATATCTCTCCATCTATTGGTATCATCTTTAATTTATTTCATCAGTGTCTTATAGTTTTCCACATACAGGTCTTTTGTCACCCTAGGTAGGTTTATTCCCAGGTATTTTATTCTTTTTGTTGCAATGGTAACTGGGAGTGTTTCCTTAATTTCACCTTCAGATTTTTCATCATTAGTATATAGGAATGCAAGAGATTTCTGTGCATTAATTTTGTATAATGCACCTTTACCAAATTCATTGATTAGCTCTAGTAGTTTTCTGGTGGCATCTTTAGGATTCTCTACGTATAGTCTCATGCGATCTGCAAACATTAACAGTTTTACTTCTTCTTTTCCAACTTCTCTTCCTTTTATTTCTTTTTCTTCTCTAATTGCCATGGCTAGGACTTCCAATCCTATGTTGAATAATAGTGGTGAGAGTAGACATCCTTGTCTTGTTCCTGATCTTAGAGGAAATGCTTTCAATATTTCACCATTGAGAATGATGTTTGCTGTGGGTTTGTGGTATATGGACTTTATTATGTTGAGGTAGGTTCCCTCTATGCCCACTTTCTTGAGAGTTTTTATCATAAATGGGTGTTGAATTTTGTCAAAAGCTGTTCCTGCATCCTTTGAGATGACTGTATAGTTTTTATTCTTCAATTTGTTACTATGGTGTATCACATTGATTGATTTGTGTATATTGAAGAATCCTTGCATTCCTGGGATAAATCCCACTTGATCATGGTGTATGATCCTTTTAATATATTGTTGGATCCTGTTTCCGAGTATTTTGTTGAGGATTTTTGCATCTATGTTTATCAGTGATATTGGTCTGTAATTTTCTTTTTTGTAGTATCTTTGTCTGGTTTTGTATCAGGGTGATAGTGGCCTCATAGAATGAGTTTGGGAGTGTTCCTGCGTCCGCAATTCTTTGGCAGCGTTTGAGAAGGATGGGTGTTAGCTCTTCTCTAAATGTTTGACAGAATTCACCTGTGAAGCCATCTGGTCCTGGACTTCTATTTGTTGGAAGATTTTTAATCAGTTTCAATTTCATTACTTGTGATTGGTCTGTTCATATTTTCTATTTCTTCCTGGTTCAGCTTTGGAAGGTTGTACCTTTCTAAGAATTTGTCCATTACTTCCAGGTTGTCCATTTTATTGGCCTAGAGTTGCTTGTAGTAGTCTCTTAGGATGTTTTGTATTTCTGCGGTGTCTGTTGTAACTTCTCCTTTTTCATTTTTATTTTATTGATTTGAGTCCTCTGCCTCTTTTTCTTGATGAGTCTGGCTAATGGTTTATCAATTTTACCTTCTCAAAGAACCAGCTTTTAGTTTTATTGATCTTTGCTATTGTTTTCTTTGATTCTATTTCATTTATTTCTGCTCTGATCTTTATGATTTCTTTCCTTCTGCTAACTTTGGGTTTTGTTTGTTCTTCTTTCTCTAGTTCCTTTAGGGGTAAGGTTAGATTGTTTATTTGAGAGTTTTCTTGTTTCTTGAGGTAGGCTTGTATAGCTATAAACTTCCCTCTTAGAACTGATTTTGCTGCATCCCATAGGTTTTGGAACCTCTTGTTTTCATTGTCATTTGTCTCTAGGTATTTTTTAAATTTCCTCTTTGATTTTTCAGTGATCTCTTGGCTATTTAGTAACATATTTTTTAACCTCCATGTGTTTGTGTTTTTTATGTTTTATTCCCTTTAATTGATTTCTAATCTAAGAACATTGTGGTCAGAAAAGATGCTTGATATGATTTCAGTTTTCTTAAATTTACTGAGGCTTTAAGTATAACCCAAGATGTGATCTGTCCTGGAGAATGTTCCAAGTGCACTTGAGAAAAAAGTGTAATCTGCTGTTTTTTGATGGAATGTCCTATAAATATCAATTATATCTCTCTGGTCTATTGTGTCATTTAAAGCTAGTGTTTCCTTATTAATTTTCTGTTTGGATGATCTGTCCATTGGTGTAAGTGAGTTGTTGAAGTCCCCCTCTATTATTGTATTACTGTCGATTTCCTCTTTTAGAACTGTTAGCAGTTGCCTTATGTATTGAGGTGCTCCTCTGTTGGGTGAATATATATTTATAATTGTTATATCTTCTTCTTGGATTGATCCCTTGATCATTATGTAGTGTCCTTCCTTGTTTCTTGTAACATTCTTTATTTTAAAGTCTATTCTATAGCTACTCTAGCTTTCTTTTGATTTCCATTTGCATGGAATAACTTTTTCCATCCCCTCACTTTCAGTCTGTATGTGTCCCTAGGTCTGAAATGGGTCTCTTGTAGACAGCATATACATGGGTCCTGTTTTTGTATCCATTCAGCATGCCTGTGTCTTTTGGTTGGAGCATTTAATCCATTCACATTTAACATAATTATCGATATGTATGTTCTTATTACCATTTTCTTAATTGTTTTGGGTTTGTTTTGTAGGTCTTTTTCTTCTCTTGTGTTTCCCACTTAGAGAAGTTCCTTTAGCATTTGTTGTAGAGCTGGTTTGGTGGTGCTGAATTCTCTTAGCTTTTGCTTGTCTGTAAAGCTTTTGATTTCTCCATCGAATCTGAATGAGATCCTTGCCGGGTAGTGTACTCTTGGTTGTAGGTTCTTCCCTTTCATCACTTTAAGTATATCATGCCACTCCCTTCTGGCTTGTAGAGTTTCTGCTGAGAAATCAGCTGTTAACCTTATGGGCGTTCCCTTATATGTTTATCATTTTTCCGTTGTTGCCTTCAATAATTTTTCTTTATCTTTAATTTTTGCCAATTTGATTACTATGTGTCTCGGCTTGTTTCTCCTTGGGTTTATCCTGTATGGGACTCTCTGCGCTTCCTGGACTTGGATGGCTATTTCCTTTCCCGTTTTAGGGAAATTTTCAACTATAATCACTTCAAATATTTTCTTGAGTCCTTTCTCTCTCTTCTCCTTCTTGGACCCCTATAATGCGAATGTTGTAGCATTTAATGTTTTCCCAGAGGTATCTTAGGCTGTCTTCATTTCTTTTCGTTCTTTTTTCTTTATTCTGTTCCACAACAGTGAATTCCACCATTCTGTCTTCCAGTTCACTTATCCGTTCTTCTGCCTCAGTTATTCTGCTACTGATTCCTTCTAGTGTGTTTTTCATTTCAGTTATTGTATTGTGCATCTCTGTTTGTTTGTTCTTTAATTCTTCTACGTCTTTGTTAAACATTTCCTGCATCTTCTCAATCTTTGCCACCATTCTTTTTCCGAGGTCCTGGATCATCTTCACTATCATCATTCTGAATTCTTTTTCTGGAAGGTTGCCTATGTCCAGTTCATTTAGTTGTTTTTCTGGGGTTTTATCTTGTTCCTTCATCTGATACGTAGTACTCTGCCTTTTCATTGAATGTGAATGTGGTTTTCATTCCACAGGCTGCAGGATTGTAGTTTTTCTTTCTTCTGCTGTCTGCCCTCTGGTGAATGAGGCTATCTAAGAGGCTTGTGCAAGTTTTCTGATGGGAGGGACTGATGGTGGGTAGAGCTGGCTGTTGTTCTGGTGGGCAGAGCTCAGTAAAACTTTAATCCACTTGACTGCTGATGGGTGGGGCTTGGTTCCCTCCCTGTTGGTTGTTTGGCCTGAAGTGACCCAACACTGGAGCCTACCTGGGCTCTTTGGTGGGGCTAATGGCAGCCTCTGGGAGGGCACCCGCCATGGAATACTTCCCAGAACTTCTGCTGCCAGTGTCCTTGTCCTCATGGTGAGACACAACAATGCCCCCCCCCCCACCTTTGCAGGAGACCCTCCAACACTAGCAGGTAGGTCTTATTCAGTCTCCTATGGGGTCACTGATCCTTCCCCTGGGTCCCAATGCACACACTACTTTGTGTGTGTCCTCCAAGATCAGAGCCTCTGTTTCTCCCAGTCCTGTGAAAGCCCTGCAATCAAATCCCACTAGTCTTCAAAGTCTGATTCTCTAGGAATTCTTCCTCCTGTTGCTGGACCCCCAGGGTCAGAAGCCTGACATGTGACTCAGAACCTTCACTCCAATGGGTGGACTTCTGTGGTATAAGTGTTCTCCAATTTGTGAGTCACCTACCCACCACTTCTGGAATTTGATTTTATTGTGATTGTGCCACTCCTACCATCTCATTGTGGTTTCTCCTTTGTCTTTGGATTTGGGATAGCTTTTTTGGTATGTTCCAGTGTCTTCCTGTCGATGATTTTTCAGCAGTTAGCTGTGATTCTGGTGTTCTCACAGGAGGGAATGGGAGCACATCCTTCTGGTAGTTCTATTATTAGTATTTTAAGGAACCTTCATACTGTTCCCTGTAGTGGCTGTATCAATTTACATTCCCACCAACAGTGCAAGAGGGTACCGTTTTCTCCACCACCTCTCCAGCATTTATTGTTTGTAGGTTTTTTGATGATGGTCATTCTGACTTGTGTGAGGTGATACCTCCTTGTAGTTTTGATTTGCATTTCGCTAATGATTAATGATGTCGAGAATCCTTTCATGTGTTTGTGGGTAATCTGTATATCTTCTTTGGAAAAATGTTTATTTAGGTCTTCTGCCATTTTTGGATTGGGTTGTTTTTTTGTTTTTGTTTTTGTTTTTTGATACTGAGCTGCATGAGCTGCTTGTAAATTTTGGAGATTAATCCTTTGTCAGTTGCTTCTTTTGCAAATATTTTCTCCCATTCTGAGGGTTGTCTTTTTGGCTTGTTTATGGTTTCCTAGGCTGTGCAAAAGGTTTTAAGTTTCATTAGGTCTCATTTGTTTATTTTTGTTTTTATTTCCATTTCTGGAGGAGTTGGGTCCAAAAGGACCTTGCTGTGATTTATATCATGGAGTGTTCTGCCTATGTTTTCCTCTAAGAGTTTTATAGTGCTGGCCTTACATTTAAGTCTTTAATCCATTTTGAGTTTATTTTTGTGTATGGTGTTAGGGAGTGTTCTAATTTCATTATTTTACATGCAGCTGTCCAGTTTTCCCAGCACCACTTATTGAAGAGGTTGTCTTTTCTCCATTGTATATTCTTGCCTCCTTTATCAAAGATAAGGTGACCATATATGTGTGGGTTTATCTCTGGGCTTCCTATCCTGTTCCATTGATCTACATTTCTGTTTTTGTGCCAGTACCACACTCTCTTGATTACTGTAGCTTTGTAGTATAGTCTGAAGTCTGGGAGCCTGATTCCTCCAGTTCCGTTTTTCTTTCTCAACATTGCTTTGGCTATTCGGGGTCTTTTGTGTTTCCAAACAAATTGTGAAACTTTTTGTGCTACTTCTGTGAAAAATGCCATTGGTAGTTTGTTAGGGATTGCATTGAATCTGTAGATTGCTTTGGGTAGTAGAGTCATTTCCACAATGCTGATTCTTCCAATCCAAGAATATGGTATATCTCTCCACCTGTTTGGATCATCCTTGATTTCTTCATCAGTTTCTTATAGTTTTCTGCATACAGGTCTTTTGTGTCCTTAGGTAGGTTTATTCCTAGGTATCTTATTATTTTTGTTACATGGTAAATAGGAGTGTTTCCTTAATTTCTCTTTCAGATTTTTCATCATTAGTGTATAGAAAGGAAAGAGATTTCTGTGCATTCATTTTGTATCCTGCTACTTTACCGAATTCATGATTAGCTCTAGTAGTTTTCTGGTAGCACCTTTAAGATTCTCTATGTATAGTATCCTGTCATCTGTATACAGTAACTGTTTTACTTCTTCTTTTCCAATTTGGATTCCTTTTGTTTCTTTTTCTTCTCTGATGCTGTGGTTAAAACTTCCAAAACTATGTTGAATAATAGTGGTGAGAGTGGGCAACCTTATCTTGTTCCTGATCTTACAGGACATGGTATGAGTTTTTCACCATTGAGAATGATGTTGGCTGTGGGTTTGTCATGTATGGCCTTTATTATGTTGAGGTAGGTTCCCTCTATGCCTACTCTCTGGAGGTTTTTTATCATAAATGGGTGTTGAATTTTGTCGAAATTTTTTCCTGCATCTATTGAGATGATCATATGGTTTTTCTCCTTCCATTTGTTAGTATGGTTTATCACATTGATTGATTTGCATTTATTGAAGAATCCTTGCATTCCTGGGATAAACCCCACTTGTTCATGGTGTATGATCCTTTTAACGTGCTGTTGGATTCTGTTTGCTAGTATTTTGTTGAGGATTTTTGCATCTATGTTCATCAGTGATATTGGCCTGTAGTTTTCTTTCTGTGTGACATCTTTGTCTGGTTTTGGTACCAGGGTGATGGTGGCCTCGTAGAATGAGTTTGGGAGTGTTCCTCCCTCTGCTATATTTTGGAAGAGTTTGAGAAGGATAGGTGTTAGCTCTTCTCTAAATGTTTGATAGAATTCGCCTGTGAAGCCATCTGGTCCTGGGCTTTTGTTTGCTGGAAGATTTTTAATCAGTCTCAATTTCAGTGATCTTGATTGGTGTGTTTATATTTTCTATTTCTTCCTGGTTCGGTCTCGGAAGGTTGTGCTTTTCTAAAATGTGTCCATTTCTTCCAGGTTGTCCATTTTATTGGCATAGATTTGCTTGTAGTAATCTCTCATGATCCTTTGTATTTCTGAAGTGTTTTTTGTTACTTCTCCTTTTTCATTTCTAATTCTATTGATTTGAGTCTTCTCCCTTTTTTTCTTGATGAGTCTGGCTAATGGTTTATCAATTTTGTTTATCTTCTCAAAGAACCAGCTTTTAGTTTTATTGATCTTTGCTATTGTTTCCTTCATTTCTTTTTCATTTATTTCTGATCTGATCTTTATGATTTCTTTCCCTCTGCTAACTTTGGGGTTTTTTTGTTCTTCTTTCTCTAATTGCTTTTGTTGTAAGTTTAGGTTGTTTATTTGAGATGGTTCTTGTTTCTTAAGGTAGGACTGTATTGCTATAAACTTCCCTCTTAGACCTGCTTTTGCTGCATCCCATAAGTTTTGGGTCATCGTGTTTTCATTGTCATTTTTTTCCAGGTATTTTTTGTTTTCCTCTTTGATATCTTCAGTGATCTCTTGGTTATATAGTAGTGTATTGTTTAACCTCCATGTTTGTTTTTTTTACAGTATTTTTCCTGTAATTGATATCTAGTCTCATAGCATTGTGGTCAGAAAAGATACTTGATATGATTTCAATTTTCTTAAAATTACCAAGGCTTGATTTCTGACCCAAGATATAATGTATCCTGGTGAATGTTCCATGAGCACTTGAGGAGAATCTGTATTCTGTTGTTTTTGGATGGAATGTCCTATAAATATCAATTAAGTCCATCTTGTTTGATGTATCATTTAAAGCTTGTGTTTCCTTATTTATTTTCATTTTGAATGATCTGTCAGTTGGTGAAAGTGGGGTGTTAATGTCCCCTACTACGATTGTCTTACTGTTGATTTCCCCTTTTATGGCTGTTAGAATTTGCCTTATGTATTGAGGTGCTTCTATTTTGGGTGCATAAATATTTACAATTGTTGTATCTTCTTGTATTGATCCCTTGATCATTATGTAGTGTCATTCTGTGTCTCTTGTAATAGTCTTTATTTTAAAGACTCTTTTGTCTGATATAAGAATTGCTGCTCCAGATTTCTTTTGATTTCCATTTGCATGGAATATCTTTTTCCATCCCCTCCTTTCAATCTGTATGTGTCCTTAGTTCTGAAGTGGGTCTCTTGTAGACAGCATATATATGGGTCTTTTTTTTTGTATCCATTCAGCCAGTCTATGTCTTTTGGTTCGAGCATTTAATACATTTACATTTTAGGTAATTATCGATATGTATGTTCATATTATCATTTTCTTAATTGTTTTGTTTTTCTAAGTCTTTTTCTTCTCTTGTGTTTTCGGCCTAGAGAAGTTCCTTTAGCATTTGTTGTAAAACTGGTTTGGTGGTGCTGAATTCTCTTAGCTTTTGCTTGCCTGTAAAGGTTTTAAATTCTCTATCAAATCTGAATGAGATCCTTGCTAGGTAGAGTAATCTTGGTTATAGTTTTCTCCCTTTCATCATTTTAAATATGTACTGCCACCCTCTTGCAGGGTTTCTGTTGAAAGATCAGCTGTTAAACTTATGGGGCGTCCCATGCCTGTTATTTGTTGTTTTTCCCTTGCTGCTTTTAATATGTTTTCTTTGGATGTAATTTTTGATAGTTTGATTAATATATGTCTTGTCATGTTTCTCCTTGGATTTATCCTGTATGGGCTCTCTGTGCTTCCTGGACTTGATTGACTATTTCCTTTCCCATATTAGGGAAGTTTTCAACTATAATCTCTTCAAATATTTCCTCAGACCCTTTCTTTTTCTCTTCTTCTTCTGGGACCCCTAAAATTCGAATGTTGGTACGTTTAATGTTGTCCCAGAGGTCTCTTAGACTGTCTTCAATTCTTTTCATTCTTTTTTCTTTATTCTGCTCTGTGGTAGTTATTTTCACTATTTTATCTTCCGAGTCACATATCCGTTCTTCTGCCTCAATTATTCTGCTATTGATTCCTTCTAGAGAATTTTTAATTTCATTTATTGTTTTGTTCATCATTGTTTGTTTGTTCTTTAGTTCTTCTAGGTCCTTGTTAAAGGTTTCTTGTATTTTCTCCATTCTATTTCCAAGATTTTGGAACCTCTTTACTATCATTACTCTGAATTCTTTTTCAGGTAGACTGCCTATTTGCTCTTCATTTGTTTGGTCTTGTGGGTTTTTACCTTGCTCCTTCATCTGTTGTGTGTTTCTCTGTCTTCTCACTTTGCTTAACTTACTGTGTTTGGGGTCTCCTTTTCACAGGCTGGGGGTTCATATTTCCCATTGTTTTTGGTGTCTGCCCCCAGTGGCTAAGGTCAGTTCAGTGGGTTGTGTAGGCTTCCTGGTGGAGGGGACTTGTGCCTGTGTTCTGGTGCATGAGGCTGAATCTTTTCTTTCTGGTGGGCAACACCACCTCCAGTGGTGTGTTTTGGGGTGACTATGACCTTTTACAATTTTAGGCAGCCTCTCTGCTAATGTGTGGGGCTGTGTTCCTCTCTTGCTAGTTTTTTGGCATAGATTGTCCAGCACTGTATCTTTCTGGTCATTGAGTGGAGCTGGGTCTTAGCGTTGAGATAGAGATCTCTTGGAGATCTTTCATGGCTTGATATTACATGGAGCTGGGAGGTCTCTCATGGACAAATGTCCTGAACTCGGCTCTCCCACCTCAGCGGCACAGACCTGACACCTGGCCAGGGCACCAAGACCTTGTCAGCCACACATCTCAGTAGAAAATGGAGAAAAAAGGAAAGAAAGTAAGAAAGAAAAGAAAAGAAAAGAAACGGAGGTTTTTAAAATAAAAAAAAATATTAAAAATAAAATTAAAAAGTAATAAAGAAAGAAAGAGGAGAGCAACCAAACCAAAAAACAAATCCACCAATGACAACAAACACTAAAAACTATAGTAGAAAAACAAAACAAAAACAAACTGACAGACAGAACCCTAGGACAAATGGTAAAGTAAACCTATACAGACAACATCACACAAAGAAGCATACACATACACACTCACAAAAAGAGAAAAAGGAAAAAATATATATATATCTATATATAAAAAAAAAAGCAAGAGAGCAACCAAATCAATAAACAAATCTACCAGTGATAATAAACTCTAAATACTAAACTAAGATAAACATAAAACCAGAAACAGATTAGTTGCAGAAAGCCTACCCCCAGTCTACAGTAGCTCTCAAAGTCCACCACCTCAATTTTGGGATGATTCATTGTCTGTTCAGGTATTCCACAGATGCAGAGTGCATCAAATTGATTGTGGAGATTTTATCCACTGTTCCTGAGGCTGCTGGGAGATATTTCCCTTTCTCCTCTTTATTCTCACAGCTCCTGGCATTCAGCTTCGGATTTGGACTCACCTCTGCATGTAGGTCACCTGAGTATGTGTGTTCTTCACTTAGACAGGATGGGGTTAAACTAGCAGCTGATTAGGGGGCTCTGGCTCCCTCAGGCCAGGGGAAGGAAGTGTAGAGAATGCGGGGCGAGCCTGTGGTGGCAGAAGCCAGCATTACTTTGCACCAGCTTCAGGCACGCCGTGTGTTCTCCTGGGGGAGTTGTCCTTGGATCATGGGACCCTGGCACTGGCAGGCTTCACAGTCTCCTGGGAGGGGAGGTTTGGATAGTGACCTGTGCTTGCACACAGGCTTCTTGGTGGCTGCAGCAGCAGCCTTAATGTTTCATGCCCATCTCTGGTGTCCGTGCTGGTAGCTGTGGCTCGCGCCATCTCTGGAGCTCATTTAGGTGGTGCTCTGAATCCCCTCTCCTCGTGCACCCCAAAACAATGGTCTCTTGCCTTTTAGGCAGGTCCAGACTTTTTTCCCGGACTCCCTCCCAGCTAGCTGTGGTGCATTAACCCCCCTTTAGGCTGTGTTGAAGCAGCCAATCCCAGTCCTCTCCCTTGGATCTGACCTCCGAATCCCAATTCTCAGCTCCCAGCCCCCACCTGCCCCAGCAGGTGAGCAGAGAAGCCTCTCAGGCTGGTGAGTGCTGGTCAGCACTGATCCTCTGTGTGGGAAGCTCTCTGCTTTGCCCTCTACACCCTTATTGTTGTGCTCTCCTCTGTGGCTCTGAAGATTCCCCACCCCGCCCACCTCCTGTCTCCACCAGTGAAGGGGATTCCTAGTGTGTGGAAATTTTTCCTCTTTCACAGCTCCCTCCCAGATGTGCAGGTCCCATCCCTATTCTTTTGTCTCTGTTTTTTTCTTTTTTCTTTTGCCCTACCCAAGTACATGGGGAGTTTCTTGCCTTTTGGGAAGTCTGAGGTCTTCTGCAAGCGTTCAGTAGGTGTTCTGTAGGAGTTGTTCCACATGTAGATGTATTTCTGATGTATCTGTGGGGAGAAAGGTGATCTCCATGTCTTACTCCTTTGCCATCTTGAAGGTCTCTCCTCCCATACAGTTTTTGATTACTATATTTGTGTAGTATAGTTTGAAATTAGGTAGTTTGATGCTTCCTGCTTTGGTCTTCTTTCTCAGGATTGCTTTGGCTATTCAGGGTCTTTTCCAGTTCCATACAAATTTTAAAATTGTTTTTCTGCATCTGTGAAAAAATGCCATTGGAAATTTGGTGTAGAGTGCACTGAATAATGACTTTTGATTTTATAGACATTTTACCAATATTAACTCCTTCAATCCATGAACCCAGGATACCTTTCCATTTTTTTGTGTCTTTTTAAAAATTTCTTTCCTCATGGCCATCATTTTCAGTGTACAAAACCTCCTTGGTTAAATTCACTCCTGAGTATTTTTGTTTGTTTGTTTTTGATGTTATTGTGAACAGGATTATGTTGTTTCTTTATCAGATATTTTTTACTAGTGTATAGAAATGTGACTGATGTCTCTGTGTTGATATTGTATCCTACAAATTTGTTGAATTAGTTTATCAGTTCTAATAAAGTTTTGGTGGAGTCCTTAGGATTTTCTATATATAAGATCATATTTTCTGCAAATAATGACAATTTTACTTCTTACTTTAAATTTGGACAACTTCTATTTCTTTATCTTGCCTAATTGCTCTGGTTAGGACTTACAGTACTATGTTGAATAGGAGTGGTATGAGTGGACACCCTTGTCTTATTCCTGATCTTAGAGGAAAAGCTTACAACTTTTTACCATTGATGTTAGCTTGTCATATATGGCCTTTATTAAGCTGAACTATGTTCCTTTTATACCTAATTTTTTGATGATTTTTATCATGGAAAGATGTTGTATTTTGTCAAATATTTTTCTGCATCTGTTGAGATGATTATATAAAATTTATCTTTCACTCTATTAACTTAATGTATCATATGTATTGATTTGTGGATGTTGAGTCATCCTTGTCTGGCAAGGCTGAATCCCACTTGATCATGGATGATCATGTATGATGATCCTCATGTAAAAGGATCATGTATGATCCTTTTAATGTGTTGTCAAATTGAATTTGCTAATACTTTGCTGAGAATTTTTGCACATATTTTCATCAGAGGTATTGGTCTATTGTTTTCTTTTCTTGTAGTGTCCTTAACTGGCTTTGGTATCAGGGTCATGCTGGCCTTTTAAAATATGTTTAGGTATGTTCCCTCCTCTTGCATTTTTTGGAAAAGTTTGGGAAGGATTGGCATTAGTTCTTCATGAATGTTTGGTAGAATTCACCAGTGAAATCATCTGTTCCTGGGATTTTCTGTGTTGGGATGTTTTTTGATTACTGATTCCATCTCCTCACTCATTACTGGTCTGTTCAGATTATCTATTTCTTCCCAATTCAGTCTTTGTTGGTTGCATATTTCTTGGAGTTTATACATTTCATCTAAGTTACCCAATTTATTAGTGTATAATTCTTCATAGTAATCTCTTATGATACTTTGCATTTCTGTGGTATCAGTTGTAATGTCTCCACTTTCATTTCTGATTTTATTTATTTGAGTATTCTCTCTTTCTTAGTCTAGCTAAAGGTTTGCCAATTTTGTATATATCAAAACATGAGCTTTTAGCTTTGTTAAACTTTTCTTTTGTTTTCCTCATCTCTATTTTATTTATTTCTGCTTTTATATTTGTTAATTCCTTCCTTCTCCTCACATTGGGCTTAGTTTGTTCTTTATGTTTTGGTTCCTTGAGGTATAAAGTTTAGTTGTTTATTTGATATTCTTTTTTTCTTAATGTTGACATTCATCTCTCTAAACTTCCCTCTTAGAACCGCTTTCTAGCATCCCATGAATTTTGATACAGTTATCTCCATTTTTGTTTGTTTCAGGATTATTTTTTATTTCTCTTTTGATCATCTTTGACCCATTGATTGTTCAGGAGAGTGTTGTTTAATTTGTATATATTTGTGAGTTTTCCAGCTTTCCTCCTTGCACATTGTTCTAGTTTATAACATTGTGGTCTGAAGAGATACTTGGTATGATTTAAATCTTCTAAAATTTTTAAGACTTGTGTAGTGACCTATCACATATTCCCTGTGCACCTGAAAAGAATGTATATTCTGTTGCTGTTGGATGGAATTTTTTTTTTTTTTAACATCTGTTAGACATTTGCTCTAAATTAAGGTTCAAGGCCAATGTTTTCTGGTTGACTTTCTAATTTTAAGGGTCCCCTTCTTCCCAATAAGAGATACTGAAAATTTGTGAATTCAGCTTGCAGTGTTATTCAGTCCCCTTCAGGATTAGCTTTGGGGTTTGTTTTTCAAGAGTCTTAATCTGTGGCTACAGGAGACAAGGGTTTATTGTAAGTTAGTCATAAAAGCTTTTTGGTTCCTTACCCACCTCTCAAGTTGGGAATATAAAGGCTTGAACTTAGAAATTTTTTATCCAAATTATCTTTTGTAAACAACAATTCCAAATGCCATTATACTCTTTATTTTCATCAAAAAAAAAAAAATGTTACTTGTTATTAGCTACTTGCCGAAAGCCTTGCCTTCTATGGGCACTTGACTCCAGATGATCATAGATGATAACCTATGTAATGTGTAGCCACTGCATGCCATAAGCCACCCTGTCCCACTTATAGGTGACATCAAAATCACCTATAAATTTTTTTTTATGTCTAGTCAGCTCAGAGAACCCATCTCATCTTTAAGGTTCTGTTCCTGTGGGATCATTTCTAGGAACAATAACTGTACTAGTCAGAGTTTACTCAGGGAAGTAGAGCCACGGAAAATGTTAGAGGAATAAGGGATTGATTATAGAA
This sequence comes from Eschrichtius robustus, assembly GCF_028021215.1. Classification (NCBI taxonomy): domain Eukaryota; kingdom Metazoa; phylum Chordata; class Mammalia; order Artiodactyla; family Eschrichtiidae; genus Eschrichtius; species Eschrichtius robustus. Next base: position 152,183,805 of record NC_090824.1, on the reverse strand, counting down.
ACTAGACCTTCCTTATACAAATGAGGGCAGAATGGGAAAAAGAATGTCTGGAAGGGATAGTCAGAGACCAAAGGGACACTAACCAATTTGTCTGGAGTGCTGGCATGGGTGAAAAATTGGAGCTTAAAGAGAAATTTGAGATGCCACGTATGTTGAATACCCAATTAGAATCATGCAGGGGGAGCTAACAAAAGGGTTATTGGGAAGTTGTTGCTGCTGTGTAGCTACTGTTTCTGTGGATCTACAGTCAAACATCTGATGGTGGGTCTAGGGTTGCTGATGGGGAACAAAGACAATAGTCAGGATGAGCTGGGTGTGAAGCAGAGGGGAGCAAGGAAAGCTGGTATCCATACCAACAGGTACCCTTGTTTCTTTATCACTGTATCTGATTATGATAACCTTTTACTTCACTTCTGTCTTCTAAGCTCAGCCTGTTCTTTTGGCCAACTCTAGCTCAGAACCATACAGAGAAAGTGATACTGCAATACGTATTTTCCACATTAACCAAGTAGAGGATAGCATAATCCAGCATTGGAGGTGCAATAGAAAGAGTAAAAAAGGCAAATATCATCCCTAGGTCTGATAATTTCTAGTTGTATGCTCTTAGGCAAGGTGTATCATCTTCTTGGTTTTTGCTTTCTTCTTCAGTACATGAAGAGCAGTATGACAGTTCTGTCTTACAATGTGGAAAATAAAACGAGATGATTTTGGGGGTGCAACAAAATTCAAACTAAGTTAAACACATGAAGGAGAATATTTTTCTTTTTCATTAATTGCCTTGTATTAATTTCTGCAGCATGCAAGATCCACCCAAGCTACCTAACTCTTAAAAGATATTTCATAGTGGTAGATCATATGATATTTAAAGAACAAGCAAAGAAAATAAATAGCCTTTGAAGCTAGATCTGGGTGTAAATGCTGACTATCACACTTACTATTCATATAACCTTGAGCAAGTTACTAAATTTCTCTAAGTTACTAAAACTATAAAACTGGATAATAACACCTTCCTGTTTAGAATTATTTTAGGTATTAGAAATAATATATTGGATAGTTACCCACAGATAACACTTAATAAGTGTTTATTATTTTTATTGTTATTATTATAATTCAGTCTGCAGATTACCAAGTGCAAGAAGGGAACTCACCCCGAGACATTTACCTGAGCTCTTAGAAAGTAAATATATGTGTGTCCACCACCAAGCACTCCCTCAGATGATTCATGACATATTCACCTAGATTTATTTTTTTAATCTCTAGTGCCTAGTACAGGACCTGAATCATAATAGGCCCTCAATAATAATCTATAAAACAGGACACTGAAGACTTGTGAAATATGAATGAGCTGCCATTTTGCCTACTCCAAAATAAACACATCGGAGATCTCCTCCGATTGAATGTTTGAAATATCTGCATTTCCCTTTTTAGAGTTCTCATGTGAGGCCTGAGACAAAAATCTATAAAACTTAGAAGTATACGAAGAATGGTCCAAAAAAATCAGTGCCAGGTAACTTGGTTCTCACACTGAAAAAAATGAGTATTGGTTCATCAGTATGTTATATTGGTGAATCAATACTCAAGGTATATATGTTTTATATACCTTAATTCTGAAAGAGGCATCCTCCTCCTAAAATATTAATATTTTAAGTTAGAAGTTTAGAAGTTTGAAGTTTGTCTTAAAACTAACTAATATAAAGTAAAACAGCCATTGTGTCATGAATAGCTGACTCAGCTTGCCCATGAACAATACAAACTGTGTGTTGTGATGAGTCAAAAAGACATAATTTGGGATCAGAGTTATTGAACAGATTTTTTTTAAATCAGAACAAGTTCCTGGAACTTGATACATACCACAAACAGTGAAAGACATGAAAATTGTTCTTTCTCACTTGTTCTTTTAAAGCTTATAAGAAACACTTTTTAAATACATGGTATATTCCCCCAAAGTACCATTAGTCTATCAATGCATTTGCCCAAGATACGAAGATGCTGCTAATGAAGAGTCCAAAGAGCTGTGAAAAATTTTACTTGTAGGCTATGCCACAGCATTGATTGATTTCTACTAAAAGTTGTTCTTTTTAAGACATTTCGAACATTAAAGAACTTGCTAAGGATCAGGCTTATAAAGGTTACTCTTTATTTGCTTTGATGATTTGTTAAAGGTACTATTTATTATACTATACTATCCTCTTTAGAGGGCATATTTCATGGTCTCAGTACTAGTGATAGCTAGTCTTTCTTGAATAAAGGGTTTATGTTTTCTTAGAGACAAAGCCCAAAATAAGAACATTAAAATTATTTTTAAGGACATAAATACTAATATTTGAATAACAATTATATTATATTTCTATAGAGTGTCCTGTTAATAAAGCACTTTCACATTTACTCTCATTAATATATTTAATTTTTGGTAACATTTTAAGGACAATTTTATTTCTCTATTTTCTATAAGATAATGCCAGGACACAGAGAGGATAAATAAATTTCTCAAAAAAATTCAATTAGTGAGGGCTTCCCTGGTGGCGCAGTGGTTGAGAGTCTGCCTGCCAATGCAGGGGACACGGGTTCGAGCCCTGGTCTGGGAAGATCCCACATGCCGCGGAGCAACTAGGCCCGTGAGCCACAATTACTGAGCCTGCGCGTCTGGAGCCTGTGCTCCGCAACAAGAGAGGCCGCGATAGTGAAGAGGCCCGCGCACCGCGATGATGAGTGGCCCCCGCTTGCCGCAACTGGAGAAAGCCCTCGCACAGAAACGAAGACCCAACACAGCCAAAAATAAATAAATAAAATAAAGAATTTAGAAAAAAAAAAAAATTCAATTAGTGAAAGAGGTGGATGACCATCTAAATTTTCTGATCCTAAGAATACTTGGGGCCCTTCCTAGTTTTCCATTCTTTAAAACAAGTGAAGTCATTGTTTACAACGTAATTCTTTGTCTTCTTTGACATTTAAATCATAACCAAACTAAAACATGAAAACTGTCATGTGAATTAAAGGTTGGCCCTTGTTCATTCTATTGCCTACTGCCTGGTCCCCAGTTCTCTGTTAGCATCCATTGTTCTGAATAGAGTGCTGGAAACTAATTTAAAAGTTTGTATTTCCAACAGAAAAATTGCGTCCCCTCTTACTTATTAAACTAAATTGTTTGACCTAGAGGCAAGAAACAGGTTAAGTTATTGACTTACCAAAAAAGTGGCCATGATTTTTCTTTCTATTAGGAATATTATGAGTTGCTGAAACTCCATATAATGGATGTGAAAGTCAGCAACAAAAAGAAAATACCTTAACTAGTAATACTAGTAATACTATTTTCTGCCAACACAAACACTATCCCTAATGCAGCAATGAAAGATGCTCTTATCAGAAACAGGCCAGATAGATATGAAATCCAATTTACAGAGGGAATATATTCTAGAGAGAAGAAATTGCTACGCTGGTGATTCAGTCTTACGATCTAGATGTGAAATGACAAAGTGACTCATAGCTGTTGGTACATCACGCTTCAAACTGGTTTTAGCATGACTGATCCCCTTATTTGAAACATCTGGGCATCACTGGAAATCTCAATCTGTTTGAATTTCAATACATGTGAAAACAAAACCCACCCTGATTTTGTCTTCTGTCCCCACACTTAGTTCTTCATAGCACCCAGAAAGTTCATTTAAAAATAAAAATAAGTTTATGTTACTCTTCTGCTTACAATCCTCCACTATCTTCCCATCATACTCAGAAGACACTCCAGACTCTAAAAAACTCAATACTGATTTGTCCCTGCCTTCTCTGACTTCATTTCTCATGTTCCCCTCTAGCTCACTGGCCTACTCTCCGATCTGCAACATATCAAGCTTTTTCCCATCCATAGCCTGTGTGTTGAATATTTCCATCAGGAGTGATCCGCCACCTTCTCCCCACCCCTCTTTTTCTTCTTGTATCTCAGTCTCACGTTAAATATCAACCCCTCAGAGAAATCTTTTCTAACCACTATACAAAAAATATCCTCCAATTCTATTTCAATTTACCCTGTATAATTTTCACAGTAGGATGTTACTCTTTGAAATGATTTTATTTATGAACATATGCACTTGTTTACTTATTAATGTTTCATTCTCTATCACTACGGGTAAGTTCTATGAGAAGAGAACGCATCCATCTGGTTTACATCTGTACTCCCTGCCTCTAGAACAGTGCCTGATACTAGAATGATGAGTGGTGGAGAGTGACAGGTGGTGAGATTGATATATTATGGGAGGCTGTGGGTTATGAGAAGTGAGAAGGAAGGATTAGAGGCACTTCAGAACCTTGATGGCATTGGATAGATCCTATGTCTCCCTCCCCAAATGGGACAATTAACCTTGTACACCCATTAGAAGGAATCCTGTCATACTTTCTACCTCTGCTATGTTATTCATTAAGAAACCAAAACGCCCAGATCACTCATCAATCGCATACTCTAAATCCTGCAGAAATGGACATTATCCAATCTGATTCAAGCATTCACCTCTCCCATTCCAGACCCTTCCTCTGAGTTTTTTGGAATATATGACCTATCATTTGTAAAACAACCTTGATCTACACATATATGAATGTTTCCTTCACATATTCCTACTCTGACCAAAAAATTTGCTTGCCCCTTGAGAATACTTTTCTCATTCCACTGACCCTTTCAAATGTTGACTATTTTCACTTTTGCATTCCTTTGACCATTTGATTGTAGGGGGTTTTGATAGGTATGGAATTAGTGCTTCCGTGGTTCACTGTCACTTTCTTATCTCGACTTCTATCAAAATTCATGGTAATGTCAATATCTATATACAATGTTGATATCAGTATACCTTGGCCTCTCAGTTCCTTGAGCAGCTCACCTCCAAGAATTATGTTTTACATCCTATATCTGAGTCTTCCACTTATAAAGTTGTACCCTAGACCTTGTCATTAGCAACAATTTATACCACCTTCATCATCTCTATCTAAAACCTCTGATCCTTCCTTATTACTTCTAATAACCAAAAGGTTCCTACAGTACATCAAACCTGAAACCTTCTACTGTCCATTCGACCTCATTCCTCTCTTTCTTATTTATACAGCCTAGACTGTACAGACTAACACAGTGGTTCTCAAAGTGTGGTCTTCTGACTGGCAGCATTGATATCACCTGTGAGCTTACTAGAAATGCAAATCCATGGGACCTACCAACATCTATTGATTCAGAATGTCCATAGATGGAAGCCAGGCCTGGGTTCTGCCTCTCCTCTGACCTTATCTCCTACCAGTGCCACCCCACTTGCCGCCCTTGCTCACTGCCTTGAAACTAGGTTCCCTGTTACTCCTCAAACATGTCAAGCTCCCTTCTGCCTCTGGTATTTTGCATTCTTCCCTCAAATCATCTCATGGCTCTTTCCTTCACTTTTTTCACATCTTTGCCCACATGTGAAGAGAAATATCAGTAAGGACTTTCCTAACTACCCTATAAAAATGCTAATAGCCACATAATTTCCTACCTCAACACCACCATCTCTCTTACTATGCTTGATTTTTTACTTTGCATTTACCATCTGATATATATTTAGCAATTTATTTAATTACTTTTTATTGTCTATCTTTTCCCAACTAGAATATAAGTTCAATTAGGGCAAGGGCTTTGACTTTTTTGTTCACTGCTACCTCGCTGGTGCCTAGAACAGTGTCTAGTACTGCAAGGGTACTTAAATACTTGTTGGATGGATATTGAATGACTGAGTCTTTTTCTATCTTCATCAGTCTAATCCTCCTCTGATCTCTTATTGCAATTACACATCATCTAGTTGGCAAATTTCAAAAACTTATGATGAACATTTTGGTACATGACTCTTTGAATTATGGTTTTCTCAAGGTATATGCCCAGTAGTGGGATTGCTGGGTCGTATGGTAGTTCTATTTTTAGATTTTTAAGGAACCTCCATACTGCTTTCCATAGTGGCTGTATCAATTTACATTCCCACCAACAGTGCAAGAGTGTTCCCTTTTCTCCACACCCTCTGCAGCATTTATTGTTTCTAGATTTTTTGATGATGACCATTCTGACCGGTGTGAGATGATATCTCATTGTAGTTCCAAAATGTTCATTGCAGCTCTATTTACAATAACCAGGACATGGAAGCAACCTAAGTGTCCATCATCGGATGAATGGATAAAGAAGATGTGGCACATATATACAATGGAATATTACTCAGCCATAAAAAGAAACGAAATGGAGGTATTTGTAGTGAGGTGGATGGAGTTAGAGTCCGTCATACAGAGTGAAGTAAGTCAGAAACAGAAGAACAAATACAGTATGCTAACACATATATATGGAATCTAAGGGGAAAAAAAAAAGGTCATGAAGAACCTAGTGGCAAGATGGGAATAAAGACACAGACCTACTAGAGAATGGACTTGAGGATATGGGGAGGGGGAGGGGTAAGATGTGACAGGGTGAGAGAGTGGCATGGACATATATACACTACCAAATGTAAAATACATAGCTAGTGGGAAGCAGCCACATAGCTCAGGGAGATCAGCTCGGTGCTTTGTGACCACCTAGAGGGGTGGGATAGGGAGGGTGGGAGGGAGGGAGATACAAGAGGGAAGAGATATGGGAACATATGTATATGTATAGCTGATTCACTTTGTTATAAAGCAGAAACTAACACACCATTGTAAAGCAATTATACTCCAATAAAGATGTTTAAAAAACAAAAAACAAAAAACTTATGATAAACTGTGACTCCTCTTTCATTTGCATTGAAAACTCTTCAGTCTCCAAGATCTTAGATTCCTCTCCCTTCACCATAATATCATTGAAAATTTTCCCTTGGCAACATTTGTTATTTACAGCTGTAGACTAGCTGGCCTTTACTACTGGCTCATTCAGTTTTTGTTACATGATGTTTCAGATACTCAGCCCTTCTATCAATCTGTCCTCTTCTATACTGTCACTGTATATTTCTAATCATGTGATTTTTGGCTTGAAAAACTTACATGGTTCTCATGGCCAGACAGTGCTTCTCAAACCATTTAGAGTAAAATACTAGTTTTATAAGAAAGCAGAAAATAACACACCATTGTAAAACAATTATACTCCAATAAATACATTAAAAAAAAATACTAGCTTTATTCCTCAATCTATTCCATATTAATGTTTTTGTAAAACATAATTTAAAATAAATGAAAAACAAGAAACCTACAAAATATAAGCTCAATGTTCATTGTTAAATTTAGCAGATATAAAATTAAATTTTAGCTAATATAATTTGAATGAAATAATAGGAGAAAAAGAAATTTCAAAACTGTACACTTTGGAAAAACACCATACATTTTGGTCATTTAAAGTATAATTATGGACAAAATATATAGAAAATATTTATTACACTTATAACTTTCAGTTGTTCTGCAGTCTGAAATAAACAAAATAATAAAGAAAATTGAAAACACCCATGTGTAATTCCTGTAAGTATACTTTGAACAATTACGCAAGTATGTCAACACCTAAAATTGTTAATGTGAAAAATGAACTTGCTTCTTGCTTAACTCATATACTCATCTCAATCTACGTTGCATTGATAGCAACCCCACCTGCAGAGGATAATGAATATATAAATGTTTTTTAAGTTTTTTGTTTTAACAGTATTCACAGGAGTATTAGCAATACTCAGTGTTCATACAGTATGTTGATGGGAATGGAAGAAATTTTAAAGCAATTTCGACAAGCTCAAAATATTTATTTTTTTCCTTTTATTCAAAATGAACAAATCATGCTGTATTTTCAAAAGTGATTTTTAACTCTTGGTCAGCAGAAAATTTCAATAATTTATCCTGGAATGTCATATCCTGGCATATCAAATTTAAATTATATTTTGATGTAAAAGGTAAATTTTAGATCCATGAATTTCCTATGTGTTAGTCTATTTTTGATGAAAAATAAAAAATTTAGAACTTTGTATCAACTTATCGGTTGTTCTGTTATAACCTACAACCTGTTTAGATGTGCAATAGGAAGGCCATCATAGCTTCATTAAAATCATTGCTACTTATGAAACCTGATAAAACAATCTATAGAGCTCTGTTCTTCCCATCTTCTAACTTTGTATCTGCCCTTTGATCATACCTTCCATTTGCAGGGGAATGTTATGATTAAATTAAAATACTAAAGATATATAAGAAATAAACAAGCTTGGTTGTTCATTGCATATCTTTAAAAAAAAGTTGGGGCCAAACTGGTTACTTCTCTTGCAGAAACCCTAAGAATGAACTCTAGAGTTCAAACTTTTGCAACACAACATTTTTCTCCCCATAAGCCATCATACCTCAGCACACAATAAGCTGTTCATGACCAATTTCCATGTTATTACATAATAATGAGAATACTTCCAATTTAATAATTGTGTAATTCACATTTTTCACTATGTCACTAAGTCACAGTTTGATTCAGCTTAACTTTTTTCAAAACATTCTCAGTGAAGGAAGCAGTGCATTGATTTATTTTCTGGTGTAAACGCCTTAATCTAGGCGATACCTCATTGTTTTCTTTGCATAGCAACAGTGCCATCAAATGAATACACTCCTACACAAAATAAGCACAAAATCACATTTGCTGATATGTTTCATGGGCTTGGATGTTAAGGCAACGTGGACGTACTATAAAACTTCATGAATAGTTATTCTCAATGGCTGGACTTACTTAATCTCAGACTGCTGACCACATGTCCGGCCTGCATACACACTTGCAGTAGCACTGTTCTAAATGCTGATTTCACATCTTCTCTCCTTTTTCTCCCCAGTACCTCTTCTCCCTCCCTCCTCTCAATTGATTACCTTGCTTTGTGTTTCACTGAGAAGACTGAAGCAATCAGAAGAAAATTTCAGTCTTCCACTATATGTCTACCACCTGCCAGCCCTGGGCCCACACATTTTGCTTTTATACCACCTTGGTCTCAGCCAATCCCTGTATTTGTGTATTAGATCCCATCCTTCCTCGTCTACTCAAAGACATCACTCTAACAATTCTCCACTCTGTCATACTCTTATTTTCAATTGGATTTTCCCCATTACATACAGTCTGTTATTTTTTAATTTGAAAGATTATGCATGCTTGTGCTCTTGCGTGTGCGCACACACACACACACACACACATCCTCACTTCCTTTTCCAGCTATTGGCTTCATTTCTTTGCTTCTCTTGGCAAATGAAAGCCCTTGAAAGCTTTCTGTATATGCATTGTCTTCAATAAATCTTTTCCTTCTCTTTTAAGCCCTCTTTAACCAGGCTTTCACCTCCATTTCTCCAGCAGAACTACCCTCCCCTAGGTCACCAACAACTTCCACATTGCTAGACGTGGTGGTCCATTCTCAGACTTCATCTTACTTCAGGCACAGCTTGCATTATTTTTTGACACGCCTCTATTCATTCTCATTGCTTTGATTGTCTCATTCAATTTCAAGGTTTTAAATACTCCCTATATGACAATGACTTGCGTTGTTACACGTTTAGCTCAGATCTCCTTTGGGATCCCAGGTTTGCACATTCCCACCCCACTGGCAACCTCCACCCTGATGTCTAACGTGCAGAACTAATATCAGTGGATAGCAGCTACATTCACTCAGTGGCTGAGGCAAAAGTCTTCCTTGAGGTCTTTCCCTCAGATGTCACATCCAGTCCCTGAACAAATTCTGTTGGACCCATATCCAAAGATAGGCAGAATTTAACTACTTCTCACTTCTGTAACTACCAGCTTGAACTAAGACACTATGATTGCTCACCTGGATTATTGCAATAACATCCTAACAAGTCTCCATGTTTGTATCTTTACCCTCCTCTTCAGTCTATTATCAATAAGCAACCAGAATGAGCCTTTAAAAATACAGGTCAGTTCATATCACTCCTCTGTCCAAAACCCTGGATTATATCTCCCTGTTTCACTCCAAGAAAAATTCCCAGTTCTTAACAATAAACAGCCTACAAGATCCTAAATGATCTTTGCTCCCCTTGTTACCTCTCTGACCTTTTGTTTTCCTTCTTGTCTCCTGATGTCTCAAACCCTCGCAGTCCCCACGGACCCTTTATTTTTTTGAGCATACCAGCCACACATTCTTTCCTCTACATGGAATGTTCCTCCTTCAGACATTTTCTTGGTTAATTCCCTCACTTTCTTCAAGTCTTACCTCAAATATTGATATTATCTTCTTAATAAAGCCAATTTCAACCAACTTATTAAATACAGCAACTTCCCCTTCCTGCCCAGGCATCCCACTAACAGTTAAAAAGCATTTATTTATTATATTTATTATTTATTGTTTGTCTTTCTCCCAAATAGAATTTAAGCTCCTCAAAGTAGGGATTGTTTTTGTTTTCACTCACTGACACATTTCAAGTGCCTAGAATAGTACCCTTTGCATAATAGGAAAAATATTGGTTGAATGGATAAATTATTGAATAATTAATGAAGAAGTAAATCTTCTACATGAGACTTAAAAGAAAGGGCCCACTAAATGCTCAGAAAAATAAATTAAATAAGGCCACATTTAGGAAATTATACAGTTTCACAACACAAAAGATAGAGAGAAAAACATAATTTATGGGGAGAAAGCACATGTCACAAAGAATGGCAGGACAGTATATCACCTACAAAGGAAGTAGAGTCAAGCTGGCATGGTTGCTAAGAACATGAGTGAATGCCTCCAGTGTCCTGAGGAGAAAATCATTGTCTCAAGCAGACTATTAATCAAATATGAGAAAAGTATGAAGAAGTTTCTTAGAGGTAAAAATACTTATACTTTGTTTCTATTGAACCATTCTTTGGAACTTAATGAAATATATGCCACAGTAAATGATGTTAGAACCAGATCTGTGTATCAAGATACAAAAGATCTGCAGGAGAAGGATGGAAGATCCCAATGTGATCCTCAGAGTTTCCAACCTAGGTCAATGCAGGAGGATGGATGGCTCCAGTAGAGAGGTTGATTTCTGGGTGGAGGTGGAGGGGAAACAGGGTTATATTATGCTTGACATATTGAAAGAAGACATGTTGCTATAAAGTCAGAGAAAGACAAATGGAATCTCCAAGAAATACAAATAGAAATACAAAAAATTTTTAATCACCACAAACTAGGAATAAGTTCATATTGTCAAAAAGATCTTAATTACTATTTATTGTTTTTTAACTTTTATAACCAACTTTTAGAAACCATAGCAGATTTTATTGTGGAAATACACAAGGGACTAAAAAGCTCAACAACACTGGCAATGTTAAAGTGAAAATAGATTATATAGTATGGGCACTAAGGGGGGATGACAAGGAAAAGGTGGGAATTACAAATTAGGGAGCCAGGAGTTACTCTAAAATTGATGGGAGAAGATAATAGGGAATCAATACATAAGGGCTAAATATAACATGTCAAGAAATAACCACTAAAAATATAATTTAGAGATGTGGCAATGGCCCCTAAAGAACAACATGGTAAATGGTGAAAAAGGGCTGCCTGTGAGGAGCAGGGTCAGGAACAGTCTAGGGATGCTTCGCTTTAGACATGTGGACTGCTAGGAGCCTTCAAAGTATTAATATGCATTTAAACTACTCTTTAATAGTAGCTGCTATATGGAAGGGTCCTCTGACACTGCTATGACCAAAGGAAATGTGAAATTCCTTGACTTCTAAGCCTTTCCAAACGACATGATTTAACTGCATGCCTGTGCTACTTCAATAGACATATTTTAAGATTAAGTTTAAAAAGACTATAAAACAGTGCTTTGATTATGGGCATTGTGCACTCATGGGTGCATACAGCAACCCTTAGTCTATTCTGTAGTCCCCCTAGGATAATGGATTGTTAATTGTTATCCAGAACATGTTATCATCCTACAAGACTTGCACCATTACTGGAATTGCCTAGGTGCTTGACAAACGTGTTCAATAAATTAACAAACAAAGCAATGTCTCATTTTTTCCTTTTCAATGAAAAATTTCAAGATTCTCAAAAACTTTTATTCCTCTAACAAAATTACATATATGTGTGTATATATTATATATTTATACACACACATACATATATATGTGTAATGTGTATAATCATATCTTTTAAAAGATCATTTCTCTATACTACAGACTCAATATTTGAGCATCCTCATTTCTATATATTGTCTTGCACGTAATGAGCACTGAGTAAATATGTGCTGCATGAGGGAACGGTAAATAAATTGGTTGTGTTAGTACATGTCAACGGATCATTTTCTGTAGCTTCTCTAATAGAGATAAATCATTTGCTTAATGGAGACTGCAAATGATAAAGGCCAATTCCATCTTGATTTAGAAAGAGCATGCTCATAAATCTGAGAACATGGTATAACCAAGACAGTCCTTCAAATCACTCTGTATGATGATAATAGTAATGATAACATCTAACTTTTAGTAAGTATATACTCTGTGCTCGGCATGGTCCTGAGCTCTTTATGTTTATGAAATCATTCAACTCTTACAATCACCCCATGAAGTGGACATTATTGTTGAGTTTTCATCCTTATTTTACCGAAGGAAAAATTGTGAAGTAACTTGATCAAAGTCATCAGAGAGGATATGGTGGAGCCGGATATCAAACCTGGGAAATATGACCATGCTGTGTGAAATAAAGGGTCTTGCATGAGATCATCCTGGGACAGTTATCACTTTACTAGGCAGGCTCACACTTCATTTTAGACATGCAGCCTGATAGGAAATTTCAAATTAATAATATCCAATTAAACTATTATTTAATAGCTACTCTTTGAAAAGGTCTTTTGGCAAGCTATGACCAAAGGAAAGGGGTGTGTGTGTGTGTGTGTGTGTGTGTGTGTGTGTGTGAAACTCTGGACAATGAGGAATCCCACTCAAAGGGGTGAGTCATCCTAAGAAAGGCCACTGGTCTCCCTATGTGTCCCTACAGCAGCATCTTCAATTACACTCTCTGCAAATCGTTGTTTTGAAGAGTCTGCTCTCTCACATTTTCATAATACCACAAATCCTTGTTAGTGCAAATGAAATACCTATTTACTCATCTATCTCTGATATGCCTATGGAGATACCATCTACAAATCTACCCAAACTCCTAGGCAGCACCTCACAATTCAGAAGCTTCTTTCAAAATATATTAATATTTGAACAAATAAAGAATCAGATCCTAGTAGGAAAAACAACTAACTCAAATAGCTGATAGTTCAAAAAAATGTTTTCACATATCCTGCACAAGGGAAAATACACTGAACAATTCCAGAGGGTCAATACTTGTGAAAACAGAGAACTCAGTCAATTCTGTGGGAGCAAAAAAGCACTCAACTGTGTATCTGTCAATCTTAGTCTCCCAGTTTATCCCTCCCCCCTCCCCACTTTCCCCCCGGTAACCATAAGTTTGTTTTCTACATCTGTGACTCTATTTGTTTTGTAAATAAGTTCATCTGTACCATTTTTTTTTTTAGATTCCATATTTAAGCAATATCATATGATATTTGTCTTTCTCTGTCTGACTTATTTCACTTAGTATGATAACTAATAAGGGCTTACTGTATAGCACAGGGAACTCTTCTCAATAGTCTGTAATGACCTACATGGGAAAATAATCTAAAAAAGAGTGGATATATGTATATGTATAACTGATACACTTTGCTGTACAGCAGAAACTAACACAACATTGTAAATCAACTATACTCTAATAAAAATGTTTTTAAAAAGAACTCAACTGAATGGGCAACCAGTACACAAATCAAGGTAAAATCATTAAATTCAAATGTTAGAAATATTGCAATGATAACCTTAGCTTTTCTTTTTTTTCCCTCTTCTTCCCTTTCCTTATGTGTATCCTTTCAATCAGTAGCCAGAGCTCTGAGATCACCAATAAATTCCCAACATTGGAAAAATAGCAATAGTGAAGATTTTTTCATACCTTGAGACTCATTATTAAAATTACCAAAACCCACAATTGGGTTCTTGAGCATAAGTAATCAAATGTTGCAGGTCTTCTTTTTTCTTTTTTTTTCCATACATATTTTATTTTATTTATTTATTTATTTATTTTTTGGCTGTGTTGGTCTTCGTTTCTGTGCGAGGGCTTTCTCTAGTTGTGGCAAGCGGGGGCCACTCTTCATCGCGGTGCGTGGGCCTCTCACTATCGCGGGCTCTATTGTTGCGGAGCACAGGCTCCAGACGCGCAGGCTCAGTAATTGTGGCTCACGGGCCCAGTTGCTCCGTGGCATGTGGGATCTTCCCAGACCAGGGCTCGAACCCGTGTCCCCTGCATTGGCAGGCAGACTCTCAACCACTGCGCCACCAGGGAAGCCTTGCAGGTCTTCTTAAGGAGGTAAACATGTTCATTAACCACTAAACACCAATTTTATGATAGTTTAGGTCAAGTGTTACCAGTTCATACTAGTGAGACAGAAGCTGTTTCTCTTTTCTGAGCCTCTCACTGTACATGTTTGTTGAATTTCTGATGACCTTAGTGCTTGTATTAACACCTTTGAGTTATTGCAGGTGATAGAAACCCCAATTCCCTGTCAGCTCTCAAAACAAATCACCCCAGATTATCCGCATCCCTTTCTTTCCAGCTGGTGTGATAAAATGAGTGAAGAGAAATACAGAGCTAAAACTTTCTTTAAGAAAGATAGAAATCTGATTAACATTAGTGAGGTGACCATCTATTTTTTTCTGGATGCTGAAAGAGTTAAGATCGGGGCCTTTCAACCTGTAAAATGACCCCATGAATGATGACTTCTTCAGAAATCAAGAGTTTGTCAGTGAATTAACTAGAACAGGCAATATATGTTTCCTAAATAAATGTTTACTTCACTACAAGCCAGAGGTCCCAGAAAGTTTGACATTTCAAAAATAAGCTTTGTGTTATGCCTAGTGAGCTCATATCTATACCAAATGCAAATCAATGTCCAGAAAGTGCTTGAAGCATTTTAATTGAAATAATCAAAGAATGTTTAAAGGTGTGTAAATGTTTTGTTAGCAGTGATATTGTCAGGCACACACATTTTAACAAATATTCAATCCAGTTTAAGAAGCGCTACACCTTATCATAGAGAAAAGATATTCCTGAAATGCTGGGTCTTACCTGTCCAGGTATAGATAGCAGAGTCCTTGGTGTATACACATATGTATGTGGGGCTGGAGAAAAATGAACCGGGACTAAGGAAACATTCCTTTCAGTACACACAGCCACCCACTGGCTGCTGGACCCAAAACCCTAGGTTCTTCTGAACAATAATATGTCAGGTTACTCCCTTCCCTGCTCGAAACAGGTGGGGAGAGCTGACTTGTGCAGTTTGAAAAGATGGTTTATAGCTGAAGCTACTTGACTCTGACTTTTGGGGAGTGGGGGAGGGGACAACTGGCCAAAGAGTCTTTCATTTTTAACTCACCATTGTAAGGAGGGGCAAATCTGGTGCAGTCACTTTTGCACTTTGTGAGATCAGGACTGAAATTAATCACAGGTGAGATATGGGCATGTTTTACTGGTGAAAAACAATGCAGGGTGAAGACGTCTGCACACTTACATTTAAGGGAACATATCGTAGTGCAAATTGGGTCATCTCAGGAAATATAAAAGCATTATTCCTCTGAGATTTGAAAAAAAAATGTAATTACTTTTTCCACCAAGCATGATTCTTTCCAATGACCTTCATTTTTGTTTTCTGGAAATGAAAAGAGGTTTACATTAAAAAGGCATTTCCTCTGACTCTGTGTCCTTGAGCTGCACAAAATGTAAACCATTCCCTCCTTCCCTCTTTTGAAGAAAGAGGAGGCTTCAATCTTTCCTTCTGAACACGGTCCATCTAAATAAGGAGATGGAGTCCCATCTTTTCTATCAGCCCCATTGTTTGACTTGTCAGTAATAACACTTGAGCTGAAATTGTACAGGCGTCCTGCTAATTTAGTAATTATTGACATGGTGCTGAGCAGGAAATGATAGCAAACAGAAGGAACTGTTAAGGAGAGATGAAATAAAAGAGGTTCATATCATTGTTGAATAATGGTTGAGATCATTTTGTGCTTTAAGTAGGTCCAAGACACCTTTTTCCATTTTCCTGAAACATTTATAATTTATGCTTTGTAATAGTTCCAAATATTTTTAGGACACTGGACTTTGTTTGAGAATCTTTCCAAACTGAATGGGGATCACGAAGCACACACACAGATGAGTGGGTGATGTGACCTGCTGCAGCTTCCCATTTAAGTGACAGCCCCTTTCAATCTCAACCTGCCTCTCCTCCTAATGCTTTCTTTTCTGTCCTTCTCCTTTTTAAAATTTGCATTTCTATTTATTGTCATCTTAGCTCTAGCTAAGGTCTTTGTTGCTAGGATAGGCAATGCAACCCATGCAGCTACAGCTATAGATGGCATCTTTAATTATTTATTTATTTATTTTAATTTGGAGTCTTTGCATAGCTATAGGAGCTCCCCTAAAGTTTGGTAAGCATGGGTTTGAATGGATCATTTTTTTAAAAATTGCATATTTGTACATTAATGTAATTGTACCAGAGTAACGCACACATGTGTTTATTAATGTATGTGTGTGATGACAAAAGTCATAAAAATATTGAGACCAGAGTATACAAATTTGGAAATGATTTGCTAGAAGAATATAAATATGGACTCAGAAAATGCAGTGTATATTTTCATAATGCTGATATTGGAGAACAAGAATGATACCTTTTGTATGGGGCAATCCTGTTACATGGCATTTACTATTATGTAATGATTTTGTATCAGAACATAATTTGCCAAAGCTAGAGGACAAAGCCTTCTAGCATAATAAAATGTGTTAAGTTTGTTTGTGCTACAACAAAGTTGTATGGTATTACATTTTCCTCAATATATCCTGTAATCAAATCACCACAATTTTAAAAAGAACTGGAAACTTATTTTTTTAATGTAGCATTATTAGCTTTTACAATGCTTCACCAAAAGGAGTACAGATATATGATATAATAAAAATACGTAAGGCAAATAAGAATAGAATAAAGGATGGGAAAGAAAGAAACCTAGATGTCTTGAAGAGCTGGGTGGTAGGAGATTGTGATGAAAATGACAGTAGCAATGCTTATTTGCGATAAGAAAGAAGCTAAGATGTGTCTACCACCCTCATGTGCCAGGTGCCATCTGTAGCACTTACCATGAAGTAACTTATTTACTCTTCTAAAAATATATTTTTCATATTTTACCAAGGAGTAATCTGACACTCAGAGGGGAGGTTCAAAATGTCCAAATTCATGATTATGGTTTTAGCAGTCATTGGCTTTTTACCTCTCTGATTTCTGAGCCAGAGCTCTCAAACACTACACTATTTTGCTCCTTCTAACTTTCTTCTCTTCTTTATGTTCCTATTTTTCTATGGTTGACATTATTACTATAGGGATTAAACAAAACACAGACAATTAAAAAAGCACCCAGCATAACATGAATTTACAATAGGTCACATCACATCTCACTGCTATGCTACTGTCTAGTTCCTTATACTACGAGTATCATTTTTTTCCTGTGGCCTTCACATTTTTAAAAACTCCATTGTGTGTTTAAATATGATAATGTTGGAGAAATAGTGCAAGTGCTAAAGTACCAAATCAATGGGGAGGTGCCAGGGATAAACAAGCAAAAATTTTATCTGATATGTATCTGAGAAAAACACCTGCCCATTAGAAACAGAAAAGCACACTTAGCTATATATATTTTGGAAGAATCATGTCAGACTTGTACACAGATAATCTTAAAGTGTTTTCATTCCATTGAAAAGTGACATACTTAAAAATTCCTCTTTGGTTGTGTCACAAAATAATCCCTTTCATGATGTTCTGTTGAGTTGTCAGGCTGCACAGTCACAGCACAAATGGAGAGTTGTCAGTTTCATTTGTCTCTACTGCTATGTAGATAAATTTCTCAGCTCAGTTTCTGGGCTAGTTGTGATCAGAACAGTCTTAATAAGTACAGAGACAGTCTATTTAGGAATTCAAAATACAATTGATTAGGGCTACCCAAGCTGTCCCGACATTCCTTTCTCCAGGAAGTGTATTATGTACTGTAGGCAAGCTGAAAAAAAAAATTGTTATATGTCATTGTGTGAACATCCATATATATACATATATGTATTCTTACCCTCTATGTAAAAAGTATGTCAGCTTATTATTCTATCTCGAGATAGCTTGAATCTCAAGATAGGTGATTTTACCTGCAGCGTACTGGAATCTATGTCCCAATCAATTGTTGACATGTGATATAAGGAAGTGGCACAGAGAGCCCTAATAATGGCTGTTGGAAGTAACAAGTCAAAGCCCTTCCATCAATGCCAGGGCAAGCACCCTACAGGGTTACTTACAGAATCTCAGGGTTAAGTGTTTACAGTTCCTTGATCTGTGGGTTAACATATTCATATTAGACAAAGGCCTATCACATTCCTTGTATTTCAGTAGAGGTGATTCAGTTGAAGATGTCTTAAAACTATATTTATTTTAAGAGTAAATAAATACTTCAGCACCATTTTTTGAAGAAAAATAAACCTTGATATTCCTGTTGTCACTGAAGACCTAATATGTCTGATTTTTCCCTCTGTTTAAATGTTTTTAGGACATATTCATCACCCTGTATCCCTGTATCCTGGCATCTTCTCAGTTGTAAAGTCAAGTGAACTGAAATAATTTGTCTTCATAGCTGGTTCTGATCAGTTATAGCTATAGATGGGTGTCCCCTCGCCATATGATTCCATAGTATTTTGTACAGATTTTAGAGTGTACGTCCCTGTAGGTGTCTGTCTTATGCAAAGATTTGTGAACGGAAGCCCTAGTTTGTGTCACCCATCTTTGTATCTCTAGCACCCAGATCCAAATGCCCTCTTCCTCACTATGAACACCTGCAGGACAGGACAAAGATCATATTCCTTATGTAAATAAATGAGTAATCAGAAAAGACTATCTTCATTTAGAAGAGTCTGTTATTAGGAAGGGAAATAATTGAGGATGACAGAAGTAATGCTCCATTTACAATTTGGGTGTATGCAAGTTTAGCTCAGAATCCAGCCTGAAAAAGTTGAAGGCATGCAGTGATAGTGTTGAGTCCAATTTTTACACTCAGAGCTATGAAAGACTGATTTCAGAAAGACTGATTTTTGCTGGAAGTTCATAACAAGGATGGACTACTGCCGGGCTTTCCACTATTCCTGCTGCATCTCCACCCAGGAACAATTCTCCTACCATGTGGCCCTTATATTATCATTCCACAGGTGAAGCCCAGCAGTTTGTGACCTGCCCACAATAACTAGGGCTGATTGGACCAAGTGTGAACCAGCAACTGTAGTTGATGTATCAGCTGGTCAGAAACCTACCATCCGTGAGGTCTGAATCAAAACCATGAGATGGCTAATTAGATTGGTTCAAGTGGGAAATAGATGGGTTGGAGGAACTAGTGGCAGGTGACAGAGGAACTGTGTTATGAGGATCAGGATCATGGGTATTAGTTCACTTTGGACAGGATGAAACAACTGAGAAAACTGTTAATGCCTCAAACACAAGAAAAGCTTATTTTCACTCTTATAAGAAGCCATGTAAGATGCATATAATCAGTAGGTGGCTTTCCTCAAGCAATGGTGCAAGGACTCAGGATTCTTCTCCTTTGTAACTTTATCATCCCCAAGGAACGTTGTGGCCCTGCCATCCCCTAGAGAGAAAGGGAATATACACGAAGGATATAGGCTTTTATTTATTTATTTTTATTTTCTTTTAATCTCCCAATTCATCACACCACAACCCCGATCCCCCGCCACTTCCCCCTTGGTGTCCATACGTTTTTTCTCTACATCTGTGTCTCAATTTCTGCTCTGCAAACCAGTTCATCTGTACCGTTTTCTAGGTTCCGCATATATGCGTTAATATACGATATTTGTTTTTCTCTTTCTGACTTACTTCACTCTGTATGACAGTCTCTAGATACATCCACGTCTCTACAAATGATCCAGTTTCGTTCTTTTTCATGGCTGAGTAGTATTCCATTGTATATATGTACCATGTCTTCTTTATCCATTCATCTGTCGATAGGCATTTAGCTTGCTTCCATGACCTGGCTATTGTAAATAGTGCTGCAATGAACATTGGGGTGCATGTGTCTTTTTGAATTATGGTTTTCTCCTAGTATATGCCCAGTACTGGGATTTCTGGGTCATATGGTAAGTCTATTTTTAGTTCTTTAAGGAACTTCCATACTGTTCTCCATAGTGGCTGTATCAATTTACATTCCCACCAACAGTGCAAGAGGCTTCCCTTTTCTCCACACCCTCTCCAGCATTTGTTGTTTGTAGATTTTCTGATGATGCCCTTTCTAACTGGTGTGAAGTGATACCTCATTGTAGTTTTGATTTGTATTTCTCTAATAATTAGTGATGTTGAGCAGGTTTTCATGTGCTTCTTGGCCATCTGCATGTATTCTTTGGAGAAATGTCTATTTAGGTCTTCTGCCCATTTTTGGATTGGGTTGTTTTTTTAATATTGAGCTGCATGAGCTGTTTATATATTTTGGAGATTAATCCTTTGTCTGATGATTCATTTGCAAATATTTTCTGCCATTCTGAGGGTTGTCTTTTTGTCTTGTTTATGGTTTCCCTTGCTGTGCAAAAGCTTTTAAGTTTCATTAGGTCCCATTTGCTTATTTTTGTTTCTACTTCCATTACTCTAAGAGGTGGATCAAAAAATATCTTGCTGTGATTTATGTAAAAGTGTGTTCTTCCTATATTTTCCTCTAAGAGTTTTATAATGCCCAGTCTTACATTTAGGTCTCTAACCCATTTTGAGTTTATTTTTGTGTATGGTGTTAGGAAGTGTTCTAATTTCATTCTTTTACATGTAGCTGTTCCAGTTTTCCCAGCACCACTTATTGAAGAGACTGTCTTTTCTCCATTGTATGTCTTTGCCTCCTTTGTCACAGATTAGTTGACCATAGGTGTGTGGGCTTATCTCTGGGCTTTCTATCCTGTTCCATTGATCTATATTTTTGTTTTTGTATCAGTACCATATTGTCTTCATTACTATAGCTTTGTAGTATAGTCTGAAGTCAGGGAGTCTGATTCCTCCAGCTCCTTTTTTTTTCTCTCAAGACTGCTTTGGCTATTTGGGGTCTTTTGTTTCTCCATACAAATTTTAAGATTTTTTATTCTAGTTCTGTAAAAAATGCCATTGGTTATTTGATAGGGATTGCATTGAATATGTAGATTGCTTTGGGTAGTATAGCCATTTTCACAATACTGATTCTTCCAATCCAAGAACATGGTATATCTCTCTATCTGTTGGCATCATCTTTAATTTATTTCATCAGTGTCTTATAGTTTTCTGCATACAGGTCTTTTGTCACCCTAGGTAGGTTTATTCCTAGATATCTTATTATTTTTGTTGCAGTGGTAAATGGGAGTGTTTCCTTAATTTCTCTTTCAGATTTTCCATCATTAGTGTATAGGAATGCAAGAGATTTCTGTGCATTAATTTTGTATCCTGAAACTTTACGAGATTCATTGATTAGCTCTAGTAGTTTCCTGGTGGCATCTTTAGGATTCTCTATGTATAGTATCATGTCATCTGCAAACAGTGACAGTTTTATTTCTTCTTTTCCAATTTGTATTCCTTTTATTTCTTTTTCTTCTCTGATTGCCGTGGCTAGGACTTCCAAAACTATGTTGAATAATAGTGGTGAGAGTGGACATCCTTGTCTGGTTCCTGATCTTAGAGGAAATGCTTTCAGCTTTCCACCATTGAGAATGATATTTGCTGTGGGTTTGTCATATATGGTCTTTATTATGTTGAGGTAGGTTCCCTCTATGCCCACTTTCTGGAGAGTTTTTATCATAAATTGGTGTTGAATTTTGTCAAAAGCTTTCTCTGCATCTATTGAGATGATCGTATGGTTTTTATTCTTCAATTTCTTAATATGGTGTATCACATTGATTGATTTGCGTATATTGAAGAATCCTTTCATCTCTGGGATAAATCCCACTTGATCATGGTGTATGATCCTTTTAATGTGTTGTTGGATTCTGTTTGCTAGTATTTTGTTGAGGATTTATGCATCTATATTTATCAGTAGATATTGGTGTGTAATTTTCTTTTTATTTAGTATCTTTGTCTGGTCTTTGTATCAGGGAGAAGGTGGCCTCATAGAATGAGTTTGGGAATGTTCTTTCCTCTGCAATATTTTGGATAAGTTTGAGAAGGATGGGTGTTAGTTCTTCTCTAAATGTTTGATAGAATTCACCTGTAAAGACATCTGTCCTGGACTTTTGTTTTATGGAAGATTTTTAATCACAGTTTCAATTTTATTACTTTTGATTTGTCTATTCATATTTTCTATTTCTTCCTGGTTCAGTCTTGGAAGAGTATACCTTTCTAAGAATTTTTCCATTTCTTCCAGGTTGTCCATTTTTTTTGGCATAGAGTTGCTTGTAGTAGTCTCTTAGGATGCTTTGTATTTCTGCAGTGTCTGTTGTAAATTCTCCTTTTTCATTTCTAATTTTATTAGTTTGAGTCCTCTCCCTCTTTTTTTTGATGAGTCTGGCTAATTGTTTATCTATTTTGTTTATCTTCTCAGAGAACCAGCTTTTAGTTTTATTGATCTTTGCTATTGTTTTCTTTGTTTCTATTTCATTTATTTCTGCTCTGATCTTTATGATTTCTTATCTGCTAACCTTGAGTTAAGTTTGTTCTTCATTCTCTAGTTTCTTTAGGTGTAATGTTAGATTGTTTATTTGAGATTTCTCTTGTTTCTTGAGATAGGCTTGTATAGCTATAAACTTCCCTCTTAGAACTGCTTTTGCTGCATCCCATAGGTTTTGGATCATCGTGTTTTCATTGTCATTTGTCCCTAGGTATTTTTTTATTTCCTCTTTGATTTCTTTAGTGATCTCTTGGTTATTTAGTAACATATTTTTTAGCCTCCATGTGTTTGTGGTTTTTACATTTTTTTCCCTGTAATTGATTTCTAATATCATAGCATTGTGGTCAGAAAAGATGTTTGATATGGTTTCAGTTTTCTTAAATTTACGGAGGCTTAGTTTGTGATACAAGATGTGATCTATCCTGGAGAATGTTCCATGCGCACTTGAGAAGAAAGTGTAATCTGCTGTTTTTGGATGGAATGGCCTATAAATATCAATTAAATCTATCTGGTCTATTGTGTCATTTAAAGCTTCTGTTTCCTTATTAATTTTCTGTTTGGATGATCTGTCCATTGGTGTAAGTGATGTGTTAAAGTCCCCCACTGTTATTGTGTTACTGTCGATTTCCTCTTTTAGAAGTGTTAGCAGTTGCCTTATGTATTGAGGTGCTCCTATGTTGGGTGCATATATATTTATAATTGTTATATCTTCTTCTTGGATTGTTCCCTTGATCATTATGTCATGTCCTTCCTTGTCTCTTGTAACATTCTGTATTTTAAAGTCTATTTTATCTGATATGAGTATTGCTATTCCAGCTTTCTTTTGATTTCCATTTACATGGAATATCTTTTTTCCATCCCTTCACTTTCAGTCTGTATGTGTCCCAAGGTCTGAAATGGGTCTCTTGCAGACAGCATATATATGGGTCTTGTTTTTGTATCCATTCTGCAGGCCTGTGTCTTTTGGTTGGGGCATTTAATCCATTCACGTTTAAGGTAATTATCAATATGTATGTTCCTATGACCATTTTCTTAATTGCTTTGGGTTTGTTTTTGTAGGTCCTTTTTTTTCTCTTGTGTTTCCCACTTAGAGAAGTTCCTTTAGCATTTGTTGTAGAGCTGGTTTGGTGGTGCTGAATTCTTTTAGCTTTTGCTTGTCTGTAAAGCTTTTGATTTCTCCTTCGAACCTGAAGGAGATCCTCGCCCTTGCTGGTAGAGTAATCTTGTTTGTAGGTTCTTCCCTTTCATCACTTTAAGTATATCATGCCACTCCCTTCCGGCTTGTAGAGTTTCTGCTGAGAAATCAGCTGTTAACCTTATGGGAGTTCCCTTGTATGTTATTTGTCATTTTTCCATTGCTGCCTTCAATAATTTTTCTTTGTCTTTAATTTTTGCCAATTGGATTACTATGTGTCTTGACAAGTTTCTCCTTGGGTTTATCCTGTATGGGACTCTCTGAGCTTCCTGGACTTGGGTGGCTATTTCCTTTCCCATGTTAGGGAAGTTTTAGACTATAATCGCTTCAAAAATTTTCTTAGGTCTCTTCTTTCTCTCTTCTCCTTCTGGGACCCCAATAATGCGAATGCTGTTGCGTTTAATGTTGTACCAGCGGTTTCTTAGGCTGTCTTCATTTCTTTTCATTCTTTTTTCTTTATTCTGTTCTGCAGCAGTGAATTCCACCATTCTGTCTTCCAGGTCGGTTATCCTTTCTTCTGCCTCAGTTATTCTGCTATTGAGTCCTTCTAGTGTATTTTTCATTTCAGTTATTGTGTTGTTCATCACTGTTTGTTTGTTCTTTAATTCTTCTAGATCTTTGTTAAACATTTCTTGCATCATCTCGATGTTTTCCTCCATTCTTTTTCTGAGGTCCTGGATCATCTTCACTATCATTATTCTGAATTCTTTTTCTGGAAGGTTGCCTATCTCCATTTCATTCAGTTGTTTATCTGGGGTTTTATTGTTCTTTCATCTGGTACATAGCCCTCTGCATTTTCATCTTGTCTATCTTTCTGTGAATGTGGTTTTTGTTCCATAGGCTGCAGGATTGTAGTTCTTCTTTCTTCTGCTGTCTGCCCTCTGGTGGATGAGGCTATCCAAGAGGCATGTGGAAGTTTCCTAATGGGCGGGACTGGTGGTAGATAGAGCTGGCTGTTGCTCTGGTGGGCAGAGCTCAGTAAAACTTTAATCCACTTGTCTGGTGATGGGTGGGGCTGGCTTCCCTCCCTGTTGGTTGTTTGGCCTGAGGCCACCCAATACTGGAGCCTACCAGGGCTCTTTGGTGAGGCTAATGGCAGACTCTGGGAGGGCTCACACCAAGGGGTCCTACCCAGAACTTCTGCTGCCAGTTTCCTTGTCCCTTGGTGAGCCACTGCTGCCCCCCGCCTCTGCAGGAGACCCTCCAACACTAGCAGGTAGGTCTAGTTCAGTTTCCTATGGGGTCACTGCTCCTTCCCCTTGGTCCTGATGCACACACTACTTTGTGTGTGCCCTCCAAGAGTGGAGCCTCTGTTTCCCCCAGTCCTGCCAAAGTCCTGCAATCAAATCCTGCCAGCCTTCAAAGTCTGATTCTCTAGGAATTCCTCCCCCCCATTGCCAGACCCCTAGGTTGGGAAGCCTGACATGTGGCTCAGAACCTTCACTCCGGTGGGTGGACTTCTGTAGTATAAGTGTTCTCCACTTTGTGAGTCACCCACCCAGCAGTTATGGGATTTGATTTTATTGTGATAGCTCCCCTCCTACCATCTCATTGCAGGTTCTCCTTTGTCTTTGCATATGGGGTATCATTTTTGGTGAGTTCCAGTGTCTTCCTGTCGATGATTGTTCAGCAGTTAGTTGTGCTTCCGTTGTTCTCTAAAGAAGGAGTGAGAGTATGTCCTTCTGCTCCACCCTCTTGAACCAATCTCGGACATAGGCTTCTTAAAAGCCTGGGCTTGATGCTGTTACTTCCCTTCAGATTCCATTAGTGAAGACCAGTGATGTGACCACCTTTAATTGCAGGGGATGCTGGGAAATTTGTAGCACTGTATGTAAAGAGAGACAAAGAAATAGATTGTTGGTGACCTGCTACAGACCCAAACCAAGAGACATAAGCAAGTCAGAGTTACAATGAGTCATAAAGAGATGGCTGAGTTACTCAGGGAAGAAGAAAACAGAAGCAAAAGTCCTGAGAGAAAGAGAAACTGTTAAACTACCTTGATCCCACTTTTTACATTGTTCTTTTTCTGAAATCCTCACAATATTCTTAGTATATTCTTATGATATGCCACCCTTTAACAGAGTTGGCATGAGTAGTTATTTCCTTGCAACCAAAGAAAGACACAGTGCACAGCAGTGTAGATTTAGAAGAGGAGAGAGGTTACATTAAAAGAGTATTAATATAATCAGATGATATTTTATAGACTTATTTTGTATGAATCTATTAACACAATCTGTACTTTTTTTCTGTATATTCAAACTAGAATTGAGAAAACTGAGACCAAGACACTATCAAAAATGAATTATTTCCATGATTCTCTCAGTAGAAAGCAGTGACATGAAAAGCTAACTTGCAAGCTATGCTTAATACTTGATTTCAGTTATCTCTTTTCCTTAAAACTAGGATTTCCCAACAGTGACTTCACTTGGAATCTTTCTAAGTTACAGAAATATTAGCAGTTTACTTTGGTCATATCCTGGTCCAATGCAGCAGCCCTATCTCATGGACATAAACCTAATTAAACTAAAAATAGAAAGGGAAAAGCTGAATTCTAAAGCATTTCTCTCCCTCTCTCAAGCTGGAGGGGAACATTTCCACTCAAAGAACAGCTCCACTCACCTTACTACATCTCACACAGGCAATGTGAGCAGCACAGAGAATTCAATCACATTTTCCCCTGAGGCTGGCGACAATTAAAAACTAGCTGCCATAAGACAGTATTTACAGATCTTTACAGCAAACACAAATTGGCACTTTTCATCAAGATAAGGCAATGTATGCCACACATACCATGGGACTCAAATATAACTGTTCCCTTCAATGTCTAACATCTTTGAAATGAGTGAGGCTATTAATAGGAGCAATGCTTTCAATGCCATTGTGAATTCCACTATTCACAGTTTTTATTTTTTTTCCTTCAAACCAGCACCAGTCAGCTGGACTCTTGATCAGTTTGGTAGAAGTTGGAAGATACATGATATTTGGAGAGAGAGAATATAATTTAAGGAAAAAATACTTGGAGGAATGAAATTTTGTAGATGCCTTGCCATTTGCAAATGCTCTTGTTCTGTCTCCTTTTGGATAACTTTCCCTTCCCTCACCTTCCCAATATTGCTATAACATTGTATCCGATATTTAAGAAATGTTTTGTTTTAATGTCACCTGATTTTATCCTTTTCTAAATCTGTTTTCTAACTGATTCAATATTTCAAGGCAACAAAGAGAAAATGACTTTGTTATTGAATTGGAAACAAAAGATACAGTGGAGAAGTATATTAAAATGTTCAGAAAATCCTACACTGAAATCTGTTTACTAAGCTACCAGCTGTCACTTCCTCTCCTGGCTACCGTGCACTACTTATCCAGAACTGTCACTTCACAATCATCCTTACTCTATGGTATATTTGCTCAGATGTTTTCTGTTTTGTTTTTTGTTTTTTTTTAAGTCTACAAAATAAAAAAAAAAACCATTTCATATCTAACCATACTATACATTTGCTTTCATTATCAACTAAATTCAATAAGCTCCCTTTCAAAATGACTTATAATGGACATTGGTAAGGGAGTGATGTAATGTTCAATCTATTTAATAGTAAAAGTCAAAGAATTAAACTAAATAACCAGTTCAGATTTGCAGTTTAGCCAACGACAACAGAAATCGTGAGAGTGGAACAGAATATGTTGACTGGAGTACTTAAGAGTTCAATCATGAATTTTTTTTTTTTTAAACATCTTTATTGAAGTATAATTGCCTTACAATGGTGTGTTAGCTTCTGCTTTATAACAAAGTGAATCAGTTATACACATACAATATGTTCCCATATCTCTTCCCTCTTGCATCTCCCTCCTTCCCACCCTCCCCATCCCACCCCTCTAGGTGGTCACAAAGCACCGAGCTGATCTCCCTGTGCTATGTGGCTGCTTCCCACTAGCTATCTATTTTACATTTGCTAGTGTATATATGTCCATGACACTCTCTTACCCTGTCACATCTCACCCCACCCCCTCCCCATATCCTCAAGTCCATTCTCTAGTAGGTCTGTGTCTTTATTCCCATCTTGCCACTAGGTTCTTCATGGCTTTTTTTTTTTTTTCTTAGATTCCGTATATATGTGTTAGCATACTGTATTTGTTTTTCTCTTTCTGACTTACTTCACTCTGTATGACAGACTCTAACTCCATCCACCTCATTACAAATACCTCCATTTCATTTCTTTTTATGGCTGAGTAATATTCCATTGTATATATGTGCCACATCTTCTTTTCCATTCATCTGTCGATGGACATTTAGGTTGCTTCCATGTCCTGGCTATTGTAAATAGAGCTGCAATGAACATTTTGGTACATGACTCTTTTTGAATTATGGTTTTCTCAGGGTATATGCCCAGTAGTGGGATTGCTGGGTCGTATGGTAGTTCTATTTGTAGTTTTTTAAGGAACCTCCATACTATTCTCCATTGTGGCTGTATCAATTTACATTCCCACCAACAGTGCAAGAGTGTTCCCTTTCCTCCACACCCTCTCCAGCATTTATTGTTTCTAGACTTTTTGATGATGGCCATTCTGATCGGTGTGAGATGATATCTCATTGTAGTTTTGATTTGCATTTCTCTAATGATTAATGATGTTGAGCATTCTTTCATGTGTCTGTTGGCAATCTGTATATCTTCTTTGGAGAAATGTCTATTTAGGTCGTCTGCCCATTTTTGGATTGGGTTGTTCGTTTTCTTTGTTATTGAGCTGCATGAGCTGCTTGTAAATCTTGGAGATTAATCCTTTGTCAGTTGCTTCATTTGCAAATATTTTCTCCCATTCTGAGGGTTGTCTTTTGGTCTTGTTTATGGTTTGCTTTGCTGTGCAAAAGCTTTTAAGTTTCATTAGGTCCCATTTGTTTATTTGTGTTCTTATTTCCATTTCTCTGGGAGCTGGGTCAAAAAGAATCTTGCTGTG
Source organism: Eschrichtius robustus (assembly GCF_028021215.1). NCBI lineage: Eukaryota > Metazoa > Chordata > Mammalia > Artiodactyla > Eschrichtiidae > Eschrichtius > Eschrichtius robustus. The sequence goes on along the minus strand of NC_090824.1, from coordinate 152,154,997 downwards.
ATGTATGTCATAGAGTGTTCTGCCTATGTTTTCCTCTAAGAGTTTGATAGTGTCTGGCCTTACATTTAGGTCTTTAATCCAGTTTGAGTTTATTTTTGTGCATGGTGTCAGGGAGTGTTCTAATTTCATACTTTTACATGTACCTGTCCAATTTTCCCAGCACCACTTATTGAAGAGGCTGTCTTTTCTCCACTGTATATTCTTGCCTCCTTTATCAAAGATAAGGTGACCATATGTGTGTGGGTTTATCTCTGGGCTTTCTATCCTGTTCCATTGATCTATATTTCTGTTTTTGTGCCAGTACCAAACTGCCTTGATTACTGTAGCTTTGTAATATAGTCTGAAGTCAGGGAGCCTGATTCCCAGAGCTCCATTTTTCGTTCTCAAGATTGCTTTGGCTATTCGGGGTCTTTTGTGTTTCCATACAAATTGTGAAATTTTTTGTTCTAGTTCTGTGAAAAATGCCAGTGGTAGTTTGATAGGGATTGCATTGAATCTGTAGATTGCTTTGGGTAGTAGAATCATTTTCACAATGTTGATTCTTCCAATCCAGGAACATGGTATATCTCTCCATCTATTTGTATCATCTTTAATTTCTTTCATCAGTGTCTTATAATTTTCTGCATACAGGTCTTTTGTCTCCTTAGGTAGGTTTATTCCTAGATATTTTATTCTTTTTGTTGCAATGGTAAACGGGAGTGTTTTCTTAATTTCACTTTCAGATTTTTCATCATTAGTGTATAGAAATGCAAGAGATTTCTGTGCATTAATTTTGTATCCTGCTACTTTACCAAATTCATTGATTAGCTCTAGGAGTTTCCTGGTAGCATCTTTAGGATTCTCTATGTATAGTATCATGTCATCTGCAAAGAGTGACATCTTTACTTCTTCTTTTCCGATTTGGATTCCTTTTATTTCTTTGTCTTCTCTGATTGCTGTGGCTAACACTTCCAAAACTATGTTGAATAATAGTGGTGAGAGTGGGCAACCTTGTCTTATTCCTGATCTTAGTGGAAATGGTTTCAGTTTTTCACCATTGAGGACAATGTTGGCTGTGGGTTTGTCATATATGGCCTTTTTTATGTTGAGGAAAGTTCCCTCTATGCCTACTTTCTGCAGGGCTTTTATCATAAATGGGTGTTGAATTTTGTTGAAAGCTTTCTCTGCATCTATTGAGATGATCATATGGTTTTTCCCCTTCAATTTGTTAATATGGTGTATCACATTGATTGATTTGCATATATTGAAGAATCCTTGCATTCCTGGGATAAACCCCACTTGATCATGGTGTATGATCCTTTTAATGTGCTGTTGGGTTCTGTTTGCTAGTATTTTGTTGAGGATTTTTGCATCTATGTTCATCAGTGATATTGGCCTGTAGTTTTCTTTCTTTGTGACATCTTTGTCTGGTTTTCGTATCAGGGTGATGGTGGCCTCGTAGAATGAGTTTGGGAGTGTTCCTCCCTCTGCAATATTTTGGAAGAGTTTGAGAAGGATAGGTGTTAGCTCTTCTCTAAATGTTTGATAGAATTCACCTGTGAAGCCATCTGGTCCTGGGCTTTTGTTTGTTGGAAGGTTTTTAATCACAGTTTCAATTTCATTGCTTGTGATTGGTCTGTTCATATTTTCTATTTCTTCCTGGTTCAGTCTTGGCAGTTTGTGCATTTCTAAGAATCTGTCCATTTCTTCCAGGTTGTCCATTTTATTGGCATAGAGTTGCTTGTAGTAATCTCTCATGATCTTTTGTATTTCTGCAGTGTCAGTGGTTATTTCTCCTTTTTCATTTCTAATTCTATTGATTTGAGTCTTCTCCCTTTTTCTCTTGATGAGTCTGGCTAATGGTTTATCAATTTTGTTTATCTTCTCAAAGAACCAGCTTTTAGTTTCATTGATTTTTGCTATTGTTTCCTTCATTTCTTTTTCATTTATTTCTGACCTGATCTTTATAATTTCTTTCCTTCTGCTGGCTTTGGGGTTTTTTTGTTCTTCTTTCTCTAATTGCTTTAGGTGCAAGGTTAGGTTGTTTATTCGAGATGTTTCCTGTTTCTTGAGGTAGGCTTGTATTGCTATAAACTTCCCTCTTAGCACTGCTTTTGCTGCGTCCCATAGGTTTTGGGTCATCGTATCTCCATTGTCATTTGTTTCTAGGTATTTTTTGATTTCCCCTTTGATTTCTTCAGTGATCACTTCGTTATTAAGCAGTGTATTGTGTAGCCTCCATGTGTTTGTATTTTTTACAGATCTTTTCCTGTAATTGATATCTAGTCTCATAGCGTTGTGGTTGGAAAAGGTACTTGATACGATTTCAATTTTCTTAAATTTACCAAGGCTTGATTTGTGACCCAGGATATGATCTATCCTGGAGAATGTTCCATGAGCACTTGAGAAAAATGTGTATTCTGTTGTTTTTGGGTGGAATGTCCTATAAATATCAATTAAGTCCATCTTGTTTAATGTATCATTTAAAGCTTGCAATCATGAATTTAAAATAGTTAAAAATCGGGGTTCAAAGTTATGAATTCTGTTCCAAATGATGAGGAGCTATTTCTGGCACGTTAGAATTATTTCCTAATCTTAATGAAATACTAAAGTTGAGATGTTTTTCAAGAGACAAAAAAAAAAAAAAAATGCTTTTAGGACACCATTACTAGTCCTCATCTCCAACCCCACCCCCAGCCCTTCACCCCGCTTCAACGTTGGCAACTTCTGATACTCTTTTTGGCAAACTCAGGAGAAGAGCCAAAGATTAAGTGCGCCATGGAGACCAATCCCTTTTCTCCACAACTCAGGGGCCAGAAGGAAGGAAATGTGCTTCGTAAACTTCTGTCTGGCGAAGAAGGCCTAGAGGGTAGGGTGGGGCTCTTCATGGTTGAGCAGCCCTCACAGAATGGATAAAGACAAGTATTTGTCTCCAAAACTTGCCACCTTGCTTCTTCCAGGGCCACTAGACTCCATCCCATTTAATCTGCATGTGATTCCTTTTTATTAAAGTCCTGTTTTCTTAAAGAAAGAATGGTGTCAGCATGCGGAATAGGATACCGAGCTTGGGAACCCCGGAGTTATCATGGCTACATATACTCACTGAAGCACCACCAGCAAACAGGCCCTATTGGCAAAGGAGAGAAATGTGCAAACTTGATGCGGCATTAATCACACCTGAAACGTTATTTTTAAGGTGTCACGAAATCCACATTGACTGACTGGTCCTTTTAATCTTAATTTTGAACAGTTGCTACTCCAATTAAATTCTACCACCTAGCATTTTCAAACAGCTCCTGGTTGTTTCCACAAACTCCGTTAATGGACAGCTGTTTCTGACAGCCCCCTGATTTGCCAGTGCTGTGTTGGCTGCCAGAGCAGGAGGCCCCATTCTGCATTCCGCTGCTGGCACCGGGGGATATGCAAATGAACACATGAATCAGTTGTCGCCACCACAGACACCGTGCAGCGAGAAGACGATCAGAATGTGTGGGGAGATTAGTTGGCTGCGAGTGAGGGGAAAAGAAAAAAAAGCTTAGATTTCTTTGAGTTTTTTTTTTTTCCCCCCTTTTTTCAAGTGTCTCCAGTTTATTTTAACTTTGTGCCATTCATTAGATTTCAGTTCAGGACAGTACAATCTGTTCCTCTCCAATCACCAACAGAAACCCCAAAGTTTGGGAATGATAGAAACATTTCAGGTAAATACTGTTAGAACTTCCATAGCACAAGGAGAATAGTATATACACTTCAGTGCTTCAAATATTTTCCCATCTGTGGAGGTGGGGGAGGGGACGACAAAAAACTTTTCTTTCCCATCAGGATGTGCTTACGAAAATTTTGCTCAGAGTCCAAAGCCTGGTTGTAAGTGTTATGAATTATTTCCAACAAGGGATTCTCTGAGTTGCTTCACCGGTTGTGCTCACACACACAGTGGAAATAGGTTAAAATAAAAAATAAAAAAAAATAATAAAGCAACATCAGCACCAGGGTCTCCTGTTCTATTGCTCAGAACTTCCTGATATACCAAATATTGAAGGTATGTTTCTGCTATTGTATTCTTTGTTTCAATAAGGGAAAGAGAACCATGATGAGCCATGTAGAGTAAGGGAATTATTACAGGGATTGGACCTGACAGAATTGTGGGGTCTGGTAGTGGGCCCAGGGTCGCTGTAGGTCTGCAGAATTGGTGGTTGGGAAGGAAAGCTGAACTTAGAGTGGGAGAAGGCAAGGACACACTGAAATCCGTGAGGACAAACTGGAACCTATGAGGACAATTGGGAACCCATGACAAATTGATTCTGTTCCTCTCTCTCACTGGCTGCAATGTTGATGGCACAGGTGGTCTACAGAAGGAGCTGACGTCCTTGGCCACAGATCATTCCATGAACTTGGCCTAAGACTTGAAGAGACTGAAGGAAAAGATGTAGTGGGAGCAGAGGAGAGGGGGCCCCGATGCTCCCTCACAGCAGTCAGATGAGACAACAAGACAGTGACAACATAACAAGCTACAGTGGTGCCGGGAACCTAGCTCCAAATTCTGAGCATGACTGCTGTTTTACTTCACCTTCCCCATCATGACAAATTTCTGTATGGCCAACCCTAACTCAAACCATACAGGAAGGCAATTCTGTGAATCATCTTTCCAGATCTGCTGAGTTGATCTATAAAAATAACACCACAGATGGATACCCAATTCCACTCTGCCTTCAGAATCTGTTGTGATGTAGTTTACTCTAGTTCTCTGCATCAGGGCTAATACCAGACACATGAGCTGGAGGATGGAGGAAGCGGACAAGAAGAGCTAGAGTCAGGGATGGACTTGGGTGATTAAACTATATGAGGGGCTGGAGTGAAGATGGTTGGAAAATGTACCATTGTTCAGGGATTGGAAACAAATCAATAACATATATTGATTTTATTCAAGTACTGTTAGAAGTTCCACACTGTGGGGAATCCTGCCCAGATGCTGCACAGGTACAAAACATGAGAAGGATGAAATACTATGATTTCAATTATATATGGCTAACACATATTATCTAGGACTCCTTTTGCCTTCAATCTAAAACAAAATGAATTTAGACTCCATTTTGAAGCTGATATCACATCAGTATGTACAAGTTGATTTAAAGTTTCAAATTTTGAAAATGTCTTGATATAGAGGAGATCTTAAATATGATTTGACAAGAGAGTAATAGCCAGAAGAAATCCTATGCAGTCATCAGAGTTGATTCAAAACATTTCTAGGTCTGATGTTGTAACTCATTACCAGAAAATAGATTCCTTTGACTCATATATAAGTTGTGAATTCATAACAGTTCATTTTCACTTATGATGTTATACCAGAACACCCAAATGTAAAATCATTTAATTATACAATTAACCAACAAATGACAGACTCTAGTAGCTTTTTGGAAGCAGGCGCGCACACACACACACACACACACACAAACACACACACACACAGACATACACAAACATACACACTGAGAAACTATAAAGTACAATACCCTGTCCACTAGAATTGTTCCTACCCTCCACTGCCAACCCCGATAGGTTTGGTGCTCCTGATTTGTCAATTGTTCTATACTTACAGACAAATATGTATCTATGTTTTTCTTCTATAAAAGGGAATTACGTTGTACCCATTCATTTGCAATTGTACTGAATATTTTCCATATCAGTAAGAATAGAAATATCTTATTCTTTTTTTTAAGTTGAAGTATAGTTGATTTGCAATGCTGTGTTAATTTCTACTGTACAACAAAATGATTCAGTTATATATATATATATATATATATATATATATATATATATATATATATATATATATATATATATACTTTCTTTAGATTCTTTTCCATTATGGTTGATCACAGGATACTGAATATAATTACCTATGCTATACAGTAGGGCCTTTTTGTTTATCCATTCTATACGTAATGGTTTGCATCTGCTAACCCCAAACTCCCAATCCATCCTTTCCCCATCCTCCTCCCCCTTGGCAACCACAAGTTTGTACTCTATGTCTGTGAATTTGTTTCTGTTTCATAGATAGGTTCATTTGTGTCAGAAATATCTCATTCTTTATATGCATTTCACTTTGTCTCTTTGATCTATTTAATCATTCTTTTATTGATGGAAATTAAGGTTACTTCCCTACCCCTCTTTTAAAAAATAACATTCTCTCATAAAAGCTCATGGCATCTCTTTCTTAGTTGCTCTTTCACAACTAAGCTCATTGGATTTTAAGGTTTAATGAGGAAGAAGCTATGTCATTTTACTCTTCTGAAGACCAAAGAGAATGTTAATTTGCACTCTTCTCTCATACCACAAATGTTTGGTTTATTTGTTTCTTTCCCTCCACTCAGAGCAAGCTAATATAGCATGTCAGGTCCTGCCTCCCTAGTCTTCATCCATTGCTGAGCCCACTACACCTGAAGAAGTCAAAGAGGTCATTCTTCAGCTCTATATGGCATTGCCAAAGCAGATTTCCAGTTTCAAAAATATATTAGGGATTTTATTAATGGCCATAGTGAAGTTTTCAGAAATGACTAATTAGGTAAATGGCTTGGTAAGGACCTAATTAATATAGTTCCAAAATGAAGAATGCTCACTTCTCCCTATGTCTATAAGAAACACTGTTCTGTACTTCTCATGTCTAGATTCCTTAGAATCTCCCTTTACACTAAAAGGTCCACATCTCCTGGTCGGAATACCCCTTCCTGGGAAACACCTTGTAGAACAAGATTAAAGCAGACATATTGCAGCTGCTAGTCAATGTGTCTCTTGTCTGAAGTGATTGTGTAGACTTGCACTTTCTCCCTTTTTAATCAATTAACAATTGATGCTAATGGCAGAATCATTTGTTTCTCATCAACAAGTCTTCCTTCAGCTTTAGCACTTATTGTGTCTTGGTTATGTTCTTTGTAAGGGGCTTGAGAAATCAGAACTTTAGATCGATAAGTTGCTTAGCATAACGCAGCCCAGCAACCAGTCAGTTCTGCTTGGAAAGCTAGAGGTCTAATGTCGATCATCATTCCCTCTGTTCTGTTACTGAGGGCCACTGATCTCTTGGAAACTGTGCTCCTTATCAGAACCCATGGCTTACTGAATATAAAAATATGGTAGCCATCCAAGTATTGCCTACAGTACTCTTGTAAAAACAAGCCTACGAAATCTTAAGAACACAACTTTGTTTAGAGTGACATTCTCCTACCCCTTACCCTTATCTCATATTTTCATAAATTCTTATAATTCTGGAATAATAACATTCATCACGTGAGTGTTGTAATTGTCTGTGTGCCACTCTACCTTATAAGCTACTTGCTTATAATGTATATCTTAGACAATGATAAAGGGAAGGGAAGAAGGAAGGAAGGAAGGAAAGGAGGAAGGGAGATAAGAAGGAGAAAGGAAAAAGGAGTTGAGAAAGAAACACTCTTGAGGCAGTATGTTGTGGAAAGCTAGAATAAATCTAATGAGATAATTATAAACTTAAATGTACCAATCACTCTACCAACATGCTAGCTATTAATATTACTCATTCTATGTCAAATGCAATGGTTTCCCAGAGTACTAGGCATGACTCAGGAGATTGGATGGTTGGTGATATTTAAAAATGAGGGCATTTCATCGGTTCACCTGGTGTATTCTTGAAGGGAACTGGTAAGCATAGCTGATCTTTGACAAGTGGCCTCAGACGTACTCAGCTAGAGAGGCATCTCCTTAATCTAACACCTAATTTGGCGTCTTCACCTAGTAGGTTCTCAGTAAATATTTAGAGAATAAATGCTTAGATCAACAAATGCTTAGGTCAGGGCCTATAATTTATGCTTACTTTTTTAAAAACAATATACTACACTAATCATAATAAAAGAAAAGAAAAAGCTACAGCAGGGAACAGTACCATTGGGAGAGATTAGAAGTGTCCACAGGGGCCAGATAGTGCTGAGATTTGCATCATGGCAGTTTGAATTTATTGACTTCTTATTATTTAAGTGTATTTTTTCTTTTTAGATTTATTTTCTTTATTTAATAATCTTGTTTTTCCCATTTTCTTTTAATTTTCTTTAAAATATTAATATTTTATATGAAAAGAATCATGAATGACTTTATCTTTCTAGGTCCATCTAACACAGGACAAGATATATAGTAGACACTCAAAAAAATGAGTTTGTTAATGAAAAAATGGCTAGCTAATATTATTATCTAACATATAAAAAGTTGGTGTTGGCAGAGCAATGTTTAGAAAATCTTCCAATTGATAACAGCTAGTTATTTTCTTGTTAAGATGATATATATGTCACCTATTGCTTTCTCATTATTAATGTGTTTTGCATTATGAATTAGAATGTTATAAGTACACCTTTATTTCTTGATAATTTGGAAGAACAGGCTATAATAACATTATTTTCCATTATGTTAAAAGGAAAGGCCATATGGTTTGGGTTTTTTTTTTTTTTTTTTTTTTTTTGTGGTGGGAGGACATGTTTCTATACTCTTTTATTAATCCATTTCCATATCAAATGTGACTGTTATTTTTCTGAAAGAGAAATTTGGAGACAGCCTGAAAACTTGATTAATGGCAAGAGTAATGAAAAACACTGTATTTTCCAAATCTCAAATTACAGAGCTTCAGAGGCACCATAGATGAGTTTTTTTCTTCTCTGTGAGATACAGAATAAAATAGAGCAATAAGCCCCAAACACAGCTCTGATGCATGAGCACCTTTTAAACCACAATGAAGTAAACCAGTGGTGCCCTAGAGGGAAACAGAGACGTGAAAGGATGAGGGATCTGATTGAAACTGGGGTTCCTCTTCTTAGTACCTCCAAAGTCCTGGTGTTTGATTGAATACTCTGGAATTTAATTTTCCAGTGTGTAAATGGGCATAATACTTTCCTCTTAGAGTTTTATGATGATTAAATGAAATAATATTTTTATAGAAACATATTAGCATGATCATTAAGCACATTATATCATAAATGATGTCTGTTCTCCTTATGATGTCTGTTCTCGTAATACATCAAATATTAAAATTTAAATTATGCCTTTTTAAAAGCCAGATGGGTGAGGTAGGATATTTAATGAGTATCTTTGTATGCCAGGCCAGGTATTTATTGACGAAGACCCAAAGCAGAAGAATAATTGCTGACCTTTCACACACAGAATAGTCCAGCATGGACGGGCCTAAGCCTTACAACATTTTAAAGCATCTCTTATTTTATCGAGCTATTTTTTAGATTAAATTAAAATAGAAATAAGACTGTTAAAATAAATAGAAATAAAATAGAAATAAAGTGTTCTGTAAAACACTGGGTTTTTTACAGAAGTTATTTTTATTCTCATTTCATTTAGGGTATTATTATTCTCATTTTGCAGCAGAGGAATCTAAAGCTTAGAATGTTTAATTAAGCCAACCAAAACACATGTGGAGAAAGTGGGGTGCTGATTGCTATCTCCCATTCTATATGCTCTCACCTTCTCATTCTATAGATGAGAAAACCGAGGCCTGGGGCAGATAAGTGAGGACTGGAGGGATGAAGATTGACCTTTGAATCAGAATTCCCTGTGTTTTCAATCCTGCCTCTGCCCTTTTCTGGCTCCCTGAGCTCTGACAAAAACAATTAACCTCTCTAAACCTCCGGAGATTTTAAACAGTATATTTTTAATTGGCTTGTTTAGCGTTTCCTAAATTATATCCCTTTGGAACACTTGTTCCATCAGATGTTTAAAAGTGTTAAAAAAAAAAAAAAAAAGTTTAGTGGTCCAGTAAGTCTTGGAAAGTCTGGTTTAAAACAAAGTTAAGCCAGTTGCTATACTGCAAGATCCTTAGAGCCTCTAAAATGCTAATTGCATCAAAATCTCTAAAGGAGGGAAAGCAAACAGAAAGCACTGATTTTGTTCATAGAAAATAATACAGAAAGTCCAGTTCTTTGTTCTCCATTCCATTGTACCGCATCTTAACATTTCTAAAAGTTCTTTATTTTTCAGTTATTTAAAAACATTGTGCCAATTTTTATAACTATTATATAGATCAAGATATAGAACATTCTACCTTGAGAAGTTTCCCACCTGCGCATTCCCAGTCATTCCTCCCCCTAATCCCCAACCGTCCCAAAGGAGGCACTATTTTGACTGCCATCACCTTGGATTAGTTTTGCCAACTCACAAACTCCATTTAGGGGATTTCCTAGTAGTCCAGTGGTTAGGATTCTGCGCTTTCACTGCCGAGGACCTGGGTTCAATCCCTGGTCGGGGAACTGGCTACCTTAGCTGCATTTTCAGATTTTGTTTATTTTATTGCTTATTATCATTACTATTTTTGTTATTTTAACAGCTTTATTGAGAAGCATAACTGGCATACAGTAAACTGCATGTATTGAAAGTGTATCACTTTAAGTTTTGACATGTGTATACACCTGTGAAAGGATCACCACAGCCAAGACAATGAACATATCCATCAGCCAAGACTTCCCTCCTGCCCCTTGCTCATCCCTCCTGCCTGTCTCCCTCTCCCACTGGGCAACCTCTGATCTGCATTCTGTCACTGTAAATTGGTTTGCATTTTCTAGAGTTTTATATAAATTAAATGATACAATAGGTATTCTTCTGTCTGATTACTTTCACTCAGCAAAATTATTTTGAGATTCATCCCTGTCATTTCAAGTATCCATAGTCCATTCCTTTTTATTACCATGTAGTATTCTATTACAAGGATATACCATGATTTATTTATCCATTCAGCTGTTAATGGACATATGACTTGTTTCTAGTTATTGAGTATTACAAAAAATGCTGCTATGAACATCTGTGTAGAAGAGTTTGAATGGACAGATGCTTTCACTACTCTTGGGTAATCCCTAAGAGAAGAATGGTTGGATTACACGGTAAAACATATGGTGTTTTACTTTTTAAAAAGTTTCTAATGTGTTTTTCAATTTATACCATTTTACATTCCTATCAGTAGCATATGAGAATTCCCTCTCTCCACATCCTCTCCAAGACTAAGTTATGACAAATCTTTTAATTCAGTCATTCTAATTGATGTGCACTAGTACCTCATTATGAGTTTAATTTTCATTTCCTAAATGACTAATGATAGACTGCAGCTTTTCCTCTGCCTACTGGCCATATCTAATTTGGCAAGGTGTCTGCTCAAATTGTATGCCCATATTTTATTGCATTTTTTCCTGTTGTTGAATTTTGAAAGTTTTCTGTGTATTCTGGATACAAGTCCTCTTTGAAATATATAATTGGTGATCATTTTCTTCCAGTCCGTGGCATGTCTTTTCAATCTCTTAACAGTGTATTTTAAAGAGCAGAAGCTTTGAATTTTGCTGAAATCCCAATTATCAATTTATTTTTTATACATCATGCTTTTGATGTCATTGCTAAGAAATCTTTGCCTAACTCAAGGCCACAAAGATTTCTCCTATATTCTGGAAATGTCATAGCTTTAGGTGATACATTTAGGTCTATGATACATCTTGAGTTAACTTTTTATACAGTGTGAGGTATCAGTAAGATTTCATATTTTGCTTATGGATATAGAATGTACTAGTACCATTTATTAAAAAGACTATCCTTTCTACACTGAATTGCCTTTCCAACTCGGTCAAAAATCAGTTGTCCATATATTGGGCAGATTATTTATGGACTCTATTACGTTCCATTGATTTATTTAGCTATCTTTATAACAATAGCACAGGGCTTTGATTACTGTCACTTTATACATTTGAAATCAAGTAGTATTAGTTATCCAACTTTGATTTTCTTCAAATTGTTTGGGTTCTTCTAAGTCCTTAGAATTTTTATGTGAATTTTAGAACATCTTGTCAAGGTTTACAAAAATCCTTTGTAATGTGGAATGGCATTGTGTTGAATCTATGGATAAATTTGGGGAATATTGGCACTTTAAAAAATATTGAGGTTTTCAAGATAATCACAGTATATCTTCCCACTTATGTATGTCTTCATTAATTTATCTTAGCCATGTTTTTTTTCATTTTTATTTATAGGTTTTACACATTTTTGTTAGATTTATACCTAAGTTTTTCATAATTTATGCTCTTCCAAAAGGTATTGTTTTTTACCTCAAATTCCAATTTTCCTTGCTAGTATATAGAAATACAATTGGTTCCTGCACATTCTACAATCTTGCTAAATTCATTTTTTATGCTACTAGATTCCACCGAATCTTACACATCAATGATAATGTCCTCTGTGAATAAAGACAGCTTTACTCTTCCCTTTCCAGTCTAGGAAGAAATGGACTACAATTACATACAACGATATGGATGAATCTCAAATAATTATATAGAGGTAAAAGAAGACAGACCAAAAAAAGGAAAATGTATTGTATGATTCCATTTATATAAAATACTAGAAAATAAGAAAATGAAAATTTACATACAGTGATAGAAATCAGGTCATTTGTTACCTGGGACCAGAATGAGTGGCCAGGAAGGAACAAGACAGAAGAATTACAAAGGACTTGGGGAAACTTTGGGTGATGATGCATATGTTCTTCGCAAGGATGACTTCATAAGTGTATACATATGGCAAAACTTGCCTAATTTGTATGTATTAAGTATATGCAATTTATTATATGTCAATTAGACCTTAATTTTTTAAGAAAGGGGCAAAAAATTAGTATAGAGAGGATTCACATATTTCCTTCAGGCACTTAGGAACACTAACAGTATGTATATAATTTACTTTAAAACAAATCTCCAGTTTGGGATGAATAGAATGACAGATATAAACTGAATTCTGTCTTAAAGGCACGTGCTTGCAAATTTGTGTTTACAAACAGGGAAAACATTTTTCACATTGCTGTTCCACCCTGGCACAGTGTACACGCAGGGAAGTGACACAACTTTGAGGTCCCAGGTTTAAAACAACTTTCCCCTCTTCCCCTGTCCCCCTCCCTGGTCCCTGTTTCTGAGTCACTGGCTTTGCAAGCCAAGCCTTATGTATACTGAGAAGATTACAATTGGAAGTGGATCTCAGTGACTGTGGGAACTTTCTATTCAACAAAGCATGTTTTGTTGTTTCTTTGGTTGGTTTCTTCTACATTTCATTGGTAAATTGGAAGTTGAGATATCAGAAAGATCTGACCATATGTCCCCACCTTCTGATTAACAATTGACTTTGAGACCTAGAGTACAAATGTAGGAAGAAAAAGTGGCACAACTTTGTAAAAACACTAAGTAGGGAGTTAGGAAGGTAGGAATCCATAGTTCATATAGGAATTTTTTGTCTATCTTTTAAAATGCTCTTTGTAAATATTATTGCATCTTTAATGTCAGAACACTCATTACTTCCTAATTATTACTACCTGTTAATATGTTTTAAGCCAAAACTATACTTTAAATCCCACTATTGGGCATGTACCCTGAGAAAACCATATTCAAAAAGAGTCATGTACCACAATGTTCATTGCAGCACTATTTACAATAGCCAGGACATGGAAGCAACCTAAGTGTCTATTGACAGATGAATGGATAAAGAAGATGTGGCACATATATACAATAGAATGTTACTCAGCCATAAAAAGAAACGAAATTGAGTTATTTGTAGTGAGGTGGATGGACCTAGAGTCTGTCATACAGAGTGAAGTAAGTCAGAAAGAGAAAAAAAAAAATGGTTCTGAAGAACCTAGGGGCAGGAGAGGAATAAAGACGCAGATGTAGAGAATGGATTTGAGGACATGGAGAGGGGGAAGGGTAAGCTGGGACGAAGTTAGAGAGTGGCATTGACATATATACACTACCAAATGTAAAATAGATAACTAATGGGAAGAAGCCGCATAGCACAGGGAGACCAGCTCTGTGCTATGTGAGCACCTAGAGGGGTGGGATAGGGTGGGTGGGAGGGAGATGCAAGAGGGAGGGTATATGGGGACATATGTATACGTATAGTATAGCTGATTCACTTTGGTATACAGCAGAAACTAACACAACAATGTAAAGCAATTATACTCCAGTAAAGATGTTACATAAAAAAAGAAAACAGATTAAAAAAAAAAAAATGCTTTATTTTTCCATTTATTCTCTCTTATACTCAAAGAATCATCTTCATATGAATTGCAAGAAGTTAAAAGCCAGAATAAAGAAACAGATGCTTGGCTCACATAAAATAGTGAGAATTATCATCATCTTCTTCTTCCTCATTAGAAACAAATGACTTCAAGTGAAATTAAGGACATATTTTACTTCAAACCCTGAGACTTTCTTTTGTCATCCAAAAATATTTTAGCCATAGAATTACATTAAAATATAACTTTTGATCTCTGCCTGTAGAAAGATGCTGGCAGTGATCAATAAATACTTTTTAAATGAATAAATGAATGAATGTATTTTTTAAAGACAATAGAAAGATTTGATGGTGGAATGGACACTCCCTGAGAGGTATTCAGCCTTCACAGGAATAGGTGAAGATTCCTGTTTCTGTCTTCACCTAGCCCTGTGTGTGTTACTGGGGATAAACAGATGGGAGGGAGGTGGCCCTGAACCTGGAGATGCTCATTTGACACAGTAACTGATGGGCGAGGCATGTCTGTAAATCAAGGACTGGGTTGATGATTTAAGAAAACAGCTGTGAGTTCCCTATTCTAACCTCTTGTTCCCTGGATGGAAGGCAGGTTGGCAGTTGGATGAACAGGGATAGCCCAAAACCTACCTTTCTCCAGATTGATGAATAGAGAACCAAATTTTACCCTGGGGATCTCCCAATGCCGGGGGAGAAAGCACTTGGGTGAACTCTGGACCAACAAGGCTCTCACTGGAAGTCCAAGTTCTCCTGAGGTGGTTCATTTAAATTCTTGTTTTCTCTTTTTTAATTAGAGTGTAGTTGATTTACAATGTTGTGTTACAGCAAAGTGAATCAGTTATATGTATACATATATCCACTCTTGTTTAGATTCTTTTCCCGTATAGGTCATTACAGAGTGTCGAGAAGAGTTCCCTGTGCTATACAGTAGGTCCTTATTAATTACCTATTTTATATATAGTAGTGTGTGTATGTGTCAATCCCAATGTCCCAATTTATACCTACCCCGCTTTCCCCACAGTAACTATAAGATTTTTTCTACATTTGTAACTCTACTTCTGTTTTGTAAATAAGTTCATTTGTACCATTTTTTTTAGATTCCACATATAAGTGATATCATATGGTATTTGTTCTTCTCTCTGAATTACTTTACTCAGTATGACAATCTCTAGGTCCATCCTAGAGATCCTCTGGGTTCAGCTGAAAAAGATAGGTTCCTTGCTCAGCCACAGGCTTTCTGCACAATTTCTGAGTCTTGGATTTCTCTGCAGACTTTATCCGTCTGCCTATGTCATCTGCTTTCCATCTTCCAGAAATCTGTTGAAATATCTCACCTGCAGTAAATCCTCCCTCTGCTCATTCTTTTCATTGTTGGTCGACTTCCATTTGTACAACCCAGGATGGAGGAGATCACCATATTGAACTGGAATTCACATTTACCTTTGCCTTCTTTCACTAACCCTCCTTCTTCTTCTTTGCTCTTTTAAGCCTTAAACTTTGCTATCTGCACTTAATAGTGTCTTTTATTTCTTGAAAAACCTTCATATTTCTAGATTTAATATCAAAATTTATATTTTTCCTGGAAATTTATAACCAAGTCACAATTTTGCATTGACCCATAAGGAGAAATAGCAGCAAATATTTAGACTGAGACTCACTGATCTTTTTAAATTAGAAAAAAAATTCTCTAAGTGGTACCACTGAGTAACCCCTGATGGATAAGTGAGAGGTAGCATTCTGTGTACCTTTATACAGAGATGCTCTCTATACCTCTGCTATGTCTTTTTTTCTCTTTCCCCCACTCCTTCTTTGGCTGCTTTGCATGGTAATTTTTTTCATACAATGTTATTTTTTAACTATGCATGCATTATCTTGATTAAAAAGAAAAGTTCAGATATATAGACAGAGCAAACAGAGGATATGCATATAGGATGAGACCTTTGGAAGCAGGTATAGAACTGGCATCAAGCAACTACTTCCTTCACTCTTAGCTGATCACTACCATGAAAGAAGGTAAGGAGGAGAAGCAGTTTCTTCTCTTCAAAACTTTCTTTTTCTACACAGGACTGTTTTTAATATGTCAACTTGATTAAATGAAACTACAAGAATGGAAGAGAAGGTATCAGCTTTGTCCCATGTCCATGTTTTTGGCCTGTTCATTACCTTATTTTACTGACTTCCTGTCTTATGAATTTCAGACCTGCTTATCCAGCTCCCACAATCACATGAGTTAATTTCATGACATCTATCTTCTCTCCTTCCTTCTTCCCTCTGTCCCCCTCTCTCTCTCTCCTTCTTTTCTTTCTTTCTCTTTCTTTCCTTTTCTTTCTTTCTTTCTTTCTTTCTTTCTTTCTTTCTTTCTTTCTTTCTTTCTTTCTTTCTTTCTTTCTTATTCTTTCTTTCTGTCTTTCTCCCTCTGTATCTCTCTCCCTATTCATCTAATTTCCTTGGAGTTCAAGCATAAACTGGGTAACTGGTAATTACCTTACTGAGCACCTACTAAATGTCAGATATTCTACAACATTTCTTACATTTCCCACCTTATATTTCCCATCTTCACAAAGGATCTAGTATTTTACAGACAAGCTTGATGAAGTTCAGGAAAACTAAATCACTTTCCAGTCCTCAGAGCAAATCAGTGGCAGAACATGATATGAATCTCACTTACTACAAAGTATTTTTTTTCTTTTTTCTATGCACCTGGAAACTTCAAAATTAAAAATATTGCTATAAAGCCAGTTTCCAAAGGGATACTGAAACCATCCAGATGGTTAATTTTTTTTTTCTTTTTTACTCAAGTCTACCCTATCCATCAGTCTCTTTATCCATCATACATTTGTACAGCATTTTAAAATATGCTTTGTGCTCAGAATTAAGCTAGACTTTGAGGAGAATGCAGAAGAAACATAGAATGTAAGTCCATGATCCTCTTCTGCCAAAAGTGATCAGTTTGAAGAACAAAGCTACTTGAAATACAATTTATTTGGAAAGATGGAGTTTAACCAACAAAGAAACCTAGGTAACCATGCCAGGCTATGGGTATCAAAATGCAAATTGGACCATTAAAATAATTTCTGACTTTGAGAAAAATAGATAAATTTTACTGTGCACTCACTCTGTGCCAGGCACTGGGCTACAATCATTTCACATGCTTTTTCTATCTAGTCCTCTCATAAACTCTAAGAGATATTTCCTTTTACATGTTCGATTAGATAAGGAAACTGAGGTTCGAAAGCACACATTGGCATAAATTTAGACAACTTTCATAAGTGTTAATTTTGTGAAACCTAATTTGGGTTAAATTTAATAGGAGGGAAGAAGGAAGCAAAACAGTTCAAGAAAGATTTACAGAAGCAACAAATTTCTAATCATTGGACTTCTGTTTGTGAACTGAACTCTTTATTTATGTTAATCTTAAAAATATACCTCTTTATCTGGAAGAGTTAGTGGTCATCTTAGAATTTCTTATTGTATCTAATATTTGTATGATTTTCAAGCTTACAAACTTTAATTTTATCATTATTGTGTGTATTAGTTTGCTAGGGCTGCCTTACCAAGTTACCACAAACTGAGTGACTTAACAGAAATTTATTTTCTCACAGCTCTGGAGGTCAGAAATCCAAAATCAAGGTGTTGGCAAGACTGGTTTTCTCTAAGGACTGTGAAGAATAGCTTGTTCCAGGCCTCTTGTCTAGCTTCTGGTGGTTTTCTGGCAATCTTTGGCATTCCATAGCATGTACGAGTATCACCCTGATTTCTGTCTTCTTCTTCACATGGCTTTCTCCCTGTATGCATGTCTGTGTTCAAATTTTTCCTTTTTATTAGGGCATCAGTCATATTGGATTAGCCCATCCTATTCCAATATGACCTTATCTTAATTGATTACATCTGCAATGATTCTATTTCAAAGTAAGGTCACAGTTGGGGATAATGGGGGTCAGGATTTAAGCATACAAATTTAAGGAGGGCAGAATTCAGCTCATAACATTATGCTTTAGAAAAAAAGTTTTTTTTTGTTTTTGTTTTTTTTTTAAGTGAAAGCACAATACTTAAGCGAGAAACATCCTAAACTAGGTCCTTAGCAGTCTTACTAATTAACAACATAAATAACACAGATTTATTTAGGTCTGCATTCTTGTCACTATTTTTATTGAATTATTAACAGTGAACCTGATGTAATATGTTTCTCTTCCTTCTGACAATCAGTTTTGCCTCCAGAAATTTGTGTTCTATGGTTCTGGAGAATCACAGCATCACCAAATGTCAAAACTGGCAAAGGAATTCATGGATCATCACTTCATAAAGTACTAAGTGGCCTTGAGGACATCACATTTTTAAGCAGAAAGATCAGATAACTTTCTCGTCTAGGACACTATGAAGTTGCTTCTATAAGGTGAGAAACGGGCATGAGAATTGGTCATCCATTGTTTAGACACTTATAGACCCACAACAATCCTCCTGTAAGAACTGACCTGTTTCTCCTGCCCCTGCCCATAGGAATAGACACTGAATCCATTTTTACTGACAGATAAAGCCCTTTCTGAGCCAAGCTGGACAATTCCAAGTTGGAGTAATCAGTTCCTCTTAACTGGGATTTTAGAGTGAAGATTAAATGCTTAAGTCAGTCGTGTCTAGTAAATGCCCAAATTAGAATGTAATACAAAGCTAGGACTAGGCTGGGCTTAAGCAGATATAAACCAGAGCAGGTTGGAAAACTGGTCTGCAGAGGTAGAAAAGAGTGAAACAGATAGGCAGAGAAGCAGAGATGTGAACGCATGTAACCTTAAAGAGGTGGAGGGTAGAGGCTCGATTCCCCCAGTGCTCACTGGCATTAGCGTTCATTGGACCAGCCCAATCCATTCTCTTGGCTTCTACGATGCCTAAGTTTTCTCATAAGTAAGTACCCTTTTATTATTCCATAATTTCTGGTTGGAAAGCAGAAAAGCCTATCAGAAATACATGTTTAGCCCAAACCCCTCATGTAACCTTCAAAAATATTTCTTGAGTGTCTACTATGTGGCAAACACTTTGCACTAGGAATTCAGAACTAACAGAACACTGGGAGCTTCCAGTATCAACTAAATCAATAATCAGAAAACTGTGGTCATTTCTATGAAAACCTAGCAAAGGTTGCTAGGAAAGCATAGAAAAGGAGCATTTCATTGCACTCAAGAGTCTAGGTAGGACTTCTAAGAAAGCAATATTTTATTAGAGATTGTGTTTTGTGCTTGATAGATTTATCATTTTTGTTTTTGTTATTGCTTTACTATAGAGAATAATAGGAAATTGCTCAGTGAAAAAGAGGAAGAGGCAGAGTACACATGAAAGTTGAGAAGAGTAAAATATCAGAATGAATAAAGGAAATGCAAAGAGTTACTATTTCCACAGGAACATGTGCATGTGGGACGGGGGCTGGAGAAATGCTAGAGGGGTCCAGAGGAGAAATGGCAGTGCTGTGAGCAAATGACCCAAAGCTCAGGCGGGCTTTCCAGGAGTTTGAGGAATACAGTGAGGTGATCAGATTTGCAGTTGAGAAAGCTTTTTTTAGCCAAATGTGGGGGATCAAGGGCCATGCTGGAGGAAATGAGACAAGTTGCGAGGCTAACCCAGTCATCCTGATGAGAAATGATGCAAGCCTGGACCAAGATAATGGCAAAAATAATAGAAAAGGCAATGGATATGAGATGTTTAGGAAAGAGAACTTGTTAGATGTAGGGACTGATTATATTTGTGGGTTAAATAAGAGGGAGAGATGTAGAATCATAATGCAGATATCACTTGAGTGATAATGATGAAAATCACCAATAAAAGGAAATGAGTCTCTGCCCTTCTACCTCCCTATCAGAACCCCACAGGTCCAGATATCCACTTGTTTCCTTTGCATGCTACAGGGTCCTGGAGGTGAGGGGTGATTTATGACAGATCCTAAGCCAATCATGATTGACTCACTCTCCAGCAAGCAATGATTTAGGAATGGACCCTTAATTGAGGAAATCAAGATTTTACTTTGTTTTGCTATAATGACGTTGCAAAGAAATGCATACATGGATGAACCAATACTGTTTCTTTTTTTCTCCCCCTGGATTATGTTTCAAAGATTTTTTTTTGAGTCTATAAGAATGAATGAATGAAATATTGTGTTTAAGATGTAGACACCCATACCACCTGTGCTTAATATATGTATTGACAAAGTGCCATAGTCTCTTAGCATGTGTTTGTTACTTTTCTTTTTTTTGGAAAGGGGTTGGGAGAAGTTAGTATATATCACATTTCTTCCACCGCTAATTCAATATCTGGAAAAGTCCCTTGCTGAATGTACCTATTCTCTCCAGGCATGGCTACCCCTTACAAATGCCAGTAGTCTGGGTGTGTGATAAAGCAAGATGGGATTGTGGGGCTAATTATAAGGGAGCAGAGGAGAGGAAGAAGGAACCAGGGATCAGCATCTACTAGAAAGAGACAGGTAGATAAATTGAGTTTTATGGTCATATCTTCCATATTTCATGGAAATATTTTCACATTTTCCACTGCAATCAAGACAAAATAAACAAAACAAAACAAAAAATAGAATGCTTCCATCAGCCAGAGAGATGCATCCACATTCATAAAAACATACTCTAAATGTGAAGAAATGGCAAATGAGGGCTGCTAGTACCCCTACCCTCCTTACACAGAGAGAGAATCAGCTATTCCCACCTGGCCTTGGGGAAAGCAGCAAGCTTTTAGTTTTAAGGAATATGAAGAATGTGGTGCATAATGTCCCAATCAAAATGCATTCTTGTTCTTGTGGATGCTTGTTTTGGTTGTGCTTTTTAAACTGCAATTGTGAATACCATCAGCTTGTCTTCCCATTGCAGCTCAAAGAAGGGAGAAACTGCTGCCCCTGAAGATATCTGTGGCACCCAGAATGATGAAAAAAAAAGTGAAATTCAAGGTATTGAAGTTGAAACTACAAAGAGATATAAAAGAATAGGCAGGCATTAAAAAACTCACTGCAGGGAGTTGAAAGCAAGAAAGAGGGGGACAAAAATCTATTACAACAAAATAATAAAGTCTTTTTTAAAGTTTAAGGGGAAAATCATCTTGTTTTGTGAAAAGATGGCAAGACATGTTCATTGATCTTTTTAGGAGACAACAAAAAATTGGCCGTCAACTGAATAAAAGAAAATGAAGTTCCATTAATACAATCTGCTGAAAGACAACTCAGATAAATTGATCAGTGCAGTACAAATCATTTCTAACCTTTACCCCTATTTGGAGAGGATGTTTTTTCAAGAGAGTAAACAACATACATCATCAACTTCAAGTGCTTTTTAGATGGCTTTTCCAGCAATAATGGAAATGGAGAATTTCTGGAACTAAGCATGTAATGCTTTTTTTTATTATTATCATTCCGAAGAATATCAATACATTTGGAGAGATTTGGGCATGATTTTTTTTTGTAGATTTCATGTTGTAGTTACTCCCTTGATTTCTTCTTTACACTGATTTTTCAAAAATATTAATGTATAAGCTGTTGTGGCTTCTTTATTGAGTCCAGGACCCACCATCAAAGGGACTGTCAACTTGAAAAGATAATCACATTGTTTATAGATCTCTATACGAAAACTTTTAAAAGAAACTATTTTTCTTCTCCACAGTTTTGCTTCTCAATTTTAAGGAAGAGCAAAATCAAAGGAAATATTTTTATTTGTTTCTCCTCTCTCTCTCCCACCAAATGAATAACTTAAACATATTGTCCAATTTAGAAATAACCTATGCAAGATATACATTGTAGAGTTTCTAAGATAACTTTCTAATACAATATAGTAGAATTGTTTGTTTTATTTTAACACATAGCATTGATTATATATAATTTATTGTAAACTAGAAAATTTCAGTAGTTCAGTAAATAAATGAAAATGTATTTGGTACAAGCATCCTACATGAGTGACAAGAAAAGTGGTTTCAGAGAATGTGGGCCAGTATTAACACTGTATTTACAAAATGTTAACTCATTTTTTAAATGTGTATTTATTGACATGTTTTCAGGTAAGCAGGAATTTAAAGTAGTTCTTATCATATTTCAATACTGAAATAATAATGTTGATGTTATTTCTGGGTGTTTGGTTTCATATAGATTGTAAAACGTGTGGAACACAACTTTTAAGTACCTTGTTTTCTAATGTCTTGGGTTATTTATGAAGGGCCTAAAAGATACATATTAAATATATAAAAATTTTCTTCCCAGAGAGGGAACCTGAAACCACAGAGAATTATCAAAATAAATAAACATATCTGAACATAGACACATAAGGAGGGACAAAGAGTAGGGAGACATGTCAGCGGCTGACACGGAGGGAAATACTGCTCTTTAGGCTATAATAAAATCACACTCAGGGTACTCGGTAGTATCCTAAGGAAAGGGGAGCAGGCACACTTCACAGACACTTCAGTGAATTCAGCATCTCGATCTCTTAAACAAGAATTCCTCTAGAAATTGACCAGTTCCCTTCCTGGAGAATATTCACCTTTAGAGTTAGGGAGACAGTTACTTGAAAATCAGTCAGAGAACAAGTGTGGATTATTTGTTCTGTTAGTAATCTTCTAAAGTGCATTTTAGCAACTTGCTAAATGCTTCCTCCACAGTTTGTTTTTTTTTTTTGGCTGAGGCAGTGACAGGAAAAATAGAGAAGAGACACAAAGATGTAAAGATTCATAGATGAATCAGAGAAACACATGATTTACAAAAACTGCTTGGAATTACAAGAAATATATTTTATGGAACTGTGAAGTGTCAGCCTCTTCATAGAAAGTCATTTTCTCAGCCCAGTCGGTCTTTTGAAGAAGATTGTTGTTGAAGATCAAGCTTGGGCAATGTTTCAGTTCATGACATTGTTTTAATGGTGTTGCAGGAGACCCTTAGGGTTTGTATTCTAGTTGTACCAGCATATTGAAGCCCTGGCTGAAATACTGTCTTGTCTTTCCTTTGTGGAGGTGCTTTCTACCCAGGAAAAGCTTGAAAATTCTTCTATTCTACCTGTTTCAGGAATGTGGAAATAACAGATCATTTTAATTTGGTCTATGCTATTGAGAGTATTAGGCTAAACACATTTGAGACTTTTAGTAAGTGAATCAGAATGAAACAGTATGATAGAATAAATATTAAATTTAAGGAATTTCCTGATTTTTTTTTCTCTGTAGACTATGGACTAAAGTTCTCTCCTGGCTAGCATCTGGATCCTGGTTAGCAGGCCACAATTCATGCTCTATCTGTCAGAGCCTTTCTGCCCTTCTCTGTCTACCTTCAGGTTTTACATTACTACAGCATCCTAAAGGCATTTCCGTATGGACAAAACTTAACATATTGTAACATATATTTATCTGGTTACCTGAGAAACACACAAACTCCTGATATTGTTTTTAAATTTTGTTATAAAATCTAATAAAATATTTCCATTGAAAAAAGATGTGTAAGAATTTCTAAACTTTATTCCATTTCCTTTTATTTATTTATTTATTTATTTATTTATTTATTTATTTATCTACTTAACTATTTATTTATTGTTTTGAGGGGCTAACTTACCAAATTTATGTATCTATCACATCTCAGGTAAATTTGCAGTACATATGAGAAATATATGAAAAAAACATGACTCTGGAATATTCACATTCAATGATTGTGTGCTTTATAAAGCTGAGGAAGATTTACATAGATAGGAACCTAAGCCCAGAAGGTTCTGCAGGGAAAATGAAGAATTATCACTTATCAAAAAGGCCTCCACTGTCCAAGGCACTCTGCCAGGCATTGAACATTTACTGTTGCATTTAGCCTTTACACCGTTCCTGTGAATTAGGCTTGATCCCTATTTTAAAGAAAAAGCAATTCAGTCTCACTGAAGTTAAATAATTTTGGACCAGATGTATCTGACTCACTGTCAGAACTAAGAACTATAATACCATGTCTTCAACTGTGTTAGAATATATACATAATATATAATATATGGGTGTGTATGTATTTGTGTACATAGGTAAATGAATATACATTTATACACACATACGTAATCTCATAAAACACCTTTTGTGGGTCTTTTTGTAGAATGCATTATTTTAGTTTTTTTGGTTTCTGTATTTCTCTGGAATAAAAATAACGAAATGGATTTGACTTCATAGTAAGGAGAACACTACTCATTTTATGAAATTTCTCATTTCTCTACCAGAACCTTTTCTTTGGGACTTTCTTAACCCAAAAATCAATACTAGATCCATTTCCAAGAGATATTTTCTAATTTTGTGTCTCACTGATCTTAGGTTTTCATGTGATTCATTGAAAATATAGCTTGTCAAATCAAAAAAGAAAGAATAGTTAACCTCTTGATTCTTTGTTCATAGGCGATAGACTAGACAGAATCACAGATTAAAATCAGAATTTAATCCATTCATCAAATATTTATTGAGTATCTATTATGTACCAGGCTCTCCTCTACGTCTGAGGACTAGACAAAATAGAAATTATCCATGCCCTCAAAGAGACAACATTCTAGTGAAGAAGAGAGAAAATAATTAAGCAAATAATTAAGTATATAAACACATATATAATATAATTTTAGGTAGTAGTAAGTGCTTTGAAGGGAAGGAAAGCAGGTCAAAGAGACAATAAGTGAACAGAAGTGGGAGTTATTTCGGGTAGAGCATGGAGGACAGACAGGCATGTCTAAGCAAAGACCTCGATGACGTCAGAGAACCATGAGAGGGTCTTTACAAGGACCACTCCAGGGGTGGGAAAAAACATACCCAAGGAAAGAATAAGCTTGGTGAGTGCTAGCAACTGGGAGAAGGCCAGTGTGGCTGAACATACAGAACCTTTTTAGAAAAGAAGGGAATCCACAGTGGAAGCAAGGTCAGGTCATACATGGCTTTAGAGTAGGAGTTTCGCTTTTATTTGCAGTGGGACGAAAAGCCATTGGATGTTTGGAAGCAGAGGAGTAGTGAGACCTGACCTGATCCTTTTTTAAAAAAGTTCTCTCTGCCACAGTATACCAATCACTCTGATGAAGAGGTCTCCTGTATGAGTATAGAATGAATTCTTGGTCACTCTATTTCCACTTGGGCATTAAATCTGGAACTTATACAAACACTAAGACTTCTAAACAGGTACAAGCTGTGTTTTAACACATTGTTCTGTCAAATATGTGTGGAATGGAATATAATGTGTTTTTCAAATTCTTAACCCAAATTAGATCCTAACCCAAAGGATATACAGACTGATCTGGGTACTAAATTTCCAAAATCATATGCAAATTTTCCAGACATAGTAGAGTAGCTATACTCGACCTCAGCATGAGTTTCTCATTTTCTCATTTAACATAATGAAAAACCAGGTGTGTGTGTGTGTGTGTGTGTGTGTGTGTGTGTGTGCATTTGAATATGTTATAATGTTTTTGTAAATGTTATATATATAATATATATATTATATGTATATAACATTTACCGATGACTTTCACGAGGACCTTGATAGTTCTTTCCCAATAAACATACTTTGTACAATTTGCCAATTCTTAATTTCATTTTCAGAGTACTCACTGCAATTGTATGGAAATACAATTAATTTTTGTTTATTAATCATTTGTATTGCAACCTTGCTGACCTTATTATTTCTAATAGTATTGATTTTTTAATAAATAGTTTTACTTCTTTCTTTCCAATCTGCGTGACTTTTATTATTTTTTTCTTACCTGATGCCCTGGCTAGAACCTCCAGCACAGTATTGAATGGAAAAGGTGAGAGTGGATATCCTTGTTTTGTTTCTGATCTCAAAGGAAATGTGTTTGGTCTTTCACCATTAATTATCAATTTACTTAGGCTGGTCATAGATGTCCTTTATCAGTGTGAGGAAGTTCCATTCTATTCCCATTTGTTGTGCATTTTTATCATAAAAGGCTGTTGGATATTGCCAAATTATTTTTCTGCATCTATTAAATGATCATATAGCTTTTGTCCTTTATTCTGTTAATGTGGTATACTACATTGTTTGAATTATAATTGTTTGTATATGTTTCCGGATTCAGTTTGCTACTGCTTTGTTGAACATTTTGCATCTATATTTATAAGAAATATTGTCTATAAATTATTTTCTTGTGATATCATTGTTTTGCTTTTGTGTCAGAGTAATAAGGGCCTCATAGAATTAGTTGGGAAGTGTTCCTTCTTCTATTTTTAGAGAAAGTTTATGAGGTACTGGTTTTAATGTTTATTTAAACATTTGGTGGAATTCACCAGTGAAGCCATTTGGGCCTGAGCTTTGCAGGGGTGGGGGTGGGGGTGGGGAGGTGGGGTGGGGGGTGTCGGAGGAATTTTTTTATTACTAATTCAATATTTTTACATTATAAATTTATTTATATTCTCTATTTTTGAGTCAGTTTAAGTGATTAGTATTTTTCTAAGAATTTGCCCATTTTTGTCTAGGTCATCTCATTTGTTGTCATGCAATAACACATAACATTCTCTTTTATTCATTTTTATTTCTTCAAGATTGGTAGTAAGGTCCCCTCT
Source organism: Eschrichtius robustus (assembly GCF_028021215.1). NCBI lineage: Eukaryota > Metazoa > Chordata > Mammalia > Artiodactyla > Eschrichtiidae > Eschrichtius > Eschrichtius robustus. The sequence continues at coordinate 152,128,432 of NC_090824.1, read as the reverse complement.
ATCATGCCCAGTTTTAGTCATTTAAGTCTTTGTTTTTCTCTTAGCCAGTATAGCTAAAGTTTTATCAGTTATGTTGATTTTTTGAAAGAGTTAAGATTTGATTACACTGACTTTCTTGATTGTTTTTTCTATTCTCTGCTTTATTTATTCTTTTATCCTTATTATTTTCTTTCTTCATATTTACTGTGTGCTTAGTTTGTTTCTTATTTTTCTATTTTCTTTAGGTAGAAGACTAGGTTATTCATTTGAGATCTTTCCTCTTTTTTATTATAGGCATTTATAACTGTAAATTTTCTTCCTAACACTGTTTTAGCTGCATCACATACCTTTTGGTATGTTTTGCTTTCAGTTGCATTCTATCAAACATTTGCTAAATTCTTTTATGATTTTTTTCTCAAAATCATTGATTAATTAGCTGTGCATTCTCTAATTTCCATATATTTGTTTATTTCCCAAATATCTTTCTGTTGTTGATTTCTACTTTTATTCTATTGTGGACTGAAGACATACTTCTGGTGTTAATTTCAGTTTTTAATAAAAGTTACAGAGGTTTCTTTTATGGCCAAACATTTGGTATATCCTGGAAAATGTCCAATGTGCATTTGAGAAGAATGTATATATCACTCTTGCTCTGTGGAGGTTACAGAGTTTCTATGAGATCTGGTTGGTTTATAATGTTGTTCAAACATTCTGTTTCCTTGCTGAGATTCTGATTTAGCTGCTCTACCCATTTTGAAAATGAGATACTGAAGTCTCCAAATATTGTAATTGAGTGGTCTATATTTTTCTTCAATTCTGTCAGTATTGCTCCAAGTATGTGAGGGCTCTGTTTTTAGGTGAACACATGTTTATACTTGTTATATCTTTCTGATGGATTTATTCTTTTATTATTATAAAAGTCCTTCTCTATCTCTAGAAACATTTTTTGTTTTAATATCTTTCTTTTCTGGTATTCAGCTCTTTTGTGGTCATAGTTTGCAGGTTGTTTCAGATTGTTTGCATCTTTGAATCTAAAGTGTGTCTCCTATAGTTCAAATATGACAATATTTGCCTTTTGATTAGAGTGTTAATCTCTTCACCTTTAATGTTTTAGCACAGTTGTATGTAGTCTACCATTTTGTTTTTGTTTTCTATTTAATTCATGCCTTTTTCCCTCTATTCCTCTTTTTTGCCTTCTCTTATAGTTAATTGGCTATTTTCTAATGTAATATTTTAAATATCTTAATGATTTTTAATTATATTGTGTGTTATTTGCTTTGTGGTTGCTCTAGAAACTACAATTTCTTTCATTAATGTTTTATACTTTTCAGAGTATAGGTTTTTCACCTCCTTGGTTAAGTTTATTCCTACGTATTTTATTCTTCTTATGCAATTTTAAATGAATTTTTTTCTTTTGATTTCTGATACTTTGTTACTAGTGGATAGAAATGCAACAAAGATTAAAAGCCAAAAAAAAAAAAAATGGTAGACACAACTATGACTGCAATTAACAGTGAAGAGATAAACATAAATATGTAAAATATGACTTCAAAAACACAAAATGTGGGGGAGGAAAATAAAAAATGTAGATCTTTTAGAATGTGTTAGAACTTAAATGACTACCAGTTTAAAACAAGTCGATAGAGTTATAGGTAAACATATATAAATCCCATTGTAACCATAAATCAAAAACTTACAATAGATACACAAATAGTAGAAAGAAAGGAACACAACCATACTGCTAAAGAAAATCATCAAACCACAAGGGAAGAAACAAAAAGAAGAAATGAACAGAGAACTACAAAAACAACCATAAAACAAGTAATGAAATAGCAATAAGTACATACCTATCAATAACTACTTTAAATGTCAATGGACTAAATGCTCCAGTCAAAAGACATAGGGTGGCTGATTGGATAAAAAAACAAGACCCATCTATATGCTGCTTACAAGAGACTCACTTCAGAGCTAAAGATACACACAGACTGAAAGTAAGGGGATGGAAAAAGATATTTCATGAAAATGGAAATGATAAGAAAGCAGAAGTAAATATTCATGTCAGGCAAAATGGACTTTAAGCAATGTTTATAAAAAAAGACAAAGAATGGCATTATATAATGGTAAAGGGATCAATACAAGAAGAGGATATTACACTCTTTATCATATATGCACCCAATACAGGAGCACCTAAATATATAAAGCAAGTATTAACAGAGATAAATTTAAAAAATGACAATGACTCAATATAATAACAGGGGACTTATTTTACCCTTTCTTGTTCTCTTTATTCCTGCCTTTTTACTTGAGTTACTGTCTAGTACCATTTCCTCACTTCAGTGCAGCTTTATTCCACACCCACTTCTCTTTTTCCTTTATTGTCAAATATATTACATTTCTACATGTTATCGTCTCAACAATATAATTGTTTACATATTGTTTTACTAATTTCTTTTTAAATGAGTTAAGAGAAGAAAGGAGAAAATAAGCAATTATCCTGTCTTTTGTAATACTTTTAAGTGCTCTTTGTTTTCTTCCTGTGGATTTGAATTTCTGACTGCTGAAACTTGCTTTCAGTCTGAAGAATTTCCCTCAGTATTTCTTGTAAAGCAGGGGTTCTAGAAACAAATTTCTTGGGTTTTGTTTAGCTTAGAGGTATTTATTTCACCTTTATTTTAGAGATAGTTTTGTTGGATATATGACACTGGTTGACAATTATTTTCACTTTCAGCACTTTGAATATATCACTGCACTGTTTCTGACCTCCACTGTTTCTGATAGAAAGTCAGTCATTAATCTTTGTATAATTTCCTTGTATATGTGTCATTTGTCTTACTGTTTTCACAATTTTATTTTTATTAATATTTTTGGCTTTTAACATTTTGACTATGATGTGTCTCAGTGTTAATATATATCCTTGCTTTTATCTTATTTAGGGTTCATTGATCTTTTGTGATGTTTAAAGCTTTCATCTAATTTTGGCAGTTTTCATTCATATTTCTTTGAATATTTCCCCCCTGGCTCTTTCAGTCCTTTACTTCTCATATTCCCATTATGTGAATTTTAGTGCATTTATTGATGTCCCACATTTTTCTGAGGCTCTGCTTTTGTTTTTGTTTTTTTTTTCATCCCTTTTTCTCTATTCTTCAGATTGTAAGATCTCTATTGAATTAATATTCAGGTTTTCTCATTCTTTATTTCTGCTTTGTAGGGCCCTGCTAGTAAATTTTTGATTTGTTTATTGCACTTTTAATGTCAGAATTTCCATTTGATTATTATTTCCAATCATTTCTATATCTTATATTGATATACATTATTTAATAAGATATTATCATTATACCTTCCTTTAATTATTGAAACATATTTCACTATAGTATTTGAACAGATTTATAATTATTGCTTTGAATTGTTTGTCTGCTAAGTTCAACAATTGGACCTCTTCTAAAACTGTTTCCATTGTGTGCTTTTTTGCTGCATGATTCACACTTTCCTTTTTCTTTGTAGGTCTCAATTTGTTGTTATTGTCTGAAAACTGAAATTTTACTTTGTGTGTTTTAGCAACTCCATATAATGTTTCCCCTCACCCACACATGACAGAGGTTATTATTACTTTTTGCCTGGTTGTTTGCTTACTTGTTTAGTGACCTTGCTGAACTAATTTTGCCAAATCTATTTCCCCTACAGTTTGAAACTTTGATGTCCCTGCTCAGATTATAACCCTTGTTTTTATTTTGTTGCCTGGCTAGTTAGGCATTGGCCCTGTATCAGCATAAACAACTTATTCATCAAAGGCTATATTTAAACCCACTTAGCCAGATCAATTTTAACTTTTACCATTGGATGTACATGTGGTTTGAAGGTGGCTACCACAGTTTAGGGAGTTTATTTATTTGTTTGTCTGTTTGTTTATCTATCTATTTATTTATTTAACATATGTTCAGCCAGTGACTAGTCACTTAGAAATATCATCTTTGATTTCTCCTGAAAGGGCACAACGTTGAACATGCACACAGTTTTCCAGATTACCAGGGATGACTGTGGTATAATTTTTATGTTTGGATTCCTGGGAGCTACACTTAGGTAAGAATAGGTTATTATAGAGTCATTGTTGGGTCAAAAGTTGTATTTCAGACTGTTGTTCCAGTGAAGCTCCATGCTGATGATTCTGTAGGTGGTTTGGGCAATGCTTTCAAAGAATAGTTCATCTTCTTGTTCACACTGGTCCAAAGTAGAGCACTTGCAGTAACCCTTCTCCAATATTGAGCTTGGGGAGGGAAGAGGGGTTAAGGGAGCAGGTAAAGATTTCAACAACACAGACTGTCACTGTTATTACTGAGTTTTAGCAGATTTCTTGAACAAATATTTCTCAATCTCTGTATGCCCTTAGGATACTTTTCATAAACTACAAAAAATTGTTTTCTTATCATTTTCACCAGTTAAATTGCTGTTTTACTGGGGAGAGGGTCCTACAAGCTTCCACTCCACCATTCTGGAAGTCCTAATCACTAATCAATTTTTAGTATAGAATCGGTCTCTGAATTTAGCTTCAGGGGACATCTATGAGCTCCATTTGAAGGCATACACACTGAATCCTTGCTTTGTGCACTTTTTTCCTTGCTAATTTATTGAACATGCTACAAGAAGACTCCAGGAGAACTGTATCAACCATGGCCATTGCTAACTTCTAAGAAGAGCCCAAACAAGTACTTCATTGAGTCAGTCATTAATTTCTTAAACTCCATGTAACAAGAGAAACCAAACCTTCCACCTAGAGACTGGTACATAAGTACCCCAAGGTGATTTGGTCTGAATTCTTGATGACAAGGGTACTCCTTTTGTCATAGTGACAAAGCTATTAATCAAATTAGTCGTTTGAAGAAGTAATAGTGTTGGGGAAAGGAAGAAAAGACAGATCATTTGAACTTAGTTTCTAATCTGAAAGATACTAAACTACTTTTTTACTGAGTCATTTTCCCACTTCATGATGCCTGCAGTACCCCTAGTTCTTTATAGCGTAATCCAGCATACAAGACAGCACTACTTCTGAAATTACATCCTAATGTATTCTTGCAATAAATACCTATTAACAAAGGCAATCTGTGTGTGTCTCTTTCTTAGAACCTTAAAGAGCCAGGCTATATATCTTGCATTTTCTACAGAGAATTATCCCCAAACATCTACATCCGTTTACACAAAATGAAGTTTCCATTCTAACCACAAATGAATTTGCTTTGTTCAGATTGTATAGCTAACTTATGTTTCCCTGACTCTCACTTTTGTGGGGTTTTCTGTTTAATAGGAAATCCAATTATTATGTAAATATAAACATAGTATAATTGCCACAAACTAGTGAGCATAACAATGAACTGGTGAAGCTTCTGGAGTTAAAGGAACCCATGATTTATGAGTGTCTCTCAGGTATGATTGATACAGACTGTTTTAACCATTTCCACCTAACATAATGTTAATGTTTTCACTTTCTAATCATCCAATTTGATGCATGTCAATGAATAAAAGTTGCTTTGGGAGGGAATGCATCACAAATTCATTTCCCTTCTTTTTCAAACTTATTAAAGACAAGAAGCTACAAATGTCATTATTTAAAATACTTCCCTTTAAAATGTTCCCAGCAGATGTTTATGTAGAGGAAATGCTGGATCTCTCTTGGCAAGACAGAGAAGTGACATTTCTTGAGGGTTCTAGTTGAAAAATTTGTCTTTGGCATCATGTCTTTAAACATCTGCAAAAACAAAATAATCTTTATTATCCTGCTAACTTGGAGAAAAGCAAAGTACACAGCCCCCTAATCTTTGAAACACTCTTTGATGGAGTGACAAATAAAAAGTTTCCAACATTATTTTTCCTTCAGTAGAATTTCTCTGTGACTTCTGAATGCCAGAGTCAGAGTACTCTCTTCTTTAAACATTAATAACTTACTTGATTAATGAGAAAAAAGCTAGCAAACACAAACCTAAAATTTGTTTCCTCTCTAAGTTCTGATTTTCTACTTTTTTCCCTCTATGCATACTATAATTTTGAGTCCAACACCCAATGGAAGATTAAAATACAGAGAAAAAAATTCTACTACACTAGTTGAGGGACACTTGTGCCATATTTTCTAATACTCAGGGTGTAATTTTGTTTGCATTTGAATTTTTTCTTCATTCCTTGTAAATTCAAAGACTTTTTTTTTTTTCTTTTTTTAAAGCAATATCAATAAATAGTAAATCCAGTTTCGGAGAACTCAGCTGAGTTAATTGAGTGCTAACTAAACAAGAACTAGGCAAAGTGGTCAAAGCTAAAAATGATTTGTTGCTTCTTATAAAATAATCTTTTAAACAAATAATCCGAGCTATCAAGAAATTCTTTTCTATTTGTTTTTATTATTTTTCCCATTCTGGTGTTATATTCAAAGTTTGTCAAGGTTTCACTCTACACTCTCCCTTTTCTCCTATATTTTTCCCTCCATGACTTCCTCTAGGAAGAGTTTTCTGGACTGACATCCACTAGTGGAACAATTCGCAACTGTGCAGTTTGACCCAAGGACTTCAAGGTGCTTCTTAGGTAAGGTAAAGTGAGATCCAAGGTTTCTTTATGAAACCTTGAATTTTCCTACACTTTTAAAGTCTTCCTATAGTCTTAAAGTCTGAATCAATTGCGAGGAACTATAAGCAGAGTAAACTTTACTAGAACTCATAAATAGATAGTACAAGGTTTAGTATGTAAATCCCTTTACTAACTATCCTATTTAATTCTATGTTTGGCATCAAAAGACAGAAGATAAATGCTTCATTTGTTTAATTGAAGTGTGTGTCAAAGTAAAATTTCTAAATTTTTGATTCATTATCTCAATGGGCAATATTAATAGTAAAAAAATTTTTTCAGTGCTTTCATTTAGAAATCTGTGTGTCTGTCTGTCTGCCTGTGTCCACATCTGTGTTTAACTTATAAAGCTAATGGAAAAGACACTACATTAAATTTAGAAAATAGAGAAAAGATAAAGAATAATTTTTTCTTCTCTCATCAACCAGAGGTAACTGCTGTTAATAGGTTAACATGCCTCCATCTAATGTTTCAAAGCATATATAAATAAAACGGTATCATGATCTCAATTTTGCATTATATACATATGCAAAATTGAGATCATGATGGCTCTTTATTTAAAACTATATTAGGATAATTTTTTGTATCAGAAAAATATTCCTTAAAAAGATCTGTCTTTCTTTGTTACATGAAACTAATCATACTTTTCTACGTGTAAATTGCTAACAATATTTTGTTCTTGTAAGATTGACACCATAATAAACATTCTATGTACAAAGTTTGTAAACATACTGCTTATCACTAGAAGGTAGATTTATAGAAATGAAATTAATAAATGAAAATGCATATATATTCTTGACTCTTGACAATAGTTTGACAAATTGCTTTCAAGATATTTCTGATATTTACATTTTCACCTATAGGGAATGACACAATTCACCAGAACCAAATCTGGCCAAATTTAATTGAATAGTCTTATTAATTGTTAGGCCAAAAAACAAACCCCAATATTGCACTATTCTTTTAACCTTTCTTTTTTTTTAAAGATTATTTATTATTTATTTATTTAATTTATTTATTTTTGGTTGCTTTGGGTCTTAGTTGAAGCACATGGGATCTTCTTTGAGGCATACGGGATCTTTCATTGCGGCGCGCAGGCTTCTCTCTAGTTGTGGCATGCGGGTTTTCTCTTCTCTAGTTGTGGCGCGCAGGCTCCAGGGTGCGTGGGCTCTGTATTTGTGGTACGCAGGCTCTCTAGTTAAGGTGCACAAGCTCAGTAGTTGTGGAGTGTGGGCTTAGTTGCCCCGTGGCATGTGGGATCTTAGTTCCCTGACTGGGGATCGAACCCACGTCCCCTGCATTGTAAGGCAGATTCTTTAGCCCTGGACCACCAGGGAATTCCCCTTAAATTTTCTCTTTATTGTTAGGGTGAAAGTATCTTTATTCAATGTTTGCTTATTGAAGACTTATGGCCTTGCATATGTAAATTTTTGTTAAAATCTTTTGCATATTTAAATGGAATGTTGAATGTCTTACTCATTTGTTTTTAAGTCTTTAAGCATAAATGGTAATAACTCTTTGTCTTTTTAATTTGTTGTAAATATATTTCCAATTTTTTTTTTAATTTTTAGCTTTTCCTTAGGGTTACATGAAGTATAAAAATCTTATATATTGATATCTATCTGTACTTTTCCCATTACTTTTATACCTTAACAATTCCTTCTCCATCCTGGGATTAAGTAACATAATTGTTCATAATTGTCCTGAGTTTAATGGAAAAATTATTTTATGCATGACTGTAATACAAATATTTAACTTACTTTTTAAAAAAAAGTAGTTGATTTTCACATGATGATTTATTGAACCATTGATCACTTTCCATGTCTTTGAAATGCTTTCATTATCATATTGTTGGTTGAAACACAAACACACAAATACACACACACACTGAAGAACATTTACTTTAGAATCATAAATGTTTTTCTTTAATAATTCCATAAGTATATCCCCAAGTAACTTCCTTTTTTAATTATTGTAGCTTTATGTTTTAATATAATTGTAAAGTAAGTATGCCTTGACTAATGCATATTTTCAAGTATGTCTTACTATTCTCATCTATTTATTCTTCTAGATTAACCTTAGAATAATTTTACAAGTTTTAGAGCATTTCATTGGAACTTGTACTAACCATATAAACTAATTTGAAGGAATTGCTATCTCTTCCAGTCATTATACACCTTCCAGGAACAAAGGGACACAGGAATATTAATATATGCATATGTATTTATATATTTTGTACAAAATTTACTGATTGCTTCTTTTACCTTCCTCTGTAAGTTTCTGTGGTTTAATCATAAGTTTACATATATTTCTACTTATGCTGTTTCTAAGAATTTAATGTGTTTTGGACTGCTGTGGAATCGTATTCTTTTCTTTATTAATAGGTTTAATAGGTTCTGGATTCTTATTGATAATTTATAGGAAAGCTATTGGTTTTTCTGTACTTATCAGCTATTCTGTCATTTTGTAAAATGCCATTAGTTCTCAATATGTCAGTGATTTCTATGGAATTACTAGGTATATCATCACATTATTTTCAAATGACAGAGTTTTTTGTCTCATTCTACCAGATAAACATTATCTCCATTTAATGGATTAATATATTGACTAGAAGTTACAAAAATATTGAACAATTAACAAATGGTAGGAATTGTAGTCATGTTTCTGTCTCTAACAGGAATTGTTAAAAATTTTTCTCCATTTATTATTTAACTATGACTGGAATTTTTATCCGTTTTTGTTAAGAGAGCAATATTTTTTTTAGTTTACTGGGTCCTGAATACTGATTTTGCTTGTTTGTATATTGATTTTTTTCTGTTTGTTTAATTACTCAGCCATAAAAAGAAACAAAATTGAATTATTTGTAGTGAGGTGGATGGACCTAGAATCTGTCACACAGAGTGAAGTATGTCGGAAACAAACAAATACCATATGCTAACATATATATATATATATATATATATATATATATATATATATATATATATATATAATCTAAAAAAAAAATGGTTCTGAAGAATCTAGGAGCAGGACAGGAATAAAGACACTGATGTAGAGAATGGACTTGAGGACATGGGGAGGGAGAAGGGTAAGCTGGGACAAAGTGAGAGAGTGACATGGACATATATACACTACCAAATGTAAAATCGATAGCTAGTGGGAAGCAGCCACATAGCACAAGGAGATCAGCTCGGTGCTCTGTGATCATCTAGAGGGTTGCGATAGGGAGGGTGGGAGTGAGATGCAAGAGGGAGGAGATATGGGGATATATGTATATGTAAGGCTGATTCACTTTGTTATAAAGCAGAAACTAACACACCATCGTAGAGCAATTATACTCCAATAAAGATGTCTAAAAAAGTAAATGTAATAAAAAGAAAACGAAATACAATAGAAAGATGAATAAATATTCAAACAATTTAAAAAAATGGATGGGTTTGGCTTCTGAGATACTGGTAGCTTTTGTTTGTTCTTTAGGTGTATTTGTGTTTCCTAATATGAAACCTCCTATATATTCCTGGGGTACACACTATTTGGGAGTCAAAGATCACTATTTTAAGATATTATTATTTAATAGATTTAGAGTTTGACAAGTCTGTGGGAACATCTCACCCTGCCACTTGAATGGCAACTGGTAACCATTGAATGGTAACCCTGAATAACTTATTTAACTTTTCTAAGCCTTAGTTCTGTCATTGATAAAGTGGGACTTTTAAAGCTGCAAAGATTACCTGAGATGATGCTTCTTAGCCCAGTACCTGACGTATAACAAGTGCACAATAAATAATGTAATAATGGTAGTGGTAATAGTTGTGGAATAAGCATTTTTCTTAGAACTTTTGTGGCTAAGATACAAGAATTCGTAGTTTTGTGTGTGTGTGTGTGTGTGTATGTGTGTGTCATCTCCCTCAGGTTTTGATAGCAGGATTGGGCTAGCTTCAGAAAAAGGATTTGCAGCATTTTGAATTTTTCCATATCTAGTATGGAATAACTTATTTTTAAATTTATTTTATTGAAGTATAGTTGATTTACAATGCTGTGTTAATTTCTGCTGTACAGCAAAGTGATTCAGTTATACATATATATATATATATATATATATATATATATATACATTCTTTTTCATATTATTTTCCATTATGGTTTATCACAGGATATTTAATACAGTTCCCTGTGCTATACATAGGATCTTGTTGTTTATCCATTACATATATGTAACAGTTTTCATCTACTAATCCCAAACTCCAAACTCCCAGTCCATCCTTTCCCTACCACACCCCTCCCCAACAATCACAAGTCTGTTCTCTATGTCTGTGAGTCAGTTTCTGTTTTGTAGATAATTTCATTTGTGTCATATTTTAGATTCCACATATAAGTGATATCATATGGTATTTGTCTTTCTCTTTCTGCCTTACTTCACTTAGAATGATAATCTCTATGTCCATCCACATTGCTGCAAATGACATTATTTCATTCTTTTTTTACGGCTGAGTAATATTTCATTGTATATATGTACCACATTTTCTTTATCCATTCATCTGTCGATGGACAGTTAGGTTGTTTCCATGTCTTGGTTATTGTAAATACTGCTGCAATGAACATTGGGGTGCTTGTATCTTTTTGAATTATAGTTTTTTCCAAATATATGCCCAGGAGTGGGATTGCTGGATCGCATGGCAACTCTATTTTTAGTTTTTTTGAGGAACCTCCATACTGTTTTCCATAGTGGCTGCACCAATTTACATTCCCATAGTATGGAATAACTTACATGGTCTGGAAATTATAGATTCCATGGAAGCTTGACAGAACTCACTGGTTCTGTCAAGAATCATGGTTCCAGGACTTGATTTAGGTAATATTTATTTTTTTTTAAATTTTTAATGCTTATCTTCCTATCCATCAATGCTGATCAAATTTTTCTTGTGATGCCATCTCTTTGGTTCTGCCTTTTCTGCCTCCCTTTTCCCTATCTAAGGACACTTCTGATTACATTGGGCCCAAGCAGAAAAACCAGGATAATCTTTTCATTTTTTTTTTTCAGGATAATCTTATTTTTAGGTCAGCTGATTAGCAACAATAATTCCATCTGCTACCTTAATTCCCTTTTGCAATGTTATATAACATATTCACAGGTTCTGGAGAGTAGGGTGTGGACATCTTTGGAGAACTTGGGAGGGCATTATTCTGCCTGCTCCACACAGGAAGAGTCAAGTATTCAAAAAGCAGCTGTTGAACACAGGAAGAACATGCAGAAGGATTACATGTGAAATAAGTGTAAGAATAAGCAGGAACTTCTGAGATAAAGAAGGCATGGAAGAACATTTCTAACAAAGGGAAAATTATATGCAAAGGAATGAAGCAAAGTGGAGACAGCAAGTATGATTAATTGACTGAGCACTGAATGATTCCACAGCTCTGAAATATTGTTTCTCTAGTAGATAGTTTCTCCAGAATTAAGCCTGTGAACATGTAGATTTTATCCTTGGTACTCCTTAGACTCCTGTGTTGCATTCCATTCCCTTTCTTTCTGCCACATGAGAACTTCTCTAGTGTTACAAGAGGACAGGCCCTGGGGTCTCATGTGTTGAAAATAAGGCCATACAGGAAAAGGCTTGAGATTGCATTTACATACAGACCTTTGGGGGTTTCTGTCACCTTGACAGTGGCTACGGTGTGTATATTCTTGTCACATGTCCACACTATTCAAAGGCAGTGATGACAGAAAATAACAAGTATGAGAGGAAGTCACTGAGGTGGCAATAAAAAGACACATACACACACACACACACAAATGTATACAGATATCTAATAGAGCTTATGACAAAGCAAATATAATCTGCTGGAAGACTTTCAAGTCCATGTGACACCTGTGTGTTTCACTGCCACCTAAGTGCGTTAAGAAACTCTAACTGTGAACTCTACTGTACACATAATCCTAAACTTGATTTGTAAGGTTATAATACCTATCAGCACCCTTACATTAAGAAATTCTGAAAATGAAGAGCAAACAGACAATGTAAAAACTGTGTGAAAATTTAAAGAAACAAGAAATGCTTTTATTGGTTGCATTAGTTACAGTGCCTGATGTAAGCAAAGCTATCTGTGTCACATATATATATGCCTGAAACAAAAATGAAATGGTACTAGGGAGGTAGGGCTGGGCCCTTGGGAATCAACATTTTGGTTCTCTCAGATGCGTCCTGAGGGTTTGCTCTTTGTTTTCTTATGACCATGAATTTTCTTTGTTAATTGAGCCTTGAGTTCTATTGTACTTGAATCCAGTTTTCACGATGACTCATCACCATCCTTCACCTACCTAAGTCTGTTCTAACTCCCTATCCATGCCAAAGCCAAAATGTCCACCACGTGGAAAGGGGATTTTAAACAGCCTTTCCAAGTATTTTATATGTGAATACCCTATGAATAAAATAAAGAGTTTATTCTTAATTAACCTGTGCTGTTAAACATTGCTTCTTGCACATGACACAGCTCTGAGACTGACTCCACAGATCTATGAATGTATAGAAGATAAAACTAAGACAAATATCTCCATCACCATCATTTCTGCTCCTTGTGTGGGGCCAGCAATAAGCCCCTATATAGCTCCAGCATGTGGGACTCCAGTTCAACTAAGTGCCAAGAGCCCAGATAAAATAAAAATTCCTGGCATTGAATTGACCTTCTACCATATTCCCAGTTATTTTGTAATCAACCATGTTTAACCATCCATTTAGCCACCTGAAGGACTTAAAAATACTTATGTCCATGTTAATGTCATGTCATTGTAGATTCACCCAAAAAGTAGAGGCTTGTCATGTTAAACTTTCTTTTGGAAAATTTCCATGTAAAGACATTGAAAAAATTAATAAACTAACCCAGCTTTCCTTTTCACTTGCTCCAGCCTTCCTTTTTCTTGTCTTCACTCTTGGCCCCATTGACAAAGGTCTGCTGTGTCCCAGGCACTGTGGTGTGTGCTAGGGATCTACACAAAGACTGATGACATACAGAACATTATTGTCAGGGTTCTGCGCTTTGAATTTTTATGATGCAGAATCTCGAGACCTAAGAAAGCAAAGAACCAAAAACACTGTGGAGAGGTGAGGAAATCACTTAGGACAGTAAGACATAAAGTTATGATAGTTTGCCAGAGGAGAAATACAGAGAAAAAGGAATTATGTTGGATGGAGAAACATGAAAAAAAAAGGAAGAAAATTTTGGAGCTAAGAGGTGCTAGCGTTAACTCTGGAGTCTAAAGCACATCAATAGTTGAGGAAAGGGGATTTTTAAAAGTGTTTCCAAGTACTTCATATGTGGATCCCCTGTGAATGAAATAAGGAGTTTCTTTTTCATTAATTTGTACTTTTAAACTTTGCCTCTTGCACATGACTTTATAGGTCTATAAAAGATACAACTAAAGTAAAAGTATCTGGATGGTCTATGACATATGCTATCTATTATACTTTAAAAGTCTTTTTGAACAAATATAGCTACAGCAAATAATATCACTTATCATCATTAATTGCTTGAAATATGTAGGGTCTAACTTCACTTATTTGTAACAAAATGCTTATAAATTTTGTTTGCCCTGTTGAACCTAATATGGACAAAGGTATTTTTGAGATTTATTCCCCCCAACTTTGTGTGTGTGTATATGTGTTTGAGATTATGGTCTTAGAATCAAGAAATAGCTTGAGTATTTAACCAACTCAGAATACAAGATTATATGGATTCAATTCTACTCATGATAGCTTTATGACAAAGTACTTTGCATCAGCCCATGATAGGTATGCATGTGTCAGCTCCCTTCTCAACAGACAGTAGTATTAAGATACAAGTTTTCTCCCCATGGCATTATTTTTCCTAAGGCTTACTTGAAAAAAACAAAATAAAATAAAACACAAACAAAAAACATCTGGCTTCACCTCAGTTGTCTATTTCTCTGCTTCTCCCATTTTCTATTACCAACTTTCATTTTCCTTTTTCTAGCTAGCCAACAGGAATGGATATAATGAGTGATATTCTTATGGGTAAAAGTGAGGTATACAAATACAAACTCACACGTGATGGGTGTCCAATATCCCTTGAACACAGGCAATAGGAATTTCCCCTGCCACACCATTTCTGCCTCCTCTAGGTGAAAAGGAACTACTGTTCATTTCAGGGAGTTTATTTCTGTCCTGCACCATTAAAGATGGTGTCTGCTTGACCTAGATGGGACTCAACACAGTCTCAGAGGGTGGGCGAGATTTCCCGCACTGGGACAGCTCCACACAGAAAGCTGACACCTTCCTTCCTGGGAGGAGGGATAGGGAACACTTTCCTGAGAACAATTGTGCTTTTCAAAGGTGCAAAGGTCTGGCAGGGGGAGAAAATGGGGGCGCAGGGGCGGGTGATATTGAAAACAATGTATTTTTCCTTTCCTGTCAATCACTTTGCCCTGAGGTTTCTCACCCATTGGATCAATGGCATTAATTGTTTCAGGGGGACAGCAAATGCCATCTAGGACAAAGAAGTCATTGGTCAGCTTGAATTTCACACTAACTTTTTTTTTTTTTTTTTACGTCCATGGTCTTAAAAGACTAGCTTTGTCGAGCAAATAAAAGATTTCTAAATTTCAAAAACTTCCTTCTACATATCCCTAGCAGAGCTTGGGGGTTTGATCACAGAGGTTCACTGTAAGCCATCAAAACCTAAAGGAAGTCCCCAATAAACAGAAAGAGAGAGGCTCCCAGGCCTGAGGAACTTGGAGTAATTAAGGGAGAACAAACCTAAGGCTTGGATATTATTTGAGTCCTTTCGGGAACAGGATCCTACGTTCCAGGCGTTAGGTCCAGAGTCTGCAGAAGCAAGAAAATAGAAATTCCAGATACGACGATGAGGCAACTAAAACCAGAAGTGGCAGATACCTCACTTCTCCTTTGGAGCTTAGGAGTTTGTCTCTGTTCCTGTAGTCCACGCAAGGGTAAGGAGACCCTAAACTAGGATTGGGAGGGGAAAACGCCTTTGATGGCTAAATGTAGAGGATGAGGGAGAGACAGGAGTCTAAGGTATTGTATGCCAGGTCGGATACAACAATCACTCAGTGAATACGAGGGGAGAAACCACCTTGGCTTGTGTAGCATGTGAAGAGTCTGAGTGACATTCAGACATAAACACTTAAGCAGTTAGACAGCCATGCCTGAGGCTGAAGGGACAGCTTAGAGCTGAAAACACAGATGACTTTTACCACCTTTGGCAGCCCATATGATGCTAGTGGGTTACAACCTAGAGTCACAGATCTAGCATCACCTGGAAAAGTTGTGAAAATACAGATTACTGGGCCCAACCTCTAGTGATTCTCTCTCAGCTGAGCAGTGTGAGGACCAGGAATCTGCATGGTTAGAAAGCACTGTGAGGAATTATTCTGATGTGTGCCTAGTTTTGAAAACCAATGGATTGGAGCACGTTGGCAGGTGTGGAGAGTGAGAAAAACAAATGGCTAAGCACTGATCTTGGTGGAACCCAGCACTAGAGAGAGAGAAAGAGCTTCCAGACAGAGGAGCCTGTGAAGGAGACTATAAAAGAACGATCAGACAGGTTGATGGGGAAGCAACAGAGAGAGATGTCAGAGAGTGAGGCTTTTTATTCTCCTTTTGTACCACAAGTCCCCACTACATTATCATTTCCCCAGTATTATTTTCTCAAAGATAAAAATGTTCCTTTTCTATAGACTACTTCTCTATAGACTATTTTTTTACGGTATCCTACTGAGTGAAAAAAAAGCATTTTATTAAAAGCAGTAATTTGTTACTGCTCTAAATGATCTTCTAGAGTTTCTAAAACACAGTGTCTTCTTGATAAAGCTGGTCTAAGAGTGAATTATTAGGCTGCTGGAAGTCCTGGCCAATGAACAAAGACATAAAACATAATGTGCCTAAGTTGGCTAATGCAAAGTGCTAGGGTGTATTTGCTAATTAGCATGCTGCTGTTAGCAATTTTCCATTTCTTTGTTTCTTTTGGTGGTTTCTGTTACAAAGAAAAAATTATGCATTACTTGCAAAAAAATTTTTTGAGGATCAAAACAAAGCACATACCTTTGTGCAGGCAGAATTTACACTATGACGTGCTGAGATATCTCTGTGCATCACCAGCAAGGTAATGTTCATTGAATGACCCCTAGGCAAAAGTCTCAGGCAGAATCAGAGTGCACAAATGATGAAGCATTTTATTTTTACTCTTTCCCACTTTCTCAGGCCATGCCTAGGCTTTCCCAGCTAATGTGATCTGAAAGAGAGGAAATGAAGGCATTGACCATAAACCCACAGCCGCCTCCACACCTGGGTTTGCACACACCTGAGTGAGGCTCTCACCTACTCTGTCCTTCCTGTTGAAGACATCTGAGAGAAACCTTGGAGGACCACAGAAGCATCCAAAATGTTGTCATTGAAAAGCTGTTAGGGATTTCACAGCTGACAGCGGTGCATTTAATTACTGAAATATTAAACGGAAGGCCCCCCTCCTAAAAAAGCAAGAAGATAAATTCATGTGAAAAGCAGAGGTACAATTAAGTCACCTTGCTCACTTCTGCAATCAATTTGAAATATTCAAACTCAAGGGGCAAGGA
Source organism: Eschrichtius robustus (assembly GCF_028021215.1). Classification (NCBI taxonomy): domain Eukaryota; kingdom Metazoa; phylum Chordata; class Mammalia; order Artiodactyla; family Eschrichtiidae; genus Eschrichtius; species Eschrichtius robustus. The sequence continues at coordinate 152,111,250 of NC_090824.1, read as the reverse complement.
AACTTAATTGCCTAGGGTACCTGCTTTAAGTTGAACCTGAAATATGAAGCCAACTGTGTTTTCTGTTCCTGCACTAGTTGCTGGGAACAACAGTCTCAGCCTTCTGTTATTTTGCATTTTTGTTTCAGGTCCAAAGGTTTTTTTCTGAAATTAGACTGTAAACCTACAAGAGCATATCTGAGAGATTTCTGAAGGGGAAATAAATATGGGGGGGGGGGCGGTGGGCAGGGGATAGTTTAGATGACTAGGAGGGCTACATTTTGAGACCTGCAGTTTTCTGCATGAATTTTTTTTAGTTTTGGAACCAGGTTGTAGAAATTTCCTCTCTCAGCTTGGTCAGAGAGAAGACCAGCAGCTGGCATATTTTCTGTTTTTGTGGTTATGTCCTCAAAAGGCATTTCTATTTGACCACAATAATAATAAAATAATAAATGCAACTTATAGAGCTTTCACTGTTTGTCAGGCATTATACTTTAAAACTTTATTTTTTTCCTATTTTATCTCCATAATATATCTATGAGATAGATACCACTTTAGAGAAGGGAAAACTGAGTCACAGATAAGTAATTCACATTCTCCAAATAACATGGCTAGAAAGTGGGTGAGCCAGGCTACAAACCAAGAAAAACACTCATCTTGAAACTATATTCATATATATTTCTTAATTGGTCATTTTGCTCTTTTAAAAGATTTTATAAAAGGAGATAAAAAGGTTGGTAACTTTATCTACCTTTTTCTATTTTTATATTTATAGGATGTCCATATTTTGTTAATTGAACAGAATGAGAAAAATCAACTTTTGGCAACATCTCCCTGCCAAGCACTTTCACTTTCTTTTGCAGAGAACATCCCACCTGAACCATGTTATCTGTCCATGCATTTGCTCCTTCTGCTAAAGGAGGCAGAGAGAGGGAAGGGGTCCTTTTTCATTTGCCCTTGTATACTTAGTGTATTAATCAGGTTTCTCCAGAGAGACAGAACCAATAGGATATTAAAGGATATTTATTATGAGAAATTAGCTCATGTGATTATGGAGGTTGGGAAGTCCCACAGTCTGCTGTCTACAAGCTAAAGACCCAGGAGATTGGTGGTGTAATCCAGTCTGAGTCTGAAGGCCTGAGAACCAGGGAGCAAATGCTGTAAATCTCAGTCTAAGGGCAAGAGAGGGTGAGGTGAGTTGTCCTATTCAAGCAGTGAGGCAGGAAAATGGGAGCAAAGTCCTCCCTCTGCTATCTTCTGTTCTACTCAGGCCCTCAACAGATTTTATGTGCCCACATTAGGGAGGGTGATTTATTTTACTGAGTCCACCAATTCAAATGCTCATCTCATCAGGAAACACCCTCACAATCACCCCCAGAAGTGATATTTAATCTGGGTATCCTGTGGGCCATTCAAGTTGACACATAAAATTAACTATCACACCCAGATTGGTAACTTTTTTTCAGTTTCTACTCAATAAGTATTTCTGAAACTGAATCCAAATCCTTCAGCTGCAAAGGATGGACTCTAATAATGTTTGACTTTTTTTTATGCTGCCTGTGATTGGCTGAAGATATTTACCCATGTGGATACCAAGCACGTGGCTCTGGGTCAGTCAGGAAGACCGATACTGAGGAACGTTTATGATGGGGACCTGCCTCTATAGAATCAATTCAGAAGCACACAGTTCTTTTATTCTTCCTGGATCTCTGTTATGGAAAAAATTGATCTTGAAGGTAAGCTGCTCTAAAGAGATGATAAAGACCCATTTGTTCAGATTAAGGCTATAGGACTCTTTCCATATTTCCCATATACTGTTGAATTCTATGTATGTGTTATATACATACATATATGAAACATACATCTATATATAGAGAGAGATATATAAAACATATATCTCCACATGGTCCCACTTCTTCAAAATGACATTTAACATTCTTCCATGTATAAACCAAGCAATTAACTCAGGCTCTAGAACCAGAATGGCATAGTGGTTAGTAATAGTCTCTAGGTTCAAATTTCCTAGGTCTAGATATCAGTTCTGCCATATACTAGCTGTGTGAATTGTGCACCTCAGTTTCCCAGTCTGCACACAGATAATATATCCAAAGGTCACATACTCACTAATCCATAGAGCTGAGATTTAAACCATGTGTCTTTACTAATTACATTAAGTGTCAATTTTTTTGTCAGTTCATCTACTTGAAGACCTGGACTTAATCTTATTTTTCTTTTAATTCTCAGAAACTAGCACATAGTAAATGCTCCGTAAATTTATGTTGAATAGATTTTGATTACTGTCAAAACTTTGGCCTATCATGGGAAAAAATTCTAAAGAAATAGTATCATGGGAAAAAATTCTAACAAAATAGTATCTTATGGTCCTATAGGCCAAGATAGTTTCCAAGATAAAGCAACCATCAAAGTTTAGTTATTGAAAATTATATTTTCTTCCAATATAACTAAAGAAAAGTATACAATGGCATGTTGAGGTTAATTTGAAGGCCAGAAGACTACAAACATGTGAAAAATGTTAACATGACATTTTTAGACTTATTAGAAACAGTCTAAATAATTACAGCAGTCAAATTACTGGTGGCTTTTGGCTCCTATCCAGGATAAAGGTCATGACCCAACATACCAGGACCCTGCGTGATACAAGTGATTGACAGAAAGAGGAAATAGATTGATACCTTTCACGTGGGAATCACAGCTTGTTGCAAGTATAAGCAAAACACATATCTGGATTTTATGAGAAAAGTTCATTGTGTCCTCATTCAAATTCTTTGTTCCCAAAGTTGTTTAATTGTGATTTATTTATGTGTGTGTGATAAAACAGCTGAGTACCATAATAAAATACAGGTCACTCACCACTGTTTAAAATAATCACTGGATATGTCTTTGCTTTCTTTTCATTGAAGTATCTATTGGATATTTGGCTCCAGGCAAAGAGGAAGCTCTTTCTCAAATGGATTTTTTTCCCAAACTCTACATAGGAAATTATTAATTTTTGAGTCTGTAGATAATTATTTACAGTCCATCCATGGGTCCACTGGTGTACCAATTACCCAACACGCAGGGAGTAAGAAAAGGGGTAGTTTTATTTAGTGGGGCTTTATTCGGAGGCAGATGACATACTTCTCAGCTTCAATTCCATGACTCAGGAAAAAGTTTAGGGATTCACAAGAAGCTAAGGACTCATTTATCAGCAAAGTTCACTTTGTTTTCAGGTGCGGTATATATAACATTTGGAAGCTATTTTGTTGTAAGGTAGAACTTAGTAACCTGCACATTAAATTCACCTGGGGAGCTTTTAAAAGCTCACCACTCCTCCAACCAATTGGGTGGGGCCAAGGCATCAGTATTTTATCTAGCCCTCAGGTGATTCCAATGTCAGCCGGTGCTGAGAACCATTGTTAGGTCATAATCTTTATACAGACTTATATTACGTACACTTTGTGAATTATTGATGTTCTTTATCATCATCATCTTTAGACTTTTTGAAAACAAAATTTATATTGCTCCACTTGCTATTAAAGACTAAAGAGGTTATTTTTAACTTGAAATATATAATCTGAATCAATTTCCTTTTCAAACCTCCTTTGAATACAGAAAAAAACTGATCATATTCATATTTTGAAATATTTTCATTCAATATATTCTCATACTAAATGAGAGAAAACTCTTTGAGGAGCCCATCAGAATATGAGATACTGGGTGTTCTTATTCACTTTTATCAAATAAATATTTTTTGAGTTCCTGTTACATTCCTAGTAATAAGATGCCTGAATAGTGCATCACAATCAGTGGGAAAACCAGTGTGTGTATATTAACTATACTACTTGGAGATAATTGCACTATTCAAGTGCTATGAGGTATGATCAAAGGGTAATGACAAAGTCTCTAGGGAGGAATCAACCTTGTGCTAGAGCATGGAGGGTGTGGGCAAGCAGCTGAGCTTATGAACAAGAGCAAGTTCCTAGACAAGTGAAATTTATATTGTTTGGGGGCTTAGGACACAGTCTGGTAGGGCTAGATCACTAAGGTGTTTTACCACTAGCCCTACTGTGAAAGAAGGGCTTATCTTTCCAGCGGCTCAAAAGAAGTGGGCATGAGACACACAAATTTAATTTTTAAAAAAGATTTTCCAGTGATAGTAATGAAGACTGACCAAATTCAGAACTATTTCTGGCTATTTATATTCATATATTTTCTTTATTTTATAAAATATGGCAAATTTTTTTCAAATCATTGATTCTTCAGGCCATCTTTCTATAATTTTATGAACATGTAATGATACTTACTATAGTTAGATTTTCTTGAAATAATACATTACACAAAGGCTAATAGTTCCAGAGGACATGTACTAATGCAGTACTCATTAGACCATAAAAACCAAGTGGAAACGATTTTTTTCATAAGTTTATATTTTATTGCATCCACAGGCATTTCTGTTTTGAAGAGGAAACTTTAGGTAAAAATATGATTAATTTTCATGCCATCCCAGGATGCCAGATGAAGAGAAGTTTTCCCCAATTTTAAAGGGAATGGAGCACACAGATGTTTAGGTCACGGTGACAGGAAGAAAGTATTCCTGACCTGCTCTAGGTTACTTTTCTCCAGATTGTCAAAATGGCTTCTCAAAGGATTCCAGGGTGGGCACCAATCCAGAGCATTCCTCTCTATTTATATGCAGACCTGGTCCTGTAGACAGACTCCATATTCTCTTATTGTGTCACAGAAAACCCCATCCTAGCTATGTTACTGAGAAGACTCCTGGAATAATTTAGGAGTGTTTACTTGGAACCCAGAAGGGAGATTCAAAACGCAAATAATCTACAATGAAGTCTCCTAACAATAAGTTACACACTTCTTACAAAGGAAAGAAACATCTTGGATGAGTGGAGTAAACTTCGAACTAGAAACCAAGAAGCAAGCATTGAGGTCCTGTCACACACTAGTTAGATGACCCAGGGAAGTCACTCGGTGTGAATGACACACTTGAAACTCATGCTCCTTAACTCAAGATAAAGAAAGTAATGTTTTCTTTTTCGTACTCACAGGATTAGGAGAACAAAATCAAAGCAGAAGGATCTTAAAGCCTGAAATATGTTAGACAAATGTGAACCACAGACATTCTTTTGCTATTGTTATTGTTTGGATTTTACAGTATGTCAAAGGAACCTCTCCTTAAGGTGGAAATGTTGGAACCAGTAGAAAAATACAGGTAAGCAAAAAGAAATTCCTAGAGAGAAGTCATGTAAAATTTTAAGTTGTCTCTCTGAATTACCTTTTATATAATGAGGTGATGAATTAGAAATAATTTTACATCTGGAGATTCTAGTTTTCAAAATAATTTTGCTATGTTTTTAAAAAGTTTCCATAAATATAAAGACTGCATGTTATTTCAATTTATAGATGCCTCACTTATAATTTTTAGCTTTATGCATAAAACTTTGTCTGGATTTCAAAATTTTTAATCAGTGATATGTAAGAATGACATTATTGGATCAAAATATATAAGCACCATCAAAGCTTTTGATTCATAATTCCAAGCTAATTTCTTAAAAGCTGCACTAATTTATAACCCCATCATCAACGTGTGAGTGAATCTGTTTCAGCATTCCTTGTCAGCATTGCATATTTAGATGTTTAAAAATTAATGTTCTCATTTTTTTCCCTTGCAATTATTTAGTAACTTATGAATCTGGTTTTATTTTAGTTATTCCTATTCTTCTCCTCTGACTAGTCTCTTCATTACATTTCCCATTTACTTATTCATTCATTTCTAAAGATTTGTGTAGCTTATTAAAATATTAAGACCACTAACTTTTTAGATATTTTACTTGCACAGAATAATTTCTTCCAGTTTTATAAAGTCTTTTAATTTGTTTTATGCTATTTTTCACTGTAGACAAAAATTTTCTCTTAATTTTGTCAAAATGATAACACTTTTCCTTTATGAGCTCTCCCATTGGAAAGCAATGTTATTACTCTTTGGAACTGAAATAAAGCTTACACTATCCACACACACAATTCTGCCCAAACTTCATTCAGTCAACAGATAGTCATTGAAAGATCCATATAGGTCAGGCAAATAAGTTAAATCCTGGCTGACCTAAACACAAATAATGTATTTTGAAGCAAATGTTACCTTCTGGTTGGAAAGGAAGGCAGATTTAAGGCTAGAGTTGGATTTCTTCATTTATAAAGTCCTCATTATGTCCAGCAGTCTCCAAGCAAAGACTTTCTTTCACTACGTAAAATAACGATTACAATTAGATGAGAAACTTAAAGTCAAACTGACAGATTCAAAATGAGTCTTACAAATAGATTTTTATTTTATTATTTCTGAAGCATGTTGCAGAGATAATAATCATAAAAGTGAAGCCACTGGATTTTCTAAATCTAGAATTTTAAGAATATAAAATAATTTTTTTTTTAAATCTAGGATTTTAAGAAACTAGGTGAGAATGTCTAATATGGCAATATTTTATTTATCCAGAATCCACACACCCCCTCTTTTTAATAAAAACACAAAGTATATTACTTTGGAATTGCAATTGCCCATACCCAACAGATCAGGCATGGTTGACTAGAGCCAGTAATTATAATATCATTCTTTTTTGGCAAACAATGTTTATTTCTCAGTTTCCCTTGAAGTGAAGAGTGCACATGCCACCATTTCTGGACTGTGAAGTATAAGAGAAGAAGATGTTTCTGAGAAGGAGAAACCTTTTTGTTCCAATTCTGTCCTTCCCTGATTAAGGTACTGGTGACAAGATGGAATACCTAGATTGTGGCACACACATTGGCATCAGGAAAAAGAGACCAAGAGAACAGCAGGAGCACATAAAGTCACTGGAGATGGCATCAATGGTGGGATTACCTACCTCCAAGAGTATGTCCATCTCTTCGTGGTTTTAAGATGCTGAGTTGATTCATAAAAATCAATAAAGAAGATATCAACAAGATATATGAAATTAACTAATAAACTAGGTATGAAAAAATGATAATACAAAAATTTGAAAAACAATGGAGAAATCACAGTGAGTACAAAGCTATGAGGCATCACATAAAGAAGAAAGTAGGCAACAAGCCATAGTGGGAAGCTAAGTTTTTCACATCAGGGGAAATTGCCATTGACCAGGAAATATGCAGGAGAAGTCTGTCACAGAAGCTGAATACAGAATCAGAGTTTGCCAAACATTTGAGAAAGGCTGCTTACATGAAAGAGAAAGAGCAAATCCGAAGATAAGAAAAATTTATACCCAGGATAACAAAGGTAATGGAGCAAATACACCCCCCCAAAATCCTTAAATTAGGAGCTGTAAAGTGTGGGATGACTGTCATTAAAAGAAAAAAAGTATGTGATGAAGCAAGTGATGATAAAAAGAATAAAATAGAGATTTTGCAAATAAAAAATATGTTCTATAATGATTACTATCTATAATTGTATAAATAATCATGTCTAAATAATTATTTATATGTACTGAATAGCAAGTATAGTCTTGAACAGCAAATCGAAAAGATCTAAAGCTAAACTGGGAAACGTTTGTGGATTACAGAACAAACAGACAAAATAGAAACAGAAGTGTGAACTAAAATCTAAATGTTTTAAAGATAGATACAAAATTTCTAACATCCTTCTAAAAACATTTGAATGTTGAGTAAAGAAAGAATGAGGAAGAAGACGATTTGAAATATCCCAGAACTGTTACATAAATAATAATATATATACATACATAAATGACATATATTCTCAAACAGACTGAGTACACAGACTACTGAGCAGGATAAATTTAACCAAAAACAAACCAAAAACTCACACTGAAACACAATGAAATGAAACTTCATTATATTAATACTGAAGGAAAAATATTCTTAAAAGATGCCAGAAGAAAAAGAATGGTTATTTACAAGGGAATGGAAATCATTTTGACACCAGATTTCTCATCAGCAGTGCTGAATACAAGAACACAACAAAGTAACATCTTCCAAGTTCTGAGAAAAATATTTTGAACCGAGCATGCTATATTCAGCCAAACCATCCAAACCACAATTTAAGAAGGAAGGGAATAATAAAGACGTTTTTCAGACATAGAAACTTTACAGTTTATGGACCTACTCTGAAAGAACTATGAGAAAAGTTACTCCATGATAAAAATGGAAGAAGGGATATTCATGAACTATTTTAAATAAAAATATAAAACAATATCATGTTTTTATCAATTGCAAAATTTATTCCACAATGTTAATCTAAAGAGTAGAATACATATGAAAGGTGTGGACAAAAAGAGGACAAGTTTACTCAGATGTAAGATATAAATACTGATAAATTCAAGACTAAAAATTATATTTAAGACACTAGAGGTACTTAAGTAGTTAGACAATATAAAGAAAAGGTTAGGAAGAATACTGTCCAAATCCACAATAGTGTTATATCTGAGGGAGGACACTGTAATATATTTTGATAGAGAATCGGGAATATTGATCAAATTAAATTTAACTACAATGCTTTAGTTATTAAAAAGGAGATGGATTCATGAATTTTAATAAAAATTAATAAAAATTGAAAGCAGGGTATATGCATGATAAGAAAGAAGAAGAATAAAAACCTGCATCATCCATAATCCCTTTGTAACCAAGCAGGACCCTATGAGGCCTTCCCAGGTCTGACACCCCCTCATCCCACCGCCGCCTACTGCCATGCCCTCCACCTTCCTCTTAGCTGTAGAAAAGCTTTAGCCAAAGAATAAATTTAATCAGAGAAATGAGAAACTGCAGAAACAAAAGAAAATAATCAAATAAGACAAAATTATAATAGTTTAGCAATGAAACAAAGTCAAGGACCTTTATTTCCTCCTCAAGGGCTATAGATAATATTCTAAGCCATGTCTTTTGAACTGTTTTACAGATACTGAAACTCCCTCCAGGTGGAAGAAGTTAACTACATGATAACCAGACAGTAACCACAACATAAGCTGCTCGTGCTTGAACAATTCTAGGAACTGGCCTCAAGAAAATGAGAACAAACCAACCCTGAAACTAAAGATTAACTGTACTTAAAACAATCAAGAAGATGCTGATCAGAAAACCTATGACTAATTTCAAGATGATTGTCAGAGCTGACTGTGCTGTTCTGCACGTAGCCCTCTCCCTTCGCCTATACACCCCTGAAATTCCCCTTTAAAAGCTCTTGTCCCTGATAGGCAGTGAGGTTGGTTCTTTGGGGCATGAGTCTACCTTCTCCCTAGGATGGCTGGATTTCTCAATAAAGCTACCTTTCCTTTCATCCAACACTTGTCTCTCAGTATTGGATTCTTGAGTGACAAGCTGCCGAACCTGAGTTTGGTAACACATCCATAAAATTTAAAAAACACCCCTGATACTTGGGAAGTATTTTCTTCCAGGGTCTTTGTATAGTTTCATCTAATTGTGATCTGAATGACTGAAAAAATGTTGCCAGACTTTTCTGTTTATCATTATAATATTAAGTTGTATTTCCATACCACCTACTTTTAACATAGAAAATTTATCTTTTATTAGTGGGCATCATCCCTTGAATCTCAAAACTCGTCAATTTAGCCAACCACACTAGTTGCAGAAACTCCACATATTTTCTAGATCAAAATCTTGTTGAGCTGGTACCCTCCGCTTCAGTTCAAACATGTCTCAGTCACCAACAACTCAAGTTCTGAGCCTCAGTCTTACCAGATGGCTTCACAGCATTTGATGTAATGACTCCAGATTTTGTTCTCTAGCACCATCTCTGAAATGAACTTGCATATATATAGCTTCCTCTTCTGAATCTCCACTTGAGCATCTGTTAATCATATCAAACATAATATATTTTAAAGTCAGCCTTTTGATTTCCAGCCCAATAAACCAATCTCCCTTAGTTTCACCTGTCTCAGTAAATGGCTCAACTCCTCCATTCACCCAATTGCTCAGGACAAAAGCCTCATAGTTCTGACAATTCCTCTCTCTCACACCCCATCCTGAATCACATGATCCAGGATGCCACAATAAACACCCAATCCAAGCCCCTGTCATCACTCATCTGGTAGGCTGCAAGAGTGTCAACCTTGTCTCCCAGCTTCTATTTCTGTCTCCTGTCAATTGTCAATCTATGTTCCATGCAGCACAGTGTTCCTCTTAATATAAAAATGTTATCATGTCATCCCCCCCTTCTGCTAAAAATTCTCAAATGGCTTTTAAGACCCCAATCCAAAACCTTTCTCTTGGCTCTAAGCCCATGTATGACATGACCCTCTCACTCACTGCTTTTGAGCCATACCTGTTGGTTTACTGTCCCTTGATCATACCAAGCAAGCTCTCCTTAGGGAAGTCACACACATTTGTTATCCTCTGTGTCTGGAATGCTCTTTTCCCAGATAATTTCATAGCTCATTCCATCACTCTTTTTGACCTCTCCTCCAAATGTCACATCCTCACAGAGTCCTTTCCTGAATCCTAAGTCTAACACTAACCACCAATACTCTCTGTTCCCTTACTTTTATTTTTATTTATAATAACTATTACTCTGAACATTATGTTATTTCCCTATGTCTTCCCTCAAACCTAAACTGTTATTTATTTTACAGGTCAGGAAACTGAGGCTTTGCAGTGACAATGGAGACTATGAGGTCTGAGGCTGAAACCCAAGATTTTGAAGTCAACAGAGGCTCTTTTCATTGGACTATGAAGCTATGAGGTTGTGGGTAAGGAAGAGAGAGAGAGAGAAACAAAGGAAAGAAAGAAGAGAGTAGAGAGTTTAGGAGTAATTTGTTTTTAATATTTGAGAGTGGAGGACAAAGAACTCTTAATTGTAAATCATGGTTCTGTCCAGTAAGGAAGGAAAGGTTTGAATGCTGCTTAGCAGCTGGTGCCAGGAATTGACCACAGCTTGGTGACACTGTTTTAAATGGCTGCAGGTGTGACTTAAAGGCACCAGAGAAACCAGGACAGGGTGGAGGTCACCCTTTGGATGCCATAGGCTATTAAGGTAATTTGGGAGCTGAGTCAAGGAAGATGTGGTTTGTTGAACCACAAATCCAAAGGGAAAGGGAAAGCCTTTGAAAATGGGTGAGGGTAAGTATTCCTTTGTCCTATTCAGGGAAAGGGCAAAGTACACCCAGCTGGACACAATTAAGTTTTCAAAAGGTCCAGAGGGTCAGGGGCAAGAAAGAGGAACAGGTAAAAACTGACCTCTACACCAACTCTGACACAAACCAGTGAGGGCAAAGAATGTGTTGTAAATTTGCATATTTCCAGAAGAGGAGAAGGTGGCTATACTATTCACACCAATGTTAACTGAGCCATATGCTGAGAGTATCACCTGAAATAAAATATAAACCTCATTGAAGGCACTCTAAAAGGACTGGTATTACATACAGTAGGGGGACTTCAGTTCTTACCGGGCCCACCAAAGCTTACTCCAAAGTTTGAACTGAGTACCCCTCTTCTCTGCTCTCCAACCTCCTCCTCGCATCTCCTTCATACCAATCATTATGCTCTCTTTATCTCTGCTCATATTAATTTCTTCCCAACACTATTATGAACTTCTTCTCTCCAGGGCAGAAATCTGACGCTTTTCTCCATATCCCTAGATCCTTGCATCAATTCTGGCATATAAAGTGTTCAAAAGATATTGGTCAAGTAACAGTGAATGAATGAAAAAATCCCAATTCTCACTCTTTGAATCAAATATTTGGCTCTGTTCATTTGAATGAGACCTAAATGCAGTCCATAGAGAACAGCACACCCAGGATTATATGCATGACCATATTCCATCTGTTCATGACAAGGTCTCTATCAATCAGATGATTTGGATAACCGTAACTCACATGCCCAAGACTGGATAATAGATGTGTTCATAAACGATGATATGCAAGAGGAAATGGGAGTCTCACCTTTGAAACCCAAAGAGCTCCTTTGCAGGTCTACAAATGAGATAGAAAAGCTTTGAGTTAGAGGATTAATAACAAAGAGATTTCTTTTTTTAATATATTATTTTAATTCCTTTATTAGATAATGCATATTCATGTGGGAAAAGTGGGAGGAGGAGAAAATTATAAAAAATATTAGAGTCATATCCAGAGTTAAGAACTGTTAACAGGTTACTATGTTCCCCACAACTAAGCTGAACAATAGGAAAATATTACATTTGAAGTGTACCTGCGTGTGTGTATGTGGGTATACACAAAGCTCTACCTATCCATCTATCAGACAAAACCAGATTTTGAATCCATGAGTAATGAAAGTTACTTTTACCCAATCACCGTCTACCTGGGTGACCCCCAATTCTATAATGAAGATAATAATAGTAACCATTTTATTTTGTATTTATAATAATTAAACAAGACAATTGATTTAAAAGATTCAGCACAATATTTGCAGATGCAATCTCCAAAATATTAGCTATTTTCATGATAAAATTGGGAATATATTACAAATTGTTTTTTAACCTATATTTTTCTGTAAATTCTTGTCATTAAAAGTGTTTCAAAATATGACACTTTTTAAATCATTGCATAAGATTTCATAATCTGGATGTGCTAAAATACGGGTAACTATGTTCATATCTTTGAAAATTTACACTATCTTCAATGTTTTACTATTGCAAATAACACTATAATGGAAAACTTTCATTTGGCCCATGTTGGTGGAACAGTTATCATGTGTGGAGTGATATACTGGACACTGGAATAAGTAATATAGATACAATCACAACTCTTACAGCATTTGTGGAAATAGGAGCATCTATTGAGAAAAGCGGGTCAGGAAGTCTTTTGGGAAGAAGTAACATTTAAATAGAAACTTATAGGATGAATAGAAATCTTTCAAATGGACAGAGATGGAAGAGAAGAGCTTGTGGTGTTCCAAGCAAAGAGAATATCAGATGAGAGGGCCAAGAGATACAAGAATGTGTAGCCTAGTCCAGAACTGACAGTGATTCCTATGGGCAAAGAACACAGCAGAGTGAGCTGGTGGCAGGCAAGAGCAGCAGGAGGTAGGTGGTCAGGTTTCTTTAAATTCATCCTAAAAGGAATCCTTGGACATGTTTTAAAAAGTGAATCAATATAATGGGTTCAATTCCTAGACCTAACTCTTGCTAGTTTGACTTAATTTGTCTGAGCCAGAGTTACGCCATTTGTAAAAGAAGTATGATTGCTGCATGCCAGGTTTGTGGTTGGATAAAAAGTGAGGACACAAAGTTCTCATGCAAAAAAAAATTTTCCTTCACTTCTGCCTTATTTCTTTAGTATATCTTAGAAAAACTAGAAAAGTGATCATGTTCAGCAGACATTTTCCATCTGCAAAAATTTAATTCAGAAAACATATTTGGAACACCTGCACGGTCAAGGTGTTCTGTTCTACTAGGATGCTGTGATTAGCTAGACACTATACCTGCCCTCATGGAAGGATGCAGGAAAGTAATATTAACTGATGTGTGTGAGTGCTGGATATTTTATTGGGCATTTTATGCACAATTTTCCAAATCAATTTATTCTTTACAGAATTTCTCATTTTATGACTGTGAAAACTTACTTCAATAAGTTCTATGTCCACAGTGAAAGAGCTAGTGAGTGGCAGAACCAAGAATCAAGCCCAGGCTCTTTCTACAATGTTAAACAACCTATAATCTAGTATGTTTACTAGATTTTATTCTGTAAATGCTTAGAGGGTGTGTTAAGGAAAAGCACTCAACAAAGTTTTCTAAATAACAAAGAATGAATTGGTAGAATTTAGGGAAAAAATGTTTCAATTTTATAAGTAATTAAATTATAATGTATACTTATAAGTAATGCTTTCAATCGACTTTGTCCATCTGTATTTATACTGCCATGACTTTATAAAAATGACATTAGAGGAAATAACCAATGCAACTAGATAAAAGAAAGCACTTAGAGACATAATAATTGGAAATAGAGAGGTAAATAATCTTTATTTAGGATGATTGTATATCTGTAAAAATTCAAGAAAATCAATACAAATATTATTATATACAGTAATGGAATAAAATACCACATTTAAAAACAGACAAACAAACATGATAAATTTCTTTAGGGATACATTTATACAAAGGATATGCAAAACCTGTACAAAGAAGGTTTTATAACACTATGGAAAGACACAAAAGTTGACAAGAACAAATTGAGAAACATATCATGTTTTGGAATAGAAAGATGTCATGAACATAATATCCTCCAAGATAATTTGTTTATTTAACACAATCTCAATAATAATATCAAAAGATATCTTCTTCTTGGAGTTAAAACATTGCTAATAAATTTCAATTGAAAACAGTAAATAAGCAAGAATAACCAGATTAACACTTAAAAAAAAGGGGAATGTAAGGGCATAAAGCCACTTTAATCACATCAAAGAGTATTAGCACATGTATAGCCAGTCCAATGAAACAGAATAGAAAACCCAGAAATATATTCAAGTGTCATGAAAATTTAGTATGTGATAAATATGGCACCTCAAATCAGATACATTTTTAACAAATCATGCTGGGACAACTGCATAGCCATATAATAGCTATATATGTAAAGATATAATAGTATAGGTCATATAGTAAACCAGGATAAAATCCAAATAAATCAGAGATCTAAATGTGAAAATGTGAAATCAGACAAGTAGAAGAAAACATAGGTGAGTACATTTCTATTTTGTGAGTGGAGGAGAAAATGTCTTCCTAACAATTACTCAAAATCAAGAAGCTATTATATTGAAAGGATTGTTAAGTTCAACTAATTTTTTTCCAAAAGTATTTGCATGGAAAACAAACAAACAAAAGCAAAGTCAAAGACAAATGACACAGGAAAAAAATATTTGCAACTTATATCAAAGAGAGAATCAGAGAGAAGAGGCCACAAAAATCCCAAAATAAGATCAACAAGCTGATAGAAAATTGGAAAGGTAATATGAAAAGTTATTTCAAAGTAGAAGAAATATAAATGGCCAGGAAACATATAATAAATGTTCATTCTCATTTATAATATGAGAAATGCAAATTTAAAGTAGACTGCATCTCACCAAAGCTTTGACACCATCTCAATAGGAAGAATAGTGAGCCAACTGACACCTTCTTGCATTGATGGTGGGAATGCAAAATGGTACATACACATACGGAAAAATATTGATCATATCTAGCAAAATCACATACACAATTTCATTTTGACTGAATAACCTCCGTTTTAGAAATCTATCCCAATTTTACCTGGCAAAAGTAAGATATTACTTACAAGATTATTCTTTGTGAAATTATTTTGAAAAGCAAGATATACAAAACACTCCAAATAACCTTCAATAAAGCACTGATTGAATAAACTATGGTACATTAATATAATATCAACTAAAGTGATATTTTGGAGAAAATCTATAGTATTTAAATATAATCTGGGTCCTAGACGATATCAATTATTTACTATAATAATAATACAACACATATTGTACAATAATAATACAATAAGTTCAGTAATGAATTCTGTAAGATTAGAACCATGGCATAATGGTTACATAAGAAAAGTCCTTTTTTAAAAAACACAGATGCATATTGATATAGGCAGGGATGAAATGACATGATGTCTGTGATTTGACGAAAAAACTTATTATGGTGGACCAAAAATTTAACGATAGTTTTATGTAAGAGTTGTGACAATCAGTGATCTACCTACTTGTGGGTAGTATATATGAATTTGTTTCAGAGTATACAATACATCAACTAGTGAAAATATTATGGCTATTTGCAAAATATTAAAAGATTATGTATGAATATTGAATAAATTGTTAAAGAGCTGTCAATTCAAACTAACACAACATTGTAAAGCAACTATACTCCAATAAAAATTAAAAAAAAAAGAATATTCTGTCAATTCAAATTTTAAAAAGCTAAGGCGTGAATCAACGCAGATAGCACAATGTTCGCTCATGTAACTAGAATCATGGAATTCTATCCTGGAAAGATCTTTTAGCATTAGTGCCCATGCTCCCTTCTGATGCCTGAGTCAAGTAATTATACAGCCTCTGCCTGCACACATCTAGCAACAGGGAATTCACTACATTATGAGGTGGCTTATTCCACCCTTGAACAACTCTGTTGGATAGTATCTTCCTTTTAGTAACCCAAAGAACCTTCCCATGAAAGTTTTAGGTTAACCTCTTCTCTCTCTAGAGATGCAAGTATCATACACCTTGAGAGAGAGGAGAAAGTCTCAAGAAAGGAGTAAGGTGGGCACTGGTGAACCCAAATCAGGATCCCATCCCAGGGACTTAGACCCCAACACATGGAGGTTAGTCACTTTCAGGTTCAGCAAAATGACTCTGATTCTGGCCATGAAATTCTGGTTCCAGTGATATATTTCTGGTAACATACTATTGAATACTTGTCTTGCCTCCAAATCTAGATCAGCTGCCTGGTTTCTGTTCCTCTCTGTTCTCACAGGCTCAGATAAGAGGATGGATGTGAGGGAGAGGGAGGGCATAGGGTGGAGAGTGACCATAACAAAATAGTTAGTGTCGACTTCAAGGCAGATTAGGATTTTCTTTGGGTTCCTGCTCTGAGCTACCACTCCATGCCAGCATGGAAGTACTTGAGGAAACAATACTATTCTGCATCATGCTTTCACTAACATTCATTGGGTATTTATTATGTGTAAAGTTCTTTAACATACTTACAATACTCACAAGAACATAATGGGTGATGTCTTCTTACCCTCATTTTTCAGACCAAGAAACAAAGAGGAATTGAGTTGTTTGCCCAAGAAAACATAGAAGTAAAGAATCAGGACTCAAGTCCTGGTCTATCAGACTCTAGAGTTTATAAAATGTATAAAATAGATTCCAAATTCCAGATATGATAGAAATATTTCATAGGTCTAAGCAGCTCTCTCATTACTTAAGATAGATTCTATACTTCTTTGAAACAGCTGAAGTCCAAATCAGAAGTCTGGCATGCAGATCACTGCCTTGCCTTCTCATGCATGAAGCTAGGGTCACCTAAGTAGGGTTCTACACAATCACTCTATCCCCCTCCTGGGCTTGTGCTATGAATTTTGGGGGTCCAAGTTTTGGTCACGACCCTGATCCCCATTAAATATTGTCTCATTTTACTCAGCCTAACGATTAGCTGGTCATGATCTTTCAAGGCCCTGAGTCTGTTATGAAATGTTTTCTATTTTGCCCCAATTTGTGAACTCTGCAGTTTTGATTTCTCCAAATTTTTCAATATTTCCATTTAATGTCGAATAGCACAGGTGCAGCTGAGGACAGATCCCTGTAACACACGACTGGAAATCACATTTCAGTTTGACCTCAAATTCACCATTCTACAACTCATGATGCAATAATTCAGTCTCCTAACTGCAGCACTACCCATACATGTCCCCCTTTTTGTTTATAGGTTCTTCCAGAGAAGGTGTGTATATACTTTATTGAAACCCATCTGTATTATGGCTGCTATATTAACTTTGTGTGGGGAAAAAAGAAAAAAAGCAGACAGAGTCCTTATGTGACTGTACTTAGGGATTTATATTGACTGTCTTCAACAATTAGTTCCAGAACCTTAGTCAGAATCAGTATCAGTTTTCCCAGTCTCTCCTTTGTGGAGTTCTCCTCCACACTTTTAAAGGGAGGAACAACTAGTGTGTGTTTGCCTTCCAACCTGTTTCCTGGTCCCCCAAAGACAAGGGAATAAGACATCCATCGCAGTATCAAACTTGTCTCAAAGACATTCACACCTTCAGCTATTTCATTTTATCCTCCTGGAAACATTCAAGTCATTTTCCCTTCAGTAAGGAGATTGTTCCCCTTCATCGTCACTCACTGTGCACAAGTTGACTCCAGAGGTCTTCATAGAGAGTACAGACATGAAACAGGAGTTGACAATGTCTACATTTTCTTTGCACCCGCTGAGGACATCACAGTGTAAACAGCGGCCCCATTTTCCAGCTCTGAATGGAACCAAATCAGGGAGCCGGGGGACAGACTGTTTTGATTATCTTTATCATGTACTCTTGTCCCTGAGCTCCTTTGGAGTTTCAGCTATCCAGGCATTAGCCTGTCAGTTTTCTGTCACCCTCATTTTTTGGTTATTCCACTACTGCATTTTCTTTTTTTTGAAGAAGTCTGTTTGAAAACCTGCCCTTTTCAGATTGATTCTTCTGTCACTCTTCTATTAGGTCTGTGCTCCCATCTTTCTTCCCTCACAGGATAGTGGACTTCTCAGCTTCTCCCTGTCAATAGGATAAAAACAAGTTATGTACTACCAGATAAAGATCATATTTATGATGTCTTTATTAAAATTCTGGTTTACCATGAAAAAGATAACTTATCCATATTCAGATACATTGATACCTTGATAGCACTGGAGATGCAATAATAAATGCCACGAGCTCTGTCCTCAATAAGTGACCGTCCTGGTCTCTGAGCGCATACTGTTAAAAATTATAAGATGGACAAAGACTGAATATAAATGATACTTAACAGAAACAAGGGATTGAAAGTACCATATTAGAGAATTTTTCTGTTAATCAGAAATGTACAGTTCCTTCCTGATATTTCAATTCTCTGTCAGAAAACCAGCATAGCAATTCAGATCATCAGCTTTGAAATTGTTTACCATTCAAATGCTTCCACTTACTACCTCTGTGGTCGTAGGGAAGCTCATAACCTCTCTGATCCTCAGTCGCTTTGCTGCTGAAGATCCCATAAGCATATTGTGAGGCTTTAACAGGATGAAGCTTCTGGAGTGCCTGCATAGGGAAGCATCAACAATTGCATCTGCAATCCTGAGGTAGGAGATAGGCCCCAGGCTGAGCAGTTGCAACTGGTTTCCTGCCGACACGTTGAGATGATTGCCTGGAGACAACCTGGAAAACTGCACTCATATAAGCAACCTAAGCCTCCCCTATTGTGTGCAACTCACTCTGCGTTCACCCATGTGCTCTTCTACACATACTCTGCTTCCAATAAATGCTGTCTCTATTTCACTGTCTTGGTCTCTTTGCTGAAATCTTTCTTCAAAGAAGACAAGGACCGAGGTCCTTCTTCCAGCCGTTCCACCACCAGAATCAATACTAGGTACCACACGATTGACTGGGTACTTACCTGCCACACGTGCAACACTATTCTACATGGGTGACAGGCTTGACATGTACTTACTCATGTCTTCCTCACAACTACCTTTAAGTTAGTGCATTCCTGCTCCCCATGTTCCAGATTGCTGTGCTGAGATCACTATCAGGGTACGTGGTGATGTCAGGGCGCTAACTCAAACTGTCTGACTCCAGAGTCCTTGGATTAGCCACATAGCTGTATGAAGAGTGGCTTTAATCAGTTATGGTGAAAGCAAGAAAATAAAATGCAGCATGAGTCCCCCTACTCCTCCCTCATCCATTCCTCTCATAAACATCTTTAGCCCAGCAGCTAATGGGGAGTTTCTTCCTCACAAGTAAGTGGTTTCAGTCCCTTTGGTGTATGATGCTGGTTCAAGGGACTCAGGTTCCCCATGACCCCAAATAATCACTGTTCTGGTTGATGCTTGGAGCTCAGGACTATTGGAAGTAACAGAGCTTAGAAAGTACTTTTGCTTGTCATACCTCCTGCTGGAAGCTTGCACAGCCACTGTTGTCCAAAACCCAAGGCAGCTGACTAGCCTGCATCGACTCCTATGGTTTCATCAGAGAAGCTTACTACAATGCCCTTGACTCCACCTTCACAAGTAACTTGACTCAGAAAGAAAAAATAAAAATTACCTATTCTCCTTGCCCCTAATTCATAATCAACCTGAGCTGATGACAGCCATATATTTTGATGACAGTCCCCAAACACTCGAATGAGTGGACCACAGAATACCTCTGGTTGGTGTGATGGTTAGTTTTATGGGTCATCTTGGCTAGGCTACAGTACGCAGCTAAGCAATTAAACACTAAACTAGGGTACTTTGTAGAAATGATGAATATCTACAATCAACTAATTTTAAGCAGAGGAGATTATCATCAATAATCAGAGTAGGTCTCATCCAGTCAATTGAAATGTCTTAAGAACAAAACTGGGGTTTCCCTAAGAAAGAAGAAATGCAGCCTATGAGCTGTAGCATCAGCTCCTGCCAGAGAATGTCCAACCTTCTGTCCTGTCTTACAGATAACAGATTTGCCTCATCAGTTCCCACAATCAAGTACGCCAACTTCTTGCACTAAAATCTCTGCCTCTGTCTCTCTGTCTCTCTCCTTATCTATCTATCTATCTATAGATATATAGGTTCTGTTTCTCTGGTAGAACCCTGGCTGATACAGTTGGTATCTATAAACATCAAACACACTTCCTCACCAAGGTTACATGCCTGTAACCAGTTTGTAAAGACTTTTCACCCACCGTGATCTTCCACAATTAATTCACACCACAGAATACAAGAGTGATAAGAACTTTCAAAAGAAAGTTCTGGAGTCTGAGGCGCCCCATCACATTTTACTTGTGGATTAGTCAGTTGCCACAGAGACCTGCTGTAGGTCTCCCACAACCTGCAGCTGCAGGTCCCAAACCCTGACTTCATCACAACAGGCAGGGAGAAGGGAGCCTGCATTGTTAGTGCTACTGCTGATGTGGAGTTTCAGTGCCAGGGAAACTGAAAAGTGGGGCTAAATAGAGGAAGGTGGTCAGGAACTAAGGAATTTAGGACACCATTTTTGTTATCAACCTTGTTTAATGTTGTTGTTTTCTGGTGGGCTCCTAAGAGAGGATCAAAGGACAGAATTAAATAGTGGCTAGGTACCCACTAACATTGCCTGCCATCAGCTAGCTGTGCTTCTGATGTCCTCCAGAGTGTTTATACCTCCTCAAGAGTATTCATTACCATGCCTGTATATATGCACAGCAACATTTCAAATTTCTAATCAGATTGAAATCCACTCTAAGAAATATGACCTGAGATGTTTTATTAATGATTGGACATAGTCCTTTGTCCATTCCTTACTTTTCACAAGGAAAAGAATTACCCAAATTTATCCACACCTCCAAAAGAAAAATAAATTTCTGTCTCTGACTTTGTATAGAGAAAGTATTGTACAATAATTTTACAACTACAAATGTGTGTCTCACTATGTATAAAGTGTATAAATCAATATGATGTATATACATATATATATTATATTCATGCTTAATTGTTTGACATTTAGGTAGTTTTTAATACATATTTATGCTAAGTGAAATTAGGTATTCATTTACAAATTTAATAAACAGTTGGTAGAGAGGCACAGGATTGAGAAAAGAAACTTCATTTATTCCTAAAATTTGTCTTGGTGTAGGCCTGAATCTCAAGATGTATTAAACATTGAAATCATTTTTATTCCTATGTATTTCATCAACTATGTTTGTTCAACTCCTTTTAATTTTATACTTTTAAAGACCAATATTTTACATTGAATAGCTTAATACTATTTGAGAATTACACTTTTAAAACCTCACTTAAATGTTTTACTTTCTGGAAAATGAACATAGCTTTCTACAACTAAAACATAAATCTTCTTTCAAGTTTCAAAAGCATGTTTCCTGGCATTGAAAACCATGTAAGAAATGAAATTAGATACCATAGTCTTATAAACATGATTCAACCATTTCTAAAATTCTAAGCCATATCAAGATAAAAATGACCATATCTAGATATATTTTAATTATGCTACACATCATGCATATAACTTTTCACTTAAGGAAATAAAAATATAATATATATTATATATGTAAAAGTCTCATGCAACTATTATGCACCAGATGCAGAATCAGATATTTTGCACATTGATCAGCTAAACCTTACAGTAGATATGGAAGTCCCTAATTATTTAATTAATATTAGACCTTTTCCATTGGAAGTACTCGACGTTGCTTTCAGTGATATATAAAAATGCATCTAAATAGCCAATTAAGATGTTGGGACTTTTGTTTTCAGCACTGAGTGATTACTTATAAGCAGTCATATGTTAAATCACAAATACTATCTCAATATTATTTAAGCCTTATAACAAATAATACCTGCAAGGTTTCTTTATTTAATTAATGTTTCACATTATCTCAGAAAGAATTAAATGTGGGTTATGGACTGTGTGACCTTAAGTTCCAGTTTGCCCAGCATATCACAGTTTAGCTTGCTGTCCAGAGATAATTATTAACAGCCCTCTTTTCACTCTCAGAAATGTACCCATTAGGATGATAAATTAACTGGCTTCCCTACTTACGGGACTTCATAACATATAGCAAGATAACAAAAATAAGAAGGGTGGTAGGAAGGATGGCTTGAATTTCTATTGCTATTGTAGTTAACTCAGTTGCTGCTTTCATAGAACCAGTAGATATTTACAAAAATTGTTACAGTCCAAAAATAAAATCTTAACAAATTGTCCAAAGTAGAATGTGCAGTAGTAACATTCACAGAACACAATAAAAAACTAGAAACTAATATCAAAATTTTAAGTAAAAGCCCCATCCACTAGAAATTAGTAGGTAGTCTTTAAAAATATAATTTCTGGATCACAGTGGAAATTAAAATAGCAGTTAGAAAATAATAATAACATGTAGACTAATAAACAGATATTTAAAGGCAGATGCAGAGCCATATCCTAAATGTTTTCATTATTAAGCAAAAATAATAAATAAACAATCAAGCAGAGCATCTGGTTATAACATTTTACTGAGAGCAACTAGATGTCCAAGGAAACCAAGAGGAAATGTATAAGGTTAAAAAATGAATTAGAAAAAAAAATTTCAAATGACAAATTCAAGAGATAGTTTGTCTTCTTTTAAAATACCAATCAATATAGAGGGGCAAGATGGCGGAAGAGTAAGAAGCGGAGATCACCTTCCTTCCCACAGATACAGTAGAAATACATCCACACGTGGAACTGCTCCTACAGAACACCCACTGAACGCTGGCAGAAGACGTCAGACCTCCCAAAAGGCAAGAAAATCCCCACGTACTTGGGTAGGGTAAAAGAAAAAAGAAATAACAGAGACAAAAGAATAGGGACGGGACCTGCACCAGTGGGAGAGAGCTGTGAAGGAAGAAAGGTTTCCAGGCACTAGGAAGCCCCTTCGCGGGCAGAGACTGCGGGTGGCAGGGGGGGGAAGCTTCGGAGCCACGGAGGAGAGCGCAGCCACAGGGGTGCGGAGGGCAAAGCGGAGAGATTCCCGCATGGAGGATCGGTGCTGACCAGCACTCAGCAGCCCGAGAGGCTTGTCTGCTCACCCGCCGGGGCGGGCAGGGACTGGGAGCTGAGGCTCGGGCTTCGGTGCTAGCCGGGAGGGAGTCCGGGAAAAAGTCTGCAGCTGCCGAAGAAGCAAGAGACTTTTTCTTGCCTCTTTGTTTCGCGGCGCGCAAGGAGAGGGGATTCAGAGCGCTGCCTAAACGAGCTCCAGAGACGGGCGCGAGCCGCGGCTATCAGCGCGGATCCCACAGCTACAGGGGCGCAGAGGGAAAAACGGAGAGATTCCCGCACAGAGGCTCGGCGCCAAGCAGCGCTCACCAGCCCGAGAGGCTTGTCTGCTCACCCGCCGGGGCGGGCGGGGGCTGGGAGCCGAGGCGCGGTCTTCGGTCGGATCGCAGGGAGAGGACTGGGGCTGGCGGCGTGAACACAGCCTGAAGGGGATGGCGCACCGCGGCTAGCCGGGAGGGAGCCCGAGAGGAGGTCTGCAGCCGCCGAAGAGGCAAGAGACTTTTTCTTGCCTCTTTGTTTCGTGGCGCGCAAGGAGAGGGGATTCAGAGCCCCGCGTAGATGAACTCCAGAGACGGGTGCGAGCCGCGGCTAACAGCGCGGACCCCAGAGACTGGTAGGAGACGCTAGGGCTGCTGCTGCCGCCAACAAGAAGCCTGTGTGTGAACACAGGTCACTCTCCACACCGCCCCTCCCAGGAGCCGGTACAGCTCGCCACTGCCAGGCTCCCGTGATCCGAGGACAACTTCTCCGGGAGAACGCAGGGTGCGCCTCAGGCTGCTGCAACGTCACGCCGGCCTCTGCCACTGCAGGCTCGCCCCGCCTCCTCCGTACCGCTCCCTCCCCGCGGGCTGAGTGAGCCAGAGCCTCCGAAGCAGCTGCTCCTTTAACCCCGTTCTGTCTGGGCAGGGAACAGACCCCTCAGGTGACGTACATGCAGAGGCAGGTCCAAATCCAAAGCTGAAACCTGGGAGCTGTATGAACAAAGAAGAGAAAGGGAAATCTCTCCCAGCAGCCTCAGAAGCAGCAGATTAAAGCTCCACAAACAACTTGATGTGCCTGCATCTGTTGAACACCTGAATAGACAACGAATCATCCCAAATTCAAGAGGTGGACTTTAGGAGCAGGATATATTAATTTTTCCCCTTTTCCTTTTTTTGTGAGTGTATATGTATATGCTTCTGGGTGAGATTTTGTCTGTATAGCTTTGCTTTCACCATTGGTCCTAGGGTTAGGTCCGTCCGTTTTTTTTTTACTTAAAAAAACTTTTTTTTTCCTAATATATGTTTTCTTAATATTTTTTTCTGTATTTTCTATTTTTAGAAATTAAAAAATTTTTTAATAAGTTTTTCATATTTTTTATTTTTAAAAAAATTAAATTTTTTTTCTTTCTTAATAAATTTTTTTCTTAATAATTTTTTTCTTATTTTTTACTATAAAAAATTAATAAATCTATTATTAAAAATTAAAAAAAAATTTCTGAATACATTTACTCTTAATAAATTTTTTTTATTTTTTATTATAATAGCTTTACTTTATTTTATTTTATCCTCTTTCTTTCTTTCTATTCTTTTCTCCCCTATATTCTGAGCTGTGTGGATGAAAGGCTCTTGGTGCTCCAGCCAGGCATCAGGGCTGTGCCTCTGAGGTGGGAGAGCCAACTTCAGGACACTGGTCCACAAGAGACCTACCAGCTCCACGTAATACCAAACGGCGAAAATCTCTCAGATATCTCCATCTCAACATCAAGACCCAGCTTCACTGAACGACCAGCAAGCTACAGTGCTGGACATCCTATGCCAAACAACTAGCAAGACAGGAACACAGCCCCATCCATTAGCAGAGAGGCTGCCTAAAATCATAAGGCCACAGACACCCCAAAACACACCACCAGACGTGGATGTGCCCACCAGAAAGACAAGATCCAACCTCATCCACCAGAACACAGGCAATAGTCCCCTCCACCAGGAAGCCTACACAAACCACTGAACCAACCTTAGCCACTGGGGACATATACCAAAAACAACGGGAACTACGAACCTGCAGCCTGTGAAAAGGAGACCCCAAACACAGTAAGATAAGCAAAATGAGATGACAGAAAAACACACAGCAGATGAAGGAGCAGGGTCAAAACACACCAGACCTAAAAAATGAAGAGGAAATAGGTAGTCTACCTGAAAAAGAATTCAGAATAATGATAGTAAGGATGATCCAAAATCTTGGAAATAGAATAGACAAAATGCAAGAAACATTTAACAAGGACGTAGAAGAACTAAAGAGGAACCAAGCAACGATGAAAAACACAATAAATGAAATTAAAAATACTCTAGATGGGATCAATAGCAGAATAACTGAGGCAGAAGAAAGGATAAGTGACCTGGAAGATAAAATGGTGGAAATAACTACTGCAGAGCAGAATAAAGAAAAAAGAATGAAAAGAACTGAGGACAGTCTCAGAGACTTCTGGGAGAACATTAAACACACCAACATCGAATTATAGGGGTCCCAGAAGAAGAAGAGAAAAAGAAAGGGACTGAGAAAATATTTGAAGAGATTATAGTTGAAAACTTCCCTAATATGGGAAAGGAAATAGTTAATCAAGTACAGGAAGCACAGAGAGTCCCATACAGGATAAACCCAAGGAGAAACACGCCAAGGCACATATTAATCAAACTGTCAAAAATTAAATATAAAGAAAACATACTAAAAGCAGCAAGGGAAAAAAAAACAAATAACACACAAGGGAATCCCCATAAGGTTAACATCTGATCTTTCAGCAGAAACTCTGCAAGCCAGAAGGGAGAGGCAGGATATACTTAAAGTGATGAAGCAGAAAAACCTACAACCAAGATTACTCTACCCAGGAAGGATCTCATTCAGATGTGATGGAGACATTAAAACCTTTACAGACAAGCAAAAGCTGAGAGAGTTCAGCACCACCAAACCAGCTTTACAACAAATGCTAAAGGAACTTCTCTAGGCAAGAAACACAAGAGAAGGAAAACACCTACAATAACAAACCCAAAACATTTAAGAAAATGGGAATAGGAACATACATATCGATAATTACCTTGAATGTAAATGGATTAAATGCTCCCACCAAAAGACACAGGCTGGCTGAATGGATACAAAAACAAGACCCATATATATGCTGTCTATAAGAGACCCACTTCAGACCTAGAGACACATACAGACTGAAAGTGAGGGGATGGAAAAGGATATTCCATGCAAATGGAAATCAAAAGAAAGCTGGAGTAGCAATTCTCATATCAGACAAAAGAGACTTTAAAATAAAGACTATTACAAGAGACAAAGAAGGACACTATATAATGATCAAGGGATCGATCCAAGAGGAAGCTATAACAATTGTAAATATTTATGCACCCAACATAGGAGCACCTCAATACATAAGGCAAATACTAACAGCCATAAAAGGGGAAATCGACAGCAACACAATCATAGTAGGGGACTTTAACACCCCACTTTCACCAATGGACAGATCATCCAAAATGAAAATAAATAAGGAAACACAAGCTTTAAATGATACATTAAACAAGATGGACTTAATTGATATTTATAGGACATTCCACCCAAAAACAACAGAATACACATTTTTCTCAAGTGCTCATGGAACATTCTCCAGGATAGATCATATCTTGGGTCACAAATCAAGCCTTGGTAAATTTAAGAAAATTGAAATCGTATCAAGTATCTTTTCCGACCACAACGCTATGAGACTAGATATCAATTACAGGAAAAGATCTGTAAAAGATACAAACACATGGAGGCTACACAATACACTAGTTAATAACGAAGTGATTACTGAAGAAATCAAAGGGGAAATCAAAAAATACCTAGAAACAAATGACAATGGAGATACGACGACCCAAAACACATGGGACGCAGCAAAAGCAGTGCTAAGAGGGAAGTTTATAGCAATACAAGCCTACCTCAAGAAACAAGAAACATCTCGAATAAACAACCTAACCTTGCACCTAGAGCAATTAGAGAAAGAAGAACAAAAAAACCCCAAAGCCAGCAGAAGGAAAGAAATTATAAAGATCAGGTCAGAAATAAATGAAAAAGAAATGAAGGAAACAATAGCAAAAATCAATGAAACTAAAAGCTGGTTCTTTGAGAAGATAAACAAAATTGATAAACCATTAGCCAGACTCATCAAGAGAAAAAGGGAGAAGACTCAAATCAATAGAATTAGAAACGAAAAAGGAGAAGTAACCACTGACACTGCAGAAATACAAAAGATCATGAGAGATTACTACAAGCAACTCTATGCCAATAAAATGGACAACCTGGAAGAAATGGACAGATTCTTAGAAATGCACAAACTGCCGAGACTGAACCAGGAAGAAATAGAAAATATGAACAGACCAATCACAAGCAATGAAATTGAAACTGTGATTAAAAACCTTCCAACAAACAAAAGCCCAGGACCAGATGGCTTCACAGGTGAATTTTATCAAACATTTAGAGACGAGCTAACACCTATCCTTCTCAAACTCTTCCAAGATATTGCAGAGGGAGGAACACTCCCAAACTCGTTCTATGAGGCCACCATCACCCTGATACTAAAACCAGACAAAGATGTCACAAAGAAAGAAAACTACAGGCCAATATCACTGATGAACATAGATGCAAAAATCCTCAACAAAATACTAGCAAACAGAATCCAACAGCACATTAAAAGGATCATACACCATGATCAAGTGGGGTTTATCCCAGGAATGCAAGGATTCTTCAATATATGCAAATCAATCAATGTGATACACCATATTAACAAATTGAAGGAGAAAAACCATATGATCATCTCAATAGATGCAGAGAAAGCTTTCGGCAAAATTCAACACCCATTTATGATAAAAGCCCTGCAGAAAGTAGGCTTAGAGGGAACTTTCCTCAACATAATAAAGGCCATATATGACAAACCCACAGCCAACATTGTCCTCAATGGTGAAAAACTGAAACCATTTCCACTAAGATCAGGAACAAGACAAGGTTGTCCACTCTCACCACTATTATTCAACATAGTTTTGGAAGTTTTAGCCACAGCAATCACAGAAGACAAAGAAATAAAAGAATACAATTCGGAAAAGAAGAAGTAAAGCTGTCACTGTTTGCAGATGACATGATACTATACATAGAGAATCCGAAAGATGCTACCAGGAAACTCCTAGAGCTAATCAATGAATTTGGTAAAGTAGCAGGATACAAAATTAATGCACAGAAATCTCTTGCATTTCTATACACTAATGACGAAAAATCTGAAAGTGAAATTAAGAAAACACTCCCGTTTACCATTGCAACAAAAAGAATAAAATATCTAGGAATAAACCTACCTAAGGAGAAAAAGACCTGTATGCAGAAAATTATAAGACCCTGATGAAAGAAATTAAAGATGATACAAATAGATGGAGAGATATACCATGTTCCTGGATTGGAAGAATCAACATTGTGAAAATGACTCTACTACCCAAAGCAATCTACAGATTCAATGCAATCCCTATCAAACTACCACTGGCATTTTTCACAGAACTAGAACAAAAAATTTCACAATTTATATGGAAACACAAAGACCCCGAATAGCCAAAGCAATCTTGAGAACGAAAAATGGAGCTCTGGGAATCAGGCTCCCTGACTTCAGACTATATTACAAAGCTACAGTAATCAAGACAGTTTGGTACTGGCACAAAAACAGAAATATAGATCAATGGAACAGGATAGAAAGCCCAGAGATAAACACACGCACATATGGTCACCTTATCTTTGATAAAGGAGGCAAGCATATACAGTGGAGAAAAGACAGCCTCTTCAATAAGTGGTGCTGGGAAAATTGGACAGATACATGTAAAAGTATGAAATTAGAACACTCCCTGACACCATGCACAAAAATAAACTCAAAATGGATTAAAGACCTAAGTGTAAGGGCAGACACTATCAAACTCTTAGAGGAAAACATAGGCAGAACACTCTATGACATACATCACAGCAAGATTCTTTTTGACCCAGCTCCCAGAGAAATGGAAATAAGAACACAAATAAACAAATGGGACCTAATGAAACTTAAAAGCTTTTGCACAGCAAAGGAAACCATAAACAAGACCAAAAGACAACCCTCAGAATGGGAGAAAATATTTGCAAATGAAGCAACTGACAAAGGATTAATCTCCAAGATTTACAAGCAGCTCATGCAGCTCAATAACAAAAAAACGAACAACCCAATCCAAAAATGGGCAGAAGACCTAAATAGACATTTCTCCATAGAAGATATACAGATTGCCAACAGACACATGAAAGAATGCTCAGCATCATTAATCATTAGAGAAATGCAAATCAAAACTACAATGAGATATCATCTCACACTGGTCAGAATGGCCATCATCAAAAAATCTAGAAACAATAAATGCTGGAGAGGGTGTGGAGGAAAGGGAACCCTCTTGCACTGTTGGTGGGAATGTAAATTGATACAGCCACTATGGAGAACAGTATGGAGGTTCCTTAAAAAACTAGAAATAGAACTACCATACGACCCAGCAATCCCACTACTGGGCATATACCCTGAGAAAACCATAGTTCAAAAAGAGACATGTACCAAAATGTTCATTGCAGCTCTATTTACAATAGCCAGGACATGGAAGCAACCTAAATGTCCATCGACAGATGAATGGATAAAGAAAATGTGGCACATATATACAATGGAATATTACTTAGCCATAAAAAGAAATGAAATGGAGGTATTTGTAATGAGGTGGATGGAGTTAGAGTCTGTCATACAGAGTGAAGTAAGTCAGAAAGAGAAAAACAAATACAGTATGCTAACACATATATACGGAATCTAAGGGGAAAAAAAAAAAAAAGCCATGAAGAACCTAGTGGCAAGATGGGAATAAAGACACAGACTTACTAGAGAATGGGCTTGAGGATATGGGGAGGGGGTGGGGTGAGATGTGACAGGGTGAGAGAGTGTCATGGACATATATACACTACCAAATGTAAAATAGGTAGCTAGTGGGAAGCAGCTGTATAGCACAGGGAGATCAACTCGGTGCTTTGTGACCACCTAGAGGGGTGGGATGGGGAGGGTGGGAGGGAGGTAGATGCAAGAGGGAAGAGATATGGGAACATATTGTATATGTATAACTGATTAACTTTGTTATAAAGCAGAAGCTAATACACCATTGTAAGGCAATTATACTTCAATAAAGATGTTTAAAAAAATAAAAATAAAAATAAGTAAATAAATAAATAAAATACCAATCAAAGGACATAGTTTGCCCAAGGAAAAGTAAGTAAAAAGAGATAACTTATAATATTAATAAGAAATGGAAAATCACCCCGGTTACTGAGATCATTTTATAGTAAGAGACAACTGTGTGCAATTCTATCCTAAAAAATAAAGAAATGTGAACATAACAAAATGTTTTGTGGAGAGAAATAAGTGTTAAGATTTGACTAGAAAGAAAAAAAAGAAATGTGAATAAGCCAATAACTATAAAATAAATTGAAAATATCAAGGCTCCAAATCTAAAGTTCAGATTCAGATTTTTTTTCATGCTTCAAACGTTTAAATTCTTAGACTTCAGATCATGGTCATGGTCATGGTCATGCCTCTATGAACTTGTCCAGAGCATAGAAAAAATTAAAACTCCCCACTTCTTTTTCCAAAGCAAACACAACGCTGATCTCAAAGACAACACAAGCCCCCCACAAAAAGTTCTATAATAATTTAGTTCTTCTAATCAGTACACCATAATTAAATAGGGTTTACTAGATAAATGTGAAGATGGTTCAAAATTACAGATCCAAGTTAAATAATTCATTATGTCAGAGAAGAAATTCCATGTAGGAATCCTGACAAATACCAAAAAGTTATTTTCTAAAATTCCACACTTTTTTAATTAAAAAAAGAAAAACTATTAAATTAATTACTGACACTAAATACTGATATTCCAAAATAGCTTACAGAATTTCTTTCTGAAACCAACCATGAAATTCATGTCTAATGGTAAAATATGAAGTGCATTCCCATTAAAATCAAGAACATGTCAAAGATGTA
The DNA here is from genome assembly GCF_028021215.1 of Eschrichtius robustus. Lineage (NCBI taxonomy): Eukaryota > Metazoa > Chordata > Mammalia > Artiodactyla > Eschrichtiidae > Eschrichtius > Eschrichtius robustus. The sequence continues at coordinate 152,079,990 of NC_090824.1, read as the reverse complement.
CACACCAAGAGAGGCTCAGAGAAATGTATCAAGAAGTGGATGACGGTGATTGTTGAGTGCTGAGGTTTATAGACGATTTCTTTTTTCCTGATTATCTCTATTCTCTAAATATGTCACAATGACCATTTTTCACCCTTACAATGATCTAATAAGTAACCTTTAATAATAACGTACAAATATTTTTTTAAAAAATAAAATAAGATATGGTCAATGGAAGCTTATATAAATGTGCCTATTATAAAGTTTGAATTGGTCATATAGACAGGGCTGATCATCATCAGGTATGAACCGGTACAGCCAGACAGGTTGTAAAAATGTGAAATACCTCTGTATTAGGGGAGATGCCTGCTTCTCAATCTCCCAGGTGCTCCTGACCAGTGCTCAAGCTGCTGAGCCCCATTTCTAGACCACCAGCTTTCACCAGCAATTTAGGATTCTTGCCCAGAATAGCAGAAGGCCTAGAAGACAGGGTTCAGAAGACAGAAGACAGAAGCCAGCATTCACTCTAAATGGACCACAGGCCCATGCACGACTTGTTGTTAAATATTTTGAATATCACTCTTGTCCATGCACCTGCCACATAGTGAGCTATGAATTCTGCAGCAGTCATGCAATTGCATAGCATGAGAAGTTAGACAATGCACAGGAAATTTAAATAAAATACAAGCCAATGGCTGGGCAGAAACAGTATTCCTGATATGAAAGAAAAAGAAAAATCATCATTGCTGCCTTGGTCCCAACTAAAGCTCCTAGCACAAAGTGCTAAGGAGTCATATAATCATCAAGGATCCTGGCAGCATTCTTGCTCTACAGTCACAGGAATTCTCAGGGGACTGCTTTTTCACAGCACCAAAGTCAAGGCTTTATTATTGTACCCCCATCTTTGTGCTCTGCCTATGTCAGGGGCTGAAATATTTACACATGAGGAAATGAGACTCTAAGAAAATAAACCGTATCTTATTTCTGGTTACATGCTACTATTTATCATATCATATCTACTGAGCCTTTACTCAAGCTCTTTATATACATCATCTCTGGATTCTCCAACCATACTACAAAACAGGTATTATCAGAAACTATTTTATCCTTTTATAGAAGAACTTAGGCCACAGGCAATAGGTAGCTTGTTCAAGGTCAGGGAACTATCAAAGGTCAAAAGCAACATTCATGAATTCTGTCTGACTGTCAAACTTTTAATTCTTTAATATTTTAAACTCCAATTCTCTTGATCACTCTGCCATCTGACTGCTCTATGGTTTAATCTTGGTCTGGCTTCTTCTCAAACCCCAGCTGTCACCACCACACTCTTGTTCAATTCTCATGTATGATGTGGGGATATGCATCGTTTAAAACAAGTCCTAGGTATAAGTGAAGATCTTAAGGCAGGATGGGCGGTACACAGAGCAGCCGGCTTTCATCTCTGTTATAAAACAGTTTCCATGTCAGCCTATTTCTCTTTAACTCTCTTCACCAATCGGACACTTTAACAAAGTAATTCCAGGCCCCGGTACATGGAGATGTAAAATGGAAATGGTGACACAGCTGTGAGGGCAGAGGCACCGGCGTTCCACCATCATGAATCGGTAAAGCATCTTGGGGAGGGCATCCTCCGCCCATCTGACCTCAGCCATGCCAGCCGTGCCCCTGGCGCAGAGAACAAAACGTCGCCTTATGTTCTCCTTTTATCGACAATGTTTTCCTTTACTTTGACGTCAGCTCCCAGATTGCTTGCTGTGATGTGCTACACCTTTCATATTTTCTTCCCAGTCATAATATTGCTTCAGTCATAACCTCGGCACTTTGAGGAATAATTGTCCCTGACAAGAGGGTGAATCACTGACAGAGAGTTGATAAGCATTACATACAGATGACAGAAGTCAGGACATATCGGATTACTGCTGTGAATATAATAAAAGAGAGACTAAACACTTTGGCAGCTCAAAGACAAGCCATTTCATAACTCTCTAGTGGGGCTATTATCTTCCATTTACTGCCACTGATAACCAGGTTGTGACTGTCTCTCCACGATCTAGTTTCAATTCACTTAACACATTGCTGACCAGACACAGCAGAAGAGGCAGAGACGATAATCGGGATTTTTTTGGCATTTATTTTTAAAGTTTATCTTCTGCATCCCCCTTCCAGCCTGATAAGATCCCACGTGAGGGGGCTTTAAGCCTTCTTGGAGAAGGCTGAGTGCGGCCTTTAATCTATGCCTCTCTGTTTCCTTTGAAGCCATTCTGTTCAGCCAGGAAAGTGACAATCCACTTTCCCCACTCCTCTGATATACCTGGGTCTAAAAGCCTGGTGCAATAAACGGCCAGGCTATTTTTACATTTCGAGGCTCTGAGGAGATAAGATTATGATTTTTTTCTTAGCTAGTCTGAGCCACCTGAAGGAACAGATCAAGAATCGTGTTCTCTGTCAGTATAGACAGTCAGCATGCACCTTCAGAATCGGAGTGCAGGTGGCATATGTAAGACCTGGGAGAGATTGTGTTTCTAAATATGTAGGCAATAAATGTAATATGTCAGAATTTTGGATAAAAATGTTTGGACAAAGAAGAAAAACAATAAAGAGGGAAAGAGACCCTCAATTGGGAATTATTCTGTCCCTGCAGGTAACTTTGCTGGTGTCAGAGCTGAATAGAAGGTTATCATCTGAAAAGTTCTCCTTTTTTTATTTCTGATCTGAGAAGCTCCATTTGTTTTTTGTTTTTCTGGGTTTTTTTTAGTATTTTTAAAAATTTTATTGGAGTATGGTTGATTTACAATGTTGTGTTAATTTCTGCTGCACAGCATAGTGATTCAGTTATACGTATACATATTTTCATTCTTTTTCAGATTTTTTCCCATATAGGTTATTACAGAATATTGAGCAGAATTAACTGTGCTATACAGTAGGTCCTTGTTGGTTATCTATTTTAAATATAGCAGTGTGTACATGTCAATCCCAAATTCCCAATCTATTCCTCCCCCCACCATTCTCCCCTGGTAGCCATAAATTCATTCTCGAAATCTGTGAGTCTGTTTCTGTTTTGTAAATAAGTTCATTTGTATCATTTTTCTTTTAGATTCTACATATAAGCGATATCATACGACATTTGTCTTTCTCTGTCTGACTCACTTTACTCAGTATGATAATCTCCAGGTTTATCCATGTTGTTGCAAATGGCATTATTTCATTCTTTTTAATGGCTGAGTAATATTCCATTTTATATATGTACCACATCTTTATCCATTCCTCTGTCGATGGACATTTAGGTTGCTTCCATTTCTTGGCTATTGTAAATAGTGCTGCAGTGAATACTGGGCTGCATGTATCTTTTTGAATTATGGTTTCCTCCTGATATATGCCAAGGTTATAGTCTGCAAAGTGCTCCTTCTGAAATGATGTTGCTCAGCTTGTTGCAGTTTTGTGTGCACAAAGCATTTCTCAGATCTGAGAAATCTCAGACCTCTTCTTTGAAAGGATGCCCAATTGAATGATACATTTATTGTCTTTATGTTGATGAAAACACAACTTTATTTGTAATCCACAGTGTCAGATCCACTAGATAAATTCAAGAGTGTGGGTCTCATGAGAGGAGCAGACTCAAGAATTAGGCAGGCTGGCATTACAGTAAGGCAGATCTGAAAAAAGGAGGAAACCACCTGGATGGAACAGATATGAGTGTGAGTAAATAGAGCTGGCCCATGAAAAATGGACAGAGAGTTTGAAAAATTCAGGTAGAGTTTAAGAAAGTATTGGTATCAGGGAGTATGTATGTGAGTCCTGATCAGGAAGTGGAGTGTCATTCAAAAAATCCTTGAAAACCACCACTTCTTTTGGGTACCAGACATTGGGTTAGAGCCCAGTAGCCCACCATGTACCATTGGGCAAGTTGTGCACTGCCCAATTCCAGGGAACATCATTCACAAAAGAGTCTATGTGAACATCATACACTTGTATATTGACCATCTATCTGAACAACTGTTCTCAGTGACTCTGGATGCGGATACAAAAGCAAAAAGCTGTGCTTTTGCAGTCTGTGTTCTCCAGGAATATTTTTAAGAATTCACATAGCAATGCAAGCTATTATATATAGAATGGATAAACAACAAGGTCCTACTGTATAGCACAGAGAATTACATTCACTATCCTGTAATAAACCATTGTGGAAAAGAGTATGAAAAATAATATATATGTATGTATAACTGAATCACTTTGCTGTATACCACAAACTAATACAACATTGTAAATCAACTATACTTCAATAAAATAATTTTTTAAATACTTTTTAAAATGTAAAAAATAATTCACATAGCCTACAAGTTCAGAGAATTGAATCTAAAGCCCAGTTGACAAGTGACCTCCAGGATATAGCAGGGTTAAACTGTAGCATGGAGGTTTCAGGTCAACCTTGGCACGGCATTCATAAGTTTGTATGTGAAATCCAAAAATGGTGATGCTGAGTTTGCTGATAAACTTCCTGCTCCAATTCTGATGGTTCAGAAATTGGAGAAAGTACTCCTAGGCTGATGGGTGTGGTTTTCTCAGTTAGTACACCTGCAGGCAAAATAAATGAGACCAAGACTAACAACAATCAGATCCAGTTGACATGCGGTGGGAGATGTTCTGTTTTGTAACCACACAGCATCCTCTCTAAACTTGCTCACATGTTTCCTCGAAGCCTGAATCAATGGGAAGTGGCCACTGCATAGTCAGCACAGAGTTTTTACCAACCAACGTTTGGCACTTCAGTTCAGGCCGCAGAACTCTGAAAAGAAGAAGAAGAAATCTATGAATGATTTGCTTCTTTCATTTTGGCTTTCCATGTTGATAGTTGCATTCAGATGAGTCTTATGAGCAAGTCATATGGCATGAACTTTTACACCCTGTGCTTCTAGATTCCAAATCCCAGGGCTAGGCTGCAGTTAGCTCAGAATCGCTTATCTCCTTAGTGGAGGGGTTTTAATCTGTAACAGTGCCTGGGAGTTCAGTTGCCAGTGGGTGGCTTCAGACCATGAGATCCAGAAAACTGGAGGAAAAAGATGAGAAGCTCCAGGATGGGGACATCCACCATGTGCTAATCACCAAACATGTCAACCTCAAAGCAGCCCTCAGAGGTAAGAATTATTATCTCTGTTTTAAGGATGAAGTAACTCAGATTCAGAGTTTGCCAAGGTCCCTCAGAAAATAAGTGGCAGATCCAGGTTTGAGCTCATGCATCTGACCAAAGCCAGGTTCCTTGGATTCCTCTCAGCTTACCCTCATTATAAGAACTGGAGTCAATCAGCTCACTCTCACCCATCCCTCCATATTCCAGAGAAAGATCCAGCTATAAAACTAAAGAGAAAAATCCATCTAGAGCGGCAGGATATAGGACCAGGAATATAGCCAGATTACAAAGAGAAGTTATTATATTATCAACATCACCTCTTCAGACAACATGCAAACATTTATGCAAGCAGTCCAGAAGCAGCAATTAGAGACATTTGGCAACAGGCAAGTTCTAGGCCTTAGACCCAAGAGCACAGTTCCATTTCTCTGGAGGAGAAAACGCAGCATGAGAGTGCAGAGTTGCAGTCTTGTATAAACAAAGTTCTGGGAAAGCCCTCTGGATAGAAACTCAGAATTTGGGATATATGAGTAGGATCCTTCTTTCCTGGGACTGAGGTTCATGGCGGGGTGAGAGTGGGGGAGACAAAGAAGGTCTGAGTAAGATTGCCAGGAAGTGGATTTATTGCTGAACCTCCTGCACAATTGACTTTGTGTTTTTACTTTCCCTCCCATGGACCATCAGCCCCAGCATTTGGGTTGTACCTGGAGGCAAAGGCCCTTTGAAAGTAAAAAGAAGTTTATAGACACAAGGTGTCAGGAAGGCTGATAGAATGTGTTTCTGGAGATCTTCCCCTAGCCTTCCATATGCTTTCTATGCATTCCACCTTTTATAGATAATCAATAGGCAAACTAGTATTTGAAGATGTTATGGATTTCCTGCTAAGGGTGTCACCTATGAAAGGTATTTCTGTTACCTTTAGGTATGATAACCTTATCTTTAAAGACATTTACCCAAAGAATTGTTAAACAGCTTTTGTAACCGACAGCCAGGCAGTGTGATGTGTGGTCCAACAACATCACCTCTAAATTCAAACAGTCTTACCTCACTAGTGACTCGGTCACCTACTGCCCAAGGACTTGGTGGAGTAATTTAGGATTCTCCTTAACAGTTTCCTCTCACACACAATTGGGATAATGACAGCATTTTTACAAAATCAAATTAGTCATTTAAAATCAGTTCATAGTAAACTCAGTAAACATAGGTTATTATCATGATCGTTAATTATTATAGTTAGTTTGAATACCCAAGCATGAAATTTCTGAGGCTTCCTCCATAGATTTTAGAGTCAATGAGATGAATATTTAGAATACACTCAAAAAACACAGGATGAAACTATAGGAACTGCATCTCAAGATTTCCCATCTATTTATAAATGTACTTTTAAACCATGCAGGAAATGATTGTCCTATGAGGTCTGTGCTTTATGGATTAGCTCTTTAATCGTGGCCTTGTGCACACACTGTGGAGCAAGTTGTTATCAACTGATATACTCCTCATATAAGTTACAGTGAGTAAGTCACCCAATAAAATTGTTTAATTTTTGATCATTAGAAAAACATTCTTTTTTGGTTGATTCCAGAAAGATACAATTTGTGGGACTAGCTTCTGAACCATAAAACCATTGAGCTAGGATTTTACAAAATAAAATAATTTTATGGTCATACAAATAACCAGTTCTTCTGTCTTCAAAAATATTCCTTTGTATAAGTCAAAATAGAAATGGGTTCTGTTTGAAATAAAGGAAGCCAAGAGTGAATTACAAGACTTCAGAGGTTATTTTTAGAAATGCTTACTTACTAACTTTTGAATCAAGTTCTATCAATCAAACATAAACGGATCGGGGTGGAAATAGTTAATAGGCTGGTCATTATGCCCATAATTGTGATAGGGTTCTGCACTCTGAAAACCATTTTCTTAATTATTTTAGGTTAACACTTGTGTCCAAAGCAGGGGGAGGGAAGGGACATGTGTAATCTGAAACTTCAGTTATGTGCCTGGCCTGAATTGAGATAACATTAAAGATTTTATTGCTGATACATTATAAATTATTTCTATTACTGTGGTCCTGCGGGTATTGCATTGTCAGTGCACTTTGCCTATTACCTCACTTAATGTTATTAACACACTTTGGGGTATAAAATTACAGTTTTATCATGGAAACCTTAAACACTTACATCCAAAGTACTGAATCAAGTTATTATCTTTACTGACCAGACCTGTTTTATTGTCATTTTATCACTAATAAAATCTGAGATTCAATTTGATTTAGCTATTAAGTAAAGCTTGGTCTACATGAGTTTAAATCCAACTGTAATATTAATATATTAATATATAAGATGACTTCATTTTATTAAAGGTGAGGTAACTTAGAAAACCTCTTTTAATGTCTTTCTGCGGTGAAGAAATTTAACCTGACCTGTCTCTACTTCTGTTTCACCAACATCGACAAAAATTTAAGATGATCTTCTTGGAGGATGTTGAGCACCATGTCTCACCTGTTTCTGGCCTTTATTAAATAGCTGACACATTGATCAGCCGCAAAATGGCATCACTCATCAAAGTGTCAAGAAGCATCATCCAATTTTAAAACAAAAAGCATTAAGAATGCATCTTGTTAAAGAAACATGTTCCACACTTAAGAAATTTAAAGCAGAAACTGAGCACATCATTTCAATAGCTCCTAAAATAAGAGAATGCGGATGGGCTCCCCAAATCAATCCATCACTCAGAAAATAGAACACTACAGACAAGAGCACGGATTGTGTAAAAGTGTTTCTTACAGGGACCCTTTCTGGTCTTGGCTCTATGCCTACAGGTTAGAAAGAAATTGTTAGGCAGATTTCATTGAAAAAAACAATGCTTATCTTGTTATTTAAATGCCATCTTGATATTGGTCAAAGAAATGTTTTAAGTGATATTCAAAATGTGCTACAGTCCATGGTAAGAAACCATACAAGAGAAAGTTGTTTAGTTAAACCTAGAGCTGTGCTCTCTCCTAAGTGTTAAGAACAAGGGCTCCCCTACTGGGAATTATCATTTTGAGGACACACTGCAACTTTGTAGCTCTGAAGAGGGAGGATGGAGCAGAGATTTTGGTGGGCCAAATGCCTAGCATTCTGACCTTTAATTTCAGTACCTCTAAAGAAGAAATAATACCTACAACCCCAAGCTGCCAAGGACTTTCATTATGAAAGTGTCTGGCACATAGAAGGTACTCAGTAAGCAATCACTCAATCATTTTCTCTATTCCTGTAGAATCATATCAACATGAAATATGACCTTAAAAGATAGCATGCTATTACACCTCTACACCTAGAATCATAAATAGATGGAAAGATAGCCAAAGGGCGAGAGGGGCCCTAATGTGTAGTTTAGCGCATGAGAAGCAATAGCGTTTAGTTTCTGAGCATTGGAAAAGCATCACACACTGTTAGCTGTGTTTTTTTAAACAGACATCTTCCATTGGAGAAATTCTCAAGTTACATGAGGTAAAACTTTTCGTCAGCACCGAATCTTAAGGAAAATGCTTGACACTTATCTAAGAAGAGTCAGCCTTGAACAACATGGATTGTCTAGTAAAGTAAGAAAGCAGAAAATCCCCTAAAATTGGAAGAAAGCATGATGACAGCCATATCAAAGCAGCTTCACAAGTGGATAAATCTTTGTGAAAAATAACACCTGGAGGAGTGGATGAGCTTCACTGGACATGGACGGATAAAGCTAGAATGGACTTCAGAGACTGTCAAATTCAACTCCTACATTTATAGGCAAGGAAATGGGAGCTTAGCAGGGGATAGAAATTTGCCCAAAGTCACACAGCTATTTGATGGGAAGACCAAACCCAACAGCCATGTTTCCTGACCCCCTGTAATGTATCTTCCCCTGCACTGTGATGGTCCCTCGCTGGGAGGAGGCCACCAGTCCCACAGCAAGCTATGAATCAATGGAGGCTGTCTTCAGAGCTTCAGCCTTCTGGTTTTATGCACTCTTCCTGTAATAAGCATTGACTGATCCCCTGCTAGATGGCAGGTTTTATGCTGAGTGCCATGGTGAAGCACCAACAACTAAGACTTGTGCTTATCTGGTCTCGTAGGAAAGGCCAGGCACAAATAGTGGATTCCTTTTCTTTTGTGTATTATCTGTTGTGTTTTAAGAGTATGCATATATATATATTCTCCCTCCTGTTCTTTTTTTCTGGAATTGGGTGAGCTCCTTCAGTGGGCGGCTCTGTCTTTTCTTAACCATGAGGAATATTCCCTCACTGTTGCTTCAAGTACTTCCTCCCTGCATCCAATAGTTTCTACCTGCTCCTTTTGAACTCTTTGTTAAAGGACGTGAAGATTTCTAAGGATTTCTTAAATTTTCTTCAATATTTTTTTGCATTGCTTTATTCTTTTGCACTGTGTTCTAGTAGAAACACCTCAGAATGAACTTTGAGCTCATTAATTTCTCTTCATTTGTGCCCTTTTGCCATTTACCGATTTATTTACTTAATGTTTTAAGTAATAAGAAAATGTGAAATTTCTCAGACTTTTAGATGGTTGTGTTTTTACGGATGTATCATTTTCCATGTCTCTCCAAGAATATTAATTTAATATAAAATAATATATAATGCATATGTATACAAAGTTAATATAATATAATATAATTTACAATTAATGTTTATAGTATTCTAAATTATAATAATTAATTATATTAAAATCCTGTTTATTTAATTAGCTCTGCCTTCTCCTAGTTTCTCCCTTTCCCTTCTGTTCCATGATATTGTCCATAGAGGTGATTCCATCCTTTTACAAGGCTTCAAAATAAATATGATTAAAGAAGACTAACTACCTCTCCTATCCCCTCACCTTGCTCTGTCCTTCCTCTAGCTCTAAGCATATTTTTTCCCCTTTTTGGTTTTAATTTACCCTTCATCTTCTTTAGGTATTACGATGTCTAAGATATAAATGTTATAAACACTTTGCCCCAATTTTCTTTCTTTCCTTAACCACACAAGGATGAACCACACAAGATCAACCACACAAGGATGTGAAAATAATGTCTTCTTTCTTGTTATAGCTGTATAGGATTCCACTGTGTGGATATACTTCAGCCTATTTAATCAATCCCCTATAGTTTAAATCCTGTCTGTGACCTTGGGTGAGTGATTGAACCTTTATGAACCCAGTTCATAGAACTGTGCCTGGTTGATAGTAGTTACTCAATAATCCTTAGTAAGTAGACGAAGAAATCCTGGCTGGAAAACTTTATCAGAATTAAAAAGGAAGGAAATGTAAATTCACATAAAGAGCTTAGAACAATCTCTGGAATATAATGAGTGCTAAATAAATGATAACTTTTGGCATTATTTTATTTATTTTTTACCTATAATCCTTAATCAATAACAAAAGAGCGCTTGTAGTGAGTGAATCAACGTGGTTTGTACATTGGTGTGATAATTTTTTCCTATTATTGGGAAATTTCATGATTAATTTATAAGAAATCACTCAACTTGGCACAAGCACTTATTTGGTTGGAAATGTCTACCTGGTTATCAGCTATGAGATCTTAGAGGCTCTTACTCCCCAGAGGGGTAAGTTTACCCCTAGGTGAGAGGTGACAGGGAATTTTAAAATAAATAGGTAAACGCAAACATCACACACACACACACATACCCACACACACATATCTAGATATTATGTGTTTCCTGATGGTAATGCATGGTAGTACCTATGAAATATTTTTTGCTAAATAATTGAACCTGAATCTGATCATCCACTGATCCAACAACCTATGAACAGGAAATACAGACATGAGAGAACAAAGATAAAATTAGCAAAGTTCTGAATGTGGAAAATTTTATAGGAAAAAAATACCGGGGTCATTAAAGGTAAATTGCAAGGAAAAAATACATGGAGAGAAATCTATAGATTGAAAAAGACTGTACAATTCCCCTTTTCTCCTCCCCCCAGCCACTAGCAACCACCATTCTACTCTGCTTCTATATGTTTGACTATGTTCTATACCTCATATAAGTGGAATCATGCATGATTTGTTCTTCTGTGACTGGCTGATGTCACTTAGCCTAATGTCCTTGAGGTTCATCCATGCTGTTGCATAGTTATGCAAGATGAATAAGTTCTAGAGAATCTGCTGCACCACATAGTACCTATGGTTAATAATATTGTATTGTACACTAAAAATTTTGTTAAGAGGATAGATCTCATGTTAAGTATTCTTACCACAACAAAAAAAAAAAAGAGAGAGAGATTCCACAACTGTATGTCTTTTGGGAGAATACTCTTTGAACCAACCAACCTAAAAAGAAATTATGATACAATTAAGGATATATGAACACTGAGAGATATTTGATAATAGTAAGAAATTATTATTGATTTCCTTAGGTTTTATAATAGTATTGTGTTAAGTTTTTTTGAAGAATTCTTAACTTTTAAAAATGTACACTAAAGTTGGTTAATGATAAATTGAGTCAGTTGTTTCACTGAGGTGATGATTGGGCTTATTTCCAATTCTAACACTTTTTTTCCACAAATTTTGAGGCTTGTTTGAAGCTTTGCTGAAGTTGAATTCCCTGAGACAGGCCATCAGAATGGTAAGGAGAAGAGATTGTCATTTAATTGGCAGGTTCTGAGCCTCCTCCTGAATCTAGCACAGCAGCAGAATTGTGGAGCTACTGAATGAACCCTTCTCCAGTTGCTAACATGGTAACTGTGCTCCTTTCAAAACTCAACAAATATTGTTAAATAACCCACAAATTCAATCAGATTTTGAATTATATTTCCTCAGGAACAGGTATGCTAACCAGCTTTAGAATGACCTAGTAACTTCCAGCTAACTCATTCCTGAGTCTTAGGTTCCCTTGCTTTTTTGATGCCACTGGTTTTACAGTCTTTTCTGGTAAAACTAGGTCAAACCCATAATTGTATCTCTCTGTTCAGGCACATTATAAAGTGAGTTACTGAAGAGAGCTAAACCCAGATTTAAGCACCAATAACTTAGAAGGACCTTGACTTCTAGGAGCCTCAGAATTAGATACATTACTTAGTCACAATAACCACACCAGCAGACTTTGCATTTGGCAAGTCTTGTTCCTTTCAATTTCCTTGACTGTAAGCTTTCTACTTCCGTTCAGATTATATGATCATACACATACATACCTTATCTTCTAAACTACCTCTACATTCTAATGGAAGCAGAGAGCACAAATAATAAATAAATAATAATATTCCAACTTTACCCTTGTCTGACTATGCAACCCTAAACAAGTCACTGATCTTCTTTGGGTTTCAGCTTCCCATTTTTTAAAAGCAGGTTGTGGACTCCTGCTTGGTGAATACAATAGCATTTGTATTAGGTCACTTTTCTCACTCTTGACCGACATTACTAATCAATCACCTCACTCTCCCAGCTGACTCTGAATGCAATCTAACAACCTACAAGTTAGCACTACAGGAAGCCACCACTTATTCTGAGATGAAATTTATGTCCTTGTTGAAGGAACAACTACCATCTGGAGCACTGCTGCATACCATGGCAAATAAAAAGGACTAAAGAATCAATCACTGGGTTTTAAATCTTCTGCCCAGAAGTGGCATGTCCTGCTTTGGCTCGCATTCCATTGGCCATAGCAAGCTACAGGACCGCCTTTAACTTCTCACTATGTGGCTGGAAGGAGAGAAGACAGGAAATACAAGATATGACATTATATTTATATAGGACTTTACACTATACAGACAGTGTTTACATATATTCTTTCTTCTGATTTCCTACTTCCATAAAGTAAGGAAACAATAGGATCACTCCCATTTTACAGAAGAGAAAACTTGAAACTTGGATATTTAGCTCATTATCACAGATTAATAAGTGGACCTGGGAACCAACCAAGTCCAACTTACCTCAAGCTATTGTTCCTGTTTCTATTATCTTCAAATTCACTCTAGTACTTTGAAGGAGAATAGGACAGAATTAAATTCATAAGTGAATTTAATATATTTAAAGAAGATTACAATAGAGGGATTTTGGCTAATAACATTTGTTTACCTATAGTTATATCTCTAGTTAGGCAGAGATATTTTAAACTAATCACTTTTCTTAATGGTTATATACTTGGTAAGCAAGAACAGAAGTAAAGACACAGATGACATAGAACTAACTAAAGTACAAACGTATTATGAATAAATAACAAAATAGTGTGGTTGAAAAAAACTATATTAGCCAGGAAAAACTATAGGTTGTTCTTCTCTAACAAACAGTCACAGAAGCGGGCCTTATTGCAGCAAAGGTTGATTTCTCACTCACATCCCCATGTACATTCAAGAAACTTAGTCCTAGCCATGGTCTATCAACAACCAGTGTAGGGAAAGCCATTTGTTCATAAAACACTTACAGACACAAGATTTGTTCCAATGATAAAATTATATTAGGTCTTCAAGTGCTTTGAAACTGAAAGGAAACTGCAAAAAGAAAGAAGGCTGTTTTTAAATGGCCAAGGTAAAGGCTGAGAAGCCTGGAACAATGTTAGTGACTATGGCCACAAAGAAAAGTAGGACAGAATGGGAGGTATCCCTACAACCTCTTCTCTAACTTCACACAATGAATGTTTACTAAGCATTTGTTTTATGCAAGACAACATAGGATGTATAAAGAAGCATAAGGCATAACTCCTGCTCTCAATGAGATGGCAAGCCAGTCACAAAAAGATGTCAAGTATAAAGTCTATCAGTACTATCTCCCAGTATCTTATCTGAGGCTTTACCTTGGTTGTTTTGTTCAGCTGAAGGACAGAACAGACCAGCTCTCAGATACTAAATTTGCACCCTCAAAATCCAGTGAGACTCACTTTACTGTAGGATGGGAAAGAGATACCCTTGTGTCAGTTTTGAAATGTGTTGTGGGACCTGGGGATTAAAAAGCCCAGGCTAAAGGAAAAAGTCTATCCGTTCATGAATGTAGCAGTTTGCTACTTTCTGGATTTTACAAGTCTAGATGAAGGGGCAAGAGCTTGAGTGTGAGAAGAGAATTACTCACCATTTCAAAGAAGCTGAAAGGCTGGGTTATAACACAAAGTTCATTCAACAAATTCATTCATTCAGCAAAGATCTTTTCTAACAGATCTTCTGGTATACCAGACTTTGTGCCAAGAGCTGGATCAATGAAGTTTAGCTCTTGAATTATATCTGCTCTCTGGGAGGTCCGTTGCTGTAGGGTAACACTGCACACATGGAGTGAGGGCTGTCATCCATTGTGCTCTGAAAGATGTGTACTTGCTTTACTATAGGTACCTTTGTACTATGCTGTGCTCAGTTATACTAGGGAAACCAAGGCATCATAGCAGACTCAGTGCATCTCAAAACACCAACAAGATTCTTAAGTCTTGGATTCTCTTTGTCCTGTAAGTCTCATCTGGCACATGAGATCTTCTTCAGTTTCATATAAAGAAATCTTGAGCTCCCAACTATGGGCAGATTTAATAAAGAAGACAGAACCCCTTTCAGAACCCCACTAGGTTAACAATATTAACAGAGATTCTGTATAACAGCACTAGCAATAGGATGAGTATATTAAAGTAACCAGTCCTACGCTGGCACAGACATACAACCCCCATAGCAACAGAGATGACAGCTTGGTAACAGCAGCTGCTGCTTAATTGAAAACATTAGAAAAATATTACATTATATCTGTATTCCTTGTTTTTATGTTTATTTTCATCACACGTGAGAAAATAACCCAGGAAAAATACAAAAGAAACAGGAAACAAAGTTTCAAGTCTAATAATGGTAATGGATGAAATGTTGCTTGAAATGTAATTTTCTGGGGATTTCATTCCACTTTTCATGTGAATGAGCAGTCTTTTTTGTGTTCTAAGGGCCAGACATTTCTCCCATGATGTTGAATTTACTTCCAGGTCAACCCTTTAAATTTGATTAACTTGGAGGAGAAATGGCATACGTGTGGGTCTTTGTGTATGTCTGTGTTTGTGTGTTGAGGAAAAGGTATTCAGATGTAAAGTGTCTCTACATACACAGAGATAGATTTGAGACCCATAATCACATTACTTTAAAGCTAGGAGTGCATGTTTTCGAATGACAATACAAGTTCAGCTTAGCAGAGTGGCCTATTCACACCAAAACAAGCACCAATGTAAGGGGCATAGCAGTAAGAATAAAGCAGTATGCCTGCAGTTTTATGCAAGCAAAATACATTAAACAATGGACAATTATGGGGGCATTCATATGTCAAAATATGAAGCAAGAAGGGACCCTGGAGTTCATCTGGTATCCCCATGCATTCAGATCAGACACTTACAACTTTTCGTTGGTGACTCAGAAAGCCAGATAAAGGCAAGAAATGAGGTTTATTCTTGGGCAAGGACTTTTTCTTCCCCTAAAATCATGCCAGAAGTAATAGTCCTAATGAATTTCATGGGCTCTAAACATTATTTGGCATGTAGTCGGGATCCATCTGGACACTGGAAATCAGGTGGCCACATTTGCAAATGAGATTTCCAAATGCAGGCAATGCATTGAAGATTCTCATTGCAAAATAAATATCAAATGTTCTATTTGATAACAGTGGACCCACAAAAGAAACAGGTTGCAAACTCATGAGTCCAGAGACTCTACCCAACAATTACAGCTGCTATTTTTTTTTTGCAGTAGAATTCAGGTTCTTTTCAAGATTGACTATACCCTATTAAAGAAAAATAAATGTTATTCTGTAAGCTCCTTGAGGCGAAGAACTGTGTCTCATTTATTCTTATATCCACACTGGCACATAATGAAAAGCCTTTCATGCAGTAGATGTTCTACAAATAAACATGGTCATGAATTGAAAGTAAAATTGATACGACATTGAAAGATAAAATGAAATGGTACATAAGACATTTTCTAACTAATCAGGAATTCCAAAACATGCTTTAATTGATTAATTTATTTCTTTATTCAATTAATATTAAATGAGGGGCTCTTCTGGGTCAACAAAATGCTAAACTTACACTGTGATTTCTACCCAATTTTCATTGTTCTCTTAGCTGAAAGAGGTGGGGAAAACATTCTTCCTATATCAGTGGCTTCAGTTGCTCAACTTACTTTTCAATAAACAAGTTAATTATTATGTCAAAGGTTTTAGGTAAGCTTGACTAACATTTGTAAACAGTATTTCAAAGAACCACTGAAAGCAGCTTTTTTGCCCCTTTCCCATTTGCACATTTCTATTCCCCTCTAACATTGAAAGAACCTAATTATAGGAATGAGATCACTAGGCAACTTAACGTAACTCCTGACGTGTGCTCTCCTGAATGCACACCATGCCTTGTCTAACCTGCTTATTCTTTTCATAATAAAAAGAAGTAAGAATGAAGAATTAAGCAGTTAAAAAAATGACTAGCTCCCTACACCCAATAGCTCCCTTAAGCGATCCTGCAGGCAGATCATTCAGGCAATATAACATCTGAAGAGAGAGTCAGGCAGCCTGCACACAACAGAGAATGAAGCAGAACCCAACCTCCTGCCTAGATGACTCACTGAGACTCTTCCTCCCCCCCAGCATTTTCCCTTTTGGAAACTGTCATGGCTGGGCAGAATCTTTGGAGTTGGTCTCATGACACAAGTCCAACTTCTCCCCAGGTTGCCAAATTTTCTGATTACAGCACCTTTCCTTTCTACTGACACTTGCCTCTCAAATTACTGGCTTATGAGTGGGAGCAGCCAAACCTGGGTTCGGTAACAACTTGAGGTTTTGTTTTGTTTTTTGTTTGTTTGTTTTGTTTGTTTGTTTTTCCTCTCCTAAAGTAACACTGCCTTTACTCCTTCAGTCTGTGAACAGTGGATACAAAAAGGCCTTTCTAATGTTTGCTAGCTAGCAACCCAGGCAAAATTATCGTAGTGGTCTCAACTTTTTAAATCAACTTAGAACTATCAGTCCAGAGATAGTGTCAGTCTAGTTGATGTGAAATAACTTGCTAGAGAGACTTTAGCCCTTCCTCCAATCATTAATGTCATCATATTAAATATTTTTAAATTACTTTGTCATATTTTTATGAGGTGATTTCTGAACAAGAAAATTGAAAGAGGTAATTTCCTCATTTGGCTTTTCACATTGAAGCAAAATGCTCAAGTTTTAAAAAGTGGATTGAGTAACTTCCAAGAAAAATGAACAACAAAATTATAAAATGACTAATTAAAATCCACCAATGAAGGCAGTTGATAAGCATGTAATATTAGGTTGATGATAGCTCAAGGGTATATTCAAAGGGTATATTCTAATACTCACCCCATTGTTGGTGGAAATTCATCATTGAATTGACATATGCCATTTCTATGATACAAAGATAATTATTAAATAACAAATCTCAGAATTAAATTGAAAGAAATAAAGACAGACAAAAAAGGATCTCTTTAATGGGTTTACTATTGATTTACTGTAGGAGATGATTTACTGTAGGAGAAGTTTGTTCCACCTTCTTTCAGAGTCTTTTAGTGCTTCCAAGTCAGACAAATAAATGGAGACTAAAATTTTTAAGTATCCAAACTACTACTGGAAATTCAAGTCAGTAGCATAAAAGTTCCACTGAATCATTGGGAAATGCTTTATGAAATACATAAATGCAAGTTTTATTAAAGGATTAATGAAGGAAAATTATAAACATACCTTCCTATAGACTTACAGTCATAGAGTTGGAAGGATCTCAGAAGCTATCTAAGTCTAAATTTGTCACCTCCTTTTTTGGTTCAGAAATCGCTTCTCTGCTATTCCTGATAGGTGGTCATATAACTTTTCATCATATATGTCTAGAAACAATGAATAACTATCACTAGACCAGTTATTGCACATTGTAAAAAGATTATGTTCATGTCTTGCATCATCAGGGGTTTAGCAAGAAAATGTATTCTAGAGCCCTCAAAGCCTCAAAAACAAAATCCTGGAGGGATAAAAAATACACAGGCTTAATCTGAAAAGGCTACATACTATATGATTACAACTGTATAACATTATACAAAAGGCAAAACTATGGAGACAGTAAAAAGATCAGTGATTGCCAGGGGTTGGGGAGTGGGGGAGGGATAAAAAGGTAGAGCACAGAGGATTGTTAGGGCAGTGAAAACACTCTGTATGATATTATAATGATGGAAACGTGTCATTATATATTTGTCCAAACCTATAGAATGTACAACACCAAGAGTGAACCCTAATGTAGACTACCAACTTTCAGTGATTATGATGTATCAATGTAGGTCCATCAATTGTAACAAACATACCAGTCTGGTGAGGGATGATGATAGTAGGGGAGGCGAGGCATGTGTAGGGACAGGGGAATATGGGAAATCTCTGTGCTTTCTGCTCAATTTTGCTGTGAAACTAAGACTAAACTAAAATAAAAAATAATAAAGCCTTAAAAATTGTACAGGCTTTAGAAAGCCTCAAATTTGATTAAAAGTAAATTAATATGTATACATAAAGTTTAGAATTGCTAGAGCTCTAGATGTTTGTACTGTGCTGAGTTGGCACAGTAATGATGGCCAATTATTCTAAAGAAAATAAGAAAGGAATTATGTTGAGAAGTATGAAAACCTAGGTGTGGTGATCAGGAGGCCAGGTCTGTTGCCCACCTCTGCCAGCCAGCCATATGCATATTTTTTTCATTGAAGGCAAGTTTCTTAAAGTCTCTGAAGTAGAGTTTAAGTACTTACAAAATGGGAATTGTAGTACTTACTTTCCATGGGGAGTGATTGTGAAGAATACGTGAGATAAAATTTGTGACAGTGCTTAGAATGATCAATGATTGAAACTCCAAAATTTCTCAATTGAATGTAACTTCATAGTTAGAAATCTCATTTCTGTTATCTAGTATGGATAGAATTAACTGAAAAGAAATTACCTGTTAATATGGAAATTTTAATTGGATATGATAAAATATCTCTATAAACAATGAGACATGGGAAAATTAATTAATGTTTATGAATGTTTCTTTTCCCATGATATTCATAATTTTTATCTGCAGAGCATGATTAAGTTATATTTCTGAGATCAAATGAAAGACTCCTTAAGTTTCCATCAATTGCTCATTCTAAATCCATAATTGCCTAATATGAGTCAAAAATATAATTAAAGTATATCATAGACCATAAAATAAATATCTACTCATATATGATAAAAATTGAAAAGCTTAAAAATAAATTTTAAAATGCATATTGTAAGACATAAACTTATATTAATTACTTGCTAATCACATTATATAAATAATAGTTATATAGCAAATGAGAAAATTCTAGTGGAAATCAAGCCAATTCCAGCATATACCTCATATTACTGTGCCATATTATAATGTAGTATAGTTAGTATAGTATATAGTATAGTATAATATTACATTACATCATATTACATTCATCCCATTGTTTTTCGCACAAGTTTGCATTGAAAATCAAAACTGTAAGACACTACAACTTGATACACTGACCAAAACTGTACTTTTGTTTTTATATCTTTTGATAACTGAGCAAAACTGTATTTTATAACTCTCATATAACCTAGAGAGAAAATTGATTCATTAATGACTAGATTTAAAATAATTTTCAGTTGATAATAGATAGAAACACTGCAAAATTTTGCAGCAAAATAAGTTGTTAAAGGTTTTATATGCTAAATTATATTTTATGGGCTTTAAAAGCCTACCAAGATTATACTGAAAATTAGAATTTCTCTTAATCCTACTGATTAAAATTTCTCCTATCCAAATATATAAAAAAATAATCCTACATTAAGATATTAAACCTCTTTCAGATAAATTATGCATGGAAAACATGATCAGATATAATAGGAATGGAGAATGTTTGATTATCCTGTAATCTTTATATATTCATTTCTAATAAGGGGTAATTCCATTTAATGTAGTGATCCTTTTCCAGTTGGAGATTTGAGTTTGATGTGGTGGCGGGGTTGGCTGCTGCAGGGGCCTCTTACAACAATCTTAAAAAATACAGGCTACAGACATGATAATAAATATTGTTACTAACTTTGTCATTAAAACATGCTGTTTTCCTTTCTGTTGGAGGTTAGAGACAAAAGGACATTTGTTATACAGCAGAAACTAACACACCATTGTAAAGCAATTATACTCCAATAAAGATGTTAAAAAAATAAAAAGAAGACAAGACCCATTCCTGTAAACATATTAACATTCGGAGATCCCACCTGGAGATTTTAGAGGATTGCATGTTAAGAGGAGGTTAAATTAACCTGAAAAGCTTTGACAAACTTTAGATTGTTTACAATTCACTATAGTTTTGGCAAGTTGAACAAAAGTGTTTTTGGAGTTAGCATCCTAACAATTCTGACCAATTTGCTGTCTTTAGCGTTTTAGAGCTGTGACTCGAGCCTTTTCCAAATGTGGTGGGAAGAAGGCAAGAAAGGGGAAAGGTCAAGGAGGGGTGGGATGGGGGTGGGGGAGAGAAGGCATAGGAACCAGGAGGAGGAAACATCTCTTTGCTAATCACATATCACAAGCAATGAAATTTCTCAGGCTAGCAGCCCGCCAGGTGCATTTCAAAGAGAAGTGTTGGCGGGAGTAAGTGTCACTCAAGGCAGATATTTATGAAAGATGACAGTTTGCAAATATCTCAATCTTGGACAAGCCTGCACTAGTGACATGGAAGAATGCAGCAAAATTGGAAGAGTCAGCAGCCAACATTTATTTCATCAGGACCTGTCCAATCTCCATTGATGGTTTGATAGTCCAGGGAGAGCAGGCAGCAGTGGGGCTCATTCTGCTGGTTATTCTCAGCCAGTTTGCATGGAGCGGTCCAAAATGGTCTAATAAATATGTAAAGAAGGATTAAAAAGAAGAATTGAGAAAAGCTTTGTTTGCAAAGCTAGCACAGGACTGGATTTTAGCTATGTCAAAGAGGAAGCATAGTAATTACAGAAATATTGATTGCTGCTCCTGTTGGTTGACAGTGAGATAGGAATGAGTCTTGCCAGTGTGGAGACCTGCATCCTGGTACAAATATCCTGTTGGTCCAGAGGACTGAAGAAGTTATCCCATTAGATGCCCTTCCCCATGACAGCTGCCCCGCAAACCCTGATATGCTGAGCGTAGTGAACTTTGTTAGAAATAGAAGTCTATATTTCTTCCCCAGGGGATGAAATACTAGACATGAGCCTGAACAAATGTAAAATAAATACCAATGGGGAGTTTTCTATAGTATTTCTATCAAGCTGGCAGACAGCAGGGATGTCAGAAACAGACTGTTGGGGCAAGCAGACTGGTTTTGATGTTATAATGTATCAGAGGCTGCCACCTGGTTACACCCAGCCAGCAGATGTGTTTGGTTTGGTATTCTAAATACTTTGAATGTACATATTTTAAACGTCAGTGTTAAAAACCAGAAGATTTTATGTAAAATTTAATATTAGTCTTTTCTGGGAAAAACAAATCAGATCAGGCAACATTAGGTGCAAAATACTTTTGACTACAATCTGGAAGAGTGGAGGAAGATTTAGAAGGTACTGCCTTTAGAAGATGCATTGTTCCCCACACTCTCTAATTTTCCCCAAAATCAATGCTGAGGATCAGTTGCCTTTTCCATAACGTTTGTACTTTTTGTCATTTACTGGTCTTTTTTCACTCATTTATATTACCTATCTGACTTCCTTAAGCATTTCAGTTTTGACCTCAGAAAAGAAATGTACTAGCTCTGTCATTTGGACAAGTTGAAATTGCTCAGGCTCCTGGTCTTAAAATAAAATTAATGTTGATTGATTCATATGATTGTTGGTGAGGAGTAGAGATATTAAAGTAAGAATCCTTAGGACAAATTTGGGAACATACCAGACATTGAATAAATGCAAGTTTCATTCACCCTTCCCTTCCATTTCTCAATCCTCTCAGGAGAAAAAAAAAAAAAATAGCATCTTATTTTGAGAGGGAAGTGCAGATAAGCAGATATTTTACTGATATAGGTGTGATATTTTGAAAGCTGTCCATACATTCTAGTGAGTTTCAGATCATCATAGCTTTTCTCCACTAAGCATGATGCAGCTGCAGTGGTTCTCAGAACCACTGAGAACCACTGTGTGCATCAGAATTAACTGGAGGATTCTGCAATGCAGAGATGCCCCCGGGCTTTCTGATTAAGTACATCCAAGCTGGAGCCCCTGAATGTGCATTTCTAATGGGTTCCTAGGTGACGCTGATGTGTTGAGAAGTACCATGCTACCTTATTTGGACTGAAATCATGGAAGCTGGAGAGAAGTTTTGTGTTATATCCATCAGCGCAAGCAAAAAGACGTTAAGGACAGTTATTTTGTTGTTGGTTTGTTTTTAACATTTGTAACAAAATCAAATTACTCGATCCTAAAATGTTTTCTTTCTCAAAAAGAAAGTTCCTAAAGTCCATAACATGAGATTATGTGAACTAGATAAATGTACACCTAGGGAGAGTGACTACCAGAAGACAAGATATCAGACTCTACTAAGTTAATAGCATGATTATCAACATCCTCAAGAATGGGCACAGTAAACACACACTGTTTTTGTTTTTTGTTTTTTAATTGGGGTATAGTTGCTTTACAGTGTTGTGTTAGTTTCTGCTGTACAACAAAGTGAATCAGCTATATGTATACATATATCCCCTCCTTCTTGGACTTCCTTCCCCCTCCATCCCACCCATCTAGGTCACCACAGAGCACCGAGCTGAACTCTCTGTGCTATACAGCAGGTTCCCACTAGCTATCTGTTTTACCCATGGTAGTGTATATATGTCAATCCCAATCTCCCAATTCATCCCACCTCCCTTTTCCCCCACCAGCCGTGTCCACCCGTCCATTCTCTGCATCTGCATCTCTATTCCTGCCCTGCAAATAGGTTCATCTGTACCATTTTTCTAGATTCCACATATACGCATTAATATACGATATTTGTTTTTCTCTTTCTGACTTACTTCACTCTGTATGACAGACTCTAGGTCTAACCACACTCTTAAATGTCAGGTGATGAGTTCCTCTTGTTAGTGTCAGCATTTGTTATTGTTTTGATTGAGATGATCCTTAGTTTCTTTCTGTTGGTAACTGTTTTTCTGCAGCTGTTAGCATGGGTCATCTGAACTGTTTTTCAGATTCCAGTGTGATTAGTTATTCAGCTCAACACAGTGTCAAAGCAGCTCACTGCACCTATGGACAGACGGGCTACTGATGTCAGCCATCTCTGCATATCACACGCAGCAAAGTCAGTTGCAAATGGAGGTGGGTTACCTTTACAAAATACACAAAGCCCTGCTGTGACTTAGGCTTTCTGCAGTGCTATTCAAATAAATGCTGAATTCAATTAAATACCATGTTCTTCCTTCATTTGTACTTTGCATTTCTCAGAATCTTGAAAAATTAAAATTAAATGTTCTGCAGTGCAGTTCTTGTTTCAATTATGTCAAATTTGGTTTCATTTTTCATCCCTTTTGAAGAATTTGTGGGCATCTCTGAATGCATGCAATTAAGCTAGAAGTGGGTTGCAAGAGTTCTCCCAGGAGCACCTAGGCAGAAGCACAGATGCAGACAGGTGTAAGAGCTCCACAGCCCTTTTTCTCCTCAGCAGACCTGAGTGAGGAGGAATCTGGGCCTCTCTATTTTTTTAAATTGTTGCTTTCCACCTGGTGACCCTCTAGCACAAACCCCACCTCCCCCATGAAATAAATGTGGCCTCTGTGGATTCTGGGTACCATGTTAGAGACAATAGTAAAATATGTGTAAATATGACTATATTACCAAAACAGAAATGTAATTATTTTACATTAGTTGTTTAATGAGCAGAAAAAACCCCAGAAATGCTCAAAAGTCTGAAAAAGAGAACATTAAATCTTAACATTTGTGGGACTAACAGACTTGTGGAGTGTACTTAGATAATATATTCTCTTTTCTTATCATTAATATAAGTTTAACCAAACTTCTTCTTCCTGCTCCCATAGCCAAGTCAAAAGAGTATAAGACAGGAAGAAGTTCTTTCTCCACTTAACGTTCAGTCTTCAAAATCAATTACTTAGCACTTATAACTTTTGGTATAAGTAATTTTAATTCCCTAAAACTCAGTTTTCTAATATGTAAAATGGGGTAATACTCACATTACACCACTATCAGAAGAAATCCTTGAAATAGTGCAGGTGAAGTCTGGCCCATTAGATAATCTTTACATGTAATAATATCAGTATAACAGTAGTGGTAATGATATTTCTTATTATATTAGTTGATCACAGTCTCTCCTGAAATTTTAGCTTCTCTTGCCTCTGTTAAACAATTATCACATCATGTAATAATCTGTCTTATCTCACTGGACCATAAGTTTCTTGAAGTCCAGGCCATGTCTCAGTTAGCTTCTCCAGTCCCATTTCCTAGCACACTTTCTGGAATATGCTAAATGTCCACTATGTACTTGTTGAATCAATTAATAATGCCAAAATAAGTCCATTCTTCCATAAAAAGTTTCAGAAATATCCTTCGCTTGGTCCCAGCTGATATCCTACTGCTCTGATGTACTCTGTTGATTTCTCATTTTCATACCTCATATGGTGGTTTTTGACATTTGGAGCCTGAAATTTTTATTGGCTGCTTCTGATAGTCCTTGAATTACCAGTACAGTTCCATAATTAATATGGGTGGTTATTTTCTTTTTTTTCACTGAATGAGATGGAATTTTGACTAAAATTATCAACTAATGTACTGTTTTGGCTTCCTTGGATATTAAATCATTATTTCTACCAAAAACCTCACTTTATCTCTTTAAATCCAGTGAATTTCTATCCAGCATTAACTATTGTTATCCCATGAAACTAACTTCTTTACCTAAGGAGTAAGGAACAAGGAAGAGAAGGAGAAAACAGAGAGATGCCAACCTAGATTGTAATTGCCTAGAGGTAAACCAGACCATATAAATTGTCATCCAAACCTAAGCTCTTTTTTAGAATGAAAAGGGCATTATTAATAACTACACAGGGAAAACAGGTCTAGGACAACCAGTATATATGTCCCATGCCTTATTTATAGTAAGGCAGAGGAAGGAAGAGAATGAAATGATAAGAATCTGATGTGAGTTACTGATGAAAAAACTCCACTGTTGGATATGGAACATCCTTCTCTGAAGAAACTCCAAAAGAAAAGAAAATAGTTCCAAGGTCAACACATGTGGGAAACACCCTACAAGATCTCTTCCATAGGAATTCTTAATGTATGTTAGTAAAGACTCTGAAATGTTCACACAAAATGAATCTGAAATCCCCAAAGAGCACACATTACATATGTTTACACACGTCACACCTATTGGTGAGTCTTGCTTGCTTGGTTCAATGCTGGTAAGGGCTATTTAAACAGAATTTTTCCAAATGAGGTGAAATAACTGGATACAATATGTTGTATATAATGTTCTCCCCATCAATCAGTTATATAAGTATCTATAACTCTCATTTTGTTCAGGGAGCTCCATTCCCTTTGTCATTAAAAGGCCATCTTCCCATATTAAAACAGGGTGGCATAATTCATTTGGATGAGGCCAGGCTAATGTAACAAAAAGATCTCACACTAGTGCAGAGTATTCAGGAATTTATCTGTCTCACATATCATTCCCAGGTGAGCATCTCAGGTGAGAATGTGGTGCTGCTTCCTGTGAAGATCCAAGGTCTAAGGCCCCTTTTTCCCTATTGTTCCACTGTTGCTTAGGGACTTGCTGTCATCTTCATAGTTGAGACCAGTCACCGTGGATTTAAGGATTGAAGGAAATCCCTCAGATGCCTTATGCTTTAGACCTTGAAGCAGTACAAATCTCTTCCACTCATTTTCCATGGGAAATAGCACAATCAGATGACACATCTAACTACAAGGGAGGCTCAAAGTGTCAACAAACTAAGGAGTCATATGCATGGCTAGAATGGTACTTCTGCAGAAGGATGGAAAATGAATTTTGTGAACAGTTAGCTGTCTCTTCTTTTTTTTAAACATATTTATTGGAGTATAATTGCTTTACAATGGTGTGTTAGTTTATGCTTTATAACAAAAGTGAATCAGTTATACATATACATATATCCCCATATCTCTTCCCTCTTGCGTATCCCTCCCACCCACCCTCCCTATCCCACCCCTCTAATTGGCCACAAAGCACTGAGCTGATCTCCCTGTGCTATGCAGCTCCTTCCCACTAGCTATCTATTTTACATTTGGTAGTGTACATATGTCCATGCCACTCTCTCATTTTGTCCCAGCTTCCCCTTCCCCTTCCCCATATCCTCAAGTCCATTCTCTAGTTGGTCTGCGTCTTTATTCCCATCTTGCCCCTAGGTTCTTCTTGACCTTTTTTTTTTCTTAGATTCCATATATATGTGTTAGCATACGGTATTTGTTTTTCTCTTTCTGACTTACTTCACTCTGTATGACAGACTCTAGGTCCATCCACTTCACTACAAATAACTCAATTTCATTTCCTTTTATGGCTGAGTAATGTTCCATTGTATATATGTGCCACATCTTCTTTACCCATTCATCTGTTGGTGGACACTTAGATTGCTTCCATGTCCTGGCTATTGTAAATAGAGCTGCAATGAACATTGTGGTACATGACTCTTTTTGAATTATGGTTTTCTCAGGGTATACGCCCAGTAGTGGGATTGCTTGGTCGTATGGTAGTTCTATTTTTTAGTCTTTTAAGGAATCTCCATACTGTTCTCCATAGTGGCTGTATCAATTTACATTCCCACCAACAGGGCAAGAGGGTTCCCTTTTCTCCACACCCTCTCCAGCATTTATTGTTTGTAGATTTTTTGATGATGGACATTCTGACCGGTGTGAGGTAATACCTCATTGTAGTTTTGATTTACGTTTCTCTAATGATTAGTGATGTTGAGAATCCTTTCATGTGTTTGTTGGCAATATGTATATCTTTGGAGAAATATCTATGTAGGTCTTCCACCCATTTTTGGATTGGGTTGTTTGTTTTTTTGATATTGAGCTGCATGAGCTGCTTGTATATTCTGGAGATTAATCCTTTGTCCATTGTTTCGTTTACAAATATTTTCTCCCATTCTAAGTGTTGTCATTTCGTCTTGTTTGTAGTTTCCTTTGCTTTGGAAAAGCTTTTTTTTTTTTTAAACTTTGGGATTTTTACATTTATTTATTTATTTATTTATTTATTTATGGCTGTGTTAGGTCTTCGTTTCTGTGCGAGGGCTTTCTCCAGTTGCGGCAAGTGGGGGTCACTTTTCATCGCGGTGTGTGGGCCTCTCATTATCGCGGCCTTTCTTGTTGCGGAGCACAGGCTCCAGACGCGCAGGCTCAGTAATTGTGGCTCACGGGCCCAGTTGCTCCGCGGCATGTGGGATCTTCCCAGACCAGGGCTCGAATCCGTGTCCCCTGCATTGGAAGGCAGATTCTCAACCACTGCACCACCAGGGAAGCCCTTTGCAAAAGCTTTTAAGTTTCATTAGGTCCCATTGGTTATTTTTTATTTCCATTACTCTAGTAGGTGGATGAAAGAAGACCTTGCTGTGATTTATGTCAAAGAGTGTTCTTCCTATGTTTTCCTCTAAGAGTTTGATAGTATCTGGTCTTACATTTAGGTCTCTAATCCATTTTGAGTTTATTTTTGTGTATGGTGCTAAGGAATGTTCTAATTTCATTCTCCTACATGTAGCTGTCCAGTTTTCCCAGCACCACTTATTGAAGAGGCTGTCTTTTCTCCACTGTATATTCTTGCCTCCTTTATCAAAGATAAGATGACCATATGTGCATGGGTTTATCTCTGTGCTTTCTATCCTGTTCCATTGATCTATATTTCTGTTTTTGTGCCAGTACCATACTGTCTTGATTACTGTAGCTTTGTAGTATAGTCTGAAGTCAAGGAGCCTGATTCCTCCAGCTCCGTTTTTCTTTCTCAAGATTTCTTTGGTGGGGGCTTCCCTGGTGGCGCAGTGGTGGAGAATCTGCCTGCCAATGCAGGGGACACAGTTCGAGCCCTGGTCTGGGAAGATCCCACATGCCACGGAGCAACTGGGCCCATGAGCCACAATTACTGAGCCTGCGTGTCTGGAGCCTGTGCTCCGCAACAAGAGAGGCCACGATAATGAGAGACCCATGCACTACGATGAAGAGTGACCCCCACTTGCCGCAACTGGAGAAAGCCCTTGCACAGAAACGAAGACCCAACACAGCCATAAATAAATAAATAAATAAATAAATAAATAATTAATTAAAAAAAAAAAAACACAATGAGATACCATTAAAAAAAAAAAAAAAGATTTCTTTGGCTATTCGGGGTCTTTTGTGTTTCCATACAAATAGTGAGATTTTTTTGTTCTAGCTCTGTGAAAAATGCCAGTGGTAGTTTGATAGGGATTGCATTGAATCTGTAGATTGCTTTGGGTAATACAGTCTGTCTCTTCTTTACAGATGGGTAGGCTTCAGGATCAGTGACCTCTTAATGACCAGACTGAGATGGGACAATGTTACAGAGATGACACTAGCCTTGGCAGTGAGGCTGAGGCTATTGACATTTCCAGCCCCAAGATTTTTTTTTACTCTTTAAGATCAACATCATCATAAAGCAGCACTCCACCTGTTATGATGTAAGGCATTTTTTACTCTTTCTACTTCCTTTCCTGATTTTTTTTCTAGAATTCTGGCCATTCTTTTCTATTCTTACTGCCACCCAGTTCTCTGGGGTCTGAACCCTTTGAGCATGGAATTTTCCAGTGTTTGGTATCCACAACACTATTTTCAATATTTTCTACACACCACCAGTGTGTAGGAAGGTGAAAAATAATGATTGGTGTCAGTATTCTCCTTTTAAAGTCTTGCTTTTCATCATGTCTACACCTTACTCAAACTGTCCCAATGAACCGATGTTTATAAAAAAACAAGCCAAAGTCTACATCTCTGCTTTTAAAGTCAAAAAAAAAAAAAAAATCTGTGTTCAGCAAACTTTTCAAGCTCTATTTTCAATCTTTCTGTACTATGTTCCATTCACATTATACCATTACTCTAGGTCAAAGAAAGCTGTGCTTTGTGGGGGTCATTTCTCACACATGAAAAGCCAGCTTCTTGTTCTTCCTGTTCCTTAAGGCCTAATCCAAATATCATACCCTTAAATTCTTCCTTTATTACTCAAGCCAGGAATTACTTACTCCTTAATGTTTCCTTTCTATTTTATTATATATCTATAACTTTCATTTATGCTCACAGTTACCAATACATCAATAAATTTATCAACAAATTCTCAATAAAGTGCAGTGATTCAGAACTCTGAAGAAGCTAGAGTTAGAAGAGCCTGCGTTCAAATTCCAGTTCCATCACTTATTAGCTGTGTATCCTTGGGCAATTTATACCTTTTCTTGGTCTCATTCCCCCTATTGAGAAAGGAAGATAAAGATAATACCTATCTCATAGTGTAGCTATGGTTAGTTATGGTTAGTTTTTATATTGCACCTGTCATCCATTACTCTGTCCTTACATATAATTATATATACAATTTTGTTTGATTGCAGAAGTAGCTTATTCTTTCATTTTTATCTTATTGAGTAGGATGAGATCTTAAAAATTATTGATCAAAATAACCAAAATTCTAGGATATCCTCTACAATGCCATCCAATGGCTATACACACCATCAAGATGGGGATGCTTCTTAAGAAAACTCATCTTTCCATTTTACTGTGTTGGGGGAAACATTTTTATATCAGAGTTCACTTCTCCAAGTCTTAATCCTTATCTCTGGAGTTACCCAGAAGAAATATGACATTGTTCTATGTTGTAGTAACTGAGGTCTTGAACTATGATCATGTCAACATTTCTTTTACTCAGGCTTGATTACCTTATATATGTTACACAAGGTATATTTTCCCAAGTTGATTCACCATGGTGATTGCGCCAATTGGAGAAATTCAAATTCATTGAAATTTCCCAAAATACAAAGAACATAACCCAACCCAACGTTTCAAGTGGACATAGGATTTTTGCTAAATAGAATGAATTGATTTGTTTCATTACCGTGAATGCTATTAGTTTTGATTTTAAGCAATTTCCAGTTTTACTTTTGCTATTGATTTCTGACTTCGTTCCATTATGGTTGGAGAAGATACTTTGTATGATATCTATTTTTGTGTGTGTGCAGCCTAACATATGGTTTATCCTGGAAAATATCCCCTATTCATCATTTGAGAAGAATGTTTATGATGCTGTTTTGGGTAGAGTATTCTCTATATGTCTGTTTGAGTTTGTTGGTTTATGGTGTTGAGTCCTCTACTTTCTTACTTATCTTCTGTCTGGTTTTTCTATACATTATTGAGAGTGCAATACTGAAGTCTCCAACTGTGATTGTAGAACAATCTATCCCTTCAATTCTCAGGTTTTTTCTTCATATATTTTTATGGTATGTAATTAGGTGTGTAAATGTTTATAATTGTTATATCTTCTTGCTGTAGTAAACCTTTTATTAATATATGATGTCTTTCTTTGTCTTTTGTAACTTTTTATAATTTAAAGTCTAATTCATCTGATGTTAGTATATATATAGTCATCCCTGCTCTCTTTTGATTACTATTTGTAAGGAATATCTGTTTTCATCCTTTCACTTACAATCTACTTGTGCCTTTGGATCTAAAGTAAGTCTCTCCTTTTTTTATTCATTATGTCAGAATCTGTCTTTTAATTTAAATTATTTATATTGTGTTTAAAATTTTTGTGTCTATGCTTCTGTGACATTTACGTCCCTAGTTTTCTTTTATCTTTATTGTAATGTCTTTGTCTATATTTGATATCAAGGATACATTGCTCTCATAGAACAAGTTGATAAATATTTCCTCATCTTTAATTTTCTGGAAGAATTTGTGTAGAATTGGTATTATTTCTTCTCTAAAAGTTTAGTAGCTTTTGCCATATTTCTGAAGTCACCTCGGCCTGAACTTTCTTTTTAGGAAGTTTTATTTTTGCTACAAATTCTATTTCTTTGTCTGATATAGGAAGATCCAGGGTATGTATTTCTGTTTGAATGAGCTTTGTTTTTTTGTGTATTTCAAAGAATTTGTCCATTTCATCTAAATCTTTAATTTATGAGCATGAAGTTATTCATAATAATCTCTTATTCATTTACTATCTCCAAACTCCATAGTATCTGCGACTTCTTTTTTTCTTAACAATGCTTAGTTGTGTCTTCTTGCTATTTTCTTGATCAGTCTAGGTAGAGATTAATCAAACCAGTTTTTTTTTTATTACACTTAATTTTCTCTGTTGTTTTCTGTTCTATTTTATTGATTTATATTCTGATCCATATTATTTTCTTCCCTCTACTCCTTCTGTTTTTTATTTGCTCTTTTTCTTTATTTCTTAAGGTTAAAGCTAATGTCATTAATTTGAGAATTTTCTTTTTTTTTTTAACAAAGGTGTTTAGGTCTATAAATTTTTTTTCTAGGTATCAGTTTAACATCAATCCAGAAATTTTTATATTTTCTGTTTTCATTCTGATAAGAATATTTTCTAGTTTCTCTTTTAATTTCTTCTTTAGAGGAATATTATTTAGCTTCCCAAAGCTAAATAATTTATTTAGCTTTTTCTATTTAATTTATCCTTCTGTTATTGAGTTCTCATTTAATTCTATTGTGCTCAGAAAACATATATGGTATGATATGAATCCAGAGTATGATC
This sequence comes from Eschrichtius robustus, assembly GCF_028021215.1. Taxonomy (NCBI): domain Eukaryota; kingdom Metazoa; phylum Chordata; class Mammalia; order Artiodactyla; family Eschrichtiidae; genus Eschrichtius; species Eschrichtius robustus. Next base: position 152,048,224 of record NC_090824.1, on the reverse strand, counting down.
TATCTTGGCAAGTGTTCCATGTGTACTCCAAAAAAATGTGCATTCTGCTGTTGGGTGGAGTAATCTATAAATATTAATTAGGTCTATTTGGTTAATTTTGTTGTTCAAACCTTCAGTATCATTACTGATGTTTTATCTACTTGTTACTGTGCTGACAATATTTGCAAATTTCTATACTTCTCTTTGTAGTTCTAACAGTATTCCTTCACTTATTTTGAAGCTCTGTTATTAGACACGTAAGTGTTTAGGAATGTTACATCCTCTTGATGAATTGACAGCTTTTTTTATCATAAAATTAACTTTTTTATGCCTGGCAATATTCTTTGTTCTGAAAACCATATCTCCTAATATTAATATAAACACTCCAGCTTTATTTTTAACCACACAGCACATTCTTTAAAAAAATACAGCTTTATTGAGATGTAATTCACAAACCGTAAAATGTATCATTTTAAAGTGTACCATTCAGTGGTTTTCACTCGTACTTGTGCAAACCTCATCACATCTAGTTTTAGATCATTTTTTTATCACCAAAAAAGAAACCCCATACCCATTAGCAGTCACTCTACCCCTTCTCCCTCCAGCCCTTGGCAACCACTGATCTCCCTGTGGGAGTGTTGGTAATTATTCACTCTAATCCTATCAGTCGTTGCTAATCAGTACTCAGCTGAATCAAATAGGAAGGAACCTCTGAGTTCCCGAAGGAAAAGATCTACCTCCAACCACGGTGGGACTAGATGAATCCAGTTTGTAATTACCCACTAAGGAAGGACACAAGTAGAACATTCTACCTTGCTACTCAAATTCTGCTCTTTTCAACCACCCAGAAGTGACAAGTGTCACTTGTAACCTCGTAAGTTAGCAAGACTCCTAGTTCCCTGGTACAGCATTCCAGAGGTACTGAAATTTGTCACCTTTCTCTCCAAACCCCTAACAATTCATCCAAGTCCACAGCTTCAGAAAGCCAGGAGTTTTGTCTCTTCAATCAGTCTACTCCTCTGGTTCCAGATCTTTCTTTCAAGGAAGGATGGTCAAAATATTTCAAATGAGAACAAAACCACAGTGGAGCTTCCAGCTCAGGTTTCTAAGATGGACCAAGGTAAGAACCCCACTGACTCCAAGGAAATGGACATGATTGAGATGGATTACTTCTTTACAGCCTTGTGGAGAGGGAAAATAATGTCCTGCAGAACAAAATTGATTACAAAGATTTACAAATAAGGATCCGTTTGACAGATGAGAATCCCTTGGTAAACGCAGACTCCAGCTCCTAAAAATGGGAGGGGCCTGACTAGACAGCCTGGTTCATAAAAGGAATCTGCCACATGTGAAGAAAAAAGTCTGAAGAATAGCTCCTCTATTTTGAGGCCTTTTACAATACTTGGGGAGAGTGGGAAAAGAGAGGAACAAGTTCTAACAGATGGGAATATGCTGACATTGGAGTGGTATAAAAAAATTTCAGCTGAGTTTTTAGTGGTGGCTACTTTAGCCTCTTCCCTGTTCTGTTGTAGGGCCATAAACCTCAACCAAGCAGAGAATAGTAGAAAAAGGCTAGAAAGAGGGGCTTGAAGAGGATAGATTTTGACTCCTGATTTTACTTTTCAATTTCTCTTTTCTATTTCAAGTAGTCTTCAGGGTGGCTGGGAAGCCTGGCCTCCCAAGACCAGAGTCAGTTGGAGCTGGTTGTTGTTGGAAGGGAGCTGGGGTGGGGGACTGAGATGAAGACAGGGAGACCCCACTCTCCTGGCGGTCCTGGATGGAAAAGAGGAACTGCACTTCACAGAACCTGGGCTGTGGTGGGAAGGGGATGAGGCAGGAGTGACAATCTGGGGGGACGCACCTCAGTCCCCAGTTTCATTCTCATCCATCAAAAATGTCTGGAATTTTAAATGTCACAATTTTAAAAAACAAAACAAACAAAAAACTGTCCAGATCCCATCAAAAAACAATTAATATGAGTCAAGGGATACAGGAAAAAGAGAACAATTGTTTTCAACACAAGTGATTTCAAGAACTTGTTAGAGATCTTCATTCAAATAATCAGTACTTGTTTAGGTACAGAAAGAGACCCCTAGAATATCCAGTTTTCACACATGTTAGCTACCACCACCCCCATTCTGACTTTAAAAAGTTTAGATCTATGAAGGGATTTGTTGCCTGGCACATACGTGGCCCTTTCCCTCACTCCTACTTTGCTTCTCTTTCCCGATGATGACAAATCCATCTCTTAGAAAGTCACAGAGGTAAAATCAGATTTACTGGAAGGGAGTGTCTCACTTAACCACTGTTTGGCTTTCCCTTCACCCATTTTTCTCACCTCCTTATTGAACTATCTTGGTCTATATGTAAATGTCCACAAGGCTTCATAAATTCCTTGTCATTTAATAACACCTGGGCTGTGTCATCTTATTTCCTCTTGTGCTCCCTTTGAAGCATATATCACAAACCTCTGTATTGAAATGTCCTAAATGACATGCAATGATTGGTATCCCTTACCTATATCCACTTAATAAATCCATAATCAAAGACTTTTTGTCTCAACTTACTGGCTCTGAAAATTACACTAGCCCATAATCAGAGACATTACATGGTATCATGAAAGGCTTAGTTTCTCTGTAATTATACCCATATGTTGACTATTTGATGTATCTTACCATTGTACTTTCAATTCATCTTCATCTTTAGCTCTCAGTTCCTTTCAGGGGGTTCTTTTTAGAATGCCTCATTGGCATGTTGAGTTGAAAAAAAGAGTTTCCTTTTAAATAGAAAGCATAATAGTTTAATCATTCCTGTGTATGCTATGCTGTAGCACTCTTAAGTGGTTGATTATTCTGCATTATATATACCATATTATCTGGTTGGTATATGAAAGACAACTGGAATGCTGATTGGTATCCAAGTAGCCACTTAAGACCCATTTTCTGGTCTTGGCTCCTCATGTGTTAATAAACGTTAAACTATCTTTTTGTGTATATCAAATAAAAATATCTGAGATGTATGCAGATATTGGTGCCATTTGTGTTGTATTAATATGTCAGAAAACCTTTAAAAAATAAATAACTTTCCACTCAGTCACTTGGATTTAATTTAATCCAATTAAATGGATTTAATTATTACCAATGACAAATTAGTCATATATACAAAATTGGGTTGATTCTTATATTTATATGCTTAAAGACTTATTTGAGATAGAAGAGACCCTAGTTGGGTTATTAAATGATTTTACTTTCCAGAAGAGATAAAAGACGTTGATAAAAGAGGTCTAAAGATATTGACTAACTTGCCCAAGAGCACAAAGGTAGTTCATTTAAGAGCTAGGTATGTTTCAGCTCAAGGAACTAAAATGCAAGAATATATATCGTCAGTATGTAATTTCAACGAGATATTTGAAAGTGTTCATAAACGTGTGCACAAACTCACTGAAATATTTATTTTAACTGTTCATTAATATGTTAAACTATTTTAAAAGGAAAAGAAGTACCTGTAAATGATACATTGCCCACAAAGTAATATATTATTTCAAAGCTGAAGCAATCAACTCTCCAAAATATAAGTGAATCATCAGAAAAGGAGGGCCATCCATCAGGCAAAATGCTGGGAACTACAGTATTCAAGGACTCCTGAATTAATCCATAAAACAGCTGTACAGTCTCTCTGGAGCTAATGAAAAAAGGGCATACCCTGAAAGTATACATGTGGCATGTTCTGCAAAATTGTTCTAATTATCAGAAAACTAAATAACACAAAAGAAATGTTTGGAACCATAAAAAATGTAACATTTTGCATGCTACTTCTTTTAGTTAACATTTTTTCCTGATTAACCACAGAAGTGTTTGTTTGGCTGAATGGGGTCAACAAGTTTGGAAACTGAGCTGAATTGCTTGGGCAGACAAAAGAAGCTCAAATGGCAACTTCCTGGACTATTCGTGTACAGAAGAGACGGCAACCAAATTTACAATCCTAGTATGTACATATAGGCATTAATATCTGAGAAGGTAATGGAAAGTTAGTTGAGTGTCTAGTTATTGCTTAAATGGAATGATACTACACTCTTTTCTCTGAGACATGTTTATTTTATTTTAAGATATAGCTTGGCTTATTTTTATGTTAAAAATTTCCATATCTGCTTCATACTTTTTGTCATTTGCAGAATATTCCACAATACTGTGTCATTATTTATTGAAGAATTCTGCCATTGATACTCTTCAGATTGCTTGCAAATTCTATTACAAACAAAGCTGTATGTATTCATTTAGGACAATTTCTTTGAAGTAGAATGACTTAGTCCAAGAGTACACAAGTTGACATATTTCATAGATAAAGCTAAATTGTCTTTAAAATACTAAATAGTTTTAATCCAATTGCCAGTCTTCGCACAATACTGCAACACTTCTTCTGAGCATTGCTTTTTATTTCCTTTCTTTGCTTTTTTCCTGTTGGTATGCGTATGTGTGTGTGTGTGTGTGTGTGTGTGTGTGTATGTGTGTGTTTTTCTTACTGACTCGTAGGAATTTTTTCTTAACATCTTTATTGGAGTATAATTGCTTCACAGCGTTGTGTTAGTTTCTGCTGTATAATAAAGTGAATCATCTATATGTATACATATATCCCCATATCCCCTCCATCTTGCAACTCCGTCCCACCCTGCCTATTCCACCCCCTCTAGGTAGTCACAGAGCACCGAGCTGATCTCCCTGTGCTATGGGGCTGCTTCCCACTAGCTATCCATTTTACATTTGGTAGTGTACATATGTCCATGCCACTCTCTCACTTTGTCCCAGCTTACCCTTCCCCCTCCCCATATCCTCAAGTCCATTCTCTACCTGTGAGTCTTTATTCCTGTCCTACCCCAGGTTCTTCAGAACCTTTTTTTTTTTTAGATTCCATATATATGTGTTAGCATACGGTATTCGTTTTTTTCTTTCTGACTTACTTCACTCTGTATGACAGAGTCTAGGTCCATCCACCTCACTACCAATAACTCAATTTCATTTCTTTCTATGGCAGAGTAATATTCCATTGTATATATGTGCCACATCTTCTTTACGCATTCATCTGTCAATGAACACTTAGGTTGCTTCCATGGCCTGGTGATCGTAAATAGTGCTGCAATGATCATTGTGGTACATGACTCTGTTTGAATTATGGTTTTCTCAGGGTATATGCCCAGTAGTGGGATTGCTACTTTTTCATATGGTATTTCTACTTTTGTTTTTTAAGGAACCTCCATACTGTTCTCCATAGTGGCTGTATCAATTTACATTCCCACCAACAGTGCAAGAGGGTTCCCTTTTCTCCACACCCACTCCAGCATTTATTGTTTGTAGATTTTTTGATGATGGCCATTCTGACCGGTGTGAGGTGATACCTCATTGTAGTTTTGATTTGCATTTCTCTAATGATTAGTGATGTTGAGCATCTTTTCATGTGTTTGTTGGCAATCTGTATATCTTCTATGGAGACATGTCTGTTTAGGTCTTCTGCCGATTTTTGGATTGGGCTGTTCATATTTTTGATATTGAACTGCATGAGCTGCTTATATATTTTGGAGATTAATCCTTTGTCAGTTGCTTCACTGGCAAATATTTACTCCCATTCTGAGGGTTGTTTTTTCATCTTTTTTATAGTTTCCTGTGCTATGCAAAAGCTTTTAAGTTTCATTAGGTCCCATTTGTTTATTTTTGTTTCTATTTCCATTTCTCTAGGAGGTGTGCCAAAAAGGATCTTGCTGTGAATTATGTCATAGAGTGTTCTGCCTATGTTTTCCTCTAAGAGTTTGATAGTGTCTGACCTTACATGTAGGTCTTTAATCCATTTTGAGTTTATTTTTGTGTATGGTGTTAGGAAGTGTTCTAATTTCATACTTTTATATGTAGCTGCCCAGTTTTCCCAGCATCACTTACTGAAAAGGCTGTCTTTTCACCATTGTATACTCTTCCCTCCTTTATCAAAGATAAGGTGACCATATGTGCATAGGTTTATCTCTGGACTTTCTATCTTGTTCCATTGATCTGTATTTCTGTTTTTGTGCCAGTACCATACTGTCTTGATTACTGTAGCTTTGTAGTATAGTCTGAAATCTGGGAGCCTGATTCCTTCAGATCCGTTTTTCTTTCTCAAGATTGCTTTGGCTATTCAGGGTCTTTTGTGTTTCCATGAAAATTATGAAGTTTTTTGTTCTACTTCTGTGCAAAATGCCATTGGTAGTTTGATAAGGATTGCATTGAATCTGTAGATTGCTTTGGGTAGTATAGTCATTTTCACAATGTTGATTCTTCCAATCCAAGAACATGGTATATTTGTATCATCTTTAATTTCTTTCATCAGTGTCATAGTTTTCTGCATACAGGTCTTTTGTCTCCTTAGGTAGGTTTATTCCTAGGTATTCTTTTCTTTTTGTTGCAATGGTAAATGGGAGTGTTTCCTTAAATTCTCTTTCATATTTTTCATCATTTGTGTATAGGAATGCAAGAGATTTCTGGGCATTAATTTTGTATCCTGCTACTTTACCAAATTCATTGATTAGCTCTAGTAGCTTTCTGGTAGCATCTTTAGGATTCTCTATGTATAGTACAGTATCATGTCATCTGCAAACAGTCACAGTTTTACTTCTTTTTTTCCAATTTGGATTCCTTTTATTTATTTTTCTTCTCTGATTGCTGTTGCTAAAACCTCCAAAACTATGTTGAATAATAGTGGTGAGAGTGGGCAACTTTATCTTGTTCCTGATCTTAGAGGACATGGTATCAGTTTTTCACCATTGAGAAAAATGTTGGCTATGGGTTTGTCATGTATGACCTTTATTATGTGGAGGTAGGTTCCCTCTATGTCTACTTTCTGCAGGGCTTTTATCATAAATTGGTGTTGAATTTTGTCAAAAGATTTTTCTGCATCTATTGAGATTATCATATGGTTTTTATCCTTCAGTTTGTTAATATGGTATATCACATTGATTGATTTGCATATATTGAAGAATCCTTGCATTCCTGGGATAAACTCCATTTGATCATGGTGTATGATCCTTTTAATGTGCTGTTGGATTCTGTTTGCTAGTATTTTGTTGAGGGTTTTTGCATCTATGTTCATCAGTGATATTGGCCTGTGATTTTCTTTTTTTGTGACATCTTTGTCTGCTTTTGGTATTAGGGCGATGGTGGCCTCATAGAATGAGTTTGGGAGTGTTCCTCCCTCTGCTATATTTTGGAAGAGTTTGGGAAGGATATGTGTTAGCTCTTCTCTAAATGTTTGATAGAATTCACCTGTGAAGGCATCTGGTCCTGGGCTTTTGTTTGTTGGAAGATTTTTAGTCACAGTTTCAATTTCAGTGTTTGTGATTGGTCTGTTTGTATTTTCCATTTCTTCCTGTTTCACTCTCGGAAAATTGTGCTTTTCTAAGAATTTGTCCATTTCTTCCAGGTTGGCATAGAGTTGCTTGTAGTAATCTCTCATGATCCTTTGTATTTCTGCAGTGTCAGTTGGTACTTCTCCTTTTTCATTTCTAATTCTGTTGATTTGAGTCTTCTCCCTTTTTTTCTTGATGAGTCTGGCCAATGGCTTCTCAATTTTGTTTATCTTCTCAAAGAACCAGCTTTTAGTTTTATTGATCTTTGCTATTGTTTCCTTCAGTTCTTTTTCATTTATTTCTGAACTGATCTTTATGATTTATTTCCTTCTGATAACTTTGGGTATTTTTTGTTCTTCCTTCTCTAATTGTTTTAGGTGTAAGGTTAGGTTGTTTATTTGAGATGTTTCTTGTTTCTTGAGGTAAGATTGTATTGCTGTAAACTTCCCTCTTATAACTGCTTTTGCTGCATCCCATAGGTTTTTGCTCGACGTGTTTTCATTGTCATTTGTTTCTAGGTATTTTTTAATTTCCTCTTTGATTTCTTCAGCAATCTCTTGGTTATTTAGTAGTGTATTGTTTCGCCTCCATGTGTTTGTATTTTTTACAGTTTTTTTCCTGTAGTTGATATCTAGGCTCATAACATTGTGTTTGGAAAAGATGCTTGATACAATTTCAAATTTTTAATTTACCAAGGCTTGATTTGTGACCCAAGATATGCTCTATCTTGGAGAATGTTGCATGAGCACTTGAGAGGAAAGTGTATTCTGTTGTTTTTGGATAGAATGTCCTATAAATATCAGTTAAGTCCATCTTGTTTAATGTGTCATTTAAAACTTGTGTTTCCTTATTTATTTTCATTTTGGATGATCTGTCCATTGGTGAAAGTGAGGTGTTAAAGTCTCCTACTATGATTGTGTTACTGTTGATTTCCCCTTTTATGGTTCTTAGTATTTGCCTTATGTATTGAGGTGTTCCTAAGTTGGGTGCATAAATATTTACAATTGTTATATCTTCTTCTTGGATCGATCCCTTGATCATTATGTAGTGTCCTTCTTTGTCTCTTGTAATAGTCTTTATTTTAAAGTCCATTTTGTCTGATATGAGAATTGCTACTCCAGCTTTCTTTTGATTTCCATTTGCATGGAATATCTTTTTCCATCCCCTCACTTTCAGTCTGTATGTGTCCCTATGTCTGAAGTGGGTCTCTTGTAGACAGCATATATATGGGTCTTGTTTTTGTATCCATTCAGCCAGTCTGTGTCTTTTGGTTGGAGCAGTTAATCCATTTACATTTAAGGTAATTATCAATATGTATGTTCCTATTATCATTTTCTTAATTGTTTTGCGTTTATTTTTGTAGGTCTTTTCCTTCTCTTGTGTTTCCTGCCTAGAGGAGCTCCTTTAGCATTTATTGTAAAGCTGGTTTGATGGTGCTGAATTCTCTTAGCTTTTGCTTAGGTCTTTTCCTTCTCTTTGTTTCCAGCCTAGAGGAGTTCCTATAGCATTTGTTGTAAAGCTGGGTTGGTGGTGCTGAATCCTCTTAGCTTTTGCTTATTTGTAAAGGTTTTAATTTCTCTGTTGAATCTGAATGACATCCTTGCTGGATAGAGTAATCTTGTTTGTAGGTTTTTCCCTTTCATCACTTTAAATATGTCCTGCCACTCCCTTCTGGCTTGCAGAGTTCCTGCTGAAAAATCAGCTGTTAACCTTATGTGGATTGCCTTGTATAATATTTGTTGCTTTTCCCTTGGTGCTTTTAATATTTTTTTCTTTCTATGTAGTATTTGATAGTTTGATTAATATGTGTCTCAGCATGTTTCTCTTTGGGTTTAACCTGTATGGTACTCTCTGAGTTTCCTGGACTTGATTGACTATTTCCTTTCCCATATTAGGGAAGTTTTCAACTATAATCTCTTCAAGTATTTTCTCAGACTCTTTCTTTTGCTCTTCTTCTTCTGGAACCCCTATAATTTGACTGTTGGTGTATTTAATGTTGTCCCAGAGGCCTCTGAGACTGTTCTCAATTCTTTTCATTCTTTTTTCTTTATTCTGCTCCCTAGCAGTTATTTCCACCATTTTATCTTCCAGCTGACTTATCCATTCTTCTGCCTCAGTTATTGTGTTATTGATTCCTTCTAGAGCATTTTTCATTTCAGTAATTGTGCTGTTCATCACTGTTTGTTTGCACTTTAGTTCTTCTAGATCCTTGTTAAATGTTTCTTTTATTTTCTCCATTCTGTTTCCGAGATTTTGGATCATCTCTACTATCATTACTGTGAATTATTTTTCAGGTAGGTTGCCTATTTTGTCTTCATTTATTTGGTCTTGTAAGTTTTTACCTTGCTCCTTCATCTGTAACATATATTTTTTAAATTAATTAATTTATTTATTTTTGGCTGTGTTGGGTCTTTGTTTCTGTGCGAGGGCTTTCTCTAGTTGCGGCGAGTGGGGGCCACTCTTCATCATGGTGCATGGGCCTCTCACTATTGTGGCCTCTCTTGTTGCGGAGCACAGGCTCCAGACACGCAGGCTCAGTAATTGTGGCTCACGGGCCCAGTTGCTCTGCGGCATGTGGGATCTTCCCAGACCAGGGCTTGAACCTGTGTCCCCTGCATTGGCAGGCAGACTCTCAACCACTGCGCCACCAGGGAAGCCCATGTAACATATATTTTTGTCATTTCATTTTTTTTTTTTTTTTTTTTTTTTGACCGGTGGTGCTGTATTCCTGTCTTACTGGTTGTTTGGCCTGAGACGTCCAGCACTGGAGTTTGCAGGCAGTTGGATAGAGCTGGGTTTTGGTGCTGAGATGAGGACCTCTAGGAGGCTTCACTCTGATTGATATTCTCCGGGGTCTGAGGTTCTCTGTTAGTCCTGCGGTTTGGACTCGGAGCTCCCACCAGAGAAGCTCGGGCATGACCTCCAGTCTGGAAACCAAGATCCTGCAAGCTTTTATTTTTTTCTTTTCCTTTTTGCTTAGTCTTGTTTCACTTGCTCACAGGGTACCGTGTGGGGAGGCCTTGCACCAGGCACTTCACAGCAGAGTCCCTTGTGCAGAATGGCTGTGCTGACAGCTCAGTTCAAAATGGCAGTGGCAGGCCACATGCAGAGATCTTGCACCCATACTGTGATCTTGGGAACTTTTTACATATTCAGAATATGTTATCAAATTACTAGATGTCAAATATTTTCCCCATTTGTTGCTTGATTTTGAGCTTGAAGTATCTTTTTCATGAAGTTTTATTGAATATCATCAAAACTATGTGGGGGAGGATTTTAGATTTTATGTCCTTAGAAAGATCTTTCTTATTATTGAACTATGTAACTATTTTATTCTAACACTATAATTCTTCAGGTTTAGTTCTTTCATCTGTATGGAATTTATTTTACATACATTTTGTGGTATGGGTCTGAGGTTATTTCACAGAGATAGAAACTGTCACAATATTAATTATGAATAATCCATCTATTCTTACTCTTGGGTAGCACCAAAAACTAAATTTCCTATTTTCTCCCTTTCAGAAAATTCTTTATTATATTCCAATATCACCTGTTTGACTAAATATAGTTATCTTTTAAATTTTTTATTGATTTGCTTTTTGCTTCACAATAGTCTTATATATATTTGAGCAATTTTTTTAAGATAAATATTAGGCCAAAAATTCTATAAAATATTCTATTGGGAGCTTGATTAAAAAACACAGATCATGCAGGTGAGTGACTTAGGTAACAGAGATTTCTCTATGTTTTTATGTGTATAAAACAATGGAATTAACAGTACAAGCCTCATGCCAATATTATGAGGATAAAATGAGTTACTATATGCCAGCATTTAATAGTGCCTGGTACTTAGTAAACTATTAGTATTTTTATCATTTATTATTATAAGTTTTTCCATCCAAAATATGGAATATATATCCATTTACTTGTCTATTAAGTAAATTTTTGAGTTTTTTTCAATTTAGGTCATATTTTTGTTAGTTTTATTTATAGATACTTTATTATTTTTATTATTCATGTGGATGGACTTGTCCTCTGTATTTCCTTATTGGATATTGCTACTTTATAGAACAGCTATTGGTGTGTTTATCATGTATAGGATTACCAAACTCTCTTCTTCATTTTTATCTTTTCTTTTTAAAACAATTTTTTAGAGCAGTTTTTGGTTCACAGAAAAATTAAGAGGAAGGTACTGAGATTTCTCATACAAGCCTTTCCCCCAAAACATGCATAGCCTCCCCCATTAACAAGATCCCCCACCAGACTGGCACATTTGTTACAATTGATGAGCCTACATTGACACAACATAACCAAAGTCTATAGTTCACATTAGGGTTTACTCTTGATATTGTACTTTCTATGGGTTTGGACAAACGTATAATGACATGTATTTTTAATCTTTTTTGTCTGTGTCATTGTATTAAATTTGGTTCCATTTTCTAAGTAGACATCAGATAATCTGCAAAGACTTTTTTCCTCTTTCTAATATGTTAACATCAACTCTTTTTTCCTTTACCTGTTTTATCATCTAAGGTATTCATAATTGTATTGAATAAGAGAGGAGGTAGCAAACATCCTTATCTTATTCCTGATTCTATGAACTACCTTCATGTTTACATTGTCTTTAAAAATATATGGTCAAGTTACTGAAACAAAACATCACATAAAACTTAAAGATTACTTTCAAATTACAATTCTAATATGTGCTTATTGTAGAAGAAAAAATTAATATTTCATAAATTACTGCTAATTCCAGTTTTCAAAATAGGCATTTTTGTGTCCTTTCATCCAGTTATTATCTATATATTATCTATAAATGTTGCTTTTAAAATAGTTATTTCATAATCTTTATTTAAAATTTTTATTTTCTTGAAAGTTGAAGTATTAGGAATATATTACTCACTCTCAATAAAAATGACCAAAAACAGAGACCAATTCTGATATGATCCAAATGTTGGAATTGTCAGATAAAGAATTTAGAGCAGTTTTCATTACTATGCTCAATGAGATAAAGGAAAATGCACTCATGATAATGAAAAGCTAGGAAAACTAACAAAAGCAGAGAGAGAAAAAGAAAATGTAAGAAAGAACCACACTGATATTCTAGAAGTGAAAGATGCAATATCTAAAATTTAAAAATCACTGAATGGGCTTAATAGCAGAATGGAGAAAATGGAGAAGAAAATCAATTGACCTGAAGATAAATCAATAGAAATGATAAAATCTGAAGAGAGAGAGAAAAGCACCAAAGTAATAAACTAAGCCTCAGAGACAGATAGATTAAGATTAATTTATCTAAAATGCATGCAAGTGGAGTTGAACAAGGGATGATGGGAGGGCGGAGGGGACAGGATAATGATATTTGAAAAAATAATTGCCAAAGTTTCTCAACTTTGATAGGTGGTGTAAATGTATAAACTCAAGAATCTCGGTAAACTCTAAAAATGACAAATATGATGAGGAGTATACCAAGGCACATCATTGCCAAACGGCTGAAAACCAAAAATACAGATAAAATCTTAAAAGCAGCCAGAGAAAAATGACACTTTATGACAGATGCACAATAATTTCAATGACATGACTCCTCCTCATAAGTAATAAGTCTGAATACTACAAAATCATATTTGAGATGCTAAAAGGAAAAACAAAACAAAACAAAAGCCTAATCCAGAATTCTATATGTGAAGAAAATATCCTTCGAGAAACATTTTTTTAATAAAAAAAAAATCTAAAGGGTCTTCTGAGCTACACACGTCACTATAAGGAATAGTAGATAAACTTCTTTAGGCTGAAGGGTAATGATACCAGAGTGAAACTCAGATCATCTGAAGAAATAAGAATTAAAAATGGTAAATATCTGAATAAATATAAATGATTGATATTTTCCTTTTGTCCTCATTTCTTTTAAAAAATATAGCTGCTTAATATATATCTTTATCTTTATTTTATCTTTGTCTTATAGGGTATATTATTCTGTTGGTGGACTTCACCTGAAGTCTACAGCATAAATGATACCTAGTGTTGATAAATAAAAAAAACAAAAATTAGTTCTTTGAAAGGTAAATAAACTGGTAAACCCTTAACTAGACTGAGCAAGGAAAAAGAGAACAAGAATTCACCAATGTCAGGAGTGAAACGAGTGTTATCACCACAGAGTCAGACATTAATAAGATAATATAATAGCCCCATTATCCAAACAAACAATTTCAATGAAATGGACACATTCCTTGAAAAACACAAGACAAAATGGAAAATCTAAATAGCCCAAAACTTATAAATAAATTAAATTTGATATCAAAAATTTTTCCACCAAGAAAATGTTTTCGGTGGTAAATTCTATCAAACACTCAAGGTAGATATAATTTATATTACATAAAAGCTTTCAGAAAACAGAAGAAGAGGGGATCCTCCTCAAATCTGACAAGTGCATTACCCAAATGAATAAAATCACTTATGAACACAGATGCAAAAATTGTAACAAACTATTAGTAAACTGAATCCAAAAGATATATATATTAGATAGATAATAGAGCATGACCAAATAGTGTTTATCCAGGCACACAAGATTGTTTTAACATTCAAAAATGAATCAATGTAATAACATAGCATTGGGTAATTTTGGTCAGTCTGCATTGACCACAGGCTTATAGCCAGAGCTACTGATTCTCAGCCAATGCTATGAAACCTATTAATTAAACTTCAATAATATTCTGTAAACATCTGTACATGAGTTGTTTCAGAGCACACTTTATCAGCTTGCCAACATTGCTTATTAATAATTAGATTTATAAATTGCACCAGCTTTCAGTAGAGCCTAGCTGGGTTGGGGGAGGATGTAGGACCTCAAAGATTAAAGCTGGGCACATGGTTACAATGTACCTATATGATCAGGAGCAGCCTTGGGGGCTTCCTGTTACTGAAATACTTCACTTGCATGCCAGTAGTGGTGTGAGAGCTGAAGGCAACACAGCAGTGGGAGAGCCAAGACCCTGTGTCTGAGATCTTGGACCTCTACCAACATGTATCCTTCTTCAACTGTTGCTTCACGCTATCGTTTTTCTATAATAAATCTGGTCCATGAGTATAAAGTGTCTGAGTCTCCAATTAGTGTCATAATTTGCCATATATATAGAATTTAAGAGAAAAACACATGATAATTTCAATTGATATAGAAAAAAGCATTTGACCGATAACACAAATTACAATGATGAAAATTTTCATAAATTCTATAATTAGAAGGGATGTTTCTCAACATGATAAAGATCATCTGCAAACAACTTACAATAATATCATACTTAAAGATGAAATATTTAATGCTTTAAAATAATGGGAAGAATAGAATAAGGATTCCCACACTTACCATTTTTGTTAAGCCTTATATTAGAGATCCTAATTATTGAAATAAGGCCAAAACAAGGAATAAAATGTATAAAGAGTAGAAAGGAAGAAATAAAACTCTCACTATTTGAAGATGACATGATTGTTTACATAATAAATTCTAAGAAATCTACAAAACAACTACTGGAACTAAAAATGTGAATTCAGAAAGGTCTCAGATTCAAGGTAAATATACAAAATCAAATATATTTTTGTATACTAGCACCAAACAATTAGAAACTGAAATAAATCATCAAAAAGCATAAAATACTTAGAAAAATTAGGAGATATGTAAGTCATTTACACTGAGAACTATAAATTATTGCTGAGGGATATTAAAGATGACCTAAATGAATATATTATTGAGGAATGTATTATTTTCTTGAAATAAAAACCTCAGTGTTGGGCTTCCCTGGTGACTCAGTGGTTAAGAATCTGCCTGCCAATGCAGCGGACACGGGTTCGAGCCCTGCTCTGGGAAGATCCCACATGCCGTGGAGCAACTAAGCCCATGTGCCACAATTACTGAGCCTGCGCTCTAGAGTCCGTGAGCCACAACTACTGAGCCCGAGTACCACAACTACTGAAGCCCACACACCTAGAGCCTGTGCTCTGCAACAAGAGAAGCCACCCAATGAGAAGCCCACACACCGCAATGAAGAGTAGCCCCTGCTCGCCGCAACTAGAGAAAAGCCCGCACACAGCGACAAAGACCCAAGGCAGCCAAAAATAAAAATAAATTTATTAAAAAAAAAAAACCCTCAGTGTTTTTCCCCAAATTGAGCTAAATGTTCAATCTAATCCAAATCAAAATTGTACCAGATTTTTTTTCTAAGAAAAATAAAGAAGTTCAGACTTCGAAACCTGGTACTAAAATGTATATAGAAGTTCAAACCAGATAGAAGGGTTTTATTTTAAAAAGAAGAATTAAGATGTAAAATTTATACTACCCGATTTGAAGGTTATGCGGCATTGGTGAGAGAACAGAAATTCAGATAAATAGAACCGAATAGAGTCTAGAAAGACTCACACATATATGACCAATTGATTCTTGACAATAGGGAATGAGAATTCTATACTGCAAATCATGATGAAACAACTGGACATTTCTATGGGGAGAAAAGTGTCCCTTACATCACACAATAAACAGCATTTACTAGAAAAAAAGCATAGATATAATTGTCAAAGGTGAAAATCTGAAAAGGTGGGGGAACATTTACAACTTTAGCTGAAGATTTCTTAGCTTGTACACAGCACACAAATCACTGAAAATGATAACTATAACTGCATTGAAATAAAAGTTGTTTGTGTTTATTTAAGAAAATAAAAAACAAAGCACAGAATGATTAAAAAATGTTTGTAATACATACATCTGATGAAGAATTTCTACCCAAAATATATACAGAACTCATATAATTCAATAACATAAAAAAGAAACAATGTTTTAAAAAACAAAAACTTAAATGACTGTTCCCAAAAGAAGATACATCACTAAAAGGTACTAGTACATATTCATTATAATAGTCAAAATTAAAAAGACTGTCTATGCTGAGTGTTGGTGAAGATATGGAACAATGGAACTCTGGTGGAATGTAAAATGGTACAGTTACTTTGGAAAACTCTTTGCAGTTTCTTAAAAAGTTCAACATACACCTCCTTCTAAGTATTTATATAAGAAAACACTTATGCCTCCAAGTATTTACCTAAGAAAAGTGAAAGTATATGTCCACACAAACACTTGTCTGTTACAGTTTTAACCTGGTAGCCACCCAAAAGTCCATCAACAGGTGAATGGATAAATAAAATGTAGTTTATGGGTAATAAGAAATTATTATTATTATGATATTATCCATATGTTATCATGGGTAATACAAAAAAGAGCAAACTACTGACACAATATGTATCCTAAAATAATTATGCTAAGTAAAAGAAGTGAGATATAAAAGAGAAACACAGCATGTTTCCATTTACACTAAGTTCTAAAAAAAATACAAACTAATCTACATTGACAGAAAGCAGATCATTGGCTTTCTAGGGGCAGAGGAGGGAACAGACTGCAAAGGGGCAGCAGGAAATTTGCTGATGTTGGAAATTATTGGCATGATTGTAGCAGTGGTTTCACAACTGAATATGTTTGTCAAATGCATTGAATTATCTGTCTAAATGGATGAAGTTTATTGCATGTAAATTATATCTCAAAATTTGATTAAAAATATTATTCTGCAGCAATTAGGGGGAACATGTCTTACCAGATATTAAAATGTTATAAATTATCTGTAAAGAAAACAGTGTTTTGGTACATGCATAAATTAACAGATGAATAAAATAATAACAAAATGCAGAAATAGTGCAATTGGAAATTTGGCATATATAAAAGTGACATCTCAAAAATCAGTGAAAAATGTACAGACGTTTTAATAAATGATATTAGGATCATGGATCACCATAGGGAATATGATAAAATTTGATCTTTTTTCACACTTTACAGCATGATACATTCCAAATGGATCACAGATTTTAAAAAGAAGTGGACACATTTTTCTGTAACCTCAAAAGGGGAAATTTTTCTAACTATGCCTCAAAATCAATAAATAATAAGAGAAAGGATTGTAAATTTGACTATAATAAAGAAAAATTACAATAAAAGAAAAACACCAAAAGTAAAGTAAAAAGACAGATGTCAAATGGGGAAATCTTTGCAATTTATATCACTGCTGAAAGATTTACATCTTTAGTATATATAGACTGTTGAAATAGATACAAAAAAGACCAAGAACCTGATTGAAATATGGCCAAGAGCTATGAATTGCCAGTTCACTAAGTAGAAAACCAAGTGATCCTGAAATATATGAAAAAATACCAAACTCACTCATAAAAAGAGAAATACAAATTAAAACTACCTGGAAATACAATTTTCTATTTATCAGAATGGTAAATATTCTAAAGTTTGGCAAACTGCTTTGTTGAGAACACTATAAAAAACACACACTTTTATAGTTGCTAATAAGACATTCAATTTTTAAAAATTAAGTAAAAAAGTAAATTAATACAGCCATTTTGGAAGATGGTTTGGCAATTTCTTACAAAGCTAAACATAGGCTTACCATGCAATCCAGCAATCATGTTCCTAGGTATCTTCACAAATGAGTTGAAAACTCATGTCTATTAGAAAACCTGTCCATTGAATGTTCATAGAAAATTATTCATAATTGCCAAAACTTGGAAGCCACTAAGATACCCTTCAGTAGGTAAATGGATAAACAAACTGTGATACATCCATACAATGGATTGCCATTCAGTGATAAAGAGAAATGGGCTATCAAGCCATGAAAAGACGTGAAGGAACCTTAAATGCACATTGCTAAGTGAAAAAAGCCAATCTGAAAAGTCTACATACAGTATGAATTCTAGCTGTATGACATTCTGGAAAAAGTAATAAGTGGTTGCCAGGAGTTTGGCATAGGGAGAAATGGATGAATAGGTGGTGCATAGGGGATTTTTAGGGTAGTAGGTCCATTCTGTATTCTATGCAGTGGTAGATACATTTGTCAAAACCCATAGAACTGTAGGACACAAAGAGTGCACCCTAATGTAACCTACAGACTTTAGTTAATAATCATGTATCAATTGTTCCATCAATTATAACAAACGTACCACACTAATGCAAGATATTTATAATAGGGTGAAGTGGGGAGGGCTCTACGAGAACTTTATTTTCTGTACAATTTTTATATCAATGTAAAAAATGCTTAAAAAAATATTTTAAGTAAATTAGGCTAAACAACGATGGTGTTTGAGAATAAACAAAGGATAGAGTGGGGAATGGGAGATGGAGTGTCGTGAGGGGTGAGGAGGCAGGAAGGTCATGTGTGGTGAGAGAGCCGTCAGGGTCAGCCTCCCAGAGGAGGAGATGAGATGGTGCAATTTGGAGGCCATAGCATGATGGGGAGAAGCAGCAGCTGGAGGCAAGGGGCCAGGGCCAGGGGCTTAGCAAAAAGCGAGGAGACCAGGGTCACTGGAGCAGCCCATTCTGTGGATAAAAGACCTGAAACCAGAAAGATGAAGTGACTTGCCTGAGATGGAACAGCTCAGGACTTTCAGGTTGGTCAGAGAGACACACAAAAGGTCTGTGGACCAGCAGTCCTGTGACCTGCAAGAGAGACCCTCGGTGTCCTGGTGTCACGGGGACGGTCGAGACAGCTGTCAGAAGGATGAGTGGAGCTGCATGTGGTCCCGGACAAGCTTTCCTCACACCAGTGTGAGTAACTGCTCTCTTCCTTCAACCTGCAGACCATGTGGTTTCACTTCACTTCTTACCAAACCCAGGACCATAACCCCAACTCCCTGTTATTAAACTAAAGGAGATAAATTATTTTTAACCAGAAACCCCTCATTAAGAAAAAAAGGGGTAGACATTTTAGCTCTTGGCTGATACTCAGACAGAAGAGAAAATAACTGATTTCATTTACAACGTGGCTGGAGCACAAGCAGATATAGAATAAAACAGAGTTAGGAGGACAAATTCTTTTTGCTGGTCTTTTTTACTATTTCACTTAAAAGTCTCCTGAGTATTTTGGATGGCTTGTGTCAGAGGCCCTTCCCTAGTTACAGCAGGGCAGGTGCACCCTAGAAGGCAGCTGGATTGGTGAATGGCCTGGTATATGTCAAACATTTTCAATGTAAACAAAACACCAGAATAAGTCTGCCTGTTTGAAACTGGCATCAACTCAATTTCTATTTATATCCCAGCTCCACTATTCTAGCAATAGGAGGGTTATCTCACCTCTTTTCCATGCTGAAAAATAATCATTGTTTCCTAATAGGGTTTGGGGGAAGATTAAGCAAGTTGGTGCAAGTAAAATGCATAACATAATGCCTGGAATAGAGTAAGTGCTTACTAAAAGCCTGAAAATAAACCAATGAACAAAGAACGATCTGGGCATACACTTCTCTTTACTGTCACCAGTGAAGTGATAGTGAAAGAGGGAGACAATGCTTCTAAAGAGCCAAGAAAAGCTTTACATAGCTTTTTTAAAAAGTGATACCCAAAGTGCTGTCCTTAACTTCTAGTGTCCCATGAAACATTAAAAATCTCTGGTACGTAATAGGAACTCAAGGCAATGAATCTGCCTCTTTCTCCCCTTCCTTCCTCTTTCTCTTCATTACATTATTACTTTCTCATGGTTTTTTATCTTGGATTTTAGCACCACATCCCAAGGAAAATGAAATTGATTTCTCGCTTTCTTGCACCCCTGACATTTTACCTGGCACCAGCTACTGTCTATTCTGCCTTTTCCAGTGTTGCTTATGTCCACACCATCATGTCCATCCCCATGGCCTGCATCATTTCTCATCCCTCTGTTCGGTCTCTTCACCTTCCAGCCATTTGTCCTAACCCTGCCAGAGTCGTCCTTCTGAAACTCAGGCCAAGCCACGTCACTCCATTTTACATCTTCAATACTAATGTATTCAAACCCTCAAAAAGTAAAGACGCCTCATTTTATTTTTTGTTTTTTACTGATTTTTGCTCAAATATATTTGACCATTACATATCAGAGATTATTTCCAAAAGGTAGATATTTCTCATCTCCACTTTCTGCAAGAGAAAACTGAGCCTCCTTGAAATTAAAAACATGCCTATATCCTTGGAGCTAGGTAAAGAGCAGAGCTGGCTTTCCTGACCACACCTTTCCCTCTACTATACCTCTCTGCTCATGAGTCTGTTTATAACATGGCAGTTTCATCTCAGAACTACCAGAAAAACTACAAGAAAAGTTTATACCTTTATTGAACCATTTTAACTTCAGAGAATCAAACTGAAATGTTGCTCTGATTATTGTCAAATGCTTTTTTGAGTGTGGTTCCCTTTTTGGAGCGGCAGAATCAGCTCTGCTTATGAGCAGAAGTTATCCCCCGAACTGGCATGGGCACAGAAAAAGCGCTACACCCCCATCTGGATCTCTGCAGACATCCCTTCCTGAGAACATGTCATGTAGTTCCACAGGACTCAGAAGTAGCCAATCAAATAAATAGCCAGTTCAGACTGCTGGTCTTTGATGATCAAATCTGTAGAATTACAACATACTGTGTTTGAAAGTATGTTATAGGTAACATGTGATTTGTTGGACAAAGGACAGATTTTGAGCCTCTGGTCCAGATGGCCTGCTCTACCCAAACCCACCTAAAGACCCTCAAGGACAAAGTAGGAACACTTCCCACCCCCTCTGTGATGTATTTCTGAGGATCAGTTAATTAAAATGATACTAGTGAAGATACATCTGTACAGCACATGTGAATGTCTCCCAAACAACAGTACATAAATTTGACCCTTTGCTTTTCAAATGTCTCCCCAAATCCTATGATTTTGGGGGGAGACTCATGTTCAGGGCCAACACCCACTCTCTAAGGAAGTGGCCTTGAGTGGTTTTGCTTCATAAAGACTGAGTACCACTTTCCCTTTGGTAAAATGAGAATAAGAATGACACAGGGTTTCTGTAGAATTCATGCAAATCACCTATTAGTGTTTAACCAACATGAGTTACCTCTCCCCAGAACAGGAAGAATGGACAAACTTAAATCACAATAGTGGACGGAAATGGTACTGCTAAGGACTCAGGACACCAAATAATAGGCATGGCTTCACCAGGAATAAGATTGGTAGGACCTGAATCCATGCCTCTCACTCCTAGGGGTCTTGCCACACCTGCTGCTACCCTTCTTCCTGCAAGCACCATTAGAGGACAAAAAAAACAAAACATAATGTCAAAATACATTTGGCTATGTCATAACCCCTGTGCAATACGACACAATGTAAATTTAAATTACACAGTGTGCTTTAGTTGAGAAGACCAGAGGCATTGGGGGCACCCCTGAGTAAACAGCAGCTAATGCAATCCAGGCAAGCACATAGTAACTCTACCCTAGTCAGCATTTATGCCCACTTGGAGAGCAGCCCCTTTACATAAATGTAAAAAAGATAATTACTACAGGAAAAAAAAGAGCAGGTATTGTTTATTGCAGGGATGAGGAGGAGTGGGGTTTTGAATGCACAAAGCAGCCAGGCAGCGTGCAGCTACTTCAAAGAGGAACAGAGTGTGGAACCGAGGCTCAGCCACTCCAGCATCCTTCCATGTCCAGGATGCGCCAGTCGTAAATGGACACATGCGGTGACGAAGTTGCTGGAGCTTCTTTACAAAAGCTTTCCCTTGTCTCATCTTTAAACACCAACAAAAGAGAAGTCACAGCACTGATTGGCTTCATCAACAGCCTGTGGAATAAATGATGCTTAATGACAGGCTTTAAGCAGCTTGGTCACCCCTGGGTGCGGATGGGATGCTGCACTGAGCGGAGTCTCCGGTTTGCCAGCCCAGCCGCCGGCTCCCCAAGTTCCTGCAGCTGCACGGATGAATGGGGGAGTGGAGAGAGCGAGGCTGACTAATTGAAAAGGGGGAGCACTTTACAAACACCATTACGTGAAATGTGAGAAGTGTAACGTGGCAGGAAGCAGGCGGCACCTGGTGTCAGTGGCTAATTGTGTTGTTCGGGTGACAGGTTAGCCCAGGGCGCTCCTGGGAACCCGAGCCGTTCACTTGCCTTGCAGGCGCCACGTCCTCTGACTCGGGCTTGGATTACAGGATGGACCAGTTGGGTGGCAGCATCCCCTGCAGGAGTCACATTTCATTTCAGTGAACGCATGCACAGATGACATATCTTTATCGTACCCTTGCAGGGCTGGGACAAGAGTCATTTTTGCCACTTACACAGGGATGTCTAGTTAGAAGGGACAAGTGAATTCAAGGAGTGTATTGGGTTCTAGAACGCTGGGAAAAAAATTTAAATAGAGAGAAAGAAAAAGAAGAAGTAAAAGAAAGGAGAGCGGAATGGAGTGAAAGAATAAAAGAGAGAGGAAAGGACAAAAAAAGGAAATGAAGAGAGAAAAAAATCAACAAAAAAAGAATGAATTTTTGTACACAGGAAAAAGTTTTTTAATTAAAGCCAGTTTTCCATAAGACATGATAATATCCATGAATGTCCCTCCTCCATTGTTATTATTTTTACACACAGGCATCATAAATAAAGGCAAACTTCCTCAGTAGGAATTAATTATATTTTCAGGGAACATTGGCCCTTCGTTGCCCTAATATTCCATTTATTCCAAACTCTAATATAATGTACATGGAATCCTGCTTGTTTAGGGTTCCTTACTGGAACATTAGCATTCAGTCAAAAATTTATATTTACAGAGAAAATTATCCAATTCTGAAGGAAAATGAATGAAATGAAATATTTCATGTAGTCTTCAATTAGTAAGAAGAGCTCATTGTCTGTGACAGACATACTGTAATAACGAAAGTCAAAATAATTTTCTAAAAAATCAAATTTTAGATGAAGAATAACTTAGGCAATGTATTTTGGCTGGTCCTAATTTTCTAATAACTAGTATCCTGGAAATATTTTTGAAAAGCCCAAAAATTCTGGCGAGTTTATTTTTCGATTAAGTCTAAGATATATAGACTAAAGCAGTTTCAGTGGGTGTGATAAACCATGTTATTGAAAGCTGAGGTGTTGGGACTTCAAGTCTCAAGTCCCATTTGCAATACCTGTAAGCTGTGTGACTTTAATCATGTAGCTTAACCTCTCTAAGATTCAATGCCTTCATCTGTACATTATGAACAACAATGTCCATTTTGTAAGGTAGAAAGAGGAGCAAAGAAAAGATGTATAAAGGGCTAAGCACCAGTGCCTTTCATACAATCAACATTCAGTTTTTTGCTTCTTTAATTGGAAGTCATGTTAGTATTTAGGACAAAACTGGTGGATATGTTCTGCTTTTTAACTAGACATTTGTTAAATAACCCAAAAAATACCCAATGCATTAATATATTCTTCTAAGCTTCAAGCAGCAAATATAAATGACAGACAATATCTCTTCTTTGCCTGAAGATAATGTAAATTCCGTAAGCAGACAGGAGACTTACCCCAAAGTGGATCTATATTGACTGCTTATCCCCAGGGATATATGGTATACATAACTCGATGCATCTGTTACTGTTGTAATTGGGAACCAGGAAAGCCATCGTTGTGGAGAGAGAGAGCCAGGCTCTCTGCAATGTCAATGAGGTAGGATCAGAATGACATTTTCAGCATAATGTTAGCCAATTAAATGTTGGAAATATGTATGCACTGCTCCAAACCACCTGTCATGTGCCTAGGTTCCTAATGGGGAAAAGGAGGAGGTCACAAGAAAGAAAAGCAACAATCAGGAATAAAAAAATGTGAGTGTAAAGGAAAGATTGGCTAAAAACTGCAGCACTCGGGAAGAAAGTCCCAATGAAAATGGCCGTTGAATAGTTTTATGGAGAATTACGATGGTTGCTCAAGCTCCACTGCATGGGTCCCATATTTTGGAGAAAATTTTACAGACGCCCTATTGGCAGCTTAATGAAAGAATTCTCCAAATCATCTCAGAGAGGCAACAAGAGGTACTAAAAGTAGCTCCTTCCGATGCTGCCACCAAAAAAAAAAAAAAAAAAAAAGCCTATGTTCTCCCAATGAGGTTTTTCAAAAATGAATTACGCCATTAAGTGCCAAGAAGAAAATTAGCTATGAGCTTTTAAATTTAAAATGATCCCCTTTTTAATTGTAAAACAGTGGCACTTAACTGCTATTGATCCTGCTGAGACACATTAGGGAACAGGGTCACCATAACTGTTAATATTCACTGCTTAGTGAAAGAGCATCAAAGGACATTTTAATGTCACAGACTTTCTCAGGGAGTTTTTAAAGAAGGTTTGAATCAGCCAGCCTATGAATGAAAAGGACATGAGGTAGACAAATGTAGAAACAAATGTGATAGCAATTTTCTGCTAATCAAATCATAACTCAAGATTGATTTTTTGGCAAAAGTTTATGTCATATAGATTTCCAAGGCTGGTCGACATTTAAAAGTCAGAGTATATATTTTCTATAGACTGGGACTTTTTAGATGATTGTCCAATAGGGAATTTTTGTATATTTTTGAACACAGAAGTGTAAGAGAGTTTCCCTCCTGGGGAAGACCATTTCACTTTTTCACACTTCAGACGTAAAGAATGTGAAATGTCAATGGTATTTTATTCAAAACTCAAAGTCTGTCCTACTTTTTTGAAATATTTATTGGGTGAGACAATAAACCACAGGTGAGTCTTCAGTTTTTAAAGGTAAAAACTACATTTTTAGAACACATTCAGAGGAGGTTTTCTTTCTCCTTTTGCCTGGATCCTGCAGTGAATTTGAAAATATTGAATTTGTGGCATCGTCGACTTCTAGAATGCTGAACTTTGCCAAAATAGGAAACTGAACAAAGGTTAAAATTAACACCCCCTATCCAAAGCCCTCTGTTACATAAAAAAGAAATGTTGAAAAGGTAAATTTAACATTGTTTGGATACTTCTAAAAATTTTTAAATCTTTTGTCAGTCTTCATTACTGACCAAAACATGTCTTTGCCTCTTTGCAATGCCTGTTGCTCACTATGCTAAAGAACTCTTGCTAAAATAGTATTAGCATTATTTTGGTCTCTAGTTCAAAAATGTTTCTTAATTGCCTACAGAAACATTTTTTAAGGTGTAAATTTTGGCAAATAAAATCTTACTGGAATTGCTAAGTAGAAACGAAATTAACCAAAGGAAATAAATGGTTTCTTCAGGCAGCTTAAATTCTCACTGTTTAAAAGAAGGTATTTCATTCTTTATGACATCACTGAGGTGTTCTCAGGAGTATCTGGGTACTGACTAAAAGCCACTGACCTACAGAATGTATTCATTCTTAGATTCAGGTGCCAGATATTTGCCAAATGCCTATTTTCTAGGATATCACTCTGGGAACCAAGGAAACTTTCCAGGCACTAAGGAAGTCAGAAACTTAGGAAGATGATACAGATAAGAAAACAAGAAATTCTGATGTGAAAAATGCCCTAATGGAGTTCAGATCAGAGCAGGAGAGGTGAAAGAAGCATTCCCAAGAGAGTGAATCAGGAGCTGAAACTCTGAGGATGAACTGATATTGGCAAGATGAAGACTTAGTCTTAGGGCCTTTCAGGCAGGAAAAAAAAAAATTAAATTAAAAATGCAAAGTTGTGGAGTTAAGAGTGAGCATGTGTATGGCAGGAAACACAGCAAGGAAAACAGAAACCAAACCACATCATGCTAAGGAGTGTGAATTTTATTCTTTAAAATAATGGAGGAACAATGGAAGAATTCTCAGTAAGTAAATGATGTGATTGGATTTGTTATTAACATTATTACTCTTCCAACAACGTGGAGAATGAACTGGAAGGGACAAGCAATGTTGGATGCAGGGACTGCAGTTGGAAGGTCATTGTGGCAATCCAGGTGTGAAATGGTAAAACACTTAATGATGGAAGGAACACTCCAGATGGAAAGAAACGTTGTCTGGGTGGTTAACTGGAATTGGAAAGAAAGGAGGAGGTGGGTGCCAAGAATGTCTACTGGATTTCTAACTTAGATGATCATGTGAATGATCTACCTTTCTACCATTTACTGTATTTAGGTTTACTGAATGATTCATATGAGTCTCATTTGTGGCCTGTTGAGATTATCTTCAAAGTGTCGGTGTCTACCAGGCAATTGAACATGTAGATCTGGAGCTCAGAAGAGAGATTGAAATTCTAGCCAGATTATCCAGGAAGACATCCTAACTCTAGAGGTCCTCC
Source organism: Eschrichtius robustus (assembly GCF_028021215.1). Taxonomy (NCBI): domain Eukaryota; kingdom Metazoa; phylum Chordata; class Mammalia; order Artiodactyla; family Eschrichtiidae; genus Eschrichtius; species Eschrichtius robustus. The sequence goes on along the minus strand of NC_090824.1, from coordinate 152,021,793 downwards.
GATGGGCTTCAGGGGCCTCTGAGCGCTCTAAAATTCTTGTAAAATTGTGTGTTCTCATATGTACAGTAATATGGGGAAATTCCTTATTTAAACTGATTTTCAAAGGGATCAGGAATCAAAGATCTATACAGACAGTAAAAGAGAGTCAAATGTGAAATTCTGAGCATTATCATTTATGAAATTGGAGTTAGCCTAAAATATGAAGCCTTCCATAATGTGTCCCCATTTCTGTTTTCAAATCCATACTGTTTTACCAAATCCCTCTTCTCTGGGCAAATAGCTTTACTAGTGTCCAAGGCACCCATGATCTTTCTTGCCTCCAAACATCTACCTCGTGACCACCTGTCAATTTCTCACTGCATATCCTAGTATCACTCTAAAGATCCAATTCATGACGTTTGTGGTTATTTTCCTTTCACCAACCCAAATGCCCTCTTCCTTGTCTAAATTTCAGCCAAGCCTCTTGTCAGTATGTTCCATTTGGAAGCTAACAGTGCCTAACACTTAATAATTTTTCAAAATAAATATATAAATCATATCTTGAAAAAGCTCTTGATATGCTATTTTGTGTGATTCTTTAATGATGTGTGTATATACATGCATATATGTGTGTATTTGCATATATATGCAAATAATTTGCTATATTCTGCCTTCCAACTAGACTATAAACGCATTGAAGGCAATGTCTATGGTACATTTCTAAGTATAATTTTGAGCACATAGTGAGTATTTACATACCAAGAAATCAGGAGAATGAAGAAAAGGATAAAGGGAAAGAAGTAGCACATCAAATTCAGTAGAAAGAGTTCTGAGCTGAAATTTGGAAATCTAAGCACCAGTTTTGTCTCATCCACTTTTAAGATATTTGACAACTAAAATGAAGAAAAATTTGCCTGCTCTATTTATATCATGAGACTGTTGTGAAGATTAAATGATATATTGTATATAAATTATTTATATAATATATAAATACATTTTATAAGGTGTACTTAAGTATAATTATATTTTATCATGTGGAATAAAGAATTCCTATTAATAAATATATATATAAATTAATCACAAGAGGAAATTTTAATGATAGTCCATAATATTTTTATTTTCTTTCCTAAGTACTAAACATAGTTTTAAATGATTATAACTATTTTCAATAATAAGATTAGTTGAATGATTTTTCAATTAATTCCAATTCCAATGGAAACAAATGCGATCACAGTAAAACATTTAGCAAAATCTATACTCTATGCTGCTAAATTTCTGTAACCGGTTAATAATTCTAGCCAGAACAAGTTAAAAATTATCATTCCCTAATTCTGGTGATAATAAAACCAGTCATTTTTAGGTGAAGTGTAAATATACTACAATTTATACAGAAAGACTATTTCTAGAAATTGATCAGAAATAGACTTACGGTACATAAACATAATTTTTCAAAAGAATTAGGGGAACTAAATTTAGAGACTGCCAAATATCATTTTAGACTAAGAATAATTTACTTTTTCAAGAGATTTTTTTTGATTTAGTTTTTACATAACAGTTTGTATTAGAATCAGTATTAAATACTCATAAACTAGGACATAACTGTATATATTTTTTGCACATCAGTGATTGGTGCTCTGTTCTTTAGTTAATAAATGCTCAGAATATATGAGCCTTTGCAGTAAGTGCATTAAAGGGATTGATCAAAATCTTTGTGTATTTTTTATACAAAATTCGAGTCCGTGAAAGCTTACTCCTAGATACCTTTAACAGAAACAAAGTAATTTTGGTTCACATATATGTGAATTAAATCACTGCAGTTGGGATGGTTAAAAAAATGTGTTGGGAAGGGAGAGGGTATGAACAGTGTGCAGATTAGAGCAGAAAGAGGTGTTTTTGAATGATCCCTTCAGAAAGTTTATAGAAGCAGATTCTAAATATGTCCCATTCTCAGAGCTGTGGATTAGTAGAGACTGGCCTGATGGTTGTGAGACAGGCAAACGGACAGTGAGGCATGTTCCCACCATGTCTTGGAGCCATGAACCCGAATCGACACACATCCCCCTGTCCTTGACCTCAAGGCTTTACGGAGTCTGAAGCACATACATTTTGAGGGACCCTCTCAAAGAAAGAAAAAAATGAATTACAGATACAAAATTAGTTATGAATGGAAATATTCATTTAGAATAAGAAAAGAAATTACAAGTTTTTGAGACTTGGAATTAAGGTCCATTTTTCTGTGGTTGCCTAAGGAGTTTGCTAAAATGCTTATGAACAATGGTTCCAATGGCAAGGTGGCTTTTTCCTCACCTGGGTAGGTCTCACCCTGGCAATGCCCAGCACTCACAGGGACCCACTCACAGGGGCCATGAAGCTTAAGCTGCATGGTATTGTTACTGAGAATCCGTAAGAAGCCATTGGCTGGTTACCTGTTATGGCTCCACATTCAGTCCATCCCATGTAAGAAGCTCAGACAATGTTCTGTGGAAAAGACAACATCTGTACTTTGAAATTCCAGTTTCCCACTGAGGGAAAAAAATGTTACTATGGAATGAACAGTGGGCTTGTGATTCTTCCTGCACCTTGACTGCCTCACTTTGTACCTGTCACAGTCTCTGTGGAGAGAAATTCCAGGCCTCTCACTCCCAGCTGTGCAGTTGAAATGCCTGTGTACAAGGTAGGGATGGTGTATCCTCAGCAGCCCACAACTTGGTCCTCAGGCTGCCAACATCACAGATTAAATTTCTCCAAACCTGGCAGCCTGGAACTGTTCAGTAATCATATGACGGCTATAGGCCCGTCGTGGAGTTTCAGGTGTGAGGATATGAGTCAATTGTCCTAAACCTAAGCCAACTGTTGATGAGAGTTAGGAAGTCACAACACCTCTCTGTCTGTTCTGACACTCCTACAGGTCAATAACATTGAATTTGCACTTCAGAAGGGGAACGCTATTTAAAAAATAATCCAGTTGCTTCGGTAGCTGACAGCCAGGATAGTCAAATAATGTGATAAGGGTGTGAACTGTCCATTCCAGCCTCCCAGACAGGAAGAATGGATCACCTCGGGGAGGAGAGGTTCGTAAAGCTCACCTTACAGATATAGAAAACAAACTACTGGTCACCAATAAGAAGAGGGAAGGGGGGAGGGGAAAATTAAGGGTATGGGATTAAGAGATACAAACTACTATGTATAGAATAGATAAGCAACAAGGGTATATTGTATATCACAGGGAATTATAGCCATTATCTTGTAATAATCTATAATGAAGTATAATCTGTAAAAATACTGAATCACTATGGTCTACATTTGAAACTAATATAATACTGTAAATCAACTATACTTTAATAAAAAAATTATTAGGAAAAAAAAAGAAAGCTCACCTTGCAGGTACATGGGAGGCCAGAACAGGCAGACAGCAGGTGGTGATGGGATGCCTAGATCAGAATCCAAGGAGTCCAGTGGAAATAGGGTCGTCAGATAAAATACAGGACACTCATTTACTTTCCAAATTCAGAAATGCACTAATCATTTTTTAGTATAAGTACATCCCAAATATTGCATGGGACATATTTATACTAAAAAAATATTTCTTGTGTATCTGAAATTTAAATTGAACTCAGAGTCCTATATTTTTATTTGCTAAGTCTGGCAACACTAGTTGGAAATCCAAATAAAAAGGAAACTAAATTAGCCAGGACCATTCAGTACTAGGAAATATAAAACCATGCCAACTACTTAAAGCAAAAATAAAAACAAATGTTGCACAAATATATGGTCAATTGACTTTTTACAATGGTGCAAATACATTTGAACAAGGAAAAGTGACCAGAACACCTGGATATTTTTATGGAAAGGATAAAACCTGATCCCTATCTTACATCATGCACAATAATTAATTTGAAATACATCATATACCTAAACGTAAATGCTAAAACTATAAAGCCCCTAAAAGGCAAACGTAGAAGAATATCTTTGCAACATAAGGGAGGCAGAGATTTCTTAGGATACAAAACAAAAAGAACTAAGCATAAAAGAAAAATTGATAAATTGGTGTCTTAGATTGAGTTCCCTAAATGCAGAGTTTGAGAGGGGGCCTCTTGTGTGAGTCATTTATTGAGTGAATGCTTGCAAGAGACATCTGTAACAAAGTAAGGGAAGCAGAATAGGGCAGTGGAGGAAGCTCAGCAAAGAAGTGGGGTCAGCTACAGTCCAGCCTCTGTCTAATCCTACAAGGAGCCCCAGGACACAAATGGCCCCTCAGTGTTGTCCCACATGGAGGTCAAGGGACAGGCCTTTTGTACTGCAATAACAGCCAGTCATTTTTCTAAGCCACTTCAGAAGAGAGAATGGCATCCCAGTTATTACTAGATGAGATGGCTCTCTTTGGCTGAGAACAATTCTCCTGAGAAAGCTATTGCCATAAGCCTTTAGCAACCCATGTTCACATTAGCTGGGAATGGGTCTATTACCATTGGAGATCATCAAAATTAGAAACTTCCAATAATCAAAAGATGTCATTAAGAAAATGAAGAATCAAGTCACATATTAGAAGAAAATATTTGCAACTCATGTGTCTGACAAAGGGCTTATATCCAGAATACACTGAAGAAAATCCTACAAACAACTCATGTTTTTAAAATGACCAAAGATCTCATATGTAGAAAACCATGAAAAAAAAAGTTAGAATTAATAAATGTGACAAATTAGCAGGATACAAAATCAACACACAAAAACCAGTTGAATTTCAATACAATAACAATGAACAATCTGAAAAGGAAATCATGAATACAATTTCATTTACAATAGCATGAAAAGAATAAAATACTTGAGAATTAACGTAACCAAAGAGGTGAAACTTTGATTTGCATGATGAAATCTACAAAATATTGCTGAAAGAAATGAAAGAAGATACAAATAAATAGAAACACATACCATGTTTATGAATTGGAAGACTTGATGTTGTTAAGATGTCAGTACTATACAAAGCAATCTACAGATTCAATACAATCCCTAACAAAATCCCAATGATGTTTTTGAAAACAGAAAAACCCATCCTAAAATGCATATGGAATCTCAAAGAACCTCAGATAGCCAAAACAATCTTGAAAAAGATAAACAAAGCTGGAGGACTCACAGTTCTGGATTTCAAAACTTACTTTATAGGTACTGTAATCAAAACAGTGTGGTACTGGTATAAAGACAGATGTATAGATCAATGGTATAGAATAGAGACCCCAAAAATAAACTCTTGTGTATATTGTCAAATAATTTTTGACAAGGGTGCAAGACCATTCAATGGGGAAAGGACAGTCTCTTCAACAAATGATACTGAGAAAACTGGATATTCACATAGAAAAAATAAAGTTGAACCCTTACCTAAAAGGCAACTCAAAATGGATTATAGATGCAAGGTAAGACCTAAAATTATAAAACTCTTAGAGGAAAACAGGGCAAAACTTCATAATATTAGATTTGGCAATGATTTCTCAGATTTGACACCAAAGGCACAGTCAATGTCACCACCAGCAACAACAGAAATCATGTTGTGGTTTGCAAATCATGTATCTGATAAGTGATTAATATCCAGAATATATAGAAAACTCCTAAAACTCAAAAACAAAAAACATATAACCCAATTCAAAAATGGACCAAGGATTTTAATAGAAATTTCTCCTAAGAAGATATAAGAATGACCAATGAAATGAAATGAAATGGCACTCAACATCACTAATCATTAGGGAAATGCAAACCAAATTACAATGAGATATCATCTCATACCCATTAGTATGGCTAATGTCAGAAAAATAGAAAACAAAAAGTTTTGGAGAGGATGTGATGAAATTGGAACACTTTTTCATTATTGGTGGGAATATAAATGATACAGCAGTTGTAGTAAACAGTATGGTGGTTCCTCAAAAGAAAAAAAAAAAAATAGAATTACCATGCGATCCAGCAATTTCACTTCTAGATATAGATTTAAAAGAAATGAAAGCAAGATCTCAGGGTGATATTTGTACACCCATGTTTATAGCAGCATTATTCACAATAACTAAACTATGGGAGCAACCCAAATTTCCATTGTCAAATAAATGAATTAACAAAATGTGGTATATACATACAATAGGATATTATTCAGCCTTTAGAAGGAAGGATATTCTGACACATGCTGAAACATGAATAAAACTTGAGGATATTATGCTAAGTGAAATAAGCCAGTCACAAAAAGACAAGTGATTCCACTTAGATGCAGTACTTAAGTAGGACCATAGAGACATGGAGTGGAATGGTGGTTGCCAGAGGCTGGGAGGCGGGGGCAATGGGGAGTTAATGTTTAATGAGTGTAGAGTCTCAGTTTTATAAGATGAAAAGAGTTAAAGAGATGGATGGTAGTGATGGTTGCACATCATGAATGTATTAAAAACCACTGAACTGTACATGTTAATATGGTTAGATAGTAAATTTCACATTATATGTATCAAAATTAAAAAATTGGGGGGAAAAAAGGGCAAATGACCTTTATAGGCAAAATGGCTACAATTAAAAAGACTGAGAAAACCAAATATTAGCAAGTATGTAAACCAAGTGAACAGTAATGCATTGCTGGTAGGAGTGTAAAATGGTACAACCCCTTTGGAGACTGGAAATTTCTAATAAACATAACTATATACTTACTTCAGGAAACAGTAATTGTACTACTAGGTATTTACCCTCCCATCACCAAGTTAAAATATATATCCACAAACAAAACCTTATACAAGAATGTTAAAATGTTCACATTAGCTTCTTTCATAAAAGCCAAAATCCAGAAATAATCCAGTACCAATCAACAGGTATTGGAGCATAGTGATACCATAAATTAAAACTCAGCAATAAAAGGAACTAACTATTGTTTAAAACTCAGCAGTAAAAGGAGCTAACTACTGTCGTATGCAACAACACAGATAACATATTGAATGAAAGAAAAGAAACACAAGAGAGAAACCATTCAATGATTCGATTATATGAAGTTCAAGAACAGTCAAAACTCATCTATAGACATAAAAATCAGAACAATGGTTGCTTCTAGGGTGAAAGATGGGAACTGATATGAAAGGGTCATGGAGGAACTTTATAAGGTGATGGGAATATTTTGTCTTGAAAGGAGTGGTGGGTTACAAGAATGTATACATTTGCTAAAATGTATCATGCTGTACACTTAATGTCTATACGTTTTATAATATAAGGTATACCTCAATAATTTGTATTAGTTTGTAATATAACTAAGATGCCAAGGGCTAAATGGGATTCAGGGATATCACAATACTGGAGTTCAGACAAGCTCATCAGCTACCTCTCTCTCTCTCTCTGTTTCTTTCTCTCTCTCTCCTTTCCCTCTCCCTCTCCCCTTTTCCTCTTCTTGCCTCTTCTTGTCTCTGGCTTTATTCTGGATCCACTTACTCCACAGAGCCATAAGATCGTTCCCACCATGCCCTTGGGGATCATGACAGAGTCCACAATGTTGAAATCACCCTGGGACTAAAATTCTGTATTGGCTGAACTTATACACTTAAGAGAAGAAACTCGGCACAACGTGATTCTTATTTTAATCATGCTTCATAGCTAACTGGCTGGTCTGCTGAAGTCATTCCGGGCAAACCAATCTTAGAGCAAATACTGGTCATGCTTCTCTAATCCAGGGAGGTAAATTACTAATTTGGAGATTGCCTTCAGCCCATTTAAAAGAATACTCACATTTTACTTGGAACAGCTCATTTATCTGGACATTTATTGCTGTTTTTATAAAAGTCATGATAGGCCTTAAACATATCACAGCCAGGGGTCTGAGACAGACACATTATTGATTTTGCTCTCTGAAGATGTCACATTGAGAAAGGGGATGACTCTGAGCTTTATCATGGTGGAACCATCGTACCTAACCAAAAAGTAAACCTCTGTCGCTCCACTCCATTTACAAATTTGGTTTGACTTCTATGTGCTTCTCTTCCTGCAAAAGTTCAACAAGAGTTTCTAGAAACTATTTGCCCTGCAGTCCCTAAATAAAATTGTCAGATAATTTTCTTCCTGAGCCTTTGGCCAGCTGGGGATTTTTTTTTTTTCCTACATCCTTTTTTTAAACTAAAATCTAATTTCCTACATTTGCTCCTTGTATTTCCTAACTCAGGAAAATTCACCCTCCTGAAGTTCCTTGCTTGACTTCTTTTCCTCCTGTCTTCCACAGTTCACTTAGGAGGTCCAAGCTCAGGACTCAAGAGGGAATGATTTTGGATACAGTCACCCACTAGGCTCTGTCTAACTACAGTCCACAGATTTGTTTTTGTAAATAAGGTTTTATTGGAGTATAGCCCCGCCCTCTTCTTTACATATTGCCCGTGTGGCTCCTTTCATGCAACAGTGGCAGAAATGAAAGGTTGGAATGGTACAGTACTACTCACAATCCTAAAATATTTCCTATCTGACCTTGCAAGGAAGTTTGCCCCTCCCTGACCTACACCCTCACCTTCTCATGCTTCCCTCCACAATGCTAGATCTCGAACATTCTCCTTGGAATGGAAGTGGTCTATCAGGAGCTTAACAGAAAAACTAAGTCATATGGGGCTGGCCATATCTATTATGAATGTTATTGATACAGAAAAGTGTGTTATGGGGAGGCCACTTCTCCCAACACTTGAATGACACTGGAGGACAAAGCATGCCAGCAATTGTCTCCAACTCACTTACCCAGCCATTCAACCTTTCTCCATCAGATCTCAGTGGAAATTAAATTTTTATACAGATGTAAACATGTTCTAGTGTATGAACATTAAACTCTAAGGAACATTTTTTCTCTGAAACCTTTTGTTAAAGCTAGCAATAAGAATTATATAGAAAATTCTTTTAAAAAATACTAAAATATATTTTTTGACCATGGAAACAACCTTGAAAAGTCAATAAACAGCTTGACAATGGAAACCTGGTGTGGGAAGAAGTTTGGTCATGAAGAATCTAGCAGAAACTAGGGACTCACAATGGAGGCTAAGAGAATACAAGGGAGTTACTCCACCCTAGGTTCATGATGTGCTCAAGAGGAGGAAGGGCTGTTTTGAGATGGATTCCTGCCCAGCCATCTGTAATGAAGGTCCCAAGGAAGAGGTAATAAACAGTAAGCACCACCATGTGAATGCTCCCATGAGAGCTGATGTTTTAGGATTGCCCATCCTCTCTTCTCTGAGATAGATGACTGCAAACAACTAATGGGCAGAGCTGGGCATGGCTCAGCACTGACACCAACAGTCCAACAAGCTTCTCACCATTATCACCTCCATCAAAGTCAAAGCACAGCAGAGGCCCCAGACCTGTTCCCAGTCCTCTTTACCTCTCCCCAAAATGAGGTGGTGCTTATAATGCCCATGCATCTTTCACAGCTTAATATTGATACATCTGGGTCCACAAACAGTGTTATGCAACTAGATTAATTCAATAGAGAATTGAAGTATGTGCTTTTCTTCCTAGCTTCTGGGTAGACTTCCATTACTAAACTAGTCAGTTCTTTCAAGGTTGCATCCATCCAAGTGGCCTGACCCACCTTGGAAAGTACTCACAGAACCAGTATGAGTTCCACATTTTTGGGAATGACGAAAACATATGGGTCTGGGAAGTTTGGAAAACTGGTTATTTTTATTTAAAGTTTAAGATTACCTAACAGCTCTTTACAAACACGGCTGTGGTTTGCAGGTCAGTTCCTCATCTCTGGATCTGGGCCTTGTGCTCAGGTGATGTTTGTGGAAAACAATAAATATGTATATTATGGAATAAATAATAAATTTATTTACATTTATCTAATCTAAATAAATTTACCACATTGTATATTTCATTCTATATCTTGGTATTTCCACTACATTTTAAGTTGTTAATGTATTGTTTCATTTATTTAAGATGGTAACATTAGTACATATATTCATGGTCTGTTTGTTTTGATTGCTGTGTGTCATTCCATCCATTATGAGAGATATTCAGGTTACTTACAATTTTCCACAATTACAAACCCTGCTCTGTGGACATCTTTGTCATCATATCCATCTGCCATGGGCAGGAGTTTCCCTAAAGCATATTTACATTTCAATTCCCTGTTTACTATTAAGTTTAAACGCTTTATCATATGATTGGCCATTCAGATTTCTTCTTCAGTAAACAATCTGTTCATATTCTTTGCTTATTTCCTATTGTTTTTATTCTTGCTTAATACTAGGTATTCCACATGTAACCTGACTACTAATCGTTAACTTATGTTTTGGGTTACAAATATTTTTGGCCAATGCGAGGCTTATCTTTCAACTTTTATTAGTGGTTTTGTGATAGTGAAGTTTATAATTTTAGGATTCAAATGTATCCTGATTTTTATCTATTATTTGTAATTTGTATATCTTATGTAAGAAAATGTTTTCTATGCAAAAATTATGAACAGATTATTCTATATTTTCTGAAGGTTTGAAAGTTTTAGCTTTCATTGTTTTATTTGTAATCCATTTGAAAGTATTGCTTCTAGTTACTGTTCCCATGTGTATATCCTGTGGTCCTCATGCCATGTATGACAGAGTCTATCATTTCTGTACTAATTTGCAGTACTACCTCTGTAATATAGCAAGTTCACATAGATTGCTGGGTCTGCTCCTGGAATGTCTATTATGTATATTTATTCCAATATTTTAGAATCAACTTGTCCAGTCTAACCAAAAAAACAAAATATATTTTGGGGGTTTTAGCTGACATCTAATTTACTTTATAAACTTAATTTAATAAGATTCAAATACTTATAATGTTAAAACATCCCATCCAAGAACATAATAATTTTTCTTAATTTAGAATTTTCCTTTTGTTAGATTCAGTACTAATCTAACATTGGTTTTTCTGGGTGTGTAACATCATTTTTGGTTTTTATATTATTATTTTTTTCTGGGTTTTTCTGGGTGTGTTTGGTTTTTCTGGGTGTGTAACATTGGTTTTTCTGGGTGTGTAACATCATTTTTGGTTTTTATATTATTATTTTTATGATGATCTTAAAGCTAGCAAACTTGTTGAACTTCCTTATTAATGCTAATAGTTGATCTAGATACTATAAATAATGTCAGTTCTTCCTTTCAAATATTAATATCTATTTCTTCTCCTAGTATTATTGTATTATCCAGAACCCTCAACACAATGACGAATGGTGGCATTAAAAGCAGATATCCCTGTCTTGTTCCTGATCTTAAATAGGTGAATCTTAAGAATTTTCCTTGTTTTGTAGTATTAGTAGAAACCATTTAACCAAGTAAGGAATGCCCTTCCCATTTATAGTAGACTAAAAGTTTTTATCATATCGTTGAATTTGATCTAATGATTTTTTATATGTACTGAGATTTTAATGTTTTCCCTTAATCTGGCAAATCAGTAATCACATTAATAAATATGCTAATATTACAAATTTTTTCATCCCTGGGTTAAATTTTACTCTTTTGCAATACATTATTTTTAATACATTGTTGTATTTAGTTTTTTAATATTTTGTATGGAACATTTACCTTTACATCTATTAGTGACTTATGCTATCCTTATCTATATTTAATAACAAGATTATATTGGCTTTGTAAATGAGTTGAACAGGAGTAGTTTCCCTTCTTATTTAGTTTCTGAATTATTGCAAATATAAGAATTATCTTTCTCCTGAAGCTTTGGTAAACTTACCTGTGAAATCATCCAAGCCTGATTATTTTAGGGATCGTATTTCTTGTTTACTATTTCATCTTTTTTTTTTTTTTAATTTTTGTTTTTCATTTGCTCCTTCTGTATTTTTTTTTAAGTTTATTCTTGAAGTAAGAAATTTTTGACTTGTATTGGTTCATTCATTTTTAACCTTTTTTTCTCCCAATATAAGCACTTAGCATTCAAATTTCACTCTAAAATACTCTTACAGCTGCATTTACAAGTTTTGTTATACAAAACCATTTTTGTTGCTTATTTCTAAATACTTCAGCAATTTCCATTTTGTTTTCTCCTGTAACTCATGAATTATTAAGAAGTGTGTTTTATGTTTTACATTAGTGTTTATGGTCGGCATCCTCGAAGATGGCCTTCAGTGACACCACCTCCTGGTAAGAGTGCTTTTCTGCAGTCACCTCCCTATGAATGTGGCTGGATCTCCTAACCCTCCTCTAGAACTCCTTTCTGGTGAATTTATTATGGACAAAAATGATAGAATGTGCCTTCCAGTTTAGCTTGCAATAAGACCCTCTCATGCTCTCTTGCCCCCTCACTCCGCAGGATGCCACCTGCCATGTTGTGAGTTGCCCTTCCATGAGGCCCACGTGGCAAGGAGCTGAGAAAGGTTTCAAGCCGACAACATGGAAACAACTGAATCCTGCCAACAACCACGTGAATGAGTTTGGAAGTGACAAGAGATGTGTTTCTGATTTAAAATGAATTACATAGCTGTATCTGTCCTTCATGTTAATATTATACTCATATTAATAATTATATTGTCATAATTAAGTATGTATGTATAATTATATCATTATGTGTTATACCAGCAAGAAAATGAGGTTAGATGCTGGGCAAACTTACATCAAATTCCTGCTTCATCACTTATTCAACCTATGTGCATTCATGGAAATAGTGTTACCTTTTCTGAGGGTTGTGGGGGTTATGCTGATCAAGTAAGACAATACTAGGAAAGCCTAGCATATCGTACATGCAACACATTTCTGAAAAATATTTTTTAATCGTAGGCAAATAGAATATATGAACTAGAACCTAGAATTATTTTCTATCTTTGCCACAAATCAATCCGAGACTTTTGTTTGGATACGTATTAAAGACTTAGAGACACTTCTTTGTGAGTAGACAAAATGTATAATGTATTTAAGGATTCTCCAACTTTTGGACTTTTATTCTCTTATGATGTGTATATTTTTATTGCAGTGCTTACCAAATTGAATTAGTGTTATTTACTAAAATATTGACAATATTTAGAAATTTTGAAGAACAATAAATGAAATTAGAAGTTCTTGGGAAACCATAACCACATGGTTGCAAAATGTTCCGTTCCCCTAAGGTCTTACTATTTCACTATAAGCACTAAAATCCTCTATAAATTGAACACCTTAACTCTTCTTTATGTATTTATTTATTTTTTAAATTTTATTGAAGTATAGTTGATTTACAATGTTGTGTTAATTTCTGCTAAACAGCAAAGTGACTCAGTTATACATATGTATATTCTTTTTCATTATGGTTTATCACAGGATGTTGAATATAGTTCCCTGTGCTATACAGTAAGACCTTGCTGTTTATACATCTTATACATAATAGTTTGCATCTGCTAATCCAAAACTCCCAATACTTTCCTCTCCCACCTTGGCAACCACAAGTCTTGAACACCTTAACTCTTTATTATGTTCAATTTCCCTTTAACAATCACATATTTCATTTGCTGATGTAGAACAGATAACTACCCAACTCAAATATTCCTTGTTCATGACCAAGGTATGTTGAATTGTTCACAAGTGTCATTAAGAGATGGAAGGAGAGATATTTGCAAGCTAGAGAAAAGAGAAGAGGTAGGACAAGAGGAGGATACAGTGGATGTATGGCCATGGAGAATGAGATCTCATCAATTTTGAACAAACCAGGAGCCTATTGGTTGGAACCAACTGGAATGTAACTGTGTCGGGGAACAGTAGGAAAGGGGAAAGCTAGAAGGTGACTGCAAGCCTTAGCCTAGTGGGTAACATTATTCAAAACCCAGGAAGCCCAAATCAACCACAGATCCAGGAGGCAGGCACAGGCACTTAGCAAATGCAAATAGAGAAAAAAAGCTGAGAGCCAGGCGCAGGGGAAGGAAAAAGTTGGCACCTGGAACACAAGTGCAGCCAAGAGATCTGTAAAATTTACAGTCCTTTAATATGGATGCCTGTTTGGGTAACAGAGAACACAGTGGGCAGGGAGGGGAGTGAGTCATGGAATTACAGATAACAGGGAGGCCAGAAAAGACTCTGAGCTAAAGCAGAAGTAATAGAAGTAGGGAAATTACCAGGTGACATTGTCATCCTACACAACTAGTCTCCTGCCCAGGTAAGGAAGAGGGCCTGAGGCAGTGTACACTTTATCTGTTATTCGGATGGGTGATTCTTGAGTCAACAGATGATAACAGAAGAAGTATCTATAATGAATTTTTTTATTTTATAAATGAGAATAAGCTTCAAGACGAGTTTAGGTTGGGAAAACACAAGCATGTGTTGGTTGAATTCAAACTATTTCTTAATTGAATTTGAATATTTGCACATATAATCCCCATTTCTAACTTCAAGCAAAATTATTGGTAATATAATAAACGGATGGGCATATTGACCATCATTAGTTTATTGCCTTAGAGGAACTTCTTTAAACTAAACATCTTGTTTTCTAAATTAGACATACAATGCACAGGCAATATATTTTTATCTCTTCACATCTGGGACTAAGCAGTATCTGTCAGGAAACTAGATTTGGAAACTTGAAATTGTTTAGCCAGATTAGCCCAGGATTGTCTCAGTACAACAAGAGTGGTCTGGAGAAGCTCCATTATGGCCTCCTAGATGTTGGCACATCCCAAGAGGTGAGCCAGAAACAAGAGGGACTACAGGAATCAGAAGACTTGAGCTCTCATAGTCACTCTGCCTTCATCAAGTTGTGTGACCTTGGATCACTCCCTGACCACTTCTGAGATTCTGCTTATGCTTTGATGAATGGGGAAAAAACATCACTGGCCTTTAGCCATCTCCCATCTCTCCACAAAAGTTGAATGTGAAGTTGCTATGAAAATTCTCAAGATCTCTGTAAATACAACTAATATTTTTATTAGTGGTTTAGGAAGTATAAGCACCTATGTAAGAATTTGCAAATTTCTAAAAGCAGTATGTGTTTGGGAGTGTCCTAAGTTCTAGGAATTGTGTATGTCTTAACTCTTGCCATGTGTCCTCCATCCAAATATATCCTCTAAGAGAAATAACTATATATCACCTTTTAATGGCAATGAAAATATAGGAATATGCTGCAGAAGCCAATTGCTGAATATCAGAATTAAGTCCAAGGGAAATGCCAGGTTGGCTGGAATAGGATGTCCAAAGCCAAAGGCAGTTGATGAGATAATTAGAATAAAGAAATAGAGCCAAACAGAGGTTAGAGAATTAAAGAACTAACAGGGCAGAGAAGCAGATCATAGAGGATGAAAAGGGAGGTGGTCCAGTTAAAGAATGGCTGAGTTTTTACGTAATTCTACCAAAGACTTGCATGGGCACTTAAGGTCCATTTGCAAATTCCGGCCCAGCTGAATCTCAGGACATGAGATCTATATTATAATTATTTCTGTTCTATCAGGCTTTGACAATCTGTGTTTAAGTTCTCTAGAGCATCATTTACCTAAGGTTATATCTACACTTGTGTAAGAGCGAGCTACATCATTAGAAATTTGTATTATATAAATTAAAGTTGTACATTTTAAAAAGAGGAGATATGCATAGTTTCTGAGTAAGAAGCATGGTCATCAAGCGGTCCAACCCCTCAAAATGCTGGATTAGGCACCTGGTAAAAGGCACAGGAAAAGCGGGATGAGGTGAGGAAGGTAGAATGAAGGACACCCTCTATGTGAACTCTATGTTGGATTAAGACCGTTAGATTTGGAGCCCCTTGAAAACTGCCTACATCTGACACTTACTATCAAGGTTCTAATTATAATGCTAGGGGCAGATTAAAGTAAAGAGGAGAAGGAAACCAGGACAATCTATGATTCAAGTGAGATTCTTCAAACTCAGGATACAAAGTTACTCTTCCTATATTTGACCCAAGTTAATAAATCTTATCATGGGGACTGGTCCCAAGGCTGTAATCAGAACCCCCCAAGGAGCTTTCCAAAGCCACAAGTTCCTGAGACCATGCTACCCTACCTTTACTAATCTGGATCTCCTCAAATAAATCTGTAAATCAATTAGCGTACTACTGAATGAAAGTAAATGAAGACCTATCTCAGAATGGTTTAAATAAAATAACGTAATATCTTATACAAGTAATTCAGAAGGAGACCACCTCAGTAACATCATCAAAGACCCAGGAACTTTCCTCACTGCATCTTCAGTGTGCTGGCTTTTGTCTTTAGGCTGTCCCCTCATGTGACAATGATTGTCACAGCTCACATCTTTACACAACATGACCACTACCAGAAAAAAGAGTCCCTTTCTTGGTCCTTTGTCTCCCCATTTGACTTACCTTCACTCCCCTTTGGTCAGAATTGCATCACAGGTCCATTCTCAAATAACCCCTGGTTAAAGAAATGGAATTAACACAATTTGTAACTGATTAAAATTCTCCAGTCTGGACTTGGGATAGGTCAAGTCTCACCTGACATATATGACTGCCTTGCTACTGAGGGATGCCGTGGGGAAGTATCGGTCGGATGGGCAACAAAAAATGCGCACCAAAGCCTGCATTTGTTAAAGATCTGATAAATTTTAGGCTATCAGCCTGGCATTGGTCTATGGGAATTCAATTTCCTGATTTCCATTAGGTTATATTTCACCTTGTGATTAAATACTTAATAGCACAGGGTTGTAGAGTGATCCTTTTTCCTACTTCTGCACAGAATTCCACACCAATCCAGAATACGGGTGGCTTGGAAAGATCAAAGGGAATCTTTGTTGTCCTGACCAAGGTGACTACTGCCTTCAGTAATATTGACATGGCCTTCTCAAACAATGCTGCAAACAGAAAATGCAAAATATAGGTTAAATGTAGCTATTTCATTAGTACCCCAGAGGACATGCTGTCATTCCCCAAAATATTGAATTGGGAGTAGTGACATTGCAGGACAACTAGAAGTCCTCAGTGGAAGATTGGGCTAAAAGCAGAAAATGTAAGCTTTTATTAGTAAATATTTGCTTCAAAACCAAGAAGTCATCTGGGAGATTTTAGATAGATTAGATAGATAGATAGATAGATAGATAGATAGATAGATAGATAGATGATAGATAGATGATAGATAATACATAGATGAACAGATTGTAGATTCTCATTATTCACAGATTCTACATTTGCCAATTCACCTACTTGCTCATTTACTCAAGGCACTTTTTTGATCATTTGTGATATTATGTGCAGAGTGGCAAAAAATTTGAGGCACCTGACACCTGCCCAATTCCCAGCCAAGGCTGAACAAGGTGATGTTCTGTCTTCTTGTGTCTGCTCTTATACTGTAAACAAGTGTCCTTTTCACCATACATCTCACTAGATTTTGCATTTTGTGTCTTTTGTTGGTGATTTCATGTTTAAAATGCCCCCCAAACATAGAGCTAAAGTGCATGCTAGTGATCTTAAGTGCAAGAAGGATGTGGTGTGCCTTATGGAGAAAATATGTGTGCTAGATAAGCTTCATTCAGGCATGAGTACTGCTGGTCATGAGTGCAAATGTTAATGAGTAAACAATATATATTAAATAAGGTGTTTTAAACAGAAATACACATAAAAGTTTATGCATTGATTGGTTGACTAAAATGTTGAGACCAGAGGCTCACAGGAACTTAACCCTGTATTTCCTCTAGGAACAATGATTCAGCATTCACCAAGTGTTCAGGGTGAGTTTATAGAACATAATTACCACAAAAAATGAGACTCAACTACACACACATATATATAAAATATTAATTATATATAATTAACTGTATATAATATCAATGAATAATAATTTATATGTAACTATGTATACATATATGTGTATATGTATATATATATATATATAATCTCTCTAGTAAAATTATTTTCAGAGAGCATCTAAATTTTTTTGTATTTCCCTCTAGTACCTCTGCATCATCAGGAATAAATAACCTTGTTGTATGCCAGGGTCCAGAATTTAAAATAAGGAATTGGCTCTATGGGTGTTAGAATGCTTAAAGAACAAAACAAAACAAACAAACAAACAAAACAAAGAAAAGAAACACTTAGTTATTTAACCCAAAGATAATAACCGTGGGAATAAAGGGAAGTGGTTGTGGGATCTGGGACCTCAGAGGAGAATCTCCATGGTGTTCAGGCTCAGACCTTCAACAAAGGACCACCTCTGAGCTGCTGCTCAAACCTCTAGGAAGGCTTAATGAGGCAGATTCTGTAAGTGGCAAATGAAGCTGGGGCAGGAAGCAACTGCACTGTTATAGCAACACTGAAAGCAACAGGAAGCAAAGGGAGAAGATCTAGTCCCTCCTTCATTCTCCAGTCTTGCCATCTCTCCCTGTCACCCACTTTAGGCAGAGCCAATAACAGATGCTAACAGGGGCAGCTGGCAGAGCTGAAATGTGGTTTCAGGATCTCCCCCTCCATATCACAGAAGGGGGGGTTGAAGCTGAGAGACAACAAGTCAATGACTGGCATTGGAAACAATAGGTAAATGACTAGCATTGCATTAGCATCCTTCCTCTCAGTCTCCAGTAATATATACCCAGGGAAACAATGGTTTTAGCTAGAGTTCACTCAAGAAATATACTGGGAAAAATAAGTTATATAATATTGAAACTGAGCAGGACCTTGTGGGGTTTCTGGGCACAAAAGCCCTTCTGTGTCTCCTTCCCTGAGTTCCAAAGGACAGGTTCAAATAGTTGCTAATCAGGGAAGGGAGGAGATGTGGGAACTAAGGAGGAGCAGTCAAGAAAAAATAGTGCAGTCTTGGAGGCAGAGTCCTGGCTTCCCATCAAGAGATATACGTAACAATATATTTGAGCTCTTCTGCAGAACTAAGACCCCCAACAAATGGAAGATATTAACTACTTGATGAAACTTTCTTCATTCCAGAGGTCACAGTTTGCCCATCACCACCTGATGCCAGATGATCTCTGGATTGCAGGACTGCCGGCCCTGCCCACACCCTAATCCTTATCAACAACCCTGCCCCTGGGCAATGAGGCAAGGTCCTGGTTCCTCCTGAAGGGATAAATATAATAATATCTTTAAGTTCTTCCGCAGGAACTAAGGCCCCCACCCAGGTGGAGGCTAGTAACTTTAGGCTGAGCACAATATTCCTGGAGCACCACCCTGTTACCTCAACACCAACCAATCAGAAGAAAGTCACACACCCTGCAGCCCTCACCCCGAATTTTGCCTATTAAAAACTTCTCCCTGAAAACCATCCGAGAATTCAGGGTTACTGAGCCCAAGCCACCTATTCTTTTTCACTTGGCCCTGCAGTAAAACTTTCTCTGTTGCAAACTCTGACGTTTCCATTTGTTTGGCCTCATTGTGCATTGGGCATAGGAATGTTACTTATGTTCAGTAACATCACTAGAAAAATAAAATAAACATGAAACGATCACAGTGTATCTTACCTTTTACTCTGTACGTTTCACACCAGCCTGTGGACAGAAACAATACAGATCCGACCTGAAACGTGAGAAAATTGCATAAGTACACATCATATTTCAGAGAATTCTAGTCCTGAGTATACTAAATGCATTTTTTTTAACACTGTTTCCTATATGTGGGCTTAAAATTTTTTTATCAATGAAAATGTGAGTACTTTCTATTAAGTAAAAATGTCTGCAAGAGTTCTTGCCATTAGGCTGTGAAAATACACTTGGAAATAAGTGAAGACATTTATTGCCAAAGCATATGATCTTTATTGGGATTTCATCACTGAGTAATTAAAAGATTGATTATGTTTTGTCAGCGGTTGAGACAAAGTTTGAATCTGAAGTGAATAGAGGATTTCATTTTCCAACTCTACTGCTTACTTATCAGCTTTCATAGAGGAAATTTGCAAAATAATACTGAATACGTTGCTGTGCATCAGATTCTTTGTGATTGGGATGCTGACTCTTCTCTTTTAAGTGCCCATAAAGATCACCTTTCACAGGGACCACAATAGAAGGGAGACGCAAATAAGGAAAAGAGGAAATAACTGGACTGTGTCTTTTTATCCTATGAATTGATTTCCTACTCCTACTTATCACAATGCTATGAAAGAATAGGAGCCAGAGATATTAGCTGAAAAACAGAGAGGAAAAAACCTCATTTGCCAGCCTCTTTAGCAATGTTGAGGTTCTCATTCATTTTTCTCAAGTATTAAACTTCTAGTTTAATAAAATATCACTACTTGTAAACCACCTCCAACCCCATCTTCCAGCCCACCATAAAAATTCTTATAATGAACAGAGGGGATTTATTATCTCTCTCTCTTTCTCTTTCCCTCTCTCTCTCTCTCTTTCACACACACACACATACACACACACACAAACATACACACGTGCCCACACACGTACACACACCACACAGGAAGCAAATTATGTTGCACTGAATGTTATTTCCTGCCCTCCAGCCTGGCTGGTGAAGAGGTTTTATCCACAAAGATATTAAAGAAATGGTTGAAATGAAGCTACTCTTGGCCAATGGGATGGGGTGTGTTAACTATGCCAACTAAAGGTTGGCACTTGCCATCTACCTCTATGAGGATTAAATCACAAGCTGCTGTGACTGCTGACCTTCAACACCCCGTGAAAGGAGTTCAGGGTGGAGAGCAGGAATGAGGCACTCTGTCCTCTGGGAAAAACTGGCAGAACAGGCCTTCAGATAGTTAGATATTTTCAGGAAAAGATTTTATGAGCCCAATTCTTGCATCTCCTCATATCTAGAAAAGCACTAAAATCTTTCATGGTTATGTCTACTCCCCATGACTAACAGTAACCTTTGTGAGACTAGTGGGAACCTTCTGCAAAAAATATGTGCTTGATTGCCTTTACTCCCCCTTCACCAAAATCACATATATACTGCCCTTCCCCCTTACCTCTCTGGGGCAGTTTCTCAAAGCTACCTGAAATGCTATCTCCTGGGCTATAGTCCTCATTTTGCTCCAAATAAAATTCAACTCACAACTCTCACATTGTGCTTTTTTTTTTTTCAGTCAACAACTGAGTCCATCTCTCTCATGTACAGTATTAGGTCTTTCTTCACTCTTAGAATCTGTAGAGTGTGTTGTATGTAAAGGGACAGTTAGTTCTTGCCTCTTTTGTAATTACAACTTAATTAAATCTCTCCGCAGAATGAACTAATGCCAAGGGAGGAAAACTTAAGTCTATCCTGGAGATGGAACAGGGAAGCAAATTTTTCAGTGAAAATGTTGCCCATCATTGAGATATGGAAGGACAAAAGAAGTATTAGACCTGTGAAGGGTGAGGAGAATTTTCAAGTCTGCCTTTGTCCCATACTATTACACTTCTCTGTCTTTCTCTCCCTCATTCTTGAAAAGTGCCATTCTAGGAGCCTAAAGTTAGGGATGAAAGAAGGAGAAAGCCCAGTGTGTGGGTTGAGGAGAGCCCTACATTGTTTTTCCCAAAGGCCATTTGTAGTTTATTTCTAGAAAAGTCAAGTAGGTAAGACTCCTCTGGAATCTGCAGGAAGATGTTCTCTTTTATTAGCATTGTGTCTCAGGGTATGATGGTGAGCTGTGTGGACCTGTTAATACAAGGGATCCTACCACAATAGCAGTATGAAACCATTACACTGTTTCCTTGCTCCATGAAGTACTTACTGTTATGGACCTGCCATCCAAGGTCATTCTGGTTTCAGGGACAGAAGGCAAGTGCTCTGTTAGCCTACAGAGCAAAAAGGAAGCATGAAGTGCAATTCCAATGATCCTGTATCCCGCCTAGAGTCCAGGAGGACGTAATTGTCCTTTGACATGGGGTTCACGTCCAGGGTGTCTTATCTTTTAAATATTTAAATGTATGGTATTGAAACTGCACAACTCAGATGGGATTTGAACCCAGCCAAAGCTCATGTTGGAACTGTCTTTTAATTGAAATTCTCACCTGGTGTCAGGACTTAACTGAAGCCCAGGTTCTTTATGTCTCATTGCAGAAATAATTCAGTGAGAGACAAAGTGATAGGTAAGTAGTGGATTTATTTAGAGAGATACACATTCCATAGACAGGATGCAGCCCATCTCGAAAGGCGAGAGTGGCCCCAGGGCATGGGGTCAGCTTGGAAAGTGAGAGTGGCCCCATAATATGGGGAGGTTAGTTTTTAATGGGCTCTGTAATTTCATAGGCTAATAAGTGGGAGGATTATTCCAACTATTTCAGGGGAAGGGGAGGGGATCTCAAGGAACTGGGCCACCACCCAGTTTTTGGCCTTTTATTGTCAGCCTCAGAACTGTCATGTCATCTGTGAGTGTGTCATTTAGCATGCTAATGTATTACAATGAGTGTATAATGAGGTTTAAGCTCTACTGAAAGTCGAATCTTCCGCCATCTTGAACCTAGTTGGTTCTAACCAGTTTATGTCATATCCTCAATGGCTATGTCATTCTTTTAAGGTTGTGCACCCTGACCCCTTCCCTCATATTTCATTATGTGGTCTCCAGTTGTGCTCTTTCCCTGGGCACGTAAATGTTAGGGCTGGGTATAGGAAAGCCCTTCATAAGCCCTTCCGATGCTGTTAGTCAGAACTAACAGTAATTAACTCTATATCACAATTACTCATGGTCTCTGAATTGTTTGTAAGCCCATAATTTAAAAGCATATGTTTTTAGTAATTTTCCAAGATGTATATGCAAAGGGTGTACCTGTATCTGGATGAAAAACACATCTAAACTGTTGAGGTGGGCAACTCCAATTTAACTGATCTCCAGTTGAGTGTCTTTAATCAACCCCAACACCGTGAGGTGCATTTTAGCCACAGTTGTGTTATATGACGGTAATGGTAATGACAATGATGAATAATAATATAATATTATTATTGTTTTAAAACCGCTACCATTTCTTAAGCATTTATTAGGCTCAAGTTCTAAGGACTTTACACATGTTAACTCATTTAATCTTCACAACTACTCTCTAATATCAATATTATTCATCACCATTTTATAAAAGAGGACACATAAGCACAGAGAAGTAAAGGAACTCACCCAATATCACACAACTAAGAATTGCAGAGCAAGGATTCAACTGCAGACAATTTAACTCCAGAACATGGGCTTTTAACTTACTAGCTTCTGTCAAGTAAGAGTCTGAAGAGGTGAATCCCCCATTTTAAAACATCTGAGGAATTTTGAAATGTAACTCTAAACGACATCACCTTAGCTCAGTGTGGGTATACAGTCACAGGAAGAAAATAAATTTCAGCGAGCTGAGTCCTAGCAGTTCCTATCTAGATAATGTTTGGAAACATTGATCTCATGATGAACTCATTCTATCAGTATTAGGTCAGGACTTTTATCCCATGAAAAAGAAAATTTAAGGAAATGGGCGGGCACGGTATAGTCAGCAGGGGAAATAGAGGAAAAGAGATAATTTACTGGGGGATTGGGATCCCAGTTTGATGAAGGAATAAAGAACCACAGAGGCAAGGCATGTTTTGTTATTTTTAAATAGAAGCATCTTTGGAATAAAAGGTCTACAAACTGAAGCATAATATCAGAATCATTCCTTCCCTGTTCCCACCAATCAGGAAGCCGAAGCTAAAACACGGAAGGTAATGGCTGAAAAAGCCAAGCCAAATTAAGAACGAGCTCTCCGTTTTATATTCCCCTTGGCTCTTTAAAGGAGAGCAGTGATGAAATCCTAGGGCACTGAAATCACACAGTCCCAGGTTCCCTCCCACCCCGGCTCTGTCACTGATTCTCTGACATGACCTTGGCAAGTTACTTTGACTCTGTAGCATGGAGGAGATCCTTACACCCAGCTCATGGTACTGTTTGATGATTAAATGAGCGAGATAATGCATACAAAGTGCTTGAGACAGAGTCTGGCACAGAGCAAGGATTCAATAACATTGGCTGACTCTGGAAGGGATGCTCGACTCTCTTTAATCCCTTCCATCAGCTTCTTCAGCCTGTCCTTCGGCTCAACCTTCAACATGGGCACAGATTCAATCCTCCCACGTCCCTTGCAAAATGACCATGACCATTTAAGCCGCAGCATCTCCTGGTCACCTCCTAACTGGTCTCCTACTTCTTTCCTTGTCCCTTTCAGACAATTCTCAGAGCAGTCAACACATTCTGTTAAAATATATGAACGTAGCAGTCCACTTCACTGCCCAAATCTCCAGTTGTTTTCCATCTACAAAGACTTTACAGCATGCCCCATCCATCGTCACCCCCTTCTTCCTGCTTCAACTCCTACAACTCCCCACCCCACACCCAACAAAGACTCTCTCCTTTACCAAACTCCAGTCAAGATCCTCTGAGCCCTTTCTCAACCAGGCCTCAACTTTGGCCTATAAAGACTTGAACAAACACTAACGTTGTTTCTAACAGCTCAAGGCCACACCTCCCTAAGATGACCCTAGCCCCCTTAAAGTGCCTGCCTGAGAAAACTCAGGGCTGCCAGAAGAACATACTGTCTGTTCCAGCCAGCCCCTGAGGAGAGGGCCCCTGTCTCCCTGCCTCTATGGGAAGCTAGGAGCCTAACTTCCATAAGTGTCAGTTAGCAAACCCAGATGGGTTTTACAGGGACCAACCCCTTCCCACTTTTTGTAATTGTTCCCATCCTTGACTCTCCTGAGCCCCCACTTACCTCCTCCCTACTCCCTCAATTTCCCTTTAAAATGCCCAGTCACCTCTGTCCAAATCAAAGTTGACTTCCGTTCATACTGGCCCCTTTTCCCCATTGCCATGGTATATTACTGATTTAGGTTTGTCCTTACAGTTTTAGCTGGTGTCTAGCTTCATTTATCTTCGACACCTACTGCCCTCCAGTCACCCTGGGTACCAAATGTTCTCCAACTCACCAAGCACAAGTTCTGTCTTAGGGCCTTTTCACCTGCTCTGCCCACTGGCAGACAGACACCTCCTAGTCACAGCTGCATGTTCCTGCCCTTCCTCCCTCAGGACTTTGCTCAGATGTCAACCCTGCCTGACACCCCCAGAAGTGCCTTTTCCCGTCCCTGCTTTATTTTTCCTCCCTATCCCTCACCAACACTGGGCACACTGTATGGATTTTATTTGTGTATTTTGCGTTTATCACCCCTCACTAGATTGCAGGCTCCATGAGGACAAGGATCTGGCACACAGTAGGTCCTTAATAAATGTTTGTCAGATAAATAAATTAATAAGTATTAGCAATTGTTACTTTGCAACAAATATTATTTTTAAATGGTAGTAAGTACTTAAGTGGCCAATAAAGCAATTTAGTCAAAATGGAATAAATCTGAAGTGAGGGCAAGAGAACAGCATATATGTTAATGAGGAAAGCATACCCATTGCCCTCAAGAATCTACTTAAAGGAACATCTGAGGGGGGGAAAAAGTAAAAAAAGACCATTGATGTCTGCATTAAGAGAAAAATTAATCCTGCACAGTAATAACTACAATGGGTTTCAAGATATACCAGAAAATATTTTTCAATTGTTACTTTCAATTTAACCATGTTTTTCAAAGCAGCCATTCGGACAAACTGCTATTTTGCTGTATTTATGAGAGGTGATTTTACTCTCCCCTTCAGTCCCTAAAGTCCCAGAAAACAATGGTCATCACAATGACCTCAAGATTGGTGAAAAATAATTCTGTCAACTGTTTAAGTTATTTAAACAAAGAATTATGTAAATGTCTCATACAGCAGGAGTTATTTATTATTCGTTTTATGCTAGTTATCACAGCAGACGGCTCAGCACAAGTGAATAACGATCAGGAGAAAGAGTCAACATTCCCCACACCAGGAAGGCAGGTGACCTGGACAGTGGAGACAAGAGCTCCTGGCCCAGAGCAGGTATTTCCCTGTGGAATTCGGAGATGAAATCAGGAACCAGGGTAACTGAGGATGAATGTAACAGCACCTCTATTTTCTTATTCCAATCTAAGAAATTTCTCAAAGAAGTGAAACTTCATGTCTGGACTGTCCCTCTGGCCTCAGGGGTTAGTGACACACTCAGTGCATAAAGCCCACAGTGCACTCACACCTCTGGGATTACACATCTGCTCGCCACCCCAGCCCAGATGCTCTGGCACCACCTCTTTAACGCATGGGGGTGTTGTCAGGCATAATGACAAGCCATCTGAATAATGACACCCACCCCATTGGTAGGGTGTAAATGAGACAGCCGCCTGCCCCATCTCACAATGCAGAAGTTGAGGCACAACAGTCTTCTGAAGCTACAGTCTGTCCTGTCATAAATCTCAGTGTCATGGATGAGAGAACTCCCCTTTACCTTCCAGGTGGCACCTGACTTCTCACCTGTCACCAAGGCCCACTTGCAACAGCCAAACCCTAGTCTATAAATTCCCTATCAAGGATGGCCCAGCCCTTTGAGGTCCAGATATGGAAACCCGATCCCTCCAAATGTCAGCATCGTGCCTGCCAGAGGGAAGGCAGAACACCTGGGCTCTCCCGCCTGGGTCAGGTGCGGCTCGCTTTCTCCCATCAGGGCTATGATTACTGTGGTTCCCTCGGCTTCAGAACAAGAGCACCAAGGCTGCGCAATACACCATTCTCACTCGCCACGCGCCAAGCTATTTATAATCAACGGGATGCCAGGCTTGCACTGAGAAGTGTTACACTTGCCGAAAGTTGTACTGCAATTTTAGCAATCTCTAACCGAAGACACCAGCTGACACAGATCGTCCTCGTTGGGTGTGGGGGGCGGAGCAGGGAGTGAAAGCGCTCAGGAAGAGGAAGGCTGTAATTTGGATTTGTGTGTTTTATTTATTTTATAATTTTTTTTTTTTTTTAACCTGGGATGCCATTTAGAAATCTTAAAGGGACTCTTCTTCTCAGCATCCGCTGCACCCAGCTGTCTTGATTAGTGTCTCTGCATATGCTGGTCAGATCCCGGGATTAATGATGGCTAATTTGCCCGAGGTTGGTGCAGCCCAGGCAACAGACTCTGCACGACCAGCTTTTGCTGCCATATGGGCAGAAGCAGCTGTTTCAATTACTTTCAGTGCCCAGATGTGTCAGACGAGCCACCAGCCCTCTGCGGGGTACATCAACCGCTCGGCAGCTAATTGCTTCAATCACTGTGGAAGTGCAATGCTGGGTACTGTGAAAGGGGGTTTTGGGGACAGCCGAGTGCCAGCTGTCGTCAGGACTCACAAGGCCAGCAAGCAGAGACGCTGTGACTAGACTTCAGCTTCCACTGGCGGGCCCTCGGCATGACACCTGGGCTGGCTGTGTCTTTGTCAGGTGCCCACCATGCAAGGGTGGACAGAGGCAGGTAACACGCCCTGGGCTTGGATGTATCTCCCTCCCCATGAACCATATATGCTGGGAGCACGTGGGGCTGTGCTCTGTGACTACTAAAGAAATCAAAATTTACGAGATTTCAATTAACAAGCAATTCAGGTTGGTTATTTGAATCTGAAGCTTCAAGGCACATAGCATCCCATCCTGGCGTCCAGATAGTGATCAATGGATCAATGTGTGTGTTATGGTTTCTAGTGTATCAGACTGAGGCAAGAGGGGAAGGGAAATGAAAGGCCAGCCCTGCATCCTCCGTGGTTCTTGGGAAAAGAAATCAGAAAGAAATGTCAGGCAAAGATGTGTCCTCCCATTGTTTGGAGCAGGAGTGATGAGGAGAAAACCTGGGATAAATAGGAAACTGTTATCATCATAATAATACCTCTGTTTAGGAAAAGAATAAACATTTGTTTTGTGCTAATTCTATGGTAATCAGGGTGATTGTACTGTACTTAGCTGCTGGTGTTGCCATGGTTATTCCAAGCAGATTGTGGTTATTAATGGCCTAGAATAATCCACAGTGTTCAGTTTGACACCCTTCATCAGCAACATGAGTATTAACTTCATGGCTACATCCCAGCGATTTTGGAGCCCAAAATAAGTTTGCTCTTTCTCAGCTTTGTATTATGTGGCATCTCATCTGTACTATGAAATGTTTTTCTCCCTTTCTTCACATTGCTTCTCTTCAAACATGTTTTTACCACAGGTCTATAGTGTAATTAACAGAACTCAGCATTTTTCAAATTGATCTATTGATGAATATATATTAATATAACTTAGCAAAAAAAAAAAAAAAAAAAAAGAGTATTGAGGGAATAGATGTGTAATCTGTGTTGAGGAACCATTCTTGAGTAGCCAGGCCATGGAGCCTATGAACTACCCATCTCAGGCACAGTAAACCAGAGTTTAAACCAACATTTATATCTCTGAGTCGAGTCATCCCTGATTCTATAACATAATCACTGATTCTCACTCTCCAGCTGGACACTCAAAGCAAGTCACTACTTTTGTTATTATTGTGTGTGGTGGTGCTGGTGGTGCGGGCGGTGCTGGTGGTTGGTGGTATATGTTTCTGTGTGTTTAAGTTGATAACATCAAGAGCTATATTTCTTAAGAAAAACATAACAGAATTCTTAGACACTGAGTAAAAATGAGCATTGATCAAAATGTTTGTGACCATGAGGACCAGAGGAGTTGCATCAGCTCTTCCTAAAATCAGGAAGATGGCATGTGTTTATCAGTTATCTGTGGCTGCGTAACAAACAACTTTGAAACTCAGTGGCATAAAACCAGAATGACTTCCTATTTCTCATGCTTCTGAGGTTGGTCTGGACAGTCCTGCTCCCCACACCATTCACAGGAACCCCTCAGGAGGTGGCAGTCAGCTGATGCTGGGTTGGGCTGTAAGGTCACCAAGCAGGCCTCCCACACCCATGTGGGCTTTGGTTCTGACTTGGGGTGAGACCAGGCTCTCCTGCTCACAGCCTCTCCCTCTAGATGGTACTTCCTCTCAAAGGCCTCTCCACATGGCCTCTTTCCAGCAGGGGTGCCCAAGCATCCTTGGTGACAATTCCATAAAAACAAAGTCAGAATCTTGTAAACTTCTTAAGGGATAGACCTGGAGCTGTCACAGGCCATGCAGCCACAGCAAGTCTGAGGGCCAATCCAGGTTCAAGTTTGGAGAGGACACTTCAGCTCTTCATAGGAGGATGGCCTGCACGTACAGTGAGGGGGCTGGGAGAGGATTGTGGCACCTACTTTGAAGGTCCCCAGTGTGTGTGTTCAGGGTGAGGGTGGGCAGATGGGGAATGAAGAGGTTCTATATGAAATAAGTAAATAAGTTAGATTGTCCTTATATTAATTCCATGTCATTTTTTTAATAAAAGAAAGCAAAACAAAAAAATGATTTTAATTCATAGTACTATCCTCTGTTTTGTTAGAATACATAAAATATCAAAAAACTGAAAAACAGAGGATTTCTTCTTTTTAAATCTCTCTTCTGAAAGCAGCCAAGTGGTATTGATTAGAATATTTCCCATGTCTTTTGTCTGCCTTTGACTAGTATGAATGGAAAAGCATAATTTGCTCTATAAGAGAGGCCCTGAATTGTCCTTCATAGGTGACTGTGGGAGAAATTCTCCTCTCAATGTTCTCATTCATCTCTGCTCAGTCTTAGTAGAACTGAGAGTCGATGCTCTGGTGGCTGATTCTTCCCTGAGGTGTGCCAACATCCTCCTGGGAAAATGCTCCCTCTATCTGATTGAGGAGTAAGCTATGGATTAGGAATGACCCCATCATCAAAGCCACATGTATCCAGGGGTGGTTACAATTATTTAGGCGAGTATTCCTCTGAGAAACTGTGTCCTTAGCCACAGCAGGGAAAACAAAACTGGCAATGTCACCAAACTCGGGACTAATTCAACTTGAAACTTTTAAATCAACAAAATAAAAACATAACCATTATGCACACTTAGTGGGACTTAGCCAAGGCTGCACATTAGAATCATCTGGGAAGCATTAAGAAAAGAAAAAACAAAAAGCCAATTGCTGGGGAACTCATCCCAAGCCAACTAAATTAGAATCTCTGGGGGGATGGCACCCAATATGGATAATGTTTAAAGGAAATTAGAGGAAAGAATAATCAGCATGTCCATCATTTTAACTATTAATAAAATAAAATTTTGCATTAAATAGATTCACATTCAAATCTTGGTACTCTTTTTTACTATTTTAATAATAAATTTATTGATTGCTGACTCTGTGCTAGGCACTGTACTGAATTATTTACACATATTACCACCACTTGATCAATACTGCTGTGACTTAAATACTACAGGGGCTATTCCCATCTTCCAGATGAGGAAACTGTAGCCATGAAAGCTTAGGTAAAATGCCCAGTGTCACTCACCAAATAAGCAGAGTCCCAGATGTGAACACAGAGTGTTTACTCTACAGTGTAGACTTATTTTTAAGAGTTTTGAATATCAGCATGCAGTTATACAGTGATAGTAAAGAGATTCCATGTACCCTTCACCCACTTTTCCCCACTGGTAAGATTTTATGTATTATAGTAAACTAACATGACCAAGAAATTGATACAACAAAGCGACATCAGTAAACAGCTGACCATATTCCGATTTCACTAGTTTTACATACACTTACTTGAGTGTGTGTGTGTGTGTGTGTGTGTGTATGCTAGCTTGATGAAATATTATCTCAGGCACAGGTACATAAGATGTACTGTTGAAGAACATCTGAGTTGTTTGCAGGTTTGAGCTATTACTAATCAAGCTGCTACGAGCATTCATGCATAGGTTTTCTTGTGATATAAGTTTTCACTTTCAGGCATAAATGCCCAAAGTGCAGTGGATGAGTTGTATGGTGAGCACATGTTGACTTTTTTGAAGAAACTGACAAACTCTTTCTCAGAATGACTGTACCATTTTACATTCCCAATGTATGAGTGATGCAGTTTCTCCATACTTTCACCAGCATTTGGTGTTATCTTTATTTGCTTAATTTTAGTTCTTCTGATAGGTGTGTTGCATCATCTTACTGTAGTTTGAACTTGCATTTCCCTCATGTCTAATGATACTAAACATCTTTTGCTCAACCTATTCGCCATATTTATGTTTTTTCCATGAATTGTCTGTACATGTCTATTGTGCATTTTCTAATTGGATTATTTGTTTCAATAGTTGAATTTTGAGAATTCTTTAAGTATTCTCAATAGAAGTCTTTTGTTGGATACATGATTTGGAAATATTTTCTCCCAGTCTGTAGCTTGTCTTTTCATCCTTTTCCCAGGGTATTTCATGGAGCAGGGATTTTTAATTCTGATGAGGAGTCCAATTTGTCAATGTCTCCTTTTATGTCTCATGCTTTCGGTGTCACTGCCAAGCATGGACTTTAAGGTGGGACTTCACACAGACTACTCAAATTCTCTAGTCCTCAGATAATTTGTCTTTGGATTTTGGATAACAAGATCTAGGTTACAGAGTGAGAGTAAGATTAAATGAAATAAACAATTATATATGAAGTGTATGGTATGGCTCTTGGCACGTTTCATGCTGTGAGTAGCTGGTAGCTGTTGTCATAAAGAATTATTCTGTGACGGAACATGCCAGAGGATAGCTCCCCTCACTCTGTTCACCTCATATTCTCATTCATTATATTTGTAGCATGAAGCTCATTCCTCAGTTAACTTGAGCCTCAGGATAACCCTTAAGTAATCTTTCTTACTATATAGATGAGGACCCTGAGACCAGAGTGCTGAAGGGATTTGCCCAGGTTCACTGGAATTGCTCACCACAGATGCGTGGGCCACACCCATCCCTCCGGCCCAAAGCTGATGCTGTTATCATTGCCCCATTCCATCTTTTAATTCCCTTTAATTAAATTGTTAACTGCACTTTGACAGAGTCCTTTTCTCAATTAAAAAATAGTCTCAATAGCAAAGTGTAAGCAACGAGATGTGATCCTCCTAACAATTTTTTTTTTTCTGTCACAAATGATTACCAGGAAACTAACAAATCCTGTGTTGAACATCTGACAACTCTCACCTCTAGGAGAGATTGCCTGATTTCAAAAGATTTTTTTTGAAATATTATTTTTAAACAATCCTAGGGAAGACATTTTTTGTTCGATTCTTTGTGCAGCTTTAATTGAACGCTTTCCCCTGGATCGGTGTACCGTAACAGAAAAGCACAGTCCTGTATACGTACAATGAGAACCACATCATTAGAATTGGGGGTTGTACAATCCCCAGAAGGAAAGAGATAATGTACCTGAAGAAGATGAGAACATAAATAAACTAATTAATCAGGTAATTAATTTAAAATATTTCTACTACAGTCCACCCCTTGGGCTCCTAGTAAACATGTATACTTCTTCTCATATACAGGATGTTGTTTACAATGTCCTGTACTGCTCTAGCATGGCTTCAATGTAACATGCAAGAGTATTTCCCTTCTTTTCAAGTATTGGATAATTTTTCTTAATATTGTGTACTACAGCAAATGCATTTATCTCCAGCCTTTCCAAATAGGAATGATCTAAATGCAAAATAACTAGTTCATCCAGAGGCAATTTCCTAGTCCCACTCTTTTCTCTCAGAGGTATTTCTATTCCTTGTACAGTTTAATCTTAGTCAATCTACATATAGCCCTTTATACATCTGAAATAGATGATCTAAATCTGAAAGGTACTAAGCTCAGAATATTTGATGTACAATGGTGAAGGAAAAACAAGAAACAACTTCAGTAAAATTCTCATTTAGCAAAAGAGAAAAGTAGAAATAGCAAATTGTGTTCACTGTTATACTATATGTCATTTCCTTTCAATAAGGAGTGTAAAGAGAAAAGGTATGGTCAAAAAAGCCTCTGGATGCCCATTAGTTGATTTACTTTCTTAATAGTGAAATGAATTCTTGCATCAGCCAACCTGGCTTCCCCATCCTTTGTCCAGTGTGATATGTTCCTCATTCACTGTCTTTACTAGACAGATACCAAAGCGAGAATAGGGAGAGCCGTCCTGTGAGGTGTGTGCTCTCCTAGCGTTGCCTTTACAGTGGTGTGAGTACTTGTATCTAGTATAGACCTAAGGAATGGTTTAAAGTAGTATCCCAGACCACAAGCCTCTGAATCCATGAAGATTAAAAATTATGAAAATGTAAATTAGTGGGCATTAACCTGTACCTACTAAATTTCTAGGTGTGGGGCTTAGCAATTGACCTTTTAACATGATCCCTAATGATTCTGATATGCGGTAAAATTTGAGTGCTACCACTTTCAGGATTAATCAGTCAAAGTCCTTCTGATGAAAACTCAGTCCTCTGTGTATCAGTTTGAAAATGATGACCTTCCTAAGCTTGCCAACAATCAACAGCATTTGCATGTGGCTTTGTCATACTTTTTGAATATGGATTTTGCCCTTTAGTTTCAGTTTCTTAGTCCCAGACTTAGATACTCTGCTTTGGGGTACAATAGAGAAAAAATAATCCAGGCTGCCCAAAAGAGAGCTGATCTAGGCTGATGAGAGTCCCCAGGAGACTCTGTAAGGGAGAGGGTAAATGGGAATAGGCACTTGTATGGACAAGGTGAATCTGATTTTCTGTGATGCTTCTGGTTCTTCTAGAATATCTCTATTCAAAATGAAAGATTCCAGGATTTCAAATCAGTGCTGTAGCATTAGGGTAAGGCAAAAATTTGCTGATCTTCTACAAAGACACACACAGGACATGCTTCATTTCATACAAATATTATGTTTTGATAACAAAAACGTCTAGTACTTGTGAGTAAAGCAAACAAATAAGAGAGAGTGATCTTTGTTATCAACTTAGGGAATTGTCTAATAAGCTTATCTGAGGGTCATCTGGCCATCTATTATTTCTTAGCCCTCAGATATTTTGCAACCTTTTAAAGACTGATGTTTGATTGTAGAAAACAAACTATGAGTGATTTTTGCCCAACTGCAATGCAAATGATTGCTCGACAGCAATGCAAATAGTTTCTGTCTTATAATGATGAAAATGCTTTCTGTCCAGTAAAAAGATGACCCTTTTTAAAAAGGTTATAGCTTAATTGCCCTGAATGCTATCAACCATTGTTCACCGACTTTAGCAATATCGTGTCCAGCATTTGATTTTCTTTTGCTAGCTATATATGTAGTTAACAAAAGAAAAGAAAAGAAAAAGAAACTTTCTCATGTCTTTCTTAGAAGGCAAAAAACTTTGATACATGATCACAATGTACTTGAATGAAAGTTATGTTCTTTTAAATCTTGAAAATTATACTTTTTGAGTACATACACCAGTTTTGTTCTTTCCTATTTGCTTTCAAATAAGCCAGTTTCACTGGAGCTATCTTGTAGCACCTTATTGAAGGCACCTTATTGAAGGCAAGGAGTAGCTGGCAAACTCAATATCTCAACACTTTTATACCAACTTGCCTAAAGCTACAGACTTCATGGGCATATGGTCTGAGTCCCAAGAGACTACAGGCAATAGTTGAACCAACTGCTGAGCTGTGGCATAATGAAGACAAAGCTAACTTCCTAGCATGAAACAGAAGGATTCTCACTGCATCCCACCCCACCTGCACTTTGCTAATTCCACATTTTAGGGTCTGTCACATATAATATCTTACTTTGGTCTTAGGACTCTGATGTTTATCAGTAAGAAAAACCCAATGACAGCTGTATTAAGGAGGTTGGCTCGTGAAAATCAAATGTTGAATATACCATCCGTGGGATAGAGCTTCATGAGAAACAACTAGGAGGAAACACGGGTAATACCACTGTTGATTTCTCTGTCTCTGTCTCTGTCTCTCTTTCTCTCCACACACACACACACACACACACACACACACACACACACACCTGTTTCTTTCATACCTCTGCTCCTCTGACTTATCATCACTGTTCTTATTCTCTATAAGGTGGTTGCCAGCAGTTCTGACTTTTTATGTCTTACATTTACTATCATCAGAAATGGAAGTCTTTTACCTCAAATTTCCAGTTACAATATATATATTTTTTAATTTTAAAAATCCCAAATGATGACTATATTTGGCCTGGGTAAGGTTCCCACCCCTGTCTAAGTCTAAAGTGGTAAAGGTCAATGGAGTCACACATGCAAATACCAGCTCCTAAGTAACCCTCTGGCTGAGTGTGGGGACCATCATTCTCACAGAAGCCAGAGGCAAGGCAGAGAAAACAAGAAATGCCCACTGTCAGAGGTGTTGGTGAGAATAACGATAATATAGGGTCTGGGAGATGAGGAGAAGGTTAAAGGAACTGAGGGTATTTAGCCATGGGGTCAAGCTGCATGAGGGCAACATCAACTCTGCAGTAAGTAGTTGGTGGTTCTGGTCTCAGCCTTAACACAGCTGGGGGACCTGAGACCACAGGCTCTCTGAACCTCAGTTTCCTCATCTTGAAGTGTCAATAATGACCTCTCCCAGACAGTTCTCTTGACAGGATTCAGGAGACAATTCGGGTAACATATCAAGCATGTGCCTTGCACAGCTCACATTCACTAAATAGAAGCAGTTATTTCATCTAGAAAAGAAAAACTTGGGTAGGGAGACACGAGAACTGCCTTCACATTTTTAAAAGCCTGTCATATGCACACGGGTTTCAACTTTTTCTGAATACTCTGGAGCATAGAGCTTCTGTCAAGAAGTTACAAGGCAGTGATTTTTACTTCAATAAAAGGAAAAGAAAAAAAAAAGCACAGATTGAAAGCATAAATGGACTGGGGAGAACTGAGTAAATTTCTCCAAAGATTTTTCAAGCAAATCTTGGCTTTCTCTTTCCCAAGGATAATGTAAAGAATTCATGAGTCATTTGAAGGTTAGCTTAGAGGGCATTGTCAATGTCTCCCACCTCTGACTGTCTGCGCTTCTATCACCAGGCAGTGAAGGGCATTCCAGCCCCAAAGCCAGAGGGGACGCCTCCAAATCTAGGGGATGGGGCACACCCACAGGGGTCCTCATCCACATGCAGCCTGCTAAAGGAAGTCTACCAGCTGCAATTCCATTGTACAGTGCTATTTTTAAGTATCACAATACTGAGTTATAATTTATATCTTTGTTGTGCCCGAGAATTATAGTCTACCTTACAATCTGAAAAAGAACAAAGGTGCACACTTTAGAAACAAATCTGCCACATCTGTTCTTGTTCAAGATCATTCCTCATTCCAAATTATTATATTTTTCATTTAAATTTCCATTTTCCAGGTTATTAATAAAATTAAGCATCTTTTGTAATGTGCATTAATGAAAAGTATTTCCCAGAGAATACTCCAGAGGAGTGTTAGAAGACGTGTTAAGGAAAGCAGGAGCAGAGTGTGGTGATGAGATCAGGGGCCACAGGCCTAGAAAGTGCTGGGAGAGGGCCCCTGGCATGACTCTTAGTCCTTCTAGTAGAACCTAATCACATGCCCTTTCCAGCACCAGATCCATTCTTTTGCAGCCTAATCTGCCCTCCCTGAGGATATTTTTTTGACCTCCAAACTTATTCCTCAATGATCCTTCCTGGGGGTATTCTAGCAGGAAGCACAAGGAACCACAGCCTCCATTGCTGGCTTCCTCTCAGTTGGTAGTGTAGAATATGAGGATGACCACACCACACTTTCAATACAGCATTATCAAGACCAGTATTCCAGTAGGATGCCTTGGTATTCCATAGTACTAGCATGGTTAATTTGCCCTCATTTGCAATAACTATTGACTTTCTAATGATGCCGAAAACTCGGGCTCTGTTCACCAGTGCTGAATCAAATCTCAGAGACAGAGTTCTGGGTAAAGTAGAAAAGAAGAGCTTTATTGCTTTGCCAGGCAAAGCGGCACACAGTGGGCTCACGTCCTCAAAAACTGTGTGTCCCCACTTGGGGGGATTTGGTGAGGAGTTTTATAGCAGTGCTTCAAGGGTGGGGTTGCTGATAAGGAACAGGGTGTGTGCAGGACCTGCATTCTTTTAAATTGTCCTCAGGTGGTCTCCTGATGAGCTTCTGTGGTTCTCAAGGTTATCAAGCTGTGACTTTCTCTCTGGAATGAAGAATGCTTCATCAACTAGTTATCTTCCATTCGTTGGAGGTTTTAGTTCTGCAGAAGAGTTCAAAGATATTGCTATGTGTATCCTTTCAGGTGGAACAAGGACCCTGCCCCAAGGCTGCATCACCATTTGACTGTTCCTCTCTTGTCTCTGCATCTCCTCCCTTCCCTGATTAGCAACTGTTTGAACCTGCCCGTTGGAACTCAGGGAAGGTCATGGAGGCTGAAACCAATTCCCTACAAACAAGAAACCGGGGACACAGAAAGGCTTCTGTGCCCAAGAGCCCCACAGTGTCCTGCTTCATTCCACTAACTCCCATGTTCTTCTGATCCGAGGTAACAACTGTGCATGTGTTTTTCTTTTAGAAAACAGAAAAAATAAATAGTACGATATTTCTAAGGTATTCCATTGTCCAGATGAGTTTTGTTTTTTTTTCTTTTTGAATTAGCCATACAGTTATTCTATCTCCAGCCTCCAGCTCATTGTCCAGTGGCCAGGTATCTAATCTAGGGAGCTAAGTATCCACACATTTGTTCTATGAGCTGGGTGTTCAAATAAATTAATGGAGCCTCTTTCTAAGATCAGCTCCGTCTCAGGCATTCTGAACACACAGTCATCCAGCCTGAAACCATGTAAACCTGCTCTTTAGTGACTTTACTGTTGAAATAATAAAAAGCTCAACCAAATAGGCAATTGTATACCTAAGACTACTCAGCTACTCAGCAGTAGAACTTCTAATAACACCAATCCAATAAGGTCCCAATAGATTGGGAATTTGGGATTGACGTGTATACACTGCTATATTTTAAATGGATAACCAACAAGACACTACTGTATAGCACAGGTAACTCTGTTCAATACTCTGTAATAACCTAAATGGGAAAAGAATTTGAAAAAGAGTAGATACATGTATATGTATTAAAAAAAAAAAAACAACTCAACAGTAAGAAGCAAAATAATCCAATTAGAAACTAGGCCAAGGTCAGAGACAGACATTTCACTGACAGGGATATACAGAGGGCAAATAAGCACGATAAGATGTTTAATATCATTTGCCATTAGGAGAATGCAAATTAAAACCACAGTGAGATATCATTAGACACTACCAGAATGGATAAAATTTTAAAAAATGATAACATCACATTGCTGACAGGAAATGCTCTAGAAAATAGTTTGGCAATTTTTCATAAAACTGAATATGTACTTACCATATGACTTAGCAATTGAACTGGAGAAATAGAAACTTAGGTTACACAAATAGCTGTACCTGAATATTTATAGGAGCTTTATTCATAAATACCAAAAACTAGAAACAACTTAAATAACCATTAATGAGTGAAAAGTTAAATAAACTGCAGTAATCAACACAATGGAATACTACTCAGCAATAAAAAAGGAATAAACTATTGATATGTGCAACAACTTGGATGAATCACAATGGAATTATGTGGAATGAAAACAGTCAATCCCAAAAAGTTACATACCAGATAATTCCATTTATAGAACATTGTTGAAATGACAAAATTAGAGAGAGAACAGATTCGTGGTTGCCAAGATTGGGGGTAGATGGGATAGAGGGGCCTGTGACCATAAAACAGTAGAGGGAAGGATGCATGTGATGAAACTCTTCTGAATCTTAACAGGTAATTTGCACAGGTAATAAAATTGTTTTAAAGTAAACACACACAAATGCACACACACACACACAAATGAGTGCGTTTAAAACTGGGCAACTCTGTTGGTAGTAGATTGCATCTATGTCAATATTCTGGTTGTGATCTTGTGCTGTAGTTATGCCAGCTGTAACCCTTGGGGGAAACTGGGTGAAGGGTACATGGAATCTCTCTGTATTGTGTCTTATAACTGCTTGTGACTGCAATATTTTTTTCAAAATAAAACATTTAAAAAAATGCATCAAGATATGAGTACTGGTTGTGTGTGTGCCAGCATGTGCCTCATAAATATATTGAAAATGCCTGGGCCTGCCACTTCTCTATTTTCTCCTGTGATCCAAACTCACCCCTTCATTGGGTTTTAGTGTGTTCTGTTTCCCCTGCCTCAGAACACTCTTCCCGCAGGTCTTTCCTTCTAGTGTATTGTTGTTCCATGAGTCTCTCTCCTGCAGGAAATTCTCCAGGTGTAGAGTAGGTAATAGAGGCCCTCCTGGTGTTAAGCTCCATTCAGCCCAGCATAAGGCTGGAAAAACAACGACACTATTGTAGATTTTATTTTTATTGCAGAGCCATGATTCTCAAAGCACAGTCCCCAAGTCTTGGTTAGGAGAGGATTCTAACCTCAGCCACATTCTGTGTCCAGAAGCAGTATCTCCCCAAACAGTTCAGTTTTGGTATTGAGCTTTGGTCACCCATTTTAGACTTCCTACTGGGAGGAGGGGACCCTTTGGCATTTCACATCGAGTATCACCATCCTGGGAGATGCTCTGTCAATGTTGATCTTCAAAAGGGCAAGATGCCTAAATATTTTCTCTTCTCTTCCAGAAGATTCCTTATCCCCTTTACACACTCGCCTCTCCTTTCCAACTGTCTTCAAGAGTATATGGGATTCACAGTATTGTTAAGACAAAGACATATTCTATTGTTCTAAATGAGATCACAAGAGCAGTGACATGGTTTATTCCAGACACAGAGAGCCTTGGTGGACCAAGTAGGGTTTGTTCTCAAACTACAATAATGACTATAATAATCTGGGAGTGCCCAGAATAGCTGCCAGGTTCCTAGCTGAAATGCAAACTAAAGCTCCAACGTCAGTTTGGATCTCCAACATCTCTTCCTGAACAAAGTTTTATTTTGTTATTCTCCAAATTGACAAACAAAACCTGCCATTTACCTGACTGCAATTATTCTATATTATTATAGTTCCAGGCTCTCTGAACTATTTGCCAAAATCTGATCTAATGTTAGGAATTTTCTGGGCAAGACTCATGCCTTGATTTTTACCTCCTTCCAATTTTCCAAGGACAGATCCCTCCAGAAAGGCTCTGGGTGTCTTCACAACTTGAAGTCTGAGCCAATTTGACACCATTCCAAGAGAAGTACCTCTTAAACTCTTCTTGTCCCTTGTCCTCATCCCAGGAGTAATTTCTTCCTCAAATGATTATCAATGGGAACATCTATTCCCTTCAAAGCAAACACTCCTCCTAGGAATTACTCTAAAATCTAAGTTGAATAGCTAAGCCATGGTGCTGTGCTTGCAGACTTTAAGAGTCATTTGCAGAGACATGGATGGACCTAGAAACTGTCATACAGAGTGAAGTAAGTCAGAAAGAGAAAAACAAATATCGTATATTAACGCATATATGTGGAATCTAGAAAAATGGTATAGATGATCTCATTTGCAAAGCAGAAATACACAGACGTAGAGAACAAATGTATGGATACCAAGGGAGGAAGGGGGGATGGGATGAATTGGGAGATAGGGATTGACATATATATACACTACTATGTATAAAATAGATAACTAATGAGAATCTGCTTATAGCACAGGGAACTCTATTCAATGCTCTATGGTGACCTATATGGGAAGGAAATCCAAAAAAGAGGGAATATATGTATACATATAGCTGATTCACTTTGCTGTACAGCAGAAAGTAACACAACATTGTAAAACAACTATACCTCAATAAAAAAAAATTTTTATACATAAACAAAGAGTCAATGTAAATAAATTCATTTGTATCATTTGTTTTTAGATTCCACATATAAGTGATATCGTATGATATTTGTCTTTCTCTGTCTGACTTCCTTACTTAGTATGATCATCTCTAGGTCCATCCAGACTCACAGACATAGGAAAAAAAACTTGTGGTTACCAACAGGGAAGGGGGGGGGAAGGAATAATTTAGGAGTTTGGGATTAAGAGATACACACTATTATATATAAAATAGATCAACAAGGTCCTACTGTATAGCACAGGGAACTATATTCAATACCTTGTAAACAACCTATAATGGAAAAGTATCTGATAAAGAATACATATGTATATATATATAACTGCATATATATATATAATATACATATATGTATGTGTATATATATATATATATATATATATATATATATATATATATATATATATAACTGAATCACTTTGCTGTACACCAGAAATTAACACAACATTGTAAATCAACTATACTTCGATTAAAAAAAAGAGTCAATATAATTTCAACAGGTAGGTCAGAAAAATGTGAACCAAGTTTCAGATGGGGAGAGCTGCCTGGCCCACATGCATCCAGTGTGTGCACAGGACTAAAAAAGATGAAACTTCCAAAAGGTAGTTTGGGGCCAGAAGTGGACAATTTCGAATGCCATGATAAGGAGCTGGGGCCTTATTTTGTAAGCTTTACTGGGAAAGATGCAAAAGAAATGTGCCGAATTGTGAAGAGCCCTTTGCTGTAATTGTTGCTCCAATGCTGTTCTCAGAGCCCAGCTGTTAGCACTGACACTCATCTTTTAATTAGTGGAGGTAAATGGGCCTCGATAATGCCTGCATGTCTTGATTTAGATATACTTGAGCCTGACT
Organism: Eschrichtius robustus; assembly: GCF_028021215.1. NCBI lineage: Eukaryota > Metazoa > Chordata > Mammalia > Artiodactyla > Eschrichtiidae > Eschrichtius > Eschrichtius robustus. The sequence goes on along the minus strand of NC_090824.1, from coordinate 151,980,533 downwards.
GTTGGAAGAGTGAAAGTGGCCTTGAGGAGAAACTTACTTACACCAAGGACAGAATGATAAATAGGGGAAACACAACGCTCCAAGCTTAGGAATATGATTTAACAACAAAAAAACTATCTATCAATCTTCCTGAAAACCAGGTGGTAAAGGGAGATTGTCAGTAAAAAGGATTCAAATGGCAATAGAACCTTTTCTAGTGCTGGTGCCTGAGGATGGGCAGAAACTGCCTTTGCTGGCAATGGAGAGCTTTGTCCATATGGGGCCATAGCTCCCAGGGTTTCCAGACAGCTCATAAAATGTGATTCTCTTTATTAAAGGTCGTCATCAAATACTCAACAGAATGTAATTTTATTTTAAATTTCTTTGGAAAAACTCTCAGATAAACAAACTTACAAACTAGGAGGAGGAGAACCTACCTTGTTGAATCACCTGTGGCAAAGGTGGGCTTGACAGTCCCAGGCACCCTGCTGCCATCTCAGGGGGCACAGTGTCCTTGTAATGGTAAACAAGGTAACATAGGGGAGCAAACTTTATCAACAGAACCCTCTGTAGAATAACAGGAGATTAGAATTAAATCATACATTTGTTTATTCATTCAAACACAGCCTGTTCAGTGTCTCTCATGTGCTATGCACTGGGGCTGTCCCTGTGAACATGGAGTTTACAACCTGGGAAGAGTAGGACCAGAGACACGCTTCAAAGAGCAGCCACAGTCATGTGGGTAAGTGTCACCACGGGAGGAAAGCATCCCAGAGGATCTCACCATGGCATCTACACCAAAGCAGGCTTTCCAGGGGAGGTAGCCACTGGAACTTGAAATTGAGGTTAGTCTGTTAGGCATGTCCTAACAGTGCCCAGGGCATTTCTGGAGCTTTGAAGAATCTGAAATGAAAGGGAGGGAAGAGGATGATGGGTGATCAAAGCCAGATCAGGCAGGCACTTGGAAGCCATGCTGGAGAATTTGAACTTGATAAGAATTAGGAAGAGGAATGGGAATAAGGTTTGTGCTTCTTTTCCTTTATTTGACAAAGGCTTTAGGGCAGGAAATCTTGCATATTACACAAATCTCCACTCTTTGCTCTATGTCAAGGGCATTTTTGTGTCTCCCATGAGCTTATATGGCTTAAATTTTTTAGTCCTTAGTATTCACAAGTGAATTTCCTGTTGTCTGTAGTGGATCCCCAAAAGTGTTGAACCAGGGTCTCTTGATATTAACTCTTTTTTCATTATTTTTTTTTATTGGAGTATAATTGCTTTACAATGTTGTGTTAGTTTCTGCTGTAGAACAAAGTGAATCAGCTATATGTATACATATATCCCCTCCCTCTTAAACCTTTGAAGAGGTAAAGCATGCATCCACAAGATTCCTAGTGTTTGGCCTCCCATTTCCTTTTCTTATATAAAATATTTGATTCACTTGGTTTCAAAGTGCTATTTCATTAAGTCATTAATTTATGAAAGCTGACTGTGATGCCGAAATTTTGCCTGATTATATATTGTACCATATAATAAGATGTATGTTTACACTAAAATTCCATAAAATATATTTATTTTTGTTTTCTGGATTTTCAGTAAAATTACATATTACTAATATTTTTATGCCACTTATGTTTTTCCCCCTTGGAACTTAGAGAGTGGAACCTTGGAATCTGGCTGCTCTGTGACCTCAGAGACGATATGGTATAGAATTTATATCATGAGCATTTATATAGATGTGAGTTCTACCTTCACTGTGTGATATTGGGCAAGATGCTTACCCTCTCTGTTCTTCAGTGTCCTCATGGAAAAAAAAAAAAAAAAACACTAGTGCCTCAGGGGTTATTGTAAGAATTACATGAGACAATTATGTAAAGTCTTCCAAACAGAGCCTGGAAGGGAGTAAATTCTCAAGGAGGTTGGTTATTAATTAGTTTTATTAATTATTATTGCTTTGCTATGCTTATGTAGAATTACTAGAGGATAACATATTTCTAATGAGAAAATTTTCTGATGATTAAAACTTAATACTTTGAGCAGCCACACATACCCATTTTTGAATATTTGGGGGTGGAACCCTTGCTAACTGTGAAATCCCTTATTAACACATATCGATATAATTGCAGTTGCTTCTAGGAATCATTATACTAAATATTAAATTTAGCATTAAGCAGCCATAGGAGCATCCCCAGGAAGACAGTTTACCCCCACACTAAATGGCCCTACAGAATTCCCTTTCTACGAGTGTTACTTTTAAAAATGTTGTTGTTCTTATTTCAATCTGCTCTTACTGCCAGGCTATCAGTTGGCCTGCCTCTAGTAACCCCTCAAAACTTCTGTTGTTATTGTTAATATGAATTAGAAAACAGGGAGATGATCTTGTTGTGTATTAAGAGAGTAATGAGGATCTCAGGAAGAATCTTTGCCATCAGTCAAATCTATACATTTTGTCCTCCAACTTTTATGATTTCTAATCCCCCCTGCCAAATTACCACCAGTACAATTTCTCTTTTAAAGCCATTATATTGAAAGGACACGTTTAGTTTACAATAAGAGAAATGTGGCCCCTCGTTCACCCTGCAAACACTTCATGCACTCAGAAGAATAATAAATGTGAAACCATCAGCTACTTACCCCATTTCAATCTAATCCGGACTTTAGGGAATGGCAACTTTCAACGTTTAAGTTCAACTTTGAAGTCTCACTTAGAGCTGGAATAGCCCTATCAGTATCATGACTTATTTAAGTGCATTTATAAAACAGAAACAGTTTTGTCTGTTTAACCAGAAATCAAATTGGTACATACAAACACAAATGCAACAATAACAACTTTTTTAAAATTAAGTTTTCCTTCCATTTGTTCTTCTGCTGTTTGGGCTACACTTGATTCTGCAAATTGAATGGTGAGAATAGTTACCTCTAAGAGAACAGAGGTAGAATTAATGTACACAACCATTCCTATCTCCAAGAAAAGATCTGTATTTCACCAAAAGACCAGTTTTTATGGCTAGTTTGATCAGGTATGACCAGGAGGTCATCCTGAGGGGTGTGGACGGTAACTCCAGGTTGCCTGTTTTGCTGTCTGCCCAAAGAACCGCTTGCTTGATGTTATGTATCCTTGCACCTGTCTTAATAGCAGCAGAAGGCAAACAATGTGTTTTAGATGAGTTACTTGTTCCTACGGCTGGTCCAATAGCAATAACTGCCAAAGTAATAAATTGTCAAGTTGGGTGTTTAAAGGTTTGGTTTAGAGGTCAAACTTTCATGTTAACTCCACTGATTAAAAAGCAAGTCTTCTCAAATATTGTTCCTGCTTTCAGAAACCGAAAAGACAATTAAGTTCACGGAGGAACCGAAAAAATTCCAGAAGAAAGTTGGAGTCAGACGGTACCATTTCAGCTGCAGGGGTTTCTTGTAACAAAGAAAAATCAATTCAAATAAAAGTTTAGCAAAATGAGCTATAAGGAAGGACTGTGATGGTGTTAGGAAAACAAAAAACAACCAAAAAAACCAAAACTGTGTACAGTTAAAGCAGTAAAGAGACGGAGCAAAAATCCCAGATCAGAGCATGAAGGAAAGTCTTAAAGGACTGGGCAGGAAGTGAGGTCTGGACAGGTCACGAGCTCAGAGCCCAGGTGTCAGTTTGAGCTTAGAATAATTCAATGATTCATTTTATTCTCTCATTCATTTGTTCATCATACATCTATCATGAGCGAGGCACTGTGCTTTGTGTTGAAGAAACAGAGACAACTTCAGTCTCTGATCTGAAGAGATATACAGTTTATTATTTTGATAAACAAATTAGAAAAAAGAGAAAACAAAAGGAAAAATGGAGAGAACCATCAGCAGACCAGAAACTAAGGCAGTGAGACCCAGGGGCCACAGATACGCCAGGAAAGGAGCAAGAAAAGTGAGAAGAGTTAGCAAAGATTTTTGATGGAGTTTGAAACCAAGCAGTGATAAGCAACCAAAAACCGATCAGCTTCTGGAAGGAAGGGAATATTTTAATTTATTTTTGATTTTATTTTGGCATTTATATAGCAGTTACTTTACACCAGGCACTAAGAAGTTACAAATATAAGCTCATTAAATCTTTCAAACAACCCTATGAGGTAGGTACTATTATTTTCTCCCAGGCGGCCTGGTCTCCGTGTTCACCCCCTTACCTGGTTCACTACCCTGTAGGCAGACAGACCTTCGTGTCTGTGTCCCCGTCCGTCTCCTGTGCCTGATGCAAAACAGGCATCAAGCCATGTCTGCTGTGTGAAAGTGGCATGACAGCAGAACAATAGAACATCAACTTCGGGGGCTTAGAAAGAGAACACTGCACAGATTGTTCCGTTTTCTTTTAGAGCAGAAGCCAATCTCAACCTCTGCAGGTCCAAAGCCTGAAAGTCAAATCAAAAAGGAATAAATGGTAAGAATAGAGTCAGGTTCCAAGAGGGTTCATAAGTTCATGATTCTCCTCAGCTGCAATGTTTAAAGCAACCAGGCTCATGCATCCACTTAATAGAAATTTATTCTGTAACTCCTTGGTGCAAGGCACTGTTCTCCATGCTGGAACTACAACAGAAAACTAACAGACAGGGCCTTTCAATGATAATCAAATGATCAAGTTAATTACAGATTGTTGTTAGGGCTATGAAGACAAGTTGGGACACAGAGTAATGGGGGGGGCAATAAATAAGACATTAGGGTCTTTTTGAGAAGTTGGCATTTGAGCGAGGACCTGAAGGATAAGAAGGATCCAGCCGTTCAGCAGAGCTGGGGGGGGATGGGCCTTCCCAGCAGAGGGAACATCAGGTATAAACGCCCAAGTGTGGAAAAGGCTCTGGCACACTCACAGAATAGGCAGCTAGAGCCTTATGGGCAAAGGGCAAGGGATGTGGTATACCAGCAGAGACCAGAAAGGGCCAGACAATTCAGGACCTTGTGCCCATAGCAGAGAGTTTGGAGATTGTTTTAAAACAAGCAAACAGAAACAAAACAAAACTTGGGAGAGTTCAAAACAGGGAATCCTTGATGTTTGAAAAAGATCGCCATAGCTTCTGTGTGGAAGATGGACTGGTTAGGGCAAAATGGAAGCAGGAAGGATGTTGCCCTGGAATCTAGGAGGAAAGTGATCTGGGGAAGCAGAGGTAAGGAGGTGATGAGAAGATCATGGGTACTTTCAGTGCAGATGAGATTTGGTAATGCATTGCATTTGGAGAATGAGGGAAAGGGAGGACTCAGGGACGATGCCTAGCATGGTGTTTTGAGTAACAGGTGTAAAATGGCACCATACGTTAAGATGAGGAGTACGAAGGAAAGATAAGGAGTAGGAAAACTAAAACTTGAACAACAAATAAATGTTTCACCGGATAGAAAACTGTCTTCCAAATCAGGGCTTGAATGAAGGTGAATATGAAGTTAATTCTAGCCATCAATAAATATAATACAGTAAATTAGGTATTTGATGATAATAAAAATATCTCTTCTAATAAAAAATACTATAAATATCCTGAGGTCAGGCATTGTGACCGATTCATACTAGATGTTCAGCAAATCTGTGTTTGTTGAAATAAATCCAAATGAAAGTCAAGAGGCGGAAAATAAACTCAGGTCAAGAACAATAAGTGTCCTTTTAGGCTCTGCCACTTTCCAATTGAGTGACTTTGAGGAAGTTAAACTCTGAATTTCAATATTCTCATATGTGGAATGAGGACTGCAACAGAAGATCACAATGGTTAAATAAAATATTATGTAAAACCAGCTGCTCATTAGAGACCCTCAGACCCCTATACCCCTTCCTACAGCTTCAGCTGTTGTTTACTCCCAAGTTTGGGTCTGTAAGCATTTTTTGTAATCTCTACATCTACTTCAATTAAATTTTGTCTTATCACCTAAGACAACATTGTGCATAGAGAAGGAATTCAATTCATCTTTGCTGATTAACAGATTCCTTTAATTAAACGTAAACCCTCAGGAAGAACACATAAGTAGCACAATGGACCTTGGTCTCCAGGATTCTGTCACCCATCTTTGTCCTGAGTATCCCCCTTCTGCCCTCTTCTCATTGACAGGCAGCCAAAGAATGAGAATTTGCCTTTCAATCTATTGTGAGCAAAGTGAAATGATTCTCTTTCAGCATAACAAAACCTATAGGCAGCTGTAAAATATAATTTCCTTTCAGCTTCTTGACAGACTTGATATAAATTTCAGTGCACAGGGGAAAAAAAAGCAGGGGCCACTTTAAAAGATAAATTTCATCATGTATGTCTGACAATAGTGTATATGTTCAGAGGCCCCCTTTTTTTAAGAGAGGAAAAAAATAAGACTATGCTTTTAAATAATCAAAGGTTAAAGGTAGCTCCGTCATTCATGTGGTTTCATTCTCTTATGCATATTGAAATACCTCAGAAAGATTTATAACCCTGGTTCATACAGTCAGACTTCCAGTAAATGAGTCTCTTTTTTGAAGGTTAAATATTTATGTTCCTATTTTCCTGCTTGATACAGACAATAAGAGTAAACCCCCATTAATCAAGGAGCCAGGGTGACAGGAGGGGTTAGGTCAAGAAATGGTGGCTGGTCCACCAACTTGAGCACCTTCTGCTCTCTTACATTAGTTCTCTGGAAATGAATGAATGAATGAATGAAATCTCCCAGAAAACCAGTCCCAGGAAGCAGAAGTAAATCTCTTTGGAAAATATGAGTCTAAGTTAGTTTAAAATTCCCCACATATCCAACCTAGTGAGACAAATCTTAGGAGATGATAATAATTGTCCTTTAGAAGAACAGCCAATTACAGTGAGTGAAATACTTCTATATACATACACTTGAGCTTTACAGAACTCTATGGAGTGGACAGGCAGACATTGTTATTTTACTTCATAGTTGAATAAGTTGATGTTTTAAGTGCATAAGTGACTTGATCTGTGTCTCACAGGTGGCTCATGGCAGGACTAAGACAACAACTACATTATCTTGATTCCTACGAGGGTGATCTATCCATTGTGTGCTTCTAATTACGACAACAGTAATAGCAACAAATACTTATGTAGTGAATTACGGTTTAACAAGGTTATACCACGTTATCACATTTGATCTTTAGAGCAATCCCTTGAGTATTTCTTTATCTCATTTTACTTTTCACCTGATATTTATTTGCATAAAAGTTTTGTAAAGTTCAATAAGATGAAAAATAGCTGTTCCTTGACCCTTCACCCCCAAGACCTACTCCCTGAGAATAAAGCATTTTCAGCTCTCTCATTGACTGCTTCTGGTATTTATCCCCATATTTATAGATGGTATTTTTGCATTGCTATTTCTCAACTGTTCAGCTGTAGACATTACATATTGACTCCTAGGATGGAAGACAAGAATCAAGTACTGAACCCCCTCCCCCAACACACAGAAATACTTACAGGAGTTATAAAACAATTTTGGTTAAATCAATATCTAGTGCTTATATTACCGTGACCACTTAAATATTATTTACATCTATGGCAGAAAGTACTAAATTTCCTTTATTTCTCTGTTTTCCTCAACTCCTTGTTTTTATTTATTTTCCCCCTTAAGTTAATAAAAGCAATATTTTTTCTTAGTTTCCTATGTACCTATCAAATAATTTTATTCTGAACTTCTCTCAATATAATGATATATATTATCAGGTAAATGTATCATCATTTTTAAAAAACATATATTTCTTCTGAACCCTCAGCCCTCTTGTCCCAAACTGGACAGTTTTCCAAGCCACAGTACAGCCGTCATCTGGGTAATTGCTGTCCATCTCCATATACTGTATCCTTGTTTAATGTTTTTCTTCTCCTGACTTATGTCCTGATTTGTGTGGAACAAATCCTCTGATAACTTCCTGAGAAAGAAGCATGAACAATTACACCTTGAGAAGTTTTAAAGCTAAAATTTATTTATTTTTTTCCTCTCACAATTCATTAATGGTTTATCCTTACCTTAGATTGAAAAACTTTCACCCAGAATCATGAAGACTTTTGTGCACTTTTTTCTCTTCAGTCTTTCTGTTGATAGAGCCAAAGACATCTAAATTATTTATTTTCTGTAGGCAATCTGTTCTTTTTTATGAGAGCTTTAAAAAGTTTTATACTTAAAGTTCTGAAATATCACAATATGGGGCCTGGATGCTGGTCTTTTCTTATTCATTATTCTGGGTTCTTAGTGGAGCCATTTCAATCTGGGAATTCTTATCTTTCGTTTCTTAAAAAACCAACTAATTTATAATTTTATTCAGTTGCTTTTCTTTAGAAATTCTATTAGTTCAATTGAATATCCTAGATTTAATGTCTATTTCTTTTTATCAATTCTTTTCTACTTTTCTTTTTTCACATTTTTTAAAAATTAAGGTAAAATCTATAGAGTGAAATACAAAACTTTAGCTATACAGTTGGTTGAGTTTTGATGAATATATGTGCCCATATGACCATTTGACCACCCACAATGAAGATATAGAACATTTCCATCACTCTCTTCCCTACATCCTTGCCCACACTCCATTTCCTCAATTGTCTTCCGATTCTTGGCTGTCCATTTCTATTTAATGTGAAATAAACTTTGATCAAAGACATATATGGGGAAAGAGAGTTGTTGACTGATAAGACTCAGTTGTGGAACAGCTGAGGACAAGAAATTATGTTGGAGACACCCTTCTTCATCCAAGTGGCAGTACCAAGTATTCCTGTTGGCATCCTGGAAGCTAAGTTAGAAGGATACTTATGGTTTGTGTAAGTCATGGTTTAACCAAAGAAGCAGAACCAGTAGGAGATATAAATGTATAGATTAAGATAGTTATATAGATATGGATACAGATATAGATATAGGTCTATATCTATCTATATATGCATATATAGAGATTTATTACAAGGGATTGGCTTACACAATTGTTGGGACTGGCTAAGCAAGTTCAAAGTTCATAAACGAGGCAATCAGGAAGAGAAGATCACAATCAGGCTGGACCCTATGGGGACAGGTTGAATTTTTTGTCTATATGTTTCAGTCTAGAAGGAAGATCCAAGGGCAAAGAGAGCAATTGAAAAGACAGAAAATGTTTGGAGTCTCTGCATCCATAAAGTCCTAAGCCTCTTTGAAAGGGCTTACCTTAATTAGGTAGAGCTACCAAAATCTTTTTTGATTAACTTAAAGTCAGTGGATTAGGGACTTTATTTACATCTTCAAAATATCTTCACTGCAGCACCTAGATTACAGTTTGATTTTATAACTGGGAGAATGTGTGTACATGCTACATCATAACTGTCCTCCAGCTGTCCCTGTAGCCCACCCGAACAAGAAACACTAGAAAAGGAATTCAGTTTAGTCAAGTTAAAACATCAAAACTCCATCACATGGTCTCATGATTACAATGAAGACATCTGCTTAATTCCTTTTTATTGAGCACACCACCTAGCCTGCACTCTCAGCTATGCCAAGGGTTGAGTCCCAAGCCTCTAATTCAGTTCCTTCAGAAAGAAAAACTCCTATTTCCCATTAGGGGAGGTACCTGGGGTATTCAACTACCCCCATACAGACTTTCAACCATTCTCCCATCTCACATTTTAAGAAACTTCCAGTTCCTGAGATTTTCTGGCCTTCTACAGCTCAAAGGGTTTGCTTTTGTTGGGAAACCACTTGATTTTCATGTTTCATCAATCTTATGAAGCAGTTTCTACTCATTCACTTGCCATCTTAATTTTTTAAGACAGTAGATTGCAGGTGCTCTCACCACAAAAACAAAACAAACAAAATAAAACAGGTAACTCTGTGAGAATATAGACATGTTAATCTGCTTGACTGTAGTCATTATTTAACTATATACAAATAACTGTATACAAACTATGTATAGCAAAACATCATGTAGTATACCTTACATATACATAATTTTATAAAAATGTTTTTAAAATTAAAAACAAAAAAAATTCTTGACCTCTCCAAGTTGACCTCTTCTCCCATTTTCTTGTTCCAACTTTCTAGAAAGTTTCTTACTGGACTTTTAGCTGTGTTTTGGCACATAAATGCATGAGTTTAATCTGCAAAGGCCAAATAGGTTTGTTTCCATTTTGTGAATAAGGGAATAGTATCGTTCTGAAAACTTAAGTGACATAAAGTCACACAACCAACACATGGTCAGGGCCTCAAACACAGATTCTAGTGAATTACCTAATTCTGATGAAATGTTAAGGGCATTATTGAAGGAAACTAAGCAGTTTTTTAAATGTGTTGAAAATATTCTCTTACTACACTTGCCTAGGAAAGCTGAAATTGTATTTCCTGGTCACACCATGCATTTATCACCCATAAGCCATTGCCCTAATAAAGTATTGGAATGCCTCTAGATCCAATTGTTGACTTGCAAGCTTGTCCTATAAGATTAGCATATGATCCAAATAAATAACCAATAGTTAGCAATGTTTCTCCCGTAGTCAAAATAAAAAACACGAGAGCAAAGTTGCCACCATGCACAACTACAGGACATGACTTACACTCAAGATGTTGGCTCTTCTGATGAAGACACTAACTCTGCATATCTAAAAGTTTTTTTTTTTTTTTTTTTTTAATATTTATTTATTTATTTGGTTGCCCTGGGTCTTAGTTGCAGGCTGGCTCCTTAGTTGTGGCATGCGAACTCTTAGTTGCAGCATGCATGTGGGATCTAGTTCCCTGACCAGGGAGTGAACCCGGGCCCCCTGCATTGAGAGCATGGAGTCCCAACCACTGCACCACCAGGGAAGTCCCTATCTAAAAGTTTTAAGTCTAACAATGAGATGTCTCCATCATGGTATCAAATAATAGTTCCTCTAAATTGAAAGCTGATACTGCCACATGGCCATTTTGGACTCCCTGGAGCTTCAGTACAACAGGCGAAGAAAGGGTCATATTACTGGCTAGAGTCAATGATCCTGCTGTCAAGAGGATAACAAAGAAGGAAGGACCATAGGTTAAATGACTTAGGTAATCCTCTCAAATTAAGGCTACAAAATCCTTGCAAAGAGCCTCAGAATAGCCTTAAATCTCACATCACCCTCCATGAAAACTGTAGTAGACTGGATTATGAGTCCCAATACTTTGATGAACAGTAAACATATATTCACACTCTTTGCCATGTAACTTTCAGTACCCTCCCCTTTTGTGTGGAATCTTCTTTTCTACCCCACTGATAATGGGCTTTGTGAATTACTTTGGCCAGTGGACTATTAGCAGACATAATGGTAGCAGAAGGCATAAACACGCTTATGTTGACCCCTTGGCCTCTTATGCTGCAATGATCACCTTGAGACCTGGGCCCCAGAGTGGAATCTGTGAGAGGAACATACCTTAGTCCTCTGGTAGCCTAGAGTCCAGACTGGCCCAGTGGAGTTACAGCTGACTGACAGACTTAGGTGCAAGGAATAAATGTTGTTTTAAACCACAGCAACTGGGACTGTTACACAGCACTATTGCAGGAATCACTGAAAAAGGTAGAGACTCAGTTCTGTAACACTGTTATAATTCTAGTTCTTGGATTTTCACAAGATTCCGCTCATCCTCCCTTGTCATAAACCTCTCCACCTGAGCAGGCTTTAGTGAATCTTCTTTCCAACAAAATCATCTTAAATTAAAAGAGGATGAGATAGTATTTTTTCCTTACAAAGATTATTGACCTACAAGAAACCAAATCATGAATAATAACTAAGAAAACCAAATAAGTATCTAAATATACACAATGAAAAAATGATAAATATTGATTTCCATAAGATTAATTAACCCTATTTTGGTAGGAAAACAAGCTTAAAATTTAGAGCAAGTTTACCTCTTTGAATGGTAGACTTGTCATAAAACATTTAAAAATATAAATTAGAGAGAAAATTTGTGAGCTATCCTTTTTATTATTACATCTTATCACCCTCTCTCTTCTCCCTTTCCAAATATGTGCTTTTTACCTGGCCCTCCTATTTTGGTCAGTGATACTTGTAACAAATGCCTCTATCTTTTGCTGCCAAAATATAGTTATCACATGGAGACACGCTGGAGGTAGGTTGCAGAGATGACTACAAGTAAATAAATGATACAGATTTTTTTAACTTATTAAATTGATTATTCTAATTTGTGTTTATAAATCTAAAAACGTTTTGCAATTATGGAGCAGAAAATATAGTTAATTCTCTTCAAGAAAATGATGAGCCTTCAAATTTTTCAAAAGTATTGATTTTGACAACACAAGAAGAAGGAGCTGAAATAATAATAAGCTAGAATTTTTAGAGATGTTTTGAAATCTGGAATTAGTATTTACAAGCTGGATGATTATTTACAGTGATGAACAGTTAGTTGCATTTGAAAATATTGCATGGTTAGAGTACAATATTTATGTTTATAAATATACTTTCATATATTTATATATTTTTAAAACCAGGAAAATCTGGAATAAAATTTTTTTTGCTATGTTAAATTCTTACCAAAATTCCTAATACACTTGTTTTTCATTATCATTTTTCTTAAATTTGTAAATTATTTGTAAAATGACTAAGATATACAGGCATACCCTGTTTTATTATGCTTCACTTTATTGTGCTTCACAGATATTGCATTTTTTACAAATGAAGGCTTGTGGCAACCCTGCATCAAGCACATTTATCAGTACCTTTTTCCCAATAGCATTTGCTCACTTTGTGGCTCTGTGCCACATTTTGGTAATGTTTGCAATATTTCAAACTTTTTCACAATTATTATATTTATTATGGTGATCTGTGATCAGTGACTTTGATATTACTCTTGTCATTGTTTGGGGAAGCCAGGAATCATACCATATAAGACAGTGAACTTCATCGATAAACATTGTGTGTGTTCTGACTGCTTCACCAACTGGCCATTCCCCCTTCTCTCTCTCCCTCTCCTCCAGCCTCCTTATTCCTTGAGACAAAACAATATTGTAATTAGGCCAATTAATAACTCTACAATGGCATGTCAGTGTTCAAATGAAATGAAGAGTTGTACATCTCTCACTTTAAAGCAAAAGTTAGAAATTATTAAACTTAGTGAGGAAAGCATGTTGAAAGCTGAGATAGGCTGAAAACTAGGCATGTCAAGTTGTGAAGGCCAAGGAAAAGTTCTTGAAGGAAATTGAAACACAAGAATGATAAGAAAGTGAAACAGCCTTATTGCCAATATAGAGAAAGTTTTAATAGTCTGGATAGAAGATCAAGCCAGAAGATCAAACAACATTCCCTTAAGCCAAAACCTTATCCAGAGTAAGGCCCTAACTCTCCTCAATTCTATGAAAGGTTAGAGAGGTGAGGAAGCTGCAGAAGAAAAGTTTGAAGCTCTCAGAGGTTGGTTCATGAGGTTTTGGAAAGAAGCTGTCTCTATAACATAAAAGAACAAGGTGAAGCAACAAGTGCTGATGTAGAAGTTGCAGCAAGTTATCTAGAAGATCTAGCTACGATAATTAATGAACGTGGCTCCACTAAACAGTCAATTTTCTGTGAAGATGATTAGCCTTATATTGGAAGAAAATGCCATCTAGGACTTTGATAGCTAGAGAAGAGAAGTCAATACCCGGCTTCAAATCTTCAAAGGATGGGCTGACTCTCTTGATAGGGGCTAATGCAGCTGGTAACTTTAAGTTGAAGCCAGTGCTCATTTACCATTCTGAAAATCCTAGGGTTCTTTAGAATTTTGCTGAATCTACTCTGCCCATGCTCTATAAATGCAACAACAAAGCCTGGATGACAGCACAGCTGTTGACAACATAGTTTACCTAATATTTTAAGCCCACTGTTGAGACCTGCTGCTCAACAAAAAATATTCCTTTCAAAATATTACTGCTCACTGACAATGCACCTGGTCACACAAGAGATCTGATGGAGATGTACAAAAAGATTAATGTTGTTTTCATGTCTGCTAACACAAAATCCATTCTGAGCCCATGTATCATGGAGCAATTTTGCCTTTTAAGTCTTATTTAAAAAATGCATTTTGGAAGGCTATGGCTTTTATAGATAGTGATTCTTCTGATTAATCAGGGCAAAATAAATTGAAAAATTCTGGAAAGGATTCACCATTCTAGATGCCATTAAGAACATCATGATTCATGGGAAAATGATAAAATATCAACATTAACAGGAGTTTGGAAAAAATTGATTCCAAACCTCATGGATGACTTTGAAGGGTTCAAGACTTCAGTGGAGGAAGAAACTGCAGACATGGTGGAAATAGCAAAGAACTAGAATTGGAAGTGTAGCTTGAATATGTGACTGAATTGCTGCAATTTCATAATAACACTATAACAGAGGGGGTTGCTTATTAAGATGAGCAAAGACAGTGTTTTCTTCAGATAGAATTTAATCCTGGAGAAGATGCTATGAAGATTGTTGACATGACAACAAAGGATTTAGAATATTAAGTAAACTTAGTAGATAAAGCAGAGGCAGAGTATGAGAGGACTAACTACAATTTTGAAAGAAGTTTAACTGTGGGTAAAATACTATCAAACAGCATTTTGTGCTACAGAGAAATATTCATGAAAGGAAGAGTCAATCAATGTGGCAAACTTCATTGTTGTTTTATTTTAAGAAATTTCCACAGCCTTCCCAACCTTAAGCAACCACCACCCTGATCAGTCAGCAGCCATCAACACTGAGGCAAGACACTCCACCAGCAAAAAAGATTACAGATCATCAAAGGCTCAGATGATGGTTAACATATTTTAACAATATTTTTAAATTATTGTATGTACATTTTGTTGTTGTTGTTGTTTTAGGGTTAATAGACTGTAACATAACTTTGTATGCACTGGGAGACCAAAAGAAAAATACTGTGTGACTTGCTTTATTGCAATATTCACTTCATTGTTGTGTTCTGGATATGAACCTGTAACATCTCCAAGGTAAGCCTATATAAAAATAAAATTAGGAGAAGGGGAAGAGCAGTTGGGGCAGCTTGCATCCCTCTGAAAAGAGTAGGAAAATCAGCTCTTCCCTCGTGCCTAGCGCTACATGTCGGAGTCTCCTGCTTGTCTCCATGCCTCTGAGTGGCTCTCTGCAGGAGCCCAGTCCGTGCCGAACTTGGACTGGGACTTCTCTTGCTAACTATTTCTTACAGCTAGAAACTGGATAAAGCATCGCCACGTCTTCATTTCCAACAAACCCTCGGGTTCATTTCAGAGAAGACAAAAATCTCATCTCATCTTTGGTGACCTTTAACCAGACAGAGCATCTGCTGGGCCCTGCAGAGATGGCTGTGTGACTGACAGGGTCTTGGAGCTCCAGCGGGGTATCAGGCCTCTTCCTCTGAGGTGGGACAGCCGAGTTCAGGACATTGGTCCACAAGAGACCTCCCGGTTCCATGTAATATCAAACGGCGAAAGCTCTCCCAGAGATCTCCATCTCAATGCTAAGACCTAGCTCCACTCAACAACCAGCAAGCTACAGTGCTGAACACCTTAAGCCAAACAACTAGGAAGACAGGAACATAACCCCACCCATTAACGGAGAGGCTGCCTAAAATCATAATAAAGTCACAGACACTCCAAAACACACCACTGGACATGGTCCTGCTCACCAGAAAGACAAGATTCAGCCTCATGCACCAGAAAACAGGCACAAGTCCCCTCCACCAGGAAGCCTACACAACACACTGAACCAAACTTAGCCACTGGGGGCAGACACCAAAAACAACAGGAACTCCGAACCTGCAGCCTGTGAAAAGGAAACCCCAAACACAGTAAGTTAAGCAAAATGAGAAGACAGAGAAACAAACAGCAGATGAAAGAGCAAGGTAAAAACCCACCAGAACATGAAGAGGAAATAAGCAGTCTACCTGAAAAACAATTCAGAGTAATGATAGTAAAGATCATCTAAAATCTTGGAAATAGAATGGAGAAAATACAAAGAAACATTTAACAAGGACCTAGAAGAACTAAAGAGCAAAAAAAAATCATGAACAACACAATAAATGAAATTAAAAATTCTCTAGAATGAATCAATAGCAGAATAGCTTAGGCAGAAGAACAGATAAGTTACCCGGAAGATAAAATAGTGGAAATAACTGCTGCAGAACAGAATAAAGAAAAAAGAATGAAAAGAATTGAGGACAGTCTCAGAGACCACTGGGACAACATTAAACGCACCAACATTAGAATGATAGGGGTCCCAGGAGAACAAGAGAAAAAGAAAGGGACTGAGAAAATATTTGAAGAGATTATATTTGAAAACTTCCCTAATATGGGAAAGGAAATAGTTAATTAAGTCCAGGAAGCACAGAGAGTCCCATACAGGAAATATCCAAAGAGAAACATGCCAAGACACATATTAATCAAACTGTCAAAAATTAATAACAAAGAAAAAATATTAAAAGCAGCAAGGGAAAAACAGCAAATAACACACAAGGGAATCCCCAGAAGGTAAACAGCTGATCTTTCAGCAGTAACTCTGCAAGCCAGAAGGGCGTGGCAGGACAAATTTAAAGTGATGAAAGGGAAAAACTTACAACCAAGATTACTCTACCCAGCAAGGATATCATTCAGATTCGATGGAGAAATTACAAACTTTACAGACAAGCAAAAGCAAACAGACTTCAAGACCACCAAACCAGCTTTACAACAAATGCTAAAGGACCTTCTCTAGGCAGGAAACAAAAGAGAAGGAAAAGACCTACAATAACAAACCCAAAACAATTAAGAAAATGATAATAGGAATATACATATAGATAATTACCTTAAATGTAAATGGATTAAATGCTCCAACCAAAAGACATAGACTGGCTGAATGGATACAAAAACAAGACCCTTATATAGGCTGTCTACAAGATACCCACTTCAGACCTGGGAAAAATACAGACTGAAAGTAAGGGGATGGAAAAGATATTCCATGCAAATGGTAATCAAAGGAAAGCTGGAATAGCAATTCTCATATCAGACAAAATAGACTTTAAAATAAAAACTATTAAGAGAGACAGACAAGGACACTACATATTGATCAAGGGATCAATCCAAGAAGAAGATAGAACAATTGTAAATATTTATGCACCCAACACATGAGCACCTCAATACATAAGGCAAATACTAACAGCCATAAAAGGGGAAATCAACAGTAACACAATCATAGTAGGGGACTTTAACACCCCACTTTCACCAATGGACAGATCATCCAAAATGAAAATAAATAAGGAAACACAAGCTTTAAATGATACATTAAGCAAGATGGACTTAATTGATATTTATAGGACATTCCATCCAAAAACAACAGAATACACTTTCTTCTCAAGTGCTCATGGAACATTCTCCAGGATAGATCATGTCTTGGGTAACAAATCAAGTCTTGGTAAATTTAAGAAAATTGAAATCATATCAGGTATCTTTACTGACCACAAGTCTATGAGACTAGATATCAATTACAGGAAAAAACTGTAAAAAATACAAATATATGGAGGCTAAACAATACACTACTTAATAACAAAGAGATCACTGAAGAAATCAAAGAGTAAATCAAAAAATGCTTAGAAACAAATGACAATGAAAACATGATGACACAAAAAAAAACTTATGAGATGCAACAAAAACAGTTCTAAAAGGGATGTATTAGTAATACAATCGTACCTCAAGAAACAAGAAACATCTCAAATAAACAACCGACCTTACACCTAAAACAATTAGAGAAAGAAGAACAAAAAAACCCCAAAGTTAGCAGAAGGAGAGAAATCATAAAGATCAGATGAGAAGTAAATGAAAAAGAAATGAAGGAAACAATAGCAAAGATCAATCAAACTAAAAGCTGGTTCTTTGAGAAGATAAACAAAATTGATAAACCACTAGCCAGACTCATCAAGAAAAAAAGGGAGAAGACTCAAATCAACAGAATTAGAAACGAAAAAGGAGAAGTAACAACTGACACTGTAGAAATACAAAGGATCATGAGAGATTACTACAAGCAACTATATGCCAATAAAATGGAGAACCTGGAAGAAAAGGACAAAATCTTGGAAAAGCACAACCTGCCGAGACTGAACCAGGAAGAAATAGAAAATATAAACACACCAATCACAAGCACTGAAATTAAAACTGTGATGAAAAATCTTCCAACAAACAAAACCCCAGGACCAGATGCCTTCACAGGCGAATTCTATCAAACATTTAGAGAAGAGTTAACACATATCCTTCTCAAACTTTTCCAAAATATAGCAGAGGGAGGAACACTCCCAAACTCATTCTATGAGACCACCGCCACCCTGATATCAAAACCAGACAAAGATGTCACAAAGAAAGAAAACTACAGGCCAATATCATTGATGAACATAGATGCAAAAATCCTCAACAAAATGCTAGGAAACAGAATCCAAAAGCACATTAAAAGGATCATACACCATGATCAAGTGGGGTTTATCCCAGGAATGCAAGGATTCTTCAATATATGCAAATCAATCAATGTGATACAATATATTAACAAATGGAAGGAGAAAAACCATATGATCATCTCAACAGATGCAGAAAAAGCTCTTGACAAAATTCAACACCCATTTATGATAAAAACCCTCCAGAAAGTAGGCATAGAGGGACGTTACCTCAACATAATAAAGGCCATATATGATAAACCCACAGCCAACATCGTTCTCAATGGTGAAAATCTGAAACCATTTCCTCTAAGATCAGGAACTAGACATGGTTGCCCACTCTCACCACTATTATTCAACATAGTTTTGGAAGTTTTAGCCACAGCAATCAGAGAAGAAAAGGAAATAAAAGGAATCCAAATCAGAAAAGAAGAAGTAAAGCTGTCACTGTTGAGAGATGACATGATACTATACATAGAGAATCCTAAAGACGCTACCAGAAAACTATTAGAGCTAATCAATGAATTTGGTAAAGTAGCAGGATACAAAATTAATGCACAGAAATCTCTTGCATTCCTATACACTAATGATGAAATATCTGAAAGAGAATTTAAGGAAACACTCCAATTTATCATTGCAACAAAAAGAATAAATACCTAGGAATAAACCTACCTAAGGGGAAAAAAGACTTGTATGCAGAAAACTGTAAGATACTGATGAAAGAAATTAAAGATGATACCAACAGATGGAGAGATATACCATGTTCCTGGATTGGAAGAATCAACATTGTGAAAATGACTATAGTACCCAAAGCAATCTACAGATTCAATGCATTCCCGATCAAACTATCAATGGCATTTTTCACAGAACTAGAACAAAAATTTCACTATTTGTATGGAAACACAAAAGACCCCGAATAGCCAAAGCAATATTGAGAACGAAAAATGGAGCTGGAGGAATCAGGCTCCCTGACTTCAGACTATACTACAAAGCTACAGTAATCAAGACAGTATGGTACTGGCACAAAAGCAGAGATATAGATCAATGGAAAAGTATAGAAAGTCCAGAGATAAACCCACACACACATGGTCACCTAATTTTTGATACAGGAGGCAAGAATATACAATGGAGAAAAGACAGCCTCTTCAATAAGTGCTGCTGGGAAAACTGGACAGCTACATGTAAAAGAATGAAATTAGAACACTCCCTAACATCATACACAAAAATAAACTCAAAATGGATTGAAGACCTAAATGTAAGGCCAAATTCTATAAAACTCTTAGAGGAAAACATAGGCAGAACACTCTATGACATAAATCACAGCAAGATCCTTTTTGACCCACCACCTAGAGAAATGGAAATTAAAACAAAAATAAACAAATGGGACCTAATGAATCCTAAAAGCTTTTTCACAGCAAAGGAAACCATAAACAAGACGAAGAGACAACCCTCAGAATGGGAGAAAATATTTGCAAATGGAGCAACTGACAAAGGATTAATCTCCAAAATTTACAAGCATATCATGCAGCTCAATATCTAAAAAACAAACAACCCAATCCAAAAATGGGCAGACCTAAATAGACATTTCTGCAAAAAGATATACAGATAGCCTACAAACACATGAAAGAATGCTCAGCATCACTAATCATTAGAGAAATGCATATCAAAACTACAGTGAGGTATCACCTCACACCAGTCAGAATGGCCATCATCAAAAAATCTACAAATAATAAATGCTGGAGAGGGTGTGGAGAAAAGGGAATCCTCTTGCACTGTTGGTCAGAATGTAAACTGATACAGCCACTATGGAGAACAGTATGGAGGTTCTTAAAGAAACCAAAGATAGACCTACCATATGACCCAGCAATCCCACTACTGGGCATATACCCTAAGAAAACCATAATTAAAAAAGAGTCATGTACCACAATGTTCATTGCAGCTCTATTTACAATAGCCAAGACATGGAAGCAGCCTAAGTGTCCATCGACAGATCAATGGATAAAGAAGATGTGACACATATATACAGTGAAATATTACTCATCCATAAAAAAAAATGAAATGAGTTATTTGTAGTGAGGTGCATGGACCTAGAGTCTGTCATACAGGGTGAAGTAAGTCAGAAAGACAAAAACAAATACCGTATACTAACACATATATTTGGAATCTAAAAGAAAAAAAAAAAAAAAGATTATGAGGTACCTAGTGGCAGGACAGTAATAAAGACGCAGATGCAGAGAATGGACTTGAGGACACAGGGAGAGGGGAAGGTAAGCTGGGACGAAGTGAGAGAGTGGCATGGACTTATATATACTACCAAATGTAAAATAGATAGCTAGTGGGAAGCAGCCACACTGAATAGGGAGTTCAGCTTGGTGCTTTGTGACCACCTAGAGTGGTGGGATAGGGAGGGTGGGAGGGAGACGCAAGAGGGAGGAGATATGGGGATAATATGTATATGTATAGCTGATTCACTTTGTTATAAAGCAGAAATTAACACACCATTGTAAAGCAATTATCCTCCAATAAAGATGTTAAAATTAAATAAATAAATAAAATTAAAATGATCAGTGTAACCTACATGATAAATGATAATGCCTAGTTTTTCTTTTTTTTTAATATTTTTTTACTGCACTGGAAGACCTCTTCTTTACATTGTTGAATACAAATGGATATAGACAAAAAAAACACTAACTGAAAAAGATATATGCACCCCCTTATTCATTGCAACACTATTTACAATAACCAAGATATGGAAACAACCTATGTATCCATCTATGGATGAATAGATAAAGAAAATATGATATAAATAATGGAATACTCTTCTGCCATAAAAAGGAATGGAATCTTGCCATTTGCAACAACATGAATGGAACTTGAGGGCATTATGCTAAGTGAAATGAGTCGGACTGCAGAAGACAAATGCGGTGTGATCTCACTTGCATGTGGAATCTAATACACCAAAGCAAAACAAGTGATTTCATAGGTTCAGAGAGCAGATCGGTGCTTGCCACAGGCAGGGTGGGAGGTGGGGCAAAATGGGTGAAGGGAGTCAATAGGTACAAACTTCCAATTATAAAATAAATAAATCATGGGGATGTAATGTACAGATGGTGACTACAGTTAATAACAGTGTATTGCATATCTGAAAGTTGCTAAAAGAGTAGATCTTGAAAACTCTTATCACAAGAAGAAATTTGTGTATCTATGTATGGTGACAGATGCTAACAAGACTTATTGTGATCATTTTGCAATTCATACAAATATAGAATTTTTATGTTGTACAAGTAAAACA
Organism: Eschrichtius robustus; assembly: GCF_028021215.1. Taxonomy (NCBI): domain Eukaryota; kingdom Metazoa; phylum Chordata; class Mammalia; order Artiodactyla; family Eschrichtiidae; genus Eschrichtius; species Eschrichtius robustus. The sequence continues at coordinate 151,958,956 of NC_090824.1, read as the reverse complement.
GGATTATATGTCAATTATACCTCAATAAAAAAAAGAAAGGATAAAGGAAACTACATTTTTAAGTGCCAGTTAAGGGATGAAACCGTCAAATGATCATGGAAATCATTTTCACATTAAGATGAAACCATATGTTTAAATATAAATGTTTAAAGCAAACCAAAATTCAGACAAACAGGATAATCTCTTGTTTAAAAATTGAGATAGAAAAAAATAACAAATTAGGAAACTACAACATTGCAGAGAGGATAAACAAGCCAAAAATTGTTTATTTGAAGAAAGAAAAAATAAAGTTCATGGCTCCAAGGGACATGTATAAGAATGTCCATGACATTAATGTCATAATAGCAAAAATAATAATAATAATAATCATTAATATATAACCATTAAATAATAATAAAAATCAAATAATAATAATTATCATTATAACCATTTATAAGAAAATATATTGATGCATTGTAATATACATACATAACGAAATCCTTTTATAACAATGGTGGAAGACATTGATTTACAGCTATAAGCCTCAACAGGGATTAATTTTACAAATATGTTGTCATTATTGATTTACTATAATCAGGATCTAGCACTGAGTTTGTGAGAGGGAAGATGAGTATACATCCAAACAAAGTCAGATCTCTGCCACAGAGGAAGGATGGGAATGGCTACTGAATAAGCAATACACAACATCTACCTAAAATAGTCACTTGAAAAATGCAATCGCTCAAAGAATCACTAAATGTGCGTATAATAAATCTTACTTGCCTAGTGTGATGATTTACAGATTTAGAAGCTGCTGTAAAATAAACATGGCCATTTGGATTCCTTTATTCATTATGTATTTACAGAATCTTCTCTATGGGTATATGTGGAAGAGAACAGTCATTTAATTTTCAAATTTTCTTCTTTCAAATTTTGTTCTGTCATCACTATAAAGTATTAAATAAGGTTATATATCACAGTGGAAAATCCTGTTCCTTCCAAATGCCAACTGTGTAATCATTTTAAAAAATCATTTAAACTGCTAGATATAAAACTTTGATATCATGGACTACATCATGGATGTGGTGGTCAAATGAAATCTTTGACAATAAAATATTTTTTAAACAGGAGAGCTGAAGCTGTATACCAATGTGTTTGATTGCACTCTCTAACCTTTCACATGGGAATTAAAGGCTTCTGTAATTTTTTTTTATTTTTATTGAAAAACTCTAAATGATCATTGAACCAATTTATATTTGCATAAAGCTTTACATTTTACAAATAGTTTAAAAATACAGAATTTTCCTCTGACTTGATAACATTTTGCCTTCTTATTATCCTCATTCTACAGATGAGGAGTCTGAGTCTCAGGGTTGTTAACGACTTAATTAAGGGACTTGGGTCATATGAAGTGAAGGTGAGTTTTCAAACCAGGTGTTCTGGCACTAATCAGCTTTCTTTCCTTAATACCATGCTAGGTGGTGCTCTCTAAAAGAGAAAAAAAGAATGGAATGAGCCCTATGATGTCCCTAGTTTACAGCCTGGAGACACTTTCCAGGGGGCAATGTAGAGAAATGGAACCCAGTTAGAGCCTAATGGTCTCCCTGAGATGAGCAGACAACACTAGATTTCCAGGGAGGCCAAGATAGATGGAGATCACATGTCAGAGTTCCAGAAAAGAAAGAACTACACAGAGAGAGAACTCCAGAGAACAGCAAATGGTTACCCTTAAAGTCTTCAGCTAAGTAATTCTGAGCACATGTATGTGAACAAAGAAACAAAGATCAGGGAAAGAACCAACTGAAATCAGCCAAAGGAAGAACCCCTGGAACTTACACAAATCGTACTCTCATTGCCAGTATTGAAAACTTCACAATCCAAATGGAATCAGGCAGACAACTCAAAACAGTATTGCATCAGTAGTGGAGCAACATAGCCCTAAATTAAATGGTTCTCTGGACCCATCTAATAAATCTTAAAAGCAAGTCACAAAAGCATTAAAGTTTTTTCAAGTGACTAAGATGAGCAGCAATCACAGTTTGCCCTGAATGAAAAGATCCCTGGGATGAAGAATGTTTAATTTTAAAACTAGGACAATCCCAGGTATATTGAATGAGTCATTTGTCCTACAAAGATCAAGGGTATTTATAGAAATAAAAATTATCTAGAACTGAATGAAGAAAACTTCACAGAATCTAGCATTCAATAAAAAAATTACCAAGTATTCATAGAAGCAGGAAAATATGACCCATATGAGGAGATAAATAAATCAATAGAAAAAGATCCAGGAATGACAGAGATTATAGAATCAGTAGTCAAGGACACATTACAAGTTATTATAACTATACTCTGTATATTCAAGAAGGTAAAGGGAAACTTTATCACACTGAGAGATGGAGATATAAAAAACATTTTGAAGTTCTAGAAGGGAAAAATATAGTGTGAAGGTGATAAAACCAATGGATTAATTTAACGACAAACTAGATACTGAAGGAGAAAAGATTAGTGAACTAAGGTAAAACACAAAAATTAAAAAACTGAATATAGTAACCAGAACTTCAGTGAGGTATAGGACAACTATAAACAGCTTGGATTTAGTGTACATGTAGTTGCAATCCCTGAATGAGTGGAAGAAAGGTGGGACAGGAAATTATTTGTAGAAACAGTAGCTGAAAATTTTCCAAATTTGATGAAACTATATCCCCACAGATTCAAGTTCAAAGAAATCCAGGTTCAAGAAATAGGACTAAAATCATACCAAAATACATGATGAACAAATTTCTTTAAGAAATAAAAAAGAGAAAATCTTAAAAGCAGCCAGAGGGTAAAAGATAGATTACTTACAGAGAAACAAAGATATAAATGACATGGGTTTGTCTGAAAAAAATCAAGCCAAAGAACAGTGAAGAAATATCTTTAAAGTTTTGAAGGGGAAAAAATAGTCAACCTAGATTTATATACACAGCAAAAAAATCTTTCATAAATGAAGACAAAATAAAGGATTTTTTCAGACATATAAAAGCTGAAAAATTTAGCAAAAGCAGATTTGTGTTAAAATAAATATTAAAAGAAATTGTTCAGGCAGAAGAAAAAATGATACCAGAGAGAAATGTGGACCCACACAAACTAATGAAAAGCACTGGAAATAGCAACTACTTGGGAAACTATAAAAGACTTTTTCTATTTTATTTAAATAAGAACTTGATTGTATTATCACTTTTATATATAGGAAGAAAATAACTGTTTAAAAATAATGCTCTTGGGAGGGTGGGTAACAAATGTAGAAGTAAAATATACAACAATATTAGAAAGGCAAAGGGGAAATGGGACTGTAATATAGCAAATTTCCTGTGATGCATACTAACCGGTATGATATTATTTGAAGGTAGATAAGTCTAAAATGCATGTTATAAACCCTAAAGCAACCACAAACAAAAACTGATGATGGAGATAAAAAGAAATCATAAAAACACTTTAATCCCAAAGAATACAGAAAAAGAGGGGAAGAGAACAAAAAATAGATGTGACATATTAAAAAGTAGAAATATACATAAGTCCAATCATATCAATAAATGTTCAATGTAAATAATTTAAAAAGCCAATGAAAAGCTTTAAATTATCATTTTGGATAAAATAGCAAGATCCAACAAGAAATAAATTTAAAATATAATGACACAAATAGGCTAAAATAAAAAGTATGGGGAAACACATTCTCTACAACAATAATCAGAAGAAAGCTGGAGTGACTATTTTCATATTAGATAAAGTAGATTTCACAGCAAAAATATTACTACAGAGAGACACAATTTCTGATGATAAATAGGTCAATGTATCAGCATAATAATCCTAAGTATTTATGTATCCAACAACAGGACTCCAAAATACAAAAATCAAAAATTGATAGAACTGCAAGGAGAAATATTCAAAACCCCAATTATAGTTAGAGACTTAATTAACATTCTTTAATAAGTGATAAATTAATTAGACAGAAAATCAGTAAGGATATAGAAGATATACAACAGTGTCAAAACACTTGACCTAATTGACACTTATAAAAACTCTGCCCAGCAACAGTAGAATACACATTCATTTCAAGTACACACAGAATATTTACCAGTATCTACATATGTTCTAGGCCATAAAACAAGTGTAGATAAAATTTTAAGGATCAAATCAACAAGGTATAGTCTCTGACCACAATAGATAGATAGATAGATAGATAGATAGATAGATAGATAGATAGATAGATAGATAAAATAAATAAATAGAAATTGCTTGCAAGAAGACATTTGGGTAATCCCCAAAGATTTGTAAATGAAATAACATATATAAAAATAACCCATCAAAAGCCAAAGAGGAGGTATTTTGAACTGGATTAAAACAAAGATACAACATATCAAAATTTGTTGGATGTTTCTAAAGCAATAATTACAGGAAAATTTATAGCAATTAGCAGCTCATATTAGAAAAAGAAGAAAGGTATCAAAATAATGATCTCAGCTTTCACCTTAAAAAGAAGTAGAAAAATAACAAATTAACAAAAAAAATACAAGACCTAATGAGTGAGTTTGTAAAGGTTGCAAGGTACAAGATTAATACAAAAAATTCGTATCTATAAATACATTAGCAACGAATAAGCACAAACTTAAATTTACCAAACAATATCATTACAATTATATGTGAAAGACCTTACACTGAAAACAGAATTTACATGTGTATACACATGTCAAAATTGATCAACTAATTAAACTTTTCATATGTTGAGCTTATTGTCTGCCATATAGGCCTCATTAAACTGTTAAAAACTGTTATGATAAAACCATCTTTTATATACTATTTCATCATATCATTTAGCCTTCACATGTTATAAACATATGATTTGTTTCTGTGTGAAATCCATTCTCATTATGTGTTTTATTACCCCATAAAAAGTAAAGAAGCATAAAATTTCAAAAAATAAGGGCACTTTATTTCTAGAGAAAATCTAATCATTCAACAAAATCAGCATTCTAGCACTTCAGAGTGTTGGCATTTGTACTGGGGCTTCTTCCTTTGTGGTTATGAGAAACTAGAGAAGGTCCAAGCATCATATTCTCATACAACAATGGCCAGAGGCAGAAAAGGGTAGCTTCTCCCAGTGTGCCTTTCTTTAAGAGTAAGAGAACTGCTCTAATCATCATCTTCTTACAAAACAAAGACCAGAGATTGCCTTCTTCTTTTGAATCATTGTTTAAAGCAAATAAAACTTAACAAATTGTTACTTAGGAAAGAGACTTTCCTGATCAGAATTGTTTCATATGCCTATTCCCAAAACATTGTCAGGGGAATAGATCCCTATCACTGACATATATTAAGCAAGAGGAATTCTCTTCCCTGCAAAAACTGGGACAAAAACTGATTTCCCCCTTAACAGGTAAATTAAGGAAGACAAGACTACAGTGTCTGCTACACTAATGCTCCAAAAGAAAGATGACTTATTATCAATTGCAACACAAAATAGAGGTAAAACATAGCCCTCTGGTATCCAGGATCTCAAGGAATGAAAGGATTCTTTAGATAATTCAGTGCAGTAATAGCAAAATCTAGCATGCACACCTCTATCCCAGATGACACCCAATTACAGGCACACAAAAATGCACACACAGAGCAGATATCAATAATCTATCACAACATTTTTGTCACGGAGACCAGACATGACCTCAGAAGTCCATTCAACCTTGTACTCTGGGTAGCACTACCAATCAATCAGTGGTCACATGTCAGATGAAATATTTTTGCATTCCTCCTGCCTTCAAGAAAGAAGACATCTGAATTGTTGGGGATCAATGATATAGGACTGTCCCTAGATTTAGGTCTCCAGTGAAGGTGTTCTCCAAGCTTGGCATCCTTATTCAGTTCTCATTCTTACCTGTACACAACAGGCTACCACAGGTCTACATGGTTAAATCCCCTTGTTGTTTTCCTAAAGCTGTAGCTTTGTGTAGTGTTCAAGCACATTCCTAAGACCTCAGAGTACTCAACTTAAGAAATGCTTCTAAGAATTTAGGAAAAAATGCCAGTAGGAGAGTAATCAAAAGGACTGTCTAAAATGAAACTAGACATACTCTAAGACCAACATCTGGGCTAATCTTATCTCTCCCTAAAATATATTTTATCTTCAAAATGCAAAAGAGATGTTCTTTCATAACAGAGTTCTACCTCACCTAATTTAAGAAAGACTCAGACATTATCCTAAGACAGCTCTCTCCCTACCATGCAGTCTTATCTGTCTTACATTTCTTCCCCTCCTTCATTTTTGAGAAATCAATAAACCTTCCAAATGGAGATTTGTGGAATTATTCAACAATAAAACATAACCATCCTTTATCCTTTCCATGAAGCTCCTGATCTCGGGTGGCCTCAGCCTGCAGCAGCTTGAAGCAAGATTTTGGTCCCCTGACGGGGAATCAAACCCGGGCCACGGCGGTGAGAGCACAAAATCCTAACCACCAGACCATCACCAGGGACCACCAGTGGCCAGTGACAAGGCCCTGGCCCTTCAGTTATGAAGAAATGAATTTCCACATAGAGACAGAAAGTAGTGAAGCAAGTAAAGTGTTTATTAGGAGGAAAAAGAGTACAGTATGTGTGGATAGACACATGGGTGGGCTCAGAGAGAGAGAATCGTACCCTCGTGGCAGTTTGAATCACTTTTTTGGGGCACTTACAGGTTTCCTTTGACCAATCGTCTTGCTTTGCCTGGTTCTGAGTCTGTTTTTGGTTTATCTCAGGGTCTTCTCCTGTATGTGTGTGCATCTCTTAGCCAAGATGGATTCCAGTGAAAAGGGCTATGGGTAGTTTACATCACTTACTATGAGGTGGCTCCCCCTTCCTTTTTGACCTCCAAGGAGGCTTTCTGCGCGTGTGTAGTCTGGGAAGTCTCCTTGACTTCGAGAATAAGGAATATGTGGTCTCTTATCTTCTATCTGGGCAGGGCCCAGCCTCCTCCATCATCCTGCTTTCATGGAGTTTCTGCTGTTACAGAGTTTCTGTCAACAGGGGAGAAACTGTTCAGTCTAGGGCCCATCCATCTCCTGCCTCACGCCCATCCCTGTCCTTCTGACGCATTTGAGCTGATCACTTACAAAACCTGATGACAGCACCCCTGGCCTGCACTGCAGCCAGTCAGGACCCAGGGACTTGGCATCTGTGACGGTTTTGCTAACCCAGAAGATTTCAAGAAACTCTCTGGAGTGTTCTATCCATCAGTGACCCTAATTGCATCCCCTCATATTGCCATAATACATAATTAAGAAAAAGGAGACATTTGATCACATACTACAAGGATTTACTGCATTGTTTGTGAAGAAGCTGGTTAGAGAGAGTGACAAGGAGATCTACTGAATATTTTCATACAGTGAGTGCTCAAAACCAGCAATCCTTCATTTATTTATTTTTTTCAGTCTGAAAATTAAAGATGAATAATGTTGTCCCAATTGCCCTTCACAATCATGATTCAGCCTGAGAGCTAATAAGCCACCTTCAATACCCACCCCACCTTCTCTGAACAGATATTTTTTCCACATGGATGAACACAAAGAAATAATCAGATAAGAGATTTTTCTTCTAAATTAGGCCTCTTGTTTGTAAACTGAAAGAGTGCTAATGTAGTTCAAACTCAGCTATGCCCCACACAGGCCCATTTTGCCTCGGCTTATTACAAAGAGGGAGAAAATGGAAGGTTTTGTTCTATTCTTTGAGCTCCTTCTGTGTGAGAGGCCATTCAAACGATTGGTACTTCTCTCTCACCCGCTCTCTCTCTTGCCCGCGCCCCCCACCACCCCCCACCCCCAGCTCACACACTCTCTGTTTCTCTCTGTTATGCCAGCATTAGAGGCAAGCCGCTGGCTGAGAAAGTGCTTTGATGTCGACCTCTCGCTGCCACGGCCAGACCTGCCTTGGTGGGTGAGTAGCGCAGGAGTGAGGGCATGTGTGGGAGAGAGGAGGATGAAAGGAGGGTGACTGGGGCCGAGGATAAGGACAGATTCCTGCCTGTTCACTTAGATGCTTCAGGAAGGCAAATGCGGAGCCTTGTGATTACAGAGGTTATGAACCAGCTAAACTTCAGAAATGACCATTTAAAGTACTGCCTAACCTAAAGAATCAAATTATTGTTCAGGCTTTTGGCCTCAAAAAAAGAAAAAGAAAGAGACAAGCCATGAGCATTGCCAAAGAGAAAAAGACATTCAGATGACCTTCTAAGGAGGCTGGTTAGTCAAGGATGCAGGAACCCCAGCACACAGATAGGGTCTGAGTGACAGCTTAGCACAACTTGCTGCCTTTCAAGTTTTGTTTTTATGACTTGTGCCAGATGTCAGAAATAAATCTCTGGCCCTAGTGGTAAGGTTACATTTGTGACACAGGCAGGCAACATATGAAATCGTCACATGGGCAGTCTACTCTGACCTCCATGGACCAGCATGGCAAGGGACACCCTGAGAGGCTGAGCCCACAAAGGAGCTTATGCCTTTTGTAAATTCTTGTCATTCAAGGGCTACCTTCGGTTAGACTGTGGAGTTTCTGTGCCTCTGTCTAGATTAAGAAGCTTTTCATTGCCAGGTTGTCAGAACAGATCGGACCTTGTTCTCCTGCAACCAACACTTGTTTCCTCCTTCCTCAACCACCTGTTTTGTTCATCCCACCGCATAAAGGAATGAGAGTCTGTCCTCATCATTGATTTCCCAGCACATTCTGTCAGCTCTCTCCAGCAGGTTTGGGACAGTTGAAAGAAGCAGAGAAATTTAATACAAAATCCTTTCTCTTTTTTTTTCGCATTTTATTGACTCCCAGAGTATATTATTTCAAAAAAATATTTTATCATCAAGCAAGAATTTATTGAAGACTACTATGTGCAAGATCCATAGGAAAGAAATCTACAATTCAGAAGTTGAAAGCAAAATCATTTCACTCTATATTCAATCTGAAACCGCCCTTCAGTGCTAAAATGTCTCCTACACTTAAAATACGATCTTTTTTTAAAAAATCTCAATTTTTTAGGAGAATAAAATGATAAGAAGTTCTATGTTTTTCCTACTGCATCTTTTCCTTGACTTCTGGTTTGCATGAGTGTACCTTACCTGAGACAAGATGGCCAGTGAGTGTTCACATACTGGTCAGAGTATTCATGGGAGCTATTTGTTTGTGAACAATTCTGGATGTCATCAGGAGCTAAATAAGCTGTCTGCTGCCAGTCAAAATGCCATTCAGACAAGACCTCATTTTCCATTGAGATGGACTGACACATATCTTACTTCTAAGATGCCTTCCAAACTAAGCCTGCCTCCCACCATTCACAGCCTGGAAGAAAAATTCGCAGAGTCCTCTCAGCTCTACCCTTGGTCCTAAAGAAGAGGCAAGATGATGCTCTTTTTAGGGAAGCCTCAGCTCAAAGGAAAACCTCCTTATGGAATGGGGGAGTGTCTCATTATTATCATACTCACCCCAACCCAAGAGCATCTGGGCTATACATTGGGTTCATGGTTGTAAAAATCGTTTGCCCTCCATTGCTTTTAAATGACAAAACACAAAGAGATCTAGGTTAAATGGAACCATTTGTTTTAAAGGATATATACATCTCCAGTGATAGAGAATGTGTTCAGATTAACTATGCAGACTTTGCATGAGTGCTTTTGTTTTTTAAGCCACACCCTGATGAGGATTCTTACTCTTGTGAAAATCATCGCCAAAAACATAAATAAAATCAAGCAGGAAAATTGTGTGGATGACGGAGAGCCCCCCTCCCACAGCCCGGGCAGATACTATGCCTGTCCCTCACACAGCAGGTCATCTTTGGTGACTTCCCCGGTCTTCACTACACCCCTCAATTATGAAATCAGCAAAACTCTCAGGGGAAGAAGACCCAGAAAGAACAAATGTGGCAGCAAGAGACAGAGGGATCAATACCTTCAGAGTCTGAGACTGTAATGGGCCCTGTAGGTCTGTAAATTATCAAACAAAAATTCTTTTTCAAGAAGGGGAAAAATGCATTTTAATAGCAGCTCTATAATTAGCCATTTCTGTTCAAGGTTTCTTAGTAGTTTTTATGTTTGTCTGCTTTACCTTTATTTCCTTTAATAGTGTTCACATAAAATGGCTCAGAATTGCTCTCCCTCTAATTATTTACTGTGACAACAAACAAGCTGAGAGAAAGATGACACAGTAGTGAAGAAAGATCTTGTACAGGATGTATTGACTCACTACTGTTTCCTTCTTACTCCTTGATATTACTTTTTGTTCTTTCCTAGCATACAATTTGTACGTTTGCATAAAACACTCGCCTGAGTTGTTTGATTTTGTGATGATGTTAGACACTTGGTCTGTGAGTTTGCTTTTAATATAGATACACAGTTTGTTCAGCCTATGGTAAAAAGCAGATTCATTCTATCCCCAAAATCACCATTGGCCAAGATGGAGCTGGTGTGATTTGTGTGTGATAGGGGTTGTGGGGCAGTTCGGAAATGTAAATGTGACAACCCAGGGAAGGCAGGAGTTTAGATGCCAAGACTGAATGGTAAGGCAGGGAACAATTTGGGGGAAAAAAAAAATCAATGTTCAATTCTGAGAAAACAAATGAGAAATGAAATCCTCATTGGGGTAAAAACAAGAGGCAAAAATCCCAAGGATGAATCAGGGTCAAAGTCACTATAGTCTGAAGAAGGCAGGAGATTCACAGTGATGGAAGTAGTCACCCAGGTTTCATGTCCTCAAAATTGAAATTGTTTGCATCCATCTTTCTGAAAGCCCATTTTAAAAAGGTGAGCCTCTGAGCTCAGCACCAGAAACCATGAACATTGTGCTGTGAATAACAATGGCTCTATACTCAGCCAATACCTGATATACAGAAGAAGAATGAGTTCATGGGTCAGAACATGGGCCTGAGAGGCAGCAGTTTCAACCACCATTCACCATTTTACTGTGAGTAACATGAAGTGATCATTATCAACAAGTTGCCATTACTAAGCGATCAAAATATTGTGAGAGAGATGGTAACGTGGAACTTAAAGAAATGAGAAGAGGCTAAAATTAAGCCTCTGAGGGGTGACCATTGCACCCCTTGTAAAGTAATACATCTATGTCACTTCCAGGATGAAGGCCAGGAGACCACTGACGCTATATAATATAATGTGTATATTAACCAACTCTCAAGTGGTTCTCTTTAAAACCAGTCATAGATATGACCCATGGCCTTTTCTGTATTGTCCTAATGTGAGTTTCCTTCAGAGATGAGTCCATTCCCACTTTGAAGTGACACACATGAGATATTACAGGAAGAGCTCCCCCTCTCTAGGAGTCCAGGGCTTTCCTCTGCAATAAGCTTCGCTTCAACACGAAGCCAGGTTTAAAATCGCCTGTGTTATGTTAGAGATCTCTAGCAAGATTCAGAACAAAATAAATTTTGCTCTGTTCTCTGAGTAGTAATGGTTCTTGGTAATAAGCTCTTTCTGTAGTTTATTGGTCAATCTTGTAGTTTATTGGAGCCCAGCCTGTGTCAGGCCTTCCACTATAAACCCATATTTTCTGGTTTGAGAGATCAACGATAAAATTGGGCTAGTACTGAACCTTAATCTTGATATTCAGTCCCTGCTTGAGAACGTTAAGAGGAGAAATTAAAGAGAGAAGGATAGAGATAGAGAGATGGAAAGAAACACCCATGAATGTGGAGTCATAATTCCCATATGTGTTTAACTTAGTAGTTAATTGTAAGGCACCCTTTTTTTCATTATGTTTCCATTTATCATGGGACATATATGACAGAGGAGAAGTTATTCGATAGAAAGAAAATTAAATGAAAAGTAAAATCAGTTTTACCTCTGCACAGTTATCATACCTATATGTCCACAAAATAACCATGTCTTCACATTTTAATTTGCTACTCAAGTTACCTAAAGAACGTGGGGTTTTACAGTGTGCAAAAGCCAAGAGAGAAAAATGTAGTTGTGTTTTTAATTGTTGAATTTTTCATAGTTTTTTCTTTCTTTTGGGTGATTATGAGCCATTGGCAGATTTCTGTTAAGATGAGCTTTTATGCCTTTCTTCATTTAAACAAAAACCAAATAATACCAATGTTTTTTGTTTTACTCATGCCCCACTGAAGAAAATTATTTAAACATGTTTAAAGTGCTTCTGATGGCAATGATGGCTAAGAAAAGATCATTTGTAAAGGATCCATTTCAAAATGCACTGTCTTGATGTAATGTCCACTATAGAGAAAGACCTTCGCTTAAATTATACCACAACTATTTTCAATGGATTTTTAAATTATCTACCTTTGCATTTCATCATGACTGTTTCAGGGAAATTATCCTGAGATAATGCCAACAAATGGCTGCAGACTTTAGGTTTATAATCGCTCTTGTTCATTTAAGGTTCCCAGCAGACCATATCAGGAAATTCAATGCCTGGCAAATCGGGGTTGATAATATACCGTAACTGGCATTTTCTTATTAGACGAACACCCAAATCAGCCTTCATTGTAGCAATGACCCTAATTAAGAGAACCATGATTTAAAGCAGAGTCTGTGCGTTTTAAGAATCGGATCTGGTTATGGTAGTGTTAGCCAAAGGGTTTTTTTTTTAAGCTCGGAAAATTGGCATTATCTAACCTTAATTTTAATTTTTCAAATGTATATCATATTTTTTCAATTCCTCTCTCAAAATGAGAGGCTTCCTTCTAGCTACTTAATATGTAAAAATGTCACATACATACAATCCCATATACATAAGTACTCATCTCTTTCTCCAGGAGATGATTCAGTTTTAGAGCTATAAGAGATCTTAGAAAAATGATCACTTAATACAGCCCTCACCAGCCCTACTATCTTAAGTGGAAGAAATGAGGGCTTTGAAGCTAATGCAGTTTGCTTTGGATCATCAGTTGGTGAGAGGTAGAACCTGAATTGCATGAGCCCCTTGAAAACTGCACAAAAAAGAAGCCCCTCCCCCCACCCTCCGCAAAAAAAAAAAAAAAAAAAAAAAACCTGTTAAAGATGTTAGCTCTGGCATATGTTGATGTACGTGGCTTTTTTTTTTAAACTCATCCTGTCAACAGAAAGTATTAATTGCTATGGACTCTAACACTATTTTATAGACTGAAATTTTATCCTAACATTGCTCTGAGGGACCATGACCATAAAATTATCTTGGACCATATTGGAAGGATCTTTGAGTACTACATCTAAATGCATGTATAAAATTTGAAAACTTATTGGGTGGGATCCAAAGTAAACCCACCCTATCTTATATGTCAAGGATAATGAGATGCAGCAAGAATGATAACCAATATTTGGAGATCATGTTACAATTCATAAAGAACCTTTACCTATATTATTTCCTTAACTAAAGTTATCTTCACCCCAACACTGTGAAGATGCAGGGCAAGAACAAGAACTTGAGATTTTCGAGCGCTATTATACCCATTTCCTCATTTAGAAATAAGAACATTTCCATAAGTGAAAAAAATCTAGGTTTCCAAACCATAGATCCATGTACTCTCCACTATGCTATCCAGTCTTCCTGATAGCAATAATTATTATTGATAATATAAATAGAAAAAGTTAATGTGATTTATCAATTATAGTTACAATTATAGTGGTAATTACAATAGCTATTATTATTGAGCTTCAGGTGCTCTTCTCTGCAGCATCTTGCACATAAACACAGATGCAAAAATCTATACAGTAGGTATTATCATACCAATTCAGAGTCTGAGCCAAGAGAGACTCAGGAAAGTCAGATGATTTATCTAAATTCATGGAGCCTATAAAAGCAGAACCAGGATTTGAACCAGGTTAGCTGGACCCCAAACGAAATGTTCCTTAACTCTTTGCTGTACTTCCTTCATGATAACCCACATGCTTGACAAAATAGTGGTGTATTGGCAATAGGAACACAAAAAGAAATCAATCCTAAGACATCCTCAAGGTTGTTAGTATAGGAGAAAAAATTGACAGAAAAAAGAAAAGTTTATAAGAGGAAAGGCTGTGTGTGTGAGGGGGTGGGGAGGATAGGTGTGTGTGGGAGGGGTAGGTGTGGGTGTGGGTGTGAAAGAGAGATGTGTATATATACATATATATATATATATATAAATCACATCTATAAATGATACATGCATGTTTATAACTATACTTTCATTTATAGATGTACGTATATGTAAATACATGAAAAGTAAAAAAAAAAAAGTTTTAAATAAAACCAAGAGGAACAGCACAAAATATTATTAAGATCTTTCACAAAATCTACACAATTCAAACAGTTTTTAAGTAGAATTTTTTTATAAGTTTGGTACAGGAGAAAGGATTCCTGCCAGTGTTATAGGCAACTTTTTATCAAGATTTAATTGTTAGAGTTGCTTCATTTCAAGGAAAATGATTTAGTCCCCAGGATATGCAGATCACTATTATAATAAGCCACATATTTTTAAGGAGGGGAGGGCCTTCAGCTATTCTTGCAAGAGCAAAAATTTCCAGGAATTATCCTTACTGCTATTATAAATTAATAAATTTTAGTAGTGCCGCACCACAAATCTTTGGCACTGACCTATATAGAAACATTAATATCTTATGATATTGATTTCAAAGACAAAGTCCAGAACCTTATGGTAAATCTAGAGGAAGTTTGTCTCTTATGATAGATGGTGCCATAAGATTCACCTAATAATATCCAAGTAAATCATAATCTCCCCTGGAGCTCAAGATGGGATCAGTAAGCACATACATCCTCTTCAGGGGTCTCTGGGCCCTCAGGCACCCTAGACATACTTCCTATAAGCGGCCACCTAAAGCATTGCTGGTTCCTGTGCTCTCTGTAACTGTCACTGATGAATTGAGTGATAACCTAGCTCAGGTTTGTGAGATTTGTATTGTCAGTACCACATTGATGGGGTTTCAGATGTGTCCCTCCCCAAGGCAAGGACACTTGCAATGGGACAAAATGAGTACTTCAAACCAGTTAGAAAGAGATTGGAAGAGACCGAGGTAGGATCATGGAACTAGCATGCTTTGGGCTTTGATAGCTCATCTGTCTGGGCGCTGTTCTTTCCAGATACACTGTTCTTGTGTGATTGTGCAGTAATGCCCAGCCCTTTAAAAAACATAGCTGTGCAGCACACCAGGAGTTGTTAGAAAAAGCAATGCCTTTTCTGCCCTCTCCTCCCACCTTCCCCACCCCCAGTTCACCACCTTGAATTAGTACTATAATTCACCATCTGCTAAATATGTTTTCCAAGCATAGTCTAGTCTATGTGTTAACACCAGACAGCAGCACATACAAATAATCGGAAGCATAAATAGGAACAGCCACTAAGTAATCCAGCCTCTACAAGTCCCCGTAACGTCTGGGGTAGGGAGGAGAGGGCAGGAACACCGCCTTCTAGCGTCTTAGCAATTAGCCCCATAGGCCATTCTTCCAAAATGGCCTGCCTGGGTAAACATTTGCGACAGATGTTTTCCAGTTTGTTTATCTTCTTCCTGTCACTTTCACTGATATTCTCTGCTCTTCTTGGCGGCTGACCTTTCACAAATGTTGGTTTTGTTTTAGAAATGTCCTATTGTAAATAAGAGGGCAGGGTTCACAGAGCAAAGGCCAATGTAGCTAGGAGGCTCTGTGGGGGCCAGGGAGACCTGTTTCATCTGCCAGAGGCGAGTGTTAACCTGCCCCCAGCCCCAAGGAGGAACAGGGGGTCAGCCCCCACTTTTCAATGCTTCATCCAAGCTTAGTTCTTAATATTCCCCAGAAGAACATAATTAACAGTATGGAGCATCGTGTTGGTTGGCTCATCTGTTTGCTGTAGGGTATTTTTGGAAATAAGGATCAGGAAATATCTGGGTAACTTTTATAGGGAGATGTTAGGAAACAAATTAAAATTTAACGGTACGTGTTGATGATTGAAAAACATTCTATTCAAGATTCATATTTCCCACATTGGTTAATTCTTTCAGCTCGGAATCCCTACAGGACAAGGACTGATTTGGCATGTAATGGAGTTTGTTTGAATGGAAATTATTGCCAGATATGTCCCAACTCCATTCCTATTAGACATGGAATTCTGGTTGAGTGAATCAAATAACTTCTCTGAGCCACTGTTTCTTTAGCAATAAAATAAGCATAATAGTCCCTCCCCACCTGCCTCAAAATGGGTTGAAACTCAAGTAAGACCATGTATATGAAAGCACACTATAAACAGCAAAACACTTTCCAAGGGTACTTGGTACTTGGGCTAATATTATTCAATAATTGTTTTTTATAAAGTTTCAGATGACAAAAATATGGGGCATTCCAAAATTAAGACAGCTCAAATAATGATCTGATTCTGGGGTCTGATGCAATGGGGGTCAGATAGTAAGTTAACCAATACTGGCTGATTAGGAGATGGAGAACACAGTGTTTGAGGTATATTGAGTGAACTTAAAGTTACAGGACAGAAATTTCTTCTTCCTCCTGTCTGAGAAAGGCAAATGGTACTCAGGGGTAATGAGTTCAACACTCAACAGTGGCAGCCCTGATGATTTCCAAGGGTTTCCCTCTCAGGCATTGCTCAACAGACAAGACACAGGGGGTGCTGATGCTCACAGGATAGGAATTCAAGTTCAATTGTGTTTCTTGGCAGCATCTCTGGATAAGAGCAAACAGCCAGCAAGTTCCTTCTATGCCATCAAAGACTGGACCAGAGAAAAGAATTTCTCACTACATTGTGAAAACATCCATCTCATGCTTTGAGTTGGGTGTAGATCAGAATGCTTCCTTCTGAGTAGGTAAGTAGGTCTGACTATTGCTTCTTAGAAGGGTCTCTGGCACAGAAAGCTTTCTAAGAACTCCCTCTGATGGCCCTTCTGTACCTCCTGATTATTTTTCTTAACCACCTCTCTTGCTTTCCAATTACGGTTGTTGGGTTTGAGATCTTTGCCATCTCAGTCACATTTTAGCATGTGTTGCATTGTAATTTTTGCTTTGTAGTGCTTTTCATTTATAAAAGAACCTCTTTAAAGAACAGAATGGAAACAAACAACTCTTCACACTGATTGAAATGAGACATTTTTGAGTATGTGTGAGTGCAGCACTGTGGGAAAGCCTGGCAGTGGCTGCGGGGAGCTTATTCAGTCCATCAGTTACTCCCCTTGGATTTTCAGACCTCCATACTAGGTGCTGGCAATGTCGAGATAAATAAGATAACATTGGCTTCCTCCTAGAAGGATGTGGCCCAAGGAATATGAGACTCTCTGCCATCCCATCAGCAGCATGGGCTCCATCAACATGTGTGACATTTTTATTCAGAGCTAACCCATTTAATATGAATTCTTCAGGGCATAGTCCATTTCTAACCCAGCTCTAAAACTTCTCTTTCACCTTCAACTGCCTTAAACACCTAGAACATAGTAGGTATTTAATAAGTACTTATGGAAAGGCAGCCTTGAGGAAAAAAAAAAAAAAGGAATAGCTAAAATGGTTTGATATCACTTCAACTAGAAGAGTGAGGGTGGGTGCATTGTTTGAAGGGCACTGAGAACAACAGAAGATTATGAAATAATTAATTGTACATGACCCCAGGCTCTTTGCACTCACCAGATATTGGTTTCCTCCTGCTTCCTTAGTTGTTAGGCAGGTTTAGGTTTAACTGCTCTCCACTAAACACCTACAGTGAACCAGGGACTATGTAGGTGTTCCTGTGTGGAATGAGAAAATCTCAAAAAGCAACGCCTTGAGTGAAGTCCCATTATGTGGCTCAAAGATTTTAAGTTGTCTACAGTCCCCATGTGAGGCCTAGGATACCAAGTCAGATGGGCAGAACCCACAACATAATCTGGCTGAGATTGCATTAACCTTAGGCATCAGAAATGAATCTGGAAACATGGAATAATCAATGGCAAAAACCCACTTGGTTAAAATGCCTGTAATTTTGTAATCCATTTTGGTGATTGGAACTTAAAAGCATCCTTTAAAAGATCAGACCAAAAAAAATAAAAATAAAAAAAAAAAGAAATCAGGGACACAAGATTGCCAATAGGCATTAAAGTTAATGGTGCAAAAAAAAAAAAAAAAAAGATCAAACCAGCCAGTCACCCTCCCTTTGCAAGGAAGAGGTAGTATAGGGTTGACTCATCCTTTTTACCAATGGAGATCCTGTGAGTTTAGTTCATAACTAGTTCATCTTAGCATGGCCCCTCTCTGTAGCCTCAATGCAAATGACTGCCTCAACCCAGGGTGACCTATAGATTTTTTTTTTTTAGTTCAGTAGTTATTTAAAGCCAGTGAACAACTTACTTAGCAGAGAAGATAAATTTCACTGGATAAAATGTGCAGGCATGAAAGTGTAAGCTATTTCCATGTGGCACACCATAGTCCAACATTGTGTGTTCCAAAATTCTCCAAAGTGTTACACATACCTTCACACTTTTCTATATTCCAAGATAGGATTGTGGAGATCTGATTTCCCTAAATTAAGTTCTCATGGCTGATGAATCCTGAATTGAATGTGTAATGGTTTGAAATGAAGCGTCTCTCCTTCACTGCGGGTTGGCTTATCTGGGAGATTGGGGGAATTCTCCATATCCTTACCAAAGAAGATGGATGCTTATGGAGTAGAAGAGGATGATCAATAAAATTCTGACTGACATTAAATGATGCCAGAAAAAAAAAAAAAAGTCACTCAGTAATTTGCACAATTCCAGAGGATGTCGTTGGCATTGTAGCCTGTGTAAATAGCCCCTCCTGGACTTGGTAAATATGGTGGCCCTAGAGATCACTTGCCTTTCCTATACTTTATATAGTGTCCCCTATTTTAAGATCTGAGATGGTGGGGCGGGAAGGGGAAGAGAAGCCACCATACATTGTCTTGGCCCCAAATCATGGCGACATTTCCACATTTCCACTCATCCTATGAGTGCCCACAAGAAAGAGGATGAGGAAGTGAGAAGTACAATGCGCTTTCCTCTCTGAATGTCTGTGTTTTATTGCTGTGTCAACCGTCCCTCCCCAGAGGCGTGGATCACTGAGCCCTGTCTGCACAGCCCGTGCCTTCTCTGCATAAAAGCCCCAGCAGAACAATTCTTCTTTACCATTCTAACTTTGCTTTTGTCAATAAGCACTGAAGACATAAAAAGAGAAGATGGGCTTTGCTCCTGAATGAGAGCTATTTGACTTTCAATATCAAAAGAGTGGCAAATACCTTCAGATGTTGTGTCCCGCTGAGCCTTTTCAGAAGCAGGTTTTGTCTGCAGAAGGCTGTTTTCTCTTCACACTAGACCCAGAGAGGCGATCCTCTCTTAATTTGACCTCGTGGATGGCTCTTGGCATGCCAAACTGTGCCCTGGTAATTTGGTGGGAATGACAGGCACACTGTCTTTTTTTTCATGAGATGTTGTTGGCCGTACCATAGTGAGCAAGAGCTTGGTTGCATAAAGCTCGCCTGTCCCGTGTGTTTGGGCTGCTGCCTTTTCTCTCTCCACACAGCCCCAGAGTGGCAACATCTTAAAGCAGAGCCTTAAAGTAGGCATGAAATTGCCACTTTTTGCAAGCTTTGAGGCACAAATAGAGAATTTAAATGCATCCCCAAATAGCACTTTGTATCAAGAATGATACATTTAAGGTAGTCTGTGCTGAAAGTTGGAAGATAGAACAGGACCACAAACACAGGTATTGATGTATACAACTCCCAGTCTCCTCCCAAATCAGGATTAAAAACAGCAGTGGGGAGTAAAATCACATACTCTTTTGACAATCTTCAGTGCAGTAAAAGGCATTTTATGTTTATGCATAATGAGCTACTTCTGTGCTTTACAGACCATTTTCCACATGGTTTGTACCTTGTATTAAATTTGATGATGTATATGAAAGTATTTTATAAACAGAAAATTGTTATGCAGATTTTAGCTATTATGAAAATAATGATGAGTAAATAACCTCAGTTAGTGAGGTTGTCATTGGGCCAGTTTGGAAGTCTCTCTCCCCCTCCTCCTGACCCTCCCACTGAATGCAGAAAAAAAGTTAATAAGAGATATTAGGAGATGTTTTTTTGAAGTTCACTCTTAGTCACAGAACTGTACATTAAACAATAAAATTCCATTTCTACAATAAACGACTAGCAAAAAATAAAGAGATCAAAAACAATCAGCTGACAACACTAGGGTGAAACAGACAGTATGACAGTATGGTTAAAATACTTTAAGAAGGTGTTCTGCCAAGGTCCATTCAAATTTTGAAAACTCTACTATTTGGTACAATAATTCCATTCTTGTGAATCCAACCTACAAAATAAAAACACCAGTCATTATATCCTTATATCAATAGGTGGACAGGTAGGTAGGCAAGTAGGTAGATGAATGATAGATAGATAGATAGATAGATAGATAGATAGATAGATAGATAGATGACAGATAGATGTTCAGAGTACCTTTTTTTGTGGTTGCAAAAAACTGAAAACAGTAAGTCAACCATTCTTGAACAACACAATGTTAATGTCTTTGTACAAATGCTTTGTCCTCAAGATGTACTATAATTTACTGAGCCTTATGCTTATCTCCAAATGTTTAAGTTGATTCTAATTTTTTTGTCACTATAAAATAACACTGACATAAGCAACCCTGCACATAAATCTTTTCCCACAACTCTGATTATTCCTATAGTATTTATTCCCAGAAGAGGAAATGAAGAATATTTCACATTGTGATCAGAACAAATTGATACCGGAGAAATATAATAGAGCACAGAGGTGGGGTGAAAGTGGGGTTTGACAGTATACTAGGATAGGAAGATCCTGGAAGGAAGCCTTCTCTGGAAAAGGGGTGCTTGATAAGAATGAGTGGGGCATGCAGAAGGCTGAGAGAACAGGCATGGCATGTGCAGAGGCCCTGATGCATACAAAAGTTTCCAAGGTTTTCAGAGTTTGGGAGAGGAAGAAGAGTGCTACATCATGGGTCTTGAAGGTCATAATAAAGGGCTTTGATTTTACTGCAAGGGTTATGGCAAACTCTTGAGAAGTTTCTGACAGGGATAATGGACTGGTATGGTATACAATTTTGAACTTCTCACTCTGGGGTGGACATGATTTGTAGAAGGATGAGGGGAGATGGGTTAGGTTAATTCATCAAGGAGACAGTGATGGACAGAAGTGGACAGTTGACAAAAAGGAAAAACTGTAGGACAACTGTTAAGTTTTCTATGCAAGTAAAAGGGTACATGCTTGCTTCTTACTGAGATAGGATGGACTAGGTAGAAAAAAAACTTAGGAGAAGGACTGCATTGAGTATAGGGAGGATTGTAAGTCCCATTTGGTCATGTTGTGGCAGAGAGTCTTATCAGAATCCTGTCAATAAGTAGTTTAATACCTTAGTTGGGTGTTCAGAGGGGTAGTCAGAGCTGGAGGTGTGAACTTGGGAGTCATTAGCATAAAGTACTGTAGGGGAGGAAAAAGTATCTTTTTCCTTTTACGCTTCTAGGTTCTTGGTTGGGTCTCTATAACAAAAGACAGATTAACAAGAGAAAAGCATATGAATACATTTGACAGAAGTTTTATGTGACACAGGAGCCTTCATAAGGAAAAGAAGACCAGAAAAAGCAGTTAAACCTAAGTGTCCTTATGCTCAGTTTGATGAAGAGTGGAAACTCATGGGAACTGTGATAGGACAGAGTATGAGCTAAGTGTAGTAAACTGGGGGGAACTTAGCAAAGCCTGTTCCTTCAGATTCCTCTCCAAACTTCCCTTCTTCAGAGTTAAGGATGTTACTTTCCTCTGAGTATAGGGAAGGCACCTCTCACATGAGGGTCTAAAGACCTGCTTCAGGGGAAAGTCAAAAAGTCCTTCCTGAACCTGCCATTTCTCAAATTCTGTCAGCTTAAAACATTCAATATGGAAGGTGCCATATTTTGGAACATCATGTCTTGAACCCCATCAGCAGTTAAAGTCATGGGACTGGATGTGAGGGAACAAGGAGAAAGTGAAAATGGAGGAGAAAAGAAAGTCAAAGACTGAGCCCTGAGTTAGGAGAGAAGTTTCAGGGGCAAAGAAGTTAATTAGGAATGGCCAGTGAGACAGAAGAAAAATCAGGAATAAAAGAGAGTAGAACATTTTAAATGATGCTCTAAAGTAAAGATGGAGAAATCCACTGAATTTGGCAGCATGGGGCTCACTTGGGTTTCTGAAAACCACTTCAATGAGGCCGTGAGGACAGATCCCACCCTCTTTTGTGTGTGGAAGTGTGGATGAAGGAGAGGAGCAGAGCTGGTGAGTGGAGAGCCTTCTGTAGAGAATTTGCGCTGTAAATGGGTGCAGAGGAAAGAGGGGTGTCTGACATTAGAGAAGCTTAAGTTTTACTTTTTCTTAATGATAGAAACCACAACATGTTCACACGCCAATAGATATGGTTCAGTAACCAGGAGGAAATCGATGATAAAGGAAAGGATGTAAATGAAAAAATAAAGACCTTGAGAAGGCAAGAGGAGGTGGAATCCAAAGCACAAGTGGTTGGTTTTTCCTCTTTCCAATAAAATAAAGGGGGAAGAGGAGGGAAGAAAATATAGCTAGAATTGTAGATAAGATGGGACAAAGACAGAGGTTTGAGGAGGAAAGAAATGGTATGAAAAAAATTTTCCCCAATAGAGGATAAATGAACTTACCAGGGAACACACCAACAGGACTTCCAGAAAGATCTGGCTGCTCTTTGGAGGTGACTAAGTTAAAGTGAAATCTGTCAGCTCAGCTGTGCTACTTTCTCTGGTGACTTTCAACTGTTGGCTGTAGGTAACAGGATGGCAGAATGAAAGAAGAGAAGTCATGAAAGGGGCTGAAGGATAGAGAGAAAATACTTCTCAGTATGATCAGGAATTACAGTGACTGGATTCCAAGTAAGTGAGCTGAGAAGATGAGGTGTGGTCAGAGTACTGTACAAAGAAGATTAAGATTTCAGAAGCAGAAAAGGTCCAGGGTGGGAACCCAGGAGTGTGAGGTTGAAGCAGAGGAAAAGTAAAATTCACCTGCTAAGAGGAGGTCAAGAAAACAAGTGACCATATGTTGGATGAGTCATCCATGAAGATGGTACATCACCAAAAATGGTAACAGAATCAAAGATGAAAAGTAAAACTAAGAGCTGGATTCTGCAGTGGATGAATGCCTAGCACATGGGAATGAGAGCTGATACCCTGCAGAATGGTACAGCTTTTAAAGGCTGTGGTTTTTAACCAAGAACAGGGGGAATTCTGTGGAATGGGCAATGAAAATACTCCATCTCCAGACCCTGAAATATGAGACTGCGAGCAAAAAATGGCTTTCATTGAAGACCCGCAGTGTTAGAGGTGTAGAGGTGTCTTCTGGTAATAACCAGGCTTCTAGTAGACCCACGCCCTAGAGAATGTGAAGGTGTAGGGGAGTTCTTGCTGATCACAGATCTGGAAATCAAGAGGACAAGATGAGAAAAATTTTGGAGGGAGGAAAAGTGGAGTGGTGGACTAGGTCCGTATAGGTGATACACAAAACAGTGTGGGGGTGATGGGAATGCAGAATGCATCAGTGACCAGGAGCCAGGACTCCTGGCAACATCTGAGGCAATTACTGGTGTGAAGTGTTCAGCCATGAATTCAAGTGTGGCAGTCCTGTGTTCTTACCTTGACGCCACTTCATGGGGACCTCTCCCTCCTCCGGAGTTGTTGCTATGATATGCTGATGTGATCTTTTACAACACTAATTGTTTCAATCCCATCATTTGAAAAATATTTTTCCTGCCCTAATTTGTGATGCTACTTTAAACATTTGCTAAATGAATACATCTGCATTAGGACCTATGTTGAGATATTTTCATCTTTTCCATTGATCTACTCTATCGATTCTCATGCCAATGCCCCTTTTCAAATCACTGCCAACTCTAAAAAATTAATATTTACTAGGGCAAGTTCTTCTTAACTATTCTTTTCTCAGTGTGTTGGGTTACTTAAGCTCTTCATTCATTCAGTGAACTTTATAGCTACACAAAGAAGTGCGAAAACAATACCACTGGGAATTTGATGACTTTGTTAAAACTGTAAATAAATTAGCATGGAACTGCAGTAGCATATCTCTCTTTTGGAAATGGCTCCTCATTTACTCAGGGCTTTGTGTGCCCTTCAATTAATTCTCTCCTCTGAATTAGACGTTTCCATTATATTTCCAAATGTATATTGCTTATATGTAGGAAACATATAGGGGTTTCACATCTATTTCCTTGGTATTCAGCTACCTTAAGGAACAATCTTAATATTATTTCTAAATAATTACTTTGGTTTTGTAGGTTAAAAGTTATTATCTGCAAAAATTAAAACTGCATTTCTCATTTCTGAGTTGCTTCATTTTAACACATTTTGTATAATACATAAAACATCATTAATATCCTTGTCTTATTTTTGATTCTCATGCAACTACATGAGATGTGGTGTCTATAAGAATAGGCTTATCAGTCATTTAAAATGTGTAGTCCCAGTTTTATAGTATAATTGTAGTTGAAATTGATTGTATGTATCCCTTTTGCATTCCTGGAGTAAGCCCTATATTGTATTCTATAAATATTATTTGATTCCATTTGCCTGTCTTCTAGCCTTTTTTTCTTAATGTGTAAGTATTTGCTTCTGCTTTTTTATATTAGCACACCCAGGTTATTTATTCATCTAAAATTAATAACTGTATTTTATATTTTCTGAAAAAGAAAATTTTTTATTGTGCTGAGTGCTTCAATTTGTTTAACATAGATTTTTAGAGAAAGACCTTATAATTTTTATCTTCATATTTTTTGTTAGACCATTTATCAATTCTAATTTTGTTTATTTGTACTATCTATTTTATTATCTTGTGGAGAATTCTAGAGGTATGTCAGGAATTGCTTTCCTCATGAAAATAGCCTCTTAGATTTAGTCACACATTTATTTATGGATTCTACTCTTTACTAATATTGTTTCTTTATCATTATAGTTTTATCTACTTTCTTGATTTGAATGATTGCCTAATTTCCTTTCATTTTGTCTTATTAATAATGCTATGAATTTGCTTTTTACTACAGTTTTGGAAGCATCCAATACTTTTATAAACAGTATTGAATTTTGGCTTTTTAAATGATGATATTTATAATTGTTTCCTGATTTAATTTTCTAGATAGATTGATTTAAAATTTTTCCACCCATGTAAAGTTTTTGGAATTTGGTGGGGAAGGTGGATCTTTTTTATGGCTTAGAATATGATTCTTTTATCCCCCTTAATTTCTCAACAGATGCCTAAAAAGGGAGTACTTTTATAGCAGGGTAAAAACATTTGTGCTTGAGTATCTTTATAGTGTTACCCCTAATGGTACTGTAAGCTTGGCAGGGCTAAATGATTAGAAACTAAGACACCTTAAGTGGTTTGACTGGGCACTATTTACATACCAAGATGGCTTTATTTCATTTTGTCCTTCTCAAATTGTATTTCTCTTTAATTTCATGTACAAACACTAGTAATTAGTGGTTAATGGTATATTTGTATTGTTGCTTTCATACACAGTTCTATTTTGTACATGGAAGCCATATTCGTACATGGAAGTCACAAAATCTCTAGACTCCCCTTAGTTTCATCTGATACCTCAACGACCCTCGTTAGCACTGCTCCCACCTAGTGGCCATTCTCAAAATTACAAACAGAGTGTCAGCATGAAAATCAACCTCTGTAGGTTTCAGGTCTTTCAAATGCAACCTGATTCATAAATGGAAAGAATCACAATAACACATTAGGAAAATAATTCTCTACAATAGAAGGATTGAAGTTACTTAAGCCTGTCACATTTTGTTAGACTGAAATACATTCTAACATTTAAATTCCAGACCACAGTTTTTTTATTTTTTCCCTGTAAGGTTGAGGGAAGTAAAATCATCTACCTGAGACTAGGTGTGCCATATATTCTACATAGACAGTAAAAACCCAGAAGTAACAAAAATTTGTATTAGAAATCCTTAGGAATAACCTCTTTTGTTTTAGTTTGTTTTTGTTATTGTTGTTTTTAGATCCATCTAAATTTCAGTAAACTTTCCCATCCAGTTTCTCCTGATCACCAGGTTATGTTTGATAACATGTCATGTCCGGTGAGGCATATGACAGCTGAAGTGGTTCCAATACGTGGATCTCATGTGAAAAATCATGAAGGGAAATGGCAGTTTTTATAACATTGCAGCAGCTATCAAAACAAAATAATAAATCCCATTTACAATACTGATGGTGATGATATGATGACATCAGTCAGAGACAATTGGAAAGGGATATTTTGATTTTTAAAAAGTGCTTTGGACACCACTGCAATGGATGTCCAGTAGAAGAAGTAGCTCAAGCATTTCTTCCTAGTTTGTTTGTATAATCAGCTTGACAACGTGCAAAGTCAATTTCATCCTTTCCCTCAGCCTCCTAACATCTGTCTACCAATAAATTAACTTTTTGATTAACATCATTCCGTATACCTTAATGCTTATAGAATAAAATCATCTAATGTTATAAATTCTCTTATGGATTACTAAATAACCAGGTTTGTATTATAAGACCCTCCAATGTAAGAAAAGTTTTTGCCAAGCTAATGCTTTACTTATTCTTCAAAAGAGCATATTCTCATCTGGCCTGTGGCCTGCCTTCAGGATTCTCCTCAAAAGAAGAGCAATAGTCTGCCCCAATTGTACCTTAAATACCTAAATAAAGACAAGAATTTGAGGTTCCACTCATGGCAAAGTTATGGTCTTAAAATGGAAAGATTGAAACATACACAATTTTTTAATTGTCTTGCATGTTATGTAAGAAAATATAGCAGACCTTTTAGTGTTTTTGTTGTTGTTTGGTTTTTGTTTGTTTAGGTTTTTTTCTGTAGTAGGGGAAATCTAGGTTGGAGCTGAACAAAGAAAAAATTAAATAAGACACATTCCCAAGGGATCAGTTTTAAAATGGGAATCAACAGACAGCAACAGAAATAAGAGAAAAAAGTACTGAGATGGTACATCAAGCAGATAAATGGTCAGAGTTGGTCCCATGGAAGAGGCTGCCCTCACCCAGCCACCCCTCACCACCAAATTCTAAGACATTCTCACAACTATCCAGATCCCAGCTATAACTAATTGTTCTAAATAAAGATCTTCACTTAGCCATATAACTCTAGCAAACGAGAAACGTAATATTAACTGTCTTTTTTTTTTTTTAATGCTATTCTTGTCTGCTTACATTCTTTTTTTTTATGTACGTATGTATGTATGTATGGCTGTGTTGGGTCTTCGCTTCTCTGCGAGGGCTTTCTCTAGTTGTGGCAAGCAGGGGCCACTCTTCATCGCGGTGCGGGGGCCACTCTTCATCGCGGTGCGCGGGCCTCTCACTATCGCGGCCTCTCGTTGCCGAGCACAGGCTCCAGACGCGCAGGCTCAGTAATTGTGGCTCACGGGCCGAGTTGCTTCGCGGCATGTGGGATCCTCCCAGACCAGGGCTCGAACCCGCGTCCCCTGCATTGGCAGGCAGATTCTCAACCACTGCGCCACCAGGGAAGCCCTGTCTTTATAGAAGCATTTCATAGCATAAAATGATGATAAAGGTTTTGATGCATGCAGATATACGCGCACAATATACAAATTAATAAAGGGTTAACTAAAGCTAAGAAGCTGCTGTTGGCATTTTTGGCTCAAAGCATCCCTCCTTAGAAGCCTGGGGAGGTGTTCACTTCCAGGCCACAGGCCCAGCAATTAGAGAGAGGTCAGGTCCTCTTCCCACACAGCAGGAGCCCAGGTGGCCTCACTAGGATTGTGACAGGGCCTCTGATCTGTGGACACAAAGCAGTCTTGGCCTGGCAAAGTGCATGCAGGGGAAACAAACTGCACACCCAACTTTAAATGCATTCAAGGGTCTTGTGGAATAAACACAGAACTCCCTGGTGTGTTGTGACTATTTCATTGGGAAGGCAGGAAGGGAGCATCTTAAGGGCCTGAACCAGACCCAGGAGGCACACCTACCCACCCTCACCTAAACTCCCAATGAGAAATTGTTCCGGAGTCCTC
Organism: Eschrichtius robustus; assembly: GCF_028021215.1. Classification (NCBI taxonomy): domain Eukaryota; kingdom Metazoa; phylum Chordata; class Mammalia; order Artiodactyla; family Eschrichtiidae; genus Eschrichtius; species Eschrichtius robustus. Next base: position 151,930,942 of record NC_090824.1, on the reverse strand, counting down.
TGCATCTTTTTTATTATTATTGTTACTATGATTATTACAATTTCTCTATTACCCCAAAGTATCACATTTCAAAAGTATGAACATTGCAAATAAATCAACATATGGAGAGAGGATTTTGTGGAATCTTCAACCCCTCTGAAGGAAAACACAGCAACAATTTCTTAAGGAGCCTGCCCCTTCTACTTTCCAGTTGAAGTAGTGAAGTCTTTCAAATAATTTAGTATGAGCGTTAGGTAATAGAATGGGACCAGGACAACAAACCAGGCATAATTTCCCCTTAGAATATTAAAGTTTTCAAGGAAAAAAACGCCTTAAAGAAGTGAGGCAGGATCTGGCTGGAAAAGGAGGAGACCCTCTGCCCCTCCCCCCTGCAGCTCTGCACACCCACAGCACTGTCCTGAAGAGCCCTCTCAGTGTCCTCGGGCCCCCCACCCTGCTGCATCCCTCCCCCTCCTCCCATGAATGAAAACAAATTGTTTTCAGCTACAATACCATAGGGCTTCGCTCTGACCTGCGTGGTACAGTGACACTGTGCGGCTTGAATTTTTACATACAGCTGCATAAAGCAATTTTCATGTAAATTTCTAGGTAAATCAGCCTGCAGTTGGTCTATTACATGGACACATACACAGAAACCATTAAGTTTGACAGAAGATTAGAAGTTGCCCTTGTTTCTTCGGATGCCTTTCCTTGCTCCTTCAACAGTGTCTGAATTCGAAAAACAGGAATGAGAAAAATCCCTTAGCTCCACAAATGGACAGGGTGCTCATTGGTGCCCGTACATCCTAAGGTTTGGAGGCACTGAAGTCAGAAAGGGCCTCTCCAGGAAAGAAACTTGTGTGAAAATCAACCCTCAAATGAGCAGAGACAGTCAGGTAATTCTATCACCGTGCCAAGGAATTACTAGGCCACCTCCAGTACCCTGACTTTTTCTCCAAAAATGCACAGGATGCCACTAAACAGCTCCCATGGCCCCCAGCAGCCCTGACACTCCTATCAGTGCAGGCAGGCTGGCTCAATTAGCTAACAGCAGGTGGAGAAGTTTCCAGGGTCAGAGGAGCAAATCAGTTCTTCAGAGGCATCTTTCCCTGGGAGCTGGGAGCCAGGGCCCTCCCCGACCAGCCTGCAACAGGAGTTAGGCAGCCGACCCAGCCATCTGGCAGCAGTCTATCTGGGCCTTCCGTCTAAATGCATTCCTGCCCAAAGGAGGCATTTCTTGAACACTTTCTTTTAAGGCCACAGCATCCACAGAGCACAAAGGGAAAGATGTCACCAAAACCTTGCCCAGGATGTTTGTTTATGCAATCTTTAAATAATTCATCTTTATCCCTATTGAGCCCATCACAGCATGTCAAAAATAAATGTGTCGCCTTGGCCTATTGTTTGCAGCTCAGGATTGTCAAGCGAGAAGAAAATATTACAGAGACGGACAGAGATACACGCAGGAGTGTGACCTTTAACTGCACTACCTATAACCAATCTCATCAAATTAAAGCACTGTATATTTTCCTTAATAATCTCTGATTAGGCTGGAGCTATGAGTGGACACGAACACCCGCCATTGCTATGCAGCGGGATGTCTGCTTAGCACCAGCAAAGCGTTTGGGAATAAGTGAGCAAAATGCTTTAATTTGATAGGGTTAGAATCCTGCAGGCTCTAGGGTGAAAGGTCCCCAACAGCTCCGCTCACACTGAATATGCAGAAATAAAAAAGTAAATTGCTTACATCTGCCGCAGGCGGCAGGGAAAATGATCTGATTGGACAGTCCGAGGGCCCTCCATCTCTTTTGGGTTAGAGAGAGGGTTTCAGAGCATCAAAAGCTTGTAATTGGAGTAATTCTGAATTAATGGACACACACACACACATACACACACACACACAACATTTTGAGGCAGCTGTTTGCAGAAGCCTGCCTGTTTAGGAATGCTTACAGATTACAAACAAGCAACTTTCAAAATAATCTTGCCTTACCCGAACGAATCCTAACTACAGGTTTGAATCTGACAACAGGTAACAAATATAACATTCTTATCGGGCTCGTCCTTCTGCCACGAAGCCTGGGAGCTATCAGACCTACATATCTCCTCTCCCACTTTGCACATCTTCCTGAAATATGTGTGCACTCCAGTTCTCCTTCATGCATAAAAAGATGATTTGGAAAGGGCTTCACTGGGATTCCTAGAAGCTGACATAGAAAACTCAGGTTTTGCCTTGCTCTGTGACGTGGGATTTCATCTGCACATTTGATCAATAAGAATCAAAGGCAGGACTCAAGGGCTTTGGGGCACAAGCCAGTTCAGTTTCATGCATGATGTCAGGAGGCAGCCTGCCATGTCACCCTGATGTGTTCACAGGACCCTATTTGGGGCCCTGCTTCACCGATCCCGTTAAACCTGGCTCAATATGCAGATTCGTCTAGTGTTTTATGCTGAGTAGGCCAAGGTTGCATTTGAACTTTGTTTTCTTATTTTATTTTATTTTATTAGCTCCCACCAGCTTGCAGATCTAAATAACCTCTCTTAGTCCCATTGTCTGAGGGCTCCTGTCATGCACTGAAAGGAATTGTGGCCTCTCCTAGTAGAGGGTAAGCCCCCCAAGGAGGGGAATTACTGAAACTGAACGGACTGAGGGAATGCAACCTGCGAGGCCAACTTTCAAGAGCTATTTCTCAGCCAGGCATTGATCTGGGAAGGCAGACGAGCACTGAAGCTGAGATGGAGGTTCCCGAATGCTCCTGGATGCCCTCGCGTTATAGGAACAGCTCCAGGCTCCTCTGGTATTCTAGTAGTAAATGGGGCTGATGTGCAAATGCAAAATTTTTTCCATACTCCCATCACTGCCCAAGTCTCTTTGAAATCAACGATAGCCTATTTTTTCCTGAGAACATCAGGTTGATAGGTTTTATAATGCCACTAAACAAGCTAAAAATATTCTAGATATCAAAATTTATATATGTGTATGTGTATTTTTTTTATATACATATATATGTACACACACACACATAATTTTTTAATGTAGGAAAATCAACAGATTTGTCACCAAGCTGCACATAAAGAAGTCTGGGTTTATCCCTCCCCAGCAAACTCCATGATACAGAGACAATGAGTCTTTTTAATTTCTCGATTGAGGCAGGATTGCTCAGGGTCTGCGATGGGTATGTGGTGACCTGCTTTCTCTTAGAAGGATTCTCTATAAAGCTAAAGTCCTTTCCTCTGTGAGGTTCTGCCTCTACCAATGGCTGGCTCTGGTCTCTATCATCCTGAAATCTCCTTTGTCTGCTAGGCGCTGCCACAGTCTATTGGAAGGTATTTGTCAACAATTATATGTCTATTAAGGAGTAGTCAATCAGTGTGGGCCCAAACAGCCAGGCCTCCAGGGCCCAGCTATTGATAGGAAACTGTCAATATCCCATCCGTCCTTTTCTCAACAAAACACACCAGTCACCTCACCCAAATCATTGTCCGCGAAACATCACAGGCCTGGATTTCTTTGCCCGTGTCTGATTTCTCTACTTTCTAAACTAATATTCAGTCTGAATGAATAAAAACCTTTTAAAAAATCCGAATAAAGGATACTTATTAAAATGCTATTTCAACTGCGTGTGGGGTAGATATTTAATATAATTAAGAATAATATGGGAAGATTGTGCACGTAGGTGGCTGCAATTATTCCTGAAAATTGTAAAACCGGAAGAAAATTAATAAGGAATAGTTTAAATTAGTTTGACAGTAACTAATATCTATAAATACTTTCCATTCCACCAACAACAAGTTTAGAGTTATTTACTTAATTTAGGACAAAAGGTTGCAAATCAGCCAATATATTTTCATGTATATTCAATTTACAAATCTTACTGAGGATTTTGTAATTATTATCATGAAGGACTTGTCTTTTTTGAAAGAAGAAAGACTGGGAGTTCCATGTGAATGTTTTAGACTGAAGCCCACCCCAGGAAAAAACACAAAGTGGGGGTGGGGAAGGGGAGAAGGAAAGAAAGAAAGAAAAGAAACCCTAAGTAAGGCTGTATCCTTTGAACAGGCAACCCTCCTGCATCACAGAATACACTAGTCATCCTACAACAAAAGCCGGCATCAAACCCTCTCCACAAAAACCTCAGACACCCAACAACATTTAAAGCAGATGTAATATTTAGAGTGGCTGCACTATGGAAGATGCACTTTTAAGATATGTTACAGCCAAGTTTTGTTAAATTTAGAAAAACAAATATTTTCTTCCTTCATTCCAATGTGTCCCTGCGATTCTTTGATTCCTCAATCAGATGGAGAAATTAACATGAGGCAGGCATGATAACTCATGTTTCAGGTAACAGGCAAATGAATTCGGGGATAACACATGATTAGACTTGCCCCTCTAAATTGAGCCTTCTTTCATTCTATCCCACCTATTTTCACCAAAACCAAATAATTGAGATAGAGCAAAGAAAACTCAAAAAGAAACACAAATGTCAATTGAAAGTTTTTTTGGGGGGTTGGCGTAAAAATACTAATAAAAATTCAAAGTACTGAAATGAGCTGAGATGTTTCAGGTCTCAGGTAGAGAGGAGTTTCTGCCTATTCCATTTCTTCTTTTCAGAGTCAAAACAGAGTAGATTAGAGGTACACTAATCAAATTACCTATCTCCGGTCTAAAGAGTGTTCCCCATAACAGAGGAACCTTGGAAGCTTTTTTGCATTTTATGGCTACAAACTAATGGCTTTTAATACATATTTAGTTTTACAGGTGCTGTTGATGTTCAAATCCACTTACAGATATTCAAATCTCATTTGCCATATAGATTTAAAGGAGACCTGCAGTTCATTTTAGATGCTAGCTCCGGGAAATTATAGATGGCCTTAACAAAACGTTCCAAGAGCATAAATAGTGAAATGGACCAGGTCAGGAACCCACGTACTCAAAGGTCCCTGAGTCGTTACTTCCTCAGCAGACAGTCATAGTTGCAAGGGGTAGCTGATCCCTCTTTTGAAAGCTCCATTATGCGTATTTACAAAATAAACAATGCATGCAAGTTCATGATTGTCATCATTAATAATATGCATTATAGCATGCCGTTAAATAAATATATGTGCCATAGATGTCTACCAGACCCATCACGCCTTTTTTCCTATATCAGATCCAAAGCTTTGTCTCTGTTGTGTTTTTAAAAAATCACTCTTCATGAGGCTGCAGCAACAACAAGAAGAAAGTATTATTTTAAATAACTCACCAATGTTCAGATGCTCCGATTTTAAATCAAAGAAGCCAGGAAGTGCAGAGTTAGGTCAAGAACTTGGTCTCATTAGACTCAGGTTTGCAAAGCACAACCACAAACCAGGATACAAAATGTTCTCCATGCTTCAATAATTAACTGCCTCTCACAGGAAAAGACAAACAAATAAACAAACAAATAACATTAGCTCTCATGAGTTCAAACTGAACAAGTTGTTTTGGTGTGAAATGTTTCTATCATGATACTCTCCTAAGAATTTTATTTTGTGAGCATGAAAATATTTGCTTACTGACAAATTCTTTCACATCAAGATATGGTTAAAAAATGATGGGACTTACCTTTATGAGTTTCAACTCCACAACCTAGAAATCAGCGTACAAGTGCCCAGAGGTCTTAGCAAGATTCTTTAGTTGAAGCAAATCTCTAAAATTTTTAAATTACATATTTTTTAAAGTATGTATTACTCCATCCTCTCATTAAGTAATATTCAGTTCAAAAACCTGAAAGCAAAAATAAAAGTATTGCCTTCAAGCAACACTCTAATTATTGAAGAATTATATAATAAAAAATGAATGCTTGTAAGAAAGAGCTTAAATTTTACTTAGCTAAATTTTTTAACATGCAGAAACACTGAAGCAGGAAATATGTGGGGCATATTATTTATATATTGTATCTACACATGTAGGAGGAATGTATATATTTCATAGAAAAAGAACATTAGCACTATGTGCTAAAATAAAGAACATTTAGTGCCCTCTGATTTTTCTCCTTTAAAAGGGTGACACAAAGGCTTAATAGGGAAAATACATAGATGGCATTAATTATGCTTGTTTTATGGGCCAAAAAGAAACACTTCGGCAGTTGTAGATTAAGTGCATATTACTTTCTTTTTACGTACAGCCTTAGAGCCTTTTGTTGAGAGAGCCATAACAAAACTTTTCAGACATTTATTTCATAAATCTTTGTCAAATTTCAATCAGCAGGAGAGCAGCTATGTTGATAGGTAGGCTGGCTCAGAAAGTCGAGGGTCCTGGCAAAGGTCACACCGCCTTTCTGTGATGGGCGCCGATCTCCCCATCTCCCAGCTCCCACTCAGAGGACTACAACTTTGTCCATGATTCCCATCAATTAAAATAAAAATGAGAAACAGAAGAGAGAGAAAGATAGAGAGAGAGAGGAGACAGAATAAATGAGAAAGTGCATGTGTAAGTGGATCAGACGGGAAGCCTGTGCAGACATTCATTTTTTGCTTGGTTTTTGTCTAGAAGAGTCATCTTAGAAAACGTCTGGCTAAGACTCTATCAGGGCCTCTCTATACTTGGGAATTATCTCCCACAGTCCTGGAGAGTCCCAAAATGTTAGCAAATTAAAACAATTTGTCTCCCTGGGAGTCCAGGTATGTTTCACTGCTTTGAACTGGAGAGGAATAAGGGAAACCAAGTGTGCTTTAGGACTAACCGTTCACCAACTTTTTTTGACATGGAACCAGCCTAGAATATATAAAACTGATACATAGTGTAAATACGCTGCTCAAAGGCAGATGGTTATTAGGTGTTGCTATGTTACATACGTGTGAACCTGACAGGCATGAAGCCTGTGCTTTTTGAACAACCAAAAATAAAAAAACAAAAAAGGAGGGAGTGAAACGATGTTATCGTCCTCTTTCCAAATTAAAGACCGATATGCTTTATTTTCCACATGCTTTGGACACATATCCATTTCTAAAGAATATTTCTCTAGGCTTGCATGCCTAAAAATTCAGGCCCTTCTCTTTATTACAAAGCTCCTAAAGGTGTCCAGAGGGGGAGCAAATCTCTTATAGATGAAAATCTCCCAAGCTGAGCAATCCATAACAAAATGTATTTTTAAAAATACTAGGAAAACTTCTTTGTTCGGTGTAATTATGAAGAACACATACTTTTATTTTAAAATGTATAGATATCTAAGTACACAAATAGGCTTGTAGAAGGAAGAGAATATTTTTCAATATTTTTGAATATTTTGTAGAAACATTTTCTATTCAATTCAGTATGGTGTTTTTTAAGTTTTACAAAACTTTACATTAAATTTTGGAATTATTTAAAAACAAACCAGAACTTTCATCCTTTCATCCTTGCAGTCACACACACACACACACACACACACTACCATGATTTTTTAGAGACCAGTAAAGAAACATTGGGCTATCACTAGTGTAAAATGAAAGTATTTCTAATTATTCTTGTCCATTTAATTAGAAACTATTATTTCCTGTTTTTCAAATCAGCGATTATTCTCTGAACAATGGATTAGGACACACCTTCAAACAATAATTAGAAAAAAAATCATCTACTTCCAGAATATTTAAGGGTGAAATTCCAGATGCTACTGGAAAAATCCATGGTATCCTACCGCCATCTACTGACCATAGTTTAAATGCACCGATTTAAAGGTACAGGTTTAAATTTATAGAATTAAAAGAATTTTAGAACCAAAACACTTTGAAAGCTCTACTGGAACCACTCATTATTTTGAAGGTTGCTCCAAATGTTTGAAAATACTTTCTTAATCTGAGCTGAATTCTATCTACTTATAACTACCACCTCCTGGGCTTGGTTTAACTTCTGTAGCTCTAATGAAATTGTCTATTCGATTCCTTCCTTAACCCTTCAGAATTCTGATGGCAGGACTCAAGTCCTTTCTCCCCAAGACCATCCCAACACACACATCCAAACTCTTCTCCAAGCTAAGCAATCTCTTCTTCTCCAAGCTTTTTTCCTTTACCAGCTCCACATCTGAATGGTTTCAAGTCCCCTTTCATGCCATATAACTGTCCTCTAAACATACTTCTCTTCATTTTAACTCTTCTCTTTAAATGTTGCATCTGAAAGAAAACACTTAGCAGAACAGGTTGGTCACCTCCCTTGCTCTGCATGTTCTACCTGTGCAAATGCCACCAAAGGTCGTGGTAAGATATTTTGGCAGCCACAAACACGACGCAAGGATAACCACTCAAGAAATCTCCCAGATCTTTCCTATCTGTGCTGCTTGCTGCTAAACCATGCCTTCCTAATAGACTTTGCAATTGTTTTTTTAACTAAGAAAACATCCTTACATTCAGTCATAACATATATTCATCTAAAAATGTCCCATGGTTCCAGCCTACCATTTTCGTGTACTAATTCTACTATCTTTTCCAATGTTGTTGTGGTCATGCATTTGTTATTTAGCAATATTGTTATTTAATTAGCATAACATCAACTGCTTCCCCTCAATCACTTTTCTATATTTCTATAGACACCTTCCAGTTTGATCAGGTACATGGAAAAGTTTCAAGGATGTCATACATGTGCTTAGCACAGTGCCTAGCACATCATAAAACCACAACAAGTGATAGCTATTCTTATCATGATCATTAATAAAAGTAATTAGTACAGACATATGATATAAATGTAACCCTTGACATAAATAGCCATTATGTTAATAGCTGTTACAATGATAAAGCCATTCAATCAGTTACAATTCCTAACTCGAAGCCCATCTTTTTCTTTTTCTATTCTTCACAGTTCCTCACAAACAGGCAAACGATCAGAGCATCGTCTTCAGCAGGAGACTCAGCTCCTAGAGGATAATTCTTCTTAGCCAGGAGCCTCAGCACCTTGGGACAATTGGGAATTCACTCTCAGAGCCCCCTTCCTACTGCACCCCAGCCTGGCGTTCCATTCTCTCCGAACATATATTCTTCCTACTGAGGAAAAAAAAAAAAAAAAAAAAGCATTCTGAATCAAAGAGAAGGTGAAGCAAAAAGCAAGGGGATGGCCTTCTCCCTTGGTTCTGTGCCGGTTGCTGGAGCCACCTGCACTGGGCCAGGACCACTGCCTCCCCGTGGTTCCTGCTTTTTCTCTAACAGTAACCAGAGCATGACAGTGAAACTCGGGCCCCTGAGCCTTGCGGTTTCAGGTCATTCCAGGACCTGTGTCAGGTCATGGACTGACACAGATCCCTTATCCATCCCCTGCTTTCTACTCTTTAGAATGACCCAGAATGGATCTATTTAGGCCAAGATTATTCCATTTTAACAGAGACCTGTATGTATTGGGGTCTAATAACCACTTTTTAAATCCTGAAAATTGGGCCAAAATAGATAGTATTCATTTAATCCACAACATCTCTAAAGGGTTTATTGGGGAGGAGGCTAAAAATGTAAAAAATATAAAAGCAAACCATTCACCAAAATTTCAACCTTGTATATTCTATAAATAAATAAATAAACAAACCTAGTTTTTAAATATTGAAAACAATTCAATTTTAAAAATTCATTAAGAACTGAAAACCTGAAAAATGACCCAGTGAGTAAAACAACCCTCTTATCCTGATAAATGTCACAGGGAGCATCTAAATCTTTCAACTGCTTGCCAAAAAAATGTTAGGTTCTGGAATGCCAAATTTTTATGGCAGTTATAAAATATGGTGGGGACAGAAATTAGCTAAACAGGCACCAATAAACGTTGATCTAAAGACCTTTCTTGCCCGTGGTTTGGAGTTCTGTTAGAACAATCATCCCTTCTCCTGATTACCAGGCTTCTAAACCATTGAAACTGGGAGTCTACACGGAGCTTCCGACTTGGACCAATCAGACAGCAGGACCCTGCAGAGGCACAGGAACTTGCTAACAGCGATGATGGCGCTGAGATTCGAATGAAAAGAGCAGTAGAGGCATCTTCGCAGCCCCACTGTGTGCCCTTTCCTGCTCTGGTCTCCTACCACAAGTGCACACACTTAAATATAATCGTTACGCAGTGTTCTCCTCGACCACTACTTCTCCTTTCCTCCTCTCGAAACTTCTCAAAACCACAGCCTCATCCACCGTCTCCAGTCTCTCTCTCTTTTTTTCTGTCTCCGCCCCACTCTCTACCAGATTTCATTAAAGTTTTGTTTTTAAACAAATATTTAATGCTATCAAATTACAAATTAAAATACATTTTAAGAAAGCAACTAGGATAAAGGGCTTACAATAGAGACCTGAGTGCCCTGCCTCACCCCAGTTCTGTTCCCCAGAACTCTTCTCACTCCTTTGTTTTATTCCTTTTTATGATTACTTCTATAACTTCTAAAAAGCTGCTTATACTGTTATTTCTTGATTTATCTACTTAATACATTATCTATTGAATTGTGTATTGTTGTTTGTTTTTTTTTTTTACTCTCCCGTCGTCATTAAAACAGAAGCTTGGTGAGAGCAAGCACTTTGTCTATTGTGTTCCTTGCTCTCTCTGTGCATACATTCAGAACAACTGGAATTTCATTGTATCTCTTTTCCATTTTTTCCCCAAAGAAGTAGCAGAATGAAAACTTTACAGGCTTGTTGGCACTTCCTCATTAGAACATTTAATGAAATATAAATCTTTTGCTTATTAAACTAACCGTCTCCACTTCATCAGCCAGCAGGACGGCCATACTTATTCTAGGGGAGAAAAACTGAGCACATGCCATTTTTTTGTAGCATTACTTCAATCATAACTGAGATTACTCAATTTTTCTGGCTTCAAAATTCATTTTCTATGTCTTAATTTGTAAAAGAAAAAATATATTACTATGACACCATATTTAAAGTTTCAAAAACATTAACTTGGATTAATGGAAATTAGCTAAACAGTCACCAATAAAGGCTGATCCAAAGACCTTCCTTGCTCAAGGAGGACCTTCCTTGTACAGAAAATATTTTTTAACAACTCCTTTTGAAACCAAAACCAAAAGGAGATTCCAGTCAACTCTGAATTGGGAGCCACCAGCTTGCTCTCTCACCCTCTTGTTTGTGGCGGACTTACTCCTGCACATCCCAAAGAGGAAGGACTCAGAAAAGAGACCAGAGCACTGTTTACCCTGCATGTCTCTCTAATCTTCTTCCCTCCAGGACATGCAGCATGCAGACCACACGCCTGCACTCAGATGCGACACACACACACACACCTATGTACAGTTATGACTCAGCAGAAATTGTGGCTTTAATGGGAGAAACCGCAATTTGAGGGATGTATTGTAAAAAATAAAGCACTTGAATTGTAACGGGGTTGTTTCCCTTATGAACATGCCTAACCCAGTGACAGGCACATGACTGGCCGCCCGTGTATATTTGCCTTCCCTACATTTCTTTCTATAAAGGCCAGTTTCTTTAGTTCATGCATGCAGTTATCATATTTCTTGTTTAGGGCAAGAGATTAACCTATAGGGGGCCCAATACATTAAAATAAATCATGGCTTTAGGAATAACTATCTAAAGTTGAGAAGTTTCCAAAATACAATCTCCCTGACATGGATCTCAGCCTATCCAGCAAGTGCCTTCAGTCCCTTGCAGAAAAGGAAGGAAGCACACACAGCAAGTGTAGGAGCCCTGAGCACGTGGCAACTTGCTGGTAACCTGCCTCGGAGCACAGGTGGGAGGCAGCAAGGCCAGAGTTCAAGTTGTCCCTTTGCACAGCGTCTGTATGTCCCGGGGTGCCCTCTCTCTCTAAGCCTTACTTGTGGCACCTCTGATAAAATGGTGAGGATTAAATGAAATGTTGTGCATGAAGCACCTAACACAAAGCCTGGCACTTGGTAAGTTCACCAACAATATTAACAATTATTGTCTTTTAAAGTCAACACCTCATTTCCGGATGTTGTCACTGATTGATGCTCTTATTTGTTGTGTCAATATGAAGCTTGGCATACTTGAATCTAGGGAACTGGCAAGAGGGGGAAATTAAATACCATAAGATGTGCAAAGGTGTTATTTCCTCAGGTAGCAATGAGCAAATGTAAGATCAAGCTATTTGGGATTATAGGTAGATATTGCAAAGCAGATGTTGCCTGGTGTCCTTTATTTTCAAAACTACTTTGGGTCTGTGTTTTTACAGGGGAGGAAGCTAGGAGACACATTGCTGCTGGCTCATTGTGACTCAGACGCTAAGTCAGAGGAGGCCAGTAAGATGAGAAAGATGGAGATGATCTTGTTCAATCTCCTAATTTTCAATAACAAAGAAACGAAGCCCAAAGCTCTAAAAATCCATCCATTTGGCTTATGTGTTGAATGTTTGAAAAATTTTACATGCTAAGTAAACTTCGATATCATTTTTCATTTTCAAAAACGATGACATGCAATGTTAATGAGGGTTCAGGAACTTTTCTAGAAAACCATTCATTCTCATAGAACCTTAGTGGAAGGGCAATTCCACAGTTTCTCCTAAAAGCAGTTTGGCAGTATGTTTCAAGGTTTCCAAAGTGTACTTCCCCTTGAATCATATAATTCCATTAATCTAAATGTATAGGAAAAGAATTATCAGACGTACACAAGGATTTGTATTCAAAGATGTTTTCTATGTAATTAGTTAAAATAATATAAAAAATAGGAAAGGCAACATACCTATCCAACACAACAGAGAGGGTATTTGTAGCACAATCCTTATGATGAAATACTCCACAGCCAAAATATAATATACAATAGTTTTTTAAATAAGAGAATTCTATGGCATATTGTTAACACAGGAAAGGAAATTACAAAATAGTATATCCCATATGGTTTCTGTTTTGTCAAAAAATAATATGTATAATATTTTTATAATCACCAAAATGTAATCCTTCATGGTAGGTTTTAAGGACTCGTTTCCTCTCGTTTTTTATAAGTTCCAGATCTTCTCTGATAAACTTATATAATTTTTAATCTGAAAAATATTACTAAAGAAAAATATAAATATACATGATAAAGGATAAGAAGTCAGCTGGGAACCAGCATTAAATGCTACATAAGGAAATATCATAGTGATGGGGAAAAGTTGGGTGGAGGCTTCTCTGTAGATTTTTGGAATAAATCCAGCAGAGTTCTCTACTTAAAATTATGGCCAAATTTTAAGAGCACTCTATTCTTTTCAATCTCTCTTCCTTCCTAGACTGCAGCTGTCTTCAAGCAACCTATGAGTAATTAAAAAGTGGCCTATGGACAAGTTTCCACATTTTGATAAATACATGTTGATAAAAGGCAGACAGAGAAATGAATATGTGTTTCTTGTGAAAATAATCCTCTTCAAATATGCTGTATCGTTTCCCTGTAACTACACATTTATGGTGGATTGTTAATATACTTTTGATTAAGAACAATATTTGTATCATATATCATCCACTTAAAAGAAAAAAAAAAAAAAAAAAAAAAGATCTGGCCCCAGAAGGCAAACCTATGTAGAAATGTTGGCCTTACTTCGTTGTGAGTTAAAGGCTCTGTCCTCCAACCCTGGGCGGGAGCCAGCAGTGCTCCAAAAGTTGAAGCAAGCACAGCAATTTCTCTAATACATCAGAAGTCCCAACACCTCGAAATGGGTCACTATCTTAGCCTAAGCCATCCCTGTGAAATCTCTGTCTCCAAGTTATAAAAGTAAAGAAGTCTTTGATGAAATAGCTAAGTCAAACTTAGCCAAACATGTCTTAAAATTATAGAGTTCCTGAGGCCTGGTGACGGTAGGGTGCTGAAAACGGTTAAAAAAAAAAAAAAAAAAAAAAAAGAGCATTTTTTTCTAAAGGTAACAGGATATTTCAATGAAATTTCAGCTGAAGCACTGAGATAATAAATCTTCCAAAGTGATGTCCAAAGTCATCTTCCAAAGTGATGACTCAGACTTGGGTGAAACATTTTCAAAAAGGTGGTTAAAAACTGGTTATAGGAATATTGAACACCTCACCTACAGGAAGTATATAAAAGGATTTGGAGCATTTCTGAATCTGACCAGCCCAGGGTTGGTGGATTAAATGCAGAATGCCCAATTAACTTTGAATTTCAGATAAATAGAGAATATTTTTAGCATAAGTATTTCCCAAATATTGCATAGGATATACTTAAACTAATTTTCCCTTGTTTATCTAATAAACATTCTAATAAAATTCAATGTGAATGGGCTTCTTTTTTTTTTTTTTCTTTTTCCCTCCAAATTTGGTAACTCTTTGTCAACACCTCATGCAGAAAGGGATTCCAACAGCCCAACACAGGTTGCTTACGTGTGTCCAGATAGCTCAGATGCATGCCCTTTGTCATTTGAGGGTACATAAGCTGCTTCTCTGGTGACAAAACATGGGGGAGGCTGACGCTGCACTGGCATAGGCTTGCACTCCCAGAGTTCATCCGGAGAATGAGGGTTTGAGTGTTTCCTGTGGTCCAGATGTGAACCGCACAGGAGAAAAAGCTGGGCTTGCTTTGGAGCCATCCTAGAGGATGGCCTGGGAAGACAAAACTTCAGCAGAAGGGAGCTGGAGGCTTTGAAGGAGTCACAAGTGACCAGCTGGAACTGGGAGGCATTTGCCCATCAAGAGAACTGCAGGTAAGAGATGCCCAGGATCCATGTGTGTGCAGGCACACACAAATGCACACATAGGCAAGAAAGAGAGAAAGAAGGTGGAGGAGAGAGAGCGGAAGAGAAAGGGATCAATCTCAGAATAGAAAAGGTTAGTTTTAAATAAATGTCAAGATAGAAAGTACAGAGCTCAACCTTGAGGACAACTCCAGTCAAGGAAGAGGTTTCCTGCTCTGCTGTTTCCCTTCAATCTTTCCTTGCCTGGACTTCAATCTTGTTGGCTCTAAAGCCATTCTGAGAAAGATGGTGGAGGAAGTGTGGAAGCATTGGGTGGGATGAAGAAGTCAGGCAGGCCCCCCATTCATCTGCCCAGCAGCCAGACGGAGCTAAAAGACAGAAGCAATTCTGAAGGAATGATATTTTCTTCTTACAAATAGGACTAGACATTTAAATTGTTCAATTGAAGCAGTGTTTTGTGACTCCAGTGATTGGAGAATCTAACGGTGATGAGAAAAGTCAGGGATGAGCCATGGATCAACTATTCAGAATGGATTTAAAGGTAACTGAAAGACAAAAATATAGCTGCTTTACAATTTCACCCATGAGTCCTGCTTGTCAATGTGAGGGTTTCATTTATTTTTTATCAAGGTTCACATGTATCATTAGAAAAGCCTTATTATTTGTGTGTTACTTTCTGTTATTATTTTAAATTTCAAGCTCTAAGTAAGGTAACCAGTGATGTTTTGAAATATCCTGGGTTTGGATGATGCAGGTAACATACAGTGGGAAAAAAATGGTTGCCTAAATCTCAAATTGGTTAACACTGAGCTCTTTGCTGTTAGTGTAACTATTTGCAGAATAAATTGCATTTCACTTCAGGAAGGGTTTGCACTCTAAACTGCACCCAGGAATTTGAGGGGAAAGGAACCAAATGTTCTTTGACCCCACACTGTGTGTGCTATATGTATCAACTATCCCCACAGCAACCCACTGAGCTGGCCATGATTCCCCACTTACAGAGGCAAAAACTGAGTCTCAGAGAAGCTTACCCAGCTAGTAGAGCATGAAGCCAAGATTCAAGGCCAGGTGCAACTCTTTGAATGCTTTGTCCAACAGTCCTGCTAAGGTCATCTTTGGCCACAAGAATGAACCCCTATGGCCTGAGCCCCAGTTTCCACGGACCAGCTGGAGAGGTTTCACCTGCACAACTTTCCATCAGTCTCTGGCTTAGCGAGACTAACCCTCAGAAGTGCTACTGTATGAACCTTCTCTCCAGGTCACCCAGTCCATGAATTTGCTGCACCCCACCCCACCCCGTAAGGGGGGCCCTAAGATGCCATAGCACATGGCAGAGTGGGGTGCAGAATCTGTCCTGAGCTCTGGCCCCTGAATCTTGGAGAGACAGAGTGAAGACAAAGCAGTGGCCAAAGACCAACTAGCTTTATCCCACTCACCTGCTAACCAAATGGCGAATGGTGGTGGCCAAGGCCCAAGTGCTTACCGTCACTAATTTGGTGGTAAGATTTTACCACTAATTTGGTGGTAAGGTCTTTTGGTAGCCAAAGAAACTAACCTGTCACAGTACATGTCAACCCATCTTTAAGCCATAGATCTGAAAAGGAGAATGATTGGCACCCAAGTTGCTGAGAGGGATCAAGCAAAATCACAATCCTTTTCTAAACATAGTACTGAGAATGTAAAGAGCATTCTTCATTCTAACTGAGGAAATAAAACAAATCATAAAATCCTTATCAGTCCTTCAGGAAATGATTCAGAACAAAGGAAACAGACTAGGAATAAAGCAGATCTCTGAAAATAATTTTCTATAACATCAGGACAATAAAGCTCAAGCAACTTGTCGGCAATCCCAAATACAATTTAAAAACAAAACGGCCTTTATAAAATGGAGCAGAAATCAAGGCAGAGATAGGAAATCATGGGAGACAGATAAAATAAGAAAAGATTGCAGGGAAAGCAAGTATGCAAACGCATTAATAACAGTTACATCACAGCAGTAAAGAGAAAAACAAATCCTTTCATTTAGCACATATTTATTGAGTATCTTCTATATATTAGGTGCTAGGAAAACACAGAGAATAAAACTGAGAAGGTCCCTGTATTCATAGAGTTCATTTTCTAAAGTGGAAGATAGACAGTGAACAGTTAAGTCAATAGATGAAATAATGACATTTGTGATTATAATGCAAAATATGCTTCTGCAATAGAGAATGATGAGGAGGAGCTACTTTCCATAGGATATTTGGAGAGGAGTTATTTAAAGATGAAAGGAGTCAATCATGTAAAGGGCCTGGAAAAGAACATTATAGGCAGAAAGGAGAAATACACAATAAAAGAAAAGTAGTTGGATCGTCAATATACCACTATCGATAATTAATAGAACATCTAGGAGAAGAACAACAAGGAAATAGAAGCTTTGAACAACAAAATAAACCAACTAGATCTAACAGACATCAATTAAACTTTTCACCCAACCATAATAAAATAAACGTTCTTCTCAAGTACACATGGAACATTCTCCAGAATGAACCAAATGTTAGGTCATAAACAGGCCTCAATCAATTCAAAGGAATTGAAATTGTACAAAGTATGTCCCCAATCACAATGAATAAAATTAGAAATCAATAACAGAAAGAAATTTTTAAAATTCCCAAATAAGTGGGAAGTAAGCAGCACATTCTTAAATAACCAGTGGATCAATGAGAAACTCTCAAGGGAAATTAGAAAATAATTTGAGATGAATTAAAATGAAAACAAAACATGTAAAAACTTATAGGATATAGCTAAAGCAATGCTTACAGGAAAATTTATAATTGTAAACCCATATATTAAAAAAGAAGAAAGATCTCCAATGAATAACCTAATTTTCCACCTTAAGGGACTAAAAAAAGAGAGCAAACTAAACCAAAGCAAACATGAAAAAAGAAATATTGTAATAGAATGGATATAAATGAAGTAGGTAATAGAAAAAACATAGGGAAAATTAATAATATCAAAAGATGGTTCTTTGTAAAGATCAACAACACTGATAAACCTTAGCTAGACTGAACAGGAAAAAGGGAGAAGACTCAAACTACTAAAATTAGGAATGAAAGAGGGGGCATAAATTCCAACTTTACAGAAATAAAAGGAATTATGAGGAAATACTATGAACACTATATACTAACACATTAGATAACCTAATGAAGTAGACAAATTCCCAGAAAGACACATGACCAGAAGTGACTCAACAACAACAACAAAAATATCTGAATAGAGCAAAGTGACATAAAGATTAAATTAGTATAACTTTTTTAACATCTTTATTGCAGTTTAATTGCTTTACAATGGTGTGTTAGTTTCTGCTTTATAACAAAGGGAATCAACTATACATATACATATATCCCCATATCTCCTCCCTCTTGCGTCTCCCTCCCACCCTCCCTATCCCACCACTCTAGGTGGTCAAAAAGCACCAAGCTGATCTCCCTGCGCTATGTGGCTGCTTCCCACTACCTATCTATTTTGCATTTGGTGGTATATATAAGTCCATGCCACTCTCTCACTTCGTCCCAGTTTACCCTTCCCCTTCCCCGTATCTTCAAGTCCATTCTCAATGTCTGTGTCTTTATTCCCGTCCTGCCCCTAGGTTCTTCAGAACCGTTTTTTTGTTTGTTTGTTTTTTAGAATCCATATATATGTGTTAGCACATGGTATTTATTTTTCTCTTTCTGACATATTTCACTCTGTATGACAGTCTCTAGGTCCATCCACCTCACTACAAATAACTCAGTTTTGTTCCTTTTTATGGCTGAGTAATATTCCATTGTATATATGTGCCACATCTTCTTCATCCATTCATCTGTCGATGGACACTAAGGTCACTTCCATGCCCTGGCTATTGTAAATAGAGCTGCAATGAACATTGTGGTACATGACTCTTTTTGAATTATGGTTTTCTCAGGGTATATGCCCAGTAGTGGGACTGCTGGGTTGTATGGTAGTTCTATTTTTAGTTTTTTAAGGAACCTGCACACTGTTCTCCATAGTGGCTGTATCAATTTACATTCCCACCAACAGTGCAAGAGTGTTCCCTTTTCTCCACACCCTCTCCAGCATTTATTGTTTGTAGATTTTTTTGTTGATGGCCATTCTTACTGATATGCGGTCATACCTCATTGTAGTTTTGATTTGCATTTCTTTAATGATTAGTGATGTAGAGCATCCTTTCATGTGTTTGTTGGCAATCTGTATATATTCTTGGGAGAAGTGTCTCTTTAGGTCTTCTGCCCATTTTTGGATTGGGTTGTTTGTTTTTTTGATATTGAGCTGCATGAGCTGCTTATAAATTTTGGAGATTAGTCCTTTGTCAGTTGCTTCATTTGCAAATATTTTCTCCCATTCGGTGGGTTGTCTTTTCATCTTGTTTATGGTTTCCTTTGCTGTGCAAAAGCTTTTAAGTTTCATTAGGTCCCATTTGTTTATTTTTGTTTTTCTTTCCATTTCTCTAGGAGGTGGGTCAAAAAGGATCTTGCTGTGATTTATGTCATAGAGTATTCTGCCTATGTTTTCCTCTAAGAGTTTTATAGTGTCTGGTATTACATTTAGGTCTCTAATCCATTTTGAGTTTACTTTTTGTATATGGTGTTAGGGAGTGTCCTAATTTCATTCTTTTACATGTAGCTGTCCAGTTTTCCCAGCACCACTTATTGAAGGGGCTGTCTTTCCTCCACTGTATATTCTTGCCCCCTCTATCAAAAATAAGGTGACCATATGTGCATGGGTTTATCTCTGGGCTTTCTATCCTGTTCCATTGATCTATATTTCTGTTTTTGTGCCAGTACCATACTGTCTTGATTACTGTAGCTTTGTAGTATACTCTGAAGTACGGGAACCTGATTCCTCCAGCTCCGTATTTCTTTCTCAAGATTGCTTTTTCTATTCAGGGTCTTTTGTGTTTCCATACAAATTGTGAAATTTTTTGTTCTAGTTCTGTGAAAAATGCCATTGATAGTGTGATAGGGATTACATTGAATCTGTAGATTACTTTGGTCAGTAGAGTCATTTTCACAATGTTGCTTCTTCCAATCCAAGAACATGGTATAGCTCTCCATCTGTTTGTATCATCTTTAATTTCTTTCATCAGTGTTCTATAGTTTTCTGCATAAAGGTCATTTGTCTCCTTAGGTAGGTTTATTCCTAGGTATTTTATTCCTTTTGCTGCAATGGTAAATTGGAGTGTTTCCTTAATTTCTCTTTCAGATTTTTCATCATTAGTATATAGGAATGCAAGAGATTTTTGTGCATTAATTTTGTATCCTACTTCTTTACCAAATTCATTGATTAGCTCTAATAGTTTTCTGGTAGCATCTTTAGGATTCTCTATGTATAGTATCATGTCATCTGCAAATAGGGACAGCTTTACTTCTTCTTTTCTGATTTGGATTCCTTTTATTTCTTTTTCTTCTTTGATTGCTGTGGCTAAAACTTCCAAAATTATGTTGAATAATAGTAGTGAGAGTGGACAACCTTGTCTTGTTCCTGATGTTAGAGGAAATGGTTTCAGATTTTCACCATTGAGAACAATGTTGGCTGTGGGTTTGTCATATATGGCTTTTATTATGTTGAGGTAAGTTGCCTCTATGCCTACTTTCTGGAGGGTTTTTATCATAAATGGCTGTTGAATTCTGTCAACAGCTTTTTCTGCATCCACTGAGATGATCATATGGTTTTTCTCCTTCCGTTTGTTAATATGGTTTATCACATTGATTAACTTGCATATATTGAAGAATCCTTCCATTCCTGAGTTAAACCCCATTTGATCATGGTGTATGATCCTTTTAATGTGCTTTTGGATTCTGTTTGCTAGTATTTTGTTGAGGATTTTTGCATCTATGTTCATCGGTGATATTGGCCTGTAGTTTTCATTCTTTGTGACATCTTTGTCTGGTTTTGGTACCAGGGTGATGGTGGCCTCGTAGAATGAGTTTGGGAGTGTTCCTCCCTCTGCTATATTTTGGAAGAGTTTGAGAAGGATATGTGTTAACTCTTCTCTAAATGTTTGATAGAATTCGCCTGTGAAGCCATCTGGTCCTGGGCTTTTGTTTGTTGGAAGAATTTTCATCACAATTTCAATTTCAGTGCTTGTGATTGGTGTGTTTATATTTTCTATTTCTTCCTGGTTCAGTCTTGGAAAGTTGTGCATTTCTAAGAATTTGTCCATTTCTTCCAGGTTGTCCATTTTGTTGGCATGGAGTTGCTTGTAGTAATCTCTCAGGATTGTTTGTATTTGTGCAGTGTCAGATGTTACTTTTCCTTTTTCATTTCTAATTCTATTGATTTGAGTCTTCTCCCTTTTTTTTCTTGATGAGTCTGGCTAATGGTTTATCAATTTTGTTTATCTTCTCAAAGAACCAGCTTTTAGTTTGATTGATCTTTGCTATCGTTTCCTTCATTTCTTTTTCATTTATTTCTGATCTGATCTTTATGATTTCTTTCCGTCTGCTAACTTTGGAGGTTTTTTGATCTTCTTTCTCTAATTGCTTTAGGTGTAACGTTAGGTTGTTTATTTGAGATGTTACTTGTTTCTTAAGGTGGGATTGTATTGTTATAAGCTTCCCTCTTAGAACTGCTTTTGATGCATCCCATACGTTTTGGGTTGTCGTGTTTTGTTGTCATTTTTCTCTAGGTATTTTTTTATTTCCTCTTTGATTTCCTCAGTGATCTCTTGGTTATTAAGTAGTGCATTGTTTAGGCTCCATGTGTTTGTATTTTTTACAGATTTTTCCTGTAATTGATATCTAGTCTCATAGCATTGTGGTCGGAAAAGATACTTGATACAATTTCAATTTTCTTAAATTTACCAAGGCTTGATTTGTGACCCAAGATATGATCTATCCTGGAGAATGTTCCATGAGCACTTGAGAAGAATTTGTATTCTCTTGTTTTTGGATGGAATTTCCTAAAAATATCAATTAAGTCTATTTTGTTTAATGTATCATTTAAAGCTTGCGTTTCCTTATTAATTTTCATTTTGGATGATCTGTCCATTGGTGAAAGTGGGGTGTTAAAATCCCCTACTATGATTGTGTTACTGTCGATTTCCCATTTTATGGCTGTTAGCACTTCCCTTATGTATTGAGGTGCTCCTATGTTGGGTGCATAAATATTTACAATTGTTAAATATTCTTCTTGGATTGATCCCTTGATCATTATGTAGTGTCCTTGTTTGTCTCTTGTAATAGTCTTTATTTTAAAGTCTATTTTGTCTGATATAAGAATTGCTATGCCCGCTTTTTTTGATTTCCATTTGCATGGAATATCTTTTTCCATCCTCTCACTTTCCATCTGTATGTGTCCCTAGGTCTGAAGTGCATCTCTTGTAGACAGTATATATATGGGTCTTGTTTTTGTATCCATTCAGCCAGTCTATATCTTTTGGTTGAAGCATTTAATACATTTACTTTTAAGGTAATTATCAACATGTATGTTCCACATACCATTTTCTTAATTGTTTTGGGTTTGTTATTGTAGTTCTTTTCTTTCTCTTGTGTTTCCTGCCTAGAGAAGTTCCTTTAGCATTTGTTGTAAAGCTGGTTTGATGGTGCTGAACTCTCTTAGCTTTTGCTTGTCTGTAAAGGTTTTAATTTCTCCATTGAATCTGAATGAGATCCTTGCTGGGTAAAGTAATCTTTGTTGTTGATTTTTCCCTTTCATCCCTTTAAATATGTCTTGCCACTCCCTTCTGACTTGTAGAGTTTCTGCTGAAAGATCAGCTGTTAGCCTTCTGGGGATTCCCTTGTATGTTATTTGTTTTTTTCCCCTTGTTGCTTTTAATATTTTTTCTTTGTATTTAATTTTTGATAATTTGATTAATATGTGTCTTGGCATGTTTCTCCTTGGATTTATCCTGTATGGGGCTCTCTGCACTTCCTGGACTTGATTGACTATTTCCTTTCCCATATTAGGGAAGTTTTCAACTATAATCTCTTCAAATATTTTCTCAGTCCCTTTCTTTTTCTCTTGTTCTTCTGGGAAGCCTATAATTAGAATGTTGGTGCATTTAATTTTGTCCCAGTGGTCTCTAAGACTGTCCTCTGTTCTTTTCATTCCTTTTTGTTTATTCTGCTCTGTGGTAATTATTTCCATTTTTTTATCTTCCAGGTCACTTATCCATTCTTCTGCCTCGGTTATTCTGCTATCAATTCCTTCTAGAGAATTTTTAATTTCATTTATTGTGTTGTTCATCATTGTTTGCTCTTTAGTTCTTCTAGGTCCTTGTTCAACATTTCTTGTATTTTCTCCATTCTATTTCCAAGATTTTGGATCATCTTTACTATCATTACTCTGAATTCTTTTTCAGGTAAACTGCTTATTTCCTCTTCATTTGTTTGGTCTGGTGGGTTTTTACCTTGCTCTTTCATCTGTTTTGTTTTTCTCTGTCTTCTCGTTTTGCTTAACTTACTGTGTTTGGGGTCTCATTTTCACAGGCTGCAGGTGTGTAATTCCCATAGTTTTTGGTGTCTGCTCCCAGTGGCTAAGGTTGGTTCGGTGTGTTGTGTAGGCTTCTTGGTGGAGGGGACTAGTATCTGTGCTCTGGTGGATGAGTCTGGATCTCGTCTTTCTGGTGGGCTGGACTTCTTCCGCTGATGTGTTTTGAGGTGGCTGTGAATTTATTATGATTTTAGGCAGCCTCTCTGCTAATGGGTGGGGTTGTGTTCCTGTCTTGCTAGTTGTTTGGCATAGGGTGCCCAGCACTGTAGTTTTCTGGTTGTTGAGTGACACTGGGTCTTTACATTGAGATGGAGATCTCTGTGAGAGCTTTCACCATTTGATATTATGTGGAACTGGGAGGTCTGTGGTGGACCAATATCCTGAACTCAGCTTTCCGACCTCAGAGGCACAGGGCTGACATCCGGCAGAGTTCCAAGACCCTGTCAGCCACACAGCTCAGAAGAAAAGGGAGTAAAAAAGAAAGAAAGAAATATAAAAATAAAATAAAATAAAAAGAAATAATGTTTTTAAAAGAAAAAATTAAAAAAATTATTAACAATTAAAATATTAAAAATTTAAAAAAAAGAAAAAAGAAAGAAAGAAATCCAAGAGCAACCAAACCAAAAATCAAATCCACCAATGATAACAAGCACTAAAAACTATATTAAAAAAAAAAATGGACAGACAGAACCCTAGGACAAATGGTAAAAGCAAAGCTATACAGACAAAATCACACAAAGAAGCAAACACATACACACTCACAAAAAGAGAAAAAGGAAAAAAAAAAAAAATATATATATATATATATATATTTAAAATACAGGAAGAGAGCAACCAAATCAATAAACAAATCTAACAATGATAATAAACTCTAAATACTAAACTAAGATAAACATAAAACCAGAAACCAGTTAGTTGCATACAGCAAACCCCAAGTCTACAGTTACTCCCAAAGTCCACTGCCTCAATTTTGGGATTATTCATTGTCTATTCAGGTATTCCACAGTCGCAGAGTACTTCAAGTTAATTTTGGAGATTTAATCCGATGCTCCTGACGCTGCTGGGAGAGATTTCCTTTTCTCTTCTTTTTTCGCACAGCTCCTGGAGTTCAGCCTTTGATTGGCCCCACTTCTGCGTGTAGGTTGCCTGAGCGTGTCTGGTCCCACCCAGACAGGACGGGGTTAAAGGAGCAGCTGATTAGGGGTTTCTGGCTCACTCAGACCAGCGGGGAGGGAGGGTTATGGAATGCAGGGAGATCCTGAGGCGGCAGAGGTCAGTGTGACGTTGCAACAGCCTGAGGTGCGTTGTGTGTTCTCCCGGGAAAGTTGTCCCTGGACAACGGGACCCTGGCAGTGGCAGGCTGCACAGGCTCCCAGGAGGGGAGGTGTGGATAGTGACCTGTGCTTGCACAGCTTCTTGGTGGCTGCAGCAACAGCCTTAGCATTTCACGCCCGTCTCTGGTGTCCACGCTGATAGCCGTGGCTCGCGCCCATCTCTGGAGCTGGTTTAGGTGGTGTTCTGAATCCCCTCTCCTTGCGCACCCCAAAGCAATGGTCTCTTGCTTCTTAGGCAGGTCCAGACTTTTTCTGCACTCCCTCCTGGCTAGCTGTGGTGCACTAGCCCCCTTCAGGCTGTGTTCATGCAGCCAACCCCAGTCTTCTCCCTGGGATCTGACCCCCGAAGCCAGAGCCTCAGCTCCCAGGCCCCACCCGTCCTGGTGGGTGGGCAGACAAGCCTTTCGGGCTGGTGAGTGCTGGTCAGCACTGATCCTCTGTGCGGGAATCTCTCCACTTTTCCCTCTGCACCCCTGTTGCTGCGCTCTCCTCAGTGACTCCAAAGCTTCCCCCCCACGCCCCCTCGCTACGTCCCATCTCCGCCAGTGAAGAGGCTTCCTAGTGTGTGGAAAATTTTCCTCCTTCACTGCTCCCTCCCTGAGGTGCAGGTCCCATCCCTATTCTTTTGTCTCTATTTTATCTTTTTTTTTTTTTTTTTTTTGCCCTACCCAGGTACATTGGGGAGTTTCTTGCCTTTTGGGAAGTCTGAGGTTTTCTGCCAGCATTCAGTAGGTGTTCTTCAGGAGTTGTTCCACATGTAGATGTATTTGTGATGTATTTGTGGGGAGGAAGGTGATCTCCACGTCTTAATCCTCTGCCATCTTGAAGGTCTCCCCTCTAAATTAGTATAATTTTGAAAGTCTCCAGAAAGAAACCCTAGGTCCATGTCTTACCTTGATTCTAAAACTAGGCAAAGACATCACAAGATCAATGTCCCTTATGAATATAGACACAAAAATTCTCAACAAAATCTCTGCCATCCAAATCCAGCAACATATAAAGGATTATACATCATGACCAAGCAGGATTATCTAAGGAATGCAAAACTGGTTTAACATCAAAAAAAAAAAAATCAGTGGGCTTCCCTGGTGGTGCAGTGGTTGAGAATCTGCCTGCCAATGCAGGGGACACGGGTTCGGGCCCTGGTCTGGGAGGATCCCACATGCCGCGGAGCGACTGGGCCCATGAGCTGCAACTGTTGAGCCTGCGCGTCTGGAGCCTATGCTCCGCAGCAAGAGAGGCTGCGATGGTGAGAGGCCCGCGCACTGCGATGAAGAGTGGCCCCCGCTTGCCACAACTAGAGAAAGCCCTCGCACAGAAATGAAGACCCAACACAGCCAAAAATAAATAAATAAGTAAATTAATTAATTAAAATATTTAAAAAAAAATCAGTGTAATACAACATATTAATTTAAAAAACCACATGATCATCTCAATAGATAATGTGAAAGTATTTGACAAAATCCACATACATTGGTGATAAAAAGAAACAAAAAGCTAGGAATAGAAGAAAAGTTACTAAACCTTATACAGAGCATATACAAAAACCTTCAGGTAATAGGTTTGATTGAATTATTTTCCCTTAAGATCAAGGATGGAAACAACAAGATAAGAATATCTGCTCTCCTCACTTCTATTCAACATTGTACTGCAGAATCTAGCCAGAGCAATTAGGAAAGAAAAGGAAATAAATGGCATCCAGATGAGAAATGAAGATGTAAAAAATATGTCTATTCTCAGATGACATATTCTTTTATACAACAAATTCTAAGGAATCCAAATACATACATACATGCATGCATGTGTGCGCATGCCCACACACACACACACACTATTAGAACTAATAAACAATTTCAGCAAAGCCATGGGACACAAGGTCAATATTCAAAAAAAAAATCAATTGTATTTCTAAATGCTATCAGTAAACATTTAAATTAAATAAATAAAACAATTCCTTAGATTATCATAAAAAATATTTGAAGAGTTAAGAATAAATTTAATCATATAAGTTTGACTTATACACTGAAAACTACTAAATATTGCTAAAAGACATAAAAGAAAAACCTAAATGAATGGAAAGATACACGGATGCATTGGAAAACGTTACTCTAAATGAAAGTAGCCAGTCACAAGAATACATACTCCATGATTCCAGATTCCATCTGGAATAAATATAAAATATCCAGAATAGGCAAATCATAGAAACAGAAAGTTTACTATTGTTGCCAGAGGCTAGAGAAAGGGGTGATAATGAGTAATTGCTAATGGATATAGAGTTTCTTTGGGAGATAATGACAAAGTTCTAAAATTAAATGATGTCATAGTTCCACAACTATATGAATATACTAAAAACACTGAATTGTACACTTTAGAACAGGTGAATTTTATGATAATTGAATAATATCTCAATAAAGTTGTTACTTTTAAAATGTGCTATGGAGTTTTATTTTTTTTAAGCCAAAGAGACTGTATTATATCAAAGTTTATTTCAATAAAGAGAATATTGCCAGGCATAAAAATGTGATTTCATTGTGTAAATCTGTCAGTTCATCAAGAGGACTTAACATGCCTAAATGATTATGTACTGTCTTAATTTGTTAGGCTGCTATAACAAAATACCATAGACTGGATACCTTACAAACAATAGAAATTTACTTCTCACTGTTCTGAGGGCTAGAAGTCCAAGATCAAGGCATCATCAGATTCACTGCCTGGTGAGAACCTGCTTTCTTGTTCATAGACATCTAACATTTTTGTGTGTCTTTATATGGCGGAAGGGTCAGGAGACCTCTTTGGGGTCTCCTTTATAAGGGCACTAATCCCAGTCATAAGGGCTCTGCCGTCATGACCTAATAACCTCCCAAAGGCTCCACCTCCAAATACCTTCACATTGGGGATTAGGCATCAACATATTAATTTTGGGGAGACACAAACATTCAGACCATAGCATATACTTAATAAGAGATCTTCAAGATACATGAAGAAAAACTGATAGCATGCCAAAGAAAAACAGACATTTACAGCTGTTGTCAGAGATTACAGTACTGCTCTCTCAATAATTTATAGAACAAGTAAATAAGACATCAGTAACATTATAGATTTGAATAACACAATCAACCAACTAGACCTCATTGATATTTATAGAACACTCCACCCCAGAGCACAGAATATACATTCTTTTCAAGCACACAATGGAACAGTTACCAAGATATACCATTCTCTGCAACATAAAACAAGTTTCAATAAATTGTAAAGGATTTAAATCACAGAGTATGATCCCTGGCCAAAATGGAATTAACTTAGAAATCAATAAGATAAAGATCTCTGGAATATCCCCACATATTTAATAATAAATTACATACTTCTAAATAACATGTGGTTCAAAAAATTCGAAGAGAAGTTAGAGAATATTTTTGAACTGAATGAAAATTAAAACACAACATATATTAATCTGTAAGTTATCTTAAAGCATTACTTGCAGTTAAACTTATCACACTAAAGGCCTGTTTTAGAAAAGATGAAAGGCCTCAGTTAGTGACCTCAGCCTCCACCTTAAGGAACCAGACACAAAAAGAGCAAAGAAACCATAGAGCAAATAGAAAAAAATGAAATAATACTGATCAGGGTAGAAATCAATGAAACTGAAAATACAAACAAAGGAGAATCTATGAAGTCAATAATTGGTTATTTAAGAAAATCAATAGAATTGATAAACCTCTAACCATACTAACCAGGAAAAAAAATTTACTAAAATCAGGATTGAGAGAAATGACATCTGTATAGATTATACAGTTATCAAAAGGATAATAAATGTTTTTTAAAAGTTTTATGGTTAAAAATTTGACAAGTTAGTTGAAATGGAAAATTTCCTTTAAAGACACAAATGATCAAAGTCCACTCAAGAAAAAACTGATTAATTGGAATAACTTAGTATGTATTAAAGAATTAACTATTGTAATTATAAATACTATAGATATCTTTGTGAATTCTACCAAACATTCAGGAAAGAAAGAATACCAATTCTAGAAGAGTCCTTCTGGAAAAACTGAAGAAGAGGAAGTTAATCCCAAGTCATTCTATGAATCCAGAACGGCCTGCTATCGACATATAACAGAAACATTACAAGAAAACTATAGTATATCCCTTATTAATGTAGATGCAAATTTTTAAACAAATTTTTAGCAAAATTACTAACAATATGTTAAAAATATGATATATCAAGAAAAATTGGGATTTGTCCTCGGAATGCAAGGTTGATTTATATTAGAAAATCAATTTATATAACTTACTATATTATCAAGTAAAAATAGAAAATCATGTAATCAACTCAATAGGTGCAGAAAAACATTTGACAAAATTGAACATGTAGCCCTGTCAGAAGATATTAATATATTAGGAATACAAGGGAACTTTCTCTACATGATAGAAAACATCTACCAAAACCTACAGTTAACATCATATTCAATGTGAAAAACTGAAGGTTTTCCCCCAGGATCAGGAAGAAGACAAGGATATCCATTCACACCACTTCTACCCAACATTGCACTGAAGGTTCTAGGCAGTGCAGTAGGCAAGAAAAATAAATTTAAAACACTAATATTGGAAAGAAACAATTAAGAGTATCTTTATTTGTAGACAACATAATCCTTTACATTGGAAATCCAATGGAATCTACCAAAAAGCTAATAGAACTATTTCATCAGTTTAGTAAATTTCTAGGATGTAAGCTTAATAACAAAATCAGTTATAGGTCTATATTCCAATGATGAAAAATAAATTTGAAGTTTAAAAAATCAATAACATTTTCAATATTTTAAAATATGAAATAGTATGAGATAAATCTGACAAAAGATATGCAAGATCTGTGTACTAAAGTTTACAAAACAGTGCTGGGAGAAATTAAAGAAGACCTAAATAAATGGAGAGATGCACCATATTCATGGTTCACTAGACTGAATATTATCAAGCAGTCAGTTCTTCCCAAATTGTTCTGTAGAATAAATGCAAGCCCAATCAAAAGTCCAAGATAATTTATTTTACAAGTTGGCAAACTGATTCTAAAATCCATGCAGAAATAAAACAGATACAGAATAACCAAAACAGCTTTATAAAAGAACAAACTTGGAGGACTGACACTATCTCATTCTAAATTGTATTATGAGGCTACAGTAATGAAGATAGTGCAGTTTTGGTGTCAGGACAAGCAAATAGGTCATGATGTAAAACAGAGAGTCCAGAAATATACAGACATATATGTAGCCAACTATTTTTGACAAATACACAAAAGCAATTCATTTGGAGATACAATAGTCTTTTCAAGGTATGGGGTTGGACAACAGGCACATGAAAAGATGTTGAACATTGCTAATTATTAGAGAAATGCAAATCAAATCTGCAATGAGGTATCACCTCACAGCAGTCAGAATGTCAATCATTAAAAAGCTTACAAATAACAACTGCTGGAGAGGATGTGGAGAAAAAGAAACTTCCTGCACTGTTGGTGGGAATGTAAATTGGTGCAGCCACTATGGAAAACAGTATATAGGTTCCTTAAACAACTAAAAATAGAGTTATCATATGATCCAGGAATCTCATTCCTGGACATATATCCAGAAAAGATGAAAACTCTAATTTGAAAAGATATATACACCCTAATGTTCATTGCAGCACCATTTACGATAACCAAGACATGGAAACAACCTAAATGTCCATCAACAGATGAATGGATAAAGATGTTGTATATATGCACAATGGAATATTAGTCATAAAAAAGAATGAAATAATGACATTTGCAGCAACATGGATGGACCTAAAGATTATCATACTAAGTGAAGTAAGTCAGAGAAAGACAAATATCTTATGATTCCAATTATATGTGGAGTCTAAAAAAAATATACAAATGAATTTATTTACAAAACAGAAATAGATTCACAGACATAGAAAACAAACTTATGGTTACCAAAAGGAAAAGGGGGGAGGGATAAATTAGGAGTTTGGGATTAACAGATACATACTACTATATACAAAACAGATAAACAGCAAGGACCTACAGTAATAATATGTAATAGAAAAGAATATATATATATATATATATATATATATATATATATATATATATATATATATATATGTTGAATCAGTTTGTTGTGCATCTGAAACTAATACAACATTGTAAATCAACTATACTTCAATAAAAAAAAAAAAGTTGCAGGGCTGGAATAATTCGATGTCCATGTATAAATAAATATTGATCTGTAACTTACACCATGTACAACGATTAACTCAGAATGGATCATAGGACTCAATTTTTTTTTACATCTTTATTGGAGTAAAATTGCTTTACAGTGGTGTGTTAGTTTCTGCTTTATAATAAAGTGAATCAGCTATACATATATATATATCCCCATATCTCCTCCTTCTTGCATCTCCCTCCCACCCTCTCTATCCCACCCCTCTAGGTGGTCAGAAAGCACCGAGCTGATCTCCCTGTGCTATGCGGCTGCTTCCCACTAGCTATCTATTTTACACTTGGTAGTGTACATATGTCCATGCCACTGTCTCATTTCGTCCCAGCTTAGCTTTCCCCCTCCCTGTGTCTTCAAGTCCATTCTCTACATCTGCATTCCTGTCCTGCCCCTAGGTTCTTCAGAACCTTTTTTTTTTTTTTTTTAGATTCCATATATATGTGTTAGCATACAGTATTTGTTTTTCTCTTTCTGACTTACTTCACTCTGTATGACAGACTCTAGGTCCATCCACCTCACTACAAATAACTCAATTTCATTTCTTTTTATGGCTGAGTAATATTCCATTGTATATATGTGCCACATCTTCTTTATCCATTCATCTGTTGATGGACACTTAAGTTGCTTCCATGTCCTGGCTACTGTAAATAGAGCTGCAATGAATGTTGTGGTACATGACTCTTTTTGAATTATGGTTTTCTCAGGGTATATGCCCAGTAGTGGGATTGCTTGGTCATATAGTAGTTCTATATTTTAGTCTTTTAAGGAACCTCCATACTGTTCTCCATAGTGGCTGTATCAATTTACATTCCCACCAACAGTGCAAGAGGGTTCCCTTTTCTCCACACCCTCTCCAGCATTTATTGTTTGTAGATTTTTTGATGATGGCCATTCTGACTGGTGTGAGCTGATACCTCATTGTGGGTTTGATTGGAATTTCTCTAATGATTAGTGATGTTGAGAATCCTTTCATGTGTTTGTTGGCTATGTGTATATCTTCTTTGGAGAAATGTCAATTTAGGTCTTCTGTCCATTTTTGGATTGGGTTTTTTGTTTTTGTGATATTGAGCTGCATGAGCTGCTTGTAAATTTTGGAGATTAATCCTTTGTCAGTTGCTTCATTTGCAAATACTTTCTCCCATTCTGTGGGTTGTCTTCATCTTGTTTATGGTTTCCTTTGCTGTGCAAAAGCTTTTAAGTTTCATTAGGTCCCATTTATTTATTTTTGTTTTTATTTCCATTTCTTTAGGAGGTGGGTCAAAAAGGATCTTGCTGAGATTTATGTCAGAGTGTTCTGCCTATGTTTTCCTCTAAGAATTTTATAGAGTCTGGCCTTACATTTAGGTCTTTAATCCATTTTGAGTTTATTATTTTATATGGGGTTAGGGAGTGTTCTAATTTCATTCTTTTACATGTAGCTGTCCAGTTTTCCCAGCACCACTTATTGAAGAGGCTGTCTTTTCTCCATTGCATATTCTTGCCTCCTTTATCAAAAATAAGGTGACCATATGTGCATGGGTTTATCTCTGGGCTTTCTATCCTGTTCCATTGATCTATATTTCTGTTTTTGTGCCAGTACCATACTGTCTTGATTACTGTAGCTTTGTAGAATAGTCTGAAGCATAGGACTAAATTTAACTATAAAATGTCTAGGAAGAAACAAGGGAGAAAATATTTGTTAAAATTAGGTTAAGCAAAGACTTCTTTGATGTGATGCCAAAAGAATGTTAGTTTATCTCCTCATAAAATAAAAATTTGATAATTTTAACTTCATCAAAATTAATTTATGCTCTTTTGAAAGACACAGGGGAATAAAACATTAGTCACAGAATGGAGAGAAATTTTTCAAACCACATACTACTAAAGACTTGTATGTAGAATATATAAAGACTTTTCAAAACTTGATAAAAAGGAAATAACCACATTTTAAAAATAGGCATAATATTTGAAAAGACCTGTGGATGACATGATGACAAGAAAATTTGCTCAACACCAGTAGTTGTTAGATAAATAAAAAATGAAACTACATTTAGAAACCACTTTTATACCTATTAGATTGGCTAAAATTAAGACGGGGTATTTCAAGTTTTGGCAATGATGTGGAGGATTGGAACTGTCCTACAACACTGGAGAGAATGCAGAATGGTGGAATCACTTTGGAAAAACAGTTTGGCAAGTTCTGAAATTGTTAAACATTGATTTACCTCATGATTCAGCAATTTCACTTCCTTGATATTTTCCTGAGATAAATTAAGTGTGTATTCATACAAAGGCCTGTGTTGATAGCCAAAAACTGGAAACAACTCATATGTTCAACAGATGAATAGATAAACAATGTGGTATATCCATAAAGTGAATGAAATGAACATTTGGTATACACAACATGGATGAATCAAAAAAATTATGCTGAGTGAATGAAGTGAGACCAAACAATAGTTCCTACTACAGGATTTCATTTATATAAAATTCTAGAAAATATGAACAAATCTATAGTAAGAAAATGACTTGATGTTTACGTGGGGGATGGAAGGTGGGAGAGGCAAGAAGAGAGGGATTTCAAAGGGGCATGAGCAAATTCTGGAAGTGATGGATGTGTTCATTCTCTTTACAGTGCAATGGTTCCACAAATGTATTTGTAGGTCAAAAATTAACAAATGGTACATTTTAAATAGATGCAATTTATTTTTTGTCAATTATGTCTCAGTAAAGCTGCTTAAATATCACAAAAGGTAGACATAAATATATAAAATAATTCTTCCCTATTAGAAATGATTTCTACTATATGGGATTTCTTAACATATGATATGGAAAATATGAATAGGATATAAACATCAAGTAATGATTCAAAGTGAATAAGATAAATGTGAAATTGCAGGTGAACTATTTGCTTGTTTTCATTGTTAGAGTATACAAATTGCCTACAATGAAAATCATTTACTTTCCTAATATAAAAAATGATATTATGCCACTCCCCCGACCTTAGACAATAAACTCATGGGACTTTTGCTTTCAATCATGGAAGCTTTTCACTACGAAAAGGCCATGGATGGTGAAGATACAGTTTTAGGAAGATGAGTGATGGGTTCAGCCAAAAACTGAGAGACATTTGGTACTGTATTCCTGATTCTCTGAACTTGAAGCCTTGTCATGTCTATGGCGTACTTACATATGGTAGAGAGGCAGCATAAATTGACTCAGCCAGTGGGCAGCAGGGGCTATATTATAAATCCTAATTTCCCCAAATTGGATATGATAAAAGATTCAAGAATAGCCAGATGGTGACAAAGTGGTGCAGCTGGTGGGGGGCGGGGGGGAGACATTCTCTTTCCACTTTCCCCTGTATCTTAGAAAGAACTTGGATTGGAGATAAAGATCTGGCTTCCATGGGAATGGCTACAGTCCAGTTGCATGACTATAGGCACTTCACTTCACCTGTCATAGCTCTAATTCTCTTGTAAGATGCAGACACCAACAGTCTATTGTAAAGAGCAGATGTGGTTGCATCCAGGAGAGCACGGTGCATCCTGTAAGAGAAAGTACAAGTTAGTTTACCAAGTCCCTGCTGTTTGCTAGCAAGCTAGATCTGAGCCTTTCACCATGATGGGGGCAATAGATTGTAAGAGCAGAGAAAGCGAGCTCCTACTAGGAACCCATAGGTCTGCATTCCTGGCATATTTTACTTCCCGTATCACCATCCACACCTGTATCCCTCTTGCCTCTTGACCACAAGTTTGGTTTGTTCTCCTTCTGTGCTCCAATGATCCCAGCTATTTTAAAAAGACACTTCAGCATTGCAGTTTTCATTGCCAACAGAAGTACTGATTTTTGACCATGAAGCAGAGCTTGATAGGGAAATATTATATAAAGAGAGAACGGTGTGATGAGATCTTCTTCCAATGTTTATTAATCCTATTTCTCTCCACTTTGATTTCAAGGTGATATCTGAGATGGGAGTTAATGAATGACCCAAGTGCTTTTAATCCTTCTATGCTGATAATAAGGGAACTGTGGTCTTATAGAACCATCACATGTTGTCTATAGGGCTTAATCCACCAGTGACAGAGAAAGCTCCATTAATTTGTATATCCTTTTTGTTAAAGATGAAATCCTTAAAACTGAAAATAAAATCAATTGCTCATAGTTAAAGAATCCTCTCCCTGATCTTCCAGAGTGTGGGTCACTCTGTTTCTCTATTACCAAAGCCCTCACCTCTCTTTCTCCAAGTCTGTAACTTGCTCATAAAAATTAATAAGCGGCTGAAGGCTGACCTGCATGTGGGATGGAGGCTGAGAGAAAATGGGCTTGTTTCTGCAACATCTGAAATATGTTCTTTAGGCAAATCCCCCATTGTAAGAGAAGCAAACTGCCTCTACCGTGAATATTTCCTTTTGCTTTTTCTCAAACAATTGCTATTTAAAAACAATTCACATTGAACTATTTTGGGGGGTATTTATAAACATCACAACAGCTTCTAAACAGGAAAAACAACAACAACAAAACAATCAGAGTTGGGAAATGTGCTGGTTTTCTCTGTGAGTATAAAACTACTGCCACACTCTAAACAGTGAACATATATTTTGTGCATATACTATACATAGAGAAAGATGTTCTAAATTTCTTATTTTTCCTCCCAATCTTCAGACAATGTTTCCAAGTGCAGTCAGCATTATGGATCTATGAGAGGAAATAACTGCATCACATATGTGCATCCTGATTCCTCACAAGAGGCAAAGGGGCTATTTGTTTCAGATTTATCCTAAAACCATCCTCAGAAGAAAGGCAATCCACCTCAGCACACGATTAACAAATTATCTCTCATTGTCTGTCTCATTGGCTCAGGTGTGACAACTGCCCATCAAGGCTACACCCAACACTCAGTTCATCATTCCTTGTTCTTCTCTATGGATGAAACCTTATGTTTTATGTGGCAAAAGAAAGGCTGGAAATTTGGTTTTAACAGAAACATAAACAAATCAATGCAGTCTTTAACTGGCCTCCTTTAAGGAGACTTATATAAGAGGGAGCATCTGGCATGCTAGGAGGTTGCTATATTTGCAGACTATTTTTTTATTAGGTAAACTGACACTTAAGAATAGTTCAAAAAGGTTCAAGATGAGTGGTCCCTAATCCAGAGATCCATGATGGAAGGTGTAATCTACAGCTCAGTTTTAAAACTCCAGTATAAAAATGATTTCATTTCTAATTTACTGTTTATAGACCAAGATAACTAAAAACTAAACCAAATACAACCAACTCTAGAGTATATCTCTATTAGTGGCTGTTATGCTGGGCAAGGTCCCAGAAAGTCCCCCAAAGCAAAGACCAGGTTCAAATTAACATTCCAAGAGCTTTCTAAATGGTTTTATCACTGATTGGTTTGTTCTGAAACAAATAGACCCTCCTATATTCTACCTTCAAATACCAGAGAGAACACAAGACTGAGGATTCATTGTTGGAAAGCCCCAGAAAGTATAGGAGAGCCCTTTTCAACTCAGCTTCCTGTGGCCTTGTCACAATTTTGGTCCTCAACCTGTGAGTTGGGATCCCAACACACTATGCAATGGGACAGGAAAGTTACCTCTATGAACTCTTTCTTTCTCTCTGATCAGCCAGTTGACATGCATTCAGCCTATGTTGATTGAGCATCACTGGGTTCAATGCCCATGCTAGGTGCTGGCAAGATGTAATGACAAAAATGTCTTGATTCCTGCCAGTACTTAAGCTAAATAAGAAGGGAAATCAATTGTTCATTCTATGGTAACTTTTAAAGAAAGGGATGTATATTATTATGGATGATGTACAATCCTCATGATCTTGTGAGATGTTTGTCATATGACAAAAGAGAGGAAAAAAATAACTAGTCTTATGAAACAAAAAGATTTGGGGGAAACTCATGATTCCATGTCTGAGGGTTACTGCAGTAGGCAATATTTTATAACCACTGATGGTATTGGTTATTTTCTGCATTCATATAATGAATGAAGACATGGTTTTTCCACCTTAAAGAGAATTAACTTTTATCTAAGAAGAACAAAAATTCTCTAGAGCACTAATATGGAAAAAAAGTTAAAAGCTTGAAGTTTCTATTCAAGGCAGAAAGCATACACCCATTTAACTTTTTCAGTGTTTTTTGTTTTGACTTGATTCTTTTCATTTGTTACATATATCAACAACACCATAAGCAATTTGTAAATCACATTTAAAAATACACTGCTACTTTTCTTCATTTAATATGCAAAATGGTACCAGTTGTGAATTGATTATAAACTGCTAAGATTCACAATTTAAAATGAAATTTATGTTAGGGTAATGTTAGTGTGATGGTCACTACAGAGTCATTTGGAAAGGGGATTCCACAAACAAAATTCTCAGAGGAATAATCTGAAGTAGAGACTCTATAAATGGTACCAGTTGTGAACTGATGATAAACTGCTAAGATTCACAATTTAAAATGAAATTTATGTTAGGGTAATGTTAGTGTGATGGTCACTACAGAGTCATTTAGAAAGGGGATTCCACAAACAAAATTCTCAGAGGAATAATCTGAAGTAGAAACTCTATTACAAATGACACTGTTTTTTGAAGTTCTCAATGAAATGGCCTTTTCCTTAAGATTAGTCAGATACTCATGATGGAAAGGGAAAGCTAGTAAATATTTAAGTTTAGAAAAATAGAAATATGTTTCTAAAATATATAAAGATGGTATTGTAAGGTAAATAATTTGATTCCAGGTAACACAGCTGTAAAGAATTTTATTGGAAGACCCAACACAGCCAAAAATAAATAAATTAATTAATTAAATTAAAAAAAATAATTTTATTGGAATTTTCCAAGTTCCTAGAGTTAAAGGAAGTTTTCTTCTTATTTTCTCTCGGAAACGTTGTAAAACAGAGTTCTGGGGGAAATTTTTCATTGCTTTGAATCAACTGAAAATAGGTTAAATGAATGATTTCTTCTTTAGAAGTGGGTCAAAATGTCATAGCTTTGCAGATATTAACACAGATGCGAGTTCTCAGGACCCTTAGTATCTGTTAGAATGCCTTCAAAGAAGGGAAAATCATGATGGGTTATGGCTCTCATGTTGTCACTTATAACTGAATAAAGTTAGGAAAAGTAGAAAGTATCTCTGTACTCTATTTTTTCTACCCACTAAGAACATGATATATCCACCCCTAGGAATGGAGATGTGGAGGATAATTCATCAGCAGCATGATTATATAATAGGTTTGTCTGAATTCAGCAAATTCCAAACATACTTACAAAGTCTTCTCAGTGAACACGCCTGTGCACAAAGTGAGAAAAGACATTTTTGAGTGTGTTTCTTACCTGTTGATAAACGTCTTCTCTAACAGTCAACCCATTCCATTCATTCGGGGTATAGGTAGGACCTCTAAGCCAAGGAGTTCTTCATCAAAACTTAAAAGACTTTACCATGGTCAACACTCTCAGAATGAGACCTATTATTTGTGGAGAATACATGCCCTTAATCACTCTAGCAACTAGGTTAACATCATGAGTTGCAATGGCAATCTATCATCAAGCTTGGGGGACCAGAAAAGAAACAAGCAAATAAACAGTTTTCCAGGATGACTTAAAGCCTGACACTTAGAAGTTCCTGTTTCCATTGCTCTTTTGATGTGGTTCTTAGCTCTTCCACTTCTAGAAGAAAGCTCTCATATATTCCGTCTCAAACTGCCTGCATGTGGGATTGTACATGTCAAAAGTCAAAGCTAAAAGATGTTCTATTCAAGATGGCGATTACTTACAGGTGATGGGCCATCTCTTAAGAACCATCCAGCATGATCCTTAAAAAGATGATACTGTAAGTTGGCAGGCAAAGGATCGCAGTTCACCCAGATGGTGAGTGACAGCTGTCTTCATTATGGGAAATATGTGAACAAAATCAGTGAAATATCTGGATATTTGGAATTCACTAATGACAAATGGTTTAGAAAAATTAATCCTTTTTTTTACATGTTGTATCTTATGATATATAGACCCAAACTGAATCTAAATTTAATCTACAGAAGCTGATGAACTGAAAAATCATTTTGTAACAGATATTTTGGGACAGACAAGTCCATTGTCATGGATGTCTTCATGCTTTACCTCAGAGAACGCCCAGAGTAAGGAAGCCTTAGAGATTATATATATCTAAGCCCTTCCATTACAGAGGAAAGGACTAAAGCCAGAGATTTCCTTCTCCCTGTGAGAGCTGTCAGCAACTGGTCTGGGACTAGAACCTAGACCTTCTGAGAGGGCCAGTGCATCCTTTAGTCCACCTTGCTACCTCCAAAGAGAGTGTGGCACTTACCAGCTGTCTAAGCAACTATGCTCCAGTGTTATTCTGATAACCCTCAGACAACATGCATTTAGAGGCCATGTCTGCGTTATCTAACACTGAATCCCCAGTGCTTAGCATAGTGCAGTGTAGCCAGTCAATAAGGTTCTAATCAAATGGAATTGAATTAAACTGGAGAACAGCTTCAACAACCAATAATAATAACAAAACACCAGTGATAACATCACACGCTTATAAAATGCCTACTGTGGGCAAGGCACTGTTTATGTACATGAACTCATATGATATTCATGAATTCATGTTAGCAGTAACTCCTGATGCAAGTGCTAGGAGGAGTCCCAAACATAGTGACATGGGAAGGGTGTCTATTTTTGCTAAGATCATGGTAAATGCATTGCACAATCACAAGCCTCAATTGTGAAAAGAACACTCTTGACCTTGAACATGACCACTGCTTCCAGGCAGCCAGACTGGGCACCCTGGGCAGATTTGGCTTGACCCAGAGTAGAAGACTAACAGTGCCGCATTTGGAAAGTTAATTTGAAAGAAACCAGAATTTTAATAATATGTTTTTAAAAATTATTCAGACAAAGCTGGAAGCCCCCTAAGTTGTGAAAGCCCAACAGACTAGTAGGAGGCCCCATGGGGCATTGCTGGGATTGTTTATTGGCATTTTCAGGTTGACAGTTGTCATGCACAGAATGTTTTTGCCTCTTCCAAAATCTGTATGTTGAAGCCCTAATACCCAATGTGTCTGTATTTGGCTAGGAGGCCTCTAAGGAAGCAATTAAGGTAAAATGAGGTCATAAAGGGTGGGTGCCTTATCTGGTTGGATTAGTGCCCTTATAAGAAGAGACAGCTGAGTGCTCTCTGTCTCTCTGCTTTTGAATGCACGCACAGGAAAGGCCATATGATGACACAGTGAGTAGGCAGCTGTCTACAAGCCAGGAAGAGACTCTCACCAGAACAGAATTTGCCAGCACCTTGACCTTGGCCTTCTCAACCACCAGCACTGTGAGAAAATAAATGTCTGCTGTTTAAGCCACCCAATCTGTGGTATTTTGCTATGGCATCCTGAGCTATTAACAAGAGTTTTGTTTGTTTGTCGTTCTAAGAAGGGAGGGAAGAGAAAGGAAGTCTCTCTCTCTGGCATGCTCCCAAAGCCTGCATCATCATCCTCACATTGTGTCCAGAGGCACACAGAGGCTGGTGTCTGCAGCAAGATTAAGGCATCCAGACTTCAGCGTGACCCCCAGCCAGAAAAGACCAGATCAGGCTTTCTTCTCTCTCTTGCTCCCTCTGCCCTCTGCCACTGCTTCAATCCTTACTTCATAGTGTGGCTGTGAGGATTATATTAAGTATCACCAACTTGTAGAGCTCTTAGCCCAAATCCTGGCATATAACTGTAGATGGCAGTAGCCATTATCATTTGTGGAGACTGTGGAACATTCGGGTAAAGAAACAAAGAGCTTTGACGCAAACTTGAGATGGAACACAGGCCCTGTATCCCCACCACCCTCTCCTTAAGCAAGTAACCTCATCCCCCTGAGCCTCAGTTTCTTCATCTGTAAAATGACCACATTCTCTCATGGGGCTCTTGGGACATTGCAACACTCCCTGGCTTCTTAAGATGGATGTGGTTGCCTAGGCAAAGAGTAGTCTTACACTGCGGATGAGATGCCCAGTCTGAGGCTGATGGCCTATGTTTGAGGCCTTGGAGGGAATTGTGAGGGAGGGTGCCAAACCTTCTGGGCCCTGGGAAAGGCTTGGCTCCGAAGCCTGTGCTGGGCAAAGGAGGGGGTAGATCTGAAGCTCAGCAGACTTCCTGGGCTTGGGAAACAGAGCATGGGCTGGGACTCTGGGGTCCTCAGGCAAGTCTCTAGGCCCTCTGGGCCTCAGATCCTTCCCCTTTAAAGAAGGTCAAAAACATTTCCCAAGGCTCCAGTATCTTGTGATTTTATAAACAGTTCCTTGTCTTTCATTGGAGTTTACATTAGTAACTTGTGAACACAGGGCAAATTTGTTCTGTGCACTTGGTCAGAATGATTTGTATTCCACAGCCTCTGTCTCTCACTGCAAGGTTGATGTGTGTTTGGACTGCAATAACCAAGTGTTTTATATTTTATAAAAGCCAAATTAATGATGAAAACTCACTAATGGTACTTTTCCTTTTTTCAATTCAAAGAAAATTGGATTCTT
Source organism: Eschrichtius robustus (assembly GCF_028021215.1). NCBI lineage: Eukaryota > Metazoa > Chordata > Mammalia > Artiodactyla > Eschrichtiidae > Eschrichtius > Eschrichtius robustus. Next base: position 151,889,854 of record NC_090824.1, on the reverse strand, counting down.
CATTTGTGTCAGAGTTGGCAGCTCACCACTGTTAGGTAGGAGGGGGTTATTTGAAATCAAAAGAAAGTGTTCTAATCTGGGGAGATTTCTAATAGAACAGGCCAGAAGACTGCATTTCCAAAGTTTGCATATAGGCCAGCTTCCTCGGCCTGTAGTCTTCCTCCAAAGGTGCTGCTAAATCCAGAAAAGGCCCCCTGAAGTCCCAGTATGAGGAGCCAGGCCAGGGGAGAAAACAGGCCCTGACGGGGTGTGCTCTGCTGTCCATGCAGACATCCCACACTCAGCGCAGCAGCCCTTCCTGCAAAGTTGCTTTTATCCTGGCATGAGGGCCACTCTCCTCAGCAAAATGGACCCAAGACCTCCATCACAGTAGGAATAAATTCTCTGAGCTTTGACTGGAGCTCCCCAAGCTGTGAGAAGTGAAGAGAGAGGTGTAAGGGGGGAAGTTATAAAGTGGGCCCCCCAAATCCGAGCCCAACCAAATCCACAGGGAAATAATCCTTCACTGGAGTGAGTGAAATCAAATCCTCCCCAAAAGGAAAAGCAGTCTACCAGGAAAGGAAAAATAAATAGTAGGTTATGAAATAAACTTAATCACTGAATCCTATACTGTGTGTTTTCCCTCTTTCTCAGAGATAGATGGATAGATGATGATAGATAGATAGATAGATAGATAGTTAGATAATAGATAGATGATAGATTGAGTGATCTAATTCTTGAAGAATAGTCACGAAAATATAAATAGTTCCTATCTTTAGGTAGTGGAATTTCAGATCATTTTCCATTCATTCAATGTGCCAATGATTCAGTCTTCTAGTTGTTCGGACTCAGCAGTAAACAAAAGAGAAAATATCCTGACCTCCAGGCAGCTTACAGACTGGTGAGCAATTTTATTGAGTTAATGATTTTACTGGTTTTTTGCATTTTAAAATTTTCTACAATGTAATGTGTTATTTTATGGTCAGTCAAAAGTATTAGTTAAGAAAAATAAGAGTAAAACCTCCCAGCTTGTAATTCTGTTTTTGCTTTCTCTGTGGCCAAGCACTTTCCTTCCTTTCTAGCCTTCATTTACAGAATCATAGCTTTGAGTTAAAAGGGTCTAAATTTAAATTCCTGTCCTGCCACTGGGCAGGCTACTTGATCTCTGAAACTTAATGTCCTCATTTCAATGGGGTGTCTGTTGTTCCCATAGGACTGTAGCATAGAAGTGATTCCCATAGAAGCCACACGGAGATGTGAACACAAGGAGGGGGCTCAGAAATTACTAGGGTTATGCCTCCAAAGCCCTGGCTTCGTAGATGACAGATGTAGCTGTTCTCCAATTACTGATGAGAGGGCCATGTGTGGGGAAAGATGAGCAACTGAAATGAAGAAGACCTTGGTTTTCATTTCAGCTCTGCCAATTTCAAGCTGCACGGTCCTCAGTTTCCTGACCTCCCTGAGCTGATTTCCTCACCTGTCAAGGAGGAAAAATGAAAATATCTTTCTACACTACTGTTAGGAAGATCAAACCAGATGCTGAAAGTGCTTTGAGAACTGCATTGTCAACTGTGTCAACTGCATGGTCAACAGCTAGCTTTGCCAACCTCACTCACTGCCAGATCAGAGCTCCTGCCCTCTTACAAGATTCTGGAAGGAGAAGACAGAAAAGGACCTGAGTTGGCCACTCCCTCTTTCTTTGTCCATATCCTGGGGGCAGTTGAACTTGTCCTCATGTTTTAGTCTTCTGATGCTATTTGTTCTTCTCCAAGGGATTTGAATGGAATGGTCATAGGAAATTTACACAGCAGACCACCAAACACCCTTCTCATGAGAATACATTTCTAGGTCCTGATTTATCGACCAAGCTCATGTCAACCTGTCCAAATCACTCCTTAATATTCATGTGCCAAATAAAACCAATCTTCTCCACTCCACCAGACTTATGCCAGCATATCCCATCTCACCCAACAGCACCGTCCACCATGCAACAATTTCCTTGGACAGAAATAGAATCTCCTTATAACCTATCCGCTCACTCATTCATCAGTCAGTCCCAAGCCCTGTAGTCTGTCTCCTTTTGCACTATAACCCCATCCTTCTCCCTTCTTTGCAGTTCCTCCAATGCTCTCTCATTTCCCTGGGCTTTTGCAGATGTTGTGACTGCTGCCTAATCACACATTTCCCTTCCTTTTCTGAACTCCTGAGCTCAAATTTTAACTGAGCTCAAGTTTGTAGAGTGCCTCCCCTTCCAGAAAATCCTCACGGATCTGTGCCTCTCATTTTATTTTGAAGCCTGCCTGACACCTGTGCTCACCACACTCATTTCAGTATCTCCTCCAGGATGGGAGCCACGTCTTACTGTGCATTATAGTCCTGGCACCCAGCACCATGTTTGCCCCATTAAGAAGCCAGTGCTTCATAAATGTCTGTTGAACAAATGAGTGAGTGGATAGTGGCGAAGGTATGCCATAGGGGGTGGCTTCTCTCTGTTTCTCCTGCAATTTTACAGCTCTGAGAACGTGTCCCTTCTCTAGCCAGAATGGAGTCTTCTCTGCTCGCTCCATGCTTCACCGGGCTCTTCTGGGCTGTTCCAGGGATGACACTGAGCCTCAGATGGAAGAAGTTTTTTAAAAAGGCAGTTTCGATCCTGGAAAACATCAGTGACAAAGTACAGTGGAAGTTTATAACTGTGTTGAGGTGCTGTTTGGTTGCCAGGACTTGGAAGAGAAACGAGAAACAAAGGCACCAAATGAGGTGTGGTGTGAGGAGAGGCATGTCATTTCTGAGAAAGATTGCTGGGGAGGAGAACGCTGAAAGCAGCAGCAGCTCCCAGCAGAGGCCCCTTCTGACCTGGGAGAAGAGGCTTGGTCTTAAATCAAAAAGACATCCTGATGAGATGGGGTAAGTTGAACAGATGGGGGAGGGTTGATCAGAAAAAAAAAAAAAAAAATCTATTCATCCAGGACAAGGAAGATGGAGAGGGACCAGGAGCCAGAAAGCCACAGGACAGGAGCTATGAGGCTGAAAGAACAGCAGGAGGCATTGCCTTCAGGGCAGCCCTGCTAAAGAGATGCAGGGCTCTCTCCTATATACAGCAAGTACAGAGCTCCTTAATCTGAGTGACTGTCTGATCTACTATACAAAACTAAGAGACATAGCTAGAGAGGTCCATCCCTTCTTCTACAGAGGCAATGTGGAAAAGGGAATGAGTCAGGTTACTCTGTGTTTTCCTTCTTAATATAAATAGAAAGACCAGAGAAGGATTCTGAGGTCAAGGCTAGTTCGAACCCCAGCTTCACCACTTACCAGCTGCCGATCTTGGGCAAGTTGTTTGATCTCTTTGACCTCAGTTTCTTCATCTGTGAAATGACATGGCCTGCTCACCTTCCAGATAACGTAGGTGGTAGGAAAGTGAGCCAGTTTTCCAGACTGAACTAAAAGTATGTATAAAAACTGTACAGATGTATTGAAAAGACAAATGTATATTCATGATTTTGACAAGAATCTCTTAAGTATTATAAATGCAGCATTTCGATAAATGCATGATGGAGAAAAAACAAGAAAAATAGGGTGGGTACAAGGGAAAGATGGGCTGCGATGGACGTGAGGAGGGACAATTTAGGTCTGGGATTGGGGGTGGGCGTAGCAGCCCTGCTATTCTATAAACTTTTGACCCAGGTCCCTTAGAGCTGCCTGGCCCTAAGTCACTTGGAAACCATTCCAGCTGTGGTCAGCAGAACAACCTGCTCCTAACCCACTTGGCATTATTCCGCTACACCATTAAACTAGGGCCCCCACCTCAACAGCAACATCAGTAAATAACTTCGGAAGGGGTGATATATGGAGCAGATCAGAAAGGCCTTCGGGGCAACCCCAGTACTGTTGCTTGTCCCTCTGAGCCAACGCTGAAGCCATGACTGATGAAGAGGTTGGGGACTCAAAAACTGCTTCTTTCTAATCCAAAACCTCTCTTCTTTCAGTCTCTCCTTTCTTACAAGCCTAGGTTCTAACCTGGAGGGTCATTAACAACCCCTTGGCACTTCTTACATAAGCAGAGATATTAACCCAAAGGTCTTGGCTATATTTCAACCCAGGTAATTGCACTCTGCCTACCAAAGTCATTTCTTGCAAAGACAGTCATTACAGCAACTTGGACGCTCCTTCCCAACATCTCTCCTCACCTCCAAGGAAAAGTAAGTATTGTCCCTGGGGTCCTGGCCAGTTGCCAGTTCTGGTCAATTTGATTCCACCCACAAGGATGAGAGCTTTTCCAGGAGACTAAGCAGTGGGGCTGCTTCAGGTTTCATAGGTCACAGGTTCAAATCCTGTTGAGGAGCTGCTTTCAATAAGACTTCTCTTAGGGTGGGAAATGGCCCCGAGAGCGCTTTCCTCACTTTCCTTTCTTTGCCTCAATAGCTATCCCACTGGGAAAGGTAACAGGAAGGTTATCTTTCATTTCCCTTATTCTAATATGAGGCCGGTATCCAGAGCCAAGTTGGCCCTCTACCGTCCCATAAGGCATCTGGCTTCATTTCCAAGATCTGCAGTGGAATCACTCTCTCAGCTGCCGGGGGAAGAAAAAGGACCTTCATTTCCTATTCAGACTTATGATTTATGCAAAAATATAAATTACTATGATTCGATATAGTGAAGTCATATAACAAGTACATTAAATTCAGATGCTCAATATGAAATAATACAAAATGCCTGATCAATACGTTTTAGACATAGCAGCTAATGCTTAAAAACGTTTATCGCATGTGTTCATGTACATGCCTGCTTATAGAGGGAGGAAATCCTAGCACAAAAAAATCACAGGGTGAGAGCTGCACGTATCTGATACTTATTATGTGCCAGGCACAGGTCTGGGTTCCATCTCATTTGTTCCATTTAAAGGTTCAAAGTCATCACTAACGTGATCCCCATAATACAGATGAACACACTGCCCAAGGTCACACAGCCTGTAAATAGTGGTGCCTAAACTCACGCTCCAAGCACCTGGGGTCAGAGTCTGCATTCTTGAACACTATACAGAGGCCAACAATACAGCAACCTCTGAGAGGTGAGGCTGTGGATCTGTTGTATTTGCCTATTTATGCTTTCCTAAGTGGTCCACATTCTCTATAATGAATGGATATTATATTTCTAATGAGGAAAAAATGATAATTTTAAGTCTTCCCTTTGTCACATTGCCTGCATTTCAGAGAAGATTAAAAAAATATCTCAGTACCAGGGAGCCTTTTTCATAAAGTTCTCTTTCGAGTTTCCAGAACTAGAGAAAAATGTAAGAATAAGGCAACTTGGCAAGCTTCTCCATAGAGATGGCATCTTTTTATAAACCTACTTTCACTCCTTCTCAAGCACCATGTCTCCTTTCCCTCCCCACAAATAACAGGGCCTCTTGACCCACAGACCAAAGAAGGCACAAGAAATTAAGGGGCAAAAAGTTATGCCTAAGTACCCAGTCCTTCCAAGCCTCACCAGGATGAACTCAGGCTCTGGGTACTGCCATTGTAAGGACCTCTGAAACTTGGCAGCATTTTAAAAGCATGAGATAATTCCCCATCTAAACCATAAGAAATATGGACTTGAGATCAATACAGGGTGAATTAGTAGTCAACAGCAATCAAGTACGACAGAGAAAATATGATTCATTTCTTAGAAGGGCTAAGATCTCAAACAGTTTATTGAGAAGCATTTGAAGATCGGGGAACTGAGCTGGGAGGAATGTCTTAATTTAATCGACAAGTAGGTTTGTAGAGGAAGCGCAGACACTTGAAGGCTTTTGAGACTTTATTTTTATTTATTTATTTTTCTGCCACTGCAGTAATCTTATGGCTGTACTTCTTCCTGCAGCTTCTTAAACCCCAAGATCAGTCCCTGGCAAGAGAAGCAACCAACCTCACACCTTACTGCGTGAAAATGAAGTTTCCAGCTCAGTGTACCAAACAACAATTAATCTAATTAAAAATTACTTGGTAGCAATGAAGTTAAGAATGTCACATTTTGTGACATATTTTTCATTTCAGATGGGCTTTTGGATGTGATTGTTCCTGACATTTAACTGCCTTGCTGTGTGTCTTTCCTCTTGCAGAGAAATAGAACTTATTCATCAAGGATGCAGTTTCGTGTTCCTTGGGTGCTGGAGATATGAACAAATGTGGATTACCTTAATATGAAAAGTGATGGCCCTCAGCATCTGCCTGAAGATGAATGTTGAAAGGAATGGAGAAGTCATTTTCTTTGGTGTATTTTGCTATTATGTTTGAACGACTAAAGTGTTGGTTCTAAGCCTCAGTGACACTAGACAGCATTTTTGTAAATAAAAATTGATTTTTAAATAGTTTTAAACAGTGTTTAACAAATACATTTCCCACTAAATATGTGTTCCTGTGCCTACATAGGAGAGGGTGGAGAGTTTATATCAGAAGCATTTATAAATCCCCAGCCCTCCCTTCCCTGCCACTGTGGGCATCCAGGGATGGAAGAAGGCATGCAGTGGCTGCAAAAGTTCTCCAGCAAGGCTTTTTAGATGATAGGTTCAGAAGAGAAATGGGAAAGTCCATGTGCCTCTCCCCAGTGAATATTTTGAGCCTGGTGCCTTTCAAATTAACACCTAGGGGAGCCACTGAGCGCAAAACTAAACTCTAATTCATTTTGAAACGTCATCCGCCAAACGCTACCAAGTCATAAAATGTTTCCTCAGGGCAGAGTGTTATTTTCTAAAGAGAGAAGCAGGATTTGGAGGTTACGGATGGAATTCGGGACTCACTTTGAGCATACAAAGGGAAGGACAGACTGATCCCAAACTAGCCAAGGAAGTGGTCCCAAACTCTACAGCCCTCAGAGGGTTCAGAGCCAACCCACAAGTTGACTTACGGGAAGTCATACCGATGAATTCCCAGTAATGAATCGCAAATTCCAAAATCCCTGAGTGTTTTCCTATCCCACCTAAAGCTTAGACTTTTCATCAAGAAACTATGGAAAGAATGGACAGTCACCAAGAGGTTCATGCTATGGCAAGTTACTCAGCATTAAAGTATCCAGGGACCAGGATCCTTACCCCTGACCTATTCAGTGCCTGGACACTTTTCACCTGCACATGTGTCAGGGACAAGGACACTCTACGTCGGGGATGAAGCTAGGGGCAGGGAGCATTGAAACACACACATTCTATGAAGGAAACATTGTTTCCTGTTAAAGAGATAAGAACTGCGTTTTAGACAAGTTAAATGTCTTAGTAAAATCACTCAACCGATAAGCGGTAGAGACAGGATCCTAACCCAAGTGTGGCTGACAGGAGCACATCTTCTTCCTACTCTACCAAGCTGCATGCAGTCAACATAAACTTTGCTTTGGGCATCATCTTGACCATTTTTGATCTTTGAGGTTGTTTCAGTGATAGCTCAATTATCCAAAATATTTAGGAAATGGGGTATTCTAGTAAATTGAAATTCTACCTTAGTCTAACGAAAATAGCCAATTGTCATTGCTGTGCTCATCGCACAGCAAGTAGCTGCCCCTACTCCATCATCATTATGTGCCTTATTTGCAACCTTCATTTCCCTTGATCATAACAGCTAACACGCTTTCTTGTAATTGTTGGTGCATCTTGTCTTCCCTGTTCAATTGTAACCCAATCCCCTAGGACAGGGTCTTTCTTGCCACATTTATCCCCAGTGCGTGGCATAGGGTAAGTCCTCAACACGTATATGTATAGGTATCTGTGTATGTGTATGTGTGCGTATTTGTACATGCATACATGTATGTGCATGTATATGTATGCATGCATGGATATTACATAATATATAGTGTATATACTACATTTTGTAATATAGTATATGATAAAATTATATCGTAAATATATAATATGTATTATATGTAATGTAATACATGATACATAATATAAAATATATTTTACCTTGTAATATATTATATAATAATATATAACATTACTATATAATACAGTAATGTATTATAAGATCAAATATATTTTATATTATGCATCATATTACATATGGAACATATTACATATTACCATATAATTTATTATATAATATACTGTATTACAATATACCATAATTTATGTATATACTATATTATATATTACATACTATAGATATATAACATACATACATATATATAAAATATGATGCAATGAATGAACGAAAGCACAATGGAGTCTGAAATGAAGGTGGTGAAGAGCTTTATTCTGAATGTGCACAGCTCTGAGGATGTCCCCAGATACAGTTGGCACCCAGGGTTTGAGTCCAGGCTCTGTCCCTAACCAGATATGTACTTGAGGGAAAGTCTCTTAGTCATCTGAGCCAAGGAAAAATGAGGACAACTACACTAGGAGTTAGCATTTATTGACACTCTTTATGTACCAGGCACAGGGCTAAGCACTTTTCAAGTCCAAACTCAATTAACCTCCCAATAACCCTATTAGTCGGGTACTATTACTGGCCCCATCAATAGGTGAGACAATTAAGGCACAGTGAGGATAAGTAATTTGCTCAAGGTCACACAGCATTCTGGATCCAGGGCCTGTTTGCTTAAGTTCTTCATGAGAGGTTAAATGACAGTGTACATAAACCATTTCACACAGCACCCAGCTCTAAGTGCTCAGTAAATGCCCGCTAGCCTTCGCATCTCCCTTTTAATGAAGACAATCTCTGGCTAACCACATGTGCTGTTAAAATTTGACAATATATTTATTTACCTTATAAAGAATGGAAGGAGAAATCAGCTTGCATAGATTTTATTTTCAAACTATCTATAAATAATAAGTTAAGGAAAAGCTGCCTTTCTTATTTAAAGGTCTAATTTAAATTCTTTATCAAAATGATTTAAAGTAACTTTCACTGGGAAACCATAATTCAAAGACTTTATTTATTAGACTTCTTGAAAGTGTGTTTTTAATGCACATTCTGACTTTTTGCCAAAACTCTTCTCTGAAACAGTAAAATTAGAGCATCCCCCTCTTTAAAGAGTTATATTTATTAGATTTTTACATATTGATACAGTACAATTTATCAAAATAAACCTGAGAATTGGCACATCAATCTTCCACTCTTCCAACATTCTTCATATCCAGAGTCTCTACCATAATTTCTTCTGATAAACATTTGGAGGAGTCTCACGGCGAGGAACTTCTTTTCAAAAGAGTTAGAACCATGTCTTCAGGTGTAACTTTTCTGTGGCCAACTTCACTCTCCTCTTCACTGTGGTTCCACGTGGGCCAGGGTAGCTGTGTGTATTTTATCTGACACTGATAATTAAATGTAATTACCTTTTAATCCTAAACAGCTGTGAACTCTGCAACATGTGCAGGACCCATAAGCCAAGCCCTAAAACAATGTTTAAACCTCTTGGGAAAATGCAGGAAGAAAAGTCACCATTTTTCATTTTTTTCGTGCTTAAAAACCCATTCTTTTTTTATTTCAATTAAAGACAATGACTTCAAAAGAAGATGCTTACTTCTAAAAATGCGGTGGTCAGATTCTGAGTGATTTCAAGTAGCACGTGTGTTGCATAAATCACTAGACTATTTTGAACATGAGTCTTTCTTTTCTAGAATTCTCGGGTCTCTATAGTGATATATAGTAGACACCGATATGGATACTCAGGAATGCTGGCAGGTATCACATTTGATAGATGGGTTACCTGTTTAATGGTATAACAGTAAGAAATTCTAGTGAAAAATAAGAACCCAAGACTCCTTTTCCTGGATAAAAACATTTTAATCTTCAAAATATTGAGGGTTATAAGTGCAGACATTATATCTTGTCTTTTCCCAAACCCATTAAATAGTCTGTGTTACATGGGGCTCCAACTGCACTTAACAAATGATAACAAATTTAAAAATTGACAACTTTTGTAGTCTAATTTGACCCTCTGTATTGAGGGGGAAAACATGAAGAGTCTGAGTCCATTTTTGTACCACCATTGTAATGGATCAAATATCTGTGTTCGCCCAACATTTCTATCTTGAAGCCTTAACCCCTGATGTGATGGTGTTTGGAGCTGGGGCCTTTGAGAAGCTGTTAGGTTTAGATGAGGTCATGAGGGATTCCTCATAATGGTATTAGTGCCCTTATAAGAAGAGGAAGAGAGAGATCTCTTTCTCCACATGCATGCACCCAAGAAAGGCCGTGTGAGGATACAGGGGTAAGAGGCTCTCTGTAAATCACTAAGAGAGGTGTTACCAGAGCCCAACCATGCTCGTACCCTGACCTTGGACTTCTCAGCCTCTATGACTGTGAGAAATAAATGTTCACTATTTAAGCCACGCAGCCTATGCCATTTTGTTACAGCAGCCCAAGATAGATAACCATCAAATGTAGTGTTTTTTGAAAAATGAAAATATAGATGCACCAACATCCATGCCTTGATGAATACCCATAGTCTCTCCTTCTCCTAGCCCAGTGTCCTCTCCCATTATCCCACCTCTGCCATCTCCAACAACTGTGCTCTACTGACTGCTGTGTGATAGAGTCCAAACTTCCTAAAGCAGAACCCCAAACCCTTTCTAACTGGGCCCTACTGATTTCTCCAGCTGCTTATAGAGGGGATCACATCTGTAACTGACATGCCTCCCTAGGCCAGCTCACCATCCATTTCTCTTTTCTAGCTAAAAAGCATCCTGGTTTACACTGTTTCCAGCCCCACCCGTGCACCCTGATTTTGACCCTCCTCTCAATCCATATGTTTCGTTGATGCAGACTCTTCTGCCAACCCAGGGTGAAGTATGACCCTCAGGCTGGGTACATATAATCTGATATAATCAACTGGGTAGGTACCTTTGAGAGGAAGGAAGGCAGGCAGGAGGGACAGGGGAGAGAAGGAAGGAAAAATAGGGGAAGGTGGGTTTACAGGGCTGGCTCTTGTGTCTCATGTACATCTCATCTGCTGCCTTCACTCACATGCCCCTTGGGACTTAGAGGGACTATCTGAACAAGAGACATCACCAGGGCCATCAAGAGCCTGAGCATAGCTGAGGGATTCTTGCCATAAAAGGAAGGAGGGAAACTAAAATTTCTTATGAACCTACTATATACCAGACACCATGCTAAGTACTTCAACATATTCATTTTCCATTGCAACCCTGAAAGGCTGATTTAAAAAAAAAATCCTGTATAAGTGAGAAAAAGGAGGCCCAGAAGTATTAAACATCTTGGTCACAGAGGAATTCAAACCAGGATTTGAATGTAGACCTTCTTTCATTCAATCAACTCTTTTTTTGTTGTTTGTTTTTAATTTGAATAGTCACTGTGTAAACTACTCAACCAGGCACTGAGGTACCAGGAATGATGTGACACAGGAAGTGGCTTTCAGTGGCTTCCAGTCAGAGAGAAAGGAGCACTCTTACAAGCACAATAAAGTCATAAAGGGTAAACGATATGCAATGACTGGCACATGGAAAGATGCTCAACATCACTAACTATCAGTGAAACAGAAATTAAAATCACAATGAGATATCACATCACACTCCTTAGAATGGCCATCATCAAAAAGAACACAAATAACAAGTGTTGGCGAGGGTGTGGAGAAAAGGGAACCCTCATACACTGTTGGTAGGAATGTAAGTTGGTGCAGTCACTGTGGAAAACAGTATGGAAGTTTCTCAAAAAACTAAAAATAGAACTACTTACCACATGACCCAGCAATTCCACTCCTGGGTATATATCCTATAAACAATGAAAACACTAATTTGAAAAGATACATGCACCTCAATGTTCAGAGAAGCATTATTTACAATTACCACTTAGGTATGGAAACAACCTAAGTGTCCATCAATAGATGAATGGATAAAGAAGAGGTGGTATCTCTGAGAAAACCATAATTCAAAAAGAGCCATGTACCACAATGTTCATTGCAGCTCTATTTGCAATAGCCAGGACACGGAAGCCACCTAAGTGTCCATCCACAGATGACTGGATAAAGAAGATGTGGCACATATATACAATGGAATATTACTCAGCCATAAAAAGAAACAAAATTGAGTTGTTTGTAGTGAGGTGGATGGACCAAGAGTCTGTCATACAGAGTGAAGTAAATCAGAAAGAGAAAAACAAATACCGTATGCTAACATATATGGAATCTAAAAAAAAAAAGAAAATGTTCTGAAAAACCTAGGGGCAGGACAGGAGTAAAGACGCAGACGTAGAGAATGGCCTTGAGGACATGAGGAGGGGGAAGGGTAAGCTGGGACGAAGTGAAAGAGTGGCTTGGACATATACACACTACCAAATGTAAAATAGATAGCTAGTGGGAAGCAGCCACATAGCACGGGGAGATCAGTTGGGTGCTTTGTGACCACCTAGAGGGGTGGGATAGGGAGGGTGGGAGGGAGATGCAAGAGGGAGGAGATTTGGGGATATATGTATATATATAGCTGATTCACTTTGTTATATAGCAGAAACTACACACCATTGTAAAGCAATTATACCCCAATAAAGATGTTAAAAAAAAAAAAGAGGTGGTATATATATACATACAGTGGAACATTACTCAGCTATAAAAAAGAATGAAACTTTGCCATTTGCAGCAACATGGATGAACTTGGAGGGCACTATGCTAAGTGAAATAAGTCAGACAGAGAAAAACAAATACTGTATGATATCACTTATATGTGGAATCTAAAAAGTACAACAAACTAGGGAATATAACAAAAAGAAGCAGATTCACAGATATAGAGAACAAACTAGTGGTTACCAATGTGGATAGGGGAGAGGGGAGAGGGCAATATAGGGATAGGAGAAGTAAGAGATACAAATCATTGGGTGTAAAATAGGCTACAAGGATGTTCTGTACAACACTGGGAATACAGCCAATATTTTGTAATAACTGTAAATGGAGTGTAAACTTTAAAAATTATATAAAAAAATAAACACAAATTTAATGTAAAAAAAGAAGTTGATATCATTCATTTGCTTACCATGCCTGAGGCACAAACATTTACTGAGCGTTTACTAAATGCCAAGTAGTCTCTAGTGACTTTCCTGTGTTTATACTTTTAGACCTTACAGAACCAATACTACCAGTCTTATATGCACTGTATAGAAGGGAGTTTAATTAACATGTCTATGTTTCCTCAGCTGGTACAAAGAGGAAGCGTTAACCCACATTGCAGTAGCTCATTCAAAACCTGGCACAATGTTAGAATGTTTTGTTCACAGATTCAGGGATACATAAATTCATTCAAAAAGCCCTATATAGTCAGGGAGCTGGGACAAAACTTACATCAACAAGACACAGCCAGTGTCTCCAAGGAGCTTTTTAGTTATGTAGTCCTTGCCCATCAGGAGCGGAAGGACTCAGCAAATCCAGCCTCTTGTGAGCCCCACATCCCCGGGGCAGCAGCCTGGCTAAATGTCGCCACCTGCTGCCTGAACAACCCTGGCACTTGACAGTTTGTTACCCTGGTCAGTCACACTGTCCAAGAGTTACCATTAGACACGTTTATTGTGTCTGTGTAAAATCTCATTTAGCACAATTCTTTCCTTCTGAAAAAAGAGAAAGAGATCATAGTTTTACAAATCTGTATTTTGAAGTCCTGAGAAACAGACCTGAAGAACAGGAGAACAAGCAGCACTCATGAGGCAGGGATTTTGAAATTGGAAGCCCTGTGAGAACCCAACAAAATAAGAGGGACAGAACCCAACAGGAAGTGTTCCCTCACTTGGCTAGGCATCGATGGGAGACATGCAGAGGAAAAGCAAATGGCTGGACTCACAGGGAGAAAACTGCTCCTGGCTCAGTACCTGGCTTCATATAGCCTCTCATCTTTTTGCTGTTTCTAAGGGCTGGTAACTGCAGAATCCTAGTATATCAGTCAGGTTCTCTCTCTCTCTCTCTCTCTCTCTCTCTCTGTCTCTCTCATTCTCTAACTGATAGGTACTAGAATGGATTATGTGCTGAAAAGTTATCATTAGCCTGGTAGCAGAATGTTCCTGATGTGTTACTGTTTTGTTTCAATCTTATTTTTCTCTCTCTGTGTTTGTACTGCAAATCAGAAAACTATGAATACTAGATTTTCATTTTTAAGTTCTATAGATGTCATTAAAGTGACTATTTCCCCTGAGTGGATGATTTTAATCTGGGCAATCTGTGTCTTCCTTGACTCTTAAGAACAATCCTATCACTGTGGAAAGCATGCCTCAGGCCACATTCCCAAGCCAAAGTGCTGATTCTGGAGTCAACGTGAAGTGTCTTAATGCTGGACCTGCCCAGGTTTAAGAAGCTCTGATGTGGAGATTATTCATAAGACCTAGTTTGTTAGGGAAGAATGACTCATATCAGGCTTTGGACAGTGCTCTCCACACATCATCCAGCAGATACTGTGACCTGACAAGGAATCAGGGTTTTGCTTCTAATTTTCATGTTTCCATAAAACACTATACCAAGGATATCTCTTCAGCAAATTCTCTCAATACTAGAGCAAGCCAATCTACAGAAGGAAAATTTGTCCTCATCCTTAAAATATAGTTTTGAAGCTAAATTGGTACTTGTGGTGGCCTATAGGGTAGCCTCCAGTGGTCCCCCAACTCGTATATACACCCTTGTGTAAACCCTTCCTTTGAGTGTGGGCTGGCTCTAGTGAGTCACTTCTAATGAATAGCATATGGCAGAGGTGATTGATGTAACTTAGGAGATTATTGGCACTCACATGGCTATTGGCAGACAGCATCAATTCCTCTCTGGCAGCTAGAGAGAGGGCAAGGGGCAACACACCCAAGATAGAAGCCACTGTCTTTTTATAACCTAACATTGGAAGTGACATCCATCACTTCTGCCATAGACTATTCATTGGAAGTGAGGCACTCAAGAGAAAGGAAATAAACTGTACTTTTTGAAGGGAGAAATGTCAAAGAATTTGTGGACCTAAAAGTTATCCTCTCCCCCATATAACTAGCTCACAAGGAAATTCTGCCACTATTTGGGCCATGTTCCCTTTCCCAAGTTCACTCCAGAATCCATGGAACTAACTTGGCTCCATGGAAAGATGAGAAAAGCTTCTAATCTCTAAAACTATACTGAGCACAACTAATATCATCATGGCTAAAGCCTGCAAGGTGCCCCGTAATCCACCTCTGGCTGCTCTCAGGGGTGGACCTCAGAGTGGTCACCAGGCAGGCAAGCCCAGAGTCTAGTCAGATGCTACCTTCATCCTTCTCTGAGCTCCATCTCCTTCCCAGAGGGCTACCACTGAGGAGTTCAAGGGTCTCAGCTGCTTCAACACCAGTTGACCTGAATACCTATACCAGACTGGGAACCATCCTTCCCTCCCTCTCTGGGACACCAAGTACCATAGCTTTGATGAGCTTCTCTCTGCCCTAGAAATAAGAACATCCATGTCCTGCCTGGAAGAAAGAGAGAGAGACAGAGGAAGGACGTGTACCTGTCTCAAGTATTCTGCCATGTTACTGATATATTACAGTGTAAAAGTGACACTCCGAAGCACAGAATGGTGTGTTGTAAGAGGTAAAAATGTTTAAAAGTGTTTATTATCCTTTAAGGAAGAAGAAGGCATATGGAAAGCTTGAAATATTTTGCTTTGAAAGAGAACTTTTTAGCATTGAAACAGAAAAGGTTATGTGGTGGCCTTACCATGCCTCTTCTCAGCAGCTAAGGTTTCCTCTCACCCACAGTGCTCCACAAGCGTTTTATACCCTGCACATGTATTCTGAGTTCACTCTGAGCTCTGGCCTGTTCACAAATACTGCCACCTCAATACCACTACAAATTGGTCCATAAAGCGACTCGTTGAGCATAGCTCTACTTTGGAGTAGGAAGCCCATAAACCACAGAATCAGTTATACTCTGAATTATTTAGAAATTACTCGTTACCCCGTTTCCTCAATGAGGTAAGAAATCAAAACCTCCTCCATCCTGTTAGATCTTGGAAGCCCCCTCCCAAGGGGGGCTTCCAAGATCCTCATGCTTCTTCAACCAAAGCCCAAACTCAAAAGTTCATGTTGTTTTTCATTCTCTACTTCTTTAATCCCACTCCAAGAGAAGTCAAGTGCACATAGTATCTATTTCAAAGGGTTGAAATGATATTTTAAAGGGCAATTTGGCCAATTATTTTTTAAAGTACATTCTTTCTTGGAGAAGTATCAGTCTTGTAGAGAATTTCCTCTGAGAAATGCAAGCATGAAGAAAAGCTTTTTCCTCAACCTTGAAAGTTTCAAATCATTTAAAAATAAAGAGCAGACATGTGGTTTGTGAATCAAGAGTTACTAGTCTTGGTTTGTTATGGCTCACATGAATTTGATGAACTTTTCTACAGGCAGCCACTTCACAGGATTGTGCCTGAGCCTCAAAGCTAGACTTCTACAGTTGACTCCTTGTAAACTAGTTTAGGACTCTTATTTGACCAGCTGAGAAAGGTAATTCAGAAATACAATGCTCAGGCTTTGAACGGAGGGAGGGTATTTTTTCAAGTTAGCATACATGATGATATGCTAATTTCAATGATACATAAGTCAAGTCCTATTTGGTTGCTGTGTCAATATATTCCCTTGGCATCACCTCTCTTACACAAATGTGCATACTGGCAGAGTACATGCCTTCACCCTTGTTTTATTTCATTTTTTAACGTGCAACTTACTAGTTTTAAACTGGCTAAAAGGAGCCCCTGAATTATACTCTAAACAACTGAGAAAAAGTGTTCAGGCTACTTAAAGCACATGAGAATAATACATTACTAGATACTTTGAAGAATAACTGAAGCAAATGTACTAGAACTAGGCTTACCACTTTTTCATAATGGGATGGACTAAATTACCCATTATATAGGAATCACACATAAAAGCCTTTTTCCACATCAAGTGATAGATCAAAGGAAGGGAAGATGAGTGGTCTACAGGCACGAACCACACCTCCCGAATTCTGAGACCAGGAGTGAGCAGTCTGCATTTTAACTACCTCTCCTTGACATGAAACAGGATTCATGTGTCTCCCACTGAGGAAAGTCAGGTAGGCTCAGCTACAAAGATTTCCTTCTGTTCGGCCCCCTCCCCTTTCCATTCCATCAGAAGGATGACAGTTCCCTGACTGGGCTCAGGTGAATCTAATTTAAAATCTGGACTTTGCCAGTCCCTCCCATCTGAGCCTTGCCGGGAGGGCATCTGTCAGCATCACAGCGTGGGTCCATGGCATATTTACGGTTTCAATGATGGCCTGCTCATCCCCACCGCAGCTGCACTTGCTTCCTCGCCCCACCCCCATCTGCATGAAAACTTCCCAGCCAAATATTCTGACTTCCAGTAACAGATGAAAGCACTCCGTGTCCTCTTGTCATCTCACTGCCCTCGTCCCCCTCTTTCAGAGTATTAAGGGGCCATTCGAGTGTCATGCCAACAATCATCTTGTAGCCGTGTTCCCAGTTTATCAGTATTCTTAAAAAGCCATTCATTCATTCCCTCACTCTTTCAGCAGACATTACCCAGGGTCTTCTATGGGGCAGTCACTCACCCAGTCATTGAAACCTAATCACAAGCACGCACCCCGATCCATGACATTATGGAGTTCACTTCTCTCACACTTTCCGTATGAGTAGGTTCTTTACCTACAAGCAACCTCTGTGCCTATTAATTTCCTAGAAGTGGGTGGGAAATGACAGCTAAGTCTTTGCTGAAGATTTCTTTCTCTTTCTCAAGTAAGAAAGATTTCTTTCTTTTCTTGGGAAGAGATTCCCAAGGGCCAAAAGAAAGAGAGAGCAACCCAGAAGGACTTTTCCAGGGTACATACTCCACCCCTGAAATGGGGAGAGGTAGAGGAACCAGCAGAACCTCGAGACTAGGAATCAAGAGAGGGATTGGACACATCACACATCACATCATTGGGCACTTCTCCATCAGGCCCAGTTCTGTGCCAGCACTGCCCACAACTCTGGGCACACAGCGACAAACCAGTCAATCAGGTTCTGGCTCCCAGGGAGCTGACAGTCTGGGTAGTACTGGAGTGGGGTGTGTGGGAGGTGAGAGCAGATAAACAATAAACAAATCCATAGATGAAATATTTGCAGGTGACAATAAATTCAGTTAAAATCATGAAGGTAGGGAAGGAAGTCTGGGAGCTAAGCCTAGCCCTTCACCCTTCTGGCCTCAGTGTCTTAATCTATAAAATGGGCATGATTCTGGAAAATCTTTAAGGTCCCCTCCCATGCACCTAGAACACATAGCTCAGTGCCGACTGCTTAAATCTATCTGTCCACTTCCTTTCTGCACTTTCTTGAAACACTCTGACCAGTCCACGTGTTTGACCACTCATGACCCACCAGGAACATACAAACGATTGCTCACATTTGGGAAGCACTCACAAGTTACAAAGAGCTTTGGGAAGCACTCACAAGTTACAAAGAGCTTTCAGAGACACTACTTCATTTAATCACATCATCTTTACACACACCAGGACCAGGTCAGATGTTGCTCTTTCCCTTTTATGGATAAAAACGTTCTAGGCTTAGGGAAGTGAAATATTTTGACAAAGATCTGAGAAGAAAAAATTGCAATTAAGCTGATTTTAAAACCAGGCTTTCTAACTCTAAATTCCATACCTGTATAGATTACTGATCAGGAAGCAAGTGTGAAAGGAAAGCACTGAGGAAAGAGGAGGAAGGAAGCAAGAGCCCTGATGGTTAAGGAAATGTAGTCCACAGGTGACAGTGAGTGTCATCAACACAGAGCTGAATTCTGATCAATGTGACAGAGGCGAGGGACCCCAGAAGCCACTGTCTGGCCCAGCACCCCAGCAAGCAGACCTGGACAAGTCTACTACTACCACGGACATCTGGACCCTTCCTCGGCTCTGTGTCCTGTGGAGTCCTTCTCCATCTCCTGTTTGTGAACCAACAAAGCGCCCCATGTGGTGGGGGGTGCTGTTTAGAGAGACAAAAGACAGTTTGCCAGCAAGTTTAAGAAACTTCTGAGGAACATCGCACAGACCAGAAGTGAAACCTAATGTAAAACTGAACCCTGATCAGAGTGCAACTTCCTGTTCTGCTGACCGCTTCTGTGAGAGAGACTCGGAGAAACCACACGCACATGTGGAGAGGCAAAGAGACCCAGGTGACCTTCCCAGGCAAGGGAAATCCAAACTAATGTCCTCTGGAAATTATCAAGCCAGTTGTTTTTCTTACCTCTGAACCAAGTTCAGAGATGTGAGATTATCACCAGTTCTTCCATGGTATTCACAAGCCAGCAGATGCTGTGTATTGAACATTTATTAATGAATAAAAGAAAAAGAGAGAATGTGTATAAATGAAAGGAATTAAGAGTTACATCTTAATAATGTAGCTGACTATTAGATATCCAGCAAAAGGCACATTTTTTTTGTTTTGTTTCATTTAAATTGACTTTACTTCAATACTTTTTATATACCCCCTGGGCAGGTCACCTTGATTTCACAATATCACATCTTCCTCTTCATCAATGTTATCCTCAAGTCCACCTTGGAAGTTTAGCCTTATTCCCTGCATTTTACAGAGGAGGCAGCTTGTTACCCCCAAGTTCTCAGAGCTGCCATAAGTACAGAGCAAGAGTGTGGGTCCATCTTTCTGCAAAGCCCACACCCTTCAAAGCTGCATCTCCTTGGCCATAATCTGCTCTGTGCTTAGGCCACATATAGCAAAGCAGGAAATGGCCTTCGTGCAGGAACTTGAAAAGTACCAATAACCACCGTTGCCCTCACTCCATCAAAAATATTTTTCATATCAGGTTGTGAATTTGAATTAAAGCTTGAAGAGGCTGACTAAAAGGGAACTCTTCGCGGAGGGAAATGAACCACCTAACCTTTGTTATCTTTCATATACCTGTTTATTCTAAAGGGCCATGTTCCTTTCAGTCCACTCTGAGAAGTATAACTACTAAGGCAGGGTCATGTGTGAGGTTGCAGGGAAAATGCCTCCAGAAAAAGGTAGTTCTGGGAGAAGTGAGGTCAGCAGGTGAGGTAGCTTGTGGTCAACCATTGCTCCAATGAGCCACGCTTCTTGGCTGGTGCCCACATGGAGACCCTTTGAGCACTGAATCTTGGCTGGACCTGTGATGTCCAACAACCAGAAGAATGGGGCAAAGGCCACCCCGGATCAGTTCTGGGTCAAATGAAACCTGACAGCTCCCACTTGCTCTCTCAGAGTCTTGCTTTTGGGAGTTGTGGTGGGTGAATGATGCTTCCCTAAAAAGATGTCCATGTCTTAAGCCCCAAAACCTCTGAATGTAACTTTATTTGAAAAAAGCTTTCTTGTAAATGTAATTCAGTTAATGATTTGGGATGAGATCACCTGAGGTTATCCAGGTGACCCCTAAATCCAATGGCAGTGTCTTTATAAGAGGAGGGCAGAGGGAGATTCAAGACACAGAGGAGGAAAAGTCCATGTGGAGAAAGAGGCAGAGATTGGAGTGATGCTGCCACCAGCAAATGAACATTTGAAACCACCAGATCCTAGAAAGAGCTTCACCAGGATTCTCCCCTAGAGCCTCTGGAGGGAGTCTGGTCCTGCCTACACCTTGATTCCAACTTCTGGCCTCCAGAACTGTGAGAGAATAAATTGCTGTCATTTTAAGCCACCCAGTTTGTAGTAATGTGTTATGGCAGTCCCAGGAAACTTGTACAGGAGTCCTGAGAGTCCACATAAAAAGTACACCTGCCCTATTGGGAAGGCCATGTGGAAAGGAAAGGCCCTGAGACTAAACCTTGAGGGAGAGAGGCCCTGCTTCCTGGTCAAGGCTCCATGACCCTAGTCCCGGTTGCTATGTGACTACAACCCTACAAGAAGCCACTAGAAGACCTGCCCCACGAGATCACTGAACCATGGAAAATAATTAAGTAATTGTTATTTCAAGCTGCTAAGTTGGAGGGGGTGATTTATGTAGCAATAGGTCACTGAAAAGGAGACCCGGGGGCATGTCAGAGAGAAATCCGAGGGCTCTGAGCACTAAAATTAAGCATCATAATGGAAAGAAGAATGTCATCAGAGAATGAGAATGAGGAAAATCACATTGGCCATCATGTCACAATCCTGACCTGGCCTGTGAAGTAGAAATAAATCAGTCCCCAGTACTCAAACATTGAGTCCCCACCCAGAGAGAGCCCAGAAGAGGTGTCTGGCCATGTTGGGAGTTGAAAAGGCAATAGTAACCTCGGTGTGTAGGTGATGGAAACAGGCCAAGTGACAAGTGAATGCATGGTGAGACCATGTGCGTTAGTTTCCTATTGCCACCATAGCAGATTACCACCAACTATAACACTAATGTATTATCATTCTGGAGGTCAGAAGTCCGAAATGAGACTTACAGGATGAAAATTAAGGTGCTGGTAGGGCTGATTTCTCTGGAGGCTTAGAGGGTCTCCATTTCCTTGCCTTTTCCAGCTTCTGGACACCACCTACTTTCCTTGGCTTGTTGGTCTCTTCCTCCATCTTCAAAGCACATGGCTCCAACCTCTGGTTTTGTCCTTATATTTTCTCTCTCTAACTCTGATCCTCCTGCCTCCCTCTTATAGGACCCTTGTGATTATATTAGACCCACCCAGATAATCCACAATGATCTTCCCAGATCAAGATCCTTAATTTAATCACACGTACAAGTCCCTTTTTGCCATAAGGTAACAGATTCACAGGTGCCAGGGATTCAAGTGTGGGCATCTTCAAGGGGCATCATTCAGTCTACCACACCACGTTATATCTAATGAGCACTGACTATGTGTGAAGCACTGAGCTCTTTTCTGTCTTAATCCTCGCAACATCCCTCTGAGAGAAGTACTATTGTTTTCCCCACTTTAAAACTGAAGCTCAGCAAAGTGAGAATCCATCCAGGTTTACACAGCATGCAAGAGGCTAAGGCAGGATTCTTAGCAGTGTCTAACCCCAGAGCCTGGGCTTTCACCCTCTGTGTGTCCTGTCCCTATGTGCTACACTCCCCAAGCACTAGCAGTAGAATCATTGTCAGCCAGTCCATTTCTAATTCTGCCATTGTACAGAGACTCAGAGAGGTAAAATGACCTGGTATACCAGCAAGAGTCAAACAAAACCAATTTCATTCATT
Source organism: Eschrichtius robustus (assembly GCF_028021215.1). Classification (NCBI taxonomy): domain Eukaryota; kingdom Metazoa; phylum Chordata; class Mammalia; order Artiodactyla; family Eschrichtiidae; genus Eschrichtius; species Eschrichtius robustus. The sequence continues at coordinate 151,867,823 of NC_090824.1, read as the reverse complement.
CATTTGAAAAATATTTACTAAGGTTCTACTAAGTGCCCCACACTGGGGATTCCACAATGAATAAATCAGAGACCTTGCATTCCAGTAGGACAGACACAACATGTGTAATTACACAATGAAAATGTATAACATCGTCCGTGGTTAAGTGTTGTAAAAAAGAATAAAGCTGGACAAGAGAGTGATTGGGGGTGATTTTAGAGGGAGTGGTCAGGGCCTTTCTGATGAAGTAAAATTTGAACAGAGATCAAATCCCAGCTCCAATGAGCAAAGCCCAAGCTTCCTCCCTCTAAGAAAAAAAAATACCAAAAAAAAAAAGAGAAAAGTGTCTCCCTGGAGGAATATTAATATCTACACATATAGCTGATTCACTTTGTTATAAAGCAGAAACTAACACCGCATTGTAAAGCAATTATACTCCAATAAAGATGTTAAAAAAAAGAAAAAAGAAAAAAAAACTGAAGTATGTGCTTTGGATTAAACAAAGACTCAGTGGTAACTGCATATATTACATCTAAGTCATGAGAGCTTGGTAGGACCTTGTCACAACAGCCAGGGGATGGACACCACATCGTCGCCCTGGGAAACAGAGCTCTGATACCATGCAGTGAAACATCACATGTGGTTTTCTACTTGTGCATAATATAAGTCATATAAAATGCTATTTCTTTCACTGTAAAGCTTGTAATTAGTTCCCACCAGGTTCCCAGCTCTGCAAGAGACTTCAAGGGGAATTAGAATACCGCATAAGAGAGAGCCCCAGCCCAAATGAGGAGCAATGTTTGCTCTGTCCCAGAAGCTGCCACAAGGTCTGAGCTGCCTGGGCTTAGAGAGTCTTGAGAGAGAAGGTGGAACCTAAGTTGGGCTCTAAAGTGGCTAAATTATAGACAAAAGAGTCAAAGGAAAAGGGGGAATGAGGAGTAATTTCCAAGTGGGAACACTGCAAAAACAGACCAGGGTGCTTCGGGAAGAGAAATCTGGCCATCCCAAGCATTTAATAGGGGAGGAACAACTGTGCTCCCCTTGGGCAGAAGCTTTGGTGGCATCAGATTAGGAATGGTGGTGTGATAAAAGCAAAGTTCTTTGAAGAGCAATCTAGAAAGAGAACGGTCAGAAATAGGAGGAAAAAACCTAAAAACTGAAGAACCACTTAGAGACCAATGCTCTAATGGAAACTGGAAGAGGAGGCCATGAAGACACATTTTGAAGGAAGGCTTGGTGCTTTCATAGTAGATCCACAAGGCCAGGAGGGTTTGTGTCTTCTGGATTCCTCTTTCTTTTTTTTTTAATTAATTTTTATTGGAGTATAGTTGCTTTACAATGTTGTGTTAGTTTCTGCTGTACAGCAAAGTGAATCAGCTTTACGTATATACCCTCTTTTTTGGATTTCCTTCCCATTTAGGTCACCACAGAGCATTGAGTAGAGTTTCCTGTGCTATATAGTAGGTTCTCATTAGTTATCTATTTTATATATAGTAGTGTGTATGTTGCAATTCCAATTTCCCAATTCAGCCCACCCCTCCTTTCCCCGCTTTGTATCCATATGTTTTTTCTCTACCTCTGTGTCTCTATTTCTGCTTTGCAAATAAGTTCATCTGTATCATTTTTTCTAGATTCCACATATAAGCAATATTATATGATATTTGTTTTCCTCTTTCTGACTTCACTCTGTATGACAGTCTCTAGGTCCAGCCACATCTCTGCAAATGGCACAATTTCGTTCCTTTTAATGGCTGAGTAATATTCCATTGTGTATATGTACCACATGTTCTTTCTTGTATGCTTCTGGTTTTGGTAGACCACAAAGGAGATTCAGGGCAGATTTGGAGGGTGCAAAGGAAGCAGTAGATATTGTGTAGTTGATCTGCTGATTTGCCTCCTTTGTGTAAAGCAGCATCTGGGCCCCAAACTGCTCCATCTTCCCCTGGATCTTCCCTCGGTTTCTCCAACTCCTGGGCCAGTTTCTGTAGGATATTCCTACCACCAAAGTCAGAGGCAATAAGAGCTGACAAAGACTTTATTTCATTTTTGTAGATTCCATCTTGCTCTTGTTGCCCTGCACTTTACATCCATCTTACATTCCTCACCGCAGCCCTGTGGGCTGGAAACTCTAGCATCAGATATAACACAACAGCCTTACACTTACAGAACCTGTTAACCAGCTCCCACAATTACATAACAGTAAATCCTTCTAAGCATATATATATATATATATATATATATATATATATATATATATATATATATATATATATATATATACACACACACACACAATGGTTCTTCTTTTCTAGTTTAACCCTGACTGATACAGAAAGGTAATGAGATAGGATATTGAAGACTAGTAATAATCATAATCGTTAATAATAGTAAAACCAATAACTGCCATTTATTGAACACTTCCTATTTTTCCAGTGCTATGCAGGTATTTTATATAATCTCACTGATTCTTGCAATAACCCTATAAGTGGCTCCTGCTACCCATAGTTTTCAGCTGGAGATCATCTTAGTAGTTCACAAATCTAGAAAGTTGTGGCACTTGATTCAAAGCTATGTTTGTCTAACTGGGTAATTTGTCGCCACTAATACATTCTGCCTCTTCCATGGCAGTGAGGGAGGAGTAAAGGCCCACCTAGTTTAGAGCCTGGTGATGGATGAATCTTGGTGCCATGGGCAGAGATGGGACACACAAAGAAAAAGGGTTAGTTAAGCATTGGGTAAGAAAGGGAAAGGACAGATGGAGGTGAAGGTTATTTGGGACATGTTGAAGTGGAGATGAGGAGAATTTTTTAAGGCTTTGATACTAATTTTTGGGTTAGAAATCATGTATTCATTTTGTTTCATGAAGAATGGTTGATTGGTTTGGGGCTTAGAAGTAGATGCCCTAGTCTCATAAACAATCTACCTGTGGATGGGAAATCACATGGAAAGTTGCCAAGTGAGGCATCATTCAGAGTGGGAAGCAATGTTTCACTTCTCTAGTGGGAAAGAAAGAAAAAAAACATCTTCTTCAAGGAATCAAGGCCTCTAAGTAGCTGGTAGAAGAATGGACCCAGCGTTAGAGAAAGATTTTTTGCCTGGGGGTGGCAGGGGGAGTGGGGAAACTGCAATTCCAGGGACAGAAAAGGACCAGAGGCAGCATGGCCAGTCTGTAAACTCTAGGTAACCTGGTTGAAACCAGAAACCAGACAGGATCCAGGGGCTGGAAGTTGCTTGATGGCCAGGTGATACGGCTTTTAAAGAAAGAGGCCAAGAGGCCAGACCATGGGAAATGAAATGGGCTAGTGATGGGTCAAGGAGCAGGAGGAGTAGTAAAATTTGAGTGATTTCTTGTGTGATTAAGGGTTTATTTGGTGTTATCTGGAGTTAGAGGGAAATACGATAGGGAAACCAGATTCTAAGACTCTATATCTGCCCACCCCAGTTTGAAACAAAAAAGCAGTTCAGAACAAGTTGTATGTGGAGATTATTATTTTAACCTCTTGATCTCCCCCTCCAAAAAATAAAATGCCTCCATTTGCAGTTACTTTCTGAAACACATGGCAATTTGGAGAACTGTGTTTCCTAAATCTTCTCAGATATAGATCAGATAGGTGTTGCTGCCTTCATAAAAGCAAAAACAGTCATTTACCACTAAAACGTTCCCAGATAAAGTTCCATATTTTTATAAAGACATCTGAGGAGGTCTTAGGCTTAAACTTCTTTCATGTTCTAATTTCCTTTTTTTCATAAACACAACCATTTATTGCCAGTAATCACGCACACACACACACACACACACACACAAATTCCAGAATCAACACACTCTCCCTGAACATGTTTTGATCTTTAATTTCATTAACATAAAAAATATACTTCGTTTTAAAAATAGAGAAATGTGGGAGAATTATTTCATACAGGAAGGTAGAGTAATTTTAGCCACATTTTCATACTGCAATAAGTTTAGCTATAACCCCCTCCCACTGGAAATAGGTATAGTTACAATTTTTCAATAGATTTGCAATTTTCCTGTGTTCTCAGATTTTTAACAAACTTAATCAAATCAAAAAGCCTTAACTGTGACTCTTTAAAATTTTAGCTGTACATTTTTTAGATCGTTAACTAAATTTTTGAAAAGTTCATGCTTGGATGTTAATGTTTATGCCAGAATTTCTAGAGAGCCACAGATTTTTTTTAGCATCACAGAAAATATTCCAATTTAAGTTTATTATCACAAACTCATTTACATAAGTAGATAACTACAAGGATAGTTGGAATCTTTCCCCATTATCTTCCAAAATCAAGATGTGAAACCACAAGTTTCACAGATTTACAAGATCTTATGAACCAAGGATTTTTGTCTCCAAAACAACATCAACAAAACTTTGAGAGAAACCTAAGACAGAAATAAAATTCACAATGGAATAGGAGCTAGTATCCTCTACTTCCATGCAAAGGATGGCCTCAGGCTGAGCAAAGAAACCAAAACTGATAGTTTAAAAAAAAAATCTGAGTGCTTCTAATGCATTTGGGAGCAGGTGTCGAGGCAGCCAAACGGAACTTTGGGGTCACTGGGAAGGAATGTCAAAGCTGAGTTATTAAGTTTAAGCAGAAAATATGGCCTGAAAGTTTAGCTTCGAATGAATTAAGGATGTGCCAAGGAATGAGTGAAATATTTTCTCTGCAAGTCATGGGGTTGCAGGTTGGGATCCAGCATCTGGGTCTGATTACGTATGCTTTAGGTGACAGGTGGCTTTAGGAAATGGAACCCTAGTAGAGCTTTTAAAATATTTTCCTGGGAAGGGTAAATAATTTGATGTCTTGCTGGTTTGGTTTCCTTCTGCGGGCTGTTTGAAATACAAAAACACATCTTAAGCACATCAAAGTTGTTTCATGTGCAGACAAAGACAGACATCCTCAACTCTGACACTTGGCCACATCAGTTTCACTTCTGGCATTTTGAAATCTGTTCCTCGCGCAACTGGTAGAGATCAGTTACCAAACCCTATTGTTATACTTATAAAACTAATATTTATCAGTCATCTTTTTAATACTTCATTTTCATGAGCCTGAAAACTTTTATTGCTCAATTAGTTCCTAGGGGTAGCCACAGATGTTGAGCCAGAGAAAATAACCTCAGATTTGACACAAACAATTACATGATGAGGAATCATTTCAACTTCTACAAATGAAAGAAATGTTCTTTAGAGTGTTTGCTAAGTCAACGGTCATTTTGCTGAGATCAAAGATGATGGATGATTTATTCATAAGAAATTTCCCTTGCCTTTAGTTTTTAGTTTTCAACTGTTTCGTTGTTGCAGTTTTAGTTTTATTTTCTCCTTGCATTTTGTTCAAAACTATGCTTACTTTGATGTTATGAATCACCTAGAGGTCCCACTGTGCCCTGTCGGATGCATCTCAATTAAAGAGAGTTACCCAGAACCTCTAATACTGAATATCGAATTCTAAATATTCATTCTGGATCTAGAAGTGTAGTATTATTAAGATGTAATATTTGGTATTGAAATGCAACTAAAAGCAATTTGATTGTTTTAATTCTAACATTATAGTATAAAACACTCAATTCTTAAGTATACAAGCAAATGGATTTTTACATACATACACACTCTGTAACCACCATCATTCCATTCAAGGTAGAGATTATTTCAAGCATCCTAAAAATTAAAGAGCCAAGAGTTTTTTAAACTGAATTTTTAACTGACTTTTTCTTTTTTAAAAAAATGACATTAAAGGGCTTCCCTGGTGGCGCAGTGGTTGAGAATCTGCCTGCCAATGCAGGGGACACAGGTTTGAGCCCTGGTCTGGGAAGATCCCACATGCCGCGGAGCAACTGGGCCCGTGAGCCACAACTACTGAGCCTGCGCGTCTGGAACCTGTGCTCCGCAAGAAGAGAGGCCGCGACAGTGAGAGGCCCGCACACCGCGATGAAGAGTGGCCCCTGCTCTCCGCAACTAGAGAAAGCCCTCGCACAGAAACGAAGACCCAACACAGCCAAAAATAAATTAATTAGTTAAAAAAAAAAAGACATTAAAAAAACAGTTTTTAAAAGAAGCTTTTCCACATGACTGGTCAACCAATTTTTTTCTCAATCACCTCATTCCTCCAAGCTATTCTTTCTTTTTGGCAACACGAAGTCATTCTTCTTCATTTCAGAATATATATAGAGAGAAAGATAGATGATAGAAAATAGGTAGGTATAATATTTATATATATAAATTTCAGAATATATATAGAGAGATAGATGATAGAAAAAGTGTATATGTATAAATAGATAGATGTAAAATTTATATATCACCTAATGAGTCCAGTGTCTCATTCTCCTGGCAAAGACTGGGATGGAATAAAGCCTCTGCACATCTACTCAAGGGGAAAAGGAAGAGAAAGTCTCCCTCAGTGCCACCTCCCAACAGTTCCCATGGAGTTCCCTGAACTGCAGCCCCAGTCCCTGAACTCCCATATTCTTAGATGCTTGTTACTAAACCCATAATTAACATTGGCCTCAAAACACATGTGCTCCAATGAATGTTTCCCCATTTCAGCCAGGCACACACCCAGCTTTAAACAAAGACTAGAAAGAGTGATGGGCATAAAAACAATTGAAATCTCACATGGCAGTTGAATCAAAGGGAAATCGTGTAAGAGAATGTGAGAATAGAGCAAGATAAGTTGTCTTTCTTCTGTAGTTCTGCAGTAAGATCATTATTTGGTGTCCTAGAGTCACATCAGATAAGTTCATTGCCCTTGGCACTTATTCCCCCTGGGTTTTTTTTTTTTTGTTTTTTTTTTTTTTGTTTTTGTCCTCTTTGAGTATATCCTACACATTCTAAATTTACAAGTTTTAAAATTGGGCTCTTGAGAAAATAACATGAATTTCATTTGGTTTTGGTTTTTTGTTTTGTTTTGTTGTTTTACTCCACTGAAGTTACTTTCCTGTTTTGTTAGAACTGCATGGTTTTTAATTATACACGTACGTTTTTTAAATTAAAATTCTTGAGGACAAGTTGTCTTCATTTTAGTGCACTATCATTTGCATGCAGTTCTGGACAAGCAGTCAGTACTTTAATAAATATTGATGAGAGTCAGAGATGTTCAAAATTGTATGGACCCTTGCAGATCACCTAAACCAGAGATTTTCAAACTCAAGTCCTTGAATCTGTTGCATCAAAATCACCTGAGGGAGTTTTAGGATACAGATTCCTAGACCTTTCCACCAGACAGCATAATTTAGAAGCTCTTAATTGGAGCTCAGAAATCTCAGAGTTTATTTAAATTACCCGGATCATTTCCATTTGCAGCCATGTTTAAGAGTTACTGATTTAGGCCCATCTCTCCCTGATGACTTGATTTGATTTTCAGAAGAAAAAATCCACAAAGTATCCACAAATTAGATTCTTTACATCTTAAAAGTGGATGTGACCTTAGAAAATATTGTATTAATTCCCCTTATTTTGCACCCAAAGAAAAAAATCTTAATTTCTCAAAGTTACAGAGGTGATTAGCAGCAAAGTTAAGAACAGAACTTAAGTCCCTTGAATGGAAAGTCCAGGCTCTCCACCATCATTTCTCCAGTGGATCTTATTCAAAACCAGCCCAGAGCCTCCAGCATTCTTGGAGGCTGGACCTCCAAGAGAGGAACCCCATTGCCCATGGCTTCTCCCAAATCATTTCTTTATTTTCTAAATAACGTACACTGTGATTTCAGAGAATATATAGATATGTAGCCAGGAACTTGATTACCATTGGAAATAGGTAAACATGAAATGTTAACTACTGGTATTGATAAGGGGTTTTATCAAATTCAGAAAAGCACCATGTAACAAAATATACTACAGCTGAAGGTATATTTAAATAAATGTTAAATAATACTCTTTTACAATTACTTGATCAACAAAGGAAATCTTGCACTCATATAAATTTTTAAAAAATGAATAGCATAGCTGAAGAAAAGCTTATTGGAAATTAGAAAGTTCAGAGAATTTCATAGCAATGTAAAAGAACCCCAGGGAGAGGATTCTTCTTTACGAAAAACTTGCAGAGTTTATAATTTATGTCTTTCCCACTTGCCTCTTTTTTTTTTCCCTACCTCTTGTCCCAGTTTTCAGGAGAATTCATTACGCAAATCACATTTGCACTGAGGTTACCTTGAGTATTTCCATTCTCTGTTAACAAACCACATGTCTTCTCTTGTAAATATAGGTAGACTTCAGAGTAATTTTAAGACTATACTAATCTTCCTATTGAGCTGTTGAAGGAAAAGTAAATGATGAGGCTAAAGTGTAGGTAGCTTTTCCTATCTGCTCCAGATTGGGTCCAGGCCTGAATTTTCAACATTCAATTTGACCTAGGGTTTGGCATATATACTTTCTCTTCATTAATAGGGGATTATTTTCTGATTCTGGATCTAAATTCAAAAATACTATTTCTAAATGCAGGGGTCTTTGAGATTAAAAAGATTACGGGAAAAGGAAAAAAAATATTCTGGTTAAAATAATGGAGTGAATGATTAAAATAATAAGCATCAATATTCAATATTTATCTTGAAATAATAGCATCCAATTGCAATTGCGAAGTTCTGGGTCCAGGTAAGAGGGAGTGAGTTATCTGTGGACTCTAGAAAGTAATCTAGCAGGCAGATTGGGGAAGACCAAAAGTCTCCCCCTGTTTTCTCTCTCTTTTTTTCTTAACTTTACTTTATACTAGAGTATAGTTGATTTACAATGCTGCATTAGTTTCAGCTGTATAGCAAAGTGATTCATTTCTGCATATACGTATATCCATTCTTTTTCAGATTCTTTTCCCATATAGGTTATTACAGAATATTGAGAAGAGTTCCTTGTGCTATATAGTAGGCCCTTGTTGGTTATCTACTTTATATATAATAGTGTGTATTTGTTAATCCCAAACTCCTAATTTATCCCTCCCCACCACGTTTTAACTTGGGTAATCATAAGTTGTTTTCAAAGTCTGTAAGTCAGTTTCTGTTTTGTAAATAAGTTCATTTGTGTCATTTTTTAGATTCCACATATAAATGATATCATGTGGTATTTGTCTCTTCCTTATCTCTGTGTTTACACAACCCAGCCACCATGGCTATAATAGAGATGATGGCTGAAAGGGCAGCAGCAGAGACCCACAGGAGACAGAAGCTGTGAGGGAGAAGAAACTTCTCTAATCACAGGAGTCATGGTCCAAGAGGGTGAGACAAACCACCCTGACCCTGTCCTCACCTGTCTCCATGACTGCAGGGTCCTCTCAGTTGGCTCTCCACCCTCCAGGCAACAGCCTTTCCAGCCCACCTTGGGCACGGCTGGCAATTAGGTTCTGTCCTATGCATCCAGTTTATGTCCCTTTCAGACATCATTCACGGGGCCTCAAAGACTGGAGCAACTAGGACATGGGGAGGGATTGGTCAGTTCTCTGATATTAGTTTGTATTTTTAATTTTGTTTTATAAGAGTAAAACCCAAATGAAAAGTTACTGGAAATCTAAGAAAAGGATGGTTTTCCAGAAAAACCTAAACACGTCTTTTATTCAGAAGCACAAAGTAAGACAGAGGCACAGAAATGACCAATTTGTTTCTCCACAGCATGGAAACTATAAAGCTGCCAGAAAATGTCTCCTCTAGCTGAGCCATAGAATTTCATCTCAGCCTTGTTTTCTCCCTTGGCCCACAGCTCAGAAGAGGGAAGATATTCATAATCCAGTTATTCCATTACAGCGTGAACTTGTGTTTTTCAGAGAGACAACTAGAGGGACAAGCTAACAAAGACTATGGTTCGAGGATATAGAAAAAACTATAGCAAAAAGTAAAAAAGCGAAAAGCTCACAGTGAATCACCTTTTTTTATGGAGACAATAAAAACTCAAAGAATATTTGAAAGGGTCAGTCAGACTAGGTGTCATTCTATCTGGCTTGTAAACTGGGACTTCCCTGGGGAGGTCTTGAAACTTAATGATCACAATCAGTCCCATCTGGTTGTAGCACTTTCGTGGAGGACTTTGCCATCTTGCTGTCCAACATTCTTTCACCACCACAGGCCAGATTTTGCCTTGGGTAACTCCAGACCCCATGTAGATGACCATCTAATACCCTGTCTTCACCAGTCTTAGACCTTCTCAACTCCAGTGACCATGCCCCAGATTCCTCCAAACTCCTCCACCTGTTTTATTCTCTTGCATCCAATGTTCACCTACTTCTAATCAACCTATCCAACTCCCCACCTCTTTTCTAGCACTTGACCCCAGTTCCTCTCAAGCTACCATCCCCAAGTTTTTTCTTTCTGTTTCAAACTTCCTCAAAGATGAATCTAAACATTCTCTGTGCTTCCTTCACTACAATTCACATCTCAACTGTGCAAGTCACAGGCACTGACTTCCTAAAGTCAAATGGGTGCATTTTTCAGTTTTCATTTGACCAGAGCTTTGCTACATTTGACACTTTGCCTCACTCCCTCATTTGTTTTACTTTAATGCCACAACACTTACGTTTAATGTTTACTATTTAACTTATAGTTAGGTAATTCCAAAAATATCAAATATATATAAAAATTGAGAGACTGGTATAATGAACATCACCCAGCTTCAAAGACTCTCAATTCATTGTCAGTATTGTTTCATCTATTCCTTCTCCCACCACCCTCACACCAGGTTATTTAGAAGCAAATCACATACTTGGTGTCATTTCATCAATAAATACTTCACTATATATCTTGAAAGATAAAGAACGTCTTTGAAAATCATTTTTAAATGCTGCTGTTAAATCTAAATATTAAGTCATTAATAGCCTCAAATATCCAAGTAGTGTTCAAATTCTCATAATCTCAGAGATATTTTGTAATAACTTGTGCAAGTCAGATCCAAACAGGGTCCATACATTGCAATTAATTAAATACATCTCTCTTTTTTTCTAATTTATTTAATAAAGAAACTGGATGATTTGTCCTGCAGTTTCCTACAATCCGAATTTTGATTGCAAAATTGTGTCATTTAACATATTTTTCTCTTTCTTATATTTTTTAACTTTGTAGTAAGATCTAGAGAGTTGATCAGCCTCATGTGATTTTACACACACACACACAAACACACACACACACACACACTCCATAACCTGTAATGTGCTCTCCATCAGGATGTATTGAATTGGCCAAAAAGTTCGTTCGGGAAAACCAAACGAACTTTTTGCCAACCCAATACATAAACGCCAGATTGCCTCTCATTTTAGATGTTAGCAGATACTGTTGAACATTGCCTTGATCCATTATTTCATCTGAGGCTTCAAAATGATGATATTCTAGTTCAGTCATTGCTTATCACCTGAAATACTTCTCGCTCTCTTGAAACAGAACTCCCTCAGCCTCCAACCAGAGGCTGTTCTAGACACCAGGGATATACCAGTAAACTCTTTAGACAAAAAGTCCCTGCTTTCTTGGAGCTTATAGTTCAGTGGTGTACAGTTTCTGCACATAGTAAGTGTCAACTAATATCAGCTATTGGATTCATTCATGTTTCTCATTCTTCTGAGTGCCTCTTGAATGTTAATAAATATCCCCATAATTTTATCCAGAATATATGGCTCTTCTTACTATACTTTTCTTAGATGGTCTTATCCACTCTCATAATTTCAAAGATGACTGCTAATAATAGTAAATATTTAGTGAGGATTTACAATGTATCAGGTGATGCTCCAGGCACAGTATGTATACACGTATATAATATATAATAATTTAATTCTCAAAACAATAAAATGAGGAAGATACCATTGGTCCCCATTAGAATTTTTGATGGCCATGAGAATTCTTCTCTCTGATCTTTGCTACTGACTGACAGCCCAACTTCTGGGCCCTTAAATCTGTCGTAGCTTTTGTTTCAGAGCCACACTTTAGAATTCTGGTGGGATACCAGGGTAGGTCTGATACTAGGAGATTTGAAGCTCCTCTGACAGGTGTCTTTGACTTGAAGACTCCCCAGAAACCTTGCTGAACTTTCATTAGAAATGCTCAGATCTGTCCATACTTCCCTCTTCCTTCCCTTTCTCTTTCACTAAGGGTTAGACATGCACCATGGCCTGACGGTTCTCCATGTATATCCTGGTTTCCTTTATACTTTCTCTTTCAGGCATTTCCTCTAATAAATACCGTGACATTTAATCCCTTCTTGGTGTCTGCTTCTCAGTTAGCCCAGACTGATGCACTACTGCTGTATAACAAAGTACTTCAAGTTTCTTGAGATAAACAATCATTTCATTATTCTGTGAATCCTGAACACAGTAAAGATGGCTTATTTCTGCTTCATGATGTCTAGGACCTCAACTGGGAAGATGGACAGCAAGGGGTAACTCAACAGCTGGGGACTAGAATCACCTGGAAGCATCTTCACAAACACGTGTAGCAATTGCTGCTGACCATGGTCTGGGACCTCAGTTAAGGCTATCAATCAGATCATCTGCATGTGTTCAAAGTACACTGGTTTTCCTCACAACATGGAAGCCTCAAAGTTGTCTGGCTTCTCCCATGGAGTCTCAGGGCTCCAAATGTGAGTGCCCCTGCAGACAAAGGAGATGCTGCATTGCCTTTTATGATGTAGCCTCTTAAGTCACATCCTGTCAGTTGGGCCATACTCTATTGATCAAAGCAGTCACAGACTTACCCAGATTCAAGGATAGGAGAAATATATCCAACTTGTCAATGAAAACAGTGCCAAAGCATTAATTGGCCAATTTCAAAACCACAATCCTCTTTGGATATCAATTTTCCAAATGAAGAAACTGAGGCATAGAGAGAGGTTATTCACCCAGGATCAAATAATGTAGTTCCAGACCTGATACTCTTAACTTCCAAACTACACTGCCTCTGGGATACTTGAATCCATTGTGTCCCTCATATTTAATGCTCTCAAACTGAACTTTCATCACTCACCATTTTTTTTGTGTTATTCTCCAATGGCATATAATTTCACCTAACAAATGACTCAAGCTAAAAACCTGAAAGTAATCTTTGACTCGTCCTCATTCATGAATCTAATCAATCACCAAGTCATGAACTGTTCACAACATTTGAAACACTTGCACATTTGCATCTCTTCTGTTTCCGTCAATGATATTAAACCCAGCATACTTCCATTTGCTCCATGGGTAGGAAATCCACTATCATTACTCCTGCACTGCCCACCTTCTGGATCTTCTAGAACACTGAGAGGGGAAGTCTGCCCAAACAATGGCCAGTTCCATTCAGGGACAGGCCCTAGTGGCGGCCAGCCGACTGATTTGGTCACTGCCTTTGCTCCTCATTGTCAAATGATAGAACCAGGAACACCAGATCCCCTCCATAGTGGTTCATGCCTTGACAAAATCTCCCTTGCTGAGACCCTGGAATAAGCCAACACTGTCCCTGGTCTCAAGTGCTGAGTTTTTTCAGTTACACACAGAAAGTCCTCTCTGGGGTCCTTCTGCCAGCAGGGTCTTAGGAGTTTAACTCTGGGGTCATATGAAGTCATGGTCCCTCTTTCCAGCTTTGGGAAATAGCTTTCTTTATCAGCCTTCTAATCGCAAAGCATTTATTTCCCTCCCTTTCACACCTGAGAAAGCCTGAGCTCTTCTAAGAAGGGTTCAGAACTCAGGAACACTAAAAAGTTTCTTTACCATCTCTGGAAGGAAAATACCATGTCTTCCTTATTCAGTAAGTCTCCAACCCAGGGTCAAGCAGTAGGATACTTTTTTCTCAATTGCTAAAGTAATAGAACTAAACATAGGGTAAGTCTTTGTAAGGCTCCCTGCTGCATCTACCAGTTTTTCCTTCTAAATGTTTCTCAGATCATTCCCTCTCCCCGGTCCTGTTCTCACCACTCCAATCCAGGTCCTTATTACCTCTTCATACCCAAACAAACACCTCTCAGGTCCCCAGACAGTGTCCCAGGACCTCAAGGGCTAGTGGAAAGGAAAAGACAACCTGGGCAGCTAACCACCAATAACTCTGCCTCATACCCAAAAGCTCCACTTCTATCTGCTACATGGGGTAGATCTCCTAAGACTGCACCTGGAAAACAAAACAGACAAGTTCTGCAGCCAAAAAGAGAAGTTATAGGAAACTCCAAATGAAAACAAAAATTTGACCATGAAAGGCTACTGCTTAAAGCCTTGTAATAGTCCGCATAGGCTCAAAATGAAGTCCAATGTCTTAATGTGATGCAAGGACCTGTGTGACCTGCCCCCTCAAAAGCCCCAGCATCTTCCTCTTCTACATCATCTCCCAACCACACTCACAGTTCCCAGCAGACGTTGCTTGGTGTCAAGGCCCTGGAATTTTGCTCATCCTCTCCCCTCTGCCTGGTCCTCTCCACCCCTCACAGCTCCCATTCAAGCTTTTACAATCACCTTGAGCACTATTCCCACCAGCCTCTGACTTAGGTGCCCATTCTGAGTGCTCCAAAAACACTCAGTGAATCATGATCACTATTTTACAACTATCAGGGCATAAGCCTGTTTCAACTCTATCCTGAGGGTCTCTTAAAGACAGGGCTTGAGTTTAATCCATCTCTGAATCTCTGGTGCCTAGCAGAGTGCCTGATAGGTCTACATACTCAGAAAGCGTCTGCTGGATGCATTCATAAAGGATGGAGAATTGTTAGTGAACAAGGAGAACTTCTTCCATCAAGCTGCAGGTTGCCCTACCAAACATGACTGTAACTGTCACACCACTGAACTCTTTCAGGACCCCAGACACTTCCTCACTCCCAATGCTACAAAATAGAATGTAATCCTGTGTGATTCACAAGGCACCTGAATTGCTTCAGAGTCATTATTATGAACACCAATTATCCCAATAGCAGCAAAGAACAGATGCAAAAGTTAATAGAGTTTTCTGGATGACAGAATGCTGGATAAATACCTTTTTGCTGCATTATATGCAGAAAGATGCCAAAATGTGGAGGCATGAAGAAAGTTGGGTCTAAGCTGCAAGTGCTGCAGTCAGAGGAGACAGAGAAATCCGCCACGGTTCCTACTCTGATCACAAAAATCAGGCAGAATTTGCCACTGAGAGGCTGCAAGTAAATTCAAAGAAACACCCCACTAGATGGAGATCCAAATGCTCAATTAGCATCCCAGAACATACCCCGGGAGTTTCAAAGAGCCTAGCACTGTCATGTCATTACAAGGAGGCAAATCTTATCCCCACCAGCCTCTTTCTTGTGCGGTGGAAAGCCCTCCAGAAGGTGCTGGGAAATACTCCACCTCCCAACACGTCAGCGTCTATTTCCAGCCAAGAGTCACCGCGCACCACTCTGGGGTCTTTAAAAATCTCTCTTCCCGGAGCTCTTCTCTTTGCCCTTCACTGAGATTTCATTGCCCCTTTGATATATAATTTTTCATTACAAGTGGTTTGCTCATTTATATTTTTATTAAAAAAAATAGATTTTAGGGACAAGCCTGTGCCTAACGGCAGTGGGTTCATCTTATGAATTCTGACGCATCTGTTGTCTTCAGTAAATATGCAAACACTGTGAATGAAATGCAGAGCCCAGAAATATATCTTTACCATGAGTTTAGGGAGCCTTGCCCCCTTCTGCTCTGACAAAGAGAATTCACCTGAAAATTTCTTGCTTATAATAGATATTTGGATATGGATGATAGGTACTCAGGCAGTGGATTTTGCAAAGCTTCTTAGTGCAATAAAAGTAAAACAATAAATCTAGCCACTAAAATAAACAAAGCGAGCCTTTCAGGGTTATTGAAATTAAATTTAAAATGAGGAGAAAAACTGTACACACTGCGCACGCACGTTTGTGTGTGCGCGTGTATTTCTTCATGAGTTTCCAGACATCAGTGAAGAACCACGTTCATGCACAGCCCGAGTAGCCATTATGAAACAAAGTCCTTCACGTGGGTTTGTAAACACAAGTGTAATTGGTATTTAAGGGGCTGTTCTACATTGCCGTCACCCCCTCTGTCTGAGCATGAGTAATCTAATTTTTCTGCAGAGCGTGTTGCCGTTTGACAGACAGGTCTCGGAGGACTGTCTCGCATGTCAGCATCTGTGAAAATGAGTTCTGAAGGATAGTCCACACCTCCAAGCACGCGTGGAATCCCAATCACCCACGACTCATAGATCCATTTGCCCTGTGTCTGGCTGCTGACGGATAATATATTCATTTGCTTCTGGCTGAAAAAAAAAAAAAAGTGAGAAAGCGCTGGTGCATATTGATGGCATCCTAAAGGAGCTGTAATTGGGAGGAGGGATACTCGGCTGCTGCACATGCCTCTGTCCTTCTCCTTCACTCCTCAGCCAACTGGAAAAAAAATGAACCCCCAAACTGTCAGGTGATCGAACCATTCTCTCTTGTTAGAACTGGAAAATTAAAATCTATCTCCCTGACGAAAAGGGAATTCGTTTGCAATGCCACTGAGTATTTTAGCTGAGCACTAAATATTATCTGATTAAAATTACTCCCTGAAGGATAAGTGTTAGCTTTAGTGTCTAATTCTAGTGTGTTTAAATAATATGCAATGCATACATGTTCTTCTATATTTAAATATTTAACATAGGAGTTGAAAAAGCAAAATCACATGATGAAACTTCAATGTGTAAAGGGTAGGATTAAGTCTACTTAATGGAGAAGTTAGCCATAAGCAAATCTGAACTCCAGCTTATAGAAAAGCATAAGTAATGTACCCATAGGTTCCAGTCATTCCCTGCTGGTGAGATAATTTAAGGGGGTAGCCAGTCCTCCAGGACCTCAAGCAGCTACCTGCATTCAGTGCTGATAAGCCTTTTCCTGCTAATCCATAATTGTGTGTTTGGTATTGTGGTATCTGTGCAAAAAAGCCAGGGATTTTATTATGACAATGTGAATTATGTTGGATAACATGTTTTCACTAGGATACATTGATTTTGTTTTTTATGAGTAAGAACAGTTCATATATTTGAGTAACGTTATTTTATATACAACAGCTATTTTTGTTGAATAATTCCAGCTTTCAGAAAGGAAAGGAAAAGCAATCCTCTAGGAAAGGATTGCTTTGTGTGATGAAATGCACCTGTTCCATGTATAATGAAATTTTTATCCATTTTTTAAAAATCTCCCCAAAGTATTTAGTATATAATTGGTGCCCAATAAACTACCAGTTGAAATGGTGAATGAATCAAATTAGGTAAGGGAAATAAGATGCCTCACTACATGTACTACTTTAAGATGTCCCAGAATACACTTGAAACAACATGATTAAATTATAATTTACTGTACACTGACATTGAAATCATTAACGAGAACTCACATTCTGTGCTATGTCCTCAAATGCCAAAGAACATACGTTCCAAGTGCCAAATGTTTTCCAAAAGGGGAGGGTCACCACATGTCTTATCTGCTTTTCCTAGGGGTCCAGTTTGCCTGCTCTCACCCAGTTGGTCAGTCACCATCCTCCAAGGGGCACGTGAACCACTCTCCCCACTTAGCCACATGCTCCAGAGTGAGTCTCAGAAACCAGAGCTTGGAATCTGGAGCCACCAGTAGCATAACAGCATAGAAACATGTCTGTGACCCTGTAAAGATATAGCTGGGTGAGTGTGGTCCCTCCAGGAGAGGCCATTCACAAATCAATCCACACATGACTCTTAGTTTCCGATCTAATAACTCCCCCATTCTCATCATCACCTCCCCACCACACATACAGCCACAAAGTATAAATGTGCAGGTTAAATACGCATATGTGCAGATATATTTGCACATATCCTAAATTGCTTCTTTTTGCAATTCCAAATTGCATAAGATCAACAAAATTGTGTAAAAATGCCACATCATTTTATTAAAAGGACCCAAGTACAATACCATGGCAGACATAACGGTTTAGCATAGAAATGATGGGAGAGTAAAAGAGAATTAAATTTATTTTATTGAAGTGAAATTCATTTTGTATTTTTTTAAAGTAATAACTAGAATTATGACTTACAACATTATACCAGAACATATAAGATTTTTAGAAATTTCATGTAATGTCTGAAACATTTATATTAACATATTTCCAAACAAATAACCCAATGAAAGTTTAGTATTAGTTGTTTTGTTTGTTTGTTTTTTAATATTTTTTATATTTTGTATTTTGTATTTTTTATTGAAGTGAAGTTCACAAATGATTAACAAAATTAACCATTTTAGAGTGTACAGTTCAGTGGCATATACAATAGTGCATTCACAATGTTGCAAAAATCTATCCAGTTCCGAAATGTTTCCATTATTCCAAAGTAAAACCCAGAACCCATTAAACAGTCATTCCTCATTTTCCTTTCCCCCTTTCCTTTGGCAATCACTAATCTGCTTTCTGTCTCTATGGATTTGCCTATTCTGGACATTTCATAGAAATGGAATCATATGGTATGTGGCCTTTTGGGTCTGGCTTCTTTCATTTAGCGTAATGTTTTCAAGGTCCATCCATGTTGTAGCATGTATCAGTACTTCATTCTTTTTAATGGTTTAATAATATTTCTTTGTAAAGATATACCACCGTTTGCTTATTCATTCAACCATAAAAATCATGTGTTCTTAAGGACCCACAACTTGACAGTGGTTAAGAGACAGGGCTTTGAAATATGACATCTCTGATTTGAACTTCAGTTCTACAGACCACCAGCAGAAAAACCACTGGGCCCCAAAGGACAACAACGTTACAAGGATGGTCCAAGGGCTAAATGAGATAGCATGTTCAAACCCCTATTAGAGTCCTTGAGGCACCATGCACTACTGTTATTATCTAAAACTGCCTAAAGCACAAAAATAGGATTAAAAAATAATATTTTGGGAAAAGAATATCCATTATTATTTCAACATTTACTTCCTTCATTTTAATTTTTAAAAACTGATTTAGCAGAAATTTATATTGGTGCAGCCACTATGGAAAACACAGGAGGTACTACCGTATGGTTCAGCAATTCCACTTCTGGTATTTATCTGAAGGAAATTAAAGCACTAACTTTAACAGATACGTGACTCCCCACTTCATTGCAACATTATTTACAATAACCAAGACATGGACATGGAAACAACCTAAGTTTCCATCAATGAATGAGTGGATAAAGAAAATATGGCATATCTATCTATCTATCTAACTATCTATGTAAATATAGATATATACATATATAAAATGGAATATTATTCAGCCATAAAAAATAATGAAATCTTGCCATTTGTGACAACATGGATGAACCTTGAGGGCATTATGCTAAGTGAAATAAGTCAGACCTATAAAGACTAATACCATAGGATCTCACTTCTATGTAGAATCTAAAACAAACAAAAAACTGAAATCATAGAAACAAAGACCAGATTGGTGCTTGCCAGAGGCAGGGAGTGAGGAATGGGTAAAATGGGTGAAGGTGATCCTAAGGTACAAATTTTCAGTTATAAAATTAACAAATCCTGGGAATAAAATGTACAGCATGGTGACTATAGTTAGTTAATACTGTATTGTATATTTGAAATTTGCTAAAAGAATAAATCTTAAACGTTCTCATCACAAGAATAAGAGTGTGACTATTTGTGGTGATGGATGCTAATTAGGCTAGCTGATCATTTTGCAATGTATGCACATATGGAATCATTATGTTTTATAACTGAAATTAATACGTTGTATGTCAATTATATCTAAATTTTAAAAATAAATAAAAACAAAATGAGATACTACTAGAATGGCCATAATCAAAAAGACAGACAATAACAAATGTTGGTGAGGACATGGAGAAATTAGAACTCTCATACCCATGGGAATGGAAAATGGTAGAGCCACTTTGGAAAACAGTTTGCCTGCACTGTCTCTGCATCACAGGAAGGACCACACAGCTTGTGGTGGGGCCATAAAGAGGCACTGCTGTGGCTATTTGCTTCCTCTCCTCGTTGAATCCCATGCCAGTGTTTTCTATTGCAGAACGTGATTAGAACCCCTGTCAAGAGTCTAAGAAATGTAAGCTTTTATCTCCCTAAGCACAGAAAAGTAGGACTGGATTTAAGGGCATACAGATGTCCAGCACACCAGATTACCTATTTTTTTTTCCTCTGGAAACTTTTAGGATCTCATATCTGGCATTCTAAAATGTCATAATGATGTGCCTTAGTGTAGTACTCATTGCAACAGCTATTTGGTGGGTTATGTTGATGTGAAAATTCATGTCTTTTCATTATAGGGAAAAAAGTAAGTGGAAATACATATGTCAGCACAAGTAAATATTATAAACATAATGAGAAAAAAAGCAAGTCTCAGAACATCATACATTATATTATTTATATAATGTTTGAATACATGCAAATTAATACTATATATTGTGTATGGATGCATTATTAGATAATAAAAGTTAAAAGGCATTGAACATTAAAACATTAGGATTGCAAAGAAAATAAGGAAATGAGATCGGGTAGTGATATACGTGGAATTTCAACTTGCACTCTGGGTTATATTGTTCTTTTTTTTTAAGCTAGGTAGTAAGAACATGGATATTTTCATACTATTATCTGTAACATTTAGTATATCTGAAACATTTCATAGAAAAGAAAAAAAGATTAAAATATCAAGCCAGCTTCAAAAAAATTAGGAATCTAGAATGGCAACAGACTTGTTAAAATGAGCACTGGAAGCTAGAATACCATGGAACAATGCCTTCTGATATCATGAGAAATTGAATTCCAACCTAAAATTCTGGACCCAGAGAAGCCATTAAGCAGGAAGGAGAGGAAAATACAGACATTTACATTCAACTGATGTCTTAAAATATTACATCCCATGCAACTTTTATCTGAAAGTTTCATTAAAACAAGAGAAGAAACCAAGAAATAGGAAGAAATGAGCGTCAGAAATGGAGACCCCCCATACAGGAGGGACATGAATGGCCTTCCGAGATTGATGGTGAGAAGAGGTCTATGATGATAACTGGAAAGCCAACCTAAGGCTGGAGTCAAAAAACTCTGGTAGCAGGATGGCACTCTGATTAAATAAAGTTTTATTCGGACAAATCTATGCCCATTCATTCAATTATTGTCTGGAGCTGTTTTTTTGCTCTAACGATAGTATTGAACTATTACAACAAAGACCTTAAGTATTTACCATCTGGTCCTTTACAGAAAATGTATGCAGATCACTGGCTTAGAGTGCAATCTTCCCAATTTGGAGCAGGAAGACGGAGGAAAGTCTTCAAGAGAAAAAAAACAAAACAAAACTGGAACTGATATATTACTGGATGTGTTTTCTCTTATTAAGAGGAGCTGTACAGCTTTGTTAGAGAATTTAAGAACAAATAAATGATGGGTGCATAGAAATTTA
This sequence comes from Eschrichtius robustus, assembly GCF_028021215.1. Classification (NCBI taxonomy): domain Eukaryota; kingdom Metazoa; phylum Chordata; class Mammalia; order Artiodactyla; family Eschrichtiidae; genus Eschrichtius; species Eschrichtius robustus. Next base: position 151,846,535 of record NC_090824.1, on the reverse strand, counting down.
AGCAAATAATGTGATTTTTAATTCACAAGAAAACCAAAAGTTTCACAAGAGAGTATTTTAATTGTGGAACTCTAGGTAGTTTGTCTGTGAACAGTATTTCATAAGAATAATAATGTAAACACTTAATATTGATTTAGCAATATTAGAAGCACTGGAGGAGATTAATGCAAGTGAGGGAGAGAGGGAAAGTGAAAGAGAACTAAACACTAATACTTCATAGCAGGATATTAATAGATGATATATAAAAATTTGAAAAAATCAATATATTAAATATTTTTAGAAATATGGAGGAAACTATCAGAATAAATAGCCATCTTTCATTCTAAGACTTGCAGAACTATTTGTCTTTGTTAACTGTATATTTTCGATTAATATAAAACCTAATTTACAACAAGACGACAACTATAACTCTATTAATTTGTTTAGGTCAGTTTAAAGTGAATAAGCCAAGAACAATGAATCACAATGCCTAAATTTTCTACATGCTATTCTCTGGTATCTACCTGCCTCCATTTTTAAACAATGTACAAATAAAGACCAAGTTAAGAAAAGGATGAAAGAAAAGAGGGAGTGGGACAGAGGGAACAGAAAAATGGAGGAAAGAAAGAACCTTTATTCAGATAAATTATTTTTTCAAACATATTTTCTTATAGATATAATTCTGTCAATTTTCTGTCCCCTCTCTTCACTACCAGCTGTTTTTTTTGGGTTTTATTATGGCTAATATTTACCTACTGTATACCAGGCACTGTTCTCTGAACTGAGAATACAGAATTTTAAAAGACAGATTATGTCTGGGCTCCCAAGGAGCTTACCTTCTACTGAGAGCAGGGGCAAAACATTTCCAGGCAGAGGAATCTTTTGGGCAGATATTCTAGAGAGCCAATAAGCCTTGGGGGTTCAAGGAGTAGAAAGGAAAGTGTGCTAAGAGCATAGTTAATGAGGAAGGAAAGCACAGTAGGTGGTCGATCAACAATGTCCAGGGGTTGGATAAGCATACAACTATCACCTGAAGGGCTGTAACCGGAAGAGCCCAAGATGGCACACTCTGGCCAAGAAGGACACTAGAGAGATGGACTACCTGCTCACAAAAAAAATCCCTGGTGTTTTCTGCAGCTATCTGCATCAACAGTGCCTTCTTCACAGCCCTAAAACAGTGGCAACCAGGGCCTTGGGACCTGATAACAAACTGATTCGATTCAACACTTATCTATAGACAAAGGATCATGAATAGAACTGGTCCCTGCAGACTGACTAAGTCCCTGAGTTCTTAAACAAATGATTAGTGCCTGAATAAGCTGAAGATCCTGCTCATCTGAACTTGGAGGCTAACTAGGGGTTAATTTGAAAACTTTAAAACAAACTGACCTGTTACACTCTAAGCAGTTGAAGTGGGTCGTGGCATCACATAAGTGAAAGGACAAAGCAAGAACAATTACCCACCTCTGTACATTATGACTCCTTTCTCTGAAGAGTAGCAGGTGACTGACAGATGAAGTAGAGAGTAATCGGGTAATGAAGAGGCTCTTTGAGAGAAAGACGGGAGATTAAAGAAACATGTTAGAAAAGAGGGAGAAGATATATATATAGATAGATAGATAGATTTAGATGCAGATATAGACCTAGGTATAGGGACCCCAAAAGACCAAGAATGTGAGAACTTCTTCATTGGGTGTGGCATGAGGGAATATGTTAGTTCCATAAAATCAAAACTTGGTCCTTCTTTATGATGTTTATCAGACACTGCTTTCATCTTGGTTGATCTCCAACAGGGCTCAATTTGGGTAAGATTTCAGGAACAGGATGACCTTTTTTCTGATCACCTATAGGGTCTAGCTCCTTGAGGATGACTGGATGAAGAGGACAAAGGGCCAACAGATGACCTCTAAGTCATAAGACTTTAAAGCCTATTTCCCTCCCTATTTGCCCCCCACACCACCACCATGGGTGTGAAGAGTATACCCTGCAGCACAGAAAGGGGCAGCCGTGCTCCAAGTGGAGGGACACATGCTAAATTCCATACTCACAGAACAAGCCCATCAGAACAGTTACTGACACTGAAATACTGTGTGCTTGATCACTTCCTACAGTCCAGCCTGTTTGTAAATATACAAACCTCTTAGTGTATTTAAAGTGATTCAGTTTACTTAAACATAATAAACAACTTTTTCACATTCAGCCTAAGGTAGGGTTTCATGGTAGTTTTTTCAGTGATTCAGTATTCCTGGATCTAATGCTGAGTGATTAATTACCTCCACTCTTCTTCATATGGGTATTGTTGGTGCAAATCAATATGTAGAAGCAATTTTGAGTTCTTTTAAGAAGAGAAATGTCAAATACCTAAAAGAAGTATGAATAATTGCTACCATTTTTTTGTTTCATCTTGATTTGATTTTCATGAGCATCCTGTTTCAAGGGATCAATGCTTTAAAAAAAAAAAAAGTTAGAGGAATGGGAAGGTCCCAAAGGGAGGTTGTGGTGTGGTAGTAATTTGAGCAGGAAAAGGTCCTTCTGCTCATGCTCACTGTCTTTGTTTTTATTTTCCGTTTCTCTATCTTTATGAAAGATGAAGGTCTTCTATTGTCCCAGCGGGGGGGAAAAAAATGGAATTATGTGTCACAACATATTTAAGAGTTTTCACATACATTTTACAATATGATTGCAATTTTAACAATTATACCTGTTTGTCCCTCTCTGGAATGTGGAAATTTAACATGGGTATGATGCTGGAGCACATGCCTACCACCCCACTCTAATGAATGCTTAAAGTTTGCCAGTGAGGAAGGAAGTAAGAATTCACAACTTTCACACAAAACAATGGAAATTTTACCAATGGAATAGAATTAGACTGACCTAATGCTTCTTAATAGCCTAGATTTTCCCTGAGGAGCTAAAACATTTGCAAGGATCATCTCACTGGATTCCACAAGGTTTCTCTGGAATTTTAGCCACATGTGTATTACTCTGTGGAATGTTCCCACCGAAAAGTGAAACAGCCAAACAAGTAGGGAAGCAGATTTAGAAAAGTGGGAAAGTAATGCATTAGGCTTTTTATTTAGGTAGAAATTTAGGACACTATATTAGGATGCTGTTCATATTAGCATGCTAATTATATTTAGGATGCTATTTATTTTAAGTTATTTTGGGTGATGAACTGACACAAAGTGAGAAAGAGAAGAACACTATGGGAAAACCGCCCTGTAAGTCTCTGGGTAGCTACATACTCAACTAAGGAAGTAAGTACTTAAAGGAAATTAGTAAAAGGAAAGTTCCAAGCATTGTGTCAACACTGACATTTGTTCACTCTCCAAGAGCCAGAGTGAATTGTATTTATTTCACAGAGCTGATTCTATTCTCATTTTTCACACGTTAAAAAATACTGTTTTCACAAAATGACAAGTGTTTTCAAACCAGATCAGAGAAAATGAAGAAAGTCATGGCTTTGAAATACATTGTCTGACAGATGTTGAAGGCCTATTCCAAAGGAAGTATATAACAGGCAGGCCTGTGCCCCTGTGCTCTGCACACCTACAGGCCGCACACTTCAGGAGATGTCAGTAAAATACCAATAAGGAATAAGTAATCCATGTATATTCAAAGCCATGTTTTTCCTGTATTATAAAATTATTTGTAACCAGCTGGAAGATTTCTTTGGGAGCTTGTTTTGTTACCAGTTGATACAAGAAGCCATTTCCCTCCCCCACAACCCCATCCCACCTCCAAATCTAGCAGGGAAGAATGTCTGCATGGTTTCCTGCCATCCAAGAGACACTCCCTGTATCCAGTTGACAATATAAATAGCTTGACTTTTCACATAAATAGACATTATTAGAAGAAATGCTGTTTGTGGAAAAAGAGCTGTGGATGCTATACTGCATGGTGTTCTATGTTCTAGTGCTTCCCACCATTGTTAACCCACACTCAGTGGCCTCCAAACACTTCTCATCAAACAACTCAGAAATAGTTGCAAAGCACACACCTGATGAAAGACTTATATCCAGAATTTACAAAGAATATCTACAACCTAATAGTAAGAAGACAAACAAAAAGTGGGCAAAAATTTGAACAGACATTTATCCAAAGATATACAAATGTCTAATAAGCACAAAAAAAGATGCTTAACATTATTAGCCATTAGAGAAATGCAAATTAACATTACAGTGAAATACCATTTCATGCATACTAGCATGGCAATAATAAATGACAGGTAATAACGTACGTTGGAGAGGATGTGAAGAAATGAGAACTTGGCACATTGCTGGTGGAATTGTAAAATGGTGCAGCTAGGTTGTAAAACAATTTGGCAGTGTCTCCAAAAGTTAAACATAAAACTTTCACATGATCCAGCAATTCCACTTCTAGGTATACACCCAAAAGAAATGAAAACATGTGCACAACAAATACTTGTGCACAAGTGTTCACAGCAGCATGATTCCTAACAACCCAAACTGGAAACAATCCAAATGTCCATTAACTGATGAATGGATAGAAGTAATGTAGTATAGCTGTCCAATGGAACAGTATTCAATAATAAAAAGAAACAAACTACTGACACGTGCTATGTCATGGACAAATATCATTATCATCCAAGACGAAAGAACTTAGATGCAAGAGACCACATATTGTAAAATTACATTTCAAATGCCCAAAAAAGGAAAATCTATGGAGATAGAAACTAGATTATTGGTTGCCTGGGACTGGAGGCAGGAACTGGGTAGGTGTGGGGGAGGGGGGTTAACTATAAATGGGTCTGAGCAATCACATTGGGGGAATGAAAATATTCTAAAACTTATTTATAGTGATGATTGCACCTCTTGGTAAAGTTACTAAAATTCACTGAATTGAACACTTGAAATGGATGAATACTATGATATAAAAATTACACTTCAATAAAGCTGTTAGAAGATAGACGAGGAGGGAAAGGAGGAGGAGGAAGAAAAAAGAAGAGGAAGTGTACAACTCTTGTCATGAATTACATTCACAACAATATGCAACCATCACCCCCATCTATTTACAAAACTTGTTCATCATCCCAGACAGAAACTCTGTACCCATTAAGCAATAAATCCTCATCCTCTTCTCCTTCAGCTCCTGGTAAACTCTAATGTACTTTACATCTCTATGAATTTGCATATTTTAGATATTTCATGTGAGTGAAATCATAAAATATTTGTACTTTTGTAACTGGCTTATTTCACTTAACATAGTGCTTTCAAAATTCATCCATGTTGTGACATGAATCAGCATTTTGTTCATTTTTCTGGCTGAATAATGTCCCATTGCATGTATATACCAGATTGTATCCATCCTTTCATCTGTCTATTCTTATGCCCATACCACATTGTTTTAATTACCGTAGCTTTGTAGTAAGTTTTGATTTCAGAATGTGTACTTCTTCAAACTTTGTTCTTCTTTTTCAAGATTGTTTTGGCCAATAAGAACCCCTTAAAATTTCATGTGAATTTGAAGACTGGCTTTTACATTTATTAAAAAAAAGTGTCATAATTTTGTTTGGAATTACAATCTGTAGATCACATTGGGTAGTATTGATACAATTTTGTCTTCCAATCCATGACATGGAGATGTATTTCCATTTATTAGGGCCTCTTCTTTCAGATATATTTTATAGCGTTCAGTGTATAAGTCCTTTACTTCCTTCGTTAAATTTATTCCCAGTTATTTCCTTCTTTCAGTTGCTACTGTAAATGGAATTGTTTTCTTAATTTCCATTCACATTGTTCATTACTGAAATATAACAAAATAAGTGATTTTTGGTGTCTTACTCTTGTACCCAGCAGTTTTGCTGAGTTTATTATGTCTTGGAAATTTCTTGTGGATTCTTGGGACTTTCTATGTATAGGATCATGTCATCTTTGAAAAGAGATACTTTTACTTCCTCCTTTCCAAAATGGACATCTTTTATTTCTTTTTCTTGCCTAATTGCTCTGGCTACAATTCCCAGGACAATATTGTATAGTAGAAGTGGAAATTGGCATCCTTGTCTTGTTCCTGACCTTAGGGAGAAAGGAAATTTTCTGCCTTTCATCAATGAATATATGTTAGCTCTGGGCTTTTCATAGATGTCCTTTATCATGTTAAAGAAGTTCCCTTCTATGCCTAATTTGTTGAAAGAGCATTGAATTTTGTCAAATGCCTCTTCTGAATCAATTGAGATCATCATGTGAATTTTTTTCTTTTGTCCTATTAATGTGAGGTATTACATTTTTTTATTTTCTTATGTTGAACCACCCTTGAATTCCTGGAATAAACCCCACTTAGTCATAATGAATAATCCTTTTAATATGATGTTGATTTTGTTTGCTAGTATTTTGTTGAGAATTTTTGCATCTATTTTCATAAGGCATTTTGGTATATAGTTTTCCTTTCTTGTTATGTTTTTATCGGGCTTTGTAATCAGAACAGTACTGGAATCATGAGTTAGGAAGTGTTCCATCCTTTTATATTTTTTTTGGAAAAGATTGAGAAGGATTAATGTTCATTATTCTTTAAATGTTTGGTATAATTCACCAGTGAAGCCATCTGGTCTTGTACTTGTCTTTGTTGGGTGGTTTTTGATTACTTATTGAAACTCTTTACTTGTTATAAGCCTGTTGAAATTTTCTATTTATACTTGAGTCAATTTAGGTAATTTTTGTCTTTCTAGAAATGTTTCCATTTCACCTGGGTCATCTAATTTGTTGGCAGACATAATAATTTAAAGAAAAACAGAAGAAAGAAACAGAAGAAATACTTGAAATAATGTCTGAGATTTTTATAAAATTAATGCTACACAACAAACCACAGATAAGGAAGCTCAGAGAACACTAAGCAGAATAAATAGGAAAAATTCTAAACCTCAGCATATCATATTCAAATTGGAGAAAATCGAAGAGAATCTAGAAAGAAGCCAGAGGAAAAAATTACCTTACTTGTAGATGAACAAGGACAAGAATTACATCATAGTTTTCTTCAGGAACTGTGAACACACAAAAAGAATGGAGTGAAATAAAATGTTGAATTTTTTTAAAAACCAAAAACAGAATTAAGAATTCAGGGAAATTATCCTTCAAACATGAAAAAGAAATAAAGTCTTTCTCATAAAAACAAAAATTGAGGGAATTGGCTGTCAGTAGACATTCCTTGCAAGAATGTTAAAAGAAGTTCTTCATAGAGAAGTAAAATGATATAGGTCATAAACTCAGGTCTACACAAAGAAAGTAAGAGTGTTGGAGAAGGAATCTATAAAGCAAAATAAATATGAAGGTAAAATCTTAGTTTTCTTATTCTAAATTAGTAGCTCAAACCGATTAAACACTTAAAACTCAACAATGAGAAAATGGACAATGCAGTTGAAAAAATGAGTAAATGATCTGAACAGACACCTCACTAAAGAAGATATACAGATCGCATTAGGGAATTTCACATTAAACAACAATGGTATGGTACCACACACCTGCTAGAAGGGCTAAAATCCCAAACACCAGCAATGTCAAATGCTTGTGAGGATGTGGAGCAACAGGAACTCTCATTAATTGTTAATGGGAATGTAAAATGGTACAGTCACATTGGAAGACAGTTTGGCAGTTTCTTGCAAAAATAAATATAGACTTACCATGTGATCCAGTTATTTCACTCCTAGATATTTACCTAAATGAGCTGAAAACTTATATCCACACACAGACACACACACATCTCTGCACATGAATGTTAATGGCAGCTTTCTTCAAAATTACCAAAAATTGTAATCAACCAAGAAGTCCTTCCTTATTGAATGAATCAATCAATAAATTGGTATATCCATTCAATTGAGTATTATTCAGCAATAAAATAAAATTAAATATTGAGCCACAAAAAGTCATGGAGGAACCTTAAATACATGTTTCTAAGTAAAAGAAGCCAGCCTGTAAAGGATACATACCGTATGATTCCAAATATATAACATTCTGGAAAAGACAAGCTTATAGAGATAATAAAAAGGTCAGTGGTTGCCAGGGTTTCTGGGGAGGGATGAATAGGTGGAGCACAGGGTTTTTGTTAGGACAGTGAAACTATTCTGTATGAAACTGCAATGATGTATATACATCATTACACATTCTTCAAAACCCACAGAATATACAACACAAAGAGTGAATCCAGACAGGAGAGGAGAAGATGGCGGAGGAGTAAGACACGGAGATCACCTTCCTCCCATAGATACATCAGAAATACATCTACACGTGGAACTGCTCCTATAGAACACCCACTGAACGCTGGCAGAAGAACTCAGACCTCCCAAAAGGCAAGAAACTCCCACATATGCCTGGGTAGGGCAAAAAAAAAAGAAAAAACAGAGACAAAAGATAGGGACGGAACCTGCACCAGTGGGAGGGAGCTGTGAAGGAGGAAAGGTTTCCACACACGAGGAAGCCCCTTCGCGAGCGGAGACTGCGAGTGGCAGAGGGGGGAAGCTTCGGAGCCGTGGAGGACAGCGCAGCCACAGGGGTGCAGAGGGCAAAGCGGAGAGATTCCTGCACAGAGGATAGGTGCCGACCAGCACTCACCAGTCCAAGAGGCTTGTCTGCTCACCCGCCGGGGCGGGCGGGGCTGGGAGCTGAGGCTTGGGCTTCGGTCGGATCGCAGGGAGAGGACTGGGGTTGGCGGCGTGAACACAGCCTGAAGGGGTTAGTGCACCACAACTAGCTGGGAGGGAGTCCCGGAAAAGGTCTGGAGCTGCCGAAGAGGCAAGAGACTCTTTCTTGCCTCTTTGTTTCCTGGTGCGCGAGGAGAGGGGATTAAGAGCTCTGCTTAAAGGAGCTCCAGAGACGGACGCTAGCCGCAGCTATCAGCGCGGACCCAAGAGATGGACATGAGACGCTAAGGCTGCTGCTGCCACCACCAAGAAGCCTGTGTGCAAGCACAGGTTACTATCCACACTGCCCCTCCCGGGAGCCTGTGCAGCCCACCACTCCCAGGGTCCCGTGATCCAGGGACAACTTCCCCGGGAGAACGCACGGCGCGCCTCAGGCTGGTGCAATGTTACGCTGGCCTCTGCCGCCGCAGGCTCGCCCCGCAACCTACCCCTCTCACCCCCCAGCCTAAGTGAGCCAGAGCCCCCAAATCGGCTGCTCCTTTAACCCCGTCCTGTCTGAGGGAAGAACAGATGCCCTCAGGCGACCTACACGCAGAGGCGGGTCCAAATCCAAAGCTGAACCCCAGGAGCTGTGCGAACAAAGAAGAGAAAGGGAAATTTCTTCCAGCAGCCTCAGAAGCAGCGGATTAAAGCTCCACAATCAACTTGATGTACCCTGCAATTGTGAAATGCATGAATAGACAACGAATCATCCCAAATTGAGGAGGTGGGCTTTGGGAGCAGGATATATTATTTTTTCCCCTTTTCCACTTTTTGTGAGTGTGTATGCGTATGCTTCTGTGTGAGATTTTGTCTGTATAGCTTTGCTTTCACCATTTGTCCTAGGGGTCTGTCCGTCCGTTTCTTTTTTTTTTTACTTTAAAAAATTTTTGTTCTTAATAATTGTTTTTTATTTTTATATTTTAATAATTTTATTTTATTCTACCTTTATTTTATATTAATTTATTTTATCCTCTTTCTTTCTTTCTATCTATTTTTTCTCCCTTTTATTCTGAGCCATGTGGATGAAAGGCTCTTGGTGCTCCAGCCATGCCTCAGGGCTGTGCCTCTGAGGTGGGAGAGCCAAATTCAGGACACTGATCCACAAGAGACCTCCCAGCTCCACGTAATACCAAATGGTGAAAATCTCCCAGAGATCTCCAACTCAACACCAAGACCCAGCTTCACTCAACGACCAGCAAGCTACAGTGCTGGACACCCTATGCCAAACAACTAGCAAGACAGGAACACATCCCCATCCATTAGCAGACAGGCTGCCTAAAATCATAATAAGGTCACAGACACCCCAAAACACACCACCAGACGTGGACATGCCCACCAGAAAGACAAGGTCCAGCCACATTCACGAGAACACAGGCACTAGTCCCCTCCACCAGGAAGCCTACACAACCCACTGAACCAACATTAGCCACTGGGGACAGATACCAAAAACAACAGGAACTACGAACCTGCAGCCTGCAAAAAGGAGACCCCAAACACAGAAAGATAAGCAAAATTAGAAGACAGAAAAACACACAGCAGATGAAGGAGCAAGGTAAAAACACACCAGACCTAACAAATGAAGAGGAAATATGCAGTCTACTTGAAAAAGAGCTCAGAATAATGATAGTAAAGATGATCCAAAATCTTGGAAATAGAATAGAGAAAATGCAAGAAACATTTAACAAGGACCTAGAAGAACTAAAGAGGAAACAAGCAATGATGTACAACACAATAAATGAAATTTAAAATACTCTAGATGGGATCAGTAGCAGAAAAACTGAGGCAGAAGAACGGATAAGTGACCGGGAAGATAAAATAGTGGAAATAACTACTGCAGAGCAGAATAAAGAAAAAAGAATGAAGAGAACTGAGGACAGTCTCAGAGACCTCTGGGACAACATTAAACACATCAACTTTCGAATTATAGGGGTCCCAGTAGAAGAAGAGAAAAAGAAATGGACCGAGAAAATATTTGAAGAGATTATAGTTGAAAACTTCCCTAACATGGGAAAGGAAATAGTTAATCAAGTCCTGGAAGCACAGAGTCCCATACAGGATAAATCCAAGGAGAAACATGCCAAGACACATATTAATCAAACAATCAAAAATTAAATATAAAGAAAACATATTAGAAACAGCAAGGGAAAAATACAAATAACACACAAGGAAATCCCCATAAGGTTAAAGCTGATCTTTCAGCAGAAACGCTGCAAGCCAGAAGGGAGTGGCAGGACATATTTAAAGTGATGAAGGAGAAAAACCTACAACCAAGATTACTCTACCAAGCAAGGATCTCATTCAGATTTGATGGAGAAATTAAAACCTTTACAGACAAGCAAAAGCTGAGAGAATTCAGCACCACCAAACCAGCTTTACAACAAATGCTAAAGGAACTTCTCTAGGCAAGAAACACAAGAGGAGGAAAACACCTACAATAACAAACACAAAACGTTTGAGAAAATGGGATTAGGAACTTACATATCAATAATTACCTTAAATGTAAATGGATTAAATGCTCCCACCAAAAGACACAGACTGGCTGAATGGATACAAAAACAAGACCCATATATATGCTGTCTACAAGAGACCCACTTCAGACCTAGACACACATACAGACTGAAAGTGAGGGGATGGAAAAAGATATTCCATGCAAATGGAAATCAAAAGAAAGCTGGAGTAGCAATTCTCATATCAGACAAAATAGACTTTAAAATAAAGACTATTACAAGAGACAAAGAAGGACACTATATAATGATCAAGGGATCGATCCAAGAAGAAGATATAACAACTGTAAATATTTATGCACCCAACATAGGAGCACCTCAATACATAAGGCAAATACTAAGAGCCATAAAAGGGGAAATCGACAGTAACACAATCATATTATGGGACTTTAACACCCCACTTTCACCAATGGACAGATCATCCAAAATGAAAATAAATAAGGAAACACAAGCTTTAAATGATAAATTAAACAAGATGGACTTAATTGATCTTTATAGGACATTCCACCTAAAAACAACAGAATACACATTTTTCTCAAGTGCTCATGGAACATTCTCCAGGGTAGATCATATCTTGGGTCACAAATCAAACCTTGGTAAATTTAAGAAAATTGAAATCGTATCAAGTATCTTTTCCGACCACAACACTATGAGACTATATATCAATTACAGGAAAAGAGCTGTAAAAAATACAAACACATGGAGGCTACACAATACACTACTTAATAACGAAGTGATCACTGAAGAAATCAAAGGGGAAATCAAAAAATACCCAGAAACAAATGACAATGGAGACACGACGACCCTAAACCTATGGGATGCAGCAAAAGCAGTTCTAAGAGGGAAGTTTATAGCAATACAATCCTACCTTAAGAAACAGGAAACATCTCAAATGAACAACCTAACCTTGCACCTAAAGCAATTAGAGAAAGAAGAACAAAAATACCCCAAAGTTAGCAGAAGGAAAGAAATCATAAAGATCAGATCAGAAATAAATGAAAAAGAAATGAAGGAAACAATAGCAAAAATCAATGAAACTAAAAGCTGGTTCTTTGAGAAGATAAACAAAATTGATAAACCATTAGCCAGACTCATCAAGAAAAAAAGGGAGAAGACTGTAATCAATAGAATTAGAAATGAAAAAGGAGAAGTAACATCTGACACTGCACAAATACAAACGATCCTGAGAGATTACTACAAGCAACTCTATGCCAATAAAATGGACAAGCTGTAAGAAATGGACAAATTCTTAGAAATGCACAACCTGCTGCGACTGAATCAGGAACAAATAGAAAATATGAACAGACCAATCACAAGCACTGAAATTGAAACTGTGATTAAAAATCTTCCAACAAACAAAAGCCCAGGACCAGATGGCTTCACAGGCTAATTCTATCAAACATTTAGAGAAGAGCTAACACATATCCTTCTCAAACACTTCCGAAATATTGCAGAGGGAGGAACACTCACCAACTTATCCTACGAGGCCACCATCACCCTGATACCAAAACCAGACAAAGATGTCACAAATAAAGAAAACTACAGGCCAATATCACTGATGAACATAGATGCAAAAATCCTCAACAAAATACTAGCAAACAGAATCCAACAGCACATTAAAAGGATTATACACCGTGATCAAGTGGGGTTTATTCCAGGAATGCAAGGATTCTTCAATATACGCAAATCAATCAATGTGATACACCATATTAACAAATTGAAGGAAAAAAAACATATGATCATCTCAATAGATGCAGAGAAAGCTTTCGACAAAATTCAACACTCATTTATGATAAAAGCCCTGCAGAAAGTAGGCCTAGAGGGAATTTACTTCAACATAATAAAGGCCATATATGACAAACCCACAGCCAACATTGTCCTCAATGGTGAAAAACTGAAACCATTTCCACTAAGGAACAAGACAAGGTTGCCCACTCTCACCACTATTATTCAACATAGTTTTGGAAGTGTTAGCCACAGCAATCAAAGAAGTAAAAGAAATAAAAGGAATCCAAATCGGAAAAGAAGAAGTAAAACTGTCACTGTTTGCAGATGACATGATACTATACATAGAGAATCCTAAAGATGCTACCAGAAAACTACTAGAGCTAATCAATGAATTTGGTAAAGTAGCAGGATACAAAATTAATGCACAGAAATCTCTTGCATTCCTATATACTAATGATGAAAAATCTGAAAGTGAAATTAAGAAAACACTCCCAATTACCATTGCAACAAAAAGAATAAAATATCTAGGAATAAACCTACCTAAGGAGACAAAAGACCTGTATGCAGAAAATTATAAGACACTGATGAAAGAAATTAAAGATGATACATATAGATGGAGAGATATACCATGTTCTTGGATTGGAAGAATCAACAATGTGAAAATGACTATACTACCTAAAGTAACCTACAGATTCAATGCAATCCCTATAAAACTACCACTGGCATTTTTCACAGAACTAGAACAAAAAATTTCACAATTTGTATGGAAATACAAAAGACCCCGAATAGCCAAAGCAATCTTGAGAACGAAAAATGGAGCTGGAGGAATCAGGCTCCCTGACTTCAGACTGTACTACAAAGCTACAGTAATCAAGACAGTATGGTACTGGCACAAAAACAGAAATATAGATCAATGGAACAGGGTAGAAAGCCCAGAGATAAACCCACGCACATATGGCCACCTTATCTTTGATAAAGGAGGCAAGCATATACAGTGGAGAAAAGACAGCCTCTTCAATAAGTGGTGCTGGGAAAACTGGACAGCTACATGTAAAAGAATGAAATTAGAACACTCCCTAACACCATACACAAAAATAAACTCAAAATGGATTAAAGACCTAAGTGTAAGGCCAGACACTATCAAAATCTTAAAGGAAAACATAGACAGAACACTCTATGACATAAATCACAGCAAGATCCTTTTTGACCCACCTCCTAGAGAAATGGAAATAAAAACAAAAATAAACAAATGGGACCTAATGAAACTTAAAAGCTTTTGCACAGCAAAGGAAACCATAAACAAGACCAAAAGACAACCCTCAGAATGGGAGAAAATATTTGCAAATGAAGCAACTGACAAAGGATTAATCTCCAAAATTTACAAGCAGCTCATGCAGCTCAATAACAAAAAAACAAACAACCCAATCCAAAAATGGGCAGAAGACCTAAATAGACATTTCTCCAAAGAAGATATACAGATTGCCAACAAACACATGAAAGAATGCTCAACAACATTAATCATTAGAGAAATGCAAATCAAAACTACAATGAGATATCATCTCACACCGGTCAGAATGGCCATCATCAAAAAATCTAGAAACAATAAATGCTGGAGAGGGTGTGGAGAAAAGGGAACACTCTTGCACTGTTGATGGGAATGTAAATTGATACAGCCACTATGGAGAACAGTATGGAGGTTCCTTAAAAAACTAAAGATAGAACTACCATACGACCCAGCAATCCCACTACTGGGCATATACCCTGAGAAAACCATAATTCAAAAAGAGTCATGTACCAAAATGTTCATTGCAGCTCTATTTACAATAGCCAGGACATGGAAGCAACCTAAGTGTCCATCGACAGATGAATAGATAAAGAAGATGTGGCACATATATACAATGGAATATTACTCAGCCATAAAAAAAACGAAATTGAGTTATTTGTAGTGAGGTGGATCGAATTAGAGTCTGTCATACAGAGTGAAGTAAGTCAGAAAGAGAAAAACAAATACAGTATGCTAACACATATGTATGGAATCTAAGGAAAAAAAAAAAGGGCATGAAGAACCTAGTGGCAAGATGCGAATAAAGACACAGACCTACTAGAGAATGTGCTTGAGGATATGGCGAGGGAGAAAAGTAAGATGTGACAAAGTGAGAGAGTGGCATGGACATAATATACACTACCAAACGTAAAATAGATAGCTAGTGGGAAGCAAACGCATAACACAGGGAGATCAGCTCGGTGCTTTGTGACCACCTAGAAGGGTGGGATAGCGAGGGTGGGAGGGAGGGAGATGCAAGAGGGAAGAGATATGGGAACATATGTATATGTATAACTGATTCACTTTGTTATAAAGCAGAAACTAACACACCATTGTAAAGCAATTATACTCCAATAAAGATGTTAAAAAAAAAGACTGAATCCAATGTAAACTAGGAATTTAGTTAATAATAATGTATCAATAAATAAATAAATAAATAAATGTAATCTCATAGATGTTCATTTTATTTTTGGTTAGTTTCATTCTAAGTAAATAATAATACTAATGTATCAATTTTGAGTCATCAATTGTAACAAATGTACCACAATAATGCAAGCTGTCAATAATAGGAGAAATCGTCTGGGGTTTAAGGGAACTCTTTGTACTTTCTGAACAATTTTTCTATAAACTTAGAATACTCTAAAAATAAAGTTTATTTAAAATAATAGTCCTTTTATTCAAAAGAAATAACAACACTAATATTTACACCAGGAAAATTGGACCTGTTGACCCAAAGCTTTGGCCGTTTAACAACTTTGTCCCAAACTTCAACAATCTGTACCCTACCTCTGGAAGTTACAATGAGAATTATGGGACTCCATGTGCATAGTTTGAAGACTCCTGAATAGTGACCTCTTCGGGTCTTACCTATACCAATACCCCATGACTAGTTTTTTTCTTGTCTCACGATGAAATAGGGACCAAAAGAGAAATGTTAGCTTTATTAAATCTGAACTCAATAATAGCTGTATTTATAACCTAGACACGAGCCAGTCTAGCCCACCTTCTTCACTATGGGGATATTTCAGTGGTTCTATTGTTAATAGAGCCTTTAAAAAATGCAAAATACTCATTTCAAAACGATTTGATGAAATTGCAAATCCTTAGCTTAAACAGCATCTTTCTTCCTTATCATCCATTTTCCTGAAATGCAGACGGCAGGTGTCCTCATTTGTATGTGCTGCACCAACAACATCCTTTGAAGCGGGCGGTGGGGGGGGGGGGGTGTCTCACAAACTGACTGCAGTCTTGAAATAGATGTGGAATCTACTGATGCAGCACACAGGGGACTGTCACAGGAAATCCTGATCAAACGGGAATGTGAGCTCCAGAATTCCTGATTCTGTTCATTACAACCACTCAAGTCTGTCAAACTCTAAAGCAGGAAGTGAACGCTGTGTCTAGAGATATTCATGTTGACCAAACGGCGGGGGCTTCAGAGGCAGAACCAAGTCATCCCAATGATATTTTAACACAGGTAAAGCTGTTTCTATCTAGTCATTGGGTCTGCACAAATTTGAGAATGGATTCTTAAATTACATCTGGGTTTCTCTAATTAATGTATGGCTTACTTTCTGAGTAAGCCAGAAAGTAAGTCTGGCCAGGCTTTCTGGTTGCCTGTCCAGGTGAGAAAGGTTAATTATAGTAGGACAAGGTAGACTAAATTGAAACCTAAAAATGTATCTGCTTTGTAAGTAACATAGGGATAGATGTTGGGGGTATGAGCTTTAGAAGCTGGTAATAAGGGAACATCCAGCCAGATGCAGAACCAAAAACTAAAATTTCCAGAAACAAGTCACATTCCCGGCAAACAATCATCACAGCATTTAAAGTCCAGAAATAGGTCATTTGGGAGAGATCAGGCTGGGAGGCAGCATAAAGCAAGCAAGAAGGAAGTCCATCAGCAGCCATCTGTGTTCTGTCCTCAGAGGAGGTCCTGGGATGTGTGTGTGTGTGTGTGTGTGTGTGTGTGTGTGTGTGTGTTGGATAGTAGGAAAAAGAAGGGGGCTCAGTTTGAAAGAATAAGAGCCGACATTATTCTTGAAGGTATTATGCAGGCAAAGGACAGAAGCAGAGGATATAACAGCGGTGTCCAGAAACTCACGGAGAAGCTTTGTTCTAATACCAGGGCTTTGACCGCAAAGAGCACAGTTCCTAGCACACAACCAGAGCAGAACCACACCAAGACTGACCAGCAGTGAAATTACCCTCAGGTGCAAGACTGACACTTGGACCTGGGTCAGAGCTGGTCTCACTGGTCAAATGAACCTCTCCCTCCTTGGAGAAAAGAAAGCTATAGGAGAAGAAAAGACAAATAGATGATACATTCATTCATTCATTCATTCAACATGTAATTATTGAATACTTACTCAATGCATGTAAGTATACAGGAAAGAAAAGAGCTGCATATACAGAGGAAAAAAAACACATGTCTCCACCCTCAGGCAGCTTGCATCAGCATATCACTGGCCTTTAGGATAAAACAGTGAACCTCTTTTTTTCTAGGACGTTTGCTTTATTCATCCAAGGTCCTAACTCATTCCTCCAGAACTAAGCATCATGAAGAAGCATCCTTAAGAAATCACCCTTGGTGAAGTGTGTGCCTTAGTTCACAAAGTAGTGAAATACAACAGTTTAAAAACATTTACCACTTTAAGTAGCAGCTGTTAGGATGTCCAGCAGGGAGTATCAATCCTTATTCGACTTTTTAGTGTCGATCCGATCATTATTTATTGAGAAACCTATTACATGTAAGGCACCATTATAGGTTCTTGGTCTGCATCAGTGAACAAAACAGACATCCTGGAGCTGACATGGCATAGAAGAGACACCATAAACATAATAAACAACTACGTTATTATAGTGTATTATAAGATGGTAAATTCTATGGAAAAAATAGATAAGTGAAAGGGATCAGGAAAACAATGGATCACATTCTTCAATCCCACTCCTGGGCATACATCCAGAGAAAACTATAATTTGAAAAAATACATGGGCCCTAACGTTCATTGCAGCACTATTTACAATAGCCAAGACACGGAAGCAACCTAAATGTCCACTGACAGAGGAATGGATAAAGGTGTGGTGTATATATATATACAATGGAATGTTATTCAGTCACAAAAAAAAAATGAAATAATGTCATTTGCAGCAACATGGATGGACCTAGCAATCATCATACTAAGTGAAATAAGTCAGACAAAGACAAATATCATATGATATTGCTTATATGTGGAATCTAAAACAAAGATACAAATGATACAAATGAACTTATTTACAAAACAGAAATAGACCCACAGACATAGAAAACAAACTTATGGTTACCAAAGGGGAAGAGGGGGGAGGGATAAATTAGGAGGTTGGGATTAACATATACACAGTATTATATATAAAATAGATAACCAACAAGGACCTACTGTATAGCACAGGTAACTATACTCAGTATTTTGTAATAACTTATAAGGGAAAAGAATCTGAAAAAGAATATATATTTGTGTATATATATACGCATATATATATAACTTAATCACTTTGCTGTACACCTGAAACTAACATTATAAATCTACTATACTTCAATTAAAAAAAAAAAAACAGTGGATCACAGTGAAGGTAGATTACAGGTTTAATTAAGGGGCTCAAGAAATTGAGGAAATCTCACCTCATTGAGGAAGTGTCCTTTGGACAAAGATTTATATGAGCAGTGGAAGACATAATAATGCAGTTATCTAGAGAAAGAGCATTCCAGGGGAGGGAACAACCAGTTCAAAGGTCCTGTGGTGAAGAAGTTCCTGGAGTGTTAGAAATGTAGTGGGAGCCCAGTGTGGCCAGAGGGAGATGAGTGAGGGAGAGTAGCAGAGTAGCAGTGGATGAGAGGAGACAGGTAGTACAAGCGAGGTACAGAGCATGTCAGAACTTAACAGGCCAATGAAAAGACTTAAGCTTATTAGATGGGAAATGGGGAACCTTTGCAGGTTATGATCAAATAGGTGAAATAATCTGATTTATGTTTTTATAACAAACATTTATAGCTTTATCCAATCCTTTGGGCCCTCTGGTGCACCCCTCCCCTGACTTCTGAGTGTTTTTCCTTCTCACAAACTCACCTCTGGTTTTTCACTGGAGAATTGTCCTTGGACTACTGAGGCCTTGACTCCAGGACAGAGGAAAGAAGTGCCTGAGGATCTATATCTCCCTGGGTAGCCTGGAACTTGTAATTAATTAGTGCTCAGTACCTTTCCTTCAAGATAGACAAACTCTAATGGATAAATGAATTCCAGAGCACCCCTGCTCTGGATCAGGCTATGGCTGAAACTTTGTCACAATCACACCCTTCCTTACCCTCTCTTCGTTCCCTTATTTGTTTCTCTGGGGAGCTTTTCCTTAAATAACCAAAGTGTTCCTGAATTGTTATCCTGTAGTCTGCTTTAGGGTAACTGACCTAAGACAGTTTTCAAAGGATATTCAGGCTGAGTCAACTACAGGGGCAAGGGAAGAAGTAGGGAGTCCTTTTAGTGGGTACTGCCATAATCCAAGGTCCAGGCAGTGGACAGGGAGAAGTGTACACAGTCTGGATATGTTTTGATCCAGCACATCAAAGACATGCTGATGGATTAGAGGTGGATCATGAGAAGAAGAAAGAAGGTTCTTGGCTGAGTTTCTGGAGGATAAATTTGCTATCCCCTGAGATAAAGAAGGTTGCTATGGAGCAGGTTGAGTGAGGCAGAACAGGAGTTTGTTTTTTGACATATTATGTTTCAGTGTCTAACAGACAATCTAGAAAATCTGTTGTAGGTAGTTGGCTATTGTCAGGTGGGGCTCTCCAGGATGCAGACAGTGAGACAGAGTTGGGAGTCCACAAAGTTTATTGGAAGCAACACTTGCTATAATTAAAGAGGGAAGAAGCAGGATTTAGCAAGGAGAAGTACAGATTACGACGCAGATCTGACAAGTCTTGGCCAAGCCAGCAGAGTGCTCTGGAGTTGTTTGCCAGTTAGAGAATTCCCACGTTGGGCAGAAATGGCCAGGCCTACATAACCTTACTGTCTTTAGTCATTGGCTGGGGACTGGCTCTGGAGAGCATGGCTTCAGCTCAAATAATGCAGCAGATCTTGAAAGGGCAGAAGCTGGAGGCTAACGACCAACTGTACTCCTTCAGGTTAAAGGGTAGTTCTTTCCTGAAGGGAGATGTGAGTGGTCCATGGTGCAGCATAAGATAAAGGCCTGGAATTCAGGAATGTGGTCTAGGATGGAGATGTAAATTTGCCCATCACATGCATGTAGATAGTATAAAAGGCCATAAAATGAAATTCTGACCGTAAGCAGAGTTTAGATAGAGAAGAAGACAAAGGACTGAGTTTGGTACAAGCAAAAGCAAGAGTTTAGAGAAAAGAAGAAGAACCAGCAGAAAAGACTGAAGAAAAGTAGCTCATGAGCCAGAAGAAAAGCCAAGGAAATGTTGGCCGTCTTAGAAGGCAAGTGAGGAGAGCATATCAAACGCTGCTCATGGTCACCTGAGATGAGGACTGAGAACTGGTCAAAGGAGGTCACCCTTGACCTTGATAAGAGTCTTTTCTATAAGGAAGTAGAGGAGGCAAGAGGTTAGTGACAGAGCATACAGACAACTATTTTGAGAAATGTGATCTAAGTGGGGCAGAGAAAAAGAGTGGTAGTTAGCTGG
The DNA here is from genome assembly GCF_028021215.1 of Eschrichtius robustus. Classification (NCBI taxonomy): domain Eukaryota; kingdom Metazoa; phylum Chordata; class Mammalia; order Artiodactyla; family Eschrichtiidae; genus Eschrichtius; species Eschrichtius robustus. The sequence goes on along the minus strand of NC_090824.1, from coordinate 151,825,971 downwards.
GCAAATGGGTCAAGAAAAATTGACTTGGGTTGTTGGTTTTTTCAGGATGAGAGAGGTATCAGCATATTTTGATACTTGAAAGGTGGGGATTCTACTTCCTTCAGTAAATAATGTTTTCACTTAACAAGAAATGCTTGTGAATGGAAATGAAGTGTGTGTTGGCACCTAGTACTGTGTTTAAACCTCTGGAGAAAAGCTCAGTAGTTGTGTTGGTATATTTCGTAAGAGCTGTGGGCCCCCTCCCCCCCACCATTCAAAGCCAGTCTCCCAGAAGAATCACCCAGTTCGATATTTTCAAGCCTGCATCTACACATTTTGCATGCTAGAGTCAATCTCTTAGCTTAACCATTCTGAGAATGACATCTGGAGCCAGGGAACACTGGAGGCTCCCATGCTGTACATTTCCAGTCAGGCTGAGTGACACTATACACTAGTTTAAGTGCCACTTGGTGCTGTAAATATCTGATAAAATGAAAGGCAGAAGGAGGACTATATCTGGCGGTGTGGAAAATGAAAGAAAAAAAAAATCCCTTGATTAAAATTCAGCACCTTTCACCTTCCACTGAGCTACTAAGTACCTTTAGGTTTCAGCCCATCATGGAAATACAAAGTCCTTCAAACAAAGTCATTTAGGCTGGATGTTGGAAAGATTATTATCCACCCAAGAAACTGAGTGGCAGGAAGAACAAAATGCAAACAATGGGAAGAATTCAAAGGGCTCTGGAGGCCCCATGTCTCCATGAGAGGATGCTTAACAGTGTCCCTGTGCTGTTATCAGCAGAAGGCAGTACCCTAACCCCAGAGGGCATGGCTCATGTACAGAAAAATATATGCCCAGGAGTTCAAGATCAATGACTCAGTAATCATCTTTCACAATTATTTCCAGTTCCAGAAGCACCTGGATTTCCTTGCAGCCCAGTTAATACCTACTAAACAGGTTGGGACCTGCTCAGAGCCAGAGGGAAAAGGAGAAGGAAGGGAAGGAGAAGGGGGAGGGGAGGAGAAAATCTGCCCAATTTCTTCCACTCCCTCACTGCTGTTCCCCCAATCCTGAGGACTTCTTGAATCAGGAATGACAAATATCTGACATTTTTGCCATCACCCTACTACTGACCCCTTCATTACCACCATGTATGCACATAGACCGAAGACAAATACAATCAACCACCATCTTCTTCACTGAAACCTTGGAAATCTCCTTGGCACATCACTCCTAAAGGGTTTCTGCCATGTCTCCAAACCCTTTCCTCCTTTCTATGGTTACTATGGCTACCCTAGCCCAGGCCCACCTTGGCTTCTCTGCCTTGTCTCCTTCAAGTACTACCTCATGACCATAAAAGCATTTTATCTAAAAAGTCAGTACCACCATGTCACCTCCCTGTTGAACATCCTTTCATCCTACCATCTAATAGGATCAAGTTCCAGATCCCAAGCATGGCATACAAGACCCTCTACCCTAGTAAAGCCACAGCCCCTTCCCTTCCTGCTTCTACATCAAGTTACTGCCTTCACACACCTCTTCTCCACTCCATGCCTCTGCAGATACCTGAACCACCTCTCCTCCCACCCCACCTCCGCTTTGCTACTTAGGTCACCCTGACTAATGCTTCCTAAACCCTACAACACAATGGGAGGTCACTATCTCTATCACGACACCTACCCCATTGTATGATTATCCTGCTTAGGACCTGTCTCTCCCTTAGACTCTGGTGTCCCTGAGGTCAGGAACTGACTCTTTACATTTATGGTTCCAGTTCCTAAATTAGTGTTTGGCACATTGTAGGAAATTAATAATAATGATAACAGTGGGAGATTAATGCTGACAACAAGCCTACCAAGTATGTACTCTTAGTATTCTCATTACAAAGAAGAGGCAACTGTGTCCTTGAAAAATTGATAATTTGCTCAAGGTCAAGCTAGTGAGTTGGCTGCAGCAGTCAGGTTCCTGAAAACAGGCTTTTTCTCTATAAAATGATTATATTAGGATCTGCCTAAAGGCTGGGGTGTGGTGGTGCACAGGGGCTGCAGTAGGCTGGGTCCCCAGTGGAAACTCCTCCCCAGGCTCCTTCTGTGCCCTCCCTGAATCCTTGATGGTGAGTCACACCTTATCACAGGTGAGGAAATGCAGAGGTTCAGGGCCTTTCTGCACCACCCGCTTGAAACTACAGCCTGCTGTTGGAGTAGGTCATAGTTACCTAGAGACAAGACCCTGTGCTTTTCCCCTTCTACTGTGCTAGATTTAGGTGCCCAACTTGAGCACAATGTTGGATAGAACACATCTGAATTTTGATAATATCCTTGGCACCCAGATGTCCATCAGCCATGGATCGATCCATCAGGTAACTTTAATCATGTTTCATGGAAGGTATTTCAGACACCAAGACCTCATGAGCTCACACAGTAATGGCACGGACTCAAAAGGGTAACTCCAAAAGCCCTCCCCACTCACCTCTCTTGTCTCTTTTGATAATTCCCTCTCCTCCAGACCATGGAATTCACAGGAGCCACATACAAGTAAAGGAAAAAACTAATTTTCTCCATGGATTAACAAGAAGATGAAACTTCAGTTTAAAAAAATTTTTAAGTTATATTGAAATATAATTTAAGTACAAAAATCTTCACATGTTTAAAGTGTAAACTTTGGTAGGTTGTGATATATGTATACACGTGAAAAAATTGCTGCAATCAAGATAATGAACAGATCTGTTGCCTCCAAAAGTTTTCTTGCTCCCTTTTGTAACCCCTTTTTCTCCCTTCCCCTAGCCTCCACACATTTTCTTCCCACTACCTCTCATCCCGCCTCCCACAAGAAACTGCCACACTGTTTTCTAAAGTGGCTGCTTCATCTTAGATTGCAACCAACAGTATATAACAGTTCTAGTTGCTCCAATTCCCACCCACATTTGGTATGATTGGTTTCAATTTTTGCCGTTCTATTAGTTGTGTAATAGTAGCTCAATGTGTTTTTAATTCACATTTTCTAAGGATTAATGATGTTGAGCATCTTTCATGTGCTTATTTGCCATCCATATGTCTTTCTGAAGTATCTACTCAAATTTTTTGTCCATTTATTTTTTTTAATTAATTAATTTATTGGCTGCACTGGGTCTTAGTTGTGGCATGAGGGCTCTTAGATGTGGCATGTGGGATATATTTCCCTGACCAGGGATTGAACCCAGGACCCCTGCATTGGGAGCATGGAGTCTTAACCACTGGACCACCAGGGAAGTCCCGGTCCATTTATTTTTATTGATTTATTTGTTTTTATATTGAATTTCAAAAGTTCTTTATGTATTCTGGATACGAGTCCTTTATCAGATATATGCTTTGCCAATAATTTTCCCAGTCTGTGACTTGTCTTTTCATTCTCTTAACAGAATGCTTGCTTTAAACTGATAGTTCAATTCAAACACATTCTAAAAACTCTACATTTTTTATCACTCTCCCTACGGTTTATGTTTCAGTGTCATATTTTACATCTTTATTTGTATCCCTTTACTGTTTAATGTAGTTATAGTTGATTTTACAATTTTTGTCTTTTAACCTTTGTAGTAGCTTAAGTGGTTGATACAATATCTTTACTATATATTTACCTTTACCTTTAGTGAGATCTTGTCCTTCATGTATTTTCTTATTTCTTGTTATAGCCTTATCTTTTTTGCTTGGAGAAGTTCCTTTAACATTTCTTGTAAAGCCAGTGTAGTGGTAATGAACTCTTTTAATTTTTGCTTGTCTTTAAAATTCTTTATCTTTCTTTCAATTCTGAATAATAATGTTGCTGGGTCGAGTATCCCTCGTTGTAGGTTTTTTCTTTTCAGTACTTCAAATATATCATGCCACTCCCTTCTGGATTGCAAAGTTTCTACTGAAATTTCAGCTGATAGCCTTATAAGGTCCCCTTGTATGTGAATCTTTGTTTTTCTCTTGCTGCCTTTTAAATTCTCTCTTTATTTTTAACTTTTGCCATTTTATTTATGATATATCTTGGTGTGGGTGTCTTTGGGTTCATCTTATTTGGAACTTTTGTGTTTCCTGAACCTGCATATCTGTTTCCTACTTCACGTTAGGGAAATTTTCAGCCATAATTTTATCAAATATGTTTTCTGTCTTTTCTCTCTCTGTTCTCCTTCTAGGGCCCCTTTATAGGAATGTTAGTACACTTGATGTTGTCCCAGAGGTCCCTTGAACTATCCTCATTTTTTAATTCTTTTATTTATTATGTCGTTCTTATTCAGTGATTTTCACTATTCAGCCTTCCAGGCCACTTATATGTTGTTCTGTACCACCTAATCTGCTCTTAATTCCTTCTAGTGTATTTTTCATTTCAGTTATTATATTCTTCAGCTCTGATTGATTACTTTTTATATTTCCTAGTTCTTCATTGATGTGCTCACTGTGTTCTATTCTATTCCCAATTTTAGTGAGCATTTTTATGACTATTGCTTTTTACAAGGTAAAAATGTATTTACAAGGTAAATAACTTATCTTCATTTCATTAGGAGTTTTTTCTAGGGCTTTATCTTGTTCTTCCATTTGGAACATATTCTTCTGTCTTCTCATTTTGTTTGACTTTCTTTGTCCCAATGAAATTAGGTGAAACAGTCATATATCCTGGTCTTGATGGTGTGTCCTGTGTGGGAGCATCCCTATGCATTTTGTGTGTGCCTGGAGGCTTTGGTGGGAGAGCTGGATCTAAAGTGAGCAGGGACTGCATCTTCTCCTGGGGTGTACTGTCAGGCACTCCCTTGGATGGGGGTAGGGCTGGAGCCAGATTGACTACAGCCAGAGTTAGGTGCAAGCTGGGGCTTCTCCTTCATGCAATGGCAGTCACCACACTCTCAGGGCAAAGCCAAGGTCTAAGTAGCTGGACCTGCAGCACTGAGGGTAGGACAAGAGCCCAAGGGACTGAAGCAGGAGCCTGGTGCAAGCCCTGGCTTCTCCCAAGATTCAGTGTGATCACCACCTTGGTGGGGAGTGGGGCTGGAGCCAGAGCCTGGTGCAGACTGGGGGGCCAGACAGAGCACCTGGCAGTTTTCAGTTAGTTGCCTCTGTCTTGGGGTTGGAGCCGGCAAGTCTGTGCATGTGCTCTTCAAGAGCAGAGTCTCAGTTGCCTACAGAACTCTGGTAAGCCCCACTGGTTTTCAGACCAGCTCATTTTCCTGGTGCCCAACTCCAGGGCTGAGGTTTCCTAATGTGGGGCTCAAATCCCTCATTCCTTGAGAAGATCCCTGAGCCTGTGAAATCCTTCTTCTTTTCTGGGTCATCTGCCAGGGGTATGAGTCCCAATTAGATCATGTCTGCTCCCCTCCTGCCAGACTCTGTGTCATTCTTTCTTTATAACTTTGATTGTGGAAGAGCCATTCTGCTAGTCTTCGGTGATTCTCAGAGAGAAATACTCTATATGTTGTTATAGTTTTGATGTGTTTGTGGGGGGAAGTGGGATCAGAGTCTTACTACTCCTCCATCTTAATCCCACCTCCCTTTAACATTTCTTGTTAGGTCAATTTAATGGTGATAAGCTCCTTTAGATTTTGTTTGTTTGTGAAACTCTTGAATTCTTCTTAAATTCTGAACCATAACTTTACCAGGTAGAGTATTCTTGGTTATAGGTGTTTTTCTTTCAGCACTTTGACTATATCAGACAACTCCCTTCTGGTCTGCAGCATTTCTGCTGAAAAGTCAGCTGATAATCTTATGGGAGTTCCCTTGTATGTAATTAGTTTCTTTTCTCTTGCTGCTTTTAAGATTCTCTCTTTACTTTTTGACATTTTAATAATTATGTGTCTATTGAGGACTTCTTTGGGTTAATCTTGCTTAGAATTCTCTGTACCTCCTGGACCTGGATGCCTGTGTCCTTCCCCAGGTTAGGCAAGTTTTTAATTATTATTTCTTCAAATAAGCTATCTGCCCTTTCTCTCTCTCTTCTCCTTCTGAGAACCCTATAATGTGAATGTTAGTATGCTTGATATTATCCAAGATGTTCTTTAAACTATCCTCATTTTTCTCATTCTTTTTTTTTTTTCTATTCAGCTTGGGTGATTTCCACAATTTTGTCTTCCAGATTGCTGCTCCATTCTTCTATATCATCTAATCTACAGTTGATTCCCTCTAATGTATTTTTCATTTCAGCTATTGTATTCATCAGCACTGATTGGTTCTTTTTTATATTTTCTAACTCTTTGTTGAAATTCAGTGTTCATTCACTCATCTCCTAAGTTCCATGAGCATCTTTATGACAACCATCTTGAACTCTTTATCAGGTAGTTACTTACCTCCACTTTGTTTAGTTCTTTTTCTGAGGTTCTGTCTTGTTCTTTCATTTGGATTATATTCCTCTCTCTCTTCATTTTGCCTAATTCTCTGTGTTTATTTCTTTTATTAGGTAGGTCACTTATGTCTCTTGATCTTAGACAAGTGGTCCTATGTAGAAGATGTCCTATGGGGCACAGCATGCTTCCCTCTGGCCAACAGAGCCAGATGCTTCAGGAGTGTTCCCTATGTGGGCTGCATATGCCTTTCTGTTTTGTGGGGCCAACTGCTGTAGGCACACTGGTATGTGAGGCTGACCCTTGGCTTAGCTGGCTCAAGGCCCCACCTCACACAGTTCCTACAGGTGTGTTGGCAGGCAGGGCATGTCCCAGCACAGCTGGTTGTGAGGCCCAGTTGCACATGACAGATGAGGGCAAACTGTTGGGCAGGGCAGGCCCCCAGCATGGCTGGCTTTGAGGCCCAGTGGTGCAAGTCTGCTATGGACCCACTGGTCGGTGGGGTAGGCCTCCAGCATGGAATTTCTTTATGATCTCAATTTCCATTTGTTTGTTGCTAGTATATAGGAATACAATTATATTCTGTATATTGATCTTAATATCCTTTTCTTTTCTTTTTTTTTTTTTAATTAATTAATTTATTTATTTATTTTTGGCTGTGTTGGGTCTTCGTTTCTATGTTAGGGCTTTCTCTAGTTGCGGCAAGTGGGGGCCACTCTTCATTGCAGTGCATGGGCCTCTCACTATCGTGGCCTCTTTTGTTGCAGAGCACAGGCTCCAGGCACGCAGGCTCAGTAGTTGTGGCTCACGGGCCTAATTGCTCCATAGCATGTGGGATCCTCCCAGACCAGGGCTCGAACCCGTGTCCCCTGCATTGGCAGGCAGATTCTCAACCACTGCACCACCAGGGAAGCCCTAATATCCTTTTCTTATTCCTAATCTTAGAGGGGAAACATTTAGTCTTTAAACATAAGAATAATGTTAGCCAGAGGGTTTTAGTGGATGTCCTTTATCAGGTTTAGGAAGTTCCCCTCTACTCCTAATTTGCTGAGAGTTCTTATGAAGAATGGATGTTGGATTTTTTTCAAAATGCTTTATTTAATGTATTGAGATGATCATAAGCTTTTTCTTATTTATTTTAATAACATAATGAATGATATTCATTGATATTTTGCAATATTTAAACAACTCTGCATTCCCAGATAAACTCTACTTTATCCTGTGTATTATCCTTTTTATAAATTTTTGTATTTGACTTGATCAAACTCTTTTTAGAATTCATCCATATATTTCCATGAGGTATATTGGTTTATGGGTTTTTTTGTGGGGTTTTTTTTTTGTAATATCTTTATGTGACTTTTGTATCAGTGTAGTGCTAACCTCAAAGAATTAGTTGAAACATATTTCCTCCTCTTCAATTTTCTTTTAGAGTTTGTAAAGAATTGTTTCTTGGCTTCTTTTTCTTAAGTGCTTGGTAAAATTTACTAGTGAAATCACCTGGCCTGTAATTCTCTTTTGAGAAGGTAAAAATTTATATTATAAATTACATTTCTTTAGTAGATATAGAGCTATTCGTGAGTGATCATTGTTAGTTTATGACTTTAAAGGAAGTTGTCCACTTTATCTAAGTTGTCTGATTTATTATCATGAAACTGCTCGTAATGTTGTATTCACATGTTTTTAATGTCTGTAGAATCTGTTGTGATGTCACCAACATAATTCTTGATATTAGTAATTTGTGTCTTGATTTTTTTCTAACCAGTTTGGCTAGAGATTTATCAATTTTATTGATCTTCCCAAAGAATCAGATTTTATTTCAGTGACCAACTCAAAAGGTTTACTCTTTTCTATTTCACTGATTTCCACTTTGATATTTATTAAATCCTTTATTCTTATTAGTTGGGGTTTAATTTGCACATAGTTTTCCATTTTCTTAAGATAGAAGCTGATGACATTGGTTTGTCAAACATTATTCTCCTTGTCACAAACCCTACAGTAAATTATTATTTTTGCTTAAATTGTCAATTAACATTTAAAGTGATTTAAATAGTAAGAAAATGTCTTGTACAATATATTTACCCATTTAGTATCATTTTGATGCTCTTCATATTTTGTGTAGACCCATATTTCCAAGTGCTAAACTTTCTTTCTGCCAGAAAAATTTTTTAGCTTTCTTGTAGGACAGAAATGCTGGTGATTACTTCTTTTCCTTTAGTACATCTGAAAAAAATCTTTATTTTGCTTTTATTTTTGAAAGGTATATTCAATATACATGGAACTTTAGGTTGACAGTCTTTTCTTTCAGTTCTTTCAATGTTCTGTTCCACTATCTTCTCACTCACATTGTTTCTAACAAGGAATCTGGTGCCATCCTCATCCTTGTTCCTCTGTACATAAGGTATATTTTTCTCTGGCTGATTTTAAGATTTCTGTTTATCATGGGTTTTGAGAAACTTGATTATGGTTTGCCTTGTTGTAGTATTCTTCTTCTTATATCTTGTGGATTTACTGAGCTTCTTTATAGTTTTTATCAAACCTAGAACATATTCATCTATTACTTATTCAAGTATTTTTGTGTCCCCTCATCCTTCTTCAGGGAGTCCATTGACACATATATTAGACTGGCTGAAGTAGTCCCACAGCTTATTAAGGCTCTGTTAATATTTTGAAAACTAATTTCTATTTTTATTTTAGATAGTTTCCATTACTTTGTCTCAAATTCACTAATCTTTTCTTCAATATATCATCTGTCATTAATCCTACCCAATATGCTTCTTCTTAAACTTTGTAATTTTTATCTTTAGAATTTTGATTTGGGTCTTCTTTACATTCTTTCTGTACCTACTTAACATTTTGAACACATGAAATAAAGTCATAGTAACTATTTCAATGTTTTTCTCTGCTAATTCTGTGCCAGTTCTAGGTCATTTCTGATTGATTACTTTCCTCATTACAAATTCTGTTTTCCTGTTTCTTTGCATGCCTAGTAAACTTTCTTTGGATGATGGACTTTGAGTTTTACCTTGTTGAGTGCTGGATATTTTTGATTTCCCACAGATATTCTGAACTTTGATCTGAGATTTAGTTAAATTACCTTGAAATAGTTTCATCCTTTCTGGTCTTGCCTTTATGATATATTATGCAGTTTCTGCACATTGCTCAGTCTAAGGCCAATTATTCCCCATTACTAATGCAGGAACTTCCTGAGTTTTCTACCCAATGGCCTGTGATTTATGGGCTTTTCCAACCAAATAATGGGAATAGGCAATATCCCCAGCCCTGTGTGAACACCAGGCACGATTTTCTAGTCTTTTCAGATGTTTTGTTTGTTTGTTTCTCCCTGGGACCAGGTAGTTTTCCCACACACATGTGCTGATCAGTGTTCTGTGGAATGCTCCAAGGAAACTTGAATCTGCAGATATTCTAGTTTCTCTGGTGCTCTCTCCTCTCTGGTGCTCTGTCCTGCAAATCCTTGTCACTTTGTTCTCCTAGGACACTCAGCTACTTCTCCCCAGTTCAGGGTCAGCAAACTTTGCCCTAATGTCTCCCTCCTTGTCCCATGGCTTAGCTACTCTCCTAAAGCAATAAGGTGGAGGAAATTATGAGGCTGTCCATATTGGTTTCTGGCCTCTCAGTGATAACTGTCCTTCATTGCCTAATATCCAGTGTCTTCAAAATAATTTTACATATAGTTGTCCATTTATTTTTCATTGTTCCAGGTAGAAGGGAAGAAACTGTTCCCTGTTACTCCATTTTAGGAGAAGCTGAAGTCTGATTTCCCCATTTTTATTCAGCTAATTCATAATCTAAAGTTTGACTTTTCTACTACATAGAAAAAATTTCTCCCATTCAAGTTCTTAGACCCTGTCAATTACATCTAAGGACCACTTTGGTGTCTACGAACTCTAGTGTAAAAGGCGCTGCACAAGAAAAATCAAGCATCCTGTAGTAAAATTTCATCTTAGTTTTCATTAACCTCTAATTAAACCTTAACATTTCCTTCCATTATAAATGTATGCCACAAACCACAGTAGTATTAAGGCTCTGGTAACTTTGTCACAAATAAAAAATCACAGATATTTTCGTATCATCTTCTATTTTTACCCTGCTTTGGAAAGTGGAGACAGCCTGGAAATCATAAGCTATGGTCCCTGTCTCTCTCTCTTTCCCTGTCCCTTCCTCACATAGCAACATTGAAATATCCTAGAAGTGTCTTTCTGCCTTGTGCATTACCCAAATATTTGTTATATTTTGTCTAGTTCTATTCATGGATTGTACCATTGAAGCAATAGCATCAACACTCATTTCACATATGGGGAAAGCAAGACTCAGTGAGCTTAATCAAGGTCTCAGGACTGGTAACATGCAGAACACTTTCTAGTTCTGTCATCCAACCCAGTGGTTCTTCTACTCTACATTGTGTCTTCTATTTCTGTACCAGGGTTTAGCTTACAAATTAAAGTTGCTGCAAAATAACAAACTTAGCAATGAGCTTATGAGCATGAGAATGCTTTCCTACCACCAAGAGGTATCTGGAGTTAGGATCCTTTTGTTGTCTGTTTGCATAAAAACCTAAAATTATGGCTTACTAGACAATAGAATATCATTTATTTGGGCTTATATTAAACTAAATGTATAATAAATACTGAATTAAGTTCACATGAGCAATCTGTACTAGCTGCTCAATGTCTGAGAGGACTGGGAGAAAGCCATCAGGATGGAAGATGAAAATGCACATAAATTTAATATTATGTAACACTCAGTACTCTGACAAATTTGTCATTTTTTTTGAAAAATAACTGGAAAAAATCACATGTGCTTATAGAGACAATAAGAGTGAGCATTTTCTAATTCCTTCAAAAAGTACAGTATTTCTTATTGCAGTTTTGATATCTTTAATGATGAGGGGAGGTCGTATCATGCCATTGCCCCAATCAGCTTCTTAGAGTCAACATCAACACAAGAACATGCAGGTAATTTGAAAAGAAAAAGGCTTTGAGCAGTTGCCCTCAGAGCTACAACATTTAAACAGCTTGTTAAATGCTGATACATCAGCCTTTGTTGATCTGCGTGAGATTCTATGAAGAAGGAGTAAAAGCATTCTCTTTGAAAAAATGGCTCTAGAGTGAATATCTGTTAGAGAAAATCTATTTTCCTATAGACCTCTATCATCGACTCAGTGATGCATTTCTCAGAAAGAAACCCTCAAGTGCATGTGTCTGAAAACATCTGTGGGGATGAGTCCAAAGAGGTGGCCAGACTCAGAGCTCCCTGCAGGACCACAGGCTGATGACTGCCTTTCAGATCTTCAAAGCCTCTGGTCTCAGCAGGACTTTGCCAATCTAGGTTTTCTATGCTTCCCACTAGGCTTCCTGCTTCTCCATCACCCCTTCTAAAGCCATAGCAGTAGCTGCCAAGTCTGGTGACCCATGATGCCAGGCTGCCAGCTCCCAGCACTTAACTTCCCTCCAGCTCACTGGCTGGATTTATGATCCACTGCTGCTTACTAAGTTTGTCCCACTCTGGAAGCTTCTAAAGAAAGGGGCTTCTGGCTGAAGTAAAGAAGGGAATGGCAAAGAGTATTACTGAGCACCTACTGCAGATTTGGCAGTGGCTACAAGTGTTCATTAACTCTTCCATATTCACAGCACTGTGAAGTAGATATCATTCCAATGTTCCAGATGAGCAGCCTTTCTCTCAGGTAAGTTAAATAATTTGCAAAAGGCCACAGGAATAGTATGGTAAACTGGATCAAGGTCTGTCTTCCTCTAAAGACTATGTTCTTCCTGTGCCATGTGATAGTCACATGTGTAGCAGCATCTAAACTACCCAACAACTCCCGTAGAAATCAAGATCTTCATCTCCAGTGAGTGTCAGCAAGTAGTGTCTCCTACCATAGAAATTAAATCTTTGTTCTAGATCTGTGAAAAATGCCATTGGTAATTTGATAAGGATTGCATTGAATATAAATGATGCCATTTTCAGCAACATGGATGGACCTAGAGATTATCATACTAAGTGAAGTAAGTCAGACAGAGAAAGACACATATCATATATCACTCATATGTGGAATCTAATTTTTTAAAATGATATAAATGAACTTATTTACAAAACAGAAACAGACTCACATATTTTGAAAACAAACTTATGATTACCAAAGGTGAAATGTGGGGAGGAGTGATAAATTAGGAGTTTCAGAATAACATACACACTACTATGTATAGAATATATCATGGACCTACTGTATGGCACAGGGAACTCTACTCAATATTCTATAATAACCTATATGGGAAAAGAATCTGAAAAAGAATGAATATATGTATACTTAAAACTGAATCACTTTGCTATACACTTGAAACTAACAGAAAATTGTAAATCAACTATACTGCAATAAAATTTTAAGTATGTACGCATTTGCTGAATGATTCTCTTTGTTTTTCCTTTTCTTTTCTTTTTTTTTCGACCACACTGCGCAGCTTGTGGGATCTTAGTTCCCGACCACGGATTGAACATGGGCCCATGGCAGTGAGTGAAAGCATGGAGTCCTAACCACTGGACCACGAGGGAATTCCCTGCTCCAATAAAATTTTTTAAAAAAATTAAATCTGATCAACGAGTTGGAATGACTGAAGATATGAAAGGGTGAAAAAACTTGCTGGCTGCATCTTTAAAAACTTCAAGAATTATTAGAGGAGAATTTTTTAAAAACCCTATATAAATCAGAACGCTTAAAACTACCCTCATATGTCCATTAAGGAACACAGAAATCATGATTCCAAAATGTGATTTGATTCAATTTCAAAGCCTTCAATTAAAGGTAGAATTGATTCAAATGTTTGAACTACATGGTGCCTCACTTGACAACAGAAGAAGATTAGGACAAAAGGTCATCATCCAAATTTCTGCCACATTTTATTGTAGTTTGCCGCTTGCCCTAACTCTTCCTGTTATTGCTAGTGCTGGTTGCCCTGACCTTGACACCAGAGTGACCACTGTCCACAGGCTGAGTCCATGAGCCTGTTCAAATTAATAAGAAATTCATTTTAATGTATTTGTTATATTTGACTGGCAAAGGATGATCTCTATGTATGTAAGTTCTTCTGAAAAGCAAAATCCCTTTCAAGTAATAAAATGGAGTGTCTTATGATGGAAAAGATAAGGCAAATAATAACAATAACAATAATAATAATATTAATTTTATTATTATCCAATATAAAATTGAAAAAGGCAAAAAGCCAGTCTACAAAATTGCTCTCCTTCCCAGAGTATCTACCTTCTGGCCATTTCAAAAGATCCTATTACAGCCACGTCAAGCACAGGCCAAGCCCTGTCCCCACCTCATCCAATGCATTAGGAATTCTGCAAATGAGTGTTCTTGGTTCATAGGGGGTTTGATCACAGAACACTAGCTGTTGATCTTTGGATGCCTGCAGGCCTGCAATCTGTGCTATAAGTTTATCCCTCCTAGGAAAAAAAGGGGAGGAAGGATGAGACAACAGGATGAAACCAATACAAACAGCTGTAACAAGCTAATTGGACCCTTGTGGGCCACCAGCAGGCACAAAATTAAAACAAACAGAGCCTTGCATTGTGCCCTTTCAGGATTGAACCCATCCTGGGTCTATCAGCCTTTCCCCTGCCTCCTCCCCTCTCATCCCCATTTTAAAAGGACCTAATTATGGGTCTTTCTGAAGGATCACAAGTCAGTTTTTATCTAAAAAGAATAAGGTATTTTGCCTCTAAACTTGAGACACTGTTGGAAGTTGGTAATTAGTATGACTTGTTAATGGAGTTTGGCTGTGATTAAGTGGTGATTGAGTGCGAGTTTGGGGCCTGTCAGTGGCTATGCCTGGGAGGGTGAGAGATATTTAATGAGACACCTGTTGTGGGGGGCCCACTGGGGTTTGTTGCAGCTGACTGGCACTTGGATGCGGTGCGCTTGGTGCTGGGGGGCTTGGCTGAGCCTGGCAGGTGGTTGGCATCGCAGCAGAGCCTGCCACTCCCAGCAAGTCTGGCTGGCTGCACTTCCCAAGCTGAGCTGTCTGTCCAGGGCTGCAGTCACATGCTCCCATGTGATCTGGGCTGGCTGACTCTATGTTCTGACTCCCAAGAGGTGCTGCACCCACCCCGCAGGAGGAAGATCCCCAGGTGCCCAGGGACCCCTGTTCCCCACCACACACCAGACTAGGCATTGGGCATCCCTCCCCTCATCCAGCCTCTCCTGTCCCCTAGTGTACAGATGAGGAAACTGAGGCCAAGGCAGGTTAAAGAGTTTGCCCAAGTTCACACAGCCACCTCCAAGACCAGAAGCACTGTCCTCAGACACAGCTCCTCTCAAACTTTAAAAGGATCCCTGGGGAGCATGTTAAAATGCAGATCATGATTGAGTAGGTCCTGGGGGGACCACTTTCCTAAGAGCTTCCAAGCAGGACCCATACTCTGAATGCAAGCCTATAGGATACTTCCTTGTATTTGAGTCAAAGAGAACCCATAAAAGAGAAATGCATTACTGTGCTTTTCAATTTTATGATTAAGACTACATCATGCTTTTTAAGGAAGAGAGAGAAGGGGCACACATAGCACCACTTTACCTCTTCTATGCCCCCAGAGCCTGACATTAAAGGTGTTCAGGAACTCTCTACCTGAGTGGGCAGTGGGTGCAGCACAAAAATGTGGGGCAGACCTGAAAAATTACAGGCGGCCCAAGCTCTACACTAACCCATAAGCAGAACATTTCTGGGAGGGAAAAAGAGTCTCATCTTGGGGATGCTGCTCTTTAAGGTGTTGGGGATCCAGCTGCAACCATCCACCCTTACACCTGACCCTGCGCCCACCTGCAGGTGCCCTGTCCAAATCCACTTGACAAATATCACCCTTTCCAGGTCAGGGACCAGGGCCCTACGAGAAAACAGCCCTTTGTTCTTTCCTGACTGTTTTTTGGGGCTGAAGGTTGAGTCAAAACACATGTGGGAGGTCACGAATGCACCACAGCCACCTGGGCCCGGTTCAGCTTGGGTTCAGCTGGGGAGGCGGGGAGACACCAGGCCTCCACCAGACCTTCCCAGTGACTCAGATTACAATTCAGGTCACATTTTTCCAGACATTCAGATGAACCTTTTCTGAGCTCCACAAAAGACCCACAGCCTCCAGCTAAAGTTTGGGCTCAGCTGGATCAAGTTTGTTGAGTACAAATATACCTTAAGAGCAGAACAATCTGATGCCCCAGGTCCCAACACTAATATTAAAAACAGATAAAACTGCAGGGGTAATTCACAAAACAAAAATAAACAAACAAACACAAAAACAAAATACTTTGTCTTAAATTGCATAGATGATTGAGGGTAAAAATGATTTTGTTCTGATTATCCAGATAACCATCTCATTGCTTGGTTTCACTTGACTGAGGGAGACCTGGCCCGAGGGAAATACAATCTGATATCAAGTATACTTTCCTTGCATTCAAATGATCAGGGTGTTAATTTATTTTTCTAGAGGAATAAAATATTTAGCTGATGTACGTGAATTTTATTTCAAATTTGATAGAAAAATGTGTCATATTAGCCACAATTTGATCTAATAAAAGGCAAGACTAAAAGAATAATTTATTTAAAAACTTTTGTATGTATTAATATTTGCTTTTTTTTTTTTTTTACATTTATACCCACGACATCAGAATGTGAGGTGTTTATCAGGCTATTCACACATGACATTTCCAATAGAAAAGTATGCTTTAGATTTCTAGAAGGATATCAGAGCTTCAAATCAGTCTCTCACCAGGGATTCAGTACATTTTCTGGTGAACATGGGGATAAGGGACGGTCATATGCCAGAAACTTATAGGAGATGCAGATATGGCTTCTGGGAATCTTTTTTATAACTGTTAAAGTTTTCAAGTACCAAAAAAGTGCTACATCTCAAGGATCCCACATGAAAAAGGAATATGCAAAATGCTTTAAGATGGAGTGAATAAACAGCAGATCTGAAGGCAGATGGATTTCGGAGAGAGGCCCAATTCTGCCAAGTATGTGCTGTGTAGCCTTGGACCAGGGGCTTAACTTCTTTGGGCCTCAGTTTCTCTATTAATAATTTGGGAGCAGTCATATTATCTTGAAATATTGCTCTGATACTTGGGCATACGGGATGGAAAGTTCCTGGTATATGGCAGACACTGGATGAAACCTGAAGAGGATTTATGTTGATCACCGTCCCACATGGTGCAGCCCTTCACTGGTGAACATCTCCCAGGACCCAGCAGCTCAGAGGCATCCATTTAACTATTTCACACCACACAGGTAGACTCAGAAAAGCCCATCCAGGTATCATCCCCTCTCACCTGGTTAGCTTCTAATTAACAGGTCTCCTTGATTGACTCTAGTACATTCTCTCCAACATCTGTTGTTTACATAAAAGTCAGTGATCCTTTTCGAACGTAAGACCAAATCTCTGACTCAAATCTAACAGAATGACAGGCAAAGTTCTCCTACTGCCCAAAGTCCTGCCTGATCCCACCACTGTTACCCCCCGGCCTTACTTCCTCCCACTGACACCTGCTGGCTACCTCTGGCTCCCTCTGGCCAGCCTCCCTGAGTGCCACATTGGTCCCAACATGACAGGTTCAGCTCTCAGCGTTCCCGTACTTAGAAGGCTCTTTCCCTTGCTCTCTACCTGGGTCACCCCATCATCCCATCAGTTCTCTGCCCAAACCAGAGGGCCCTTCACAGACTATCCCATAGAAATTTGCAATTCACCCATTCCTCCCAGGCATGTCTTACCTCCTTACTTTGCTTTATTTTTTTTTAATTTTTATTTTATATTAGAGTATAATTGATTAACAATGTTGTGTTAGTTTCAGGTGTACAGCAAAATGATTCAGTTGTAAAATACATGTATGTAGTCTTTTTCAAATTCTTTTCCCATTTAGGTTATTACAGAATATTGAGCAGAGTTCCCTGTGCTATACAGTAGGTCCTTGTTGGTTATCTATTTTCAGTATACCTTGCTTTAATTCCTTCATAGCTCTGAACAACTCTAACACATCATATTTGGTTGTTCCTGAATGGTAATATCTTGATCCCTCCCATGAAGGTAAAGGCCTTGTTTGGTTCCTTGACGAATCCCAGATGCCTAGAAACATTACCTGGCACACCATAAACAGGTGGTATATAAATGGATAAATGAGTGAATAAATGAATGAATGAGTTCCTGACTAATAATAGGCCCTGGATGACTGTATGTTGGAATTGGTTCTTTTATTAAAGCCTGTCTCTCAGTAGGAATCAGCCTTTGGTAGGGCAGGGCCACATCTTTTGACTTCAGCATGTTCTAGTGGGAAAGGATCAGAAAAGACTCAGCCAGTGAGAAAAACTGAAGCCCAGAGGAGAAAACTAATCAGGGCAAGAGGAACTTGAACCCAGGGCCAGGCGTTCTAGCCTCAGCTTGCCATGGCTTTGTCCTTGCTGCCCCTTCACTGGGCCCACTGCCCCCTGAAGACTCCTGGGCAGAGAGTTAAGGTTCAAGAAGTATTGGCTGGTCACGACTGTCTGAAGCTGGCCCCTGTTTCTGTGAATGTTGAAGATTCCCTTACACATCTGACACGAGGAGCAAGGCCTTCTTTATTCCTCAGAGCAGAAGTAAAATGTGACAACCCTGGCGTAATTCCTAATAAAGCCCCTGGAAGAAAAAGCCACCATGTGCTGAGCCCTGCTGTTCTTTGGGCACCACCCAGTGGAAGCTTCTTGCCGACACTGGGATGCAATGGTTCAACAGAACCTCTTGAGACCATCTAGCCAGAAGGGTGATATTCTGGACATTCCAGGATGCCTCTTCTGGTGTTTGCCTCATGTAAGTTCCAAGTAGTAAGAGCCACAGGTCCTCAGGGAGCAGAGGCCAGAGACCCCAGGTGAGAGGACAAAGTTGCATGGAGGCCAGCCCAAATGGAGGGAAAATCCCCTGTATCTCCCCGTGGTAACTAGGCTCGGCCACTGGCAGAGTATGTGAAAGAGACAGGTCTCCTTAAGCATCCACCAAGCTTAATCACAGAACGAACTTGGAACCATGGCCAATGGGGCCTGAAAACATCCACAGAGGTAGGATACAAGAAAGGAAGGACCCCCACAGGCAGGTGGGTTAAGAACTGCAGGAGGCCCCCAAAATAGGGTCAACAGAATGTGGACAATGCAACAGGATGAGTCATATAGATGAGCCCTAACCAGAGACAGTGCTATCTATCCACTTGTAGCCTTGACTTGGAAATCCCACCCATCAGAATGCCACTGCACATCACTAAGTGTTCAGGGATGTGGGATTATGTTTAGGTTAACGGTATTATAACAAATCAGGTCTCTAATTCACATTCCAGAGTGTGGGTTTAGTCATTCTCAACTGATCATTCCGTTTTCATCCTAAAGTTCCCAACTGAAAAAACCTTCAGGCTATTATTTTCAAGGGCTCTGTGGGACTGATAGATATTTACTGATTTTATAATTAAGATCCCAGTGCATTGTCTGGAACTGGTAAAAACAAGAAATTTCAGGACATGGCCCTAAACAGGCTTATGTCTGTCAAGGTGTATATACATTGTACTAAAGCACAGAACAAGGTACAGTCACACCTTATTTTCTTGAGCTTTGCTTTGTTGCTCTTTGCAAATATTGCATTTTTTTACAAATTGAAAGTTTGTGGTAACCCTGCATTGAGCAAGTCTATCAGTTCCATTTTTCCAACAGCATTTGCTCACTTCATGTCTCTGTGTCATATTTTTGGTAATTCTTGCAGTATTTCAAATTTTTCATTATTTTTTTATTTGTTATGGTGATCTGTGATTGGTGATCTTTGATGTTACTACTACAACTTGCTGATGGCTCAGATGATGATTAGCATTTTTTAGCAAAAAATGTATCTATTAATTATCTATTAATTAATGCACTTTGTTTTAGACATAATGCTATTGCATACTTAATAGACTACAGTTTAGTATAAACATCAATTTTATATGCACTGGGAAACAAAAAAAATTTGTGTGACTCACTTTATTACGAAATGTGTTTTATTGTGTGTATCTCTGAGGTGTGCCTATACTAAGCCTCATGTATATTATCTAATTTAACCCTGAGTGGTAGACATGATTCTCTTGATTTTTACAGATAAGGAAAGTTGGAAAAAATCAGTGGCTGTATTCATCTGCTAAGGCTACCATAACAAATTACACCAGAGTGGGGGACTTAAACAACCGAAATATATTTTCTCACAGTTCTGGTAGCTAAAAGTCCAAGATCAAGGTGTTGGTAGATTTGGTTTCTTCTTAGGCCTCTCTCCTTGGTGTGCAGACAGCCGCCTTCTTTCTGTGTCCACACATGGCCCTTCCTCTGTGTGTACCCATCTCTGGTGTCTCTTTGTGTGTCCAGAGTTCCTCTTCTTTAAAGACACCAGTCAGGGCTTCCCTGGTGGCGCAGTGGTTGGGAGTCTGCCTGCCAATGCAGGGAACGCAGGTTCGGGCCCTGGTCTGGGAGGATCCCGCGTGCCACGGAGTAGCTGGGCCCATGAGCCACAAGTACTGAGCCTGCGCATCTAGACCCTGTGCTCCGCAACAAGAGAGGCCGTGACAGTGAGAGGCCCACGCACCGCGATGAGGAGTGGCCCCCGCTTGCCACAACTGGAGAGGGCCCTCGCACAGAAACGAAGACCCAACACAGCCAAAAATAAATAAATAAATAAATAAATAAATAAATAAATAAATAAATAAATAAATAAATAAATAAATAAATAAAATTCCTTTCCTAGAATTCAAGATCCTTCCTTATCTAGGCATTAAAAAAAAAAAAAAAGACACCAGTCAGATTGGGTTACGATGCACTCTAAAGGCCTCATTTTAACTTAATCGCCTCTTTAAAAGCCCTATCTGCAAGTACACTCACATTCACAGGCACTGATGGTTAGGCCTTCAACAGACGCATTTTTTGGGGGGACACAATTCAGACCACGACAGTGGCCACGTACTCTGGTTTGCCTGGGATACTCAGTGTAAGTTCATTGTCCCTGTGCAATTATTACATAACACCCCTTCGCTCTCATAACTGTCCATTTGAATGATCAACTTACTCAACTACAACAGCAGGATTCATAAAATATCTCAAGAAGAGGACAGACAGAGTTTCAACTCTGCTCTGTTCCCCAAATCTGCCTACACCCTCCTACCTCTTGAATACTTCCTTTGTACAATTCTGCGGCTGCCCCCAGGGAGCTGTGCTTATGGGCACTTTGCAGGATCTGAGAGAGGCACAGTGACTCAGCAGGCAACAGGCAGTATGCACGGCTGGCCTCAGCACAGCGTGGCTTCCCAACACCAATTTCAAAATGAAGCATAATTTGTTTGGATGAACATGGACAGATGGGTCCCCTTCTCCTTTCCCTCACTCCTCGCTTGGGTTTTGGCTGACCACGTTTTACTACCATTCTTCTGTTCCAAAATTAAGAACACTCTTTGATTCCAAAATTAAGAATGAAAGCAAGTGCCTATGTCCAGGAGGATGCCACGCGAGAACGTGAGGGATGTAGGTGGATGTTCCAGCCCAAGCCTTGCACCAGGCTTCTGCTGTTGTTTATTCCCCCCCTGCACCCACACCCCCAGAAGGGCCCAGAAGCATATGGCACTTCCCCCATCTCTCCAGCATCTTCCATGTCACAGGCAGCCAGACTCTTCTTTCCTGGGGTGCGTGTGCTGGCCCCCTCACTGGGACTTCTGCTCTATCATCTGACAGACTATGGGCTGAATATTGCTGGGCTCTGCCTCTGCTGGGAGCTAGCTTAGTCTTTTAACAGTCCATTCAGTAGAGAAGGAGAGATGGCTCCCTGTGACTGTGAACTTGATGGATTTGTCTGGAGAGGGAAGGAGGGGCAACTCTAGGAAAGTCAACAAATCCCATGGGTGAGCCAAACTTTGATTACTTGGCCCATGCTGTTCCAATTTATTACCATAAAGTGAAAATAATGACAACAGTTTCCATAGAGTGAGAGCCTGCCATGTGCTAGGCTTTGTGCCAAGATCTTTAAAACCAAATTTTAATCAAACCATGCAAACCTGGAAGGCTTATCGCAAAGGTAGTGAGCATCAAATTTGAACTCAGGTCTGTCTCTCCCTCTGTAACTCTTGCTGCCCATGGTACCTCTTTTGATCTTTTTTGCAATCATTGTTAAGACAAGATTCCTAAAATGCATTCCTAATGTCACTTTTGCCTTGAAAAGAAATCACGCCTCATTCATGTCTGTAGTAAAGCATTCCAAAATGCTTTCCAAAGAAAACTTCTACAAAATATTAATAAATCTTCTGCCTTCCTGACTTGACCCCCTCCTCAAACAAAGGGAGTTTTGTGGCCTTTTGTGTTAGAAATGATGGGTTGCTCAATTTCATTATTGTAGGTCTTTGCCAAGACTGGAATGTGTTGGTGCTAATTGTGAATTTCCATGCAGAGGGGGCAGCATGTAATGTTTCCCAGACTGAGTACCTTATGGAACCTTGACTCATTCTGAGAACCTCATGGGCCCAGTCACCTAGACAACATCCTCCTGGAAAAGCTGGCCTCTTAATGCCTCAAGTTTCCATCTGGACTTCCAGGCCCCATACGATCATGTTTCCCCGTTATTATTTAGCATGGACATTTTCTCTTCTAATAGGTAGTGGGTTACTTTCTACCCATACTAGGATCTTCCCCAAACCCCTGCCCTGACTCAAGTTCTCTCTCCTTATCATGCCACCCTCCATCTTTCCCCTACTTCAAGGCCAATGCTAAACCCTACAGACCTTCTCCTTAGCTATTCAACATCCCTTCTGCTGTAATTCATTCTAGCTACCCAATTAGCACCTGGCCTACAATCTAATTGTGTGCAAAACACAAATTAACACTAACCTGCTCCACCTTGAATGCTCCTTTTTAATGCTGAAATCATTCTGTGCCTACTAGCCTTACTTTATCAGCTAGATTGCAAGCTTCACATGGGACTTTTTTCCCCCCTTTATTTAAACCAACAGCACCTGTCTCTGAACTGGTGCCATGCTCCCCAGTCTGGCCATAACCTTCCTTTTTATTCCAGCTTTTTTGTAGAGTGAACAACTTGTCCCAGTTTTCCTGGGATTTGGCTGGTTTTAGCACTGAAATCCCACAAGCCAGGAACCCACCCAGTGCCAGCAAACAAAGATAGTTGGTCACCTATCTACTTGCCCTAGCATGGGTTAAGGTTTTGCATTCTATAAAATGCTCTCATCCCACGGTTGGCCTTTCAAGGCCAAGTTCAAATGCTTTTCTCTTATCAGACATTCCCTTATCACATTCCTTGTCATATGCCTCTCTCTTGAGGAGTCCAGCCAAGTCCCCTGACCTAGCATCTTAGCTAACCACACACTGATTCATGGTCTAGTTCTCAGCATAGCTGTCTCCCCTCTGGGTGATTCTTAAGGGAAAAGCCCTGTGATGCACATCCAAACATCCCTCCTATACCCAGCACAGTTCTTTACACCAGGGGTTCATCAAATGGGCAGAGTTTGCTGATGGATTGATTGGTTCTGATCCCAAGGCAGGCCCAATCTAGGGAAGGCTGAAGGCCAGGACAGAGAACAATGGAGAAATCTGGAGCTGACTGCACTCATTCCACTCCAGCTAAAAAACTCAGTAAATGACCCTAAAGTCTTCCAGGACAAAACACCCAGTTTTTCAGTGCAATGTAGAGGGCTGTCTATAACCCATTAGATGTGTGTTCATTTTTTTCTGGAGACAGACCCCAGGCTTTGCAGATTTATGTAGGTAGGAGTTTGTAGCAGTGCAGAATGCCTCCCAGGGATGGGAGATGGTTACCGCACAACTCTGCTAGGTCATTCAGAATAGTGATCATTTCATACCTTGCTCAGGAAATTGCAGAGGTCACATTTTTTTAATGAATATAAAGTCGAAAGGGAATTTTGACAAGTCGGATTCACCAAAGCCAAAGTAGGTCACCCTGATTTGAGCTGTCAATAAGGTGTTAGGGAAGACACTGGGAGATTAACACCCTTTCACGGTGACCCAGCTGTTCTCCTGAAGGTGATAACATGCAATCAGGCACAGGATGATGAACAAAAGTGAGGGGGTGGGAGGAGTGCCATGGGAAGCTTTCAGATCTAAGGAACTGGCAGAGCTCCTACTTATTTCTCCGTTTATTTTTTTTAAATCTAAGTAGCATTGTTTTCCAACCAACAGGTACAAGAAAGGAAGGCTTTCATTGAGTATTTTCCTCTTATTATATTACATTACCCTGATTTTTCAGGAAGCTGCTATACAAAAAGCAGCTCTCTCTAGGGAGAAAAACTCTCTCTCTCTCTGTCCCTATCTATTTATCTCTCTAAATATATATATATATATATATATATATATATATATATACACACACACATACATATGTATATATAAAATACATATTTATTTTAATTGCTTTTTATTGTTATTTTTATTATATTTATTATGTATTATATGTTTATTATTTAACTATATATACATATATAGAGACAGAAAGAGAGGTAGAGACCAGTGCCATGCAATTACAACCTGTCCCCTTACCAAGAAAAGTGCATGTGCCATGTTGGGAAAAGTCCAGACAGTTGCTGTACCCACACTGCTCATCTAATGTCAGTATTCCTCTGAAGTCACCAGTGAATTGAACTAAAGTCAACATGTTCAGTGGTCTGCCTTCTCATAGGCCAACTAAACAACTCATTAAGAGGAAGGACTTGTATTTCCAGGACCCTACTGTATTTTCTGGTCAAATGGAAGTACAGTAAATACAATAGACTCAAATGTCACTCTTACTGTTTGCATGAAAATAGACCCGGGTTTTGGCATGGACTTTCCAAATATTTAGCAATTCTGTGTATTCCAGAATTCAGTATTGGTGTTTCTCCAATTTTTAACATCTCTATCAATTCTTTAAACAGCTTGAAGTCTTCATGTATCTAGTGATGTCAGTGGTGAAATCAGAGTTTCCCTGTTCACACATCTGTCCTCCTAGAAAATAGTGATTTAACCCATCCCCATTCCCATTAAATTGTAGAGAGCTTATTCAGGCATTCTGAAGACTTGAAGTGGTCTAAAATGCCCTAAATGGACAATATGAAGCTTTTTTAAAAAATTTAATGTCAGGCAAAAAAGAATAGGGAAATACTGGAAAAGTAAAAAGAAAATAAGGCAAAAAATAGAATAAATAACACCAGCAGTAAATATACAGTGGTCTGTCTTCTGATTCTTCCTTCATGTTCTTCTTATAGCTCTTATCAATGTTTTACATGAACACTTATTAAATCAGATGGAATCTACATCTTCTCTTGAGCAAAGATGAAAACTCTGCTCTGGATCTCTAAAAATATTGATATAGTGCTTTAGTAAGTTTAACATTAGCTAGTATGAATAATTCTAAGCTATAAAATGAAGTAAATATCAATAAAAGCAAATTAGCATTTTTCAGTAGCAGGAGGAAGCGTATACAGAAGTTTCAAAAAACAAGTAGTCAAGAATGTTCTTGGAGTCTAGCCACTGGTTTTGTCCCAGGCTGGCTCTGTGAACATAAGCAATTCAGGCTGTCTCCTGGAGACTCGATTTCCACACAAGTACATTGATGGAATTAGACCAGGTGAACTTTAAGGTTCCTTATAACCCTAACAGTTCATCAGTCTATAAGGAAGAAAACAAATAGGAATCAGTTAATTAGAATTAATTAGGATATTATCTTCTTTGATAGATATCCAGTCTTAGAACTATAAAATTGTTTTTAATTATACAAGTAGTCAATGTTCATTGTAGAAAATAATATCAAGCTCACTCTGCCCCAAAAAGAAAAAATCCCTAAAATCCTAGCACCCAGAAATATCCATTCTCAATACTGTGATGTTTATCTTTCTGAATATATCCTATGCAAAATATAAATACACATAAACATGTAAATGAGATACTATATCTCAGTTTTGTGGTCTGTCACAAAGCTGGTGGCTATATTAATTGGTACAAATTTTCTAGGGATCACCTTGTCATTATGTATTGAAAGTCTTAGAAATGTATGTATCTTTTGATCAAGTAATGATACTGCTAACAGAGTAATGAGAAAAGTGTGCAGGATTTGAGAAGATGGCGGAAGAGTAAGACACGGAGATCACCTTCCTCCCCACAGATACATCAGAAATACATCTACACATGGAACTGCTCCTATAGAACACCTACTGAATGCTGGCAGAAGACCTCAGACCTCCCAAAAGGCAAGAAACTCCCCACGTACCTGGGTAGGGCAAAAGAAAGAAGAAAAAACAGAGACAAACAAATAGGGACGGGACCTGCACCAGTGGGAGGGAGCTGTGAAGGAGGAAAGGTTTCCACACACTAGGAAGCCCTTTCGTGGGCGGAGACTGCGGGTGGCGGAGAGGGGAAGCTTCGGAGCCACGGAGGAGAGTGCAGCAACAGGGGTGCGGAGGGCAAAGCGGAGAGATTCCCACACAGAGAATCGGTGCTGACCACTCACCAGCCCCAGAGGCTTGTCTGCTCACCCGCCAGGACGGGCGGGGGCTGGGAGCTGAAGCTCGGGCTTCGGTCAGATCTCAGGGAGAGGACTGGGGTTGGCGGTGTGAACACAGCCTGAAGGGGGCCTAGTGCACCACGGCTAGCTGGGAGGGAGTCCAGGAAAAAGTCTGGAGCTGCCGAAGAGACGAGAGACTTTTTCTTCCCTCTTTGTTTCCTGGTGCGTGAGGAGAGGGGGTTAAGAGCGCTGCTTAAAGGAGCTCCAGAGGCGGGTGCGAGCTGCGGCTATCAGCGTGGATCCCAGAGACGGGCATGAGACGCTAAGGCTGCTGCTGCGGCCACCCAGAGCCTGTGTGCGAGCACAGGTCACTATCTACACCTCCCCTCCCGGGAGCTTGTGCAGCCCACCACTGCCAGGGTCCCGTGATCTAGGGACAACTTCCCCAGGAGAACGCACGGCACGCATCAGGTTGGTGCAACATCACGCTGGAGTCTGACGCTGCAGGCTCACCCCGCATCCGTACCCCTCCCTCCCCCCGGCCTGAGTGAGCCAGAGCCGCCAAATCAGCTACTCCTTTAACCTCGTCCTGTCTGAGCAAAGAACAGACGCCCTCAGGCAACCTACACACAGAGGCGGGGCCAAATCCAAAGGTGAACCCCCGGAGCTGTGTGAACAAAGAAGAGAAAGGGAAATTTCTCCCAGCAGCCTCAGGAGCAGCGTATTAAATCTCCACAATCAATTTGATGTACCCTGCATCTGTGGAATACCTGAATAGACAAAGAATCACCCCAAATTGAGGAGGTGGACTCTGGGAGCAAGATATAATATTTTTTCCCCTTTTCCTCTTTTTGTGAGTGTGTATGTGTATGCTTCTGTGTGTGATTTTGTCCGTATAGCTTGGCTTTCGCCATTTGTCCTAGGGTTCTGTCTGTCCGGTTTTTTTCCTTCTTTTTTTTTTTTTTTTACTTCTTCAAATTTTTTTCTTAATAATTATTTTTTACTTTTTATTTTAATAAATTTATTTTATCTCATCTTTATTTATTTATCTGCTTTCTTTCTTTATTTTATTTATCTGCTTTCTTTCTTTCTTTCTATTTTTTCTCCCTTTTATTCTGAGGCGTGTGGATGAAAGGCTCTTGGTGCTCCAGCCAGGAGTCAGTGCTGTGCCTCTGAGGTGGGAGAGCCAACTTCAGGAAACTGATCCACAAGAGACCTCCCAGCTCCACATAATATCAAATGGCGAAAATCTCCCAGAGATCTCCATCTCAACGCCAAGATCCAGCTTCACTCAATGACCAGCAAGCTACAGTGCTGGACACCCTATGCCAAACAACTAGCAAGACAGGAACACAGCCCCATCCATTAGCAGAGAGGCTGCCTAAAATCATAATAAGACCACAGACACCCCAAAACACACCACCAGACGTGGACCTGCCCACCAGAAAGACAAGATCCAGCCTCATCCACCAGAACACAGGCACTAGTCCCCTCCACCAGGAAGCCTACACAACCCACTGAACCAACCTTAGCCACTGGGGACAGACACCAAAAACAACAGGAACTACGAACCTGCAGCCTGCAAAAAGGAGACCCCAAACACAGTAAGATAAGCAAAATGAGAAGACAGAAAAACACACAGCAGATGAAGGAGAAAGGTAAAAACACACCAGACCTAACAAATGAAGAGGAAATAGGCAGGCTACCTGAAAAAGAATTCAGAATAATGATAGTAAAGATGATCCAAGATCTTGGAAATAGAATAGAGAAAAAGCAAGAAACATTTAACAAGGACCTAGAAGAACTAAAGAGGAAACAAGCAATGATGAACAACACAATAAATGAAATTAAAAATACTCTAGAAGGGATCAATAGCAGAATAACTGAGGCAGAAAACGGATAAGTGACCGGAAAGATAAAATAGTGGAAATAACTACTGCAGAGCAGAATAAAGAAAAAAGAATGAAAAGAACTGAAGACAGTCTCAGAGACCTCTGGGACAACATTAAACGCACCAACATTCAAATTATAAGGGTCCCAGAGAAGAAGAGAAAAAGAAAGGGACTGAGAAAATATTTGAAGAGATTATAGTTGAAAACTTCCCAAATATGGGAAAGGAAATAGTTAATCAAGTCCAGGAAGCACAGAGAGTCCCATACAGGATAAATCCAAGGAAAAACACACCAAGACACATATTAATCAAACTATCAAAAATTAAATACAAAGAAAACATATTAAAAGCAGCAAGGGAAAAACAACAAATAACACACAAGGGAATCCCCATTAGGTTAACATCTGATCTTTCAGCAGAAACTGTTCAAGCCAGAAGGGAGTGGCAGGACATATTTAAAGTGTTGAAGGAGAAAAACCTACAACCAAGATTACTCTACCCAGCAAGGATCTCATTCAGATTTCATGGAGAAATTAAAACCTTTACAGACAAGGAAAAGCTGAGAGAGTTCAGCACCACCAAACCAGCTTTACAACACATGCTAAAGGAACTTCCCTAGGCAAGAAACACAAGAGAAGGAAAAGAACTACAATAACAAACCCAACACAATTAAGAAAATGGGAATACGAACATACATATCGATAATTACCTTAAATGTAAATGGATTAAATGCTCCAACCAAAAGACATAGACTGGCTAAATGGATACAAAAACAAGACCCATATATATGCTGTCTACAAGAGACCCACTTCAGACCTAGACACACATACAGACTGAAAGTGAGGGGATGGAAAAAGATATTCCATGCAAATGGAAATCAAAAGAAAGCTGGAGTAGCAATTCTCATATCAGACAAAATAGACTTTAAAATAAAGACTATTACAAGAGACAAAGAAGGACACTATATAATGATCAAGGGATCGATCCAAGAAGAAGATATAACAACTGTAAATATTTATGCACCCAACATAGGAGCACCTCAATACATAAGGCAAATACTAAGAGCCATAAAAGGGGAAATCGACAGTAACACAATCATATTATGGGACTTTAACACCCCACTTTCACCAATGGACAGATCATCCAAAATGAAAATAAATAAGGAAACACAAGCTTTAAATGATAAATTAAACAAGATGGACTTAATTGATATTTATAGGACATTCCACCTAAAAACAACAGAATACACATTTTTCTCAAGTGCTCATGGAACATTCTCCAGGATAGATCATATCTTGGGTCACAAATCAAGCCTTCGTACATTTAAGAAAATTGAAATTGTATCAAGTATCTTTTCCAACCACAACGCTATGAGACTAGATATCAATTATAGGAAAAGATCTGTAAAAAAATACAAACACATGGAGGCTACACAATACACTACTTAATAACGAAGTGATCACTGAAGAAATCAAAGACGAAATCAAAAATTACCTAGAAACAAATGACAATGGAGACACGATGACCCAAAACCTATGGGATGCAGTGAAAGCAGTTCTAAGAGGGAAGTTTATAGCAATACAATCCTACCTTAAGAAATAGGAAACATCTCAAATAAACGACCTAACCTTGCACCTAAAGCAATTAGAGAAAGAAGAACAAAAAAACCCCAAAGTTAGCAGAAGGAAAGAAATCATAAAGATCAGATCAGAAATAAATGAAAAGGAAATGAAGGAAATGATAGCAAAGATCAGTAAAACTAAAAGCTGGTTCTTTGAGAAGATAAACAAAATTGATAAACCATTAGCCAGACACATCAAGAAAAAAAGGGAGAAGACTCAAATCAATAGAATTAGAAATGAAAAAGGAGAAGTAACAACTGACACTGCAGAAATACAGAGGATCATGAGAGTTTACTACAAGCAACTCTATGCCAATAAAATGGACAACCTGGAAGAAATGGACAAATTCTTAGAAATTCACAACCTGCTGAGACTGAACCAGGAATAAATAGAAAATATGAACAGACCAATCACAAGCACTGAAATTGAAACTGTGATTAAAAATCTTCCAACAGGGGCTTCTCTGGTGGCGCAGTGGTTAGGAATCCACCTGCCAATGCAGGGGACACGGGTTCGTGCCCCGGTCCGGGAAGATCCCACATGCCATGGAGCGGCTAGGCCCGTGAGCCACAACTACTGAGCCTGCGCGTCTGAAGCCTGTGCTCCGCAATGGGAGAGGCTGAGACAGTGAGAGGCCCACGCACCATGATGAAGAGTGGCCCCCGCTGGCCGCAACTAGAGAAAGCCCTTGCACAGAAACAAAGACCCAACACAGCCAAAAGTAAATAAATAGACAAATAAATTAAAAAAGAAAAAATCTTCCAACAAACAGAAGCCCAGGACCAGATGGCTTCACAGGCGAATTCTATCAAACATTTAGAGAAGAGCTAACACCTATCCTTCTCAAACTCTTCCAAAATATAACAGAGGGAGGAACACTCCCAAACTCATTCTACAAGGCCACCGTCACCCTGATACCAAAACCAGACAAAGATGTCACATATAAAGAAAACTACAGGCCAGGATCACTGATGAACATAGATGCAAAAATCCTCAACAAAATACTAGCAAACAGAATCCAACAGCACATCAAAAGGATCGTACACCATGATCAAGTGGGGTGTATTCCAGGAATGCAAGGATTCTTCAATATACACAAATCAATCAACATGATACACCATATTAACAAATTGAAGGACAAAAACCATATGATCATCTCAATAGATGCAGAGAAAACTTTCAACAAAATTCAACACCCATTTATGATAAAAACCCTGCAGAAAGTAAGCATAGAGGGAACTTTCCTCAACATAATAAAGGCCATATATGACAAGCCCACAGCCAACATCGGCCTCAATGGTGAAAAACTGAAACCATTTCCACTAAGATCAGGAACAAGACAAGGTTGCCCACTCTCACCACTATTATTCAACATGGTTTTGGAAGTTTTAGTCAGAGCAATCAGAGAAGAAAAAGAAATAAAAGGAATCCAAATCAGAAAAGAAGAAGTAAAGCTGTCACTCTTTGCAGATGACATGATAATATACATAGAGAATCCTAAAGATGCTACCAGAAAACTCCTAGAGCTAATCAATGAATTTGGTAAAGTAGCAGGATACAAAATTAATGCACAGAAGTCTCTGGCATTCCTATACACAAATGATGAAAAATCTGAAAGTGAAATTAAGAAAACACTCCCATTTACCATTGCAACAAAAAGAATAAAATATCTAGGAATAAACCTACCTAAGGAGACAAAAGACCTGTATGCAGAAAATTATAAGACAATGATGAAAGAAATTAAAGATGATACAAATAGATGGAGAGATATGCCATGTTCTTGGATTGGAAGAATCAACATTGTGAAAATGACTCTACTACCCAAAGCAATCTACAGATTCAATGCAATCCCTATCAAACTACCACTGGCATTTTTCACAGAACTAGAACAAAAAAATTTCACAATTTGTATGGAAACACAAAAGAGCCTGAACAGCCAAAGCAATCTTGAGAATGAAAAATGGAGCTGGAGGAATCAGACTCCCTGACTTCAGACTATACTACAAAGCTACAGTAATCAAGAGAGTATGGTACTGGCACAAAAATAGAAATATAGATCAATGGAACAGGGTAGAAAGCCCAGAGATAAACCTATGCACATATGGTCACCTTATCTTTGATAAAAGAGGCAAGAATATACAACAGAGAAAAGACAGCCTCTTCAATAAGTGGTGCTGGGAAAACTGTACAAGTACATGTAAAAGTATGAAACTAGAACACTCCCTAACACCATACACAAAAATAAGCTCAAAATGGATTAAAGACCTAAATATAAGGCCAGACACTATCAAACCCTTAGAGGAAAATATAGGCAGAACATTCTATGACATAAATCACAGCAAGATACTTTTTGACCCACCTCCTAGAGAAATGGAAATAAAAACAAAAATAAACAAATGGGACCTAATGAAACTTAAAAGCTTTTACACAGCAAAGGAAACCATAAACAAGACCAAAAGACAACCCTCAGAATGGGAGAAATATTTCCAAATGAAGCAACTGACAAAAGATTAACCTCCAAGATTTACACGCAGCTCACACAGCTCAATAACAAAAAAACGAACAACCCAATCCAAAAATGGGCAGAAGACCTAAATAGACATTTCTCCAGAGAAGATATACAGATTACCAATAAACACATGAAAGAATGCTCAACATCATTAATCATTAGAGAAATGCAATCAAAACTACAATGAGATATCATCTCACACCGGTCGGAATGGCCATTATCAAAAAATCTAGAAACAATAAATGCTGGAGAGGGTGTGGAGAAAAGGGAACACTCTTGCACTGTTGGTGGGAATGTAAATTGATACAGACACTATGGAGAACAGTATGGAGGTTCCTTAAAAAGCTACAAATAGAAATACCATACGACCCAGCAATCCCACTACTGGGCATATACCCTGAGAAAACCATAATTCAAAAAGAATCATGTACCAAAATGTTCATTGCAGCTCTATTTACAATAGCCAGGACATGGAAGCAACCTAAGTGTCCATCAACAGATGAATGGATAAAGAAGATGTGGCACATATATACAATGGAATATTACTCAGCCATAAAAAGAAACGAAATTGAGTTATTTGTAGTGAGGTGGATGGACCTAGAGTCTGTCATACAGAGTGAAGTAAGTCAGAAAGAGAAAAACAAATACCATACGCTAACACATATATATGGAATCTAAGGAAAAAAAAAAGTCATCAAGAACCTAGGGGTAAGACAGGAATAAAGACGTAGACCTGCTAGAGAATGGACTTGAGGATATGGGGAGATGGAAGGGTAAGCTGGGACAAAGTGAGAGAGTGGCATGGACAAATATACACTACCAAACATAAAATAGATACCTAGTTGGAAGCAGCCGCATAGCACAGAGAGATCAGCTTGGTGGTCTGTGACCACCTAGAGTGGTGGGATGGGGAGGGTGGGAGGGAGGGAGACGCAAGAGGGAGGAGATATGGGAACATATGTATATGTATAACTGATTCACTTTGTTGTAAAGCAGAAACTAACACACCATTGTAAAGCAATTATACTCCAATAAACATGTTAAAAAAAACAAAAAAAAGAAGAAAGCAAGGAAGAAAAGAAGGAAACAATTTTCTTATCTCATTGTAATAAGGCAGTTTTCCTTAAAAAAAAAAAAAAAGGCTTAAACCTTAAATTCTCTTTCCTAATCAAAATGTGCTTTTCCATCTTTAGACTATTCCTCTTATATCCTGTATTATTCATGATGTTTAATTCTTGAAATAGCACATGGCTGAAAACAGAAGCTAACCCTCTTGTCCACTGTGAATTAAATCTTTTCCTAGGACCCGTCTACAATGTACAGTTTGGGGTTTGCCGACATAATTATTTTCTCTGAAATAAGTTCCAGCATTTTGCTTTTTCAATATATAGTTATACAATATATTGTTAACACAATATAGTTAATATAGTCAATATAGTAGATACAACTATAACACACATGATATGATGCCACTTTGGTGACTTTCTTCATCCATGTAATTCTGAAATTTGACAGTATATTTTTCATATTCTAATGAGCTGAGTATTACCTTTGCAAGGATAGAAAAATAAAATAAATTCATAATTTTAAAAAAAATGTATGTAAAAGGATGTTCACTACAGCATTGTTTAGAATCAGTTTTAAAAGATGAAAAAAAATCAGGATTCTGTTAGGAAATTTTATGGTACATTCTCACAATGGAGTATGATGCAGCCTTTAATAATGATAGATATAGACCAAAAACCACAGTTACAGAAAGATAGAGAAGATGAAAAGGCAGAGGGCTATGTACCAGATGAAGGAACAAGAAAAAACCCCAGAAAAACAACTAAATGAAGTGGAGATAGGCAACCTTCCAGAAAAAGAATTCAGAATAATGATAGTGAAGATGATCCAGGACCTCGGAATAAGAATGGAGGCAAAGATTGAGAAGATGCAAGAAATGATTAACAAAGACCTAGAAGAATTAAAGAACAAACAAACAGAGATGGCCAATACAATAACTGAAATGAAAACTACACTAGAAGGAATCAATAGCAGAATAACTGAGGCAGAAGAACGGATAAGTGACCTGGAAGACAGAATGGTGGAATTCACTGCTGCGGAACAGACTAAAGAAAAAAGAATGAAAAGAAATGAAGACAGCCTAAGAGACCTCTGGGACAACATTAAACGCAACAACATTCGCATTATAGGGGTCCCAGAAGGAGAAGAGAGAGAGAAAGGACCAGAGAAGATATTTGAAGAGATTATAGTCGAAAACTTCCCTAACATGGGAAAGGAAATAGCCACCCAAGTCCAGGAAGCGCAGAGAGTCCCATACAG
This sequence comes from Eschrichtius robustus, assembly GCF_028021215.1. Lineage (NCBI taxonomy): Eukaryota > Metazoa > Chordata > Mammalia > Artiodactyla > Eschrichtiidae > Eschrichtius > Eschrichtius robustus. The sequence goes on along the minus strand of NC_090824.1, from coordinate 151,791,837 downwards.
AATAAACCCAAGGAGAAACACGCCGAGACACATAGTAATCAAAGTGGCAAAAATTAAAGACAAAGAAAAATTATTGAAAGCAGCAAGGGAAAAATGACAAATAACATACAAGGGAACTCCCATAAGGTTAACAGCTGATTTCTCAGCAGAAACTCTGCAAGCCAGAAGGGAGTGGCATGATATACTTAAAGTGATGAAAGGGAAGAACCTACAACCAAGATTACTCTACCCGGCAAGGATCTCATTTAGATTTGATGGAGAAATCAAAAGCTTTACAGACAAGCAAAAGCTACGAGAATTCAGCACCACCAAACCAGCTCTACAACAAATGCTAAAGGAACTTCTCTAAGTGGGAAACACAAGAGAAGAAAAGGACCTACAAAAACAAACCCAAAACAACTAAGAAAATGGTCATAGGAACATACATATCGATAATTACCTTAAACGTGAATGGATTAAATGCCCCAACCAAAAGACATAGACTGGCTGAATGGATACAAAAACAAGACCCATATATATGCTGTCTACAAGAGACCCACTTTAGACCTAGGGACACATACAGACTGAAAGTGAGGGGATGGAAAAAGATATTCCATGCAAATGGAAATCAAAAGAAAGCTGGAGTAGCTATACTCATATCCGATAAAATAGACTTTAAAATAAAGAATGTTACAAGAGACAAGGAAGGACACTACATAATGATCCAGGGATCAATCCAAGAAGAAGATATAACAATTATAAATATATATGCACCCAACATAGGAGCACCTCAATACATAAGGCAACTGCTAACAGCTATAAAAGAGGAAATCGACAGTAACACAATAATAGTGGGGGACTTTAACACTTCACTTACACCAATGGACAGATCATCCAAAATGAAAATAAATAAGGAAACAGAAGCTTTAAATGACACAATAGACCAGATAGATTTAATTGATATATATAGGACATTCCATCCAAAAACAGCAGATTACACGTTCTTCTCAAGTGCGCACGGAACATTCTCCAGGATAGATCACATCTTGGGTCACAAATCAAACCTCAGTAAATTTAAGAAAATTGAAATCATATCAAGCATCTTTTCTGACCACAACGCTATGAGATTAGAAATGAATTACAGGGAAAAAAACGTAAAAAAGACAAACACATGGAGGCTAAACAATACGTTACTAAATAACCAAGAGATCACTGAAGAAATCAAAGAGGAAATCAAAAAATACCTAGAGACAAATGACAATGAAAACACGATGACCCAAAACCTATGGGATGCAGCAAAAGCGGTTCTAAGAGGGAAGTTTATAGCTATACAAGCCTACCTAAAGAAACAAGAAAAATGTCAAGTAAACAATCTAACCTTACACCTAAAGAAACTAGAGAAAGAAGAACAAACAAAACCCAAAGTTAGCAGAAAGAAAGAAATCATAAAGATCAGAGCAGAAATAAATGAAATAGAAACAAAGAAAACAATAGCAAAGATCAATAAAACTAAAAGTTGGTTCTTTGAGAAGATAAACAAAATTGATAAGCCATTAGCCAGACTCATCAAGAAAAAGAGGGAGACGACTCAAATCAATAAAATCAGAAATGAAAAAGGAGAAATTACAACAGACACCGCAGAAATACAAAGCATCCTAAGAGACTACTACAAGCAACTTTATGCCAATAAAATGGACAACCTGGAAGAAATGGACAAATTCTTAGAAAGGTATAACCTTCCAAGACTGAATCAGGAAGAAATAGAAAATATGAACAGACCAATCACAAGTAATGAAATTGAAACTGTGATTAAAAATCTTCCAACAAACAAAAGTCCAGGACCAGATGGCTTCACAGGTGAATTCTATCAAACATTTAGAGAAGAGCTAACACCCATCCTTCTCAAACTCTTCCAAAAAATTGCAGAGGAAGGAACACTCCCAAACTCATTCTATGAGGCCACCATCACCCTGATACCAAAACCAGACAAAGACACTACAAAAAAAGAAAATTACAGACCAATATCACTGATGAATATAGATGCAAAAATCCTCAACAAAATACTAGCAAACAGAATCCAACAACACATTAAAAGGATCATACACCACGATCAAGTGGGATTTATCCCAGGGATGCAAGGATTCTTCAATATACGCAAATCAATCAATGTGATACACCATATTAACAAATTGAAGAATAAAAACCATATGATCATCTCAATAGATGCAGAAAAAGCTTTTGACAAAATTCAACACCCATTTATGATAAAAACTCTCCAGAAAGTGGGCATAGAGGGAACCTACCTCAACATAATAAAGGCCATATATGACAAACCCACAGCAAACATCATTCTCAATGGTGAAAAACTGAAAGCATTTCCTCTAAGATCAGGAACGAGACAAGGATGTCCACTCTCACCACTATTATTCAACATAGTTCTGGAAGTCCTAGCCACGGCAATCAGAGAAGAAAAAGAAATAAAAGGAATACAAATTGGAAAAGAAGAAGTAAAACTGTCACTGTTTGCGGATGACATGATACTATACATAGAGAATCCTAAAACTGCCACCAGAAAACTGCTAGAGCTAATTAATGAATATGGTAAAGTTGCAGGATACAAAATTAATGCACAGAAATCTCTTGCATTCCTATACACTAATGATGAAAAATCTGAAAGAGAAATTATGGAAACACTCCCATTTACCATTGCAACAAAAAGAATAAAATACTTAGGAATAAACCTACCTAGGGGGACAAAAGACCTGTATGCAGAAAACTATAAGACACTGATGAAAGAAATTAAAGATGATACCAACAGATGGAGAGATATACCATGTTCTTGGATTGGAAGAATCAACATTGTGAAAATGAGTATACTACCCAAAGCAATCTACAGATTCAATGCAATCCCTATCAAATTACCAATGGCATTTTTTACGGAGCTAGAACAAATCATCTTAAAATTTGTATGGAGACACAAAAGACCCCGAATAGCCACAGCAGTTTTGAGGCAAAAAAATGGAGCTGGAGGAATCAGACTCCCTGACTTCAGACTCTACTACAAAGCTACAGTAATCAAGACAATATGGTACTGGCACAAAAACAGAAACATAGATCAATGGAACAAGATAGAAAGCCCAGAGATTAACCCACGCACCTATGGTCAACTAATCTATGACAAAGGAGGCAAAGATATACAATGGAGAAAAGACAGTCTCTTCAATAAGTGGTGCTGGGAAAACTGGACAGCTACATGTAAAAGAATGAAATTAGAATACTCCCTAACACCATACACAAAAATAAACTCAAAATGGATTAGAGACCTAAATATAAGACTGGACACTATAAAACTCTTAGAGGAAAACATAGGAAGAACACTCTTTGACATAAATCACAGCAAGATCTTTTTTGATCCACCTCCTAGAGTAATGGAAATAAAAACAAAAATAAACAAGTGGGACCTAATGAAACTTCAAAGCTTTTGCACAGCAAAGGAAACCATAAACAAGACAAAAAGACAACCCTCAGAATGGGAGAAAATATTTGCAAATGAATCAACGGACAAAGGATTAATCTCCAAAATATATAAACAGCTCATTCAGCTCAATATCAAAGAAACAAACACCCCAATCCAAAAATGGGCAGAAGACTTAAATAGACATTTCTCCAAAGAAGACATACAGACGGCCACGAAGCACATGAAAAGATGCTCAACATCACTAATTATTAGAGAAATGCAAATCAAAACTACAATGAGGTATCACCTCACTCCTGTTAGAATGGGCATCATCAGAAAATCTACAAACAACAAATGCTGGAGAGGGTGTGGAGAAAAGGGAACCCTCCTGCACTGTTGGTGGGAATGTAAATTGATACAGCCACTATGGAGAACAATATGGAGGTTCCTTAAAAAACTAAAAATAGAATTACCATATGACCCAGCAATCCCACTACTGGGCATATACCCAGAGAAAACCATAATTCAAAAAGACACATGCACCCGAATGTTCATTGCAGCACTATTTACAATAGCCATGTCATGGAAGCAACCTAAATGCCCATCAGCAGACGAATGGATAAAGAAGATGTGGTACATATATACAATGGAATATTACTCAGCCATAAAAAGGAACGAAATTGAGTCATTTGTTGAGACGTGGATGGATTTAGAGACTGTCATACAGAGTGAAGTAAGTCAGAAAGAGAAAAACAAATATCGTATATTAATGCATGTATGTGGAACCTAGAAAAATGGTACAGATGAGCCAGTTTGCAGGGCAGAAGTTGAGACACAGATGTAGAGAATGGACATATGGACACCAAGGGGGAAAACTGCGGTGAGGTGGGGATGGTGGTGTGCTGAATTGGGCGATTGGGATTGACATGTATACACTGATGTGTATTAAAAAAAAAAAAAAAAAAAAATAATGATAGATATATATTTAGGACTATGGAAAACTACGTAGGACCAGTATGTGAGACATTTCCTCTGATAACCACAGGTAAGAGAGTTTACTGAAAGTCTTTCTTTCAAAAGCCACAATGAAGCTGCTGGGATGGCACAGCCCCGATCTGGGCTGCTGACAACAATTGCGGGCTCTCCATATGCTCCACAGCTTCTAGAAATGGCAGGCTAACATTTCCCTCCTGCTGGCACTGCACTGGGCTTGCTGCAACTGTCACTGTCCCCATCCTCATTCTCCGCTCTATCTCCGAAGACTTTGCCCACTCTCACCAAGGCCAGAGACACATTCTTGAAGCTAAAAAATTAAAAACATAGTAAGTGGTCCTCTTGTGCTTCGCAGTGACAGCAGCCTTTTTCCTCTGGGGACAAGAGGGTGTGAATGTGGCTGGAGAGGCAGCAGACAAGTGGAGGCAAGGCCTGGGAGTGTGCAGGGCCATCCAGCAGAGAGAAGGAGGGTCACAAAGGGGAAAGAAACCAAAAAAGACAAGGCTCCGGGTCTAGAGCAGGAAATGGGAAGTAGTAGTTTCCGAATAATCATAAAGAGCAAGAAAATAAGGTGCTGTTGTGCTTTCTTTCCATTGATAATGCAACCGATGAATTAAGGAAGGAAAGTCAAAGTAGAGTCATTCAGGTTCTGGACTGTTTGCTGATACCTGGGAAAGGAAAGCTTTCTTCTTGCACCTACTCTCTTCCTTCTCCAGCACCCCTTTTTCATTCTCCTGATCCATTTATACCCTTTCCCATCTGTTTTCATAGTTAAGCTAAACGTTCCAATGGCTTGGATTAGTACTCACAAGTTGGGAGATGAGAGAAAGGATACTGGTCCACCTGTGCAGGGTAGGATATGTACAATGATTCAGCTGTTCTAACCCTAGTCATCGACTTATTCATCTCCAACGGGGTGAGTGCAGACTAAGAGTCTGAAGGGACTGTTTGGTAACTTCCTCATCCTCTCTTGGCCATGCCAGGTGTTGTTTTGCTGTACCCATCTTCTGTTGGGCATTGTCTGGCTTTCCTTCATACCATACTTTCTCTGGCAGGCCTTCACTAATGCCAAGTATTAAATCTGGACTCTCAGCCACCCCCTTTCTGTCTATGATTTGGAATAATACTCAACAGTAAGTTGAACTAACCCAACTCCTTCTCTAAGATGAAGCATACTTTTCCTCAACATCTCTATGAGGAGATTTCTATCTCAACACTTTCTTGTTAATGTGCAATGATGAACAATTAACTTACCTTCGACTTAACAGACACAGTAAATCTGGGGTACAATCAAAAAAATTAAAAGTCTGCCCCAGCAGCCTCCTCTGCCCCTTAGCAGTGCCAATTGCCCTCATCCTCATGCATTTTTTGTCCCCAACCACCATGAGGTCATAGGTGCAGCTTTTGCTGGCCTGACGCTTGGTGTTGTCCCCTGACTTCCAAGAATCCTGATTTCTTAACTAGAAGTGATTAAATGTAGAAGGAAAGTCCTGGTGCTGCATAAAACTAAGGGTGGACATAGATCACCACATTTTCTAATTGAGGAGAAGCCCAGTGAGTCAACAACACTGCTTCCAGGTGGAGGAAGGGAATTCAATTACCAGAAAACCTACTATGCACCAAATACTATGCTACATGCTTCATTCTCAGCAGGAACCATTATGTCCCAGGTGCAGAAGACACAGTTCCCATCTTCAAACCAAATGTGTGTAGACAAAGCATCCACATGATAATTGGCTTATAGACACTTATGAGGTGCATCTGCCAGGGTAAGTCAAAATTGATGATAATAAAAGCAATTTGTATTTATTAAGTGCTTACCAAGAACCAGGCTTAGTGTCAGTCTCTTTAAAATTCAAGGTCTCAAATATCAGAATTGTCTTCATAGATGACAACAAAATTGGATTTAGAACAGTGATCCAACACACAGTAGCATGCCTCCTGCATCATCAGAGAGATGTTGAATAATTAAGGTATTAAATTAGAAGACTTTTTAAATTGGTGATCTATTGGTGTATATAGTGTCTACCTATTGGCCCGAGTGAGGATTAAGTCTCATTTTCTAAACGTTCTGGATGAAGTGGAGTTTATTAAAACCAAACGCAGTAATTACTCTTATTTGTTTAAAGGGTCCTAATTCTAGGACATAATTAGTACTAAATAATAGTTTAATGTGATTGATATTCAAAACAGCATGAATTATTACTAGTAAGAATTTGTGATAATAATTTTTGAGCACTGTCCTAAGTACATTTTAGAAATCAACTCATGTTTTACTCCTAGTAACCTATATGAGAGGTTGTAGTATGGATCTCATTATACAGATGAGAAAACTGAGTCACAGAAAGGTGAAGAAATCTGTACCTGGCTTCAAACCTGGTGAGTGGCAGAGGTGGGATTAGAACCCAGTTCTACTTGGTTCCAAACCCACAGTGTCTTAACCCATGACCACACCAACTAGATTCAGTTACTATTTCTAATAACGAAGAAATCACAATTAGACAAAAAACACTAGGGTATGTTTCACTATACTGCAATAGTTAAAATCTAGTTAAAACAGTAAAATAAATTTTTAAAAAATATTTCTGATAACCAATAAACAAGTTAACTGTTCCATTTCCAGAGGGTTTCTCTACAGGAATGTTCATCCCTATTAAAATTCCTTCTTAACTTGAAAACTACCTAGCATGGCTTTAAACCACCCAAGCTGACTTCTTAAAAGGGAGGGTTGGATCTTTTACAAGCAGTCCTTTGTTTGCAGTTCTAACACCTGTGAAATACAAATTTTTTTTTTCTTGCAGTTTGTTGCTAGTGCAATGCCAGCTCTGGGGCCCTCCATGGGCCTCGCTCAGAACAGGCTGCAAGGGCCCTTGCATGGGGTCAGCCTATGGTGCTTCCTGAAGAAGTCATGGAAACAGGGCCAGACAGTCTCCTGGGGGGCCTTCTGATCATCTAATGAAGACATCAGAGACAAAAGGAAACATTAAAACATGGCTTTGCATCCCTTAGAAGGCAAATCTCTGTTCTGCCTCCTGGTTTTACCTTGCCATGTAGGAATCCTAGGAACCGGGACCTGATTCCAAAGCCAGTTGACTTAGTTGGTTGCTGTGTCTTATGTCTAGGAATTGAGAAATGCTTCAGATGATCAAAATATCTTAAGGTTCCCTAAACTTTTCCTCTGAATATTGCCACTTATTCTGCCATAGTGTCAGTCCTTTCCATGTTTAACGACCTTCCTGTCTACCCTGTTTGTTTTCCCTGTGTGTTGATGGGTGGTTTGAACTTGCTGAGTGTTACAAGCAGGGCTAAGCTTGTATTATGTATTAGGTGAAGTAACTTCAACAACATGAAGAGACAGGGAGGAAAAAGGGATGCTAAGATTTTACTGAAGGAATTTTTGCCAAACACCTTACAAAATAAGAAGAATTCCAATTTTTCCCACTAATTCCTCACCTGAAGGATAAAGATGTTGGATCACATGGCTTATAACCTTCATCTCCACATGAATATTTTTACGCTTGAATACATTTTTATTTTTATTTTTTTAACATCTTTATTGGAGTATAATTGCTTTACAATGTTGTGTTAGTTTCTGCTGTATAACAAGGTGAATCAGCTATACATATACATATATCCCCATATCTCCTCCCTCTTGAGTCTTCCTCCCACCCTCCCTATCCCGCCCCTCTAGGTGGTCACAAAGCACTGAGCTGATCTCCCTGTGCTATGCAGCTGCTTCCCACTAGCTATCTATTTTACATTTGGTAGCGTATATATGTCCATGCCATGCTCTCACTTCGTCCCAGGTTACCCTTCCCACTCCTCATAAACATGCATCCTATGGTAAGATTCTGAAGGGGGATGATGCTTCAATTAAGGCTCCTGAATTTGAAGAGAAGCTTTCCTAATAAAATATTATCGAGATTGTAATTGAAAAAAGAAAAAAATAGAAGTGCTCATTCTTTTTTTTTTTTTTTTTTTTTTTTTTAGAAATGCTCATTCTTAACCTCTGCTACACTAAAGACAAATATGTGATTTACCAAAATGGTCTAGATTCAAAAAAAGGCTAAGTAGCTGAGCCCACACATATATGAAGCTGAAATCTAAAACAAGTTAGTCTTGAGCCAAAATAAAAATGTTTGTTTGTATCAAACATCGAGAAAAGATCTTTGAAACAAAAGTTCTTTCACTCTTAGATTATCTAGTGAACTGCAACAATTCTCCCCTTCACAAATAGAGATATTTCCTAAAAGTTCAAAACGAATTATGCTCTCTAGACCTCTTTCAATAAACAAGTCACCTTCTGCATTCCCATGTTTCAACTCATTCATATTGATGGGCACAAGTAACTTTATTTGGAAATTGTCAATGCATTCCGCTGAAACTGCCATCTCTAAGTAATTATTACTTTGCACAGGCTGGGTTAGGAAGTCAAGGTGTTTTTATCCTCTCATGGCTGTTCTTCTGCATTTTCTAAAGAGCACTGAACGATTTTCTATTTGAAATCATTATTTGTATATATTTCTTACTACCTTAACTACAGGCTTCATGAGAGCAGGAACCACTTCTTTACCTTCAAAGATTGAATCTTATTATTTTATAGCCTTTCCAGCACTTTACACAAAGTAGTTACTCAATAAATATAAATGAAGGACCCAGAAATCCCCCTTATAGGAATGCATCCTACAAATGTATTGGTACAAGTGCAAAAAGAGATACTCATTGTAGCACTGTTTTCAACAATGAAAATCAGGGACTACATAAAATGCTCATCCACAGAGGAATGGTAAAATAAACACCCATATCATGCAAACTATGAATTGGATTGCTACATACACAAAAAATATATAAAATATATACACTCGGCCCCTCATAACAGGAGTAAATTAGATAAATAAGATATGGAAAAGTGTCCATGATATTATTATGTGAAAAGAGTTAAAAAGGAAACTTGCAGAAAAATATGTATTGCATGCTCACATTTTTAACAAGTGCCTACATATATATACGATATTATGTACTATAGCATTTTTTTTTTTGGCATTAACAATATTGGAAAGGGTATACTGTATGCTTGCATAAGCAAGTACCTCTGGGAAGTGGGATGTGGTGGACAAAAAGGGAATTTTACTCCTTTACATGTTTCTTTAGTGCTGATATTCTTTACACCGAGTATGTATATCTTTACAATAAAAGGTTAAGGAATATAAATATTATCTAAATGATTGAATGAATGTTGAATGAATGAAGTCTATATAATCAAATGGTTAATTCTGTATACCTATTCTGGTTATAAGGAACAGCTGATAAAATCAGTCCTTTCTTAGGAAAGGAAGCATTACAGAATAAGACAGGTATTTACTGAAAGGCAACATAGCATCATCCAAATTATCCTATTCTAGGAGTCCATAGACTAAATTCCTGGATCACCTACTACCTACTGAGCTGTGTGACTACATAGCTTTCCTATGTTTTACTTTTCTGTTTTATAAAGTGAGGTTGTGTGGACTAAAGGATTCCAAAATTCCTTTGAGTTCTAAATTTCTTACCCACTTTTTTGAGAAGGAGAGAAAGGAAGAGAGAGAAATGATGAGGGTCATCAAATGGCCAAAGCATTAAAGAAAGATCTTTAGTTGCACTACTATTAGAAGACAGGCAGTTAACAGAATCTGACAGTGAAAAAAAAAGAGTACTTAGGAGGTTAATGTTCATTTTATACTTTGCTTCATGATATAAATTTAGGCTTTCATCTGCATTCAACCCTACCTAACATCCTATAAGACAAGGGAACACTGTTTACAACATGGCATTTCAAGTATACAGATGACGGTCCATTTGGAATAGATTACAACTCTGCTTTCTGTCATCAAACATTCGCATACTCATATTGCATCCATATGTAGCCAGGGACCATTTGTTGGTCCAGTTTTCTTTCATTGAGAGGAAAAGGGAAAATGAAGGAACAGTTTAGCCCAGAAATCTCTCTTAAGATTTTCTTTTTTATTAACTTGTCTAGATTAGAAACTAAAATATCATATGGGAGTTGATCAGCAAGTAACATCCATTAATAATGCCACAGCGGAAGTGAACCTGAATCTCATCAACATGAAATGCAACCTTCCGTCTCAGAACCCATATTGATCCATGAATTTTACTACAACTATGTTACAGATATAAGACCAGGAAGGTCACCCAGATGTAGTCTAATGAGAAGAGCTTCTTTTTTTATTTTCCAGCCTTGGTTTAAAAAAAAATAATAGGTAATTTCTTTGAATCATGACATCCTATTAAATTCAAAAGGGGCCAACAGTTTTCATTGTCACCAGTGATATTATATGCAGTTCTTATTATAGTTTCTGACAGAGGATCTTAATTAGACCTTAGAAAGGACAAGTTCATTTTTTAGCCAACTTTGAAAGACCATCTCCCCCACCTAATTCTACTTGAAAATCAATACATACAGTTTTGCCTTTAGTAGCTCCCAGAATATCTATAACATACCATCTCCCACTCACCTGCATCTAGTTTTCATTACCCAAATATTTCTTTGTTCCTCTTTAAGAACTACAAAGAAAGATCTAGGCAGACTGCACTAAGAACACTGGGAAAGAGTTTCAGAGTGGGAAGAATGATGCAAAGTTTTGCCCTCCTCCAGGGCAATTCTCAGGGAAGCCTGAGAATTTGTTAAAGAAGGTAATGGAACCAGGGCTGGCAGAAGAATGGCCAGGTGTGTTCTTTGCTGCACACCTGCCTCCCAGGAACTCTCCCTGCTTCTGCTCTTATGCTATTTCCTCCAGGTGCTTTCTTACCTCCCCACAGTTGGCCAGGCACCCCACCTTCCCCATTGCTGAACCTCAAACTGGACCAGTCTTCCTCACCTTCACAGTGTACGGCAATGGAATCTTCTCTTCCAAGATCCACCTAGCCTGTGTAGACCTTACTCATCTGTAGATATTAAAACAGTTAAACTGTGAAAGTAAGAGCTAAAGTGTAAGCATTACACTCAGGCTTCTGAGAGGAAATCAGGTCCAAGACAACTCTTCCCAGTTCCCATATGACAGCCCCAGCCTGTACTTGTTCCCACAGTCTTACAAATCTAAATACCAGATTCCAAGCAGCCACTTCTAACAGATTAGAGTTGGCCCAAAAGATGGAAACGGTTTGCCATCATTGCCTTACTCCCTAAAAGCAAAAAGTACTATTGCTAAAATAAGCACAGAAGCCAAAGAAGGTGGGTAAGGTGATTACCTTATCATAGGTAAGGTGGATCTTTCAATAAAACTCTGAGGACACCACACCCCCTACCTGTGGAGCTGACCATCCTTCAACATACCCCTTCTGATTCTGGACTGTAAGGACAGAATGGTCCATCTGCCACATGCTCTGTGAGGACATCGCCAGCTTCTTCGTCCTTGACTGATTAACGATTTAAGGCTTAATTGCTCCTTTAAGATATTCAACTTTGCTATACATTTAAATGCAGTGGAAAAACAAAATAAATTGCCGCTGTTCTTGAATGCCATACGCATACACATTTGGCTGTTTTCACCTAATTCTGAACTCGTAAGCATGTATTCAAGTGTATAGCAAAAGCGTGCAGTGTTCACATATAATGAAAAAACCACCCACCTAAAAATTCTAGTCAGCAAATTTTGTCAGCTTGAATTGGGAAAACCTTTCTGATTTCGTATAATCCCACTTGATTTCCAGATCAATGAGCTGAAGTCACAGGTGTGTACACACGTACTATGGTCCTATCATATAGAAAGTAGCTATTTGAATCAGTGTGGGATGTAAGTTATCTGATTCTTGATAAACCAGCCAATTGTTTGACATCAATATGGAAGCATTGTTTCTTTTTAATGGCTTGGATTTGTGACTTTTCTCCCTGCCAGCACACCCCCACCTACACATGCCCATTAATACAGGAATCAGATTATCCCCTTTTTATTCATTTCAGGGTATTTCACCACAGATGTCTTCTGAAAACCTGTTCGATAACCAGAATCCATCGTTCATATTCACACTGTGTCTCAGTTCTTCCTACATGATTTCAACACATTTCCCCAAATTGTTTGGCACTCTTCTTCTCCAAAGTTTCCAAAGTTAGCCCCAGCTTTCTCTCGGATGAAAACTGCCTAAAATAGTAAGTTATCCTTATTAACAACGAAGTTTGATCTATCCAACAATTTCACGATCATTCACACAGTAAAAAATACGAGTTTGACTACTCACAAGGCAGCTGACAGGGTCTTGTTCAAGATCAAAACTTTTGCAGGTTGCCTTGTTTTTACCTTATTTGCCTGTTAATCAAACTTTTGTTAATTTTTCTATAAACTGAATTTAATGCCAGAGGGACAAGGTAGTGAGACTTAACAAATAGTTTGGGAATATTAGCATCCCATGGATCTGTTAATGAAAGCCATGATTTCTCTACTCCTGATGCTACTTTTCCCTACTAGGAAATCTTAACACAATAATAATTGCAAGCTCAGTGTTTATTTCATCCACCATGAGTTGGACTCTAATCTCTCCAAATCATTTTGGATCATTTGGATTTAGCAACTGGCTTGAGGTTTAAAATTCCTCAATGATGAAGAATCAGATGTTTCATACTAGTGATAACATAATGCTACATACAGAGTGCATATTTTTAAAATGTACATAATTTCCCAAAAGGCTGAATTTTATGTGGAAATAAACAAAGACCACCCAAATGAGAACAAGCAAAAACTATCCACGCTGAACTTGCTATAGCAAGGGAGTCAGCCACAATCCTGTGTGTTTGGCAGAGACTCAAAGGCAGGCAGAGAGGTGGAAAAGCTTCATAATGGAAAAACAGTGGTGCTCCCTCAAAACTGTAATTCAAAAAGATACACGCGCCCCTATGTTTATAGCAGCATTATTCATAACAGCCAAGATACGGAAGCAACATAAGTGTCCATCGACAGATGAATGGATAAAGAAGATGTGGTACATATATACAATGGAATACTACTCTGCCATAAAAAAGAACAAAATAACACCAGGTGCAGCAACATGGATGAAACTAGAGATTATCATACTAAGCAAAAGTCAGGAAGAGAAAGTCAGAAAGAGAGAGAAAGATAAATACCATATGATATCACTTATATGTGGAATCTAAAATATGACACAAAAGAACTTATCTACAAAACAGAAACAGACTCACAGACATAGAGGACAGACTTATGGTTGCCAAGGGGGGTGGGGGTGGGGGAGGGATGAATTGGGCGTTTGGAGTTAGCAGATGCAAACTACTATATACAGGATAGATAAACAACAAGGTCCTACTGTATAGCACAGGGAACTATATTCAATGTCCTGTGATAAACCATAATGGAAAAGAATATGTTAAAAATGTTATATATATATATGTGTGTATAACTAAATCATTTTGCTGTACAGCAGAAATTAACACAACATTGAGTCAAACAAAGACAAATATCATATGATATCACTTATATGTGGAATCTAAAAAAAAAATACAAATGAACTTATTTAAAAGGAAGAAAAACACAACATTGTAAATCAACTATACTTCAATAAAAAAAAATAGTGTTTCCTGATTGGAGGAAGCTGATGGGGAAGCTGGATTAACTAGAAGGGGGGTATCCTACGTGACTGGTTATGGGAACATATTTGGCTTTTTCTCATTGGTTGTAAGTTGGAAGCACAGGCATAAATTAAGAAAGGTGTCAGTGATCGATCAAATCCTGGCCATTTGGGGCATTCCGGGCTGGTTGCTGCAGGTTGTCATCAGAATTCTGTTTTTATATATGATCTGGCCATAGTCAGTTTGTATATTCAGTTTCCCAATGGATACACACTGAAAAGTCTCCCTTAAATCGGGTGACATTAAAATGGCCACACTATACTAATAAATGGCACTTCCCATCCAATTTACTAGTGTAGCATTTCTTTTCTATAACTGCAAAGTCAAATTTATCAATGTATATTATTTCAAAGAAAGAAAAAAACACAAAGAAAATGATTACTAACTACCCCACCACATTTATAAGAGAGCCCCATTAACATTGTTGAGTACTCATTTCCACTGTTCTTTCTATATACAGAATTTACAAAAATCGGATTGATCTGGGCATAATAAATTGCAAACTCTTTTCTAAATCAGCTAAAGCCAATAATCATGAACATGCCTTGTCATTTAGCAATTTTTCCCATCATCATTTTAATGATTATATTATTTTAGTGATTACATATATTAAGGGTCCCTGAAATATAGGCAGCTAGCTCTCTGCTAATTTGGGATCTTCATGGTATTTCTTACTTTTCGCTGTAATAAAAAAAAAAAAAAAAAAAGTGTCGCACTGAACATTCTCGCAGGTAACTCTTGCCACACTGTTCTGAGCCAATGGATCCTCAAGAATAAATTAAAAAGCATTAGTGTGGAGAACTAACCGAGAGGCAGCAGAACAGAGTGAGAAGACCCACGGAGCTCAGTAGGAGTCTTTAGGTTGTGCATGTTCCATCATCACCTCTTGTCCCTAAACCCCTCACTTCTCTTTCTGGACCTCAGGACCTCATCTGTGCAAGGAGAAAGGCCCATCCCAAGGATGCAGCAGCGACACTGTTCTGCAATCCTGCCGTCCCTGCCTCCTGCCCTTCATGAAAGAGGCAGCACCTGCAGGAGCCTGGCCTAGCCGTTTAATCTGGAAGGCTGGGCATCTCGGTGGAGGTGGGAAGCTTGTGCACTCATGCTGCCCTCTTTCGCCTGACAGGCGGATGCAGACGTCACAAAGCTCCCAGGAGCCCTGTTTCTGGGTCTGGTTAAACTTCAAAGGGTGTCGGGCTGCAGCCTGCCTGTGAGCCTGGGGCAATCCGGGCTGCCCTGCAACAGGTGAGCTGAGCGTGGGAGGTGACGTTCCTTCTGTATAGACAAATCTTTCTCTCTGGTAAACCATATCATCGCGCTGTTTCTTGTCAAGTTCAAACATTTTAGAAATATCACAAAATTTGTGTAAAACACAAAGCCTTCCAGGCAGAAACTAGCCCTGCCTCCGTCCTGGGGAAAAGAGCACATTTAAAAGTTGTGACGACAGGGTGGATCCAGATGGAGGTTCTGAGGCTTGTACAATTTGGGGTGCCCTTTAAGAAAGAGAGTATAAAGTTATTAGTATAAAATTAGCCACAGGGCTTTAAAGGGACCTTGCCTGGGAGGGTGTTGATGCTCAGGTTTGCTGCTAAGTCTCCCTGGGGGCTTGGTAAGACACCAAACTCTGGGCCCTTCCCAGAGCTTCTAATTCAAGTAGATCTGGGGTGGGGCTGAGAATGTGCATTTCTTACAAGTTCCCTTGTGATGTGAATGTTCCTGGTCCCCGCTGTGAAAGGGTTCCCACTTTGAGAAACACTGGTTTATACAATTAGAGGTTGGGGACTCTTTGAGAAAAAGAACACAAAATTCTTTTTCACACTTTACAAAATGTATTTGCTTTTCCATATTTTACAGACACTGGGAGGATCCCTCCCAGGCTCTTGGAAGGGCTGCGGCAAGGAGGGACACTGAGGTTTCACTTGCCCTGTGGTCAGGCCACCACACGGGGTGCCTGCTTTACTGATCAGCAGAGAAAGAGGAGATCATGTCAGCTGTCTTCAAGACTCTCTTCCCTTCATCTAGAACACCGGACAATGGTGGTTTTTATTGTTACCACAAGGAGACAGCACAGTGTGTACAAGCTGTCACTGTAGAACTAAGCTAAGGAACTCAAATCTAGGTCTTGCCATGGACTGTGTGAACTTGGTCAATCACAGACCTCTCTGGGCATTCTTTTTCTCATAGCTAAAATGGAGGTGACAATGGTATCTCCTTCCCAGCATAGTTGTGAGGAATCAGCAGCTGGTTAGGACTGGCCGCTATTAGCAGAAGCAGCAGCAGTGCGATGTGGCTTATGGCATTGACCCTGGAGGCTGATCGCCTGGGTTCAGATCCTGGCTCTACCACTTCACTGCTGTGCAAGCATAGACAAGTGAAGCAACCTCTCTGGGCCTTGTCTCGTCATCTGTGAAACAGGAATAATAGTAATAGCATCTCCCTCAGAGTTCTTTGAGGATGATAAAAGATAATGTATACAGACGTGCACAGTGCCCAGCGCATAGTAAGGCTCCAGAAATGCTGGCTGCTGCTGTTGTTGTTGCTATGATTTTCTCATTTAACGACCTTAGATTAATCCTCACTGGTTCGGGAAGCACAGAGGAAGCCCCCTGACTCTTCCCCATTGTCCATTGCTGAGCACATGGGAAAGAGTCCATAACATTCTTTTGGATTGAAAACAAAACTGAGCTGAATCCCTTTGTCTCATCAACATCAATCATCAGAATTTATCATTCATTTTGATATGAGTTAATAAAAGTAATTCTATGAAAATCAAAGTCTAACTGGCCTGTTCTTACCTTCTATTGTTTTTTCCCCAAATTATATACACACATTAGAGTTGTGGGGAGAGGGCGGGTCAGACAAATTCGCCCTCTAGGTTGAACAACTACCCATGCCTATTGATGAGTAGAGCTTGATGATTTTAGTAATTTTTTGTGTGGTTGATCTTAAATACATAGATCATTAAAGCTAGGAGTGGTAAGAGGAGGGGACAGTTCTAGGGGTTATTGTTATTTCATCAGCCACCAGCAAAATAGCTGTGGATGTGTTTTTGAGACCACCTAACAAGTGGCTGACAATTGTCAGCGGGCCTGTTAGGGGCCATCTGTATAGGGGGTTCAACTACAGAATGCAGAAGGTCAAGAGACAGCACAGAATCCCGGCCAAAAAGGCTAGAACAAGCCACCCCTTTGATAAAGAGGCTCATTCTGCCCCATGCCTCAGCTTTCTTTCCTTACTTAACCTCCTCTAAGGGGAACTATTTAGAGGCCAACACTGAAATCTTCAGTTAACCAGGAGCTTCAGTTAAATGAAGCTGTGGTTATATTACACTATTAGATACTAGACAATATCATTTATGCAGAAAAGGAGTAAAAATATGATGACTTTCTCCAAAGGATTTCAAATACTAATCCATTCATTCAAAAGCACGTGTAAAACCTCTAATGGGCCATAAATGATTCCAACACCAGGATGGGAAGTAAAGTATTTCATTCAACATATTTGTGATCATGTCCATTGCAAACTACTTTAAGACCTGTGTTCCCCATAGTGCAAGGCACACAGTAAATCTGGTGCCTCAATTAAATCTGGTCAAATTTAAGTATGCTGGTAATACACTTCTGGTACCACAGACTAGAATTATATGGTCTGCTAACATCATGTTCACTAAGGAAGATATGATATCTGCCATGTGTTTCTTTTATATGAACATGTCCTATCTTCGCAAGGAAACTGGGAATACCTCCAGGAAAGGGACAGCATGGGAGCCAGCATTGTGTCTGGCTGGCGCTGAGCACAGGGCCTGCTCTTTGCTAATGAAGATTGCATCAACAACCTCCATATGGTGGACATAGTTCATCGCGCCCCATTCATTATCCCTCTAATCTATGCCCATCCTAAAGGAACAAAGTGCCATGGGAACACGGTATGGAGCCTGCTTTCTGCTGAGAATTTCCAGGAAGGTATTCCAAAGGGCAGATCTTAAAACTAGTCCTTGAAGCATGAATAGGATTGCGGTGGTGGTGAATAGGAGGAAGAATATTCCAAGCAGCAGAGTGAACATCATGAACAAAAACTGTAGAGGCACAAAAGTGCAAATCAGGTATATACCCGAAAGAATTGAAAACCGTGACTCAAAAGGATACTTGTACACCCATGTTCATAGCAATGCTATTCACATTCACCAAAAGGTGGAAACTGACAGATGAATGGATAAAGAAAGTGTAGTCTATACATACAGTGCAATATTATTCAGCCTTAAAAAGGAAGGATATTCTGACACATACTGCAACATGCATGAATCTTGTGGACATTAAGCTATGCGAAATAAGCCAATCACAAAAGGACAAATATTGTATGATTCCACTCACAAGAGGTACCTAGAGTAATCAAGTTCAGAGACAGAAAGTAGAATGGTGGTTGCCAGGGCAGGTGGGATTGGGGACTGGAGAATCTATTTAATATATACAGAGTTTCAGTTTTGCAAGATGAAAAGTGTTCTGAAGATGAATGGTGGTGATGGTTTCACACAATATGAGTTACTTAATGCCACTGAATCATACACTAAAAAATGATTAAGATGGTGAATTTTATGTTCTATGTAATTGACCATAATAAAAATAATTTTTTTTTTAAATGCAAACCAAAAACCATCACAACTAAGCCCTGAATTAAAACATTACCTTCTAACTACTTAGACACTTACACTCTCAAAAATATTGGACAGTTTTGTTTTAGGCAAATTTGCATTGTGCAAATTTGAAATATTAATATGACATTACACCAAAAATTGGAAATATGAATCTCCCCCTAAAATTTTGTACTTAACTAAAACACATGTAATTTTAGGTTTCAAACACCAAATGAATCGCAAACCATGTTAACGATAAGATACATGGCAACATTACAGATAAACAAAAATTCCCATCATTCATCAGTGACCTGTCAACTGAATAGCTCATGATTTTAGTGAATACTGAGTTCTTATTTTTAAGTACAGTCATAAATTTAAATTTCTTCTTATGCTATATTCTTGAAATTCAAACTCTTACATGGCTGGTACCACCACTAATGCTGAAAAAAACACAATTGAAAATAAATAAATTTGGAAAAGAAATTAGAAGTGGCACAATCTTAAGAAACAAGTTAACCATTTATTAATGATTTCTCTATCTTTTTAGGCTAAAAGATTTTTTTTTTTTTTAATTTAAGCCCTACCTTCTTCAATTTGTGTGTTCTGAGAACACATCCCCATGACTACATTGTTCTGGAAATAAGTGTGTCTATAAGAAATGCATTCTTATAGGAAATGCAACTATCTTGTGTTATGAAAGTCCAGTTTCCCTTTAGAAGTGCTATCACTGGACCCTCAGAAAATGTCTAGGGTCTGCTGGTCTGGAGCCCTTCTTTGCTATCCCCTTAACTAGAATAATCTCATCACCATGCTCAGTGTCTGCAGAGTCTCCTCCCATACAGAGCCCATTTGCTCAGACGACCATGCACGTGAGAAGCAGCCCCTGGGTGGACACCTGCTGGCTCCCAAGAGCAGCTCTGGGAAGGCCTTCTCCAAACTGGGATATGTGGATGGCTGGAGGCTGCCTCCAGAGGGTGAGAAATTACCTCAACTCCTGCACAGATTTTACCTCCTGAAAGCAGTCCTGAAAAATTGTCATAGTATCGGACCTTGGATCATTGGAAGCTTCCAGAGGTGTCAGAACCATTTGATCATTGGCCCACTGGAGAATGGAATAACTTAACCCTGTAAGCATATATTGTCCAATCCAATGTACGATTATGAGAAGATATGGGTACAAAAGATGGACTATTCCAAGACACGAATGTCTATCAAATAAAGAGGAGAAAATTGAAGGCTGGAAGAATATTATCAAATATACTGGAGCCACATAAAATATGAAGCCTCTTATCAAATACACATCTTTGCTCTTCGAACCTTTCCCACAGGGACACATGGTCTGTCTCAATGCCTGTGCCAAGGTCGGTCTGTGAAAACAAGACTGTGAGTAACAGAGGGAAGTTTCCTGCCACTCTCCCAAATCCTGTACAGAGACCAACAGCAATGTGAGGAAGGAAGCACCCAGTGAGGCTGTCAGGTGCACTATCGCCTCCGAGTCCAGCTGCATGGCCCTTTGTCACAGTATCACCTGACTCCCTTTGCCTGAATGCATGAGAAGTCTGAGCTTGGCAGGTGACTTCCTGTTTCAGCCAGAGTTCTCTGGGGTAACAGAAGCACAGGCAGCTGCAGAGGACCTTCTGAAGGGGTGGGACCCCTGGCATCCCTGTGGAATGACTTCCCCAAGCCAGTGCTCAAAAGTTTACCCCCAAAACACACACACATACTCTCTCTCTCTCTCTTTCTCTCCCAGGAAAGAATAGGATGGTAAGAATTAGACGGAATAAAACTAGAATACTAGAAGAAGTCCTGCCATAACAAAGATGCATCTGGAAATCAAACCAAAGAATCTACTCAGATTACTGCCTCCTGTAGAGGTTTTGGTGGGAGCCGAGCAGTGGCATAGCTGGGTTTCCATTCATCTCCAGACTGTAATTGACATAAAGAGAAAAAAAAGTGCATTGTGTTCCTAACTCAGTTCTTCTTGGATTTTATGTTTAATGCCAGTACTCCTTTTCTATTTTTCAGTCACACAAAATGGCACTTATTAATGAGCTCTCAAATTACATAAAGAGAGATCTAAAGGATAGAAACTAAATCATTTAAAGTAAGCCTGTAGTGTTGTGGCTTTGAGTACAGAATAGCATCTGTGTGCAAGTGAGGAGGACCCGCCTGCTGCAGCTATGGAAACCGCAGCCAGAGGAGGGGGGAGAAGAATAAGCAGAATAAGCAGTAGGGTGCTGTGGAAAGGAAAAATGCCCAGAAAGAAGATACTTAGCATCCCTAAACATACACACACACACACACACACACACACACACACACACCTCTTGCTGGTACCTTAAATCATGCAACTCTCATCTCCCAATTATATTGTTGGGTTGTAAAATTGTAGGCTCCCACATTAATAAATGTGTATTTATTTGCATATACACACATATATATAATATTATATATTTATAATATTGTATATATTATATATGTATATTAGCTTAACAAATAAAAACAAATAATTTTGCAATGTAAAAATCCTAGGCCTTCAATCCATTATGATGATCCTCTGAGCATTCCTCCTCCTTTCCGGATGGTACCAATTAAGAGTAAGACCCTCATCCTAACAGATGTTGAGCAAATAAACCCTATCTGAGGCTTTAATGAACAAAACCAGACACATTTACTATACCCAAGAGAAGCAAAAATAAATATAATGTTTACAGTGGGCCAATTGGGTTAACTTGCGATGACTGGGGCTTTGACCTGTGGCTGTGATTAGTTTCAACTTTTCCCACATATCTGTAATTAGCATACCAAAGGCTAAGACACTGTTGGACACAATCCTAACCATGGAATCCTTCCACTCCCTTTATTTTGCCTTAATATTGTTTGGAGAGGTGATTTCCATCTCTAAAATATATTCCATTGCTTCTATTGAAATGGAAAGCATAGCTTTTTAAGATTCTAATCAATAATGATTAGCAACTAAGTGTGCAGCTCGTTCTGTGTCAAGAAAATATGTCACTTGCCAGGTCTATGCTGGCTCTAGATGAGTACAGCTTACATCACCTCCATAGGCTGTGTCTCAAAGAGTTGCATTTAGAATGGCCATACAGAATGGAGACGCACCTCAGGCATTCAAACCATCTCCCAGGGCCCCCTCGGAGCCCTAATATTTTCCTGAACAACAGGTGGCAGTAAAGACATTCTGCAGGAGCTAATTAAAGAGGTTTTCTGTTTCAGGCGGGGTTGTACAAATGCTGCTTAAAAGAAAGGATTGGGTAGTTAAAAAAACACAACCTGATTCAAGTTTCTCTGCACACACTGTTCTGTTTCTACATATGTCGCACCTAGATATTCTCTCCCCACCACATCCTTGTCTTATTTAAAGAACTCACCTTGCGATAAAAATAGTTTCCTTATCGTGGAGACCTCAGCATTTGCAATTAACAGGCTTCCAACCACTGATTCCCCCTGACACACACAGGCACACACACACACACACACACACACACTAACACATCTAAGAGAGCCTGAGCTTGTCAAAAGCACAGATTCCAAAGCAGCAAAGCCAAGGGTTGCTTTGTGAGAAAGCTGCCATATTATGGGAACATTTGGTTTCTGAACTGCCTTAAAATGGTGACCTTTTTTCTATTGCCAAATAAACATTCTGCAAGCTGCACTGGTGTAGAACAGAAGTATCATTCTATAGTTGATCATGCAGATCTAAGGGTCGTCTTTTAGATCCTTTCATCATTTTTGACCAGAAAAAGCATTTGTTTGAATTCTGAGCAGAAACCAGTCCACTTCACTTTTAATGCACATCTCACTTTAAAAAAAATCTTTTAGGAGTGCACAGCACACAGCTCTCCTCTGAAAAGAGAGACAGAGAGACTTAATAAAACATCAAGTCCCAGGGAATCTACGTGACTAATTTTGTATTAAAAATTATAGAAGATATCTGTTCCAGTGGGAACTGTCCCCAACTATTAGTAATTGAAAACATGAGTCATGAAGACATGGAAAATACAATCTGTAGCTCATCTAGTACATTTTGCCCAAAAATACAATCCATGGAGCTCCGTATCACCCATTTTGCTGCAGTGTGCCACTCAGTGATGCAGTCCAATTTTGAAGGCAAATATGTGATGTTTTACTGATTCATCAAGTTCTCTGGGCAGCTCTTTGAAAGCAGCACCCTCCACACTGAGCAGGACCACATGGCCAGCCTTCCTTTTCCTCTGTCTATTCTACTTAGCCTGCCTTTGCATAGATATGCTCCACTTTTATTACTATGGATTCAAATGAAAGAAAAGGAAACCTTTAAGAGTGATACAGGACATGTAAATAATCAACACCGAAGTCTGTCATTCTGCACTCCTGTGTCTTGGTTGCCAGAAAGTAGAGGTGACCTTTCTTGTGGGTTAATGCGAAATCTCCCAAGCTCACAGAGAATGAACATTTTAAAGTTTTCCCAACGTTCATCGTGGTCTAGTTACTCACACCTTCTAAAAGTGACTACTTTGAAGGTCCAAGCCTAATTCCCCAGCTGTGTTCACCTTCTGGCCATGTGCTAAGCCAGAAATGTAGGTGTCACCTTTAAGTCTTCCCCCCACCTTCCCCCAGTGTCTCTATCCAGAAAATGACCAATGAGTCCTGCCTCAACCTTCCAAATATAGCCCTTGGCTAAGTAACTCCTATTCATCCTTACAGATTTACTAAGGCATCAGTTCGTCCTGAAAATTGGCTCTCCCTTCCTGTACCTAAATCAAATCCTGCATCTGGGTATTTCCATAATCCACTGTGCCCATCTCTAGCACAGCAAAGTCACAATTTATTATAATGGTCTAGTTACATGCCTCTCTTCTCTAAGAGATTGTGAGCTCCTTGAAGAATATAACTGTATTGTTTTTCTTTCTCTTCTCAATGTGCCCAGACCAGGTGTTTGGCAGATGGATGGAGAGATGGATGTGTGGGTAGAGGGACAGTTAGGAACACTCCCAACAAGAGGACCCTGGCTTCCTCTGTCCTGCAGACTTGCCAAAGACATCTTCCAAATCACAGCTGTCATGAGGACGTTCTTCTTACCCACATTGCTTGGACAATTATTAAGAACAAACTGTACTTTAAAGAAAGTTTAATTTACATTCAAAAACAGTTTCTGAACACTAACCCTTGGAGAAAGCCTCAAGGAAACAGCTCTAAATCATGAAAGACTTGTCTCTGAAGCTGGACCACATTTAAATTCCAAATCAAACAGGCAGTTCTTCCGCCCCCATTTCTTTATGTCACCAACAAATGTAGCTCTGCTGTAGTCTAAAAATCCTGGTTTGAATTCTTCCAGGTGAAACATGTCTGCCTAAACAATTAGAGGCACTTGATCAACCAAGATTAATGGCCACTTTTTGGACCTGGAATAATTTAAATCCCAAGAGAAGGGGGCCCAAATTTTCACCAGCAGAAACCCTTCATACCTCATCATACTATAGTGTGCACTTAAAATACCAGCGATCAGTCCAGGTCAGTACCTTACACATAATCCAGATAGAGTTGGCAGATAAAATACAGGATACTCAGTTACATTTGTCTCAGATAAACAATAAATAGTTTTTGTGTAAGTATGACCCATGCAAAATTTGAGACATACTTATACTAAAAAAATTATTCATTACTTATCTAAAACTCAAATTTTACTGGGTGTCCTGTATTTTTATGCACTAAATCTTCAGCCCAGCTCAAAGGTGCAGGGTTAGGTGTCTCATCTGAAATTTCTAGGAGAGTAGATATTTCACTGAGAGTTAAAAGAAAAGTTCTGCCATCTGGCTTGGTCCTGCCATATGGAAAATAATTGTCCTTAGTGCTCTGTCCACTCTGGCCATCCTTGAGGGAGGCTGCAGCCCTTCCTGCCCTCCTAGCATCATTACAAAGTCAGTTTGAGTTCATGAAATCAGAACTCGTTTGCTGATGTATTCTGCCAGAATTCTCCCCAAACCGTCATCTGAGAATCACCAAATATGAAAATCCTGACAGCAATGCTATGCACAGCCATGCAAATGGAAAAACCTCAGGGAAGTGAAGACATTGTGCAGAAGATTTTCTATAATCATTTTAGGTTTTGTGACCGCAGTTCCGGCAATCACATATCAGTTTCTGGCTACCCTTTATACCTATTATCTTCTCTGGCTCCAAGTACAAATGCACAGGGTCTGGACTAGGGGAAGGCGAAGAAGACATGTAGGGTGCATAGTTTAAGGGGAGCGCAGAGTCCCAGATCAGGTGCAGAGTCAATACTTGAGAGCGGAGCCTCCTTTAATTTTATGCCCCAGGTGCCTCACTTCCCTCTCCTTAGTCCTGACCCTGAAAATATAGGTTATTTCTCTTCAACTTGAATGGTTTGGCAGACAAAAAAATGAACATTTCTAATAGTGGCATCAGGGTCATTTCCAGGTGGGAACAATTCCAATTTATGAGGAAAGGGGTTGCAATCTTTAGCAAACGCATAACAGTTCCTCACGGACACAGAGGTGTAATAACCAGCACAAAGTCCTCCACACAAGCGCTAGTCCCTGTCTTCATCAACTCCTGGAACACAGTAGAGTATGTATTCATTTCCTAGGGTTGTGTGAACAAAGTACTGCAGATTGGGGGACTTAAACAACAGAAATATATTGTCTCATGGTTCTGGAGGCTGGAAGTCTGAGATCAAGGTGTCGGCAGGCTTGGTTCCTTCTGGGGGCTGTGAGGGACAATCTGTTCCAGGCCTCTCTCTTTGCTTCTGGTGGCTTGCTGGCCACCTTTAGCATCGTGGCTTGTTGAAACATCACCTGACCTCTGCCTTCATCATCACGTGACGCTCTCCCTGAGTACCTGTCGGTCTGCAAATTCCCTCTTTTTATAACACCAGTCATGTTGGATTAAGACCCACCCTAATGACCTCCTTTTGACCTGATTTTCCCTTATAAGGACCCTATCCCCAAATGAGGTCACATTTTGAGGTGCTGGGGGTTGAATTTGAGGGGACACCAGTGAACCCATAACAGAGTATCTCTACACTGATTGGTCAAGGACACACCTGTTGACTCTCAAGGCCCCTTGGGCAGGTGACTGTTTCCCTCAAATTTCTTTTGTGTCTGTGTGTATCTTGCTACCCTCCCTCCATCCCCAAACCAACACCTTCCTCCAATCATGTTATATATTGTACATCCCCTGTGGACACCCTGTGTGCCCCTCTTCACACAGGGAGAGCCCCTGAGCAGCAGAGGACGAGGTAACCCATCCTGGCTCTGTTATCAGCATCACTAATCATTCTGGAAAAGCCCCTAAGACAAGCTCCTCCTCCCTCATTACTGCAGCACCAGAACTAAGTGAATTTCAAGAACCCTTCCTGCTCTAATTTTTTTTTTTTTTTTTTTTTTCTATTTGCTTCATCACAAGCATCACTTCCTGGGAGAATGGAGTTAAAGTACTAAAAAAGCATCTCAAATCCCAGAAAGTTTCTTTTTTTCACAAGCAAAGAGCCCTGGGTCACAGGGGAGATTGGCGGGAATCTGCGCATGCCCGTGATTGGGTGGGGCCTCTCAGGGATACCTAGGACAGCGGACTAGGGGACCAGGCCACGGTCTGTAAGGGCCAGCTAGAGTTCCTTACAACCACGTGACATGTGGCATCTGAAGGAGGAAGAGTGGCAGTTTACGAGCATCCCAGGAGAGTAGGACAAGATGTGAAAGGGGGAGGGGGAGGAGAGAATAAATAAAATAGGGGGAACACTGGACCGAAAAGTGCTATAGTACTGGGCGGAAAAGCCAGTGATGAGTTTGAGATATGGTTCGTTCCAGAACCGCTGTGTGACCTGGGAAAAAGTACTTAACCTCTCTACATCCCACTTTCCCCATTTATAAAATGGGATATTAATAGCTGCCCCACAGGTTTGTTGGAACATTAAATATAAAACGCCTCACCACTAGGCACACCTAATCCAAGAGATTCTCAGTGTCAGTTCCCTTTCTGGCTTCCCTGAAGGACTTTTAAAATGAGACCACCTTAGCAGAGATTTTCGGAGGATGGGGGAGGGACAGTGGAAGGACTGGGCCGGGAAGGAGGGGGGAGGAGTTGGGGGGGGGGGTGTGTGGAAGGGAACGCGCTGAGTTTTGCTCGGCTCTGGGTGCTGTCCATGGTGGCGATCCTCTTGGGGCTGCAGGGAGAAGAGGCTGAATAAAGGTACAGCGAGGACTGGAGGCCAAGGGCTCAACAGGGGCCCTTTCCAGAGGGGTCGGGAACTGTGCACGATTAAAGCCAAGGAGGCTGAGAAGAGCTCTCTGGTTTTTGGCAAAATATGTCGCCAGGACGCTGGGTGATTTTCACAAACCAGGAGGAAAGGAGGCGCTGAGCATGCCCGGCACTGCGCCCGGCCGACGCTAGGTGGCGCCGCTCAGCAAGGCAGCCCGAGGCGGCGGCCTCAGCCGGGTGGTGGGAGGTTCCCGCAAGACTGCTCCTCTCCTAGGAGAAAGCAGGTTCTGCTCAATCCCTGGGTTATTTCTGCCTTCCCATTAGTATTTGCTGAGTAAACCAACATCTTTTATTTTTTAACATTGAACTCTCAGCAGAGATACACAGGCAAAAGGTGATGTACACAAGACTGATGCATTCATCAGTTTTTCCTTAGTTAAAATGAGACTTGAACTGATCAGGAGGAAATCAAAACGATATGAAATTACTCTAAATTTTGTGGCTTTTGCCTGTGGGTAAAGTCTGAGTTGAACAATTAACATTTATAAGGTGATGATTTTAAAAAAAAAAGAAAAGAAAAGAAAGAAAAGAAAAGAACTAGCTAAAAAAATCATATGGCAATGAAACGAATCATAGCCCACCCGGTGACCCAGGAATTCCACTCCTGCGGGGGAGTGTTGATGTCCAAAAAACGTGTATGCAACAAGAATGCTCAAAGCAGATTCATTCATGACAGCCCAAAGCTGGAAATAATCCAAACGTCTGTCAACAGAATGGATGAACAAACTGTGGTTTATTCATACCACAGAATCGCTCTCAGCAATAAAAAGGGACGATCTGCTGAAGGGGCAACAGCATGGCTTTATGGTAAGTGAAAGGAACCAGATACCAAACACTAAATAATCTGTGGTTCCATTTTGATGAAGTTCTAGATCAGGCAAACTAACTTACAGTGATAGAAAGCAGATCACTGTAAAGCAGATCAGTGCCTCTGCGGGTGCCGATTACCTGGAAAGGGGCACGACAGAACTTTCTGGAATAATGGAAAAGTTCTAGTTCTTGATTTCAGTGGTGGTTACACAGGTCTGTATATGTGTGTACATATTCATGGAGCTGTACACCTTGGTAAAATGTGTGCATTTCACTATAGCAAACTATACCTCAATTAAAAGAAAGAGACAGAGGAAGGAGCAAAAGAGGAAGATCATTTCCACTCCTGCATTTCCTGTGGGTTCCTTTATCTTTTTAGAATTTCTCTCAGCATAGTTTTTCCTCTAATGTGAAGAATATGGCCTATTCCTGGCATCTGTCCCTCCTGTCCAATCTTTTTTGTTTTGTTTTGAATAATTTAGCTAAAGACTTCATTAGTTTTTTTAATAGTGCTTATGCTTCCAACTAATGAATTTTCCAAATCCTCATCATACGACTTGCATTTCACTCATTAGAACCCTAATCGTCAAGCAGCTGAAATGATTCTTATTGTTTATTCTAATCGCTATTAGGAAGGAGTGCTGGAATTATATGTAATTTATTAGACACATAACAATAATGAGGGACAAATAAAGTTTATTTTCCCTGAAGTTATTCCTACGGTACAGGAAGGGGCATGGCTAAGCAAGGCTGCCCTGGGCATCTCTGGAAGGAGCAGAAGCTGGTTTCTCTGGGTGTCTCGACTTGCCTTTCTTATCTTCAGAGTCACTCTTTTCCCACCCCCTTCAGGCACTTGGGGCCTTCAGAGAGTGTTTTTCCTGTTGCCCCCATCATAACCCACTCTTGGAAGAATCTGGTGTTGGTCATTACTCCTCCATGGCAATGGGACCCCCACCTGCTGCTCCTCCCCAGTGTCAGAGATCCAAGAATAAGAGAGACGGGGTCACTGTATTCAGGGGCCAGGCACCAGGAACCTGGAGTTCATGACCAAGGACACTGGATGGGCAGTGGTATGATGTGGGTGCACAAAACAAGATACCTAACAAGGGGCAAGTGGGAGCCAAGCCCAAAGCCAAAGATCCTAGAGCAGGGGTTAAGGTGGGAAATTTTCCTCCACCAAGAAGGAGGGAGATTTTTCCTTGTGCCTGACACCTATACCCAGAGATACTGTCTGTTTGTAATTTACACAAGTCACTGCTGAGGCTAGAAATGCCCCAGATTTGGCTTCTGGAAGATTGTATTGTTATTATGGTCAACAAACCTACTTTGAGTGTCTAGCTGTGAAGAATGTGAAGAGGATGTGGATGGCCCACTCATCCCCACAAGGAATTTACATTCTAGCCAAGGAGTGTACAACGATGCCTGGAAGCTAAGCCCTTTGCATCCGACCCTCTTCATGAAGCCCCTTCTTGTTTGGCCTTTCCTCTGAGAGGCCATTTTTGATTCTCCTATTTTGAGTTGGGAGACCTTCCAAAGCCCTCCAAAACACCAGTCCTTAGATCAAGTCTCATCATAATTATCACAAATGGTGCCAGAATTTACATGCACGCCTATGTATATTGCAGGTTTTAGAAAAAAATCTTCACAATAACTCATAAGGTTGTAGCCTCTGTTTCCTCATCTATAAAATGGGAATAACAAAGGTGTCCACCTTTAAGGGTTGCCACGAAGACTAAACAGAAAACACTCATGTGTTTAATGCCCCTGTGATAGTCTACTTTGCTAAGAAATTGAAGGCACAACTTGTGCACATTGATAACAGAGGTGGAGACAGAGAGAAGAAGCAGTGTGGTCGGTACCCAGATCTCAGGCTGGTTACCAGCCTCCCATCAGGCCCCTGGCAAACTGGCTTAGGCTCCCCCCACAGAAATCTACACAGGGCCAGCTTCGTACCTGCCTTCCCTCCTGGCCCATCTCCCAGTCACCTCTACCTACTTCTCATGGGAGATACTAGTTACGTAAAAAGAGGAAGTCTATACAGAATTTTGTGGTGGGTAAAAGTGGCAAGAATGAACATCCTTGTCTTGTTCCTGATCTTAGAGGAAATATTTTCAGCTTTTCCCCATTGAGTATGATGTTAGCTGTGTGTTTGTCATATACGGCCTTTATTATGTTGAGGTATGTTCCCTCTATGCCCACATTCTGGAGAGTTTTTATCATAAATCTTTGTTGAATTTTGTCAAAAGGTTTGTCCACATCTATTGAGATGATCATATGGTTTTTATCCTACAATTTGTTGATGTGGTGTTATCACACTGATTGATTTTTGCAGATATTGAAAAATCATTACATCCCTGGGATAAATCCCACTCGATCATGGTGTATGAGCCTTTTAATGTATTGTTGGATTCGGATTGCTAGTATTTTGTTGAGGATTTTGCATCTATGTTCATCAGTGCTATTGGCCTGTTATTTTATGGAATTCCCTGGTGGCCCAGTTGTTATGACTCAGCGTTTTCCCTGCTGCGGCCTGGGTTCAGTCCCTGGTTGGGGGAAATAAGATCCCCCAAGCCGTGTGGCACAGTCTATTGTTATGTGTCTATAGGTACATAATTTTAAAGAGAAAAAAACATTTCAAGACATCAAAATATTTGAAATGATTGCCTTTCAAAAATGAAATCATGAGGGACTTGTTTTCTACTTTTTCTATTCCCCCAGCTTCACTTTTAAATAAGTACATATTTTTTTCATAATCAGAAAAACTTAGCATAATTTTAAAAATCAAGCCAGTTTTGTGACACCAGCGAAACAAAAATCCCTATTTCTGCCTTTCCTGCCTTGGCCCAGAAATGGTCTCAGAACATGGGGTCTGAGGCTGAGGTTGGGGCTCCATTGCATGTAATCTCCTTGCAAAAATTAAAGGGGGGAAAGCTGGACCATCCACACAAAGTTTTACCAAGGTTTTTATTGAGTTATTGGCAAACCAACCTGACTTTATATATTTTACTTGCTTTATCCACTTCATTTTTATATGAGTTTATTTTTAAGGTTTCCATTTATTTGAAGTGGAGGATTTTGCCACGTAAAGGTTAACAAATGGCCTGGCCATCAGTGATGGTCTGGATACCACTTGGCCCAGCCAAGCAAAGACATGAAGGTCAAGGCCACAGTCCCAAAGCATGGAAAAAAGCTTCCCTAAGGGCCACCTGCGGGTCCGTGAGGACTGTGTGAACACGCTCCATAGAGGTCGAGAATGAGCTTGAGAAGTGAGGCTGATAAAGTGCAGCTCTCCAGGTAGGAACAGAATCCGTGGACTGCCGGGGCTGAGACCTCACCTTGCTCACCCCACGCCCTCCAGTTCCATCAGAGGGAGCTGGACCTGGAGCTTCAAAAGGCAGAGTACAAGACCTCATACCAGAACTACTGAATCAGATCTGCAATTTACCAGATCCCAGGTGATGCACAGGCACATTAGAGTCTGAAAAGCACTACTGTAAGCACCTGGCCCATGTGGGTGCTCACGCATTGATAATCAGGCCTGCATATCCATGTATTATCGTATTGGGTTCTCATACCCTCCCCCAACCCTACAGCAGATGAATAGAATTGATGCTACAGGCCCTATTTTACAAAGGAAGAAAACAATTCAGAAGGACAAGTGACTAGAGCAAAGCCATCTAGCTTGCTAGGTACAGAGCAGCCCTGGGACCCCAGCCTTAGACTCCAAGTTCAGGAATCTCTCCATTATACATACCTGCTTCTCTGTGCTAGACTCAACAAAGGGCAGCTCCGTGAAACAGGCCATGTCAGGTACAGATGGGCCATGCTTGTCCTTATAAGGGAGATGGTTTCCATTTACTACAGTATGACATTTCCTACCCTAACTATTTTATCTCATTTACACTCTGTGTCCAGGGCTGTCCGTGCCTTTGGGTGGAGTGAAGCAAGTTCGCTCTCTCACAAACATCTACTGAGAACCCAAATAGGTAGACTTTGAAATACTCTAAATGAGAGAGTAGAGGCTGCTGGTTGTTTCAAAATACCCATTCTATCTTCTTTCCTAGTAATAGAACCCCAGCTTTAATTGGGGTGGTATTGTACCTAGGTAAAGACTACCTCCCAACTTACCTTGCAGCTAGATATAACTAAGTACTAATGAAAGAGGAGCAGACATTACTAGTGAGTATTACGAGAAATTTCTTTAAAGGGGAGACAAATGGCTGTACAAACTCTTTTTGCCCTTCTCTCCTGCTTCCTGTTTCCATCTGGATCATGGATGTAATGGCTGGAGCTCCAGCAGCCATTGGATCACAGAGCCACCTCACAGAACAGAGCCAAGGACTAAGGATGAGAGCAGCTCTTGCTGCTGGCTCTCCAGTGGGTGCCTGGAACCCCTATACCAGCTCTGGATACTGCTCTCTGGACTGAGATATGTGAGAAAAAATATCCTCTTATCTTGCTCTGTTGAGTCTCTGCTGTAGCAATCAAATACAATTTCTAACTGATACAGCAAACAGACCAAGATACCTTGACTTTTCATAGCCTAGAGCCTCATCAGCTGGAATTAATGCAATGTGACAAACATGGGATAGAAGATTACAGGAGACATAAATCCAGGGAACCTGCAAGATGCAGGAAGATTTCTCCAGAGAAGTAAAATCTAAGGTTAGAATTAACAATGGGCTGGATTTAGTCACACAGAGAGGGGAGAGGAGAACATTCCAGGAGAGGAAAGAGCATGTGTAAGGACCCACAGGCAGGACAGGGAGCATCCTCTGTCTTGCTAACGAATTCGAAATTTATCACAACGGTGATAGAGGCTGCTGAAGGCCTGTAAGTAAAAATATTCATGTTAGAAAAATCTCTCTGGTTGCTATGCTGAGAAGGGACTAAAAAGGCAAGTTTGAAAGCAGAAGACCAGTTGGAGGCCAGTGCAGGGACATGGGTGAGATACCAGAGCAGCAGGGACCCGGCAGGGTGCTGGCAGTGGGAGAGAGAGAAAGGGATGCATCTGAGTGATACTTGGCAGATAGAACTGACAGGACGTGAAGCGAAGGGGATAGGAAGAGTCATGAGAGGGGCTCAGTGTACTGGCTTTGTAGCTGAGCAGGACCCTATGAGGCCTTTCCAGAATAGACCCCCACCTGCATTCTCCACCTGCCTCTTGTCTGTGGAAAAACTTTAGCCTCCTAGGCCTTCCCCAAGTTCCAAAGAATAAATTTAATCAGAGAAGTGAGAAAATGCAAAAAGAAAGGAAAACAGTCAAGCAAGACAAAATAATAATACCTTAGCCATTAAACAATTCAAGGACTTTTAGTTCCTCCTCAAGGACTATAGAGAGTATTCTGAGCCAGGTCCTTTGAGCTGTTTGGCAGATACTGAATCCCCCACCAGGTGGAAGAATTTAACTGTATGCTGCCCACAAGCACGTAGACCCCAGACAGGTTGGAACCAGAAGGTTGAGGGTGCTGACTCCCTATTACCTCACCACCAGCCAATCAGAAGAATGTCCACGAGCTGATCACGCCCTGCTCCTTGAACAGTATAACACTTCTCATTACCCTCTCCAGGGCGGGCACACAGTCTAGAGGGCATTAGCTTGCTGTGGCCCCCTTTGCCTGGCAAAGCAATAAAGCTATTTCTTTCTACTTCACTCAAAACTCTTTCTCCGAGATTTAATCCGGCACCTGTGAACAGAGGCTGAATTTCGGCAACAGCTTGAACCGATCTGGGGACATGAGAATCAGCTCATCTGGGCCACACTGCGTTCATCACCACTGCAGAAAAATCTTATTTCTTAGCAACAGATTGTTCTCTCACCTTGCTTGTGGGTGTATCAATGGGTCAGCTCCAGCCCAGTTACCCTTGATTACTGAAAAGAGGTAAGGAAAGCCTTTTCTCATGCACCAAGGGAACATGTAATATATGAGGCTAACACCTGCTGGGGAATAAAAAGAAATTTTTTCAAGTTTTTGTGTGAAAGTAAAAAGTGGTGAGTAGATATTTATACAGATAAGTACATGGCAATTATCTTATAGAATAAATGATCCCAACTATTCTTAGGGTCCAGATTCTATGGTTCTCTTCAAGCAGTGTTGTCAGTCTCAACTCTCAGGGACGATTTAGGTAAAGGTTCCGAGATTCAGTACATGAAATATGCCGAACATCAAGAAAGAAGGTCCTGGAAATAAAGAGAAACCCACCTCACTACAAGGAGAGCTGTCTCTCAGGTGCAGCTCTGGCTGCCAATATTAATCAGAAGTAAGCCAGAACTAATATGCAGTGCAGTTACAGCGGCTGCCAAAGGAGGGCAGTCTAACACGGTTCCCGCAAGAGTCAGGACGCTCAAGACTGAGAGGTATAAACTACCTCAGGCTTCAAAAAGACCAACACTCACAGTCCCACTTAGTGGGCTCTCTTGTTGTGAAAATAATGCAAAATATGGGGTTGAGGATACATCCTTAAGACCAGTGATTGCAGTATAACTTGCAAGAGAGGAAAACTGGAAGCAATCAGAATGTGCAATGATGAAGGAATGGCCGAGGAAATTATGACATATGTAGAATACTATGGTTTCTTTCTTTGGAAATGATAAAGAACAAAACTATCATGTTTAGTTTTAAATGTTGGATAAAAATGCTACGTATGAGCATTAAACTTACTTAAATATGCAATTAAAACCAAATTACTATGGGAAATATGGCTAGAATAGATAGATGTTATAAACCTTGATAATATAAAATATGAAGATGTAACAATCATCAAACAGGAAATGCAAGGCAGGAACAAGAAGAGTTGTACAAGACAAGAAGTGTAAATGTAAATTAGAAGGGAAAAAGCCAACCACCTAGAAAGTTTTAAACTATCTCTTAAATTATTCATGGATATTTTAAGCAGAATATTTGAGGGAAAATGTGTTTTTCCAGATGTAGGGCATTAAAAACTTACATAATTAAATAAGAAAAATGAATTATTTAAACATCCAATTTGAGAGGTTAAGAAAAATAACAATAAAAGATACTCAGAAGAGGATAATAAAGGTAAGAGCAGAACTGAAACAAATACAAAACAGAAAAGAAGGAAATGGAGCATTTTCTAGGAAAATATAAGGTACAGAATTGACCTCCGAAGAGGAAGAAAACATCAATAAAACAATACAAGTGAAAAAAGAACAAAGAAAGAACTAGAAAATGACTACAGCATTCATGAAAAGAGTTCCATCCCTACAATCGAAACTCTGCAATACATAAAAGAATAAAGTTGCTTTGAATGAGCTAAAATTAAAGTAACATTTTTTAAAGGCAAAAAGCGAGGTGCAGAGTAGCTGATATGGTGTGACCTCCTTTGTGTAAAATTTACAGACTCATATAGACACATAGTGTTATATGTTTATGGTTTTAAGGGTCTATGACCACTGGGGTGATGTAGTGTACTAGTTAATAATGAGATCCTGGAGCCAGATTCCCTGCCTTTGGATCCCTGCTCCACCACTTTCTATTTTGTGATTGTCAGCAGTTTCCTTAGCTTCTCTGTGCCTCAGTCTCCTCATCAGTAAAATGGTAACAACAATAGAGCCTAACTCATAGAATTATGGGGAGTAAATGGGTTAATTCATCCAAAGAGCTTTGGAACATTGTCTAATAGTCATATGATAAATGCTCACTAAAGGTTAGCAATGGTGATTATTTTTTACATGTTGGTATATACTTTTTTTTCCTGAAAGAAAACATTATCAACAATTGTTCTTTGGAAATTGGGGGAGAGACAGCGATGGGTGGAGTGTGCTCTTAAGCAAAGGGAGGGCAGCTTTCACTTCTGAGCCGCTTGCACGCCCTGAACTTCTACATAATCCATAGGACTGTGTGTGCAGACAGTGGAGTTACAGGACACTTTGGTTTTCTTTTTCACCCTTTTCTGTATTTAAACAATGTTACATTTTCAAATGTTACGTTCACTCTTAGCACAGGTATGTAAGATATATAGAGATGAAAGCAAATTAGAAGGAAAATCAACAATTCTGATAGCACTTTTGTTAGAGTAGGAAGATTCAGGATCTTTTTCCTCCATTTTAAACAATTCTTTTATATTTATTTTCAAACATATAATGATATAGTTTAAAATGAATACATTCTTGTCATCCTTCTCCCTCTCTCCAGGGCAGTGGGCATATTTCCAGACCTTTTCCTGTGCGTTGACATAGACACATGAATAATTATAGAAATGTATAATTGTGTGGTGTTTTTAACAATAGAAGTGTTATCACACTTCTTGTAATGTTCTGCAAGTGCATTTTTGCAATTAAAACTAGGTCTTGGACAAAGTTTCTATGTCAGTATCTATATCAGACACAAATGCCTACCTTATTTGTTAATAACTAATTAATATGTTACTATTAATACATTAAAATTAAGATGTTATGTTAATAGCTAATTAATCAATATGTTCCCTAATATGTTCATGACAACATTTATGGAACTGTTTCCTTATTGATGGACGTGTAGTTTCTTCTCCCATGCTCACTCTTGCCATCTACACTACAACACACAGCCTTCTGCACACCTGTTCATGCTCATGAAGGGTTCTTTATGATTTTTCCCTATCATGTGTACTTTTGAGGATGTTGTATTGCTTTCATAATATGAAATAATTTTTAAGCCAACAAGAGTAAGAATAAGAGGAACATAAACTTGCTTTCCAAACCCAAGAATTCTACATAGTTAATCCCTTAAAGTCCAACTTGCAAGCAAATATCAGGACACCTCAAAGTGAATAATAAAGCCAAAACACACACACACACACACACACACACACACACACACACACGAAACAATAGTCATTTTCTTCAGGAGATTGTAGAAAGTACAAACATAAATCTGTAGTTTAGCCAAACGCATAGATGTCCCGGCATTAATTGTCCATTGGGTTAATTAGGGACAAACCTGCATTGAATGGAAATATCATGAACAATCGTGTTTCTTGGCACAGCTGCCAATGACAGGCCATTGAACTAGAAGACGCCAGAGACAGCCAGGTGTGAGTGATCTATGTCTCCCTACCATTATTACCACCAATGACAAACCTTTGCAAAGATCCCCCACCACTTATTATCTTGTCTCTTTTCTAGTAAGTCTACTGTTTCATGAGAAAAGACCCCATGAATTAAGCACAAGTTTATTATTGTGGATAAGAAAAGGGAAATATTCTTTTTCTACCACCATTTTTCTTTCTCTGAGTTTTCATAAAGGCCACAAGTCACATGTCATTCATCGTACCCAAGACTAGCTGAAGCTGCAGAAATCTCTGGGGAAAAGAAAAACTGTGGGTCTCCAGAGCTTTCTATGGAGGAAACTGTTCCCTCAGTGAGCTCTCACGTCAGCGAAGCCAAGAGACGGGAGGCTGAGGGTCTCCCCATTAAATATCAGAGCAGAACCTGTTATTTTGTTTAATGGAACCACAAAGTGATCCTCTTCTGAATAAAGAGTTTGATTTAGGATAAAATAAGAAAAGATGAGAAAGCAATCTGGCCATTTCTGTCCACACTGTCACACTCACTGAAGAAGGAAAAAAAAATGAATGTATTCTGTTAACCCTGCTATTGTGGGGTAAAATACCTCAACGTGCATATTTGGGAAAGAAAAAAACACGAGCACACAGCCTAAAACACAAGTTTGTGAGCTTCATATATGGCTATTTGGGGAAGTGTTAAATTTAAGACCAAAAGGCAAGGGTAGACTAAATGTCTAACAGTTATTAGATGTGTTGTCTTTGTGTGAGTTTTCAGGTGGTCTGAGACAGAAATAATAGTGTCCCTTTGCTCTGGCAGATTGATCTTAAAATCACGTTTTAACATTTGATGTCTTTATCCAAATCCCGCTGTTCACATCTGCCCTTCTGACTTTCTTTCTGCCTTCAAAGTCCTCCTGGCTCAATAAGGCCTTCATTTCTGCCCCACACTTTTCTCCTCTGACTTCTGCACCTTCTCCTACAGATTCCTTTTATCGCATCCCTTCCCTGCACCATGAAGAATCAAAGCAAACAATGATAAGGACGCATGAATCTTTAATAAACTCTTATTTGAAAGCAACGGCCAAATTATGGTCTAATTTATAGTTTCATGTCACACTTGAGGAAGCTTCTTTGGTAAAGTGTTTGTGTTTGTTCCTCCTGTACCAAAGGCCATGGGATGAAGAGTTCCAGTCTGAGCAAAGTCTAACTTGCATTCCTTCCACAAGCCCTTATAGTGCTGTTAGCCAGTGGAGGATGAGAAATTCGAAATCTATTCCAACCTTCTTTTCTTTGCCATTTTCTACTACAGACTATACAACTCCACTCCCACACCTCTGCTACAGTCAGGAATCGCCGTGTGACTCAGCTCTGACCTACAAGACGTAAGGGAAGTCTGCTGGTCTCTTCAGAATCTTACTCCCACTTCTGGAATGCACAGGTAAAGGCTGGCTGTGTAGCTGCCATCTTGCAACCAAGAAGGAAATGCTAAGAGAACTTTGGAGATTTAACTTAGTTTTTGTTGAGATGCTAAGCCAATGACTTTAGCTGTCTACTTATAATGTAAGGGGGAAAAGTTCCCTATTTAAGTTACTTGAAGCCAGATTTCTGTTACTCACAGTCAAATGCAATCCCTAGACTAGATGACAGGCCACAATAAGAGTAGCCTAGAGGCAAAGAGTGTATAACATCTAAGGGAGGCAGATAGCTAACGAATTAACTAAAATATCGAGCAGAATACAAAAAGTACTCATTTGAAATAAGTCCACAGCATGGAAGCAGAAAGAGAAAGTTTGTGTTGTTTTGAAGAAGATTTTTCCAAGCAAGGAAGGCTGGACTGCCACACCAAGGATCCAGCATGAAGAAAGTAATGGTGCCCTGAGACAGCATGTTTAGCTTCCGAATAACCCTAGGTGGTTGGAGAACGGAACTGTGTATAATGACAACAGGGCCAGTTGCTTTTCCTACATTACAAAGCGGGTCTCACAGCCCTAGCTTCTCCTAAACCATCTCCCACTTTTTCTTTCTATGTTCAGTAGCAATTCCCATCACAAATTCATCTACTGCAAACGCTAGGTACAAGTCATTGGCTATTACCCTGCAAAGAGAAAGAAAAAGAAAAGAAAATGTAATAGTGTTCGACAGTTGTTAATATGAACATTTGGTGGTTCCTTTCCTATGAGTGGTTCTCACTCAAAAGTGAATTTTCCCCTGGAGGACATTCGGCAATTTCTGGAGACATTTGTGGTTGTCACAATTAGGGGAGTGGGGTACTACTGGCATCTAGTGGGTAGAGGCCAGGGGTGCTGCTCAACATCCTACAGTATACAGGACAGCCTCTCACAACAAAGAATTAGCCAGTCTAAAGTATCAGTAATGGTGACACTTCTGTATTATATGATGCTGATTGGTAAAGCTGCCCACATGTGGCTTCATATCACCAGATGAGTTCATCAAAGGGCAGTGAGTAGATGGCAGCATCATCCTAAGACCAGTGGTCACTGTGAAATGTACCATTGTGTTTTCTAATTAATACTGAATCAAACTACACTGACTGAAGCAGCCTAATAATGCCATTTAATACTTTGGGATTCCTTTATACATGGAAACCCCTCCAACAAGGTCCTCAGTAATAAATATTTGCTTAATCAATGAATAAAGAAACAAAATCCCATCACACAGGGTTCAAAATACATTTTATATAGTGAAGTTTGCTGGGGATGGGGTGATAGAAGAAGGATGAGGTGATTTTCAGAATTTTAAGCCCTTGCATACGGCAACAACAAGAAATCCTCAAAACAGTTGTAAAGGCCATATTTATTATTTCATTCAAAAGAAACTCCATGCCAAGAATAATAGTGTCTTACAGAAGCAGTCTTCTTAGAAAAACTTAAAAAAAAATCATACTGAACAACAATGGATTCAGCCTTTGTGAAAAACGGCGTTTAGACCACAGATGGGATATTGAGAACTGTGCTAAACCACAGATGGTATATTTTTTCCTATATTTCACAAAACAGGCAATTTCTACCACTTATTTTTTTCTTTTATATTTTGCTCTTGGTAATTCTGTAGATTGGGAAAAAAATGAAACTAAAAAGAAAAGTGAAAACATTTACTTTTAGTGCTGTTTATAATCTTACTCTTTATAAGAGTGGATGGAAACATCACTGAAGATTCTGTGGTGTAATTCACTTTAAAAAAAAACTTGGAGTGTATTTCATTTTAGGTGAGCAATTTGTTTTATGAGCGTGTATGTTTATTTGGGGTTGTGGGTTTTTTTAGTGAGTGCAATAAAGACACTTCTTATCAGTTGATTTGTTGTATCAGCAGTGGGCTTCTCTCCAGACTGAAACATGGCAACTTTTCTGAGGACATTATCCAGCATATAATTTCACCACAGACATGAATCCAGGTTCATCAGGGCCCACTTCCACTGCTTGTTATGACCTAATTTCTAGGATTCCTGCTTGATGGTGGCATTATTGTCCCCTGCACACAGTGTATCACATGGTTGTCAAATGGGTTCTCTCTCTTTGATGGTTCATCACATACACAACTTTAAATTGTGCCAACTTGTGTGCCAACTTTTATACCAACTGATCAGATCAGAAGTTCAAAAGTTCACTTCCAACCCCATGTGACATCGAAACTTCAAATATCATAAAGCTTACACCTTTGATAAATAATAAATTGCAATACAGGGTAGAAACTGGTGGTATTAGGTTACTACTTTGATGCTGTTAAAAACACTATCGGGAGGTAATACTTAACCCAAAGGTGGATTAGTACATTTCAGCTGTATATTACACAAACCACCTGCCTTCTCTCTAGCCCTGGGTACAATGAATACTGTCCTTTCGGGCTCAGCTGACTTCAACATGACTCCAAGACCAGGGGACCCTTGCAAGGTCTGATGTCAATACCCTCAGGTTGATACACATATTTGTGCATTTCCAGAATGAGAAAATCATGCCTTGAGAACAAAATCACAGCCAGTGTATATCTCACAAAAGTGCATATCCCAATGTCCTGGGGAACATTCGTCTGTACTTCAGTAATGCCATGTATGAGGCAGCACATAAGTGATACACACCCACGGAGAGTGGCGCAGTGTGATAGAACAGCTGTGCAAACGGGCTCAAGAACATAAAATCAGGAAGCTATGTCTTTAGAAAAGTATTCTTTTTAAATCCCCAAATATCACATCTGGTTGCATCAAGTTGTCATTATGACATAGTATTTAAGATGATTTAATGGGTTACTGCAGAATAAGAACCTTGGAGTTTATTTAACTACTGTGCATTAGGAGAATGTAGCTCTCTAAACGGTATTCAGAAAAAGCTGATAAAAAGCTGTTCTTGTTGTTGGATGACTTTTTATATATATATATATATATTTTACTGTAGTCAGTATAAATAGAGCTTTCAAACATAAACAGAATATATAGAAACACAAGAGTAAAATTGGGGCTTTGGGATAGAAATGTAAAGTGAGCAGTGCATACCAAAATGTAGAAAGCTATTCACTGTGGAAATTTATGAGGTGCGTTACAATATGGGGATGTCACAACATGAGTATAATATGGGGATGTCACAATAACAAGTACCACTTACCTCCTATCCCTTGTTAGCAGATCCCCTGACTGGGCCTCTGCCAGCCAACAGGTCAGTCCCCAATCTGGGGGTGGGTTATCTCGGATTTGGAAAGGCCTTGCTCCCTCCTCACACCCTCACTTCCCTCCCCCTCCCCCCATCAGCACAAACTTCTTACCACTTCCCCCCAGAGGTACGCATCATTTTCAACAGAAAATTGAGGTTCTAGGTTGTTAGAATAATTTCAGACAACTGATCTAAGGCCAAAACCAAAATTCATCATCCCCATTTCCCAATCCATAGCTCTGTCTACCAAATCATCTCATACCTGCTGCCATTTATGGCAACTGTCCTCGTGGACATCAATATTACATGTTTCTCCAATGTGGAAAAGTGTACAAAAATCTTTCACCACAGAAAGACTTTTGTATGCTTTTCTATCCCTGCAGTGAATGTGTTTTGCTTTAACAACCTTTTAATGTTCTAAGAACTCTTTTGAGGGGGTTAAATAAACAAACCACTATAGTGGTCAGCGGACTTGCAGCAGATTGCAATGACTATTTAACAGTCTTAAACAAAATAGAAGTTTAGTCTGGGGCTGGTACAGAGGCCCTTCTAAGTAATGTCCTCAAGGACATAAGCTCCTCC
The DNA here is from genome assembly GCF_028021215.1 of Eschrichtius robustus. Classification (NCBI taxonomy): domain Eukaryota; kingdom Metazoa; phylum Chordata; class Mammalia; order Artiodactyla; family Eschrichtiidae; genus Eschrichtius; species Eschrichtius robustus. The sequence goes on along the minus strand of NC_090824.1, from coordinate 151,749,808 downwards.
AGCTTGTTGCTTTGTCATCCCTCCTCACGGTCCAGGCAGCAGGATGCAGGACGAGATCAAGAGAAAAAGGAACAAAAAGCTGGCACCAACTGCCTCCAAAGAATGGTTCCCAGAAACTGCCACACCACACTGCAGCTCCCATCCCGTTGACCAACACTTATCGTCCACAGCCACGTCCAGCTGCAAAGAACAGACCAGAACATTTCGTTTTTATTCTGAGGAACCATGTGCCCAGGCAAAATCCTACCATTATGCAAGAAAACAATGGAACAGCACAGTTGCTGTGGATGGTGAAATGTGCATTTGCCTGCGGACTTTTAATCATTAACAAGATTCTTCCTTACTCAATGTTTCTTTCATCGGTTACAGACTCTAGCATTAAAAATAGTGCATAGGTTTTATCTTGAGGCAACCCTGATTAATACTTTAACCTGATTGATAGCTTGATTAATCGTTAACCCTGATTAATGACTGCTTGAGAGAGTCTGAAACAAAGTGTGGCCTCAGTGACAAAGAGCTCTGCTATCCATTGGTGATACCTGTAATGGGTACCCACAGGAAGAGAGAGTGGGGGTGAAGATGCCTTCTCTTATATCCCTGTTCTAACACTCTCATTTGGCATTCACTTTCAAATTAAGGTAATGGTTCTACAAGTCCAGGAGCATGACAATAACTAATGATACAAACATTTCTATGGCACACTACTCAAAACAATATATGCCTACACGTACCATTTCCATCCTAACAGCTTTCTTGCAAGATAAAAAGTATTTTTATGATCCCAAATTTAGAGATGAAGAGCTTAAGTTTTAAGTTAAATAATGGGCTTCCACTAAAGTCACCTAATAATAAATGGCAGATACAGAATCTGAATTTTGTTTCTCAGCCTCAACAAGATATTCTTTTCACTCCCTTGCACAATAGTACTATTCCAAAAATAATGAAAAGAAAATTTCTCTTGATAGACTTTCTTGGATCTTTAAAATATTATGGTGCCATGTGCTAAAACAAAAGCAAAATAGGAAGAAGACAGAGTGATTGTATATTATCTACTGATAATTCTCTCTTCAAGTTTTTGAGACTTTCCTGCTAATAAATTTCCCATGGTACCCAAGCCCAAATGAAACATTCATTCAACAAACCTAAAATTCAACAAAAAACCTGACTGAAAGGAAGCCTACTAGGAAATAGTTTACAGAAAGAAATAAAAAATTAGTTTCCGACTACAGTAAGATTACAAACATGTAAACAAATAAACAAACTCCATTGTGCTCATAGAGGCCAGTACAAGGACCCATGGCGGTACAAAGGAGCCAAGAGCCACCATACTAGGTGGGAGTGGGCAGGGAAGGTGTCAGTGTGGCTTTACACAGGAAGAGATGGATGGGTCTCAGAGGGTGGATGCGTGATTACCAAGCACACTCAAGTGGTAGCTAGCCAAGCAGAGAGCAGCAAATGCCAGGACCAGGCTCCAGAACAGCAGGGCTGGTTCAGTAAAAGCTGGGCAGGATGTATGCATAATAAGGGCAAAAGAGTCAGGGTGTGCGCATGACTAGAGCATACAGAGTGAGATGGGGTACAGTGGGGGAGGTAGACAAGAAGATGATCCCAGCAAGTATGCAGCACCTGGATGAGGCTGGGCTTTATGGATTTTAGCCTGTAAGCACTGGGAGCCACTGGAAGGTTTTACAGCAGGTGTGCAAAATAACCACATTGGCCTTTGAGAAAGACCACTGTGGAATTGGGGCTGCAGTTTCCAAAGTCAGAGGCTGTGCAACCAGGTGAGAAATGAGCAGGCCCTCAACTGAGAGTACTTCTTCTGGGACCCACACTTTTTGAAGGAATTATGGACGTCCTTGGACTACATGTCCCAAATGTGGGAATGAGCATGTCTCTGAGAAAAGACTCTGTACCTTTCCCCAGGTTCTCAGCGAAGCCCAAAACATTCTAAAGTTGAAACAATAACATTCTGCAGTTGAAAATCATCTGACCTAAGCTCAGTTCACAAAAGTGGAATTTTTAAATAAACAGAGATATACGTAAGAGTTGTATAGGAGTCATATATAAAACAAATAGGAATTTAAATGCAATATTTGCATTTAATTTAAAAAAATGAGCAAAGGCCTTAACAATAGGGCAACTATATTTGGTTCATATTTCATACATAAAGTAGAGAAATTCATTTGTGTATAGGAGCCTTGCCACAGATATTCCAAGATGGGCCAGACTTCAGTATCTCATCTTCTTGCATCTTCTTGAACTTACAATTGCTCTCTTACTTGATGGACCATATACCCCAAAGGTTGGTTTGAAAAGTAAATTCCATATACATTCAAGTCTCTGAGCAGGTGGTCAAAGAAGATTTTTAATAGCTTTTTGGAGGAGAGGAGGGTATTGAGAAACATCACGTCTCAAAACTCTAGCTATAGAAATGTAAGCAGAAAGTGGAGTAGTTATCGGGTAACAAGGTAAATATGGAAAGAAAAATCTAGATTATTTGTTCTTAACCTTTATGGGGGTCACAGACCCATACCTCCCATAACTTTGAGAAGTTGCTGAACACTATAAGCCTCCTCCAAAAAGGTACCTTCCCACATAATTGTGCATAATATTTCAAGAGGTTCACAAAAGTCTGAGGACATCAACCTGACCCTGGATGTCAGCTTAAGAGCCTCCAGTCTCGATAATTCTCCTTTCCCTCAACAAAAATTCTGTTATCATAGTTTATCATCTAAATTAGCCCCATTAATGTTTACATTATCTGGGTTTCATTCATCCCATTCACTCTGCAATTAACTTCACCTTTCTTGCATGCATGCAACCTCCATCAGTTCTAAAATCACAAAGTCAAAAAGGAGACTGATTCCAATTTCCACTAAATTGAACTATTGCCCAAATGGCATACAAACTTCCATATGGATTTATAAACCTAAAATAGAAAACACTGTGCTATGTTTAGGCTTCCTAAAAAATGCCATACCCTCTCAGCATTGCTGTGTGTTCTTACAACCAGGTGTTTGAATCCTGTTCTACTGTATGGATATATGTATAGTTCTTTAACACTCTCTCCACTATAAAGGAAATTATATAAACTCTCAAAAAAAAAGTCCAAATCCAGTAATGGTCTTGATCTCTTAATGGGTTAGGGAAAAAAATAATGTGAAGGGAAATAATTACGGCAATTTTTAGATTGTTTCTTCTTTTTCCCGCATTGCAGTTACTGAAAACCTTTGATTAGACCTCTGAAAAAGACCACACAGTCAATAATTTGAACCAAAAGGTTAATGGTGTTGTTACAACTACTATCTCTTTTAAAATCATTACCCTCTTGTTTTTTATGGCTATGTTACCATCAACTTTCAATGAACCCACTTTACCAGCTGTTTCCCTCTGTCATAAAGTTTGCTGAACATCATCATAGGAACAGGATAAATGCCATGTTTTATCAATCAAGCCTAAGGAAATTTGAGACTTCTTATAATCACAACTGTAAAGGGAGTTTATTGCAAGTTTCTGTTTTGCTTTGTAAATTGTCCTTGAGTAAAATACATACCTGATGCCAAGGTGGAGAATGTAAAAATGCAAGACGTTATACTACAAAAATCTGCATCATAAAGTTTGATAGGTTGACAAATGAGAAAGCTTAAGATTACTGAGGAACAATACAGGCTTGCTTCCTTGGTAAGCCGACATCCACCCGGGAGCATCTCTGAACCTACCCATATGTGAATTCCCTGATCCTTTATGCTGCACATCCCCAGCACGCCAAGGAATGTAGGACAGATGCTTTTATCTTACACAGGGCTACATAGAAAGTCTCAACACAAATTTGATATAATGAAAATATTATTAAATCATCTGCAATGTAATTTTTAATTTACAATAATATTACCAAAATATCACCACACACTGGAGACTAAAAAAACACATTCCTAAATTATAAGACATAAAATATTTATAACTAGGTGATAGCAAGTATCAAAATATGTAAGTTACAGCTAAATGTGTACTTTGAGGAAATTTTGAAGGCTTAATAAACCTTTTTTAAAATTAAAAATAAATGAACAAAATATTCGACTAAAACACACATAAAAAGGGCCAAGAAAACAAATCCAAATAAAGTACTGGAAAGGGAATAAGCATAAGAGTAAAAATTCATACCTTATATATATACACATAGAGAGAGAGAGAGAGAGAGAGAGAGAGAGATGAACAACAAAACCAAAATCTAGTTCCTTGGAAACATAAGTACTATTTATAAATCCCTAGCCAGACTGATGAAAAAAAAACAGAGAAGCCACGAATTAGCAAAATTAAGAATGGAAAAGAAATGTTATAGATAACTTATACATAAATATAGATGTTATAAGTTAATACTAGAAACATTTTTGGATCAATAAATTGGAAAAGATACATTAAAAGTAAATTTTTCTAAAAAATATTTTAATCAAAATACCTCAAAAACAAATAAATTTTGAATAAGCCCACAAACATTAAATAATTTGAATCAGCAGTCTGAAAACTCTCTCTCCCCAACCAATTTCATGGGATAATTTTAACTCACAAAGCCCAAATCTCTCTCTCTCTCTCTTTTTTTTTTTTAACAAACTTTCCAGAAAAAAATGAAATAGGGAAATTTCTCCAACTAATTTTTTTGATGTTGTTATAACCCTAGGTTGAGAACAGTCAAGGGCCATGCCACAGACAATTAAAAGCCCAAATCATTTATAAGCATTAATGCCAGAATAAAAAAATAGTATCAAGTCAAATCAATAGCATATAAAAATAACATCATGAATGAGTTGGATTTACATTAGTAAGGCAAAGATATTTCAAAACTATAAAATAAATTAACACTAAGAGGAAAGGACAAAATGATATGATTATCTCAACAGATGTAGAAAATTTTCAAATACAAACATTTATTTAATATAAAAGCTTTTGGTGAATGTATTGGGGACCTTCAAGATGACAGAAGAGTAAGACATGGAGATCACCTTCCTCCCCACAGATACATCACAAATACATCTACATGTGGAACAACTCCTATAGAACACCTACTGAAAGCAGGCAGAAGACCCCAGACTTCCCAAAAGGCAAGAAACTCCCCACGTACCTGGGTAGGGCAAAAGAAAAAAGAAACAACAGAGACAAAAGAATAGGGACAGGACCTGCACCACTGGGAGGGAGCTGTGAAGGAGGAAAAGTTTCCACACACTAGGAAGCCCCTTCACTGGTGGAGACGGGGGTGGTGGTGGTGAAGCTTTAGAGCCACAGAGCAGAGCGCAGCAACTTTGCAGATGGCAAAGCAGAGAGATTCCCACACGGAGGATTGGTGCCAACCAGCACTCACCAGCCTGAGAGGCTTGTCTGCTCACCCGCTGGGGCAGGTGGGGGCTGGGAGCTGAGGCTCGGGCTTTGGAGTTCAGATCCCAGGGAGAGGACTGGGGTTGGCTGCGTGAACACAGCCTGAAGGAGGCTAGTGCACCACAGCTAGCCAGGAGGGAGTCCAGGAAAAAGTCTGGACCTGCCTAAGAGGCAAGAGACCATTGTTTTGGGGTGCGTGAGGAGAGGGGATTCAGAGCACCGCCTAAATGAACTCCAGAGATGGGCGTGAGCCACAGCTATCAGCACAGACACCAGAGATGGGCATGAAATGCTAAGGCTGCTGCTACAGCCACCAAGAAGGCTGTGTGCAAGCACAGGTCACTATCCACACCTCTCTTCCTGGGAGCCTGTGCAACCCACCACTGCCAGGGTCTTGTGATCCAGGGACAACTTCCCCGGGAGAACACACGGCACATCTCAGGCTGGTGCAACTTCATGCCAGCCTCTGCTGCCACAGGCTCGCCCCACATCCCGTACCCCTCCCTCCCCCCGGCCTGAGTGAGCCAGAGCCCCCTAATCAGCTGCTACTTTAACCCCGTCTAGTCTGAGCGGAGAACAGACACCCTCAGGCAACCTACACACTAGATGGGGTCAAATCCAAAGCTGAACACCAGGAGCTGTGCGAACAAAGAAGAGAAAGGGAAATCTCTCCAAGCAGCCTCAGCAGCAGCGGATTAAATGTCCACAGTCAACTTGAGGTACCCTGCATCTGTGGAATAGTTGAATAGACAACGAATCATCCCAAATTGAGGTGGTGGACTTTGGGAGCAAAAATATATATATTTTTTTCCTTTTTCTCTTTTTGTGAGTCTGTATGTGTATGCTTCTGTGTGTGATTTTGTCTGTATAGCTTTGCTTTTACCATTTATCCTAGGGTTCTGTTTGTTTGTTTTGTTTGTTTGTTTGTTAGCATAGTTTTTAGCGCTGGTTGTCATTGGTAGATCTGTTTTTTGGTTTGGTTGCTCTCTTCTTTCTTTCTTTTTTTATTACTTTTTAAATTTTTTTAATGACTTTTTTATCTTTTAAGAACTTTATTTTATTTTATTTTATTTTTTCTTTCTTTCTTTCTTTTTTTCTCCCGTTATTCTGATCCATGTGGATGACAGCGTCTTGGTTCTCTGGCTGGGTGTCAGGCCTGTGCCTCTGAGTGGGGAGACCCGAGTTCAGGACATTGGTACACCAGAGACCTCCCAGCTCCATGTAATATCAAATGGCAAAAATCTCCCAGAGATCTCCATCTGAACACCAAGGCCCAGCTCCACTCAACGACCAGAAAGCTACAGTGCTGGACACCCTATGCCAAACAACTAGCAAGACAGGAACAGAACCCCACCCATTAGCAGAGAGGCTGCCTAAAATCATAATAAGGTCACAGACACCCCAAAATACACCACCGGATGAGGATTTGCCCACCAGAAAGACAAGATCCAGCCTCACGCACCAGAACACAGGCACTAGTCCCATCCACCAGGAAGCCTACACAACCCACTGAACCAACCTTAGCCACTGAGGATAGACATCAAAAACAACAGGAACTACGAACCTGCAGTCTGTGAAAAGGAGACCCCAAACACAGTAAGATAAGCAAAATGAGAAGACAGAAAAACACACAGCAGATGAAGGAGCAAGGTAAAAACACACCAGACCTAACAAACGAAGAGGAAATAGGCAGTCTACCTGAAAAAGAATTCAGAATAATGATAGTAAAGATGATCCAAAATCTTGGAAATAGAATATACAAAATGCAAGAAACATTTAACAAGGACCTAGAAGAACTAAAGAGGAAACAAGCAACGATGTACAACACAATAAATGAAATTAAAAATACTCTAGAAGGGATCAATAGCAGAATAACTGAGGCAGAAGAACGGATAAGTGACCTGGAAGATAAAATGGTGGAAATAACTACTGCAGAGCAGAATAAAGAAAAAAGAATGAAAAGAACTGAGGACAGTCTCAGAGACATCTGGGACAACATTAAACATACCAACATTCGAATTATAGGGGTCCCAGAAGAAGAAGAGAAAAAGAAAGGGACTGAGAAAATATTTGAAGAGATTATCATTGAAAACATCCCTAATATGGGAAAGGAAATAGTTAATCGAGTCCTGGAAGCACAGAGAGTCCCATACAGGATAAATCCCAGGAGAAACATGGCAAGACACATACTAATCAAACTATCAAAAATTAAAAACAGAAAAAATATTGAAAGCAACAAGGGAAAAACAACAAATAACATACAAGGGAATCCCCATAAGGTTAAAGCGGATCTTTCAGCAGAAACTCTGCAAGCCAGAAGGGGGTGGCAGGACATATTTAAAGTGATGAAAGGGAAAAACGTACAATCAAGATTACTCTACCCAGCAAGGATCTCATTCAGATTCGACGGAGAAATTAAAACCTTTACAGACAAGCAAAAGCTGAGAGAATTCAGCACCACCAGACCAGTTTTACAACACATGCTAAAGGAACTTCTCTAGGCAAGAAACACAAGAGAAGGAAAACACCTACAATAACAAACCCAAAACATAACAAACCCAAAACAAGATATACAGATTGCCAACAAACACATGAAAAGATGCTCAACATCACTAATTATTAGAGAAATGCAAATCAAAACTACAATGAGGTATCACCTCACTCCTGTTAGAATGGGCATCATCAGAAAATCTACAAACAACAAATGCTGGAGAGGGTGTGGAGAAAAGGGAACCCTCTTGCACTGTTGGTGGGAATGTAAATTGATACAGCCACTATGGAGAACAATATGGAGGTTCCTTAAAAAACTAAAAATAGAATTACCATATGACCCAGCAATCCCACTACTGGGCATATACCCAGAGAAAACCGTAATTCAAAAAGACACATGCACCCGAATGTTCATTGCAGCACTATTTACAATAGCCAGGTCATGGAAGCAACCTAAATGCCCATCAACAGATGAATGGATAAAGAAGATGTGGTACATATATACAATGGAATATTACTCAGCCATAAAAAGGAACGAAATTGAGTCATTTGTTGAGAAGTGGATGGATCTAGAGACTGTCATACAGAGTGAAGTAAGTCAGAAAGAGAAAAACAAATATCGTATATTAATGCATGTATGTGGAACCTAGAAAAATGGTACAGATGAGCCGGTTTGCAGGACAGAAGTTGAGACACAGATGTAGAGAATGGACATATGGACACCAAGGGGGGAAAACTGTGGTGGGGTGGGGATGGTGGTGTGCTGAATTGGGCGATTGGGATTGACATGTATACACTGATGTATATAAAATTGATGCCTAATAAGAACCTGCAGTATAAAAAAACAAACAAAACACCTAATACTAAACTTTCATTGGGTTATTTGTATGGAAATATGTTAATATAAATGTTTCAGACATTACATGAAATTTCTAAAAATCTTAAAAAAAAAAAAAAAGAAAGAAAATGGGAATAGGAACATACATATCAATAATTACCTTAAATGTAAATGGATTAAATGCTCCAACCAGCAGACACAGACTGGTTGAATGAATACATACACAAGACCCATATATATGCTGTCTGCAAGAGACCCTGTTCAGACCTAGAGACAGATACAGACTCAAAGTGAGGGAATGGAAAAAGATATTCCATGAAAATGGAAATCAAAAGAAAGCTGGAGTAGCAATCCTCATAACAGACAAAATAGACTTTAAAACAAAGTCTATTACAAGAGACAAAGAAGGACACTACATAATGATCAAAGGATCAATCCAAGAAGAAGATATAACAACTGTAAATATTTATGCACCCAACATAGGGGTACCTCAATACATAAGGCAAATGCTAACAGCCATAAAAGGGGAAATCGACAGTAACACAATCATAGTAGGGGATTTTAACACCCCACTTTCAACAATGGACAGATCATCCAAAATGAAAATAAATAAGGAAACACAAGCTTTAAATGATACATTAAACAAGATGGACTTAATTGATATTTATAGGACATTCCATCCAAAAACAACAGAATACACTTTCTTCTCAATTGCTGACTGAACATTCTCCAGGATAGATCATATCTTGGGTCACAAATCAAGCCTTGTTAAATTTAAGAAAATTGAAATCGTATCAAGTATCTTTTCCAACCACTATGCTATGAGGCTAGATATCAATTACAGGAAAAAACCTGTAAAAAAGACAAACACATAGAGGCTAATCAATAAACTACTTAATAACCAAGAGATCACTGAAGACATCAGAGAGGATATCAAAAAATACGTAGAAACAAATGACAATGAAAACACGACAACCCAAAACCTATGGGATGTAGCAAAAGTAATTCTAAGAGGGAAGCTTATAGCAAAACACTCCTACCTCAAGAAACAAGAAACAACTCAAATAAATAATCTAACCTTACACCTAAAGTAATTAGAGAAAGAAGAACAACAAAAACTCCAAAGTTAGCAGGAGGAAAGAAATCATAAAGATCAGATCAGAAATAAATAAAAGAAATGAAGGAAATGATAGCAAAGATCAATAAAACTACAAGCTGGTTCTTTGAGAAGATAAACAAAATTGATAAACCATTAGCCCGACTCAACAAGAAAAAAAGGGAGAAGACTCAAATCAACAGAATTAGAAATGAAAAAGGAGAAGTAACAACTGACACTGTAGAAATACAAAGGATCATGAGAGATTACTACAAGCAACTGTATGCCAGTAAAATGGACAACCTGGAAGAAATGGACAAAATCTTAGAAAAACACAACCTTCTGAGACTGAACCAGGAAGAAATAGAAAATATAAACAGACCAATCTAAGCACTGAAATTGAGACTGTGATTAAAAATCTGCCAACAAACAAAAGCCAAGGACCAGATGGCTTCACAGGCGAATTCAATCAAACATTTAGAGAAGAGCTAACGCCTATCCTTTTAAAATTCTTCCAAAATATAGCAGAAGGAGGAATACTCTCAAACTCATTCTTCAAGGCAACCATCACCGTGATCCCAAAACCAGACAAAGATGTCACAAAGAAAGAAAACTACAGGGACTTCCCTGGTGGAGCAGTGGTTAGGAGTCCGCCTGCCAATGCAGGGGACACGGGCTCGAGCCCTGGTCCAGGAAGATCCCACATGCCGTGACAACTGGGCCCGTGAGCCACAGCTACTGAGACTGCACTCTGGAGCCCATGAGCCACAACTTTTGAAGCCTGCGCACCTAGAGCCTGTGCTCCACAACAGGAGAAGCCACCGCAATGAGAAGCCCGTGAGCCGCAACAAAGAGTAGCCCACTCTCTGCAACTAGAGAGGGCCTGTGTGCAGCAACGAAGACACAACACAGTCCTAAATAAATAAATAAAATAAAACTACGGCCAATATCACTGATGAACATAGATGCAAAAATCCTCAACAAAATACTAGCAAAAAGAATCCAACAGCACATTAAAAGGATCATACACCATGATCAAGTGGGATTTATCCCAGGAATGCAAGGATTCTTCAATATATGCAAATCAATCAGTGTGATAAACCATATTAGAAAACTGAAGGAGAAAAACCATATGATCATCTCAATAGATGCAGGAAAAGCTTTCAACAAAATTCAACACCCATTTATGATAAAAACCCTCCAGAAAGTAGGCATAGAGGGAACTTTCCTCAACATAATAAAGACCATATATAACAAACCCACAGCCAACATCGTTCTCAATGGTGAAAAACTGAAACCATTTCCACTAAGATCAGGAACAAGACAAGGTTGCCCACTCTCACCACTATTATTCAACATAGTTTTGGAAGTTTCAGCCACAGCAACCAGAGAAGAAAAAGAAATAAAAGGAATACAAATCGGAAAAGAAGTAAACTGTCACTGTTTGCAGATGACATGATACTATACATAGAGAATCCTAAAGATGCTACCAGAAAACTACTAGACCTAATCAATGAATTTGGTAAAGTAGCAGGATACAAAATTAATGCACAGAAATCTCTTGCATTCCTATACACTAATGATGAAAAATCTGAAAGAGAAATTAAGAAAACACTCCCATTTACCGTTGCAACAAAAAGAATAAAATACCTAGGAATAAACCTACCTAAGGAGACAAAAGACCTGTATGCAGAAAACTATAAGACACTGATGAAAGAAATTAAAGATGATACAAACAGATGGAGAGATATACCATGTTCTTGGATTGGAAGAATCAACATTGTGTAAACGACTATACTACCCAAAGCCATCTACAGATTTAATGCAATCCCTATCAAACTACCAATAGCATTTTTCACAGAACTAGAACAAAAAATTTCACAATTTGTATGGACACACTGAAGACCCTGAATAGCCAAAGCAATCTTGAGAAAGGAAAACGGAGCTGGAGGAATCAGACTCCCTGACTTCAGACTATACTACAAAGCTACATTAATCAAGACACTATGGTACTGGCACAAAAACAGAAATATAGATCAATGGAACAGGATAGAAAGCCCAGAGATTAACCCACTCACCTATGGTCACCTTATTTTTGATAAAGGAGGCAAGAATATACAATGGAGAAAAGACAGCCTCTTCAATAAGTGGTGCTGGGAAAACCTGACAGCTACATTAAAATAATGAAATTAGAACACTCCCTAATGCCATACACAAAAATAAACTCAAAATGGATTAAAGACCTAAATGTAAGGCCAGACCCAATAAACTCTTAGAGGAAAACATAGGCAGAAAACTCTATGACATAAATCACAGCAAGATCCTTTTTGACCCACTTCCTAGAGTAATGGAAATAAAAACAAAAATACACAAATGGGACCTAAGGAAACTTAAAAGCCTTTGCACAGCAAAGGAAACCATAAACAAGACAAAAAGACAGCCCTCAGCATGGAAGAAAATATTTGCAAATGAAGCAACTGTCAAAGGATTAATCTCAAAATTTACAAGCAGCTTATGCAGCTCAATATCAAAAAAACAAAAAACCCAATCCAAAAATAGGCAGAAGACCTAAATAGACATTTCTCCAAATAAGATACAGATTGCCAACAAATACATGAAAGAATGCTCAACATCACTAATCACCAGAGAAATGCAAATCAAAACTACACACCAGTCAGAATGGCCATCATCAAAAAATCTTCAAACAATAAATGCTGGAGAGGGTGTGGAGAAAAGGGAACACTCTTGCACTATTGGTGGGAATGTAAATTGATACAGCCACTATGGAGAACAGTATGGAAGCTCCTTAAAAAACTAAAAACAGAACTACTATACAACCAAGAAATCCCACTACTGGGCATATACCCTGAGAAAACCATAATTCAAAAAGAGTCATGTACCACAATGTTCATTGCAGCCCTATTTACAATAGCCAGGACATGGAAGCAACCTAACTGTCCATCGACAGATGAATGGATAAAGAAGATGTGGCACATATATACAATGGAATATTACTCTGCCATAAAAATAAACAAAATTGAGTCATTTGTAGTGAGGTGGATGGACCTAGAGTCTGTCATACAGAGTGAAGTAAGTCAGAAAGAGAAAAACAAATACCGTATGCTAACACATATATATGGAATCTAAAAATTTAAAAAAAAAGGTTTTGAAGAACTTAGGTGCAGGACAGGAATAAAGACGCAGACGTAAAGTATGGACTTGAGGACATGGGGAAGGGGAATGGTAAGCTGGGACAAAGTGAAAGAGTGGCATGGACTTATATATACTACCAAATGTAAAATAGATAGCTAGTGGGAAGCAGCCGCATAGCACAGGGAGCTTTGTGTCCATCTACAGGGGTGGAATAGGGAGGGTGGGAGGGAGACGCAAGAGGGAGGAGATATGGGGATATATGTATATGTATAGCTGATTCACTTTGTTATAATGCAGAAACTAACACACCATTGTAAAGCAATTATACTCCAAAAAAGATGTTAAAAAAATTTTTTTAATGTATTAAAAGGAGATAAATGCAAATTGGTCTAAGTCACTTTAGATAGCTAAACAGTGGCTTTTGTCTGTTGGAACAAAAGGTATAAAAGGTACTTATTTTAAGCTCATGCTAATTTGATTGACTTATTACATTATTTCTTCCCACTACTTTTAACTCTTGCTTATCTATTCTCTTTATGGTTTAGCACACTTCATGTAATAACGTACATTCATACTTCCATTTAAGTAGCAAATTGTCATGAATTACTCATTAACAATCCAGCAGCCCTTAGAATAGACATTGAGTCTTTCAGGTGGTATTTTATAGATGGTTATTATAGGAGCCAATGCTGCTAGTAATCCGTTATTTTGCTGTTTTCTAAATTTTTATTTTATTTTTTCCTCACATAGAAATATTAAATTTTATTTGTTCAGGATTGAAAGTAAAAACCTTATATTTAAAAATTTAAAAAAAGCTTTTGGCAAGGTAGGAATAGAGAGAAAATTTCTTAATTCAAAGATGAAGTCATCTTAACAACAAACTTTATAATGAATCCCAGTAAATTCAGGGAAAAGGCAAGAATTACCACTATTGGCATCACTGAATAATACTATAATATAGAAATGTGAGCCCATGAAATATGATAAGAAAAAGAAACAAAAGGCTTACAGTATGGCTTTAAGAACAAAAATGCCCTAAAAGACTATCTGTATTAGGTGTCTGTAAAATAAGACCCATGGGCCAAATCAAGCCTATTGTGCTCCAAATCCAGCCACTCCCATTTCTTTATACATTGTTGATGGCTGCTTTTATCCTGCAATGACAGAATTAATTAGTTGCAATAACCCTCAATGACAAAAATATTTGCCATCCAGCTTTTTCCAAAAAGTTTTCACACCCCTGATCTACATAATAAATCAAACAGAATCCACAAACAAACCAGTAGAATGAAAAAAAGAAAAAAAAAAACAGTAGAAACACACAGTTTCTGGGCTCAAGAAATGTACAGAAAATCAACAGCATCTTTATAAACCAGCGTAATCTACTTGCGAACTATATTACAAAAAGAACAACTGTTTACAATAACAATAAATAAACAAATAAGAAAACTATAAGGCATATAGAAAAATGTCACAACTTTACAAGAAAAATTTTTGAAGGATGTGAAATAACAACTGGATAAAAACTGAATAAATGCTTATTTTGACAAACTGTCCAATCACAATATATCCAATAATTGTCAAGTCTTAGATTCTCCAATTTCCATTGCCTACCTGCTTCATGGCTGTTTTGGTGATTTCTAGATTTCCCAACAACATGTGGTGTAGATAAACAATAGATTAATTGGATGTGATTGTATTCAGTATCACAGTACAAATAAAAGATGAGGGACTTCCCTGGTGGTGCAATGGTTAAGAATCTGCCTGCCAATGCAGGGACACAGGTTCAATCCCTGGTCTGGGAAGATCCCACATGCCATAGAGCAACTAAGCCCGTGCACCACAACAACTGAGCCTGCACTCTAGAGTCCATGCGCCTCAACTACTAAGCCCACGTGCTGCAACTACTGAAGCCAGCATGCTCTAAGGCCCGCGTGCCACATCTACTGAGCCCACTTGCTGCAACTACTGAAGCCCACACAACTAGAGCCCATGTTCCACAACAAGAGAAACCAACACAATGAAAAGACCACACACCACAACGCAATGAAGAGTAGCCCCTGCTCGCCACAATTAGAGAAAAACCATGCGCAGCAACGAAGACCCAGCACAGCCAAAATAATTAATTAATTAATTAATTAATTAATTAAAAGACAAAACATGAAGAGTGAATAAGAAAGAAAAGCCAATAACCATATTTTAATGTATTATGATAATCATAAAATATTTAATTTATTGAATATTTATAATGTGCTAAACTCTGAAATAAAATATAATATGCCTATATGTTTTGCCCCAATCCTGTGAGAAAGATACTACTATTATTTTCAACCCACATATGAGGAAACTGAGCCTTGGAGACATTAGTGGCTTTAACAAGTTAGATAGCTAGGCATTTGGTGGGGATCCAAACTCAAGCAATTTAATTCCAGACCCTACTCTCTTAATCCTCACCCTATGAAGTAGGTATTATTCTCTTCATTATTATATGTCATATTACTATTCTTATGATCATAATATGAGGAAACAGAAACTTAGAACTATTAAGTGACTTGACCAAATTCACCAGCCTAGAAACTGGTGATACTGGAAATCAAATGAGAATGTTGCTAAAGTCCATATTATTCCTACTGCACCAACTATGGTCCAAAACTCAAATGACACTAGTGGGGGAACAGGGAGAAAAATAAAAAGCCTTAACTATTAATTATTCAGCAGACACTCTGATATGGGGTAGAACAGAGCTTCAGAAATGTCAATAGACTACACATTATTAATTAATTTATCAAAGTCAAGAATTTAAATATTTAAACATTTCTACATCTGAAACATAGGTAGCAAACAGCATAGTCACTAAAATTGTTTATAACATGTTAAATCTCTACCCCTCCTTAATGAAGTATACTTCAATTCATTTGATTCTAATAATTTTCTCTAGAAAAACAGACTGGGAGTATCTGGAGAGGAGCAGTGGCAGGTGGGAAAGCACCCCATTACTGATGGGTAATCTGCAAAGCTGCTTCCTTCAATGGTTATATCATCTTTTATTATCCCTGCATTCCATTCTTAGGTAGAAATTTAATTCTTAGCAATAATAGTTCAAAATAAGTTTTGGGTTTAATTTCTTTGAAATGTAATATATGCTTATTGTAGATTTAAGAAAAGAGAGAGAATCTTTAACAATACTAACACCCACAGATAACAATTTTTGACCATCAAGTACATTTTTAAAATCAAAGCAACCTCCTGAGAAGTGCCAGAAAATTGCCTTAGTCAGGAGACTTGTTGGAGCTCAGCAATGGGCCATCAAAATGTGTGAGATTGGGGGCTTCCCTGGTGGCACAGTGGTTGAGAATCTGCCTGCCAATGCAGGGGACACGGGTTCGAGCCCTGGTCTGGGAAGATCCCACATGCCGCGGAGCGACTAGGCCCGTGAGCCACAATTGCTGAGCCTGCGCGTCTGGAGTCTGTGCTCCGCAACGAGAGGCCGCGATAGTGAGATGCCCACGCACCGCGATGAAGAGTGACCCCCACTTGCCACAACTAGAGAAAGCCCTCGCACAGAAACAAAGACCCAACACAGCCATAAATAAATAAATAAATAAAATTTAAAAAAAAAGAAATGTGTGAGATTTTGCTAGGCAAAGGCTAAGTTTCTGATGTAGAAATAGAGTGTGACCTCCAAATAAAGTTGCTAGCAATCCAAATTATTGTGCATAAAGTTTATATTAGATGCCCAATGAACAAGCCCGAACAGCTAGGTGAGAGTCTCTGAAGCTTCTGTACAGGGGATCAATGACAAATAGATGAAGCTTTCTGCTCAAGAATCTCTATGGATTAAGACATGATCCAAGGCAGCTGCTGGGAGTACTGGGATAGCTTTGAAGCCTCTAGAGAAAGACACCTATCAAGGGTCAGTGATGGGTTTAGGGCCCATTCAAACAGGCTGAATTTCAAAGCCAGCTATAGGCAAGGATGAACCA
This sequence comes from Eschrichtius robustus, assembly GCF_028021215.1. NCBI lineage: Eukaryota > Metazoa > Chordata > Mammalia > Artiodactyla > Eschrichtiidae > Eschrichtius > Eschrichtius robustus. The sequence goes on along the minus strand of NC_090824.1, from coordinate 151,732,881 downwards.
TGCATGAACCTAGCTAACTGTATATTACCACTGAGAGACAAGCAAGGAACCTGAACTTCAGAGAACCACTCAAAAGGTGAGGCAGGAGAATAACACTTGGATATATAAAATCTTTGGTCTGGCTCAGATACCTGATTTAACCAGCCTTGGTTCTCTAGACTCAGTAATTAGGTAGGACGAAGACTACAGGTTGAGTATCCTCTATATAGAGAGTTGAGTGATACTAAAGCACTAGTAAAGATCCTGTTGCCACATGATAAGTATTGGGAATGCATCAGTCTTGTTGTATTTCCAAGTTCTCAAAGGTTGTTTATCAGGCAGGTATTGATGCTTCATCAGACAGACTAACCATACTGGGTTAAGATCAGTAGGATTTCATTAAAACTGATCAAAAAGCATCTTATTTAATACGGCAAACAACACACTTTAAAAAGTATCAGAAGATGGCAGAGCGGGAGGATGCAGAGTTCACATCTCTCCACAGCTAGGGCACCTACCAGATGCTGGTGGGAGACCTCATCAGCCAAGTAGAAGGGAGGAACCCCCAAGCTACTGGGTAGGATGTGGGGGGGAGTGAGGAGGGAGGAGAAGTGAAGGCCAGATGGGACCGGCGCCCCTGAGGGGCGGCTGGGAGAGCAGAGGGTTTCCTATGTCTGAAGGGATCCTCGGGGGTTCAGGGGATCAGGGAGAGTGAGGCTAGCATTTCCCCTGCCCAATCAGGCCCCAGGAAGCCTGCTGGGGTCCCAGGCCAGGTACTCCAACCTCCAAGGCCCCTCCAGGCATGTGGGTCTTAGGGGTGTGGGAGGGAGGGGGGAAGAAGAGGTGAGGCAGACAGGGAGGGACCCTTCATGATCAGAGGATTGGGGGAATGCACCTAGAGTTTCCACTGCCCACTCAGGCCGAGGGAACCTGCTGGGGTCCCAGGCCTTGTTCTCTGCCCTCTGAAGCCACAGGCACTCCTGGGCCCCTCTGGCTAAGCTGAGCCTAAGCCCTGTGCCCTAGGGCCTTTTCCAGCCACGTGGGTCCTAAGCCTAGACCCCACTGGCACTTAAACCCCACCCCTGCATAAGCCCCACCCACCACAGCCAAGGCCATTTCCAGTTTTTTTTGGCTATTATGGTTCTGTTTTACCTTTTAGTTGCTCCTTCATGTATATATTTTTTTCTAACATATCTATTAGTTTTCTAATCATATTTTATTTTTTACTCTTTATTACTTTTCTTCTCCTTTCTTTTTCCTTTTTTTTTTTTTTTTGCTGCCCCATGCAGCTTGTGGGATCTTGGTTAATGAGCTGGGGGTTGGGCCTGAGCTCCTGTGGTGGGAGTTCTGAGTCCAAACCACCAGACTATCAGAGAATCTCAGACCCCAGGGAATATTCATTGGAGTGAGGTCTCCTGGAGGTCCTCGTCTCGGCACCAAGACCTGGTTCTACCCAACAGCCTACAAACTCCAGTGCTAGAAGCCTCAGGCCAAACAACCAGTAAGACAGGAACACAATCCCACTCATCAAAAAAAAGAATAATAAGATGATAAAAAAAAATACATTACAGATGAAGGAGCAAGGTAAAAACCTACAAGACCAAATAAATGAAGAGGAAATACGCAACCTACCTGAAAAAGAATTCAGAGTAATGATAATAAAGATGATCCAGAATGACAGAAATAGAATGGAGGCATGGATCAAGAAAATACAAGAAATGTTTACAGAGATCTAGAAGAACTAAAGAACAAACAGAGATGAACAACACAATAGCAAAAATGAAAAATACACTAGAAGGAATCAATAACAGAATAACTGAGGCAGAAGAATGAATAAGTGAGTTGGAAGACAGAATGGTAAAAATAACTGCCAAGGAGTAGAATAAAGAAAAAGGAATGAAAAGAATTGAAAACAAACTCAGAGACCACTGAGACAACACTAAGTGCACCAACATGTGAATTATAGGGATCCCAGCAGAAGAAGGGAAAAAGAAAGGGTCTGAGAAAATATTCGAATGGATTATAGTCAGAAACTTCCCTAACATGGGAAAGGAAATAACCACCCATGTCCAGGAAGCACAGAGTCCCATACAGGATAAACACTAGGAGAAACACACCAAGAAACATATTAATTGAACTAACAAAACCTAAATTCAAAGAAAAAATATTAAAAGCAGCAAGGGAAAAGCAAAAAATAATATACAAGAGAATCTCCATAAGGTTATCAGTGATTATTCAGCAGAAATTCTGCAGGCCAGAAGGGAGTAGCAGGATATACTTAAAGTGATGAAAGAGAAAAACATACAACCAAGATTACTCTATCCAGCAAGGATCTCATTCAGATTCAATGGAGAAATCAAAAGCTTTACTGACAAGCAAAAGCCAAGAGAATTCAGCACCACCAAACCAGCTCTGCAATAAATGCTAAAGGAACTTCTTTAAGTTGGAAACACAAGAGAAGGAAAAGACCTACAAAACAAACCAAAAACAATTAAGAAAATGGTAATAGGAACATACATATTGATAATTACCTTAAATGTGAATGGAATAAATGCTCCCACCAAAAGACACAGGTTGGATGAATGGATACAAAAACAAGACCCATATATATATGTTGTCTACAAGAGACCCACTTCAGACCTAGGGACACATACAGACTGAAAGTGAAAGGATGGAAAAGGATATTCCATGCAAATGGAAATCAAAGGAAAGATGGAGTAGCAATACTCATATCAGATAAAATAGATTTTAAAATAAAGACTGCTGCAAGAGATAAGGAAGGGTACTACATAATGATCAAAGGATCAATCCAAGAGGAAGACATAACAATTATAAATGTTTAGCACCCAACATAGGAGCACATCAATACACAAGGCAAATGATAACAATGATGAAAGGAGAAATCGACATTAACACAATAATAGTAGAGGACTTTAACACTCCACTTACACCAACGGACAGATCATCCAAACAGAAAATTGATAGGGAAACACAAGCTTTATAAATGACACAATAGACCGGATAGATCTGATTGATATTTACAGAACATTCCACCCAAAAGTGGCAGAACTCACATTCTTCTCAAGTGCACACGGAACATTCTCCAGGGACACATTTGGGTCACAAATAAAGCCTCAGAAAATTTAAGAAAATTGAAATTGTATCAAGCGTCTTTTCTGACCACAATGCTATGAGATTGGAAATCATTTACAGGAAGAAAACTGTAAAAAACACAAATACGTGGAACCTAAACAGTGCACTACTAAATAATGAAGAGATCACTGAAGATATCAAAGAAGAAATTTAAAAATACATAGAAACAAGTGACAATGAAAACATGACGACCCAAAGCCTATGGGACACAGCAAAAGCAGTTTTAAGAAGGAAGTTTATAGCAATTCAATCTCACCTCAAGAAACAAGAAAAACTCAAATAAAAAATCTAAACTTACACCTAAAGTAACTAGATAAGGAAGAACAAAGAAAACCCAAAGTCAGTAGAAGGAAAGAAATCATAAAGATCAGAGCAGAAATGAATGAAATAGAAATGAAGAAAACAACAGCAAAGATCAATAAAACTAAAAGTTGGTTCTTTGAGAAGATAAACAAAATTGATAAACCATTAGTCAGACTCATCAAGAAAAAAAGGGAGAGGGTGCAGATCAATAAAATTAGAAATGAAACAGGAGAAATCACAACTGACAGGGCAGAAATACGAAGGATTACAAGTGATTACTACAAACAACTATATGCCAATAAAATGGATAACCAGGAAGAAATGGAAAAATTCTTCAAAAGGTACAATTTTCAAAGACTGAACCAAGAAGAATTAGAAAATATAAACAGACCTATCACAAGTAATGAAGTTGAAACTGTAATTAAAAATCTTCCAACAAACAAAAGTCCAAGACAAGATGGCTTCACAGGTGAATTCTATTAAACATTTAGAGAAGAGCTAACACTTATCCTTCTCAAACTCTTCCAAAAAATTGCAGAGGGAGGAACACACCCAAATTCATTCTACAAAATGACCATCACCCTGATACCAAAACCAGACAAAAATATCACAGACCAATATCACTGATGAACATAGATGCAAAAATCCTGAACAAAATACTAGCAAACAGAATCTAACAACACATTAAAAGGATCATACACCATGATCAAGTGAGATTTATCCCAGGAATGCAAGGATTCTTCAATATATGCAAATCAATCAATGATACACCATACTAACAAATTAAGGAATAAAAACCATATGATCATCTGAATAGATGCAGTAAAAGCTTTTGACAAAATCCAACACCCATTTATGATAAAAACTCTCCAGGAAATGGGCATAGAGGGAACCTACCTCAACATAATAAAGGCCATGTATGACAAACCCACAAGAAACATCATACTTAATGGTGAAAAACTGAAGGTATTTCCACTAAGATCAGGAATAAGACAAGGATGTCCACTCTCGCCACTCTTATTCGACATAGTTTTGGAAGTCCTAGCCATGGCAATCAGAGAAGAAAAAGAAATAAAAAGAATACAAATTGGAAAAGAAGAAGTAAAACTGTCACTGCAGATAACATGATAGTATACATAGAAAATCCTAAAGATGCCACTAGAAAACTATTAGAACTAATCAGTGAATTTGGTAAGGTTGCAGGATACAAAATTAATGAGAGAAATCTCTTGCATTCCTATGCACTAACAATGAAAAATCAGAAAGTGAAATTAAGGAAACAATCCCATTTACCAAGGCATCAAAAAGAATAAAATACCTAGGAATAAACCTACCTAAGGAAGAAAAAGACTTGTACTCAGAAAACTATAAAACACTGATGAAAAAAATCAAAGATGACATAAACAAATGGAGAAATATACCATGTTCTTGGATTGGAAGAATCAACATTTTGAAAATGACTATACTACCCAAAGCCATCTACAGATTTAATGCAATCCCTATCAAACTACCAATGGCATTTTTCACAGAACTAGAACAAAAAATTTCACAATTTGTATGGACACACTAAAGACCCCAAATAGCCAAAGCAATCTTGAGAAAGAAAAATGGAACTGGAGGAATCAGGCTCCCCAACTTCAAACTATACTACAAAGCTACATTAATCAAGACAGTGTGGTACTGGCACAAAAACAGAAATATAGATCAATGGAACAGGATAGAAAGCCCAGAGATAAACCCACTCACCTATGGTCACCTAATCTATGATAAAGGAGGCAAGAATATACAATGGAGAAAAGACAGTCTCTTCAATAAGTGGTGCTGGGAAAACTGGACAGCTACATGTAAAAGAATGAAATTAGAACACTCTTCAACACCATACACAAAAATAAACTCAAAATGGATTAAAGACCTAAATGTAAGGCCAGACACTATAAAACTCTTAGAGGAAAACATAGGCAGAACACTCTATGACATAAACCACAGCAATATCTTTTTTGACCCACCTCCTAGAGTAATGAAAATAAAAACAAACATAAACAAATGGGACCTAATGAAACTTAAAAGCTTTTGCACAGCAAAGGAAACCATAAACAAGGCGAAAAGACAACCCTCAGAATGGGATAAAATATTTGCAAACGAAGCAACTGACAAAGGATTAATCTCCAAAATACACAAGCAATTCATGCAGCTTAATATCAAAAAAACAAAACCCAATCCAAAAATTGGCCAAAGACCTAAATAGACATTTCTCCAAAGAAGATATACAGATTGCCAGAAACACATGAAAGAATGCTCAACATCACTAATCATTAGAGAAATGCAAATCAAAACTACAATGAGGTATCACCTCACACCAGTCAGAATGGCCATCATCAAAAAATCTACAAAGAATAAATGCTGGAGATGGTGTGGAGAAAAGGGAACTCTTTAGCACTGTTGGTGGGAATGTAAATTGACACAGCCACTATGGAGAACAGTATGGAGGTTCCTTAAAAAACTAAAAATTGAGCTACTGTATGACCCAGCAATCCCACTACTGGGCATATACCCTGAGAAAACCATAATTCAAAAGGACACATGTACCCCAATGTTCATTGCAGCACCATTTACAATAGCCAGGACATGGAAACAACCTAAATGTCCAACGATAGATGAATGGATAAAGAAGATGTGGTACATATATACAATGGAATATTACTCGGCCATAAAAAAGGAACGAAATTGGGTCATTTGCAGAGATGTGGATGGACCTAGAGTCTGTCATACAGAGTGAAGTAAGCTAGGAAGAGAAAAACAAATATCATATATTAATGCATATATGTGGAATCTTGAAAAATGGTACAGATGAACCTATTTGCAGGGCAGAAATTGAGACATAGATGTAGAGAACGGACATGTGGACACAGAGGGGGAAGGAGAGGGTGGGTCGAATTGGGAGATTAGGATTGACATATATACACTACCATGCATAGAATAGATAGCTAGTGGGAACATGCTATAAAGTACAGGAAGCTCAGCTCGGTGCTCTGTGACAACCTAGATGGATGAGATCGGGTGGGTGGGAGGGAGGATCAAGAGAGAGGGGATATAGGTATACATATAGCTGATTCACTTCATTGTACAGCAGAAACTACCACAACATTGTAAAGCAATTATACTCCAATTAAATAAATAAATAAGTACATAAATAAAATTTACCAATTTATCTTCCCAAAAAAATCCCACTGAGTGATAAAAGCAAAATAATAAATAGTAATTATCTGATAGAAGCAGTAAAGAGCCAAATTTTCCACTAGAAGACAAGAAACATTGGAAGTTATCTACAGGGCACCAAACAGTTGGACAGAACTGAGATTGAGATCAAACTGAGTTGTAACCTAATCCAGGCAAACAAGGATGGCACTGAAGGAATGAATAATAATTTTTGCAAGAAAGCCCCCAAAATCTTCAAGTACAGAGTCAGCAGGTTCATGGAGCAAGAACAAAGTGTGGGCTCCTGGCGTGGGTATTAAAGCCAAAAAGAAAAATGGAGTAGTTCCCAGGCAATTTCAGGCCACCACAGTAGATACAGGTCTGTATACCCTAAAAGAAGCTGACCGACATCTCTTCACCCCATTAAAACTGTAGATAATACTCCCATTTATGACTGGAGGAAGGGGAACCTACAGCTGCTATATAGGAATTTCTTCATTGTGTTTTAGTATTTAGCATTTTATAATAAAGTCAACCTATGTTAAGGTAGAGCTCTACATCAACTACTAATGTTGACTATTCTAGATATTAATGCATAGATATATATATATATACAGACAAGCAAGAATCACCAGGGATTTAAAGAAAAATAATGGCATGAAAGTGATGTGTTGCCCTGTAAAAGCAAAACAAATGGTTTCCCAAGAAAACAGCGTTAATGTAGGGAAGAGAAGAAAATGTTGCCAAATATCTGAATATTGCTTTTGATATTGAAAGCAATATTGTATCATATAATAAGAGCAGGCTGATAAAGAGGTACAATTAGAAATTTTTTTTAAATTCTTAGACAAAAATATGATTAGCATAATATAAAACACAGTGAAAGACAGAATAACAAAATGTACACACTTAACATCCAAAGCTTTAATTTAAAAGTCCAATTTGAGAATGTAAAGGAAAAGGCAAGTGATATATATGTAAATTATATGAGAAAGACTTGAGTTTCCATAACTAAAGTGTCAGCTAAATACTAAAAAGAAATACTGAAAGTAGTCACATATTCCCAGATGGATCCTGCAATTGTTTCTGAATTCAGAGGTTCAGAGTAGTAAAAAATACTACTAAGAACTTCTAGAATGACAAAAAAAAAAAAAAATTACTAAAAAGGGAAGAGAAATAAACATACTGAATGTATCATAAAATGCTAAATACTAAAACACAATGAAGAAATGTTTATATTGTTCTGAAGAAAATACTGCGATCCTTGAATTCTTTAACAACCCACTTTATCATTTGCACATGAAGACAAGCTAAACATTTCTAGGACTCAAAAAAAATACCAACAAATTTGGTTTTTTTGAAAAGGAAAATTACTCAATTATATATTCAAGCCAAATAAAAAAAGTATATATAATCCAAAATATATAATCCAATATAAATATATATAATATATAATCTAATATATGTAATCCAAAAAAGAGAAAAATCTTGTATATGAAACACACTGGAGATAGAAACAACCAGTAAACCCTAGAGTTACATCAAAACAAGAGTGACAGTGTACTTCTAAAGTTTACTGCAACTGCTCAGAATAGATGCTTTTAAAAGCAAGAGGCATAATGAAAATTTTTAAACCATTTTTTTAAAATCTGGAGCTAAAATATAGAGTGTTTTTTAAATAACAGATATTATCAAAACCTGAGTCTTGGGGAGCAGGAAGACAAACAGAAAATTTTAGAAATGCTAAAGGTTTTATTTTCTTCAGAGATTATAAATACTGATGTGACAGAAAAACATAAACTCAAAAAAGCTTACCAAAAATTAGGGGTAACTTTTTGGGGGAAAAAGTGACTAAAAAAGAAGAAGGAATTTTCTGGGTTGCTGATTACACAGGCTGCTCAATTTTTGAAAATTCATCTTGCTGTACACTTTTTTTTTTTTTTTTTTAGTAATAATACTGTTTTGTTTTTTTTTTTAAGAAATTCTTTTATTTATTTATTTATTTATTTATGACTGTGTTGAGTCTTCGTTTCTGTGCTAGGGCTTTCTCTAGTTGCGGCAAGTGGGGACCACTCTTTATCGCGGTGCGCGGGCCTCTCACCATCGCGGCCTCTCTTGTTGCGGAGCACAGGCTCCAGACGCGCAGGCTCAGTAATTGTGGCTCACGGGCCCAGTTGCTCCGCGGCATGTGGGATCTTCCCAGACCAGGGCTCGAACCCGCGTCCCCTGCATTGGCAGGCAGATTCTCAACCACTGCGCCACCAGGGAAGCCCATCTTGCTGTACACTTTTGATTTGAGCAATTATATATATATATATATATATATGTATATATATTACACTTTAATTAAAAGTTATTTTCGAAAGATTGATCTTAAACCTCAGGAACTTACAATTGATTATAACAAAGTTGCAGGATACAAGGTTAATATACAAAAATCAATTGCTTTCCTATACACCAGCAATCAACAAGTGGAATTTGAAATTAAAAATACAACACCATTTTATTAGTACACAAATAGAGAAATACCTAGGTATAAATCTAACAAAATATGTACAAGACCTATATAAAAAAATCAAAAAACTGTGATGAACAAAATCAAAGAAGACCTACAGAAATAAAGAGATAATCCATTTTCATGGATAGGAAGACTCAATATTGCCACAAAAATTAACTCAAAAGAGATCATAGACCTAAATATAAAACACAAAACTATAAAACCTCTAGAAGATAACAGGAGAAAACCTAAATGACCTTGGATATTGTGATGATTTTTAGATATGATACCAAAAGCACAATCCATGAAAGAAGTAAGTTAGAGCACATTAAAATTTAAAACTTCTGCTCTGTCAAAAACAGTGCCAAGTGAATGAGAAGACAACTCACATGCTGGAAAAAAATATTTGTAAAAGACCTGTCTGATAAAGATAGTTTTCCAAAATATACAAAGAACTCTTAAAACTCAGCAATACAAAAACAAACAACCTGATTAAAAAATGGGCCAATCACCTTAACAGTCACCTCACCAAAGAAGATATACAGATGGCAAAAAGGTATATGGAAAGACATTCTACATCACATGTCATCAGGAAAATGTAAATCAAAACAACAACAAATACCTCTACACACCTGTTAGAATGACCAAAATCCAGAACACTGACAACACCAAATGCTGGCAAGGATGTGGAGGCAACAGGAACTTTCATTCATTTCTGGTAGGAATGCAAAATGGTACAGCCACTTTGGAAGACAGTTTGGTGGTTTCTTTAAAAACTAAGCACAATATACCATTAAGCAATGCACTCCTTGGTGTTTACCCAAAGGATTTGAAAACTTTGTCCAAAAAACCTACACTTAGATGTTTTTAGCAGCTTTACTCATAATTGTCCAAACTTGCAAGAAACCAAGATATTCTTCAGTAGATTAATGAATAAATAAACTGTGGTACTTCCAGACAATGGAATATTCAGCACTAAAAAGAAATGAGCTACTGAGCCATGAAAAGACTTGGAGGAGCTTTAAATGTGTATTAGCAAATGAAAGAAGCCAATCTGAGAAGGATACATAGTGTATGATTTCAAATATACGATATTTTGCCTCTGTAAAAGGCAAAATGATGAAGACAGTAAAAAAGATCAGTGGTAGAAGGAGAAGGATGAACATTTTTAGGATAGTGAACATTTTCTGCCTGATGCTATGATGGTAAATACATGTCATTATGCATTTGTCCTACAGCACCAAGAGTGAACCCTAATGTGAACTATGGACTTTGGGTGATTATGATGTGTCAATGTCAGTTCACCTTTTATAACAAATGTACCATTGGAGGGGGGTGCTGTAAATGGGGGAGACTATATGTATGTATGGGGGCATGAGAATATGGGAAATCTCTGTACCTTCCTCTCAATTTTGCTGTGAACATAGAACTGCTCTAAAAACTAAAGTCTGAAAAAAATCTCAATGCTGAAACACAAGTTTAGAAATTTCAAACTGCTATAGTTAAAGAGAACAAAGAAATTTTGATCCATCAGTCAAAAGTCAAGAAAGGGACTGGAAGAAAAACAGAAATATAGTTATTAGAAGATTATAAAATAACAAAAAACAGTGATCACAATAAATGCAAAAGGGCTAACTTCACCTTTTAACAGTAAACAATCCTTTCCAATTAAGTAAAAAAGTAAAACCCAGTTCCATGCTGTTTAATAGAAAAGCACTAAAACAAGAGAGACATAACACAGGAATAGATGAAGATATGTTGGGTAAATACTAACAAAAAGAAAAAAAAATGGCAGCGTCCATGTCAGACAAGTTAGAAGGCATGAAATGGCGTTTTCCTCCTGTCTAATCAGGAAAATGGAAACAACTGCAAGTATTTTCAATAGAGAGAATTTAATGGAGAGAACTATTCACAGGTGTGGAGTGACTGAGATATCAAAAGGGGAGAGGGTGTGGTGGCACAAGGCTGAGGGACAAAGGAAGGAGGCAATGTTTCCAGTGTCTTGTCTCTAAAACCACTGTGAGCTGACTGGTGGAAGCTGGAGTCACCAGGAGAAGCAGCCTAGACAGGAGGCAAAAAGAAAAGGGGATAAGTACCCTAACTGTTCTCTTCCTGCACACTCGCATCTCCCTCCACAGCCTCACACTGGCCAAACCCACCTGAAAGCCAGGGAGCCTGGGAAACACAGCCTCATACATCAGTGCCCCATGATACAGTGAAGAGCAGAGTTGGGTAAGGAATGGGTATAGGGACAAAAAGGTCTAGGATGAACAAAGAATGTTGAAAGGAATGTTTTTAATGTAGATAAAAGGTATAACCCACCAAAATCATAAAATAAACATGAATCTCTATGCCTCGAACAAGATAGCTTTAAAATATATATATAAAGTGAAAACCTCCATTGATGAAACAAGTTAGAGGAAATTTTGGGAACAGAAATCTTTAATACAAACTAGTGTAAACGCTTCTTCCATCCCCATATGGAATCATGAGTAAAGTCTAATGCCCACCAGTGCTTTTGTGTGACTGCACTCTCTAAGGGGAACTCAGAGAGATTTTTGAACTTCACATGGGGTTAACATGGTACAGTATAGAGTCATGCAGCAAAGCCACAGCACACAGAGAAGAAAGATACATGAAAGAGAGGGTCCAAAGAATTAAAAAGAATCCTGGAGAGGTTTGGGGCTTCCCTAAACATTATACGATAAAATATTCAAGGTTCTGTAGATTGCATGTTGTCTGTGTCTGTATGTGTGTGTGTGTTTGCATGTATGTATAATTCTAAAAGCAGGGTGAAATGTATAGAAGGATTCAGAGCAACTTTTGATGGTTGTTACCTTGTAGACAAGAGCAGGAATGGATGAGAGATATCAGTCAGGGACCAGTCAGAAGACAGAATCATAAAAGTTATTTTAAAGAATTTAATATGAAAAAAATGTAACTAGGTATAAGGTTGTTAAGTAGGTAACTGAAAGGGCAGAAAGAGAACTCTGAGATATCACAGAGGAGCAATTGCAGGAAACCACTCAGAAGAGGGGTATTGCGGGCCTGGGGCTCATATCTCAGGAGGAGGTGCTAGCCAGCTGGTGAATCTGAGGGGTGCCATGAAGTCTGTTCTGCATATATGAGAAAATATGCAAACTTCAATCAACTGCTACAGGAGAAGGAACCAGATGCAAAACCCACAGGGACAGAAGTGAAGGAGCCTGTCAAGTCTCCCTCCATCAGCCCTGCAGGCTCTCTTCAGGGTCCTGATTGACAAAAACCTAACATGAAGGCAGCTGGCAGAAAAGGAATGTGTTTTGCAGAATCCCGGGCACATCCTGGCATCACAAAGCAGGAGTATAGGCAGGTAGATACATACAATTAAACTTAAGAAGAGTTTTCTATTTGAATATAATCACACAAAATTCAGTACTAGTTATCTTTAAAGATATTTATTTTATTTCCAATATCATTATTGACCCCTGCTTTTCACAGATGTAAGCTGTCTTATCTACAATCTACTTTTATCTGAATTGGCCAAATTATCACAATTTTTCCAATGAAAGCTACCTTTCATATGGTTTCTGAAAATTGCTTATACCACCTCTAAACCTTTAAAAGCGCTCTTTGCTTTTTTGAACAACAAAAATCCCAACCCACCTTGAAAACTCCCTATTCCAAAACATGGATTCAACTTCTTTCCCAGCAGCCCAGATAACATATAGCGAGAAGAGTATTAGAGCCCAAACCTGGGGCTAGGGATATAAATCACATCATTTGTTGTGAGTACAGGCGATGTTTGCGTACATGGTGACAAAAGATAGAAATAATATGTAATTTTTAAATCAAGAGTTTAAGCTGGTATTTTAAATTTACTGTTAACATTTTTGCATTATGTGCCCAATTGAATATTTAATCTTCTACCTAAGCTATTCTAAATCAATAAGCCATGCAATATGCCTTTAAATAAAATCTTAATTAAAACAAATGTGAATATTTATTTATTGTTCCAACAACAAAATATGTCTAAAACTTACCAATGTAACACTGTGATATATAATTCTTACCACTAAAGTCTTTTGTGACAATTTTTAAATATATCTCCTAATACTTTATGATAAAATTAGTTCATTTTGCATTATTTGTAACAACTTGGATTCCAATGAACTTGCGGAAGATACATGTCTATTGTATACTTTAGCCCAGTTACTTAAGTTGATTTTAATCAAAGCTGTTTGTCTTCTAATGATGGATAGTTCTTACTTCATAATGGCATTCACTCATATTTTGTTCATTTGACAAATATTTGATATATTTATTAATATATTGGTGATACAGTGATAGATTAGATAGATAGATAGATAGATAGATAGAAAAGAAAATACAAAAATCCCTGTCCTTGAGAAAGTTAAATTAAATTATGTTTTGGAGACAGATAGTGGGGAAAAAAAGTAAAATAAATAGCATGTTAGAAAACAATAAGTGTGATGGAGGAAAAATGAAGACAAATAAGGAGATATGAACTATTAAGGGATAAGTTAATATTTTAGATGGAATGACAAGGGAAGATCTCTCTGAAAAGGTGAGTGGAGATCCCAATAAAGTGAGGATGGTAGCCATAAGGATACCTAGGGAAAGAACATTCCAGGCAAAGGCAACAACTCCTGCAAAGACCCTGAGGTCAGCATGCCTGATGTGAGAGAAGATTGAGTTCTTCCTCTCAATTCAAAATCATGACTTCTTGGACTCACAATGATAGTTATTTTCCCTTAAGATGTTAGCTTGTGGAGAACGTTACATGTAAAATACACGTTGAACACACACACTCACGCACTCACATCAAACCTGTTTAATTTTGTGTCTTACTATTGTATGAGTACACTTTTTGGCATTTTGTCAGTTCTAACAACATAGAAGTTATATTTCTTTTTTTATATAATTTATTTATTTAATTTATTTATTTTTGGCTGTGTTGGGTCTTCGTCGAGGCACGCAGGCTTTCTCTAGTTGCGGCAAGCGGAGGCTACTCTTTGTTGCCGTGCGTGGGCTTCTCATTGTGGTGGCTTGTCTTGTTGCGGAGCACGGGCTCTAGGCGCATGGGCTTCAGTAGTTGTGGTGCGCGGGCTCAGTAGCTGTGGCTTGCAGGCTCAGTAGTTGTGGCGCATGGGCTTAGTTGCTCCGCAGCATGTGGGATCTTCCCAGACCAGGGCTTGAACCCGTGTCCCCTGCATTGGCAGGCAGATTCTTTTTTTTTTTTTATTTTTTATTAATTTATTTATTTACTTATTTTTGGCTGTGTTGGGTCTTCGTTTCTGCGCGAGGGCTTTCTCTAGTTGCGGCAAGTGGGAGCCACTCTTCATCGCGGTGCACGGGCCTCTCACTATCGCGGCCTCTCTTGTTGCGGAGCACAGACTCCAGACGCTCAGGCTCAGCAGTTGCGGCCCACGGGCCCAGCCACTCCGCGGCATGTGGGATCCTCCCAGACCAGGGCTCGAACCCGTGTCCCCTGCACTGGCAGGCAGACCCCCAACCACTGCACCACCAGGGAAGCCCGGCAGGCAGATTCTTAACCACTGCGCCACCAGGGAAGCCCATATTTCTTCTTTTTTAATGTAATGTTACAGTTAAAAACAAAATTAATGGTTAAAACACAGTTTGAATTATAATTGCATTTTAATATTACTGTTAGGAATTTATCTTTAAATGAATAAAAATTATAACTTTCATTTTCAAAAGACATGTTAATTATTTCAAACAGGGATTTTAAAAGAAGTTGATTGTGTTTACACATTCTGCCAATGTAAGGTTAATATTTTCAATTAAATATTTTAATTGGTTGCTCATAAGGTAACTTTTCAAAAGACAAAATTATTTTCAAGAACTTGAGACCTCCAAATACCATCTTAAAATTCAATTAGTTTATAACGCATTTGAATAAATTATAGTTTTAAGGACAGCTCTTTTAGGAGGCTCAGTAAGATTGAGTTAAACAATTAAAATTCCATTACCTATATAGCTAGTATGAATGCAAAATTTATTTCATTTATTTTTATTATTATGAAATACTTTATATATCCGAAAAATAAATAATATAAAGGTATAAGGATAAAAATAATTGTAAAATACTCATAAACCTTTCACAAAGGTTATAGAGTATTAGCAATACTTTTGAAGCCCCCCATGGGTTGTACCCTCTTTCCTCTCTATACCAACTCCCGCCTCTCTCTCTCATCACCTCTTAAGAGTAGCTAGTCTTCTAAAATTTATATGCATCATTTTCTCATTTACTGTCATAATGTATGAATCCCTCGATAATATATTATTTATACTTCATATGCCTTTGAGCTTCATATAAATGGTATTAATGCTGTCTGGTTTTACTGCAACATGATTTCTTCATTTAACACTATCATGAGACTTATTCCTATTGAGATATATAGAGCTGTATTCAACTCATTTTCATTGCTGCACAGGATTCTACTATATGAATATACCACAGTCCATTCATCTTCCTATCAATGGACATTTTCTTGTTGTTAAAACTTTACTATTACAAATGATGTTGCTATGAACACTCTTGAACACATCTCAGTGCATTGCATATATCCCTAGGAATGGGTTGTAGATTATATGCATCTTCAATTTTTTTAAAATGACAAATTATTTTACAAAATGCTTGCATGAATTTACATTCTAACCAGCAAGGTGTATTATGGTTGCTTGATGTTTTTTAAAGCAACATTTTTGTCAGAATTGTCCTTATTTGTACTGATAAACTTTCTGTCTCTCTCATTGATTTTAGAAGGCCTTTCTAAAACCTATTTTTGATACTGACCCTTTGAAAGTTATATACTATGAAAATAGCTTCTTCCCTGTTTAAACTTTATAATGTTTCAAAATTTTAATACATTTGAATTTCTCTGTTTAACTCCCCTATTTTCTTAGTTTTATTAATCCTTTCCTACACAGAGATTAGGGGTGTGTGTGTGTGTGTGTGTGTGTGTGTGTGTGATTTATAAATTTTGTCTGGTCTGAGAATCCCGGTTATTCTAGCTTCATAAAGTTAGTTTTTTAGTGTCTTATATTTTCTATTTTATGGGAGAAATTGTATAAGACTACAATTATTAGCTACTTGAAGGTTTGATAGTATTCACTGGGGAATTTTTTAATTTTGATGTAATTTTTTTATTGGTTATAGGGCTATTCATGTATTCTATTACTTCTTGAACATAGTTGCCTACCAACTTGCTATTGTTATGACTCTAGTATAACTTCGATTCCAAAACTAGACACAGATTGAATACCCATGTCCTCACATGTGCATACACACATATGCTATCAGCCACTCCCACTTACATAGATTTTAAAATTATGTGTTATTGGCAAGTAAAATTTAATGATTTTTTTTAATACAGTTTGGCCACTGATGATTTGTTCAGGAATGCAACGTTGGTTCAACATTAGGAAATACGTTAATGGAATTAATTATATTGATATATTAAACAAGAAAAATATCGTATGATCATCTGAATAGACTCTTAAAGCATTTAGAAAGATGTAGTACTTGTATTTTCACAAAAACAAAAATATCTGATGCTATACATTGCATAGAAGAAAAATTCTTAACTTGTTTAGGAATGCATGATAAATCTTAAAAAACGTACAGCAAATACCATACTTAATTATGAAAGCTTAGAAGCATTCTCATTAAAGTTTGAGAAAAGACCAACTATCCTCTTTTACCTCTATTATTCATTACTGAACTAAAAGTAATACCTTCTAGAAGAAGATAAGAAAAAAACCAAAGTACTAAGTTTAAAATGGAAAAAAAAAAGTATCTCTTTTTATACTGATATGATTCTTTCCTAGAAAATCTACGAATATCATTCAGTGAATTTTAGAAACACATAAGAGTCATGTAAGGCACTAGGTTAGAAAATAAATAAATAAAAATCAATAGTTTTGAGGGTTTTTCAAGACAATGGACATTAGGCAATGAAGAGCAGTGGTCCCTAATAGATGGAAAATTCACAAGGTAAGCCCTGTGAATTTTGACACTTACAGACTGAAGAGATTTTCTAATTCAACAAGCAGGGAGGAGGGACCCACAAGAAAATAGGCAAACTTCCTAATTCAGAGATACAGCCAACAGTCTGGGGGACCAAGGTGGCTAGAGTCTGTAGAATAGAGTGACAGAGAGAAGAGAGCAGGACAGAGATGGAGCTATGGGTCTGTAAAGTTTCTCCCTTAAGGATTCAGCAGAGTACCAATCAGTGCATGTGTGTGAAGAAACTACTTAAGGCTGAGGACAGAATCACCTGGCAGTATTAGAGGTAACAGGGCTCTGTACTCACATAAGACTGGAAATAATGTCTATCCCAAGTGGTCAAACTGAAAATGCTCACAATTCTCAAGGCACTGGGTAGAGTCCTCAGAGGGTTTTGTAGTTAGAAATGATTAGCCATAGACTGACCATTGCTTTAGTTCCTCTTAACAAACCCTAAAACTGTGACATGTGAAACTGTCAAATTCTTTCCAATTAGCTTAACTTTATCCCAGAACAGAGCTCAAGAAGATCTATAGGAATACAAAAATATACAGCATCCAAAAAACATAAAATTCACATGGTCTGGCATCTAATTAAAATAACCAGGCATGCAAAGAAGCAGAAAATACAACCCATAATAAAGAGAAAATTCAACAGAAACCAACCCAGAACTAACATGAATGTTACAGACAGACAAATGCATTAAAACATTTATTATAGCTGTATTCCATATGTGCAAAAAGTTACAGAGACAGAAGATATAAAGAAGACCCAAATGGAAGATCAAGAGATTAAAAACTACAGTGCGTTGAGCTAAAAATAAAATAAAATAAAAATATTAAAATAAAAAAAAACACTAGATGGGATTAATGGCAAGTTAGACATTGAAGAAGAAAAGATTAGTGAACCTAAAGAAAAAACAAAAAAAACTAAAATGAAACATAGAAAAAAAGAAAGACTCAAAAATGAACAGAGCTTCAGAGGGCTATAGGACAATTTCAATCAGCCTAATATACATGCAGTTGTAGTGCCTGAGGGACAGGGGATAAGCAAAAAAAGAAAAAACGTTTGAAAAGAATAATGGTTGAAAGTCTTCCAAATTTGATGTATACTCTAAATTCACTGATCTAAGAACTCAGTAAACCCCACATCATAATCAACTCCTTAAAAACAGTGATAAAGGAAAATTTTTAAAGCAAGCAGAAGGAAAAGACATATTCTGTACAGAGGAACAAAGATAAGAATGTCAGCATATTTCTCCAAAGAAACAATGCTAGAAAGAAGGCAGTGGAGTAACATCTTTAAAGTAGTGAAAGAAAAAACTGCCAACCTAGAGTTCTATAACCTGTGAAAATGGCTTTCAAAACTGAAGATGATATGGGAATATATGTATACATATAGCTGATTCATTTTGTGATACAGCGGAAACTAACACACTGTTGTAAAGCAATTATACTCCAATAAAGATGTTAAAAAAAAAACTGAAGATGACTGAAAGGGAAATGTGGGGAGGGATAAATCAGGAGCTTGGATGAACACACACACACACACACACACACACACACACACAGACTACTATATATAAGATAGATAACCAACAAGGAGCTACTGTATAGCACAGGGAACTCTACTCAATATTCTGTGATGACCTATATGAGAAAAGAATCTAAAAAAGAATGAATATATGTATATGTATAACTGAATCATTTTGCTATACATCTGAAACTAACACAACATTGTAAATCAACTATACTCCAATAAAATTAAAATTAAAAAAAAAACTGAAGGTAAAATAGAAACCTTTTCTGGCTTACAAAAGCTAAAGGAATTTATTACCAGTGACCCTAACTACAAAATATGCCAAGGGAAGTTCCTCCAAAGCAGGGAATGTGGATCTACACAAAGAAATGAAGAGCACTATAAACTGTGACTGCATGGGTAAATAGAAAAGTGATTTCCACTGTTAAAAGATAATTGATTATTTAAAACAAAACTAATAACAATGTAGTATAGTATATAATATATAAAAAAGTAAAATGTATCACAATAATAATACAAATGCTGCAGGGAGAGAAACCAAAGTATATTAGTGTAAGGTTCTTTAACTATTTATGAACTGGCATATTAGCACATTGAAGTAGACTGTGGTTAGTAAAGATATAGTCTATAAAACCATTAAGCCAGCAAAGGGGATTAAAAATAAAATCATACTGGATTACATTATATTTGCCCTTATCTCTTTATTTTCTGCTTTAATTTTACTTTGAAACTAAGGGAAGATGTATCAATCTAAATTTTTAAGATAAAACTTAAATAACTATGAGTGCAAAAATGATATAGGAATCTTATAGATGAGTAATAACCAAGGTAAAGAATCTGACCAAGGTAAAGAATTAAAATCTTGGAGACACTGAAGAGACATTAAAATCTTTGATTTAAAGATGGACAACATCATCTAAATATATAACTAATTTATTTACTTTCATACATGAGAAAAATTATTTTCTGTTCAGTAAGTGTGTTGAAATTCCTCCAACGTACTCAGAAGTATTGTTATATAATCACGTAGTTGTCTATGTAATGCTGTCCTTCTGAGTTGAATCATAAATGCCAGAACTTCCAAAGCACCAAACACTAATTGAATTCTATTTTTAATAACTGGGGATCTGAAAGGAAGTGCATAAGCAATACCATTATTGACAGATAATGTAAATTCTCTTGGAGCTCATCACAAAACTGCTATTTTCTGAGTTAAAAATCTCTACTTGGAGTCCCTGGAGAGAGAGGCTTAAAAGTTCTTTTCAGTCAGTGTAAAAATATTTTGGTTTTAGCCCATATGCCTACATGTGTTGTATGTAATGAAAAACTAAAGATAAGACATAAAGAGAAAAAGATAACTATTAAAAAATTCTGATTTTGGAACAATATAGATTTAGTGATTAACAGAGAACATTAACAACATGGTATATATTAATAAACTACTTTAAATTACACTAAAATTATCAACAACTTTCTTAAATAGCAGAGACAGCCAACAAGAAGATATGGTAGAAATAAGAGAAATGGTATTCACTATGGCAATGAAGGACAAAGAATACATGAACTAATGGAAGATACACCATGTTCCAGGATGCAAAGACTTGCCATTTTAAAGATGTCAGTTCTCCACAAGTTAATCAGTGCAACCCCCCAACTAAAGTCCCAACAGGACTTTTTTAAATTAATAGACTTTATTTTTTAGAGCAGTTTTGGCTTATAGAAAAATTGAGCAGAAAGTGGAAAGTTCCCACATACTTCCTCTCCCCCTGCCCTCAGTGTCCCCTTTGTTACCATCTTGCATTAGTGTCAACTGTTGAACCAATATTGATGAGTCACTATTAACTAAAATCCATAGTTTACTTTAAGGTTCACTCTTCATATAGTACAGGTTTTTTTCAGTGTTCATGAATGTATAATATCATAATTTGTAATGTCCACCATTACAGTATCATACAGAATAGTTTCACTGCCCTCAAAATCCCTTGTGCACAAGAAGAATTTTTAAAACTGGAACTTGATGACCTGATTGTAAAATCATCTGAAAAAAAAAAAAATGTGTGAAAAGCCAATAAGGAATTTTTGAGCAATAGAACGATAAGGGAGACTTTGTCCTATCAATGATCAAAACATAGTAAAAAGCCATAGAAATTTAAACAGTGGTGTATAAATATAAAACTATGTACTTAGATTAATGGGACACAACACAAGTCCCCAAACTAAGCATACATTTATGAGAATAAAGGTAAGTATTTAAATTAGTGATTAAAATTGTCTAATGAAAAAAATTATAAAATTAGATTCCTACCTCATATCATATCCCAAGTTTACCTATATTTAAATGCTTAAATGAAATGAAATTATAAATAAAACTTTAGAATATTTCAATAAAATATACGACAATATCTTGATAACTTGTAGGTAAGAAAGACCATTACCTAACTCAGAGGAGTTAATTGACAATCAGGAGGGAATTAAATAATAACTTTTATTGTAAACCTGTCTGCATCATTTGAGCCATCATTAAGAGGATACTCTTGTAACTAAATATTAATTAGAAAAATAAAAATAATGAAGTTTCTCCCATGACCATTTTCTCTGATCAGAGAAAAAAATGTAGTTATTTCATGCAACTTTTAAAAATAATGGTGGTGTCATAACAGTTGTCCACTGGTGCATGTAGCAAATGAAAATTTTCAGTTCATATTAAAAATTGTTTGCATTTCTAACAGGAAGCTGTAGGGAAAAAATATAATCTTGTGAAAAACAGGGTTAAGGAGACTTTTTTGAAAGCCTTGCATTGCCAATCACTCACCAAAAATAACTTTCATAATTCTTAGTTTTCTCTCCAATTTACTCTCAACTCAAAAATAAAGTTATATTTTTTCATTGTTTCATTATAGACTGAAAAGCATTGATTAAACTGTGAACACTGGTTCTTCTCATCATGGCATAGGACTGAGCTGACCATATAATTCATCATCTAAACCAGGACTTATTTTATATCAAAAGGGAGCCCTATTAATAGCATCACTAGGACTGCATGTCTCCACTAAGGCTGTCCTGGGAACCCTAAGATGAATGATCACCTACATGGGAAGCTTTTGATGGTCTGCCCCTTTTCGACCTGCTTATGCTGCTTTTCCACCAGTATTTCCTTGGACCTCAAGTTCTAGGAATTCTGAACTACCTCTGGTTTCTAAACTATGCCGTCCTGCTTTACACCATTAAGGCTTTGCATATTCAAACCCTTTGAATAATTCAGTAATTAAAACTGAGTACTTCAGAAATTTCTATGGAGCTTTGAAACCCTGCTCAGATGGCACCTCTTAGGAAAGGCCAAGGCTAATGTCCCTCCAGGGATGACCAGTTTCTTCTTTTAATCAAGAGTCAGTCACTTGACATACAGATGGCTAACAGGCACATG
Organism: Eschrichtius robustus; assembly: GCF_028021215.1. Taxonomy (NCBI): domain Eukaryota; kingdom Metazoa; phylum Chordata; class Mammalia; order Artiodactyla; family Eschrichtiidae; genus Eschrichtius; species Eschrichtius robustus. The sequence goes on along the minus strand of NC_090824.1, from coordinate 151,710,759 downwards.
AAAAGATGCTCAGCATTGCTAACTGTTAGAGAAATGCAAGTCAAAACTGCAGTGAGGTACCACCTCACACTGGTCAGAATGGCCATCATTAAGAAGTCTACAAATAACAAATGCTGGAGAGGGTGTGGAGAAAAGGAAACCCTCTTACACTGTTGGTGGGAATGTAAAGGTGCAGCTACTATGGAAAACAGCATGGAGGTTCCTCAAAAAACTAAAAATAGAGTTGCCATATGATCCAGCAATCTCATTTCTGGGCATATATCTGGACAAAACTATAATTCAAAAAGAAACATGCATTCCAATGTTCATAGCAGCACTATTCATAGTAGCCAAGACATGGAAACAACCTAAACGTCCATCAACAGATGAATGGTTAAAGAAGATGTGGTACATATATATACAATGGAATATTAGCCATTAAAAAAATGAAATAATGCCATTTGCAGCAACATGGATGGACTTAGAGATTATCATACTAAGTGAAGTAAGTCAGAAATACAAATACCATATGATATCACTTATATGTGGAATCTAAAATATGACACAAATGAACTTATCTATGAAAGAGAAACAGACTCACAGACATAGAGAACAGACCTGTGGTTGCCAAGAGGGAGTGGGATAGCGGAGGGATGGTTTGGGAGTTTGGGATTAGCAGATGCAAACTGTTACATATAGAATGGATAAACAACAAGGTCCTGCTGGGAACTATACTCAATATAGTTATATTCAACTATATTCAATATCCTGTGATAAACCATAATGGAAAAGAATATGAAGAAGAATGTATATACACATAAAACTGAATCACTTTTCAGTATAGCAGAAATTAGCACATTGTAAATCAACTATACTTCAATAAAATAAATTTTAAAACAGAGTCAGTCACTTGGCATCCGCACTGTGATATCCTTCACAGGGTTACTGAAGATAGACATGACAGTTGTGCTCTGGGAGCTTATAGTCTGAAAGAAGTCTGGGCCTTGCAATGCTTCTACTCCTATGATTCTTTCACTGTATGACATCTACCTGTGCCATTCCTTCACAGAACTGCCTGCTCTGTGAAAACAGGTATGTTAGTAGATCTCTGTTTGTGTCTGACTTTCCTTTGGAGAACTAGCCCTCCCTCACAGCATGCAGTCTTAACAAGTGTACCAATTAACTATTGCTGTATAACAAACTATGCTAAAACCTTGTGGCTTAAACACACATTTTTTAACCTTATGTGTCTGCAGGTTGGCTGGGACCTTCTGCTGATGTCGGCTGACCTGGCTGATCCCAGGGGCCTATGCCTCTGTGGTCAGTTGGAGGGGTGACTGGAAGCTGGCTTTTTGTAGTGGTTTCAAGATGTATCTGGAAATTCTTTCACATTCTTCCTTTCAAAAGGTGGACCATAATTCTCCTCCCCTTGAATATTGGCCAAAGGTAATGACTCACTTCTAATAGAATGTGGCAGAGTCAAAGTATGAAGTTTCTGAAGTGAGGTCACAAAAGGCATTGCTGCTTCCAACTTGCTCTCCTGGATTGCTTGCTCGGGGGGGTGGGGCTGGGGGCCATCTTGTTGTTAGGACACAAGCAGCCTGTGGAGAGGGGCCCCTGTGAGGAGTAACGGAGGTCTCCAGCCGCAAGCAATGCCAACTTGCCAGCCATGTAAGGGAGTCACCTTGGGAGAGAATCTTCCAGACTCAGATGACTACAGGCCCAGCCAACATCTTGTCCAAAAACCTCATGAGAGACCCCAAGCCAGAACGCCCCATCTAAGCTGCAACTGGATTCCTGACCCAGAAACTGTGTGAGGTTATAAATGGGGATTGTTGAGTGGAGCTAATGAGCTTGGGGAGTAGTATGAGGCACAGTAATAGATAATGGATACACTGGCTAAGATGACTCAGCTGGGACAGCCCATCTCCACTCCACATGGCCTCTCATCCCCCAACATGCTGGTCTGGATTTGTTCTCCTGGCTTGACAGTTTCCCAAGAAAGAAAGCAGAAGTTTATGAGCACCCTGAGGCCCAGCATCAGAAATGGCATGCCACCTACTGTTGGCTAAAGCAAGTCACCAGGCCAGCCAGGTTCAAGGGTGAAGAAACAATCACCTCCCCTTGATGGAAAAAGCTGTAGTCACATTACAAGGGACATGGGTAAAGGGAGGGGAATAATTGGGGCCATTGTGACAATCAAGCTACCATAACAGAATTATCAGTCAGTCAATGTGTTTCCCCTCCTTGGTCCCAAGAGTGGGCTCTTGACTGCAGCAAGGAGAGTTTGCTCTCCACCCCAGGAATTTTGACTGGATGACTCAAGAGGAAAAATGAATGGTTTCACCATGACCAATGAGCAGTTTGAAAAGACAGAGCACTAGTTCTTGACACCTAGATTTCTGAAGATTTCCTACTTCCTGTCCCATCTGGTTCTTCAGCTATTCCTTGTGTAAACTAACACATGCTTTCTTATAAACGCCCATTCTTTCCTGCTTAAGTTAGCCAGAGTCAGTTTCTGCTGCTTACCATCAAAGAACCCAGCCAGAGAATCCAGTGACCTTGGAAGCACTCAGCTCATGTCCACACAAGCTCTGGTGTTCCTTCCAAAGGTAGGGACCAGAAGATGCCATAAACAAAGCACTGAGAGATCCCTCAGATGATTACCGGCACTTAAAAAATAACTTTGAAAACTCTTTAAGCATCCTTAAGGACAAATGTAATAAAAATGCAAAACAATCGCAATTAATGCTATAGAAACTACCCTAAAATGGTGTTTTCTGCAAAGGCTGCATTGTCTGGCAGCGTTTCCATGTGGCAATGCTGCTGTATGCCAGGGATATCATATACTAGGAGAGGACAAAGTTTCTGGCACTTGGACCAAATATTCATATTCAGGCTATGAAGGTGATGGCATTGCACCTCCTGCTTCCCGTGGACATACGGCAGCTTCAGGTCGCTGCTCCATTTGCTCATCTATTTCAGGCTATTTTTACAGTCACTCCGGGCCTGACATGATTCCCACTTTCAGCTGGTCATGTTTCCTTCCTAATTCTATACACCAATCGGGGATGACAGAAGGTATCATCTCCTTTCTCGGATATTTAAACTGTAAGCAGTCATCTGTATGCAAAAAGTGTGCCCATGAACTTTTGAGAACTTTCCTTATCAGAGCCCAGAGCGCAAAGTTGCAAAATCAGATGCCTCCCCGAAATACTTCCCCCAGTGATGTTCAGCAGCTTCTAAAAGAAACTCATTAGTTGTTTTTCATGTTGAATTTCCAGCAGCTGTCAATCAGGGACAGGCTTGGGCACTTTGCAGTGGAGACACTGTGTCCTAGTGGTTAGGAGCACAGACTTTAAACCTGAAAACTCTGAGTTCCAGTCTCAGCTTAACACTTCTGGGTCCCAGTTTTCCCATTAGGAAAATTTTGCCAAAAATAGAAACTATCTCATAGGGTTCTTCTGAGAATTAAATGAAACAATATGTGTAATACACTTAGTCCATAGCTTGCAACCTAGGAAGCAATCAATAAATGCTAATTGTTACTGCTTCTATCATTATTACTACTAATAATAATTTAACATGCCAGCAGCTTCCAGGGCTGGAACAGCAAGGCCCAGCAACATGTGATTCACCAAGTCGCAGCTGCAGAACTAATGCTGGGCCAGGCAGGATTGGCATCAGCCTCTAAGAGCAGCAACTGGGGAGGTGGGGCAAGATGCTGTGGCTCAGAGTCCAAGTTCCATCACTAGACACTGTCAGCATCTCACCTTCATACTCCATCGGGGTTGGACCAGCAGACAGAAGCAGAGCCAGCCCTCAGAAGAAGGGAGGTGAGAACACATCTAAGCATCAGGGCTGGGCTCCACACCTAGCAGAGAATGGAAGCGGATGCCTGGACCTGGGCAAGAAACAAGACAGCTGCAAGGGCCCGACAAACACTCTGGAACACCCAGGGCTCTGGTCACACTGCACTGCCCGGGGCAGCAGAAACTCTCCAGACCCATCCAATAAGCAGAAGGGAGTAAGTTCGCATGATGCTACCGAGACCAGCTCTCTGGCAGACTGAAGGCAGTGCTGTAATGTGAGCTGCTCCTTGACTGTAGGGATAATACGATCTCCCTCTCTGAGCTAAAGGAAGGAATAAAATCAACTAGGAAAAGGAAAGCATGGAGCCCACAGCAATGGTACATCTGCAGCAGCCACAGAGCACTCCAGGCAGGAGCAGGGCTGCTAATCTGAACAAGGAGCTGTTATCTCATCTGTCAAATTCAGGGTACCTCAGGGCTCTGCCACCTCCTCCCCGACCCTCTGGCAATTGTGTGTGGCCAGAGGATCCCAGCCGCTGAGTCATTCTCAACAGAACCCTTGCTACTCACAGTGGTTCTCAAAGGGAATTTTAACAAGATGTCCACAGAATACACATGAGCATTTCAGTTTAAGAAGTTCTGTGAAGACACTTTTATTGATTGGTGGGATTGAGCATGTGAGTTCAAACCTATCAATATTTGCCATCCTTGCTTTGAAAACAGACTGAGATTGGGGGGTGCTGAAGGCATGAAGATGTCCCTCATTTCAGAAATGATACCAGAGTCTCTAAGTGGCAATGATACCAGAGACTTTTGGCTCATGAGAAGGTTGCCCTGTAGCCAGAACTAAGACGGTCCCAGCCAAGTGGAGATGGCAGGTTGGAAAGAAGCCAGTAAAGATATCTGGGAAGTGGAACAGACATTTGGAGCAGGAGCATGGTAAGAATTAGAAGACGCTCCGTGTGACCCTTGAATCTTATGATGTATCTTGTCATGATTTCCTTCATGTTGGCTCATCTTGATTGTCTGTTCTACTTCATCATTTGTAGTTTTGAGAAGATCAAACCCACTCAGTTGTGCTGAGGTGTCCCAAGGAAAGATGACTTTCTCTGGGTCAGGACTGCAGATGGGAGCTGCTGCAGTCCCCTGGGAACCAGGAAATGGTGACCAGACCAGAGCAATCAGGGAATATGGGAGAAACAGAAGAAAAGTGAAAGTTTGGGGAAGCACTCAGGACCCTCCCACCTGTAGGATGTTTTTCTTAAAAACTGTGCATCTTTGTGTGGGTATGAATTTCGGGGAGGTGGTTTTTCCCTTTGTGGCTTCTTTTGAGAATCTTCTGAAATGGATGAATCTTTACCCCTCTCTCCCCATCCCCCAAATGTAGAGATAAGCTCAAAACTTCCCACACAATTTCAGGGGCTTACAGAATCTGTATGATCTCAGGGACCTCAGGTTAAGAACTCATGCCTGGCACTTCCCATACATTTTTGTTTCTTCTTTGAATCCATAGCTTTAAACCCTGACACCACCATTGTTTCTAAACAAATAAGGAATACCAGGTAGTTTTCCATTTCCAGTGAGAACTAACTCACCTTTCAGACAATGAATGTTCGGAGCAGTGGTCCTCACATCAGATGTGTTGCTTAAGCTGGAATTCCCAGGAGAGCTCACAATAAACACCAGTGCGCAGGCCAGAGGCTGTGATTCTGTTTGTTTGGGTGGAACACAAGCATCTATATTTTTAAAGCTCCCAGGCAATTCTAAAGTGCATCTCAAGTTCAGAACCACTGCTCTAGGGTGATTTTGCCTAAACTGGGTCTGGGATAAGCAGTAATCACTACTCTGCCTTCCCCTGCCCCTCTCAGCAAGCCCTCTGTATTGGAAGCAGATGTGCACAACCCAGGGTAAAGTGAGATGAAGAAAATCTTCTATTTGTATCCTTTTCCCTCAGGTACAATCCTGTTTATTTCCTAAGCATGAAACCTGAAAAAATACTAATAAAAATAAATTTTTATTGAAGTGTAATTGGTTTATAATATTGTGTTAGTTTCAGGTATACAGCATAGCGATTCAGTATTTTTGCAGATTATATTCCATTATAGGTTATTACAAGAAAATGGGTATAATCCCCTGTGCTATACAGTGTATCTTTGTTGCTTATCTATTTTATACGTAGTAGTTTGTATCTCTTAATTCCATACTCCTAAATTGTCCTTCCTCCCTTCCCCCTCCCCTTTGGTAACCACGTTTGTTTTCTATGCCTGTGAGTCTGTTTCTGTTTCACATAGATATTCAGTGATATAAAAACCCAAGTTTAACAAACACCTGTCAATAAGCCATGGATCTTCAACTCCACCCCCTCTACACCACGTACAAAAGTCTTTCACAAGCAGGGTGGGAACATGCCTCTGACTTCTCTCAGAATCACCACTTGTGGTTGTGAAATTTCAGGTGAGTCACTTGATGTTTGGTAAACAAGCGTCAGTATCCCAAAGATGCCTGCCTATAATTCTACCTCTGTCTGTATATGCATGTCATTTCCACGTGCATTTGACGAGGACGTGGATTTCTCCAGTCAACCTTTAAAGTATGTTACTTCTCTGAAAACCACTGAGCAATAAATTTAAAGTTCAGGATTATTGGCAACAAATGTGAAGAATTAATTGGCAGTCTTAAAGCTCAACTTGGAAAAAGTTCATTACTTCTAATGGCTTCTTTACAAAATTCTCTATTTGTTTCAAGTCTAGAATATATGGTTGCCACATCTTGGTGGATGGCTAGCATCTGGCTTCACCTCTAAAATTTCAGCCACTGCCCGGTTGCAGACTCTATCTGGATAGGATACTTTGAAAAAAACAGTGTCTCAGCAATAAGCTTTCCTTCAATCAAGTGTTAGTTCTTACACTGCAGCCCACTGTGTCCAGTTTTAAAGAACTTCTGACTCATATGCAACATTTGTGATAATCAATTATTCCATTTTAATAACAGTAATTGAAATGCCTCTTAAGTCAGCCTACATTCAATGAATAAAAGAAAAGAATTATTTCTACTCTGATGGTAATAGAGGAAGAATACTGAACCCAAGCAACTGAGATGTCTTCATTGTCCCCTCCTCCACCCGTGAAGTAATCCATGATGGTGTGGCTTGGACATGAAACCAAGGCTGTACTCAATGTCATTATGTCTTTGAAAAGCAGTGTCCTGTGAGGCTCAGCTTCAAGAGAGAAGTCAGACATGAGGTTTTTGAGCAAATTGTTTGGATGATTACCTTGGATCCTTATTACACATCTTTGTGGAAAATGGCCTAGCTGAGAACACACACAACTCAAGTCATCCAAAATCCTGAAATTCTTCACTGGTTACACATAGTATTTGAAGTTCCCTTTAAATATTCTAATTACAAATGTGATTTTAATGTGAACTAGTAAAATATATTTCTTCTCTACATCTCAACAAGAGCATTTTTTTTCTTGCCTAGAGAAGGAAGACTGTCAGAAGTGACATGACTACCAGCTACTGTCACATGAAATATTACAGTTCACAAAGTACTAACACATACATTTTCTCACTGAATCCTTAAATTATGACCAGCCCGACTTTCTTAAAGAGTCCAAATAGCTCATCCCAGGTCATGCCTTCAGGAAGTGGTAGAACCAGGGCTCAAAACCAGGACTGTCAGACTCAAAATTCATGTCCACTACCATCATCTTACCAAGGACAACAAGGGCCACCATTTTCAGGGCACTTATTGTATAGCTGGCACATTTCATGCAGTATTTTATTTAACATGACTCACAGTGAGGAAGGCGTTAACATCTGAAGCCCAGAGAGCTTAGTCCCTTCCTCAAATTTACATAGCAAATGCTAGAAGTAAGGTTTGAATCCTGATCTTTTCACTGCCCTTGTGGCTTCACATGAGGTAGAGATCAGCTCTCCATGTGCCTTTGAACATCACACAACAAGCCCCACTCAGCAGCAAACAGCCCTGAAGCTGATGCTAAAGGCCAGGGGTCCCTCCATCCTGACATATGACGTGGGACACTGGAAACCTTCCCTGCCTAGCCTGATAGTGTTCCCAAGTGATCAAAAGGACTCAGGGAAGCTAACATTTGACGATGTGAAAGGATCTACCGTTTTAATACCTCTATGTCTTATTTACCCCACTAGCCCGTGATCTACTTGACCCTTGAAAAAAACCTGCAATGCTTCATGTCTGAGCCCTGTATTCTAACAGGTGGAGAGAGTCCACTGAGTGCAGAGGTGCAGGAGCCAGACATGAAAATACCAGTTTTCCTACACACTATCAATAAGCAATCTGAAAATGTCCAGGAGGAAAAAAATCCCATCACATCAAAATAGCAGAGAAAATATATACAACAAACCTCACCAGAAATATGCAAGACCCATATGAAGAAGAAGATACAATTTTATTGAAGAATACATAAGTTCCTGAATGGGAAAATTCAGTGTTTAAAACTGCTCATTCTTGACAATTTAACTAATAAATTCAATATTCCCTCAATGCAATCCCTATCAAATACCCAGGTTTTTTTAATGAAAACCTGACAAGTTGGTCCTAAAATTTCTTCAGGAAGATAAAATGTATTAAAATAGCCAAAATAAAATGTTTAAAGAATAGAAATGAAGTGATACTTGCTTTACTAGCTATCAAAGCATACTGTAGAAAAACCTGAAATAAACAGAAGTGTTGATTTGGTGCAGGAATAGACAACAGAGCAGTGCTCAATTCTCTCAGAGAGAGAATTTTTTTTTTAAACAGACTGATGGACTTTTTCAATTCGACTTTGTCAATTCATTGTGTGATAAAAAGGGATATTCTATTCAGTGGAGAATGGGAATAAATCAATTACAATAAATTATGTTGGAGGAATTAGCTATCTTTTGGGGAAAAAATAAGTATTTTTCCTTACAAGATACTCAGATTATTAAAGAGCTTAAGGTAAAAAATAATTAGAAAATTTTAGAAGAAAATATAGAGAAAGGCTTATAGTTATGGGAAAGGGAAGATCTTTTTATGATTAAAAAAATTGATCACAATGTAAATGATTTATAAATCTGAGTATAGTAAATGAATTTATATTAAATTGAATTTAAATTAAAAGCATTTGTAATTAAAAGACTAAAAATGCACAAGATGAGAGAAAATGTTTGCAATATATAACACCAAGTTTCAATACTCAAAATACAAAAAAAAATAACTACAACTCAATGAGACAAAGGACAAGATGAATTGCCATTTTGCAGAAACAACATGCCATACGATAATATCTCAATCTCACTCATATTCACTCATATTCATAAAAAGGTAAATTTAACCCCCAATGAAATACCATTTTTCACCCATCTGATTGGCAAATATTTCAGACTGGTTATGTCCAGTGTTGGCAAGATAAAAAATGATGCCGTGCACTCCTTAAGAGGATATAATTTTTTTGGAGGACATTTTGGCAGTATCTATTTACATTAAAAACGACACATCCTTTGACCCAGCAATTACACTGTAAGGTTTCTATCCTAGGGGAAATAATTACACATATATACAAAGAGACTTACACAAGATGTTCAGCACTATTATTATTAATAACCCCAAATCTAAAGCTACCTAAATGCCTATTAGTGGGGCTATGATTATACAAACAATGGCGCAGTCACGAAATGGAATCCTATGTTACATAAAGGCAGACCTTTATGTACTGATAAAAAGAACTCCAGGATACTTTGAAGAAAAACAAGGTGTAGCACCCATAACTAGAAGATAATTTTATGTGTGTGAGTGTAAGACAAACACATAAAACTAATGCATATATGCTTGCAAATGTACATACTAAGCTGACAACAGTGTGTATGGCTTCAGACCAGGGAGAAAATTTCTGGCAGTGGAAGGGTCTGAATGGAACCAAAACAGGGGCATGGGACTCGCCCCCATTCACATGCACTTGGCATAAGTGCATTGGAAAACAGTCTTGATTCTCTGGACTCAGTTCATAAAGTGATTTTTAAAAGTTGTTAGAATTTACAGTGCTTTTATGATAATTTTATTATTTAATTTAATTAGAATTCTTCCTGAGCCATCAAATATTTGCAAGGAGGTGTTTTGTGAAATCAATAATAGAGTCAGTTATCACGTGGCCATCTCCATCGGAGCAGACCCTGTGAGGGAAAGGGAGAGTAGTGGGCAATCAAGTAGAACGAATGATGTTTGGTCACAGATAAGCTTTTCCCATCAAGTCTGCATTCAATACAGACCTAATTATATTTATCTAAGACCCTTAATGGTTACTTATCTCACATGTCTTGATTTCACGTCTACCTGTTCAGTTTTAGTAACGGAATTGTAATCTGCTATTAGTTCATCAGCGGGAAACACTTTCCTTGCTCTGCCTCTTCTGTTGTCATCACAATACAACTACATTACGTGTGCATAAACCATGCAAGAAGGCAGGACCTTTCTGCTGTTCAGAATAAGATACCTTTAGCACAAGAGTCCTTGTGCCCTTATGTTGACTCCTGTCTCTCCATCAAAATGGAGAATCAAATAAAACTTGTCGGCAGTATTTCTTTATTGAGTTGTGTTTTGTTTTCTTTTGTTTCCCTGTTCTTGGTTGCCTTTTTCCCTCATATCCTTTCTCCCTTCCAACTTTCCTTCAAGTAAAAAAAGCTCATTTCAGTTATTTCCTCTGCAGCTGACACAAATCATTTTTGGAAGAAAGCAGAGGGTCAATTTAGGCCTGTGGACGGAAAGGGTGCTCTAGAACGGTGCTAACTGTGTCCTAAAGAGCGTCACTAACTCAGAGAGGAGCACGGCAGTGTAAACTGTGCATATACCGTGATGGTAGGGAACCCACACCAGTAGTGGTCAACATCTGATCTCATTACTTATCAAAATTCTTTCCTTCCTCCTCTCTCTTCCATCCTTCTTCCATTCCTTCCTTTCTCTTTTCTCCTTAACTTACACTGAAGGCAGTTTAATGAAGATGGAAGACCTTGGGTCTGACCTTGGCCCTGTCACTTGCTGGCTGTGGAATAAAGCAAGCTACTCCACCCTTCTGAACCTCAGGCTCCTGATCCGTAAACTTGGACCTTATCCCAAGATGCCCCTTCACCAGGTTATTGTGAGGCTGAACGGGACTGCATACACTGAGCATCTAGACTGGCATTCAGTGGGTGTGCAATAAAGGTTAGGTCTTTCTCTCACTTCCTAGAGATCTTTGCTTTGTACACTTTATTTCCAACTGTCAAACAGGAATTCAGAAAGCAAACACATTTCAAATGTCAGCAACCGTACCAGTGCAACCCCCAAATTAAGATCCAGGTATGAGTGAGCATAAACTGAATTTACAAGATAAAAATGTCTAGGCAAAAACAAGATGAATGTGTGCACTATACAAGAATGAATGAGAGTTGGTACTTATGCAGTGATTTAACTACCTTTATAAGACCTGAAGGATCAGGAAAGATAAATTCTGGGCAACATGGAGTCAGCATACTATAACCTTTCTCCCAGTGACTACAATTAAAACTCCGATGATGATTAAAATAATAATAACAACAACAATAATAATAACAGCAATTATCTGAGCACCAATAACAGCAAGTAGCTTAGGGAGGGGAATCAAAACTTAAAAAGCAAACCATATTAGGACTTTGCTGGTGGTCCAGTGGTTAAGACTCCGAGATCCCAGTGCAGGGGGTCCGGGTTTGATCCCTGGTCAGGGAACTAGATCCCGCATGCTGCAACTAAAGAACCCACATGCCACAACTAAAAATCCCTCACACGGCAATGAAGATCCAGCATGCAGCAACTAAGTCCCAGAGCAGCCAAATAAATAAATAAATATTTTAAAAAAGAAAAAGAGCAAACCAAGTAAGAGTGAGTTTTGCGGAGGGTTTTCTTTTATCTCCTGACCTGAAACCAAGGGTGGCCCCAGGGTGGAACTACAAAAGGAGACACAGGCAGCAAAAAATCAGAAAGAACCCTTAACTTTTAGTCAGAGAACCAAGAAAAGGTGTTCCTACAAGCAGGAAAGTATGGGGAAAATCCCTGTTGTTGTTGTTGCTGTTTCGAGTAAACTTTTACTGTGGAATAACTTTAGGTTTATAGAAAACCTGCAAAGATAGAATCGGGTTCCTGAGCCCCCCTTACCCCGTTTTCCCAACTGTTAACATCTCATATTAATATGTTCCATTTTTGAAAACTAAGAAACCAATATATTACTAAACTCCAGACTTTATTTAGATTCACTAGTTTTTCCACTAACATCCTTTTACTGTCCTAGGATCCAATCCAGGACACCATATTACATCCAGTCATCATGTCTCCTTGATCTTCTCTGGTCTGTGAGTTTCTCTGTCTTTCCTTGCTTTCATGGTCTTGAGAGTTTTGAGGTGCACTCATCGGGTGTTTTGTAGAATGTCCTTCAAGTTGAGCTTGCTGGATGCTTTGCTCATGCTTAGACTGGAGTTATGGGTTTTAGGCAAGAATATCAAAGAGGTGAAGTATCCTTTTCACGCTATCCTATCGGGGTAACTGCTGTCAACATAACTAATGACTGGTGATGTGAACCTGGCTAAAATATGTTTGCTGGGTTGCAAACAAGTGACTAAGTCTAGTGCACACTCAACGGGAGAGAGAAGAGAATCTACATCAATAATTGGGAATTCTTCTGTAAGGAAGAGTTGGCTCTTCTCTATTTTTTAATTTATGTAATCATTTACTGTATCAGTATGGATTCACATCGATTTGGGATTTTCTTTCTCTTTTTTCCTCCTGGCCCTGCCCTAAGGGTGGCTCTGGTCCTAGAGCTGCACAGAGGAGTCCATGGTGGCACAGGAACCTAAAACCCAAGGAGAACACTTGTCTATCTGGCTGGAGGAAATGGGAAAAGATGACCCTGTGGCCCAGAGTGTGAAGATCCCCATTTTCTTCTCTCCTTTCCCTGTTTTGCCTTGAGAGTAACCCCAGTATCAGCAGCACGTGTAGCTATAATCCCTAGAAGAACAACAAATTTCTACCCAGTGAGTTGGAGGAGGGGGCCCCTGGAAGCCACAGGGAATGAGGGAAATAATGAAGAGGAAAGAAATAGGGAAAGGCACCCCCTAATTCTGTGTATGAACTGATATAGTCGCAGGCTCACTCTGAGCTGCTCACCTGGGGTAAAGACCCATAGCAGGAGAGCAAAGCCTGTAAGAACTGAACTGCCATTGGAACCTCTGCCCACAGAAGGAGGGTTCAGAACAGTCTGAACATTCCCAGGTTCACTGCGTGTCAAAATAAAATATCTGGCATTCTGCAGAGAATTTTAACAGGACTCAGAGTCTTATAATATTCAAAAAGTCTACGGTATAATCTAAAATTATTCAACATAAAAAAAAATAAAAGGAAAATGTAACCACTTCTCAAGGGAGAAGACAATCAGATTTCAAGCTCAAGATTACCCTGATATAGAAATTTTTTCAAAGATCTTTAAACAACTATTATCGTCATGCTCAATGAGATAAAGGTAGATGTTCTTGAAATGTACAAAAAGATGTTCTTAGCAAAGGAATAAAAACTATTAAAAAAAAAACTATTTTTCAAAGTGAGTATTTTAGAACTAAAAAACACAATATATTAAATAAAAAGTCACTGGATGATCTCAATAACACAATGAAGGTGACAGAAGAAAAGGTCAGTGAACTTGCAAACAGATCAATAGAATTTATCCTATTTCTACAACAGAAAGAAAAAAGATTGAAAAAAATCAGTCTCAAGGTCCTGTGGGACAATATCAAAAAGATCTAATATTCATGATATTTAACTCCCAAAAGGAGGCAAGAAAAGAGATAGGTGCAGAAAAAAAGTGAAGACATTATCAAAGAAAACATAAATTTGGTGAAAGACATATACAGCTGTAAGAACCCCAAATAAAATAAACTGAAAGGAAAGCAAACCCATCCACATTATAGTCAAACTGCTGACAACTAAAGATAAAGAAAAAATCTGGAAAGCAGACAGAATAAGATTCCCTTTATGTTTATGTATATGGAAACAACAATTTGAAGGACTGTTTGGTTTTTCATTAGAAACCAAGGTTATCAGAAGGCAATGGAATAACATCCATAAAGTACTAAAACAAAGAACACGATGCTGTACACCTGAAACTAATACAACATTGTAAACCAGCTATATTTGAATTTTAAAAATGCTTTTACTATTTTAGTAAAAATAAAGTATATGACAATGTAAAAAAGGAAAAAAAAAAGGAAAGAAAAGAACTGCCAGCCCAGAGGTCCATATTCAGCATATATATCCTTCAATAATGATGTCAAAATAAAACTTTCTCAAAGAAAAACTAAGGGAATTCACTGCAGCAGGCCTTCTCTAAAATACTAAAGGGCATCCTTCAACCTGAAATATTCCCTGAGGGAGCTTGGAACTTCAGAATAAAGAAAGAGCAACAGAAATGATAAATATCTGGATAATTATAATAGACTATTTTCTCTTATATTCTTTAAAATACATATAACTGGGCTTCCCTGGTGGCAAAGCAGTTAAGAATCTGCCTGTCAATGCAGGGGACACGGGTTCAAGCCCTGGTATGGGAAGATCCCACATGCCGCGGAGCAACTAAGCCCATGCACAACTATTGAGCCTGCGCTCTAGAGCCCACGAGCCACAACTACTGAAGGCCGTGAGCCTAGAGCCCATGCACTGCAGCAAGAGAAGGCACAGCAATGAGAAGCCCGCGCACTGCAACGAAGAGTAGCCCCCGCTCGCTGCAACTAAAGAAAGCACATGCGCAGCAACAAAGACCCAACACAGCCAAAAATAAATAAATAAATAAATATCAGTGGATACATTTAAACAGATTACTAAAAGATATGCAAACAATTGAAAAGAAGGCAGGAAAGGTGGAACAGAGAAACAAAAACCACATCCACAAACCAAGCAAATAATAAAATAACATACCTAAAACCAACCATATCAATGATTGCATTATATGTAAATGGTCTAAACACACAAAGTTACAAGACAGAGGCTGTCAGACTGGACTTTTTAAAATGCTATATGCTGCTATATTAATGTTAGCAGAACTTAAATAATCACAGTAATATATGCACAATAAAAATGGAATTTTATCTGTGAACCAGGTGGGTCACCATATAAACTACATTCTGCCTAGTTGTACAATAGCTTTTGTTTGTTTAAATATCCTCCTTTTTTAAGGTTTGGCTGAGGCAGCTCTGCTCTATAGCAAACATGTCCTTGCCCACGTAAGCCAGTCCAATGGCCCCAGGTTAACCACTCAACAGCCATTTGCCCTCTTCCTTGTTAACAGAGCTCTGATTTTGTTCAGCCTCCAGAGGAAAAAAAAAAATCACTTGTCTGAATGAATTGTAAAAATCTTACTTCTTTTTGCCAGTTAATGACCTACTGGTGCACGTGTGACAGTTTTGGCCACATCACATAAGAAGTTTGTAGGGGGCATCTAGGAAATATATTTTCCTTCTGAGAGGAGAGAGAAGGAGAAGAAAAAATTCCCCCTTTTTTGGTGGGTTTTTTCCCTTGCTTTAATTTTTGAATTCTTTTACATGAGAATGAGATACTTAGAGCTGTGGTAACCAATGGCACCAGGAAAAGTGCTGAGTGTGGCAGAAGAGAAAGATAAAGGGAGTCTGGGAATCATCCCTAAGAGTGCCTACTACTGGGCTTCTTATTAAGTAAACAAGAAATATTCTTATCGTTTAAGCCCCTGCTGGTCATGCATTCTGCTACCTATGGTCAGAATAACATTAACTGATAAATAAGCAGATAGTCTGGTCGTTCTCAGCACAGAATGCCATCTGGGCAATTCTGCCTTCTGGGCACTGTTAGGGCCATTGTCCTTCCCCCTTTCCCAGCCACTTCATTTGGATGGAGAAGAACATCTGCCTCTAGAGGATTCATTTCAGAACCAATAATACTGCATAGGTTGGGACTCATAGATCCAATCAGCCAACAAACTCTTACCAAGTACTTCAGTTAATTGTGTGCTAAACTCTGAGTTCAGTACTAGAGTGACAACAATAATGAGAAAAAGTTCTGTGTTCCAAGTGGGGGTGAGGACTATATGCAAATAAGTATACAGGGTCAGGTTGTGACATAAAGAACAGTGGCAGAGTAAGAGCATGTTGGGGGCTAGTCTAGATAAAGTGAAAAACAGAGAATAGCAGCTATTTCGGAAATTTATTGCAGAGTGAGATTTCTGGCCTTTTCCACTTTCTTTAGGAAGTGGTAAGGAAAAGTTGGACTTGTAAAGCCTTATTAAAGTTCCACATTAATACTCTAAACTCAGAGCAGAAAAGCAACCTTTAGTTTGGAATTATTTTAAAAAATAAAAGAAACAACTACCTCATGAAAGATTTTTAAATCTCGATATGAGATTGATCAACCCGTGATAGCTCACAACCTTGGTATTTTTATAAGGGAAGAATTTATAAGGGTTAGAATACGATGGCTAGATAGTGGCAGCGATGTTAGATGATAAAAAGAAAAAATTAGAATAGAGAAGGAGTGAAGGATTAAAGAAGAAAATGAAACCGAGGACAGGCGACAGGAGCTGTGGGCATGGAGAACAAGTCATCAAGGCAACTGGAAATTTTCGTGAACTATGACACCGAGGTCAGGAAATCCTTTTGGGTGGGGAAGAAACTTGGGTGGCAGATGTTGTTTAGAAACAACGAGACTGATGACCTTATTCAGAGCAGGAAGAATGACCGTTCCAGCCATTCTCAGTTTAAAGAGGCTGCAAGACGAGCCGGGCAGCAGAACTCCTTAGGGTCGTTCCAGGTTGAGAACCACAGCCTTCATTCTTCCCGTCTGCAGCTCCTTTTTAGGCTGCGAACTCTGAAACCCGAGAGAAGCGGGGCTCAGGAACCTGGATGTTAGTAGATGCCAAGTTGTCCATTGAAGTTCCGAGGCGGTCGGCCCCCAAATCTCACAAGGAAATACTGCTAAGTTCCTTTTTCCAGGGCATCTACTTCCTCTCAAGTATTGCAGATGTAATCATAAACACAAGCCAGTTACAGCCACAACCTCACAGTCTAGCGTGAAGCCCCCTGACTCCCGCAAACAGTTCCCAAGCTGCTAGAAACCCCGCCTTCGTTTGTAACCATAGGAACGGCTGACACGCCGCGAGCCTAAGATTCCCGGTTCCGCCCCCTCCTTAACTAATATTGTTCCCCACTATCTGTCCACATGGGCGCACCGCCTCACTATTGGTCAGTGCCCCAGGACTGTGCCTTGCCCCAGCCAATAAACGGCCTGTGCACGTGCACACCCGCGTACCCTGATTGGTCACCACTCCTTGATCACGCACTGCCTTCCTGCGCCAGCCCGTGCGCGGCGGCGCCAATGAAATGACTCAGTAGCCATTTACAACCAATCAGCACGCCGCGCGGCTCACAGCCAGCCTATGGGCGCGCGCCGGGGGTGGGTTGTCCCGGCCCTTTTCCATTCCCAGCTGTGTTTGTTAAAGCGACAGGCCCTACGGCGCACCGGGGCTCCACCGGGCACCGCAAAGCGGCCGCGCGGGCCCTCGGCGTGAGCTGGCGCCCGTGACAGCGGCGCCGCTCTGCTCGCGACCCCGGCTCCAGGCCGCTGCCGACGTCCTTGGTGCGGCCGCGTCGGCCGGTAGGATGGGCGGTGAGGCGGGGTCCGCGGCGGTGGTGGGCTCCGAGGGCCGCGTGAAGAGTCTAGGTCTGGTGTTCGAGGACGAGCGCAAGGGCTGCTACTCGAGCGGCGAGACGGTGGCAGGGCACGTGCTGCTGGAGGCTGCCGAGCCGGTGACCCTCCGCGCGCTGCGCCTGGAGGCCCAGGGTCGCGCCACCGCCGCCTGGGGCCCGAGCGCCGGCGCCGCTGCCCCGGCAGCCGCCTCGGAGGTGGAGTACTTGAACGTGCGCCTGAGCCTGCGCGAGCCCCCGGCCGGTGAGCGCGGGCCACGGCCCCGGAGAGGGACTGGCGGGACTGGGAGGGGGCGCGCCGGCGGATGCCCACCGGCTGGGTGGGCGGGGGGTCCGCCCACGGGGTAGCCGGCCTCAGTTTGGTCGCCTTGACGGGCGGGCAACAATGCCTGCGCCCCCCACCTCACAGCACCGGGGAGATG
Source organism: Eschrichtius robustus (assembly GCF_028021215.1). NCBI lineage: Eukaryota > Metazoa > Chordata > Mammalia > Artiodactyla > Eschrichtiidae > Eschrichtius > Eschrichtius robustus. The sequence goes on along the minus strand of NC_090824.1, from coordinate 151,692,821 downwards.
GTGCTCACCTCTGCTGGCGCCCCGCCCCTGGCTCGCTGGGGTCTGACTGGCGCCAGGGTCCCAGGACCATCTAGGACAGCGCTGGGAGTGAGCCGTTGCCATGGGAACCTGTGATGAGCAGTCAGGAATCAAGGATCTGGGGATTTAGGTTCCCTCTCTTGTGGTCTAAGGAATGGAGGGCGGAACCAGAGTTTACGAGGTTTCATTCTGGGGTACCCAGTGTTTATGGGGGCCCCTTCTCCCCCGCCCCGTCTCTAGATGCTAGTTTTTGGTGCATGATGAGTTAGCAAAACCTCAGTCTTAGGAGGAGGGAAGTAGTTCCTGAGCGTTACGTGTTCAAAGGAAGTGCTTTTTGACTTGATCATCATACTTGGTTTCCCTCCTTTGGGGAGTGGGGTAACTTAAGAGTTCTACGTCTGTCTAACTTTCTTTGTATTTATTTTTCACTTCTTTTTGTTTCCTTTGCATTCTCTTCCTCCCTCCTCTAGCCCACCCCCATAGACCTTTAGTGACAATGGGATCTGGACACTGTAAGAGTTTCTGGAAGAATGATGACCCTTCTTGTGAAGTCCAGTTAATAGTGTAGGCTTTTACACTCTTTAAAGTGCCCATGTGGAAACTCACTACATGGGTATTCTATAAATATTAGGTGCAAAAAAATACTAGGAACGGTGAGTCTTAGTCTTCTTTCAGTTGGTAGCAACTACTTTAAACTATTTTACTTTTTGCCTCATGAGCTTCAGCATTTATCTGTAAAATAAATAAGGGTATAGACTCTCGGCCCTTGAAGAATAAAATACAGCGTATCAGTGTTTAACCCTTGCTATGTATTATACAAAAATCAGTAGTAAGTGCAGTTTTTCCTTGTCCTGCTGTGGAGAAGTAGACTGTTCACAGTTAAATCCTCAAGGTATGTGAGAATCGAGTAATCCCAGAAACTGTGGTGAGGAAAACATGTATGAACCAAAGCCCTCTTTTGGATTAGCAAGTGTAGTATGTTAGGTGACAGTTCTTACCTGCCTTATGCCCTTTCATCAATATGGTTTCCAGAATCAACCTATACATGCCTACCCCAAGGTAACAGACAACACAGATTTTCAAGATGGCTGACTGGAGTCAAGGGCAATGGAAGAGGGAAGTAAGTTGGTTTTTTGTCCAGGACTTTGGACTCTGTATCTCTGTTCCCATAACTACTCAGTAAATAGATGTAAGATTAATAGCAGTTGGACCTGGGATTCGAAGTAAAAAAACCGCTTTGGTAAAATCTGGGCTATCAAATAGTGTTTGATTCACAAGTCAGATTTTGTTTTGTCATTCTAACGGAATAGAATGGCTAACCCTAGACAACCTGAAAATCGTAGCTTGTTTTAGAATGTACCATAACAAACCTTGACAAAAAGTAAAATCATGGTCTGTTTTAGTTGATTTCATTGAGAAAAAAAATCACTCCTAATATCTGTAGCTTGGAAAAGGCTAGCAACTTTACATAGTTGTAGACTCTTAGGTTCATTTAATTCCAAAACCTAGCTGAATTTCAGCCACCTGAAGAGATTTTTAGAAATCCAGATATTCGGGAAGTATGGCTGTGGGATCTATTTTCAAAAAATCTACTGGATAATTTTTTGGCATTGTTAATCTAACTACTTGCTATCATGGTGATTGATTTTCTTCATATTTTTATTCAATAATTATGGTAGAAAGACAAGACACATCAGAGAGTTGGTTTCACATCTTGGTCGCACACCAGGAGTATGACCTTGTGCACGTTCCTCATCCTTCCTGAGCCCCAGTCTGCCTCTGTGATGGTGTTCTAGCTCCCATGCTCACCAGTGCTCTGAATTATGAGTTTGGGCTGAAGGACCATTAGCGAATGAAACATCTTGTGACATTGTAGTTATTGCATAAGACAAGGGTAATAAACTATAAGAGCAGAAGCAGAAATGGGCACATGATTCAGCTTGTGGACCTTCTTAATTAAAAATTAATAAATAAACGAGAAAGCAAGCAAGCAAAGATTTGATTCCAAATACTATAACCCAGGTTCATCAACTTTCTCAAAATTTTTTCCTGTTTATGTTTTGAGGTAGTTGAAAGCCTCATTTTAAATGTTCTAGTTCCTATGTTGATTTGTTTTTTCTCTGAAGAGGGAACTTCATCTCTCTCTCCAGCCTCTTCCAATGTCCTGTGCAACTCTGTTCTTCACACTTGCCTGTCATGCTCTGCCTCATTCCCTTCCCTTCATCTAAACCCCTTCTCACTTGTCTCCATGCCAACCCTTACTTCAACAGCAGAAGTGGTCCTCAAGATGCCCCCGCCACTGCCATGGACTCCAGCATGCTAGGGTCATTACTTGTGTACAAGTGTCTGTAGCCTCCTTTCCTCCCAAGGTCTATTTGGGGATTGAAGTTATTTAGCTTTGTATCCATTTTGTATCAGCTTTGTCCCTGACATTTAAGCACTGTAAATTTTGAACATAAATGAAATCCACATTTTTAAACATTTTAAGTACTTTGTCATATTCAGTAATCTAACGATTACAAATTAGAACTTTAGCCCAGCTCTAAGGAGTGTTGGGATTCCTTGAGCCTAGTACCTGATAGCTATAAAATGGAGAGGCTTCCCTGATTCCAGTGCTGTAGCACTGCTGGGGCTTATAGGGCGGCTCTGGACACACCTGAGCTCTGGGACTCAGTCTGTCACTGTCATTTAACATGGTCTCATGTCCCTATGACTTATTCACTTAGTTTCCAAGTCACCCACCTGTTGAATATTTCTATTTGAATGATCTTAAGTGGCAAATACTTGTAAGGTTTTTTTTTTTTTCTAATATATTACACATTGAAAATTGGAGATAGATTCAGGAGACTTAATGGGCCAGTAATGCATTCCTGTTTTCCAAAAGTATAAGGTTGAAATGTTAACTGAGTTGATGACGGTCTTAAAACTCTAGTATTTAAATGAAAAATTATCCCATTTCACTAGTGATTTCTGGCCTTTAAATTTTTTTTAATGAATGGTTACAGTAGAAATCTCCATTTTGTATCTACTGACCAGGCAGATCTCAGAGAAAGTTCTCAGTCTGTGCTGCACTTTCTTCATCTTAATCATCCCACCCTTGATGAGGGAATTTAGTTCTAAACTTGAATCTATGCACATAAAATGAAGGGAACATTTATAAGTATCTCTGGGGAGCCACCCAACCAACACTGATAGCCCTGGAGTTGGCTTTGGATCTGAACGATACAGTCTCTGCACTCATCAGAGCTCCAGCAGTGCCTCTGGCCTTGCTAGGTCCATCCACACCCTGCCTCCTGGTCTTCTCACAGTCAGGGGTAAGCCTCTGCTTGAAATGAAATGGGGCTGGCTGACCCCAGAGCAGGAGGAAGGAGTCGTGTCCATGCTTGGCCAGGCCCACTCCATATCCCAAGTTAAACAACATCCCCTATTAATCAGTAATGACTCCTGCCTAATAGTTTGTCCTGTTGGTTTGGCTATTTAGTATTCAGTATTCATAATATTCCAAGTAAATTTTTCATCTCCTTTTCCATCTCTTCCCAAAGAATATTTAGTCTGAATTTTGTGGTATACCCAAAATAAATAGATCTGTTGTTTTCTAGATTAATTTTAGGTCCAGTTTAATATTGGTACCTCATGTTAGTATAATAGTATACTAACATTAGTATACTCATGCTAGTATACAAGTGGGGGAAATAAATGTTTATGTATATGTAGGTATGTATGTGTATATGGTTGTATACACATATATATGTATATGGGAGCTCTGGCATTTTATGGTAATTACTTGTGTAATTGGTCTATTTGCAGATAGAAGATACATTATGTGTATACATACATATATATATATATATATATATATATATATATATATATGTGGTTTGAAATTGAGTAAACTTGGTAAAAGTTGATTCAAAATTTAATTCTCTAAATCTCAGTTTAATGTACTTTTTGACATATATTCAGTGTTATATATAGCTAGGAAAACCTTTTTAAAAAACTATGATTTACATTGTGAAAATTCTTGATGTAATATGAACCTTAGTGAAAATAAAATGTATTCTCTTTTTTAGGTGAAGGCATCCTCTTACTACAGCCTGGAAAACATGAATTTCCATTTAGCTTTCAACTTCCATCTGAGTAAGTGAAACTGTATAACTGGGGATTTCCTTTCCCTGCACCCTGTCTATCCAGTTGTATGGGCACCAAGTACCTTCTGACATTCAGGTGTGCATGTTTATCCTGAATAACCCCTGAGTAGACCTAACCTCGCTCACCTTTTTTTTTTTTTTTAAAACAAAACAAAACAAAACAACACTTTAAGGGCTTTTCCCAGTTTTGTTAAACTGAAAAACAAAGTTAAAAAGTCATCTCTTTGGTTTATTTCAGACCTTTGGTAACCTCATTCACCGGGAAATATGGAAGTATTCAGTACTGTGTGAGAGCAGTTTTGGAACGACCCCAGGCACCTGATCAGAGCATTAAGCGGGAACTCCAGGTCGTCAGTCACATCGATGTCAACACACCAGCATTACTAGTAAGTTCTTCCTCCTTCCCCTTTTCCTCCTTCCCTTCCATCCTCCTTCCTTTCAACTGTGGTCTCTACATTTAGCAAGTCTGGTGGCAGCCTGTCCTGTCACTTTCCGATATAATCTTATAACCCATAGGCATTCACTATAAATATGTGATTCTAAGTTGGGCAAATTACAAATTGTGTGTGTTAGTACTATTGTTAGCCCTGTTGTTCAGGGCTTCTTTTGCCAGAAAGTTACATGGGCTTAAAATGCATTAATAAGGCTTAATAATAATAATGCACACACACAAAGTAGTTACTTTTCCCAGAGCAGCCACATTCACAGGGCTGTGGTATTCTAAACTCTTCACTAATAGCAGGTTGAGGAACAGTAATTATGGAAGAGTATTAATCACGCCCAGCCTGTTATTGAAGCTGAGGCCATTATGCTGTGTCTCCTTGCATTTTGCATGTCATTTTCTAACATTAAGTAAGTGCATGCAGCTGCTCTGGAGACCCTTTCACTTATCATTTCCTTATGACAGATTTGGCCACATTAAAGCATTGAACTTCTAATAATCACCAGAAATACTGTAGGCTGATAAGAAAGATTAGGCTATAAGTAACAACAGAATAGGCAAGATGGGAGTTAATGAGCTAGATTCTTTTATCTAAACCCATATTATCAAAATAATATAAAATTATACCTTGTACTTTCATGATAGCTACTAGGACCTAATGGTTCTTCATTTAAATATGAATGAATGATTTTTTACTTCATAATTTAAACTTTCCATCATGATACTGATGTTACAAAGATATATTTTTAGTATTGGAGGTTTCTCTTTCTAGCCAGTGTTTTTAAAGATCAGGAAAAGAAACAGGAGTTAAAAGTTGTTTAACTCTACTTCCACACAAAAATGAAATAGAATTTACTCTGATGTTCACCTTTAGATTATAAAAATGTAACAGATATGCCCTAGTTGCATGGTCCCTTGTGGCCAAAATCGTACAGTAGCCAGACCCAGCTGACCCGGCTTATAACTATGACTTATCACCTGCTCAGCACCTATTTTGAAAATTGATGATGGTAATAACTGCTTTGTGTTTTTAAAAACTACTTAGAATTGGGTGGTTAACTAATTCTAAACTATTTATGGGGCCATTGTGGCAAATAATTTAAAGATATTTTATTTTTTGGCAAAAGAGATACTATTTGTCCTTTACTATCCTTTTATAATTGAAAAAAATATTGCAACTTTGGGTTTTACAGTGAACTTTTGGTTTGTGTGTCTTGTAAACTGAGCATACTGTTTTATAAACAGTATTATATAAGCGTCTTGTATCGCTTATCTTACTACTGTAGAATAGAAAGTGGGGTGGTGAGTTCAATAACCCTTTAGATCCATTACACTAGGTGTGTTATTGCACTGCTGTTACACAAAACCCCAAAATCATTCTAAGTTAAGGACACTTGAAATTTCTGCCTAATACATTTTGAAGTAAGGAAAAAAGGCTGTTTGCTTATTCCATATTTTAAATGCCAAGACAAAAAGAACATTCTGATTATTGATTTTTATACCATTTCTCCTTTTCCTGATCTACACATAAAGTCTTTAAAAAAAAGTAGCTCTGTCATATTAATAGGTGCTACTACAGTTTTTGATTGCTTTTTTAAAGGATGGTATATCACTTCCAAGAAACACAATGAAAATATAGGATAAAATAGAATGATGTCATCCTAATTTGAATCTGAAAATTCACCTTAGTTTTCCTGAAAAGGGAATGATTTTTAATGCTTTGTCTTTAAGTATTTTACCTAGTTTGTCACAGGAAGATAAGAAAGGTTGATTTGTTGTTTTTTGGAAGACATTGCTGTACAACTGTTTAATAAAAAATGACATAACTTTAAGTTCTATGCGTTTTCTAGACCAGTTTAATTATTTTTATTATTTGAACTTTTCAAGACCCCTGTATTGAAAACTCAAGAGAAAATGGTTGGCTGTTGGTTTTTCACTTCTGGTCCAGTCTCACTGAGTGCCAAAATTGAAAGAAAGGGATACTGTAATGGTAAGCAAACTGTTTAAAAATCCAAATGCAAGATTCATTCATTTTATTAGCTAATTGTAAGTGATTTTTAATAGTGTGTTTTGTAATTTACCAAGTATATACTATTTTAAAACATGAATAATACAGTTGTCTGGTTCTAGTATAAATAATTGATATTTAAATATTTGTAAATAGATGAGTGGATCCCAATAATCCTGGTATTTCTGACTTCGGTCCTGGTACTTTCATAACAAAGACTAAAACCAGTAGAGTGGGAAAATGCCAGCATTTTATTTTAATGTTGCAAAAAAATGTTCCGACCAGTGTTGCTCAGAAGAGAGCTGTTGTCATATGAAAATACTGTTAGGCATTCTGACTCCATGCTGGGAATTCAGATATATGGGAGGGGCTAGAATGTAGAACATTGACACTCTTAACAGTCAGATTGATATCAGAACAACAATCTGTGAAGGGCCCAATTCCGTCCAGTGGATTTGGCCCCCACTCCAGGGTTCTGGCTTGTTGGGAATGAATATGGTATGGAATGGTATGATGGTGGATGTATAATGTGGGTGTAAAACTTGCCTACTCCACCCATTGCTTTATTTGTATTTATCAGTTCCTAAAATGGGAAGACTTTGTTCTTCTGTTGGGAAGATTTTAATTTGTTAGGCACTAATGAGTTTGTTAGTGATCTTCTGTACTTAACGTAGTACTGAATCATTTATTTGTATGTCTTCTCTTAATTTTTGTAGATACTGGTCATTTACAGATCTTTAGAATTGGTAGTCTAATATTGCTACATTAGAAAAGTGAATCATGCAATAGTTAGAAAACAGTATCTACCACAACCTACCATAAATTTTCACTTCTCTGACTCAGATTTGCAATGTAAGTTTTCCATGAGGCTTCTCAACTTGTTAAAGCAGCGTTGCCACGTTTCAGCTTTCATCAGTAACGGCTTTGTTCCACTGTGGAGAGAATTTCCTCAAGGGTCTCTGAAGGTGTTTCTGTTTTCTTTTTAGGAGAAGCTATTCCAATCTATGCAGAAATAGAGAATTGTTCCTCTCGTCTGATTGTTCCCAAAGCTGCCATTTTCCAGACGCAGACGTACCTGGCCAGCGGGAAAACGAAGACCGTGCGGCTCATGGTGGCCCACGTGCGCGGGAACCACATCGCCTCTGGGAGCACCGACACCTGGAACGGGAAGACCCTCAAGATCCCACCCGTGACACCGTCCATCCTGGACTGCTGCATCATCCGAGTGGACTACTCCTTAGCTGTGAGCACGGCACTTGGTGAAATTAAAGACGTAGCATGGAGCCATACCTGGTGCCATGTTACTGAGAAGATGTACCTTTAATACCCAGGAAAATGTCATTTTATGTCAGCATTACAACAAATTGTGGAATATATGAAGATTGGCCTTTGTTTTTTAATCAATAACTATCCCTCTGAGGTATTTAATTAAATAACATGGAAGAATGAAGGTGCAGTAGGGCTGCTATATTGAAGACATGTACTTAACTTTCTATGGTTCTGTGTAAGCTGTGCTCACTTACAATGAAGTGTATTAAGGCCACACTTCCCCATCACAGAGCGTTCACTGTATTTCGTGGGGTCTTCATTTGGTTTGTTCTTCATTTTATTCGTCAGGACAATTTACAGTTGTGTTGGGGGTGGTAGCAGACAACAAAAGCATTTTTTCTATGAAAAAATAATCGGGTTTTTTACTATGAGGTTTAACTTACATTTGTGCCTTTCTCTCTCTCTCTCTCTCTCTTTTTGTTGTTGTTTTGTTTTTTGGCATATTAGGTGTATATTCACATTCCTGGTGCTAAAAAATTGATGCTTGAGCTGCCCTTAGTGATTGGCACGGTTCCATACAATGGTTTTGGCAGCAGAAACTCCAGCATTGCCAGCCAGTTTTTTATGGATATGAGCTGGTTGGCTCTGACTCTGCCAGAACAGCCTGAAGGTAAAATGTTCCGAGGTTCTTTCAGAATGCAGTTTTACACATAGAGTACTTAAGAACAGGACTTACGAGATAAGAAATGCTCAAATGATAATTACTGCTGCCACTACAACTATCCTTACTCTTTTTATTACTAAAAATCATAAAACATTATTCCCAGAAGGGACTTTGAGAGTTTAGCTTATCCAAGACAGAAAGCTCCTAATGGCAGATCCAGAAATACAATCTACATCTCCTGATTCCTATTTATAATAGTAGAAGAATGGAAAATAATCAGAATACTATTATACTGTGTTATGTTGGTGTTTTCTGTAGCCGCATTTCAATGATTCTTTTTTTAACCTAGACTAAAACACGTCTCAAAGAGAATATGAATCAATGTTAATAGTACTTTAATAAAAGCAGAATCTACTGAATATTTTTTTGTTGTAATGGGCACAAAAACTTCCTGATTAGAGGAGAAAATACCAGTGTTTTATCTTCAAATTAAGCTAAATTCCTTGTTCCTGTAAGAGTTTGGAAGAGATTAACGTAATTAGTTTTTGCCTGGATTTCTTAGATCCAACTCCTTTTTTGTTTCAGCACCACCAAATTACGCAGACGTGGTGTCGGAGGAAGAATACTCTAGACACGTTCCTCCTTACCCTCAACCCCCTAACTGTGAGGGGGAGTCGTGCTGTCCTATGTTTGCCTGCATTCAGGAGTTCAGATTTCAGCCTCCACCTCTTTATTCAGAGGTAAACAAAGCAAAAGAAAATTAGACTTGTGTTGTGCTGTTTGTAAATAATCCTCTGTGTCTGTTTTTGACTCCCGATTAGTAGGGGATACATACAAAAAAATTTTTACGATGGTGATAGATTATCACTGATCCACTTACCACATTTTGCGGTGTTTTCTTGGTATTCTCTAGCATACATGTAGAGTACCGTGGATTGCCTTTAAGGCCATGGAATACGGAGAACTTAAGTGGCCTACTGGGACTTCTTAACAGGCTTTAAGCAGTTTGGCTTATGACCATATAATTAGAAATAGATACTAGAATCACGTTAAAGAATGTTGCAGTAGTAATCTTGGTCTGCTCGTTTTTACAGGTTGATCCACATCCTAGTGACATAGAAGAGACCCAGCCTGTTTCCTTCATTCTCTGAACATATTTCAGAAATCACTGTGTTCATCGCCAAATTAGAATGTTGGTTCTTTCCCCCTGCCTTTTTGGGGAAGAGGGAGGGAAGATTAGCTTAAGAACATAAATGAACATCAAGACTGAAGGTGATAGAAATTAAAGAATGCGTGAACTTTCCAGTGGGCCAACAGGATTGTTGCACAAGTTTGTGATGTGGTCTTGTATCCCCGTAGAACTATGGGACGAAGATGTGAAAAGTCTCAGAATGTAATGGAAGTCCTGATGGTGATAGAGTAAGTGAAGAGTGCCTATGCTGACCCAAGAGAAAGGTGCCTGTAAACAGTGAAAACACTATGCGAGCATATCTTTACAAAGGTTTCTCAAAGTAGAACAGATGTATCCTCAGCTTTAAGACGGTATGGACGCATTGGGAGGAGACTTGATTTTGGAGAACGTAGCAGCACAAGGGTGTGCATGAACAGGAAAGGGGCCCACTCTAAATTAAACATGAAGCGAGACCCTCTGGTGTCAGGGTCTTCATGATTTCTAACCATATTCCATAGGACTGAAGTCCTTAAAAGAATCCTTTTCTGAGGTCATGGTCTTATGAGGTTCTAATGAAGTAATACAGTTTTCACTCTTTTAATGGTAGTTTAAGAGGTTGTTTGTAAGTTGGCTATACAGTATTATGAAACCAAGAAAGAGTTCCTTCCTTGAAAGGCTTGTCAGTTGAAAGGGGAAAGGTGTACTTCAATACGAAAACACATTTTGTTGAAAGTTGCACTTTTTATCCCCTTTAAGTACTTTAGCAGGGTACATGTTTGATTTTCCTCATGTCTTATTTACCTAGGAGCATATTAGAAAAAGACAGGGTTAAAAAAAGAAAAAAAAAAAAAGGCTTGCATCCTTAGGATGCCTTGATAACTGCACAAGGGGAGAAAAGGCCTTTTTTACCTACCTCTAGTGGGGTTATCAGAATCAGATATGTTTTAAAACTCCAGGCCGGTGAAGTCTTCTTTGGAGTTTCTGCTCATTTGCAGTAGCAATCTCATCTCTCCTATCCCTAAACCTGAAACTGGACCAAGGGCAAAATCTATAAGGTTAACATCAGTTGAAAGTTAATATGTGTATACCAAAGGGTATTTCAAAATAAATGCAAAATCAAGGCAGAATTACCATTTTCCATTTTTTTGAAAAGTCATATAAACTTAATTTCTGTCAAGAGACTTAAGTCTACTGATGGCAGTCACTGTGTTGTTCATTGTTATTCCAGTTCTTTAGTAATTCTGTTTAAACTGTGATTTTTTTTTATTGTTTTGGTGCAATATTTTATTATCCTTTAACCTCAGGATATTCAGACCAACAAGATTGTGTTGCTGCTAAAAGACTGAGCAGTGTTTTTACTGTCCCCCTGTCCCCTCCTAGTCACAGTCACATGTTCACTTGTTTTTACTTTAATCTGTTGGTTTTGTGAGCTGAGAGCATTTCTGTACACTAAGTAGAAGGGAGGTAGGGGTTCCCATGATAGAGATTTTGGACCAGCTCGGTACTTTGGTTTCTCCATGTCCTGAGGGTTAGATCTGGAAACCCTGGTGCTTCCCATGCAGAATACTGTACTTCATTCAACTGAACGATTAGCTTTTCTTTCAGTCAGTATATTTCGTTAGAAATAGAAAAGTTCTAAGGTTAAATTTTGTATGTAAAAATTAGTTGGACATTTGATTAGGGATTTTTATACAAACATTAGGTAAATGTACGCTTTTCACCCTTGGGCATACCTCTCTTCTCTGTAATCACATAAGCATCTTAAGCCGTTCTTTCATCTTTTAAGCCACTGAATGAAAATCACAGTACAAACTGTTTTACCAATAATTGTGGTACTGAAATCGTCACAAATCTTTTTTCCCTGCTTTGGTTTTTTGGTGATCTTTTATTTTGCTTTGTTTTTGTGGGTTTGTTAGCTATGTGCTGTCTAAACAGTTTTATTTTTACTTTAAAAATAGATCACCTTCAGCTATTTCTTGACCTCTGAGTTGTAGTTTACATGTTTTGTCAAGACATTTTCCATCTCCATGATACCAAAACAAAGTAAAAGAAACAAAACAAAATGGTATGGAGGAAGAGAAAGTTTACCTATCTGGCTGCAAGTAGAAAAGCAACTGCTTACTGGAATCCTTCACTAGGAACGTTTTGTCACCTTTTTAAAAGAAATCATGAAGTGCACCCACCAAATTAAAACAAAGCTGATTTTTTAGCACTTAAGAGAATAGCTAAAAGGTATGATTTGCCTTATTGAATTGATATTGGTATGTCTGACCTTAAGCAGTAGGTTGAAACTGCATACCTTTCTATAATCAAATTATTTGATGAAGGTAGAAGATTCTACATTGGAACAGAGAATACTTGGGAATGAAGGTAAAAATTAGCTGCTATTTGCTTGTTTATTCTCCTCTTGCTTAGTTTGCAAAGAAACTGTGGCCTTAGAATTTTCTTTTTGATGCAAAAATTTTGAAATTGAGAAAGTGCATCTTTTGGCACACAAAATTCTTCCATGGGCAGAACTTTACTTTCATGTTTTTGTTTTGCACAATAAGAAACTCAGTAGGCAGGGGTTATGTTTTTGATAAGTTAACTATGAAAGCTTTTTATTTTTATTATAAAAATGTAACAGTTTAACCCACAGGGGGAAAAAAAAAAAAGATTGTATTTTGTACTCTTGTCTGAACCCCATGGGTTCCTTTTGTTAATAAAATGATTACACTGATGCTGTGAGTTGCTAATTTTGTTTTTGTTTTGTTTTTATAACACTATGACTTAAATTGTTACAGACTTAAGGGAAGTCAATACCATGAGACAAAATGTTACTGCTGTTAAGATCCTTTTGTAACTGTGTGCTATATCATCACCAGGCACAGCCCTGGTGGATTCTGAGCCTGTTTTTATGATGGCCTCAGTTTCCCCAAAGGTAATCGGTTTTTAGCATTCTATGAAAAAGAGTAGTTGAGATGAGTGATTAAGCTTAAGCTATATTGGTCATTGAGAGAACATTATCTCCATTTATTCTCAAGTAATAATGACCACTTCTTTAAAGCTTTCTGAGTTTTCATGTTTGTTTGGCCAGAACCTTTCCAGGATTGATTGAGTAGGTCTGGTGGGCAGTCAGTGGACTCATACCAGGAAACATCTGTACGTAAGCCTCCCCTTTCCACACACATACTCAAATGGACAAAAGTTAAATATTTTGTACAGGGAATATGTAACAATATGTCTTCTCAGGAAAACTGCCTTGACCCTCTGTCCTGGAAGATTTTAAACCTTAGCTAAGTGGTAAAAATTAACCCAGGTAATTTACTCTCAAGGTGTTTATAATGTGTGAGATGATGTTAAATAATTAAGTCTTTTCTGCATTCACATTTGCAATAAACATAAATCGAGATATTTGTCTCATGCAGTAAATATCGAGGCAAAATTTGTAAGATTACCATTAAAGTTTCTGTAGTTTATATTGTAAATTTTCAGGACATGGCAGTCTAGGACATAACCCTTATATTACAATTGGGGATACCAAAACCCAGAGGTGTAACCTGAAAATTTGGCCTACATTCTCTGTAGGATTCCTGCTCACTCTAAAATTTCCTGATTCTACAACTTTAATAGAAGTTATGGAAACAGGAATTGCTTTAAATTACACACCTTAAGACTTGCAGACCTGGATACTACTAAGCATATACTAAATCAAGAGTCTCCAGCATTTATATCTAAAAGCCCTGCCTCCTGAAAGGATACCAGTCTTTGACTAAATTGCTTCATTAAGTATGTTTGACTGGTCGCTAGAATCCTTTCTTCAGCAGAGCCATTTGTTTCTAACTTTATAATTTGAAATAATTATAGGATCACAAAAAAGTTGCATTAACAGTACAGAGAGATCCTGTGTACCCATCACCCAGTCTCCCCCAACCATAACTATAGCACATTATCAATATCCGGAAATTGACATTGACACAGTAAGAATGAACTAGAGTTCAAGCCTTCCTTGGATTTCACCTGTTTTTGAATAAACTCATTGTTCTCTCGCATGTTTTCCTATATAATTCTATGACATTTTATTACATGTCTAGGTTCACATCACCACCACAATCAAGATAAAGAACTGTTCCATCACCACAAAGAAACTCCCTTGGGCTGCCCCTAGGCAATCACACCCTCCCCTAACCCCTGACTGAACTGTTCTCCATCTCTGTAATCTTGTCATTTTGAGAATGCTTAGATAAATGGGATCATTAGGTATATACCTTTTGCAATTGCCTTTTTCACACTGCATAACACCATTAAGATACATGCAAGTCATATATATTGATAGTTTTTTCCTTTGTGTTTCAGCTGCAACATTTCAAAAGAAATATATGGGCTATTACTTAAAATGCCTTCTTGCAATTTTCAAAGAAAATATCACATGACACCTTTGTAAATATTGTTTTTACATTTGAGAACTACCTTTTATGTAGAAAATATCTAAATGCAGGTTTCCACAAACTTAGGGGTCATTTTCAGCTTGCCAAAGTCCGTGAAGTCTTTGAAGATAAATACAAAAAAAACGCAAGGGCATTTGCTGCCCTTGGTTTACTCATTTAATAATATTTCCCTAATACCTCTTTACTAGTCTTGTACTGTCTAGGGGAAGACTTTTTCTTTAAAAAGTTACTTCTGGTACCATAGCCATTTCCCACTGGGACCCCAGCGCCATATCTATTTAATGACTAAAGGACATAAAGTATTCCAAAACAAAATGCTAACTTTACATACAGGAACTCCTTATAATAACATAAAGATGTCCATGTTTTTTTTTATTTTGTCTTTTAGATGCCAAAATCCATCTGAGTCCATGAGATAAGCATTCTGTATATGATAGCTTATTTGTATTAGCTTTCACTCCAAGTATTCAGTTTTGACTGGACTGGTTTATTGAGTTGATTCAAGTAACGTACAAAGGTTTGTGATCTATAGTTAATTAACTTACTTCAAAATATGGTGCGCGCATGCTCGCGCACACAGAACAGTTTCTTGCCTGGAAACTTCCCTCTGCAGGCAAGATGGGTATCAAAAATTATATTGTTTATGTATCTGGGAACTCATAAGAGGGCACATTACCATCACCAAGTAGCCCGCTACTAGAAGACAAAGGGTGAGCCTTATTTTTGGTAGTTGATATACTGGTGGGCAGTAAACAGATAAGGGTTAAGGAAGCTTTCAACTAAACAATTCTATATTTCATAACACACCCTGAGTCACTACAGTTCAGGAAGTTGAAAGCAAAACCCTAATATTGAACCATGATAGTCCATGGCATAATTCAGAAGGATCCAGGAGCCCATGTGAGAAAATGTAAGAAGCTATACTGAATATTCACTATCTGAGAGCTTCACTGCAGATTAATTTTAATAGTTTCAAAAGAGTTAAGATTATGGAAAAACAGCTTAGGAACCTAAGCACTTTTACAATTCTTTTCTCTTGCGTAAATTAAAACATAAGTACATGTTTGTGTATATACAGGAGGAGTATAATACCAAGCAAAATCTCTAGTTTATCTTCTTTAGGAGAGGACGAACTCAAAGATTCCTTGTAAATCTCTTAAGAGAACATACTTCTACAGAGGTGTATTTAAAAGCAGATCTCAGTGTTTATTATTCCATCCTCAATTCAACATCTGGCTCTTTTAGATAAATGCAGAATTCTAGGTACTAAGGGAAACTGTAGCAACAAACACTTACTTTTATCTTATCTGACATGACAAAAAACCCTCCGTAATATGTCAAAAGGATAACTGAAACACATAGGGCTGCAAACACCAACAGCTGCTGCTCTAAGAGAGTGGCAGGATCACATCTGATAAATGTGATGTTTTTACAAAAATTAACTGCATTGTACTTGAAACTATTTTAAAACAACCAGCTCCAGAATTGTCCTCCCAGAAATAAGAATAATCCCTGATGCCAATGGGAAGAAGTTTTAAACGGTATCTGCATTGAACAGAGGGATTTCTGATGGTCTCAGATTTGCTTCTGACCACAGTACAGAAGTCGTACAGGGGAGAACTGAGTTGGTGGTAGCCAGGCAACCTGCATGTTAACCTTCTTTTTCCAGCCTCACCCAGTCATAGATACCCGGTCTTTGACCCTTCAGCCTTAGCCTGGCTGGTTCCAAGATACACTGT
Organism: Eschrichtius robustus; assembly: GCF_028021215.1. NCBI lineage: Eukaryota > Metazoa > Chordata > Mammalia > Artiodactyla > Eschrichtiidae > Eschrichtius > Eschrichtius robustus. Next base: position 151,676,935 of record NC_090824.1, on the reverse strand, counting down.
CCCTCAGCAGGCTCCAAGGCAGATGCTGGGAGCTGGGACGTGTCTCATTGCCCCAAGTCCTCTATGACCTGGCTCACCCACCTGGCTCAGCCATCGCCTCTTGCTGACTGTGTAACTCACACGTAGAACTTTACACGTGCTCGGAGGGAACACTTCCCCAGGCAGTAGCCTGCAGAGTTGAGACCCAGAACCTCAATTCCAACACCAGGACCCCAACAGGGAGAGGAAGGTACAAGAAATTCCTTAAAACAAAGAATAAATCAGGAGTGGCTGCCATCAGCAAAAGTGAGGGCTCCCCATATCAGATAAGTAAGTTCACTGAGAGGAAATTGTCTCTTTTGGTGGTTGGTTTTGGGTTTGGGTTTGGGTTTTGGTTTTGCACCTGATTTTTGTGAAGGAAGTTTATACCTCGGGAGTTTCTCCTCCCACCTAGCCAGAGCCTCAATGCCCTGCCCAGTGATTGCTTGTCCTCGCCCAGAGGGAACAACTTCTCCTGTTTGCCCAGGACTTTCCCCACGTCCCAGGACCCCTTCAATTGCAGACAAGCTGGCACAGTTGGTCACCGTAGCCCTGCCCCACTATCAAGGGGAAACCTGCTCTACCCCCAACTCCTGGACACACTACTGCAGGCCTTCACTGTGTCTTTGTCACTGTCTCTGCCCCTCCAGCACCAAAACCCTCCTACTGTCACCCAACAGCCCCATGCAGCAGAATGCCTTCCCCAAATGAACAAGGACAAAGAAGCTCAGGACCTTTAAGCCATTGGGATTTGGACCAGGACCCCCTTTGAGGCCCGCCGGACAGCTGGTCCAGACTCCACCTCTCCCATCTCCTTCTTTCTGCTGCGGAGGCCCCAGCTAGCCCAGGGCCAGCCTCTGGGCTCCCAGGGACCAGGGCGTGGCTCTGGACCATAGGTCACATCTCTGCAAGTCACGTCCTCCCAGGCTTTGAGCTCTGTGCACAGACCCACATGGTCAGAGGCCACAGAGGTGCCCCTCACGCTGTCTTCTCGTTTTCTCTCTCTCTCTCTCTCTCTTCAGAAAGTAGGACGTGATTTCCCAAGAGCTTTGGGTCCCTTTCGTCCTCTTGCAGCTCTCCCGACAGCGACCTGGGTCCGGGGCGAGCTGGACCTTCTCGCTGTGTAGTTACCGTGCTGAGTAGTTACTGGGATGGGATGGGAAGCTGTTGCATAGGAGGAACGATCACTAAGTGCCACGGCATAATTATGCTCACAGGACGTTTGGAACTCCTCTCTGGAACTTGCTCTCAGAGCCTGTGGCACAGTCTTCTTAATATCTTTATGGTGAAAAGTCTTTATCTTTTGAGATTTGAACTGATGTTGTGAGACTGTCCAAAGACCATCCAGAAACTATCCTGGAGTGTGAAGCTGAGTGCTGGGCTTGGGGGGGCACTGACTAAACCGGCTGGAGCAGAGGTGAGGGACAGCAGTGAGCAGGGTGTCCTTTTGGGGTTTGACCAGCCGACTCTGAAAAAAATGTCCAAATGTAATACCTTATTCATGTTTCACCTTACCTGGGTGTTCCCAGGTCCCATCAGCCTGTAGAGGAGAACTAAGTCTCATGAAAAATAATATTCCCGTGTCACTGACTCTTACACCAACTGGCTCTTCAAAAACCTTAGATTCGTGCCAAGTCCCTCTCTTACTCCTAGGAATTTCCCAAAGTCCCCATGAGTAAGTCCGTTCCCACAACACTGGCGTCACCTGTGATGTTCTGAAGGCTTCTGAGGTTGATTTTTACCAAGTGGAGAAGAACCATTTCTGCCATTTTGTAGTTTGTTTTGTAAGAAGCCACCCCCAAAACAGCTTCTTGGGCCCCAACCTATGGCCAAGTTTCCATCAAAGCTGCAGTTTTAGTTTTTGATTGGCATATTTCCCTGTCTGTAACACCTGGATGTGCAATCTTGGGACCAGGCTGATGGCACAGTCAGGACACCCGTACTCCTCACAGTCTCGACTTCCTCTGAAGACTAAAGCTCTGACATTGGGCCAAATCTCTCCTCCCTGGTGCCCTCTTAACCAAGGATGGGTCTTTCTCCGCCCCCAGAAGTTCCCAAACCATCTCCCAGGCATCTGCTTCCATCAGTGAGCTCTGGCTCGGTGTCAAGCTGGGTCCCTCCATCTGCACCACGATGGGCAGACAGTCACAGAAAAGCAGGGTGAGCCAGAGCATAGCTGCAGGAGGGACTTAACATCCAGCCCCCAGAGGTGCCACCTGCCCCAGAGCCACAGACAACCAGTGGCCCCTTTCAATGAGAGACCGGGCAGAGGGACACACCAGACTATCCATAGGTTCTCTATCTGAAACAGGTAAGCAGGGGACAGAGGACAGATGTATCTTTTGGAGGGGGAAGGGTTTCCGAACACGTGGGTGACTGCCTGGTGAAGGCAGGTCCAGGGGTCCCCAGGCCACTAAGGGAAAGCACAGGGTCACTTGCCAAGTGGAGTCAACAGGAGGGAACTGGGCACTGACGTGCCCACAGGCTTGCTTTACACTTCATCTCAGTCCTCACTGCCCATCCCACAGTGATGTGGGCTCATCAGGAAGCCTCCAATTCCCAGCTTGGACAGAACTGTGATGGGAATGTGGCACTTGTAATAAATCTCACTGATGTAACTTTTTCCCTGTCTCCTTTTCACCTATGTGGTTGGGGTTGAGGGCCTTAATCTCTCCAATGAGCTTCTCCTATAAAAGGCCTCCATTTGTGCTCAGCACAGACTCAAAAGCCCAGGGAATTTTTATATTTATTACAGAAGGAGGCAAGCATCCATTCTGCCTGTTTCCATTAACACACACTGGCAATTAATGTGTTTGGTTCAAAAGCCTTCAAACATTTTTACATCCATTTGCACATTTAAATGGCTCTATATAACAGTCAAGCAGGTGGTTAACTATATGTATATTAAATTCATAGAGAAACTGGTAATTTTCAATTATAATTGTCAGTTCACAGTTTACATGATAAGAATTTTTTGAATAGACCCATTAGCTGATTTAGTTAGCCAGGGCTTTTATAAATCATGGTTTATTTGCTTATTCTACTTATAAAGGAGGAATTTTCAGTGTTCGCCCATGAATCAATAAATATTTACTTTGGTCTTTATTCTGCCCAAATGCCAAATTTCACAATGGATGAAATATCATTGGGGTTTCTTAAACAGCTGTTGGAATGTGGCTGTTTTATTAGTTGTTTTGTTTAGTATTATTACACAGAAAACGGTTTAAAAGTTTTATTCATTTGCTATTAATTTGTTTTCTATGAATAAAGTCAAAATAGGGCTGAATTGCAGTTCCTTGTAATTGTACAACGTATTGTACTTCCCTAGTAATATGTTTTGACGATAGAAATTTCCAAGCCCACGAAGAGCTGTCCCATTTCTCTAAATTATATCCTTTAAAGCAAAATTCTGAAATATATAGCACTGGCTTGCACATAATAAAATTTGATGATTTTGTCACCAGGGATAATATTTCTCTTTTCTAAGCAACAGAAATAATTTAAAAGCCTCTCATTTGGCTTTTACAGCACAAAAGGCAATGTGAGACACCAGATCTGGGGGGCGGGTGGTATGGGTAGATAATGAACTAGAGTCGAGATGCTCAAGGCCACACTGAGAAATACCCTCAACACTCTCTATCCTTGTGATTCCCTCAAGTCGTTCCTGGATCTCTCCTTTGAAAGCATGATCAGGCAGGAAATTTTCATCCCCAAAACAGGTAAAGGGGACTACTGGAGGATTTTCAGGTAGTTTCCAAAAACTTGGAAACCCAGTTTCCATGAACTCCCATCGAATCCCATGAACTCCTTAAACAATATAAGAAATAGGAAAGCCTCAACTTGCTTCCTGTGAGTCCAGCCCCACAAGACACAAGAAGGACTCTGTGACTGGGCTTGGCCAGTCTCAACTCTGATGACTAATACCTTCCAGACAGGCAACTCAGAGACACAACTCGGAGAAGAATCTCTCTGAGTTACTTAGCTACGAATGAAAAGATAATGAGGACTTCCCTGGTGGTGCAGTGGTTAAGAATCCACCTGCCAATGCAGGGGACATGGGTTCGAGCCCTGGTCCGGGAAGATCCCACATGCCGCGGAGCAACTAAGCCTGTACACCACAACTACTGAGCCTGCATGCCACAACTACTGAAGCCCGCGCGTCTAGAGCCCGTACTCTGCAACAAGAGAAGCCACCGCAATGAGAAGCCTGCACACAGTAACAAAGAGTAGGCCCTGCTCGCCGCAACTAGAGAAAGCCCGGGCTCAGCAATGAAGATGCAACACAGCCAAAAATAAATTAATTAATGAATTAAAAAAAAAAAGATAGTGAAAGAGAACATTAAAAAGAAATATTTTATCTCAGACCCCTGGGAAAGATTACAAACTATTTTGCACCCCATAATAAGCTGCCTCATATTTTGAAGAAACATAAACTTGTTATTCTCCTTTAAAAGTTACCTTCTAAAGGCTTTCTCCTTTTAGCTCTTGAATAAACATTCACTGAGGGTGACATAAACCTCAATTCTGACTTCGGGTAGGTTACAAAGGTTTGTAAAGTTAAGGAAAGAGGTTCTTTCTATGATTGAGTCCAGTGAGGTTATCAGGTGGGATACTGTGGGAAAAAGTGAGATGCTATTCTTGAAACAAATGTCTACAGGTGACTGAAGAACGTTTCCTGGAAAGAGAGATAAGAGATTGTTTTTCAAGAGAGAAAACAGATCAAGTCAGAGAATTATCTAAGAGAGAGGCAACACCAAACTGAATCAGGGACAGGGCTTTAGCTCCTGGCTCCACAAGCATACAAACTTAGGCAAGTCACTCAACTTCTCTGGGCCTCAGTCTCCTCATCTGAAGACAAGGAAAGCATAATACAGTCTCAGTGGTCGTTTAGAGAAATAAAGGGGTAGCATCTGCAAAGCATAGATCTCATAAAATATGAAGCCAAAATGGATGTTCAATAAATGGTAGATGAATCCAGAAAAGTTATGTCATTCATTCGCTCCAGTGATGAGTTAAATTTGATTCCAGGGAGATTGAACATCTGGAGTCCTCCTCTGCCCCTCCCTGAACTGCACTCCTTACCCTTGAATTCCAAAACAAACCCTCTTTTCCTCTCCTACAGCCATTCTCCAGTGGCCAGTGTAGCCGCCACTTAGGAACCTGGTGGCCAACTTCAACTTCTACCAAGCTCCCTTAGCATGCCACGTGGACAGAAGAAGGTGTCGATGGGACCTCGGGGAGAGTTTTTTTTGTGTGCTTTAATTTCTATGAAGGACTCAGCACTCAGCATTGAATTATCAGCAGTTGATACGCTATCAGCCCTGGCCAGAAAAGAAGAAAAAAAATAACACAGCGGTCACCTTACAGGAGAAGGTATTTCTGCAGCAAAAATTGAAGCTTTTTAAATAATGTTTTTAATAATGTATCTGGATTTTCAGAATCACTTTAGGTATGATTTTGTATAGGTCAACAAAACCCCTGCTCATTCTTTTTGAATGAGCAATAAGCTGGAACATTCTGGAAGTAAACATCTGGGACCTGGCCAATCCTTGGGGCAGGTTGGTGTTTGGCAAACCCGAATTTCCATTGAGTAACCCATTGCATCCCCCGGTCATGAAAGTTTTACATTATATTTAATTTTTAAAACTATTAAGTCTCTCTAGTTGAGAATATAAGAATAAAATAAAAACACTCCCAGTCACCACCCTTATTTTGCTATAAAGTTAAAGATCCTGGTGTGGGTCTCCTGAGGGCTTGCTGCCTCTCTCCATCCTAGAGGAAACCAGGTCACCAGTGTTGTGTGAATATCTTGTCTACATTTTCATAATCTTACTACATCTCCCCCTCCAAAGACAGCATAGGGAATGGCTGTGTGTATGTGTGTGTGTGGATGTTATACATAAAAGCAGTCCAACTATTCTAGACCTCTGCAAGCAGCCTTTGTCAGTCTTTATCATTATCTGTTCTGTTTTCAGTATCTGTGCTCGATGAGACATGTGGAGCAGGCTCATTGTTTTCACACGTTTGTATCTCACTGCAGGAATATGCCATGATCAAATGGAGACATACATTTTTAAAAAATTTTATTGAAATATAGTTGATTTGCAGTGGTGTGTTAGTTTCAGGCGTACAGCAAAGTGATTCAGTTATACTGAATATATGAAATAATATATATATGTGTGTGTGTGTGTGTGTATATATATATATATTCTTTTTTTAGATTCTTGTCCCTTATAGGTATCGCAAGATATTGAGTAGAGTTCCCTGTGCTATACAGTAGGTCCTTGTTGGTTATCTATTTTATATATAGTAGTGTGTATATTTTAATCCCAAACTCCTAATTTATCCCTTCCCCCCTTTCCCCTTTGGTAACCATAAGTTTGTTTTCTATGTCTATGAGTCTATTTCTGTTTTGTAAATAAGTTCATTTGTATCATTGTTTTAGGTTCCACACATAAGTGATGTCATATGATATTTGTCTTTCTCTGTCTGACTTACTTCACTTAGTATGACAATCTCTATGTCCATCCCATGTGTTGCTGCAAATGGCATTATTTCATTCTTTTCTGTGGCTGACTAATATTCCATTAAATATATATATATATATCTATATATATATATATATATATCTATCTATCTCACATCTTCTTTATCCATTCATCTGTTGATGGACATTTAGTTTGCTTCCATGTCTTGGCTATTGTAAATACTGCTGTTATGAACATTGGGGTAAAACACGCATTTTTTGAGACTCCACATTTCCTACAGCCTCACCAATACTTACTACTTCCAAAGTTTCCACTTTATGAAATGGTCCCTCATTATTTTAATTTTCATTTTTATAATTACTCATAAGGTCCCACAACGTTTCATATGTTTATTGCCCATTTGGGTTTTTATCTTCTCTGACATCTCCTGTTCCTACTCTTTGTCCATTTTTATAATTAGTTCTTTTTTCTTATTGAGTCATAGAATTCCTTATCTATTTTAGATCCTAAACTTCTTATCAGTTATATATGCTCAAATATTTTGCTGGAAGATCATTGTCAAAACTTTTATTTCAGATAGATACATCAGCTAAAATACCCCTTTGAGCTTCGTAACACGTAGAAATTTCTTACTACCATATTCACATAATAATTCATTTTATGTTCACTTGCTAAGTCATTTTACAGGTTTTTTTTGAGTACTATATCTCATGGGCAATCAACTGTGCCAGCTTTGGGGCAAAATAAGGATAAATAAGTTGTTTACTTTCTAGTTGGGAACGTGACAACACCACAAATACCTAAAATACATGGTAAGATGTAATTTGAGCCATAAGAGAATCCAGCTGAGAGAGAAAGTACTTCTGGCATTTCACGGTAAAAGTGGCAGGAGAATCTAACTTTGAAATTTGGTAGAAATTGGACGTGCGAGGATAGGGTTCAGGACATGGAGCTGGGGATTTCATGAGCAAATATATCAATCCATTTTTTGAACAAACATTTTTCATATTTTATCTCATTTTAGCTTGAAGGCAATTCTGCAAAGTAGTTATGATCGTTGTCTTTTCCACGTGTGAGGAGCCAAGGTTCAGAGAGCTTAGGAAGGAAATTTGGCGAAGTTCTCAAAACTAGTTCATGTTGGAATTTCATGCAAAACCCAGGTTTCCTTGACTTCATAGCCTTTGCTCTTGCCACAAGACTATACTCAATGGCTCGAGGGGCAGCAAGCCAGCTGGTAGATTCCACAGGCCACTTGCCTCCTGGGCATAGGGAGAGCTACAACTGGACAGGGGGAGGCAGGTGAGACAGCAAAGGGCTAGGCCACCCCAAGGCGTGTGGGCTTGTGGCATCCAGGGGGCTGTTCCTCAGCCCTCTGGAGAGCGAGCAAAGGCTGGTCAGAGCAGTAACGCCTGAGAGAGTTTTAACAGTCCGTCCTTGTGAGACGCAGAGCAGAAAAACAAGAACAATTGCTCTTTCGCCCGAGAAAATGAAAGTTTAGCAACAGGAAAACACAAAGCCTGGGTCCACGATTGCACAGATGAGAGAGCCAATAGAACTCCACCTTCTCAATCAATGTTTGTTGAATGAGTGTAGAAATGAAAGAGGAAAAGAATAAAAATACATATACAACATGGGGAAGCAGCCCAGGTAAGGTCACTGTAGCAGAGAGAAGAAACAGATCAGGCCACTATTGTTTTCTTTCACAACATCTTTCTTTCTTAGGACTGCTTACCTTTCCATATTTGCACCGTAGAAAGAGGTAAAAGGGCCATAACTTTCATTTTCTTTCTATTATTATACATGTGGGCCTCTTCCCATGTATACTCCATGCATAGAACAGAGCTACCCTTCATCTCCTGGCAGGGGGCTTCCAAGCTGACACAGAAGGGACCAAACAGATGATGGAAACAGGTTACCCATTCTATAGGGGAGGGTACTAAGACCCAGAAAGGATGAAGAATTTGCCCAAGGTCAAGGAGCACATCCTCCTCTCTGGCCATCCCCTACTGCTAATACTATAGTTTACCTTTAGTTTTCTAGACTTGAGATATACTGAGTTTCCATATATTGAGAAAAAAAAGCAAATATGCACCAGTGTCTCACAGATCTTGGGCACTGACTCTAAAATATCTCCCTCTGGAAGATGAAACTGAGGGGTAATGGTGGCGTCACATGGGGCAGAGAATTGGAGGCATTTAAGTAGAGGAAACGCACAATAGTCCTTCACAACGGTTCAGGAGTTGGGTGGTAACAAAGCCCTTTAACCCATTGTCTCAACTGGCCCCCACCCAATGTCCTGGAGAAAGCCCTCCACTTTATCTATAAAGCTCGGAAAGCCCACAGATAGTGAATGTCTGTCCCACATAGAGTAAACTCGGAGTCAAAGTTTACTCTCCACTCGTGTGATTTCAGCTAAGTTCCTCCCAGCATCACACAGAGGGAAAGACAGAAATATACAGACAGGAGGAAGGAGCTCTGCCACAGTCACATTCATGGAATGAATGCAATGTTCAATCACTCATTCATTCATTCATCCACTTCCTTGTTTTATTGAGAGCCTACTGTGTGCCAGACACCATAGGAAGCATGTAGCGGTCCCTATTCTCATGAAGCTTAAATATTTTGATGGGTTCCAGGCAGTTATTTTATACAAACAAGGGGAAAAAACCTTGAACATAAATCTCTCCCTTTCTATCTTCCAAGGTGACTAAATTGCCACCAATGAAAACTCATGCTCATAGCTTCAAGAGCACCAAAACATGTTTCATAAGACCTGGTTGAAGTCTGGGATGTGTCAGCATCCAGCCTCCTTTCTTCATTTCCTATGCACAGCATTTTCTTTTCACTATGTTAGGGTCACTCCATGCTGGTGAGATCATCCATACGGCCAACCATTCAGCAATATGGAGGCTGTTAGGATAAAAAAAAATGTACTTGAAGAAGTAAACGTAACTATTATAAACTCTTATCACTCCAACAAAAATCCAAGCTGTTTCTCAAACTTGCTTTGTCATAAGAATCCCCTAAAATACATGTTAAAGTGCAGATTTCTAGACACGCATGCATCACCTGATTTAGACCTGCCAAAGGGGAAATCTCTTCCACACCTTTCCTTCCGTAAGTCCAGAAATTTGGGAAATCTCTGCTTTTGACTACTTCTGCCATTGTAGAAAGCAGAAAAAAAGAACTCTAGATATCTCACCTAGGCTTTGCATTTTCGAAGAATACTAGGAAGCAGGAACACCAAAAGGTGTTCAAAATCTGTAAGTCAGGGGACTAGATGGGTTGTCTATTCAAAGCGAGGCAGGCGAGAGATGAGCACGGAGGATCGGGAGCGGGGAAGGGAAAAGGAGAACTCAGGTGAGGACTCAGCGTACAGAAACGTCAACAGATCAACAGCTCTGCAGATAAGCAGCTCAGCTTGGCCAAATAATATGTAACTGGCACAAAGTAAGCCAGTTAGACCAAACCCACCTGACTGAGCTGCTCATAAAGAGAAGGACTTGCTTAATGCCTACTGCTGGCACCGCTGGGAACTGAGTCAGCCCTTGATAATCCATGGGAGACTGTTCAGTGCCTTTCAGCAAACCTAAGCCCCTCTGTGGCCCTTTTACACAAGCCTGTTCCTGTTTTGACAAGAGTGAGGACATTGGTCGGAAGGTGTTTAAAAAGGCTTTTGTCCCTAATCCTGAAGCTCCCTTGCTTCTTGCTTGCTCCTTGCAAGGATGAAGTTATCAAAAATCCCCATTGTCTCCGGTCTGAAATACCCTTTTAGGTCTAACCTAAAGGTTAGCACTAAATGTTTGGATGATAAGCATTAAATGCTTATCATCCAAGATCTGTAACTGACATAAGAATTCCCAAGCTTGACAACCCTGAGAAATTAATAAAAATGGAGTTTGTATTATTTTAGGAACAGCAGCAGGAGATAATTTCAATTCATCAACTTTTTAAAAAAACGCACCTGTTGCCTACAAGGCTGCTAAGTGAGATCTTGGAACACGGAAGGCAGAGGGAAATCTGTTCATAGAGCTCAAAAAATACACCCAATTTATTCACTGTCTTTTACATTCAATCACCTGCAACTTACTTTCACAAAAAGACTCTCAATCCTCAGGATGATACAATGAGGTAGAAATGATTATTCCCAATTCACAGAAGAGAAAACTGAGGTTCAGAGTGGTTATGTGACTAGAGTGGGAGACGAGGCTTTTACTTGAACTCAAGTTTGTTATTCTGATTCCAAAGAAAGAGATACATCGTGTAACATCACCTGGATTTCCCAGGAAACCTAAGGAGAGCGTTCTGATAAGTAGTATCTCCCAACTAGATCATGAAAGTAGGCAACTTCTCTTACTCATCTTTGCCTCTCTAGAGCCCAGCACAAAACTCAGAAAACATTTGATGACTGAATGAATGATTTAGCATAAGTTTGAACTTCTAATGATTGCAGTCCTTGCAGATCTCTAAGAGAGATTCCTTTTGTTTTAAGCCATTCCTTTGTTTTAAAGCTTGGTTCCCCTAGAGAATCTCTTCTCGGTGTTTGTCTTCCACCTAATCATTTGCCATCGGGGCTGGGATCCAGACAACGCCTTCCCAAATGCAGTCCAGTTCAACACTACCTAATCTCTCAAAACACCTTACACTGCATCTCAGAGACATGTCCTTCGAGACATGAACAGACAACTAAGTCAGACCACCAGAATTTCGAAGACTATAGCATTGACAGGCAGACAATTAGATGAGTCACTGGGCTGTGGGGTGATGTCTAAGCACCTCTGTCAGATCTCCAGATCCTGGGTAGGTGGTGGTTATGTATAACTGAGAGTCACCTGCAAGGTTACACTTCAGCTTGCCTACAAGAAATGCCGTCCTGTGGGATGGGTCCAGGAAGTTGCTTCTTCACGTGAAACCTGGAGAGAGAGCCATTGCCTCAGTTCCCCCTTCACGGGGCTCACAGAGACCATTCTTGGAGGTAGGCAAGCTGCTCCTATGAGTCTCCCTCCCTAGGACACAACAGCTGCAGCCCAACACCTGGGTTTGAGCCTTAGTTCTGCCAATTTCCAGCTTTAGCACTTTTGGCTGGCGGTATCAGTTTTCTGAGCCTCAGTTTCTATGGATGTGGAAAAATAGATCATAGTGCTACTTTTGCCATTGGGCTGTCATGAAATTTAAAGAAAGACTCAATATGGAAAAGCTTAAAGCCCAGTGCCTGACACATTGTAAACTTTTGACATATGTCAGTTATTATTAGTATGATATTCTTCCACTTTACAACTATTTTTTTAAAAACTCAAATGGATTGTCTCGTAAATATCTGCTACTTATCACTCAAACAACATCAAATAGTGTGTGTGAGACATGTTTGTCATTCACGGGCCCACAGACCTGGTAATCTCAGAGGACCCCCAGATAACACCTCTCACTTTAGACAAAGCAGAGGCTGGGAGAAGTGGACTATCCAGGCTAACATCAGAGTTCAGGTTTCCTCTTTTCTCATCCATGCTGGCTCTGCTGCACCATTTTCTCCTCTCACCGTTCACACCACCTCTTTAGTGTCCAAATAAAACCCTCTCTGGAGTCTGAAAATGTTGTTGCTAGCGATGGGAACTGCCAAAGTATCATTTCTATGGCTTTTCAGTCCTTGCATTTAAAAACGTCTCTCACACTTATAATCTAAGATGTAAACTCTTTAAAAGTTCAGCATAAGTTTCCAGTAGACGAAGCATAAGAAATCATAAAAGAGAGGCAGTTTCAGGAAGGTTTGAAGCTAGAGAATGCTCCCATGTCTTAACAGTCCATTGAGAGATCTTGTTTCCTGAGATTCTAATCCAATATTTCAGGCCAAAGAGCTTTATGACTTGATGACCTCCTGGAGGCAGGGGGAAGTGAGGGAGTGGAATTCCTCTGTAGAGATCCTTTACTGAGATCAATGTAAGCATTAGAACTTTTAGAGGCTAGGCTCTCTTTTCTCATATTTCAGTGTAATCAGAAGCACCACTGTCCTCAATTTACAGACCTCGAGATTGGAGGTCCTCTGTCCTTGTATGGAGGTGGTGTCTCCACGAAGACAGAACTAGGTCTGGCTCCCACTGCTGCATTTCCTCAGTCTAGAGCAGCATCTATCAGATGGTGGCCGGTCAAAAATACTTGGTGCTGTTGCTGTTACTTAGAGGCAAGTTTTAGAATACAAGGTATTTATGAAACTTTTGATCTCTCCATAGAGTTGAACAGGTCAACAAGAACAAGAGTAACAACTGAACAAGCAGAAAAAACTTAGTCTGCCAAGAGTCAACTCTGTCCTCTACTCGCCAAGCCACGGAGTTTGTTTTCCCACTGCCTTTGCAGATCTCTGGAGCGTGATTGTTTGGGTGTGCCGCTTCTGCCTGGTTCTAGGAGCCACACTATCTTCCAGGAATTCACACAATACACAGGTTTTGGAGGAATGCCAGCTTGTACTCAGACTTCCTTTTCAGAATTCAGGTCAGTTTCTATCTCCAGATCTTTCTATCACCAGTTACTGGATTTCAGCTTTGGTTTTCTCCATGGGACACAGCACAAACATTGTAATTGGGTCACCCTCTGACTTAGATCACTTCTTGTCCCATTATCAAAGGTGATCAGCTTGACTTTCATGGCAGAAGAGATTGGTGTCCTCAGGAAACCTGAGAAAACTTCCCAAAGATCTGATCCTTGTCAAGAGGTTAAATCTTTAATAAGGAAAACAAAGAAACAGCATTCAGTGGCAGGCACTAGAACAGTGTTTACATGAGAAATGGATTCCAGTATATATAAAAAAATATATCTGTTGATACCACTCTGTTCAGAGGAAAAAAGTGATCCTAAGGTCAAGGTGACTGAGAGAAGCCTCCCATATTCAGATCTCAGATGGGATGGAAGAAAAGGTGTGGAAGGAATGAAGGGGGATTTCTAGATATTTAAAAGATGACCTAGTTTCCCAGCTTTTTGATATGGAGTTTTGGTTTCCTTATCTCCCATCTAGCTGCCTCCATCCCACTGTCTCTGCCTGGAGGCCACGTGTATCAGCACAGAGTTATTCCCATCGGCCTTTGGAGTCCAGTTACTCATTCAAAAATATTGATTGGACTTCCTTGATGGCACAGTGGTTAAGAATCGGCCTGCCAATGCAGGGGACACATGTTCCATCCCTGGTCCAGGAATATCTCACATGCCGTGGAGCACCTAAGCCCGTGTGCCACAACTACTGAAGCCCGCCCACCTAGAGCCCATGCTCCACAACAAGAGAAGCCACCCAATGAGAAGCCCACGCACCGCAATGAAGAGTAGCCCCTGTTCTCCCCAACTAGAGAAAGCCCGTGTGCAGCAATGAAGACCCAACGCAGCCAAAAATAAATAAATTTATTTTAAAAAAATATTGATTGAGTGCCTTGTCCATGCCAGGTACTGTTCTGGTTGCTGCAGAGACTAAAACAACCAAGGAGCTCATATCCTCCTCGGGGAAAGACAGACAATAAACAAATGAACAAATAAATAAATGAGGTAATACAAACAGTGGTTGATAAGATGAAGAAAATACACAAGAGAGAGAGTCGGGTGGTCTCCTCTAGAGGAGGTCCAGGGATAGCCTTTGGGAAGGAATGGCCTGAGAGCCAACATGGGAATGATGAGAAGTCAGCTACTGGTGGCTGGGAGAGTGTTCCTGGCCAGAAGAGCAGGTGCAAAGTCCTGAGCTGGGAAAGAGCTTGGCAGAGCGCAGTGGGCAAAAGGAAACAAGGAGAGGAGCTTGGAGAGTAGCAGGAAGGCCATCGATCAGCCAACTGTACCTCTGGACATAAGTAGGACCCCATGTTCCTGTAACTCAGATCAGCTTATTGAATTTCTGAATGGGAAAATAAACCCTGACATCTTATAGAATGTGACTGGCTGGTGAGGTCTTAATGAAAGGGAAATTTTTAAAAATAAAGTATAGGGGCTTCCCTGGTGGCGCAGTGGTTGAGAATCTGCCTGCCAATGCAGGGGACACGGGTTCGAGCCATGGTCTGGGAAGATCCCACATGCCGCGGGAGCAACTAGGCCCGTGAGCCGCAACTACTGAGCCTGCATGTCTGGAGCCTGTGCTCTGCAACAAGAGAGGCCGCGATAGTGAGAGGCCCGCGCACCGCGATGAAGAGTGGCCCCCACTTGCCACAACTAGAGAAAGCCCTCGCACAGAAACAAAGACCCAACACAGTCAAAAATAAATAAATAAATAATTAAAAAATAAAATAAAATAAAATAAAGTATAGGAATTTATTAAGTCTGTTTTGCTGTCTTTGGGAATTAAAAATTGTTCGAATCAAGAATGGCAACAATCCTCTTTAAATCTGATGACTCAAAATTCTGGAGAGTTCCTATGTCTGGATGTCTTACCAACGTTAATGGAATACAAAGCTGGGTCTGGAATAAAAGAACTTGACTTTTTTTATGTTTCTCTAAAGTGGCAGGATAATGTCATAGGAAAAGCAGGAATTTGGCCATGCTGGGCTCCTCAGTTGCTGTCTGACTTTGTACAAATTACTTAACCTCTCTGAGTTTGTTTCTCCTTCTGTAAAATCCTCACATGGTTATTGAGAGGGCTATATGAGATAATAGTGGAGGCTCAGCTGACATTAGTTTTATCTTCTCCCTCCTCCCTCCCCAACCATGTAGACTATGGGAGAGTGAACCTCAAAGAGGAGACAGATACTATTAATATTTAGTAAAGAGAGGAAATGATGAAAATGAGAGCAAGGATATTGTCTATGCCCAGAGCTGTGTCTGGAATACAGCGCTTGCTCAAGAAATATTTGTGGGATGGGTGAGCTCTTAAAGAGCTTCACCCTCTTCTGAAGGAGTTGGGAGGAGGCAACCGAAGAATGCCAGATGGTTTTGGTGTGGGTTCATTTCCAGTCAGTTTGGTTTGTGGCTTGTGGATCTTCTTCTGATTCATAGTCTAGCTGGGGAGTGATTGGAGGGCAGTGGGGGGAAGGAGGAAAGACACAAATCTTTGGGAAATCTCATCTCCAGAGGTCATCCACAAGGTCAGAGCATTCTTTGGTGCTTGGTTTGGAGGATCTGTTAATTTTCAAAAAATTAAATAACTTCCATTGTTTATATCTATTCAGAAAGTACAGAAAAAGTCAGCAATCCTACATTCAGATAAATTAATACCTTTGTATTTTGTTCATTTAAACTATGAGTTTAGCTGTAATTGAGATCCCATTGGGAACCTGCCTTTTCAGTCACTATGCTGAAAGCTAGAAGCTTCTTCACCAACATAATTTTTATGGCAGTATAATAGTCCAGACTAAAGCGTGCAATAATTAACTTAACTAGCACCCTACTGTCGTGCATTCAGACTGTTTCCAATTTTCCTACCATACACTCTTTGCTTCTTTCACTTCACCTTGTGACCGTGGGGGGGAAGATATGGAACAGAGCAGATGCATGTGTTATCTAAGATCCCCTGCTCTGCCAGCCTCACTGAGCGCCAGGACCCTCTTGGTCCTGATAGCCACCCACCAAGAGCTGCCTTCACCGGGGACTCTGCTGTTTGCCTGTCCTTCTCTGAGACCAAGCCCAGGACCATGCCCTGACTGGCACTGGGATTCTCAGACTCCTGGCAGGATAAAGGGCCAGAGGGTGGGAAAGGGAGTCCGGAGTAAGACTGGCTGGTTCAGGGTCTGCACAGGTGGAGCTGGGTGTTGAGACTGAGGCCTCCTTCCTCCAGTGCTGGACTCCGCAGCTGACCCACTTCTTCTCAGGCTCAAAAGTCTGGACAGTCTGGACACTTAGCTCTCACCTGACAGCAGAATGCACTCAGCCTTAGTTCAGAGGACTTGGAATCTCACAAGAGCGAAAAGTAAAAATACCTACAGAAGGGCTACTATCATTATCGGGCCAACAGTTGGTTTGGTGGAAGAGTAATCTTTCTTCGCATCCACCTCTGCCCTGTTCCATAAAAAAGAATGAAATAATGCCTTTTGCAGCAACATGGATGGACCTAGAGATGATCATACTAAGTCAGATATCAAATACCATATGATATCACTTACACATAGAAACTAAATTACGACCCAGATGAACTTATCTACGAAACAGAAACAGACTCACAGACATAGGGAACAGACTTGTGGTTACCAAGAGGGAGGCGGGGAGGGGAGGGAAGGATTGGGAGTTTGGGATTAGCAGATGCAAACTATTATATATAGGATAGATAAACAATGGAAAAGAATATAAAAAAGGATATATATATGTATAACTGAGTCACTTTGCTGTACAGCAGAAATTAACAACATCGTAAATCAACTATACTTCAATAAAACTTAAAAAAAAGTTTGTTGCTCTTTATTGCTTAAAAGGAAAAAGAATTAAAGCTGATTTTTTTTCAAAAAACTGAACACTGCATAAATACAGTGAATGCCATGACCTTCAGAGGTGAAAGAGTTATTGCAGGTCCATCGACATTGCTCACACACAGTTTTGCAGCCCCTCTTTTGGAATCATCTTCAGAGACAGATTATAAACTCCGTGAGAACCAGTGTGATGACTCTCCCAGCAGCACGTCTTTTGCGACCACTGCAGTGTTCCTCAGTGGGTCCCCTCACTCTTCACCCAGTTTGGCTCTGCACAAGGACTAGAGTTTTTCAAAGCTAAAGTTGAAGAATTTGCAGTCGTGTAAGTCATTCTGCTTCAGGGCTTTCTGGGAATTCCCCAATTGCTCCGAGCATGGGCCACAAGGCTGGATGAATGGGAACGTTCCCCGCAATGTGCTGGGAAGGAGGTCAGGTCTGTGTGCCTGGAACAGGTTGGAAGGATTGTTGATTGCCTCAGTCCCATAACACACACAATTTGCCAGCAACTTAAAACCAAATCTACCATCCGCCAATAATTCACCATTGATGTCCACAGAGCCTATTCACTCTCTGATGGACAATAGAATTGAATGGGCAATTGCTCTGTCTTTGTAGGGCTAAATAAGACAGCACAATTACACTCCTCCCAGGGCCACGCTGGCAAAGGTAGACACACAGACTCCTGGCTCTTAATAAAAACCCAAGGGAGGCATCTAGGAAATTCCCTAGGAAAGAGTGACTCTGACGGAAAGTGGCTTATTCGTATTTTGTTATGGCAGAGAACACCTCTCTAATATAAAGCTTCCTTATTTGTGATGAAAACCAAGTCTTTAACAAAATCATGGAAAAGGAAGAATTTAAGCACCGGCTACTCTAAATGGTATGTTTGGGTGATAAGAATCAAGAAGTCCTTTCTTCCTCAATGGAGGCACCAATGGATGAAAGCCACCGAAAGCCTGTGCCAGATGGAGCCCAATTCGCCCCCTCGTTTTAAAGGGAACGTCACATGGTGACCACGGTCTGCAGACAAACCATGAACAGAGCGAGGCCCTCTGTGGGGGCATGTGTTGGCACTGCTGGGCCCGGTTCCAAAGGGTCATTCATGTCTGAGGCTGTGGATTTTAAAATCCACACTGGACCCAGTCCTCCACAGGAATGGAAGAGAAACAAGCAGTGCTTCCCTTTGGCTTTTCCCTGGAATACCCAGTACGAGCATGAAGAATGTCTTAGAATAAATAATCCAAACCAATAATATAGTGGTTTAGTTCAACCAACTCCCCTATTATCCAGCCTAAGAAAAGCAATTGGACTGTTTCTGGAACTCCACAAAGTGGTAACATCCATTAAGAATCTTCACTTTTGCTGAAAATGTCCATACTCCTGCCCTCCTTCCTGCCCCTCCTCTCCCAGATCGTCATCTTTTATTCAAAGACAAAAGATACCTCAAGATGTGATGGTCACATGTACTTCCTGGCATAAGAGTCATTTTGGAAATCAATCTTGTGCCCAGTTCTCCCTGACCCAGGACGGTCTTCACCTCATTCCTACAACACAGGAGCCAACAAAGATGAAAATAATTCTTTTATTTCTCTAAGGGGCTTGTCATGAGAGGGAACCAACCCTCCATCATTTGCCCCCAAGGACTGACCTCACTTAGGAGCGAGGTTGCCAAAGAATTAAAAATGTGTGTGTGTGCATGTGTGTGCGCATGTGTGCATGTGCGTTTGTGTGTGAGAGTCATGAGGGCACAGGTGTGACTTCCTTGCTACTTTCCAGGGCATCCTTTGGGGTGATAAGGGGGGCTGCTATTCACACCCACAAACTATACATGTCCCCTTCCTGAGCTGCTCTGGGCAGCTCCCTGGGGGATCCACCATCCCCTCACTTTCTGTCAGCAAGGAGGCATAAGGAGAAAGGGGTAGGTGGGAACAATCAGAGAAAAAGGATGTCTACTACCACCTCCCTCACTCAGGCATAGTCTCTGAAAGGCTTCTGCCAATGTCCAGTGGAGCTTCTGAAAGGCTCTGGGTGGCCCGTGCTGGGTATGTGCAGCCAGCTCACATCAATTCTCCTGCGTGGCCAGAAGGCACAAGAGCCCACGGAGCACATGAATGGAGCAACAGGAAACCATCCATCAATGGCCAGACAGCTAGAGGAAACGCAGTTCAAATATTTTGCTCATGCTCTCAAAAGACCAGAAGGCTGGTCTCCCTTTGTTGTGCTCAGGACAGGTACTATGTTCTGAAAGGAAGTTGTTAATCACCTTAAACCTAGACTCCAGGCCCTGTTCCACTTGACCCCATCGTAAGATCAAGGGCTGCATAAGCTGAAGAAAGAGACTTGTTGACAAGGATCTGATCTGAACGTATGGCCAGAGCCATGGGAGTCAGGAACCAGGTCAGTTCAACAGACATTCATTGAGTGTCTACGAAGCATCCTGTGTCAGATGCTAGATCTTCAGAAACAAATAAGACCAGGGTCCTGTCCAAGGGGATTTCACAACATCATCTGGGAAGTGGACACATAATCTTGAGATTAGTGCTAACGTAGAGCAATGCCCACGGTGCCGAGGGATGAACCCAGGTGTTTAAGGAAGGCTTCCTGAAGAGCATCATGCCTGAGTCGATACCTGAAAGATGAGTAAGAACTGGCCTCGTGATGACAAGTGAGAGGAGCATTCCAGGAAGAGGCAGGATTGTAAATAAAACTGTGAAAACTGTGGAGAACTGCAGGCAGCTTGGTCTTACGGGAGCACAGCACCTGAGGATGAGAAATACTGGCCTAGGGAAGTAGTGGCAGACAGGTCAGAGCAGGAGAAGGCCAGGCCAGATGTGCAATTTAGAGTGCCACTGAGACTGAACTGAAGCAGGTATTTCAACAGAGGCAAAAAAGGAAAGTAGCCCAGACAGGGTACTAAGAGAACATTCTAGGTAATGAAGGTAGCAGATCTCCTCAGGTCCACCTGGATACCAACAATTTTCATTGGGGCTCTAGGGTGCAAGAATTGACTCATCAGTTTGGATGTTTCTAGAACAAGGGATCAAGTGAGTGGGTGTGCCCACTACCATGGGAAAGAAACTACCTGAGTGGCATAACGCATTGCATTCAGTAACCTATAATTGTACAGAATCCAGCCACCTCCGTTACTCACCCACAAAGGCTGGTTCTACTAGTGTGTCGGCAAAAATGGTCTACTCACAAGGCCTATTGCTAATTAGGCATCATCCACATTCAGGATAAACAGGGAGAAACATCCTTCCCCAGAGGAAAGGCTGATACAGGAAGAGAATTAATTGGGTTTCACAAACATAACAATATTTCCTTAAAGTGAGGAGTCAAATCAAGGAACTCTTTTTGATGGGGTGATTATCCATTAACTGAGCCATCCTTTTGGAAAAATTAAACTATAAGGTTTTCTCCTTTCTTTCTCCATCTGCCCACCCTCCTCTCCTTTTTAGATGCCTGAGTATTGGCCCTGACGTTTAGAGTGATAAGTAATGAGGCCTGTCATTGAGCCAATGTGGCACTGTTACACTGAGCCCTTCTTTTCCATTGATTTTTTTTATTTTAGGCTCCTGAAACTACTCCGAAACCCTGTACTGGAAAAATTCCCTGTGTGTTTCTCCTTTACTCTCATGCTACTACCACACTTAGAACATGTCACTTCTGACACTTCTGGTCACCCAATGTATGTGGTTTTTCCCATTCTTCAAGCAACTCTCTGCAATACCAGATGGGTGTCCTATCATTCAATTCAGTTCTGACACTATGTACCTGGAGATAGTATCAAATCCCCTGGGTTAAGGACTCAGTCCCACAAGACTGCCTCCACTTCAAATGCCAATTGCAAGTCCCAAGTTGTCACCCATACTTATGACCAACTGGCTACAAATCAGGGTTCCCAACAACCCCTTCTCGGGTTCAATAATTTGCTAAAATGGCTCACAGAACTCAGAGAAACACTTATTTACATTTACTGGTTTATTATAAAGGGTGTAATAAAAGATACAAGTGAACAGCCAGATTGAAACTGAGCAGGACCCTGTGGGGCCTTCCTGGGGACAGACTGACCTCCCCATTGCATGTGACCCCCCTGCCTTTTATTTATAGAAAAGTTTTAGCTTTAGCCTTCTAGGCCTCCCCTGAGTTCCAAAGAGCAAATTTAATCAAAAAAGTGAGAAAACTCAGAAACAAAGAAAAACAGTCGAACAAGACAAAATAATAATAGTTTAGCCATAAAACAAAGTCAGGGACTTTTAATTCCTCCTCAAGGGCTATAGATAATATCCTGGTCATATCTTTAAGTTGTTTTGCAGATACTAAACCCCTTGCCAGGTGGAAGAAGTTGACTGCATGCTGACCACTAGCACATAGACCCCAGACTGGTTCAAACCAGAAAATTGATAATTGAGATTCCCAAAATACCATCCTGTTACCTCACCATCAGCCAATTAGAAGGATGTCCACTAGCAGATCACACACCCCATGACCCTCTCCCTCACCTTGCCTTTAAAAACCCTATCCTGAAAGCCACTGGAGAATTTGGGACTTTTGAACATTAGCTGCCCATACCCCTTGCTTGGTGCCTTGCAATAAACATTGTACTTTCACCACAACCCCATGTCAGTAGATTGGCTTTGCTACTCGTCAGGCACACATACCCAAGTTTGGCTCAGTAACAAGATGCAGAGATAAATAGGGCAAGGTCCAGAAGGGCCCCAAGCACAGAAGCTCTGTCCCAGGGAGTTGGAATCCACCACTCTCCTGGCACATTCATCAACCCTGAAACTCTCCAAACCCCATACTTTTAGTATTTTTATGAAGGCTTCAACATGTAGGGAGGATAGATCATTAACTAAATTTCCAGCTCCTTTCCCCTTCCCCGAGGGAGCAGGAGGGGCTGAAAGTTCCAAGCTTCTAATCATGGCTCAGTCTTTCTGGTGATCATCCTGAAGCTATCCAGGAGTGCACCAAGGGTCACCTCCTTAGAACAAAAGACACTCCTATCACTCAGGAAATTCCAAGGGATTTAGGAGCTCCATAACAGGAACTGGGAGGCAGAGGCCAATATATATATTTTCTATTATTTCATAAACCCCTTATAATTTTTTCACTCTGGAATATTGATCTTATCTTTCAGCCTCTATTCTTACCATTTAGTCAAAAGAAGACCAGTTTTCTTCCCAAATATTGATTTCAGTGGAAAATGAACATGTAACAAGGAATAAGTGTTTATGGTCATATCAACCAGGTAAATAAGACACGAGAAAAACTCCAGCATTTGGTCAATTTGGTAAAGAAATAGGGACACCAACACAAAATGAAACATTCCTCTTTTACTCACAGGAAACAACAACAAAAACAACCATCAGAACAATTGTCTACCTGAACCAAAAAGTTGTTTGAGTCATCAGTGTAGCTCAATCAAGAAGTACGATATACACAAGACCTGCTTAGTGAGAATGTTCCAGTTTGTCATAATTCCTTAGTCAACATCAACAGAAAACCAAATGTCTTGCTATGCAAAACAATTAGCACTGCAGAAGGAGAGCAGTCCCAGAGATCATGCCCATGACCACGTGGGGAGGAACCAAATTAGTCACCAAGCAGGCTGCCATTTGAAATCCTCTGGGAAGTCTCCTGTCATCACAGACAAGTTGCCATTTCCTGCTTGCCAGCCACATCCTTACTCTGAGCTTTGCCATTCATCATTTGGGTGTTGGAATCAGAGACTCGTAAGGAAGTTTTTCTGGTCATGTGGAGTCCCGAATTTAGGGCCTTGCCTAACTTTCAAAACCAGTATTTAATTTGCAAACTCAATCAAATTTTCTCTTTATTGAGCAACCACTATCTTCTTGTTGCTGTGCGGAGTATAAAAGAAGCAAAGCATAAGAGGCACCATGAAAAATTATAATCACAATAACAATAGCTGACATTTTTGGGGCTTGTGCAGTGCATCATCTAGGGGGTTGTATTTATTAACTCATTTAATCCTTATTTGAGCCCGGCCATGATGATACTATTATGTTGCCTATTTTAGGGACAAGGAAACTGAGTGACAGATAAGTTAAGGCACTTGTTAAGGCCACACAGTTAGACATTGGTGGAGTAGAGATTCAAAATTGTACAGTTAAGAGCACAGATGACATCCTTGGGCAGGTCTTGGTCTGTCTGCTGCCTCTGCCTTCACAGGTGTCACCTTGGGAAAAGTGGTCCATCGTTTAAAGCCTCTATTTTCTCATTGGGATAAGTTATATTTACTTCATCGGTAGGTTGTCAGGATGGGATGTAGACGGTATGCAACAGGGAGAGGGACCCAAAGGTTGACCCCTCAATATATGAGCTGTTACTATTAATATTATTGTTTCCAGCCAGCCTCCCCAGTGTTCCCAGTTCCATCATTAAGCAGCAAAATCCCAGCTGCCACCTGCTGGGCCACCACCCAGTGCCTGCTGTCTGTGGGGTCTGCCCTTGTGACTTCCCATCTGGACTTGTATGTGAAACCACTGTGTGTTTCCTCTGTTCAAGGGCAACGTGGCCCAGCTCAGCGGTCACAGGGTCCCTCTTACTATCCTTTAGTGTCAGCCTACCTAGAGGACAAACCAGTCCTTCAGAGGGGTTCCTTAAAAAAATCTAAAAGGAATTTTGTTTCTGTTCCAAAGGCTATATTTTAAGTTAGGTTGTCTCAAAAATCAACCTTCAAATTTGATAAACTCTTTTCTTCACTTTCAGCTGCTCTGAAATTAGTTCCATCCCCAGCACAAATGTCATTTCCTGCTCACTAGATAGCCTGTATTTTGAGTAAATGTATGCCCTCAAATTTCTTGATAAACCATCCAGCAACTTTCATATGATGAAAATATATTTCATTTATATGTTTATTGTTTGTATAAATATATATGATAAGATAAGTAAGCACATATTACAGACCTTTCTGATGAAAGTTACTGATGTTTTAAAATCAAGAGGCATACACAGGACATATAAAGTGATAGTTTTCAACCAGGCCATTCTTATGAGATCCATAGACCTGGCTTAAGGCCAGACCCTTGACTACCCTGATTCCCAGGTTCCTCGTCTGTCAAGTGGAAACAACTCTAATAGTGCAGATTTACTGAAGGCATACTGTGTGCAAGGTACTACTGTGGGTTTTGCACGTATAAAATTATTTAATTCTTTTCAATAACTCTTTGGCATAGCCACAACTATTTTTCCCCACTTTACAGACAGGGATACTAAAAGCTAGATTATAAAGCTTTATTCGTGGGGTGGCTGTATCTTGCACCGACCATGTGGTCTGGCTCCAGGGCCTAAGCTCTTGGTCGCTGCATTCTTCTGCCTCCCATTTAATACTTAGCTAATTGAAGAACTCATATACTCCTTTGTATAGAGTCAGCCCTCTGTAACCAAGGGTTCCACTCTGAGAATTCAACCAACCACTGATGGAAAATATTCAAGAAAGAAAAAATCCAGAAAGTTCCATGAAGCAAAACTTGAATTTGCCATGTCTGATAACTATTTACATAGCATTTACGTTGTATTAAGTATTATTAGTAATCTAGAGATGACTGAAAGTATATGGGAGGATGTGTATAGGTTATGTGCAAATACTGTGCCATTTATATAAGAGACTTGAGAATCCTCCAAGTTTGATATCTGTGGGTGGTCTTGGAAACAATCCTCTGTGGGATACCGAGGGACCATACCCAAAATATAACAGGTTTGAAAGTAATGCATTGCATTCACAATCTGAAGATATAAGATAATGCTAAATAAGAACCCCTAAACCAGAAAAACCATAGACTAGTACTTTAAAAAAATCAAGAATTTGTATTTTGGGCCATTATTTTTAGTCTGAGTACCATGTAAATTTTCTCGGTAGGATTAGTGGAGAGGAAAAGAGAGCTAGTGACAGAGCCCTGTATAAAAATCCCATAGTGAAGTTTATAAACATTAGTTCTTCCAAATACAGTTATTTTAAAATAATATCTTTTCCCCCACAGGCATATTTTCCTTCCAATTCTATTTCACTGTAATTATCGGTACTCCACTCTTTAAACATAGCACTCCCATTGTTGATCAATCCCAGAGCACTTTAAGAAAAAGCAGGAATGAGTGTATTTGCAAGCAATGACTTTGGGAGAAATTAATGGGCAAGGGATCAAAAACCATCAACATAAAAATTAAAAGGTAAGTTGAACCCATAGAAAAATAGCTGTCTGGCTTCTCTGCCTAAAAGGGAGTCAATCTCCGTTTGAATTTAAACACCGATTTTTCTTCAATATTAAAAAAAAAAAAAAAGTTCAAATATAGGCAATTTAAAGAAGCAAAACATTTCTACCACCCAGTTTACATCTTTTCCTATATGAAACTCTTTACAAAAGTTTTAAAGAAAAGTTATTTTTTTTGCTTAAACTAATACACAGCATTGAAAGAATTCAAATAATATTGGAAAAACTATATACAAAGATAAAAGTAGAAAATAATTCCTTCTAGAATTAGCCACGATTAATCCTAGGGAGGCCTCTCAGCTTGGTGCTTTCAGATGCCTCCTGGTCCATGCACGTGTGACCATGGGCAGGACAAAACTGTGCTTCAGTCTCCTCATCTGTAAATGGAGATGATGATGATAGAACCTTCACTAGAGTGTTGTGCTAAGCCACGTAAAACACCTAGAACTCTGCTTGACATACACTAAATATTAAATATTATTGCTCTTATTATTATTGTTATTATTTTATCTTTATGCATATGCAGAGCTGGAAAATAGCTAGCTGCTCAGAAATGCTGTAATAAGCATTGGACCATTCTATAGATTCTATATTTATTAAAATTATTATGTTTCATTATATTTGATTTGAATTGAATTTGAAAATGAAAGGACTAACTGAAGGGACACTTCACTTTGAAGTAACTTCTTCTTTATCAGAAGTAGTGTAGTAGGGGAGGAGAGAAGATGGCGGAAGAGTAAGACGCGGAGATCACCTTCTTTCCCACAGATACAGTAGAAATACATCTACACGTGGAACTGCTCCTACAGAACACCCACTGAACGCTGGCAGAAAACGTCCGACCTCCAAAAAGGCAAGAAACTCCCCCCGTACTTGGGTAGGGCAAAAGAAAAAAGAAATAACAGAGACAAAAGAATAGGGACGGCACCTGCACCAGTGGGAGGGAGCTGTGAAGGAGGAAAGATTTCCACGCACTAGGAAGCCCCTTCGCGGGCAGAGACTGCGGGTGGCAGAGGGGGGAAGCTTCGGACCACGGAGGAGAGCGCAGCCAGAGGGGTGCGGAGGGCAAAGCGGAGAGGTTCCCGCATGGAGGAGCGGTGCCGACCAGCACTCTCCAGCCCGAGAGGCTTCTCTGCTCCCCCGCCGGGGCGGGCGGGGCTGGGAGCTGAGGCTCGGGCTTCGGTCGGATCGCAGGGAGAGGACTGGGGTTGGCGGCGTGAACACAGCCTGAAGGGGTTAGTGCACCACAGCTAGCCGGGAGGGAGCCCGGGAAAAAGTCTGCAGCTGCCAGCTGCCGAAGAGGCAAGAGACTGTTTCTTCCCTCTTTGTTTCCTGGTGCGCGAGGAGAGGGGATTCAGAGCGCCGCCTAAACGAACTTCAGAGACGGGCGCGAGCCGCAGCTAACAGCGCGGATCCCACAGCAACAGGGGCGCAGAGGAAAAAGCGGAGAGACTCCCGCACAGAGGCTCGGCGCCGAGCAGCGCTCACCAGCCCGAGAGGCTTGTCTGCTCCCCCGCCGGGGCAGGCGGGGCTGGGAGCTGAGGCTCGGGCTTCGGTCGGATCGCAGGGAGAGGACTGGGGCTGGCAGCGTGAACACAGCCTGAAGGGGTTAGCGCACCACAGCTGGCTGGGAGGGAGACTGGGAAAAAGTCTGCAGCTGCCGAAGAGGCAAGAGACTTTTTCTTGCCTCTTTGTTTCGCTGCGCGCAAGGAGAGGGGATTCAGAGCGCCGCCTAAACGAACTCCAGAGAAGGGCGCGAGCCGCGGCGATCAGCGCGGACCCCAGAGACGGGCGTGAGACGCTGGGGCTGCCGCTGCCGCCTCCAAAAAGCCTGTGTGTGAGCACAGGTCACTCTCCACACTGCCCCTCCCGGGAGCCGGTGCAGCCCGCCACTGCCAGGGTCCCATGATCCAGGGACAAATTCCCCGGGAGAACGTACTGCGCGCCTCAGGCTGGTGCAACGTCACGGCGGCCTCTGACGCCGCAGGCTCGCCCCGCCTCCTGCGTACCCCTCCCTCCCCGCGGCCTGAGTAAGCCAGCGCCCCCGAAGCAGCGGCTCCTTTAACCCCGTTCTGTCTGGGCGGGGAATAGACGCCCTCAGGCGACCTACACGCAGAGGCAGGTCCAAATCCAAAGCTGAACCCCAGGAGCTGTGCGAACAGAGAAGAGAAGGGGAAACCTCTCCCAGCAGCCTCAGAAGCAGCGGATTAAAACTCCACAAACAACTTGATGTGCCTGCATCTGTTGAATACCTGAATAGACAACGAATCATCCCAAATTCAGGAGGTGGACTTTGGGAGCAGGATATATTAATTTTTCCCCTTTTCCTTTTTTTTGTGAGTGTATATGTATATGCTTCTGGGTGAGATTTTGTCTGTATAGCTTTGCTTTACAATAGCTTTCTTTTACTTCACTATATTAGAGCCTCTTTCTTTCTTTCTTTCTATTTTTTCTCCCTTTTACTCTGAGCCGTGTGGACGAAAGGGTCTTGGTGCTCCAGCCAGGCATCAGGGCTGTGCCTCTGAGGTGGGAGAGCCAACTTCAGGACACTGGTCCACAAGAGACCTCCCAGCTCCACGTAATACCAAACGGCAAAAATCTCTCAGAGATCTCCATCTCAACATCAAGACCCAGCATCACTCAATGACCAGCAAGCTACAGTGCTGAACACCCTATGCCAAACAACTAGCAAGACAGGAACACAGCCCCATCCATTAGCAGAGAGGCTGCCTAAAATCATAATAAGGCCACAGACACCCCAAAATACACCACCAGACGTGGATGTGCCCACCAGAAAGACAAGATCCAGCCTCATCCACCAGAGCTCAGGCACTAGTTCCCTCCACCAGGAAGCCTACACAACCCACTGAACCAACCTTAGCCACTGGGGACAGATACCAAAAACAACGGGAACTACAAACCTGCAGCCTGTGAAAAGGAGACCCCAAACACAGTAAGATAAGCAAAATGAGACGACAGAAAAACACACAGCAGTTGAAGGAGCAGGGTCAAAGCACACCAGACTTAACAAATGAAGAGGAAATAGGTAGTCTACCTGAAAAAGAATTCAGAATAATGATAGTAAGGATGATCCAAAATCTTGGAAATAGAATAGACAAAATGCAAGAAACATTTAACAAGGACATAGAAGAACTAAAGAGGAACCAAGCAATGATGAAAAACACAATAAATGAAATTAAAACTACTCTAGATGGGATCAATAGCAGAATAACTGAGGCAGAAGAAAGGATAAGTGACCTGGAAGATAAAATGGTGGAAATAACTACTACAGAGCAGGATAAAGAAAAAAGAATGAAAAGAACTGAGGACAGTCTCAGAGACCTCTGGGACAACATTAAATGCACCAACATTCGAATTATAGGGGTCCCAGAAGAAGAAGAGAAAAAGAAAGGGACTGAGAAAATATTTGAAGAGATTATAGTTGAAAACTTCCCTAATATGGGAAAGGAAATAGTTAATCAAGTCCTGGAAGCACAGAGAGTCCCATACAGGATAAACCCAAGGAGAAACACGCCAAGACACATATTAATCAAACTGTCAAAAATTAAATATAAGGAAAACATGTTAAAGGCAGCAAGGGAAAAACAACAAATAACACACAAGGGAATCCCCATAAGGTTAACATCTGATCTTTCAGCAGAAACTCTGCAAGCCAGAAGGGAGTGGCAGGATATACTTAAAGTGATGAAGGAGAAAAACCTACAACCAAGATTACTCTACCCAGCAAGGATCTCATTCAGATTCGATGGACAAATTAAAACCTTTACAGACAAGCAAAAGCTGAGAGAGTTCAGCACCACCAAACCAGCTTTACAACACATGCTAAAGGAACTTCTCTAGGCAAGAAACACAAGAGAAGGAAAACACCTACAATAACAAACCCAAAACATTTAAGAAAATGGGAATAGGAACATACATATCGATAATTACCTTGAATGTAAATGGATTAAATGCTCCCACCAAAAGACACAGGCTGGCTGAATGGATACAAAAACAAGACCCATATATATGCTGTCTACAAGAGACCCACTTCAGACCTAGACACACATACAGACTGAAAGTGAGGGGATGGAAAAAGATATTCCATGCAAATGGAAATCAAAAGAAAGCTGGAGTAGCAATCCTCATATCAGACAAAATAGACTTTAAAATAAAGACTATTACAAGAGACAAAGAAGGACACTATATAATGATCAAGGGATCGATCCAAGAGGAAGCTATAACAATTGTAAATATTTATGCACCCAACATAGGAGCACCTCAATACATAAGGCAAATACTAACAGCCATAAAAGGGGAAATCGACAGCAACACAATCATAGTAGGGGACTTTAACACCCCACTTTCACCAATGGACAGATCATCCAAAATGAAAATAAATAAGGAAACACAAGCTTTAAATGATACATTAAACAAGATGGACTTAATTGATATTTATAGGACATTCCACCCAAAAACAACAGAATACACATTTTTCTCAAGTGCTCATGGAACATTCTCCAGGATAGATCATATCTTGGGTCACAAATCAAGCCTTGGTAAATTTAAGAAAATTGAAATCGTATCAAGTATCTTTTCCGACCACAACGCTATGAGACTAGATATCAATTACAGGAAAAGATCTGTAAAAAATACAAACACATGGAGGCTACACAATACACTACTTAATAACGAAGTGATTACTGAAGAAATCAAAGGGGAAATCAAAAAATACCTAGAAACAAATGACAATGGAGATACGACGACCCAAAACCTATGGGACGCAGCAAAAGCAGTGCTAAGAGGGAAGTTTATAGCAATACAAGCCTACCTCAAGAAACAGAAAACATCTCGAATAAACAACCTAACCTTGCACCTGAAGCAATTAGAGAAAGAAGAACAAAAAAACCCCAAAGCCAGCAGAAGGAAAGAAATTATAAAGATCAGGTCAGAAATAAATGAAAAAGAAATGAAGGAAACAATAGCAAAAATCAATGAAACTAAAAGCTGGTTCTTTGAGAAGATAAACAAAATTGATAAACCATTAGCCAGACTCATCAAGAGAAAAAGGGAGAAGACTCAGATCAATAGAATTAGAAATGAAAAAGGAGAAGTACCACTGACACTGCAGAAATACAAAAGATCATGAGAGATTACTACAAGCAACTCTATGCCAATAAAATGGACAACCTGGAAGAAATGGACAGATTCTTAGAAATGCACAAACTGCCGAGACTGAACCAGGAAGAAATAGAAAATATGAACAGACCAATCACAAGCACTGAAATTGAAACTGTGATTAAAAACCTTCCAACAAACAAAAGCCCAGGACCAGATGGCTTCACAGGTGAATTCTATCAAACATTTAGAGACGAGCTAACACCTATCCTTCTCAAACTCTTCCAAAATATTGTAGAGGGAGGAACACTCCCCAACTCATTCTACGAGGCCACCATCACCCTGATACCAAAACCAGACAAAGATGTCACACAGAAAGAAAACTACAGGCCAATATCACTGATGAACATAGATGCAAAAATCCTCAACAAAATACTAGCAAACAGAATCCAACAGCACATTAAAAGGATCATACACCATGATCAAGTGGGGTTTATCCCAGGAATGCAAGGATTCTTCAAAATACGCAAATCAATCAATGTGATACACCATACTAACAAATCGAAGGAGAAAAACCATATGATCATCTCAATAGATGCAGAGAAAGCTTTCGACAAAATTCAACACCCATTTATGATAAAAGCCCTGCAGAAAGTAGGCATAGAGGGAACTTTCCTCAACATAATAAAGGCCATATATGACAAACCCACAGCCAACATTGTCCTCAATGGTGAAAAACTGAAACCATTTCCACTAAGATCAGGAACAAGACAAGGTTGCCCACTCTCACCACTATTATTCAACATAGTTTTGGAAGTGTTAGCCACAGCAATCAGAGAAGACAAAGAAATAAAAGGAATCCAAATCGGAAAAGAAGAAGTAAAGCTGTCACTATTTGCAGATGACATGATACTATACATAGAGAATCCTAAAGATGCTACCAGACAACTCCTAGAGCTAATCAATGAATTTGGTAAAGTAGCAGGATACAAAATAAATGCACAGAAATCTCTTGCATTTCTATACACTAATGATGAAAAATCTGAAAGTGAAATTAAGAAAACACTCCCATTTACCATTGCAAGAAAAAGAATAAAATATCTAGGAATAAACCTACCTAAGGAGACAAAAGACCTGTATGCAGAAAATTATAAGACACTGATGAAAGAAATTAAAGATGATACAAATAGATGGAGAGATATACCATGTTCCTGGATTGGAAGAATCAACATTGTGAAAATGACTCTACTACCCAAAGCAATCTACAGATTCAATGCAATCCCTATCAAACTACCACTGGCATTTTTCACAGAACTAGAACAAAAAATTTCACAATTTGTATGGAAACACAAAAGACCCCGAATAGCCAAAGCAATCTTGAGAACGAAAAATGGAGCTGGGGGAATCAGGCTCCCTGACTTCAGACTATATTACAAAACTTCAGTAATCAAGACAGTTTGGTACTGGCACAAAAACAGAAATATAGATCAATGGAACAGGATAGAAAGCCCAGAGATAAACCCACACACATATGGTCACCTTATCTTTGATAAAGGAGGCAAGCATATACAGTGGAGAAAAGACAGGCTCTTCAATACGTGGTGCTGGGAAAATTGGACAGGTACATGTAAAAGTATGAAATTAGAACACTCCCTGACACCATGCACAAAAATAAACTCAAAATGGATTAAAGACCTAAGTGTAAGGGCAGACACTATCAAACTCTTAGAGGAAAACATAGGCAGAACACTCTATGACATACATCACAGCAAGATTCTTTTTGACCCAGCTCCCAGAGAAATGGAAATAAGAACACAAATAAACAAATGGGACCTAATGAAACTTAAAAGCTTTTGCACAGCAAAGGAAACCATAAACAAGACCAAAAGACAACCCTCAGAATGGGAGAAAATATTTGCAAATGAAGCAACTGACAAAGGATTAATCTCCAAGATTTACAAGCAGCTCATGCAGCTCAATAACAAAAAAACGAACAACCCAATCCAAAAATGGGCAGAAGACCTAAATAGACATTTCTCCAAAGAAGATATACAGATGGCCTACAGACACATGAAAGAATGCTCAACATCATTAATCATTAGAGAAATGCAAATCAAAACTACAATGAGATATCATCTCACACCGGTCAGAATGGCCATCATCAAAAAATCTAGAAACAATAAATGCCTGAGAGGGTGTGGAGGAAAGGGAACACTCTTGCACTGTTGGTGGGAATGTAAATTGATACAGCCACTATGGAGAACAGTATGGATGTTCCTTAAAAAACTACAAATAGAACTACCATACGACCCAGCAATCCCACTACTGGGCATATACCCTGAGAAAACCATAGGTCAAAAAGAGTCATGTACCAAAATGTTCATTGCAGCTCTATTTACAATAGCCAGGACATGGAAGCAACCTAAATGTCCATCGACAGATGAATGGATAAAGAAGATGTGGCACATATATACAATGGAATATTACTCAGCCATAAAAAGAAATGAAATGGAGGTATTTGTAATGAGGTGGATGGAGTTAGAGTCTGTCATACAGAGTGAAGTAAGTTAGAAAGAGAGAAACAAATACAGTATGCTAACACATATATATGGAATCTAAGGGAAAAAAAAAAAAAAAAGGCCATGAAGAACCTAGTGGCAAGACGGGAATAAAGACACAGACCTACTAGAGAATGGACTTGAGGATATGGGGAGGGGGTGGGGTGAGATGTTACAGGGTAAGAGAGTGTCATGGACATATATACACTACCAAATGTAAAATAGATAACTAGTGGGAAGCAGCCGCATAGCACAGGGAGATCAGCTCGGTGCTTTGTGACCACCTAGAGGGGTGGGATGGGGAGGGTGGGAGGGAGGGAGATGCAAGAGGGAAGAGAAATGGGAACATATTGTATATGTATAACTGATTCACTTTGTTATAAAGCAGAAGCTAACACACCATTGTAAGGCAATTATACTTCAATAAAGATGTTTAAAAAAAAAAATTAAAAATAGAAATGCTATATGATCCAGCAATTACACTTCCAGGTATTTATCTGAAGTAAATTAAAACACTAACTTGAAAAAATATATGCACCCCCTGTTCATTGCCGCATAATTTACAGTAGCCAAGGCATGGAAACAACCTAAGTGTCCATATATTATAGTATGTGTATAAACACAATATTATTCATCCATAAAAAAAGAATGAAATATTGCCATTTTCGACAGCATGGATGGACCTTGAGGGTGTTTTGCTAAGTGAAATAAGTCAGAGAAAGACAAATACCATACGATCTCACACGTGGAATCCTAAAAAAAATAAAATGAGCTCATAGACACAGAGAAGAGTTTGGTGTTTGTCGGAGCACCAGAGGCAGGGATTGGGGGTGGGCGAAATGGGTGAAGGTGGTCAAAAAGTACGAACTTCCAGTTATAAAATGAATATGTCCTGGGATGTAATGTACAGCTTGGTGACTATAGTCAATACTATATTGTATATTGGAAAGTTTCTAAGAGAGTAGATCTTAAAGGTTCTCATCACAAGAAAAAAATGTTTGTAACTATGTGTGGTAAAGGATGTTAACTAGACTTATTGTGGTGATCATTGTACAATATCTACAAGTATAGAGTCATTATGTGTACACTTTTTATATGTCAACTGTATCTCAAAAAAAGTGAAAAAAGGAATGGCTTCATTAAAGTATTGTGATAACTTTTTAAAGTGAAAAAAAAAAGAAGTAGTGTAATTTTTTAAAAGATCTCTCTAAAGTCAAAAGTGGAGAGTAAGTGGAAAAAATAAGAGTAAAATTCATTTTTAAAAAGTCTTATGCTTCAGTTTTAGACTGGGGCTATTTAGCACTTCTGCCAAGATCCTCCCTGCCACTTACAAATTTTTGTTATTTTAGAATTTTCAAATGATTTTCAAGTCAATGATGTTGGCAATATCATCTGTATCCATGATTCTTGTAATTATTAATAATGAGTTTTATATTTAAATGAATTTAGTCTTTGCTGCAAAGTCATTTTATTTTATCCATTCTGATATCTTTCCTTTTTTTTAACCTCTTAGTTGGATACCATCATTTTATATGATTCTATCTTCTCTCCTTTCTTAGCATAATAGTTATACTTTTTTTAAACTTTTTTAGTAGTTGTTCTAGAGTTTGCAATACACATTTACAACTAATCAAAGTTTGCTTTCAAATAGCACCATACCATTTCATGGGTAGTGTGAGTACCTTATAATAAAATAATCCTAACTCCTTCCTTGTATCATAGTTATCATTCATTTCACTGGTATATGCATACATAAGCATAATTTAAAATTTTATATTCACTTATTTGTTCTTCAGTGCTTTTTCTTACTTTACGTAAATAGATCTGAATCTCTGGCCTGCATTATTTTCCTTCTCTCTAAAGAACTTATTTTAACATTTCTTTCAAAGCATGTCTACTGGCAACAAATTCCCTCAATTTCTGTCTGACAAAGTTTTTATTTCTCTTTCATTCTTGAAGAATAATTGTGCAAGGCACAGAATTGTGGGTTGATGGGGTTTTTTCTTTCAAAATATTACATATTTCACTTCACACTCTTCTTGCTTACACAGTTTCTGAGAAGTCAGATGTAATTTTTGTCTTTGTTCCTTTATAGGTAAGGTGTGTTTTCTCTCTGGATTTTTTCTGGATTTTTTTCTTTATCTTAGATTTTCTGTAGTTTGATTATAATATGCCTAGGTGTAGTGGGGTGGTTTTATTTTTGACATTTATTATTCTTGGTGTTCTCTGAGGTTTCCGGATCTGCACTTGGGGTCTCATATTAATTGGGGGAAAATTCTCAGTCTTGATTGTTTCAAATATTTCTCCTGGTCCTTGCTTTTTTTCATCTCCTTTTGGTATTCTCATTACATAATGTTATACCTTTTGCAGTTGTCCTGCAGTTCTTGCATAATCTGTTCTTTTTTTTCTCTGTTTTTGTTCTCTTGCTTTTAAGTTTTGGGGGTTTCTATTGATATATCCTCAAGTTTAGTGATTCTTTCTTCAGCCAGTCTGTTAATAAGCTCATCAAAGGCATTCTTTGTTTCTGTTACAGTGGGTTGTTGTTTGTTTTTTTTTTTCTAGTGTATCTCTTTTGTTCTTTCTAAGAATTTTCATCTTTCTGCTTACATTGTCCTACATTGTTTCTACACGTGGTCTACTTTATCCATTTAAGCTCTTAACATATTGATCATAGCTGTTTTAAATTCTCTGTCTGATAATTCCAATACCCCTGCCATGTGTGGTTCTGATATTTGCTCTGTCTGTTCAAACTGTGTTTGTTTGTTTGCCTATTAGTATGCCTTGTAATTTTTTCTTGATAGCCAGACATGGTGTACTGGGTAAAAGAAACTGCTGTAAATAGGCCTTTAGTAATGTGGTAGTGTGGTGTGGGTTGAGTGGGTGGTGTTCTGTAATCCTAGGCTTAGGTCTCAGTCTTCTCGCAAGCCTATGTCTCTGCACTGTGAACTTCCCCCTCCCTTAGTTGACACAGGATGACTAGAGAAGGCTGGAGTTGGCTATTTCCCTTCCCTGGTGTCAGTTAGGCTCTGAAAAAAACCCAGCATGTAAGGGTCTGGTTATGAAGTTTCTCTCAAGGGCAGGCCTTGTTAAGAACAGAGTGCTCTGACAGATTTTAAATGGTTCCTTTGCCCCACACCGCCCCACCCACCGCCGCCAGAAACACAAGGGGATTTTTCATCAGTATTCACTCTAAGAACAGAGCTGAGCTCCTGGAGGTAAAGCTTACAGAAGGGTGGAGGCTGCCCTGTGACTGGGATCCCCCTGGAGTTTTAACCCTCAGGGTCATCCACACTGTGCCTCCAACAATTCATCAATACCGGTTCAGGTTTTCCTACCCCAGCCCTGGGTCCCCAGAAGCTTCAGCTCATGATTTTTTGCTGTGATAAGTTGTGATTCTCACCTGTTGGTGTCTCCAATTTAGGGGGCAGCAATTTGCCCTGCGACCTACCTCACTTCTCATACAAAGTTTAGAAGAGTTATTGATTTTTCTGTTTACTTAGCTTTTTACTTGTAGTTAGGGCTGTGTGGAGACTTCCAAGCTCCTTGCATATGGAACTGGAAACTAGAAGTCTCTCCTAAAATTTAAATCTTTTTGCCTCTATGATCTGCATTCTCTGTGATTATGTTAGGTCTTTTCTTTAGATCACTAATTTCATTTTCATACTCTGTTCTTTAGTGTCTCTAATTTATTTACTTTTTAAGTTTCTTTCTATTTTCTTATAAAAGTACAATTTATATACCATAAATTCACTCTTTTTAGTGTAGAGTTCTGCAAGTTAACAAACAGTAATGTAACCACGACCACAATCAAGATAAAGAACATCCCGTCATCCCCGAAATGTGCCCATGCCCCTTAGAAGTTAGCTTACCCCTTACCCACAGGCCCTGGCAAATACTAATCCACTTTTCACCTCTATAGTTTTGCCTTTTCCAGAATGTTATATAAATAGAATTATACAGTGCATAGACTTTGGTTTCTTTCATTTAGCATAATACACGTGAGATTCACATCAATTTTGCTAGTTCATTTTTATTGCTGAGCATTATTGCATTTTATGGATGTGCCATAGTTTATCTATTCTCCAGTTGAGGGACATCTGTGGCTTTCCAGTTTCTGGCCACTATAAATAAATCTGCTATAAACATTCACGTGTAGATTTTTATGTGAGCATAGGTTTTCATCTTACCTGGGTAAATCTTTAGCCCATTTTAAACTTGAATTGTTTGTTTTCTTACCATTGACTTTTGAATATCCTTTACATATTCTGTGTAAAAGTTCTTTATCAGATAAGTGACTTGCAACTATTTCCTCCCAGTCTGTAGCTTATTTTTTCACTTTTTAAATCTAATTTATATTTGAGTTCAGGAATGACTTTGTGGGCTTATGTCCTTAGATCTGTAAGTTACCTTTTTTATTTAACTGTTTTATCAGTTCCTCTTGAGCTAACCCAAATTTTTATTTTTACTAAGTTGTTCTGTACAAAGCAGTTGCTAAGAATTGCCTTCTGTATTTTCTTCTAGTTTGGCATCCTCTTATTTCCATATCATGTTCCCCTTGCCCACCCCCAACCCCACACAAAGTACTTTTTCACCTGAAAAACCAGAAGTAGGTTGACTTGGTTGCCATAATGTGTTTTCCAAATGACTCAGGTTTGTCCACTTCTGATCAGGCTTTTGTTTGCTCGCATAACAATGTGTGGGTTGCTGTTTTCCCACTGAGCTATAATTTACAGATGAGTGCGTATCTCCTGTTCCACTAACTTTTCTCCACCCTGAAAACTAGTTAAAAAGAGGTGCGGGGAATGCTCAACAGATGCTACTTTTTCCTTTTCCTTTCTTTCTTTTTTTTAAAAAAATGCCCATGCTCTGCTCTCCCTCTAAATATTTGTGGAATATTCTTTACTGGAGCTCATGTCGTCTGGGTGGGGTGGGAACAGGGAGGTGGTCCCACTTCCATGGAGAGTAACCCGAATTCCTTGTGTAACTGTCATGTCCCACATTTCCCGTTTCACCTCTTTTTTTCCAGCAGCTATTTCTATGTCTCTCTCAGATAAAGAAAATTTAAAGAGACCCTCTTCTTTAAAGATCTGGGTACACAGTGGGCATTTTCAGGACTCTGGCGGCTCATCACCATGGCCTCCAAGGGCTGCAAACAGTCCTCCTGAGGTCTCTGCTCTCTCTGGGTCTTCCATTTCTTGCCTTGGCCATCAGGCTTTGGATGTTGAAGTTCTAGCTCAAGTCCTTTCTTTATTTGGTTACTGTTGGTAAAAACTTTGTAATTTTTTTTATTACTTTTTTTGTTGTTCCTTCTATTAGACTTGGGGCAGGAAAATTTGGAGATGCAGTTTCAATCCATTCAGTACTTCCACACATTTTATTTTCTGGTGAATTTCCTCCTCCAGGAAGTGTCCTCTGACTGTACTCAGCATAAAGGTCTCTCCTCTGTGTTCCCACAGACCTGGCACTAACTAGTAACATTTTAATCTAATGCTTAAAATATTAAAATACTTTTGTACCTGCTGAAAATAGCCACTGTACTAACCTCACTTAAGCAACCCCCAGAATCCTTCCCATAGCTCTGGCTAACCTGGCCTCTCCCCTTGGATGCTCCCCATCTCATCTCCCCCTGATCCAACTGTGAAAGGGGTGATGTCTGGACATCACTGGGCTTCCAGGTCCCTGTACCAGCATTGCTGGTCACTGATGGATGTGCACCATTGGTTGGTACCCAAGCCGAACCACAAGCTAAACATGTTCAATGTTTATAAGCACTCCTACCTGTGCTTATCTCTTTCATCATGTTTTTCTTACACATTTCTGAAGTTGCCTATTCACTTGTCTTCTCACTGTCTATAAGAGTTCCTCAATGATAGCACTTCAAGCAAACTTTTTTTTTTTTTGGCCACACCATGCGGCTTGTGGGATCTTAGTTCCCCGAACAGGGATTCAGGGATTTAACATGGGCCCTCGGTAGTGAAAGCACAAGTCCCAACCACTGGACCACCTGGGAATTCCCTCAAACAAACATTTATTTAGCCTCTTTTACATGCCATCGTCATCTCTCACTTAATCCTCCCCCAAATTTTGCAAAGTTGGTATCATCACTTCATTATACAGTGAAGAGCCCGAGGCTTAGCAAGTTTTAGCAACTGGTGCAAGGTTACACTGCTAATCTGGGTCAAAAATAGGATTTAGATTCAGCCACTTCACGCCCAATTGTCTAGGAAAGACATTTCCAGCAGAAACGTGTTTGTAACTAGCATTGTGAAACAGGAGCATCCTCCTCATGGCCAATGATATGACATTAAGCTCTTAACACATGCACCTGAAGCTATTTTGAGGGCAAGGACCACATTTTTTAAAAATCTAAATACCCCTTAGAGCATAGCAGAATGCATGGTTCCTAGATGGCCCAAGTGAGTGATTGTAAAATAAGGCAAGAAAGGATAAATGAATGGATGAATTCATTAATTACTTGATGGAGTACTATTTCAGAAGAAGTTATTGGGAATATGTGAAGGCAGTATAGAATGAGAGTCAGTGTATGTTAAGAGCATGCACTTTGGACTTGTCCATGGTGTACATGAAATATAATTTATTTAATCATTCTCTATTAATGGACATTTAATTTGTTTCTATTCTTTGTTATTCAAGTAATAAAACAATTAATATCTTGTATATACTTTGCAGAACATGTGTGAATGTGCATATAGTTTAATTTTCTAGAAATAGAATTACTTGGTTAACCAGCATAGGCATTTTGAACACACTTGGATACTTCAAATTTTCTTTCTAAGAGGTTCCTACCATTTTATACTGCTACTAATAATTTATAAAAGAGCCATTTACACACACCTTTACCAATGGTGGATATATTTAATCTGTAATTTTTTTTTAAAATGCTAGTGCCTTATTTTACATTTTCTGGGTTACGATGAGGCTTAAAAAATTTACCCACACCTTTAACAACGGTGGATATATTTAATCAGTAATTTAAAAAAAAAAATGCTAGTGCCTTATTTTACATTTTCTGGGTTACCAATGAGGTTTAACAAAATTACTGCTTTTTAATATTTGTCTTTTTTCTATGGGACATGATATAACTGTTCTATACATCATGGTTTGTTTGTTTTTTTATTAGAGTATAGTTGCTTTACAATGTTGTGTTAGTTTCTGCTGTACAATGAAGTGACTCAGCTATACGTATACATATATCTCCTCCCTCTTGGACCTCCCTCCCACCCCACCCCCCACATCCCACCCATCTAGGTCATCACAGAGCACCGAGCTGAGCTCCCTGTGCTATATAGCAGGTTCCCACTAGCTATCTATTTTACACAAGGTAATATATTTATGTCAAACCTAATCTCCCAGTTCATCCCACCCTCCTCTTCCCCCACTGTAACTGTTCTATACATCATGGTTTTTTGATCTAACAATGTATCTTAGAGATATAAAGGGCAAAAGAGTTGCCTTGTTCTTTTTAATGACTACATAATAGTCCTGTGTATAACTGTTTCATAATATATAACACTACTCTCCTACTGATAGACCACCTCTAGGTTTCCTCCAATATTTTGCTGTTACAAAGAATCCTGCTACAAATATCCCTGGTCAATATTTCACACACATAAAAGTTTATTTGCAGGAAAAAATGTCTATAATGGAATTTCCAGGACAAAGAGTATAGGCATTTTTTTACTTTTGAAAGCTATTGCCAGGCCACCTTACATAAAAGTTATACCAATATATAACAAATGACCTTTCCTCATTTCCCCCATTTGTCTTTATTTTACTGATTTGTAAATAGTCCATACATTTTGGAAATTAGCTCTTTATTGGTCCTATGAATTACAAATATTTTTCCCTGTATTTTTTAATATTTTGGCTATTTTTAGCTACATGAAATATTTATATTTGTATAAGATTAAATTTATCAACATTTTCATTTTGGGGTTCTTATTTTTGAGGCATACTCAAAAAAGGCCTTCCATACCACAAGGCTACATTTAAAATTTCTTCTGTAGTTTATTTTAATACTTTTATAATTTCATTCTTTGGTTTTTAAAAATTTAATACATCTGGAATCTGTTTTAAGGTAAAGTACAAAGTGTGAATCCAATATTTGTTTCATCCTCAATGGGACACCTAGTTGTCCCAACACATTTATTTTATAATGTAAGCCATTCTAGCCAGCTCCTTCCTCATCCTGGAGACTAGATTCTGTCCATTTAATAGTTCTTAGGCAACCTCACCTCCTCTTTTCAATAAATGTAGTATCTGCTAGTTAGCTTGATGTATGCACAATCTAGTGTATCACTCCTGCAGCATAAATTTGTCCTTTTCTCCAGTCTATGCTAGATCCTATCAGCATTAAACATGCAATAATATTGTCCATTAAAAAGAAGGAAACATTAACTCTACCTCCCCCCACCCCAGATACTTCTCCCATTGTCCACTCACCTTTACAACATGACTCCTTGAAATATTTGTCTGTGCTTGAAGTCTTCAATTTCCCTCCAATCGCTCTATGCTCTGTCCCCACCACTCCATCAAAACAGCGCTTGTCGATGTCATGGTCACCTCCATGGCCTAATGGTCTCCAGTGGCCAGGTCTCAGTCCCTATGTTACTTGACCTATAAATCAGCAGCATAATCTCATCAAGCTTCATGGTTTTAAGTAACATTTAAATGCTAATGACTCTCAAGGTTTTATGTCCATCACAGACCTCAATGCTCAACACCAGACTCATGGATAATCACCTGTTCAATATTTCCACTTTGTTGTCTAATGAACGTCTCAAATTAACATGTCCAAAATCAAATACCTCTCTCCAGCTACCAAGCCTGCTTGTTTCATTCTCCTCAGCCACCCCTCCCCCGTTAAATAGATGATAATTTCACGCTTGCAGTTCTTCAGGAAGAAGGCTTGGAACCATTTTTGGCTTTTGTCTTTGTCTCATATCTCATTGCCAATCAACCAGCAAACCTGCTGTCTCTACACTCAGAATCTATCCGGAACCTGACCACTTCTCCCCACTCCCCAGCAGAGACCCCAGTCTGAGGCACCAGCCTTCTTCATCTTCATTATTGTGATAGCCTCTGAACTGGTCCCCTTTCTTCTGCCCTTTCCCTGCAGCCAGAGTATGGTCCTTGGAAGAGGCAAGTCACATCATGTCTTTGCTCTGGGAGTGGCTTCCCCACAGTGGCTCCCACCCGACTCACGGCAGGAGCCAAGACCTTGCTTTGGCTTTTAAGGCTCTGAGACCTGATCACCCACTTCTTCTCTGATCTCACCTCCTACCATTCTCTCCCTGCTCCCTCTGCTTAAACCACATGGGTCTTCCCCAGTGCTCCTTGACTATGTCAAACACCTCCCCAGAGCGGCACGTTTGCACTTGCAATTTCCTTATCCTGGACTACTCTCCCCAGGGATCCCCCTGACTTGCCTTTGATCTCTGCTCAACATCTCGTAATCCAAAGGCCTTCCCTGACAACCCTCTAGGAAGGAGCAGTCTCCTATCCCCAGCACCCCCACCCCCTCCCTGCTGCACTTCTCTCTGTAGCATCTACCTCCCTCTGTATAATTGCTTGTGTCTGTAATAACCAGCTCCACCTCTTACATGTAATCTCAGTGAGAGGAAGACTTTCACGCTGAACACCTAGGAGAATACCTGGAACAGAAGAGGTGCCCATAAATGTATGAGAATAAGTGAAGGAATGAATTTGGAAGACAGTTTCTATTCCGCCTGAAGTGCTTCTGTTATATGTTCTGCCTTGTATGGAAAAGCAAGTAGATTCAGAGTCAAAGGGACATAACTTTCATAGTTCAGTTAAAGGAGCTCTGGACCAGAGCAAATAAAACTCAGTACTGGTCCCTATTTGGTCCCAAGCAGGTGGGGCATTAGATCAGTCCATTTATCTTGAGTGTCTAAGATTCCTTGCCAGAAGATATACTTCATCATTCTATCATATCTAGCCCACTAGAATTTCATTAGAAAGTATAGGAAAATAAATATTCTAGGAGCATTCTTATCAATCCTTTCCTGACTCTAATCCCCTTACTGTTTTCACTGCCTTGTGAATGGTGACCCTACTCATCCAGACACCAAAGCCAGCAACCTAGACTCCCATCCACACATCTCTCCAACACCCAGCCACTCATCAAATTCTCTAGAAACTACTTCCTTAACTTCTCTCAATTGCATTCGCCTCTCCCTTTTCCTAAGACCTTTGTCTTAGAGCAGCCTCACTCTTGCAGATTGCTCAGATAGCTTCTTAAGTAGTCTCCCAACCTCCACTGTTACCTCATTCCAATTGATTCTTTATCCTGCAGTGCAAATATGTTCAAATCCCCTCTTTGCTTAGAATCCATTGAATGTTCTTGCCTCCAGATCAGATTCAGTTTCCATAGATAAGTACACAAGACCCTCCATTTGGCCATAGCTTTCACTATGCTCATGTCCTGCCCTCAATAACTTATGTTCCTCAAAACCCAAGGTACAATTCTATGCCTCAGTGCATTTGCACATGCCATTTCCTCTTCCTAAAGTGGCCCTGCTCTCTTACACCTCTCCCAATGCTCTGCTCTGTTCTCCCACAGCTCCTGTGTTTCTTTCTCTCATGGCATTTTCCTTGCTTAATGGAAAGGAAACGACACTTAATGTTGGCTTAAGTGTCTGCATCCCTGAACTACACTCTGAGCTTCCTGTGGGAGAAAAAAATGACTCTTTCTGTTCCAAACCCTACAACCAACAATTGTGGGCACATGATAGATGTAAAATGGGCCAATGGCAATGTAGAAGTACTTTGAAATATTTATAAAACACCAAATGGGTATCATTAAGGTATTAATAATGCAGTGTGAGAAATTGCCTGGAGGAAACACACCTGGAGAAGGTTGGGGGTTGTGCCTTTACTGCCATGCCTTGCTATGCTTGCTTCCAGCCAAAGTTACATTACGTACTAAGACTAATCACCTTGTTCACTTTATGACTGCCCCTTTCCAAAATATCCCCAGGATGCTGTCTGAACACCGGAAAAGTGATTTTTTTCAGCTTATTTTGGGAAGCCAAATGGAGACCCATTTTCATTTCATGGTAGGAGTAAATACCCTACCTACCGCACCTTGCTTCCAGCTGGAAATGAAACAGGTAGCTATGTACTCTCTCATGTTTGCAAGAGAGGAAGTTGCTGGATTTGTCGTTTATCCCTTTAGGTCAGCCAGGGGCCAGGAAGTCAAAGTATCAGAGCAAATGTATATTATATACTGAGTACATATCTAGAAAGATGGAACAGCAAAAGACCGAGGCTGAGACCATATGAGCAATCCATAGTACAGAGCCCTGAATAGTGCCTCACAACGTGGTTTTCTTCCAACAGAACAACACATTTAGTTGGGCGATTAACCCAAATGAAAGGTTTCAGATTTATTTCATTGGCAGATAGAAATTAAGTTGCAGAAACTCAACAAGCACAGACTATAGTTAATTTCATTTATTTTTAATTACCCAAGTAATCCATGAATATATTGTCACTATAAAAATTGAAACAATTACAGAAAAAGTTGAAGTCCCACTTGACAACTCACCACTCTACTCAATTCCCCTCCCTGGGATTACTAGCACTATCAATTTGAAGTGTCATCAGACGCCTGTGCATGCACACATGTGCACAACCCCCCCCCCACCACACACACACGCACACACACACGAAGATGTTAAAATGAAGCTATTTAACCTTAACTTTGGCTGAGGGTCCAAGATAATAGAAGCTCTATTCCAATGTGAGATACAAGATCAGTATGGAGGACATCAATGGTTTTCATCCATGGACCATGTTTAGGGCATAAAATGATTTTGAGAAGGACATTACATGGTGAGTAAGGGTTTTGGGTGAAAGCTGTTGGACCCCACATCCATGGAGACAGGGAGAGTTGACATGTCTTTGTTCACCTCAAACCAAGAAAAAGGGCTTCATTGGGACCATTGAGAGTTGGATATGTGTCCCTGACATCATTTGATGTAGCTGTCTGTTTTCTGTATTGCTTTTGTATTTTGTTTCTTATAAAATCCCTTTCCTACTCTCAAGGTTAGAAATATATTTTACTTTTCTTCTAATGTTTTTGTGATGTTTTAGTTGTTTAGGAATTTGGTTTGTCTAGAATTTTGTTTTCATGGTGTAAGAAAGAGAACTAACTTTACTTTTTCCCA
The DNA here is from genome assembly GCF_028021215.1 of Eschrichtius robustus. Taxonomy (NCBI): domain Eukaryota; kingdom Metazoa; phylum Chordata; class Mammalia; order Artiodactyla; family Eschrichtiidae; genus Eschrichtius; species Eschrichtius robustus. Next base: position 151,631,955 of record NC_090824.1, on the reverse strand, counting down.
AATTAATTTGATTACTTTGAATTGGATAACAAATTATTTCAACACCATTTATTACACACTGGTTTGAAAGTCTACCTTTATCATATACTAAAGTTGTAAATATTCACTGATTGCCTTCTGAATTGTATTCTGCAGCATTGCTCAACTTGTCCATTCTTTTTGAGTATATTTATTAGAATCCAATTGTGCTTCCATTTCACAAAGTTGAGAACCTCACACAAAGAATTGTATACCTACCATTGTGTGTTTTCCAGGCCACTACAGGCAGAGGTAAACTCAGGGTCATGATGGTGGTAGCACCAGGTATCTGATTCAGCCCCCACTCACTAAGGCAGGCCCTGAACTTGCACTTTTCCTGACCCCTCTGCTCAGAATTCTCAGCATCTCTGGAAAATACCTCCCCTCTGCTCCAGAGAGACTTCTTTGTCTAACAACTGACACTTTCCACTCCTGCTTCAACATCCCTAGGGAATGCCTGATGCTGTTTTGTATGAAGCTAACACACTGCATCCACTTCTCCATCTCTTACCTTCACACCTGGGTTCCACATTGTTGCCCCTTCCAAGAATACTTCCTTACTCACTGAATGTCTTCTGGAGGGCTCAGTGACTTGGACCTTTCTGTTTTTTCTCACTTCTTTTTGCAGCACTGTCTTCCTTGAATCAGGCATAAGATGATGGGACGCCAGTGCAAGACTCTTGGATGGATGGACGCAGTGAGACACTCCTGTAATTCTTGTCCACTGTCCAGCAGACAACGCCTGGTGGTTCTACACCCCTCATCATCCAGACATGTCTAGGACTCTCATATATGCACAGCTTCAGTTCTCATAGCTGAGACATCTGCTTTCTGCCACAAAGTTTACAGGGACAAAACCATGGGTTTACTCATCTCTGCAATGGGGTAATGCTATGTTCTTTACAAGGCTTTTGTGAGAGTTAATGAGAGCTCATTGTAACGGCTTAATAGTTGCCTTTTACCTTTCCTTCCCCACTAAATTAGGTCAACACCCAGATGAAGCACCACCTCTTCTCTGAAGCTTTGTCCACTATGTCACTGTGCTAATCCACAATGATCTCTCCATATTGAATTTTATCGATGTCTGGCCTTTTATTTTTTCTTTAGGGAAGGATTTTTATTTTCAGACAATAGATATTTAAATCACAGTATCATGGACTCTGGCTTAGCTACACTCATCATCTCGTGAATGTCTATGGAAACTGAATTAGGAACACTCCAGAGGGCTTGCCCTGGATTATTCCACAGCTTCATTTAATTATAACCATCAACGTTAATGAGAGTCATAAACTGTTTCATAACATACCAATGGGCGGTGTGATTGGAGGGGAACCTGGACATTTCGTTATAAAGCTAGCATATCAGAAAAGACACAACTAAACAACACCTTTTCTCTTATGAAGAAAAAGACACAGAAACATAATTTGGTGACATTTTCACACTTGCTAAAATTAACTTTCAGTCAAAAGAACAGTGGAGTTGTTAGCTTTATTTTCTGACAAAATTTTAATCTCAGGTTGGATAAGCAATTTTGTTTGCCATTAAGTGTGAGACTACTTGAAGTAAAGTCATGTAGACAATAGGGCATTATATAGAAAGGATAAAAAGGTTAACAGAAAGAAAGCTCAGAAAGAAAATGAAAAGAGGAATAATTGTGTCAGAAACTTGGTAAATTGGTATATTAGGGTTCTCTGTATTGGTTCCAGAGAACCAATAGAGAGATAGATAAGAAGGTAGATGATAGATAGATAGATAGATAGATAGATAGATAGATAGATAGATAGAGATACAAATATAAAGAGATGTATTATATGGAATTGGGTCATGCAATTATGGAGACTGACAAGTCCCAAGATCTATAGAGTGAGTCAGCAAGATGGTGACTCAGGAGAGTAGATGAAGTACTTCTAGTCTAGGGGCAAGCAAAGGTCAAGGTCCCAGCTTGAATGCAGTCAGGCAGAAGAAATTGTCTCTTAGGACAATCAGCCTTTTTGTTCTATTCAGACCTTCGACTGATTGGTTGAGGCCCACCCACATCAGGGAGGAAATCTGCTTTAAGTAATCTACTGATTTAAACGTTCATTTCATGGAAAACACTTTCACAGAAATACCCAGATTAATGTTTAACCAAATATCTGAGCGTCACCTGGCCCAATCAAGTTGACATATAAAATTAACCATCATACCTGGCCAATATATAACAGTCCCCATATTGGGACTTCTGTATCTACATCTGTATGTGTCTCTATGTGCGTGTATAGCATTTAAGAAATGTATTCTTCTCACCTGTTTTTAAAGCTTTGCTCTTGGATTCTTGAAATCCCACCATAGATTTTTTAAACTGAGGTCAAATTCAGATAACATAAAATTAACCATTTTAAAGTATACAATTAAGTGGCATTTAGGATACTCCCAATGTTGTGCAAAAATGACCTCTATCTAGTTTCAAAACATTTGTATCACCCCAAAGGAAAACCCTATGCCCATTAAGTAGTTATTCCCATGCTTATTTCTGCAGCACTTATACTAAAATTGGAACTATACAGAGAAGATTAGTGTGACCCCTGTGCAAGGATGACATGCAAATTTGCAAAGCATTCCATATTTTGATTATCATACTAAGTGAAGTAAGTCAGAAAGAGAAAGACAAATACCATATGATATCACTTATATGTGGAATCTAAAATATGACATAAATGAACTTATCTATGAAAAGGAAACAGAGTCACAGACATAGAGAACAGACTTGTGGTTGCCAAGGGGGAGGGGGATGGGGGAGGGATGGAGTGGGAGGTTGAGGTTAGTAAGTGCAAACTATTACATATAGGATTGATAAACAACAAGGTCCTACTGTATAGCACAGGGAACTCTAGTCACTATCCTGAGATAAACCATAATGGAAAAGAATATAAAAAAAAGAATTTATATATATGTAAAAAAAATAGTAAATCTCTGATATTCATAGACTAAAAAAAAAGTAGTCATTCTCCATTTCCCCCTTTACCCAGCCTCTGGCAATTATTAATATACTTCCTGTCTCTATAGAGTTTCCTATTCTGGATACTTCATATAAATGGAATCATATAATATGTGACCCTTTATGTCTAAAATCTTTCACCTATCATAATGTTTTTCAGGTTCATTCTGTTGTAGCATGTATCAGTACTTCATTCCATTTTATGGCTCAATATTCCATTGTAGATAAACACATTTTGTTTATCTATTCATCTGTTGATGCGCATTTGGGTTGTTTCCACCTTTCGGCTATTGTGAATAATGTTACTACGAATAATAGTAGCATTATTGTGTACAATACCTTTTCGAGGGTATACAAATAACAGTTCAAAACCCTGCTTTCAATTCTTCTGGGTATTTCCAAATAGTGAACTGCTGGGTCGTATGGTAATTCTATGTTTAACCTTCTGAAAAACTGTTTTCCCCATCATAAATGTTTAACAGGAAATTACTCATGAAACAAAAGCATGGGAAATCAGGACAATGTTTAACACACACACAGACACTCACACCCTTAGAGGTTGCAATCTGCCATACTAAATATTTGTGATGATGAAAAGTCCATCTGATATTGTAAGTACTGCAGAGGCCTTATTAAAAGTTAAAATGATAAAGATACTCTGTTCCACAGATGGTTTTCTTTTCTCTCCCCATCACATGTGATACCAATCTCAAGCTTTCAATGATAGAGGTCATGTACTGACTTTTCCTGTTGCCTCAATAGCAGCCAGCAGCCGACTCCAACGTCTTTCATTGCTTCATAACATTCTTATATAGGAGACCGATGTAGCCCTCAGGGCCGTTACGAATGGCAGCCTTCTAGCTCTGCAGAAACTCAAGAACTCACCCAGGGAAAGAAATGACAGAGGTCTCTGGGGTCAAGGGTTCTAGACTGACATGTGACCTCACCCCCAGAGCTGAGTACCCTGTCCCAGCTACCCTCCAGGGCTGGGCTCAGACAGAGGTAGCTGTGAAGGAAGCAGAGAGGAATGGGCTGGGCTCCTGAGAGCCCACAAAGCCTCCACAATCAGGACTCCAACTTTGCTGACCCAGGAAGGATTTCCCTTCCAATAAGCATTGTTTCAGTTAAGATATTTAAGGGATTTTCTTTCAGCAGACCTATTAGAGGCAAAATGAAAATCAGACAATCTTAAGAGAAGAAATTGGTCACATACAAAATTTTGGCCCTCATTCTTAAGCAGCTGGACCACAGATGAAGGCTTGAAACTTTGGCTTCAGACTCCTCCATAAGCCAGCATGGTACAGCAACTGGGTCTGCCCAGCAGCCAGAAAGCACTAATGAATCCCTATGCCCCCTATTTCTTCCTGTATGGCTCTCTCTCTAGTCAACAGACATCTTAAAAAAATAGACCCTCCCTTGAAAAAGATTGCTGACCCCTCATTAAGAAAGACTGAAGAAAGTTCAGTCATCTCAGAAGTTCTTCCTAAAATATAATAAAGAATCTTGACCTTACTTCCCCCAATATACATTGTTGTATATCAGAATATAAATTTTGAAATATAAATATAAAAAGAGAAGGGAGATAGATATCATCCACTTTTTTTTACATAAATGCAAGCTCTTACTTTTGTCAAAAAAGAAAGTACATACACAGGGTGTTTCTGGATTTCAGAATTTGCCGCCAGAGAAGAATAATTAGAATTAAAGTTGGTTGCACTAGTTATTTAAATCAGATTCCCTTCCTCTAACTACCAGGCACTATGTAGACTCACAGCCGAGAAGCTGGTCCTACAACTGTTACAACACCAGCCCATGCATTTCACAGGGCCCAGCCCCATTTTATAGGGAAAGATGCAGGTGAATGACAACGCTTGGGAGCCAAGATTCCATTGTTCTCCTCTGTTGGGGAAAGCCCAAAGCATAGTCTAACGATGTGTAAAGTGAAATTTCTTTCTGACTGAGTCATCCCCTGCTGGATACAGAAGATAAAAGAGAACAGCATCATTCTGTGCTGAAAATGTACAGTGCATGGTGATTACACCATCCATCAGGAGGCTGTGAATCTGTTGATAATGTGAAAGCAACTGATAATCATACTAACATGACACAGTACAAGAAAGCATGATGGAGGGGGCTGAGGCTGTTTGAGACATACAGGTAAGCTCTGAAGTCTCAGCAATGGACCTTAGAGACCTCACAGATCCCCCTAGGACAGCCAAAGACAGGAATCCTACCAGCTTGCCTGGGCTACTGCATGGGAAATCCATTTCCACCTTGGGTCTCCCATCATGCAATCCAGAATTCATTACTTCACCACGTATACTTTTTCAAGAGAAGGTGATTGGTCTTATTTTTCTCAGCTCTTAGGAAATTGGTGGGAACAAGTGATGGTTTGAGAGCCTCATTGCCTGCAGTCTTCCCCTCCTTCCTACAACACAATGGCATGGATTCTCCAGTTGCCAGTGCAGAACTCTAGTGTTTTGATGTGGCAATGCTCCCGCAAGGAGCAGTGTTGATTAGAGAAAAGAGCAGTAATAACAGTACCTCCACCTACTGAGGACCTACTGTGTGCCAGGCTGAATGTTTCCTATTCATTCTGCACCAGAAGGCAACTATAAAGATGAGTCCAAGGAAAACCAAATGTCATTAAATTCAGCATATAAAACTGCACCACTGAAAACTTTCTCATGAACCATGGACATACCACACTTAGGGATAGAGTGCTGTAATTGAAGCCTCTCATTCATAGATTGCCCTCTTTTTTCCAGAGATGTTTAAGCAAACCTACAAGTTCATTTATACTAATGCCTTAAGGACTGAATTAAAAAGGATCATTTTTGCATTCTCAGAAGAGAGTCAGACCCGTTTCAGTGGACCTGGGAGTTTTCATCGGGCTAGGGATCTCAGTGAACATCTTTCATGTGCGCTGATTTATCAGATACTGCTTAATTTAATTTTCAAAACACACTGTTTTTCAGATGAAGAATCAGAGGCTCAAGGAGGTTAAGTGAATCAGCCTAGATCTCACAGATAGCACATGGCAGGGTCGGTCTCTAAGCCCACGGTCTGGGGGCTGTCCTCCCCCACAAGTCTGGCTGAGCAGCCCTTCTCAGGAAGGATTGGTCTAGCTCTCACTGACCCCCCAGGCCAATTCCAAAGCCATCCTTTCACAGCCAACTGCAAACAGCATCAAGAGGTTGAGAAAACTACATTGGGGCATCTGACCTCCCAAGGGCAGCCGTTGGTTCTCCCCAGCTAAAAGCCTCATTTTCCAAGTCCACTACTTTGAGTTGGATTGCAGAACTAGTTGAGGTTAAAACAAGAAAACTCATGCTCCACAATCAACTAAGATCAGACGATCCAGAAGACTTGAGAAATAAAGGGAGGAACCACACTTACTGGGTAACAATTGACAAAAACCTTTGAGCAGGGCTTTGACCTGCATTTCCTAATAATTCAGGCAGAACTGAGTGACTCATGGTGCAGGGAGAGAATCGCCTTCCTCAGGAAGCATATCTAATTTTTGCAGAAACATTTAACTAACTTTCAATTTTAAAAAATGTGCTCCAAAGCACGTCATTCAAATTAATTTTTGAACGTTGAGATCAGCCTTCTTTTGGATCTGTGGGAGATGCTCTATATAGCACAGGATGTTAGAGTGGTACTTTCTTCTCAGGTCATGGGAAGACATTTCCTATGAGCTTCTAGATGATACACATGTCAAAAAGGGTGTTCATCAACTTGCCAGTGTTCCTTTATGGTCACTAGAGAGCTGCCTCTTTCTTTTGATCTTTGAGAAACATATTGTGAAATATTTCTGACATATAAAACTATGGAGAAAATAATATAATAAATGCAAGCGTATCCATCTCCCAGCTTAAAAAATAGAACTGTGCAAACATACTTGAATCAGTCTGTGTTCCCCATCCCATTCACTCTTGGGGATGTCCATCATACCTGGGCATGTCTTATACTTTTACCAAAATCCTGTACAACTAAGCAATACTGAGTATCATTTTACACAATTACACATTACTTAAACAGTGCATCGATGACATTGTTCACAATGTATTCTTCTGAAACTCTTTTCACTCAACAATATGCATACAAGAATCATCCATGTTGAATGAACCTTGAGATTATCATACTAAGCGATGTAAGTCAGATAAATACCATATTATATCAATTAGATGTGAAATCTAAAAAATAGTACAAATGAACCTATTTACATATATATGTGAATCACTTTGCTGAAACTAACACAACATTGTAAATCAACTTTAATTTAAAATTTTTTTAAAATAAATTCATCCTCAAAGGAAAAAAAAAAAAAAAGAATCTTCCATGTTGATGCATGTAGTTCCAGGTCATTTATTGTCACTGTTGTATAGTATTTCACTACACAAATATAATTCAGTGTAATGCACCATCCTCTTGTTAATACTTAAGATGTATCTATTTTTTTATTATTATATATGAAGCTGATATGCATGTTCTTGTGTTCCATTCTATCATTGAATACTTTCATGCATTCTTACACTTTCTATATTCTCTGTGTCTCCTTGGGCACATATGTGAGATTTTCTTTGAGACATTTCCTAGAAATGGAATTGCTGGGTCACAGGGTATGCTCATTTTCATCTTTATTGCATGTGGCTAAACTGCTGTCCAAACTGGTTGCACACATTTTCCTCTGTACCTGAAAAGTATGACTTCCTTTTTCTCCATATTCTCACCAACACTTAGTATTTTCAGTTTTCAATTTTTGCCAATCTGATGCCAATCTGACTGTCTTTTAGCTTTGCATTTCCTGATTATGATGTGGTTGAATATTTTTTCTTAATGGGTCATTTGGGTATTTTCTGCTCAGATTATCTGTTTATATCATTTGCTTATTTCTCTAGTAGGATTATTTGTCTTCTTATCATCAAATTTCAAATGTTCTTTATATGTTTTGTGTATACATATCACAAACATCTTTACGTCTTATCCTTGTCTATGGTTTTCTCCCCCCACTTTTTTTCCTTTCCATATTTGAAACACAGAGTTTCTATCATTTTAATCAAGTTGAATTTATCAACTTGATATTAATCAAGTTTTTAATTTAGTCAAGTGTTAATAAAGTTTTAGTCAAGTTTTAATTTAGTCGTTTTAATTTTAATCGTTTTTAAAAGTGGTTTTCTCCCCCCACTTTTTTTCGTTTCTGTATTGGAAACACAGAGTTTCTATCATTTTAATCAAGTTGTCTTTATGTTTGTCCTCTTTGTATGTATGTACTTTGTATGTACTGCCCTACCACAAAAATCACAAAGATGTTTTATTAAATGTTTTCATAAAAAATAAAAATTAATATTCTCATATTTTATGTCTTTATTCTCCTTAGGGTTGATTTTTACATATGGTGTGAGATAAAGATAAATTTCATTTCTTTCCTTAATAGATAACCAATTGTTCCAAAAGCATTTGTTAGGTAGACTGTTCTTTTGATACTGATCTACAATACAATCCTCTCATATATTGTTTCTGTTTAAGCATTAGATAGTTTATGGGGTCATTTATTTCTTCCATTGGTCTGTATATCTGGTCTTTTGCCAATAGCAAACTGGTCAAATTACCATAGTTTCAAAATAAGTCTTGTGTTCTGGTCAAACATGACCTCTCTGCCATAGTTCTCTTCAAAATTGTCTTCAAAAAAGAGCCATTATTTGTTGGCCTTGCAATTTTCGCATGATCTTCTCATATGTTGTTTGGAGTTACACTGGATTTTTAGATTATTTGGGAGAGAGTAAAAATTTTCATGATTTTGGGTTTCTCTATGCATAAATATAATCTATCTCTCTCATTGATCTGACTCTATTAAAATATATTTTAGCAATGATTTATATTTTCTCCATAAATATCATTCTTAGCTCTTATTAAATTTATTCCTAGGAAACCTATATATTTTGTTATTGTAAATTTTTTTTAGAGGAGCATATTTCGTTGTTGCTGATATGTACCATGGTGACAGATTTTATAAAAACTGATATCCTTTCCAGTGATATTTCTAAACCCTCATTAATACTAATAACTTGTCTGAAGAGTCTCTTAAGTTTTTATGGAGATAATCATGTCCTCTGTAAATAATAATAGCTTTTTTTTTCTTTCAAACTCATACAACTTATTTCTTTTTCTTATCCTCATCTATGATCTGTAGAACAGTTTTGCACAGAAACAGTGATTCTGGGCATATGTTTCTGAAATCTATAGGTTTCATCATTAAACATGTTTGCTCTATGTTTTGCATGTTCCTTTCATTAAATTTACTAAATCTTATTAAAAATCATGAATAGGTGCTGAATTTTATCCCAAGCTTTTTCTGAATCTATTAAGATGATTATTTTTTTCCTCTTGCAATTAGTGTCATAAATTACATCAGATTTTCTAATGTTCAACCATCTTCATATGTGTGGGATGCACACAGCTGGTCATGTGGACTACAGTTCAATACCTTACTTCTGTTGACTGTATGTGTGGCAGCTGTTCGTTGCCTACCAGATAGCCATCCCCATCCCACTTCCAGAAGCCTGGCTGGCCATGAACTTCAAGAGAACTTTTTCATTAGTCCAAGTCAATCTATTAAAAGCCAACTGTGTGCAACTCTTCCCAGCTCCACATCCATGACATCACAAATGATTGCTTAAAATTGGCCACAGTGAGAGTATTTACACCATGGAAGTAGGCAAATGCTTCATATCAGTATTTTTTGTTTTGGAGCCTATTGTTAAACATTTACCAGCATACTACTGCATGGACTAATGCAGAGCACGAATTTTCCAAAAAAGTCTGACTCTTCACTCATGGATCTACTACAGTTCCCCTTCCAGAGAGCTGGACATATTATTGCAGGATGCATGTAACTGGAGTTTGAAACAAACCATCTCTTCCCAGGCACAGTATCACAATGTGAGCATCGGCTGCAAAGATTTGATGATAGCACTAAAAATTCAGGAGCAGCAGATTACAGAGCTCCCTTCTGCCCTGCCTCTGAGACTGGTTCACACTTAACACCTGGAGGAGTATCTGTGGTGATGGGAAATCAAGGTAGCCCTCCTGTAACAAACGTCATGATCGTGGCAAATCTTCCCCCTCCCTTCCTACGCCAGCCTCCTCTCCCAACACTCAACAACAGCCCTGGGCTGCTCCAGCTCAGGGACATTAAGTCATCATTTGGCATTGGTATGGAGAGCCTCTTGGGCATATTTTTTGGCATGGAGTGAAGGGTTAATAGACCCTCTTGGAGCCTAGCACCCAGTTTATTTCTTCTTTCCAATTTCTTAATTTCTTTTTTACCTCTGAGATTGTCAAACCACTCTGTTAAATGTTGAGACCTCTTAGATGACATGACTTGAACTTTCACAGACCTGCTGTCAGTTCAGATTCTTAGAAGAAACTGGGAATCTCTCTAGTCTCATTTCCTAAATCTCAAATTCTCTTTACCTCTAATCTTAACAGAAGAGTAGGGACAAAACTGGCTATTCTTTGGGGATCACCAGAATAAGAAACTCCATCCCACAAATGACTGAAGACAGTTCACCCACTGCAAAGGTCTAGACAGTCAGGAACAGGAACAAGAATAAAACTCCCTCTTACTCATTAGCGCAAGTCCTTTACCACGGAATTGTTTGTCATAGCAATAAAATTAACACCATTAAAAAGAGAACAACCAAGTGTTCAGAAGAGGAGCTTGGTTAAACAAGTCCTGATACATGATTACATTGGTATGCTATATGACCATCCAAAACCATGATATAGAAGAATATTTAATGACATGGTAAAATGTCCACATGTGTTGCTAAACAGATAGAAGAGTTGTCATATGCCTCCTACACACACACACACACACACACACACATGAAGTAACTATGTAGATACTGAATACATAAAGAAAAAAAAATGACTGGTAGAGGCCATACATCAAAAAGTCAAGAGTTTTGTAATATGATTTTTAGTAACTTTATTTGTATTTTGCATTTTCATATGACATAGCACTTTCCTTTTAGTTTAATTGCAGAGATGCTTATCTCCCTACTTCCTTGCCTCTCTGGAAAATCCCTTCTGCTATAACTCTGAGCTAAATGACCTGTCTGCCCTCAGGCAATTGCTCAAGAAGGTCTGTGAACTCATTACCATTCACAGAAATCAAGCTACAATCTCCTTGCAGGCTGAGATCTGAGTTCAGAACTTGCAAGAGGGCCTCCTGATGCAGATACAGCCTATAGAGCCTATGTCCTGCCAAGAACATCCCACTTTATTTATTCAGCCATTGCAGCTAGTAGCAAGGTGCTTTCAAAACATACCTCCAGTCACCTTGCAAGACAGCGTGGTGGCAGTTCAGGCCTGGGCCAGATGAGGGTGGAAGAACTTTTAGCCTGATCTACCTTGTTTACCTGGGAATTATGTGGGAAATGAGCCTTGTGATCATGCGGAATGACGAGTTCCTTTACTAGAATTTTCCAGTTAGAATTTACCTTCTATCTTTAATCCCGATTTTAATTTCAAAGTTCAAAATATTTTGAGGGAAATCTTTCTAAAATCATTTTCACACTTTTCTGCCTTGGTAAGGAAAGCAAACGAAATCTTGTGAAATTATTTTGATGAATGCTAATTCTAATTATGTTGTTCTGCCCCATGTGATACTAATGTGGCATGCAGCCTTAAGTCATGCAGCCCCAAATGCTTTGCCTTTCACTTCTTTCCTAAGTCCATCTCCTCCCACTGTTAAGAAGACACTTCAGGGCTTCCCTGGTGGCACAGTGGTTGAGAATCTGCCTGCCAATGCAGGGGACACAGGTTCGAGCCCTGGTCTGGGAAGATCCCACATGCCACAGAGAACTAGGCCCGTGAGCCACAACTACTGAACCTGTGCGTCTGGAGCCTGTGCTCAGCAATAAGATAGGCTGCGATAGTGAGAGGCCCGCACACCGCGATGAAGAGTGGCCCTGGCTTGCCACAACTAGAGAAAGCCCTCGCACAGAAACGAAGACCCAACACAGCCAAAAATAAATAAATAAATAAATATTTTTTTTAAAAAAAGACACTTCACACTCCCTCCAGAGAGAAAGCGTTAATTTCTTGTCTCCTCTACAATCCTCCACTTCTAATTTTATCTGATTGTGACAACAGAGCCACAGCTCATTAATATTATTTTAAAATTCTGAGTAAATAAGCTCTGAATAAAGCCTTGATTCTTGTTATTTTACCCCTGTGCGTTTTCATCTATATTTTCAACCTGGTCTGGTCAGAATTAATTAATTAATTAATTTATTTATTTATTTGCTGTTGGCCAGGGGGTGGGGGGTGGGGGTAGTTGTTTATGCTCTGACTTGTTGAAGTATTATAGAAATGACCTCCAAATATGAGATTTTCACCTGTCTTTTAAATATAGTTTTTACTGATACTTTGTTCTTTTTTGTCATCTTCACTTAAATAAATGTTCTTCCATGGAAAAAATCACATGCTATATTTAAATATGACCTGCTGTCCTACACACAGAGTAGATGCTTGATAAACCCTGGTTTAGTGGTGATCCGTGGAATTCTAAGGCTCTCTGCAAACCAGAGATTAAGTCACAAAGTAGTAAATCAAAGATACAGAGTGCCTAACAGTGTGATGAAAAATCAAGTTACAAGGAGAAAAAATACTTACTAAAACAGTGGTCTTTAAATCTTTTTGTTTGGCAACTCTCTACAAAAAACTCTGAAAAACTACATATTCAGTGGCACATTTATAATTTGACTTCCAAAATGTGTCATTGTAAGTCTGAAGATTTACAAAGAACATATTCTTCGGTATACTGTAAATACTGATTTCCAAAAATAGAACCGTCTCTTCATTTTAAATGTATCCAGTGGAATCTAGATACTATGGTGATTAGATACTTCTAACATCCATTTTAAAAATACACAGACAAGTTCCTCTTTAACAGTCAGAAATTTCATATCCTTCCTTTTTCTCCTTGAACTCCTGTTTGCTTCCACAAAACTGACAGGACTTTACTTCTTCTCAGTGGGCTTATCATTACAGTTATTAATACTACATAATTGATAGGTAAATATTCCTCATAAGATTGTATTAGAGATGTACATTTAATGAGATACATGAGGTCTTTTTCAACTTGTTCATGTATTCATGGGTGATCATTGCGTATTGCTAGAAAGAGATAGGATATGACATCATTTATATTCCTATTTTTAATTTTGATAAATATAAATACTGAATAACTGTCATTTACATAAATAAGTAGATAGGAATGAAAGGCATACTGTTATAGTAATGTTGCTTATTTTTAAGAATGCCATCTGAGATATGCCAAAATCACATGGTAATCCATCTTCAAAAATTATTTTAATGATCTACCAACTCTCCACTCAAGGAGATCTTTCTTCAATATTGCTGAAAGCAAGGAACTAGAATCCACCTGCCTGCAAAAGGATGTGTTGCCCAGACATTTGCTTTCTCAACACCAGTGTTCAAAGTTTACCTTGCTTGGTGCCCCAGAGCACCTTTTTTAGATGCTGAATCTAAAGGATTGTAGGATATGAGGTGGGTGAAGGGTGGGAGAAGGTGAGTGTGAAGGGGAAGTAGGAGAAGCAGCATGATAGACACTTTCACAGGCAGACCACCTTGAAGAAAGCACAGGTATGAAGGTTGATGGCTTTAGAAAACTATTCCCACCCCCCTTGAAAAGTCCAGATGTCATCCCAGTGGGAGGATCAGTGAACTAGAAGACTTGGAGAAAGCTTCCGGGAAGACTCTTGAACTGAGCCTGGAAGGTGGGTGAGATTTAGATAAGCACAGAAGGCTTGGGAGCACCAGCTACCTGAGAGGCACAGCTGGAGCAACAGCCCTGATTGGGGTGTCCTGATAGAAGACACTTGAGAAACAGTGGCCTGGAAATACCCAAGGATAAACCCTTTGGTTGTCTCATTCTTATTCCAGATTCTACAGGGATAAGCAACATGAGCATTTGGTGGACAAGACTGTAGATCAGAGATTAAAAACTTAAACTCCTAGAGAAATTAGGCAGGTAGCATAAGAGAGAGCAGATGCTATGACATAGCTCATGACATAAGTTGTATGGCATTGCACATGGTGAGAACTGGTGGGCACTGGGGAATGTTGTCCCATCCAAGGGGGTCGGCCTCTGCTCTGCTCAGCAGCAGTGGGATGGTGCACCAGTGTCACAGGTCTTCCAATTTTTCAAGAGAAACTAGAAATCTGGACTTGAAAGCAAAGCTCCCCAATGGGCAGGACAAAACGTGTTTGTGGGCTATGTCTGTCCCGTGGGCCACCAATTGCTACCTCTGCTCCAAAGACTAAACTTTAACTGTAGATCAAGTCAGAATACCAGAACCCATCAAAAGCTGGATTGTTCTTCCCTATAAGGGCAGATGCCTGGAACGAAGTTAGATGATCAATCAATAGTTGTCAGCTGAATGGAAGAGTAAGTGGTTTCTTTGAGGAAGTGGGTCTTTACAAGGACCCCTTTTACCTCCTCCCAGCAGAGGGGCTGGAGAGTCTTTGCACCAAAGAGTAGATTCTTAAAGGCAAAGAGAAGATTTCTGTGAGGTCTCAGCACCAAGCATCTATTTCTGGAAGTGGATTCTGTTTTCCTCATTGTTTCAGTCAGGAGGAGGAACAATAGAAAGTTGGCCTACTTCTGTAGGAGATTGCTGTGTGCATTTCCTGTGCTAACATTTCCAAATATCTGTTTCTTTCCTACTATTATTTGCCCCTGCTTTGGATTTCCTCCTGTGTTTATTTTACCTTGATGTACCCTGTGTATTTTGTAAGCCCCCTTGAGGCCTTTTTGGAATGAGGTAAGGTATAAATAAATAAAAGTACTATCTCTGGAGCCTTCTCTGCCCCTACCTGAGTTTACACTCTGTTGGTGCTACAGGCCCCAGGCCTATGGGGATTCCACTTAGTAAATTACTGCTTCCGTGTATCCTGAAGGTAATGGGGCTTCCAAAGGTGCAGAACAAACCACCAGAGAGTTGTTTAAGTGCTAGGAAAATCTGGCCCAATACATTATTCCAAACCTATATTTATGTTCATGGCTTATGAAGCACCTCAGGGTCCTTTGGGATAAGAAAAGCTGCACGAACCTAACAAAATATTATTAAATAGATTTATTAGGGGGTTGCTAAAGAGTATGAGGCCCTCTGGAGAACAGCTGGAGGAGAATGAATTATTTTCTGCAATCTCCACCACTTGTCTTTTTAAGAGTCTCTCATTGAACCCCTGGTGCTGCCCTAATAGTTCCAGCTAATCCTGTTGCTATGGTTACAACAATTAATTACATGCTTAACTAGCCTTACTAGTACATCGCAGCAGTTCAATTAAAATTTGATTTTATTCTTCCTATACTTTCAAGGCTTTTTTTTCCAGCCTCCAGCTCTAAGAACTGTCCATAATGTGGATTGAAAGTGTCCCAGAGGTTGGGGTTTCCCTGGTGTTACAGTGGTTAAGAATCCGCCTGCCAATGCAGGGGACACAGGTTCAAGCCCTGGTCCAGGAAGATCCCACATGCCGCGGAGCATCTAAGCCTGTGCACCACACCTACTGAGCCTGCACTCTAGAGCCCACGAGCCACAACTACTGAGCCCATGTACCACAACTACTGCAGCCTGCGCGCCTAGAGCCTGTGCTCCGCAACAGGACAAGCCATCTCAGTGAGAAGTCCGCGCACCGCAACGAAGAGTAGCCACCGCTCGCCACAACTAGAGAAAGCCCGCATGCAGCAACGAAGACCCAACACAGCCAAAAATAAATTAATTAAATAAATAAATTTAAAAAAAAAAAAGAAGAAAGTGTCCCAGAGGTTGTTCAGTCCATTTCTCAGTGGTACCTTTGGCTAGAACTTGATGGGACAAAGCAAGGCACAGTTGCCCTGAAATAGACTTTGGTACAAGAGCCAAAACATTTGGGAGATTTGAACCCAATAGCTGAGCAAATCATAAAACTAATACCCAACGGGTATAAGGCTGCTGTGAAGAGATGTTTTTTTTTTTCCCCTTCTTAATTTTAATGATGTATTAAATGAGAATGAGGACACACAGGATTCCTAAATTAGTGGCTGTGCCCAAGCACTGGTATGGCTCCTGAAGCCACTCCACCTGGACCCAGCAGCTGAGTGGTAGCCGGGAAGGGCCTCTCCTGGGCTGCCCTGGATACCTGTGGGCACCAAGAGGCTGTGGGATCAATTCAAGATCCAAAGTGCACTGAGATGGTCAGTCTCCAGGTCCCTGATGGGTACGTGTTGATTGGAAATGCTGGATTATTCCCTTTTCTGCTGATTACTGGTGTCAGAGTCAGAGCCCAACACGTTCATTTCCTAGGAGGGAAACAGTTTTAGAGACGTCTTGCCTGGCTTTGGAGGATTCAGCTGTAGGTGAAAACCTTTTCCAGTAAAATTCTAGCACTTGCACCATTTCTACTTTTTTAAATCACAAAGACAGTATCAGTGTAACTGATCTGTCTCCATATTTTTATTTTTTCTTCTTCTTTCTCTGGCCCCCTAATAATGACAGCAATCATGGAGGCATTTCTAGGTACCAGGCACTGTGCTAAGTGATTTTCCTTCATTATTTGATTTTGCAGATGTGGAAACTGAGGAGGCTGTCAGCGCATAAGGACTCACTCAAGGACACGAGCTCAGAGCCGAGGCTGTCATCCCCAGACCTGCCTGGCTCCCAAACGCGCTCTTAGCTTTATATGCTCAGCTCCTCCAAATGCCTTTTCTGCTCTGACCCTCTTTCTTCAAGGACCTCATTTACTCCTGTGCTTCTGCTTTCACCTCTCTGAGAAGATCCCCAGTCCAATCTCAGTCCTGACCCTCCTTCACCTTCCTCCTACACACCCTTCCACGCCCTCCTGTGGCCGCTGCACACTTGGTGCTCACAGCAGAACGGCCATCCCTCCTCCCTAACCAGCTTCCGTCCATCCTCTTGGCCTCTCCACCTCTGTAAAGGGACCCACTGTCCTTCTGGTCATGCAGCTCTGAAACCCCACAGTTATCTTTGACTTTGGACACCCCATCTCCCTCGACTCCTACAAATGATCAGTCCCTGGGGTCTTAGCACCCCCAGCCGGCCTGCTTGCTCACCTCCTCCCATGCCCCCACCAGACTGCTTCTGGGGCCAGCGCTGAGTCGAAGGGAGGAAACAGCCCTTTTCCATGAGCCAGAGCATGGGTTTGACAAGAAATTACAAGGCACACAAAGGTTCTCTCCAGCTTTCCGCACTCTGTAGTTTTGTGCTGCCAGGTTTCCCCTGCCATCTATCTCTCCTGGGTGTTCAGGGTTCTGTGTTATCCTCAGCAAGGAAAGGGTTTGCCTCCTTCTCTGGACCATTGTGGCCCCCATCCCCACGATCAAATATAGTCTCTCTGTGGCCCACACTTGGAGAAGATGTCCACCAACAACATTTATAGCTCCATCCCATTATCAGCACAAATCAAAACATGGTAGGCCTTTCATCAAACTGAATTTCTAAATTTAAATTTGCTTTTTTTAAATAAGAATTTTCTGGAGACATTACCCCATTTCAAAGGAATGATTCCAAAAAGTGTGTGTGTGTGTGTGTGTGTGTGTTTGTGTGTGTATAGATGGGAAGCAGGAAGAACATTTATATATATACATGCAGAAAGGATACTGTATTTCAGGCTATATTTAGATTTTTCAAGCAAATAAGTTTACAATATAATTTAAGAGATATTTATTGAGCATCTTGTATCTGCAAGACACTGTGCTAGGTGCAAATATTAACTGTCTCCAGAATAAATATTCATTAAATGATTAAATGAATGAGTGAAGGAAAGAATGAATTTATCTATTTATTTATGTATTTATTTATCTAACTTGGGGACCACAGTGAGTTCTGAGAACAATGGAATATTTTTGTTATTCACTTATTCTGCAAATATTTAATAAATGTCTCCTATATGCCAGGCATCACACTGGGCCCTAAGAAAACAAAGATGAACGATAGTGGACACAAAATCCCTACTGGTCGAGCTCAGGGCTCAATGACGGGGGCAGACAGGTGCTGCAGGGACCGGTCAATAAGTCTACAGCAGTCACTGGGCTGTGACCTTCCAGGACCTGTGCTGGGGCTGCCTGATTCAGGGGAAGCCCAAACCTGGAGTTGGGGGACGTTTTCCTCCTGGGTTCTCCTGGAGCCAACCAACTCCCACTGCAGCCCTCCACTATATTCATCTATAAAACTATGATTTTCTGATTTTATCTTTAAACCACAACCCCCTCCCCTCCAGGAGACAAAGACAGAAAGACACCTCCAGGAACGAATGGCATCGCTGAGTCTCTCCAACATAATCCCTGGAAGTGGCGAGATCAGCCCCTCACCATCCAGGCTTCCCTGGGTGCCTAGTTGGCAGGCTCTGGCAAAGGGGGAGAAAGTATTTGCTTAGGTAAACTCTATGATGCTCATATGATGCTAATGATACCGATGGTTCTGTCCTCTGCCATTGCAGAGGTCACAGAGGAGCTCCAGAGTCCCGCACTGACTTTTTACTCACTTATGCTCATATGTGAGCAGGCTTAATCTCACCAGCTCCACTAAAGGAAAATAAAACCAGGAAAATGTTCCAGGGACAGCTATTGCTTAACGCTATCACCATGGCAATGCTGCCATCACAGGGGCTATCTCTCTAGGCCAAAGTAATGCAGAAAAGAGAACCGCTGTGGTGTGTTTGTGCCTGTAACCCCCACCCACAAGGGACCACAGCTACCTAGAGCATGAATGGGGTCACAGAGACTAGAGTGCTTTCTGGCCTCTTCCCCAGCTGCTACTTCAGGACACACAGAAACTTCTGATCCCTGCCCAGCCAGTTCTCAGGGTGCCCAGGAGGCATCTCTGCAGAGGTGAACTAGGCTTCCAGGCTTCCTCAGGCTGCTTGCTGTGGTGGGTCCTGTATTGGCACTTCCTGAGGGCACCAGGACAGACAAGAGATGACTCCAAGCAGCAGCCTCTGGCTGACACTGAGTCCAGGTTAGGAGATGGCCCTGATCTCTCTCTGGGACACGCACCACCAGCCAAGCACGCCTCTGCTCCTAGGGTTTTAGAAACTGAGTAAACCTTCCCTCCTTCAGCTTTCTCTCTTTCTTCGTGACAGCCCCCACCCCCAAACTGCTGAAGGAGTCTCCCCAGCTCAAATCCCCTTCTCCCTGCCCATCTACCCTCTACTGTGTCCTGAGTCCATCAGCCTTATGCATCTCCACTCTTGCTTCCCATGTTGTGGGCTCTTTCTCCAGAAGTCCCCCCAGTTCTTCACATACTTAAGCCCCTGAGGGGCTATCTCCTCATCCTCAGACCTCTTTAATCCCTACATAAACATATTCATGTAGTTTTGACTTTCAGACAACTAATTGAAGCAAAGCCATGAGGTTGAATGATTTGAGGGAACTTCCATTGCTTACTCAACTACCTGCATGAGCTTCTTGGAAGGCTTGACCCCTTCACAAAGCTGTAGGCCAAAGGCACTTGCTGGATTGGAGAAAAGGTATTGCTATGGACTGAGTTGTGTCCCTCCAAAATTCAGATGTTGAAGCTTAACCTCCAGTGTGACTATATTTGGAGTAAGGAAGTAATTAAGGTTAAATGAGGTCATAAGGGTGGAACCTTAATTCAATAGGATTAGTGTCCTTTTAAGAAGAGACAGCAGAGCACTCTCTTTCTCTTTCTGTGCTAACTGAGGACGCAGTGAGGATGTGGCTACCTGCAAACCAGGAACAGCTCTCACCAGGAACCCAATGGGCCAGTAACTTGATCTTGGACTTAGCCTCTGAGACTGTGAGAAATAAATGTCTGTTGTTTAAACCACCCAGTGTGTGGCATCCCCTACTACATCAAATACAGAGATATTTGGCTGAATGCCATGAAAGGAAAGAATAGGATAGCTTGGAGAGAATAGCAGAGATGTATATTTAGACTGAAACAATATCAGATTCATTGAATCTATAGACTAAATTGGAGATAATTGACATCTTTACAATATTGAGTGTTCTATTCTACAAATATGGATGTATTGGTTTACTAAGGCTGACATAGCAAAATACCACAGACTGGGTGACTTAAACAACAGAAATTTATTTTCTCATTAATCTGGAGTCTAGAAATCCAAGATCAGGTGTTGGCAGGGTATTGGTTTGCTAAGGCTGACATAGCAAAATACCGCAGACTGGGTGACTTAAACAACAGAAATCTATTTTCTCATTAATCTGGAGTCTAGAAGTCCAAGATCGGGTGTTGGCAGGATTGATTTAGGTCTCTCTCCTTGGCTTATAGATGGCCAATCTTCTCCCTGTATCTTCACATGGTCTTTCTTCTGTATGCATTTGTACCCAAATTTACTCATTTTAGAGGGACACTAGTCATACTGGATTAGGGCCCACCCTAATGACCTCATTTTAACAACCACTGAAAAGGCCCTCTCTCCAAATAATGTCATATTCTGAGGTACTGGGGATTAGGACTTCAACATATGATTTGGGGAGGGGATACAATTCAGCCCATAACAATGGAATAGCCCTCTCTTTATTCATGTCTTCTTGCTTACAATAATGTTTTATAGTGTCTAAGTCATGCACATCTTTTGTTAGATTTATTCTCACATATTTGATGTTTTGGGATGTTCTCATAATTGGTATCATTTTAAATGTTATTTTCTAAGTATTTGTTGTTGATATAGTGAAATATCATTGATTTTTGTACTTTGAACTTTTATCCAGTGACCTTGTTAAATTCATTTCTTAATTGTAATGGTTTATTTGTAAATTCCTCTGTATTTCTCTACTTCAAAATCAATGTTGTCTGGAAATAATGTTACTTTATTTTTTCCATTTTAGTCTTTATACTTTTTGTTTATTTTGTTTATTTTTTCTTGCCTTGATGTACTGGCTAGGATAACTACTACAAAAATGAATGGAAATGATTATAGTAAATCTTGTCCTCTTTCTAAGCTTTGCGGAAATGTCATCTAAATTGCATCATAAAGTATAATTTTTGCTATGGATTTTTTGAGTTGTTAATTATCAGTTTAAGGAGATCATTTGCTACTTCTTATTTGCTGAGCCTTATCAGCAACAGGTAATAGATTTTAAATGTTGATTCTGTACCTGTTAAGATCATCATATCATCTTGTTCCTTCATTCTGTCAATGTGATAAAATACATTGATTGATTTTCCAAAGTTAAATGAATCTTACATTCCTGTAATAGACCCAAATTCAAAGCAACATATTGTCTTTTTTAACAAGATTTTATTTAAATTTTTTGTATATATGTGCTTGAGATTGGTTCTTAATTTTCCTTTCTTATAAATGTTCATGTCATGTTTTGGTCTTAAGGAAATACTAGGCTCATAAAACAAAACACATGTGCTCTCTGTTTTGTTTTTTGAATTTTCTGGAGATACTTGTATAAAATTGGCGTTATTTCTTCTTTAAATATCTGGAAGAATTTACCAGTGAAGTCAATTGGCCTGGAGATTTCTTGGTGGGAATTTTGTTAATTACAGTTTCAATTTACCTAATATAGAACTATTTAGATTTTAGAAATTTTCTTCTTGTTTCCATTTGGGTAAGTTGTGTTTTTCTACGAAAATTCTCATTTCACCTATATGTTAAAATTTATTAAAATAAAATCGTTCACAGTATCTTCTCATTATTTGATTTAAATATCTGTTGGACCTGTAGTAATTTCTTCTGCATTCCTGATATTGGTATTATGTGTCTTCTCTCTCTTAATCATTCTTACTAAGGGTTTAGTTTTTCAAAGAACTGACTTTGAGCTTTGTAATTTTTTTTCTATTGTACATTTGTTCTATGTGTGACTAATGTCTGCTATCAGGATTATTATTATCCCCTTTCTTCTTTCTTTGGGTATAACTTGATATTCTTTTTAACTTCCTGCTATGGGTACAATCAAGAAAATCAATAGATGATTAATTTTCAGCATATTTTCTTTTCTGATATATGAACTTATTCTTTTAAGCATGCTTTTAATTGACATTTTAGTGTGCCATATTTTCATTTTCATTTTCATTAAAATTATTTAAAATTTTCATTGTGATTGAATCTCTGTTCATGGATTATTTAGACATATACTGTTTAATTTCCAAACATTTAGTGGTTTTCCAGTAATGTTTATTATTGATTTCTAGTCTTATTTCACTGTATAATTTTAATACCTGGAATTTTGTTAAGATTTGATTTATGCCCCAGTATATGGTCAATTTTGCTAAATATTCTATGTACTCCTAAAACTTATGTGAATTCTGAAGTTGCTTGTACAGTTGGTAAACGTTTCTCAGATTTTACATATGTTAATTACTTTTTTTTGTTTGCTTGATCCATCAGTTATGGAGAACATGTTAAAATCAGCCAATATGGTTGTGAATTTATCTAGTTTTTCTGCATTTTTTGCTTTATATGTTTTGATGCTATATTATTGGATGCATACAAATTGAGAAGTATTAAATCTTTCTGGCTGACTGATATTTTGTCATTATAAAATGCCCCTCATTTTCTCAAAGAATGCCTCTTGCCTCAAAGTCTATTTTGTCTTATATAATTATGCCATGTTCCTTTTTATTAGTGTCTGTAGTTTCAGTTCTTTTGTGTCCTTGTACACAAGGTGTTTATTTGTTTTATTTATTCAGTTTGAGATGTTTTGTTTTTTAATTGATTTAGTTAATTTACATTTCATATAAGTGTTGATATATTTAGGGTTTTAGCTACTATCTATTACTTGTCATACCTGTTCTACATTATTTTATATGCCTTTCTTTCAACTTTTTGAACTAATAAAGCATTTTAAAATTATTTTCCAGTTCCTTCTCCCTTATCTTGGTAGTTACATCTTTTATTTTCCTTTAATGGTTACACAGTGATTACAACAAACATCCTTGATATGTTAGTGTCTAAAACAAATCAGTACTTGAATCACTTCCCAGGTAATGCTAGAACTTTACCAATTTCAATTCCATTACTTCACTTGTTTTATGTATCTGTTCTTCATGCATTTTAAATCATTATTATTCTGTGTAGTCAATATTCATTTAGATTTACCTACATATTTACATTTCCCATTTATCTTTATTTCTTCTTACATTTCCATATTTCCTCCTCTTTAGGAAATGCTTTAGCACTTCTTTTAGTGTTGCCTAAAGGCAACAAATTGTTTCAGTTTTGGTTTTCCTGAAAAAGTCTCTATTTTTCCTTCATTTTTGAAGAATGTTTTCCCTGGATAGAATTCTAAGCTGGCAGTTATATTCAGAAAATCTATTCATCAGTATTTATCTGGAACTTAAAATTTATCCAAAACTTGCTTTGATCAAGTAATTCTACTTTTAGGAAATCAATTAGTTAAAATGAAAATAAAGCAGGAGCTACAAAGAAATGAATTGCATCATCACTTTAAAAAGTGAAAAACTAAACTACATAAAATCCAACATTAAAAGGTTATGGTTAAGTAAATTATGGCAAATCCATACAGTGCAATATTGTGGAAACATTCAAATGATGCTTATGAAGAATTTTTAGTGAGGAAAAACATGTATATTATTACTGTATATGGAGAAAACAAGATACAAATTTTGATATATTATGTGATTTTAGCTAAATAACAGAACTATGTGCATAGAAAAAGCCTAAGTGGAAATGCATAATTCAGTTAACTTCTTTATCTACAGGTATATAGGTTATGGGTGGTTGGTTTTCTGTGATTGAAATAAATGATTTTCATATGTGACTCACTCTTCTTTTTCCATTTAAAATTATTAATAGAATGAATGATAAAATTTATAGCTCAGTTAAAGGACATTTAATTCCTTTAGGTTGCCATAATTGTCTTCCATGCACAGAATTTCCCCTGAAAGGAAATCATGGAAATATACAAAAAAGACCCATCTACATTGTCATAAATTGTTCTGTCTCATATCTCTGAGAAAAACCTACCTCACACAAGTTGCCATAAACACCTGATTCCTAAGCTAAATCTTGGTGTTGAAAATTGCATCCCACACACATTTCATCTGGAGTTAAAAGAACAGTACCCGCCTTCCTTCATATACACTACCAGTCACTTCCTAAACCACATTAGGGGTGGTAATAATGCTTCCCCAACAGGAATTAATTTTATGCTAATCGTATATGTCAGTGACTCTCACAGCTGCTTCACAGAAGCAAGGGTTTTGCAAATTAGCTGCTTTCTTATTTGGGAAGGTGTGGGATGGGCCAGAAGCAAAGGCATGGTTGGAACTCACATAATGTTTTTAGACTCATTAATGAGCCTAGCAGTCTCATTTTATCATTTCATCAGAAGATGGTTTGGGGCAGAAGCAGTCCTGAGGTCGTCAGTTCTGACTCAGCTGATTAACACTGGGCTTGTAAGATAATTGGAAAGGTCAAAAAACAGTGTCTAGTCTTTCTCCTAAAGCTAAAATTATTGTCAGAAAAATTTCCATGAGACACTCCAGCCCTTGTGGGAAGGAACTTAGGAATTAGGCAGATCTGAACTTGAATCCTTGGTGCCAGCTCTCTTGCTGCATGGCCTGGGGCAAAGGGCTTATCTTTGTAAATCTAAGTTTCCTTCTCTGTAATAATGGAAATACAAATGCCTCTCCCATAGAAAGGAACAAGACAAGATACATGAAACATAATGTCCAACACACAGAGGGGGCACAGTAAATTTTCATTTACTCAAATCTTCCTTCATCTCTTACTGGACAACTTTGCCTATTTGGGAGGACCAAGATTCAAAGGTCTAAATTGATGGGACACTTTTCACCCCAGGTAGTGCTGGTTAGACTGCTTTTAGCTTATAAGCGGAATGTGGTATAGACACAGGGGTCAGGTGTGGGTGGGAACGGTAGCGGAAATAAGGCAGACTCAGTGAATATTTAGGATTCAGGTAAAGGACAAAAACCTGAAAAGAAGTCCAATGAAGAGATGGTAAGACTTAGTTTTATTCTTTCAAGCAACCAATATTTATTGAGCACTTACTACAATATGGGCAGAATTTGATGCAGAGGATACACTGGGGAACAAGATAAGCTCCTTCTTTTTCTTCAGAAAGTTTACACTCTACTGGGGACAACAGGTGTGGAGACAGGACCGTAAGGGTTGTGGTGCAGGAAGATCCAGGATGACACGGCCTGGCCCCCCATGCTCCCCACCCTAGGACAGCCCTGGGTCAGCCGGCCTTCTTTCCACCAGCAGTGATTCTGCTCACAGGGTACAGAGCCACCTGGGAACAGGGGAGTGACTGGCTGGGCTGGGAGGCATCAGAATGTCATTAAACAAGCCAACACTCTATATATGTTATTCTGTCTTGACCCCAGTCTTTAGGGAAGGTTGCTCCCTTCTCCCAAGACCCAGGCAATCATCACAGACGTGCACAGCTGTAACGAATCACCCCACACTTACTAGTCACTGGAGAGTCGCTGAGATCAGCAGCTCCTTTGGGGGAAGACCCCTTCCCTAGAGAAGGCTGGCTTCTTTTTCTGAGTGCATATTCTCTTGCCTCCCCCATCCTCCCTGTGGAACTCTAACGTGGCCATGCCCAGGTGGACCATTACCTGAGTGCCCCCTGACTGGTCAGGATCAACGAAGGGTGTGGGATGTACAAAGGATGAAACAGTGACTTCTTTCTGGGATGGCAGGTCACTCAGAGCAGGGAGAAATGATTTAGCCTGGGTTTTGAAGACCTTGCTAGTTTGAGAGGGGAAAGGTGGCTAATCCTCCTCATGCCTTCTTTCATTCACTCGACAAATACTTGATGAGTGCCTACTACATGCCAGTCACCGTTCTAGATGCTGGAGATACACTGGTGAGTCAAAACAGACCCAGTCCCCACATGCTTTGAGTGTACAGACTAGTGAGGAAGGAAGACCTTAAATAAAGCAAACTAGAAATTCAATGTGGCAAACATGACTGGTCCTATGTGGCACCCAAGATACTACAAGAGGGCAATTTTACCTGGTCATATTAGGCATCCTAAGGAAGTGATCTAAAGGATGAGTAGGAGCCAAGCAAATGAAGAGGGAAGGAAGGCAGCAGGAACAGTTATGTACAAATGTCCTTTGCAGAAGGAAGCAAGGCATTTCAGGGGCAGAAAGAACCCAGTGCAACAGCAATGGAGAGAAAGACAGAAGAGAGAAAAAGCGGTGCCAGTAGGTAAGCTGCAAAGGTGAAGTTACTGATGGTGGTAAACTTAGGGATTTTTATGTCAGGCTAAACTCAACTTCAGAACTCACTGGTTTTGTAAATGCTGATTATCGTGTCTCATATTCTTTTCCTATTTATTTATTTATTTATTTACTTCCAGCTGTGTTGGGTCCTCGTTTCTGTGCGAGGCCTTTCTCTAGTTGCAGCAAGCGGGGGCCACTCTTCTTCGTGGTGCGCGGGCCTCTCACTATCGCGGCCTCTCTTGTTGCGGAGCACAGACTCCAGACACGCAGGCTCAGTAGTTGTGGCTCACGGGCCCAGTTGCTCCACGGCATGTGGGATCTTCCCAGACCAGGGCTCAAACCCGTGTCCCCTGCATTGGCAGGCCGATTCTCAGCCACTGCACCACCAGGGAAGCCCCTTTTCCAATTTTTAATAAAGCTTTTTATTTTGAGGTAAATGTAGATTCACATATGCTTATAAGAAATAATAAAAAGAAACTCTGTGTACCATTTATTCAGGTTCTCCCAATGGTCATATTTTGTAAAACCCTAGTCCAATATCACAAGATTGACATGGATACAGTCAAGACAAGGAACAGATCCAACTCCACAAGCATCCCTCATGTTGCCCTTTTATATCCACACTTACTTCTCTCCAGCCCCCAACTACTCCTTAACTCACTAATCTATTCTCAGTTTCTATAATTTTGTTATTTAAGAATGCAATATGAATGGAACCCTATAGTATGTAAACTTTTGTTCATTTTATCCCTGTTGCTCAGATTATATAATTTCTATTGTCCTATTTTACAGTTCACTTATGCCTTTGTCCCCTTGATTCTGCTGTTGAATCCATCCATTGAGATTTTTGTTTCAATTGTATTTTCAGCCTTATAATATCCATTTGGTTTTTCTCTATACCTTCTATTTCTTTGCTGAAACTTTCTATTTCTTTGGTGAGGCTTTCTATTTTTTTTTCATCTGTTTCAAGCATGTTCATAATTGCTCATTGAAATCATGACCCCTTAAAAATCTTTGTCAAATAATTCTAACATCTCTGTTATCCCGGTGTTGGCATCTATGGATTGCTTTTTTTTTCATTCAATTTGAGATATTTCTGGTTCTTGGTATGACAAGTGATTTTCCATTGAAGCCTGAGCATTTGGTATTATGTTCTGAGACTCGGGGTATTATTGAAACCTCCACCACTCTGGCAAGAGCAGGATTGGTGCCACCTTGTTACTGACGAATGAGAGTACAAATTCAGGCTCTCCACTTGGCCTCCATTTGACACAGAAAGTGGGGAGGGCCCATCACTACTGCTGAGTGAGGAGTGGGAGTTCTAGCCCACCACATGGTCTCCACCGACACTGTGCTGGGGCAGGAGATCATTACTAGAGGGGATGAAAGTCCTGGCTCTCTGCTTGGCCTCTTCTATCACCTGTTTGGCTGAGGACTGGTGGGGCACCTCTTTACAGCCTTGTGAGGTTGAAAGGCTAAGCTTACCATGCAGCCTTTGCTGGTGTGATTAAGAGTAGAGCTGTCATATTCCTATGGCATTGGGTGTACTAAAATGAATATTGTCTGAAAGTTTTCTGTCTTGCTAGGCTGCCTATTTCCTGGTCCTCCGGCTAGAGAGAGTAGGCTTTTCTGGAAGCTGTTTTTGTCCATGTTCATAGGCATTTCCAAGTTATTGGCTTCTTCAGCTCCAAGTATGGGATGCATGAGGCAAAAAGAAAACCCAGGGAGCTCACCACTGCCTCTTTCCTTGGGTCTCAAAGTCCTTAGCCGGTGTGTTTTCTCCACCTTTCAGAGAGTTATTGTGTGTTTGTTTTATATATAAAGTCCAAAGTACTTGGTCTACTTTGTGAGCTTTGGGTGTTACTGGGAGGGTCTTGGGTTGGAAAAATATGGAGAAAAAAAAAAGGAATCAACTGTTTCTCTCTCTGGAACAAGAGAAAATGAGCTTCAGCTTGCCCTGTGTCTCCTTACCAATCAGGGTCTGGCAGCTGGCAATCACTCAGAGGTCATGGCAGGGGCAAAAGCACAAAATCAGAGAGGCCTTCCTGGCCCAGCCCAGAGATTAATTATGTTATTCAATTTCTGTTCCTTCTGCTGTGGTCAGAGTTTTCAATATTCTAGTGAAACCCTCTTGGCTAATATTTAGGCTAACCACAAGCAGAAGATGTGGGAAACATTGCAGGGGTGTATTTCTCAATAGCCCTTCCTAAAATTACCATGACATTTAGTTGGAACGTGCATGTAAAGTCGTTTCTGCATTGGCAATGCCAAAACTTTTGATGATGCAAAGCTGCCATCTCCCAAAGTAGAGGTATCTCAGGCCAAAGTTGGGATGCAATGATCAATCAGTTGTTCCTTTTTTACAGACTCAGAGAATCATGGAGCTGAGAGCATCAGGCGGGAATCTTTTAACTTCTAGTCTAGGGTTGAGAGAAAAGCGGGGGCACTTTCCCTTATGCTGTGAGTCATGACGCTCCACACTTAAGTGAAGGTGAGTGAGGTTATGGTGAAGCAATCACGGTGAGGCGTTCACTTCCTCTTGCCTTTCCCGTCCCTCTCCTGGTCTTGCAGAAAACCAGCCTGTGCTCACAGGTCCCAGGGAGGAAGTGGACAGGGAGCAAAGGCAGAACCTTCCTACGTGGCCTCCTGGCATTTGTTCCCCAAGGGAGCCTGGGGAGAGATTCAGAAATAGCAGCATCTTGACCAGAAACATAAAAAAAGCATAAAAGGAGAATTTCCTCAGAGCTGGTGTGGGGCATGAGGGGACAGCATAGGGGGGCTGGGAGAGCAGAGTTCCTTTTGTTCCCTAAACAGCATTGGCAAGAGGAAGAGTGACTGAGGGTTCAGCCGGGCACACAGGGCCCAGGCACCTTGGAAAGGTTCCAGCGTTCCAAAGACGGCGTGGAATGGCAGAGGCTCTGAGCCACAAGGCACTCTGCAGACCCGGGAGGTGGAAAGCTCCAAGTTATCCATGGGTTTCAAGGTCTTGGTGTAACTTGGAAAGGGAGTTCCCTGAAAGGGATGCTTGGATGAGGGATTAGCATAGAAACTGCTATTGTAGGAAATGCAGTGGTATTTGTTGCTCCTTCGCTGGATTTGTGGCCTGTGGTTCAATGGGGACCACCCACTGGGGACCTTGTGGTGACTCCCACTGAGCCTGACAGCATCCTGTGATAAAGTCACACTGCTAAGAGGCAGAAGAGTAGGCTCTGAAGTCAAGTGGGACTCCAACCCACACCTTTTTCTTCACCACAATATATGACCCTTATTTTCTGCCAGGTGAATCTTTAATCAAACACCTCTTGGAGAGCTCCACAGAAGCAGAGATATGTTCGCAGAGGATGTGAGCAAAGGAACTCCTCAGGTTTCTACCTTTCCTCCTTCAAGAGACTGCTGCTTCTCTCGAGCCCCTGGCTCCTTTGTCTTGGAAGACAAGGCGGCCAGTGTCTCTCTAACAGTCAGCTCATCGCCTCTGCTCATTTCAACTCAGACACATTTGCATGTGAAAATTACCTTCCTCAGCTCCCAAATCAATGCTCACATGTGCAAGGAGAGAAACCTCTCTCTTTGAAGCTGCAGAAGACACTGCTATAAAAAATAATTATTACTTCCATTCTGATGCTCACCCCGTGACCTCACACATCAGGGTTTGTCCACAAGAAACCACACATGCATCTTATTTTGAGCCCGGGCCCAAAGCGAGAAGTGGGTACTGCTTACCTCTGACTTTTAGTCTGAGAAAACCTATCTCCTGCAACTTAATTTCTCATGTTTTCCTGTTTCATGTCACTTTCTGATATCAGCGGTAATGTGATTTCATAGTTTACAAAACCAGTTTTCAGATACTGGGATTCCTCTCTTTCTTTGTAGATTGAAATAAGAAGATAGCAGAGAGGATGCAGGAATAAATTTGCCAACATTAACGACAAGAGTGGTCTGTTGATATATGCAGGTGCAGAAGGCTCCTTCCTCAGGACCCAGAACGTTCTCTCAAGAGAAGCCCTTCTGGACCCCAAAGGCTCCTCCGAGGTTTCACCCCTCTGCTTCCCCCACAGTAGGACCTTGGGCCCCATGCTTTGCCTGAAAGTTTGTTTTCCTCCGGGATGATTAGTCAACCATTGGCAGCTTCCTTTCCAAGGGCTGCTTCTCAGACCCCAGCTCTGGTGACCCACAAATCGCTCAGAAAGCTGGGGCTGATCCCATCGCACCCCCTGCCTATGACTGTGATGGTGATGATGAACCGTGTTAAACCGGGCCTCGCTTCAGAGTTTACAAAAATGGCTTTCAACTCCATCCACATACATTCTCAGACTTAATTCTAACAAGCACACTGGGGAGATACAGCTATCCAAGCTTGAAATGTGGGACACCAAGGATCAAAGAGTAATTTTTTCAAGTCTCACAGCCAATAAGGTGTGAAGACACACTTGGCAAACTCCCCCAGGAAGACGTGACCTGGGGGAGCAAGGAGTGTGCAAGCACTCATGCCACCGCCCACAGCTTCCTAGACAGGCCCAGTGGGCACCAGAGGACCCCCCTCCATCTCCATTTCTGGCCGAGTCTCTGAAAAGCACTTTACCAAAACAAGAGTATGAGCACCTCTAGACATGAAGGCAGCACCAAGGCTAAACAAAAGGTAGTCTGTTTATCACATCACATATGGATTCATCTTTTATCTTTTGTTTCTTTTTACCTTTTAGAGCAGGGGTCCCCCACCCCCGGGCCGTGGACCAGTACCAGTCGCGGCCTGTTAGGAACAGGGCCGCCAAGCAGGAAGCGAGCAGCCTGTGAGCGAAGCTTCATCTGCCGCTCCCCATCACTCCCCATCTTATTTTGAGCCCGGGTTCCCATTAGCACCTGAACCATCCCTCGCCCTCCCCCCACCATCCGTGGAAAACCTGTCTTTCATGAAAATGGTCCCCGGTGCCAAAAAGGTTGGGGACCACTCTTTTAGAGCACTCCTTAGTACCTTCAGTACAAAAAACATTTATTTCTTATCTGCTAGGCTGTGTGTTATGCACTCTGCTAGTCTCATTTGTTCCTGTCTTCAAGAAACTCTAATTTCTTTTTCTTTTGAACTGAAGTACAGCTGATTTACAACATTGTGTTAATTTCTGCTGTACAGCAAAGTGATTCAGTTATACATATATATACATTCTTTTTTTATATTCTTTTCCATTATGGTTCATCTTTAACTCCTTCTTTGACCCACAAAGGGAAGGCTGGCAGTCACGGCCCAGAATGTCCTAGTCTCAGGCCAGGCTCTTGGCATCCCTCAGCCACCAAGAGGAATTCAGAAAGAATCAGGCTCCGCAAGGTAGGTGACTCTGAGGCAAAACAATAGCAACTGCACAGACCAAAGCCCTGTGAGCTCAAGGGATTTGGGAAATTCGGAACCACACAGAATGCGAGTGATGCTGTAGGCTCCCCTAAGATCACTTTCACAGGTGGACCTGGGATAAATGACTTCATCTTCTGCTGGGGAAATATGCTCAAGAGGAGGAAACCCATCACCAGCCAACTGCAGGGCCTTCAGAAGCCACTTACCTCCTTGTGTACCTGGGTGCACTCAACCAAGCAGCAACCCCAAGAGGTGCTCCACATCCAAAAGGCTGCAGAGTTCAGTACATTTGAGATGCACTCCCAGCTCCAACCTCCTCCTGAAGATTCGCAGTGCATAATAAAGGCTCTGAGAAGTTACAAAGTAAGTAAATCCACTGTTTTGGCAAATTTCTTTTGACTTGAGCGTCTCCTCACCTATTTTGCAGAAGATGGAGAGAAAATTTATTGAGAGTGAGACATATTTTCATGGACATAAAAGGGACAAACAAAAGAGAGTTATGGCCCCCCATCCTAGGCCTTTGTGTTGGAGGCTTAGGACTTTCCTTCTGCTGAAGGTCAAGTTCAATTTCTTTTGCATTAAAAAAATTAATTGATCCAAGAAGTGGAAGGGTCTCTGGGGTTCGGAGGAGTTAGCCTTGGGGAAAAGAGATTTTCCAAAGAGAAACAGTCAGTAGTTTGGAGTTTCTGTCCTGAGGAGGGTCAGGCCCCCACTGAGGGGACAGTGGATATACAGGGATGGGCCCTGTGCTTCTCCAGCTAAACTTCATGCAAGAGTCAAATGGCTGGAAACAGGCCCCCCCCCCCCACCTCCCACCACAGGGAGCCATGCTGGCTTAGCACCTGAGCACAGCAGCG
This sequence comes from Eschrichtius robustus, assembly GCF_028021215.1. NCBI lineage: Eukaryota > Metazoa > Chordata > Mammalia > Artiodactyla > Eschrichtiidae > Eschrichtius > Eschrichtius robustus. The sequence continues at coordinate 151,599,510 of NC_090824.1, read as the reverse complement.
GTATGCACCAACCTTCGAGAGCCTTCGCCAAGTGTTCCGATATGTGTGGGCCCCCTGAAAACTTCACCTGGAGTGTGGGAAGGAGGAGGCTGCCCCTAACATAAGTATGTTTAAATTTCTTCTCTCACAGGTGTAAGGAGTTTCAGAGTCACATATAGTTAGATCTGGGCAATGAGAGTAGCAAGACCTTCTTACACCTGAGTCTCACAGTGATGGCAAATTTGAGCTGCACTCCACGAGTAACACCTACCACAACTTTCTGGAACTCGTTTGATGCAGAGTACTGATTAGGAAATGCTTGTGTGGGTAGACTTTGTACTTTGCCTAAGTTCTTTACCTCCTTTCCTTCCCATTATAAATAGGTGGATGAAAGGTGTTGTTTTAGTGACAAAATAAATATGACGTCAAATAGAGCTGACTGTCAGCATTCTGGCAAACATCTGGAAGAAACATGAAAACTTCACTTGGTTTCTTTCCCCTCACACAGCTGGAATTTTCTCTAATTAATTTCCTCACTTGCTGGACCTGAAGTAAAAAATTTAAATCCACTCATCCCAGTTTTATGATGGTAAATTACCCCACGAATTGAGTTTTAGAAAATAATCTTAAAATTGTTAAATGTCCTGAAAAAATGTGGATGATATATTGATAAGCAAAAGGTATGTCACCAAACAGAATGCGCCACAGACCCAGTCACGGCTCATGATCTGTGGTAGTCACATTCTCTAAACAGGCCATGAACACTGAATTAGGAAATCTTGAACCATTGCTCAAGAGAAAGTAAAAGATTAGATTCCTATGAACTTTTAGTCACAACAGTTCCGTCAACCGATCAATATACAAACTTGTTTTATCTGTGTTTCTGTTTAAAGACACCCCATATATGTAGTTGACTCATTAACATTGAACTCATGACCAGTGGCTCCATAGCTGCCTGAATGAAGCTCATCCAACACACATACGTTCTCCGTAAGGCACATCACAGTCTTCTTGCACCCAGTATCACTAACCAGCCCTTCAGCACTATACTTGGGTGCTGTATAAAAAGCACAAAAATATGACTAAATAGACCTCAAAAGGAGCTTATTTACAGAGTGAGAACTGAAACAGGAAGACAGAGCATCACCTTGTTGAACCTTAGCTGGGAACGTGTGCATCTCAATTTTTTGCCCCACTGTGCATGTCCATGAGTGACCTTGACAATGCGGCAAGTACTGATTTGGGTTACAAATAAATTTTAGCGAGTAGGTGAATCCACAAATATGGAATTCGCAAATAATGAGAATCAACAGTATTACTTTTATAATCATTAAAAACTCTCAACATGAGGCAAGAAGGATAATAATTGTCATGTATCTAGCATATCCTGAGCATTCAACGTGTTCTGGGCAGCATGACCAAAACTTCTCTCCCTGAATTAGGCACTATTTCTCCATTTCCCTGACTGCAGATAGTGAAAATAATTGGGTTTTCCCTTATGATTCTACTCCTCTCTATAGAGCCTGTAAGTGTTACTAGAAAAAAAAAAGTGCTCTATCTCCTTTCACTGTAAATTTCTGAGCATAAGGGGACCCCCTGTTTTCCCAGTGTGATTTTAATTTAGCATTCTTATCTAATGCAAAGAAAGTTGTAATATTTCAGATTACATAGTCAAATAACTTAGTTGTACATAGGTAATGTAAATCTTACATATCACAGAATAAGGTAGTGTTATTTTTTAATTGATTGCTCTTTTTTTGCTTTCTAACTCTCACATAACTTTATACAAACTGCCCACATGCTTCAAAATCCATTTCTCCAGCATCCCTAGAACCTGCTTTTGAGTCATCACACACCATTTTCCAGAGATAACTTCCCTTCTGAGTTAAGATAATGAACATTTCTAAATCTGTAAATGATATGATCCCTGCAATTTTTACTGCAAGCTATAAGTATCCAGTGGCACAACATCAGGAAGTGTTTTCCCGCAGTCCTCCTGTAGTGATCTGACAAAATATTTCTTTTTAAAGGATCTTTCAAAAGCTAATTTACAATTAACGAAACTTGGAAGAGTGAGGTTTTTTCCCTAAGGATAATTACTACTCCTGTACTAATAGTCTTCCCCTCTCCTGCTCTTTCTTTTGCTAATTTTTTCTGGTGACTTCTACAGACGTTCCTAAACTAGAATTGACTGTGATCAGTTAAAGCTACTGTGTCTTCCCTACATCATACTTACTGTTCAGAATACAGTAATTAAGAGGCTGCCCTGTAATATAAGAGAATTTGTAAGGATTTCAGTAGAGGGCAATTCCCTCCTTTTAGAAAGATGATATGGGGGAGGAGGGAGGGATCTTCACCTTACATTTGGGCATATATTGTAATTTTATTCCAAAGAACTTTGGCAAAGCCTCTCCATGGGCCATAGTCCCATTCTAGAAAACTCTGACCTTCTATTTCCTAAAGCATGATGAGCCATGCCTTTGCCTGTATTTGGTGCTGAGGAAAAGCTAGCAGGGAATTTGTCACTGGCTATTTGGCACATGTGAGGGGCACGTGGCCCACCCTGTCACCTGGCAAGACATGCTGATTTATGAGACATGCTGACCATGCTCAAAGCACTTGGAAACTTTCAGAGTCTGAGACCCATTTAGAACAAAATGTGGTGCAGCCAGGGGAGGCAAATAATTTGTGTGACAGGATTTAAGGAAAAACAATTTGCAATGGAGTTAGAGAGGCTGATTTTCCATAAACTGGCTCTGAAGGCAGTTACTAATGATGATGGTCTTGTCTATACGCTGAAGTTCTCTGTCTGGTTTACCACTCTTGGAAAGAGGCCCACCTGGCTCCCCCTCCTGGCCAAATCCTCCACACGATGCCAGAGCCCATTCTGCTCCCAACATGAGGCTCTCCTCACACCCACTGGTCAAGGAAACCTTTCCTCCCTGACGTCTGTCCCTGGGGTCTGCCCTGAACTGCAGTCCACACTCACCACTTCCAACTGCTCATGGAGGGCAGGCCTTGCTTGCTTGTGCCTCTTTCCAGTGACCTTCTCAGTGCCTGTGGCTTCCCTGAAGCCAAGCCAAGAGTTCTCAAACTTTTGCAGTAAAAGCCCACACCATGGATGTTGCCCCCTGCACCAAACATTCCAAAGTGTGGAAATGCAAGCATCATGGACTGGCTGGATACCATTTTGCTCTCAATCCAGTTTTCCCCAATTAAGGGAAGCACAGCCCTAAGAATCAATCACTCCATGTATGATCTTTAATCTCCTCAAAAGTTCAGACAGTAAGTCATCCATGTTTACCATGGTTTACCTACTCTATTATTAACACATTACTTGTGACGCATGCTCAGTAGACGGAGATAGATCAGAGTGCCAAGACCAAGATGACTCTACATTTCTTTAGGGATTTTTTCTGATCACTTTACTCTGTCACTTCACACACTTTAGCTGAGATTTTTTTAATGAACATTTTCTTCAAGAAAAAAAGAAACCCACTATAAATGAAGTCACCAGAAAAACAACTAAGAATGTATTTTTTCAATTCATAATGCAAAGCACTAATTTCCTTAATCTGCAAAGAACTCTAAATCAATAAGGGAAAAGATAAAAACCCAATATAGGGCTTCCCTGGTGGAGCAGTGGTTGAGAGTCTGCCTGCCAATGCAGGGGACACGGGTTCGAGCCCTGGTCTGGGAAGATCCCACATGCCGCGGAGCAACTGGGCCCGTGAGCCACAACTACTGAGCCTGCACGTCTGGAGCTTGTGCTCCGCAGCAAGAGAGGCCGCGACAGTGAGAGGCCCGCGCACCGCAATGAAGAGTGGCCCCCGCTCACCGCAACCAGAGAAAGCCCTCGCACAGAAACGAAGACCCAACACAGCCAAAAATAAATAAATAAATAAATTTAAAATGCATTAAAAAAAAAAAAATCCAGTATAAATTGGGCAAAAGATGTAAATAAACATCTCACAAGCAAGGAACTACAATGGACATTGATATCTCATTAATAATAAGAGAAATGTAATTAAAACTAAAAACACATCTGCTGTCACCTGTTATTTGGCAAAAATAAAAATATTTAAGACATACATTGACAAGGATGTGGAGAAACAGGTATTCTCATGTACTGCTGCTGGGAGTTTACATTGGTTCAACCTCTATGTTGGAAATGAAATAACTTCCAACATTAAAAATGCATATGCCCTGTAATTCAGTCATTCCAATGACAGTTATTACTGTACAAAGATATCCATTGCTGCATTGTTTGTAATAACAAAAGATTAGAAACCAACAGGGGGCAAATTAAACAAGTCATGGTACATACACACCATGGAAAACTAACCAGCCATTAAAAAGAATGAGATGCATTCTGTACACAGTGATATGGCAAGACTGATAAGATGAACTGACAAATGAAAAGAACAAGAGAGAACAGTGTGGCTCTTATACTGTCATATATTGATGCAAAAAAAACTATATTTGTACATTTTTGTAATTGTATAAAATGTTTCCCTCTTCTTCTCCCTCCTTCCAGAAAACAAAACAAAACAAAAAACTAGTAAGAGTGATTTTTTCTGGAAGAAGAATTGGATTGCTAGGATTCATGGGAAGGAGACTTCTTTTACACTGTGTATTTTCTCAAATCTTTTGAACTATGGACATGTAGTACTGATTATAAACAATGAAAATAAAATAATCTAAAAAATATATCCAACAAGACACAGACTATGAGGAAATATTTATAAAACACGTATCTGATAAAGGATTCCCATCCAAAATATATAAAGATGTCTCAAAACTCAATAGGAAAATAAACAAAAACAATTTTTAAATGACCGAAAAAAATATTTTATGTAAACAGACATGCCAAAGAAGAGATATATGGCGAAAAAAATATCAAAAGATCCTCAACATCATAAGGGAAATGCAAAGTAAGACCACAGTAAGATGCCTTTACACACTTATTAGAATGAACTTTTTTTACATGACAATACCTAGAGCTGGTAAGTACATGGAGTAACTGAAACTCTCTTGAACAATACCTAACGCTGATAAGGATACAAAATGGTACACCTGCTTTGGACAACATGTTTTCCTTCTAAAGTAAATCTATGCCTATCACATGACCTAGCAATCTCACTTCTAGGTATTTACTCTAGAGAAATGAAAACACATCCACACAAAGACCTGTATGTTCATGTTCATAGAAGCTTGGTTGGAAATTGCCAAAATCAGAAATGATCCTCAACGGGTGAATGGATAAACAAACTGTGGTATATCCATACAATAAAATACTACTCAAAAATAAATAAATAAGAAAGAAAGAAAGAAAGAAAAAACTCATGGTACTGAAACAACATAGATGAATTTCAAGAGCATTATGCTAAGTAAAAGCCGCCAGTTACCAAAGGTTACACACTGTATGATGCCATTTATACAACATTCTGAAAAAGGCAAAATAGGTCAGTGGTTACCAGGGACCAGGGAAGGAAGAAAGGAACTGACTACAGAGGGAGTCCTTTTGGGAGTAATGTGATTATTACACAACTGTGTACATTTGTCAGGATGCATAGAACTGAACACCAAAAAAGAGTGAATTTTACTGTGTGTAAATTACTACTCAATAAACGTGATATCTCAGGTTTGCTGTGGGCAGCATGGCTGGCTATCTAAACTATTTTCTGAAGAGGATGGAAAGTGTCATGAAAAACTCAGGCACCTCTGCCTGACTCCCTGGGAACGTGCCTAACCAACTCCCTTCAGAGATGCTAAAGTCTCTACAAATTCAGTCAGGACCCTTGTTCAACCATGTGGTCCACGGGGGAAAGCATTTAATATCATTATCCACCCCAAACGCTGAGTGACAATATTATCTTTCCCCATTGGGCAGGGAGATTTCAAGTTTGAATGTGATCTTAATTAGATGCTCCTCTTTGCAGCACAGTTATGAAGACAGTTGCACTGAGGTCAGAAGGAGATGGGAGAATTTGATTAAAGCCAGTCACTGGGAAAATAACATGAGTATAGATATAGACCCTAAGAAGGATATGACAGGTACACTTTCTATAACTTTGTCTATTGCATTGACAATTATGCTCTCACTGGGCATTCTATTTTGACTTTCCAGTATATTCATAATATATTACAAAAAATCATTTTAAACAATTCATTTGAATGATGTTCAGTTTTAAAATATGAGCTTGAAAAAACACACACACCTACTCAAATGCCCTGCTAAGATGCTGTGTCTTCAATAATCTTGAATTACCTGCACCTCCTGGCTATTGGTTTCACTACTCTGACAGCTGAAATAACATGTTCATGGCTTGCGTGAGTCTTGGATGTTTGGGGTTAGGAAAAGAATGGGCAGGTTATGCATGTATTTTCTAAATTAACTCGAGCTCTGCGTTTGTCTGCAACGCTACAAGGTTCAATCGCATGGATGGTACCTGGGGCGGTGGCGGGGTGTGGGGGAAGCAGGCACACTCGGAAGGTTCTACTTGACTGGGTGCCATTGTCATGAGAAGCCAGGTGTCACTCCTTGTAATGTAAAGGAATCAAATAATTTAATCTTTTAAGACAGATTTGATGAATCCATTCTACCTTGAAAGAGATAAATTGCTACATAAAGCAGCCACATAGCACAGGGACATCAGCTCAGTGCTTTGTGACCACCTAGAGGGGTGGGATAGGGAGGGTGGGAGGGAGACGCAAGAGGGAGGAGATATGGAGATATATGTATACGTATAGCTGATTCACTTTGTTATAAAGCAGAAACTAACACAACATTGTAAAGCAATTATACTCCAATAAAGATGTTAAAAAAAAAAAATTGGTACATAAAGGACAAAAAGTAATCCCTTGGATAAGAGTGTTTATATCTGCCTCATGACTGTGAAACCAAAGAGCAAATTTAACACTGATTATTAACATGTTAAAATTTAAAGCTGTGAGGGAAACAAAGAAAGAAAGGAAGAAAAGGGAAAAAAGAAGGAGAAGGAGAAGCAGCCGCCGCAGCGGCAACAGCAGTATTGGGCGGGGGTGGGGGTGGGGTGGGCGTGGTAAAAACCATGGTGTCATGACTATTTCAGAAACGCTTCTTCAGAACCTAGCAGTCTTCCTGGGAACTGCACAGGGAGGGCTGTGTCTGCCCAACTAGAAACACTGACACGCCAAGGGGCCTTATGGTTTATTCCCTCCTAAACCTGGGCCAACAGAACTCAACCCCCTGGATGATCCCGGTGACAGGAACTTCTTTATTCCACTTAGAAAAGACAAATTCCGATAAAACAAGGTACTTTGAGCTAGTGGGATTGGTGGATTGAATTTAGAGGATTGACTTTCCCAAATGCCACTAAAATGTCAGAAAAGGAATTTTTAAGGAGGTCAAGTGACAAGGACAAAGAGAAGGAGAGGAAGCAATGGTTGAGGAGAGAGGGCTATCGCCCTCTTGGAAGATGGAGGTTAATTGGAGGTGGCCAAGCTGGCCCAGCAGAGCCTTGGGACCTTGGAGAGAAGTTCAGGCACCCAAGTTGGGGAGCAGGAAGAGAGAGAAGTACAGCGGCTCTCCTCTCTGACCCTGAAATCAAGGGGCTGTGGACCCCAGTACCCCATCCAACCCCATCCAGCACCTGCTGCCCTCTGACTCCTGCAAAGCCTGAGAGATCATTCCAGAAAAACAAAAAAAAAGAAACCCAGGCTCAGGGAAATGGTCACAGCAGAGTGAGGCAGAGGACTGGAAACAGGGGTCAGGCGAAATTCTATATCTGAAGGGTTGGGAGACTTCCTTCCCACCCCTGCAGGTCACGGTGCCCCACCTACGCCATCGCACATGCGCAGCCAGGTAAGGGAAAAGACACAGAATTCCCTCCTCCAAAAGCTTTTCTCGGTATTTAACTTTTTTTCTGATTTGGTTAATATTTATGAAAAGTGTCATGTGTCAGGAGCGGGGTGCATTGAGGATGTAGCTGTTCAGAATACACAATACAGGGGACTTCCCTGGTGGCCCAGTGGGTAAGATTCTGCGCTCCCAATGCAGGCGGCCTGGGTTTGATCCCTGGTCGGGGAACTAGATCTTGTATGCATGCTGCAACTAAGAGTTCGCATGCCACAACTAAGAAGTCTGCATGCCGCAGCTAAAGATCACACATGCCACAACTAAGACCCAGTGCAGCCAAATAAATAAATATGCAATACAGATAGGATTGTATCAAAGTTATGAAGCATAGTTATGAAGCAAAGATATGAAGCATATCAGGGGTTGGTACCCCTGATTCCACCACCCAACTTCAGAAAATACCATGACCAATCTATGTGGAATCCCCACGTGTCCCCCTACCCCATGTCTTTGCCCCAGAAGGAGCCACTATTCCTAAGTCTGTGCTTAGCCTTCTCTTGCTCTTTTTAAAAATAATTTTGCCAATTGTGCATGTATTCCTGAACAATATACTTTTTGCCTTGTTTTGTAGTTAGCTTGATAAAAGTGATATATTACTGACTCTGAAGTTCTGAAAAATTCATTTTCACCATCATTACATGTTGGTGGGCAGCATTAGCTAGCTCATTTTCTTAACTGTGAAATATTCCACTGAATGGATGTACTCTACCTTTATTTATACACGTTGGATATGTAACCAAGCAGGACCCTATGGGGCCTTCCCAGGACAGGCCTTCCCTCATATCCTCTGCTCTAGCTCCTCTCTGAAGTACCTAGATAACAGTATTTGATGCACATTTCCTGAGTTGTTTTACAGATGTGACAACCCCCCACCAAATGGAAGTTGTTAACTATTGGGTTGGCCAAAAATTTCATCGGGTTTTTCCATAACAGCTTATGCAAAACTGAACGAACTTTTTTGCCAGCCCAATACTTGATGACCATGAGCACACAGCCCCCAGGCCTCCTGGAGTCTAAGGACTGACAATGTTAACCCCTGTGACACCACCCTGTTACCTCACCATCAGCCAATCAGAGAATTGTGCATGAGCGGATCACATACCCTGCAGCCCCCCTTCCTCACCTGGCTTTTTTCTTCTTTTTTTTTTTTTTAATGTTTCTGTAGTTTCTAATTGGAGTTTGCAATGATGCCAGCCACGCTGCATGACTTGTCATCAACACCCAGGTCCTAGGAACGAAACTGGGTCATTTGTAGAGACGTGGATGGACCTCACCTGGCTTTTAAAAATGCTTTGCTGAAACCCTTTGGGGAGCTCGGGGCCTTTTAGGGCATGAGCCACCCATCTCCTTGCATGGCCCTGCAATAAACCTTTCCCTGCCCCAAACTCCAACATTTTCGTGTGTTTGGCCTCATGTTCATTAGGCACATGAACTTGCGCTAACAGATGTACATTTCGTTTATTCTCATTTTGGCCACTACCTACTAAGATAACTGCTAAAAATGTTCTGGTACTTGCTTATTTAGAGCCCAAGACAGGGGTTTGTCCAAGCTATATAGACTATTGATGGGTCATAGTATTAACTTATGTACAAGTTTATAAGATATTGTTTTTCAAAGTATTTATATCAATTTACTCTTACATCAACTGTGTATGTGTTCCTGTTCTTTATATTTCAAACACTTGATCTTAACAGATTTCTCAATTTTTATAAGTCAATGGGCAAAAAAGTATTCCATGGTGGCCTTTTTATTTTCTTGACTATCCAGAAGATTGAATTTACCCTCATAGATTTATTGACTATTTATATTTCCATCTCTGTGAAATGCCTATTCATATCTTTTGTGAATTTTTTATTGGGTTGATTGCTTTTTGGATTTATAGTAGTCATTTGTATATGCTGAATACTAAGCATATTATCAGAGTGTGTGTTACAATGATATCTATGAGTTTTGGATTCATCTTTTCTTTTTACAGTGATTTCTAAAGAATACCTAAATTACCAAAGAAATCATCCATATTCAAGGACAGGAAGCCTCAATATCGTAAAAAATATCAATTCTACCCCAAGCAGTCTATAGATTTAGTTCACTTCCAGTCAAAATCCCAACTTTTTTTTTTTTTTTTTTTTTGAGGAACTTGATAGTGTAGGTTGCCATGAAGTTCACTTCTTATTTGAGGCAATGATTATTTTGTGCAAAAATAAGCATGGGTTGGAATCAGCAACCTTTTCCATACCTGCAATAGTCCAGAGGGCATGGGTTGGGGAGTCAGAGACACAGGTTTAAGTCCTGGTTCTGTGCTCACCAGCTTTACACTTGAGCAAATTACTTCACTGAGTGTCCATTTTCTTGTTTGTATTGGAGGTTGAATACCTAATTGGTATTCAGTTGAAGACAAGAATACCTAATCATTTCTTTGCTAAACAAGATAACACATAAAGCCCCACAGAGTCAGTGTCTAGCACACAGCAAGCACTCAGTAAATGCAGGCTGCCTTCCTCTCTTTTCCCTCACCTCCATCCCCAGAAGCACAGAGCTATAGGGACTTCCTGAGCTGGATGGCCCAGTCTCTGTTAAAAAAGAGAGGCCCCACCCACCCTTGGCTGGATGATTAAATGATGTTGCAGGGCCTGCCAAAAGTAGGAATGCCTTTCATCTTTGTGCAAGAACATAATTTAAATATATATTTTATCAAAAGAACTGGAAAATGCAAGCTACAAAGACACAGGGAGCAGCCCAAAGCCTTGACTGTTTCTTTATTCCCTTTGAACTTGATAAAAGCAATACATGCCCTACCTTGAGCCCAGAGGTAAAGCTAACAGGTGGCCGATGACATTGAAGCTTCAGGGCATCTCATTTGCACAGGTCCCTCTGAGGCCCTGGAAGGGATTCCGGTAGGGGTGTGTAACCATATGTTTTTGTCAAATTTTCAAAAGTGAGATATTTTCACTGCCAATCAGTTAAGGCTGGGTCTTTCTATTGTCATCTCATTTACATGCTTCCCATCATGTCAGGTGGTAGGGGAGTGACCATGAGTACTTTTGGGGCCCAGCTAAGGGGAAGTTGAGTTGGGGATATATTTAGTTTGGCTTTCATGGAATATGTGCATGTGATTTGCAGTCACTTCCTTGTAGAGTTGAGTTAATGAGGACTGTCCTGGTGGCTTACAGTGATACCTCTACCATCCAACCCATCCGCCATGTGGACTCACCCAGTGTCATGACATCCAGATGCAGGGCCAGAAGTCCTGATGCGGCCCTGTGCCACTGTGTCCAACACCAGAAGCACAAGATGAGTGAAGGAGAAAAAAACACACAGAGCCAGAAGAAACTAGTCTGTGGAATATCCTTCCAAATCTCACAGCACATATATTTATATGAAAGGAACTTGAGAAATTTTAAAATTTGACAATCTTAAACATTTCCATGACATCATCAGTGATTTATACCTGTGTTCCTAAAAGTAGCAGTTTGGGAAGCTAAAAGAAACTTCTCAAACTATCAAGAATACCAAAAAAATGTTTTTCAATTAATCATGCTAAAGTAAGGACTAAATTATCTTGCTATTCTATCTATAAAAAAATCACAAAATTGCCATTAAAGAGGATACAGCCAAAAGATCTAAGGAAAAAATTTACTGAGTATGCCAGGCAGCTAATTAATTAAAAATTGTGTGGTTTTTTTGGTGACGTTTGCAGTATTTGCCAGCTTTAAATTTTTGTAGCTTATAATTTATTTTCTATTCTATATATTCTCTTTCATACCTTATTTGATTAATTCATAATTATGTATTCTCATTCTCAAAGAAGATCCCCCAATTGCATAAGATTCAGGGTCCACGAAACAGGGATCTAACCCTTGCCTTACCTGAAGGGAGAATCTTCAGTTTAATGAGTGGCCTTGGGTCCCAGAGTGGACGTTACTCACAGGGCAGTGGAGGAGACCGCAGAGGGGTGTTCACCATGCAGTCAATGCTAGGAGCCAGCATGGGGTGGGGTGGGCCTGATCTGACCCCTTCTATTGTTTTCATGAGAGCAGATACGGTGGGCCCAGGAGACACCTACTCAGAACTCTCTTGCCTCATCTGGGGCAAGTAATGGACACACACATACACACACACCACCACCACCACACACACACACACCAAGCCAGCAGTGTTCATCGAAAAGGCCTTGGGCAGGAGATCTGCAGCAATCTCCTCCTCTGCAGCTTTGCAGCCCAACAGGACCCAGAGGCTTTTGGTCATAGTCCTTAAGAACAGCCAAGGAGAGTCTGGGAATCCCACTGCTTCCAGCAAGAAAGGGGTCAAACAAAACAGGTAGAATATCTGCCCCCTGGAATTAGAAGGAGGAAATGAGGTAGGAAACATGAGAGCAGTATATCTGTCATGCAGTCAGGAAGCATTTGTGCAGTCCAAACAAAGGACGTAATCAAAGTTTAGGCCCTGTAGCTAAGTTCTGTTTGAAGAGTAGAGTTTTTATCTTTCAGTTTGAGCAAGACCCAGTTCTGCCCCCTGACCCTGGTCCAGCCAGGCTCTACAAGTATTTGAAACTACAAACGGGCCACCTGAGTTGCCAAGGCTGTGGTATAATCCCGTCCTTATAGCTGAGCCTTCCTTGCCCTGCTCTCAGGCTCTCAGACCATTGCTTTGGTTTCCTGGACACTCTAGAAGTCCTAAGGTCCCCTGGAAGTTGAACTTGAGGTTCCAGTGGCAGGCTAGGCCAGGCGCTCATGGATGGCATGCCCCCAAACAGTATCCATCAGCCATGCTCCAGCTAATGCCTCGGTAAAAGCACTCAAGAGTTGGTGAGGTGTTTCAGTGGGGGGCTCTGTAAGCAGTGCACCGCAGGACTGCCAGCCTTGAGGGGAGGGATAAACAACTTGGTTAGAAAAGCCTGTCCATTCACTCCAGCTTTCCAGGAAAACAATCATTAAGGGCTCATTTGTGATAAAATATCCATTTCTGTGCATCGCTATTCAGTGGTACATCCCCTCCCCCCTCCCCACCCCCATCTATCAATCATCCTTACAGAAGTGATTACAGAGAAATGGACAGTGAAAATTAGAACTGCCCTGGGCATCTCTAAGTCGCTGGTGCTCTGTCCACTTGAACCTTACAGGGCCAGTGTCTGCCGGCTGCTCCTGTCACTCCCAGGCAGTGCCGGGAGCTGGGCCTGCCTCCATTTTCCCCAAAATCTGTCCACATACAGGTATTTAGTCTCACCACAAAGAATGCTGAACATTGTTAAAAAAACAAAAAAAAAATGCCGTGTCAAAAACACCAGCCTGTCTCATAGCTATGTCAACTGGAAAAAAAAACGTGCAACCTAAAAGTTGAGAGTTATGTTTTATTTGGTGGAAATTTTTAGGACTTCAAGCCCAGGAGGCAGCATCTCAAGTAACCCTGAGAGAACTGCTCCGAGGAGGTAAGGAGGGGAGCCATGTTATATAGAAGTTTTACAACAAAGGGCAGGTAGTCTGAAGGTCAAAAGATTATTGTAAATTAAAGAAAACCAGATATCTAAGTTAAGGAATTCAGCGCTTTTCTAAGTATGGGAAGATGCAAGAGTCTGGGCTCACTGAAATCATTCCTTTGATATGCACCTCAGCTATCTGGGGCCATTATCCTGTGTTTTCACATCCTGAGTTTCCTCAGGGCTCACCGTAGGGAGTGGCTGCAGTCTGATGGCTGCTATATGGCAGATGTTCTTTCCTTCCTGAGTTCCCTGAGGGCTCACCAGCTCACCACAGGCAGTGGCTGCAAAGGCTGATGACTGTGACATCTTTGTTTACTGATATGGCAGGAAATATTCCATTTCTCAGCTGATAGGCAAGGCTCTCCTCTGGCACCATAAACAGAGATTAATACCAAATCTCAGTTCCTGCTTCCTCTCATTTTTCCTGATTCTTGGAAAAGTTAGTGAGGAAAACAGAAGCAAAGAGAGACAAGAAGTTGCTTTGGGGCTTCTGCTGAAAACAATTATTTAATACATGTAAATTTAAAAAAAAATTTCTTTTCCTATGTACATTGAGCACCTAGTATGTGCCAGGTTGTATGCTAAGTACCTTGTACATAGTATCCTCTTCCATCCTTGCAATAACCCTTGAAATAACAAGTGAGCTAGTAAGAGACAGGACAGGCCAGGGGCCCAGCTTTCTCAGATTCCAATTCTGTGCTCTGTTTTGGTATATAAGTTTAAGAATCATAGAAACCTCTCCCATAAGAGCTTCCCAGGAGTTCCAGGCTTGGGAAACAGGTCTTGGAAGGGAAAGGTGGGGACAGAGCCAGAGGTCAGCTATGGGGAGGAGTGAGGGTGAGGGAATTTAGTAGTGTCCCTCAGCTCTTGGCAGGGATGATTAAAAAAGAAAATTAGAATTATAGGCGTGTATAGTCCTAGACTAAAAAAATGAGAAGAAAACACAAAGTATATTATTATTAATCAGAAGATATAAAAATATATACCTAAATCTGAGATGTTTAGCTCAAACTTGCCCCGGAAGAATCTAACCAAGCTGAAGTTGTGTCTCTTGAGAAAAGGGCCTTTCATTATTTAAAACTAACACACACACACACACACACACACACACAAGGATAAAATAATAAGCAAGCAGTTACTCGCCATCCAAAAGTGAACAAATATTGTTTCCTCCTCTAAAAACAGCAGGTTTGCTAAATTGTCCCAAGTAATTGGAAAAAGGGGCCTTTTAAGAAATGTTTTCGATGGTGCCATCTGGTGGATTCATCCTAAAAGTGCTATCTGTTCTCACAATTAAATTGACTTGAGAGGACATATTCTAGTACATAATGAGACATTCGGTCCCTTAATTTTTCCCTGTGGCTTTCCATTATTTTCCCTCTGGGCATCTTCAGCCTCCTTTCCATTGCACTACAATCAACTAATCCTTGAAGTTCCCCCTTTCATTTCATAGCCTTTCTGCTGCAGAGCCATTTTATGGCAAGATTTATAGCAATGTCAAGAATAAAGAAAACTGTTGTAAAATAACCATGGAAAACATTATAAACTGGCAATAAAATTGGCCATAATGCACAGCTGGTATTTATGTGGGCCACCTGTTCAATTTTTAGCCACTCCTGAATCAACTGCTTTCACCCCATTCACTGTGTTTTGAAAGCCGTTTCACTTGCCTCCTTCTCCTCCAAAGATCTTCAAAACTGACAATTATTTGCAGAATGTGCTGAGGCCTCACATCAAGCCAAACCTGCTTGTCCATGTAGCCATAACCATACCTAGAAGCCTATCATGGCTGATTCTTGCTTCTGAGTCTCTGAGCTCTGCCAAAAACCAAGTATTAGACAGAAGAAAAGTTTCACCAGAACTCATGCCAGCTACAAGATACACTTAATCCCAACACACATATGCATATCAAAAATTAGATGAAATGATCAAGGAGCTAGGTACTTCTCCACAACTATGGGGAAGGTACTAGAGCCATAATTTGTAGGAGCAGTTCCCATTTAATGAGCATCTACCCAGTACAAGTTGAAATTTTTACATATGTTATCATTAATCTGTTAATCCTTGCAACAACTCTGCAAGATAGTTGAATCAATTATTCATTTCCTCTGTGACTTCAGTAAATAATTCTACCAACCTCAGTCTAGAAGTTGGCCTATCAACAGTGCAGTAATGTAGTGAGAATTCAGTAGTAATAGCTAAGAGTCACCATATCCTTATTCTGTGCTAAGCATCCTTATGAGAACTCTCCACATATTAACTCATTTTATTTAGTCACAACCCACCTATTATGTACTATTATTATGTCCAGTTCATAAAAGAATGCTGAGACCCAAAGAAGTTAAGTAACTTGTCAAAGGCCACAAGCTAATAAGTGGCAAAACCAGGATGTGAACCCAAGAAGTCATACCCCATAGCACAATGCTCTTTTGACAACTAATTGTGACTACTATTTAATGATTAATTAAAAAAAAAAATCAATGACTGAGGTCAGCATGAATGTTGGAGTAAAGACTCCCAAAAGTTCTCTTCTCCCTAGAAGCAACGAGAAAGTTGGCAAAAATTACCAATATCAACTTTTTTCAGAACACCAGAAATGAACCAAAAGTTTGCAGCAATTGGGAAAGAATGTATTTAAAAAATAGCTGAATCTTGCTAATAACAGTGAGCTCTTTGGTTTTTAACTCACCTGAGTCCCATACCTCACTCACTAGTTCTGCAGGAACCTTGAAAAACCATTCCCAATGCAGCCTCAGAGCCACTGGAGAGAGCAAAATGGAACTGGAGATCTTTCAAAGCCTCATTCCCAAAGAATTACCATTATCTGACCTGTCTGGTCAGACCTGCCTAGGGGTTCCCTGGAAGACTTCACTTGCAAATCTGTCTGTATTTGACCTGATTTGGAGATTTACTGGTTCCAGGAATTTAAAGAAATCCCTGTCCAGTCATTAGCTGATCACTAGCAAACTAAGAAGAGATTTCAGTGGCCACAAATAATAAAGAATACAGACTTTATAGAACCAGTTCAAAAAAGTCACTAAATAAACAAAAGCAACTTAAAAAAGCATCAACAACAATACACTCTGGGGAGGGGAGAGAATCTGATTTCTGGAGGTACACATTATATTATTTTAAATTGCCAGTTTTCAACAGACATTTCAAAGTATGCAAAGAAATAAGAAAGTATGGCTCTTTAAAAGGACATAAAGTGATCAATAGAAATTGTCCCTGAGGAAGCACAGACATGGACTGTGCTTTAAAAGACTTTAAATCAGTCATTTTAAATATACTCCAAAAGCTAAAGGAAATCATGTCTAAAGAATTGAAGGAAAGTAGGAAAACAATGTCTCACCAAATATAGAAAAATCATAAAGATAGAAATTATATATTAAAAATATAGAAATTCTGGACTTGAAAAGTACAATAACTGAAATGAAAAATTCTCTATAGGGAACAGTATCAAATTAGAACAAGCAGAAGAAAGTGTTGCAAATTTGAAGATGGATCAGCTGATATTATCCAGTCTGAAGAACAGAAAGAAAGTAGAATTACAAAATTAACACAGCCTTAGAGGCCTGTGGGACACCATCAAGACACCAACATATGCAACACATCCCAGAAGAGGAGAGAGAAAGGAGCAGAAAGAACACGTGAAGAAATATGGCTTAAAACTTCCAAATTTGATGAAAAACATTAATCTACACATCTAAGAAGTTCAAAAAAGTCCAATCAGGAAAAATAAACTCAAAGAGATACACAGCCAGACACATCATAATCAAACTACTGAAAGACACAGGTAAAGAGAGAATATTGAAAGCACAAGAGAGAGAATTATCATGTGCAAGGATCCTCAATCAGCTGATTTCTCATCATAAAGCATGGAGACCAGAAGATGTTGGATGACACATTCAAAGTGCTTACTGACCAAAAAAACCCCACACAAACACACAATAAAAACCAACTGCCGACAAACAATTCTATATCCAGCAAAATATCCTTCACAAATGAAGAAGAAATTAGGGTACTCTCAGACAGACAAAAACTGAAAGAATCTATAACTAGACCTGTCCTGCAAGGAATCCTTCCTTCAGACTGAAATGAAAGGACATTAGAAAACAACTCAAATCTATATGAAGAAATAAAGAGCACCAGGAACAGTAACTATTGATACATAGGTAAATATAAAATACTGTATAAATGTATTTTAAAAAAATTTTATTGAAGTATGGTTGATTTTAAATGTGTTAATTTCTGCTGTGCAGCAAAGTGATTCAGTTATATATATATTTATATATATTTAAATATATAATTAATTTATATATTATTTAATTTATATACATATATAATATATATATTCTTTTACATATTCTTTTCCATTATGTTTTATGACAGGATATTGAATATAGTTCCCTGTGCTATACAGTAGGACCTTGTTGTTTATCCATTTTACATATAATAGTTTGCATCTGCTAACACCAAACTCCCAAAAACATGTATTTTTGATTATAATTCTTTGTTTCTCTGATCAGATTTAAAAGAAAGCTTCACTGTCATAAATCTAGGTTGATGGGCATACTATATAAAATGTAATCTCTATGGTAGTAAAAGCACAAAGGAGGAGGGAGGGGGCATAGCTATGTAGGAGCAAAGTCTTTGTATACTATTGTAATTAAGTCTGTATTAATACAAACTAAATTCTAATAAGTTAGGATGTTAATTGTAATCCCCAGGGAAATCACAAAGAAGTCAATTAAAAATATATAGTGAGACAGTCTCTAGGTCCATCCACCTCACTACAAATAACTCAATTTCATTTCTTTTTATGGCTGAGTAATATTCCATTGTATATATGTGTCACATCTTCTTCATCCATTCATCTGTAGATGGACACTTAGGTTGCTGCCATGTCCTGGCTATTGTAAATAGGGCTGCAATGAACATTGTGGTACAAGACTCTTTTTGAATTATGGTTTTCTCCGGGTATATGCCCAGTAGTGGGATTGCTGGATCATATGGTAGTGAAGTAAGTCAGAAAGAGAAAAACAAATACCGTATGCTAACACATATATATGGAATCTAAAAAAAAAAAAAAAAAAAAAAGGTTCTGAAGAACCTAGGGGCAGGACAGGAATAAAGATGCAGACATAGAGAATGGACTTGAGGACACAGGGAGGGGGAAGGGTAAGCTGGGACGAAGTGAGAGAGGGGCATGGACACATATACACTACCAAATGTAAAATAGATAGCTAGTGGGAAGTAGCCGCATAGCACAGGGAGATCAGCTCAGTGCTTTGTGCCCATCTAGAGGGGTTGGATAGGGAGGGTGGGAGGGAGACGCAAGATGGAGGAGATATGGGGATATATGTACACATATGGCTGATTCACGTTGTTATACAGCAGAAACTAACACAACATTGTAAAGCATTATACTCCAATAAAGATGTTAAAAAAAAATACCAACAGAAATTTTCCTCACTAAAAAAAAAAAAAAAAAAAAAAAAAAATATATATATATATATATAAAGTAAAAGAACCATCAAGGAAATTAAAATAAAATACTAGAAAATATATGTCTATATATATATCTATATATATATATATATATATATATAAATCAGTAATAGGAACAAAAAAAAGACATAGGATAAATAGAATACAAATAGCCAAATGGCAGTTATAAATCTATATGACAGATATAAATATAAAATAATTAAACTCTCCAGTTAAAAGGCAGAGCTTGGCAGAATGGATTTTTTTAAATTACATGATCTAATTCAATAACCTATACTTCTGCTTTGAGAAACAAAAAAACAAATAGCAAACTAAACCCAAGGGAAGCAGAGGAAAGAAATAATAAAAATTAGAACAGAAAAAAATAGAGAATGGAAAACATTTTTTTTAAAAGATGAAACCAAAACTTAGTTCTTTGAAAATATCCACAAAATTGACAAAAAACTTTAGACTGGCCAAGGGGGTGGGGGAGAAGGTTCAAATTACTGAAATCAAAAGAGAGAGGATATTTCTACCAACCTTTTAGAAATAAAAAGGATTACAGGGAATACTATGAACAGCTGTATGCCAACAAATTAGACAGCCTAGGTAAAATGGATGAATTCCTAGAAAGATAAAAACCACCTAAAATTACTCAGGAAGAAAGAGAATATATGAATAGACTTAAAGCAAGCAAAGAAATTGAATTATTAACCAAAAAACCTCTCACAAAGAAAAGATGACTTCCCACACGACCAGATGACTTCACTGGTAAATTCTATGAAATATTTAAAGAAAAATTAATATCAACTCTTCACAAACTCTTCCAAAAAAGAAAACAGAAGGGAAAATTTCTCAACTTATTCTATGAAGCCAGTATTACCCTGATACCAAAACCAAACAAAGACATCACAAGAAAAGAAAATTACAGAACAATATCTCTTACGAATATGGATGCAAAAATCCTCAACAAAATACTAGCAAACCAAATCCAGCAACATATACAAAGGATTATACTGTATGAACAAGTAGAAGTTATCCCACAAATGCAAGAGTAGTTCAATATATGAAAATCAATCAATGTAATACACTACATTAATAGAACAAATTTCAAATACCCATGATTATCTCAATAGAAAAAAAGAAAAAAATTGACAAAATACAATACCATGTCATAGCAAAATATTCCACAAACTTGGAATAAAAGAGAATGTTCTCAACCTGATGAAGTAGATATATGAAAAACCCACACTAATTTATCTTACTTAATGGTAAAAAGCTGAAACTTTTCCCCCTTAAGATCAGCAACAAGACAAGGATTCTGTTCTTACCACTCTGTTTAACATTGTACTAGAGATTCTAGCTAGAGAAATTTAGGAAAGCAAAGGAAATAAAAGGAATTCAGATTGAAAAGGAAGATGTAAAACTAACTCAATTAACAGATGACATGATCTTGAATATAGAAAATCCTAAAAAATCCACCAAAGAAAACCCCTATTAGAGCTAATAAACATGTTTAGCAAGGTTGCAGGGTATCAGATCAAAATACAAAAGTCAATTGTACTTCTATACACTAGAAATGAACAATCCTAAATGAAATTAAGAAAACAGTTCTATAATAGCACCAAAAAGAACAAAATTTAACAAAAAATAAATAAATTTAACAAAAGAAGTATGAGACTTGTACAATGAAAACTACAAAACATTGTTGAAAGTAATTAAGAGATCTAAAAATGAAAACATATGCTATACTCATTGATTGGAAGACTAAATATTGTTAGGATGGCAATATTCCCCAAATTTCTCTATAGATTAAATGCAATCCCTGTCAATATTCTAACTTCCTTTTTTGCATCAATTGACAAGATTATAAAATTCATATGGAAATGAAAGGGACTCAGAATAGTCAAAAAATTTTGAAAAGAAAGACAACTTGGAGGACTCACACTCACCAATTTCAAACCTACTGCAAAACTACAGTAAGCAAGATAGTGTGATACTGGCATAAGAATAGACATATAGATCAATGGAACAGAACTGAGAGTCTTTAAATAAAACCGTCAATTAATTTTTGCCAAGGCGTCAAGATCATTGAATGGGGAAAGAATAGTCTTTTCATCAGATAGGCTTGGGCAACTGGATATTCACATGCAGGAGAATAAACTTGGACCCCTACTTCACACCACGTGCAAAAAAATACCTCAAAATTGAGAATCAAAGATCTAAATGCAACAACTAATACTATAAAAATCTTATATTTTAAAAACTCTTATAACTTATCAATAACAAGACAAATAAGCCAATTTAAAATGGGCAAGGATTGGAATAGATATTTATCCAAAGAAGATATGTAAATGATTAACAGGCACATGAAAAGATGCTCAATATCATTGAAAATTAGGGTATTACAAATCAAAACCACAAGGAGATACCACTTCACACCTACTAGAATATCTATTGTAATTTTAAATAAAAAAGGACAAGAGCTAGTGTTGGTGAGGCTATGGAGAAACTTGAACCCTCACACATGTCTGTGAGTGTATAAAATGGGGTAGCCACTATGGAAAACACTCCAGCATTCCTCAAAATGTGACCTAGCAATTCTGCTCCTAGGTGTATTCTGAAGAGAATGAAAATGTGACCTGAATCATGAAATATAACACACACAAAACCTTGTGTTATAAAAACATAACACAAAAACTTCTACATGAATATTCATAACAGCATTATCCATAACACTCAAGGGGTGGAAGCCACCATAGAGATCATAAGGCCTATATCCATCAACTAATAAATGGATAAACAAAAGATTGTATATCCATATAATGGACTATTACACAATCATAAACAGGAATGAAGTACTATTGATGCTACAACATGGATAAACCTTGAAAACATGCTAAGTGGAAGAAATCAGACACTAAAGATCACATAAGTATGATTCCACTTATATGCCATTTCCAGAATAGGAAAATGAATAGAGACAGAAAGTAGATTAGTGGCTGTCAGGGGCTGGAGGGAGGAGCAAATAGGGAGTGACTGCTAAGGTAGCAGGTTTCTCTTTGGGATAATGAAAATGTTCTGGAATTAGATAGTAGTGAGGGTTGCATAATCTAGTGAATATACTAAAAAACACTGAATTGTACATTTTAAAATGATGTTTTATGTTATGTGAATATCTCAATTTTCAAATATATTCTTAAAATCAAATAAACATTTTACATTTAGTAGTGATGTGTATCTTCCAAATTTCTGTTTCGTATGGTTTCTGGTCTGACATTCATGTTCTTGTCCTATGTGCAAGATGGGCCCTATGACCTCCATGGTCGTTGGGGGTCCAGAGTCTTTCCTTTTTTTCTCTGCCAGATCTTAGGGCATTGTACTTGTCTGCATGGTCAAAACTCAGTCATGACCAAAGCCTGGAGTAGCATAGAACATTTCTGCTCAGATTCCACTGGAGAGAACTTTATCATATGGCAGATATCTACTTTGGATGGAGGCTCAGAAATAAAATCGAGCCATGTGCCTAGTATCAGAGAAAACAGATTTTGGTGAACAGGCTTCTCTCCTTGCCACAGGTATTAAATTTTCTAGGCAAAACATGTCAGAGGACCAGCCTGTGAGTCACTAGTCATTCTGCAGAAGCACATTTGGAGATGACCATGACCACCTGTCATAAGAAAACAACTCCTCTGTCTCAACTTCAAGAACCTCCATACTCTAGCCCCAGCTCACTCAGGCTGCTCCGTGATCCCTAACACCCACCACATCACATGCTCTGTTTCAGTTGGTTTCATGAGCATGTGCTGATCATTCCAGCCCCGCCATGTTGCTCACACGTTTGCCTCTCTCCCTTCACTCCATCTAAAATTTACCCTTCCTCCAAGTCCAATGTAACCTGTTCTGTAAAGCCATCCTTGACAAGTAGCCTACGCATGGCTGTGTCTCCCCAGCTCTTAGCACACATGTAGCTCTACCTTGCATTGTGCTGATCACTCTTTATCCAAATAAATGAATTGAAGCACCTTATGTGAAGGGTACCCTGATAGACTGAATTTAGAGTGTACCTACTGGGGCATAATAAGACGAAAGGTCTGCCCTCAATTATTTTATTCTCTAGTAGGGGAGATGACACAACTATCCACAGAGGACATTCACATAAATTGTCCCAGGAGTCCACATGTTGGGAGAAGATTTCCCCTGAACAGAAAGATGGGAAAGTTGACTAGAGAAGGAAATGTTGGGTCAGGCCATGGAGGTATGTGACAAGCACACGATGGTGTCCTTTCCACCTAACTTAGTCCCCCTCTGTGCATCCTTCACACCAGCTACCAAAGTGATCTTTCTAAAACCTGGCCAGGCTAATCTGCTGCTGAAAACCCTTCCTGACTCTCCATATCTCACAGCAGCGTTTCCCATCATGTGTCACAACATCAAGCATTCCACAAACAGTGAGCTCTCGGCCAGCACTGCATTAAACAACCCTTGGAAACTCAAAGTGCACACATACACAATAAAGGCTCTGAGTGTTCTCTGGTCAAAAAGCCCACCTGACTTTTTTAAAATTATTTTTTATTGAAGTTTAATTGATGTACAATATTATATGTCATAGGTGTACAATATAGTGAGCCATAATTTTTAAAGGTTATACTTCATTTATAGTTATTATAAAACATTGGCTATATTCCCCTTGTTGTACAATATATCCTTGTAGCTTATTTTATACATAATAGTTTTTACCTCTTAATCCCCTACCCCTGTCTTGCCCCTCCACCCCTGCCCTCTCCCCACTGGTAACGACTAGTTTGTTCTCTGTATCTGTGAGTCTGCTTTTTGTTACATTCACTACTTTGTATTTTTTTAGATTCCACATAATAAGTGAGATCATACAGTATTTGTCTTTCTCTGTCTGACTTATTTCACTTAGCATAATACTCTCCAAGTCCATCCATGTTGCTACAAATGGCAAAATTTCCTTTTTTTATGGCTGAGTAGTATTCCATTGTCTAGATATACCATGTCATCTTTATCCATTCATCTGTTGATTCCTGCTTTCCTCAAGTGCATTTGACAGTAAGGTGCCTTTTTCCTTTAAATATCTTTTGTCCACCTCAAGGTGCTGGTGTGGTCCGTACGGGAAATGGCTGACCTGCCGGATGGCGCCCAACACCCCCTGGAGGCTGGTTCTGTGTAGTTGTACGGCATCATCTCCACCCACCCCCATCTTGCTGTGAGCTTTAGCTACACTGAAATTCCCACACAGCATCCTGGGCGTGCGTCTGTGCACTAGCCTTTCTTTTGCCAAGCCCCTCTTTCCTCCCAGGTGAACCCCACGCCCACTCCTGATAGGTCCTCTGCTGAATCTCAGGCCAGTCCCCGCAGGCAGAGCAGAGCTGCTTGAATGTCTGTACTGCACTTGAATGTCCTTGGAATTTTATGTGGTTCTGCAGTTACACTTATTCACTTGGTTTTAGTCATAGGTTTAAAGCCAGTTTCTCCCAGTCTAACGGGAGTTTTAAGGATGAAAACTACAACTTTCTCTTTTGTTACATCCCTGGTCTTGACACTGAGTTGTGCTCAGCAAAGGTTTGTATGAGTGAATGGTAAAATGGGGTCCTTCCAGATATGACCTAATGCTTTACCCCAGTTCTCTTCGGTTATTAGAAATCCCAGAAAAAACCATATTCTTGATTGAGGCTGTGTGCTCTATTCCTTGGAGATTCAGGAAGCACATGAGCAGATTAACCCTGAGAAGGGCTATGCAAAGGACCTGGTCTAATCCAGCCTTTCCTAAACACATGGACCCTGGTTCCAGGGATGCAAGCTGCACAGAGCAGGTGTTGTGCTGGGCCCACCTCTGTGCTCTGCACAGAAAGTGCACAGATTTCTCTTCTGATGAGACAGGTGTGAGGAGCTTCTCCCAGCCTCTGCCCCATTTTCCTCCCCACCCACCATCCTCTCCTCTTGTATTTCTTCCTTCCCCTCTGCAGGACAGTGAATACCACACAGATCCTCCCAAATCTAGATCCCATGTACACATAATGACCCACCTCGCCCTCACTTGGATGTCATTTCTCACACGCCATAATGCCAGTGTCCACAGCTCCACCTCACTGCCTGTCACCCCATCCTTCCTGCTGTCACCCCATCGCCCCATCACACTTCTTCCTCAGGAACACAGTGTTCTAACAGCGCTCTCATACACACAGGAGGAACCCCAGTGAGCTTTCCCCCTAGACCCTGACAGTAGGCATTGGGTCAGCTAAGCAGTCACACTAGTCCCCAAATTCAAATGACTCGTGGATCTGCCTCTAGGTTTACTGGTAGCTCAGGTTTTAACCAGCAGTAGACAGCCTAACCCAGGTGCTTTGGGACCTCTGCATTCTACTGAATTTGATGAGGACCAACAGCTACCTTTACTGTAAAAGATCAAGTCATTTCCCCCAGCATAAGTTAGAAGAATAGGTCACAGAAGATGAAATTTAAGAAAACTGTGTCCAAATAGACTCTCCCTGGATCTTCCCCCGCTCCTGGGGCTCCTTGAAATGTACTATGAGAAAAACAGAGCCAGCTTTCTTTAGTCATTTCTCATCTTTACTCAGATTTCTCTCAAAGTTAGGAGACTTCTGTAAGTTCCAAGCAGGGGGGACGCTGTGGTGGACACTGTGGTATGGGGTCTTACTGCAGCAATAGCAGCCACTGGGGCCTTCTGGCTTCAGAGGAAGCCCCCTAAACTTTAAACTGGGACCTCCTCCTGCCCTTTAGGCCGCAACTCCGATGTAAAAGGATCATCCTGTTGGCACGGACCTCCCACACCTGCCCTCCTCGCTGCCCTGGTCTGAGCTCAGGCCCCCACCTGCCTTCCGACGGCATCAAATGTCATGTTAGGATAACCTCAAGGCATCACCTAATCTCTGAACCTTACGACAACCCCATAGACCCAGGTTCCCTTGGAAAATCCCTGAAGCTACACAGCAGTACTTGGACCCAATTCACTTGAGGGTACATCCCTGGAGAAAAACTTTTAAAAACTCTTAGTGCTGCCAAGTGTAAACTGGTATGTAAGCTTTGCCTCCCTAGCATAGAATCCATTGACACGTACACAGCCCTATAACATCCACTGTCCTGCCTGATCCTCACAACAACCTTGAGAGGTGTGCTGGCAAAGTTCTTTTTAAAACATAGATGAAAAGACTGTAAAGGCCCACAGCTGGCAGGAGGCCAGAGGTGTTAGTCAGGACTGGGTCGTCCAGCCCCAAGCCCAAGCTCAGTAGCCTGACTGCATCCAATAGCCCGACTTGGCAAGGCTCATCCTTGACCTGACTGTTCCGCAGCCCCTGAGACAACTACTCAGGAAAGCCCCCACCTCAGCCAGTGTCTGCTTTCTCCAAGCAGCATCTTCAGCTTACGTTGCAGAGAAACCTGTTCAATATTAGATGAAGCAAATCCCCTGACCCACCCCCCACACACAGGCCTTCCCTTAGTCACAATTTAAAGCCACGCTTTCTTCTTTCATTCAGTGTTAAAATAAGAAAGTACCAAGCGCAGCCTTTTACCATTCATTTTTCACAAATCCACAGCAGCCAGTTCCAGACCAGCCACGAGGTCATGGAGACGGCTGGGTTTTCCTGCCTGAAGTGGTGAAACATCATTCCTGCAGCAGCGCCTCAGGATATATGTGGGGTGAGGCTGCCTCCGGTGCACGTCCAGGTCAGCCCACTGACCACACAGCCTGTTCAGAGCAAGAAACTCTCAGCAGTATGTGCTCTGTCTTCAGGCCACCATACCAGGCGTGGGGCTTCTGTGAGTATTTTCCCTGCTGGGTCTGATGAAGCAATGGGAAGTTTGCAGATTGTTAAGTGGGACTAAATTCCAGGCAAATCTCTAAAAAAAAAAATCTTCACCCAAAGCAGATGAATACAATACAAGGCAGCCTGATCGGGAGCAAAAGGAGGGCTGAGCTTCAGAAAGACCCAGGAGCAGAGCAGCGGTGAAAACACTGCGGGTCATCGAGGACCACAGTCTGGATGCCAGGGAGCCTCCTGGATGTGACTTTAAAAGTTGAGATGAATGAGCAGCACATGGAGGGGTCGGGAATTAATACTCTTAATGGCCTCCACATTGCTTCCTTCCTCATTAGCGTTCTTTACCCAGTTTGTGGCCTCTGCATTTTAAGAGAGATGTCAAGACCTGGAGATGGTCCAGGGAAAAGCAATAAAAATGATTAAAGGGCATAGAAGTAGGTCTTAGAGAAGGTGAGTGGAGAATTAGAGGCTGGAGGAGATGAGGCCACCAGTGACTCTAACCATGATCTTTGTCTGAACAAAATGTCAGAAGAAACCAAGCCCTGGAAAACTCGCTCATACCCTGGCTGCATCCAGTGGAATCGAATGTCTAGGTATTTTGAAAGAACTTCTTTTACAGTTTAAATTTTTTTTTTCAACTCATCCAGCTGGTGTTGAGTTAACCCAGCCTGAGTCTAAATCAAGCACTGACATTTGCCTCCTGAAAGTTATCTCTACCATGTGTTGGTCCCTGGTTTTGGGTTTCATCAATTGAAATGAACACAGGGACTTGATGAGTCTAAAATTTTAAATAAAAAGAGGGCAAAAGAGATGTGGGAATTCTCTGACTGGTCAGGGAACGGGTTTCAGAGGGAGCACAAAAACAACGCGAGAACGGAGAAGAAAAGCAAAGAGGTCAAATGCTCTCTGGGTCAATTGTGATCGACCAGCTATCCTAGGTGGACATAGACACCAGGGAAGAGTAAGCCATGGTGCCTGCCCTGGAGGAGCTCTAGGTGAGTTCAACCTTGTGGTGTGAGAATTGCCCTGATGGGGTCAGAGGCAGGAGCTACAGACTCAGATGATGAGAACCCACTTCCCTCTGAGCAAGGATACTCTCATCTAATCTGGGAGGTATTTGTCTCCTGACCCTGAGTTCTTTGAAATGATGTTTCATGTCCAAGTTTGCAAAGTCAGTGAGTAGGGAGCAAAGTGCCACTTCCTGGGCCGTGTGCCATAGCGAAACAGCCAGGATGAATTTAAGAAAGCAACTCTAAAATTATCCCATTTTATCCATTTAAAGGATCATCTCCTCTTAGCTACCTAAAGAGAAACTAACAGTAATCAACCAATGTCCTCAGTGTTTACTGAGGACCCACTGCATGTGAGATGCTGTAGATGTTTGTGGGGAAAGTAATACATCCAACCTGGAATGATTAGGATCCTCTTAAGGAAAATCAGACATGGGTAGTTATGGATGCTAGGTTCCAAGACATCACGGAGAGTCCACATTGACCCACCTCCTTACCTCCACCCTGTTTTGCAGGGTGTGGGGACATAACTGTGGCCCAGAGAGGTGAAATGACATGGCTCATGAGGTGTTTTGATGCCCAGTCCATGGCTCTCTGCAGCAGCCAGTGTATCAGGCTACAAATGGGAGGAACCCAGTATGGATACCAGTCCTGAAGGTCTGTGACTTCAGACAGGGGAGGACTGCTTCTACCCAAGGGAGCAGGATGGCTCTGGGGAGAATTAAAACTAGAAGCAAAGAAGAAAAACGATTGTACTCATCTGGGGCAAGGAGGTAGGACAATCTCATCCATGAATACGCTTTTTTCCTGCCCCACATGTATTAGAGTAAATCATAACAGCATCAGTATATGCCTTTCTAGTAATTAGCCATGATGAAATCCACTATGAAACTGATAAAACACCTACACACATATGCACAGTCTCTCAGTATTGCTGCTGCTACTAAGAGATGATAAGTCAATGCAATGTCCACTATTAAAGGATGTAATTAACACACTAACATAACATTGTGAATGACACAATATTAATTTTGGAAGTGGAGTCAGGAAGCTTGGAAGCAGGAGAAAAAGAGGGGAAACCTTCATAAGATAACTATCACCCATTCTTAGAGTATCCCATGAACGCCTCTGCAACAGACCCTGGTACCTGCCTGCCTAACAGCCATTCCCCCTTAACCTTGCTCTTTGCCACCTGAACCCTGGCTTTGTATTGGGGCTGTGTGCTCTACAAGGTCATGAGTCATGTTGGTCCAGGCTAGGATGGCAACACCATTCTGCTTTGTCAGACAACCAGGCTCTCAACCTCCATTGTAGTTAGGGATGCCCATATGATTCAGTTCTTACCAATAAAGTTTATGGGAAAATCCTTCAATCGGGAAGGAAGCTTCAGGGGCACCAGCCAAGACTTGCCCTCTGGATGGGCTTCCTTCACTGCTGTCTTGCAGGGTCATTCCTGAGTGGGATATTTGCTATGTGAGTGCAACCATTCTCACCTTGCCCTCACAAAGCCAGCCCACCTATCTGAGAACTGAGCTCAGCGTAGCTGGTAGCTGGTAGCTGGTCTTAAGGAGCCCCCATTCAGCCTCTTGCGGTAGCTGGTCTTAAGGAGCCCCCATGCTGCCATGGGTGTGAGCTGATGAAGATGCAGGGGTGTGGCAGTGCTGGTTGATATGGAAATCTGGGCCACCTGTTCATACAGCTTACTTGTGCCCAATGCCAGATGTACCACTTCCACCTTATGACTCAGTGAGTCGGATGGAATCCAGCTCATTGTGGGAAGTTCTGGTCTCATGGTGACTTGATGTCCAATGACAGCTGCTTCATCTCTAATAGGGCCAGTTGCATGTCAAGATCTGTGTTTCAAATGGTTGATAATTCTTGGTGCAGGTGCCATGGCCTTGCCCTAGAACCCTAACTGTCTACGTCATGGCTCTCATACTGGAACTTCACAAACTCTATATGGGGCTCTTCCCACCAGTTACCATAGGGACTGTGCAGTGGCTTGAACCACAGCCCCAACCTGCTACAGACCTTTCCTGCTCTGCAAGATGCAATAATTTGCTCTGTACTTTGGAGGAGCTGTCACAGTATGCCTAAGACCACTAGACCCCTACAAACGTTACTAATTTGGCAGCCTCCTGAATTTGTAGAGTTTCGCTCTTACTCTCTGGACTTCATGTGTCTTGCCAAGGCCTTCTGTGCATCTTCTTGCTCATCAGCTGCCAAGAAGGCCCCCGTGTTTTCACACTTTGCCTTACACTGGTGATTAATCACCCTCGGCCTCTCATTGTCTATCTCTAATGCATTGATAGCCCCACCAATAGCCTTATAATTTCTAACTTTTAAAGTTTTACCAAACTTCTAAATCCTTAGATACTGTGCCCATGGTGCCCACCTTCCTCTGGCATCCCACCCAGCCCTCTACCTGTGACAGTACAGCGCTGCCAAGGCCAGGGTCAATCAGACTCCACCTACCATGGGGGAGAGCACTTTCACTGCCCCCTGGCCAGTAGTGACCCAGCCCCCAAATCCCATCTTTGAATCTGCTTCCTCAGATCACTGCTGGCACCAGCTGCTGTTGGTCAGCTTCCACAGGAAACAAGCTTCGATGGCCCTGAAGCTGGTTGTCCCCAGTTGAGGCAAGTTTGCCAGGCCTTCAGGCCCCTCCATCGACTTGTCCTTGGATGCAAACGGCCCCAAGGGAAGGGGTGCAGCTGTGGGTGAGACACCTTCCTTTAGACACAGAGAGGACAACGCCTGGAGAGGGACATGGCTGTGAGTGGCCAGCAGGCAGCACCCCTGGCAGTTGGGGCAATGAGGGTCTTGGTCGTGAAGAGAGATTCAGGAACCATAGCCCAACATCCACTGCAGCATCTTAGTCTAAAGAATTCGAAGAAGCTTAGAAAAAACCCATACCACATAGGAGGTGAGGAAAGAGGAATAAAATAAAATCACATTTAGCACACAAAATGTAACCAAGCGGGAACCTATGGGGCCTTCTCGGGACAGAGCCCTCCCCATTATCCTCTGCTGTCACTCCTCTCTGAAGTACCTAGGTAACAGTATCTGATGCACATTTCCTGAGTTGTTTTACGGATGCTAAAACCACCACCAAACAGAAGAAATTAACTACTTGATGACCATGAGCACCTGTAGCCCCCAGACCTACTGGCACCTAAGGATTGATAATGTTAAGCTCTGTGACACCACCCTGTTGCCTCACCATGAACCAATCAGAGAATTGTGTATGAGCTGATCACAAACCCTGCCACCCCTTTCCCTCACTTGGCCTTTAAAAAGGCTTTTCCAAAACCCATGGGGAGTTCAGGCTTTTTGAGCAATGGTTGTCGCAGACTCCTTGTACAGAGCCCTACAATAAACATTGCACTTTCCTTCACCACAACCGGGTGTCAGTAGACTGACTTAACTGTGTGTGGGCAAGGAGACCCAAGTCTGGATCAGTAACAAAAATTTGCCCCAAAGATGCTACACATCTATTAAACAGGAACCAAACTTGATTGTAAGCTTCCCAGTGACAAGTAACAAGAGGAAAGGTGATCATCTCCAAGATTCACAGAATCTACAAGATAAAAGCATCCCACACCCTCAAGAGCATGAGTGCTTTTCTTGGGTGTGAAGTCTAAACTGTATTTCTCCTCTGAGTCCTGATAGATCGCGGAAGTGGACAAGAACGCCAGCATCACCTCTATGGGCAGTATAATAGCGAGTATTTCACGGCAACTTCTCAGCGCCCACCTCGATGCTTATCTCAGGCACAGCACCGAAGAGCAGCAGGACAAGCAAATTGAAAGTCTGTACATGAAACTCTTCCCAGGCAATTTCATCTCAAGTTCCACCTTCTCAGAGAGAAATGTATGAAAACATTCTCAGAGCACCTGTCTATCTGTTGGTAAATTTTTTTTAAAGTAGGTACAATAATTGCAATAATCTGTTGCATTTTAAAAACATTTGTTCAGCAAACCGTCTTTAAAAAAGCAAATCATTTTCATTTGGTTGAAAGGCTGGTAATAAATTAAGCCTTTCATGCCCATAGAAAATGATTTTGTGTTTTATTTCCAAATCTCTGCCTGTCAGCATTCAGAGAGACATACTTAGGGAAAAAAGCAAAACAGATGATCTGTCTGCAATGCTGAAGGAGGGCCACATCTGTCTCCAAGTCCCATGGGCCACTTACTGGGGTAAATCTTCCTGTCCCAGAAATGTTAGGGCGCCGGGCTTCTGGGCCTCCTCTCCGTAATGGCCTGTGTTTCCAGCTTCCTTTCCTACTCAGAGGCATTCACCGTGGTTCCAGCCACCCCACTGGCCCCCAGCATCTTGGGACCCCTGCCCCCATTGTTCCTGGAAACTCACCCCTACTTCCTCTTCCCTTGGGTCATCAGCACACCTACAGTCCTTTCCAATTTGGGGAAGTCAAGCATTATTCTTCCTATATTTTGCTGTATTCCAAGTTTATTTTTTTTTCCTTTTGAAGGACTCTGACCTCTCCCATGAGTTGAAGCATCAGTGGTGAAATTGGAAACATATTCCACTCATCTGTCTTCCAACCTTAAAGTGGAGCCATATAACCAGCACTGGAGAGAGAAACGGGCCCTCACTTGTCCCCCCGTGGTCTCTCCAGGAGACAAGACTGAGGCTTCCTTGATCCATTGAAGTTGACAGAAGAGCAATCCCCAGGCTGAGTTCTTGCTGTGGCCAGTCACAAGTTCCAAATCCAAAAGGAACAGAAAGTGTCGCTGAATCAGATCAGCAGCAGGCTTTGTGGGGGGAGCCAGGGGCAGTGTGGGAAAAAGCACGGGGGTGAGATTTAGACAAACTAAATGCAAAGTGTCCCTCCCCTTTATGTTTGTGGGCTTCACTTCACTAACCTGTTAACAAAGGTGATAACTATAAAGCCTGCCCTCCAAATTTGTTGGGGAGATGAAAGGACAGACGGTCTTCATGATATGGGTTCCTATCTTTGCAGACCATGAGACCAAGATTCAAGGGCAAGAGATGGATTTGGAGATAAACCTGTGTTAGTTTTCTAGAGCGACCCTAACAAATTCCCACAGACTAGGGGGTTTAGACACAGGAATGTATCGTCTCACAGTCCGGAGTCCAGAAGTCCAAGATCAAGGTGTCAGCATGGTCCGTTTCTTCTGAGGACCATGAGGGAAGGATCTGCTCCAGGCCTCTCTCCTTGGCTTGTACGTGGCCATTTTTTCCCTGTCTTCACATTTATTCTATTTCTGTCCCTGTCCTAGTCTCCTCTTCTTAAGGACACTGTCACACTGGATTAGGGCCCACACTCATGACCTCATTTTAACTTACGAAGGTGTGGACGGAAAAGGTCACCTGCCATATCATTAAACAAAAGATGTTTCAGGCATCAAACCCTCAGCCACTGCAGCCCAGCTGTGCACGCTGAGGAGACTCAGGATGGAGACAAAGAGGATACTGGCCCTAGATAGCTAAGGTGCATATCAAAGAAATGATTTCAATGAGCCCAGAGTTTGTTGCTCCCCACAGTCAGGGGTTGGGGGGCTGCAGTGGCTGAGGGCTAGATAGCCACAACATCCTTGGTTTACTGAAGTCGCAGGCGACATTCCATGTCCACAGTCCCTACATAGGGTTCACAGCTGGATCTTTAATCCCTGGCAGAGTGCCTCTACCTCTTTGCGAAAGTGCATCCCCAGGGCCCAGGACCACACAGGACCCAGCTGACATCTCAGCACCTTCTCCAGGTGATGCTTCCTCCTTTGAAAGGACCTTTGGTGGAGGCACTCCCCACAGCAGGGGGACACATGCTTTTCCTGTACCGAAAGATCCCCTCAGAAGGGCTCTCAAATGCAGATTCCTAGAGCACATACCCTAGGAATGTTGATTTAGAAGGTTTAGAACTTTTTTAGCATTTTTATCCTACTGCACTGGCAGTTCCCTGGTACGTGGCCAGGAAGCCACAATGAGAGGAAGGTCCTCCGTGGGACCCACCCTTGGCAGTTTGCTTTTGGAGAAATCTGCAACCCCACCCGCAGTGCCCCTCAGCTCTCCACCCCCCACCCATTGTCAACTCAGTCCCTGAAGGACTTCCGCTTAGAGGCAACAGGCCTTTCCCCTTCACACAGATAATTGTACTCCCAAATTGCATCATCAAAGTCTTATCACAAGTATGTCTTAACTCTGAAACTCAAGGCACCAATCTGGGTCCAATCAGGAGAAAGAAATCTGATGAGAGATGGCAAGATGGTGAAAGAACGGCCTGCCCCAGAACAGGATGTGAGGTTTAATATAAAGAATTGTTGTGCTATGCGAATAACTATAAATATATAACAAGCACTCAAAGGGCACCCAAAGGGAGCTCAAGGAAGGATACGTCTCCCCAAGGCTGGGGTTCAGACCTCAGTGGAGAAGGTGTGGTTTCAGAAGACTGGATGATGGACAGGTTCACCTGGATGCTTGGGCAGAGCTGGTCCACAGGCAATGGGCAAGTGGGAAGCAGCCTTCCACGGTGCAGGCTCATGATGGGCACAGAGGGGTCACGGTGCCTGGACTCCACTCACAGGTGAGGTAATACCAGGCCTGGGTGTGTGTCTGCACTGGGATGGCTCCAGAAAGTTGGCCAGCAGGCCGGGTGTGTGCAGCCTGGGTGCAGGGCTGGGGCAGAGACCCACCAGATGTCCCCCTACAGCCTAATCTCTGACTAACCATGTAGTGGGAGCCAGAAAAAAAAGGCAAAAATAGAGCAACTGGAACCAGGAAATGAATCACCTTCCTCCTGCAATGACCCTCCAGCGCCCTCTACTGACAAAGTCTAACCTTGTGGTCGCGGTAAAGGAGAAAAGCCCTTGCGGCCAACTGAGGCCTGAAGGGTGAATTTGGAATTGAGAAGAAATAAGTTGATAATTGGCATAGTCAAGAAAACATTGGAGGAATCCATTCCAGGGCACCGTGAAAGCTAACAACCCTATTCAACATTTGCTGAATTTTCTATCAGAAGTACCGCACAACACAAATCTATTATATAGGGAAAATAGGAGATGGAAGTGGATTCCTCTTCAAGGCAGGCACTGGTTTAAAATGGGTTCTTCAGCAGCTGTGACAAGTTCAGGAGATTATGTCCTGTGCTTAGAATTGTAAAAAAAAGAGTAGAGAAACATAATTTTTTTCTCTCAGGTGGAAATTATCATCTCTTTCTACTACACTCCTTTTCTCCCTCTGTGTGATGCACACACACTCATATACACACATATCAAAGGTAGGCCAGGAAAAGAGACTTGGGCTTACAATTAGGAAATATGCTATCCTCTCAGGGGAACCAGCAGCAAATCCAGGAGGCTCTGAGTCATATTGTTCTTTCATTTGAAATGCAAGCCAGCCAAGTGGCAAACACTGGATGGTTGGACCCCATCGTTGAACATACACATTAGACAACCTTTGATTTCAACTAACAGAATACCTAAGAATGGCTTACAAACCAGAAGTCTGTTTTTTTTTTTTTTTTTTCTGTGACTCAGCAGTGCCAGAGCGCTGGGTCAACATCTCTGGTATTTTCTTGCCTTTCTCTTCATGGTCACAAAATGGCTGCAGGAACTCAAAGCATCAGATCCCCACATAGTTTATTGCTTAAAACAGACAGGACAGGAGTCAAGAGTGCCTTCTCTCTTGTGCTGCTGTCTTTCTTTACGAGAGAGGATTTTACCCAGAAAACCCCAGCTGACATCCCATGACATCTCATTAACCAGGACAGGGAGGTCATATGCTCACCTCTGCACCAATCACTGGCCAAGGAACTGGCATTGTCATGACTGACTGACACTAATCGTGATTCACGCCCAGGACATGAACACATTTACTCCAAACAGAAACAAATATCTAAATATTAAGGAGAGGGATAGGATCGGCTGACTGGAAGCAGCCAACAGGCATGGTGAACATTTTATTACACCCTCCCCTCGCTAGGTTGCAAACATGTTAAAAGGGAAAGTATATGTGGAAAGTAAATACCATATTTTAAAAGCAGAGTTTTTAAATGAATGAAAATACTGTTGTCAGAAATTAGAAAAGAAGCTCCGTTTTGAAATCCAGATAGGAACCCCTAACAAGTTATAAAGAGCTGCTCATGGAAGGGCTATGAATTGGATGCTTTAGTCAGTTTTTAACAAGTAATCCGTAATTCTCCAACAAATTCCAAGAATTGTCCCCATAGGGAAAAATGAAAAGCAAGAGAGATGGAAATAAATGGGCTCATAAGGTGTTATCTTGACTCCTTCTACATTGTCCTGAATTCCTCCGAGACAGGAGCCCCTGTCATCACCAGTCTGGCTGGTGAAGAAAGGGTTCAGAAGAAACAGGTCCTTGCTTTCCTGTTTGAACATGGCTTCTGAGATGTCTTCATCCTTCCTGGATGAGATTGCAGTGGAAGACTTGGCCCCTCCTCCTCTCCTCCTGTTTACTTGATTCCTCTACTCTTTGCCTTGTTTCTTCTTTCTCATTAACATTGGTCATTAGCATTTTCCCTTCAGTTCTGAAATACTGTGTTCTCTCAAGCCCCAGGCCCCCTGCAGCATGAGGGATGACACTGGTGTCCCTTTTACCCAGCAGGACGTTGGCACTGGCCCTTCTCATTGTCCCATACTGACACGTTGTGAGGCATCATCTCACAACCCTCTTGCAGCTATTTATCTATTTACATGGTGACCTGGGCCCTGCTCATTATTAGGAACCCTGTGGCCATCACACTGAGGATGCAGGCAGAAGCAAGGCAATTTAGGAAAAAAAACAAGTATTTTGAAGATAAGCAAATCTGGGCTCCAAGTCCCAGCTCTGCCTCTTACTAAATATGGGTGTGGTAGATGAAAGAGATGTAATTCTTTGCTACTCCTCCCATTGAGAATGGAATCCAGTTCCCCTCATCTTAAATCTAGGCTGGCTTCAGTGATTT
The DNA here is from genome assembly GCF_028021215.1 of Eschrichtius robustus. Lineage (NCBI taxonomy): Eukaryota > Metazoa > Chordata > Mammalia > Artiodactyla > Eschrichtiidae > Eschrichtius > Eschrichtius robustus. The sequence continues at coordinate 151,562,908 of NC_090824.1, read as the reverse complement.
GCTTGATCAACAGAATACAGCAGATGTGAAAATCTGTGACTTCTGAGGCCAGATTTTAAGAAGCCTTGCAGGCTTTTGTAACCTCTGCCCTGGGGAAAACCAGTTGCCGTGCAAGAAATCCAACTGCCCTGAGACCACCATGCTGTGAAGGAGCCCAAGCTAGCAACTCTGTGGAGAAAGAGGCTGGAAGGAGAGAGTGAGGTCAGGCTAGACCAGGTACAGGCAAAAGAGAAAAGTTCATGTGAACTTTCCAGCCACAGAAAATGTGATATGAAGAACCAAGGAATCTAACAGAAACCAGAACCAAGCTGCCAGTCAGGTTGTCCCAACCACCTCCAGTCATTTGGGCCAAACCAGTTGAGGACTCACCACTGTGGAGCACAGAGTAGCCACCCCACTGTCTGAATTTAACAGCCCTGGTTAGCTATTCAACTGGGTTTGGGGTATAGATTTGCTGCAATAGATAGTGCCAGAACAAGAGGCACTGGGCAAATCCTCAAGCTTTCTGAGCCTCCATTTCCCCACTATAAAATGAGGTAAGGAGAGCACCTATTTTACCTATATTACCTGTCTCATGTGGATTAAATAAAATGATATCCTCAAGGTGTAGTCCAGTGCTTTGTAGAGGGTAGGCAATGATTTACCATAGGGTCCCTTGATATAAGATAAAAATATATTCTAGGCAGCAACGTGTTAAACTCTAATTAGGAGGCTGTTAATCATGGCTGATAATGCCTCTTTTACCCTGGGAGCTGAGCTGAAATCAAGAAATTGTTCACGCGGGTCTCTTAGGTGCCAAGCAAAGCCCATAGAACCAGCCACAGCTTACGCTTCCCAGGAAGATGGCTCAGCTTATAAAAGCTGTCTGTGCTGAACAGGAAAATGCAAGTAACTATGTGATTCAGGGCCGTTGCAACAATTCTGGAGATACAGAATGTATGCTGTATGTTACATATGTATATTATGTATATTATATATTTTTATTATATGTATATTTTATATATATATATATATATATATATATATAATCTCCTACTAGTTCTGTTTTTCTGGAGGACCCTGACTAACACAGTTATTAGCCCTAGACATCCAATTGCAAAGTGCATTTTGTCTCATCATGGATGAACCATACGAACTCATGAACATCTCCTTGATTTCAATTAGCTCCCAAACTACACAGCTTAAGAGGTCTTTAGAGATCCTTGAGCCCAACCTTGCCATTTTCTCATTATTTGGTAGGAAAATTATGGATAACCATTATTTAGTTTTGTTTTTTATTGAAGTATAGTTGATGTATAATATATAAATTACAGATGTACAATATAGTGATTCACAATTTTTAAAAGTTATATTCCATTTATAGTTATAAAATATTGGCTATATTCCCCATGTTGTAAAATATATCCTTGTAGCTTATTTTATGCATAATAGTTTGTACCTCTTGATCCCCTGTATTTCCCCTCCCTGTTTCCCTCTCCCCACTAGTAACTACTAGTTTTTTCTCTATATCTGTGAGTCTGCTTCATTTTTGTTATATTCACTAGTTTGTTGTATTTTTTAGATTCCACATATAAGTGATATCATATAGTATTTGTCTTTCTCTGTCTGACTTATTTCACTTAGCATAATGCCCTCCGAGTCCATCCATGTTGCTGCAAATGGCAAAATTTCATTCTTTTTCATGGCTGAGTGGTACTCCATTGTATACATATATACCACATCTTCTTTATCCATTCCTCCGTTGATGGACACTTAGACATCATTTCATTTTTACAGGATTTTAAGCTTGTTGCATTATAGATTGAGCAAGATTTGTTTTGGCGGGGAGGAAAGGTCTTTTTTAATTTTTATTTTATATTGGAGCATAGTTGATTAACAATGTTGTGTTAGTTTCAGCTGTATAACAAAGTGATTCAGTTATACATATACATGTATCTATTCTTTTTCAAATTTTTTTCCCATTTAGGTTATTAAAGTATATTGAGCAGAGCCCCCTGTGCTATAGAGTAGGTCCTTGTTGGTTATCTATTTTAAATATAGTAGTGTGTACATGTGAGAATTCCCTGGCAGTCCAGTGGTTAGGACTCCATGCTTTCACAAGGGCCCGGGTTCAAGCTCTGGTAGGGGAACTAAGAGCCTTCAGGCCGAGTGGCGCAGCCAAAAATAAATAAATAAATAAGAAAGGTCTTTAATTCACTCATTCTTTCTACAAAGATTGTAAGCACCTACTATGTGCCATGCAGTGTGCTAGACACTGGAAATATGGAGGTAATAAAGCAAACATCCCAGCTCTATTGGAACTTACATTGGAGAAAACAAGGGCTGGATACAAGGGCAAATAGGTGGATTAAAAACCAGATGAACAGCTATACCCAGCCAGGAATGATGGAGCCCAGGCCATGTCAAGGGAACTTTCCGGTAGGCCACTGTGGGGTTTCCAGGATATTTGTATTTTTACTCTTATTTATGTTACTTCATTTATTTTAATTTTTTTTGCTTGTGACATATGCTCTTCATATGTGTAGATGACTAAAGCTGGAAGGAATTTGGAGGGTGGGGTGTGGAAAACCACAGACAGATCCCCCACAGGCACTGACAGACTAAAATGATGGGGCGGGCCTCTTCAGATGAAATTTAGCAAAGATAAATCCTGCACATAAGGAACCCCACCCCAAGAAATAAAGAAATGCTAAAAGGGAGACAGGTGGCCTGTGCACAACAATTTATAGGATAGTCAAAAATAAGTTTAATAGTGGAATGTGGTCCTCCCAAATTACCATCGTGTTGGGGTTCATTGATAGAGGTATGTTCTCATTGGGGAGCTGGGTCCTATGGCATCATGCTGCCTTCTGGGTTTCTTTTTACCTCTCTGATGGTGAGGGGAGGGCTCTCTTTTCTTTGACTTTGTTGCTGTTCTCTAAAGTTCTGTCCCAGACTCTATTCTCCTTACTCTCCCCCGTGCTCACCCAACACGACTTCAGGCTACAGTCTAGCTGGCAATGGTCCCCACACTCCAGGGCACACCTATCCCTGAGCTCTCTCATGTACTTGGCTATTCCATGGGCAGATCGAAATCAACAGCTCAACAAACTGACAGGTATTTAATACAGGAAATTTGCTAAGATAACAGATTTCAGGTGCTTTCACCAAAGAAAAAAACAAAAAATGGCAACTATGTGAGGAGATGAGCAGATTAATTAGCTTGACTGTAGTCATCATGTCACTAGGTGTGTGTATATATATATATACCAAATCACCTTGTGGTACATCTTATCTATATACAATTTTTATTTTAAAAAATTTAAAAAACCAAGTCGACAAGTTCAAAACTAAACTGGTCTTTGTCTGAAATCTGTTCCACCTTCTCTCATTTCTGTGGTTGTGCCATCACCAGTCACCAGCAGAAAAACTGGTATTTGTTCTTTTCACCACCTTAACCCTCGCCTTCCACAACCAATCAGTTATTCACTGGATAAAAATTCCTCCTGCTGCAATCTCTTCCCTCCTGTCCTTCCCACTGTATGGGTCTTGGTTCAGACCCTCAGCCTCTGCCACCAAGCTCATGGCAACAGAATCCTAACCTGTCTACCTGACTCTAGGCTAACTTTGCTTTAATGCAGCCTCCCCTCTTCCAGAATAGAAATGTTTAGAAAACACAAGTCTGACCATTTCACTCTCTTGTGAAAATCCTTCATGCAAAACTCATGATAATTCCATACTTGGCATAGCTGACAAGGTGCTCTATGGTTTGGTCCCTGCTGCCTTTCCCAATTTGATCTCCTCCCCATTCCATTCACACCCCTCATTCTAGCCTACTGCAGTGTGCCTGTGAAGGCCTTTGGGGCAAAGCCTTGGATATCTTTATATTCACAATACCTCTCTCAGCACCTGATACCTCCTATGTGTGTAATACATTATAGAATGGATGGATGAATAAATGAATGAATGAATAATATACTGAGGACCCAAAGGGAAGAGTAGCCAATTCAATCTGGGGAGGTCAGAGAAACCCTTGTCAAGTATGTGACATCTGAATGAGTCTGAAAACATAATTGGAATAAGCATTTCAGACATCAAGAATAGCCTATGGAAAGGCTTGGAGGCATGAGAAAGATAGCATATTCCAGAACTTTCTGTGGTTTAATAGATGGGTGGAAGTGGCAAAGGTGATGCAGGAAAAGTAAACAGAAGGCAGAAAATATGAGCCCTTGTACCGCAGGGAGGCATTGCAATCTCAAATGCTAATAGGGATCAGACAAGCAGCTAAGACGTATGCAGAAAATAGAAAAGAGAGGTGAGGGCTGGTTCTCCTTAGAGTTCCTGTCCCAATGAAGAGACTTCCAAAATTAATATTACAAATGAATATTGACCTGGTAAAATGAAAGACGGGACAACAGTTTAGGTGATGGGATGTGTTGGAAGGACAACAGAACACCATTTTAGATGATGGGAAGTGTTGGAAGGACAACAGGACACCAGTTTACATGATGGGAAGTGTTGGAAGAGTTTTAAACAGTAGAATCATGTGATCAGTTGGGTTTTGGAGAATACCACCCTGGCAGGTGTTTCTAGTATGGAGGCAGAATGGGGTGGGGTCAAAGGTAAAAAGAGATGGATGAAGAAGGGAGCTATTGAGCCATCAGGGTAAGAGGTCTGAACTGGGGCAGTGGTGATGGTTGTGGAGGAAAAAAGAGACAGATTTTACAGCTACCGAGAACTTAGAAATCATGACAATGGAAGATGAGATATGGTGATGCTCACAAAGCAAAGGCATCCATCATGACCTAATTCGTGGTGTACACTTTCAAGGAGCCATGGTCTGTATAGGCACCCAAAGCATGAAGACATTTAACCATTTCTGCAGTTCAGTATGAATAAAACATGTTGGCTTTAAAGACCCCATCTGAAAGAAAAAAAATTTTACCTTTTGGTGAATTAAGTCAGATTACAGAACAATAAAATCTCTTCTCCATTTTCCAGCTTTCCTAAACTAATCAGCTTTTTTCCATGTTAGACATCTCTATTAAGTCACCCATTTCTCAGTCTGGGGATGTGAGAGGCAGGGGGTCATCAGGGTTGCATTACTGGTGGGTGCTCTGACAGAATGGGGAAGGGGTTCCATTAGCTGGGTCACCTCGATAGCATTCATCCCACGCAAGATCGTGCTTCTCATCTCTTATTTATTAATGGGTTAATCTAAGCCCATCAACCTGTATTTTATCACTGTTTAGCAGCTTTCTGTGAGACATGGTTTCCTCACTTTCATTATTTCACAAAAGTCCTGCCAGGCGTAATAAACCCTTTTCTGACACTGTCCTTGGGTTTCTTTAAGTCAGTGAGCATTAGCAGACCCATGAGGCCAGGGTTCCTAGAACCAGTGCAGATAGCAGGATGCCCAACCTGCCAAAGATGAACCCCAAATAGAGACTACACTCAACTGCCATCCCAGGTGACCTTATCATTCCGAGATACTGTCGTATGGCCAAACTTCCCCCATTATCTCATCTTAAAAGGAAAAATCGAGGGAGCTGTAGCATATACTGTTGGTATCCATCCCTAGCCCCTTAGCACTCACCCTCTAGTATATGCCCAGGGATTCTTTCTGTGAGCACCTTCGGTGCCCTGCTTAGGGCTTTCTCTGGCCACAGGAGTTTGCCACCTGATTTATCTCAATCTTCTACTTTTTAACAGAGCCTGTTTTCTGCGGGGAGAAATGAGTCCAGCTCTAAGGAAGGATGGAAAAGCCAGGGAGTTAATGTCTGTCCCTGTGAGCAGTTCTCAACAATGCTGGATGGGAGTTGGAAGAAAAGTGCCCCAGCTCTCACTCCTTGGGTGGGACGACTCGGAGGCATGTTCTACACAGACTCCCAGTGGACCACAGTAGGAGAAACCCCCAGTTGCCCACAGTGATAATTTACTTATTAAGGCAGGCTGTATTAACTTCCTTCCCTTCCTTTGCCTTACTTACCATTAGGGGAGAACCTAAGTTCCTGTCCCAAGGAAATACCTTGTGCTTCCTGAGATCTCTTCCTAAATAAACAACTTACATCCAAATCCTTGTCTCAAGGTCTACTAGAGGAACTCAAATACTAGAGCTATGAAGAATTTCTAATTAATTTTAGATTATTCCCAGCCCTACAATTTTTGCTTCCAAATTATCTCACGACTATGTCCCCTTCTCTAACAATACATTGTTCAAAGCCTCATCTTTTCCCAGTGTGACACAGAAATAGCTCTTTAACTCATCTTCCTCTCTTTTTCTGTGGTCTCTTCCCATTTATCTATTCCACTGTTGCAGAGTCATCTCTGTAAACTTCAAATATTGTCATGTCACTGGTTTAATCCTTCAAAATTTCCCATTGACTACAGGAAGACTTTTAGACTACATAGCCTAACCTATAAGACCCACCCACCCTTGATTTGGCCATATGGCCCATATCCAGCCCATCATACACTCATAAACAGAGATATGGAGTCAGAGTTCCTCTGCTGAAACCTTTAGCTTCCACCTATGGATGCTTCTTCGTGATCTCACCGGTCTTTATCCATTAAGAGCCAGCTGGGAACATGTTGTCCTTTTGCGTTGTTTTAGAGAGCTTTGTCTTTCTTCTCGTTGTCATGAAGGTTTTATGCAACGTAGAGCATTTATTTGATCTTTTGGTGCTAAACCTAGGGAAGAATTCAGCTCCAAAATGCAAGATGCTGAGAGTTCCCATGGAGAATATCAGAAAGGATGTCACAAGATAAGCCTTTCTCAACAGGGAGCTAAGTTCACAGCAGCAGGCTGTCAAGACTCACCCCTGATAATGTCAAAGGAGGTCATGGTAGGAAGAGAAATCTGACCTTCAGAGAAAATTGTAAGCTTCAATAGGTGAGGGTATTTTTTCCTATGATTTCTTTAAAATCCTGGTAGGAAGGATCTATCCCTTGCTCTCTGAATGTGACAGACTTCATAATATCAACAAAAATAGTCTAAGACTTTGTAATCTGTCAAGTCTTATTTATTTTTGTTACCTCAGAATCCAAAGAACCATGGTTTCTGAACAAAGGGTCTCAATAGCGGATTTTACTTGCAGATGTACACATGCACACACACACATGCATATTGCTTTTCATGGAATCATCTCAATAACTCATTGAGGTACTTGCCTCAGTTTTGTTGTCTCTAAAATGGAGGAAATAATAGTACCTATCTCATTAAGGTGTTTTAAGGACAAAATGATTTGATACATGTAAAACACTTACACCAGGCACATAAGAGCTATAGCTTACCTTTATTATTTTTTCATCATTATCATTGCCATTATCATCAATATCCCAGGCTTAAAAAGAAGGAAATTGATACATAGAGAATTAAATAATTTGCCCAAGATCAAAAAGCTGTGTCAGAACAGGAATCAATACCTATGCTCATACCTGTCTGTTGCATTGTCCCTCCGGTCATAACTGAACTTGAAGCTCCCACAAGTGCAATAGCTCCCAGGCCTATGCACCTTTGCATATGCTATTCCCTCTGTCTGGCAAACTTCTATTGATCCTTTAACACTCAGAACTATAGTCCCACAGAACTATGATATCTGATGGATTACTAGATTATGAACTCTTTCCAAGTCTTCTCTGTCCCTTCTTAATTATCTCTCTATTCCCAGCACATAAAAGAGTATCTAGGTTGTGATTAATCTCTAAATACACATTGAATAAATGTGTATATGAATATGTTTGGTCAAAAACTTCATTCGGGTTTTTCCATAAGACGTTACAGAAAAACTTTTTGGTCAACCCAATATATGCATATGAAAATGTTGGCTTTCTCCAAGAAAGTGAGATGAAAATGTTTCATTTAGGAACCTTGGTTGATACTTCCAAGAGCCTCCGGACTAAATTACTCCCCCTCCCACAATTTATTTCTTGACTGAGCTATAAGGTGTTCAGAAGCAGAAGTAAGGCGGGTTGGTGGGAAAGGAGGAGGAGGTTAGTCCAGTCCTTCTGGAAGGCACACTATAATACATGTTTTCCACAGAAGAAAAGAAGTCTTATATTTCATACATGCATCCATACATTCACTCACTCATTCATGTGTTCATTCAGTAATATTTATATCTCCTTTATTCAACAAACATTCAATATAATATTTAAGTATTTAAGTCCCCCTAGAATATCTCTACCCCTTTTTTTTTTAGAATTTCACTTATTTATTTATTTATTTATTTTTGGCTGTGTTGGGTCTTCGTTTCTGTGTGAGGGCTTTCTCTAGTTGCGGCGAGCGGGGGCCACTCTTTATCGCGGTGCATGGGCCTCTCACTATCGCGGCCTCTATTGTTGCGGAGCACAGGCTCCAGATGCACAGGCTCAGTAGTTGTGGCACACGGGCTTAGTTGCTCTGCGGCATGTGGGATCCTCCCAGACCAGGGCTCGAACCCATGTCCCCTGCATTGGCAGGCAGACTCTCAACCACTGCGCCACTAGGGAAGCCCCTCTCTACCCTTTTTAATTGCAGAAAAATGTTGGTGGAAAAATGAAAGAGATAGACTTGGGAGTCATTCAAGACATGGGATCAAGTCCAGTCCTTGGTAAATTATTTAATCTCTCTAAACCTGTCCTTCTAAATAACAGCCCCCACCTATTGAGGGACAATGATGTATGAGAAATGGAGCCAAGGTCTTTGCACACCAACTTTTTAATCCTCACAAACCTTCAAGCCTACTCATCCCTTAGAGGATATCTGTGGAAGGATTAGAGATAATGAACTGAGGGCACTTAGAACCAACCTGGCAGGTAGTGGGTATTAGTCCACTACAGTTCAGAAGGGCTGTCAATTGGTGAACAAGCTGTGTTCCCAGCCCATCAGCGGCTGGCGCCCAGAGCTGGTCTGAGCCATCTCCCCACAGAGAGCTCTAAGCAGGGTTGCACTGGCCCACACTCCTGCTCCACAGAGTGACCGGTGGCCCTCTTCTCACTCACTGGCTGCACTTCCGTGGGATCTTGGGACATTTTGCTAAAACCTATGTTTCTCCTCACTCAAGCAAACAAAGAAGAGGATCTCAACATTTCAAGAGCTCAGAGTTGCTTGAGGTCAGAGTCCATCGAGCTGGGGAGTATGGGGGACTCAACAAATCAGCAGAAATTCTCGAAAAACCAAGGCGGGCAACCCCACAGTGCTCATGGTCCTGGGAAAAGAGGAGTTCCAGACAATGACTTCAGATATGGGGTCGAGGACCCACCCCTGTTCCTTGCCCACAAGTCCAAGATGCCCAGAGAGAGGTGTCCAGTGTGCCTCAGGGGAAAGCAACTAAGTTTTGAGCACTGAATGATGGGCCAGGTACTGAGTGACGTGCAATCCATACATTAGATTTCATTCTCCTTAAGAGCCCTGTGAGCCTGACTTGATCATTTTACAGCAGAGAACGCTGAAGTTCAGAAAAGTGAGGAACTGGCCTAAGTCACACAGCTAATAAGTGATAATGCTGGAAGTCAAACCCAGGTCTGTCTGACTCCATGGCACATGCTTTCCATTGTGCCATGTTGTCTCCCTAACAAGTTGGTTAGTATTTGGATTCCATACCAAACAGGGCATTTATTGACTGTTGACTAAGAACATGGTGGACATTCAATCAATGGTAGCCACCATTGTTATTACTACTGTTCTTATATAATAATTACTACTATCTTACCAGTCACAGTAAGTAATGCAACGTACTCAAGCTTCCACTTGCACCAGAACTTAATTAAAACTTATTTTCTACCCATGAAGACTAAGATAAGGAGAGAGATGATCTCATCCCAAACAGCTGCCTGAGGCTAAGCCCTGTTGGAACATCTCCTCTCATGTGAAGAGACACAAGATTATTTTTTTACAAGTGAAACAGCAAGCTGTCACTCTGAAGTGACAGGACCACATATGTGAGTGAACACTCTTGTAGATCTCAGCTTTAGTTAAAAATCTTCAGATGACACAACTTTATAGACCCCTAGAGGCTCTGGTTACCAGCCCCTCCTTGACTGCAGACAAGCCACAGCACCCTGAATAAAGATGATTTATCTGACAGCATCTACAGGCAGCCCTGCTGTGCCTTGAAGGTGGGGTGAGGCTCACATAAACCAACGGTGTCTTGTCTGGTGTTTTCAGTGCTGACTTGTCTGGGGGCCATCCACGTCTAGGAGAATGTGAAGTCCAAGTCGACTTCACCATCTTGTTTACCTCTCTGCTCCTAGCATGGAGCCTGGCCCAAGGTAAACACTCAGTAAATGTTGGTGGGATAAGTAAATGAATGATTGGGACCATTACTGATTGTCCTGATGTACTGAAGCACCAGGGAGCTAGATGTAGGACGGGCTACTCCTGTTCACTTGGAGGGTCCACTCAAGGAAGCTAGGAAAGAGCTGGACAGTTCTATGCTGTTATATCAGTACTGTGAGGAGAAGGAATCCCAGAGGGCAGCTCTGAATGATCAGAGGAGGGACTCCACAGGTCCAGGAGTCAAAGAATTTCCCTGAAGAAGATGAGGCCTTACCATGGAGGGTAAGTATGAGTTGGGCCAAGAAGCAGGAGAAGACGTTCCAGGCAGCAGCAAAGGAACAAAATAAATCACAGAGAGAACAGAAAAATATGAGTGGCTCCAATGGGCTGGATCGTTGTGTGGGGAAGGAGGAGGCCCTGGGGAGGCCGGAAAGTAGAAGGCAGATGGTGTGTCCTACAGAGGAAGTCCGTTTTACCTAAAGCTGCACTTCCTAGTGTGTTCCCTGGAAGGGTAGTTTTTTGAGATGCTTGGCAAGGAGAGGGCTCTGTGGTCAAATAGACTTGGGGAACATTTTTCTACCACTCCCCCACAATGCATATTATTCACCAGAGGTCCTGATGAGGCCTGTGGTAAGAACCCTGAGTGAGGTTGTTTACACCAGCATGTTCCAAACTCCTAGTAAAAAGGCATCTGACCACAGAAACCTTATATTTTCCCTGCAATCCTTATAGAGCAGCCCAGAATGCTCACTGGAAAATGCTCTACAAAAGTATTCAGAAGTGATTGAAATGTTTTAATCGAAGGAGTGAGATAATTTTTCATTATTTACATTTTAGAAATGATAATTGAAAACAATAAAGAAGAATGAATGGGATGGGTAGCTCTTTTGGATAATGGTGGACTACATCACCTGAATCAACCCTCTTTCTGAGGAGAAATAGAAAAAGCTAGACAAAGTAAAGTAACAGCAACAAAATATCTTCTGGAAGACATCAGAACACTAAAAAGGTAGTGAAGAATTACGGGACAAGATGGAAATCCAGAGAGGTGGAGGTCAAAGTTTAGTAGCCTTTTCCTCAGGGCTGGGGGGGATGGGCAAGGAGATACCTACTGATTTCAGAGGAGGCAGAAAATTTGAAAATTGCCTATTCATGTGGGAAAAAGGAAACTTGACTCTTATTTCACAGGGTATACAAAAATTCCCAGTGAATTATAGATCTAAACCTGAAAAGCAACACAGTAATTAATCTTAGGGTAGGGAAATGTTTCTTCAGGGTAGGGAAATGTTTCTTAAAAAGATATAAAATGCACTAGCCACTAAGGAGAAGTTTCGAGTTGTTAAATGGCTGCATTAAAATCAAGAACTTCTGTTCATCCAGAGACACCATTAAAAGAGTGAAAGGGAAAACAGCGAAAAATACTTACAACACATATACCTGACAAAGGGCTTGTATCCAGGATATGTAAAGAACTTATGCAAATCTATCCCCCAAAGAGATAGTCAATCCAATAGAAAATAAATGTATAATAGGAACTTCAAAAGAAAGGATATCCAAATAGACAATAAACAAATGAAAATGTGCTTAATCTAATTAGTCATCAACACTGCAAATTAAAACTACAATAAAATGTCACATCACTAGAATGGCTAAAAGTGAAAAGATTGACAATACCAAGTGTTGACAAGGATAGGAGGTAATGGGAGGTCTCGTGTGCTACCGGTGGGATTTGAAATTGTTACAAGAAGTTTGGAAAACTGGAATCACCTACTAAGTTTGAAGATATAATGCATGCCCTACAAATCATAAATTCCAATCCAAGAAATAGATCAACAAAAATACATGCACATGGACACCAAGAGATGTGTACAAAAATGTTCATACCAGCATCATTCACAATGGCCCCAAACCAGAAATAACCTGCATGTCCATCCACAGAAAAATGGGCAAATAAAATTGTAGTTTATTTGTATAATGGAATGCTGAGCCACAATATGTACAAAACATGAATGAAGCTCACAAACATGATCTTGAGCAAAAGAAGCCAACACAAAAGAATATATACCACCTAACTCCATTTATATGATGTTAAATAAGAAGGCAAAACCCAATCACAGTGCCAAAACTCAGAAAGGGGGAAGGGAAGGAGGGCATAGTGATTGGGCAGGCATGTGCCCAAGGGACTTCTAGGGTGCTGGCAGGTTCTGTTTGTAGAACTACTTGTTCGGTGAAAACTTATGGTGCTGTACATTATGCTTTGTGCCCTTTTATGTATAGGTTAAACATCTAAATAAAATATAAGATATTTGAAAAAAGAAAGATTGGAGGACAGGTGAGACTGTAATCATAAAGAAGTTGTTATTCTCTAGACAAAAAACTGATAAAGCGGAGGCAGTGAGAAAGTGGAGGAGGGGTTTGATAACAAGAAATTTTGACTTTGAAAGTTAACATTGGAGTGAATTGGCACAATTTCCAAGGATTTAACCAATCTAGTATCTTTAAATCCGTGAGTTCACAATGACTTTGAGGGAAAAATAAATCACCTTCAGAAGCTAAAATAATCTATTATCTTGAAAACTGTTAAATGAAGCGAAAAAATCAAATATTTATCCTGCCTTTTTTCATGAACCAAACAACTGAGTAACCAAATGGTAAATGAGAAGAAGTAGCTCTTTATGAAAGAAGTCCAATGAATGTATGGCAAAGAAATTATAGAATTACAATATCACTACTTTGCAGCCCCCTATTAAGTAATGGACTTAGCCACTACCCACCCATGGCTCCTAACATTATAAAAAAGGGACAACCAGAAACCATGGGCCTCCTGTGAAAGGACATGGTGTCACATATTCATCTGGCCAAGGGGGTCTAATGTGAATCTGAGCAAGGTTCTGGATTCAGCTGACAATGTGCAAGAAATGCAGAGGAGAAAGGAGCATGTTGAGCTGCACCATATGTGTGTCATCAGCAAAATCCTGACTGTGGGAAACTGCAGGTCTCATGAACCTGGTCCTTCACTACATAAACTGCAAGAGAGAAACAAGGTAGGTTAAAAGAGCTTTAAAGACATATCAAAACTTTTTTAAGGCAAGACTATATCATAATGTTTGTGGATGCACATCTGGGTAATAAAAGGAAATACGAGAAAATATTTTTAATAAGAGTCAGGATAGTGGGGGGAGAAGGGTCTCTGATAGGGATGGGACAAATGGAGTGGGGAGGTTGCTTCCTAGGTGACAAAGATGACCTAGATGGCAAGGTTCTATGTCTTACCTGGGGTAGAGGTTGCAGGATGTTTACCTTATGACTCATTAAGCCATACATTGATGTATGGTTTTCTGTATCTGTGTTTTCTTTTCTGTAAAAATATTTTTGTGTGCTAACATTAACTTTTCATATGGTATAATAATCTACCTAAATAGAACTTAAACTCTTTGGAATTCCAAGAAGAATAAATATTAAACATACAGCATTTATACAGTACTTTGTAACTCTTTTTTTTTTTTTTTTTCTGGCCACCCTACACGGTTTGTGGGAAGTTAATTCCCCAACCAGGGACTGAACCGGTGCCCTTGGCAGTGAGATCAAAGAGGCTTAATCACTGGACTTCCAGGGAATTCCCAGCACTTAGTAACTTTAAAGAAACTTTCATCTACATTACTTCATATAATGATTACACCAATCCTTGGTGGTAGGCATGATTATACCCATTTCATAGATAAGGAATGTGCTAGTTATGTTTTGCCCATGTTTCTTTTATCTGTGTTTTTTCCAACTCCAAATTCCACACTTTTTCTTAGAACACTTATTTGAACATTCATGGATTCTGTGACCTATCCAATTGCACCATTACCAATAGAAATTTCAATGGGGAAAAAACTATTATAATAACAGAAAAATAATTTAGTGAGAAAAAATACTTGGAGAAGAATATCACATTCCAAAACCCAATAGTCAGTTCATAGGATTACTACATAATTGCCTTTGCTCATATGCAAATGTTAAAATATATGGAAGTGTGCATAATCTCATGGTAGCGACTCAAAACAAAAATGTAGTTTGGGATAGTTTGGGATATGTTTCCAGCATGCCAGGAGCATTTTTCATAACAGCAAAATAACCTAAATATCAGCAGAATAAATGGATATACAATTTGGCATATTTATATAATGTAATATTATTAAAAATGATAAATTAACCTCAAAAATATATTGTGAAAGAAGAGCATTCTCTGTGCCACACACCTCACCTTCCTGTTATTTCTGCTTCCTGAATATGTCTCAATCCAGTCATCTTCTCCATGCCCACTCATCAGGCACACCCTCTTCAGCTCCTGGCAGGATTGCCATATAAGCCCTCAGTGCTCTCTCCACTTTCAGGTTTGCCCTGCTCTTCCACTGAGCAGTCTTTTTAATGAAGACTCTAATCCAGGGGCACATAGAGAGCATGTTTTAACTAACAGGCTTCCATGGCACACAGACCTGCAACCAAACCCTGTCTCTACCATGTAGTAGTAATGTGAACTTGGTCAAATCACATACCTTCTTTGGACCATAGTTTTGTTATCTGTAAATTAGGAATAATCATTGTTCTAAACCAGGGTCACTGTTCCAGCCACATAGTATTTTGAGGACAAGTAGGATAGCCATAGATAGAAGTGTCCAGCAAAGAGGTTGGCAGGTTGCAAGCATTCAGCAAATGTTAACTATCGTTACATCACTTCCCCTGCCTGGTGGACTCCAACTTGAGAATCGAGTTCAAACTGCTGAGCATGGCCTATGAGGCCCTTCATGGACCAGTCCCTCCCCACTTATGTCCCCAGCCCACCCCCTGCCACTCTCCCTCCTGCTGTCTGAGCCACAGTCACCCTCACTTTCATTCTCTGACTGTCTCCTGTTCCCTCTTGCCTATACCATTGCCTGGAACATCCCGCAACTCCTTTACCTGGGCAACTTCTATCCATCCTCCAGTCCTCAGTTTACCTGTGACCTTTTGCTTTTTCTACCCTAGACCCCTGTGTTTTCCCTGTCATTATGCAACGGTTGACACTCTAATGGTTGATAAGTACCCATCTTTCCCTCCAAGAATGTAACTGCCTTGCTAATCATCATATTCCCAGTGCCAGGCACAATGTCTTGGGCATGGTAGGTCAGGAATTTTTGTTGAATGAATAAATGCACAAAAGTGTTCATGGATAAAAATCACCTTCCTTACCCCACATTTTCCTCCACCCTAAGCAAGAGACCTCCTCTCATGAACAGCCTTGGTTCCTTGGGAGTGGAAGTGGGGTGAGGGAGGGCTCTCTCCCTTTCTGAGTGTTGAACAATTTCTTATCAGCTTGCCCCTGGCTCATAACATTGTCTGCTTCTTCTTCTTCTTCTTTTTTTTTTTTTTTAATTGAAGTATAGTTGATTTACAATATTGTGTTAGTTTCAGGTGTATAACAAAGTGATTCAGTTATACTTTTTTTCAGATTTTTTCCATTACAGATTATTACAAGATATTGGATATAATGCCCTGTGCTATATGGTAAATCCTTGTTGTTTATTTATTTTATGTATAATAGTTTGTATCTGTTAATCCCATACTTCTAATTTATCCCCCACCTCCCTTCCCACTCATTTCTTGTTTTTAATTTTGGAAAAGTTGAAGTTATTGAACTTCCCTTATACCCTATCCCCAAAGGTGTTTACAATCTCTTTTAAAAACCCTTGCCCATTTATACAAATATAAAAACTCAATCCCCCACCCACAAGATTCTCAAATGCCCTCATATTCCACCAATCAAGAAGCTTAAATTGGCATTGATGTTATGAATAACTTCTAATTCAGAATATGTCTTTCTAAACTGTGCATGTGTTCCTCCCCACCCCATTCTGTGTCCCTGCAGAAAGAAGGCATGTTCCCTCCCCTTCCCCATCACCATCAGGGAGAGTCCCTTTTTCTAACCCCAGCAAGATTGAAAGGGAATTCAGACAGCAGTGGCCCCAAAAGATTTGATGTCCACCACAATGGGTTGGTTTTACATCTCCTCCTAAAAACATGCACTCCTTTCAGCCACATGTCCTATACCTCCACCCAGAGCATGATGGTTGCCTCTACAATCTGACCTAGTTAGGTGTCTGTGCTAGTGCAGAGAACATGTATTAATGACTTTCTGGGTCATAAATTCTCCTTCAGCCTGTGATGATTGCTGCAGATTCAAGGCCCTGACAATTGTGAGGTAATTTTAAACAGAGATTTGGCCATACTTCTGAAATCAGATTAGCTTTCCAATTTGTTATGGCCGTGATGACTTCAAAGGCAGCTGTGGTTTCTTAAAATAAAGGCTCCCTGCTGTAGGCAGGGCTCAGGAATGTGCCCCAGGGGGACAGCAGGCACTCTGGATCTCTTCCACCAGGTCGAGGAGTCATGTCACAGCTAGAATCTGCACCTGGGGCTGGACACGTGGGAAGGATGGGGAATGTCAGTGAGTGAAGGTACAGGATATCTGCCTGAGATACTCCTCACTCATTTTTCCTGCACAAAGTCCTGGCCTTGCTTTTGCCCCTGTAGTTTTTTCTTCCCGCGGTGACGATGGGCCAGCCACTGACCAGACCTCCCTGCCTTCCTCACTTCTTTTCTGTTTCTTGCAGGTGAGGAGTGGGGCCTCCTGCCTTTGCTATATAAGCAGCCAGTTCCATGTCGATCAGTAGTTCTCAGTGTTCTTTTTTTTTTAAGTATAGTTGATTTATAACATTGTGTTATTTTCGGTGTACAGCAAAATGATTCAGTTTTATATATGTATATATATGAAAGTATATATGCACATTCTTTTTCATATTCTTTTCCATTATAGTTTATTACAAGATATTGAGTATAGTTCCCTGTGCTATACAGTAGGACCTTGTTGTTTATCTATTGTATATGTAGTAATTTGTATCTGTTAACCCAAACTCCTAACTTATCCCTCCCCCAACCAATAGTTCTAACATAGAAAACATTTTAAGGGCAAAGCGAAAGGAAACTTACTGTTTCCTTTGTGCGGAAGGTTTACTGAAAGGGTAGAGGTTGAAGCCAAATCTGGCCTCTGTACCCTAACATGGAATTAAATCTCGGAGACAGAGTTTTGGGTGAAGTAGAAAAGAATAGCTTTATTGTTTTGCCAGGCAAAGGGGGCCACAGCGGGCTAATGCCCTCAAAACTGTGTGTCCCAACCTGGAGGGGGTAGTGAGGAGTTTTATAATAATGGTTCAAAGAGGGAATGACCAGCTCATGGACATTTTTCTGATTGGTTGGTGGTGAGGTAATCAGGAGTCAGCATCATCAACCTTCTTGTTCCAACCGGCCTTGGGTCTTTGTGCTTGTGGGCAGCATACAGTTAACTTCTCCCATCTGGTGGGGGTTTCAGCATCCACAAAACAGCTCAAAGATATTGTTGTGTATATCCCTTGAGGGGGCACCAAAGGACCCTGCCACAAGGGTTTCTTTTGTTTCTTTTGACTGTTCCTCTCTTGTCTCTGCATCCCCTACCTTGCCCTAATTAGCAACTGTTTGAACCTGCCAGTTGGAACTCAGGGAACTAAATGAAGCCTATTTCCTGTAATAAAGAAATGGGGGACACAGAAAGGTTTTTGTGCCCGGGAGCCCCACAGTGTCCTGCTTGGTGTCTGCCCCAATGGGATAAGTTAGGAGTTTGGGTTAATGGATACAAATTACTACATATGCAATAGATAAACAACAAGGTCCTACTGTATAGCACAGGGAACTATACTCAATATCTTGTAATAAACTATAATGGAAAAGAATATGAAAAAGAATGTGCATATATACATTCATATATATACATATATAAAGGTCCCCGATGGGGCACATTTGCACAGGACCTCACTCTTCTGGGTCCCCAACACTGTTCACACGACCCTGATCCTCCACAGCACAGGAATCAGTCTTCTGTTGGATTTGGGGTTCTCCCAAAAGCAGACCCTGAAACAAGAATTGTGGAAGTGTTTTATGTAGAAGGTGATCCCAAGAGGATGTGGGGGAGTGAGACAGAGGAGGGAAGAGAGTGGATTGCCACTGTAGGCAATGGGGCTCAACCCACTCTCAACCACTGAGAGTCAGTGTAGACAGGTTTGTTCACCAACTTCTATCCCTGGCTGGCTGAGGGTGGCTCCTGGGATGTCAGTGCCCAGGCACTGCCCCCTCTTCTCCATCCAGCCCAGAGAAAGCTCTCAGGCAAATAGGTGCAGAAAGCCACCATTGGGAAGAGTCTGCAGTGACCAGGGGTGTTTCAATGGCCCATGGGCAGGACATGGAGGTGTCTATTCCATTCCCTGTGTCTGTATTGTCCCTTCTTTTCAGGGAGCCCGGCATATAGTAATGATCAATAGGTTTAGGTTGAAATGAAGTGGAGCCATGGGCACTGTCACATGAAATGTAAAAGGAAGAGATACAGATAACATGAACACAGATCCAGAGACAGGGTGGATGCTCAGTAAGGGCTGCTGACTCAAAGGGGGTCTTGTGGGTTCTTTGGATAATAAGGCAAACTAAACAGAAGAAACTATGGCAGAAAGAGACAGAGGAAGTGGATATGTTGCAGGAAAGGGGACCCTTCCAGGGCCCAAGAGTGGACTCTTGTCTAACACTTGGAAATGAATTGTCCAAGGAGATACACATGCTGACAAAGCAAGAGACCTTATTGGGAAAGGGCACCTCGGTGGAGAGCAGCAGGTTAAGGGAACCCAGGAGAACTGCTCTGCCTTGTGGCTTGCAGTCTTGGGTTTTACGGTAATGGGATTAGTTTCTGGGTTGTCTCTGGACAGTCATTCTGACTCAGGGTCCTTCCTGGTGACACACACATCGCTCAGCCAAAATGGATTCCAGCGAGAAGGATTCTGAGAGGTTGGTAGGATATATGGACTGGCATCTCCTCTCTCCTTTTGACCTTTCCGGAATTTTTCCGGTTGGTGGTAGCTTATTAGTTCTGTGTTCCTTACCAGGACCTCCTGTTGTAGGATAACTCATGCAAGAGGTTACTATCTTGCCTGGCCAGGACAGGTGGTTTTGGTCAGTGTTTCTCCTAACAACTCCCCCCTGAGAGACTTCATACTCAAGATACTTCTTGGGAATTAGGGCAGAGGTCTCTTTCTTCTGTAACTACTTCTTGCTGAGAGTGGGCATAGTCTTGCCTAGTAGAGTAGAAGTCTCTCTCCACCTGATCTAAATCGAGGTATTTTCTGTGCCCAAAACGGCCTTCACCCTCATAGTAACAACAGTTTAGCCTAAAACTGTTGGACCCTGTCAGAGATGAACCCTGTAAGCAGTTGAAACAGACAGAGGCCAAACAGGAGGCCTAACAGGATGATCATTGCCGGACCCAGACAAGGAAGGCAAAATTGAGGTGAGGGCTGAAGGGTGTGTGACTTTTCTCTGATTGGTTGGTGGTGAGGTAACAGGGCACTGTGCCAGGAATCTTGCCCTCAGCCTGAAGTTACCATCTTCCACCTGGGTGGGGCCCCCAGTTCTGCAGAAGAGCTCAAAGACATTGTTATGCATACTCCTTGAGGAGGAACCAGCACCCTGTGCCAAGGCTGCAGCACCACTTGACTTCTCCTCCCCTGTTTCTGCATCCCCTCCTCCCTTCCCTGATTAGCAACTGTTTGAATCTGCCCTTTGGAACTCAGGAAAGATCAAGGAGGCTGAATGAAGCCTACAAATAAGAAACAGGGGACTCAGAAAGGATTTGTACTCCAGAGCCCCACAGAACACTGCTCAGTGTCAATTCAAGGAAATAGGCAACAATGGCTCTGGTCACTTCCTGCTAAAATGGGGCATAGTCCTGCCTCAATTTGGAGAATAATCACTGAACTGGAAATATTTCTGAGTCAAGTCCTGGATCTGAGTCTTGTATGATTAAAATCTCAATCCCTTGGTCTGCCATTTTGGTGTAACAGACCCAATTAGAAGTAGTTGGAGGAGTGACAACTGGAATTTTAATAGACAAAATAAATCTCATTTCCTGAGAAATTCAGAAGAATAAGCCTGAAACCCAGTCTGGACCTCACACCTTGGGGAGACATACCCAAATAGCCAGTTGTTTACTTTTATCTAAGTAGGTTTTAACTTCCTATGTGGTATTGACATATACATAATAGAGGCTATTGGCCACTACACATCTCCTTTTTCTACTAATATCTGATCTAAAGCAATTTCAGTTTCTAAAATTTTAATAGTTACAAGAGAATACCTTGACACCGTAAGGTTGCAGATACCAGCTGCCAGCAGACATTGTTTTGAGAATGGCTGGTGGCATCCCAAGTCTGACACAGTTCAGAAACCTCAAGTTCTCAGCAATACAAGGACTTGTCTGAAATCACGTCCGTAATGCCACCTAGTATTACCTTGGATGTCTGAACCGTAGCTATTCCATTTTGACTTTCAATTGCATTTCTCTCCTTAATGACCAAAGCAGATGTCACCATTAATCATTTTAGTGCTTTTCTAGATATGAGAAGATGCAAGAATTTGGGTTCAAAAAATCTTCTCCTAAAAGTATCTAACTATCTGAAGACCTGTTCTGCCAGTTTTTCCCAGAGCACAGAATGCCTCATTCCTGATCTCCACCCTGAACTCCTTCCAGGGGGTGTTGAAGGTCAGTGGCCACAGTGGCCATTGACTTAATCCTTGTAGAGGCAGATGGCAAGTGCCAATTTTCAGTTGGCAGTGTCCCTTCAGGGTCATAAATTCGACCGTGGTTTGGGAGGCATTTCATGACCATTTCATCCTATGGTGCTAGGAATGCTCATACTCAGGTCTGATGAAGATTTCACTGATAGGCCATTCAATGTGCTATTATTGGACTAGGCCTTATTAACAGTGCCAAAAGCCTCTGGACCACCTGTCTTACTAGTCTCTTATGGTCCAGGAAAATATTCCCTCTTGTTGCTTCTTCCCATATCTAGAGTTACATTATTACAATCATTGATCTCATATGGAACTATATATCATCATTTTATCAGAGGCTCAGTTACACATTTGGTAATGCAAGAAACAACAATTTTGTAAAACAGGCAATATAAAAACAATATAGCTAGCATATTAGTAAGGTCATAAGTAAGAACATAAGTCAAGAACTTCCATTAGGTGCAGCCCAGTATATCCCAGGTCATTTGACTTGGTCTGTTCTGTACCAATCCATATTTTTAAGGGAAATTATATATTGGCACTGTCCATACAACACCCAGTCCAGTTTCCTAGTGTTACTAGACTGATTATCCTTAGTATGATTTAATTGTTCCCAACATAGAGGAGCCTTTAAACTTAAATTACCATAGCCTGGTGTTAACTACATAAATCCATCCCATAATTTTGGGAAGTTTTATTCCTTGGCTGAAATTTTGCTTGTTGCTCTGATTGAACTTGAGTAATAGAAGAAAATTCATATTTATGGCCAGGTCAGAACAGGCATTATTAATTGGTCAGATGAGGGGATCCCATCTAGTAATATCAATTGTGACCTGAACATGACTATAATTTTTTAAAATTAATTTCCTAAGGGCCAACCAATTAGAGCCTTGGAGTGGAGAAATCCAACAAGGTGACCCAGAAGTACTAGACACAGGTAATTGGCCACAAACCCAACAATTGGCTTGATTTTTAAAACTAGCATAGGATCATGCCTATGACAGAAAAACATTTGATTCATATGCAAAGGTCCAAGAAGTCAAGAAAACATTATAAAGGATCATACAAGTCAGGTCCAGGATCTTGGACTAGCTTTCTACCTCTGATGTTGTCTTCTTCTCATCCTGGTATGAGTGTAGTTTCTCCTTTGTTTGAGCAATGTTTTAAGGTGAGTTTGAGGTCAGCAGTTCTCTCTATAGACCAGGCCGGTGTAGGGGCCCTTTGTAAGTGGGAAGTAATCCAAGAGTCAATTCCCTTCAGTTTCTCTGTGCATTAGCTAGTTAAGGGTACCTAATAAGGGTCCTTCCATCTTAGGTTTGAGATAGGCCTCTAAATTATGTCATTTTTAGTATGCATAATCCCCTGGTTGCAGGTCGTGTGGCATCTGATCTTCATCCAAAGATAGATTACTGGAGTAAGCTTCAGAAACAAACTTAGAGTGTCCATTTAATAATTCAGTTAAACTTTACATTAATATAACATAACAGCAAGGAACTATCTGGGAGGTGAGCCTTAGTAAATACAGACCTCCATTAACAAAGCTGGAATTTAATATTCACTGAAACATAATCTTTTTCTCTCTAAAATTGCCCTCATTTCTACCAAATATAACCAAATTAAGGCTAGTTTGTTTGCAAAATAAGTCTGATCACAATAAACTTGGCCTGATGATTTATGTAACTATAATTGGTCATATAGGCTTTTTGCTTGCTGAAACTTTTATAAGGAGTCTCAGACTGAACTTTTAAAAAGACCTCTCAGGGTTAGGAAAGTCATGCCAAGGGCTTGTCACAGATTTTGCCTAACAGATCGTGTGAATTCCTCCCTTTTCAAGGTCTCCCAAAATACCTTGATATTTCTGAACCTGTTAGTGAGGTATCCTTCCTAATTTATCTGATAAAGCTGCTGGGAACCTAAGAGTTTCCAATCTCTGGAGGGATCAGATAGAGAGAAAAAGTAAATGTTTCAATTCTGCTTACAAAGGTAAAATTTATCAAATTACTATAAGTCATAATTAGTTTGAGGGGAAGGTTTCCTTATACCTGGAAAACACAGATTTAAACCAGTAATTTTTCAGATAAAAACCATATTCACCAGTTCACTCAGTCCTTTTAATTTTTATGAAGTCAGCTTTTTCATTAGAATTTTTTCAATTTCTTACCCAGTTCAGCATTATGGTCTGAAAGTCAGAAACTTGTATTAATCCAAAAGTCCTTTCTATAGGTCTTCTTGAAGAGAAAACATTTCTGTAAAGGCATTAGGGTGAAACTGTAGGTGTCTATAATGACAAAAGACTTAAGAAGGCAAGTTTAAAATCTGGTCGCAATGCAATTGACAAAGTAACTTGGTTACTGCTGTGACATACAACACTTTAAGATAATAACTGGAAATATGACTGATAACATTTTACCAGGACATGTCAGATCTTTAGGAATTCCATATAATTTCTAGAATATCTACATTAGTAAACATTTACCACACAATATAACCTAAGAAGATTTATTACTCATTTGACAATACTTCCCATGTAATTTAACATATCAAATGAACCTAATTGGTTTAATAGCTCTCTTTGGGATGTTTCAGGGTCCCTTTGAAGCATCCCAAAGTTAGCTAGAGGTCAAAAGAACTCATTAGAATTTGATTTAGGAACTTTTGTCAAAAAATAGCAAAAGTGTTTAGAACACTCAGTCAGATAGGATCATAGGTCACTGTGAAACAATAGGTATTCACTTACCCAAAGTACAATAAAAGATTTCTAAGGCAAATACAGAACAGATCATTTAAGAGGTAAAGAAATTTAAAATATGTTATCAAAGGCAGCTCAACATTTTAAGAAAACTTGTCCTCTTAACAGAGAGAAAAGCCAAATTCAAGTTTTGCACCAGCTTACTTTTAAAATTCATTTACTCAATTAAATTTATTTTAAACGTAGTCAATCCTGACCATGCACAAATCTCTTTTCTCAGGGTTCAATT
Organism: Eschrichtius robustus; assembly: GCF_028021215.1. Classification (NCBI taxonomy): domain Eukaryota; kingdom Metazoa; phylum Chordata; class Mammalia; order Artiodactyla; family Eschrichtiidae; genus Eschrichtius; species Eschrichtius robustus. The sequence goes on along the minus strand of NC_090824.1, from coordinate 151,539,025 downwards.
TCCACAAACCTCCATTGCTTACCTTATTTTAGCACAACTCTAACTTTCAAGTTGTTGAATATCTGGAGAGATTATTTTTAAGTAGACATTCTTAAAACGTAATTATTCCTAAAAAGTTTACTTAAAGTTCTTATCTCGTTTGCATTTTCTTTCCTTAAAAGTTTCTTCACATTGAATTACTTTCCTTGCTGACAAATTTGCAACAGATATAATAAGATCTTATTTAGCTAATATTAAACCTAAGCACAATAAAAGTATTATACTTAATGTTGATGACTCTAAAGATGTGTCCATATTAATTAGATCAACAAACTTAAACATTAATACCAGGTGTTAATTTAATACTGAATATTTCCCAGTTCACGTGAACCTGAAATTCATTTAGCTTAATTTCTCTTGTATTTAGAATTATTTGATTTGTAAGCACTTACTTTTCTTTAAGCCAATTAAATAGAGCTCCTACAAATTAACCTCAGCAATATTATCCAAAGACAAAGACACATACTGAGACCTACATATATCCAGACAGACACGAGAGATCTAGCTTCATTTTCTAAACTTAATTGTGAATCGGATATCACAATATAAAACTCATTAGTTTATAAATAACAGTTGGAATACGAAAAATTTTTAAAGGCTTCATTCCCTGCTTTTTCCTCAGTTTCAGGAATTTGAGATGGTCTAGAGAATATATGTGTTCTGAGACCCCTGGTCTCAAGGTACCGGGAGAGAAAATCAAGTTCTCCTAGTAGGACTTGTTCCCTCAGGGTCAGAATTCTGAAAAGACATTTTATCAAGTTTGCTTTTTCTAACTGTATGTGCAAAAAGAACTAGTTTTGAAATTTTCAAGAGTTTTACCTAAACCAATTTTCTCTGGAGTCTAAAGAATATGGTGGACACACAATGTTATAATTAAATATGATCTCTTTCTTAGTCATGGGCTCATAGCTAGAATCTTTCCAATCAGACAGAATTCGCGCAAGAGGTCTCCACATTGGAACAGAAACAGAATTTCCCATTTCATAAGGCAGAATGGCCATCACAAATCACAACACAAAACACGAAATATAAAGCACACACATGCCTGGCTGTCCTAATCAGACACTCCCTTAAATACAAGATTGCAGTCTCTCAGAAAAACTACATAGACACAGAACTTCAGATCCAAGTACTAACAGAATAAATGGAAATATTTCAGGTCTTCAAAGATTTCAAAGGGAGAAAATGAGGCCAGGTTGAAAGAAGACGGGAAGGAGGGGGGACAAAAGGATGGCCTTCCAGACATCTCCTGACACCTGAAGATGCCCAGGTGTTACGGGACTTTTCCCTGGGCTTCCAGGAAGGGAGGAGGGGAACTCGGCCCTACCAGAAACCAGAACCAGATACCATATACCAGACCAGAATTAGAGTTCTCTGCCCACCAGAGGTGATCAGGCTCCAACCCTCAGATCAGGCTGAGGCCCTCCAACCACACTCCTGCGTCCAGGACCAGGACAGAAGAAAAAAAGGGTCGGACAGGAGGGGTTGAAAAGAGGGAGGAGAGAGGGAAGGGGAAAGAGGTCAATAAAGTCTTTTGTTTTTTATCTAGTTGGGGCACTCTGGCCAGTCATCCACGTCAAGAGGAGACCATGGACAAAAGGGTCCCAGTTGCGACCGCTGGTTCTGGTCTGTCGGTGGATGAGCTGGTCCCTGAGTACCCTGAGTGGTCAGGATGTCAATTGTAGAGAAGAAGAGGTCCCACCAGAGTCGCCATTTGTTGCAGGAAGGTGGGCTCTTGTCTAACACTCGGAAATGAATTGTCCAAGGAGACACACATGCTGACAAAGCAAGAGACCTTATTGGGAAGGGGTGCCTGGGCAGAGAGCAGCAGGGTAAGGGAACCAGGAGAAGTGCTCTGCCACGTGGCTCACCGTCTTGGGTTTTATGGTAATGGAATTAGTTTCTGGGTTGTCTCTGGCCAATCATTCTGACTCAGTCCTTCCTGGTGGCACACGCATTGCTCAGCCACGATGGATTCCAACAAGAAATATTCTGGGAGGTTGGTAGGACATATGCGCTGGCGTTTCCTCTCTCCTTTTGACCTTTCCCGAATTCTTCCGGTTGGTGGTAGCTTGTTAGTTTTGTGTTCCTTACTAGGACCACCTGTTGTAAGATAAATCATGCAAGTAGTTACTATCTTACCTGGCCAGAGTGGGTAGTTTTGGTCAGTGGTTCCCCTAACAGGTTGGGGAGGGGAGCTGAGACAATAAAGGAAAGGAACTGTAGGTAAAAGAGAAGAAAGCAGATGAAAGATGAATGAGGGGAAGTAGTAAACGAGAAATGAGTAATTAACCTGGGAGGAAATGTGCAATTCCACTCAGCATTTTAATTTTTTTGTCCTCTTCAAACACAGCAGGATACAAAAGAGGCAGAATGAGCACCCCAGCACCCGTTAAAGATGCCTACATCCTAATCACAGAATTTGTCCATTTGTCAATATTTACATGGCAGAGGGGGCTTTGCAGATGTGACTAAAGTTAAGGACGTTGAGATGGAGAGATTACCTGGAATTATCCAGGTGGGCCATATCTAATTGCATGAGTCCTTAAAAGTGGAGAATTTCTTTCCAAGCTGTAATCAGAGAGAGATGGCAGCAGGAGAAGGATTCAACATCTCTTTCCAGTTCTGAAATGTGGAACTTGTGTGCAAAGACCAGAGAGGCCTCTAGAAGCAGGAAAAAGCAAGGAAACAGATTCACCCCTGGAGCCTCCAGAAAGGAACACAGCTCTGAAGACACCTTTATTTTAGCCCCGGGAGACCCAAGCGGGAATTCTGACCTTCAGAACTGTAAAATAATAAATTTCTGTTTTAAGCCACAAATTTTATAACAATTTGTTACAGCAACAATAGGAAACATATACCTAGGGACATCAAAAATGGAAAATTATCAAAAATCACTGTCTGACTCTCTAGTATTCTGCCTGTAATCAGTTTCCCATTTAGGCTGGAACTGTTTTTCCTCTCTGCAGAACAGAGGATGGCTGCTCACAGATTCATTAATATGCATAAAGGGTGGCATAATTAGTTGCCACAGGTAACCCCATTCTGGCTGCGTGAACTGAGCTGATGTGCAGATGCCTGGTGCACTACAAGCAGGGCAGTGCAAGTGTGTAAGTCCACATCTCATAAAAGGAAATGTTTGAATAATATGGAAATGTGCTGGATGTTATTAGCAGGATGTCAAGTTTGACAGTCTGTGTTATTTTGAAAATAAATGAGTTTTGACACAAATAACTTAGGTATGCATTGATTTTTTTAAAGCAAATCTTGGAACAAGATGTTATGTATTGTGCTGTAGGTTTACAAAGATTTTGATGGCTATTAGGGGAAAATCATGGTGAAGGATCATTTATTAACGTATTCATTAAGCTGCTCTAAGGTGTAACAATCATTACTTTCCCCAAAAATGTATACTGTTCCTCTTGCATATTTAATTGACTCTGGCAAACCATATTTAAGATAATGAGGGGAGCTGTCAGCAATGTGAAGACAAAAATAAAGAGAAATCAAATCTCCATCATTGGTACCAAAAACCTCATACTGCATCTTTTAACTCATGGGAATCTTTTCTCTGGACTGTCTTTAACTCTAAGCAATCTGAGATATGATATGAAATTTCTTTGGCTTATTTCATTTTCTTTCTTTCAGGTCTTGCTCCTTTTGATTTTTTTCTTTCTTCGGAGGCTCTAGCTGACAGACAGGATTCAGCGCCCATGTCAGCATTCCTGGCACTGGTCAGGGGCCTGGGACTCTCCACGCAGATTCTCCTGGCATTTGTTCTTGACAAGCAAAGGAGAGAGGTGTTCAGGGAACATCTCTGCCAAAGGCCAAATGTCTGCTGGAAAAGTTCCGAAGCCAAGTTTCCGGGCTTGGTGGAGGCTGCCAGCTGGCCCCAATCATCTATCGCCTCTGGGGTCTGGAGGGGAAAAGCTGACAGGTTGTCCCATCAGGGTGTGATCTCCTGGCTAAACCAATGGCTGACTTCCCAGCATTCCCTGTGCAAGAGGGGTGGGGACCTTGTGAGGCCAAGCTCTGGGACAGTTCTATCCCCACAGGGATAGTTTTGTTTGCCATCAGGCAGCTCTGAGCTCTGGGGTGTGGGCTAGAACTTTGGGAGTGGGAGGCAGACACCAGCATCCTGAGCCAAGATGTGATGGGTGTGTGGATATTTGGCATCCATAGAGCCTGCACTGCCCAAAGGATTGGTTCTCAGTTCCCCTCCTATCCTCTGAGGAACATGCAGTCAAGTTCCTGAGGTCCAGATGAAAACCTAGCTTCACCCAGAACAGAAAAGACAAGATGCTCTTGACCTGCAGCATTCAGATCACTCAACTGCTCTCACCCAGAGCCTAGGAATAATGAAGCCAGGTAACTTGGAAGCCCTTGGAAAAGTCTGGAGAGGCCACTGCGGGAAGAGATGTTAAATATGGTGATGAATGGCTCCAAAGGACCACCAGGCTTGGGCAAGTTTCCCTCACCCTCTGGACTAGTACTACAGATAGGACAACATCACAACTCCTGCCCTAAGTAGACTTATGGGCTATGGGAGGAGATGGATGTACAGGAAGATATATATCTTTAATATGCAAGGCCTGGGGCAGCTATAGGCAAAGGACATTCAAAGCACAGAAAAGGGCCATTCTGAGTCATCTGACAGCACACCAAAGATTTCCAGTTGTCCCCCTTTGGGGTACATGGCAGGATTCTGCTTCCCTGTCTCCTAAGGTGGTAGTGATCTTATGACTTGCTTTGCAATGAAATGTGAGCAGAAGTGCCACGTGTCACTTGCAGCAGAAGCCATAAAAACATTGCCTGCCTTGGCAATCCTTAAGGCACAGAGATGAAGCCCAGCCAGCTGGGCTGATCCAGAAAGATTCAGAGCAACACCTCCAGCCTGCCGGCCATGGATGTGCACCATAAGCTTGAGCAAGAAATAAGTCTTGTTGTTTGAAGCCATTGAGATGTTGGGAATGTTTATTATCACCACATAACTTAACCAAGACTGGTTGATACAGGCATTAAATCCAGCCAAGGGGCAGAGTTTTGGGACACCAGTGAGCAAAGGCATCCTGGAGGAGGGGTCCCTGAGCTGAGTCTCAGAGGATGAGGCAACTCAGTGATGCCAAGTGCTCCAGTGATAACCTGTGAGGTCAGAGCATGGACAGCAGGTCAGCTCCAGAGAGAACAATTCCTTATCTAACACTTACTCAGCAAAGTTATCTCTGGATCATTTAGGAGGGTGCTCCAGAATCCCTCCTGCCAATGGGCTTTAATGAGCTCTAGACGGATGGCTGGTGGATGGATGGATGGTTGGATGGTAGAGAAGAGGGAAGTTCATGTGTAAGCCTCCCAGTGAAGTCTTCTCTGACATTCCTCCCCTCCCCCACCCCACCCTCCTACTCCCCAAACCAAATCAGTCATTTCTTACTTAGAGCTCTCAGACCCTTAGCATGTGCTTCTGTGGTAGCAGTTAAGAAACAACTAATTTACACTACGAGAGTTGGGATGACCACCCCAGAGGAGACATTTGACCTTGAAAATATGTGTAGGCCACACAGAGGGTAGACTGCCTGGAAGGCCTGTAAAATTCCTCTACTTCTCTTACCTCATTTATATTCATACATGGTTTTATTGCCCCATTTCACAAGCAAGAAAACAGTAGAAAGGAGAGGTAACTTTTCCAATATCACATCAATTGTATAAGAGAATCAATGTTCAAAACCAGGACTCAATCTCATGTTATTCCTTATCCTATGCCATAACGCTGCATATAAGGGAAGCTCATTAGAAGTTTTGAATTATGCTGTACAGATCTTGCTTGACTTACATGGGGTTATGTCCCAATAAACCCACTGTAAGTTGGAAATATCGTTATGTCGAAAATGCATTGAATACGCCTAACCTACTGAACACCAGAGTTTAGCCCAGCCTATCTTAAATGCGCTCAGTACACTTACATTAGCCTCCAGTTGGGCAAAATCATCTAACACAAAGGCTAGTTTATAATAAATTGTGGAATATCTCATGTAACTTATTGAGTACTGTACTGAAAGTGAAAAACAGAATGGTTGTCTGGGTACAGAATGGTTTTAAGTGTGTTGTTTACCCTCATGATCAAATGGCTGCCTGGGAGCTGTGGCTGCCACTGTCCAGCATCACGACAGATCGTACCACACATCGCTAGCCAGGGACAGGATCAAAATTCAAAATGCAAAGCATGGTTTCTACTGAATGCATATCACTTTTGCATCATTGTAAAGTCGAAATGTAGTACATGGAACCATCATTAAGACAGAAAGTTGGGAACCATCTATAGACAGAAAAAGATATGACCACATTATCAATGGAAGTGTGTAGTTTATTATATATGATGCCCTTATTTTACACAAATTGGAGGTTACTTAGGCTGAGCTTATAGTGTTGTGAAGATTAAATGATAAAATATCTGTAATATGAGCTTAGCACTCTATCACTTGCAAGTCCCTTCGGTCTAAGTGCCAGTGCTATTATTTAAAGCACTCGCGTCCACCTTTGCCATTCTCTTTAGCCAGCCAGATTCTGAACTCACTTCCCATGTGTGGCAAGTCTCCTCTCGTGTCAAGCAGAGCCCATGTGCCACCTTAGAAGCCAGAGTGGCTGAAACGGGCTTTCCCAGCCTCGCTCGCAGGAAGGTGCAGGTCAGGACCTAGGTCCTGCCAATCACATGCCTCTGCCTGGACTTGCCCAGGGAGGGAGAACCATAAGCAGCCAACTCTTTTGCCACCAAAGTTGTCGAGGTGGTCAAGGTGGCATCATCTCCGTCCAGTTTCCAAAGGCAACAGCATCCATGCCAGTCGTGGCATCTGAGTCGGGAGCAGGAGAGACAACTTTCTGCTGCTTTGGGGCAGGGTTTCTGACTGTGGAGACTGTGTGGTGGCAGAGGTGGAAACTCCAGCAGACACAGAAGAAAGTGCGGGTTGTGTTCAAGGTCAAAATCAGGTCTAGGATTCTTCAAAAATGGCATGAGAGAGAGGACTTGGAAGCTGAGAGGTGTATTTGGGAGTTGGCAAGTTGTGTGCTTTCTGTGAGTATCGCCTGTGAGTGGGTCAGTGATGGGAGATAACAACCAAAAAGTAAGTTGGTGCCAGATCTCAGGGGACCCTGGGTACTTGCTTGCTGTGTTAGTTGGGCATTGAAGAGTTAATTCAGCAGGGTTGAGGCAAGACAGCACTTTGTCAAGAAGCATAGACCCAATTTAGTGAGAGCACTCTGAAGGTTACTGTGACCATCCTGCTTCAGCTTGCTTAACGCTGTAGGAGGTACAATCTGACTGTATTTTCTTCACCCATGTAAGTCATCATATCACACACCTTTCCACTGAAGGAAAACAAAAACAAAGCATCAGTGTAGGCTGACCCATTACTCCTACCTAAGGGTCTGAGTAAAATCTGGTGGGTGTAAAAGATGGCTTTTTAATTTCTCTTCCACCCAAGGCAGTTAATACCTTGTTAGTGAGTCAGCCCAGCACTTTCTTTTCTTTTATAGACATTTATTTCTTTTATTTATTTATTTTTGGTTGCGTTGGGTCTTCTTTGCTGCACGCAGGTTTTCTCTAGTTGCGGCGAGCGGGGGCTACTCTTCGTGGTGGTGCGTGGACTTCTCATTGCGGTGGCTTCTCTTGTCGCAGAGCACGGGCTCTAAGGCGCATGGGCTTCAGTAGTTGCTGCACGCGGGCTCAGTAGTTGTGGCTCGCGGGCTCTAGAACGCAGGCTCAGTAGTTGTGGCCCATGGGCTTAGTTGCTCTGCGTCATGTGGGATCTTCCCAGACCAGGGATGGAACCTGTGTACCCTGCATTGGCAGGCGGATTCTTAACCACTGTGCCACCAGGGAAGCCTCCAGCACTTTCTTATTAGAATGTAAGTTAGGAATCAAAGAACTTGAGGATGAAGTTCATTCTTCTGAAGTCAGAATATGGCAACTGTGGCACAATAAAAAAAAAAATTAATATTTGGTCTTTATGCCCAGTTCCTGGTACAGAGCTCCTAAAAGCCTTGGAATATCCTGAGCCATGAGTGTCTTTTGTCCACTAAAGAGGTGACTCAGGTCCAAGCTGCATCAGGTCCTGACTAATGTGTGCAGCCTTGGACAACTAGTTGATTCCCCCTGTGCCTCAGTTTCCTCCACCTTAACAGAGTTATAACACTTCATAGAGTTGTTCGTAAGGAGTAAAGGAGTTAGTGCAGGCTGAGCACCCAGCACACAACACATGTTGGCTGTAGTAATAGTCATTAATATTGTTATGGGCACATTCATCCTTAAACGGGGGGGAGAGAAAGTGATGTTAATAGAGCATCTATTAACTCCTCTGAATTGGGCTAGGAATGCTGTAATTAATTCACTCATCATTTAACTCATTCATCTAAGCGTTCCTCTCCCACCCCCTGCCATGTGCCAAGCCCTGTTCTGTGTCTGGGTATAGGACAGTGACAAAACAAAGGGAAATCCCTGATTTTATGGGAAAGAGAATCAGAGATATTGAATAACTTCCTTTCAGTCACATGTTGGTAAGGGACACAGTGTGAATTTCATTTCAGGTCTGTATTCCTACAAAGCCTTGGGGCTCTACCTACAGCCCCCCAACAGCTACTGGAAAAGCAATGTGACTGGGAGACTATATAAATTACAGAGATTTCCCCAAATCAACACACAAATTAAATTCAAGTTTTCTTGTTTTCAGAGCAGGAACCAGTCTTCAAAAGGCAGATTAACAGTCATCTCATTTGAATACTTTTCTTTGTAATAACCACCCACTGCTCAATGGTCATCCTTGACAAGCAGGGTCTTGGGACAAGCAATTTGAGTAACAGTGGGAGGGTGGGACCGACTGAACCCTAGCCTGGGGTTCGTGGTCCATTCCAGCAAAGGAGCCGAAGCTCATAAGACAGCTTCAAACATCCTTCCAGTGACGCACTTTCTCTATCCTTTAAATACCAAGCAAAATTCAAAGGTTTATAACTCTAATCCACTAACCTAACCCATCCTTGGGTTTCTTATAAAAAAAAAAATCCCTTCCTTTATCCCTTCTTACAAATTCAGCCTGTGCCTCTAAGGGAAAATGTTTGTGGTAGTACATTATAAAAGTAAATGAGATTTATTTTTAGGGAAATAATAATGGACAACCAGGTACCCATTGTTAGCTGTTGGCAACAATAATAAATGAAAGAGATGACAGAGCATGTGCTGGAATTCTTTCTAAAAATAAAGAGAGATCAAATGATGTAGAGCTAAATTTTCATTAACCTTTTTGCCAATGGAGAGAAGCCCAAAGATTTTCTATTTTCTGCCCTAAAATATAGTGGAAATTTTTCCACTGACAAGTTTAGATAAGGTATTTGTGATGTACTTCTTTTTTACAACTTCTTATTTTATATTGGAGTATAGTTGATTAACAATGTTGTGAGAGTTGACAGTGTAGGCATACAGCAAAGTTATTCCATTATACATATATATGTATCTATTCTTTTTCAAATTCTTTTCCCATTTAGGTTGTTACATAATACTGAGCAGAGTTCTCTGTGCTATACAGTAGGTCCTGGTTGGTTATCCATTTTATTTATCTTTTTAGTTTTTGGCTGCACTGCGTGGCATGCAGGATCTTAGTTCTCTGACCAGGGATTGAACCTGTGCCCCCTGCAGTGGAAGTGCAGAGTCTTAACCACTGGACTGCCAGGGAAGTCCCGGTTATCCATTTTAAATATAGCAGTGGGTACATGTCAATCCCAAACTCCCTAACTCACCCTTCCCCCCACCCTTCCCCCTGGTAACCATAAGTCGTCTAAATCTGTGAGTCTGATTCTGTTTTGTAAGTAAGTCCAGTTGTATCATTTCTTTTTAGATTCTGCATCTTTTTCTCTGTCTGACTTACTTCACTCAGTATGGCAATCCCTAGGTCCATCCATGTTGCTGCAAATGTTATTATTTCATTATTTTTAATGGCTGAGTAATATCCCATTGTATATATGTACCACATCTTCTTTATCCATACCGCTGTCGATGGACATTTAGGTGACTTCCATGCCTTGGCTATTATAAACAGTGATGCAATGAACATTGGGGTGCATGTACACTTTCAGACCATGTTTTTCTCCGGATATATGCCCAGGAGTGGGATTTCAGGTTCATATGGTAGCTCTATTTTTATTTTTTTAAGGAACCTCCATACTCTTCTCCATAGTGGCTGTACCAATTTACATTTCCACTAACAGTGTAGGAGGGTTCCCTTTTCTTCACACCCTCTCTAGCATTTATTGTTTGTAGACTTTTTGATGATGGCCATTCTGACTGGTGTGAGGTAGTATCTTGTAGTTTTGATTTACATTTCTCTAATAATTAGTGATGTGGAGCATCTTTTCATGTGCTTCTTGACCATCTGTATGTCTTCTTTAGGTCTATTTAGGTCTTCTGCCCAATTTTTGACTGGGTTGTTTGTTTTGATGATATTAAGCCGCATGAGCTGTTTGTGATGTACTTCTGAATAAGATCACATGTCAAAAAGTACAGAAATTCCCAAGAGAAACACAATTCATCTTCTTGGAGAAGTCATTACAGTCAGTGGTTAATAATTGATTTTATTTTTTTATTGAAGTATATTTGATTTATAATTTTATGTTAGCTTCAGGTATAGAGTAATTGATTTTATATTTAAAGAAACAGATATATTATGGAGTACAATGCAAAATATGCCGAAGTTTCTTACTACCAGTGAGTGGCTCCTTGAACTATACACCAAAGCCCTCTGAGCTATGATTTCATGCTTCTCACCTTTAGGAATGATCCTGGGGGAAAGCTGATTTGTGGTTGCCATGGACACTTAATCCTTAGCCATCACCCTAAACATCAGGCCACCAACAGGTGAGAGCAAGTGTGGTTGTGAGTTCATAAAACTGCCTTTTAAAACAAAACAAAAGCTGAGAACACCAGCTCAACATAGACTGACTTCCAAAATGGTCAGGTTGAAAGTGTGAAACTCAATCATTTGGCTCTTTTCCACTGGCTCCATCTAATGGCAAACATGTTTTGCCAGGATTATTTTGAATTGTTTGAATAAACTGACTACCTTGTTATTTTGCATGGATGGCCCCAGTCAGTGGAGAATCACAGTCGGTCAGAAGAATTAACTAGACAGATCTGTATTGCCTGTTTCTGATTTTAACAATTTATAATGCTTTTCCAGGGAAGGTGTTTCAAATGAATATTAAAAACTTGTGATATTAAGACAGAAATGGCAGATTAAATAGATAAATCTTAATATTTTCCCTTCTTGAAACTATGCTATTTTTTTTTAAAAAACACTTAACACTGCAAGGAGAGCAGCCACCAAATCCTATAATGAGAAGAAGATGGATGGGTGTCAACAGTCATAGTAAAACTGAGAAAGCCGAACGCTGAGGCGGCAGTGGGGAAAATGAAAGCTGACCCAAATACAATGCAGAGTCTTCTGCAAAATGCTCATTATGCAAAAGAATTGCAAAAGAAGAGGGGCAGGGACGAAAATAAGGAGCATTGGGCAAAAGATGTTTGAGAAGCAGTTAATTCAAGTAGAATTCAAGATAGAATTCAAGGATAGGTTCCCCTATCCTCCACCTCAGCTGAAAACTGTGGATGCATTTTCTGAGACAGTAAAACAGAAAATCTGGCCTGGGGAAGGCCATGCATAATTGAGGGTTAGTGTGCGTTCTGAATGATGAATGCAGCCCTCCTTCCCCACAATCCCAGAGTATCTACCGCCAAACTTTAACTCCCAGACAAACTATTGGAAGGGTCTTACCTAGGAAAGATGACTATCCCTAGAAGGAAAATCTAGAGATGCTGAGATCAGGGATTTCCACATCAATTAGTTCACCCAGATCTGAGCTCAAAGTCAACAAGCCCCACCCACGTGATCAAGCTTCTGAGTAGTTTTTTACTCAAGGATTACTGATAACTGAATATGGCCTCCTCAGTTGAAGACAGAGACCAAAAGCGTACAAAAAGTGAGGGGCTGGGGGAAGGGAGACTACAACAACTTTGGATAAAATGTATGCAAGGAAAGGAAGCTATCATTAATATCCTCAGATATATGAAAGAAGATACTGACTGAAACTAGAATAAGATTCTACTTAAATCTTGAAGAAGTAAAAGAGAGAAAGATACAGGAGAAAGAGAAAGATAAAGAAGTTACAGCATTTTAAAACACATTCTTGAAAATTAAAACATTATAGAAAACATGAAAGTCAGCAAAAGAGTTGGAAGGTAAAGTTCAGGTTTCCAAGGAAGTAGAGCGGAAAGACCCAGAGATAGAAAATAGAAAACACCAGATAAGAATATTAGAGGAATGAGCCAGAAGATCCAACATCCCAATAATAGAAGTATAAAAAAAAACAAGTAGAGGGGAGGGAAATCATCAATAAGTCAAGAAGTTTCCTAGAATGGAAGGACATGAGCTGTCAGAGTGAAAGGACCACCAAGTGTCCATAATAATAGATGAAAATTGACCCCTACCACATGGGCTCAGACAGAGAGGCAGTGCACAAAAAGGTCATATCCAGAGAATCAGAAGCAGAGTGTCTTAAGACTTCTCAAAGGGAACTCTGGGTGAAGGAAGATAAAATTATGTGGAAAATTGTTTCCAACCTAAAATCCATTCAAAGCCAAACTATCAGTATGAGCAGAGAATAAAGAATTTCAGGAATGCAAAGTCTCAAAAACTCTATCCCCTCAAGATGGTAATAGACAATGTGCTTCACACAGAGTTAATAAAGAATGAGGAAAATAGAATGCTGAAAGAAGATTCCAGGAGAGAGGAGCTAAGAGAACTGCAGGAGAGTGGTGAAAGACACAGAGTTCCACTTATTGCTGTGCGACTCAAGAGATAGACAAGGTGATGGCTGTCATTAGTAAAATCACTGCTGTCACATTGCTTTGTAACCCTAAGACAAAAGACCCTGGCTTAGATTCTCACCTGTCATTTATGCATCCAAAGTACCTGATCTGCACTCTATGCTCTGTTGCCTGGAGCTGCTGAAAACGTTCTTTCACCCCACTGAAGAGCCCAGAGCCGTCCACTCTCTCATGGCTGTATTCCCACCACATGCCCAGTGTGAGACACACACACCTGCTCTGCCAGATCCCCAGAACAATGAGCTCTGGTTCCCAGGGCTCTCAAGGCCCTGCCTGCTGACTTTCCCAGGAGAGACTCCTGCTAATCCCTAGAGGCGGTAAATCTGGACTGTGAATCAGCAGTTGTGTATCTTACCATCTTCTATCTTCCATCTTCTCCTAAAACAGCAATGCTGCCTTGTCCATACATAACTTGTTTTGTGCTTGCCACATAGATACTCAAAACCAAACAGTACATTGTTTTTGGATACATTCTTAGGTAATTAAAATATAAAGGAACAATTGACACAAAAGTTGGGGATGAGGGAAGTAAAAGGAATGGCCAGGGAAAGGCGGTACCAGTGGGGCTCCCCAGGCACTGGTAAAGTTCTATTTCTTTATCTTAACGGTGGGCTCATGGGTGCTCATTTTATTACTGTTCTTTCACCCATACATATACTTCTCTATATACATATACTTCTATTATATTTATAAAAATATAGAAATGTAAATTTTTAAAACTTCATGGCATTATTATAGACTGTGAAACAGAGAGAATAAAAGATTCATTGAAAAAATCCTGAGAAATGCGGAAGAGTATAGGGATGTACTTTTAAAGCATGATTTTTAAATGTAAAAAAAATTGTTTAATGCCGAATTATATACTATTTGGTTTGGAAGTCAAATGAATACAAGTTTTAAATTTATATCATAGCATCAAACTATACTTAAAAAAAAGAAACTGCTTTTATAACCTGATATGGAGTTCTTTCATTTTGCATTTTTAAAAAAATTCAATGTTTTTTTTCCCCACTATTTTTGAATTTTGATTTTAAATGATGAGATAGAAGAAAACTTAAGCTGCTATTTTGAGCACCTCTCAAATATCATTTTGTAGGCATGTGTAGTAAATGGCATAAATGGCCTCAGTTTGTAGACTGGATGATTATCCTCAATTTTCATCTTTGTGTACCAATGAGAATAATAATTACAATGAATTCAAATACTTCAAATATGTTTAAATTCATGAGTTCATAATGATATACAGTTTAAAAAAAAAAAGTCTTACTGACCGCCTTTTGAGAATAGTAGGGAGCTAACTCTATTTTGGAAACAGGCAAGTAAAGAGAAAGAATCAAACACCTTTCTTGCCTTTCTTATAAACTATACCGCTGGGTAAATAAGTGACTAATAAGAAGTTTTTCCGTCCAGAAATATTCTAACTAATAAATAAAAAAGAATGACAGAATGAAAATATCAGCATTTTACAGCCTAAAGCAATAAAGAATCAAGACAATGATTGGCCATAGCGGGGGCTACTGACATTACAGAAAGGGCCGCCAGACACAAGGGGCCTCATGACAGAGGTACCAACATGACCTGTGAACTAGTCTTGCATAAAAACAAACAAACAAACAAATAAAACCTGGATATTCTCAAATCTTTAGATATGACTATGAGTTTACAGGATACACATCTAGGACAACATACGAAGAATACTTTGAGGATGCAAGCAGAAAAATCCAGACAATGGAAAATTCTACAGGACAAACAACCTGGTTTCTTCATTAAATAACTGCAAGAGAGAGAGAAGGCCTACAGAGTAAAAGAGAATTGAAGGCATAAAATCAATTGTAATGAGGGTATAATTCCAATCCTAATGCAATTGAAGACACTGTAAAAAATTTATGAGGCCATCTGGAACATCTGAACACTGACTGGATATTTCATAATATTGTTAGGTTGTAGGTGAGATAATGGTACAGTAGTTACGTACATAAAAAAGAAGCTTTACCTTTTAGAGGTGTACGTTCAAATACTACAGGTGAAATAGGCTGATGTCAAGGACTTGCTTCAAAATAACTCAGGGAGCTGGAAATGGGTGAATATGGGGATAAGATTGAGCAAGCCTGGCCATCTGTCAACAATTGTGGAAGCTGGTGATGGCTACATAGGATTTGAAAACTATCCTCTTCACATATATTTTTTGAAACTTTTCATGAGAGAAATCTTAAATTTAAAAAAATTTTAAATTAAAAAATTTTTCCCTCAAATAAGATGGGAAATTATGTGTGTGAGATGTATGACTGACAAAGGGTTTCTGACATTAATACAAAAATAACTTTTACCTATAAATGAGAAAAAGAACCTAATATGAACATGGACACCCTTCACCAAAAAAGAAATATTGATACAAATGGCCAATGAATATATGAAAAAAAATCTTTGTATTCCTTAATATTAAAGAAATACAAGGAGTGAGCCCAATTCTGGAGAAGAAGGTGAAGGAGTAATTATGAGATTTCTCATACACCAGGAAGAAAATGGAAGGTCAGCATCCAAGCAAGGCTCTTGAGATATGCTGTGTACTGTGCATGTGTGTGTGTCTGTGTGTGTTTGTGTGTTTGTACGTGTGTGTATATGCACACATGCACATATAAGATTTTTGAACAAAGCCAAGAGGATAACTTTAAACAGAAGTATACATTTATAGACATTCTTACTTCATTAAACACATAAGTGTGATAAAATGAGTCCAAAAATTTTAATCTAAAAAATTAAAAAGTGCTTCAAGATTATTTTAAATGAGACAGTACCTTGCATTCTGCCTAGGATTCCAGTTCTATATCTATAGGTTAAAATATTCTCAAAAAAAAACTTTAAAGCCATAAAGGGTGTTGGCCCTGCTAAAGACAATTCCCCAACACATGGAAGATGACTGAGCAGAGTCTAAAGATCTTTGAAGCCCTCTTAAGTGGGAAAAATGCTGATAACCTCCCGACATTACCAAAACGATTTTCCAGTGAAAAATGCACTAGATTGAGTGTCACTAATAATATCATATCAAATTATATCGTGTCTTATCATTCTGCTTAAGCAATTGGGATACGGATTATTCAAACACAGTCAAATCACAGTGCAAGTGTTTTAAAGTCTAGTTATTGGCAAATTTTATCTGCAAAATGCTACTGTTACAAATAAACATCACTGTACATCATGGGGTTAAACAGAATACACAACAAACTAAATTGATAGAGACAAAACAATAGCAAATTACCATTACAAGTAAAAAGTAGCAACAATTGAAAAATGCGACCAACTCAAACAACATTTATAATGCACGGTTTTCCCAAATTGAGGCAATTTCAACTAACTGAGAATACGTATCTAAGAGATCTGCAGCCTGGCTAATATTGCATGTCAGAATATTTTTCCCAATACAAAAATAATTCAGGAATATTTACTCGCTTAACAAAATTCAGCTCAGACAGAAAAGTGGAGAATGAAAAGTCTGCCTTGACCTTTTCCCACAATACAACTGTAACAAAGAAGAACAAACCTGACTCCATATTGGATCTATTCCTTTAGCTCTAACCCTTGTGCTCTATTGCCTGTGCTTAGTCATGCTGGATCTGCACCTCTGTAAAAGAATGTTGCCTATACCTTGAAATATACATGATAGCCCATTCTCAAGGCTCTGACCTTTAAAAGCATAACACTTTTCCATTCATGTAGAGATAAAGAGTTGCAGAACAGAAAAATAACAATTGTCTTGTTGGAGGTTTACAGGAACATTGTGACCAGACCTACATGGACAGCTGCAAGAACAAAGGATTCCAGCACCAAGAAGTTTGCAACAACCAGCCACACCTCCTCCCCTTTTAGTATAAAAGAAGCCTGAATTCTAACTTTGGAAAGATGGTTCTGTGGGACACTAGTCCACCGTCTTCTCAGTCTGCTGGCTTTCTGCGTAAAGTCGCTATTCCTTGCCTCAACACCTCATGTCTCGATGTTTTATCCTGTCATGCAGCAAGCAGTATGAGCTTGGACTTGGTAATACAACTTGAAAGAGGAGAAATAGGTAGAGCGGAGAAGAAAAGTGTTCTGTTTGATAGCCAAGGTATGGAAACAAGTAAAGTGTCTGTCAACAGAAGAATGGGTAAAGAAAATGTGGTGGGTGTATACATACAATGTAATATTATTCAGCCTTAATTTACTCATCAATCGTCTCAAATATTTAACTTTGTTTTTTGATGAGAACATTCAAATTCTACTCTCTTAGCATATTTCAATCACAGTTGACCCTTGAGCAACACAAGTTTGAACTGCACAGGCCCACTTATACATGGAATTTTTTCAATACATACATACTAAAGTACTACACGATCCAAGGTTGTTTGAATCTGTAGATGTGGAATCACGGATATGGAAGGCAGACTGTAAAGTTATAGGCAGATTGTTTACTTCAAGGAGAGTCAGCACCCCTAACCCCCGTGTTGTTCAAAGGTCAATAAAATATAGGGTTATCAACTATAATCACAATGTTATACATTAGATCCTCAGAGCTTATTCATCTTATAACTGAAAGTGTGTACCTTTTTACCAACCTCTCCCCATTTCCCCCATTACTCAGTCCTTGGCAACCACCATTCTATTCTGTTTCTATGAGTTTGATGTTTCATTTTAGATTCCACATATAAGTGATACTGTGCAGTATTTGTCTGTCTTTGCCTGGACTATTGCACTTGGCATAATGCACTCCAGGTTCATCCTTGTTGTTGTATGTGACAGGATACATACAACAAGTTTTAATTAACTTGATTCAGCAAATCCTTTCACAATATATATGTATATCAAGTCATCATACTATACACTTTAAATATCTTACAATTTTATTTGTCAATTATACCTCAGTAAAACTAAAAAAAAGAGTTCTGTTTGGGCTATTTTGCCTAAGATGACCATAAACATAGACCCAGTAGAGATGTCTAGTACACAGTTCAATACGAGTTTGGAGCTCCCAGGAGAAAGCAGACCTGGAGATATAAACATATGAGTCACCAGCACAGAGGTCATATTTAAACAATGGGATTGAATAAGATTCTGTAGGGAGAGAATGTAGATTATAAAGGGGCAGGAGTGGGAACCAAGCAGTAGGCACTCAGTTTTTATTGAATAAAGTCAGAAATAGAAATTAAAGTGATAGAAGTGAGTTTAATGTTTGTTCTTTGCTCTCTGAAAATTCATTGATGTTCATAATTTTAAAATAAAATAAACAAATCTAAGCAAAAATCCCTGCAGTGTGTTCTCCCAGGCTGGCAGCCCTCAGTCGTCCTCCTGATTCTAGAAAATGAGCCTTGCCTTTTCTTCCAGGCACCTTGCCACATGCCTCTGCTATCATTGATGAGCCACCCAAGTCATTTTTATTGTGGGATATTTGGTGCTTCCAAACTTTTGAGCATAACTTAATATTGAACACACAGGATATCATTGACAGGACTATGGGTCCATCAGGAATGCTGCTCATGTGTATTATCTGCTCTAATTTAATTTCCCTGGTGTAAACAAAGACCTCAAATTGCAATTTAGGCAGAGTATGTGTAGGCAGCTGCCAACAGTTAATGATGGATTTCTCTAGTGATTGAGCTTCAAATTGAAGGAAAAGGCTGGAGATCTTCTGTGAACAACTTTCATCCAGTTTGGCTTCCCGTTTCCCTTCAGTTTTTCTTTTCTTTCTGTTTTCTCCTCTGCCAAAAGAAAGAAAAACTTAGTTGGGTAAAAGAAGCATTGCTGAGGTCCTTCACAGACCAGTTTGGGAACTGCCCTGCCGTGGTTATATTATGTGACAACTGGGCTAGGCTATGGCCCAGTTGTTTGGTCAAACTCTAGTTAGATGTTGCTGTGAAGTTATTTGTTAGATGTGATTAACATTTAAATCAAATTACCCTCCATAATATGGGTAGGCCTCATCCAATCAGTCATAGGCCTTAAGAACAAAGACTGAGGATTCCGGAAGAAGAAGCAATTCTGCTTCAAGACTGCAACCTAGAAACCCTGCCTGAGTTTCCAGACAGCAGATTTCAGAGTCAAGACTGCAGCATCAACTCTTCCCTGAACTTCCAGCCTACGCACCTGTGTGAACAAAGTCCTGAAAATTAATCAGTCTCAGCAGATGATAGATAGATAGATAGATAGATAGATAGATAGATAGACAGATAGATAGGTAGGTAGAAAGAAATAGATCCATCTCCTATTGGTTCTGTTTCTCTGGAGAACCATGTCTAATAAACTTCCCTCCTCTCTTTCTCCAGCCTTTTCACCACATCTGCCCAGATAAATGCAAAGTGACTTAATACACAGCCCCTGTAAAAGGCTTGTACCGGAGGCTGAGGAGTAGAGGAAATGGACTCTGATCCTGGGTTTAGTATCTCAGTTCCAGTTTTGACTCCAGCACTTCAGAATCATGTGGACAAGTGACATGAACCCGGAGCCTCAGTGAAGTAGGAGCTGCACATGGACTCCACTTCTGAGCCTGATGTGTTTTTCAAAATCAGTATGAAAATGCTCTTACAAGAATCCAAGAGCTTTGTCTCCAATGCTATCTATAATATCAAGGAAATAGATTTAAGTAAATCATCCTGAGGAAGTGTCTAAGGGAGAATGAGAGGATGGTCCTTCAGTTCTGATGCAGTGTTTCCTTAACTGAGTTTTTCCTGTCATCCAATTTCTAATACAATCAGTGAAATGACTCTCAGTTCTCACCATAGTCAAATTTTTACATGAAATTAACACACACCCTCCACTCAGTAGAGGATTTTGAACTCTATTAGAATAAATAATAGTATAGTTGGATGATCTCTTTTGACTTTAAAAAGTAAGAAAGAAAAAGTAAACACACAAAATTAAATAACTAATGCAGTCTTAAGCCTTTGTTCAATTTTCAAAGAGAATCACACCCCACCCAAAGCATATATTCAGGCTTCAGGGGATTTTTTACTTCGGGCCAAATTTGGAGCTGGATGGTCCCAGGTGTAAGGAAGTCTCTTTTGCCTAGGTAGGAGGTTGCTGAAGTACAAAAAGTCTGATGACTTAAGTGGTAAGGCATGTGATTTAACAGAAAGGCCACTGAATTTGGGATCAGGAATCCTAGGTGGCCCCTTCCACCTTTTAGCCATATGGCTTCAAGAAAGGCAATCACCCCAACTGAGCCTCAATTTCCATCTTTAAAATGGGATAACAACCTCTACATCACCTTCCGCACAGTTTTGTTGTAAGAATCAAATGAGATAAGTGTAAGTGCTTTGTACTGCATTTTACTAATATGAACTATTTATTACACAATGACACTGCACACAAGATTTAGTGGTTTCGTTTTAGTAAAAATTTCAGAAAGGGATTCCTTGGTCCTTATCCATCACACAGCATAAAGACTTTCAGAAAAGGCAATCCTCCTTCTGGTCGTGCCCTATCTGGTGGTTAAGACTGGCTCTTTCATCTTTGTACCCAGGAGAGTGTTACACAATCTGAGACATTATCTAGTTCAAGTATTAGACCTTTTTTAATAATGTCTAAAGCAGGGTACCTGGATGGTAAGGGGGCTCAGGACTGACTCACAGTCTAAGAGGTAAGAGGTTTGTTTTCAGGAACAAATTTTGGGGTTTCCTCTCTCTTCACCCTGGCTGTAGGAGGTGTGTGAACTCTCTGGGGACAGCTGGGTAACCGTGCATCCCAAGCACAGCAAACCCTGCTCCTTCTCAACCAGGCACAGAAATCTGAGAAGTGTCCCAAGCCTGATTTAATGTAATATTGCTAGAGTGTTGAACTGATACCATTTTCTCTGGGAATCTTCTTAGGTTATTACAGTGACGTAGGTCTCCTGATAGGACCAGAAGCCATTAAAAGGGGGAAACTGAGCACGTGAGGAAGGTTCTTTTACAGGAATAGCAGCCATCTGTTAGAGACTGGCCGCTGACTAGGGATGAAGCCAGGGCCCAATACCGGGGCTCAAAGAGCAAACAGCTGAGCAGGAACGGTCAGAAAATGTGACTGGAACCAAATAACAAGTAACCGCTGACCTCCACCAGTACTTCGCGATACCAAGCTCCCTGACAAGCATTTAACATGCTCTATTTCATTTAACCCTCATTTAGACAGTGTGAGGTAGGTACTTTATGATGTCCAATTTACAGATGAGGAAACTGAGGCTTAGGGTGGATGTATCTAATCCAAGGTGGCACCAATGGCAGCGGAGGATTTGAAACCAGGCTATCTGAGCCTCTACACTCTGCTGCCTTCCCAGGATATCGCTTCCCTATTACAAGGCTCATTTATTTTGATCATCTTAAGAGTTTTCTCAGTGACCCAAATAAATAACGTCTAATTTAAAATTGTTGATCGAGGATCAGTAAGTATGAGTGGCAATGGGAACCAAGGGAGCAGCTGGTAGAGAAGAACCTCTTGCTTCTACAAGATGGCACTTATTTGGCCTGGGGTTTATTTTAGCCACATCTTGATCCTCAAAGCGGAAGCCCAACACTTGATGGGGAGGATCAGTAGGCTATGTTCATTAGCTACCTGTGATAGGTAAGGTCCTAATAGGCTACTTTTTACCAGTATATACTGAAACGTATCTAGAGATAGTAGCATCATTGCATCCATGGGAAGAAAAACATCAAGTTTATAAAAGCAAAACATAGGCATTTCTGTCAAATAGATGAGAAAATAATAATAGCTTCCATCTTGCATGTAATTATAATTGCCAGCTGCGTACCTAATGCCCTCAGCTTGGTAGATGCATGGCTCTCTGAAGTGAAAGCCTAAATATCTCACTGATGGTTTTCAGGTGGGCTTTGGACTGTTGGATCTCTAAGAGGAGGTACCAGGGATCCAAGGCAAATGAAAACCTCAGGATTTACCCCCACTGAATGCATGGATGTCTCCAGGTAAAAGCCAGTAAGAAAGGAACAAAGGAGAGGAAGGAAAGTGTTTGCCACCTCTTGTCCTCTGGTTTGGAGAGATTATGCTTGATGCTATGGAAAGAAAAAAAAGATGCTGGTAACATATGGCTATCAGCGTGGCTTCTCCACGGCTTCTCAACATATGTCCTCACCCAGTCTTGTTCAAAAAGGAATCCGCAGTTCTTTTCTGTCCACCCCTGCTCGGTTTTAGTCTCCCCACACGCCTGTGGAGTCAGAGCACATCAAGTTATGACAGGAGTTTCCACCAGAACCAAGAGGCGCAGCCCACGCGCAAAGCCATGTGAACCGCGGTGACAGGCTCATTTAGAAACAAATTAGAGGTTAAGTAAGAAGTGCATGACGGAGGCAAAACTGAGTTTCCCTTTCCCCCTTGCTGTCGGTTAGAATTAGAAAGTGCCTATGAGCAGCGTGTGTCAAGAATATGAACGTGAGATGTCATTTCAGCTGCCTCTAATTGAAGCCAGGATAAATGGAGTGGAAAGGCAGCGTCTAATCCAATCAAAACATGAAAAAGGTATTTTGACATGTAAATTACAAACTTCCTGTGTATTTTGTCTCCCCAATTACACCCTCCCCTGTCATGTTTTTTTAAATTATATCTTAATCTCCCAGTCTCCTAATAATTATGTCATCATTCTTGGGCCCTGAACACCGTGTGATGGTATTTTATGGGATATGCCATTCATTATTAACTAAACTCACTTTCTGTCCCCAGTGATACCATATCTCACCGTGTTCAAATATGCTTGGTGTCAGCTCCTGCTTTGTAAATGTTACGGCAGTTCCACTCTCTGATTCACAATTACACGGAAGTGAATTGGTGAAGCACTTTAGGACAGTTAATCCGACTCATCAGTATTTTATGTGGGGATGCCTGACACCTTTTTCTTTTTTTTTTTGAATTTTATTTTATTTAAATTTTAAACAGCAGGTTCCTGTTAGTTATATATTTTATACATATTAGTGAATATATGTCAATCCCAATCTCCCAGTTCATCCCACCACCACCGACCCCCCATCCCTCCCCACCATGCTTTCCCCGCTTGGTGTCCATACGTTTGTTCTCTACACCTGTGTCTCTATTTCTGCCTTGCAAACCGGTTCATCTGTACCATTTTTCTAGCTTCCACATATGTGTTAATAAACGATATTTGTTTTTCTCTTTCTGACTTACTTCCCTCTCTGTGACAGTCTCTAGATCCATCCATGTCTCTACAAATGATCCAATTTCGTTCCTTTTTATGGCTGAATAATATTCCATTGTATATATGTGCCACATCTTCTTTATCCATTCATCTGTCGATGGGCATTTATGTTGCTTCCATGACCTGTCTATTGTAAATAGTGCTGCAATGAACATTGGGGTGTATGTATCTTTTTGAATTATGGTTTTCTCTGAGTATATGCCCAGTAGTGGGATTGCTCTGACACCTTTTTCTTTTTAAACAGGATGAGCAATTGGTTTAAAATGTAAATCTCTCATCGTTGGGGCTCATTTAAATAGTGCCTCGCACAGAGATTTTACTGCTGCTCCTAAAGAAATAGCCAATATTGAGATCACACAATTGAGATCCCAAAAAGAACTCAGATAATAAAGAAAAATGGTAGTTTGACATGCAAAGAATTGTTACACTGTGCTGGTAGGAGGCATTGGTAAATACTATTATAAATTGTCTCCAAGCAGGAAAAAAACATTCAAAATCACAGACGAAGGTCCCTGGATTTACAGGTGAAAAAACAACAGCTACCAGTAAAAGAATTTCACCAGGTCTCTCTGTTCATTGCAGAAACAGAACTAAGATTCCCCAGGGCAGCAACAGGGCCCTACCAAAATCCTGTCAACCATGCCCCAAAGCCCCCGGGGCTATATTTGAGAGCCAGTGCATCGCCTATGGGACAACCTATGATGCAGGAGTGAAGCATCTCTGAGAAACTCACCAAAGGTTTGGACCAGGAGCAGCACATAAACCTGAAAGTCACCATTGAATAATCCCAGCTTCTAAGAAGCCCCTGATTTCTTCAAACACTTTCTTCAAATGGCTATTTTTGATTACAGGGCTTATTCACACTTAGAGAAGGGGAGCAGAGCAAGAAGAGGAATTGCATTCAGAAAGATGAATGTTCTCATCCAGGACATGCTCCATTCTAGTTCTTGACCTTGGGACTGTCAGTGGGCCTCCCTGGCCCAGCCTCAGGGCACTCACCTGCAGAACACAGGTAATAATATCATACTTTCCACAGGGACAAATGCAAGCAGACTTCATTCCCTATACATGGTGTGCATTAAAAAATAAATAGCCAAAACTAGAATATTAAATTTAAAGTCAAGAACCCTGGATCTGTGCCCCTGTTCCACCACTCATTAGCCCTCTGACCTTGGTTTCTCCTTTTTTAAACATGGGTATAGTAATGGACCTCCAAGAGTTAAAATGAGGTAATGATGACAAAAGCTCGGCCTCTGTGTACTGGTGCCGAATCAAATCTTGGAGACAGAGTTTTGGGTGCAGTAGAAAAGAATACTTTATTGCTTTGCCAGGCAAAGGGGAACACAGCAGGCACCTCGAAAAACTGTCCCAACCCAGGAGGATTTGATGAGGAGTTTTATAGCAATGGTTCAAGGGTGGGGCTGCTGATAAGATTAGGGTGTGTGCAGGGCCTGCACTCCTCTAATCTGATCTCAGGTAATCTTCTTGATAAGCTTCTCTGGTACAAGAATGCTGACATCTTCCATTTGTTGAGTTTAAGTCTATAAAGAGTTTAAGGATATTGCTATGTATATCCCTTGCAGCGGAACCAGGACCCTGCCCCAAGGCTGCACTATTGTTTCTAGGCTGCCCCTCCCTTGTCTTTCCCTTCCTGGATTAGCAACTGTTTGAATCTGCCCTTTGGAACTCAGGGAAGGTCATGGAGGCTGGAGTCTCTTCCCTACAAGAAACAGGGGACAGAAAGGCTTCCATGCCCAGGAGCCCCACAGGGACTGGGTTTCAGGAATGTGTGTCTAAGTGTTCTACCAGGTGTCTGGCATGTGTCAGATGTTGAATGGCCATCAGAGCCATAAGCTTTTCTATTGGAAGCAAGTCTAAGTGAAAGGTTGAAAAGTGAGACTGGGAGGAGAGCCAAAGATGATCAGAATATGTGGACCCACTGCCTGCTTGTGGGCAGATTATTGAGACCACATCAGTTACCACATTGAATCCTTTGTCTGAATCCAGTGTGATAGCCGGAAACGACAGACATGCCTAGGGATGTACCATTTAGAGCATTCAATGAAGAAGAATGAAGTGGGTTGTTCTTTTTCATTGAAATCTGTGAGTACACGAGGGCTTCAGGGGCTGTCTTGCCCACCCACCTCCGCAGGTGTGGAAGGGAGGTTTTGGATACCTGCAGGCAACCAGCAGCTTCCTTCTTTACTTTTCTTCAAATAACATTGATGCCAGACCCTGTGGGAAATGAGAAATAATGAAGTCACGGTGTCTGTCCTTAAGTCCAGAAGCAGAAATAAGAGCTGTAGGAAAATTATCCTTAATTCAAACTAGAAAGTGAGATATGTGCTACAGGAGTTGCCAGCAAAGTTCCAGGAAGAGATTTTCGTGTAATCCTAATCTTTATTGTATTAGAAGGTTTTTTGAGAAGGTAAACAGAAGATTACCCTCATTAGGAAAATTATTCCTAATAGTAAATAGTATTTTAAAATGTTTTTTAAAATGTTTAAAAATGTTTTAAAAAATGACA
Source organism: Eschrichtius robustus (assembly GCF_028021215.1). Lineage (NCBI taxonomy): Eukaryota > Metazoa > Chordata > Mammalia > Artiodactyla > Eschrichtiidae > Eschrichtius > Eschrichtius robustus. The sequence continues at coordinate 151,513,378 of NC_090824.1, read as the reverse complement.
GATATAAAAATTGAACCACAAATAGTGATCTTGCTATATTGGAGGGTGTTGTATAAACGGGCCAGTGATAGTTTCTGGGTATCATCCTAAAATTGCCCCCAGACTGTTTACTTCTTTGAATCAGGTTAGAACTGATAGCCCAAAGCCCACAGGCACCAAATTCAAGATCATACACATGCAACTGCTTTAAATATAGTCAAAATAAACTTATCTCTAGCTATTTAGAGCCTATCTACTCTGCATACCCCGTGAAACTGTGCCATGTGGAACCATCTTCCACCCATAGATAAGACAAGCTCTGTAGCTATAAAAGACCCCCAAACCTCTGCTTCCTTTCAAAGCTCTCTGACCCACAGACTCCTTACCTCGCTGCTAAGAAGCATCACCTGGACACATAAGGCCCCTCTCTTATTCCCCTCTCCCCTAGGAGGTTCCTTGTCCTATTCTCCTTCAGAGTGGTGACCTCACAACAGCCTCTGGAAGGTCTCCTGCTGGAAGAAATTTCCCCTCTCACACAACCCTGTCCAAGCATCACCCAGTGAAATGTGTTGTGTGTTCCTGCCTCTCCTGGTCCTGTCCCTTCCTTGATCAACCCTGAAATCCTCAAACTTACCACCGAGGGTGTTCTCTTTGGGCTGCTATAACAGAATACCGTAGACCGGGTGGCTTATAGACAGCAGACATTTATTTCTCACAGTTCTGGAGGCCAGAAGATTCAGTGTCTGGTGAGAGCTCACTTCCTGATTTACTTCTCCTATGCCCTCATATGGTGGAATGGAGGTCTCTGGGGTTTCTTTTATAAAGTCGCTAATTCCCACAAAAAGGCCCCATCACTAAATACAAATGCAATGGGGATTAGGTTTCAACATGAGTTTTGTGGGGACACAAACATTCGGTCTATAGCACAGAGAGACCACCATCTAATGGAATAAACACTGGACTTAGAATCACAGTCAGAGTGTGAATCCCAGCTCCAACCATCTACCTGCTCTGTGGCCTCGGGTTAGTTACTCATCCCTTTGAGTGTCACATTCCCTGTCTGTGAAGAGAGGACGTCTACCTCACAGTGTCACCTTGGTCAGGACACTGTTAGTACATGCAGAGGAGTCAGAAGAGGACCTCAGCAGACCATAGACAAAGCACGAAGGATCTTTCTGCATCCTAGCAGAATTCCAATGTTGTATCTCTGGGGAAATAATGTGTGAGATAATAGTAAATGTCTAGCCCCCAGATAGTGAGAGGCTCCATAGCGATTAGGAGGGAAGTACCTTAACAGCTTGGGAAACTCCGTGTTGGTACCTGCTCTCTCCAGTCCCATAAAGATGACCATCCACCAGTGGGCCTGCACCAATGATGCTGTTTTTCCCATTTCTCAAGGGGAGTCTCCTATTCCTAAGGCTAGTATATGCTTGCCTGGGGGCCTAAGTGAAACTGGGGCTTCTCAGGTGACAAACTAGCTCCCATGGTTTCTGGCTCCCATTTCAAGAGCCCAGGCCTGGGTGATTAGAACAGTGATCTGCCTCTATCAAAAACAGACCTGAGTCTGGTGTTTGCCTGCTATTTACCATATTAATCAGCTCATACCCCACTATGTCTTGATTCTGGTAACCTGGATAACCACTGCCTAGAAACCCCTGCCTGTAGGCATTTTCCACGCCGTAGATCGAGACATAGAGAGTTTTAACCTTGTCGCTTGATTCTAGGTCTGTGATGTCCAAGAAGTCTTTCTACTATGATAGAAACTTTCTATACCTGTGCTATCTAATATGGTAGCTACTAGCCACACTGAGGAATTGATATGTGATTAGTGCGACTGAGGAACTGAATTTATAATTGTATTTAATTCTATTTGATTTAAATAGTCACATGTAGCCAGTGACTATCAAATTGGACAACACAGTTCTGGAGTTTGTACATTTGGATGCTCCAGTTCAGTTCTCTAACCATAGTAGATACTTTTCCTTGCCTTCTCTTAACTCCAGCTAACTTACTCTCAAACATCAGAGCTCTTAGACTAGGAGTTTACCTAGCTTAATTTAGTCATCAGTTTTCCTGTGAGACTTGCATTTCCCAAGGTCATTAGTGCACCTATCAGATACAAGCCTTGACTGAGCATGTGCTATGCACATAGAACACTCTGTGTGCATAGCATGGGGAGTTTAAGGAACAGAGACACAGCCCTAAGGGAACTTGCTTTGGACAATGGAGAGTGGGTCTTAATGATGGTGATAGTGGTGGAGATGGGGAAGAGAAGCCAGATTCTGGATATATTTTAAAAGTACAGTCAATTGACCTTGAATTAGCTTGAATATGGTGAATATGAGAGATGATGATATAGAGGAATCAAAGGGTACTCTAGGAATTTGAGCCTACAAGAAAGAGCCAGTGCTACCAGAGATTGGGCAGTGGGGAGAAATACAGAAAATGGCTCAAGCTCCTCTGTGTGGCTCCCAAGACCTTGAATCCCACCCAACGTTATCTCCCAGTTCTCCAGACATAACCATTCCACAGGCTGCTTTCCTAACAGCCCCGAGAACTTGCTCTGTCCATTACAATCTCAAGGCTTTTGCTTACATCTACACCTCATAGGTACCCCAGAAGGCCCCCTAACTTTATTTTCATTCTGCATTATCCAAGAATAGACTTCCCAATGGATAACTTTGTCTTTAGTCTCAATTTCCTCTAATTCTCCCACCCATTGATATTGTTGTTATCTTTTTACCTTACTGATGTCACTTTTCTGCTTAAAATCTTGTGATGAGCTGCAGAATATATATTACAGTATACCATATGTACAAAACAAGTCCCAAACTCATTATCATCCTCTGAGAAGCATTCCCTAGATACCCATTGAAGAATTAATGCCCCCCCATGACAATTTTGTAGCTTACCTCACTTACCACACTATATTATTTTCCTCTAAATCCCTATTGTACTTAAACACAGACCCTGACACATGGTAGATACTCAATAGATATTTATTAAACCATTAAATTGTCTATTTAGAACTTTACAGTTTTCAGAAGTTCTACTTGTCTTAGTCCCATCTCCTGGAACGTGTTGTCCAGAAGTTGCAAATGTAAATACCTACAGAATGCAGTTAGGGAAGGCAAATAAATAAATATAGTTAGGGGTAGAACAATAGGGAATGGTGGGGCTTGTGGTAAAGCACAGAGTTTATGGCCTATCTAAAAGCATTCCAAAGAGAAAATAAATACTGTGTCCGCAAATGAAATATTCTGCAGCAAATTTGATCCACAGGCAATGTAGCCCACTGGACTGGTAGATCACCACCTCTGATTTAAGTTTTAATGTAATAAAGAATCCTTTCTACTGGTATGGAATTTTTGTGTTTTGCAAAGTGATCTGTACCTTACAGGACAAATCAGTCGATGAGGATAAGTAAATAGAAAACTCCTTAGGAGGCTGCATCCAGAGGAGAAATTACCATGAGATGACTTCTAAAAGAAGCAGTCTAGAGCTCTTAATCCCCTATCCCCGACCAACTCTTCCATCTGCCCCGTTGTTGCAGAAGCGATCCTGCTGTTGAATTCATCCCTTTATTGCCAGCACAATGTCTGGTATCAGGTAGAGGTTCAATAAGCACGTGTCAAATTAATGAATAAATAACTTTGGTGCAATTGATGCCTCTCCCTTTCCAGCCCATACACATTCTTGAAGCTACTTTTGTTGCCAAAACTGCAGGGGCAACAAAGAACCCCTCCCACCCAGTGCCATGGTGGGCTGCATGTGAGGGCAGCTACGGGGTGGGCAAGAGGCTGGGCTAAAACTGCATCACTTTGACAGAGAGAACCCAATGCCCATCCCCAGTAATAAATTAAACAGACACAGTCATTTTTTTCAGCATGCCTGGGAGGCAGCTGTAACTTCAGGGATCCTCTGCAGTGAAGAGCACAGGATGGGCAGAGGAAGCAGTAAATGGGGATGCTCAGTTAAAGCCTGAACCCTGAGTACTTACTGACCCATGGAGAGGTTGAACAATCTGCAGTTGGAAATGTACAGAGCGACGGTGGTAGGACACCTACAGGTGAGACGAGGTAATCCAGACAGGACACAAAGGGACATGAGTCCTGGTTAAGCATTTCCCTAGTCCCTATGGAAGAAAGATTGAGAGCTGAGGCTAGAACTGCATAGTGTATTGATTATTGTTCATGTTGCTTAATTGGCTTATGTTAACTGAAAGGTAAACAATACAGAAAGCACTCAGTACTTACATTTTGATTGACTGTCAAAATGATACCCTTAATCCTCTATGCAAATGGAATTCACAGTTTAACTACTGTGAATTCCAAAAGCTACAAGTTTCTCCATAATTTTTACCTGGGCTCTTGAATGAACATAGGGCATTCATTCCATACTCCCACCTGCCCTGTGGTTTCTTAAAATCACTCTCCCTCTAGAAGCATTGCTTTCAGTCTTTTTTTTTTTTTTTTTTAATAAGTCTTGGGACATTTCACTCAAGTGAAATCTTTAAATAAAACGTAGTATGTAAAGCAGATGCAAGCTACAGTGCTCTGAGGAAGAAGTACCAGGGGCTATAATCAACACGCTCCATCCCCTCCCTCCTTCCCCACTCTCTACCCTCCCGCCCCCAACCCAGGCAACCCCAGGAGGCTCTGAGAGGCAACCCTCACAAGATTTGCAACTGAAGTGCCTCCATCCATAGCTGTACTGGGTATGCCTTGGGCTATCTCATGCATTCTCAGTGGCTCTCCAGGTATCTCTACCTAAGATGTCTGATTTCAGCAAATCAGAAGTAAAGTTGTTGAAGCTGACCTAATCCCTCCACCACTTGAGAGTTCCAGATCCTCCCTCCCTTTGTTCCCACTCTCAAAACAAGCTAGCTGCTAATAAACCTCTTCAGTATTCAGAGAATTTCAGGAGCATCTTCTCTTTCAAGCATGAGTCTCTCCTAGTGGCTGTGAGAGAAAGAGAGCCAGCATCCACATTCCCACATCACGGGAGCAGAGACCAAGTCCAAAGACCCTGCCTGCCAGGAGCTGGTGCCCATTCCTCTGACTCATCTATAATTCAGGGAAGCCTTGGGCCCCAGGAAGCTGCGTGTCTGGGTTGCCTTGCTCTATGCCTCGCTCTGCAATTTAAAGAAGTAAATCTTTCCATACACCATCCCCCCAATTGTGCACCTCCTCCCATTATGCAGCTCTACCTAACATGAGAAACAAGCTGCGGCACCTTGGCTTGGCACAGAGCCCGTGCCCTAAACTCTCTTCTTCCGCTATCCCACCTCAAGTCATTTTTCCTGACTTGTACTTGACACTGGCTTCCAAAAATCCCACCTTTTCCTACATCTTAGGATTCAGATTCTTCCTCTGGAACTCTGAATCCTGGATCCTCTCACACTGACCTTGATTTATCCCAGTGGTAATGGCTTGATGATCTACATGCAACACTCAGGTTATGGATGAAGTTGCCATCCAGGCAGTCTGAGTGATCCCCAGTGAACACACCCTTCTCCTTGGGTTCTGGCTGTCCGGAACTTCCATGTGATGTCAGCCTCCTCCAGGGGGACAAACACACCTTCCAAAAGCCCACTTTAGCCTTATGCCCTCAATATCTATCAAGGGCATAGGAATAAGGTCAGAAATATGTCTTCCACACTGTTGCTGCAAACGCCAGTCATTAGTAAATATATAACTGGCCCATGGGAGAAAAAGTTAGTCTCTCAGTTGGTGCCTCCTTTTAATGGGCTAATAAAGCTTATTAGGTATTGACTCATATACTGCCTCAATTTTTTTTTTTTAAATTAGGGAAAGTTATGATGATGCATAAGGTATAGCTAGATTAAAATAATTTTAAATGAATAAAAGCAATGAAGTAAAGGGAAAAAAAGAAAAGTTGAGGCTAAGCATGAGTATAGTTTGCAAAATATAAGCAATGAAATGCTATGCACTTGAAATGATTGAGTTTCAAAATTCAGAAAAATCAGTATCAAGGAGGATAAAAAAAATACCCTATCTATCAAATTGATTTTAAAAATAGCCTCTACTTCTTAGATTTTGAAAGAATTAAATGAAATAATACATGTAAATCACTAAAGGCAGTTCCTTTAAATATGTAAATAATATGTGTTTAAGAAAGGCTGGCTACTGTTATTTTAAAAAGTACATGCATTTTCTGATATTGAGGCCGGAGAGAGCTTACTTTTCAGGTCTTCTCCAGAAGGATTAACTGTATGTTGGATAGCGCACAAGGTTCTCGACAACATCCTTACAGGAACTCGACCAGTGAAGTTCAAGGAGTTGTCTCTCACGGTGCCCTAAGAGAAGGCAAAGTTGTGCTGTGTCAGTGTGCAGGTCAGGGACGATGCTGTCCATAACCCATCGAAGCAGTCCTCTGATGGTCTGTTCTTCACATATTCTGAAACTCTGTTATTAAGCACATATTTAGAAATGTTCTTTTGATGAATTAACTTCTTTATCATTATTATATGACCTTTTAACTCTGACAATATGTTTTTGCTCTGAAAAATGCTTTATCTGATATTACTATAGTCACTCCACTGCTTTTGTTTAATTAGTGTTAGTATGATACATCTTTTTCCATCCTTATGCTTCACTAATAGTGTAAGAACTTTACAACAAAATAATTTCAATTGTAACATTTGTTATTATACATATTTCTACATATGTTAAAACTCCAAAATATATTATTATTTTTCATCTAAACCATTAAGTTTTAAAGATATTTCTATAAACAAGAAAAAGATGGTCTTTTATACTTGCCCATGTAGTTACCATTTCTGAGTGTCTTCATTCCTTTGTATAGATTTAGACTTCCATCTAGTATCACTTTCCTTCTACCTGAGAGATATTCTTTAACATTCCTTGTAGTTAAGTTATGCTAGTGATAAATTGTTTTCATGTTTTATGTCTAAAAAAGTTTTTATCTCATCTTTGTTTTGAAAGCTATTTTGCTGGCTTGACAGTTTTTGTTTTTTCTGTACCTTGAAACATGTTGATACACTGTCTTCTGACTTGAATTGCTCCTGATGAGAAATCTGCTGTCATTCAAATCTTTGTTTCCCTGTATGTGGTATGTCTTTTTTCTCTGAACATTTTTAGAATGTTCTCTTTATCACTGTTTTTGAACAGTTTGATTATGATGTACTTCAGTGTAATTGTCTTCATGTTTCTTTTGCTTGGGGTTTGCTAAGATTCTTGGATCTGTGAATTTAGAATTTTCATCAAATTTGGAAAATTTGGAGTCATTTTTTCTTCCTATATCTTTTGTCTCACCCTCCTGCAATCACATTTATGTTTTATATTTTTACATTTATATTTATATTTCACATTTATATTTTGTCCCAAGGCTAACTGATGTTCATTTTCTTTGTCTTTTTTATCTCTCTGTTTCATTTTAAATAGTTTACTATTGCTTTGTTCTCAAGTTCATGAATTTTTTCTTTGATGCCCAATCTGTTTTTTATTTCATCCAGTGTATTTCTTCATCTCATACACTGTAGGTCTTTCTATATATTCTGTATCTTTTATTAATATGTTCGTTCTTTCTTCTAGCTTCTTGAACATGTGGAATACAACTATAACTGTTTAAATACCCTTGTCTAGTAATTCTATTGTCTATGCTATTTCTGCCACAGTTTTGATTGATTGATTTTATTTTTCCTCATTATGTTCATATTTTCCTGCTTCTTTTTATGGATGGTAATTTTTCAGTGGATTCCAGACATTATGAATTTTACTGTATTGTGTGCTGGATATATTTGGTTTTTTATAAATATTCTTGAGCTCTGTTCTAGTATGCAGTTAAGTTACTTAAAAATAGTTTAATCCTTTCATGTCTTGATTTTCCGCTTTGTTAGTTCAAAAAAAGCATTTAATTTAGGACTAACTTTCCCCACTTACTTATGACATACTAGATAAGACAAAATACTTATGAATACTATGTACTATGTCTAGTGAATTATGAGGTTTTCCACTCTGGCTGGTGGTAAAAGGAACTGTTCTGCACCCTTTGGGAGTCCTGGGGATTGTTCATACTAATCCTTTTTTGTTTCTCTTTCCAAAGCCTAGGTTAGATTCTTCCCACACATGTGCTGATCAGCCACAACTGAAGACTCAACAGGGACTCAATAGAGATATACAGATCTCCCTCCCTCCCTCCCTCTCTCTCCCTCCATGAAGCTCTCTCCTGTCTGGCACTCTGCCCCATAAACTCTATGCACCTTGGCCTCTATGTCCCCTTCTCCATCTCCTCAACTCAGAAAGACCTCTGGGCAGTACCTGGATTTTTCCTCTGTGCACAGCAACCCAGAAACTCTCCAGGCAGTAAGCTGGGGACAGCTATAGGATTCACTTGGTTTGTTTCCCTCTCTCAGGGATCACTGTCCTTCATGCCTAAAGTCCAATATCTTGAAAACCATTATTTCATATATTTTGTCTGGTTTTTTTTTTTTCAGTTATTTTAAGTGAGAGGGTAAATCCAGTCCATGTTACTCAATCTCGGCTAGAAGCAGAAATCCTGATATCCTGGTCTTGACTCATGGATGAAGTCAGACATGTGGTTTTAATTCCACCAGCCAGCAAGAAGTGCCTCATGAAACTCTGTGCTCAATTACAGTGGCCTTCTTATAGCCTGTGATTTTTGGTTAATTATGCCCCTTCTCTTGCTTGGGTCTTGCCCTTTTACTCTTTTTTCTCCTTTTCTCTCTCTGTTCCTTCCTCCCTCTCTTTTACTTCCTTATTTCTCTTTCCCTCTCTTCTCCTTCCTCTCAAACATCTAGCAAACATTCCCAGCCACTAGGGAGCAGGTTCCGAGCTAGGCTCTAGGGAGTCAAAGATGCACAAGACAAGATGTTGTCTCTCAGTGAGTATTTAATGTTTTATTCTATGTGTGTCTTTTTACAAACTGGTCTGAAACAAATTAGGAAAATAAAAAACACCACTATCATTCAGCTTAGTGCAATAGAAAGAGTGTGCACCATGGAATCAGATTATGTGACACTTCATCATTGTTTGATTTTAAACAAGTCCCTTGACTCTCAGTTTCCATACCCAGAAATGATAACTCATTCCTCACAAGATTTTGGTAAAGAATGAATGAGATAATACAAGAGAGATGCTCCTCACAGTGCCTGGCACATAGTAGGTGTTCAATAAACATTGGTTTTCCTTTGCCTATTCTGTCTTTCCCAAGAACCCAGTGTTCTTTGTAAACCAATGCTCTTTTCATTGTTTTACCATGCTCCATAAACCATAAAAAGTCATATAAGCCAAAATTATGATTGATCCCATCACTATGAGTCTAAGTCATATGTACTCTGAGTCCTTGCGAGAATAATTAAATTAACAGAGTTCAAGGGTAAATTCAGTTGTTTCAGGTGAGAGGGTAAATCCAGTCCATGTTATTCCATCTTGGCAAAAGCAGAGTTCTCCCCCAGGGTTAACTCTTTTCCTGACCTTCACATGGTGTGACACCATCAACATGACACATGACTGTGGGTTTCTGGAATGCAACTGAAAAACAGCAGCCTGAAGATGTTAGAGTCCTGTGCCTTTAACAAATTTGTAACTTGAGGATCATAGCCGCATTTATTTACTTATCAGCTTTATTTAAGGCTACTATTGCAAGGGAATGCCTAAATAAGAGGTGATGAGGGAGGAAAGATTCTAACCTAAAACAAATGCCCCAAGTTTATATACATAGTTTCACTCTGGAGAAATTAATCTTAAGCTAACCTGCTGTAAAGACAGAAGCCAACCAGGCAGACTCACAAGACAAGAAAGCTACGAGAGCCAAAGAGCATGCAAACGTAGGGCTTAAAACAGTGCGGTGGCTTCCCAAGGCAATGAGGATAACGGCTGACATTAAACTCATGGTCTGCCTGCTCCATCTTCCCCACACTCTCCTGCTTCCCATCTTTCTACCACGCCATTTCCCTCACTTCCCCAAATGGGCCATCTGCCCTGGTACCTTTAAGTTTTTGTCCTTTCTATGCCCCTGCCTGGAACACCCTTCCCCCTCCTTCACTAGGCCAGCCCTGGTTCCTCTTTAAGACTCAGGTATAAAGCTACCTTTCCAGGAAACTATTCCTGACGCCCCCGATTTTTGCCCTCCAGGGTACTTTAGGTCTTCCAAAGCTGCAGACATTGTAAGGTAGAAAAAGGGGGGAAAAGCACAGATCATTAAGGCAAATTGATCCAGTAGTTTAGTTCAGCTCATATGGAAATACAGGATGATAGTGGTTGAGATGCTAATCCCTAAAAGGATTCTGGACCACAGAGAGATTTTCCCATAGGATCAGAGTCTAGCCTATACTTAGCAGCCTCACAATAGGGGAGTGGCTGAAACGAAATCAATGTCTGAAATGTCGGGTTAGGAGACACACAGAGGCAAAATATTACAGTTATACATAATCAAGTGGCCCCTGCTGAGTGCAACACATACACCAACGGGCAGCAAAAGCTCTTTTAACAGTCCCCTTTAATGGGCATTGCTTCATCTTTGTCCCCTGCTTTTATGACAGGTCACAGAAAACAACCAGGAAACTGCATGGCAAAGTTACAAAGATCATCACAATTAAGAAGCCATTTTTCTTTTTGTTCTGGGGGTACAGAGATCTCACTGCAGGAAAATAGAGCCTGTGAGATTTGGTGTGAATTCACATACACACACACGCTCACTGCATACAAATGCCGAGAGAAGAGCCATGGGCACAAGCTCATTGTGCAGACAGATCATTCGCACATCCAATTAGGTGAGAAGAGAGAGCAGAAAATCCAATTACTTCATCTCAGGTATCCTAAGTTGTTATTTCCTCCCAAACCTATTTTCAGGATGAAGACCACCATGATCACACACAACCCAACACTTCTGTGTGTGCATCCAGTTGCTGTGCAGTTTGCATCTACAGCTCACAGCTCAGAGTCAAAGTTAGAATCTTTTTCAGGATGCATGCTTTTTCCCTTCAAGGACACAGTATATATTAAGCTGAAATATTTTCTCGGAAAAAAACAATTGGCCGAGAATGAGTTCTATTTTCATTGTTTCAATAATTTTCAGTTGGGATTTTTTTAAACACTTGTTTTGCCAAGGGCTTGCTTATCGTTCTTATTGGTTTATAATTGTGTCAAGGTGACTGAAGTAATTGAGCAATAAACAAAGAGATCACAGTATTTTTTAAGTCTTGATGAATCCAGCAAGTGGTCCGTATACTATCTATCGGCTGTGAACCTGGATGGAAGCCCAGCTCATATGCATAGTGGTTTCTTCAGCTCCTACTTCCCAGGCTACTTGCTTTCTATTTTAGCCACCCTGCCTTCTTAAATGGCAGTCAGAAGTGACAACCTACCTTTTATGGCCAAGAAAAAAGTCAACAGAGGCTTTGTTGCTTCTCGTTCAATGGACTTGATAGCCAGTGGAAACTGCAGCTACTGTAGGGCCAAGTCACTCACTGAAAAGACTCAATGTTGATGAAATATAAAGCATATCCCCAGTATCCAACCCAGGGCCTGATACAGAGAAAATCAAAAGTTATATTAACTGAATAAAGGCATAAATAAATAAATAAAAGTAATTTGCAAAATAAATTACCACAATGTGTCAGAGATATTTACTGCTAAGAACTTCTTAGAGTCATCCTGCTTTGCCATCACCAAAGCAACATCGCTCCCCCAAATGTAAGAATATTTCAATATTTGAGAAATCTATCAATGCAATATACCACAGACAAAAAATCATATGATCATCTCAATACATACAGAAATGTATCTTACCCCACTAGAAACAGAAAGGAACTTCCTTAAATTGATAAAAAATGTATACTAAAAACCAAGAGCAAGCATTACAATTAATGAAAAAATTGCAAACGTTGTCTTTAGACTGGAAACAAGACAAGAATTCCCATTATTATTGCTACCACTTAGCATAACACTAGATGTCCTGGCCTATCCTTTAAGAAATGATGTGTAAATAAAATGTGTAAGGATAGAGAAGCAAACAATTGTTATTTGCAGGCAATATGTTCCTTACCAATAAAATACAATAGAATCAACAGATAAGCTATTAGAATCACTAAGATTGTTCAGAAAACTTGCTAAATACAAAATTGCTTACAAATTAACAGCATTTTTTAACACCAGCAATAAACAACTAGAAAATACAACTTTAAGGAAAAGCCACAATAACTGCAAAAATTATAAAACATCTGGAAATCTACTCAGGAATATACAAAATTTCTATGAAGAATATTTTTAAAGTCTAACAAGGAATATAAAAGAATATCTGAATAAATGGAGAGAACTTCTCTACTCTCTAGACAGCTCCAAGCCAGGGATATAGAGATATCAGATCGGGTGCTGCTGGTAAGAACATAAAATAGTGCAGCCATTCCGGGAGCCATCAAATTAACTATAGTTATATCCAATGACACAGCAATGTTTCTCTTTGGTATATGGTCCAGAGTCACACAAGTCCACAAGGAGGAGTGGGTAAGAATGTTCATCACACTCTTGTTTGGGACATGGGGAGTTATCAGCAATCTAGCTGTCCACTCGTAGGGGAATGGAAATGCATAATTCAATAGCTAGAACCCTCTGCAGCAGCTAGATTAAGAGACTGAAAGTACACATGGCAACATGAACAGATTTTTAAAGCATAATACTGAATGAAAAAAGAAAGAACTAGAATGAGGTCAATAGCACAATGCCATTTATGTAAATTAGAAAACATGATCACAAACAACAATACATATTTTCTAAGAACACATGTTAATAAATATATATATATAAAATACCTTAGCATAGTTGCCAGTGAGGAAAGAAGGTTGGTAGCTGGGCATGAAAGCAAAGAATGAAGATAAAGAAAAAAAATGAATGAATGAATTAATTAAAGAAAATCTTTATACTTGCTGATGTTGACAAATATGCCAGGAGTAGAGGAGCATTTTCAAGTTTATATCTAAATTTATTATGTATTTTTATTGCTTCCATATATAATATCTATGCTAGGGTATGGTATTTTAACTAATACCAGAACAATACTCTAAATTCTACCTAATCTCTTTCCAAAGAAAATAGAAAAGTTGTACTAAAAATTTTATGACTTCATTTCCTTCCATACTTTAGAGAAGTTTCATAGTCAGACATGCCACAGGAACATTTTTTTTTTTTAACATCTTTATTGGAGTATAATTGCTTTACAATGGTGTGTTAGTTTCTGCTTTATAACAAAGTGAAACATATACATATGTTCCCATATCTCTTCTCTCTTGCATCTCCCTCCCTCCCCCCCTCCCTATCCTACCCCTCTAGGTGGTCACAAAGCACAGAGCTGATTTCCCTGTGCTATGTGGTTGCTTCCCACTAGCTATTTATTTTACATTTGGTAGTGTATGTATGTCCATGCCACTCTCTCACTTTGTCACATCTTACCCTTCCCCCTCCCCATATCCTCAAGTCCATTCTCTAGTAGGCCCGTGTCTTTATTCCCGTCTTGCCACTAGGTTCTTCATGACCTTTTTTTTTTTTTCCTTAGATTCCATATATGTGTGTTAGCATACTGTGTTTCTTTTTCTCTTTCTGACTTACTTCACTCTGTATGACAGACTCTAGGTCCATCAACCTCACTACAAATAACTCAATTTCGTTTCTTTTTATGGCTGAGTAATATTCCATTGTATATATGTGCCACATCTTCTTTATCCATTCACCTGATGATGGACACTTAAGTTGCTTCCATGTCCTGGCTATTGTAAATAGAGCTGCAATGAACATTTTGGTTCATGACTCTTTTTGAATTATGGTTTTCTCAGGGTATATGCCCAGTAGAGGCATTGCTGGGTCGTATGGTAGTTCTATTTTTAGTTTTTTAAGGAACCTCCATACTGTTCTCCATAGTGGCTGTATCAATTTACATTCCCACCAACAGTGCAAGAGTGTTCCCTTTTCTCCACACTCTCTCCAGCATTTATTGTTTCTAGATTTTTTGGTGATGGCCATTCTGATCGGTGTGAGATGATATCTCATTGTAGTTTTGATTTGCATTTCTCTAATGATTAATGTTGTTGAGCATTCTTTCATGTGTTTGTTGGCAATCTGTATATCTTCTTTGGAGAAATGTCTGTTTAGGTCTTCTGCCCATTTTTGGGTTGGGTTGTTTGTTTTTTTTGTTATTAAGCTGCATGAGCTGCTTGTAAATTTTGGAGATTAATCCTTTGTCAGTTGCTTCATTTGCAAATATTTTCTCCCATTCTGAGGGTTGTCTTTTGGTCTTGTTTATGGTTTCCTTTGCTGTGTAAAAGCTTTTAAGTTTCACTAGGTCCCATTTGTTTATTTCTGTTTTTATTTCCATTTCTCTAGGAGCTGGGTCAAAAAGGATCTTGCTGTGATTTATGTCATAGAGTGTTCTGCCTATGTTTTCCTCTAAGAGTTTGATAGTGTCTGGCCTTACATTTAGGTCTTTAATCCATTTTGAGTTTATTTTTGTGTATGGTGTTAGGAAGTGTTCTAATTTCTTACTTTTACATGTACCTGTCCAGTTTTCCCAGCACCACTTATTGAAGAGGCTGTCTTTTCTCCATTGTATATGCTTGCCTCCTTTACCAAAGATAAGGTGACCATATGTGCCACTGGAACATTGATAGCCATTTTTAAATTTTTAGATATACTTCACTCCACTCCAAAAAGTATATGATGGCTACAAAAGGAATTGTTGCTACAAAGGAAAGAGGAAAAAAATAAGACAAGAAGAGCGGGAACAGAGAAAGAGAGGACACACAATAAGATAGTGAGAAATAAAACTAAAAAGGATCATTTTAGTTCCTAGGCAAATTAAAGAAGTGCAAAATGAAATGCACAGCTTGGCAGGAAATACAGTTTCCTGAATTTGCCTGTGTTACTCCCGAGATCGCATAAGTCCTAGTGTGACAAGGCTTTAAAAGTCCCTCTTATCTGATTCACAGCCTTGGTTTGTCTTTGCTTCTACCCTGCAGTAATGCCAAAGGAGCAGGAGAGGATGGGTTTGAGGACAGCGCTTCCAGCCTGGCTGCCTGGAGGTTACATCTGTGTTGCTCTACTCCCATCTACTGATAACAGGCTGCTACTTCTCCAGGAATGCTCCTCACCAGCCCTCTCCAAGTCCAAGCAGACCAGAGCCTGAGGATCCACTGCTGTTGTAAGTCACTTCACCTCAGATTTTCAGGTCAATGATGTGTGTGTGCGTATTCTGAGAATAATTAAGAGTATCCTAGTTTATTGACTGGTGAGTTACTGTTTTGCTATTATTTTTATTTCACGTTTGACAATCAAAGAAAGCACAATTATCACTTGAAGCTGTTTCTTTCTTTCTTTTTTTTTTTGAAGAGGGGTATCAGTTTAATCAGGAAAAAAAAAACCCACACATTTTGTGGTAGTTTTTTCAAAGCACATTGTTGCTCTACTTGTGCTGCTATACACCGAGGGTTTTGTTTTGGTTTGATTTAGGGGGTTTTTGTTTGTTTTTTGTTTTTTGAATTACAAAAGATCATTTTCCCACTGGCTTAAGGAGTGAGGTGGGCATGGCAATATATGGCAGCTCAAGAAGCTGTTGGGATCCATCATGAACAGGTTTCCCCAGCAGAGAGCAGTGTGCATGGATTTAAGTTGTTCTTGAGTGCTTCAGGGATGGAGGGGGTGGGGTTTCTGTTAGGACAAAAAGTTTGGAGGAATTGTAACTCCACTAAATCAACCCATGAGCCCATGTTCAATTAAATATCAGTGATTTAAGAAAGAAATTATAGCAAATTTTTTTCAAGGTTACCATTTCCATCATGGATAACTGCCCTGTCCCAAAAACCAAAAGAGAAGACACTTCACCTTTAAGTTTGGTCTACAAGATTAGTTCGTCCAAAAGAAATTAAATGTCAATTTTATCTCGATTCATCACAGCTCTTTAATCAAAGTCGATGCATCACCTTCCCTGATTACCCCTCTATCAAAGGCTGACCTGGAAACCTGACACCAAGCTTCCCTGTGCAGGCTGGCTAATTAAGAACTTGGTTGTTCCACCTACAGCCTTGGAGAGAAGGGGATGGCAGAGCTGCCCCAAAGAGGTGGCCTCTTTATGGAGAAGGGTCCTGGAAAGAGGTCAGTGGTAATTACCAAGCAGCAGAACAGTCCATGTACACTTTGGACATTATTGGTCCATAAAATGTCTGGAGATTTATAGCAGAAAACAGAAGCCATGTGTGTTGAATGTCAAAACTGAACTAAATTAGCCCAGCGTGGTGAACTGGAGAGCAGGGGGCCCTGTTGGGACCATAGGGAGGAGCCCATGAAAAGAGTTTGGACCTTGGAGGAGGGGTACAAATCCCCAAATCTCCCACCCACCAGCTGTGTGACTTGTTCAAATAGCTGTGGGGTTGTGTCCTATACTAGCTGAACTTCACAAGTTCAACTGCAGGAACCTGTGAAAGGGAAAGAGAGAATTTAAAGATGAGAGGGGATCCTACCCCCTGTTTCACTCAGTAAGTGATTGTCCCAGAGAAAGAGGGACACAGACCACAGAACTCTGCCATCCTGAGTCCAGATCTCAGGCTCCTCTTCCATCCAGGAGATTCCTGTGATAAAGTTCACTTTTTTTCACATATCACGCCCTGCTAATTGCAAGCCACTGCTTTATCTGATGTACAGCTGAAGAAATAATGGTTTAATCCAAGGCGGGAGAGAAGAAGTGTTGTGTTGGATTTATGGGCAGTCTAATATATTGGTCTCCATTGTAGAAATTCGCTGCAGGAATTTCAGGATGACTTGACTGTATGGAGTTTTCACTTTCCATGCTGACTCTTGAGACCCAGCTCCACATAAGCTGCTTCTTCACTACACTCAGTTTTCCCTCCATAAAATATAGAAATAGTGGAAGTACTTTTCTGTTGGGAGGGTTAAAGGAGAAGACCTGAACAATACTTGGCAAACACTAGGTGTCCTTCACCCCTTTTCATGGAGAATTGGGAGACCTGGATACAGACGAGGGCTCTGTCACATGGTCACCGACTCCTACTTCTTGGGCCATGTTTTCTTTATTGGAGAAATGAGCTGTTTGCATATGACAGGCTTGATGGTCCCTTCCAGCCTTGTTCATGCTTAACCTGTGGTTTGTCACCTATGACGCCATTTTTCAGACCAGGTATGTATGATTCTTTGTTGAAGTAGAGATATAAACAATATTTATATCAGACTTAACCTTGCACATTTTCAACAAAAGTATTGCAGATCTGCATTGGAGAAGACACACTCATAGAGCAAGCATTTGTTGAGGCTTTACTTTGTGTCAGGCATGGGACCTTTTTTCAACACTCACACCACCCCTTAAGCGAGGTACTGGTTTTATCCCTGATTATATGGATGAAGAAAGAGAGACAGGGAGTCTTTAAGAAATGTGCCCCTAGGCCCCTCAGCTTAGGGAGTGGTGGGCCTGGAATTAAACCTGCTCTTTTAACCACTGTACAATAAGAATTTTCTCTTGATTAAAGTATTCAGTGAATCCCTCTTTCCATTTTCTTATTCATAGGCCAAGGAGAGTCATATGCTTTAGTCCCATCTGTACTATTAAGAATGAATTGAAAGGGTTTCTGGTTCCATATGGTGGACTGAGCACACTCATTTACATTTGCTTCCACCAAAAACTCCCATTGAAAATACAGTATCGATGTAGGAAAGGAAATAAATCCAGGACCAAGTTAAGAAACTAAGGGTGGAAATGGTAAGGCAATCAGCAAAACATAAACTTTAAAAAATGATTCTAAGACACAGAAATTAGGTTGGTTAAAATTAGATATTGATTAAAAAAAAAATACACAGCAAAAGGTGCCATCTGCCATAATAAACACAAAAGTCAACTGGAGGAGAGGTTAGAGCCAGTTTTCCTGAGATGAAGAAACTCAGGGAGCAAGAGGAAAAGGGGGCATGGGAGAATGGGTCTGGGGGATCAGAGCCCTCCCTTAAACACTGTGACTTTCCCGGTCAGTTTCTAGGCCACTGGAAGCAATGTTTGTTACCTCCAGGCTGAAACCTAAGGACTATACTCTAATAGCAAATGAATGCTTGGCCAGGATAGAATGAGGGCTCCTTAGCAGTTGATGTGTCTCCACCATAAAGCCCCCATATCGTAGCATGGAGTGTGCACAGAGAAGGGGGTGTCAGCCTGTCTGCTGACCTGCCTGCTCCCAGCCCACAGACCCACAAAAAGAAGCTGGGCTATAGTCACACTGGCCTGTGTACAGAAACAGAAGTGATCAATATCGCAGGAAAACCAAGCCAGCTGACTACACTTACCAACATATTTTTTCATTCCCAAGTATGAACAGACAGCCAAGAATCAGTGGATATTTGAACAAAACAAGTAGCATGAATGAGAAAAACCAAGATGAATAAATATAATTTTCAACCCCAGGGAAAAGAAGATGTCAGGAAATAAAAGAGAGCCGTCAGTATCCCAGAAAAAAAGTCCCAATTTATTGAATCCATAAAACAAAAACAGGAACATTCAGAGATTGAGTTTTGGGAAATTAAAAATATCATGAACTCAAAACAAGAAAAAAATGACAAATATAAAGTCAAAGAAATCTCTATAAAATTGCTCAAAAAGAAAAAGGAAAGGAAAATATGAGAGGAAAATAAAGCAACACAGAAGATCAATCCATGAAGTTCAATAGACACAGCTTTATTAAATGGAGAGGAGAAAATTAATCAAAACAATTAAAAATTACCAAAGAAATATGAACCTTCTGATTGAAAGGTTCCATTGAATGCTAAGCAGTAAATGAAAGACTATACAGAAATCTCAGAATGCCAGGATAAAGAAATTGTCTTAAAAGCTATTTGAGGGATGGAAAAAATAGTTTATTTACAAAGGAACAAGAATCAGATTGGCATCAGACTTTCCATCAGAAAAGTTAGCTGCTATGAGATAATGAAGAGATGCCTTAAGAGTTATAAAAGGAAATTATTTCAAACCTTGAATTTGATATCCAAACTATCAGTCAGGAGTGGGTAAAATGGACTTTTTTAGACAGGCAAAAAACATAAAAACTTTTAAAATTGCTTGAAAACATACTCCAGGAAAATGAAAAAAAACAAAAACAAAAACAGAATGAAAGAAAACATAGGATCTAAAAAATAGAGGAATTAATTTAGAATGAAAAGAAATGAACCCCTGGCAGCCGTGCTGTGTAACAAGCTAGAAATTGATCCAAAGACAAGGGAAGTCATATTGTGCTTGGAAAAACATAAGACAATTAAAGTGATTCTATTCAACAATATGATTCAGCAGCTGAAAGTTATTAGAAATGTGATAAAAAGGGTATAAGTTTACTGTCTCAGTAAGAAAAAAGAAAAAATTAGAAATTCCAGTAAACTAAAAATGATGCATGAAAGGAAATACTCAAATGAGAATTATTTTGCAAGCACTCATGGTAGACAAGCAAAAGTCATGTTCAATGATTAATATATAAAACCACTACCTAGAGACACAAATTCAAGTGTAATTCTGTTGGCATTTTTGTCTGATTGCCAGATCTTACAATGATGCTGAGGTCCTGGCAGGCAATGAACAATACAGTATTTTGTTCCCAAATAAAAGGTGATAAAACATGGGCATTGCAAAACTCAGGCCCACAGCAGCCAAGTTTAGCATACATTCCTGACACCATCAAGAATGTAAACTAGGGACTTCCCTGGTGGCTCAGTGGTTAAGAATTCGCCTGCCAATGCAGGTCACACGGGTTCGAGCCCTGGTCCGGGAAGATCCCACGTGCCACGGAGCAACTAAGCCTGTGTGCCACAACTATTGAGCCTGTGCTCTAGAGCCCGTGAGCCACAACTACTGAGCCCACGTGCCACAACCACTGAAGCCCATGCGCCTAGAGCCCGTGCTCCGCAACAAGAGAAGCCACTGCAATGAGAAACCTGTGCACTGCAACGAAGAGTAGCCCCCGCTCGCCACAGCTATAGAAAGCCCGCGCACAGCAACAAAGACCCAACACAGCCAAAAATAAATAGATAAATAAATAAAAATTTTTAAAAATAGAATGTAAGCTAACTATTATGGCTAAGTTCTCTTCTGACTTTAAAATACTCTGTGTATAGGCTTGGGTTTGAAGTAAGCTATTTTGAAAGCACTAAAATGCTCATATCTTATTTCCCATAAATTTTATTAGGCAACAGCTGAGATTCCACTTAATTATTATTTTCATTATAATGTTGTTGCAAGTATTTATTCATATTTATTCAAAGTCATTTTTTAAATTATTATATTGATAAAGTATTATTTTGAAAGGGCTTATGGGATGCAGCAAGGTGGAACTTCTGACCCCTGGGACAAACAATCCTCAGCCCATGGCCAATAAAGCTACTGACTAAGGTTGTAGAAAGTCAATGGGTGTGTCTCAACTTTAGCCACAAGAACAGAGTAGGTGCAAATGGAAACCTTGTCTCCAAGTCTCATTTTCCCGGTAGCTTTTCATGTTTCTCTTTGCCTCTGCACTGTGCCTGGGGGGATTTCCAGTCTATAACCGTCTCCTGCTCCCACTCCCACCATTTCTCTAGACATCACTTCATTTTCCAATCATTTTCCTTCTTTCTCCACATTCTCATCGCTCCCCCTGGATGGTCAAATCAAGAGTTATATTTTCAACTCTTTATTCTTTGAATAGTTTTTGATTGTTTCTTTGGCCGTGCCGCACAGCTAGTTGCATCTTAATTCTCCCACCAGGGATTGAACCTGGGCCCTTGGCAGTGAAAGTGTGGAGTCCTAAACACTGGACCACCAGGGAATTCCCAATTCTTTGAATAGTTTTATATTTACAATTATGGCTTTTAATTTTATTATCAAAAATAGATAAATGAATAAATAAATAAAGCAAAGCTCAAGGCTGAGTTGCCTAGTTTCTATGGATTTTTTAAAAATTAGGATAACTTTAGATTTATACAAAAATTGCAAAGTGTACAGAGTTCCTATATAACCACACCCATTTTCTCCTATTGCTAACATCTTTCATGAGTATGGCACATTTGTCACAATTCATGAACTAATATTGATATGGTGTTAACCAAAGTCCATACTTTCTTCCAATTGCCTTAGTTTTTACCTAATGTCCATTTTTTGTTCCAGGATCTCACCCAGGATACTACGTTACATTTAATCATCATGTCTCTTTAAGCTTCTCTTAGCTGGGACAGTTTCTCAGACTCTCCTTATTTTTGATGACCTTGACAGTTTTGAGAAATACTGGCCAGGTATTTTTTAGAATGTCCCTGAATTGTGATTTGTCTGCTGTTTTCCTCATGATTAGACAACAGTTATGTGTTTTGGAAGGAAGACCACAGAGGGGAAGTGCCATTCTCATGATGTCATTATCAAGGCTACATACTATCAACATGACTTATAATTGTTCATCTTGACCTTGATGTTGACCCTGAGGTTGTGTTGGTCAGGTTTCTACACTGTAAAGTTACTTTTGCCCCTCTTAATACTGTGATCTTTGGAGGAAAGCCACTCTGTGCAGCAAGAGTTGCCTTTTAATTAGGCTTTTGGTTGATTTGACTTTTCCAGTCGATTGGTAGATAGCAATACAAATTTCCCCATATAGGATTAAATAACACAGTGATCAAATTACATAATAGAGTTGTAAAAATACACCCCACAATTGTATGCTGTGGGCAATGTTGGACAACTGGAAGAAAAGTATAACTCAAGGAAAAAGTAACATTAACTCATCCCCAATCACCAATGATAACTATTCATTAACCTTCTGAGTCAACTTGTAGTTTTTTACCTCCCAAACACCCTCAGGTGACAATCCAAGTCTAAAGACTGTGGTACCTTCCCTGAAGAGCTGCTGCTTTGGTCCCTGGAGGAGTATGGGCCAAGCAGTCTCTGTTCTGTGACAGTTCCTACCTTCTGGGGCAGCACAGGTCAGTCCTGGACGTGAAGAGCGCTGAATGAGACATCCTAGCTTCACCACTCAAACAGCCCGCGGTGAGCACCTTGGTTTACTGGAAGGCGATAAGTCAGGTAAGTGTCTATATCACAGGATTATTGTAAGCATCAATTCAAATAATATAATTTTCTTCACAACATGAATATTTGTATTAAAGATAAAGTAGCAAAGCAGTGTTAACCAAAAAGTATCACAAGGCTTCTAGTGTAACTGAGGCATCTCAGGGTCCTCGGTCATCACCAATTCAGCATTTAGGACTTTTTATGTGCTGAACAATTTGGAAGCATTCTCTTATTTAAGCTTCATAATTGCTCTAAGAATTTATTATTATCATCATCACCATCATCATCATCACCATTGTCATCATCATACCCATTTTATAGATGAGCACACTGAGGCTTACAGAGGCCAAAGTTCACACTACTAGGTCTTGAATCCTGGTCTGACTCCAAATTTCATGCTCTGAAATTAACCTCTAATTTAACATTCCTAAGCATTTTTGCTCATCCAGGTAGTGTACATGAAAGTGAATGAAGTTAAGCAGCCATCCTAGGTGGGGATTTTCACAGTTTAATGATCCCCATATTACTGCCATCTCATCAGACCAGTTGGACTTAATTTGGCTTTTAGAAGTATTCACATTCTTTACAGCTACTATTGGTTTTCCACATAATATCAAAAAGCTGACATAACTGATTTTTTTTTTCTTTGCATTGTTACCAGCTGTTTGAGTTCAGAATGTAGCCAGCTTTCAGTACCAAGTGTTTAGCTGTTAATTTTGATGTCCAAGGCACCATATCAGCTGTGTCTGGGTAACAGAAGCAGAATTAATATTACCAAAAGAAAGGCTCCGTGGCTGGGAAGATCATGAACTTGGAAATACTAGCCCCATCTGACAGAAGGATGGCCTGATGGAACCACAGAAAACAAGGTCACCCAAATCCCCAGACTGCACACAACCTTGGCCGCTCTCATTGCAGCCCCACCACCCTGCTGGATCTATGAGCCCAAAAAGGAATAAGGTTAGTCCAGGGTGTGCTGGAGGAGACTCATATTGCACGCATCTCCTCCCAAGTCTAAAGACAGTGACAATCTTAGTAGCCTGAAGTCAGCCATGGTGAGAACATTCACACCACAGAAATCAGCAAATGCTACAAATCAGGGCTTCCTTCCACCCTCATACCCACAGGAAGCTTATTGTTTAACACTTACCATCATACCACTGGCTAGAATCCATAGTCCTGGCAATTTTTATTGTGGCCTCCTGAAGCCCAAGTTTGCTACGCCTCATTCAGATTCACCGTGAGATACTGGTTTCCTGTACATTTTATCCAAGTGTGCTGAGCACTTAGTACATGCCTTGCTATGCACCAGATGCTGTTCCACTGAACATCAGTCATATTGGTCAGAACCACCATAGAAAGGTCTAATGTTCTAGGAAAGGACTCAAAAATGTCTCCAATGCACATATCACCCTAGTCTCCCTAGGGTGAAGGCTATACACTGAGATTTGCATGGGCTTCAGCACAGCCCACCAGTTAATTTGGGGCAACCTACAATAGTATATGACTAAACGCTTCTCAGATACATTTTTAAGCTACTGCTAAGGAGACACACTGTACTGTGGGGGATTCAAGGGTAAATCAGTTGAGGACATGACCTTCAAGGGGTTCATACTCTACAATAGGATATACAACCTGGACACCCTCACCTATTATGCGAAATTAAAGGTGAAAGACTCCTGCAGAGGAACACTGATAAAATGCCCTGTGAGTCCTGAGAGTAAGACATTATCCTTCCACTTGGTGTGAGAGAGAAATCAAGGAAGGCTTGCACCTGAAGCCCAAGGCAAATTCCTACAAGAAGGGGAAGAAGGTGTCCTTTCATAGGGCCATTACCAAAAAAAAAAATAAGGCAAGGCGAGGAGGACCAATGGGCAACAGAGGAACAAACAAGGGACATTTGTTCTTGTCTCTGACGGTGAGAATATCAGCCCAGATTATGACAGTTTCTACATCAAACGTATTCAATTTTTACAGCCTCAGTTTCATACAAGAACACTCAGCATGAATTTTTCCTTCCTCCTGAAACCTACTGGCCCAAGAATTAAGAACATTCAATGCACTTGTGTCTCTTGATCAAAATCCCAGGTCTAGAATGTTTATACATCTGGAAGGAACAAGGCAGCCTTGAGCAGAAGCAGATCACAAGGGCGAACTGGAAGGTCTGCAGGTCATCTCAGAAGGGCATCATCTCTCGGGTTCACCATCTCCCCAGAAGAGGAGTTTTGGAGCCCTGCCTCCCCATCCTGACCCAACAACCAGATGGAAGAAGGCTCTCCAGTCCAGAATCAGCCCCCATGGAGGCACTGTTCAGTGTACTCTCAAGCTGGCCCCAGGGTCTTCGTCTGACTTCAGAGGGAAGCACTGAGAGAATCTGAATGGATGCCTATTTTCAAATTTGAATTTCTGTGACCTCTCTGGGTCCCTATCTTCTCAACTGGAAAATGAGAGGGTTGGACTCAACATCCCAAAAGGTATCACCCAGTGCTGATGATATAGTGTAAGGTAATTCACTGAAGTGAGTTTGTATCTTCTGTTTTTTTGTAACGTGGCAATTCAGAGTAGCTCTCCAGATTCACTGTCCAATTAACTAGGGAAGTTGTAAAACATCATATTCATTCAACAAAGCATTTCTAAAGGAAAGCACTATTTAAATCAACTTACATATTTTAAAAGTCAGAAAGTTGTTTGCCCCCTTCGTCTGTAGCATTCTCTTGACCCCATTGTAGTTTCTGCTTACCCACTGTTCTTGAATGCCTTTAGCCATTCTTCAAATAGCCACTGCTTTGTTAGATCATCATAACTCACAGGGAATAGCCAGATGTCCTCTGAGCCATTTGTCTGAAATGATGGTAATATTTTATGAAGGGCATTGACAGGCAACATGTTTCTGAATTTCGTTTAGCATACTGAGCTTCAGCAGTGAAAACTGGAGGTCTGGTTGCCCTCCAAGGTTACCCAAGGGGAAGGGAGAAGAATGACCATATGTTGAGGACTTATTAAGTGCTAGAGACCTTGATGGACAATTTGTAGATGTCATCCACTCATTCATTCCAAAAGGCAAGTGTGGATATAATGGTATTCAAACACAGCACCCGGTTCTTAAATTTGTAGGCAATGCCATGTGATAAATACTACGACCTGGGAAAATGCAGGCCATTTTTGTCAGTGAACACTGAAGAGAAATTGAGACAGGAAGAATAATTCAGAACAAAAGATAGTGAGAAGGATACACTCCAGGTAAGAAATTGGAAGTAGAGAAAAGATTAAAAATAAAAATCCATCTATTTTTAAATAAATAAATGTCTGATATTATTGAACAATTTATAAATATTCATCTATGCCCCTGGACTTCAAAGACTTTCCATAGCCACTTCTGCTCAAATATTGGTATATTTTTTAATTGTGCTTATAGTCACTTAATTTTTTTTACCATCTACAATTAGCAGAGCACTTTTAATATATTTATATATTCAATCCCACAGTAGGAACAAGAGGAAGAGAACAACCTTTGTGTTTGATCATGTGCCAACCATAGAGAGTCTTTATAGAACTTATTTCATTTCATTGAATCTTCAATTCAAATTTAAATAAAAGTAGTATTCCCATTTTACAGAAGAGGAAACAGAGACTCAGCAAGATGAGCTGCATAGTCAGGGTCACACAGCCAGAGGACAGAGGATGAGACCAAACTCCTGAGACTCAGGCTCTAAGAGGCTCTAACTCTACAAGGGCTGCCCCACAGCATGATGGGCTCCTTGAGCAGCAGTGAGTCCCCCTCACCATGGCTGCTTCAGCAGAGGCTAAGCACCAAGAGGCAATCAACGAATTGCAGAAAAGCTGTCTCTCTTAGGAGGAAGTCTGGAGGAGATGACCTCTCAGATCCTTTCCAACTTTCCAAGTTGTTGGATTGCCGACCACAGGGGTCATCAAGGCTCTTCGCAAACATTCCAGTTCTTTCCTCTTTCTGGGCATCTGGAAGGTAGGTGTGTCTTGAGCCTTGTTTTGGCCAATGAAATATAAACAGATGTGATGTGTGGCTCTTAAGGCAAAGCTTTAGGGGTGAGGTGCAACTCCCCCCCTCCCTCTCCACCACTTCAGCGGTCACAAAAGCAAATGTTGGGAGAGGATCTCCTTCAACTTGATCTCTGAACAGTTCCAAGGAGCAGAAGCACTTACTGGCTTGCAGTGGGTATGTGGTGTGAGCAGGAGTTAAACTCTGTGATTTCAGGTAACTGAGAGTGGGGTTTTTTGTTACCTCTGCATAACCCAGCCTATCCTGACTGATACAGTGGCATTTTAGTTCCGAACTCTTCAGAGACAACCTCTAGAACTGATCTCCTACATGATGGGGTTGAGGGGGTGGGGCAGTCCTTAGAGAGCAGTTCTGCAGGGACAAGCAAGTGACCTGGACCAAAGGAAACCCTTTCTGGGTTGAGAGCGTGAGAAGTGAGAAGAAAGAAATATAGCAGAAGAGGGGTATTTCCATTCAAGGAGTAGAATTCTCCCCGGCAATCACTTGGGCACAAAATCTAGTAATTTACCACTGCCGCATTCTCTTGTCCCCCAAGAGGAAAACAGAGGGCTTTCTTTCTAGAAAAAAAATATTGACCTTTTCCATCATACAGACCGACTAGGAGCAATTTAACAATGATTCCTGTAGTTCATCCCCAGGACATCAGGTGTGCAAGGGAAAATATTGATTTTTGTCTTTTTAAAAAAGAAACTTGCTAAAATAAGCACAGTAGCTGCGGTATTTTTTTTAATGTAGAAGCAAGTTGAATTTAAAAAAAAATAAACAATGAATTACAGCATCCAGATTATACGAAAAGACTCTTTGAGTTTTCAGACAACAAATCCACCAAGAATAGTATCCCACCACTTTACCTGTGCATCCTGGGACACCCAGTGCTTTAAATATGGATGCTGTTCAGTCTCTCTTAATGAACTTCACATCTGCATCTCTGGACAGTTCTGGCAGAACAAAAGCTTTACTGGGAAAAGAGGTTGTCTGGAGGCTGGGATGGACCTTATTGCTCTTCCCAGGTGTCTAGTCCAACAGCCCAGCTTTATTTTTGTGTGCTCCTGGGCACAGCCAGCTCCAAGGGCAGCAGAGTCAGACATCCTTGTGGCACAGGAAGAGTTCAAGCGAAAAGTTGCATCCTGATGACAGAGCCGACAACACAGGTTTCTAAGAGAGACTGGCCCTCGCTTCTGTAATCCATGCATACAACTTCCAGTAAAAAAAAAATGGGCTCCAAAATAGCCAAAGTTCATTTCTAACCTTACTCCTTTCTTATGCCTCACTAGATTTTATTCTGGCTCACTCCAGAAAAAAATATATATATGTACCACTTGACAGGCCGCAAAAACATTAATTGGAATCTTCTAGACAGTTTAACTTGCCTTTAATATCTATTCTTCGGAAAGGACCTGCAAGCGTTGTGCAAGAGTGCCATCAGATAATCCCAGGCATTTCTTACGCATTTGGCTGATTACTGACAACACACGTGAGAAGCGTTTAGCCACCCCTATTTTGAAGACTATCTTCCATCACGGGTAACTTCAACTTGAAGAACGAAATGAGGTCTGTGGGGTTTATTGTTAAACCCTCATCATTCCCCTCACCAGGCTAGAAATGCTGCCTATAATGGATATGAAAATGTTTGCTCACTTATCCTGTTGCAGAATTCCTAAATCCACTCCCACATGAAAACCAAAAACTTTCCACTACATAGATGAGGACAGATGGAAACACTGGGGACAGAGAGAAGGGGACAGCCACCCCAAAGATGAACAAGTGCTTCACTGCAGCAAAATAGGATTTTGTCATTCCCAAACCTTCCCCACGTGAATATTATTTTTTCTTAAAGTCCATCTGACTAAGTTTTCAGACCCTGGCTAGATAGAGACCCGTCAGTTAGTTCCCCTTCTTGAGAAGTTGATTAAGTCCACACACCAACCACTTCCCTGATTGGACCTTTACAGTCCAGGGGGGGGGCCACTGTGCACCTGTCCTGCTGGGGAGACCCAGGGCCAAGTACCAGATAACTAGCAACAGCCTCTGTACCCCAGAGCCCACAAAATTATTCAAATTAGCTAACCTACATGGAGCACAAGAAACCAAGCTAAACCCACCCCACTGGCCATATAACACCTGCCCCGTCAGGTCCAGCTTGCTGTTACCCTGCTCCTGTTACAACTCCCTGCATGGTCCTGCCTGACAGCCTTCTCTGTCCTGAACTGTAAGTAACAAAGCATTGTGCCTTGAATCTATGTGAGCATCCATGTACTTTGTCCCACCATCAAAAAAACCTTTCTATCTTATAAAATACCCGGAAGTACTGAGTAGATCCATTTCTTCACACAAGAAGATCAAACACACAGGCCTGTTCCAGCCCCACAGCCATCTTTACTGATTTGACCAATTAGATGCATTGAAATTGCTTGCTGGGACCAGCCAAGACCATGAAGTAAACACTACCATTGACCGCTGTTCAAACACTTCATGTTAGTGGCCTCAACTCCTGGTCTCAGGAAATGAAGACACTGTGTCTATTTCTACTGCCCTAATTAGATCTTCTTCCAGTCACCTCGTTAACCCAGCATATAGCAGAGTTCCCACCATACAGCAGGTGCTCGATAAATGCTTGTTGAATGAATGAAATACAGGACCAAAAATGCACAGAAAAATCTAGCCCGTTCATTCAGAACTCAACACATATTTAATGACTGGCTACTATGTTCCAATCACCTGGGTTTAAGAAGTGATTACATTGCATTTCCATACCTAAGGGGCTACTAGCAGTCTGCCAGCATTAATTAGTTCTCATTTAGGGGCGTGCCATTTAATGATTTACATCAACACTTATTTGAGTTCCAGCCTCACCTCTTGAGTGAAACATTCCCTGACCTCCCCAGGAGAGTTGATCACTCCCTTTCTCTTACCTCCATACATACATCATACAGTATCGTATCCACTTGCTGATCTTGAGCTCCCTAAGAGCGAGGACCATCTATAATGCATCTTCCTATCTCCAATGCTTAGCCCAGTGTCACCCGGGACTTAGCAGGTGCCCAGCAAGTATTGGTTGAATGAATGAATAGTAAATAAATGAATACATTTCTTCAAGTGCTTTGCACTGTGTAGAAGCTGAGAAAGGTAGCGGGAGAGGAGAGTAGACTAAAACAGTAGTTTTCAAACTTGAGTGCCGGGCTCCAAACCCACTCTCTGTGTAGGTCTGGGGAGAGGCCTGAGAATGTGCATGTCTAACAAGTTCCCTGGTGATACTGATGATGCAGATCTAGGGGCCACACCTGCTGGTCTGAAGGAAAAATTTGATGTGTGAACATATGCTTTTACACGGAGGAAACAGGAGAAAGAACGATGAGATTGTGGATAATAACAAGCTTACTGGAAACATACCACAGGCAGTGGGGCAGAGAGGGTATATCAAGGCTGACTTCATTAACCTATTTCAAAGAGAAGGAAACAGATCCTAAGAAGGTGAATGATTTGTCAGAGGTCAACCCACAAGGTACAAGAGGAATGTTTGCCCATGAGCCCCAAATGACATGTACCAAAATGTCCATTTCTTTATTCATAATGATCCCAAACTGGACATATTTCCATCAACAGTAAAGTGAATAAATATATTGGGGTGTATATTCATACAAAGAAATATTACATAGCAATTTTAAAAAAAGAACTACAGCCATATGCCACAACATTGATAAATCTCACAAATGTTGGTGAAAGAGGTTAGACGCAAAAGAGCACATTCTGTTAAAGTCTGTTTACACCAACTTCAAAGAGAGGCAAAACGAATCTGTCTTGGAGGTCAGAACAGTTACTTTGGGGAACAAGGAAGGAAAGTAATTGAGAGGACCTCAGGGGAGTTTCTGAGGGTGCTGTTAATATTCTACTTCTTGACCTAGGCGGGGGTTTCAGAGTATGCTCACTTTGATATTTTTGCATTTTTCTGCATGTGTACTATACTTCAAAATACAGGACTTTTTTTTTTAAGTGGTTGAAAGGAAGAAAATAGACGTGGCGCTGAATCTATGAATCAAACCCCTGTCCTGGGAGCTGGCCCAGAATCCCCTTCAAGAACAGACAGGAAGATGGTGGTGAGCTCTCCCAGGGGGCAGAAAGGAACAGGGTCACTCCAGATGCTTATTTCAGGCCAATTTCACAGGCCCGACAAGTGAAACCGTGAGATAACCTTAAAAGTATAATACGTATATTAATCTTTTACATGAGAATTATAGAGCTGGAACATACCTGGGAGATCATTAATGTTCAGAAGAAGATTTTAGAGCCTTTCCCATAAACCAGCTCAGTATTTATCTCAGCTGGGAGGTTGGCAAGGTGGGCCAGGGCAGCTGTCTTTTTTGGCTGAACTCCCCGCCCCTGTAAAAATGTTTTCTCATTGGATCCTGTAAACTTTCTGAACCTTGAGGAAGACTTAAGTCTCAACTCAGAGATAACAAATTCTTTCCCTAAACCGCATTGTTCGGATACCTTTCTCACAAACTGTGAAGGCTTCTGAGCGATCTGGAAGAGTTGATACCAAATCCTTTCTTGGGAGATGACACTGTGTTTGTCCAAAACATTTCTGTTAGCCAAGCAGCTGAGCAGCTCTGCAGGCACTGTAAACATCTGGCTAGTTAAGAAATACAGTCTCCTAACTGATCTATTGCAGTAAATGGTCTAGACAGTGCGACTGGAACTCCTCGCTTTTTTATACTTCATAAACCTGTATCTAAGTGCAGGTGAAGTCAGTCATAAATATAAAACCACCAGAGAGGAATGGCCTTTGATTCTTTGTTTATCACAGGCTAATTAAAACACAAACTGAACATCACTCAGTTCTTTAATGGAGGTTACCAGATGTGTTATTACTTGACCCCGCTCAGTATGAAGTCCCAGTATAATAGCTATAATTTTTTTATTTAGTACAGTAGCCGTGCTATAGTTAAGGGTGTGTCTTTCTTTTGATTACAAGGCCCACATCTAAAGGAGGGAGAAGAGGATGGTTAACCCCTGAGAATATGTTCTTTGGGCATGGAAACTATGATTAATATAAGCCCTGTCCAGGAGTGAATTCTTGGGTGCCCTGCATACTATGGTTACGCACCATGCCGAAGACACATTTTCACTGGAAGTATAATTACCGACTTTTAAAAGTCACCTTTCATCCCAACAAACCCAGCTCTTTCTAAAGTGTTAGAGAACCATTACAAATTACAGTTAGAGTAATAGCTTCGACCATTCAGCCATCACTTAAGAAGCACTTCAGCTGCCTGGAGCAGGAAAGGTCAATCTGGCAG
Source organism: Eschrichtius robustus (assembly GCF_028021215.1). Taxonomy (NCBI): domain Eukaryota; kingdom Metazoa; phylum Chordata; class Mammalia; order Artiodactyla; family Eschrichtiidae; genus Eschrichtius; species Eschrichtius robustus. Next base: position 151,482,010 of record NC_090824.1, on the reverse strand, counting down.
GGCCACCCCTCCTTAGTCAGGAAGTCATGTGGATCTTTTTCCAACCAGGTGGCCCTGCTGAATGGCCAGGAGCTCTGAACATCTGGAATTGGCCACACATTCCTATGTATAGGGCCCAGCAAACACCACAAACACTTGGGCATCCAAGATGCACCACCGCACAACGTTATTAGTGGAGTTGGGAGGAGTATAATAATGAAACATCAACCGCCAACTATAGGACAGCAGCTTTCAAATGCCATCCCCCAACTCAGAACCCTTGCAAGACTCATCTGAACCCTAGATAGACTCATCCCCATTGGATATTTACTTGGCTGTCCCCCAGGCACTTGAAATACAGCATTTCCAAAATGGAATTTATCGTGTTCTCTGGAAAACCACTCTTGGGTTCCACAACTCAGGAATCACACCACCCACCACTTAATTTGCCAAATCCCCAAACCTGGGCTTCATCTTTTGGTTCTCCCTTCTTCTCCTTGTCAATGCATTCCCAAGATCTGCTGATGCTACCTGTTTCCTTCTGGTCCACACTTCTGCCATGGTCTTCCTTCCAGTTCAGATCATCATGGTATCTCAGTCCCTAAAACAAGGGTTCTCAGCCAGGGCAATTTCACGCTCCCCTCCCCCCATATACACACACACACACACACCAGGGGACATTTAGCAATGTCTGGAGACATTTTTGGTTGTCACAACTGGAGGCTGGGGTGACGCTACTGGCATCTAGTGGGTAGAGGCCAGGGATGCTGCTAAACAGCCTGCAATGCACAGGACACCCACACAGCAAGGAACAAGGAGTCCAAAATGTCAGCAGCAGTGAGACTGAAAAGGTGCCCTAAAACAGCTCCCTGCCAAGGTGCCAGAGTAAGCTCCATTAAACACAAATCTTAACACGTAACTCTCCTGCTCAAACCCTTCAAATATCATTGTTCCTGGAACAAAGTCCCCAAGGTCCTTCCACCTCTGTCACCAGCCTCATCTATAATCACTCTCTACCTTCCCTGCAGCCTCCATGCTTCAAATGTCCACACCCAGGTTCTTTCAGTTCCTTGAACTTCTGGGTCTCTGGACAAAATTCTCTGCCCATGTCCACCAAGGAGTTCTCCTGTACTCAGCCTGCAGATTTCAGTCTCACCCAATTTCCTACACAGGGTGTGGCCTGTGCCCACCCAGGGCACATGTGTTTCTACCATCCTTCACCTTGAGTCTGTGTTGTCACTGAGCCTTTTGTGTGCTCCCTGTGGGCAGGGACCTTGTCTGTCTGTCCACTCTATCCCGTGTCTGCCTCGCAGGAAGACACTCAATATGTGCTCACGGAATTAATGAGCAAACAGCATATTACAGTAAAGCTGGTCTCTGGGGCTATTTAGATCTGAGCAACTCAGTCAAACAAAAACTTGTATCTTAAGCAAATAATAAGTTTCTATGCTTTGGCTCATTCATTAAGTCAGTGTCTCAGATACTTAGAGAGGATTTTAAAGTCATGCACTGCAGCTTCTCATCTGTTACCCAAGTACCCTCTACACAACTGCCCTGTGCACACATACACACACACATACACACACAAACACACATGACCAAAGACAACCAGCCTTGACTTGGACACATGTAGTAACAACAATGTGACTTCCTTTGAGAAGGTTCAGTTCCACATTTGGAAACACCTTTAGAAAGTATTTATTTCTTCACAGATGGCCAATAAGCATATGAAAAGATGATCAACATCATTACTTATTAGAGAAATGCAAATCAAAACTACAATGAGGTACCACTTCATGACAGTCAGAATGGCCATCATTAAAAAGTCTACAAATAACAAATACTGGAGAGGATGTGGAGAAAAGGGAACCTCCCTCTGCTATTGGTGGGAGTGTAAGTTGGTGCAGCCACTGTGGAAAACAGTATGGAGATTCCTCAAAAAACTAAAAATTGAGCTGCCATATGATCCAGCAATCCCACTCCTGAGCATATATCTAGATAAAAGTAAAATTCAAAAAGATACATGCAGCCCTATGTTCATAGCAGCACTATTCACAATAGCCAAAACATGGAAACAACTTAAATGTTCATTGAGAGATGAATGGATAAAGAAGATGCAGTACATATATACAGTGGAATATTACTCAGCCATAAAAAAGAACAAAATAACACCATTTGCAGCAACATGGATGCAACTAGAGATTATCACACTAAGTGAATTAAGTCAGAAAAAGAAAGACAAATACCATATGATATCACTTATATGTGGAATCTAAAATATGACACAAAAGAACCTATCTATGAAACAATATCAGGGACATAGAGAATAGACTCGTGCTTGCCAAGGGGAAGGGATGTGAAAGAGGATTGGATTGGGAGTTTGGGATTAACAAATGCAAACTGATATATATAGAATGGACAAAAAACAAGGTCCTACTGTACAGCACAGGGACCTATATTCAATATCCTGTGATAAACCATAATGGAAAAGAATATGAAAAGAATGTATATATATATATATACATATATATATGTATAACTGATTCACTGCTGTACAGCAGTAATTAACACAACATTGTAATTCAACTATACTTCAATAAAAAATAAATTTTTAAAAATTTTTTTACAAGAAGTTTATTTCTTCATACTGAGCCTTAATGTGTCTCATCCACTTGTTAGTTTCAGTGCTTTTGGGTCCTACAGAACAAGCCAAACTCTTCCCCCTTTCACCTGACAGACAGACCATCAGCCTCCCCTGGGCTTCCTCCTCCTATAGCCTCTAGTTCAGTGTTTCTCTCTTTTTTACTGTATTCCTGTCTGAACAAATTCCACTTGGTCAAGTTCTGTCTCAAGGTGTCTTTGGAACAGTGGGTTAGCATCCCATGGCTAGTTAACATCCCAAATCACTGCCAAATCTTTGGAGAGTAATGTGGTAATATCCACCAAAATTTTAAATACACATGCCCTTGACCCATAATGTACATTTCCAGTAATTTATCCTCATGCGTGCTCAAAGGCACATGCACAAGCATGTTCACATTGCAGCACTATTTTCAAAGGCAGAAGACTGGAATCTTTAAGAAGATACCTATCTGTGGAGGACAGGTTCATAAACCATGGTCCATCCACACAGTAGGATGCTAGAAAGAATGAGGTGATCCTCCATATACTGAAATAGAACAGCCTACAAAGCTTGTAGATAATTGTAAAAACAAAAGTGTAGAAACGTGTACAGTGTCATACTCCCCAGGGTAAGAAGAGAGAAGGAAGGAAGGAGAAAAAGAGAACGTGAGAGAGATATGTGTCCTAAGGAGGAGAAAATGCTCAACTTTGATTCTGTTTTCTAGTCTTCCTCCTTTTGCTCTCATTTGAGCAAAATAAGACCTGGGAAGACAAGTGAGTCACTTCAATGCCACCATGACCATCAGAGAAGAACCACAATTTCAGAGAGAGCTGTTTGGTTCTCCTTTGAAAGTTGCAACTTTCTGGGCCCAATAAAGAATCACTATTATTTTGTGTTATTTAATTGTGATATAATTAGCTAAGTTAACACAGATAAACCCACTTGAGGAGTGGAATGGGGGGAGGTAAAATATAGGAGATGAGAATTTATTCAAGTGCTTCTCTAGAAAAAGATTACTTCCTTGAATTAAAATAGTGATTCCTCCATGAGTTGACTTCCCAAAGATAATCTACTTTAGCAACTGATTAACTAAGACCCTGCTCACAAGTCTCTTTCTTAGATGGATCCAAAAAGCCACTCTGCTAACTTTTTAACCACTTTTTTAGCCACTCTGCTAACTTACCAACTTCTTTTTGTAAGGTTTTAAGAATTAAGAGATTAAGAGAATATTCTGTGTAGTATTATTATTTATGCCTATATAACATTGGCTAGAAAAGCAAGTGTCCTGACACCAACTCACCATTGAAAATGGACCATCACTCAAACTTTAAACAAATTAAAGAAATTTTATTTCTTAGCTAATGGGTAAATGAAAATGTGCTCAACATCACTCATCATCAGGGAAATGCAGATCAAAACCACAATGAGATATCACCTCACACCTGTTAGAATGGTGATTTGAGAGGACAAGAGATAACAAGATTTGGTGAGGATGTGGAGAAAAGGGAACACTTGTGCATTGTTGATAGGAATATAAATCAGTGCAGCCACAGTGGAAAACATTATGGATGTTCCTCAAAACATTAAAAATAGAACTATCATATGATCCAGCAATTCTACATCTGAGTATATACCCAAAGGAAATGAAATCACTATCTTGGAGATATACCTGCATCCCCATGTTCACTGCACCATTATTTGCAATAGCTGAGACATGGAAAAATCTGTTTCCATTGACAGATGAATGGATAAAGAGAATGTGATATATATAAAATGATATAATGCAGCCATAAAAAGAATGAAATGCTACCATTTGCAACAACATGGATTAACTTTGAAGGCATTATGCTAAATGAAATAAGTCATACAGAGAAAGACAAATACTGTATAATTTCACTTACATGTGGAATCTAACAAAATCAAACTCATAGAAACAGAGAACAGATTGGTGGTTGCCAAAGGCAGAGGGTGGATGTGGGGAAAATGGGTGAAGGTGGTTAAAAGGTACAAACTTCCAGAAAAAAGAAAAAAGAAGAAAATGGACCATCACTTAAACTTTAATTAAATTAATGTTCAAATTTGGACCATCAGATGTCTTTGTGTGGAGGAGAAAAAAACCATATCAAATCCCAACCACTAGCAAAACTCCCAAGAGTTCCTTTATGGAGAGACCTGTTACCAAGAAGTCGTATCTATCAGCATCAGTGCTCACCAAAGACACTTCAAAGGGGTTTCAAGCTGAAGACAGTTTGTAAAATGTGTTGGGCTTATTGAATTTTTAATCCTGACTCGGCCTTTCGCTTTGGAGAATCTGAAAGGACAAAAAGGTGAGATGGTGAAAAGGACTTTGGCCAAAGTAAATGCTGAGATGGTATTCTGAGAGGTGTCTTTTTTTTTTCTTTTGCATAAGAATTGTTTTCGTAGAGAACTGTTCTTTCTCATTTTGTGTATTACTACCATATACCAAAAAATGACCACCATTTGTTGAGGGGATGGTTCAATTGTAGATTCTACAATCTGAAATATCCTTGTTCTTTATCCTCTCCAGGCCTCAGTTTCCTTGTCTATAGGAGCTAATATTCCCACTTAGGTAGCTTGGGGTATAAATTAAATGAAAAACAATTACATGGAGACTAAACAACATGCTAGTAAAAAGCCAGTGGGTCAACAATGAAAACAAAGATGAAATCAGACAATACCTCAATGACAATGAAAACACAACCACATTAATCAATGGGATGCAGCAAAAGCAGTCCTAAGAGGGAAGTTCATAGCAATACAGGCCTTCCTCAAAAAAAAGAAACATCTCAAACAACCTAACCTACCACCTAAACGAATTAGAAGAACAACAAAAAATAACCTAAAGTCAGCAAAAGGAAGGAAATAATAAAGATCAGAGAGGAAATAAAATTGAGATCAAAAAACAAAGTAAATGAGCCCCAGACCCTACCTTACTTAGCACAAGAGAATCTTTCTCTCCTCCCTGGTATCCACCCTCCTGTGATTTATCTCAGAAATCCAGAAGTGTTCTCTGGGTTTGCAAGGTCAATCCTAGCTACATTCCTGCAGAAGAGAGAGCTCTGACGATCAAGGAGTCCTGTTCTCTTTGGCCAGTGCTGCTCTGGTCTACTCTGGAGGCTCAGTGATGACCTGCCAAGTGCTGCCACCAAACTCTGTGGATGCACCCTATGAACCAGAGAAAGCATGTGGAGGACAGCTCACCCACCACCATCCCTCACCAGCAAGAGGTAGAATTGGGTGGAAGAGGACATCTCTCTTTTCCAGGAGTAAGCTTGGTTCTAACTTGCCCTACCCTTACAGCTCTGGAATTATACTACTCTGTTGGTTGTTGATACACACACACAGACACACATGCACACTCATGCATATACATGTATACACACACACACGTACACACACAAAGCAGTTTTCCCCTGGCATGTCCTCAATGCCAGGGTGGTGAGCCCTAGGGAGATTTTCAGTCTCAGCCCCCTTCCATCTCCATCTTTGCTTCATAGCCCTGAGTCACATCCTTCCCAGTCTAGGGCCCCCCACCCCAAGGCCTCAGGAAAACTCACTTTCTTACACATTAAAAAAGAACTCAACACAGAACCCCCTGTGAATCCCGCAACCTTAAATTCCATGGTCCCTCTTTCTATGATCTTTGTCATCTCAACTGTATGCACTGGGGTGGGGGTGGGGGTCACATTATGTCTTTTGGGGAACAAGAGGGGACAAATAAAGCAGATCTGTATTTAACAGGCAAATGTTTACATCATAGAATTCAGTTTTTCAGTATTACTTTTGAGAAGTTAAAATATGACCTTAGTGGTCAAATAACCTGAGTTTCCATAACCTAAACTTCGGTGAAACTGTCCATTTTTTTTTCTTTTTCTTTTCCAGATAAAAATGATCCATTCCTTCAGCAAAGCTCTTAGATCTGTCTTTTTCTTTGAATATAACCCTGTCCCTGTGCTAGGGCTGTGGGAATGGAGGGAAAACAAGGCACGGCTATTGACTTTCTCAAGCTCACATTCTGACAATAAAAATAAAACTCTCCCAGAAACGCCTTTAGTACTGGCATATGGGCCAACCCTCCACACATCTTCTGACTCCACCAGGAAAGCACACTGATGTTTAAATGCCTATCTAATGATGTCTGTATCCCCCATCCCCTGCACACAGAGGTGCTCAAGACATGCCGGAAATCAATGAATGAATGAGTGAATGAATAAATGATGCACATCACAGAAGCACCAGCACAGCCTCGTCAATTCACACTGGTCATGAAAACACCTTCGTCAATTGAATCAGCCACTTGTTTGCCAGCAAGAATGAAATGAGAATAAAATATGGACCCTGAATCTTCTATTTTGATTCACACGTTAATGTGAGGGATCTGAGATTGAAAGATCACACATTCCATCTACAGAAAGTCTCATAATGGTAAAAATTAAGTTTGACTTTTAAGCTTAAGCCTCAAATTTAGCTGGAACACAGCCCAACCCCAGATGCTTTAACTGGTGTGGATTTAAAGACGAGGTTTTCCTAAGAAATAATTAACGCGTCTCTAATATTTCTTCTGAGTCTGCTTAGGTCATCTGATGAATCTATCTACTGGAAAGAAATTATTTAACCCCTAGGCTTTGAAAATCAGCCAACCACATCAACTTATACATTCATTTGTCTCTTTGGGGAAAAACCTGCCAGCAGCCTGAGGGTTAAGCAGTAATCCTGTCATGTTTGCCCTGAACTTGCCCAGTTAAATTGCAACAGCATGGGTCTCCGTAATTATCTAATTGTTAGTGTTGTGCCTTTACGTAATTTATGATGTAGCATTAAAGTTTGACCCTGGGTTTGAAATGAACTGCGGTTCTGCTGACGTCCAAGCTCAAATTAGTAGGTAAGCATCCAATTAACAATTATGCTTCTGAGCTTTCATTTCCATCTGACCACACTGCTACGCTAATCAGTTTTCTAAGCCTTTCACCTTCCCCATAACTAACAAGCATTTCTTCTGCTTTTTATGTCTATGGTTGCCCTGCATCCTCATAAAAAGCTCTCCATGACTGTTGTCTTTAAGAATGCTGCCCAAAATGGCTGTCCACGAGTGAGCTGGCCAGCTCCGAGGCCTTTGTTGGCAAAACCAAAGGTCAGCTTGATGGGTTCCCATTTCCCTCTTCCTAAAAGAGTGATCTCTGCAGAAGGCCTAGGTTCCCTAGATGGCTTCCACTGGCTACTGGAATCACTCAAGTAAAGACTGGAGCTATTTGGATGTTTAGATCATGGAGTTAGCAGATACTCTCAGGCAATGGACCTCACCAAAATCCCGCCATCTATCTGACTACTGGTGAAAGAAAAAAATAAAGTAACAACAGGAGAGGAAAAATCAGGCAATGGTCCCTTTTCCAACTTCACACCTCCTTCACTTTTCTCTCCCCAGCTCCTGAATGACTCTCCCCACTCCCTCTGCCCATCTGCACTCCACCTAAACAGCAACAACTGAGCATAAAATATTAGAATATTTTTAGAGACTTGTGATATCATTACTTTGACTTCAGTACCTATACAAAAAAGACACAATCTAGGGGCTTCCCTGGTGGCACAGTGGTTGAGAATCTGCCTGCCAATGCAGGGGACATGGGTTCGAGCCCTGGTCTGGGAAGATCCCACATGCCGCGGAGCAACTAGGCCCGTGAGCCACAACTACTGAGCCTGCGCGTCTGGAGCCTGTGCCCTGCAGCAAGAGAGGCCGCGATAGTGAGAGGCCTGCGCACCGCGATGAAGAGTGGCCCCTGCTTGCCACAACTAGAGAAAGCCTCACACGAAACGAAGACCCAACACAGCCAAAAATAAATAAATAAATAAATAATCCTTCCAAAAAAAAAAAAGACACAATCTATGTGAATGCTCAAATGAGCAACTGCATGGAGAAGTGACTTGCTAATTACCACATGAGTACAATTGCTGTACTAGATCCACATCTCCTGTCTTCCCATTCATTGTTCCTTCTAGGACCTATGCCACTTGGCATTTTGATTCCTAGTTAGCTGAGCCACTGCTAGCCCCTCCTCCTAACGTCGGAGAAGAGTTGCATACAACCCCCTGCCAAACACACAAAATCAGAACTGAGTTTGGATTCTCCATAATTACTTTCCCTAATATATACTCTAATTATATACCTAGATTTGCCTTCTACTCCAGATTTATCAAATTTTGGACATGACACGGACATCTTCCTGTCCAACTCATGTTTGTTCTAACCACGAAGTCATCAAGAACTTTATCCAACATCAGTGGCTTTCAAACTTGAGTTCCAGAAGTTTGTTCTTACTTTTTTTATTTCTAATCAAACTTACTCATTACTCCAATATAAAAATCTCATTATGAGGAGTGGGGAGAGGGGTGAACAGACAGAGCACAGAGGATTCTTAGGGCAGTGAAAATAGTCTGTACTATGATACTGTAATGATGGATACACGTGATTATACCAAAATCCATGGAATGTACAACACCAAGAGTAAACCTTAATGTAAACTATGGATTTGGGTGATTATGATGTGTCAATGTAGGTTCATCAACTGTAAAAAATGTACCACTCCGGTGAGGGATGTTGATTATGGTGGGAGCTATATGTGCAGGGGGACAGAGGGTTTATGGGAAATCTTTGTAACTTCCTCTCAACTTTGCTGTGACCCTTAAACTGCTCTTAAAAAATCTTAATTTTTAAAAATCTCAGTATTTAAAAGGACAAAAATAGAGCTCTTCTGATGAGAATGGAGCCGAATACCCCCATCAGCACTAGGGTGCCATTCCCACACACTGGAGCACACAGTTTGAAAACCACCATCCTAAGATAAACTATGTACGGAAGCCCATAGATATAAAGAAACCCAATAAAAATTAAGCTTTGATTTGATTAGTGCTTCCTTTCTTTTCTAGCTGTCCAAAGTGATTTCATAGTCACAAATTACAAAGTTTATTTTTACTACGATATGAGATAAGAAAAGATGAAAGAAGGCATCCTTGTTCTCATTTTATGGATGCTCCAAGACATAGAGCTGGCTAAGTTGAAAAGTTGGAATAAGAACTTGATCCCCTGACTCTGCCATTTCCCTTTCCTCTGCACCAGTGTCTCACCTTAAACATTCAAATCACATAGATGAGTGTCACATCACACACAGACACTCAAGGGATAGTTTTGGTGGTGACAGTGAGGATGATAATGGTGAGACCAAGGAAAACTGCGTTGAATGTGGATTGAAAAGATTACCCTAATAGCACAATATTTGAGAAGTGTATTGAATTGAACTTACTATGGAATAAGTCTCAAGGTTCTGGACTTCTAGTTCAACTTGACTCTTCCCTATGTAAATTAGTAAGGAGAAGTTTTCAAGTCCAACTAGATAAGAGTGATGAGACAACTAGCCTATCTTCGTCTTCAATCAGAATTGTTCATAGCATGCAGATATTCAAAAGTGTGAAATAAGCAAATCAAGTTCCTTCCACATTTAGTGGTAAGTGGATGTAGATAACATGCAATCCTGAAAAAATAACAGCAGAGCAGTGGCCCCTGACCCTGGACATTGCCAAAAAGGATGGTGCTTATACAAGAAAACCACAGAAGTGCTTATGAGAGGGATGTTTCCTTCCCCGGAGCTTGGAGAGAGAAAACGAATTGAAGGGAAGCCCCTGACAAGGGGGAAGGGAGGGGGCAGTGCTGGGTGAACTGTTATTTTCAGTGGAAATTCCATCTTGTCACTAGCTCTTGAGTTGGCTACATGCACACTTCAGGTTCTTTAGGGAAAAGTTTGTTTACATTACTTGCTAGACAAAGATCTGTGGAAGAAATAAACAAACTGAACCTCCCTATTAGCCATCACAGTTTCCCCCCACTATGCAAAAGTAGAGTGCTCCTATGAAACTTTTTGTAAGCCACAATGGTGTAAAGCAAAGAAGCAATTACCTTAGGACACATCTTGCTAAAGGATGCAGGAGAGAAATCAAGATCAAGCCCAGATGCTCGGAGACACAGTTCAAAGCTATGGTGGCTTGATGCTAAAATGCCAAGTGTGGTTCCCAGGGAAGGAGGTTGGCAGGGGGCTCTGTCATTGCTTGGGATGTGCGATGCCTCCGTAATTGCCGCTGTGAAACAAATGCTGAACATCATTTTCTGGTTTTTACCTCTTTATTTTTGTAAAAGTGAAAATCCCCTTCAAATTTCTTTCAGTTAGCATAAACAGGTACTAATGTAGACCTTCATAAAGGTGAGGTGACATAAAGCAAACTTTTGAAAAGCAGGGGATACCTGTATTATGAAAAGCAAGAGCTTTTGAACTAGAAAGCTCCAGATTCAAAACCCAACTACACTCATACTAACAGAACCTAGCCAAATAATTTAACCTCTCCAAGACTCCATGTTCTCACCTGTGAGGTGGGAGTACTAATACCCATTTCCTTGCATAATTTGAGGATTCAATGAGATAACGCAGAAAATGCATGTGAAGCTCAGAGGACATAGCAAGAACTCAGCAAAGGCTAGTTCCTCTCATTTTACTCATAAGAGATCAGATGCAATGATTTATGGCTCTCAGTCCCACAATTTAAAATAATTTATTAAAAAATAATCTCAAGCCTTGCACTCACTGAGTTTCCAACCTAGCAATTACAGCTAAATCTCCATAAAACTATAAAAGTAATCCCTGTTTTTCTGGATTAGGAAGGTGGCTACACTGCTAACTCTTGAAGACAGAGGGAAAAAAACACAGATCAATCCCCCAACTTTCATATGTTATGGGAGCCAAGACGCAATGATTGCATTTACCCTGGAGGATGCATGTCAAAGGCGGTGACAGGGAGACACAACAGGCAGGCTATATTCCATCACTACAAGGCAATTCTGCCAGAATCTTTCCATTTCAGCAGCCTTCATCACTGTACAGAAGATACAGAGAGCCCATCATAGTTTAACTGAGATTGTCCTAGAGCCTGAAGCTAAAAGGGAGGCTAGTACTTATGGGGACAGAGATCCCTCCCCAACAACTTTGCAATAATCCCCCTGTAACCGAGCAGGACCCTATTTGGCCTTCTTGGGACAGATACCCCATGTCCTCCACCTGTTTTTTGTTTGCAGAAAAACTTGTAGCTTCCTAGGCCTTCTCCGAGTTCTAAAGACAGATTGTTTTGTTTTGTTTTGTAATAACCTTATTTATTTATTTTTTAACAGCTTTACTGGAGTATAATTGCTTTACAATGGTGTGTTAGTTTCTGCTTTATAACAAAGTGAATCAGTTATACATACACATATGTTCCCATATCTCTTCCCTCTTGCATCTCCCTCCCTCCCACCCTCCCTATCCCACCCCTCTAGATGGTCACAAAGTGACCGAGCTGATCTACCTGTGCTATGTGGCTGCTTCCCACTAGCTATCTATTTTACATTTGGTAGAGTATATATGTCCATGCCACTCTCTCACTTCGTCCCAGCTTACCCTTCCCCCTCCCCGTGTCCTCAAGTCCATTCTCTACGTCTACATCTTTATCCTGTTCTGCCCCTAGGTTCTTCAGAACCTTTTTTTTTTTTTTTTTAGATTCCATATATATGCATTAGCATACAGTATTTGTATTTCTCTTTCTGACTTACTTCACTCTGTATGACAGACTCTAGGTCCATCAACCTCACTACAAATAACTCAGTTTCATTTCTTTTTATGGCTGAGTAATATGCCATTGTATGTATGTGCCACATCTGCTTCATCCATCCATCTGTCGATGGACACTTAGGTTACTTCCATGCCCTGGCTATTGTAAATAGAGCTGCAATGAACATTTTGGTACATGACTCTTTTTGAATTATGGTTTTCTCAGGGTATATGCCCAGTAGTGGGATTGCTGGGTTGTATGGTAGTTCTAGTTTTAGTTTTTTAAGGAACCTCCATACTGTTCTCCATAGTGGCTGTATCAATTTACATTCCCACCAACAGTGCAAGAGAGTTCCCTTTTCTCCACACTCTCTCCAGCATTTATTGTTTGTAGATTTTTTGATGATGGCCATTCTGACTGGTGTGAGGTGATACCTCATTGTAGTTTTGATTTGCATTTCTCTAATGATTAGTGATGTTGAGCATCCTTTTATGTGTTTGTTGGCAATCTGTATCTCCTCTATGGAGAAATGTCTATTTAGGTCTTCTGCCCATTTTTGGATTGGGTTGTTTGTTTTTTGATATTGAGCAGCATGAGCTGCTTGTAAATTTTGGAGATTAATCCTTTGTCAGTTGCTTCATTTGCAAATATTTTCTTCCATTCTGAGGGTTGTCTCTTTGTCTTGTTTATGGTTTCCTTTGCTGTGCAAAAGCTTTTAAGTTTCATTAGGTCTCATTTGTTTATTTTTGTTTTTATTTCCATTTGTCTAGGAGGTGGGTCAAAAAGGGTCTTGCTATGATTTATGTCATGAAGTGTTCTGCCTATGTTTTCCTCTAAGAATTTTATAGTGTCTGGCCTTACACTTAGGTCTTTAATCCATTTTGAGTTTATTTTTGAGTATGGTGTTAGGAAGTGTTCTAATTTCATTCTTTTACATGTAGCTGTCCAGTTTTCCCAGCACCACTTATTGAAGAGGCTCTCTTCTCCATTGCATATTCTTGCCTCCTTTATCAAAAATAAGGTGACCATATGTGCGTGGGTTTATCTCTGCGCTTTCTATCCTGTTCCATTGATCTATATTTCTGTTTTGTGCCAGTACCATACTGTCTTGATTACTGTAGATTTGTAGTATAGTCTGAAGTCAAGGAACCTGAGTCCTCCAGCTCTGTTTTTCTTTCTCAAGGTTGCTTTGGTTATTCGTGGTCTTTTGTGTTTCTATACAAATTGTGAAATTTTTTGTTCTAGTTCTGTGAAAAATGCCAGTGGTAGTTTGATCGGGATTGCGTTGAATCTGTAGATTGCTTTGGGTAGTATAGTCATGTTCACAATATTGAGTCTTCCAATCCAAGAACATGGTATATCTCTCCATCTGTTTGTATCATCTTTAATTTCTTTCATCAGTGTCTTATAATTTTCTTCATACAGGTCTTTTGTCTCCTTAGGTAGGTTTATTCATAGGTATTTTATTCTTTTTGTTGCAATGGTAAATGGGAGTGTTTCCTTTATTTCTCTTTCAGATTTTTCATCATTAGTGTATAGGAATGCAAGAGATTTCTGTGCATTAATTTTGTATCCTGCTACTTTACCAAATTCATTGATTAGCTCTAGTAGTTTTCTGGTAGCATCTTTAGGATTCTCTATGTATAGTATCATGTCATCTGCAGACAGTGACAGCTTTACTTCTTCTTTTCCGATTTGGATTCCTTTTATTTCTTTTTCTTCTCTGATTGCTGTGACTAAAACTTCCAAAACTATGTTGAATAGTAGTGGTGACAGTGGACAACCTTGTCTTGTTCCTCATCTTAGAGGAAATGTTTTCAATTTTTCACCATTGAGAACAATGTTGGCTGTGGGTTTGTCATATATGGCCTTTATTATGTTGAGGTAAATTCCCTCTATGCCTAGTTTCTGGAGGGTTTTTATCATAAATGGATGTTGAATTTTGTTGAAAATTAAAAGAAAACAGTCAAACAAGACAAAATAATAATAGTTTAACCATTAAACAAAATAGAGGACTTTTAGTTCCTCCTCAAAAGCTATAGATAATATCCTGAGCCATATCCTTTGAGCTATTTTGCAGATACTAAAGCCCCCAACACCATGTGGAAGAAGTTAACTGTATGTTGACCACAAGCACGTAGACCCCAGACTAGTAGGAACTAGATGGTTGATGATGTTGATTCCTGATTGCTTTACCACCAACCAATTAGAAGAATGTCCATGAGCTGATCATATACCCCATAACCTTCTCCCCATCCTGTCTTTAAAAACTTTTATTTGAAAGCTTGGTGACCTATAATAAACACTGCACTTTTCTTCACCACAACCCAGTTTAAGCAGATTGGCTTTACTGTGTGCAGGTGAACAGACCCAAGTTTGGTTCGGTAACAACCCCAGAAGTTAATCCATTACATATCATCTGGGTATCAGTGGGGATTTGACCCAAGAAGCAGAACCACTATGAGGTGTTTAGAGTAAGAGGTGTGTTGATAAAATTAGACCTGGAGGTTGGAGGAGAGTCTATGCAAGGTTATTGCCTCTCCATCTAGCATTGTTGCTGATGTCACCACTATTAAGTCAGTGGGTGGGTGGTCTTATAGGGAAGATGTATGTGAAGTGGGGGAGAGCAATGAAGAGCTGGACCCCACGTGCATAAGCTAGAATCCACAAATACAACCTGGATCCCCTACATCTGCCTCTCACCACCTAAAATTCATGGTGGCACAAAGAAAGAGCTGGCATCCTCTACCACAGAGCTGCACATAGGAGATAATCTATGGGAGCCAGAGGAGCTGGAGGTCCAGGTGATGTGCTGAGCCAGCAAGGTGAGACAGCACGTCAGGGACAGTGTGTGTTGGCTGCCACAGTACATGGAGCTCTAACTATCCCAACGCTCAGAGCATAAAATTGGCTGCTGCTTCACTTCCACCTTCCAAATCTCACACAAATTCCTCCTGTGACCAACCCTAACAAGGAACCAGACATAAAGGGAATCTAGTAAATGTAGTTCCAGCTGAGCTAAATTCACACAGTACATAAGTACCACAGAGAGTAAATAACAACTCAAAGATGAAAATGCACTTCACTAGTACACTGGCCGACAGACACCTGGCGGCCCCTTCATTTCCCGCCATCCAAGCTCCTCATGATTTCCAACAGCTGTTAATCCAAAATTCCAGCATCCTTTCCTCCTGCCTCTTGTTGACCCCTGTTTGGTTAACCTGCCAGGACATAAAATCTAAGTGTGTCCTTTATTTCTATGGTCGCAAACCACAGGTTGAAGAAATGCCCACTGGTGGTCACGGCATCTCTTTACCCCTCTCCTCCAGTTCACGATTTACCAAGGAAAGGATGTCCTAATGGAGAGGGTAATTTAATCTGAATTGCTCTTTAATCCCTGAGCAGCTCTTGACTGCCTGGCTGTCAAAATAAAGTGTGTTTTTTCAGCTGCATGGTCTATCGGGCTTTCATTAATCTACCATGTTTTAATATCCATTAGTGAGTATTAATCTAAAAGGATGGATTTGGGGCAGAGATCCCATTCCTCTTGTCTTTTCTAATTTTCTATCATCAGAGGAAGTTTTTTTTTTCCCTATGAAACTCCAAAGAGGATAAAAATGGCCTGAAGACTGTTTCTCTGTCCACACTGACAGATGGCTATTTGCACCAGCCCAGCTGGATTTGAAGTTTTTTCTTGCCAAGTGCTCAGCACAAGTTTAGCCTCATCTCATACTAGGTCATGAGCCCCATCCTTCACCAATGACCACCAACATGCTCTTTGTTTGGGATACCTTCTTCTTATTTGTTCTTTTCGGTTCCTACCCTTTTGCTCAGCACTGTAGCACTGGCTCCTGGACAGGGCTATGGAATCCAGCTTGCAGAAGTGAAGCGTCTGAATCTGAAGTCATGGAAATTCAATGTAATGATCAAAAAAAGAGGGAAAAATGATTCTAAGAGGGCAAAGAGACAAGGTTTCCCAGTACATCTAATCACAGTTGCAGTAAGATTATTTTGTGTGTCACCTGTATCTTTCCCAGCACAATCTGGAGCCTTGTCATCTCTGAGAAGACTGTAGTCTTGAGCCAATCTTTATGATTAAGGTTTACCTTCAGAGGTGAAATGCGTTCAGAAAATGTGGACCCTTTTATGATTTGGAAATAGAAGTCCTCTGTCCAGTATGCATAAATTCACCCAGCCAGAGAAATTTAGTGCTATGTATTCAAGCTTGAAGTCCTCATCTAAGAATTCAACGGATTTTTTTCACTATGATGAGTTCCCCAAATTCACATTCCCTTCAGAGAAGATTTCATTTGGTCTTAAAGAGGCACAAGCTCAGGGTATTCTGAACCTCCCATCTAATCTCTTAACTGATGTGAAACACAAATGTGTAAATTACCTTAATTCACTTTCTAGATCACCCCAGGATACACCCCTGGATGATGCATGGAGAAATTCTAATTCCTTTTTCCTGAACTTGGGAACCAGCAGGACAACTTTGGTGAGTGAATCTGGGTGGAAAACCAGGGCAAACTAAATAGCACAAGTTTCACTGGGGCCAGGAACACTATTTACCTTGGCTGATGGGGCCAAATGGAATAACAGAATTTAGGGCTTAAATTTATGGGGCTTTTTATCTTCAGGAGATTCCAGAAATCCACAATTTTATGCAAAATCTTCCAAACCTAAAAATAAGTTTAAAATGTGTTAAACCCTGTGTAGGTCAGTAAAATCTGTCTGCAGGCAAAGCCAGCACAAAGTCTCCCAGTTTTGTAATCTCATTTCCAGTGTTTTGGCAGAAAGGCTCGCCACCTAGAAATGACTTGTCACTGGAAATACAAGTTCAGTCATCTCTGGTATTTTTAATCCCCATTCATTTCTATTTGAAGGCACTGGAGAGAAGCAAAAGCCGATGGAAACTAGAGCCACCCTGGGTGAAATGCATGTATATACAGAATCACATCACAAGAAATGCCAGAGGAAGTTCTTTAGGCCAGAGTAAAATGACAGTAGATGGAAACTTAGATCCACAGGGAAGAATAAAGAGTATTGGAAATGGTGAATCCAGACAAAAACAAAAAATTATCTTTTTTTTCTTAATTTCTTTAAAAGGCAACTCTTATATATTATATATATATAAATATTTTAGAGTTTATAATATATGGACATATAAAATATATGATAAAAATTGCACAAAGGGTCAAAAGTTGAGGGAGGAAAATAAGTAAAATCAATTTGTCTCAAGGGTCTTATATTTTATGTGAAGTGGAACAATAATAACACTAAATAGACTGTGATAAGATAGTGATATATATATATATATATATATAGTAATTCCTAGAGCAACAACTAAAAAAAATCCTGCAGGCATACGTAAGATCTAATAGAGGAATGAAAATGAAATAATAAAAATAGATTCGAGGGCTTCCCTGGTGGTGTAGTGGTTAAGAATCTGCCTGCCAATGCAGGGGACAGCGGTTCGAGCCCTGGTCCAGGAAAATCCCACATGCCACATAGCAACTAAGCCTGTGTGTCACAACTACAGAGCCTGTGCTCTAGAGCCCGCAAGCCACAACTACTGAGCCCACGTGCCACAACTACTGAAGCCCGCATGCCTAGAGCCCATGCTCCGCAGCAAGAGAAGCCACTACAGTGAGAAGCCTGCACACCGCAACGAAGAGTAGTCCCCGCTCACTACAACTAGAGAAAGCCTACGTGAAGGAACAAGGACCCAACACAGCCAAAAATAAATAAATTTTTTAAAAAATAGATTCGATCACCTAAAGAAGTCAAGAAAAGAGGAACAAAGGAACAAAAAACTAATATACAAGTAGAAAACAAACAGCAAAATGCCAGACTAAACCCAGCCATAGCCAAAAATCCATTAAATGTAAATAGATGAACAATTCTTACTAAAAGGCAAAGATTGTTAGACTGGATTTAAAAACAAACAAACAACAACAACAACAGCAACAAAAACCCAAGACTCACCTGCATGCCATCTACAAGAGAAGAACTTTTGATGTAAAGATACAGATAGGTTAAAAATAAAAGGATGGGAAAAGACAGACCATGCAAACTCAGTTTAAGAAAGTAGGTATGACTTTACTAGTACCAGATAAAATAAACATCAAGATAAAGAGTTAAAAAGGGACATTCCATGGTGATAAATGAGTCCATTCATCAGGAAGGTATAACAACTCTTAATGAATATGCACCTCATAACAGAGTCTCAAAATACATGAAGCAAAAACTGACAGAACTGAAAGGAGGCAGAGATATATCCACAATCCTCACTGGAGATTGTAACACTAAGGGTGAAGATCATCTGAATATAACTGGCACAGCATCACTTCTTTCAGGAAAGACATTCCAATCATTTAACAAGTGAGGCGTGGCTTCTGAGCCTTTAGAACAGACACTGGTCATAGTGCTGGAGGAAGGTCTTGGAACCCCCTGCCTTGCCAGGTATTTACTGCTATAGTCGCTGGACCTAAGAAGAGGGACCAGCTATGCCAGGTGTGGGAGGCATTAGGAGAATGCATATTTACAAACTGGCATGAAAGTATTTCAATATTTTGTCAATTAGTATGACTCCACAGATATAGCAGCTGCAGATCACCTCTGACTCCTTTAATAAGAAGAATGCCACCACCAGCTTTTTTTCAAGAAGGTATTTTATAAGACTCAAAGTTCCTTGAAAACAAGAACTGGGATTGATTCATCCATGTAGTTCTCACAAAGCTTGGTACAGAGCCTTCCTCATAATAGAAGCGTCATAAAAATCAGTTCAATGAAAGAAACAATAAATAATTCCCTTCTTTTTTTCTTGGTGCATGAGGCACTCTTTGGCAACAGCTCCGTATGATGACTCTCTTGCACTTGAATTCCTTCATCACAATAGTTAAAGCCAAAACTAAGCAAAACATATTGGGGTGCTGACACCTTCTGTTGAACAAGTTGTATATAAAATGCTGTGGAAAAGGAGCATATGTTTTTGATAACTATAAAACACATTATATTTAAGAACCAGGAATGAATGTAAATGCTGAATATTAATGCACCTGAAGTCTTATTTAAATTAAAAGTTGGTCTTTGGTGTGATTTGATTCTTTCCAAAACATGAGAATCCCTTTCAGGGTCTCTTCTGCACAGCCTGCGCAGGGAGAGTCAGCTTTGCTCCTAGTGCCATTGTAACCTTGTCTTGGGTCTGGAGGTAAGGATCAAGATGCCAACACTTTGTTTTAAAAGTAAGATGGGTTAAAAAAGAAGTGAGGCTAAGATGCAAGGCAAGCAGTGCAGTGTGTTACTGGCTGGCCAGTGACTCACTATGAGCCACAGAAACACTGCCCATAACTCAGCAGACGTGTTCACTTAGCAAGTTGGACTTGTCTGTAGGGAAGCAAGGAGGAGCCACACCTCAGGGTGGTCCACAAAAGCAGGAAGGGAGGGCGTTTGTATCGGCTTGGCTCTTTCCCATCTGCCCTTGCACACGGGACAAGGCTCGCCCCATGTGGGCTGCACCATGAAGCCATCTAGTAGCCACTCCGGGATCTAGATGCCCAGGACCTTCAGGTGGTCATCCAAAGCTGAGAACGGAGGGGTGACTAAGATGAGTGGGAGACCCGGAGAGAAAGGAGGCGGTCAAAGCAATCTGGGAACGTGCCCGAGCTTTAGCCCCATTATACCCCGTGCCTGCTGTCTCCATGGGTCCAGTGGAGACACAGCCCCATCAATGGTTCCGTCATGCAGCTCTGCGCCCCGTCAAGGGTCTTTGCGTGTCTTTGCGTGTTAGAAAGACGAGGGTCAGAGGCCAGAACAGAGTGTGAAGGGAGGAAGAAGAAGGAGTAGGTACTTAAGAGAAATGACCTAGCATCCTGGAAAGAGCTCAAACCTTATAATCAGATAAAACTTGGTTCAAATCCCAACTCCACGCTTACTAGTTGTGCAGCTTTGTGCAAATCACTTAACTCTCTGAGTTAAGTTTTCCCATCTTAAATGAGGATAAAAACAATTAGTCTAAAGAGATGTTATGCCAGTATAGGTCTTGGCATAGCAGATGGCTCTAGTCTGCTATGCCATCAAACATGAGTTCCTGCACGCACCAGAGAACGCATATCAAAATCCTGTGGACCTCACGTTGCTTAATAAGTAATACTTGTTAGCAAGTCATTGCCTGATAAACTAAGAGCGTGAAAGAAAGTCTCCATAATCACAAGAGCCTGGCATTGCCTAGACACGGCCTGGAACCACACTTCCAAGCACAAACATACGTTCCCAAGTGCCTTGGGTGCACCTCGCTAAGACCTGTGATTTTCTCCGGCAACACACATCAGCCACTAAATTTTAGAGCTCAAAAAATCTCGAGGACAAGTTGCCTTCTTCTTTTCGGTTTTGCAAGGACAAATCTGACAGAAATGTAGAACCTGTGTAGATATTTAAACAGCCCATGTGACAGGGAGCGCCTGCAGCCCGGCCATGAAGGATAGGCTTTCCGACAACATCCACTATACAGATGAGCCCTCAAATTAGTGCAGGAGCTGCGAGTCCTCGGGCTCGGAGGAGAGAGGCGTTCGACGCTCTGCCTCTGCCACGGGCCATGCCGCCAGGGGCATCCATCACAGTAAGTACCAGGGAACAACACCTCTGATACCTCTTCATTGGGTCGCCAGCAAATGAGGCACTAGATTAGGCCTGACACGGGAAGAGCACAAGCTGAGGTTTGCCGGGTGTAATTAATTGGAACCTCGCCAGCTTGACAAATTGGGATGATGAATCTATCTGGTATGAATAAGGAAAAAATGCATAATCAGTCAAAGATTTAGTTAAGACAGCTTTACTCTGACTCTCTGCCACAGCTAAATCCATTAAGGCAAGGAAACACCACTTTTTTTAAAAAGGCAATGTCCTTCACATGTTCAATTTATAACTTTTTGTTCTTGAATTTATGAGAGAAGTCAACTCAGATTTGTTTGACTTTAAGGGGAAAAGAGGTTTCTCCTGTGAGTTTAAAAAAATTTGTCTCCCATGTCTTTTAGTTCAGTTGGAAATGTGTGTAAATAGACATTGGAGGGGATTTTACCTCTAATTTTTTAAGGCATGTTAATACTAGTTGAGCCAAACAGGCCACTCTGCCTCGATAGAAATGGTTTTATGCTCAGTGTAAAAAGAACAAAACTTTTGCAATGGGTTTGCCTCACCCCCACCCCAAACTTGTTTTCTAGATCACTGTCTGTAAACTCTGATAGATCTAGCAATAGATGGGAAGAACTGTTTTCTTTTAATTGGCAGGGGAAATCATTTTTTAATTTCTTCTACATTCAAGTTGGGTCTCAGGAAGTGAAAAGTATCAACTATGTGATTATCCAGCTAATTTGACAAACAATAAAAAAATCAAAGATAAATCAGCCCTCCCATAAAAAAAATCATTTGCACTACTGACCAGATTAAACTAGATAATTATGCCCTGGGCAAGAAGATATTGCTTCAAAGAAGAAAGAGAGAACAGGTTCACACATTCCATGGCAAGAGCTGTGGGTATAAATTAGTTCATGGTTCTTAAATCTGTGGGGTTTTTTAAAAATTTAATCTGTGTGTCAATACTGCATACCCATTCTACTAAATAATGGAGCAATTCTGTTTGCTTGTTTGTTCTTACCCTTTGGAAAACAGAAGCTGGTTACAGCTTTCAAAACCCAAGTCTTGCAACTATTAATGACCATGGTTTATATTTCAATTTGTATGTGGTTCCTTTTTACCCAACATAGAACAAAATGCTAAGACAATGCTTAAATTAAAATGGCATAAATGCCAAGATGTCACATGTGACCCCACAGACAGTTGAACACAAACACCATATTCTCCCTCTGAGGCGGGCCCTTTTGGGCACCCACCGATCCCATTCACTTATACATGCCCAGGTGGGAGACCAGGTAAGTGGCTATTCATGGAACAATGTACAGAGGTTGTTCAGTAAGGGATGAAGGAAAGGGATTGAGGGAAAGAGTGGAACAGGCTGCATGGTAAACAGACCTAGGGTTCAAGGTCAGTCACCCAGGAGCTTCTAAGTCTTTCACTCTTTCTGACATTCTGCTCCAGAAGAAATGTCCTGTGAAAAAAGATATCTGTGAAACTCGCTAAACACCACTTTGGAAATAGACTCTGCTGTCCTGTAATTTGAATCACACCTTAACTTCAAGTGGCAAAATGCCTTTCCTCACAATCCATAAAAACTTTTAACGGTCAATGAAACTTGAAAAGTAGAAGGTGGGTAAAAAGTAAAAACGTGCTTAATTTTTCTTTTGTGGGTCTCTTTTACAGTTTTTTTCAAAGGATGTCGAGATGCCACAGGCAAACTCACTGTTTCATGGGTTGGGGGTGGGGTGAAGGAGAGGAGAGGCCCCTCTGGAGACCACTCAAGTTACAATTAACAAAGGGCAGGATGTTTTGCTAGAGGCACAGAATTTACACTTATGAAGATAATCTCTAAGCAAATTTGGGCTGCCATTAGCCAAAACTTTACTTCCCTTCATTTTCAAAATCTTTTTTTTTTAATGCGTTGCTAAAGGCTTGCAATCTTTTGATTATTCAACAGTATTTTCCCTTCAATTTTTGCCTAAACTAGTCCCATCTTCCCACCCATTATAGGATAGGAATTAATGTATTACCATGCATTATCTCAATTAATCCATCCCATCTCCATAGAGCAAGAACTGACTTTTTAACGGGGTTGAGGGAAGTAAAGAGACACACAAATTGTTATAGAAGTATGTAGCTGGGATTTAAAACCAAGCACCCAGTGGGACCAAGCCTGAGAAAGCCTCCCCAGGTCCACCACACGCAGCCAGCTTGCTTGCTACCAGATGCCCCCGGACCACCGTCTCCCTTTACCTTGCTGGAAACAAGTGAGCTTTGTCCAGCTGACTCTCCAACTGCCCTGGCTATGACATGGCACCTGTCCCAGCTGAAGCTGACTAGCTGGCAGTCAGAGCCACAGCAACCCCGCTCCCTAGACAGGCCCAAGCTATATCAGTCTCCTATTAGAAACCTTTCCTTCTCCTTCTGGGTCTTCCTTCTCCCTGCATCCTCCTTACCAGACCTCAGGGGAGGCCCATTGCTCTCCTGACAGATGGTAGCCTCACTGCTGGTCCCCTCAACAGATAGAACACCAACAACTTGGAGGAGAGTATTTGGTTTTCACATTTCGATCATGGAAGGGCCATGAGGCTGAGAGTGTGCTCTTGGGTGAAGAAGACCTCAGGTAAGTGCAGGGAATGTTGTATTTGGGTGATTATTTCTCCTTTCATCTCCCACTCAGCTTGCCCGTTTTGTGACTGGAAGGCAAATGTGACTATGGGCAAGCCCTGACCTACTGCTCAGGCAGCAGGAAGCCAGTGGGGCAGGACAGGCATCCTAACTGGCCCACCAGAGTGAAACATACACTGAGGTCAAAGGTGAGATTTCAGAGGGGATCCAGAAGTACCAGACATGCAGGGTCAGTGAGGTCATGACTACCAGGCAATTTTGATCCCTGGGTTTCTAATCCCATAGAAGGGTGGTGATGGGGATCCAAGTAGACTGGACATTGGGCAGCTGGCAGTAGTCTCTAGGTGATTTGCCTGTAACCTGCAGAGGTCCAGGCCAGGGGGGTGTGCATGACAAAGCAGCTGGCAGTCCATGATGGGGAGCAGAAGGAGGGCAGGAGTGAAAGAGAAACATTCAAGATGTGAGTTGAAAGATATCAAGAGCTGCTTCTTGATGACCACGTGGGAGCCATGTAGTTGTGGGCAGACAATCCTAGGACCGAGACCCAGAAAATGATTAACCCTAAAGTTTTGCCCCCATCAGGATTGGCCATTTAACCAATACTGCAGGGCAGTGCAGGGGCTCAGCAGTGAGGAGCCCAAGAGAAGGGGAAGCCACCACCTTCCCAGATGCAATTCTCCAGAGGGAAGGCATGTTAAACCAAAGAAGGGGATTTCTTAAAGGTAGCAGGTGGAGAGGAAACAAGTTGCAGGGTCCCTCACATCATGAAGAGAATGGAAAGTTCTGGAGAGGGACATCAGAAAGACATGTGTGTGTAACAGATACACACTACTGTATATAAAGTAGATAAACAACAAGGACCTACTCTATAGCACATTCAATGTCTTGTAATAACTAATAATGGAAAAGAATCTGAAAAAGAATATATATATGTATATATATAACTGAATCACTGTGCTATATACCTGAAACATTATAAATCAACTATACTTCAATAAAAAAAGAAAGAAAGAAAGACACGCATGTGAATCCCAGTTCAGCCACTTACGGCTAGGTGAGCTAGGAAATCTCAGTCATCTGTTAAACAAGGAAAATAGTAATAAGGCCTACCTGCAGTAGACACATGCATCATGCCTCCCCACTAAAGCCACTTTTTGAGCCCTCAGTCCTGGCAGCCTCTGGGCCATAACATCCCACCTACATCCCTCTCTGGCATTGGACCCAGGCTGGACCCCAGACTGAATCTAGACCAATAGGCACATGGGAATTTGGAATTGGGGCTTTAGAGGCGCAGCCAGTTAGCTATGAGGGGCTGAGTTTCTAGGTTATGTAGAGTCAGTCACTAAGGCCACCATTGGTCAGCAGTCTCAATATGCACAAAGTTGAATGAGCAGATGTTCAGCAGGAAGCAAAGATAGAGAAGTCGCTTTTTCTAGCTCCAGTCCCCATGGAGCTGTAATTAGGTCTAGGAGATTTGTCAATGTCATCCCATAAATTTTCTTTTTATTTGAAACTCTTTGAGTGAGTTTCCGGTGCTTGCCAGCATTTTGCCCTGGTTGAGAGCTTCATCAAATAGTGGCAATAACAATGATGACTCCAAGATGAGTACAGTGACAATGACAATGACTTCCATGGCCTCAAATGGTCTTGTGTAAGACTGGCCTTGGTCTGGGTAAAGCCACTTATAAATCACTGACCTAATCATGAGATCACTACCACAGTAAGATAAATGCATATCCCAGGACCTTGCTACTCAAGGTGTGGTCCTTGGACCAAGAATGGCAGCATCACTTGGGAACTTGTTAGAAATGAAGAAACTCAGGCCTCACTACAGACTTGGTGAGTCAAAATCTGCACTTTTCAAGATCTCCATGTGATTTTTATGCATGTGAAGTTAAAGAAGCACTACTCCAGTAATAATACCTGCCCAGTGAAGAGAGGTGCCCATCAGTCACCTCTTGATCACCAGAACTGGCTCAGGTGATGTGTTTGGCTGAGCACACCTCCCATTCCTCCTCATGGTTCCATAGATGTCCTCCCAACTCTTAATGCCAGATTTAAGTGCACAACATCCCTGCTGAAATGGGGCCATTCTGCTGTCAAGAAGAAAAGCTGGACTAGGCATCTCAAGGGCCATTCGTTGGCCATTTGATCCTGGACAAGTTGCGTGGCCCCATTAATTTACAGGATTTAACATCCATTCCTCAGATTATAAATCCTCAAAGGGTTCTGCCCAGTAGCCAGCACACCAAATAAATATGTCCATTAAATATTTGCTGCAGGCTTTTTCAGCCCCCACCATTCAAAAGTCTAGTGGAGGCAACTTGCAAAGCACAAGGAAAACTAAATCGAAATCACTCAGCTTTCATCTTCAAGCGACCTGATTTTCAGTAAAACAGGAATAACCACCAATCCTAGGGTTTTAATGACACAATAAAAGGTTTAAATTATGGATTTCATATAGTCAGAATAAGAATACACATGCTTATTTTTCTTTTCTTTCTTTCTTTCTTTCGTTCTTTCTTCCTTCCTTCCTTCCTTCCTTTCTTTCTTTTTCTTTCTTTCTTTCCTTCTTTCTTTCCTTCTTTCTTTCCTTCTTTCTTTCTTTCTTTCCTTCTTTCTTTCCTTCTTTCTTTCTTTCTTTCCTTCTTTCTTTCCTTCTTTCTTTCTCTTTCTTTCTTTTCTTTCTTTCTTTCTTTCTTTCTTTCTTTCCTTTTCTCTTTCTTTCCTCCTTCCTTCCTTCCTTCCTTTCTTTCTTTCTTTCTTTCTTTCTTTCTTTCTTTCTTTCTTTCTTTCTTTCTTTCTTTCTTTCTTTCTTTCTTTTTGTTTTTTCCGATTACCCTGTTCAGACAGAGACAGGAAGTTTTATTCTCTCTGCTTGGATGAAGAGATGGGGATTGCCAAAGGGGCAACATATTGGATCTACCTGACTCCAGGAACAAATTCCTAGGTTTCATTTCAATATTTTCATTGATTTGAGGGAGAATAAGAAAATGAAATGTGGGAATTAAAACAAAGAGAGCAGGTGTTACCGTCCGTCGGTCCAACGCAGCTCAAATTCTGGCTGTGACTTAGTACCATCTGAGCTTGCCTAAGCCACGTGTCTCTCAGAACCTGAATTAGGCCATCTGTAAGATGGGGACAGCACTTGCCTTGCAGCCTTGTTCTAAGGACTGG